>NC_136061.1:2097165496-2099565496 GCF_964261635.1 Lissotriton helveticus
AAATTTAAGATTGTCAGTACCTAGTCCGATTTCTCTCCGCGTACGTCATGTATGAACGCCAGATAGAAAGTACGAATTCAGTGGAAATGTCCTCCTACATACTCCATAAGTGGTGACTACTGACTGTAACCGATTAACTTATTCCCTACCTACTTAGGGTTGGGGACGGAATTGAGATGTATAAATGTCTTCTCCTGCCAGTTTTTCTAAAAACTTGTTTTGTACCCATTCAAAGATACAATCCCAGAGGAGCTGGACGTGACGCACAGCCTGGCCACAGATCATGAAGCACATGTGACCGCAACCAAAGGTGGAGCCGCAGAGCAACGAGACGCGGGACGAGGCACAACTCTCAAACTCGGCAGATGAAGGAATGAAGGGCTGCCTTGAAGCCCTCGACTTGCTGACCCACTCGTGCCTGAAGTCCCCGTCCCCTTTTGAGTCCGACTGATGGGCCTGCCTGCTCGTTGTCCTTTGCTCCCTTGGTCCCTTGGTGTGTTCAAAGATCTGGCCCCACTCCGCCCTCTCTTCCCTCGATTATTCAACAAACTCACCCTTTTTCGCATAAGTTTTGACTATAGAATTAGGTTTTGCCACGGAAGAAGAAAAGACACGCAGGTGCCCAGCATAAGGCACCCCTAAGAAGATCAGTTAGGAAACAGGACTGTGATCTAACAGCAGAGGACTGATCGCACCCTGCACCGCGTAAGGATGATTCCGAGCTGGACTTATAGCTCCACCGCCGGTGCTCAAAAGCGCCAACGAAAAGAAAACGGACTACCAGAGTCTACCAGTGGTGGCTCGTCGTTTAAAAGACATTTTCACTAAGACCCCCCCCCCTTCCTGAACTTTCTACCCACCCCTTGACTAGTTGCTTACATCAAACTGAATTCCTCCCTCAAACTAATTTTTTATTGCTTTCAAAAATGTTTCATCGGTCACTCAAGTCCAAAAGTCTCATATAGCACTTTTTACTGTATGTTGATGTCACTGGAGAGCAAATGAGAACTTGATTTTATAATGTGTCGGAACATTTTTCCTTGACTGACCCCGACTAAAGTATTATGCCGATCTCTAGACTTGCATGAATAACCCAACAAATGTAAATTCATACGTACCACATTTCGCCAATCGTTGTGACTACATATGGTTATACTCAATCTGCTAGCATTTACGAACGTTATTTCATTGGCCACACATGGCTATATGTACACTCCGTCAGTTAGGGTAAACACAAAAGAACTAGCTTACGTTAAAAAGCGGCGACTGTTGAAAATAGCAATGTATATGCACATAAGCGGCGTTCATTTGTGTTCGCTGTACCTCTTGTCGTAAGCAGAATGGATATTGCAAAACACTGACTGTGTTATCCCGCCAGCATAGACCCATGTACACATATATATAACAGCCATTTTAGGTACCATGGTCTCTCTGTTTGCGATCGATCATCAGCCCCTTCCCTGACCCTGCAAGCATCCCCCATGCACCCTGACCGCCCCCGCTCTCACATGCACAAGTCGTGAACCCTCCCCTCCCGCATGACTGTCTCTGGGAATCACACCCCGCGCCTGACCAACACCCCCTTTTCTTCCATGAATACCCCTCCTTTTATGACCCCTTCCTCTGAGCCTGATTGTCTGCACGGACCGCTGGTCATCCCTCAGCCTGAGGATACAGTTTATTGCCCACTACTGTATGCACTCGCCCCTCTTCAAAGGGGGCTACTATTGATCATGACCTCCCCACCCCCTGAGATTCGATCAGGCGCACACATTCTAAAGGAATCAGCAGAACACTCAGCTGCGTGACAGCCCCCTCCTATTGTATGGAGGATAAGGGCCCCTACTGTAGCCACGTGTTGGAATATCTTCATACTTCACAATGTCTTGATTGTAATGAAGGATGTCTGTGTGCCATAAACCTGTGTATAAAAGACGAAGCCTCAGAGAAACTTGTTAGAGCACCTCCTGAAGACACTATGAGAGTGTCCGAAATGACAGGCTCTCCTCATGAGAAATAAACTCTGTTCTTGTTTCCCTGCTTCCAGCGCCCGTCTCTTTATTTGGTAATTGTTCAAGATGGGAACTAAGAGGCGTCCTGCGCCAGCAGCCTGGGCATCAGGTGTGTTATGGGCTGACTTTTCCACACAGATTGTCCTAACGGACGCATCTCTCCAAGGGTGGGGAGCGCATGTGCTCCACTACACGGTGCAGGGACTGTGGTCAACCCAGCAACAACGATTGCACATCAACTACCTGGAATTTATGGCAATCTTCATGGCGCTCAAGTCCTTCAAAGTACATCTGTGCAACAAGGTCGTGTTGATCCGGACGGACAACATGACAGCCATGTACTACATCCAGAAGCAGGGAGGTACTCACTCGCCACAGCTGTCTCATCTGGCTCAGAGCATGTGGAAGTGGGCCATTCAGAGGAACATCTTCCTCCTGGCAGAACACCTCCCGGGCAAGGACAATCAGATGGCGCATCTGCTCAGCAGATACAGCCATCAAATGCACGAGTGGGAGATACATCCATCAGTACTCCACCCGTACTTCCTGCAGTGGGGTCATCCAGAGATAGACCTGTTTGCCGCAAGGGAAAACGCAAAATGCCAAAGCTTTGCCGCCAGGTTCCCTCACCCGGAATCGCAAGGGAATGCGATATGGATGAACTGGTCAGGCAAATTTGCGTACGCTTTTCCCCCAGCGCCTCTCATTCCGCTGGTGGCAAGAAAGCTAAAGCAACACTCGATGACTCTCATCCTGGTTGCTCCAACATGGGCACGCCAACCATGGTACACCACGTTTCTAGACCTTTCCGTGGTGCCGCATCAAAGGCTGCATCTCACATCCAGGCTCTTGACGCAGAACCATGGCGACATTCAGCATCCAGATCCGCAACAGCTCAACCTGGCGATCTGGCTCCTGAGGTCTTAGAATTTGGCTACCTCAACCTGCCTCCAGAATGCATGGACATCATCCGGGAGGCAAGAAAGCCCACGACCAGAGCTTGCTATGCAGCGAAATGGAAGCGGTTTGTCATTTACTGTACTGACAACAAAATCAACCCGCTAGATGCATCCATTCCTAACATCATCTGCTATTTGTTACATCTCTACAAATGCAATCTAGCGTACGCTTCCATTCGGATACATTTATCCGCCATAACGGCTTATCTCCAGAATAGGCAGCACCTCTCTGTTTTCAGGGTGCCTGCCGTTAAAGCCTTCCTGGAGGGCCTGAAGCGAGTCATTCCTCCAAGAACACCACCAGCTCCAGTATGGAACCTCAATGTAGTCCTCACTAGGCTGATGGGCCCACCTTTCGAGCCACTGCACTCCTGCGAAATTCAATTTATGACTTGGAAAGTGGCTTTTCTCATTGCTATCACATCGCTCAGACGTGTTAGCGAGCTGCAAGCGCTCACAATCCAAGAGCCATTCATCCAAATACATTCTAACAGGGTAGTGCTCCGCACTAACCCCAAATTCCTTCCAAAAGTGGTGTCACAGTTTCATATCAACCAAACTATTGACCTGCCTGCATTCTTCCAAAACCCACAAACGGTAGCAGAAAGAATGCTTCATACATTAGACGTTAGGAGGGCGCTTATGTATTACATTGACAGAACTCAACACTTTAGAAAGACACAACAACTTTTTGTTGCCTTCTCTCCACAGCACAAAGGCAACCCCATTTCCAAAGCAGGAATAGCCAGATGGATCGTTAAGTGCATTCAAATCTGTTATCAAAAGGCTAAACGCACTTTAACAATACCCCCAAGGGCGCACTCCACACGCAAATTGGGGGCATCCATGGCTTTCCTGGGGAACATTCCCTTGGAAGACATTTGTAGAGCAGCCACTTGGGCTACACCACACACGTTTACCAAACATTACTGTGTAGATGTGCATTCCAAACAGCAAGCAGCTGTAGGACAGGCTGTTCTCAAAACACTTTTTCAAGCTTCTGCAGCTGGCACGGGCAACCGCTCTTAATGGAGGGACTGCTGTGTATTCTATGCAATAGATATGAATTTAGCAGCCCACATGCCTCGAACTGAATATGCTACTTACCAGTATGCATCTGTTCTTGGCATGTAGGGCTGCTAACATTCATATCGCCCGCCCTCCTCCCCGGTGCTCGTAGCGGCTGCAGACACTCTCTTGCATTCATCATTAACATGGACATCATTTACACTATTACACTCCATCTTCGCCACAATGGCTAAAAACAATCTGGGGATGGAGTCGATGCCCATGCGCACTGTAGTCCAGGGGAGGAGCCACCTATCTCGTGATACTTCGAAGACTCTTCCAGGACAACAATGTGCAATCATCCGGACCCAACACTAGGCGGCGATCTATGCAATAGATATGAATGTTAGCAGCCCTACGAGCCCAACACCGCCAGACGCAACTTTCGAGAAGGCATGGAAGCCGTCGCCAAATGGATGAAAAACAGCTGCCTACAACTAAACACCAACAAAACAGAAGTACTCATCATGGGCCCAAACCCCGACGCCTGGAGTGACACCTGGTGGCCCACCGCCCTCGGAAACCCGCCAACCCCCACAGACCACGCACGCAACCTGGGAATCATCCTGGACTCCGAGCTCAAAATGGACCGCCAGATCAACTCTGTCTCATCTTCCTGCTTCCACACCCTCCGCCTCCTTCGTAAGACCTTCAAATGGATCCCCCTCGAACACCGAAAGACAGTCACTCACGCCCTGGTCACCAGCAGACTCGACTACGGCAACGCACTCTACGCCGGAATAAACAAAAACCTCATCCGCAAGCTACAGAACATCCAGAACGCCGCCGCAAGACTGGTCCTTAACCTGCCAAAACACTGCCACATCTCCCAGCACCTGCGCACACTCCACTGGCTCCCCGTCGAGGCGAGAATCACCTTTAAGATGCTCACCCACGCACACAAGGCCCTCCACGGCACTGGACCAGCATACCTGAACAGCCGACTCAAATTCCACGCACCCCAAAGGACCCTACGATCAGCCCAGCTTTCCTACGCTGTGGTCCCCCGCACCAGAAAGACCAGATCGGGAGGCCGCTCCTTCTCCTTCCTCGCGGCCAAGGCATGGAACGCCCTTCCGCTCCACCTCAGACAGACAACATCGCTCCCCATCTTCGCAAGAAACCTCAAAACCTGGCTCTTCGACAGACCCCCTCCTTGATGGAATGGAACCTGCACCCCCCCCACATCCCCCCCCACCCCTAGCGCCTTGAGACCCTTACGGGTGAGTAGTCGCGCTTTAACAAACTCCTGATTGATTGATTACATGCCAAGAACAGATGCATACTGGTAAGTAGCATATTCATTACTTGCCTTTGGTAATGCTATTTCTGGTGGATACAGTATCTGCCTGTGGATTCCTCACATGCCCACCCGCCTCCCCGTTTTCCACTCTTCTATTCCTGAGATGATAGCAATGTTTTAATGTTTACATGTTATCTTCAAAAGAAATGTGCGTTTGTACATGTTTTGCTATGTTGTATTCACACTGTGTTACCTTGACTATTTTGTACTGTCTACACTGTGTATATTTCTACTGTTGTCGGTCTGTCCGTGTGCCTTGAAGGCACGGAAAGAAGGGTGGAACTGATGTCATCACGCCAGCGTGGGCCTATTATCGTGCCGGTGACGTCAGCGGAGCCGCGCATGATGTTGTGCTCCTGTGATGTTGTGCTCCTGTGATGTTGTGCTCCTGTGATGTTGTGCTCCTGTGATGTTGTGCTCCTGTGATGTTGTGCTCCTGTGATGTTGTGCTCCTGTGATGTTGTGCTCCTGTGATGTTGTGCTCCTGTGATGTTGTGCTCCTGTGATGTTGTGCTCGCCGGCGAGCCACAAAATAATTTTCCAAACGTTGCTGACGCAGGGGGATATTCACAAGGTGAGGAATCCACAGGCAGATACTGTATCCACCAGAAAAAGCGTTACCGAAGGTAAGTAACTTGTTCTTCTGGGGCTTCATCTCTTTGTTGAATTTTCACATTTCATAAAATAAGTTTTTTGCTTACTGGCTTTGTGCATTATCAACATTAGACAGCCTTCCAGCTTTTCTATGCATCTTGAGATCCCATATTGTATAGGTTGTGTGTGAAGGCTTATGGAACATTTATTCATATCCTATGTGTTTGTTCCACTCTCCTGCTCAAACGAAGACATTGCTTGAGGAAAACATTAAGCATGTGGGTGCAGACATGCCGACACGCTGTGTCAAAGTGCATAATACCCATAAACAGTCCGCTCAACATAGCCTTGCGTTTATGTGTTTTGCTAAATGGATTGTGAGGCTACCCATACAATCTAATCTTGCTGTGCCACCAAATCATTGTTTTTTTAGTACAGGAAAATTATCTGGATTTGGAGCACATGCAGTAAAAATGTATCTTACAAGTCTTTGTCTTAGTATATCGATCATGTATGATAGAGCGGCCTATACATTTTTGATAGCCCGTCAACACTTTATGGGTTGCACTTACCCACAGCGCGTCCCACAATTTATTGGCACACCAACTTAGTTGCATTGCAGTTTTTTTGCTTGAGATTTTTAATGTTCACATATTTGTAGTTTGAGGAAACCGGTATAGTTCACAGGGGGTTATCATGCAACCTCTTAACAAGTATGTTCCATGTTACGCGCTATTTTTCATAAACTAGGCATGTAATGTATTAAATAGTTACACTTTCTCATGTGGTATGCAAAGGAGGATGTTGACCCACTGAGCCTGCTGGATCAGCGGTCCTTTTTGTAACCACTTGTTTTGAAGCGTCTTGAATGGTCTGACTCCTCTGTTTCCTAGATCGCTATAGTTTTTTTTTTGTACAGTATGATCTTAACCTGGTGCTCACATTTTAGATTGGTACATCTTTTGTGCCTTTGCACAGTTCTTGGAGTTTGAAACTTGTCATGCTGAAGACAGTGCCACTTTTTGCTTTCAGTTAATCTCTACATGTCAGCCAGCTGTAGGACCTTGCAGTTCATCCTCAGTTGGCCTCATTGTGCTTCAGACTAGGTCCTCCATTCTATCAAAGCTGGTTCCTCTTTTCACAGTGGACAACACATTTCTTAGCTGACCACCTTCCCTCCTCTCTATCCAGTGAAGCAGGGAAAAGACTGCTTCTGTAGGACCCTCACTAAGTTAACCAGACTAAAGACTATTACCAGGGGGCAATCCACCAATAACCTAAAGCTGATGGATATTTGCCTAGCCCTAAAAGCCTTCTACTCGCTTGTCTGTGTAAAAGTGGTCCTTGTAAAGACCGGTAACGGGACAAGAATGCACAACACACATACTTGCATTCCTCCTACCTCCCTGCACTCCAGATGCATAATCTGATTAAATTGGTAGGGCGCTCTTATTCCCTACTAAATGTTCTGCAAAAAGAAATACTCATTATGGAGAACTAGGATTACAAATAGATGACTGCCTGGTTCACTTTTCTGTGCAATGTGTATGGATATAGAAGAACAGTTTTGTTCTGGAATAACCAGCACATGAAAAATACTGTGGAAATTATTAAAAGTGGCCATCTTTCGAAATGTGCAACTTGTTAAGAGATAAATATTGTTGAATTTTTAGATTTTTTTAGAACATGCTAATGCTTTGACATGTTAATGTTGTATTTTACTATTTCTCTAATTTCTAAATACTTATTTTCTCTTTAGAAAAAATTTGAAGACCCTAGTAGATTGGCAAACCGAGGAGGTAATCTTTTAAAAGAACAAAGAGAGCATTCTGCACTTCTGAAAAAGCTCCATAAGGTATAGTTAACAAGATCCCATTACCTTGTGGGTTCCTTTTTAAGGCTGTTATTTCGTATCGGTCTATGATTTCTATTGATTCGTGTTGTTTAGCGTTGGGTGCATTTTTTCAATCCCTCTGTGTAGATTAAATGTTCAAATGAGTTCTGTTTATATTCATATTTGGAGCTAAGTGAATTAATTTTACTGTTTTGAATCTCATCATTTTTGTTATTTAGTACCTTTAGCCAAACAAGTTCCATTGTTTGTTTTTTGTCATAATGGTAGTTTAGCTGTACTAGGGAAAATATATTGCTAGTATTTGGAATCACATTAAGGGAATACAGTTAACAGATGCATCATCACACAATGTGCCTAATTTCAGAGTCATCTTGCTTTGCCTTTTGATGCTAGCAGGTTAACTGATACAGTTAGTTAAAATGGTACCTTTTTTCCTCACTCTCTGTAATGTGTATGCCCCCAACCAGATGCAAGATCGATACCTACAATCGCTCCTACGGGACCATGTGCCGCGGGGCGATCCCTTTCTGATCCTTGGGGGTGACTTTAACCTAGTCTGGGACCAGAGGGTGGACCGCAGCGATGCCACGTTTACCGGTGCTGGGGCCATGTCATCTGTGCTGCACACCCAAATTGCGGAGTTGGGGCAGCTCGATGCGTGGCGCGCTCATTCCCCGGATTTACGAGACTACTCTTTCTATTCCCATGCCCAGCGATCGTACTCCCGGATCGATTACCTTTTTGTCACCCATGCACAGCTGCGCGACCTGTTGGGCGCCTCCATGTCCGATATTTCGCTCTCGGACCATGCTCATGTTGACTTGACACTCCAGGACCTGCGCGCTGCTGTTGTTGTTCGCGAGTCCATATGGCGCTTGCCCCAAGCCTCCTTCGAGACCCGGAAGCTGTTGACAGTATGAGGGCAGCCATAGATTCCTATTTCCTCACCAATGATCTTCCAGAGACTCCCTTCCCGGTAGTGTGGGACGCCTTTAAGGCAACCATGAGCGGCCACATAACCCCACTTTCGATAGCTAGGGCGCGCGAGGCTCGGGCTTTGGAGGATAGGCTGGCGAAGGATATCAAAATGGAGGAGTGTGGGGATCAGGGTGGCTCCTCGCTAGCGTCTAGGAGGCGCCTTGCCAATCTTCAAGGGCAGCTGCTTTCTTGCGCGCTAACAAGGCTGAACACTCGCTTCTAGCCCTCAAGCAAAAGTACTATGAAGGAGGGGATAAGGTGGGTAAGATGCTTGCGGGACGTCTACGAGCACGCGCGGCTTAGGCTCATATAACGACGGTTCAACGGTCTGACGGGGTGAAGGTCACACTGGAGAGGGACAAGTGTGAGGCGGTCCAGTCCTACTATTCGACGCTCTATCAGAAAGAGCCTCCGGACCCGGAGATTGTGGCGGATGTTCTAAATAACTACGCGGGGCGACCCTTCATCCACTTCATGCTGCAACTCTGGAGGGCCCCTTCACCCAAGAGGAGGTGCTGGCAGCCCTGAGGGATCTTCCCTTGGGGAAAACCCCGGGACCGGATGGTCTGACCTTGTCTTTTTATCGTATGTTCCAATCCCAGCTTTGGCCACATCTCTTGAGACTATATAATTCCTTTACAGATACTGAGGGGCTATCCCGTAACATGGGAATGGCCGAGATAGCGTTGATCCTAAAGCCAGGCAAGGACCCCACAGTGTGCCTCGTACCGCCCCATAGCTCTGTTGAATACTGACCTCAAAATTTATACTAAACTCCTGGCCAAACGCCTTGATCCTCACATGCCAGGCCTGGTGGACCTGGACCAGGTCTGTTTTATTCGCAACAGGCAGGGGGCTGATCATGTACGCAAGATAGTGCATCTGGTGGGCAAGGCGCGCAACTGGAAGATCCCTGCGTGCCTTCTCTTACTGGATGCGGATAAGGCCTTCAACCGTGTTGGCTGGAAACTTCTTCGAGCGGTCCTAACCAAAATTGGCTTGGGGCAGAACATGATCGCTCGGATCATGGCGCCTTACCTTACCCCACAAGCTCGGATACGGGTCAATGGCCGGCTTACAGAACCATTCACTATCCACAGGGGGACCAGGCAGGGGTGCCCCCTTTCGCCTCTGCTGCTCGCCCTCGTGGTGGAGCCACTGGCGGAAATGATCCGCCAGGCACCCGATATCCATGGTATTCAGCTGGGTGGTCGTGCCAACAAGGTGGCGTTGTTTGCGGATGATCTCTTTCTTTTCCTCACGTGTCCTCTGGAGTCTTTCCCTGCCCTGCATTCTCTCCTGTGCCTCTTTGAACGTGCCTCTGGCCTTCGGATCAACCACAGCAAATCTTGGGCTCTTAACTTAACTATCCCGCAAGACGAGATTCCGGCTCTGGAGCGCTTGGTCCCAATCCCATGCCAATGGACTGCCAGTTCCATTCGCTACTTTGGCTTCCAGGTGACTCCTACTCTAGACACATGGACGCAGGCCAACTGGCAGGAATGCCGGAGGTCAGTACTAGAGGACCTGCGACAGTGGCGCCCCTTGATGCTGTCATGGCTAGGCCGACTTCACGCTATTAAAATGTCGATGCTCCCGAAAGTCCCATACCTATTTCAATGCCTCCCCACTTCTGTGCCGTTACATAGTATTCGCGGCCTTCAGCGCGATCTCACAAACTTTATATGGGGTGGCAAGAAACCTTGATTCTCACAAAAGCTTCTGATGGCCCCTAGAGACAGGGGAGGCTTGGCGTGCCCCAACCTTGTAGAGTACTATTGGGCAGCTCATCTCCGATGCGTACTGGAAGGGGGGTCCCTGAGATCGAAAAGGGTTGGATGCACATGGATCGGGCTTTGACGGGGCGAACCATTTGGGACCTCGTATGGCACCATCGGGCAGCACGCTCTCAGAGGGCCTATATCGTGGTGCCCACAAAAACAGTCTGGACATCTGGGATAAAATTGCCGTCCGCAAAGGGCTCACGTCCTTTCCTTCACAACACACCCCGATTAAGGGGAACCCATCCTTCCCACCGGCCCATCGCACTCAGGCCTATTCTCGGTGGTCGGAGGGGGACTGTTGGGTTCTAATGGATCTGTTCGGGGGCTCATTTAAATCCTTTGCCCAGTGCAGGGGGGAATTCAGGGTTCCGCCGACCGCGGGGCTACAATATGCTCAGCTAAAACATTGGGCAACGACAGCAGATCTGCATCAGGCGGCGACTAGGGCTTTCACTCCCTTCGAACGCTTAGCCCGTCATCCGATTGAGTCTAAAAGACTTACATCTCGCATTTATCAGATCTTGCAGCATCCTCATCAGCCACCTGCCCACCCCTACCAACGTCACTGGCAGGAGCTGCTGGGAGAGGAAGTCTCCCCTAACCAGTGGACTAGATTATGGCGGGACTTCCCCAAAGTGTACCGTAGCATCCCGCAACGGGAAAATGCTTACAAGCTTATGACCCAGTGGTACTACACGCCCCAACGGCTCCATCGGATGGTCCCTTCTTCTGTGTGCTGGAGATGCCGCTCTGCGACGGGGGATTTTATGCACATATGGTGGGCTTGCCCATTGCTCACGGTCTTCTGGAAGGAGGTCTTTAGCCACATAAGGAGGGTGCTGGGATTTCCTCTGCCTGACGGCCCTTGCACGGTCTTGCTGGGTATCCAACCTGCTGGTCTGAAGGCGCTGACCAGGAGTGATTGGACGCTGGCACTCCAAATGTTGGGTGCGGCCAGGCAGCTAATTGCTCTATACTGGAAAAAACCCGAGATGCCGCCAATCACTGCATGGTGTGTGCGTTTGTGGCACGTTGTCAGTATGGAGCTCTTCACAGCGCAATTGCAGGCAAGCGATACATGGTATAAGGCAGTTTGGCAACCCCATATCACATATTTATGCAAAGTCGAACATGCGCGACACATGCCCACCAAACTGAGAACACAGCGCCTGTTTGCTGATGCCATCGCTCCCATGGGCCCAAGCAGATTGCCGACCTAGGTACCTGCCTGTGCGGCATCCCTGCGTAGCCATCCGGGGTAGAGCCCTGTGTCTTCCCCCTCCATCCCCGACACACACTATCCTCACTCTGTCTCTCCATGCGCTGTCTTACACATTTCCTGTCACTCTTTCTTTTGCCTATTCTGTCCTCTTTGTTCTCTCCGCTCTTCTGCGGACTTCTAGCCCCTGTTGGGCTGAAAAGTCGGTTGTGACTGTCTACTTAGAACGCTGTCAGCCTAACCACTAAGGTTTCCGCTGCGTTGGGGGATTAAGATGTGTCACCATGTACCTTCCAATACGCGGCCCGCCCCCTGTGGGTTGTAGGCTTAACGCTGTGTAATCCCCTGCTTTACCCCTGGAGTTCTCATGTAACAGTTACAGTGCCTGAACACACGGCCGGCCCTGGAAAGGGTTGTAGGCTAAACGCTGTGTATTCTCGACCCCGCTCTGTGCGACATCCCTTACCCCTATAATAAAACAGATTTGACGTAAAATGGTACCTTTTATTGAGAAATACTGCATTGTTAGTCCTGTTGCTAGGAAAATGGTGCACTTTTTCTAGCAAAGCGTCAGGCATTCATAGTTTTCACTATTCAGATGATAACTTACATGATATCTGATCTCCGTTAATAATGGAGTCTTTGTGAACATTGGGGGTCACAAGACCCCAGTTTTTCTTTTTAAGACCAAATCAAAGAAAACATGTCTTTGAGATGCAGCATGTATGTTCTTATGTACTTTTTAATATATATATGTTCGAGGCATGTGGGCTGCTGAATTCATATCTATTGCATAGATTGCCGCCTAGTGTTGGGTCTGGATGATTGCACATTGTTGTCCTGGAAGAGTCTTCGAAGTATCACGCGATAGGTGGCTCCCCCCCCGGACTACAGTGCGCATGGGCATCGACTCCATCCCCAGATTGATTTTTTTTCCGCCATTGGGTTCGGATGCATATTTGATCACTCAAGTTCGGAATCAATAGAAACTTTCTTTTGGCCCTAAGGCCTTTACTATATAGTCGGCATTGTATAGCGATCGGTATCCTTTCTGTTCCAGCGCAGTTTCCGAGTCGAACATACAGAGGAGTCGCGTGGCTCTTCGGCGCTCAAGGCCCGGTCGACGCTAGAGACCTTATTTGACGAAACATCATGGAACGGAGCCCGTTCAAGAGGTGCCCCGTGTGCAACTCGAAGTATCCTCGCATCGACGTCCACCCGGTGTGCAACAAGTGCCTGTCGCCGGATCACGATGAGGCAAGCTGTATGGCTTGTTCTCGTTTCCGCTCCAAGAAGGCGATTCGACTTCGGCGCGCCAGGAGGCCCAGCAGACGGCACCTGACCCGGTGAACATTTTCGATACAGAGGGAGAAGAGGCAGACTAGCAGGAAGATCAAGAGCCGATGTCCACTCCAGCGGCGGAGATAGACTCCAACTACGACGCAGATGTAGAAATGCTCGATGCTGAAGAAGTCTTCGACGAGGTAGGAGACGACAATGAGGCCTATGGGGCCATGGAAGATGGCTCAAGCGAGGGGCTATGCCACGTTGAAACACTTCATACGGCTCAGGTCGAGGGATCGCCGCATGGCCTTACCCAAGATCTTACACTGGGTTCTACAGTCTCGCCTCCGGGCCCGGCTACGGACACTTCTAACGAGCCACAAATGGTGAAATCGAAACCGAAAGAGCGCTTCGGTGCCTTCACAACCGAAAGCACTAGAGGCGCCATTGAAACCGAAAGTGCGTGTTGCCTTGGTCGGCTCGAAGTCTTCTGACCTATCGGCGCCGACTAAGTCAAAAAAGGTTATCGACCCGGTGAAGCAGCTCAAGGTTGTCGACCCGAGGACTGGGACACCGAAGGCACTTGTCAAGGTCGTCGACCTGAAGAAATCGGCGCCGAGGGCTGTCCAAACAGACAAAGGACTCGGAGCTACCAAAGTTGTCAATCCTGCGCCTCGGCCGGACAAGGCCAAAAGCACTGCGACCCTTGAGTCCGCACCTGGTGGTGGCTCAAAGGGGCCTGTCGAGTCGACGCAACCATCCGCCTCCTTCGCAAAGCAAGTGTCGAACTCATTAAAACGCATTAAGGAGAAAGCTGTCGGACCGAAGGATACTTCCACGCCGAAGACTGCCTCCAAACCACAGAAGTCACCGACGCCAATTCGACGCCCACACGGGGAAGCTTTCTATTTGCCCCAGCACAGCCACATCCTATTGCCCCAGCACAGCCTATGGAGTCCTACACAATTCCTTTAAAAGAGGATTCAACTGATTCCCCCGTTCTTGTAGAAGTAATAGCTCCACGTGGACAGGACACTGCTCCTATCTCGCCCACTTACTCAGATGTGGAGGCTGGGGAAGGTGACTATGATGAGTACAATTTCCCTGCAGACACTGATCCTGAGGATCAACATAACACATGGGCAGATGCTGCTGACCCAGGAGATCCACAAACTGCCCAAGACACCCAGGTGTATAATGTGAAAACTTCGCCTACTGAGGACTCAGCGGCATTTAATGCGCTTATTGAAAGGGTAGCCAAGAATCATGATGTCCAGCTCCATGCTGACCGTATTGAGGTGGATTTTTTGTTTGACACCTTTTCCACCTCTGAGAGAACCGTAAAGACTCTGCCAATGCTGAAGGGTGTCTTGAAACATGCTACAGACATTTTTAAAGAACCCACGAGGGCAAGGGTTGTAAACCCCAGAATTGAAAAGAAGTACAAGCCGGCACCTCGGGACCCTACCTACATCAAGGGCCAGTTGCCGTTGGACTCTCTAGTTGTTTCCAATGCCCGGAAGAGGGCAAACTCACAAACTACTGGTGATGCTCCTCCCCCTGACAAGGAATCTAAAGTGCTAGAAGCATCAGGGAAGAGGGCGGCGGCTCAAGCGGCCAATATCTGGCGCATTTCAAACACTCGGGCACTCTTAGCCAGATATGACAGGGCACATTACGATACACTTGAGACCCTGTTACAAGACCTGCCAGATGAATATAAAGAGGCAGCTGAGATGCTCATACAGGAAGGGAAACTCATCTCTAATGCTTCTATTAAGTGTGCACTGGACGCAGCAGACACCGCGGCCAGGGCCATTAATACCAGCGTGATGTTACGGAGACAAGGCTGGCTCAGAATCTCTGGGTTCAAGCCGGAGATACAAACCACCATCCTAAATCAGCCTGTAAACCCTGATCACTTATTTGGACCTGAGGTGGACACCACCCTAGAAAAAATCAAAAAGGACACTGAGACTGCAAAGTCCATGGGGGCTCTCCAGTCGCAGCAGTTCAGGGGTGGTTCTTTTTGTCGCTCAGGCAATAGAGGTGTTTCCAGAGGCCAGCTGTCCCAGCAAACCGAGTACAATAAAGGAGGCGCGCAGACCACGTACAACAAACAAAATAGAGGTGGCTATCGTGGAAACAGCGCCAAAGGCAGAGGTCGTGGAAACAACAGCTCCCGATCCTCCGCCGCCAACAAACAGTGACGCCTTGTCACTGCCCCCCGACTATACGACACCGGTCGGGGGGAGACTCCAACAGTTCCTGCCAGTCTGGAAATCCATCACCACAGACAGGTGGGTCAGAAAGCTTATCCAGTACGGTTATTGTCTGGAGTTAACATCCACTCCACCCAACATACCCCCAAAACACCGTCCTATGTCCACAGAGCATTTGCACTTATTGCAGCAGGAGGTACTCGTCATGCTGCAAAAAGGGGCAATCGAGCTCGTGCCGGTGGAAGAAAGAGGCACAGGAGTGTACTCCCTGTACTTCTTAATCCCAAAAAAGGACGGGTCCCTCAGGCCCATACTGGACCTCAGAACCCTAAACCAGTACATTCTATCAGAACATTTTCACATGCTAACACTGCAGCAGGTTCTTCTGTTGCTCAATCAGGGAGATTTCCTCGCCACTTTAGATCTAAAAGATGCATATTTTCACATTCCTCTACATCCATCACACAGAAAATACCTCAGATTCACCATTCAGAATCCGCATGGCCAATTCAAAGTCCTCCCTTTCGGAGTGACTACAGCCCCCAGGGTGTTCACAAAGTGCCTGGCGACAGTGGCCGCACACCTCAGGAGACGAAACATTCACGTCTACCCTTATCTAGACGAATGGCTTGTCCAAGTAAAGTCAGCCCAGCAGTGCGCAGCCAACATGTCCCACACCACTCACCTTCTTCACGATCTGGGATTTTCACTGAATTACCCAAAATCACACCTTCAGCCCACCCATATACGGCAGTATCTGGGCGCGACGATAAACACTCTGGCAGCCACAGCACAGCCAAATCCAGTGAGGATCAACAGCATTCAATTGCTAATACAGAAATTCAGACCGCAACACTCGCTTCCAGCACGGGTGTTCATGCAGTTGATAGGCATGATGGCCTCCTGTATCTTCATAGTCCCGCATGCGAGACTATATATGCGTCCGCTTCAGGAGTGCTTGGCACATAAGTGGACTCAGGCTCACGGACAGTTGAAAGACCTAGTGTTGGTAACCGGTTGTGCATACAACTCTCTGCATTGGTGGAATCCACACAACCTTTGCAAGGGACGACCGTTCCAGGAGCCTGTGCCACAAATCATCCTAACGACGGACGCATCTCTCCAGGGATGGGGAGCTCATGTACTCCACTACACGGTGCAGGGACTATGGACAACGCAGCAAAAGAAGATGCACATAAACCTCCTGGAGCTGATGGCAATCTTCATGGCAATGAAGGCATTCAAGGTACATCTGTGCAACAAAGTTGTGTTGATCCGGGCGGACAACATGACGGCGATGTACTACATTCAGAAGCAGGGAGGTACACACTCGCCACAGTTGTCTCATCTGGCTCAGAGCATGTGGAAGTGGGCCATTCAGAGGAACATCTTCCTCATGGCGGAGCACCTCCCAGGCAAGGACAACCAGATGGCAGACATGCTCAGCAGGTACAGCCACCAAATGCACGAGTGGGAAATGCATCCATCAGTACTCCACCCTTACTTCCAGCAGTGGGGTCATCCAGAGATAGACCTGTTCGCCACAAGGGAAAACGCAAAATGCCAAAGCTTTGCCGCCAGGTTCCCGCACCCACAGTCGCAGGGCAATGCGATATGGATGAACTGGTCAGGCAAATTTGCGTACGTTTTTCCCCCAGCACCTCTAATACCGCTGGTGGCACGCAAACTAAAGCAACACTCGATGACGCTCATCCTGGTTGCTCCAACGTGGGCACGCCAACCATGGTACACCACGTTTCTGGAACTTTCCGTGGTACCGCATCAAAGGCTGCGCCTCACTCCCAGGGTTTTGACGCAGAGCTATGGCGACATTCAGCACCCAGATCCGCAACAGCTCAACCTAGCGATCTGGCTCCTGAAGTCTTAGAATTTGGCTACCTTAACTTGCCTCCCGACTGCATGGATATCATACGGGAGGCACGAAAGCCCACCACCAGAGCATGCTATGCAGCAAAATGGAAGCTGTTTGTCATTTACTGTGCAGAACACATCAACCCGCTGGATGCATCTACTCACAACATCATTTGTTATCTGTTACATCTTTACAAATGCAATCTAGCATATGCTTCCATTCGAATACATTTATCCGCCATAGCGGCTTATCTACAAAACACGCAGCATCTCTCACTTTTCAGAGTGCCTGCCATTAAGGCTTTTCTAGAAGGACTCAAACGAGTCATTCCTCCCAGGACCCCACCAGCTCCTGACTGGAACCTTAATTTAGTCCTCACCAGACTAATGGGTCCACCTTTTTAGCCTCTACATTCATGCGAGATTCAATTCTTAACATGGAAAGTGGCTTTCTTGATAGTGATTACATCACTGCGACGAGTTAGTGAACTCCAGGCACTAACTATCCAAGAGCCATTCATACAAATTCACTCAAACCGGGTGGTGCTTCGCACTAACCCTAAATTTCTTCCAAAGGTGGTTTCACAGTTCCATATCAATCAGACTATTGAACTGCCTGTGTTCTTCCAAAACCCTGAGTCGGTAGCAGAGAGAATGCTCCACACTCTTGATGTCAAAAGAGCTTTAATGTATTACATTGATAGGACCAAAGGTTTTAGGAAAACGAAACAACTTTTTGTTGCCTTTTCAGCACAACACAAAGGTAACCCCATTTCCAAAGCAGGCATAGCCTGGTGGATTGTTAAGTGTATTCAAATTTCCTATCAGAAAGCAAAGCGCACTTTAACAATCCCACCAAGGGCGCACTCCACCCGCAAGTTGGGGGCCTCCATGGCTTTCCTTGGAAATATTCCTTTAGAAGACATTTGTAGAGCAGCCACATGGTCTACACCACACACATTTACAAAACACTACTGTGTAGATGTGCACTCCAAACAGCAGGCAGCTGTAGGGCAGGCTGTTCTAAAGACACTTTTTCAAACTGCTGCAGCTGGCACAGGCGGCCGCCGCTAATGGAGGGACTGCTATGTATTCTATGCAATAGATATGAATTCAGCAGCCCACATGCCTCGAAACGAATATGCTACTTACCAGTATGCATCTGTTCTTGGCATGTAGGGCTGCTGACATTCATATCGCCCGCCCTCCTCCCCGGCGCCTGTAGCGGCTGCAGCACTTACTATTACTCTTAGCATGGTCATCACTCAGTGTTACACTCCATCTTTGCCACAATGGCTAAAAACAATCTGGGGATGGAGTCGATGCCTATGCGCACTGTAGTCCAGGGGAGGAGCCACCTATCTCGTGATACTTCAAAGACTCTTCCAGGACAACAATGTGCAATCACCCGGACCCAACACTAGGTGGGAATCAATGCAATAGATATGAATGTCAGCAGCCCTACATGCCAAGAACAGATGCATACTGGTAAGTAGCATATTCGATTTTTTTTAAAGCACATCCGTTTAGCTAAATAGATTTACATTGCAAATGGCACTGTTTTGAACCCTTTATCAAAAACAAATCAAAAGCACTCTAGTATGATTTTCACGCCCAGTGCCAACTGGCAGTGCACCCTTCAGAATTTGAGGAGTTGCCACCCTTCACATCATTCATTAGTGTAAGTGAAGATGTTGGTTTTCCAGCCCACTAGTGAGGCTATTTTTGGCTTAATTTGTCTTTTACTGCCATTCAGTGTTTTTCAACTACTTTGAATGATAGTGTTTCTATTTTTTTCATAGTGTCTCTTATCTTTCAAGTCACCATGCTGACTAACCGGTGCTGTTAGTAGGGAGAAAAGAAGTCCTGAAAGAATGAGCACAGCATGTGCCATTTGTGTATTCTTCACACTCCCCAACAGTCAGGGCAGCCCCAATTATCTTCCTCAAATGCCAAGTAGTCCAACCTGACAACCTCAGAAAGAGTGACTCACTTCTTCCCTTACCTAGAAGACTGGCTTCTCAAGGGTCCAAGCAGACAGGAGTGCCTAGCCCACATCCCTCCTCGAAAGCTTTGAGTTTAAAGTCTATTCCACCAACTCCCACTTCCTGCCCCTTCAGATCCAACCCTTTCTGCCTTCTGTCCTGAATGCAGTCATGGCAAAGGCCTCCTGTGTAGCCATACTCCCTCTTTCAAGGCTTTATATGTGTCCCCTTCAAGAGTGTCTTTGGGCACTATGGTCCAAAGTAATGTTAGCGGGAAATTTAAATTTTTCTGACCTCTACAGATGTCTGACATGACTGATTCTACTATGATGAATTCACAGTGAATGTCGGTTCTGGGTGTAACATTCATAATGGTTTTATATTCCATTGGTAGGGACTAGTGGAAGATTTATTAATCTGTGTACTCCGGTCCATAAAAACAGTATTTGGGTGAATGCTGGATAAATGTCGGACCTGTGGCTGAAATACTATATCTGAACCTTAATTAAGATGCCCAATTTGCAATTAACAGTGTATTCTAAAAATAAATCCTTTCGAACAAACTGAGGGTCAGAGGATGTGGGAAGAAAGCAAAACTCTTATTTGTCTGTGATGACTTAGATTGAAACTTTTGTATCATTTGAAGAATTTTTTGTTTTAGAACTGTTGGTTCAGTTATGGAAAGTTGTAGACTTATTCTTTGTCAATTATTTATAAGCAAAAATGTACAATTGTTATTTCTGAACAGCTGGAAGAAGAATTGAAGGTTCGCATAGATTCCTGGGAACAAGAACAGATGATGGAGTTTAAGGTTCATGGGCAGAAATTCATGGTTTTTGTGTCTGAGCAATGGCAGGCCTTTCATGCTGAAAAAGAGCGCGAGAAGCAAGAAAGGGTGAGTTTGGAACTGGACGAGTAGAGAATGAAATCACTAGACTAATTGGAATTTGGTTGTTTTTATGGAAAAATGTTTCTGCATTGTAGAATCTTCTTTGATTTTTATTTTTTTATTTTTATTTTTTTTATTTTCAGTTGCATACAGGTGCTTGTTACCAAATAAGACTAATATACATTCAGTGTCCACAAATTGCAACAAGCTGATAATGCATGAACCTCCCACCCGGCAGGACTCCTACCAGATTGAAAACGTTATGTCAATCACAGCACCATCGTACGCATCCAAGGTCCCATGGTTGACGAACTGTAGACCCACCTATAAGAAACAGGAACTCCCCTGACCCCGCCTCCTCTTCCTCAGGCGTGCCATGGCTCTGCCTGCTACTAGTTATAAAGCGGTGATTTAACGTTTTTCCCATCTTGGAGTCTAGGGTGTCGAGCAAAGCCCCATGGTGTCGTTATTGCCCGGATCCTGAAATGTTCTATGTGCTCACATATTAGGGATGTCTACATGCTCGTAGTACAGGTGCGCACTCCAAAGGCTTAGAGTGTGACCCATGAAATCGGGGGGGTGTGGAGGCTCCTCGAATAAGGAGCTATTTGGATGTTTCAATTCCTCCACTAATGGCTCCCATGCCCTGGCAGCTTCAAGGGATCCCTGGCCCCTCCTGGCATCTGTTGAACAGCTCCCTCATAAGACGACCAGTGCAGAATTTCCCTTCTCCAACCCTCAACACTGGGCCCTCTGTCTCTTCCAGTAGAATCTTCATTGATAGACATAAACATTAGACTAATTTCCTGCTGCGTGCAGGGACTCGGGAACACTTTCCTATATTTTTGGCCAATGGAATTAAAAGTACAGCATTTTCTTCCATTGGAAGAGTCTCCTCTGGAGCAGATTTCTAGTATGTGGATTCTAAGCTTTCAAAATTCCAGTTTTTTTTTTTAGTTTTTTTTTTACTGCATAGCAGCATCTTGGGTGAAAACCTGCCTACATTAGAGTACAAATGCAGCCTAATAGGCTTGCTTTGAAAGAAGCGAAAAAATGAACTCTTTGACTGGTAGTTTCCCTTACCCATAGTGCATTGCCTTGCAGTTGACACCCTAGAGACTTGTTTTTGGACTAGCAAGTGAAGGATCTCTGAACACTTGAGGCTTTCGTTCAGATGTCTTTTTCTGACATGTTTACTCTATTCCTTTGCTTCTCTTGTCAAGTACAGAAATATGTAGTTATATTTTCTCATGCCACTTGCACCTTTTTTTCTGTCAGAAATCACTTCACTTTGCTCTAAGTGCCCATCATGTGAAATATGGAAGGCAGCCATTGCTTTACATAAGGTGTTTGCTGTCTGCCACCACCAGACATGTTTCTGGACCCCTGGGTCGAGTGCTTGCTGCTCTCGGGGGCCTGAAACAATGCCTACCTGGGACTAGGTGCCAAGCCTCCTCCCCCAGGATGGGCAGGGGAAGCTTCAAAGGCATGCCGCCTTTGTGAGCTACTCCAGGCCACTTGCTGTACTCAGCAACTGGCCCCCACCGGTTCTGACCCCCACTCTGGCGGGGAAACAAGGGGGCAACCCTAAGTGAGGAAAGGGGTTGTGCCAGCCTCTGCCAAACCCACCCCTCAGGTGGGAGAGGCGAGGTGAAGCACAACTCCGGGCTCCCGCCATCTTGAGGATGGGGAACCCTAACCAATCAGCTGGGCTCCTGCCCCCCTCCCACTGGAGAGTAGGAGGAGAGGGGGTGTACTCACCACAGGACAGGGACCCATTGGTCCCTACCCTTGCCCTACCTGTAACACACCTAAATTTAGTATTTAGGGGCACCCTGAACCTTCCTTCCTCAGATCCCGATTTCGAAACTACAAGAAGAAAGAAGACCTGCCGTGCATCTGCTAACAAGAGGACGACACCAACTGACTTGGGCCCAGCCCTACAAGCCTGTTGATCCTTGACCCTGCTCCTGCTAAACTCCGGCGTCTCCAGTGGTCAGCAACCTCAAAAACCCCAGAGGACCTGACTGCCTTGCTCAGCCAAAGACTGGGACTCCCACGAGCAGTGGTTCTGCTCAAACAACAACAAACCCTGGTGCCAGCCAGGAACCGCGAATTCAGCACACTCTGCACCTGCCGAGTCCGGCCCGTGCCTGATAGGACAAAGACCAAGAGGACCTCTCCCGTGGGGACTGCGAGGATTTCCTGAAGCCAAAAGACACCCATGCACCCGGCGCCCCACAGCCCCCTGTGCCCAACTCCTGGGTGTCTACCTATCCTCCAATTCCCCAACTTACCGCTTGAAGTGGTGGTCGCACTTGAAGAATCTCCGTCCCGAGCCTGCAGCCTTTGTTCAACTTCCAAGTCTCCCATTGAAATACATTGGGCGCCCGAAGGCCCAAAAGCACTCTGCACCCAGCCGCCCGAGTGCCAGTGGGAGTGTATCATCTACCCTATCCTACTTCCCCACTTGCCCTGTGTAAGTGACCAGGAGCTCCGCGCCCACAGCCACGTGGGCTGCCTGTTAGCAGCCACCAACCGAAGGATAACATTGGGCCTACTCTCTCTGCACTCGGCTCCCCCTGTGCCGCTGAGGGTGTAACAACTGTACTTGCCTGACCCTGGGAGACCCCTGAGTCTACCCCCAGAACCTTAACTCTGCCAGCAGAGTATTTACCCAAAGACTGATAACTTGATTTTCTCCATAGAGTAACATTGGCTGGGTTTCACTCCGAATTTCTTCGAAGTGTCGAGTTTTGCACCTTGAAAATATTCACTAAAAATCAACCGATCAACGAAAATACTCACCTGCTACCTGGAGAGATCACAGTGCTGCATCTTTGAGCCCAGCACTGAACCTGAAAAGTAATTATAACCGTGATTTACTGTTAACTCGATTTTCCTCCATCGGAATACATTGCCTGGTTTTTGCCAGAAATTCTTCTAAGTGTCGATTTTCAAAACTTACAAATATTCCTTAATCGCCTGTGTAACAAAAACTATTTCTTCCAACTGTTTACAGGAAATGCACCAGGGCTGAATCCAGGATTCAGCCCCGTGTAAGGAAAACATTTGTAAAATGATTTTATTGCATTTACTTAACTTCCATTGAGCTCAATGTTATATTGTGTTTAACTTGTGTTGCATATTGCAACAACTGTAACTATTGCATTCCAAAGTATATTGTTATTTCAAAGTATTCAATTGCAACATCTCATTCTGAGAAAGTATTTAATACCTACTGTTTTATTTATTTTATTTATTTAGAAAGTTTTATAGACCGCGAACAAGATCCTTGCAGATATCAGAGCGCTTTACAATGAACAGAGTTGAATATACATAAAGAATAGCAAGACACAATATAGTGAACAAGCATGAGATAAATAAAATAAAACACATAGAAAAAGTCATAAAGTACCTAAGCCTGGGATCATAGGTTCGAGGCATGTGGGCTGCTAAATTCATATCTTAGCATATCTTAGCATTAGATCGCCGCCTAGTGTTGGGCTCGGATGATCGCACATTGTTGTCCTGGAAGAGTCTTCGAAGTATCCTGAGATAGGTGGCTCCTCCCCTGGACTACAGTGCGCATGGGCATCGGCTCCATCCCCAGATTGTTTTTTTCCGCCATTGGGTTCGGATGTGGTCTCGACGTCTTACTGTCGGAACCAAGAAAAACTAACTTTTAGCGGCCAAAAGGCCTCGATTTTCTTGCGTCGGTATTGTCTGCGCACGGTCTCGAGTCTTCCGTCTCTTGGAGCCGGAATAAGCGGAGTTTTCTTCGCTCTCGGAACTTTGAGGCCTTCTCATCGCGACACGACTGCAAAACTTTTCGGACATGGAGCGGAGCCCGTTTAAGTACTGCCCGCTCTGTGGGTCCAAGTACCCACACATCGATCTACACCCCGTGTGTAACAAATGCCTTTCGCCTGACCACGACGACGGCAAGTGCAAGTTGTGTGCACAGTTCCGCTCAAAGAAGACTCTCAAGCTTCGGCGCGCGGTGCGCATGGAAGCTAAACAAGCGGCCCCGGATCCGGAGAACATCTTCGGCGACCAGGACGAAGAGGACCAGGGTCATCTTCTCCAAATCTCCCCACCCGAGACGGAGGTCGAGGCGGATCCGGGAGACGACGACGGAGTCGCGGGTCAAGGCCTTGAATACGTCGACGAGGTAGGAGACGACGATGAGATTTATGAGGCCGCGGCAGACAGCTCGGGGGACGAGCTCTGCCCCGAAGGTTACGAGGATACCGACCGGGACACGGGATCGCCTGTCGGCCTTACCCAAGACCCGTTGCCGCAAGCCACAGCCCCGCCTTCGGGCCCGGCCACGGACTTACTTGCTGAGCAGACTGTTCCGAAACCGAAACCATCGGGATCGACAACACCTAAAATGGCCGACCCGAAAACGAAACCGAAACTTAAGGACTCGAGTGTCCCTAAGATGGCTGCCGTGCCGGTGAAAACGACGGTGCCCGCTACCCCATCGACTCCGTCGACCTCCGGTCCGCAGAAGTCGAAGAAGTCCGTCGATTCCGATGCTGCAAAATCGAAACCGACGCCAGGGGAGGGGTCCTCCAAGAAAGATGGTCGGCACGGGTCAGCGGCTACGACGCCGTCCAAGCCCGCCAAAGTCGGCTCCAAGGAGGCTACGCAGGCACACGGAAAGAAGTCTGCGCCCCGAACACAGGAATCGGAGGCGGTAAAGACAGGATCCGCGCCCAAAGCGCACAAGGCCCACAAGGACGTCGGATCCGAGGGAAAGATCAGACCATCCTCGTCAGCGCCGAAACAAACTGTGAGTGAGGCGTCCCCCATAGCCGAATCACTGCAAAGAATCAGGGAGAAGGCCTTTGCCCCGTCGGCTCCGATACCATCGCCGCAGCCGCAAAAGGACACTCCAGCGAAGCCATCTGGGAAACTTCTCTTTATTTTGCCGCCGAAGGAGGCGCCGAAAGCATTTTCAACCAAATCGGCACCGAAACAGGTGATTTCTTCACCGACTGGCCCGCTTCCACGTCGGGTACTCGAATCCGAGGACGATTCAGAGCATTTCATCGACGCTGACACAGGCAAACTGACCCTCTATAAGAGGAAAATCACTTCGGAGCCAGTGGACTCCTATGTCATCCCACTAAAGAAGAAGAGGGTGCCCCTTGACGCCTCAGGCCTCACGGAACCAATCCAGCCTCCTCCGAGACGGAGCCCTACTCCCTCCCCAGAACACTCTGCGGGTGAGGGGTATGATGAGGACGAGCAGTACAATTTCCCTATCAATGAACCTGATGCACAACCGGATTCATATGATGACACTGGTGACCAGAACACCCAAGGTGCGGGGCAGGACCCGCAGCTTTTTAATGCACGGGCATCCCCGACTGAGGATTCAGCAGGTTTTCATGCACTACTCGAAAGGGCGGCAGCCAATCATGATGTGGACATGCATGCCGACCCGGTTGAGGAAGACTTCCTTTTCGACACTTTTTCAGTCTCTGAAAGGACAGTAAAGACACTGCCTATGCTTAAAGGAGTCCTCAAGCATGCTGGGGACATATTTAAGGAGCCTACAAGAGCGAGAGTGGTCAACCCTCGCATTGAAAAAAGTACAGACCTGCACCTGCAGACCCCGCATACATTCGGGGACAATTGCCACTGGACTCTTGTGGTCGCCAATGCCAGGAAACGTGCCAACTCCCAGACAACGGGTGAAGCTCCTCCCCCGGATAAGGAGTCCAAAGTGCTAGAGGCAGGGGGCAAAAGAGTAGCTGCACAGGCATCAAACTTTTGGCGCATCGCCAATACACAGGCACTCTTGGCGCGTTACGATAGGGCGCACTACGACACCCTAGAACAGATTGTACAACACCTGCCTCCACAGTTCCAAGAGGGCACCAAACTGCTTATTGAGGAAGGAAAGCTAATCTCAAACGCAGCCATCAAGTGTGCACTTGACGCTGCGGACACAGCTGCTAGAGCTATCAACACTAGCGTTATGCTGAGACGACAAGCGTGGCTCCGCATCTCAGGGTTTAAACCGGATATTCAGACAACAATTCTTAATCAGCCATTCAATCCTGATAGTCTGTTTGGTCCAGATGTTGACACCACCCTAGAGAAAATAAAGAAAGACACAGAAACTGCTAAGTCTATGGGGGCCCTACAGTCACAACAGTTTCGTGGCAGCAATTTTCTTCGCTCTGGTGCACGTGGAGTCACCAGAGGACAAATGGGTCAACAATCCCAGTTCTCAAAAGGTGGGGCACAATCCTCGTTCACAAAACAGAACAAGGGAGGTTACAGAAATAACAGCAACAGAGGTCGCGGCAGAGGAAACAACAGCTCCCGCTCCTCTACTCCAAGCAAACAGTGACTCTCTGTCACTGCCCCCCGACCACCTAACACCTGTCAGGGGGAGACTGCAGCAGTTCCTGCCCGTCTGGAGAAACATCACCACAGACAGGTGGGTGCGACAACTAGTCCAGTATGGTTATTGCCTAGAGTTGAAGTCCACTCCACCCAACATCCCGCCAAGGCAAAGGCCTATGTCCGCAGAGCACTTGCTCTTATTGCAGCAGGAAGTAGTGGTGATGCTGCAAAAGGGAGCAATCGAGCTCGTGCCGGTGGGAGAGGAAGGCACAGGGGTATATTCCCTGTACTTCCTTATTCCAAAGGACGGATCTCTCAGACCCATTCTAGATCTATGTCCCCTCAACCTGTACATACTATCAGAACATTTCCACATGCTTACACTGCAACAGATTCTTCCCTTGCTAAACCAGGGAGACTTCTTAGCAACCTTAGATCTCAAGGATGCTTATTTCCACATTCCACTACACCCGTCACACAGGAAATACCTCAGGTTCACTATTCAAGGCAGGCACTACCAGTTCAAGGTCCTACCCTTCGGAGTCACAACAGCCCCGAGGGTGTTCACCAAGTGTCTGGCGACAGTAGCGGCGCACCTCAGGAGGCAGAACATCCATGTCTACCCCTACCTAGACGACTGGCTCGTGCAAGCCAAGTCAGAGCAACAGTGCGCCGCAGACATGTCGACTAGAATTCACCTTCTTCACGCTCTGGGTTTCTCCCTGAACTACCCAAAATCGCATCTTCAGCCGGCACATGTCCGGCAGTTCCTAGGTGCGACGATCAACACCCTGACGGCCATGGCTCAGCCAAACCAAGTCGGGATAGACAGCATGCAGGCTCTGATCCAAAGGTTCAGGCCACAACACTCGCTTCCAGCGAGAGTGTTCATGCAGTTGATAGGCATGATGGCCTCCTGCATCTTCATAGTCCCTCACGCACGGCTACATATGCGCCCGCTCCAGGAGTGCTTAGCGAATCAGTGGACACAGGCTCGTGGGCAATTGACAGACCTAGTGTTGGTTACCAGTCGGGCATACGACTCTCTGCATTGGTGGACTCCACACAACCTTTGCAAGGGCCGACTGTTCCAAGAGCCTGTGCCGCAGATTGTTCTGACAACGGACGCATCTCTCCAGGGATGGGGAGCTCATGTGCTCACTTACACAGTGCAGGGACTATGGACGACGCAGCAACAGAAGATGCACATCAACTATCTGGAACTGATGGCAATCTTCATGGCGCTCAAGTCCTTCATTGTACATCTGTGCAACAAAGTCGTGCTAGTCCGGACGGACAACATGACCGCGATGTACTACATTCAAAAGCAGGGAGGCACCCACTCGCCACAGCTGTCTCATCTGGCTCAGAGCATGTGGAAGTGGGCCATTCAGAGGAACATTTTCCTCATGGCAGAACACCTCCCAGGAAAGGACAATCAGATGGCGGATCTGCTCAGCAGGTACAGCCATCAAATGCACGAGTGGGAGTTACACCCATCTGTCCTCCACCCGTACTTCCGGCAGTGGGGTCATCCGGAGATAGACCTGTTTGCCACAAAAGAGAACGCAAAATGCCAACACTTTGCCGCCAGGTTCCCTCACCCACAGTCGCAGGGGAATGCGATATGGATGAACTGGTCAGGCAAATTTGCGTACGCTTTTCCGCCAGCCCCTCTAATACCGCTGGTCGCAAGAAAGCTAAGGCAGCACGAGATGACTCTCATCCTAGTTGCTCCAACGTGGGCGCGCCAGGCTTGGTACACCACGTTCCTCGAACTCTCAGTGGTGCCGCATCAAAGACTGCGCCTCACGCCCAGTCTTTTGACGCAGAACCATGGAGAAATTCAGCATCCAGATCCGCAACAGCTCAACCTGGCGATCTGGCTCCTGAAGTCCTAGAGTTTGGATACCTTAACCTACCTCCGGAATGCATGAACATCATCAAGGAGGCGAGGAAACCAACTACTAGAGCATGCTATGCTGCAAAGTGGAAGCGTTTTGTCATTTACTGTACAGCCAATGACATCAACCCGCTAGATGCATCTATCCCCAACATCATCTGCTATCTGTTGCATCTTTACAAGTGCAATCTAGCGTACACTTCCATTCGGATACATCTATCCGCCATAGCGGCTTATCTCCAGAACAGGCAGCACCTCTCTGTCTTCAGAGTGCCCGCCATTAAAGCCTTCCTTGAAGGTCTGAAACGAGTCATTCCCCCAAGAACACCGCCAGCTCCGGTGTGGAACCTCAATGTCGTTCTCACCAGACTGATGGGACCACCATTTGAGCCACTGCACTCGTGTGAACTCCAGTTCCTTACGTGGAAAGTAGCTTTCCTTGTAGCTATTACGTCTCTGAGGCGTGTCAGTGAGCTGCAGGCGCTCACAATCCAAGAGCCATTCATTCAAATTCATCCAAATAGGGTAGTGCTACGCACTAACCCCAAATTCCTTCCGAAGGTGGTGTCACAGTTTCATCTAAACCAAACTATTGACTTACCAGCATTCTTTCAAAACCCGCAAACGGTGGCGGAAAGAATGCTCCATACCTTAGATGTACGGAGGGCGTTGATGTACTACATAGACAGAACACAACCCTTTAGAAAAACAAAACAACTCTTTGTTGCCTTCGCACCACAACACAAAGGCAACCCGATTTCCAAAGCAGGGATAGCCAGATGGATTGTTAAGTGCATCCAGATATGTTATCAAAAAGCCAAGCGCACTTTAACAATACCCCCCAGAGCGCACTCCACACGCAAACTGGGGGCATCCATGGCTTTCCTAGGGAACATTCCTTTAGAGGATATTTGCAGAGCAGCCACGTGGGTTACACCACATACCTTTACAAAACACTACTGTGTTGATGTGCTTTCCAAACAGCAAGCTGCTGTAGGACAGGCTGTTCTGAAGGCACTTTTTCAGGTTTCTGCAGCTGGCACGGGCAACCGCCGCTGATGGAGGGACTGCTATGTATTCTATGCTAAGATATGAATTTAGCAGCCCACATGCCTCGAACTGAATATGCTACTTACCAGTATGCATCTGTTCTTGGCATGTAGGGCTGCTAACATTCATATCGCCCGCCCTCCTCCCCGGTGCCTGTCGCAGCTGCAGATATACTATTGTATTTATTCATTAGCATGGACATCCTTTACACTTTTCACTCCATCTTCTGCCACAATGGCGAAAAACAATCTGGGGATGGAGCCGATGCCCATGCGCACTGTAGTCCAGGGGAGGAGCCACCTATCTCAGGATACTTCGAAGACTCTTCCAGGACAACAATGTGCGATCATCCGAGCCCAACACTAGGCGGCGATCTAATGCTAAGATATGCTAAGATATGAATGTTAGCAGCCCTACATGCCAAGAACAGATGCATACTGGTAAGTAGCATATTCATTGTTCCTAGAACCTAAGCAACGAGTCTTGGATGAGAAAGGTTCAGGACCGGGTAGAGCAGTCAGGTAAATTTTGCCATGAGAATCGCTTTTACTTCCTTTCTGAAAGATACGGAAGAATAATTCAATCTGGTTTCAGGGGGAAGAGTATTACAAATCCTAGGCGCCATCCCAGAGAAGGATAGTTTATATGTTTTTTTTATTGAATCTTTGAGGTTTCAGTAGGTTATCCGCACCCCTAGAGGACCTTGAGCCACCAGAGATTGACAAATTCTGTGCGAGGTAAATGGGTGCCTTGTGGTGTAAGGCCTTATGTGTCATGCAAGCATTTTTTAGCTGGGTTCTTGCGTCAAACGGGAGCCAATTCAAGGATTTTAGGTCTTTTGGTTTGGTTCTAGAATAAAGTAACTATATTTTTATATGCAAAACAATTGGCCCGGAGTTCAGTTCTTGAGTGTATGAGACCATTTGCTGACTGAGTGTGTACAACAAATGCTTTACACTGTCTTCTGGGACTGCCTTACTGCTCGACCAAGCTACCACTTTAGAGAGTAAGGTTATATCTTATTTTAGCCTCTGCCCTACCTCTGGGTACTGTGGACTCTGTGCACACTGTACCTTACTTTGGTACAGAATATACGGAGCCTCTGTTTTTTTTACAGAGAGACGCAGCGTAGTTCGCCTTACGATGTGGACGGGACACCGCCGACTTGCTGGGCAAGACTATTTCAACATCTGTAGCCCTGAGACGCTACGCCTGGCTGAGGTCCACTGGCTTTTCGGGTGATGTCCGAGCTACAGTTTTAGACATGCCCTTTGAAGACGGTTGCTTGTTTGGCGACCTAGCAGACAACGCGCTTGAGCTCTTCAAGGACTCCAGGGCTACGGGCAGCTCCTTGGACCTCGCTTCTACCTCTCGCCTGCGCATTCTGCTTTATGCCCCTTTAGTGGCTACGGAGGGGTGCCCCTCCACGTTTCACCTAGAGCCACAGGCCTGTGCAAACTGTCCAGCCTCTGAGCGGCCTGGGACATAGGACCCACCGTTGTGGGGGCCAGCGGGCGGGCCAGTCCACCAGCACCCCCGCTGCAGCAGCCTCTAAACCCTCCTAGTCCGACCTTTCAGGGCCACCATTTGCCAGTGGGCTGCAGGACAAGAACCTGCATCCTATCTTGGATCTCAGAAACATCATCTGCTTCCTCCGGGACAATTTCAGAATGTTGACATTGGCTCTGGTTTTTTCTGCCTTCCACCTTGGAACTGGATGGTAGCGTTGGACTTGCAGGATGCTTAGTTTCACATCCCCGTCCGGCTCACAGGCTTACCATGGTCCATGGTAAACCATAGGCACTTTCAGTTTACTGTGCTTCATTTGGCCTTTCCAGCGCCCCTCGGGTGTTCACGAAAGTGATGGTGTTGGTCGCAGCTCATCTGCGCATATCAAGTGTTCCAGTCCACCCCTATCTCGATGACTGGCTGTTGAAGGCAGGTTCGCCCAGGCTGTCGTCTCCCACCTCCATACTACTGCCTACCTCCTGCATTCGCTGGGCTTCACCATCAACGTGCCAAAGTAGCGCCTCATACAATCCCAGAAGCTCCTTTTCATTGAAGCAGTTCTGGACACATCGCAGATCTGGGCTTATCCTCCAGAGCAGCTAGTCCGGGACATTCGGGCTATGACTCCGATCTTTCATCCTCTATCCCAGGTTCCAGGCAGAATAACCCTGCAGCTACTAGGGCTCATGGCATCCTGCTGGTGGACAATGCCAGGTGACATATGGAGGCTCTGCATTGGGACCTGAGGTTCCATTGGGCACAGCATCGGGGAACTCTTTCCTATTGCATCCAGATCTCGGAGGTCACTGCACACCATTTGCAATGGTGGTTGACGAACCAGGATTGGGTCAACGGCGGGCCCTCTCCCTTTCCCAACCAGAGTTCAGTGGTGACAGATGCATCACTTCTGGGGTGGGGCGACCACATGGGGGAGGTGGAGATTGGAGTCCTCTGGTCTCAGGACTCCACATCAACCTTCTGAATGTCAGGGCATTTCGTATTGCACTGAAGTCATTCCTTCCTTCTGTCAAAGGAAGAGTAGTGCAGGTGTTCACGGACAACACCGTCATTTGGTACTGCAACAAACAGGGCATGGTGGGGTCGTGGACCCTATGTCAGGAGGCACTTTGTCTCTGGAAGTGGCTAGAACATCAGGGCATGTCCCTCGTGGTTCAACACCTGGCAGTTTCTCTGAACGCCAGGGTGGACGAACTCAGTCGCTGGTGCATGCTTGATCATGAACGGCACCTTCACTCGGAGGTGGTACAAGGTCCCTTTCAGCAGTGGGGAGAGCCTTGGTTAGATCTATTCGCCACTGAAAAGAACGCGCAATGTCCGCAGTTCTGTATGTGGGAATTTCCAAGGCGGCGCTTGCTAGGTGATGCTTTACGTCGTGAGTGGAGTTGCGGTCTTATAATCGCCTTTCCGCCTATACCACTTCTGACCAGAGTGCTGAAGCTCAAACGCGACCGGGCCAAAGTCATTCTTGTGGCTCCGGACTGGCACGAAGAGTCTGGTTTCCAGAGCTCTTGGACATGGCCATCGATACTCCGATCAGACTGCCTCTTAGGGAGGATCTCCTGTCGCAGCAGCAGGGGACGGTCCCCCACCCGAACCTGTCCAGCCTCCACCTCCTTGCATGAAGATTGAGCGGCGACAGCTGACCGCTTTTAACCTTCCTCCCGAAGTCTGTAACGTTCTCTTGGCAGCCAGGTGTCCCTCCACCAAAACAGTATACAACTGTGGATGGAATAAGTGTGACCTGGTGCACCACAAAGGCTGTGGATCCCCTTTCTGCCCCTTATTCAGAGGTTCTCCTCTTCAGTCTTTCCTTGGCCCAGCAGGGCTTTGCTCTGGGCACTCTCAAGGCCTATCTTTTGTTCATTTCAGCCTTTCTTCGCCTTCCGGACCAACCTTCTCTTTTCAAGTCCCCTATTGTAAATCGTTTTCTTAAGGGCATTACTCACTTGTTTCCTCCTATCCCTTTCGTAATGCCCCAGTGGAATTTGAACCTGGTTCTGACCTCATGTGCTGTGCGCTCCTTTCGAGACTACATAACTGTCCTCTCAGACTTTTGACACTCAAAACTGCCTTTTTAGTTGCCATCACCGATGCTCACAGGGTGAGTGAGCTTTAAGCTTTCTTACAAACCTCCTTTCCTGGCTGTTCTTCTGGACAAGCTTGTCCTTCTCACTACGCCTTCTTTCCTTCCCAAAATGGTTACCTCTTTCCACATAGGACAGACCATCACTTTGCCCACTTTTTTTCCACCCCTGCATCCTTCTAAAGAAGAGGAGAGGCTCCACCGTCTGGATCCAAAACATGCGCTTTCATTCTATCTGGATCACATAAAATAATACTGGGTGGATGATCAGCTCTTTGTTGGCTTTGTGGGTGCCAAGAGAGGTAGGGCCGTGCAAAAACTGACCATCTCTCGATGGGTCGTACTTTGCATAAAAATCTGGTATTCCTTAGTGAACAAGGAACCTTCAGTGGGGCTGCGCAGTCATTCTACCAGGGTGACGGCAGCCACTAATGCTTTGGGGCTTGGAGTTCCCCTTCATGACATCTGCCAGGCAGACACGTGGGCTTTGTTGCACACTTTCACCATACATAACTGTCTGGATTGCCAAGTCTGGATAGACGGCTTTTTGGCAGTTCTGTTCTCCAGGACTTTCTGGTGTGAACTTAGTTCGCAGACCCACCTCCGGGGTTGCTATTGCTGGGGAATCTATTCTAAGGTGAGGAATCCATATCTAATTGTTTTTCAGATGACCAAGTTACTTACCTTTGGTAACGATATATCTGTAAGAGATATATATTAATCTGAAAGAAACAGGTTAGTATTATATTCCTTACCTTAGAATATCCCCAGACTGGATCTGGAAGTTTTTGCATAGCAGTACCCTTGCGCGTCCGTAGGCGTCGTCTGCGGCTCTGCGTCCGTCTGCGTAGTTGGCGCCGGGATTACGTTGTCTGAGTACTTAGATGCCGCCCTCGTGCGCTGATGTCAGTTCTTCTTTTTTCCGCACCAGCAAGCGCAGGTCCGGAGAAAGTAGTACCCTTTAGTCACTTTTTGACTACATTGTTGGATCTTTTTGATCTGTCGTCGCCGGACGACCTCGCCGACCCCGGCGCTGGACCAGGACAACGCCGTGCCTGGTCCTGCCCTCGATTCGGGTCTGGCGTCGAAGCGGCGCTGCTCTCGACGGCGATGGGAGATTTTTATTTCTATGACCCGGCCCCATCCTTTGACCTGGAGTATCAGGAGATGGGTGGCGAGGCGGATTGGGAGGGATCTGAGGACCCTCTGGCGCGTGAGTGCCAGCCTTATCAGGACTGGACAGGTGAGCTTGGGGATGCCAGTGGTCTGGACACTTCGCCAGACACTGGTTTTGTCCCCACCCCCCTCCCCCCCTAACGTGGCTACGGAGTAGGGGGCTGCCTATAGTGTGGTGTTGACGCTGGCGGCCAAGGCCTTATCCCTTGAACTCCCCGTCGCGGCCGTGAGTACTAATCTCCTCACTGAGGTCCTTAAACCGCAGACAAGCTCCTCGGAGCCTCTGCTGCAGTTTAATGAGGCCTTATCTAACGTTCTTCTGTGTACCTGGTCCAGGCCCGCTACAGGTCCGCCTGTAGATAGGAATGTGGCCAGACGCCACCGCCTGGCTCCGGGCGACCCTTGCTTCCTGTCCACCCACCCCACCCCTGAGAGCCTGGTCATCCAGGCTTTTAACTCACAGACCGCATTCCCGACGGCTCCCCCCGATCGGGAATCCAAGAGGTACGAACAGTATGGTAAAAAGATGTTCTCCTCCATTAGTTTGGGGTTGCGGTCAGTCAACACCGCGTGCCTCTTGGGCCGTTACACCCACTCTCTGTGGGACACGGTCGCGGACGTGCTGCCACAATGTCCAGAGGGGGTCCGGACTAAACTCACCCAAGCCCTTGCGGAGGGTCGAGTTGCGGCAGGGTATTCCATCCGGTGTCTGCTGGATACCACAGACTCGCTGGGCAGAGCGATGGCAACGACGGTGGCGATTCGCCACCACGCCTGGCTGAGGTCTGCCAACTTTTCGGCTGATGTCTGCCAACTTTTCGGCTGATGTCCAAAACACCCTTATGGACATGCCGTTTGATGGCCATTGCCTCTTTGGCGACAAGGCAGACAGTGCGCTTGGGCGCTTTAAGGACTCCAGGGCTACGGCCAAGTCCTTGGGCCTCTCGGCCCGCGCCAGCAAACTGTTGCCTTTCGCTCCTTTCGTGGCCAAGGAAGGGGCGCCCCCACATGTCCTGCAAGCCACGCACCGCAGACTAACATCCAGTGCGGTGACGGACGTGGTAACCACCGTGGCGGCGGTCGGGGACAACGGCGAGGTCAGTCCACACCTACCCCTGCAGCATCCACCTCAAAACCCTTAGTTCGAGCTTTCAGGCCCATTCGACACCAGTAAATGTAAATGTGTGGGACTTGTAAAGCGCACAGCTGCCCGTAAGCTTCCCGGCGCTGAAGACCGCTCGGGAACCCGTCCTGGCTTTCCCTGTGAGATGGTCCCTTCTGGGTATTTCCAAGGTGAAACCAGGTATCCCCGGCGTCTGTGGGGGGCCATTGCAGAGATGAGGCAAGCTTAATGCCTAGAGTTGCCAAATGTGATCCCTGGTTAGAGTAGGCACTGAGGCGAGAATTATCGAGTCCGCTGACCCTGGTCCACGACCCTGCCGCGACGGGAATTGAACCCTGGTCCCGGGCCGTTCTCTGCTTCCGGGTCTGCCGCCTCTAACCAGTGAGCCACACCACTCCACCAGTGGGGGGCAGGGTTCGCCATCACCTCCTCCACTGGTGCACTGTCACATCGGACATGTGGGTGCTACATATCGTCCGAAGGGGCTACTCCCTCCTCTTCGAGGTAACGCCTCCAGCCATGCCACTGCAGTACCACCGCGTGTCGGGGGATCACTTGAGTCTTCTGCAAGAGGAAGTTGCGGCCCTCTTGGCCAAGGGGGCCATCGAGCGCGTTCCTGGGCCAGAAGTAGGGTATGGTTGTTACTCCACTACTTTCTGGTTCCCAAGAAAGGCAACGGGGGCCAACGCCCTATCTTGGATTTACGGAACGTCAATGGCTTCCTCCGGAAGGAGACGTTCAAGATGCTGACTTTGGCTCAGGTCTTAGCTACCATGGACCTGGGAGACTGGATGGTAGCGTTGGACTTGCAGGACGCTTATTTTCACATCCCCGTCCTGCCGGCCCACCGGCGTTACCTGCGGTAGGCCACGAGCACTTTCAGTTTACCGTGCTCCCCTTCGGCCTTACCAGTGCCCCACGGGTGTTCACGAAAGTGATGGCGGTGGTCGCAGCTCATCTGCGCAGGTTAGGGGTTTCAGTCTTCTCCTACCTCGACGACTGGTTGTTGAATGTGGGCTCGCCCCAGACAGTCGTCGGCCACCTCCAGACTACAGCCGACCTCCTGCACCTGCTGGTAATCTCCATCAATGTGTCGAAGTCACACCTGTGTCCCTCTCAGAAGCTCCTCTTTCCTCGGAGCGGTTCTAGACTCTGCGCAGTTTCAGGTTTATCCTCCCGAACAGCGGGGTTGGGATATTCAGGCTCTGATTCCGATCTTTCAGCCGTTATCCTGAGTCTCGGTCAGGTTGATGCTGCGGCTTCTGGGGCTGATGGCCTCCTGCATCCTTCTGGTGCATCACGCCTGGTGGCGGATGCCGGCTCTGCAGTGGGACCTGAAGTTTCATGGGCCCAGCATCAAGGCAACTTGTCTGACCATGTCTTGATCTCGGAGGGCACTGCAAGACAGTTGCAGTGGTGGCTCACGGACCGCGATTGGGTCAGCGGCAGATCCCTCTTACTACCCTAACTGGAGCACGTAGTTGTGACGGACGCGCCCCTCCAGGACTGGGGGGGCCACATGAGAGAGGCGGCGATCAGAGGCCTCTGGTCTCGGGCAGAGTCCCGGCTCCACATCAACATTCTGGAGCTGCGGGCGATCTGGCTTGCACTGAATCCTCCCCTCTGTCCGGGGGAGTGTAGTGCAGGTGTTCACGGACAACACAATCGCCATGTGGTACTGCAACGGGCGGGGTGGGGCCGTGGACCCTATGCCAGGAGGCTCTGCGCCTCTGGCAGTGGCTGGAACATCAGGGCGTGACCCTGGTGGTTCAACACCTGGCAGGTTCCCTGAACGCCAGGGCGGACGAACTCAGCCATCGGTGCATGATGGATCACAAATGGCATCTAAACTCGATGTGGCGCAAGGCCTCTTTCAGCAGTGGGGAGAGCCTTGGTTAGATCTATTCGCCACAGAGAACGCGCAATGTCATCAGTTCTGCGTGTTGGAATTTGAAAGGCGGCACTCGCTCGGAGACGCTTTTCGTCGCGAGTGGAGCTGCGGTCTGTTGTATGCCTTTCCACCAATACCACTTCTGCCCAGAGTGCGGAAGAAGATCAAGCGCGACCGGGCTCAAGTCATTCTTGTGGCTCCAGACTGGGCACCAAGATACTGGTATCCCGAGCTACTCAGCATGTCTGTCGATCTCCCGGTTCGTCTGCCTCTTCAGGATGACCTTCTGTCGCAGCAGCAGGGGACGGTCCTCCACCCGAACCTGTCCATTCTCCACTTACATGCGTGGAGATTGAGCGGCGGCAGTTGAGGCCATTTGACTTGCCTCCTGAAGTTTGTAATGTAATTCTGGCAGCCAGGCTTCCCTCCACAAAATCGGTATACGCCTGCAGGTGGAACAAATTTGTGGCATGGTGCACAGCCAAGGGTGTGGATCCCCTTTCCGCCCCTCTTTCGGAGGTTCTCCCCTTTCTTCTCTTGCCCAGCAGGGCTCTGCTCTGGGCACTATCAAGGGCTACCTCTCTGCCATTTCCGCCGCCTTAAGGCTACCTGATCAGCCCCCTTTGTTCAAGTCCCCAGTTGTAAATAGGTTTTTGAAGGGCATCACTCATGTTTCCTCCTGTTCTTTTCGTGATGCCTCAGTGGGACTTAAACCTTGTTCTGACCTACCTGATGTGCGGTCCTGTCGAGCCACTTTATAACTGTCCTCTTCGTCTCCTTACTCTTAAGACTGCTTTCCTGGTTGCCATCACCTCTACCAGGAGAGTGAGTGAGCTCCAGGCTCTTTCTTCTAAACCTCCTTTCCTTTCTGTCCATCCGGACAAAGTTGTGTTGCGGACGAGACCCTCTTTCCTGCGCAAGGTAGTCACAGCCTTCTACATCGGGCAGTCTATCACCTTGCCCACCTTCTTTCCACCACCGCATCCCTCTAAAGAGGAAGAGCGGCTCCACCGTCTGGACCCAAAACTTGCGCTTTCATTCTATTTGGATCGCACACGCCAGTCCTGGGTGGATGACCAACTCTTTGTTGGTTACGTGGGCGCTAAGAAGGGGAAAGCGGTGCACAAGAGGACCATCTCCTGGTGGAATATCTTGTGTATCCAGGCATGTTACTCCTTGGCTAAAAAGGAGACCCCTGTTGGATTGCGGGCTCATTCCACCCGAGCTACGGCGACTACAACTGCCCTGGGCCGGGGTGTGCCCTTACAGGATATCTGCCAGGCAGCTACGTGGGCATCGCTGCACACGTTTGCAAGACACGACTGCCCAGTCAAGTCCGGAGGGATGGCTTCTTTGGCCGTTCCGTCCTCCAGGACTTTCTGGTGTGATTATTGGTTTCCAGACCCACCACCGGGGTTGGTATTGCTGGGGTATCTATTCTAAGGTAAGGAATCTATCACTAACGTGTCTCTTTCAGATGCACAAGTTACTACTTGTGTGACGATATATCTGTAAGAGACATTAGTTAGTGATAGATTCCTTACCGACCCACCCATCCTCCCCGTTCTGCAAACCGATATCTAGGGTTGGGGTTATCCCCTTTTAGGGCCCTAGTTTCAATGGCACCAGTGTTGGTTTTTAACATGGCTCAGCGCTTCTGGCGCGGAAAAGCTGCGTCTAAGAACTGACGTCCGCACGCGGCGTCTAAGTACTTAGACGATGTCATCACTGCGCCCTCAATGCCGACGACTGACTCGGAGCCGCAGACGACGCCTACCGACGCGCAAGGGTACTGCTACGCAAAAAATTCAGATCCAGTCTGATGCCTGGGGATATTCTAAGGTAAGGAATCTATCACTAATTAATGTCTCTTACAGATATATCGTTACACAAGTAGTAACTTGTGCTTTAATTCCACTTGGATATTTTAGTGTGACAATTTAGTAAATCATTGTTTTATTGCTTTGTTTAGGCAATGAAGAAAAATCGCCAGAAAGAGGTCGAGATGTATTATGGGAGCGTGCCAAAAACACCATCTAAACGAAAAGTCCCACTTGCCCAGACACCTGGTAAATTCCGCAAGGTAAAAAGAATTTAGTTATTGAAATGTTGTAGAATTTTAAACGAGAAGCATGTTATCACACATCCACAGTGCAGCAATGATCAGAAATAATTTTAATGTTTTTCTTGAATAAAGTTATAGCTTTGGCCAAAATGTGGAATACGGAACCAGTAGATTTAGTGTTTAAATCGGACTTCTCACCCAAGTTAATTTCTGTAGTGCCAGACTAATTCCTGCCTCTTTCCCCGATCTGCCCTAACTGGCAATGTTTACGTCTTGCTAATGTTTAACCCGTAACTTAACCAACTAATTATTGTACATTTTTATACCTTTAAAAAAATGTGTTTTACAATAGCATGTACCGCTGTGCTGTGTCATCATAACCTGCTACTGTATACTTTTTATTTTGTATTTATTCAATCCCTTGCCTTGCTTTAGTCTTGCAGTTAATCACCCTGCTTTTCCCTTCAGCTGAACGGCACTTCTGTCTCTAGTAGTAGTTCCAACAGCACAACACGGTCTATCATTGGGGGAACAATTTGCCACTCGCCAGCATCTCGTCCGCCACTTTCTGGAGGCACGGTCAGTGTACTAATTGTTTTTCTTGTTCTCTTTTAATGCCCAACATCACTCTTAAGGTACTCCTTGTACGTTCTTTGTCACCTGTGGTCATGTTGTCCATTTAGCCACCTAACTGCTGCCAATTTCATTTGAGTCTGCAGCCACCTGGAGACTGTAGTTTACATTTCTGATGGTCTTGCACCGTAGGATTCTCACTGATAGTCACAAACGTAGAAAAATCCTATCTACTTGCGTGACCACTCGAACAATTGTGTGTGCATGTATACATGTGTTTAGGTATATGTGTGTGTAGGTATATGTGTGTGTAGGTATATATATGTGTGTGTAGGTATATATATGTGTGTGTAGGTATATATATGTGTGTGTAGGTATATATATGTGTGTGTAGGTATATATATATATGTGTGTAGGTATATATATGTGTGTGTGTGTGTAGGTATATATATGTGTGTGTGTGTGTAGGTATATATATATGTGTGTGTGTAGGTATATATATGTGTGTGTGTAGGTATATATATGTGTGTGTAGGTATATATATGTGTGTGTAGGTATATATATGTGTGTAGGTATATATGGGTGTAGGTATATATGTGTGTATTACCTACTGGCGGTCACCAGTAGGTAGTTATAGCTACAACCTAGTTTCCATAGAAAAAGCGTTTTTTGATTTGCCAATATCTTTGGCACCGTTTAACGAATCTTCGCTAAATTTTCAAAACTAATGAGGCGCTCTGGTCAGCTCATGTCTTGAAAGGCTCGATGTAATTCGTCAAGCGGGTGCCGAGGAAAACACATTTTCTCCATACGGAATTTTGGAACAGGCTACAGTCCGAACTGCTGAACGGAATTACACCAAATTTGGCAAAAAGGTAGCTCTTGGTTCAGAAAGTTTTTTGTTTTTTTTTATTGTATAAATACGTTCAGTAATTCCGAAATATTCATATTTAAAAAAATATGTATATATATTGTGACCGCGGTGGATCCGCGAACCCCCCCCCCCGAGCAGGAGCTTGATTCTGATTGGCTGCCAACACTCTAACACAAAAAGTGTTGGCAGCGCCTAGAGTGTTGGCAGTGCCATCTTGTGACTCGGTTGAACCGAGTCACAATAAAAAAGGACAAACATTGTGAAAAGGGGGCAGGGTCGAAACACCCTGACCCCCTAGGCCTGCTTAGGAGATCCCACAGAGAACCCAGAGCCTGACATTGCAAACACTGCTTTGGGGACCTCATGACTAAAGTGGACTTCATCCCCGCAGCAGCAGTGCGCCAGGAGGCGCATTTGCAGAATGGTGTAAAAAGGGGGCGTGGCCTCGCACCACTCCGCAATCCAGATGTGTGGGGCTTTCTGGAGTTACCTGGTGGGCTAGTTTCCTTTAAAAGGAAAGGCATGGGTGAACAATAATTATTGCCAGCTCTGGCTGGCACCTATCAAAGGTTGGCCAACACTTGCTACTGAAGACTGTGCAGGGGAGGGGGTTTGAGGTGGCTGCCCACAGGGAGTTAGACACAAGCCCTGACTGGGCGTTTGGCTTTACATGTGGTAATAATATATTACTTTACTTAAAAAAAGATTAAAAATAGGAACTCACTGAAAAAAGGAGGTTTATGTGATGGGAATGGTTCTTATATCATTTTATTAAACAAAATTGAAATTCACTGAAAAATTCAAAGGTTGAACTAACGTTATAGTTAGCACAAAGTTTCAGTGACAACCTAACGTTTTAAAAGTTAAAAAGGGCCAATCTCTTCTGTAGCTGCAGAGACAAAAGAATGGGAAAGATGCTGGTTAGGGCAAAAGTACATCAGATGCACTCTTTAGCGGTAAGAGAACTAGCAGCTTCAGTTTCCCATCATGCACTCTACTGGCAATTTGCCTCACAAGCACAGTTCTTTTTCTGCCTTGTGCTAACTAGATCCCAGATCACTTCAGAGGTTATTGTCATTTTTTCTGCAGATTCTTTCCTCAGAAATGAATCCTTTTACACTTTGTTTGACATTTTGTTGAATATAATAGAATTCCAGTTTTTTTCTTAGGTTTATTACTTTCTCTTTATTATGCCTTCACCTTTTGTAAAGTGTCCACAATGTGTGAGAATAAAGGCTTCATCTGATAGGCCTCTAGCCTCAGATTCCTTACCTTGGAATTTCAATAGGCGTCAGACTGGGTCCGTTAAGATTTTTCATAAGCGTTACCGCTGTACGCTGGAAGGTGGCGCCGATCGACTCCACGTGCCTCATCTGCGCAAAAGTGATGTCTCAGTACCTATATAGGCACCACCTAGGCACAATGACGTTCATTATTTTCTTTCCACGCCTGCAAGCACGGATCTGGAGAAGAGCTACCCCTCATCACAATTTGACTGAAGTTTTCTCGAGTTTTGAGGTTTTCCACCTGGTTTGTTAGGTAAGGTCGTCTGGGAAGACCGGTTGTGTTCTGTGGAGTCTGTCACCGGCCGATGTCGGTGACCGACCCGCATCTTATCTGTCTGTGTTATCTGGTGCATGACCACGACTTGTAGTCATGCTTCCATTGCCAGGCTTGAATCCGAAAGCTTTGAGGGAGCGATCCCTGAAGCTCATGGCGGCCAAGTATGCGGCTCCGTGCAAATCAAGGTCCCAGTCAAGAAGCTCCTGGGACCTATTGTGGAGCCCAAAGTTTTCATCGTCCGACTCAAAGCCCTCGGGACATTTGGGGAAATCAAGCCACAAGAGAGAGAGGAAGAAGTTGAAGCGCTCTTCGACTTCTCCTTGTCAGTCAGCAAACTCAACGAGGGAGCTTCAGCATTCAAGGCCGGATTCCTCTGTGCCTGGGCCACCGTCTCAGACTTTCCGGAAGCCAGAGTTCCCCTGCCACCATACTTCAAGAATAATATGAGGCCATGCTTCTTATCTTTGGGCGGCCGGCTCATCCAACATTCCTTCGTGCCTGCGGGGTCAGAGGCAGTCTCATATGGTTTTGCAAAGGTGGCTCAGGCCCTGGCAGCAGTGGGACCCCCCCTGGATCTTTTCCTGTTGTATCAACTCAACCTTCCCCGGCCCCAATGCTCCCGGTGCCCACCGGCAACGCCATTCATATTGTGATCCCTGACACCAGGCAGTGGCAATAGTAGGAATGGAGCCTGAGCCCTATTCCCTAGGATTAGGACATGGGGAGGAATAGGGGTGGGGTAGGGGGGTTGCGGGACCCTGCTGAATACCAGCCCTACCAAGAAGCTCTGGACTGGTGTGAGGAACTGGGTGAAGCCAGTGGACTGGATAAGTCTTCAGTTACTCTAATGCTTTTTCCTTCTAACATAGCTACGGTGTAGAGAGCTTCATCGAATATTGGTCCTGAGGACTGCTGAGGTCCTTGACCTTCAGTTGCCCTCGATGACACTCACCAACAGCCTACTCAACCATCCAAACTCTCTCTCCTCCTCTTGGGGCTCTAACAACTCACATCAGTTCCTCCCTTCTTCCTCCCAGCCCCCTCAATTTAATATCCCTTCGACTCAATCTTTTATTCCTACTTCTTCCCCCTCTAATTGTCCTTCCTCTCCTTAACCAGATGTCAACCCCCCTCAATTTTACCTTCCTAAGACTCAATCCCTTATTCCAAATTCTTCCCCCCCTAATTGAACTTCCACTCCTTAACCAGGATGTCAACCCTCCTTCACTCCCCCCGAGCACCCTTTCCTCCTCTGGACTGTTCAATCTCCAGTGACTGGCCTGTCCCACCTCACCTCCCTCCCCTCGGCCATCAATGGGAACTCCACTCTCCACCCCCCACCTGGGCTCCCACCCCTCGCTCACCCCAGACTTCGCATCCTAACTAACGCAGATCATCCTCCAAGCCCCCCGAACTCCCAGCCTCCTTCCCCTTCTCCCTGATTCCCTAGACACTTTTTAATATAGAACTCCATTTCGCTAACCTATCGTTTGAACTCTCCTCTCTCAGAAAGGATGTTCACTCCCTCTCCTCACTTAACCGTCTTAATCATTCTATTTCTCTGTGCACTGAACAAAACATCTGAAAGAAACCGGTTAGTATTAGATTCCTTACCTTAGAATATCCCCAGGCGTCACACTGGATCTGGAAACTTTTGTGTAGCAGTACCCTTGCGCGTCGGTAGGCGTCTTCTGCGGCTCCGCGTCCGGCGTCGTTGGTGCCGGGATGACGTCGTCGGAGTACTTAGACGTCGCCCTCGCGCGCTGACGTCAGTTATTCTTTTTTCCGCACCAGCAAGCGCCGTTCAGGAAAAAGTGGTACCCTTAGTAATTTTTTGACTAAACTTTTTCGATCATTTTTGATCAATTTTCGAAGTGGAACGACTCAGACTGTGACGGTAGGGATGCCCGGGTTCAAACCCTGCGTCGATTGCAACCGACTGATGTCGGTTACCGACGGTCATCGCCGGTGTCTACATTGCCTGGGGCCTGACCACGATGACAAGTCTTGCCCCGACTGCCGGGCCTTGGCGTTGAAGGCTAGGCGGGAGCGATCTCGCAAGCGCCTCGAGCTCTGGCAGTCAGCCCCGTGCCGTTCGAGGTCCCGGTCCGGAAGGAAGTCGAGGGACCGGTCGCGGGCCCAAAGTCATCACCTCTCGGAGAGTCAACACAACTCCTCGGGCTCCAAGTCCTCCGGTAAGAGGCACAGGAAGTGGAAGAGGCGACATCGCTCTTCTGACTCTCCCGCGACGCGGCTGGGGGGTGCGGGCGACACCGCCCACGCGGCTACGCTCGAGCCGCAGGCGTCGCGGCCTGCTCCATACCGGCTGGTCCCTGGGCAGAACGCGACGCCGGAGGAGATCGATGCCTTCCTCACGGCCATGAGGTCGCTCATTCCTCTGTCTGGTTCCGCAGCGCCTTCGGGCCAAGTGGCCCCGACTGGGAGCCCAAGCGGCCCGGGTGCTTCGGCCCTGGTGCCGTTGGATGCTTCGGCCCTGGTGCCGCAAGGCCCCGCTTAATCCGGTTCCGGGTTGTCGCCGGTCGACCTTACGACCTCACTGGCGCAGGCCCCTAGGGTGTCGCCCCCGGTGCCGTCCCAGGACGACATTGTCCCTGGTCCTCCCCTCGACCCGGTTCCGACGCCGCTAGGATATTTTTACTTTTATGATGCGGCCCCATCCTTTGACCCAGAGTACCAGGGGGTGGTTGGCGAGGCGGATTGGGAGGGCTCTGAGGACCCTCTGGCACATGAGTGCCAGTCTTATCAGGACTGGGCAGGTGAGCTAGGGGATGCCAGTGGTCTGGACACTTCGCCAGACACTGGTTTTGTCTCCCCTCCTACCGTGGCTATGGAGGAGGGGGCTGCCTATAGTGTGGTGTTGACGCGGGCGGCCAAGGCCTTGGCTCTTGAGCTCCCCGTCGCGGCCGTGAGGACTAACCTCCTCACTGAGGTTCTTAAACCGCAAGCAAGCTCTTCTGAGACTCTGTTGCCGTTTAATGAGGCCTTGTCTGACGTTCTTGTGGGCACTTCGTCCAGGCCCACTACAGGTTCCCCTGTAGATAGGAACCTGGCCAGACGCCAGCTCCGGACGACCCTCGCTTCCTGTCCACCCACCCCACTCCCGAGAGCCTGGTCATACAGGCCTCTAAATCCCAGACCGCATTCCCGACGGCTCCCCCTGACCGGGAATCAGAGGTACGAACAGTATGGTAAAAAGATGTTCTCCTCACTAAGTTTGGGGTTGCGGTCAGTTAACACCGCCTGCCTCTTGGGCCTTATTCCCACTCTCTGTGGGACACGGTCGCAGACGTGTTGCCACAATGTCCGGAGGAGGCCCGGACTAAACTCGCCCAAGCCCTTGCGGAGGGTCGAGATGCGGCACGTTATTCCATCCGATGTGGGCTGGATACAACGGACTCGCTAGGCAGAGCGATGGCAACGACGGTGGCGATTCGTCGCCATGCCTGGCTGAGGTCTGCCAACTTTTCGGCTGATGTCCAAAACACCCTTATGGACATGCCGTTTGATGGCCATCACCTCTTTGGCGACAAGGCAGACAGTGCGCTTGAGCGCTTTAAGGACTCCAGGGCTACGGCCAAGTCCTTGGACCTGTCTGCCCCGCGCCAGCAAACTGCTGCCTTTCGTGGCGAAGGAAGGGGCGCCCCCACACGTCCTGCCAGCCACGGGCCGCAGACTAACATTCAACGTCGCAGGAGGACGTGGTAACCGCCGTGGCGGTGTCCGGGGACAACGGCGATGCCAGTCCACATCCACACCTGCTACATCCGCCTCAAAGCCCTCCTAGTCCGAGCTTTTGGGCCCACAGAACGCCAGTGGGGGGCAGAGTTCGCCATCACCTCCTTCACTGGCGCACCATCACTTCGGACAGGTGCTGCTGCAAATCGTCCGAAGGGGCTACTCCCTTCCCTTCCCTTCGAGGTGACCCCTCCAGCCATGCCACCGCAGTACCACCGCGTGTCGGGGATCACTTGAATCTTCTGCAAGAGGAAGTTAAGGCCCTCTTAGCCAAGGGGGCCATCGAGCGTGTTCCTGGACCAGAAGTAGGGTGTGGTTGTTACTCCCACTACTTTTTGGTTCCCAAGAAGAGCAAAGGGGGCCTCCGCCCTATCTTGGACCTGCAGAACGTCAACGGCTTCCTCCGGAAGGAGAAGTTCAAGATGCTGACTCTGGCTCAGGTCTTAGCTGCCCTTGACCCTGGAGACTGGATGGTAGCATTGGACTTGCAGGACGCTTATTTTCACATTCCTGTCCTGCCGGCCCACCGGCGCTACCTGCGGTTCACGGTAGGCCACAAGCACTTTCAGTTTACCGTGCTCCCCTTCTGCCTTACCAGCGCCCCACAGGTGTTCACGGAAGTGATGGCGTTGGTCGCAGCTCATCTGTACAGGTTAGGGGTTTCGGTCTTCCCCTACCTCGACGACTGGTTGTTGAATGTGGGCTCGCCCCAGACAGTCGTCAGCCACCTCCAGACTACAGCCGACCTTCTGCACTTGCTGGGGTTCTCCATCAATGTGTCGAAGTTGCACCTGTGTCCCTCTCAGAAGCTCCTCTTCATCGGAGCGGTTCTAGACTCGGCGCAGTTTCAGGTTTATCCTCCCGAACAGCGGGGTTGGGATATTCAGGCTCTGATTCCGATCTTTCAGCCGCTATCCCGAGTCTCGGTCAGCTTGATGCTGCGGCTTCTGGGGCTTATCGCCTCCTGCATCCTTCTGGTGCATCACGCCAGGTGGCGGATGCGGGCTCTGCAGTGAGACCTGAAGTTTCAGTGGGCCCAGCTTCTGATAGATACATCTGCCGTGTGGATTCCTCACCTTGTGAATATCCCCCTTGCGCCAGCAACGTTCGGAAATTTTCTTCGTAGTACGCCGACGTGGGCGACGTCACAGGAGCACGGCATCGCGCGCGACTCCGTCTGACGTCACCGACCCCATATCAGGCCCACGCCGGCGTGATGACGTCAGTTCCCTTTTTTCCGCGTCTTCGACGCTAACGGTTTTCGGGATCTTCTGCGATACTTAGTATCTTTCTGTTAATTAATTGCCACTGTTTCTCTCTTACGACTTGATTCTTCTCCGAAGATGTCGTCGAGGAAAACAGGCTTTAAGCCATGTAGGTCTTGTGCCCGCACGATGTCCATCACTGACCCACATAAGGATTGTTTGTGGTGTCTTGGTTCGAGTCACGACGTCAAGAACTGCAATTCCTGTTTTAAGATGAATCCAAAGGCGCTTCGAGAGCGTGAAGCTAAATTACTTTTGGCAAAAGTAAAACAGGATTCTGGTCGTTATTCGAGATAGACGTCACGAAGATCGCAGTCGAAGCAAAGGTCTCTATCGAAGTCGGGATCGGCGTCGAGGTCCAGAGCGGGTTCGAGATCTGGTGAGGATTCGAGATCTAAAGCGAAGTCAAAATCCAGAGAAAGATCTAGATCTAGATCTAAATCGGCTTCCGGTCACGCTTCGAGCTCCTCGAGGAGAAAGCATAAGAGGAGGAAGCACAGTTCGAAACATCATTCGGAGAAGGAATCCTCTGATTCGAAGAGAAGGTCTCACAAACATCGTAAAGACTTTGTCTCTCCTTCGCCTGCTTTATCAAAAGAAGGTTCTCCAGCGCCGGAGCCGGATCCGATATCCGATATCCTCGGAGCATGAAGAGGAAGAAGAGGTGATTCCTCAAGAACCGGCTCCAGCGGAGTCTCCTGTGGACCCGGAAGGTCAGAGTGAGAATGTGTCGGGACGGCCTCCATTGGAACATCCGGTAGGTCCGTACCCTCCCTTTCCTGGTCCTGGACAGGATCCCTCGCATTTTCTAAATGCGATGTTTGGAGTATATTCTAGGGCAATGTACCCCACTGGAGCGCCTGTTGGTCCCATGGGTCCATTATCGTACAATCTGGGTATTCCTCAGTCGTACGCCCCGGCTCCATTTATGCCTTTCATGCCGGCGCCTCTTCCACCATGGCTCGGTACGGCTCCACCGAGGTCTTCGACTCCGCATGCGGCTTTGCCGACTCCGGATCGACCTCGCAGTCGAGATCGAGGTACCACACCTGTTCATGACTCTCGTCCTGCTGCTCCGGCTCCTCGATCGACGTCGGAACCGGCTCCGTCGGAGTCGTTACCGGATCCGTCGACTTCGATTCGATTGGAGTGGTCGAGGCGAAGAGCTCAGCGTCTTCTCGAGCAAAAGGATGATGAAAGTTCTGATGTGGAAGAAGGCGAGCTTCCTGATCCTGATGATGATTTCGATGAACTTCGGGATGCTAGTGGTCTGGAACTCTCTCCCGAGTGGGGTCTGCCTTCGACTTCTGATGCTCCGTCTAGGGACGTGGCTCCCTATCACGTGGTTATTAGGAAGGCTGCTGACCTTCTTAATTTAAAGCTGCCCACAGTGGAGTACAAGCCCAACATCCTCACTGAAGTCTTGCATTCTCCTTCTTCAATTGTTGAGCCTACACTGCCATTTACTGATGCCTTGACGGATCCAATAAAGGAGATTTGGAAGAGACCATTATCTGCTCCTGCAGTTTCAAGAGTTATTGCAAGGCGCTATAGGGTGGCTCCTGATGACCCTGCATTTCTTTCTACGCATCCATCTCTGGAAAGTCTTGTGGTTCAGGCAGCTTGCTCTAATAGGGCTGCAGGCTCTTTCCCTCAAGTGCCAGCTGACAAAGAGTCTAAGAAATTAGATCAGTCTGCGAAGAAGACTTTCTCTTCTGGGAGCATGGCTCTTAAGTCATCAAATGCTTCTTGCCTTTTAGGTAGATATGTGCATGCTCTAATGGACTCAGTGAAGCAATTGTCATCAAAACTTCCTGAGGAGGATAAGAAGAACTTTAATGAAGTGGTCTCTGACACTCAGGCTGCTGCCCGCATGGTCATTCAGAGCGGCATGGACACTGTGGATTCTGTTGCTAGAATTATGGGTTCATCCATTGCGACCAGGAGAGCCGCATGGTTAAAGTCTTCAGATTTCTCTGCGGATGTGCAGTCTACATTGATGGACTTACCCTTTGAAGGAACTGGCCTTTTTGGTAAGAAGGCTGATGTAGCCTTGGAAAGGTTTAAGGACAGCCGTGCCACCGCAAGATCTTTGGGTCTGCAGATGAGAGGGTCGACGACTAGAAAATTCAAAGGATTTGGAAAATCTTCTTTTTGTCCCTTCAAGCAGGGTCAACAACAGCAGCAGCAGCAGCAGAACCCTCTATATAGATCCTATAGAGGTAGACAGAGGGGACGTGGACGTCAAGTCTCCTCTTCCTCCACTTCCTCCACTTCCTCCAATAATGCCCAACCACCACCCGCATCAGCAAAGCAGCCCTAGATCCACCATTCTGGATCATGTAGGGCCAGTAGGGGGTCGGCTTACTCATTTTCTACGAGATTGGGAATCGGTTACATCAGATCTTTGGGTTCTCAATCTCGTAGAGAATGGGTATGCACTTCCTTTTCAGGAGTTCCCTCCCAATTACCCTCCTTGCCAAGGTTATTGTTCGGAGGACCACCTGCTTCTCCTGCAGGAGGAAGTCCTGGCACTGTTTTGAAAGCGTGCAATAGAGGTGGTTCCAGAGCAGGAGAGGGGTCAAGGGTGCTACTCCCGGTATTTCTTGATTCCCAAGAAGGATGGCAGGCTTCGGCCGATCCTGGATCTCAGGATTTTGAACCTCTATCTCAAACAGGAGAAGTTCAAAATGCTCACCCTTGCTCAGGTTCTTCTGGCGCTGATGGAAGAAGACTGGATGGTGTCGATCGACTTGCAAGATGCGTATTTTCACATCCCAATCCTGAAGTCGCACAGGAAGTATCTCCGTTTTACGGTGGGATCGCAGCACTACCAGTTTGCGGTTCTTCCCTTTGGACTTACTACTGCGCCTCGAGTTTTCACCAAGGTGATGGCAGTGGTGGCTGCGCATCTCAGAAGGTTAGGGATTCCTGTATTCCCTTATCTAGACGACTGGCTGATCAAAGCAGAGTCGCCGGAGATGGTGCTCCATCATCTGCAAGAGACAACTCAGTTGTTACACAGGTTGGGTTTTTCGATAAACGTACCCAAGTCTCACCTGGTGCCCTCCCAGCGCAACCTGTTCATAGGTGCGGTACTGGACACTTCTGTATGTCGTGCATTCCCTCCACCTCAAAGGATTCACGACATTCAGGAGATGATTCCTTTATTCTACAATGGAGCGGTTGTTCCGGTCCTGAAGGTCCTTCGTCTGCTCGGTCTGATGGCTTCTTGCATTCTGTTGGTCAGTCATGCACGCTGGCACATGAGGGCACTCCAGTGGTGCCTCCGCAGGCAGTGGTATCAGCACAATGGAGATCTCAGGGAGTCAGTGAAGATCTCCAGAGAAGCTGCAGCGGATCTGTCTTGGTGGGGCGTGGAAGGCAATCTGTCGCAAGGAAAGCCTTTTCAACTGCCTCCATCGGTGGCCACAGTGATAACGGATGCATCCACTCTCGGGTGGGGTGCTCATCTGGGAGACCTGGAGGTCAAAGGTCTTTGGTCTCCGGAAGAAAGGTTGTCTCACATCAACCTTCTGGAATTGAGGGCGATACGTTTGGCACTCAAGGCCTTCCTCCCTTCCCTTCGCGGTCGTTCGGTTCAAGTCCTAACGGACAATACGACTGCGATGTGGTACATCAACAAGCAGGGAGGAGTAGGGTCGCAGTGTCTCTGCAGAGAGGCTCTGCGTCTCTGGTCCTGGGTTCAGGACCATCAGATTTGTCTGGTGGCAAATCTGGCCGGAGTTCTGAACGTTCGTGCAGACAGTCTCAGTCGGCAGTTCTCTGCCGACCACGAGTGGAGGCTTCACCCGGAGGTTGTTCACGACATCTTTCGGATGTGGGGGACTCCTCGGGTGGATCTATTTGCCACTCGCGAGAATGCTCACTGCCTTTCATTCTGCAGTCTCCAGTATCCGATGCAAGGAGCGTTGGGGGACGCGTTTCAGTTGAGTTGGGGAGATCAACTCCTTTACGCGTTTCCTCCCATACCTTTGATTCCTCGGGTTCTGAGGAAGATTCGTCAAGACCGGGCCCAAGTCATATTGGTCGCCCCGGATTGGCCAAGAAGGGTGTGGTACTCAGACCTTCTCCACCTCTCCTCTCACCCGCCGCTCCGTCTCCCTCACAGGGCAGACCTCCTCTCTCAGATGGGGGGGCAGGTTCTACACCCCCACCTCCAGACATTACACCATCATGCCTGGAGATTGAACGGGGCAACTTGAGTTCTTTTTCTCTCCCTCACGAGGTGGTGGATGTCATTCTCTCTGCCAGGCGTGACACCACTAAGTCCATTTACTCCTATAGGTGGTCAAAATGTGTTTCTTGGTGCAGGGAGAGAGATGTTGACCCTTTGAAGGCTCATTTGTCTAATATTTTACAATTTGCCCTTTATCTGGCGCAGCAAGGTTTGGCTGTGGCGACGGTCAAGGGGTATCTTTCAGCCTTATCGGCGTTTCTATGTTTGCCGGATCAGCCATCTCTCTTTAAATCTCCGGTGGTTTTGAGATTCTTGAGGGGTCTCATAAATATGTTCCCTCCTACTCCTTTTGTTGTTCCTCATTGGGATTTGAATCTTGTGCTGGCCTTTTTAATGGGTTCTCCCTTCGAACCCTTGCACAAGTGTCCATTGAGGCTTCTCTCTTTTAAAACTATCTTCCTCGTTGCAATCACCTCGGCAAGGAGGGTAAGTGAGCTTCAAGCTCTAAGTTCCAAACCCCCATTCCTGACCATTCATGCTGAAAGGATGGTTCTCAGGACCAGGGCTGCTTTTCTGCCTAAGGTGGTGACTCCTTTCCATCTTGGGCAGTCCATTACCCTTCCTACCTTCTATCCTCCCCCCTCACCCGTCTAAGGAGGAAGAGAGACTGCACCGCCTGGATCCTAAGAGGGCGGTATCGTTCTATCTGGACAGGACTAAAGACTTCCGGATGGACGACCAGCTGTTGGTTGGTTTTGCTGGCTGCAAGAAGGGCAGAGCGGTGCACAAGCGCACACTTTCCAGGTGGATAATCCTGTGCATCAAGATCTGCTACTCCCTTGCTGGTAAGGACCCTCCTGAGGGTATTAGAGCACATTCTACTAGAGCAAAGTCTGCAACATCTGCTTTGTCTAGGGGTGTACCTGTTGAGGATATTTGCAAGACCGCGACTTGGGCCTCCCTCCACACTTTCGCAAGGCATTACTGCTTGGATACCGAGGTGAGGAGGGATGGCCACTTCGCGCGCTCTGTCCTCCAAGACTTCCTGGTGTAGCAGAGTGGGCACCCTCCTCCGGGAGTGGGGACTGCTGTGGGAATCTATTCACAAGGTGAGGAATCCACACGGCAGATGTATCTATCAGAAGAACAAGTTACTTACCTTCGGTAACGCTTTTTCTGGTAGATACTATATCTGCCTGTGGATTCCTCACTGACCCACCCGCCTCCCCGTTGTCCACTCTGCTATACCTGGTCTTTCTGTATATATGGTTTATACTATTGATTTAGTTCTATATGTACTGTGTACATTGTATATTTGCATATTTGCTATCGTTGGTCCGTCCGTGTGCCTCGAAGGCACGGAAAAAAGGGCGGAACTGACGTCATCACGCCGGCGTGGGCCTGATATGGGGTCGGTGACGTCAGACGGAGTCGCGCGCGATGCCGTGCTCCTGTGACGTCGCCCACGTCGGCGTACTACGAAGAAAATTTCCGAACGTTGCTGGCGCAAGGGGGATATTCACAAGGTGAGGAATCCACAGGCAGATATAGTATCTACCAGAAAAAGCTTTACCGAAGGTAAGTAACTTGTTCATCAGGGCAACTTGTCCGACCATGTCTTGATCTCGGAGGGCACTGCATGACAGTTGCAGTGGTGGCTCACGGACCGCGATTGGGTCAGCGGCAGATCCCTCTCCCTACCCCAACTGGAGCACATAGTTGTGACGGACGCGTCCCTCCAGGGCTGGGGGGGGCCACATGAGAGAGGCGGCGATCAGAGGCCTCTGGTCTCGGGCAGAGTCCCGGCTCCACATCAACCTTCTGGAACTGTGGGCGATCCGTCTTGCACTGAAGGCATTCCTCCCCTCTATCCAGGGGAGTGTAGTGCAGGTGTTCACGGACAACACCACCGCCACCCTATGCCAGGAGGCTCTGCGCCTCTGGTAGTGGCTGGAACATCAGGGCGTGACCCTGGTGGTTCAACACCTGGCAGGTTCCCTGAACGCCAGGGCGGTGAACTCAGCCGTCTGTGCACGATGATTCACGAATGGCGTCTGAACTCGGACGTGGTTCAAGGCCTCTTTTAGCAGTGGATTGAGAGCCTTGGTTAGATCTATTCGCCACAAAAGAGAACGTGCAATGTCATCAGTTCTGCGCGTTGGAATTTCCAAGGCGGCACTCGCTCGGAGACGCTTTTCGTCGCGAGTGGAGCTGCGGTCTGTTGTACGCCTTTCCGCCTATACCACTTCTGCCCAGAGTGCTGAAGATCAGGAGCGACCGGGCCCAAGTCATCCTTGTGGCTCCGGACTGGGCATGAAGATACTGGTATCCCGAGCTACTCAGCATGTCTGTCGATCCCCCGATTCGTCTGCCTCTTCAGGAGGACCTTCTGTCGCAGCAGCAGGGGACGGTCCTCCAACAGAACCTGTCCAGTCTCCACTTACATGTGTGGAGATTGAGCGGCGCCAGTTGAGGCCATGTGACTTGCCTCCTGAAGTCTGTAATGTGATTCTGGCAGCCAGGTGTCCCTCCACAAAATCGGTATACGCCTGCAGGTGGAACAAATGTGTGGCATGGTGCACAGCAAAGGCTGTGGATCCCCTTCCTGACCCTCTTTCAGAGGTTCTGCTCTTTCTTCTTTCTCGTGCCCAGCCGGGCTTTGCTCTGGGCACTCTGCAGGGCTACGTCTCTGCCCTTTCCGCCTTCTTAACGCTCCCTGATCAGCCCTCTTTGTTAAAGTCCCCAGTTGTAAATAGGTTTTTGAAGGGCATCACTCAACTCATGTTTTCTCCTGTCTCTTTCGTGATGCCTCAGTGGGACTTGAACCTTATTCTGACTTATCTGATGTGCGCTCCTTTCGAGCCACTTCATAACTGTCCTCTTCGTCTCCTTACTCTCAAGACCACATTCCTGGTTGCCATCACCTCTGCCAGGAGAGTGAGTGAGCTCCAGGCTCTTTCCTCTAAACCTCCTTTCCTTTCTTTCCATCCGGACAAAGTTGTTTTGCGTACGCGACCCTCTTTCCTGCCCAAGGTATTAACAGCCTTCCACATCGGGCAGTCCATCACCTTCCCCATCTTCTTTCCGCCTCCTCATCCCTCGAAAGAGGAAGGGGCTCCAACGTCTGGACCCAAAACGTGCGCTCTCATACTATCTGGATCCCACACGCCAGTCCTGGGTGGATGACCAACTTATTGTTGGGTACATGGGCGCTAAGAAAGGTCGGGCGTTCGACAAGCGAACCATCTCTTGTTGGGTTGTCTTATGTATCTTGCTATTCTCTGGCTAAAAAGGAGCCTCCTTTCGGGCTGAGGGACCATTCCACTCTGGCCACGGCGGCTACTACTGCCCTGGGTCGGGGAGTCCCTTTGCAGGGCCATCTGTCAGGCAGCTACGTGGGCCTCGCTGCACACGTTCGCAATACACTACTGCCTGAACAGCCAAGTCCGGAGAGATGGCTTCTTTTGCCGTTCTGTTCTCCAGGATTTTCTGGTGTGATCATTGGTTCGCAGACCCACCACCGGGGTTGGTATTGCTGGGGTATCTATTCTAAGGTAAGAAATCTAATACTAAGCTGTTTCTTTCAGATGCACAAGTTACTTACCTTTGGTAATGATATATCTGTAAAAAACAGTAGATTCCTTACCGCCCCACCCATCCTCCCCGTTCTGCGAACCGATATCTAGGGTTAAGGTTCACCCCTTTAAGGGCCCTAGTTTCTTGGCACCAGTGTTGGTTTTTATCATGGCTCTGCGTTTGTGGCGGGGAAAAGCTGTGTATAAGAACGGACGTCCGCGCGTGAGGGAGGCGTCTAAGTACTCTGGTGACGTCATCCCGGCGCCGACGACTGACGCGGAGCCGCAGACGATGCCTACCGACGCGCAAGGGTACTGCTACGCAAAAGTTTCAGGATCCAGTCTGACGCCTGGGGATATTCTAAGGTAAGGAATCTATCACTAACTACTATTTCTTACAGATATATAGATACCGAAGGTAAGTAACTTGTGCAACACTACACTCCAACAACAATGGGATACTACTCCCCTCTGTAATAATATACTAAGTACATTCCGTGCCTCGAACCACCTCTCTGCTTCTGACTTACCTGACCTCTCTAATCCTTACCCCCATGCTCTTCGACTACTAACCCCCCGATTCCACAGGCACCTATCCCTGTGATCCTTGGGACTAGCAGAATTCCAACTTCCCCAGCTTCACCTAGACTGCCCCCACAATTTACTATCCATTCCTGCCCCCCGCCTACAACCAACCCTATACCCCTGACTTGCATGCTGGTTAACTGTCGCTCGGCTGTCCAACAAGCGATTGAAATTTCGATAGCCATCCTTAGTGAATCCATTGACATCGCCTTTCTTACTGAAACCTGGCTTAAAGATCACTCTTTTTGCCCCAGTATTGGAACTTTAATAGATTCCCATGCTTTGTATCATTCCCTGTCGTCGGAATGGGAGCCTCGGTAGTGTAACAACCATAGAAACAAAAGAGAAAAATAGGCCTAAGCCTCATCTCATTTTGTATCCTATCACCCTCTTTTTGTAAAAGAGACCACACTTTTGCCAGGACCAATCAGAGAAGCCTCACCCCATAGAACCTTCCTGAGAGAGTTCAGAGCCTCAGATTTTTCTACCGCACGTTGTGCTAGGGAGTCTCCACTGAGCTCTGCTCAGTTTTCTCAATCTTTCTGGTTATTTCTTCAAGTTTTCTACTGAAATCAAGACATGTCTGACAAGGAGAAGGCCTTATTCAGGTCCTGTGCCTCTTGTGGGGAAAAACGACTTTTTGTGGAAGATAAGCATGAAAACTGTATTTATTGCTTATACCCTGACCACAAGGCCACAGACTGCAACATTTGTAGAACCTTCTCTACCAAGACACTTCGTGACAGAGAGGGTCGGCTGTTGACCTGGCTTCAAAAGATGAAGTCTCGGAAGGAGGTGCTCTCATCGGATGAAGAGGATTCCACATCTTTTGCGTCCTCTCACATATCCAGGAAGAGGGATAGGTCTCCCCCTGGTTCTTCTACATCTGAGCCCCCTCTTAAGATCTCTGACGGGTCTGAGAGGGCTGGTCCCCTTCAATCTCCTCACGGAAGTGAAAAGGAGAGGCAGGGACAGGCTGCTGGATTGGTTACAGCCTCAAAGGACAAAAAGGAGGTTAATATCACTTCTCTGTCTAAAAAGGAAAAATCCGGTGACAAATACTCTTCTGTCACTCCAAGATCCAGGCCGGAGAAAAAAACAGCGTCCGTCGACGACGAAAACACCAGGTACGTCGACGACGATTGCATCTGTGAAAATTCCCGCTGTTTCCTTGGCTCCTTCGACGGGCTCGTCGTCGGTAGTGATCTCCACGTCGACGACTTCGTCGTCATTCAAGGTTCCAGGTTCGTCGACGATGACATCTTCCACGTCGACGACGATGAGCTCTGGCAAGGTGCTGTCGACGGCCTCGTCGACGACAAAAACTACATCGACGACGACAACTTCGATGTCGACGCTGATGGTGATGACGACTAGTACGTCTACGAAGCCGTCGACGGTCAAGATTGCGTCGACTAAGGCAGCTGTACCGTCAACTATTCCATCGGCAATACCGTTGACGACTGCTGCACCGTTGACGACTGCTGCACCGTCAACGACGGCGCCGTCTACGAGACAGTCGACGGGTCAAAAAATGCATTTTCCACTGCAGAAGATGAAAATTACGCCGGAAATGACGTCTCCGCGACGAGTTTCTTCACATCCACCAACAATGCTTCTGGATGATGAGTCGGAGGAGGATAATGATGAGAGTGGCCATACTGGGTGTAGGAAGGTAGATCCCTGACTATGGTTGCCCCCAACTTTTTGCCTGGTGTTTTGCTGGTTTTCTGACTTAGTTGACCTGGGGCCCTGCTAATCAGAACCCCAGGCCTACTGCTCTCTCTGTAAAATGGATTCCATGTACCTTAGGTACATATCTAAATTGGATATGAGTCACCTTATCAGTCCCTGTACAGTGTACCTTAGGTACCCAGGGCATAGGTGTACCCAGGGCCTACCAGGGGCTGCAGCATGTATTATGCCACCCCTGGCTGGCCATCCAAATCTGACACAACTGGCTGCTTGACAGCTGGGGCAAGGTGGTGTAATCACCCTTTGCTTTAGATATAGTATACCTATATCTAACCCTAAAATGGACACACAGATCTCCTATCAGTCACTCCTATGGCAGGCCTTAACAATCCTGAAGGCAGAGTGCTTGGAATCGTGTGAGATGGTGCTCTGGCATGAGCTGAGCCTGTCTGCGGCTTTCGGGATCCATCCCTTAGCCGTTTCCATGATATCGCATACCATATACTCTTAAGTGCATTATAATCCTCGCGGTTAAATGCCAACTCTGGTATCGCTTTATCAAAACATGTCGAGTAAGGTGTCATACGACTTGGAATACTAACCCCTCGCCAATTCTGGCGACGGGGTTAGCATTCCACCCTTCTAGAGGGACACAACATGCATGTAGCCTGTAACCCCGGTTAAAGTCAAACAGAGCCTCAGCTCCACAAAATGGATGCTGCCACCGAGACACAAGTCTGCCCTCCTGCTGCTGGGAGTCCTCCCAGAGCAGGAGATAAGGACAAAGGGTTTCCTGCCAGGGGCGGTGCCAGCACCGTCCCAGACAGGATTTTGTGTATTGTAGGTAGGCAGGGCTACAGAGGAAGGTGACTGCACGTGGCACCCCGGTGCTCACTGTGCATAGGCTGGCTTGAACCAGTTCCAGGGACACTCCAGACCCTGTGCTGGGGAAAAGCCCGCCAAGGAAGTGGGTGTAACCACCCCCTCCTGGTCCCACCCCTAGGGCAGGACTTAGTCGCGTGCCAGCCCCCTTTTCCAAGATAAAGGTAGAGACTGGCCCCCTTCCAAATCAGATCATCTTTGAATCCTGAAACTACTTTCCACGAAAGGAACTCAAGACTTCTTCCTAAGATTTCTCCCTTGTGACTAAGGAGTAGTCACCCTGCATCCGCAGGCACCATCTTAAGAACACTGCGGTCTGCTGCAAGTCTCTCCTCCGGATCAAGACTGCCCAGCTCGACGAGAACCGGCTTCCCTGGCACCTCTGACCTCTACCTACATCATCAGTCACGCTGAGATTCGTGGGTGTGACGAGAGCTCGAGGGACCGGCCATCTTCCAGACTGCACGACTTCTGCACAGCAAGCCCACCAAGTAATTTCCTGGTGAGTGCTTTGGGGTCCGAGAAGCCCCCACCCTGAGCAGCTCCAGCACCGAAGAGCAGCCCCCCAGCATCTCCACGATCGGCGTGGGGCCCTTCTGCTTTCAGCTGCTCACCGCGTTGTTTGGCTACTAGCCCGCTGGCTTGTGGCCTTCCGAACGACGCCCGACGACAACACTGCTGCTGGTCTGGTTGCTCCAGACTGGCCCTTGCTTCCCTCCATCGGAGAAGTACCCTGGACCCTCCTGGTCCGGCTGAGACGCCATTTTAGGTCCACCGCGTGGGCCTTGCATTTGCCAAGACTTGTTGCCCAATCCTGGGTCCAGCGACGTCGCCAGCAAGAACCTTCGTGGGACAGCTCGCACCTCCATCCTGGTCGCCGACAACGCCTCCTGGTCCGAGAGACTGCAGAGCCCAGCAGCGCCCACTCACCTGACTGCGGTGACTTCGCCCGGTGCCATCCTGGTGCCCACTTAATCACTGGCTAGTGATTCAAGAACTTGGTCCCCTCTGCTTTCAGGTTTCCTTCTTCCTTGATCCAGGCTTGGATCCATCGAACTTTCCTTCACTGGTCGCCTGCCAGCAACTTCCTTCTTCCAGGCTCCTGGTCCGGCAACGAGATCCCCGACGTCTTTTCAGACCTATGCAGCTGCAGCCCCTGGGCTAGGTAACTTCGGCACTTCGGTGTCCCAGCATAGCCTCACTATCTAAGGGTCAGGATCCACTGTCGTTTTCTCCCTACCAGGTCGGGTTCGCCCGTGAACACTAACTTTGCCTTTACTAGCCTCCATAGACTTTGTCCCGCATCCCGCGTGAGAGTGCACACTCTGCACCCGAGTCCCCTAGGTCTCCTAGAAGTAATCTAACGATTCCCTAGTCAAGTCCTAGCGATTCCAAAGCCTATTAGTACTGTTACTTACCTGCTAGTAATTCGCATTCCACTTTTAGAATATATGGTTTTTCGTGCCCCTCGGGCATTTGTGTATAACGTGCTAACTTAAGTATTTTCATAAGAGTTTTGTTGTGTGCTTAGCACCCTGTCCTCATAAAGAGTACAGGGTTGTTGTGATTCTAATAAATACATTGTTTATTTTCATAACACTTGTGTGGTGTCCTTTCACTGGGTGTTCAAGGGGTAATGTGATGGTAAAACAGCTGGCTTAACACGCCCTCTAGAGTCTTAGCCTTAGACTGCTCGTATCCATGCTACTAGGATAGCTGGTCTATAAGGTTGACTTACAACCAATCATCAATAAGGGTTGTTTGGACTGATACATAGTGATCACTAGAATAGTGAGCACTGCATATCAGGCCAACTTCTCGCACTGGGGATGCCTATAGTCCCTCAGACTTGAATGTAAAGTTGCAGGAGACGGACACGGAGGAATATTACGAGCATACAGGTGGCCAACAGTTGCATCACTATGTTCCAGAAGAGCGACGCCCGCCTGGTTTAGGGCAGGACATGGTGGCCATGCCCGCCTCTCTCATCTCTGATCTACAGATGATGCTGCAGGACTATCGGAACAGGTTTCCTTCGGAACCTTCAATGCAGTCTGCGCAACCTCCACCTCAGGTGTTGTCACCCGTGCAGCCAGTTATTGGTCTACCTCCGTTGCCAGTGGTGCCCCTCTCGCCACCACCGGTGATACCTATGATCTGTTCCCGGACACCGGATCCCGAACCAGCTCATACTGTTCAGCAGGATACCTCTTCGGACGATGAGGCTGTACAGGTGGATCCCTTGATTGATCCATTGCAAGACCCAGACTTGGATCAGGGTGACAGTGGGCTACAAGATCCGGACGCCACTGGTCGTGATACTTCTGTCTCCCCTCCAGTTGATATAGGGGGGGTTCCATAACCTGATGGAGAGAGCGGAGAAGAGGTTTCGACTGCCGATTACGAGAGAAGAGTCTGAATGTTTCCTCTATGACTTCAAGGAACAATACAGAAGATCTGTCAAGTCCATTCCCATAATTGAACATGTGTGGGAGGAAGGTATGAAAATTATGCAAAATCCGGCCACGGTTATTCCGGTTCTCCCCAGGCTGGAAAAGAAGTATAAGGCTCCAGAAGGCAGTCCAGCTTGTCTTCTTGGACAGCCGAAGCCTGATTCGGTGATCTCACAGGCCACCCAAAGCAAGTCCAAAAACCCGTCAACACCTTTGACTACTCCTCCGGACAAGGACGGTAGCTGTCTGGATAACGTGGGGAAGAGGTTTTCTTCCATGGCCAGCTTGCTTGTTAGAGCGGCAAATGCCCTCGCCATTCTGGGCAGATACGACCGCCAGATGTGGTGCGACATGGAACCGTTTGTGGAACAACTACCAGACTCCACAAGGGATGAGGCCAAGAGAGTACTGATGGAGAGAGAGAGAAGTCCTCCGCTGAAGTTATCGACTGTGCTATGGACATTGCTTCCGCGGCGTTTCGAGCCTTAGCAGGGTCAGCCGTGCTATGTCGCCAGGGCTGGTTGAGAGCCACCTGGTTTCGTCAGGAGGTCCAAAATAAGATCCTGGATCTCCCATTTGATGGAGAAATACTTTTCGGTAAGCATGTTTGTGAGAAGTTGGCCTGATATGCAGTGCTCACTATTCTAGTGATCACTATGTATCATTCCAACAACCCTTATTGATTGGTTGTAAGTCAACCTTATAGACCAGCTATCCTAGTAGCATGGATACGAGCAGTCTAAGGCTAAGACTCTAGAGGGCGTGTTAAGCCAGCTGTTTTACCATCACATTACCCCTTGAACACCCAGTGAAAGGACACCACACAAGTTGTTATGAAAATAAACAGATTTTTATTTATAACAAGACTACCCTGGCTCTTTATGAGACAGGGAGCTAAGCACACAACAAAACTCTTGAAGAAATACTTAAAGTCACACAATTTACACAAATGCCCGAGGGGCACGAAAAACCATATACTATACAAGTGGAATGCGAAATACTAGCAGGTAAGTAACTATTCTCATAGGCTTTCGGATCGCTAGGACTGGACTACTGAACCTTTAGATTACAAGCAGGAGGCCTAGGGACGTCGTGTGCAGAGTGGGAACTCTCACGCGTAAGGCGGGAAAAAGTCTATGGAGGCTAGTAAAAGCAAAGTTAGTGTTTTCGGGCTAACCCGACTAGGTAGGTCAATAACGAAAGTGGATCTAGACACTTAAAGAGTTGGTCTACGCTGGAGCACCGGAGTACTCGGTTTACCTAGCCCAGGGGCTGCGGCTGCATAGGGTTCAAATGTCGTCGGGTTTCTTCGTTGATGAACCAGGAGGCTGAAGAGAGAAGTTGCTGGCAGGCGACCAGTGAAGAAGTTCGTGGTGATCCAAGCCTGGATCAGGGAAGAGGAAGACCTGTAAGCAGAGGGGACCAAGTTCTGAATCACTAGCCAGTGATTTAGTGGGCACCAGAGTGGCACCGGACGAAGTCACCTCGACCAGGTGAGTGGGCGCTGCTGGGCTCTGCAGTCTCTCGGACCAGGAGGCGTTGTCGGCGACCAGGATGGAGGTGCGAGCTGTCCCACGAAGGTATCTGCTGTGGACGTCGCTGGACCCAGGATTGGGGCAACAAGTCTTGGCAAATGCAAGCCCACACGGTGGACTTAAAATGGCGTCTGGAGTGGACCAGGAGGGTCCGGGGTGCTCCTCTGTTGGAGGGGAGCAGGGGCCAGTCTGGAGCAACCAGACCAGCAGTGTTTGTCGTCGAAGTTCGTCAGAGGGCCACTAGCCAACGGGCAAGTGACCTGGACAACGCGGTGAGCAGCAAAGAGCAGAAGGGCCCCACGCAGATCTCGTGGATGCAAGGGGGCTGAACTTCGGTGCTGGAGCTGCTCAGGGTTGGGGCTTCTCTTACCCCAAAGCACTCAGTCGAGGGTCACTCGGTGGTCGTGCTGGACAAGCGTCGTGCAGTCTTGAAGATGGCCGATCCCTCGAGGTCTCGTCACACCCACGGGTCTCAGCTGGGCTGAAGATGCAGGTAGAGGTCAGAGGTGCCAGGGAAGCTGGTTCTCGTCGAGCTGGGCAGTCTTGATCCGGAGGAGAGACTTACAGCAAACCGCGATGCTTGGATGGTGCCTGCTGCTGCAGGGTGACTACTCCTTAGTCACAAGGGAGAAATCTTAGGAAGAGTCTTGAGTTCCTTTCGTAGAAAGTCGGTTCAGGATTCAAAGATGATCTAGTTTGGAAGGGGGCCTGCTCCTACCTTTATCCTGCAAAAGGGGGCTGGCACGCGACTAAGTCCTGCCCTATGGGTGGGACTAGGATGGGGGGTGGTTACACCCCTCTCCCATGCCGGGCTTTCCCCAGCTCAGGGGCTGGTGTGCCCCTGGAACTGGTTCTAGCCAGCATATGCACAGTGAGCACCGGGGTGCCACTTGCAGTCACCTTCCTCTAAAGCCCTGCCTACCTAGAATACACAAAATCCTGTCTGGGACGGTGCTGGCACCGCCCCTGGCAGGAAACCCTTTGTCCTTGCCTCCCGCGCTGGGAGGACTCCCAGCAGCAGGAGGGCAGACTTGTGTCTCGGTGGCAGCATCCATCTTGTGGAGCTGAGGCTATGTCTGACTTTAACCGGGGTTACAGGTTACCAACATGTCGTGTCCCTCTAGAAGGGTGGAATGCTAACCCCGTCGCCAGAATTGGCGAGGGGTTAGTATTCCAATTCGTATGACACCTTACTCGACATGTTTTGATAATGTTATACCAAAGTTAGCATATGACCGCGAGGTACATAATGCACTTAAGAGTATATGGTATAGCATTATCATGGAACAGCTATTAGGACTTGGTTCCGTAAGCTGCAAACGGGCTCAGCTCATGCCAGAGCACCATTTCACATTATTCCACGCACTCTGCCTTCAGGATTAAGGCCTGCCATAGGAGTGACTGATAGGAATATATGTGTCCATTTTAGGTTTAGATATAGGAATACTATATCTAAAGCAAAGGGTGATTACACCACCTTGCCCCAGCTGTCAAGCAGCCAGTTGTGTCTGAGTTAGTCAACCCAGGGGTGGCATAATACATGCTGCAGCCCCTGGGAGACTTCTGGGTACACCTCTGCCCTGGTTACAGGGACACAAGAGAGGGCCCAGTGCCAATTCAGTACCTGGGTACAATTTGGAATAGAGAGAACAGCTAGGCTGTGGGTCTGATTAGCAGGCCCACAGCCAGGGAAAGTCGTAAACCAGTGAAGCAAAAAGCAAAAATCTGGGGTGATCATAGGATTGCAGACCCTACTCTCCTACAATGTTGATGATGCCCTGCAAAATATAAAAAAGGATACAGACACAGTGAAGTCCTTGAGATCACTCAACTACCGTAAGGTCCCCTTTAAAGGCGCTCGTGGCAGAGGATTCTCTTCGTATAGAGGCAACACCCAACAGAGATATTCCTCGCAATCTATGCAGTCTCGGAAAACCCAGTACTAAAATCAGCGGCAGGGACAATCGGCGTCTCACTCTCGCCAACCTCCGCGAGGCCGTCAGAACCGTCAGGGACGTGACAACGCCAAGCGGCAAAAGCGGCCTCCTGGCTCTACCTACTGTTCCTTCCCTCCCAGTCACATCAGTTGGGGGGCAGGATATCATTTTGTCTGAACAGCTGGAAGTCTATAACATCGGACCAGTGGGTCCTGAATATTGTAGGGAGTGGCCATACGTTGGAATTCCAAGATCTTCCTCCAACAAGAGCTCCCGGCGCCATCCGCACAAAACATCTGGGACTACTCCATCTCGAAGCACATCAATTGTTCCTCAAAGGGGCAATAGAACCGGTACCTCTCTCACAGAGGGGCAGAGGTTTTTATTCCAGGTTCTTCCTCGTGTGGAAGACGGCAGAGACTTGGCGCCCCATTCTAGACCTACGAGAGCTCAACACTTATCTCATCAAGCTCTCTTTCAGGATGGTCACTCTCCAGGAAATTCTTCCTCTCTTGAACCCAGGCGACTATTTGGCGTCTGGATTTAGAAGATGCGTATTTCCATATTTCTATACACCCAGCTCACAGACAATATCTGCGCTTCACAGTGGGCAAGAGCCATTTCCAATTCAAGGTGCTTCCGTTTGGCCTTCAGTCGGCACCAAGGGTGTTCACCAAGGTGTTAGCCCCAGTAGCGGCTTTTCTACGGAAACAATCCCTGGACGTTTTCCCTTACTTGGACGACTGGCTCGTCAAGGCTCCGTCTTTCAAAAAAACTTCTCAAGCCGTTTCAACTTGCCTCCAGTTGTTCCGTCACCTGGGCCTTCAGCTGAACAAACAAGTCAGTTCTGCAACCCTCCAGATCCACCAGATTCCTGGGGGCCATTTTGGACACCTCGCAATGTACGGCTCGTCCTTCGGAAGAGAGTCAACAGAAGTTGATGGTATCAGCTCGCCAACTGTTCCACAAGAAATGCCTTTCAGTCCGTCAATACAAGTCCCTTCTCGGGTCGATGTCATCCTGCATACCATTAATACCGCATTGCAGGCTGCGAATGCGTCCTCTGCAGGAAGAACTAGGCAAACAATGGCACCAAGCAGAGGGATCATTCAACAACAAGGTGTTGGGGACATCTGCAATGAGAAGGGCATGCGAATGGTGGCTAGTACAGGAGAATATCACACAAGGTCTGACGTTCAGAATTTCACCTTCCCCCCTGATCATGACCACGGATGCCTCTTTGGAAGGCTGGGGAGCAGTGCTCCGAGAGCTTCAAGTCAGTGGACACTGGAGTCCAGAGCAGCGCCAGTGCCATATCAATTTTCTGGAGCTGACGGCCATTCGGTTGGCTTTGCAGGCTTTCCTCCCCAGAGTTCGTAACCATACAGTGCTGGTCCGGACGGACAATAAGACGGCCATGCACTATGTCAACAAGCAAGGGGGCACGAGGTCGCAAACTTTGTCCACAGAAGCTCAGCGGATCTGGGATTCTGCGATTCTGCACTGTATCACTCTGAGAGCCGAACACCTGGCAGGCTTGCTCAATGTCAAGGCGGATGCCCTGAGTCGACAGACAGAGGTGACTCACAAATGGGAATTGAATCAATCCATTCTGGAGAGTGTGTTCTCGGTTTGGGGGAGACCAACCATCGACCTGTTTGCTTCGCCGGTGAACGCCAAATGCCGTTTTTACGCAAGCAAAGTTCACCATCAGGGGTCCCTGGGGAACGCCATTTCGATGGCCTGGTACAGCGCATTCTTTTGCGCTTTTCCTCTTTCTCCTCATTCCTCGAGTTCTCAGGAAAATGAAGGCAGAACCCTGCAAAATGATTCTCATTGCTCCAGCATGGCCCCGGCATTTCTGGTACACAGAACTTCTGCGGCTCTCCCAAGCTCCTCCAATTCGCTTACAACCGATTCTGTCCCTGTTGTCAAGGAATCAGGGGCAGGTTTACCATCCGGATCCGAAATCGCTACACTTGACAGCGTGGCTCCTGAACACAGAGTTCCGTCATCTAAATCTCTCCCAGGAATGTAGAGAAGTCTTGTCACAGGCTCGAGCACCGAGCACCAATAAAACTTACAAGGCAAAATGGAAGAGGTTCTGCCTATCGGGTCAACGACAAGGTCTCCATCCTTACAAGTCTCTGCCTCATCAACTATTGCCATATATACTATCATTGGCTAAGTCTGGGTTGGCGCATTCGTCTGTGAAGGTGCATCTTGCAGCCATATCAAGGTTTCGGCGCAGTTCTTCAGGTCCTTCCTTATGGTCCTCTAGAATTGTTAAACAATTCTTAAAGGGCTTGTTCCGGATGTATCCTCCAGTTCGACCTCCTCCACCAGTTTGGCAGCTCAATCTTGTCCTGGCTCAACTCATGAAAGCTCCGTTTGAGCCTGTGCACAAGGCAGACTTGAAGTTCCTGGAAACTTGCCCTCCTCTTAGCTCTAACATAAGCGAGAAGAGTTAGTGAGCTTTAAGCCCTCTCCATAGTGCATCCATTCCTGCAATTCAAAAAGGATGTTCTTATTCTTCGCACCAATCCGAAGTTTATTCCTAAGGTGCCGTCTGAGTTCCACTTGAATGAACCTTTAATTTTAAAGTCCTTCTACGCCCTTCTACGCCTGCGGAACGCACATTACATTCTTTGGACGTTCAGAGATGCTTGAAATTTTACTTAGAGCGCACACGTCCCTTTCGGAAATCATCCCGGTTGTTTGTGTCCTACAGCGCCCCACGGAAGGGGTTTCCTTTGGCAAAGAGTGGCATTTCCCGCTGGATCTCCAGTGCGATTCAATTCTGCCATCAGGAGGCGGGCAAGCCACTGGACAGAAAAGTCCGTGCTCATTCCACAAGGTCTGTGGCATCGTCGTGGCTCTCTTCTCTGGAGTTGCCATTAAGGACATATGCAGGGCAGCAACGTGGAGCAGTACTCCTACCTTCACGAAGCACTACTGCCTGGAAGCTGCAGGACGAGACGACGCGGCTGTTGGTCAAGCAGTCCTACGGAATCTTTTTCATTGAGAGGTGAGCTTTCCCTACGATCCCTCCATCCTGGGGAGCACATTTTGTTTGTTTTGCTATGCTATAAGTATTGCTAATATGGTTATGTGATGCCATGTATCTACAAAATGTGTTCTTTGTGATTTACTGCTAGCTACTCTGATACAAAGCATGGGAATCTATGAAAGTTCCAATACTGGGGGAAGAAACAAGTTACTTACCTGTAACTTTGGTTCTCCAGTATTGGTAACTTTCATAGATTCCCATGCACCCACCCTCCTCCCCTGGGAAAGCTGTCTTTTGACACAGATAGTGGCGGTTTGCACAATGGCTACGAAAATCTGATGCTCTGAGCTCTCTCAGGAAGGTTCTATGGGGTGAGGCTGCTCTGATTGGTCCTGGCAAAAGTTTGGTCTCTTTTACAAAAAGAGGGTGATAGGATACAAAATGAGATGAGGCCTCGGCCTATTTTTCTCATTTGTTTCTATGGTTGTTTTACTACCGAGGCTCCCATTCCGACGACGGGGAATGATACAAAGCATGGGAATCTATGAAAGTTAGCAATACTGGGGAACCAAAGTTACAGGTAAGTAACTTGTTTTCTTTCATTCTTTCATTCTTGATATGCTCTCTCCCCCTGTCTACTCTATCCTCAGAAAAGATAGACCGGTCAAAATTGGAGGCGGTTTAGCAATAATCTATAAAAGCGAACTCCAACTCTCCCCTGTGCTTAATTCTGATCATTCTACTTTTGAATACCTTGGAGCGGAAGTTAAAGTACAGGGCTCCCTTCCAATTAGACTACACTATCTATCATCCTCCCGGTGACCCTCTTCCTTTTGTAGATGAATTGGCCGACCTTCTTACCCAATCCTCACTTTCCAACTCTAAAAACCTTCACTAGAACAAAAAGGACAAGCCTATGGTTAACCTCCTCACTGATCTACTAGACATCAACGACCTAAAACAAATACGCCAATCTGAAAGAAACAGGTTAGTATTAGATTCCTTACCTTAGAAATATCCCCAGGCGTCAGTCTGGATCCGGAAACTTTTGCGTAGCAGTACCCCTGCGCGTCGGTAGGCGTCGTCTGCAGGCGTCCCCTGCGGCTCCGCGGCGTCGTGCGCCGTGATGACGTCGCTGGAGTATATAGACGCCGCCTCCGCGCGCTGACGTCAGTTCTTCTTTTTTCCGCGCCAGTTAGCGCAGATCCGAAGAGCAGTACTCCGGTCTTTTGACCAAGTGTTTGTAAAACTAAATCTTTCTACGGTGCCGGTAGGATGCCTGGGTTTAAGAGTTGCGACGAGTGCGACCGCATGATGTCGGTCACCGACCACCATCGACTCTGCCTCCGGTGTCTGGGCGCGGACCACGACGTGGAGTCCTGCGTCGACTGTCGGGCCTTGACTGGAAAAGCTAGGCGGGAGCGGTCCCGCAAGCTTCTCGAGCTCCGGGTGTCGGCCCCGCGTCGAGAGCGGTCCCGGTCCGGTCGGAGGTCGAGGGAGCGGTCGAGGGAACGATCGCGGAGCCGCCATGGGCGCTCCGGGAGTCGCCACCATTCCTCCGGCTCGTCAGGTAAGCACCACAAGAAGTCGGGGCGTCGCCATCGCACCCCCGACTCCCCCCGACGCCCGCGTGATGCGGCCGGGGGCTCGGGTGACCCCGCGGCCCCGCGTGGGTCGCCGACGCCGTCTACCCCATACCCGTCGGTCCCTGGGGAAGGCGCGTCGCGTGAGGAGATCGAGGCCTTCCTCATTGCTATGAGGGCGAGGTCTCCTCCGGCGGGGCCTACGGCGCCTGCGGGCCCGTCGGTCCCGTCTGGGGGCCCGAGCGGTTCGGGTGCTCCTGCCCCGGCGCCGCCGGTGGCTCCGGCGCCGCTGGTTCCCTCTGGTTCGTCGCCGGCTGGTCTCCCGGCCTCTCCGGCGTCGGTTCCTGTGGGCCAACCCGTGGTACCGCCCCCGCGTGGTGCAGCGACTCCGCCGTCGGCTCCGGCCGGCGTCGGGTCCCCGGCACCGACGCCGCGCGGCGCCACCCCCCTTTCCTCCCAGACTCCGGACGCGGAGTCGGACCGGCGTCGGCCGACGCCGGATCCGACGCCGATGGGGCCCGTTGACCCCGATGTCTATATCGTCAACCCAGAATATGGGTATGATGAAGATGAGTATGGAGAGGGTTGGGAGGGGTCTGAGGACCCTCTATCCCGTGCCTGCCAGTATGATGTGGACTGGGTAGGTGATCTGGGTGATGCCAGTGGCCTGGACGAGTCGCCCAACCCTGGGTTTGTCTCTCCGTCCCCTGTGGCGTCTGAGGCAGGTGCTGCCTATTCGGTGGTCCTGATGAGGGCTGCCAAGGCCTTGCACCTTGAGCTCCCCGTCGCGAAGGTCAAACCGAACATTCTGACCGAAGTGTTTAAACCGCAGTCATGCCCCCAGGAGCCTCTGCTGCCGTTTAATGAGGCCCTGACGGATGTCCTTTTGGGCACCTGGTCCAGGCCCGCTTCTGGTGCGCCGGTTGACCGGAATGTTGCAAGGCGTCACCGTCCATGCTCGGACGACCCTGCCTTTTTATCCACCCATCCCTCCCCGGAGAGTCTGGTGATCCAGGCCTCCACTTCGCAGTCCGCATTTCCGTCGGCTCCGCCCGATAGGGAATCAAAGCGGTATGACCAATTTGGTAAAAAGGTCTTTTCCTCTTTGAGCGCTGGACTGCGTTCTTGTAATACCGCGTGCCTCTTGGGCCGCTACACCCACTCCCTGTGGGATACGGTAGAGGAGTGTCTGCCGCAATGTCCCCAGGAGGTGCGGGACAAGCTCACCCGGGCCTTAGTTGAAGGCCGGGATGCGGCGCGGTACTCGATCCGTTGTGGTCTCGACACGACCGACTCGCTGGGACGGGCGATGTCCACAACGGTGGCGATTCGTCGCCATGCTTGGCTGAGATCTGCCAACTTCTCGCCAGACGTCCAAAATTCACTCATGGACATGCCATTTGATGGCAGTCGCCTGTTTGGTGACAAAGCGGACCACGCGCTGGAGCGCTTCAAGGACTCCAGGGTCACGGCCAAGTCCTTGGGTCTTTCGACCCAGCGCCAGCAGACGGGTTCGTTTCGGCCCTTTCGTGGCCAAGGGAGGGGAGGTCCCACACGTGCTGCCAGCCACGCGACGCAGAGCGCTCCCCAGCGCGGTGGCGGCCGTGGTTTCCGCCGTGGTGGCGGTAGAGGCCAGCGGCGTGGTCAGTCCACGCCTCCCTCCGCTGCTGCATCCAAGCCTTCCTAGTCCGAGCTTTCGGGCTCACGTGACGCCAGTGGGTGGCAGGGTTCGCCATCACCACTCCCGCTGGCGCGCGATAACATCGGACAGGTGGGTGCTGCAGCTTGTCCGAAGGGGCTATGCCCTCCCCTTCGAGTCCACTCCTCCAGCCATGCCACCGCAGAACCACCGTGTGTCGGGGGACCACTTGACGCTTCTGCAGGAGGAAGTTACGGCCCTCTTGGCCAAGGGGGCCATCGAGCGCGTTCCTGGGCCAGAAGTAGGGTGTGGTTGCTACTCCCACTACTTTCTGGTACCCAAGAAGGACAAGGAGGCCTGCGTCCTATCTTGGATCTACGGAACGTCAACGGCTTCCTCCGGAAGGAGAAGTTCAAGATGTTGACTTTGGCTCAGGTCTTGGCTGCTCTAGACCCACAAGACTGGATGGTAGCGTTGGACTTGCAGGATGCGTATTTTCACATCCCCGTCCTGCCGGCCCACCGGCATTACCTGCGGTTCACGGTAGGCCACGAGCACTTTCAGTTTATCGTGCTCCCATTCGGCCTTACCAGCGCCCCACGGGTGTTCACGAAAGTGATGGCGGTGGTCGCAGCTCATCTGCGCCGGTTAGGGGTTTCAGTCTTCCCCTACCTCGACGACTGGCTGTTGAAGGCGGGCTCGCCCCAGACAGTCGTCCACCACCTTCAGATGACGGCAGACCTCCTGCACGAGCTGGGGTTTTCCATCAATGTGCCGAAATCACACCTGTGTCCCTCTCAAAAGCTCCTTTTCATCGGAGCGGTTCTCGACTCGGCGCAGTTTCGGGTTTATCCTCCGGAACGGCGGGTCCGGGATATTCAGGCTCTGATTCCCATCTTTCAGCCGTTATCCCGGGTTTCGGTCAGGTTGACGCTGCGGCTTCTGGGGCTGATGGCCTCCTGCATCCTTCTGGTGCATCACGCCAGATGGCGGATGCGGGCTCTGCAGTGGGACCTGAAGTTTCAGTGGGCCCAGCATCAGGGCAACCTATCCGACCATGTCCTGATCTCGGAGGGCACTGCGAGACAGTTGCAGTGGTGGCTTACGGACCGCGATTGGGTCAGGGGCAGATCCCTCTCCCTTCCCCAACCGGAGCACGTGGTTGTGACGGACGCGTCCCTCCAAGGCTGGGGTGGCCACTTGGGAGAGGCGGAGATCAGAGGCCTCTGGTCTCCGGCGGAGTCCCGGCTCCATATCAACATGTTGGAGCTGCGGGCGATTCGCCTAGCACTGAAGGCATTCCTCCCCTTTGTCAACGGGAGTGTAGTGCAGGTGTTCACGGACAACACCACCGCCATGTGGTACTGCAACAAACAGGGCGGTGTGGGGTCGTGGACCCTTTGCCAGGAGGCTCTGCGCCTCTGGCAATGGCTGGAACGTCAGGGCGTGACTCTGACGGTTCAACACCTGGCAGGTTCTCTGAACGCCAGGGCGGACGAACTCAGCCGTCGGTGCTCGGTGGATCACGAATGGCGTCTGAACTCGGACGTGGCGAGAGGCCTCTTTCAGCAATGGGGAGAGCCTTGGTTAGATCTATTCGCCACAGAAGAGAACGCGCAATGTCATCAGTTCTGCGCGTTGGAGTTTCCAAGACGGCACTCGCTCGGCGACGCCTTTCGGCGCGAGTGGAGTTGCGGTCTGTTGTACGCCTTTCCGCCTATACCACTTCTGCCCAGAGTGCTGAAGAAGATCAGGCGCGACCGGGCCCAAGTTATCCTTGTGGCTCCGGACTGGGCTCGAAGGTACTGGTATCCCGAGCTACTCAGCATGACAGTCGGTCCCTCGATCCGCCTGCCCCTTCAGGAGGACCTTCTGTCGCAGCAGCAGGGGACGGTCCTCCACCCGAACCTGTCCAGTCTCCACCTCCATGCGTGGAGATTGAGCGGCGACAGTTGAGGCCATTTGACTTGCCTCCTGAAGTCTGTGATGTCATTCTGGCAGCCAGGCGTCCCTCCACAAAGTCGGTATACGCCTGCCGGTGGAACAGATTTGTGGCATGGTGCACAGCAAAGGCTGTGGATCCCCTTTCTGCCCCTCTGTCTGAGGTTCTCCTCTTCCTCCTTTCCCTTGCCCAGCAGGGCTCTGCTCTGGGCACTATCAAGGGCTATCTTTCTGCCCTTTCCGCCTTCTTGAGGCTACCTGATCAGCCATCTTTATTCAAGTCCCCTATTGTGTTAAGATTCTTGAAGGGCATCACGCACATGTATCCTCCAACTCCGTTCGTGATGCCTCAGTGGGACTTGAACCTGGTTTTGACTTTCCTGATGTGCGCTCCCTTTGAGCCCCTTCATTCCTGTCCTCTCCGTCTTCTCACCTTAAAGACGGCCTTCCTGGTAGCCATCACCTCTGCCAGGAGAGTGAGTGAGCTCCAGGCTCTTTCTATTCAACCTCCTTTCTTGTCTGTTCATCCTGATAAGGTGGTTCTTCGGACTAGACCTTCTTTCCTGCCCAAGGTAGTCTCTGCTTTTCACATTGGGCAGTCCATCACCTTGCCCTCCTTCTTCCCGCCTCCTTCAAAGGATGAAGAGCGGCTCCATCGTCTGGACCCAAAACGTGCGCTTTCATTCTATATGGATCGCACACGCCAGTTCCGGGTGGATGACCAACTGTTTGTTGGCTACGTGGGTGAGAAGAAGGGAAGGGCGGTACAGAAACGGACCATCTCTCGGTGGGTCGTCCTGTGCATCAAAGCATGCTACTCTTTGGCTCGGAAGGAGCCTCCTGTTGGGCTGAGGGCCCATTCCACTCGGGCCACGGCGGCTACTACTGCCCTGGGCCGGGGAGTCCCTTTGCAGGACATTTGCCAGGCGGCCACGTGGGCCTCGCTGCACACCTTTGCGAGGCACTACTGCCTGGACAGTCAAGTCCGGAGGGATGGCTTCTTTGGCCGTTCGGTCCTCCAGGACTTTCTGGTGTAGGTTGTATTGGTTCGCAGACCCACCACCGGGGTTGGTATTGCTGGGGTATCTATTCTAAGGTAAGGAATCTAATACTAACCTGTTTCTTTCAGATGAACAAGTTACTTACCTTCGGTAACGATATATCTGTAAGAAACAGTAGTTAGTATTAGATTCCTTACCGCCCCACCCATCCTCCCCGTTCTGCGAACTGATACCTAGGGTTAAGGACATCCCTTTCAGGGCCCTAGTTTTCGAATGGCACCAGTGTTGGTTCTCACATGGCTCTGCGTGTTCTGGCGCGGAAAAGCTGTGTGCAAAGACCTGACGTCAGCGCGCGGAGGCGGCGTCTATATACTCCAGCGACGTCATCACGGCGCACGACGCCGACGACGCGGAGCCGCAGGGGACGCCTGCAGACGACGCCTACCGACGCGCAGGGGTACTGCTACGCAAAAGTTTCCGGATCCAGACTGACGCCTGGGGATATTTCTAAGGTAAGGAATCTAATACTAACTACTGTTTCTTACAGATATATCGTTACCGAAGGTAAGTAACTTGTTCTTCTCCTACTCACTCCAAAGGAGCCACCCTCGACTCTATCATTACCAGCAATGAACTGGCCTCCCTTTCCTCCATTGTTACCATCGACTAGTCCAACCACATCCTCCTCCTTTTCTCGATTTCTGGTCAGTTGATCAGAAATCTTCATCTTAACCGCTCAGTCGAACTTGAGACCAAAGTCAAAGCTCAACTTCGACTACTCACTCCCAAAATGCCAATGACCTCACCGAACATTGACCAAATTGCCCCAGCCAGACTAAAACAGAGAAACCCCTCCTCCAAATCCTGGTTTAATCCAGATCTAAAAAATGAGAAGCGTGCACTTAGATCGACTGAACGCATTTGGAGGCAAAACCCTTCCCCCCCTTTAATCTCTCTATCCTTAGATCCGCTAGGTCCAACTATAAAAAGCACATCATCAATGCTAAAACTTCCTTCTTCCGCTCACAACTCGACCAGGCCAAAAACAGACCTAGGGATCTCTTCAACATTGTTAAAAACCAAACATCCTCTTCACCCCCCAAGGTGATTGCCACCACTGAGAGATGCGAAGAAATTGCCAACTACTTCTCAGAAAAAATCTCCATAATTGATCAATCTTTCCCCCTAACCCCACTCCCTCTTAATCTTCTTCATTCCCCGGACATTACCCCCAACTCTCCTTCACTCTCCACGCTTCCACATGACTACTCATTGCTCCCTCCTATCGTCCCTATTCTTGAGCCCGTCCCCATCATACTTGAGCAAAAAAATAATGCTTCCTGGCACGACTTCCAACCAGTAACTGAACTTGATGTTCTTAACGTCATTTCCAGTCTTAAACCGTCATCTCACACTAAAGACCCTCTCCCTTCCAACATTGTCCAAGATCTAAAACCTTTCATTGCCCCCTATTGGACCTCTATCACCAACTCCTCATTTAACTCCGGTTGTGTCCCTGCTTCCCTCCAATTGGGACAGATCACTCCCATCCTCAAAAATCCTGCTGGTGACCCTAATGACCTAAATAACCTTTGTCCTATCTCTAACCTTCCACTGCCCTTGAAACATGCACCCTGCTCCAACTACATAGACCCATGGATTCATTCAATCTTTTAGACTCTTTCCTATCAGGCTTCAGAAAGGGCTGTAGTACAGAAACGGCAATGCTAAACATAATTGATGACATTCATCATACCCTTGGCCAAGGGGAATCCTCCCTTCTCATTCTCCTTGATCTCTCTGCTGCTTTTGACACTGTAAGCGACTCTACTCAACACTCTCAAAGATCATTTTGGCCTCGGTGCAGTCCTCAAATGGTTCACCTCCTTCCAACACCGACCCAGCAAAGTAAAATCTGTGACACGCCTTTCTAAATCTTTGCCTGTCTCCCTAGGGTTCCCATAGGGCTCTTTCCTCTCCCCCTCTCTATTTAATCTCTTCATGGATCCCCTCACCCTTCTCCTTAAACAAGCAGGAATCAGTTACCACCTATTCGGCGATGACACCCAACTTTACTATAAAATTCAATCCCGCTCGGATGTTCTTCACCTCAATGATGCATTGACTAAGTTTCAATCCTGGTTCCACCACAACCACTTCAAACTCACACAAAAAAGACTGAAATCATTCTTTTCTCCCCTAAGAATAACTCGCTCCCCATTCTTTCATGGATCTCTGACCTTACCGCACTCAACTGCTCTCTCACCATATCAAACTCTGTTAAATCCCTCGGTTTCAATATTGACCAGAACCGTACCCTTATCCCCACATAAATAATTTGGCCAAAAGCTCTCTTCACACTCCATCACCTCAGATGACTTTAAATTAATCACCAATTGCTGGTCTTGTCAAAAATAGACTATGCTAATGCCAGCCTCGCTGGAACTCCTAAAGCCCACCTTGCCCCAATCAAATCTGTTCTTAACCTGGCTGCTAGGCTCATTACCGACCTCAAACTGTTAGATCACATCTCCCCTACACTTAAAGCCCTCAGTTGGCTTCCTGTTGAAGGTAGAGCTTCCTACAAGACAGCTTGCATTAGGCACAAAGCCCTGCATCAACGCTCCCCACAGTACCTTTCAGATAAACTTCACAAAGCTGGCTGCTCTAGATCATTGAGGAGCTCCAACACTCTCGCTCTTGTTCCTCCTCTCTTAAACAAGAACACCACACAATCCTGCTCCTTTTCGGGGAACGCTCCTAATATCTGGAACTCCCTCCTTAAAGATCTTCGTTGCAACCCCTCTTACATCAGCTTCAAAAAAGACCTCAAACTTCTCCTGCTCAATAATTACTAGGGTCCTTAATTCCTTCCCTGAGCACTCATCCCATCTGACCTCCTACTGTGATTCCCTTCTCCATCCTTTCCCTCCCACGCTAGGCTAATCGCTCTGGACCTATAGTAGCCCATTGCAAAAAATGTAACTTAATCATGTAAAACTGGAGTTGTTTTTATTGTCCGGTCGGGTTTTGAATACTACCTCATTGTAATTTTGTTACATTACTATTTATTATCCATGTATAGCGGTATGATATTGCCTTCAACCTACCCCCCTCCCTAGCCTTTCCCCGTTCCTATACCCGACACCCCTTTTCCCCACTCTTTCCCTCCCTCATTAGCCTAATCTCTCTGGATTTGCTGTAGGACTTTGCAACCTTTGTAATTTGATTTTGTAATATTTTTGCTGCCTTCTTACTGTATACTTTCTCATTCTAATATTTTGCCTAATTTGCAATTAATACTCATGTAAAGCTCTCCGATACCCTCTGGTCCAGCCAGCGCGATATAAAACCTTTTAAATAAAATAAATCTTGACAGAGGTACTGCAACCTGGAATCTTCCCATTGGAACTGCTACTCCTGCTCAATGAGACCCACACACTAGGGCTCCTGTGAACAGGAGGGTTGCCCTCCGCCACATCCCAGGGAACCCACATTTCCTCACCCAACACTCTACTGTGGAGAGCTTGGTGGTCCAAACCTTGACTTGCCAAGGTGCATTCCCTACTGCTTCCCTGGACAGGAAATCCAAGAGGACGCATTGTTTCGAAAAGAAAATGGTATCTTCTGCCAGCTGAGCATAGTGATCTGTGAACACTGCATGCCTTTTGGGCTGTTACTCTCACACTCTGTGAGACACTGTTGCGCAAGTGCTCCCACTAATCCCTGAGGAGGCCCGAGCAATCCTCTCTCAGGCTGTTGCCGACATTATAACAAAGACAAAAGGGAGGTACATAGTCAAAGGTAGTGTGTGCTGTTTTGAGATCAAGTTGCGTGAAAACAGAAATTACACTAGGCTGAAAAAATTCCCATCAGCCCACCATTATGGCCGAGATTCATCATGTGGGGTACGGATGATGTAATCCAAATCTCACCCAACCCATCTGTTGATGGTGTGGAGACAGGAAAACCGAGGTAACCGTCTAGCCACAGTGTATTTCAGACTGGTGCTGATAGGTGTGCAGTGATCAGTGAAAAAAATGGTGAAAGTATTAAAAATAACTACTAGAGCAGAAAATATGTTTAATGGATACTGGTCTAGTGTTAAGATTAAAACAAGCGCTGAATAGTCTGAAAATATAACTATAATTTAGCGCAGTGCAGTGTGGTCAACATGTTTCAGCTGCCAGGAATATAGTATCCAGCTTTCTTCAGGACCGTGATATAGAAGAAGCGCACTGCAAATACAAGGATATCAATATAAACAACAAAAATAATCCTACCAGGAACTTGGAGCCCCAATGTTAACTGTTGGCAAATCAGATGAAACGTCCTTTTCCTAAAAGAAAGGAAGATGGTGCAGACAAAGGTTGTATAGTGTCAAAAACGAATATCCTAAATAGTCCACAAGTGACAAATACAAACAAAACAGCTAACACACAAGTGGTAAGGGGCAAATAGTCTCCTCACTTACTCAAGAGGACAATGTACTCATGAATTAGGACAAAAAATGTCAAGCACTAACAATCAAAGGTTGTTCTACTCACCCAGCGTTGTGTGGGAAGTAACCTCACCTCACCCGGCAACCGCTCGGGGTGGAATGAGGCCCCGCTCTGTTTAGGATGGAACTGACGAGGGCTCTTTATCGAGCCATACTGTCGCTATAGTAAGCCTGAACACCGCCATCATAATATAGAGCACTGTCATGTTGGGTGAAGACAGCCCCTGATTGCTTACGCCCAGCAATATAACCTGTGGTGATAACACAATATCTCTATTCATTATTTGTATAACATAATGGCCCACTTTCCCAATTAGGCTGATTAGACAGGGGCATGTAGCGAAAATATGCACACTATCGGGGCCTAATTCTCCGCACCGGGAGCAGTTAATACCAGAAGTACCTCCCCACCTAAATATCCTTGCTGGAGTAATATACAGGTTAAACCAGGTTTTGTAACACTGAACCTGAATATTAGCGGAGATAGCTGCGGTGGAGCTTAATGTCAAAGAATCCTTGCAGGCCCCTTGATCAGCCTGCACCGTCTCTTGCCAAAAATCCATATGCTTACCGAGATCATCCTCCTTTAAATTATTAAGTAAAGTATAACATTTAGAAATTGAAGCCCCTTGTGAACCTAAAACTGCCTCCATTAATGGAGATTTATGGCCCAGGACTAACTTTCTAAATCGGTAGTCCCCGATTTGTAAGTATTTAAAAAAGTGATTATTCCCCACACCAAATTTTTCTTTAATTAGATCAAATGACAGAATTGTGTTGTCCCTAATTAAATCCCCAATGAGTCTTATCCCTTTCTCCTTCCAAGATTCCATGTAGCCATCGTGGAAAATTTCTGGTAGCAGTTGGTTGTTTTGTAGGGGCGTGTAGATGTGTATCCTATTTAATTTAAATTTTTTCCTAATTGAAGTCAAAATTTTAAAAGCGCCCAACAGTACCTTGAATTTAACTCTTTTGAAGTAAGCGAGATCAATATGCCGCGTCAGACAGCCGTGGGCCAATTCCACTAGCAGTAATTTTTATATAGAGGGGTAGGATCCAGTTTGGTCTTCGATGTTGCCTCTGCCCAGCAGATCGGACAGCTGCTGGAGATTAGCCGCCCAATAAAATATCTGAATGTCGGGGACCGACCAGCCCCCCCCCCCCCCCGATCCCTAGCTAACGTCATATACTTCAACGCCCTCCGTGGATGCTTCTCTGCCCATAAAAACTTGGAGATAGCTTGGTTAATGGCAGAGAGCCATTTTTAAAAAAATATATAAAATTCTAGGTAGAAACATCATTTTGATGACGTTGCACCTTCCTAGTAGTGTCAAGTGGAGGTTGCTCATCCTATTGGTTTTAGATAGTAGTGGCGCCAAATTACATTGTACTATCTCATCCACTTTTGCTGTGATTTCCACCCCGAGATATCTAGCCTTCTCTGTAACCCTGCTATCTGCCATATTTACCATGGAGTTTTTAATAATCATGTTTTTTTCCCTGTTCAGGTAATAGCCTGACACTGCCCCAAATTTTTCAGCCTCTTTTTCTACCACCCTAACTGCCTCCGCTGGGTTAGATGTTATGACGAGATCGTCTGCATAAGCTAAGATCTTTACTTCTCCTCCCATGGTTTGAGCTGCCCGGATGTCATTGTTCTCCACTGTTGTCCTAATAAAAGGGTCTATATATAAAGCGAATAATAGTGGAGAACAAGGACACCCTTGGCGGGATCCGTGGGTCATTTTAATTAACTCTGATGCAGCACCCATCATATTGATCCTTGCCTCAGGGTCTTGATACATACACCGTATCGCGTTGATATATCTTTCGCCCACGTCCTGCTTTGCCATAGTAGCACACAAAAAGGGCCAGGAGACCCTATCGAAAGCCTTTTTCGGCGTCTAGGAGTATGGCCGCGACAGGGTCTCCTGACACTCCTGCTAGGGCAAATAGCGTAATCAGCCTCCTTATGTGGTCAGTAGTTCCTCTTCCAGGTACGAATCCTTGCTGAAATGGACACTAGTTTAGCTATAACCGCCGAGAGCCTGTTTGCTAAATTTTTTGAGTAGATTTTCAAATCGCTGTTCAGCAGGGTTATTGGTCTATAGGAACCTAATTCCTCAATTGGCTTACCTTTCTTTAGGAAAACTATTATAGATGCCCCTTTCCAAGATTTTGGCGTAATCTGATCCCGTTGTGCCCTTTGGAAGTCTTCCAGCATCAGCCCCATAATGTGTTTCTTAAATTTTTTTTATAGAATTCCCCTGGGATTGTCAGGCCCCGTGGCTTTGCCGATTGGGGTCTGGTCTATCGCTGTTGACAATTCATCCCAGGTAATAGGGCCCTCTAGTTGATTTCCCTCTTCTTCTGATAATTGACCCAGAACCACTCCTGTTGGGTATTCCTGGATTTTCTGGCTTCCGCCCCTGATATCTTCAGTATATAGTTTCTGATAAAATTTCTGAAATGCCGTAATAATGGCCTTTGTCTCCGTCACCGGCCCAAGGTCAGGATCCCTGATCTCTTATCCTGGCGTGCACTGTTCTTTCCCTAGTGCGTGTCGCCAGAAGGTGCCCTATTTTTTCACGACTCTCATACACCCGGAATTTCCATGCCTCATATTTACCAGCTGCCTTCTTAACTGATATTTGAGTGATAGCAGATTTTGCGATAGTGACTTTTGTCTGCGCCGCCTCTGAATCTGTACCAGTAGACAAGACCTCTATCAGTTGGGCCTCAGCTGCGGCTAGTTCTTGATATAATGCTTGTAGCCGGTTCTTCTCTTCCCTCTGAGATTCCCACCCAAATCTGTTTGTTTCGCCCCTTAACCCTGCTTTCAGTGTATCCCACACGACACTTAAACTAGTGCTACCGTAGTTTCCTTCTATAAACCTGGGGATCCATTCACCAATCTGCCGGATGTAATCTACCTCACTTAAATAAGCCCTGTGTCTGCCTGAAAGGTAGCTCCAAATCTAGCTAAACCACTAGGGGGTTATGGTCTGACATCACTTTTGGAAATAGCTCGATTGTACTATTGGAGGCTAATTCCTGAGAAACAAAGAAGTAATCCAGCCTAGTAAAGACTTTGTGGGGTGCGGAAAAATAAGTGAATCCTGGGTCAGCCCCCCTTTTCAGAGCCCACACATCTTCTAGCCCATGTAGTGCCTGCATCTGAGATAAGGACATAAAAACTTTGGGTTTCCTGCCCTGATAGGGAATCTCCCTTAAGGCGACTTTACAATTCAGATTTATATTTAGATCCCCGCAAAGAATCAAAGGTAGGGTCCAACCTACTAGTTCTGTCTTAAGCCAATCCAGCGGAGCCGAGCCATCCAATACTGACCCGTATACCGATTATAGAGTAATAATTTTATTTTCATTGCACCCCTGAACAATCACCCATCTACCCAGGCTGTCCACCTGACATCGGGGGAAGCTACGGAAGCCCCTTGTCCCATTCTTTGCCAGAACAGACACCCCTTTGGTACGACATTCTTGAGACGTATTTGCAACAATATAGTACCCAGACAGTTCCAAAAGTCTTTTCCTACTACCCTCGATGTGTGTTTCTTGGAGGCATAGTATATCGGCTCTCAGCACTTGTACATCAATACTGGTCTGCCTCCTTTTCTGGGAGTCATTTAAACCGCAAATGTTTACAGAAGCTATTCTAATTTTCCTCCCCATTTATAGAGTAGAAAAGATAACAGATAGGTAGGGTCAAATAAATATGGTCAGACACCTGGAAAAATAGAGAAGCACCGCATTTTATACTCACCCATCTCCCGTGACATATTACCACTTCACCCGCGGTCCTGGCCCCCTCCCCCTTCCTTCAATGTGGCAAAAAAGGTCATGAGACCCTTTCTGATGCCTCCTGCATGTGTTAGCACCTCCCAGCTGCCCCCCGACCCGGACCCCACAGCCGAGCCGTTTCGTGAAACTGCCCAATTAACCAAACAAAAGAAAAGAATAGCTCATTTCCTGCTACCCCTATCCTTAAGCTCATTCAGGTATTCCTGCGCTTGGATCTCCGAGGTAAACACTCTAGCCATGCCTTTACAAATCACTTTAAGCCTAGCTGGGCTCATCAGAAAAACATCACACCCTTGCTGCTGGAAGGGGGAGATCAGAGAGCGAAGTCTCCATCTCCGCTCTACCGTGGTGTGGCAGAAGTCGGGGCGGACAAAGAAAGAATGCCCTGCTGCAGTTCTTTATGCATCGGGCCGGGCTTTGTCAAAAAATGGCTTGGCGCAGCAGAAAGTTACCCAAAAATATTAGTATGGCCCTCCGTTTGTCTTCCTGGCCTGGTCTTTTCTTTAGCATTAAAGGAAATCTGTGCACCCTTTGTACTTCTGCATCCCAATCCCAGTGAGACAGTTCTGGAAAGGCCTCACGAAAAAGTCTCAAAACAAAACCTCGGATGTAGTCTCCTTCCTCCTTTTCCGCAATCCCTAGCAGTCGTAGTTTATTCCGCCGCTGTCTGTTTTTGTTTTCGAAGTCCTCCAACTTCCACAGAATGTCCGTTAATCTACTTTCTTGCGAGGTGGTTTGCTTTTCGGAGCTCTCCACAGTTTCCTCCAGCTGGACTACGCGCTCTTCCAGTGCCGCCGTGCGGACGTTGATCTCGGAGCCAGCCTTATTGACCTTCCTGACAGCCCCCTGAAGCTTTCTGGTGGCAGCGTGGGCCGTCTTGTGCTCCTGTCGGGCTTCTGTCTGGATTTGCTTTAGGGTGGCATAAATTAAATCCATCGACGCTGGGCTGCCTTTCGCCTCTGACTCCGTGTCTGCGCCTTTGTTGATATGCTGCCCAGGTGTGGTGTCTGGCTCCAGTACTCCCTCCAAGTGTGAGGCAGAGTAGTCCCAAACCAACTGGTTTGACTGGCTAGCGTCTGACGTGAATCCGAGATCTTTCCCAGAGTCTTTGTGGGTTTTCTTCCTATTGCGGGCCGTCAAGCGCTTCTGGATGTCAGGCTTAAGAGCGGGGTCGCTACTATCTGAGGAGAGCTCATCAGGACTGCTCTGCCAGCTCTCTTCTGATGCATCAGATTCATCCGCCATGGAATAAAAATTGTCCACCTCAGGGGTCCCTGCGCCTGCTCCTGCCATAAGTACCTGGCCTGTTGCGTCCAGTAAGTTTTTAGACGGGGTTTGGGGGGTTCTGATATCCGAGCCTCCAGTCTTTCCTTCAGCTGCCGCTGTGTCCACCGTAGTTTCTACTACTACAGAATGTTTTGTGCTTGGGGGAGCCGTAGTAAAGATATTTGCCAGGTTGTCAGCAAGACCATTGATCTCCTCTGGGTCCCTGGGTAGTAGTAGTGGTGGTGGCGGCGGTGGTAGATACATTGTCTTTTGCCCCTTTTTCAGCCCCCTTGACAGCAGTTTTATCGGCACTCTTGTTAGCTATTTGCTTTTTCGGCCCAAAATCTTTTAACCCAGCTTCTTTATCTTTAAAAATATTGCCATTAGTGTTATTGCTGTTTGCGTTTTTACCTTTGGTAATTCCTGGGACTGTTTGTAAAGAGGAAGAATTGCTGGTGCCTCTGCCAGCAAACATCCCCGGCACAGTTGGTGCCTTGCTGCGGGCTCCTCTCTCCCCTTTCTGCTCTCCTGGGGTTGTTCTCACCCCCTGTGCGCCGTCCCCGTGCAGACCAGAGTGGCGAGCATCCGCGTTGGAGTCAGGGGCTCTGCTCTCGCCGGCACGCCGAGAAGTGGATGCAGGTAAGGATGCCAGATTGACACCCGCGCCGATTGCATCCTTCACAGTCTTTCCTTTCGGAGGCATTCCGGCGTGAATTGGGCTCACCAGCGATGCCGCAACGCATCTCTGATTCCTCCTCTGCTCCGTACTGCTGAACACGGCGGTCACATCTCCTCTCCAAGTTCGGAGTGCTTTGATGGCGAGAGTCAACGCCGCCGGGAAAAGTCTGAGCCGCATCGGTCAGAGGCTGGGTAAGAACTATTCTTAATGGGTGTTCCGAAATCCGATATCTCGCAACATGACTTGTAGTCAGTTTTTAAACTATACCCAGCATAGTTAGGCAGTAAACAAATGTTCCGGAGTCAAAAAGAGGGGCCGTGGTCGGGAGACAGCTAACCGCAAGACTCACACAGCCGCCATCCCTTTCATATTCAAGGGGTTACATAGGGTAAAACAGCTGGCTTTTACACACCCTCAAGAGTCTTTTAGCCTAAGACTGTTCTGTCCACGCTACCACTAGGATAGCTGGTCTATAAGGTTGACTTACAACCATCACCATAAGGGTTGTTTGGACTGGTGCAAGGTGATCACTAGAATAGTGAACACCATATACCAGGCCAACTTCTCAGTCGTTACTTGTCTGTCCCGGACTTGTTCCCCTTCATTGTTATTGACAAAGAGGGTAGACTTGCTAAAGGTTATCATGACATTTTTTCTTATACTCCACTCTCCCCAGGGGTGCTATCTGCATACTTGCAGAGTTGCTACTCAGGGCTGTGCTTTGTTCTTTCTTTTCCCTGCTTTTCAATACTGCAGTGTCTGGCACTGCCCCATATGGTGCTGTTCCTCACCTTTATTTTTATTTATTTTATTTTCAAAGTTTTATATAGCGCGGACAAGATCTTTGCAGATATCAGAGCGCTTTACAGTAGACACAGGGTAAGGGAAACCAGCGAGAGACTAAGCAAACATGTGGATAACATAGAAATGGGTAGTAGGTGGGTAGCAGACTAGGATGGTAACCTAATAAACAGCTTGTGAATGAATAGACAATAAGATAAACCGGCTAGTAAAAATCCGATAAACAACTTAGTACAGTAGACATCAGAATAAGCAATAATACAAAGTCAGTCCACAGTCTTTGGAACAACCAAGAGAGGGTTCAGGTGCGACTAGCCATAAGGATGGCTTTTGCTTCTTTCTTAAAGAGTGCAGTGGAGGAAATAAGCCTAGTTTCGGGTGGGAGGGCATTCCAGATCCTGGGTGCCATTCCTGAGAAGGAGCGCTTGTAAGTTTTTACCTTCCGAAATCTTCGAGGTTTCAGGAGGAGATTCTTTGTGCTTCTGTTGTTTCTCGAGCCTCCTGATAAAGTCAGCTTTTGAGTGAGGTAGCTAGGAGACTTGTGGTGTATAGCCAAGTCTGTCATACAGGCGATTTACAGCTGTATTCTGGCTTCAAAAGGGAGCCAGTTCAGGGATTTTAAGTCAGGGGAAATATGCGAGTTTTCTAGAACCTGTGATGAGTATCGCTGCAGCGTTCAAGGAGGCTCTTAGGGGTGCTGTAGTAGATAGGGGGAGTCCGCTGAGAGCCACGATTCTGTAGTCTATGCGTGGAATGACTAGGGCTTGAACTGCAGTTTGGAAATCCTTAGCTGGGAGGAAGGGTTTAAGTTTCCTCAGAGTGTTGATTTGGAAGTTAGCTCCCCTAGTTGCTTTGTTGATATGTTGCTGCATGTTGAGGTTGGTGTCAAGAGTGATGCCTAATGATTTCACGGAGTCCACGATGGTGGGTTGAACATTGAATGCAGTTAGGTGCTTAAGCCAGGTTTGAGTGGTGGAGATTTTCGCCGGAGGTGATATTAGAAGGAACTCAGTTTTCAGAGTATTTAGTTTGAGATGATTATCGGCCAACCATGATTGGGTGTTTTTGAGCGTAGTGTTCAGAAGTTTGATGTCTTCCAGGGATTGTAGTTTGAGGTAGAGTTGAGTGTCATCGGCGTACATATGAAAGTGTACATTAGATGCTTGGAGCAAGGTGGTGAGTGGTTCCATGACTAGATTGAATAAAGTGGGGGATAGTTAAGATCCTTGAGGGACGCCTAATGAGACAGGCACAGCTGAGGATAGCACGTTGTTGACCTTGAATTTCTGAGACCGGTGATGTAGGAAGGAAGTGAACCATTTGAGGACCGTTCCCGATAGACCCATTCTGGTGTTTAGCAGCTGAAGTAAGTTCTCATGTTTGACGGTGTCGAATGCGGAGGAGAGATCAAGTAGGATGAGGAGGCAAGAGTCATTGCGGTCTAGGATTTGGAGGGCGTCGTCAATAATGTGTGTCATGGCCGTTTCAGTACTGTCTCTTGCTCGGAAACCTGATTGATGAGGGTTGAGGAGGTCAAACTGATCGATGTGTTTAGTCAGTTGGAGCTGTACGCATTTTTCCAGCAGTTTGGCCAGGGTGGGGATATTGGTGATAGGGCGGTAATTAAGGTCAGCAGGGTCAGCTGTAGGTTTCTTGAGTATAGGCGTGACTTGCCCCACCTTGAGGGAGTCAGGGATGAGACCTTGTCGAAGGGAAGAGTTAATGATTTTAGTCCAGAGTGGGAGGAGCAGGGGGTGAAGTCTTTTACAGCATTCGCAGGTAAGGGGTCAGTAAGGTGATTAGAAGGTTTCAGGGTGCCCAGCAGTTTAATTGTTTCTTCTGAGTAGGTGTCGAAGGTTGACCATGACGCTTTGTTTTTAGGTTGAGTGGGAGTTATGCCGATGGGGTTGGAGTAACGGCAAACATCATTGAGGAGATCACTTCTTATAGTATCGGTCTTTGTCTTAAAGAAAGAAGAGAATTCTTCACAGGTTGGTAAATCGCTTGAGGTGATGTTTGATTGTAGTGGTTGTTCCTTGGTTTGAGTTTTGACTAGTTCAAACAATTTTCTCGGTCAGTTTTTTGCCTGGTCAAGTTGGAGGCTGAAGAAGGCTGATTTTGAGCGCTTGATTTTCCTAAAATAAGCATTTCTCTTCATCTTAAGAGTTTTAAGGTGCAGTGCTGATGGATCGGATCTCCAGGTGCGCTCAGCCATTCGCATGGCACGCCTGTCTTCATTGAGTCTGCCATCATACCATGGGTTTGAGTTCTTGGTGGAGACTCTTCAGCTGCAGGGGGGCGACTTCGTCGATTATTGAGGTCATAGAGTTGAGGTAGAGGTCGGTCAGAGATTGGACGTCTGATGCGCCGGTGGGGGGGAGAATACTGCAGCTGTGAGAAGGCAGGGAGTTGGGGATGAGTTTCTCGAGGTCCCTTTTCCAGATCTTCGATTTGATAGGTTGAGCCGGGTTAAGTTTGACTTTTTCGTTGATGTAGAATGTGATAATGTGGTGGTCTGACCAATCGCAGGGTTGGATTGACCCCAGTTGGGTAGAGTCCTCTTTGGCGAGAAGGTCAAGGATAGAGCCTTTGTCATTTGTCGGGCTGTTGCAGAATTGGGTGAGGTCAAGCGCATTAAGAAAAGTTTTGAGACTATTCACCACTGCGTCTTTCTCGTCGTTCCAGTGGAGATTGAAGTCACCCAGGTAGATTTGTGTGTTCTGTCACCCGGAATTGGCTGAGATAGTGTCCATGAGGTGTTGGGTGAAGGTGAGGCTGTCACCGGGCGGGTGGTAAAAGAAATGCAGAGAGCATACAGGTTTGCCCTCACTGTTAACGTCAAGGCAGATGAGTTCACAGGAGGTGAGGGAAGGGGAGGTGCCTTGAGCAACGGTGAGGTTGCTCCTAAAAATGCATGCGATTCCCCCGCCCGTCTTGCCGGTCCTGTCGAGTCTAATGATGTGGTAGTTGGGGGGGACAAGAATGTCCATTATGGGTGTGGAAGATTCATCTAGCCAGGTTTCCGTTAGAATGGCTAGGTCAAGGTCCATTGTTATGATGAGATCTGCGATGTCGGAGGAGTGTCTAGGGTCTTATCTACAGTTGAGTAGGATACATTTGAGTCTGGGGGTGAAAAGGGTGGTAGAGGGTTCTAGAGAGAGGGGGACTTTTCTAAGGTTATCTGGGACGGAGCTTCTGTTGCTTTGAGTTGGGGGCCTAAGGGGATTTGAGAGAATCGTGGGTATGGAGAGGTGAGTGGTGGCAGTGTGGTTAACGGGAACTGAGCCATAAGAGCGGAGGAGGGTGTGAGTGTCGTGGACCGAAAGAGGATTGAGGGTGCGGCGGGGGCGGTTGGTGTGGTTGCGTGCCGGGATAACAGGCCAATGAGTGGAGGGTTGAGTGAGAGGGGCAGTGTGGACGCTGTGGGACTTGTTGGACGAGGAGGTGGTGTTTATAGGGGGGCGTATGAGGAGGTGATCTTTGATGGTGCGAAGTTCTTCTTTGACTTGGAGGAGGGTGGACATAATCATGTCCAGTGTAGGATTGGAGGTGGTGTTGGGGATGAGAGCCGAAGGTGGATGATTGTAACTGGGGTTGGAGTGTGGGGGGAGGAGTGCGCTAGTGTTTGTGCAGGGCTTTGCGGTATTGGTAAGTAGGGTGGTATTCGGCCGGTGAGCGAGTGATTGGGCGATGGGAGTGAGAGGAGTAAGGGGGGGGATTGTGGTAAAAGAGGGGGTGTTGGTCGGAGGCGGCGAGGGCGAGTTGGGGGATGAGTCTAGGCTAGGGAAAGTTAGGGTGCAGGTAGGGTGGTGGGGCTGAGAATGGGGGAGAGAGGGGGAGGAGTTATGGTAGGGTGGGTGTTGTGTTCTGAGAGACAGATTGGGAGAGTGGTGTAGTAGGGGCTAAGAGTGGGGGGGGGATAGGGTGGGAGAAGGTCATGTTGCGAGGAGAGGGAGATGAGTTAAGGGGGGTGGGGAATACTGCGTGGGAGGTGTGGGGTCGGGGATAGGGCGGGTAGGGGTGTGGGGGACGTGAGAGGGGAGTGATATACGTCTATAATTGTGGGGTGTGAGGTAGCTACAATGGGGGGGTGGGGGTGGGGATGCATGTCGTTCTGATGCTGAGCACTGTTAGGCGGGTCAGATAGGCGATTCGAGGTAGGAGGTGTTGTGTAGTCCAAGGTGCTTGGATTGGAGGTCTGCCTGTTAGAGATATGTTCTTTGAAGGTGGGGAACAGGTTGTCGAGTAGGTCACGGTTCTTATCGGTGAATTGGAATAGGATGATCCCATTGTTGTAAATAGCGATGGTAGCTGTGTCTGGGAAGTGTAGGGATGGTGTGCAAGAGAGTGTTAGGCCATGACCGGATTTCCTGGTGGTGGAGATAGTGAGGAGGGAGAGGAGCGTTTTCCTCCATTGTGCTCTACGAGTGGTGTAGAAGATGATATCGGTGCTTGTGGCTCCATTGATCAGTGAGAAGTAGGAGTCCACGAAAGGCGTTTCAGGGTGGGCCTTCAGTACGTTGTGTTTGAAGCGTTTGGCGTTTTTTTTTTTTGGTGAGCTCGGGAGGGTAGTTAATTTTGTATGTGGCTTGCCCGTAAGTTCCATGTTAGGGGAGGTGGGGTGGGTCGATGAGGGGGGGGGGGTGTGTGGATGAGGGGGGGTGTGTGAGGTAGGTGTAGTTGTGGGGTTAAATGAGTAGGAGAAAATGAAATATGAATGACGTAAGATGAGACTAGAATAAAATTGAAAAGGAGAGTTTGAGTGAGGGTAGGTGTGGATACAGGGTTATGTGAACAGACAAAAATGAGATAAAATACAGTACCATAGAAACAAAATAAAATAAAAATAAAATAAAATTTGGACTAACCAACAGTGTGATCTGTGCTGAGGATGACTAGTCTAAGATGGCCGCCACTGAGGACGACTAGTCAAGATGGCCACTAAATAGGAGAGCATGAGAGAGAAAAGTAGTCCTGTCTCTGTTGTGATGAAGGATTGGAGAGTCTGTCTTCCCTTTCTACTCTGGGGCAGGTCGAATTAGTCCAGCTTCAGGGTTGTTTGGCGGGGAGGAGATAGTCTTCTCTGTTTTTGGTGGCCCCTGACCCCGTTATTTTGCAGCCTCGTGGTCATCTGGGGGTAGTGGAGGGATTTTTATTACTCCAGTTTATGGTCCCAGCCATTTTGGGCGATGGAGAAACCAAAAAGAAAATGAGGGATCCGGGAAATAGACGGATCAAGGCAAAACCCTTATCTATTGAGACCTAAGATCGAGGTCGTCCAGAGATGTACAGCTCAGCAGAGCGCAATCCACTGCAGGAACAGTCCGTGGGTCCGCTCGTGAAAGGTGCAGGCAGCAGGAGAGGGGATGCGGGGTGGTGAGGAGTGATGAGGAGTCCATGGCATGATCCGCTCCCAGCCCCGGTAGCCAGCAGAGGGGCCGAGTCGAGACAGTGCACAGGCGAAGGACCGGGCTGTAAGTCTGGGCAGCTGGCAGCCCCGCGGTGCATACGTGGCGCTTGTTAACTTTGTATAGAGGCTCACTTGATTGATTTCTCGCTGTGTTGTCACTGGGGGTCTGCTCTTTCTTTGTCTATTCTTCTGCTCTTTCGCACACTGTACCTATTCTCTCAGTTTTGTTCTGATGGCTCCCCGTTGTGGCGCGGAAAAGTTCTCCGAAGAAAACTGCCATAGGCGCGCCGGGGTGGGACTTGTGTATCCTCACTGACGTCATGTACGCGGACGATGCCAGGCCGGAGCCACGTTGTGCCGTGCCACCAGCGCGCAGGGATGCTGTGGCAAAAAGTTTTCCGGATCCAGTCTCACGCCTGGTGATGATTTTATGGTAAGGAATCTGCGGCTAGAATCGTCTCTACCAGACACATCGTTACCGAAGGTAAGTAACTGGTACTTCTGTACATTTGGTCTCGAATGCCACTCATTCGGTCATTAATCATCAGACTCACAAGGTGTTACTCAACTGTGATCCTGATAGCTCCGGAATGGCAGACAATAGTGGCTTCCAGAGCTACTTTACCCATCACTGAAACCCCACCAGAGACTACGATGCAACCACAATATACTCTCCAGGATGGTAGGCAAAATCTTCTTCCCCAACGTACAGTCTTTGAATTTGGCTGCACAGCAACTGGGGTCATATAGTATGGACATGTAAATTCATCATCTCACTGTATGAAAATACTCAGAAGCAAAAAGACCGGCCACCAGTGGCTTTTATGCCTTGAAATGGAAGAGATTTGTACTTTGGTGTGTCTCCCTAAAATCATTGATTCATGGCAAGAAAATTGTCTTCCTCGTTTACTGCACTTAGCAAACTATAGACTGCAATTTTCATCAGTAAAAAGGGCATTTGGCTGCTATAACATACTGTAAATCAACGTCTTTCTTTAAAATCCCAGCCATGAAAGAATTCTTGAAAGGGCTAAAAAGCTTGATCTTCTAATCGGAAGGCCTTCTGTAGTAGGGGATCTCTGTGTATAGTCATAATCTAGTGAATAGTCCCGCCCATGTGCGTGGACCCCGGAGAAATCAAAAATAATCTCTTAAGTTGTCAAAAAATTGCAGACCTGCAAAGACACTTAAGAGAGAATTTAAAGACCGATAATGCAGCCTATATCCACAGGCTACACTGTCCAGTACTTCAACTAGAAATTCCATAACAAAAAACCACAAACAGCACAGCCTGTCCAGTGTTTTCCACAGAGAAAATCCTTCCCCTACCAACAGAAGCCTCTGGAATGATAGAGAAAGTGGTGGACAGACAAGCCCCATAGGCTGCCATTATGTGGCTCAGAACAGGATACTGTGCCTTTAAGAAAACTTTCCAGAACTCTCTCAGTATCCCAGAATGCACAGCAGGTCCCTTTTACTTTCAGTTCTTTTTTCTGGCTCCTGCAAGCAGGACCCTGGAGCATTGAGCTCTCCCATTTCAAGGGTTTATTTGGTGATTTTTTCACTTTTTCTTGTGTGTAGTGCTTGTGGTTAAGTACTAAGCCTTTTTTCTTCACTTTATTGTCAAAATGCCTGGCTTATTTGACAATTGCCCAGAGTGTGATAGGAAAAAGGCCAAATCCGACCCACATGGAGTGTGCATCGTCTGCCTCCCCTCTTCTCACCTCCCAGAGGAGTGTGAAATCTGCAAACCCTCTCTGCCAGGACCCTGAGAGAGAGAGAATGAAGATCAGGCTCCAAGGCCTCGAGGACAAACGTCAGAGGGCACAGGGTGGGTCAGGGCATGCTTCATCTGCCCATGCTGAGGCCTCTGGGGGGGCTACCCAGGGGCAGGAAGTCCAGCAAGCCTTCCCATGCTCCGCCAGCGTCGACTGCGGCATTGAGGGGGATGACAACGGTCTGTTCCTCATCTCCCCGGGGCTCTGGGGAGAAGCGTCTTCGACGTTGAGGGACCTGAACGGACCACCATCGACCGCATCATCGTCGACGTCGTCGTCAAGTCATCGGCGTCAGGAAAAGGCCCGGCGTCTGCGCTCGCCGTCGGCGAAAAGATAGACCTCGAGGGGATCCTCGCCGTCATGGAGGCGTTTGCCGACATGGAGGCGTTTGCCGTCGAGGGGGCGTTTGCCGTCGAGGGGGCGTTTGCCGTCGAGGGGGCGTTTGCCGTCGAGGGGGGCGTTTGCCGTCGAGGGGGGCGTTTGCCGTCGAGGGGGGCGCCACCGGTCAACGTCGAGACGACGTTCCTCGGCGTCGAGAAGGCGTTCTTCGACACCAAGGAAGCGCAGGAGGATTCCTGACGCTAGGAGGTCGCCTATTGGTTCGCCATAGTCGCCAAGGAAGAAGACAAAGTCACCGGGCTCGGTGTACTCAGTGGTGTATACGCCTACTAAACCTAGGACGCCTACCCCTCCTCCTTTGCCGAAGGGTCCGCCTCCGCGGCTCCCCGCCCCGCCTCCACCGCCTCGTGGGCCGGCTCCTCGCCAGTCACCACTGCCTCAACTCCCACCGCCTCTTCCATCCGTCCCCCCGCCTGTGCCTCCACCCAGAACGGTCTCTTTGCCACGTTATCCAACGCCATCTAAGGGGACTCCTCAGCCGAGGGTCCTGGCCAGGCCGGCATCGCCTGCTCCTGCGGGGCCTGCGGATCGGGCGAGAAGATCGTGCTCCCGCTCCGGCCGCAGAGGGAGGTCGCGGAGCCGTGGCCGGTCGTCATCTCGATCTAGACGACGCCACAGGAGGCGCAGATCCAGATCGCGCACAGGCTCTTCCACCAGGGATTATTCACCGACGCTATCGGAGTCTCCAGGGACGAGGGTGTCACTCGTTGACGTTATAGTCTCCTTCCAGGAAGTGCTGTTGAGGGGTGCGGCTAAACTAGGGATCACGGTGACGTTGCCAACACCTACGACGTCTGTGATCTTCGAGATGCTTCACAAGAAGCATTTATCTCGACTGCTGCTGCCGTTGGTACCAGGATTGGAAGAGCCCGCCAAGGAGCTGTTTCTCACTCCGGCGGTGACAAAGGCACCGTCCTCCAGGCTCATCAAGAAATACCGGGCTCCGGAATCTGACCCGGCCTTTCTTCGAATGGACCCAACACCGAACTCCGTGATTGTGACATCGGCTAAGAAGCAGCATGCCACCACTCCGTCTTCGACGGTGCCACCTGATAAGGACAGCTGTTGGCTGGATTCGGCGGGCAGAATGGTCTGTGAGACAGCATCTACCACCATGAAGGCTGCAAGTGCCGGGGCTCTGTTGGGACGATATGATCGTGCCCTTTGGGAATCCCTCCAGCAGTACGCTGAGCTCCTCCCTCGCGACAAGAATGAGGACTTCCTGGAGATATTAAGTGAGGGGATGATGGTGTCGAACCAGATCATCAGCGCGGCTGCTGATGTATCTCTTCTGGCGGCACACGGATACTGCCACGACATCAATCAACGGCGTCACGCTTGGCTTCGCCTCACCTCACTCAAACCGGAGGCGCAACAGCGGGTGGCCAACCTGCCCTTCTCGGGGGAAACCCTGTTCGGCGGACGATGAAATGGCCCGTATGAAAGCAGAAGCCGAAACCCTGGCGGCTGTCGGGTCAGAGAAGCCTGAGAAGAACTACCGCCCGTTCCAGAGACTGTTCTGAGCTTCAGGCAGAGGGCGAGGGCAGACTTCCGGACAGCAGCAACAGCAGCAGTTCCGGAAGCCCTTTCAGAAACGCCAGAGGGGCAGAGGAGGCCAACAGTCCGCAACAGCGACCAAGGGCCTGGCCGGGTCCAGGCCCTGAGCGTTTACTTCCCCCTACATCCGTTACCCACTCCTGTGGGGGGAAGCGTTCAATTTTTTCTGGCAGAGTGGAGAAAAATTACTCGGGACAAGTGGGTGCTGAATATTGTTTGCAATGGATACAGTCTTCGGTTCACCAGCCTGCCTCCATCGATTCCTCCGTTCAGCTCGCAGTTTCAGCTGCGTGAGCTCCAGGCGGAGGACGATATCCTGTTAAGGAAAAGGGCGATAGAAGACGTACCTCTGTCTCAAAGAAGAAGAGGTCTGTCCTCCCGATTCTTCCTGGTCCGCAAAAAGGACAAGAACGAGTTCAGGCCCATTCTGGATTTGCGACAAGCAAACAAGTGGATTCGCAGAGAAGTTTTGCATGCTGTCGTTGCATCAAATTTATCCTCAGCTGCAACAGGGAGACTGGCTGTGTGCCATAGACCTACAGGATGCATACTTCTATGTGCCCATTGCACAGAAACACAGGAAGTTCCTGCGGTTCCAAGTCGGCGCCAATCACTATCAATACACAGTACTGCCATTCGGGTTGAAGTCTGCGCCCAGGACGTTCTCGAAGTGCATGGCAGTAGTAGCTGCACACCTGCGGAAGAACAAGGTGTTTGTCTACCTGGACGACTGGTTGATCAAGGCCTCCTCCTTCTCTGAAGCTCAAGCACACTTCCAGAAGACGTGCGTTCTATTGAACAAGCTGGGGTTGCACATCCACATGTCCAAGTCTGTCCCGACTCCAGTCCAGTGCATACAGTACTTGGGAGCCTCCATCAATACGCTGTCAACAAGCGTGTCTCCTTCGGAGGAGCGACGGTTATCACTCCTTCGGAAGACTCAGGCTCTTATGACCGCTCCATCTACAACAGTGAGGAGGGTGTCTTCTCTACTGGGGTCGATGGCCTCTTGTATCTTCCTCACGCCTCACGCACGGCTGCACATGAGACCGCTGCAGGAGTGCTTGGAGGATCAGTGGGATCAGAGGACTGGTTCTTGGGACGACAAGATACGACTGTCTCTGCATGCTCTTCAGTCTCTGAAGTGGTGGTGTCCGGCGGAGAATCTCCTCAGAGGGGTTCCCTTTCACAAGGACATTCCCATACAGACTATCGTGACGGATGAGTCTCTCCACGGCTGGGGAGCGCACTCCGGAGACTTAGATTCAAGGGACATGGTCTCCGACGGAGTCCACGTACCACATCTATTTCCTGGAACTCAGAGCTGTTCACTTGGCACTGAAGGCCTTTTATCCGTCCTTTCAGACCAACTCTCTGCCTGTACAGACGGTCAATACGACCACGATGTATTACCTCAAAAAGCAGGGGGGCTCGAGATCACGCACTCTGTCCCAGGAGGCGCATGCAATCTGGCAGTGGCTTCTGGCCAGAGGACTGACGATAACGGCTACCCATCTGCCAGGTGTGCAGAATGTTCAGGCGGACGCACTGAGCAGACTGATTCAGGAAAACCATGAATGGGTCATAAATGACGAAGTGCTAGGAGAAGTCTTCGCAAGGTGGGGTACTCCAGACGTAGATCTGTTCGCCACCGCCGAAAAAAGCAAATGCCGCGACTTCACCTCCAGGTACTACCAACAGGGGATGTTGGGGAATGCCCTATGGATCGACAGGTCTAACAGCTTTCTGTACGCTTTTCCACCTATTCCTCTGATTCCGGCGGTGATCCACAAGCTGGCTTGATCCAGGGCGCGGATGATACTGATTGCCCCGGAATGGCCCAGACAGTGGTGGTTCATGGACCTGCTTCACCGGTCTCTCCTTCCTCACATACGGCTGCCGTGCAGGCCGGACCTTCTGACGAAGTTCGGGGGGCAGATGGTGCACCCGAACCTCTCGTCTTTGAGTTTGGCGGAATGACTCCTGAGAGTGCAATATGGCCATTTGAATCTACCAGAAGATTGTATGGACATACTGAAGGAGGCTAAAAGACCTTCCACTAGAACTTCCTATGCTTACAAGTGGAAGAGATTCTGCATCTGGTGCAAGTCCAAGAACTATGACCCTACGACGTGTAAGGAGGATATCATCCTTCCTTATCTTCTACATTTGGCGCAGTCTGGCCTTAATGTACATTCCATTAAGGTTCATCTCGCTGCATTGACTGCCTACAGGAAATGCCCTTCACAGACTTCCTTTTTCTAGATCCTTGTGATCAAAGATTTTTTGGAAGGCTTGAAGAAAGTATTCCCTCCTGTCCGGCTTCCTTTGCCTTCATGGGAATTGAATGTGGTGCTGTCCAGATTGATGAAGGAGCCTTTTGAACCTATTCATAAGGCTTCGTTGAGGCACCTGTCCTGGAAGGCGACGTTCCTTGTGACCATCACATCGGCCCGCAGGGTGAGTGAAATTCAGGCGTTGTGTTGCCAAGAACCTTATACTGTATTTCATGCTGCTAAGGTTGTTATGCGTACTCACCCTAAATTTCTTCCCAAGGTTATTTCTGATTTTCATGTCAACCAGACAATAACTTTGCCTACGTTTTTTCAGAATCCTTCATCTCCAGCGGAAAGGTCTCTACATTCCCTGGATGTTAGGAGGGTGTTGAAATTTTATCTGGATAAAACCAAAGATATTCGTAGGTCAGACCAATTGTTTATCAATTATGGATCAGTCAGGACCGGTCTTGCTACCTCCAAACAGTCCATTTCTAGGTGGATTGTGTCCTGTATACAATTGTTACCAAAAGGCTAACAAGACCTTAGGGGGTAAACCTAAGGCTCATTCCACCAGGGGCAAAGCTGCCACGACTGCTTTGCTGCGTAATGTTCCAATTGCAGAAATCTGCAAGGCGGCCACTTGGAAGTCGGTCCATACCTTTGCTAAACATTACTGTCTGGACACTGATGCCAGGACAGACGCTCAGGTTGGGCAGGCTTTGCTGCGAAATCTGTTCGCATAATAGTGGTGTTACTTTTCTTCTCTCCACCGCAGCTTTGGTGTGGGGATGGGCTTGCTATTCTATTCACTAGATTATGACTAAACACAGATCCCCTACTATAGAAGGAGTAGTTTCTGTCCTGTAACTCCAGTTCTGTAGTAGGGGTAACTCCTGTTATAGTCATAAGAGCCCGCCCTCCTTCCCGGTGGAGAAGGATATTCATGTAAGGAATGCTACAGGTCTGGCGTGTTACGCCTTCAAAAAGAACTGAAAGTAAAAGGAACCTGCTGTGTATTCTGGGATACCGAGAGATTTCTGGAAAGTTTTCTTAAAGGCACAGTATCCTGTTCTGGGCACATAATGGCAGCCTATGGGGCTTGTCTGTCCACCACTTTCTCTATCATTCCAGAGGCTTCTGTTGGTAGGGGAAGGATTTTCTCTGTGGAAAACACTGGACAGGCTGTGCTGTTTGTTTTTTTCTGGTTGAATTTCTAGTTGAAGTACATGACAGTGTAGCCTGTGGATATAGGCTGCATTATCTGTCTTTAATTTCTCTCTTAAGTGTCTTTGCAGTTCTGCAATTTTTTGACAAATGAAGACATTATTTTTGATTGCTCCGGGGTCCACGCACATGGGCGGGACTATTCACTAGATTATGACTATACACAGAGATCCCCTACTACAGAACTGGAGTTACAGGACAGAAACTACTCCTTCTCCTCCATGGGAGTTAAATATGGTTCTATACACACACATGGCAAACTATAGACTTAGCAAACTATAGACTGCAATTTTCATCAGTAAAAAGGGCATTTGGCTGCTATAACATACTGTAAATCAACGTCTTTCTTCAAAATCCCAGCCATGAAAGAATTCTTGAAAGGGCTACAAAGCTTGATCTTATAATCGGAAGGCCTTCTCCTCCATGGGAGTTAAATATGGTTCTATACACACACGGCTCCTCCATTTGAGCCTATTCATAAAGCCACATTGCAGTACCATTTGTTATTTTCTTAAATGCCGTTACATCTGCTTGAAGAGTGTGAGTCACAGGCATTATCCTCCTCAGAACCTTTTTTGATCGTCACAGAAGGGTAGCTTTGAGGACCCAATCTTCTCCTTTTTACCCAAAGGGTCCAATTTTCATATAAATCTGCAATTTTTTTCTACTGTATTTTTCCTAATCCTTACTTTAGAACGAGAGAGATTGATGAGGGCCCAAAAATAAACCTTTGCCAGAAACGTCAAACAGACATTGACAAAGCCAAAGGACTGCCAGCCGCCAACAGGCATATTGGCTTTGCCCTTGCTTGTTTTTCCATGTATTTTAAGAAAGTGAGAGATCACTTCATCTACACTAAATGCTGCATTGGAGGTGGCTACCTCCATTATCAGAAATATATCTTTAAAGGAGTGTTCCAGGGATGCCTGCCCATATGTGGAACTGTTCTACATTCATGTCTATCTGTGAATCCTATGATGCATAACTAGGATTACAAGTAATATATCCATACTCCTAACTGAAGAATCCTCTCTTTGCGAATCTACCCAGCTGCCAAACTGGATCCAGAAACTCTTGCACCTGTTATAACTCAGTCTTGCCTCTGCATATAGACAGTAGATGTGCGCTCTGATATCAGTCCTTTTTTTTTACGCACCTGTCTGGTGATCTGGAACACCTCTTATAGAGTTCAGGTTTCAGAGTTCTCTAATTCATAAGTGGATTTTGGCATTGTGTAGGTTGTCTCGATCACAGCTTCCCTGAACGTGACTGTTTTTAAACAGTTTGTCAAAAGCAAATGTCTGTGACGGGCCCACTCAACATTTACTAATGGTGCCTCGATCAAGCATGGCTCCAAGACATGCCATAAGTCTGACCTGTATATTTCCAAATACCTTTGGGTACGTAAAGGGAATGTGTTGCTGATAAGAAGCAAGGCCAGTTCTGGTCCGGGATTCCTTTGGGGCTGCTGTATCGCTAGTTCTGTGGACCATCAGACTCCACTGAAGGTAGAGACCTTCAAGAAGGTCATGTTCATCCCAGCTACCACTACTGCCTAATTCCAACCAAAGACTACAAAAGTAAGAGGAGAAGCAGGTAGGTGCACTGTGTCCTGCACATGTGTAGAAAAAGACGTGGATGGCAGGGGAGACGTACAACTAAACATAAATGGCACAACAGCAAGACTTTGATGCTGAGAAGGGGAGGGCACCAAAGAAACCATTGTGAAAGGATGCCGAAGAATTAAAACATAAGGATCCATCTTACATCAGGGGATCTGTGGCTGCTGACTCGAGCATAGTCTCCATGGCACACTAACGTGACAATTTACCAGGATTTGTAGGCCTGCATGCTATAGAAGGAGCAAGCAAGTGGGCATGGTGCGCAGGGAAATGGAGTCTTGAGCTGCGTTTCAGTGGAGAATTACCAATTCCCAGTGCCCTCCTGAACTGAACTGGACACCAGTGGAAAGAGATGGGGATCCTCCCAAACACCTACCAGCGCCATATCAAAAGAGAGCTAGTCTAGAAGGAAAAGACTAACTGCAATATCAGGCCTAGATGCTGAAGGCAACTCTGCACTGGAGCCATACTTATGAGGCGCACCTGGCTAAGTGTCTGGGTTCAAGCAGTCCATATGCCCTCCATTAGGAAGTCCTCCTTTGGAACGGAAGTAGACGAGTCTCTTCAAAGTATGAAGGACAATGAAAGCGTCCCGTTCATTTGCTCACTACAGTTCAGATGACAATTCGGATGACCAACTGCCTGCGAAGGCGAATGACTTCAAGAATTGCTCACAACTTCACCCTACCTTTCGTCTTTTACTGCGCAACAACCAAGCCACAGCACACGAACAGAGTGGCAATATACTGGACAGCGGACACCGCCGTTTTGAAAATGCCTGGGGAAGCTATACAGCACTAAGTGACCCCATAGATCTGCCCATACACGCAACACGAGTAGGGGGGTAGAGTCGGAATTTCTGAGGCAATGGACTCTGTGAGAAAGTGAGTTTCTGTTGCAGTACCACTAACCCCCCACCCCCCTGTTTTACCTGATGCACTTGTCCATGGTGTGCCGTGAGTCCTTGCCCATCAGGTACCCAGGGCATGTGTTCCTTCCCTAAAAACTGTACTAAAGCCTAAACCCAATTTCCATCTCTGGCCACATGTCAGCCCTTAGTAAATGGTAACCTAGGTACCCAGGGCATTGTGACCAGATAAGACCCCTAAGGGCTGCAGCACTTATTGTGCCACCCTTAGGGGCCCGGACCCTGACACACACACACTGCATTTGCCTGGCTGAGTGTCCTGGTACAGAACTAAACACAGTCGACATGGCACACATCCCTGTGTTCCATGCCCACAAATCCACTGCCCTGGCATACATCAGCCACCCCTCTAGCTGGAAGCCCTATACCAGTGGTGTGGCCACAGGTGCCTGAGCCCTGTGCCCCTACAGTACCCAGGGCCATTCCTGGGCACTGTAATTGCAATGATTCCATTAAGAGTATATGGTGCTGGGAGGTTGTCATTATGAACTCCACAGCACCATAATTGCTACACTGAAGGCTGACCAGTTTGATATGAAACTTCTCAGCACATTAAGCCACACTGGTGCCAGTGTGGGATTTAATGTAAAATGCACTACAGAGGGTATCTTAGAGATGCCCCCAGAAACCTAACCTACAATCCACGTCTTGTCTGAGAGGCTGCCTAGGCTGCCACACAGCAGACATGTTGCTGGACCCCTGGGTGGAGAGCCAAGTCTCCTCCCCCAGGATGGGCAGGGGAAGCTTCAAAGGCCCCCACCAGTTCTGACCCCCATTCTGGCAGGAGGACTAGTGGGAAACCCTATGTCAGAAAAGGGGGGTGCCAGCCTGTGCGAACCCCACCTCTCAGGTGGGAGAGGCGAGGTGATGTACGACCCCAGGCTCCGGCCATCTTGAGGATGGGGAGCCCTGCCCAATCACAGCTAAGCTCCTGCTCCCCTCCCACAGGAGAGGAGCAGGCTAGGGTGTGTACCCACCCCAGGACAGGGACCCATTGGTCCCTGCCCTTGCCTTACCTGTAACACCCCTAAATTTAGTATTTAGAGGCACCCCATACCTTTTTCCTCAGATCCAGATTACGAAACAAGAAAAAAGAACTAGGAACAAGACCTGCCATGCAGCTGCTAAAAAGAGGAAGACACCAACTGATTTTTCCCCAGCCCTACCGGCCTGTCGACCCTCGAACCTGCTCCTGTTAAACTCCGGAGTCTCCAGTGGTCAGCAACCTCAAAAACCCCGGAGGACCGGACTGCCTTGTGACTGACTACCTGGGTCTCCCACGAGCAGTGGTACTGCTCAAAGCAAGCAACAAGCCCTGGCATCAGCACAGAACTTTGCACCCTCCAAGCCTGGCCTGTTCTGGAGTTAATCAAAACCCTGAGGACATCCCCCCGGCGTTTCTGGCCTGGAATCCAGTGCCCAAGGACCCTCCTTGGCGACCCCTGCAGCCTCAGGACAAGGGAACCGTCCCACTGCGACCAGCAGGGGGGTAAGATTTCCCGACCTCAAAAGACACCCCTGCACCAGGCGCCCCACGGACCCCTGTGCCCAACCCATGGGTGCCTACCTATCCTCTAAGATCAAAACTTACCCCTCAAAGTGTTGGTCGCACCAGATTATCCTCCGTCCCCAAGCGTGCAGCCTTTGTTCCCTTTTCAAGATCTTAATTGAATAACATTGAGTGCCCGACGGCTCAAAAGCACCCTTCACCCAGTCACCAGAGTGCCCCTGGCAGTGCAACCTTTGTCCTTATCTACTTCCCCATTTGCATTGAGCAAGTGACCAGGAGCCCAGCTCCCACAGCCGCGTGGCCTGCTAGCCAGCAGCCTCCAACCGAAGGCCTCCTGCCTCTCTTTGGATAACATTGGGCCTAACTACCTCTTCACCCGGCTTCCCCTGTGCCGCGGAGGGTGTCCCAACTGTACCTACCTGACCCTGGGGGACCCCTGAGTCTATGCCCAGAACCTTAACTTCACCAGTCAAGTACTCACCTGGAAACCGATGACTCACTTTCCTTCCATAGGATAAAATTGAAAGGTTTGACTCGAAAAATCTTCGAAGTGTGAAGTGTTGAAACATTAAAATATTCATCTAAAATCAGCCGAATAACGAATTCCGAAGTACTCCCCTGTGATCAGGAGAGAAGCCAGTACTGTGCCTTTTAGCCCAGTTCTGAACCGCAAAAGTAATCCTAACTGTGTTTACTAGTAACCTGAATTTTCTTCCATAGGAAACAATTGACTGTTTTTTTGTGAAATTTCTTCTGTCTATTTTTGCAAACTACAAATATTCTTTAAAAATCATACCAACTACTAAAACGTAATTACATACCTGTCTTTGATAGAGACCCCAGTGCTGAACCTAGGATTCCTGTACCGGATTACAAAAGTAACAAGAACCTACTTTACCTGTGACTTTAATTTCCTTCCATAGGATAACATTGTTAGTTTTTCACTGAAAAGTTTCTAAGTGTCAACTTTGAAAATACATTTATAACAAAAACGTTTTTACTAAACTGTTTTCAGCTTAGATCCCAGGACTGCACCTAGGATCCAGTCCTGGAGTTACGAAAGTAATCTATAAAGTACTCCACTGCATTTATGTAGCAAAACCCATTGAGCTCAATGTGAAATTGTGTTTAGAATTGTGTTGCCTATTGCAACCACTGTAACTATTGTGCTTAAAAGTTCATTGCCTTCCTGCAAAGTAATTACCTGAAGTCACTTAGACTGAGAAAAGTATATTTTGATACCTGTGGGTTCTAAAAATAAAACTATATCTTTTGATATAAAAACAATTGGCCTAAAGTTCAGTTATTGAGTGTGTGAGACCTTTTGATGACTGTGTACAACAAATGCTTTACACTGTCCTCTAGTACTGCCTTACTGCTCGACCAAGCTACCACTTTAGAGAGTAAGGTCAGACCTGACTTTAACCTCTGTTATACCTCTGGAGATTGTGGACTCTATAAACACTGTAGCTTACTTTGGTCCAGTATATATAGAGCCACTTTCTTACAGACGACCTCAGACAAGTTGTTACTCTACATAATCGGATATTGGCATTGTATATAACTATTAAAACCACTGTCCAAAATCAAATCACAGTTGAGACCCCAGAGCAACAAGGACACTATGCGCTTGAAAAAAAAGTCAAAGACCTGCTAAGATAAGAGAAAGGGCCACCATCAGAAAGAGGACATGGAGTGTACTCTTTTTACTTTCTAGTGTCAAAAGCAGATATGTCCTTAAGTCCCGTCCTTGATCAAGGGGCCATAAACTGGTACATCAAGACAAGAGTTTCTGATATCACTGCAAGAGGTTTTTTCCACTCAGGAAATGGGACTGCATGACAACCATAGACCACAAGGGGGCATGCCTTCAAATAAACAAACGACCTAAGAATTCCAATCGTGAATCCCTGCGTTTGCAATCAGGCGCTGACACCGTGGGATCAATATATCAAAGAAGAGTTTATTCCATGCGAAAGACGTGACTCGTTTCGGCGGCCAAACCGCCTTGTTCACAGCATCTGTCCACAAAGAATGAAGTGAATTATATACAAGTGATTGGCTTGGCAGAAACCTACATGGGTTGTCATGGAAACCTCCCTCGTATGAAGGGGTGCGTTCCATGACAGGTGATTAGTAATTGTGCGACAAGAAGTCTTTCTTTTGTCACCATTAAAGTCAACATATTTTGAAATAAGTGTGGAAAATATATACATTGTGAATGAAAAAACAATTAGGCTATAGGTAAACTAGATGTAAAAAATGTGTGCATTTTCCTCTTTTCTCAATGTAACGAAATTATGCATTTAAATAACTGCAATTCCCGACTGGTGAAAAACACGTGCAATATATACAATGTGCTCCTGAAATACTATTTGGGTTTCGTCTGTACATATTTCATGACTTAAAATGTTCAGAAAATGAAGGATTGGTACTAATACTCTGTTGGCATACACTTTATGTATGTTTTGTTTTGGCCCAGTGTGCTGCCTGTTTGTTCTGCTTGAGCCCGTTATTACATTGCTAAATGTTTTTGTAAGTGCAGGCCTCACAATCGCCGTGTCATAGTTGCTAACTTGGTATACATGTCTTGCTAGTGCACTGACTACTGGATTTATAAATGGTTAGCACGTCTGTCTCGTGGTGCCCAAGTGGGCATGCGAGACGTGAAGCTGCCACGGGTTGGAAGCATATGTATTAGGAGTGATTACTAGGTCAATTCGGGGTCGAATTTGTTTTACATGGATGCACACTGCTTAGTGATGGTAAGGAAGCCAGTGGTGTCAGTGGCTTACTTGTTATAAAACCAGGGGCGTGGGAAGAAAGTGAAAGACGAAAAGAAGACAACCAAAATAAAATACAATAATTAAACCATTATTGCAAGTTTACCTATGCCACCAAGCAAAAAAAGGTATAGTCAAAATAAAATTGTTGGAAGCACAAGTGAAAAGATGTTAGGAGGAGTGGGTCTAGGAATGGAATTGCTACCTTCGTGTTGATTCATACTCATGTTTGATACTTGGATATTTAGAGGTGCACACTCAATGCTTCATCCGCATTGAGGCCATTGGGTGTTTTGGAGTCTAGTAGGATGATGTATCTAGACTCCAGTCTCCTGGGTGCTAGCTGTCTGTTGCCTCCCCTGGCATTTTTCTTCACACTGTTAATTACAAAGTACTTAAGGTCCCCTGCCCTACCACCATGATGTGCATTAATGTGGCGTGCCACGGGATATGCGGGATCGTCATTACTGATCGCGCGTAGCTGTTGCAATAGCCATACATGGACAGGGTGTATTGTGCTCCCTACATATCTTTTGTTACATGTACACTGCCAGACATAAATTGCAAAGTCTGTTTTGCATGTAAAGTTCTCTTATCTCGAGGAGTTTTTCTGAGTGGAACCTGTACTTTGCTTGTGTTGATGCCATGCCTACAGGCTTTGCACTTAGTGCATTTGTGAAAGCCTTTAATGCTCTCGAGCCAGATGGTCTTGTTCTCTTTGTGGGGAGTATTGGACACTAATTCTTGCCTCATGGATTTTGCCCGTCTGAACGTAAGTTGGGGCAACTTGGTACAAGAGGGTCCTATGGTTGGGTCTCTGAGTACCACTAGCCAGTGTCTATGCAACATTTTTCGTAGCTGTGAGTGATATGCATTGTTGCCTGTGATCAGTAATGTGATTTGTAATGTAATTTGTACTTGTATAGCGCACTAATACCCCAACTGGGGTGTCATGGCGCTGTAACTCATACCGCTGTGGAACCTTTCCTTGCTTTTCACTGTGAAATGTCCACTCCTGGGCACCCCTAAGGTGAAGCCAGGCATCCCAGCGCTGTTGGGGCTGTTGTGGAGATTAAGCAAGCTATTGCCCAGAGTTGCAGAGTGGGACCCATGATTAGAATAGGCACCGAGGCGAGAATTATCAGGTCTGAGGAAATTGAGCCCAAGACCCGCCGAGGCGGGAATTGAACCCTGGTCCCGTGCCAGATCTCTGCATCGGGGTCTGCCGCTCTAACCATTGAGCCACACTTCTCCACTAAGTCTTGGTGTATCAACTGGTTTAGTTGACCTAGGTTGGACTGGTTGTTTGAAGATAAGCCCTTCTCTTGGTGGTGCATTTTTGCTCGGCTTTGGTCAGGATTTTGTTAGTTCGAGGCATGTGGGCTGCTGAATTCATATCTATAGCATAGATTGCCGCCTAGTGTTGGGTCCGGATGATTGCTCATTGTTGTCCTGGAAGAGTCTTCGAAGTATCACGAGATAGGTGGCTCCTCCCCTGGACTACAGTGCGCATGGGCATCGACTCCATCCCCAGATTGTTTATTTCCGCCATTGGGTTCGGATGCATATTTGATCACTTCAGATCAGAATCGATAGAAACTTTTCTTTAGGCCCGAAGGCCTTTCCTATATCGTCGGTATTGTTTTGCGTTCGGTCCCCAGCTCTGTTCCGGCTCAGTTCCCCAGTCGGACATCCAGAGGAGTCGCGTGGCTCTTCGGTGCTCGAGGCCCGGTCAACGCAACAAGACTTATTCGACGACACACCATGGAACGGAGCCCGTTCAAGAGGTCCCCCGTGTGCAACTCGAAGTATCCCCACATCGACGTCCACCCGGTGTGCAACAAGTGCCTGTCGCCGGATCACGACGAAGCCAACTGTATGGCTTGTTCCCGTTTTCGATCCAAGAAGACGATTCGACTGCGGCGCGCCAGGAGGCCTAGTAGACGTCCCCTGACCCGGTGAACATTTTCGAGGGGGAAGAAGCGAACGAGCAGGAGGATCGAGAGCCGATTTCCACTCCAGCGGCAGAGATCGACTCCGACTTCGACGATGTCGAAATGCTCGATACAGAAGAAGTCGTCGACGAGGTAGGAGACGACAATGAGGCCTATGGGGCCACGGAAGATAGCTCGGGTGAAGAGCTATGCCCCGTTCGAACTCTAAGGCTCAGGTCGAGGGATCGCCACATGGCCTTACCCAAGATCTTACACCTGTATCCACGGTCTCGCCTCCCGGCCCGGCTACGGACACTTCTACGGAGCCACCATTGCTCAAATCGAAACCGAAAGTGAAAGCTTCGGTCTTGACGAAAACGAAAGTGACAGAAACGCCGTCGAAAGAGAAGACGCCTGTCGCTTTCGTTGCCTCCTCGTTCAGACATGTCGGGGCAGCCAAAGCCGAAGAAGGTGGTTGATCCGGTGAAGTCGCTCAAGGGCGTCGAGCCGAAGTCGCTCAAGGGCGTCGAGCCGAAGTCGCTCAAGGGCGTCGAGCCGAAGTCTGGGACACCGAAGCCAATTGTCAAGGCCGCCGACCCGAAACCGTCGGCACCGAAGGATGTCGACACGGACAGGGGTGTCGGAGCTCCAAAAGCTGTCGTTCCTGCACGTCGGCCAGAAATGGCCAAAGGTTCGGTTCCACTCTAGTCAGCACATGCTGGTGGACCGAGAACACCTGTCGGGTCGACGAAACAGTCCGCATCCTTCACGAAGCAGGTGTCGGACTCGTTGCAACGCATCAGAAACAAGGCTTCCGCGGTCGATCCGAAGGATACTTCCACCCCGAAACCCGCTGCCAAACCGCCAAAGTCGACGGCGCCGATCCAGTTCACGCTGCCGCCGAAAGTGGCGCCGATGGCGTTCGCGGACGGTCGTCGAGACGTTGTCGAAAGTGCCCTTGGGGGCGAAGCCTACCCCTGCAGTTGTAAGCACTAAACATCGACAACCCCTACTGGAGGAGCAGTCGGAACACTTTATCGACGCCAACACCGGTAAACTTTCCTTCTACAAGAGAAAGATTACGCCGGCACAGCCTATGGAGTCCTACACAATTCCTTTAAAGAGGTAAAAGGCTTCTGCGGATTCACCAGTTCTGGTGGAACCTATCACTCCACGGCCTCAGGACATTGCTACACCCTCACCCACTTACTCAGATGTGGAGGCTGGGGAAGGGGACGATGAGGAGTACAACTTCCCTGCCAACACTGATCCTGAGGATCACCATGACTCATGGGCAGATGCTGGGGACCCAGGGGATCCGCAAACTGCCCCAGACACTCAAATTTATACTGTCAAAACATCTCCTACTGAGGATTCTGCGGCATTTAATGCTCTAATTGAGAGGGCAGCTAAAAATCACGACGTCCAGCTGCATGCTGACCCAATTGAAGTGGACTTTCTCTTTGATACATATTCCACCTCTGAAAAGACTGTCAAAACTCTACCAATGTTGAAGGGTGTTTTGAAACATGCTGCAGACATTTTTAAAGAGCCCACACGTGCCAGGGTTATAAACCCCAGGATTAAAAAAAAGTATAAGCCGGCTCCTGGCGACCCTACCTACATCAAGGGCCAGTTGCCGTTGGACTCTTTAGTTGTTTCGAATGCCCGGAAGAGGGCAAATTCACAAACTACTGGTGATGCTCCTCCCCCTGACAAGGAGTCTAAAGTGCTAGAAGCATCAGGGAAGAGGGTGGCGGCTCAAGCGGCCAATATCTGGCGCATTTCAAACACTCAGGCACTTTTGGCCAGATATGACAGGGCACACTATGATACACTTGAGACCCTGTTACAACACTTGCCAGATGAGTATAAAGAGGCAGCGGAGATGCTCATTCAAGAAGGGAAGCTCATCTCCAATGCTTCAATTAAATGTGCACTGGACGCAGCAGACACCGCGGCCAGGGCCATTAACACAAGTGTGATGTTCCGGCGTCAGGCCTGGCTCAGAATCTCCGGGTTCAAACCGGAAATACAAACCACCATCCTCAATCAGCCTGTAAACCCTGATCACTTATTTGGACCCGAGGTGGATACCACCCTGGAAAAAATAAAGAAAGACACAGACTGCAAAGTCCATGGGGGCTCTCCAGTCCCAACAATTCAGGGGTAGTACTTTTCGTCGCTCAAGCAATAGAGGTGTTTCCAGAGGCCAGATGTCCCAGCAAACACAGTACACTAAAGGTGGGGCGCAAACCTCTTACAACAAGCAGAGTAGAGGCGGCTATCGTGGCAACAGTACCAAGGGCAGAGGTCGTGGAAACAACAACTCCCGTTCCTCCGCCACCAACAAACAGTGACGCCTTGTCACTGCCCCCCGACCATACAACACCTGTCGGGGGGGAGACTCCAGCAGTTCCTGCCAGTCTGGAAATCCATCACCACAGACAGGTGGGTCAGAAAACGTATCCAGTACGGTTATTGCCTGGAGTTAACGTCCACTCCAACCAACATCCCACCAAGGCACCGTCCTATGTCAACAGAGCATTTTCACTTATTGCAGCAAGAGGTGCTCGTCATGCTGCAAAAAGGGGCAATCGAGCTCGTGCCGGTGGACGACAGAGGCACAGGAGTGTACTCCCTGTACTTCTTAATCCCGAAAAAGGACAGGTCCCTCAGACCCATACTGAACCTCAGGCCCCTAAACCAGTACATTCTCTCAGAACATTTTCACATGCTCACGCTGCAGCAGGTTCTCCCGTTGCTCAATCAAGGGGATTTCCTGTCAACGTTAGATCTCAAAGACGCGTATTTTCACATTCCACTACATCCATCACACAGAAAATACCTCAGATTCACCATTCAGAATCAGCATTACCAATTCAAGGTCCTTCCTTTCGGAGTGACCACAGCGCCCAGGGTGTTCACAAAATGCCTGGCGACGGTGGCTGCGCACCTCAGGAGACAAAATGTACACGTCTACCCTTATCTGGACGACAGGCTTGTCCAAGCAAAGTCGGCCAAGCAGTGCGCTGCCAACATGTCCCACACCATTCACCTTCTTCACGATCTGGGATTCTCACTGAATTATCCAAAGTCGCACCTTCAGCCAGCCCACGTGCGGCAGTATCTGGGCTCGACGATAGATACTCTGGCAGCCACAGCTCAGCCAAATTCTGTGATGATCAACAGCAATCAGTCGCTGATCCAGAAATTCAGACCGCAACACTCGCTTCCGGCACGAGTGTTCATGCAGTTGATAGGCATGATGGCCTCCTGCATCTTCATAGTCCCGCACGCGAGACTACATATGCGTCCGCTTCAGGAATGCTTGGCACGTCAGTGGAATCAGGCTCAAGGACAGTTAAACGACCTAGTGTTGGTGACCGGTCGGGCATACAGCTCTCTGCATTGGTGGAATCCACACAACCTTTGCAAGGGCCGACCGTTCCAGGAGCCTGTTCCACAGATCATCCTGACGACGGACGCTTCGCTCCAGGGTTGGGGAGCTCATGTACTCCACTACACAGTGCAGGGACTATGGACAACGCAGCAAAAGAAGATGCACATCAACGTCCTAGAACTGATGGCAATCTTCATGGCAATGAAGGCATTCAAAGTACATCTGTGCAACAAGGTCGTGTTGATCCGGACGGACAACATGACGGCAATGTACTACATTCAAAAGCAGGGAGGAACACACTCTCCACATTTGTCTCAACTGGCTCAGAGCATGTGGAAGTGGGCCATTCAGAGGAACATCTTCCTCATGGCGGAACACCTCCCGGGCAAGGACAATCAGATGGCGGATCTGCTCAGCAGGTACTGCCACCAAATGCACGAGTGGGAGATACATCCATCAGTACTCCACCCGTACTTCCAGCAATGGGGTCATCCAGAGATAGACCTGTTCGCCACAAGGGAAAACGCAAAATGCCAAAGCTTTGCCGCCAGGTTCCCTCACCCACAGTCGCAGGACAATGCGATATGGATGAACTGGTCCGTCAAATTTGCGTACGCTTTCCCCCAGCACCTCTCATACCGCTGGTGGCGCGAAAACGAAAGCAACACTCGATGACGCTCATCCTGGTTGCTCCAACGTGGGCACGCCAACCATGGTACACCACGTTTCTAGAACTCTCCGTGGTACCGCATCAAAGGCTGCACCTCACACCCAGACTTTTGATGCAGAGCCATGGCGACATTCAGCACCCAGATCTGCAACAGCTCAACCTGGCGATCTGGCTCCTGAGGTCTTAGAATTTGGCTACCTTAACTTGCCTCCCGACTGCATGGATATCATACGGGAGGCAAGAAAGCCCACCACCAGAGCATGCTATGCTGCGAAATGGAAGCGGTTTGTCATCTACTGTGCAGAACACAACATCAACCCGCTAGATGCATCTACTCACAACATCATTTGTTACTTGTTACATCTTTAGAAATGTAATCTAGCATATGCTTCCATTCGGATACACTTATCCGCCATAGCGGCTTATCTCCAAAACAGGCAGCATCTCTCAGTTTTCAGAGTGCCTGCCATTAAAGCCTTTCTAGAAGGACTAAAACGAGTCATTCCTCCCAGGACCCCGCCAGCTCCTGTATGGAACCTTAATGTGGTCCTCACCAGACTGATGGGTCCACCCTTTGAGCCTCTACATTCATGCGAGATTCAGTTCTTGACATGGAAAGAGGCTTTCCTTATAGCAATTACGTCACTGCGACGTGTTCGTGAGCTCCAGGCGCTCACCGTACAAGAGCCATTCATACAAGTTCACTCCAACAGGGTGGTGCTGCGCACTAACCCTAAATTTCTTCCTAAACTGGTTTCACAGTTCCATGTCAGACTATTGAACTGCCTGTGTTCTTTCAAAATCCAGAGACAGTGGCTGAAAAAATGCTCCACACTCTTGACGTTAAACAAGCTTTAATGTACTACATTGATAGAACCAAAGATTTTAGGAAGACGAAACAACTCTTTGTTGCCTTTTCTGCCCAACACAAAGGCAACCCCATTTCCAAAGCAGGTATAGCCAGGTGGATCGTTAAGTGTATTCAAATCTGCCATCACAAGGCTAAGCGCACTTTAATGATCCCCCCCCCCCCCCCCCCCCCAGAGCCCACTCCACCCGCAAGTTGGGGGTCTCCATGGCTTTCCTTGGTAATATCCCTTTGGAAGACATTTGTAGAGCAGCCACATGGTCTACCCCACACACATTTACTAAACATTACTGCGTAGATGTGCACTCCAAGCAGCAGGCAGCTGTAGGGCAGGCTGTTCTAAAAACCCTCTTTCAAACGTCTGCAGCTGGCAGGGGCGGCCGCCCATGATGGAGGGACTGCTATATATTCTATGCTATAGATATGAATTCAGCAGCCCACATGCCTCAAACTGAATATGCTACTTACCAGTATGCATCTGTTCTTGGCATGTAGGGCTGCTGACATTCATATCGCCCGCCCTCCTCCCCGGCGCCTGTAGCGGCTGCAGAATTTTTACACTTACTCTTAGCATGGCCATCGCTCACGCTGTTACACTCCATCTTCGCCACAATGGCTAAAAACAATCTGGGGATGGAGTCGATGCCCATGCGCACTGTAGTCCAGGGGAGGAGCCACCTATCTCGTGATACTTCGAAGACTCTTCCAGGACAACAATGTGCAATCATCCGGACCCAACACTAGGCGGTGATCTATGCTATAGATATGAATGTCAGCAGCCCTACATGCCAAGAACCGATGCATACTGGTAAGTAGCATATTCATTGTAATCTCTGGCTCGTAGTCTGTCAAAGAGCTCATGTTTAGATGTTGAAAAACTCTCCTGTGTGCTACAATTACGCCTCATCCTGAGACATTCTGCATAGGGGATGCTAGAGATGAGGCTAGTGGGGTGAAAACTGTCGGCGTGTAAGATTGTATTGCCTGACGTTGGTTTCCTGTATTTTTTGGACTGTACTTTGTTGTCGCTGACAAAACTCCAGGTCCAGAAAGACAATGGATTCATTACTGGTCGTACACGTCAATTGGAGGTTAAGTGTGTTTTGGTTGAGCTCAGCTGCAAACTTTTTTGCACTATCCTCACTGCCTTTCCATAGCACAAAAATATTGTCGATGTAGCGACAGTATAGTGCCACATTTTCCAACATTTGTGTGGTGTGCCACCATGAGTACTTGCTCCTCCCACCAGCCCATATGCAAATTAACATAGCTGGGGGCGAAGCAAGTACCCATGGCTGTCCCCTGTGTTTGTTTGTATAAAAGATTATCAAATGTGAATGTGTTATTTTCCAGACACCACTCTGTCATCTGCAGCAGGATTTGTGTGTGTTAGTAGAGCCCAATATCTCTAGCTTCTAGGTAATATTTGATGGCGTTCAAACCATCCCTATGTCTAATGATTGTGTACAAGCTCTGTACATCAAGCATGACAAAGATATAATCACTGTGCCAACTTAAGTCGTAGATTTTCGCCAGAAAGTCCCCACTGTCTTTGGTGTATGATGGCAGACTTTGCACATATGGCTGGAGAAAGAAGTCTATGAACTTGCTTGTGTGTTAAAACAGTCCGCCAATTGCCGTTATTATCGGTCTTCCCTGAGGGCATTGTTCATTCTTGTGTATCTTCGGGATTAGATAAAGTTGTGGAGTCACTGGATAATTGTTTTTCAGAAAATCAAATTCTTGCTTCCCAATGAGTCCTGCTTTTTTCCAATCATAGAGGCTTTTATGATAACGCTCTTGTATGCTGGTGGTGATGCTCGTACTGATTCTCACATAGCAGTTCCTGTCTGCAAGTTTGGACATTACCTCTTTGTTATACATCTCAAGCGGCCAGAGAACTACATTGCCCCCTTTATCTGACCAACGTATCACAATATCATTCCTGTCTTTGTTTTTTTTCATTACAGTTGCATATTCAGTTCTTTGGTTATGCCTTATTTTGGTAAAGTTGTTACTGCTTTCCACCGCTAGATTTTATATGTATTATCAGAAAGCCACTGCTGGAAATTCGATTCTCGAAGCAAGCAGCTGTCATCCTAAATCATTAAAGAACAGTATTCCGTACGGGGAATTGTTCCGTATTAAAAGAAATTGTACAAGATCTACCGATTTTGATACAGCGGCCCAAGAATCTATTTTAAGGTTCCAAGTAAGCAGGTATTCAGACCAGATTTTAGAAAAGGCATATGATAAAGTTCGAACAATCTCAAGAACTAATCTTCTCAAAGATAAGCAAAAGACATCTGCAAAGGAAGACAATACACCTAGATTTATCACTACCTTTTCGATAGTCCAAAGAAATACACAACATTATGAAACAAAATTGGCAGATTCTAAGATCAGATGGGATTATAGGCAAGGAGCTAGCTTGCTATCCAAAAATCACGTATCGAAAGAATCATTCACTGAGGGATCTCATAGTGCACAGTCATTTGACTCAGTTCCACAGACACCAAGACTAGGTAATTTGACAGGATCTTTTCCCTGTCAAAACTGTAAGGCGTGTAAAGCGAGCACCAAACAAATTAATTACCAAGTCCCTGGGAAACCTCTTACTAGAAAAATCACTACATTTCTAACATGTATTACCCCATTCTGTGTTTATTGTCTTGTCTGCCCATGTAAATTGCAAAACATAGGCAGTACAATTCACCCAGTATAGAGGAGAATTTTAGAACATGCAAGTGCAATACAGCACAATGATTCAAACTACCCAGTAGCAAGGCATTTCGCGAAAGAACACAGAAGTGACCGGAATCTCCTGCGTTTCTTCTGTCTTGACCAAGTTCCTATCAAGGAAAGAGGTGGCGATAGAGAAATCCAGCTGCGCCGCCTTGAGTCAAGATACATAATTGACCCTAATACTAGAACTCCCTTTGGGTTAAACACAGAAGTAGGATTAGCCATACACCTAGGCAACTGAGTCTCAGTTTCCAAGATATTTTTGATTAACTGTAGTAGTACTTGCAAAGCCGAACCCACGAATCAAGAATATACTTATCTATTATATCCAACGTGATTGTTTTGTAAAAACATTCTTATCAATCAACTATTTAGTCAATTATGCATGGTGAACAATGCTTTCAAAAATGATTGAGCGTTTTACTATAATTGAGTAATGCACATGTAAATATTTTTGTCCTGTAATTATTGGCTTTTTTTATAATTTACAAAACATGAGCAATAATCGTTAAGATTCATGAATTAATTGAATAATTAGGCAAATCTGAAGATCAAGTTTGATTCAATGCCAATCCAGGGCTATATCTTTATGTATCTTTATTGTGTTTATTTAAAAGCCAGTTGGGGAAAGTGCATGTTAAACTACACACTCCAAGATGGCTGAATTACATGCATTAAATTAAGTGCATCGTTGATGTTCATCACAGGAAATGACGTGATTAAGTCAAAAAAACTTTATTTAACAAATGAATTTGTCTTATTTGGTAACAGCTGGAGGAAGGCGCGAAGCTGAAACGCGTCCTGTTGCTAATCTTTTGAATAAACTTGGATTGTAAACCTTATCCACGGAGTGCAGCATGTTCCCTTTTGTCAAGGAAGGGAAATCGTGCGGTGATCATATATATATATATATATATATATATATATATATATATATATATATATATATATATATATATATATATATATATATATATATATTGAAACACGAACGCTGCCTGTTCTGTCGAACTCCATTGACGGGTGCCTCCTTCGTGCAAAGCAGCATGCACGTAATTATTTGCCACAAAGTTGTCCCCTTGTAAGGAACAGAACGGAGCACGCTGTGGGGGTTCAGAAATTTCTTTATTACTCTCAGCATGACGCGTTTCGTCATCTCGACTCATCAGATGCTGTTTGGTAACATGAGAAATTGACGTTTTTTTCCAGTCATTTAAAAGCCTAGGTTGGGCTCCTCCCACCAAGTGTTCGGCCCGATGAGAATGCATAATTGTTTGTGGCCGCCATCTTTGAGTGTCTGTTTCTTGTAATAATCCCTCAGTTTGTTTGGTTACTAGCGATGTTAGTTCTTCAATTTTAGCTTTTATTTCTCGCTTTGGGAAAGTAACTCGCCTCTCAGATGTTTTCATCACACTTGGTAGTTTGGGAGCCTCACAATCCGCTTTTCTCCCCACTCGTCGGTCGCTGCGGAATGGTATCTGGGAAAGCCGGTTTGAGTAATCGGTTTGCCATTGTTTTCGTCGCAATCCATTGTGGCAGATACTGTCCATTGTAGCGGCGGTTCTGACAGAAATATATCTTGAGATTGAAACACGAACGCTGCCTGTTCTGTCGAACTCCATTGACGGGTGCCTCCTTCGTGCAAAGCAGCATGCACGTAATTATTTGCCACAAAGTTGTCCCCTTGTAAGGAACAGAACGGAGCACGCTGTGGGGGTTCAGAAATTTCTTTATTACTCTCAGCATGACGCGTTTCGTCATCTCGACTCATCAGATGCTGTTTGGTAACATGAGAAATTGACGTTTTTTTCCAGTCATTTAAAAGCCTAGGTTGGGCTCCTCCCACCAAGTGTTCGGCCCGATGAGAATGCATAATTGTTTGTGGCCGCCATCTTTGAGTGTCTGTTTCTTGTAATAATCCCTCAGTTTGTTTGGTTACTAGCGATGTTAGTTCTTCAATTTTAGCTTTTATTTCTCGCTTTGGGAAAGTAACTCGCCTCTCAGATGTTTTCATCACACTTGGTAGTTTGGGAGCCTCACAATCCGCTTTTCTCCCCACTCGTCGGTCGCTGCGGAATGGTATCTGGGAAAGCCGGTTTGAGTAATCGGTTTGCCATTGTTTTCGTCGCAATCCATTGTGGCAGATACTGTCCATTGTAGCGGCGGTTCTGACAGAAATATATCTTGAGATTGAAACACGAACGCTGCCTGTTCTGTCGAACTCCATTGACGGGTGCCTCCTTCGTGCAAAGCAGCATGCACGTAATTATTTGCCACAAAGTTGTCCCCTTGTAAGGAACAGAACGGAGCACGCTGTGGGGGTTCAGAAATTTCTTTATTACTCTCAGCATGACGCGTTTCGTCATCTCGACTCATCAGATGCTGTTTGGTAACATGAGAAATTGACGTTTTTTTCCAGTCATTTAAAAGCCTAGGTTGGGCTCCTCCCACCAAGTGTTCACTTTCCTCTGCCAGTATTTACCGGCTGCTGAGGCCCCCTCAGTCTGTGAGAACAAACCCGCGTCTTGCCTCATTGCCGCCAGTGATCAAGAGCTGTGGGAAGCTCGAAACGCGTATGGCATATGAAATACCTGCGGCCCGCCGACCAAACTGCTACCTGCTGTGATTTGCGCAGTAACCCTGAAGTGTGTGGCATTTCCAAAGCGGGCAACCTTGTTGTGTTTAATGAAGAGCGGCCGGTCCGGTCGCGGAAATGCCCCGACGCTTGAAATGCGGACCTGGAGTGCTTGCAAATTCAAGAGCCTCACAGACTGAGGGGGCCTCAGCAGCCGGTAAATACTGGCAGAGGAAAGTGAAGCCGTGTGTGCATTTCACCTTACCGGGAACTTTATTTAATGGTGCAAGAGCGGAGTCCACTTGGATAAAGAACTGTGAGTCTTCTGGAAACTACCATAACCAGCATGCCTTAACTGTGACGCCCACATGGGCGGGGCTCTAATTACAATTAAAAATAGATGTTCTAACAAACCCGCGTCTTGCCTCATTGCCGCCAGTGATCAAGAGCTGTGGGAAGCTCGAAACGCGTATGGCATATGAAATACCTGCGGCCCGCCGACCAAACTGCTACCTGCTGTGATTTGCGCAGTAACCCTGAAGTGTGTGGCATTTCCAAAGAGGGCAACCTTGTTGTGTTTAATATATATATATATATATATATATATATATATACACAGGAGGAGAGGAAATCTCATGGTGGCACATCCGGTAACAGCTACCATATATTTCCTCCCAAAATTGCATAAGAACCAAAAGATGCCCCCAGGACGCCCAATTCTGTCAGCGAAGGGTTCTCTCCTAGAACCAATTGCCAACTACATTGACTATTTTTTGAATCCGTTTGTAACGTGCCTAGATTCCTACATACAGGATACAAGTGATCTACTCAGAAAATTGGAAAACATTCCCTGGCAAGACTCGTATCAACTGGTATCAATGGATGTCATATCCCTTTATACCAACTTAGGGAATGACATAGGCCTCAAAGCATGCAACTCCTTTCTAAATGAAAGAAAAATAGAATTTGGAAACCATAACCAAATGTTATTGGAAATGATCACAATATGTCTGACGAGAAATGTGTTTGTTTGGGGACGAGGTATATTGTCAGAACAATGGAACGGCGATGGGATTTTCCTTCAGCCCCAGCTACGCCTGTTTAGCGATGGGATGGTGGGAGAAGGTGGCGTGGAACAGCAACGAGGTATCATTAAACAAAGTCATCAGTTGGACAAGGTATATCGATGACCTACTAATCATTTGGGATGGGAGTAAAGAAGATTTTCTAGAATACTTCGAAATCATGAACAGTATACCAAATCTAAAATTCAGTTTTGAAATTAGCAATGAACGAATTGTATTTCTAGACACGGAGATCTATATAAGAGAAAATCAAATACATACTACTCTACATCGCAAATGTACTGCCACCAATGCAACTCTGGAAGCCACGAGTTTCCACCAGCAATCCCTGATTACAAGTATCCCCTACGGGGAGTTTCTGAGAATTCGCCGACTCTGTAGTGAAAATGAGGAATGGCTGAAACACAGTGCGGCCACCACAGACAGATTCAAACGGCGGAAATACAATGGAGGCGTAATCAAAAAATGCTGGGAGAAAACTAATCAAAAACAAGAGGAGTGTCTAGTGAAAAAACAAATGAATCCCAAAAGTGAATCAGAACCAGTACGAATGATAATGGATTTCTCAAACGAGAGCAAGGAAATTGCTAATATTCTGAAACGTAATTGGAAAACTTTACAACTTGATGAAACAGTGAAAAACATTGTGGGGCATCATCCAACAATTACATATAGAAGGGCGAAAAACTTGAAAGATCACCTAATCCACAGCCACTTCAGGAAATCCATAAAGACGAAAAAAGACATATGGTTGAAATCAACAGGATTTGTGAAATGTTATGCGTGCAAGGCGTGCCAAATAGCCAAACCTACGAAGAAAGTGCAAATGGCAAACAAAAAAATATGGGAGATCAGAGAACTTATCACTTGCAAAACAACACACGTGGTATATGTAGTGGAATGCCCGTGCCCTTTGAAATATGTGGGCAGTACTGTGTGTGAATTAAAAAAGCGAATATTGGAGCACGTTCGAGCTACCATTCATCAGGACAGAGCAAATGCGGTAGCCAAGCACATGGAACAATGTCACCAAAGTGATTGGAACCAACTGAAATTCTTTGGAATTGAAAGTGTCCCCAAAAAAGAACGAGGGGGTGACCGAGAAAGACTCCTAAGACAGAAGGAGTCACGTCACATCCTAAACCTAAGAACCCTGAGCCCGTATGGTTTAAACCAGTCGGAAGAGTTATATATACATCTATAATGACTTCGCTTCGAGAAATGCAATTGCAAATAATTATGCTTCTTATGTTTAACATACTATTGGTCAGTATGATAGTAGATATAAATTCTTAACCATGTGTGAAAACAGCAGAGTTGCTGCTGGGGACAAACTTTGGTGTATATACGCTCAGAGTCAACCCATTAGAGGGTATGTATAGGTGTTGAACATACAAACCGGAACAGAGCTCGGAGGAGGTGCACCCGCCGGAGACGCTTAGAGAGCCGCACACGGCCTGGTGTCCGCTCGACAGAGACCACAACTGGTATCTTTTGACCAGACGCGAAAATAGTACTTGTTGTTATTTCTTGGAACTTCCAACCACCGTTTGAAATATATCGGGTGACCTCCGAGCCTTATCTTATATTTCGTGTTAACACATACACAAACAAAGGATATAATCGTTGCTGGAGACACTCGAACCGAGTGTCATTGGTCAAGGGCCCGGCTGGGTTGGAATTATCACCAGCTGAGCGACCTTTTTTACGTTGACACGGCCATCTAGCCCTGAGGAATCGCGAAGGCGATGAAACACGTGTCGGCTGGCTGTACTCTGCATTAAAGACTCCAAGATTTACGCATCTGTTGGAGTTTTTTGTCACTTCTGCAAAGTGGTTTTTGAACTGTTATGTATTGTTACTGAACAATCTGTTTACTCAATGTTAGAGTGCATCGGCAATCCATGTTTTCAGACAGCAGTAGTTCTCTACTCACAGGAGTGGTTTGGGTTTGTCCACTCGCCGATTAGCACCTAGGATAACCTTTGTATCTAGAATTGTATGCGTATAAACTGGTAGTGCACCCATCTATAACTGATCTAAAAACCTTTGGTTCCCCTATAGGTGTTGAACATAATTGGTTTTGAAAACCATTGGCTGAGAATGTCAATAATGTATAAACAAGTAAAGTAATCCCACTAGAGGGAACCATTTTGAAGGAACTTTGAAGTTTGCCAACACACGTGTTTTAATGAATAGAAAATGAATGTAAATAAGCATAATAATGAGCAAATGAATTGTAAAGAATTGCCTTAGTAAACATAAAAACTACATCTCCCAGAAAGCATAGAGGAGCTGGCAAACCCCAAACAGAAAGTGATGTTGTATGTAATTTAGTATAACATGGAGGGGGGGCCAAGTGGTCGGTTGATCGTGAGCAAGGTATTTGAAATTCCGAAACGCGTGATCGTTGACAGCTGCCCTTGTCAAACTTCAAGAGAATGTAAGAAAAATTTTTAAAAATTGCAAAACGACCTGTGGAGTGCGACCCGTTTTGTTTCTCTAGCTGGAGGAATGGTGAAAAAATTGTGAGCAGCGTGGTTCAGCTGCAGGGCGCCGCACCCGTGTTGGGCAACACATTATCGGCGAATGGAACCAGAGAGGGAGTGTTTTATATATATTTATTTATATATATATATATATATATATATATATATATATATATATATATATATATATATATATATATAGACAAAAACATAGGTTTCACACATGTTATAGTTAGCTGGACATCTCACTCATACAAAACCTTTGAAATTCCCCCGTTATAGTTAGTTCAGCTAACTTGCGTGCCCGCAATGCACTGTTGATGACATATTACATCACTCATGACATCGTCAGTGATATCACTCATGACCTGGTCAGTGGTATCACTCATGACATCACTGATGACAACACTCATGACATCATCCTTGTGAGAGAGTGGCAGACCTCCTCTTACCCTAATATAACTTTTGATACACAAATTGAAAAATAGAAGCTACAATTTTCACAACAATGGACATACCAATACTAGTTAGAACAACCTATTCAGTAATTCCAAAATCTAAATACACATCCACTCATTCACCAACAGTTCTATAGTCAATCATACATACTCACTCATCATATGTACCCATACACCTATACATCCTGTTACATACCTACACTCGTATATAGTTATTCACACACATACTCACACATACAAATGAACTATCAAACAACCATTTACTTGCATATACAGATATACACACACCACTACACTTACTTTTACAGAAACATACACATACTTTCTTAAACAATCACTTATAGAAACACACTAATTTATACAGCTCTTCCAAGCTATCACTCTCATATATACTCAGTTCTATAGATCAATACTCATATACTAGTGTAAAACATATGTGCTTACTCATAAAGACACTATGGAGTCATTCCCTCACTAACACACCCATACACACACTCATCCACCCATACAGTCCTGCACACGTTGTCTTCAAAACACATACAGTGAGTCACTGATTCATGCATCTATCTGCTAATTAATACCCCCTCCTAACCATACAGACACTCATACTGATACTCAAAAAACCAACTAATAACCCATATAGACACTCATGTAGCTACTCACCAACCCATGCAGCCACTTATACACAAAGTGAGCACTGATACAGATATTTACATATTTAAACATTACTCGCTAATACATGTATTCACTAAGGTACACTTAAGTCAGTTATACAATCAATTTTACAAAGAAACATCCATTTAGACACTTATTTACCCATTTATTCTTCCATCGACCTTTAGATATACATATATAAAAAATATTTATTTTTCAGAAAGACACACATTCACTGGATGATGTCATCAGTGATGTCACTGACCATGTCATGAGTGATGTAATATGTGACGTCATCAACCGTGCATTGCGGGCGCGCAAGTTATATTTAGCTGAACTAACTATAACGGGGGAATTTCAAAGGTTTTGTATGAGTGAAATGTCCAGCTAACTATAACGTGTGAAACCTATGGTTTTTTCAATGAATGTGCAAGATTTTTTAAATGCTAATTCCTAACTATAACGTGTGTGAAACCTATGGTTTTTTCAGTCTGTGTGTGTGTGTGTGTGTGTGTGTGTATATATATATATATATATGTATGTATATATATATATATATATATGTATATGTGTATGTATGTGTCTCCCTCACGCCGAAGCTTCTTCCTCCCAACAGCGAACCGGAACAGACACGGACCACGGTATTTGGATGCTAAATTATTTATCTGAAGGAGACACGTTAGTGATAGATTCCTTACCTTAGAATATCCCCAGGCGTCAGACTGGATCCGGAAATTTTTTGCGTAGCAATACCCCTGTGCGTCGGTAGGCATCTGCGGCTCCGCGTCCGTCGTCGTTAGCGCCGGAATGACGTCGTCGGAGTACTTAGACGCCGCCCATGCGCGCTGACGTCAGTTCTTTTTTCCGCGCCAGCTAGCACAGACCCAGAGAAGCTCTACCCTAGTCATTTTTTGACTAAACTTTTTGATCTTTTTGATCACTTATTTCTTCGAGTCTTCGTCTCTATCACTGCCGGTAGGGATGCCCGGGTTGAAGCCCTGTTCGAAGTGCGACCGACTGATGTCGGTCACGGACCCCCATCGCCGGTGCCTGAAGTGCTTAGGCCTCGACCACGACGACCGCACCTGCCCCGACTGCCGGGCCCTGACGTCTAAGGCTAGACGGGAGCGGTCCCGCAAGCGACTCGAGCTCCGGCAGTTGGCCCCGCGCCGTTCCAGGTCCCGGTCCCACGGGAGGTCGAGGGACCGGTCGCGGGGTCGGAGTCATCGCAGCTCCGGGAGTGGACATCGGTCGTCGGGATCCAAGTCCTCGGGTAAGAGGCATGAGAGGTCGGAGAGGCGTCATCGTTCCTCTGACCCACACCGACGCTTGCACAATGCGGCCGGGGGCTCTGGCGACACCGCCCACGCGGCTCCGAGGGAGTCGCAAGCGTCGCCGCCTGCCCCATACCTTCGGGTCCCTGGGCACGGCGCGTCGCCTGAAGAGGTCGAGAGGTACCTCATGGCCATGAGGGCACTTCCTCCTCAGCTGGGTTCCGTGGCGCCTTCGGGTCCAACGGTCCCGGCTGGAGGCCCTAGCGGGTCGGTTGCTTCGGGCCCGACGCCGTCGGGTGCTTCGGCCCCGGCGCCGCAGGACCTCACTGGATCCGCTTCCGGATCCGGGTCGTCGCCGGTCCACCTCACGACCTCACCGGCGCCGGCCCCGAGGGTGTCTCCCCTAGCGCCCACTGTGGACGCCGTCCCCAATCTTCCCTCCGGTCCGACTCTGGCGCCGGAGCGGCGCCGCTGGGCACCACTTCCGACGGCCTGTGGAGATTTCTATTTCCATGAGGAGGCCCAGTCTGTTGACCCTGTTTTACAGGAGACTGGTGACGAAGGTGATTGGGAGGGGTCTGAGGACCCTCTGGCACAGGAGTGCCAGTCTCAAGAGGACTGGACATATGAGCTTGGGGAGGCCAGTGGTATTGACACCTCGCCAGACACTGGATTTGTCTCCCCTCCCACCATGGCTACGGAGGAGGGGGCTGCTTACAACGTAGTGTTGATGAAGGCAGCCAAGGCCTTAAACCTTGAGCTCCCCGTCGCGGCCGTGAGGACTAACCTCCTCACTGAGGTCCTTAAACCGCAGGCAAGCTCAAATGAGCCTCTGCTGCCGTTTAATGAGGCCTTATGTGACGTTCTTATGGGCACTTGGTCCAAGCCCGCCACAGGTCCGCCTGTGGATAGGAACGTGGCCAGACGCTACCGCCCAGCTCCGGGCGACCCTTGCTTTTTGTCCACCCATCCCACCCCCGAGAGCCTGGTTATCCAGGCCTCCACTTCCCAGACCGCATTCCCGACAGCCCCGCCCAATCGGGAATCCAAGCGATATGAACAGTTTGGGAAGAAAGTGTTCTCGTCCCTGAGTTTAGGGCTGCGGTCTGTCAATACCGCTTGTCTCTTGGCCCGATACACCCTCACCCTGTGGGACACGGTCGCGGACGTGCTGCCACAATGCCCGGAGGAGGTCCGGGCTAAACTCGCCCAAGCCCTTGTGGAGGGTCGAGATGCAGCGCGATATTCCATCCGGTGTTGGCTGGATACCACGGACTCACTGGGCAGGGCGATGGCAACGACGGTGGCGGTAAGACGCCACGCCTGGTTGAGGTCCGCCAACTTTTCGGGCGATGTCCAGGCCACTCAGATGGACATGCCGTTCGATGGCCGTCGCCTTTTTGGCGACAAGGCAGACCATGCGCTGGAGCGCTTTAAGGACTCCAGGGCTACGGCCAAGTCCTTAGGCCTCTCGGCCACGCGCCAGCAATCGGGTGTCTTTCGCTCCTTTCGTGGCCACGGAAGGGGCGTCCCCACACGTGCTGCCAGCCACGCACCGCAGAATGTCCAACAGCGCGGTGGCGGCCGTGGAAACCGCCGTGGCGGCGGTCGGGGTCAACGGCGAGGTCAGTCCACACCTCCCTCCGCAGCACCTGCCTCAAAACCTTCCTAGTCTGAATTTTCAGGCCCATGTGACGCCAGTGGGGGGCAGGGTTCACCATCACCACTTCCACTGGCGCACTGTCACGTCGGACAGGTGGGTGCTGCAGATCGTCCGGAGGGGCTACTCCCTCCCCTTCAAGGCGACTCCTCCAGCCATGCCACCGCAGAACCACCGTGTATCGGGGGATCATTTGCGACTTCTGCAGGAGGAAGTTACGGCCCTCTTGGCCAAGGGGGCCATCGAGCGCGTACCTGGCCCAGAAGTAGGGTGTGGTTGCTACTCCCACTACTTTCTGGTACCCAAGAAGGGCAAAGGGGGCCTACGCCCTATCTTGGACCTAAGGAACGTCAACGGCTTCCTCCGGAAGGAGAAGTTCAAAATGCTGACACTGGCTCAGGTCTTAGCTGCCCTGGACCCAGGAGACTGGATGGTAGCGTTGGACTTGCAGGACGCTTATTTCCACATCCCCGTCCTGCCGGCCCACCGGCGCTACCTCCGGTTCACGGTAGGCCATGAGCATTTTCAGTTTACCGTGCTCCCCTTCGGCCTTACCAGCGCCCCACGGGTGTTCACGAAGGTGATGGCGGTGGTCGCAGCTCATCTGCTCAGGTTAGGGGTGTCAGTCTTCCCCTACCTCGACGACTGGTTGTTGAAGGCGGGCTCGCCCCAGACAGTCGTCAGCCACCTCCAGACTACGGCAGACCTCCTGCACTTGCTGGGGTTCTCCATCAATGTGCCGAAGTCGCACCTGTGTCCCTCTCAGAAGCTCCTCTTCATCGGAGCGATTCTAGACTCTGCGCAGTTTCGGGTTTACCCTCTCGAACAGCGGGTTCGGGATATTCAGGCTCTGGTTCCAATCTTTCAGCCTTTATCCAGAGTCTCGGTCAGGTTGACGCTGCGACTTCTGGGGCTGATGGCTTCCTGGTGGCGGATGCGGGCTCTGCAGTGGGACCTGAAGTTTCAGTGGGCCCAGCATCAGGGCAACCTGTCCGACCACATCCTGATCTCGGAGGGCACTGCGAGACAGCTGCAGTGGTGGCTCACGGACCGCGATTGGGTGAGTGGCAGATCCCTCTCCCTACCCCACCCGGAGCACGTAGTTGTGACGGACGCGTCCCTCCAGGGCTGGGGTGGCCACATGGGAGAGGCGGAGATCAGAGGACTATGGTCTCCGGCGGAGACCCGACTCCACATCAACCTGTTGGAGTTACGGGCGATTCGTCTAGCACTGAAGGCATTCCTCCCCTCTCTCCGGGGGAGTGTAGTGCAGGTGTTCACGGACAACACCACCGCCATGTGGTACTGCAACAAACAGGGCGGGGTGGGGTCATGGACCCTTTGCCAGGAGGCTCTGTGCCTCTGGCAGTGGCTGGAACGTCAGGGCGTGACCCTGGTGGTTCGACACCTGGCAGGCTCTCTGAATGCCAGGGCGGACGAACTCAGCCGTCTGTGCATGATGGATCACGAGTGGCGTCTGAGCTCGGACGTGGCGCAAGGCCTCTTTCAGCAGTGGGAAGAGCCTTGGTTAGATCTATTCGCCACCGAAGAGCACGGACAATGTCATCAGTTCTGCGCGTTGGAATTTCCAAGGTGGCACTCGCTCGGAGACGCTTTTCGTCGCGAGTGGAGTTGCGGTCTATTGTACGCCTTTCCGCCTATACCACTTCTGCCCAGAGTGCTGAAGATCAGGCGCGACCGGGCCCAGGTTATCCTTGTGACTCCGGACTGGGCGCGAAGATACTGGTATCCCGAGCTACTCAGCATGTCAGTCGATCCCCCGATTCGTCTGCCTCTTTGGGAGGACCTTCTGTCGCAGGGGACGGTCCTCCACCCGAACCTGTCCAGTCTCCACCTACAAGCTTGTTGGAGATTGAGCGGCGACAGTTGAGGCCATTTGACTTGCCTCCCGAAGTCTGTAATGTCATTCTGGCAGCCAGGTGGAACAGATTACTGGCATGGTGCACAGCAAAGGCTGTGGACCCACTCTCTGCCCCCCTTTCTGAGGTTCTCCTCTTCCTTCTTTCTCTTGCCCAGCAGGGCTCTGCTCTGGGCACTGTCAAGGGCTACCTTTCTGCCCTTTCTGCCTTCTTACGGCTACCTGATCAGCCTTCTTTGTTCAAGTCCTCTATTGTGAATAGATTTCTTAAGGGCATCACCCACATGTTCCCTCCTATTCCCTTCGTGATGCCCCAGTGGGACTTGAACCTTGTTCTTACTTTCCTGATGTGCGCTCCCTTTGAGCCGTTTCACAACTGTCCTCTTCGTCTTCTTACTCTGAAGACTGCTTTTCTGGTTGCCATCACCTCTGCCAGGAGAGTGAGTGAGCTCCAGGCCCTTTCTTGTACTCCACCTTTCCTTTCTGTCCATCCGGACAAGGTTGTGTTGCGTACTAAGCCATCTTTCCTGCCCAAGGTTGTCTCAGCCTTCCACATCGGGCAGTCCATCACCTTGCCAACCTTCTTTCCGCCTCTGCATCCCTCTAAAGAGGAAGAGCGGCTTCACCGTCTGGACCCAAAACGTGCGCTCTCATTCTACTTGGATTGCACACGCCAGTTCCGGGTGGATGACCAACTCTTTGTTGGTTACGTGGGCGCTAAGAATGGGAAGGCGGTACACAAGCGGACCATCTCCCGGTGGATCATCTTGTGTATCCAGGCGTGTTACTCAATGGCTAAGAAGGATTGATTGAGGGCTCATTCCACTCGGGCCACGGCGACTACAACTGCCCTGGGCCGGTGAGTGCCCTTGCAGGATATTTGCCAAGCAGCTACGTGGGCCTCGCTGCAAACGTTCGCACGACACTACTGCCTTGACAGTCAAGTCCGGAGGGATGGCTTCTTTGGCCGTTCCGTCCTCCAGGACTTTCTGGTATGATTATTGGTTCGCAGACCCACCACCGGGGTTGGTATTGCTGGGGTATCTATTCTAAGGTAAGGAATCTATCATTAACGTGTCTCTTTCAGATGCACAAGTTACTAATTGTGTAACGATATATCTGTAAGAGACATTAGTTAGTGATAGATTCCTTACCGACCCACCCATCCTCCCCGTTCTGCGAACCAATATCTAGGGTTAAGGTCATCCCCCTTTCAGGGCCCTAGTATAATAGCACCAGTGTTGGTTCTATCATGGCTCTTCGTATCTGGCGCGGAAAAGCTGTGTATCAGAACTGACGTCAGCGCGCATGGGCGGCGTCTAAGTACTCCGTCATTCCGGCGCTAACGACGCCGACGACTGACGCGGAGCCGCAGACGACGCCTACCGACGCGCAGGGGTATTGCTACGCAAAAAATTTCCGGATCCAGTCTGACGCCTGGGGATATTCTAAGGTAAGGAATCTATCACTAACTAATGTCTCTTACAGATATATCGTTACACAAGTAGTAACTTGTGCATTTAGTGCTTTTTCCGCCATAACGTTTAGGCTCCGTGGAGCCTTGATCACATGACAGCGTTGACAGTGTTTTTAGGTCTCGACTATTCTATCCCGTAACAGATAAATAGACAAGAGTATAGTAGGCAAACCAAGCTCTGAAACCATCGCGGATTGCGTCCTGTTCATGTGGTGCACTCGTGCGGAACGCGCGTCCACATCAAACCCATCAGCCTCCCACAAGCATCTGAAGCTTCCCCAGCGTGCGCTCTGCCTCAGGCATTCATCCCAGCGTGCGCTCGGCCTCACTTCTCCCCCCTAATTACATCCCTGCTGTTTCACTTTCACGGCCGCGAGGCCATGCTCTTCTGAGAGCTTCACTTCAAAGGGATCCGCTCCCCTGCCCCCTACTTCACAGTTCAAAGGAATGCGCACCCCGCCCCGCAATGCCGAGAGCATTTCCCGGCCGCTTTTAATTACATGTTTTTTATTTTGGCGATGTTCTTGTTTAGAGTGAGTGCTCTCTCCTAGAGGTTGGAAGTCTGCTTGGCTTGTTTTTTTTTTTTTTCTAAGCTACCTGGATCAATAGTCGGGCCACTTTCAATTTAGTACCCAGGCCTATTTCTTGTCTAAGTCCGACACTGGACACGCTCAGAGTTTACCCTGCAGCCTAATAGATGCCAGCTAGTTTCTCATTTAGCGAAAAGGTACTCATGAGTTTTTTGCAGCTGAGTGGGTAAATGCTGTCCCCGTCAAAGGTGATGAACGAGCAGCACGTCACCAGTTCATACCCCCGCATGGCCAACTCCGCTTACACCATTCCAATGTCAGTAATTTCTGCACTATTGCATTATCTGTTAACAGGGGCGTAACGCAAGCCCTGCATCACTGGGGGGCCCAACCATCAGAGGGCCCCCCCAGCTCTTCAAGCAGGCCCCCGGCAGCTCACGCTTTGTGAGATATGGGTGATTACGGCCCCTCAACACATTCTGCAGGGGGAGGGGAGGCATCACTTTGCATAACACCACTCAGTTACAGCACTGCAGAAATGAGATGAATATAATTAATGTATGACGTGACTGATTTAAAAAACATTGCTGCAACTGGCTCGCTGCTTTACAAAGGGTGAACTTTTGAACGAGCACGTGTCCAAACCAATCTCCTTCACTAAAAGACTATCAAATGCTCATCTTCCAGCCTATTTTACTGACCTGATACCTGCCAAACGGCGTCTTGCGCCGCCCACACACCCCACCGACGTCCTTCCCCCGTATGGTACCACATGCATGAATTGTAATATATACACATACACTGCTTTTCTGGACCAGCAGGCAAAAACATCTTTTGTCATCATCAGAACAGGACATTGCACGCCTTTCTCGGCTTTGCTGGGGGATGCTCCGCCCACAGTGCCAGGTCCGGGCTACGAGTTGCCCGTGCAAGTTCCCTAAGGCAGTGTGTTCACAGCAGAGGGGCACGCAGCTCCGCCGCACCTCACTCTACACAATGCTATGTATTAATCCTCTCTAAACGGAACTGTCCCGGAGTCACACGGGTGATTTGATCCTACAGGCTAAGCCAGCGACAGCACTTCCCCTCCCCCGAGAAGTGGAAGGGAGACTCCCTAATCTATGGGCTGTCCCCTGAGAAAAGAAGGAATCCTGGCCCCGCCCTCTATCAGTCCCCAGCTCCGCGGAATCTGCTCGGGGTGGGCGTGTCCTTCGTGTACTTACTGATCCCTTCCTCAGTCTGAACCTTCATTGTAGTTTGTTCTTCTCTGGGGAACCTGTAGCGACAGTTCAGATGAGTGGGCCTCTTCGGATCAAAAATATTGAAAACATCTCCCGAAAAACACGGATACCCCATCGACGGATTCCGCATCCTTCTATAGTTTCATCCGATCTGGGTGTAAAAACGCGCTCAAATGACCTATAAGTAAAGTAGCAGCTAACATCTTCCCAATACAATAGGGCTTATTTACAAGCCCCTTGCGCCACCGGTGCGTCACCTTTTTCCCATGTTAAAAGTGACGAACTGTCGGCGCAAGTGTCTTGTAAATAGTGCACTATATGCAACAGCGTTCTGCTGTGATTGGTCCATGTGAGAGAACCCCGAGGCAACGTAAACAAAATACACGCAGAAAGTGTCATCCGCTTGTGGGCTGCATACCTCTCAAGATTCCTAGGTCCACAAACGAGTAGTGCATTTGGTGCATTATTTTATTATTTTTTTTTTTTTTGCTTTGTATTCTGAGCCTTGAAGTCCCGATTTTATACTGGGATGAACCGGACAACAAATCTTAGAATGCAAAGTAAAAACCTGATCACCACAGCACCACCACAGCATCACTCAGCACCACTGTGAGAAGTTGGCCTGATATATGATGCTCACTAATTCTAGTGATCACCTTGTATCAGTCCAAACAACCCTTATGGTGATTGGTTGTAAGTCAACCTTATAGACCAGCTATCCTAATGGTAGCATGGACAAAGCAGTCTTAGGCTAAACTCTTTTGGCATGTGAAGCCAGCTGTTTTACCACATATAACCCCTTGAATACCAGATGAAAGGACACCACACAGGTTGTAATGAAAATAAACAATATATTAATAACAAGCACCTCTGAACTCTTTATGAGGTCAGAGGGCTAAGCACATGACCAAATCTTAGGAAAAATAAGTCAAGTTGCACAAAATTACAATGGTGCCCTAGGGGCACGACAAACCATATACAAGTAAATGGTATAAGTAGAACGATAGAAGGAATGGAGCTGTCCAGAGGCTGTAGGTTCGCTAGGACTACACGATCTTCACCTTAGGTAAGTAATAGGAGGCCCACGGGACGCTTGTGCAGAGTGTGAACTCACACGTGAGATGCGTAACAATGTCTATGGACAGTAAAGTTCAAGAAAAAGGTGAGTACGAACAATCCTGACTAGGTAGGACTAAAACGACTGTGAATCTGAACACTAGGAGAGTCAAGCTACCCTTGAGCACCGAAATGCTCTTGTTACCTCACCCACGGGCTGCGGGTGCATAGGTGCGAAGTCATGTCGGGTTTCTGCGTTGAAGTCTATGGAGCCTGGAAGAAAAGATGCTGCAGGCGACCAGGAGGAAGCTGTCCGGTGCGATCCACGGGTGGATCGAGGAAGAAGAGGACCTGAAAGCAGATGGGACAGTGTTCAAAGTCACTAGCCAGTGACCGGTGTGGAACCAGGAGGGAACCAGATGCTGTCGTCGCGATCAGGTGAAGAGTGGACGCTTGTCTCTGCAGCCACGTAGACCAGGAGGTGTCTTCGACGACCAGGATGGAGGCACGAGCTGTCCCACGCAGGCTCTCGCTGTCGGCTGTGTCTGATCCGGATTTGGAGTCAACATGCCTTGGCAAAGGCAACCCACGCGGTGAGTGGAAACGGCGTCTGGAGTGGACCAGAAGGGTCTGGGGTGCTCCTCTTTTGGAAGGGAGCAAGGGCCAGTCTGGAGCAACCAGACCAGCAGTGTAGTTTTCAAAGTTCGTCGTCTAGGAGGCCACTAGCCAGCTGGCAAGTGACCAGACAACGCGTCGAGCAGCAAACAGGCAGAAGGGCCCCACGCAGATCTCGTGGATGCTGGAGGGCTGATCTTCGGTGCAGGAGCTGCTCTGGACTAGGGCTTCTCAATCCCCAAAGCACTTGGTCGAGTTTACTGTGAGAAGTTGGCCTGATATATGATGCTCACTAGTTCTAGTGATCACATTGTATCAGTCCAAACAACCCTTATGGTGATTGGTTGTAAGTCAACCTTATAGACCAGCTATCCTAATGGTAGCATGGACAAAGCAGTCTTAGGCTAAACTCTTTTGGCATGTGAAGGCAGCTGTTTTACCACAATATAACCCTTTGAATACCAGATGAAAGGACACCACACAGGTTGTTATGAAAATAAACGATATATTTATTAATAACAAACACCTCTGAACTCTTTGAGGTCAGAGGGCTAAGCACATGACAATCTCTTAGGAAAAATAAGTCAAGTTGCACGAAATCACAATGGTGCCCTAGGGGCACGACAAACCATATACTAAGTAAGTGGTATGTGAAAGTCAATAGAAGGAATGGAGCTGTCCAGAGGCTGTAGGATCGTTGGGACCACGCTACACTAACACTAGGTAAGTAATAGGAGGCCCACGGAACGGGTGTGCAGAGTGTGAACTCGCACGCGAGATGCGTAACAACGTCTATGGACAGTACAGTTCAAGTTAAAGGTGAGTACGGACAATCCTGACTAGGTAGGACTAAAACGACTGTGGAACTGGACACTTGGACCGTTAAACTACCCTTGAGCACCGAAATGCTCTCGTTACCTCACCCACGGGCTGCGGGTGCATAGGTGCGAAGTTGTGTCGGGTTCTCGCGTTGAAGTCGATGGAGCCTGAAAGAAAAGATGCTGCAGGCAACCAGGAGGAAGATGTCAGGTGCCATCCAAGGGTGGATTGGTGAAGGAGACCTGAAAGCAGAGGGGACAATGTTCACAGTCACTAGCGAGTGACTGGAGTGGAACCAGGAAGGAACCAGATGTCGTCGCGATCAGGTGAAGAGTGGACGCTTGACTCTGCAGCCACGTGGACCAGGAGGTGTCTTCGACGACCAGGATGGAGGCACGAGCTGTCCCACGCAGGCTCTCGCTGTCGGCGGTGTTAGATCCGGAATCGGCGTCAACAGGCCTTGGCAATGGCAACCCACGCGGTGAGTGAAGAAAGCGTCTGGTGCGGACTAGGAGAGTCCAGGGTGCCCCTCTTTTGTAAGGGAGCAAGGGCCAGTCTGGAGCAACCGGACCAGCAGCAAAGATTTCAAAGTTCGTCATCTAGGAGTCCACTAGCCAGCCGGCAAGTGACCAGACAACGCGTCGAGCAGGAACCAAGCAGAAGGGCCCCACGCAGATCTCGTGGATGCTGGAGGGCTGATCTTCGGTGCAGGGGCTGCTCGGGGCTGGGGCTTCTCAGTCCCCAAAGCACTTGGTCGAGTTTACCTCGGGAGTCGTGCTGGAAGCGAAGTGCAGTTTCTTTCAAGATGGCTGGTCCAACGTGTCTTGTCGCACCCACGGGTCTCAGCTTTGCTACAGATGTGGGTTGAGGTCGGAGAGGTCTGGGAATCCGGGTCTCGTCGGGCACTGAAGTCTGGATCCTCGAGGGAAGACGACAAAGGGAAGCCGCTGGACGCTTGATGGTGCCTGCTTATGCAGGGTGGACACTCCTTGCCCACAAGGGAGATTCTTCAGTCTTCTGTGGAGCAGAACGTCGAAGTCCAGAGTTTCTTCTTGTAAAGTTGTTCAGGATAATCTGATTTGGAATGGTACCAGCTCCTACCTTTATCCTGCTAAAGGGGGCTGCACTACTGACTAGGTCCCTCCCCTGGGTGGGACCAGTAAGGGGGGTGGCTACACCCCCAATCCTTTGTCCGGCTTCCCGCCAGGGCTGGGGCAGGGATGCCCCAGCAACTGGTTGGAACCGGTGTATGCACAGGACACCTTGTGTACCCCGGGCATGTCTCATTCCTTTCAAGCCTACCCTACCCAATACACAAAATCCTGTCTGGGGTGGTGCTAGCACCTCCCAAAGCAGGAAACCCTTTGTCCAAGCCACCTTCGCTGGAAGGACTCCCAGCAGCAGAAGGTCAGACTTGTGTCTGTGGTGGCAGCATCCATTTTGTGATGCCAAGGCTCGAGTTAACTTTAACCGGGGTTCTCAGTTACATACATGTCGTGTCTCTCTAGAAGGGTGGGATGCTACCCCCGTCGCCTGAATTGGTGATGTGGTAGTATTCCAAATCGTATGACACCTTACTCGACATGTTTTGATAATGTTATACCAGAGTTGGCATTTACCCGCGAGGATTATAATGCACTTAAGAGTATATGGTATAGCGTTATCATGGAACAGCTATAAGGACTTGGTTCCGTAAGCTGCAAATGGGCTCAGCTAATGCCAGAGCACCATCTCACATAATTCCAAGCACTCTGCCTCCAGGATTGATAAGGCCTTCCATAGGAGTGACTGATAGGAAGATATGTGTCCACTTTAGGTTTAGATATAGGGAACTATATCTAAAGCAAAGGGTGATTACACCACCTTGCCCCAGCTGTGGTGCAGCCAGTTGTGTCTGTTTAGATGGCCAGCCAGGGGTGGCATAATACATGCTTCAGCCCCTGGTAGGCCCTGGGTACACCTATGCCCTGGGTACCTATGGTACACTGTACAGGGACTGATAAGGTGGCCCAGTACCAATTGGTAAATGCACCTAAGGTACATGGTTGTCAATTTAGAGAGAGAACAGCTAGGCTGTGGGTCTGATTAGCAGGCCCACAGCCAGGGAAAGTCGTAAACCAGTGAAGCAAAAAGCAAAAATCTGGGGTGACCATAGGATTGCAGACCCCACTCTCCTACATTTACCTCGGGAGTCGTGCTGGAAGCGAAGTGCAGTTTTCTCCAAGATGGCCGGTCCCACGTGTCTCGTCGCACCCACGGATCTCAGCTGTGCTGCAGATGTGAGTTGAGGTCGGAGAGGTCTGGGAATCCGGGTCTCGTCGGGCTCTGAGGTCTGGATCCTCGAGGGAAGACGACAAAGTGAAGCCGCTGGACGCTTGATGGTGCCTGCAGTTGCAGGGTGGACACTCCTTGCCCACAAGGGAGATTCTTCAGTCTTCTGTGGAGCAGAACGTCGAAGTCCAGAGTTTCTTCTTGTAAAGTTGTTCAGGATAATCTAATTTGGAATGGGACCAGCTCTTACCTTTATTCTCCTAAAGGGGGCTGCACTACTGACTAGGTCCCTCCCCTGGGTGGGACCAGGAAGGGGGGTGGTTACACCCCCTATCCTTTGTCCGGTTTCGCGCCAGAGATGGGGCAGGGATGCCCCCAGCAACTGGTTTGAGCCGGAGTATGCACAGGACACCTTGTGTGCCCCAGGCATGTCTCATTCCTTTCAGGCCTGTCCCACCCAATGTCCAAAATCCTGTCTGGGGTGGTGCTAGCACCTCCCAAGGCAGGAAACCCTTTGTCCAAGCCTCCCTCGCTGGAAGGTCTCCCAGCAGCAGGAGGTCAGACTTTTGTCTGTGGTGGCAGCATCCATTTTGTGATGCCAAGGCTCGAGTTAACTTTAACCGGGGTTCTCAGTTACATACATGTCGTGTCTCTCTAGAAGGGTGGAATGCTACCCCCGTCGCCTGAATTGGTGAGGGGGTAGTATTCCAAATCGTATGACACCTTACTCGACATGTTTTGATAATGCTATACCAAAGTTTAGCATTCAACCGCGAGGATTATAATGCACTTAAGAGTATATGGTATCGCGTTATCATGGAACAGCTATTAGGACTTGGTTCCGCAAGCTGCAGATAGGCTCAGCTCATGCCAGAGCACCATCTCACATAATTCCAAGCACTCTGCCTTTAGGATTGATAAGGCCTGCCATAGGAGTGACTGATAGGAGTATATGTGTCCATTTTAGGGTTAGATATAGGTATACTATATCTACAGCAAAGGGTGATTACACCACCTCGCCCCAGCTGTCGTGCAGCCAGTTGTGTCTGTTTAGATGGGCAGCCAGGGTTGGCATAATGCATGCTTCAGCCCCTAGTAGGCCCTGGATACACCTATGCCCTGGGTACCTATGGTAAACTCTACAGGGACTGATAAGGTGGCCCAGTACCAATTGGTAAATGCACCTAAAGTACATGGTTGTCAATTTAGAGAGAGAACAGCTAGGCTGTGGGTCTGTTTAGCAGGCCACAGCCAGGGAAAGTCGTAAACCAGTGAAGCAAAAATCTGGGGAGACCATGGGATTGCAGACCCCACTCTCCTACAACCACCACAGCACCACTCAGCACCACCACATTATCATTACCTCATCGTCCCTCCCTCGCTTCCCTTCCTTACGCAATGAGGCATCCCTGCCTCACCAGACATCCATACCCCGTGATTTCTCACGCGGGGACTAAAAGTAGCCCCCACCCCCTCAAACCTCCTGTTTTTTCTTTGTCTCACCTGTTGAGACGCGCGTACCATGCGCTGGCCGTTTGCGGTGCTGTGGTCTTCTTGTTTGAGTTTCTTCTTCGTTTTGGATTCTTCATGGGGATGTCTTCTCCCTCGTTGTATTCTGCCTGCTGGGCCTGGCGGTGCCGGTCTGGACAGCGCGGGGCCTTCCCTCACCGCGTCTGGAGTAGCGGTGCACTTTTGGCGGCAGAGAGGACGGGGTCCGGCTGACTGAGTCACCGGTCCTGGGTGGCTGGGGCTGTCTTTCCGGGTCAGAGGCCGGAAGGGGAAGTGGCGGCAGTGGGGACGGCTGGGATCCTCGACTGGATGTTTCTGGTCCTCGTTACAGTAAGGGCCTCGTGTGAGGCTGTTTTTTATTATGCTTCAGTGTGTTTGCCTCTGTTTCAAAGGTTCCTGTGCTGCTGTGTTTTTGAAATCTGCTCCCTATTTTAGCCCTGGCTGTACTGTACTTCTGGTTGCTGTGTCATTTTGGCATCGCGTGCTACAGAGCGCTTACATGTTTTGTCCTCCTCTTCTGTGGATGAGGGGACTATCCCTGCTCGCCGGACTACGTCCCTGGGTCCCGGTGTTCTTCTGCCCTGCTATCGGCTCCTGGGGTCCAGGTCTTGATTGTGGGTGCGGGGCTCGCTCCTTGGTAGACGGATTCCTACTGCACGCGAGTCCTCTCATTCTGCGGTGGGTCTGGTGGACTCTCCCTCTGGGGACTCTTCTTCTTCGTGTGCTGCCGGGCCTTCTGCCTCTTCAGGGATGTTTTTTCGTGGGGAAGAGGTTCCTGCGATTCTCCCACACGTTAGGGTGGTCTTGGCCTTTCTCTTCTCCCGTGGGGTCGGATGTCATGTTTCCACAGTATGTTATGCCCCCTGTGCTCGCTATGCCCTTTCATGGTTGCATCATGGTCTTGATTTCGGGAGAGTGGCATGTTCTAGAGCTCTCTTCAGTTCCCTGCTTTTGGCGGATGCTTTTCTCCCTGGAGGAGGGGGGGTCTTTCTTCCTCACTCCATCACAGTGGATGCCATGTTGGCCACCCTGATTGGTCATACGGCTATCAATCCAGAGGATTGTTATCTTACTGTTGCTTGTGATATGTATGTGGAGGGGGATCTGGATTTGGGCTTTTCTGCTGGTAACTTATCTGTGCGTACTGGCTTTTACTCTGTTCTTGCGGCACGATCATTGGTGTCTGCCTTTGGGAAGCTGGCCATGGCTATTCTCCTTGGTTTTAGCTCGCTGTATTTGTGAATGAGTGACTGGAGGGCTGTTTCTTCGGAGTAATCCTATCTTCTGCAGCTCCCCTTTGATGACTGGATACTTTTTGGTGAACGGCTGGACAGTATGTTCTCCAAGGCCTTCATAGTTCGTGTGCGTGCTTTGCCTTACGAGGGTGTGGCGTCTGCGTCTGGCTCTCGTCGCTTCTGAAATACGGCTCCTTCCTCCGCTTCTTCCTTCCGGTCTGCCCGGCAGTCCTCGGGGTCCTTTTTCATCCCGTCGGCGCTTGTTCTGGCCCTATTGGTCTTCTACCTTTGCTGGGCCCGAGGATCCGTTGGTTGCCTTCGTGTGGTTTTCCTGACATCAGCGGCATTTTGGCCTCCGGACCTGTGGGCGGGAGGCTGTTGTTTTTCCTGGAGGCTTGGCGGCTGGTTGTGACGGATCTCTGAGCATCATTCCGTTGGTGGGGGTCCGGGACTTCATGACGTTTATCGATTTGCAGGACGCCTACCTTCATGTTCCGGTGGCTCAGGCTCATCAGCAGTTTCTACGTTTTGCGGTTGGCAACTCCCTCTTCTAGTTTGCGTTTTTTCCATTTGGGCTGTAGTCCGCTCCTCGGGTCTTCACCAAGCTTTTGGCCCCTTTGGTGGCCCTGATCCACTGTCTGGGGATATTTCTACTTCCATATCTGGAAGAATGGTTAATTCATGCTCCCTCTTTCCAGTTGTCTCTAGGTCACACAGAAGTGGTTCTGGCCGTTTTGAGGGAGCACGGCTTTCTTGTCATGTTCCGTCCCATGATAGTCTCTTCATTTGGGCCCGGTTTCGGACTGATTTGGGGGTGGTCACTCTGCCCGAGGCTCGGGTGGCCAAGATTCATTCTCACATACTGTCTCTTCTGTCCGGACCAGTGCAGGTGGCTGCTCGTTAGCTCCAGGTTCAGGGGGATATGGCAGCCACGGTTTTTCTGGTTCCATGGGCCAGGTTTCATTTACACACGCTGATGGCTCATGTACTGGCGCCTTCCCCTCTCTTCTCCGATCCCGGTTTCCCCTCAGATCAAGACGGCTCTGGGTTGGTGGCTGGTTCGAGATCTGCTGCTTCTCTCTCTCTCTCTCTCTCGCTCTCTCTCTCTCTCTCTCTCTCTCTCTCTCTCTCTCTCTCTCTCTCTCTCTCTCTCTCTCGGCGGTCCGTTTGGCTCTGTTGACCTTCTGCAGGTTTCCTTGGTCCTGATCAGGACGGACATCTTCTCTGCCATGGCTTACATAACCGGACAAGGGGGGACCGGGTCCTCTTCTCTGGCCCTGGTGGCGAGGTTCTTTGTTTGGGTGGAGTCTCATCTGTTTGCTCTCTCTGCGATCCATATTCGGGGGGTGTCCAATTCCCTGGCGGATGCCCTCAGCAGGGCCATTCCGTCCTCTGTGGATTTCTGCCTTCGTCCGGAGTTGTTTGTGGATCTGACGATGCGTTGGGGTGTTCCGGTGGTGGACCTCTTTGCGAATGTGGACAGTGCCTTGGTGTCCCGCTTTGTCTCCCGCAGTCGGGAGGGGTCGGCCTGGGCGGTGGATGCTCTCTCCTGCCCTGGGCCCCGCGGGCTTCTGTATGCCTTTCCTCCTTTCCCCCTTCTTCTCCGCTTCCTGCTGCGGGTACGCTCCTCGGGGGCTTCTGTGATTCTGGTGGCTCCGGCTTGGCCTCGTGCCTCCTGGTGGAGAGGAGGTCGGAGGTGGAGTGGTTGCTGCCTCTGTCTCCGTCCCCTTTGATTTTTCCTGCCGTTACAGCCGGATGTTCTGGCCCGGATGCGCTTGGAGGTTGAACGATTGGGTCTTCTGCGTCAAGGGGTTCCGGCTGGTTTGACCTCTACTCTTCAGGCGGCTAGGCGCGCGTCGACCAACAAGTCTTACCTGCGGCACTGGCGTTCTTTCAATTTGTGGTGTCTTGTCAAGGGTTTGGACCCTACTTCCTCTTCTTTGTTTGAGGTGATGCTGTTTCTTTTGGAGGGTGCTGCCTTGGGCTTGAAGGTTTCTTCCCTTCGTTTGCAATGGGCTGCGATTAAGGCGTTTAGGAGCTCTTGGGGCACTCTCTCTTTTTCTGAGGGCTTGGTCAATCGCCTTTTTAGGGTTTGGGTAATGTTCTTCCTACCCCTCGGAGGCATTTTCCGACCTGGGATCTGTCTCTGGTCTTGGACGCCTTGATGTCCTCTCCCTTTGAACCCTTACTTTCTGTGGATCTGCGCCTGTTGTCCTTCAAGTCTTTCTTTTTGGTGGCCGTTTCCTCTGCTTGCCGCCTGGGTGAACTGGGTGCTCTTTCTTCCAAACGCCCTTTTTGTCGGGTTTTTGAGGACGGGATCGTGTTGCGGCCGATTCTTTCCTTTCGTCCTGAAGTGGACTCTCAGTTCCACAGGGATCAGGAGTTGGTTCTTCCTTCCTTTTTTGATTCCCCGTCCTTGGAGTCTGAGGTGCGGCTTCACTCTTTGGATGTTGGGTGGACTCTCCTGGTCTATTTGGAGCGGGTCGCTCCTTTCCGTCTCTCGGATTACCTTTTTGTTAATTTTGGGCCTGTGAATCGGGGTTTACGTCCTTCTACTCCTTCCTTGAGTCGTTGGGTTCGTTTGCTGATTTCTTTGGCGTACAAGGAGGGGGGGGCACCTTTCTCCTTGGGGGGTTCAGGGTTGTTTCACTCGCTCCATGGCTGCTTCCTGTGCGGAGGTCCAAGGGGCTTTCATTTCTGGGATTTGCCGGGCTGCCGCCTGGGCTTCCCCGTTGACCTTTGCCTCTCATTACGGGATTGGACAGGAGGTTGACTGTGCTGTTGTCTTTGGACACAAGGCTCTTTCCACTATGGTTCCTGCATAGTGGTTTTTCCCTTGTTTTCTGTGTTTTTTATTAAACCTGTTTTTGCATACCTTCTTTGGTTGTCCTGTTTGGCTTTGTACATCTCATTGTGTAAGGAAGGGAAGCGAGGGAGGGACGATGAGGTAATGCCTCAATTACTTACCGGTAATTGCATTACTCTGAGTCCTACTCCCTCGCTTACCTTACTTACATCCCTCCCTCCCTGATGGTCCAGGCCAACCTTTGGTATGGTTTCGGTCTATGTGGTATTACAGGAGGTTTGAGGGGGGTGGGGGCTACTTATAGTCCCCGCGTGATAAATCACGTGGTATGGGTGTCTGGTGAGGCATTGATGCCTCATTGCGTAAGTAAGGGAAGCGAGGGAGTAGGACTCCGAGTAATGCAATTACCGGTAAGTAATTGAGGCACTCGGAACCCCAACAGCACTACTCAGCACCACCACAGCATCTCTCAGCACCACCACAGCCCCACTCGGCACCACCACTCAGCACCACCACATTATCACTCACCACCACATTATCACTCACCACCACATTATCACTCACCACCACATTATCACACAGCACCACCACATTATCACACTGCATCACTCGGCACCACCACAGCACCACTCAGCATCACCACAGCACCACTCAGCAGCATCACCACAGGATGGTTTTACAATAACAACTCATCATTCAATTGTCGAAGACCCTCATTTAAATATTTAGTTTTGTCTAGTACCACAACATTTCCACCTTTGTCGGATTGCCTAATGACAATACTACGGTCAGATTTTAAACTGTCAATTGCCATGATTTGTTTGGCTGTCAAATTCTTATTTGTCCATGCTATCTTGTGATTGCGTATTATAGTCTAGTCTTTCAAGACCCCTCTTTCGAATACGTCCATTGCATCGCATTGGATCAGTAGTAGGAATACAGATTTCGGTTTGAAACTAGTTCCAGGATTGTCCCCCACATCAATGCCCAATGTATCCCATTCTGGAGTATCATTGGCATTCTCACAATTCGAGTCAACAGCATGCAATAGTTCCACATCATATGTATCAAGATTACTGCTGATCGTAGGAGTACTTACAGTTCCAATAGTCTTTGGTTTGGTCGCAAACCATTTCTTAAGTTTGAGTTTCCTTGAAAACAAAAATCAATCAATCCGTGTTTCGGCAAAGTTCATTTTTAAATGAGGGTCTTCGACAATTGGATGATGAGTTGTTGTTGTAAAACCATCCATGATGAGATACTGAAATCCAATACAGCTTTCAGAGATCTGTTAACTGAATGGAGGGACAAGGGACTACTGGAATGTGAGGAGTATCAATATTTGTACTGTGCACATCCCAGGATACCTATTTTGTATTTGCTTCCCAAACTACATAAGGACCCCATTGTTCCACCTGGGCGTCCTATCGTATCGTCTATTGGATCGTTACTTGAACATACATCCAAGTACATAGATCACTATCTAAGACCCTATGTGATAGCTCTCCCCTCATATATCAAAGAAACCACACATTTCCTGACGGTTGTTAATGGGATACACTGGGATGATCACTACACCTTGGTAACATTAGACGTAAGCAGTTTTTATACCAGCATACAACATGAGCCGGGTCTAGAGGCAGTGAGACACTTTAAGGACGCGATCTGTTTCTTTTTTACAACATTCTGAAATGATCATATCTATGATCGATTTATGTCTCAAAAATAACTTTTTTTCTTTGATAACATCATGTATCGACAGTCACAGGGCACTGTCATGGGGACCTGCTTCGCCCCCAGCGATGCAAATTTATTCATGGGCTGGTGGGAGGAGCAGGTCGTGAGGGAAATGGCAGAATTTGACAACATTGCCCTGTGGCTTAGATACATTGAAATTTTTTTCCTTTGGTGTGGGGATGAAGTATCTGTCAAATTATTTATTGACAAACTCAATCTTAACCATTTGAATTTGAAACTGACTGAACCTATCAGCAATGAATCTATTGAGTTTCTTGATGTAACTGTGGTTTAGAGAACAGTCAGCTGAATACTAGACTCTTTCGAAAGAAAACTGCGTGGAACAGCATTCTTAACGCTACTAGCTGTCACCCTCGCAATTTAGTGTACAGTATACCATTTGGTGAGCTGCTACGCGCTAAGCGCAATTGCAGCACACGGGAGGCATACAAAGAAGAAGAAAAAGTTGTGTCAATGATTTTTGAATAGGGGTTACAGTAAAAAACATGATTGACAAAACTATAATACGTGTTGATCAGAAGAACAGAGAGGAATTGCTGAACCCCAGAAAGGAGACTGAGGAGTCAGAGAAAGTAAGGTTTATCACCAGCTTTTCTGGACAGGCACACGAGGTGCGCAATATTTTTAAAAAACACTGGCACGTCTTACAGACGGATAACCATCTAAATAAATACCTGAGTGATAATCCCCAAATCACCTTTTGGAAAGGGAGATCACTTAGAGATGAGTTAAGTAATAATTATGTCACTTCATCAGCAGCGAAGAAGAATCTGGTAACTGCAGGTTTCAAATGCTGCCGTAGGTGCAAAGCTTGTAAATATAGTCGAGATTGCAAGACAATAACTGTACCCAATACAGGTAGGGAGTTCATTATACGCAAACGACTTACTTGCCTTACACCATATAGTGTTTATGTATTGATGTATCCTTGCAACAAGTGGTATGTTGGCAGTACTAAGCATGAAGCCAAGAAAAGGGTGTTGGAACATCTACGTGCCATACGCAACAACAATAGGCAATACCCCATTGCGAGGCACTTCTTTGAAAAACATATGCAGGATGAGACGCTTGTCCGGCTGGTGGTGATAGACAATGTTGATCTGGGGGTGAGAGGGGCAATCGTGAACTGTCCCTCAGGAAATTGGAATCCAAGTATATTGTTGATTTCGAATGTTTAACTCTGAATGGATTCAATATCAGTGAGGAATTGGCAATACACTTACATGAATAAGCCTGAGAGTAACATCATTTGTATACAATGTCTACAGTCTTCTTGATTTTAAATATCAGTATTTTTTTATTGTTTTTAGATTTCACTATAGACTTGGTGGCGGAAGAATATGGATCATGATGCGGGACTTTGTTGATAAACAGTTACAAAGGCCTTGTCTAACAATTAGCCCACTGGGGCTTAATTGAATTGTTGGAAATTCTACTGTAAAATTAGCCCACTGGGGCTAGGATGCTTGTGGTGTATGCCTATTGAGGCTTTGATCGAACTTTGTGATGGTTTCTTAGCAACAACTAACACTGGATAAGTCACCACCATTACCGCGCGTCATTGCAAAACGCGGGCCGGGAGCAACCAATCACAAGAATGCTCTCCATGACAGAAACGAACTATATTACTGATAGCGTTTGTTTCACTTTATGACAGGCTGAATAACTAAGAACGATATGTAATATTTTATTCTCGATCCCGGAAAAATTATGCATTTTTTCAGACATTTACATGGCAATATATGTGAAATTTTGTGCTACATCAGTTGTGGGTGGTACTTAGCCATGATAGGTATCAGTGCGTGTGATGTATATATTATTGCGGTATGTTCGCGATTTTGTAAGAAACATGCAACGTACTGAACTTGTGTCATGTAGTAATGTACATTACAAGATGTCTTCCGCCATACCAAGCTTGTACACATGCACTAACAATATTGAGGGTGTTAGGTATTTAAAAATGGCCGCACACACTGTACGATGAGCGTGACCAAGCCGTAATGGCGAAACGCGTCGTGGAGATTTTTACACCTGCAGAATAAATTCTTTAACTGGAGCTTATAGGTGTCCTGTTTTCTTCAGTAAATTGAAGTTGTCGTGGAGTGAATTTGGAAGCCTACCGGTGGCTGCAAAAGGACCGACCGTGACAGCCGAATTCCTGTACCGGTACTAGTGGAGTGTTTTTATATATAGATAGATATAGATAGATATAGATAGATATAGATAGATATAGATAGATAAAGGTATAGATAGAGGTATAGATAGAGGTATAGATAGAGGTATAGATAGAGGTATAGATAGAGGTATAGATAGAGGTATAGATAGAGGTATAGATAGAGGTATAGATAGAGGTATAGATAGAGGTATAGATAGAGGTATAGATAGAGGTATAGATAGAGGTATAGATAGAGGTATAGATAGAGGTATAGATAGAGGTATAGATAGAGGTATAGATAGAGGTATAGATAGAGGTATAGATAGAGGTATAGATAGAGGTATAGATAGAGGTATAGATAGAGGTATAGATAGAGGTATAGATAGAGGTATAGATAGAGGTATAGATAGAGGTATAGATAGAGGTATTGATATAGGGAGAGAGAGAGAGAGAGAGAGATTGCACCCTCTTATTTTTCACCTTATTCATCTTCCGCTCAATCAACACATCATCCACAAATACACACACCTACTTGCTGCCTTTCTTGGCTGGGCTTATCAATTATTCTTCGTTAATTCAAAGTTCAGGCCCTTTATTCAGCCTTCTTGGTAACTACTACCCGTGAATAGCAGTGGGTAATTTGCACACTTCCGTCCTTTCTTGCGTCCTTTCTACCGCACACTGTGTGTACTTTATGCACTAGCTTGCTTCCTTAGATGTGGTACTTGTTTCTCTTGCTCCCACTGCGGAATCCAACACCCTATCTGTGTAATGAGCTGGAAATCCAAAGATCCACTTCACTGACAAGGCAGTGGGTAGTTTGCGTGTCTCCAGCCTTGCTTATTTTTTACCTTTTTCATCTTCCACTCAATCAACACAACATCCACACTTGCACACAACTACTTTCTGCATTCCTTAGCTGTGATTATCAACTATTCTATTTCATTCCTATTCAAAGTGCAGGCCTTTATCGAACCTTTTCATTGTAACAACTACCCCGGCCGAAGGCACTGTAAATTTGCACACTTGCTCCCTTTCTTGGCTGGGGTTATCAATTATTCTTCAATTTCATATTCTGATTCAAACTCCAGGCCCTTTATCGAGCCTTTTTGTAGTAACTACTGTTCCAGGAATTCTGCTCCTACATAGAACTGTGCATAAAGACTTAGGACCTCAGTCAATTACAGTGTACCAAAACCCACCTTACTACCCAAACCCCCTACCAGACTAGCAATCACTGACTCATTGGTTCTTCATCCCATAGCAAAAACACCAATGACTAGTCAACCCAGAACATGCGACTTAGATTACCTCAAGTAAGTGAGATAACAAGAGCACTCTTTCGTTATAGTCTTACACCAGTCCAAAACAAGGAGTAAATAAAGACCAGTGCAAGTTTGAAATGTTTATTTCTAACGCAGTGATCTCATGTGCAGTACCTTAAATAATACAACCAAACATATTATCAGAAACAAGGTTGTCAGCATTGTTACTATTCCATAAAATACAAAGGGAGAAAGCTTCCTATAATGCTAAAGGGAAAAACACATTTAAAATATACCTACATTTCACCCTCCCTACCTAGCAGGTTAGTTTATAACTATAGAAGGTCTCATAGGATTACATGGGCGGACCCATACCTCTGTTACTCAGCAGTAGTGGATCACATTGAGTTCTGCACAAACTGTCAGGATACCAATGTTCTCCAACTGTGTGTAATTATGCCTCCACAATGCATTATTAAACACGCCAGTATCAGAGGTGGCCACAGCTGCATATGTTATGTTATGTTATATAGCTTTTATATAGCGTACGGCTACTCGGTAGGAGTGTCCCGACGCTTTCCACCATCAACTCATAATGAAATAACACAACACAGCTAAAAACAGACATCAGAAAAAACCAAAAAAAACAGTAGGCAGTAAAACAGACTAAGAATTAAAAAGCCAAGTCTTCAGGCCCTTCCTAAACTGGAGCAAGTTGGCAGTGCTACGGAGAGGAAATGGAAGAAGATTCCAAAGCTGGGGGGCTCTGCAACTAAAAGACCGCCCTCCCGCGCGGGCCTTCCTCACCCGCGTGACCACAGCTTTAAAGAGGGATTCCGAACGGAGGGAACGAACTGGACGATAGAAAGTCAATCTCCGCTGCAGATATCCAGCTCCTGATCCATGCAGAGCTTTATGCATCAGGGTCAGGGATTTAAACTGGATCCGCTTCCTAATGGAGAGCCAGTGAAGCGTCTGAAGCAACCCAGGAGCTCGAGCTCGTCTCCCTAGGCCAAAGATCGCCCGGGCAGCAGAGTTCTGCACCACCTGAAGGCGCTGGACCAGGTAATCGGGGAGGCCAAGAAAGAGAGCATTGGCATAGTCTAGCCTCGAGCCGACAAGAGCCTGCACAGTAATCCTCCTATGCTCCTCAGACAACAGAGGCAAAATTTTGCGAAGCATTTTTAGTATTCCATAGCAGGTGCCGGCCAGGCCAAGAATGTGAATTCGTAGCGACAGCTGGTTGTCCAGCTTGACGCCCAAATTTTTGGCCACCACGGAGGACTGTGCAGGAGGGCTCATGTCGGACGGCCACCAATGCTGCCACTCCGGATCGGCAACGCAACCAAAAAATAAAATCTCGGACTTGCCCGAGTTGGCCCTCAGACTGTTCCGCTGGAACCAGTCGAAGACCAGCGCAAGGCAGTCCCGGATTCTCTCTCCATCAAACTCTTGATCTTTCCCGCATGTGAAGAGGAGTTGCGTGTCGTCGGCATAAGAGACGATCTGGGCCCCGTACGCCTCCACCAAGGCCGCCAAAGGGGACATAAAGATGTTAAATAACGTGGGGCTCAACACAGAGCCCTGTGGAACCCCAACTCCCAATGGCGGCATCTCGGCGGAGCTCTGGGAAACCCAGACCGTCTGGCGGCGGCCTTCAAGGAAAGAAGTAAACCACCTGAGCACGGTCCCCCTAAGGCCTATGTCATAAAGCCTAGTTAAAAGCGCCTTATGGGGGACGGTGTCGAAAGCCGCCGAAAGATCTAACATGACCAGCATGGCCCTACCGCCGGCATCCAGAGTCTCCCTGATGTTCTCAGTCACCTCTATCAGAGCCGTTTCCGTACTAAAGTTAGGACGGAAGCCCGATTGAGATGGATGGAGCAGATTATTAGCTTCCAAAAAGCTCGACAGAACACCGTGGGCATGTTTTTCCGTTAGCTTCGCTAACACTGGTAAAAGCGAGATTGGCCTGTAATTCGCCAAGGCCTCGGTGTCGAGCCCCGGTTTTTTTAGGAGGGGATCACCATCGCTCTTTTCCAAGAACTGGGGACCCTTCCCTCCCTCAGGGAGGCATTGAGGATAGAGTTGACAAAAGGGTTCACCACTGCCGCCATCCCGGCCAAACATTTGGCAGGGCAGGGGTCAAGTGGCGAGCCAGATTTGAGATTGGCCAGCAGCATCTGAGAGACATCGTTGGAAACAGTAGGGAAATCGGACAGCACCGCCGCAGAGATCTGCGGAAGTCTGCAGTCCACCCTCACACCGCTGCTTCCATCCGGTTCCTCCACGAAGGTGGCCTGAATGGCCTTGATCTTATTTGTGAAGAAACCAGCAAGATCGCATGCCCAAGCATCCGCCGAAGCTGGTGGGGGCGGATGGGAGCTGGGGGTCGTAAACTCCTTCACAATATTAAAGATATGGGTCGAACGTGCGACTATCATTTCGAATAACACACAGTATCCAAGATAACCTTGATCTTCCATGCTCTCACTATACACACTAAACTAACGAGACCGCTTACAAATGCGGCTAAACAAGTTATTCTCATGTGAAACAAAATACTCAGTGTTCCCTAAACAATAGCGCAAGTGCGTGTTGTGTGCAAAGCAGAGCAGGAAAGCAAAAATGGCGTTTAAGCTTCTAATAAACCCATTCTAACTTAACACATTGTGAGTGCAAGGCTCAGCGCACGACACTCTCCCTCGATTAAAGCACGTGATATTAATGTTGGCAAATTAGGAACGCAGAGTCCAAGCCTGAAGAGCAGAGTCAAGTTCAAATTTGCAAAAAAAATTATTCGCTGTTTGATAGAAAACAGTAACTAAATAATAAAGAATATGTAGAAAATTCAGTCTTAATCCAACAGCGTATAAGCACAGTATGTAGCAACAGCCTCCAAGAGGAAGTCCTTGTTCTCATCTGAAAACATTTCAGCCATCCAATTCAATAGTGAGAATGAACATTCATGTTCCTCAACGACCGGAGCCTCTATCACCATCACAGGAAAACTCTGGTCATCTTCAATGTAACTGCGTGCCAAGATGTCAAGCGCTGCTGCAAAAACATTCCAACGTCCCATTATTCCATGTATCGCTGCTAACACCATAATCCCGCTGTCAGAACAGAGCAAGTCATGAACCACTAAGGGGCTCATCAGCTGGTCATAATCCGCATTGGGAGACACCGTACTGCAGAGACACAAGTCCAGGGCCCAGTCGAAATCGCAGCTCAGGCAATGGAAGACTGGTTGAACGCATGTGAAAAAGGAAAATCGAACCGATAATCCATAAGCTGCACTCCATGTAGCTAGAGGCAGCGCTCCATAGTAACTAAGCATTCAGTTGCGGAGCAGCAACAGCTGGGACATATTCTAGTGTGATGCAGGATGTGCATCCATATTTAAGTAAACAAATTAATAGAAGCACACCGGCAACTAATGCGAGTCCTGACCTGGTCAGAACCGGTCGCTCCACTCGCTCCTTGGTGTGCCTTACTTGTGCCCCCAATCTCGCCTGCAATTGTGCCTGGTATTGTATCGATATTGTTTATTAACCTGTATTTGTGCCAGATTGTGCCCCCGATCTCGCCTGCATTGTTTTGGTGCCATTTGTTGTGCTTCTTAACCCTCCCCGCTCCCTGCCGCTGCTCCCCCGCGGCCCCACCCCCGTTCCCTCCAGCATCCCCTCCAGCATCCCCGGACCTCGCCACCCCGCTCCCACCTCCCAGCTGCTCCTCCCTCCCACTGGTAAACATAAGGGAAGTCCAGCGAGGTGAAGAGCTGTGACCGTCCTGACCTGGTCAGAACCGGTCGCTCCACTCACCCCTTGGTGTGCCTTACTTGTGCCCCCGATCTCGCCTGCAATTGTGCCTCGTATCGTATCGATATTGTTTATTAACCTGTATTTGTGCCAGATTGTGCCCCCGATCTCGCCTGCATTGTTTTGGTGCCATTTGTTGTGCTTCTTAACCCTCCCCGCTCCCTGCCGCTGCTCCCTCCCGGCCCCAGCCCCGTTCCCTCCAGCATCCCCGGACCTCGCCACCCCGCTCCCGCCTCCCAGCTGCTCCTCCCTCGCTCCGCCCCCCTCCACTCTCCACTTATGACAGAGTAGCAGACGCGCAGCGTTCACGCGCAGCGGGCGCGCCAAAGGTAAGCCCGTCTGCGCCCGTCCGCACCTGGACCGCGCCCAGCGCTAGACCCCCTGGCTCCCGCAGAGGCCATCCCTCCTGCAAAACATACAACGCCGCAACCCTCACTGCACTCAACACCGGCCGACTCCCCGATTGCCACCGAACCGCCCCAGGACGCACCCATGGGCTCTTCACCTGCCAAGCCTGCAAGTTCTGCTGCATCAGGACCCACACTACAACCGCACACGCCAAACAGAGCAACAACAACCACCTGAAGTGCATCCTGCTCAACACCAGTTCGGTCCACAGACACGCCATTGAACTATGGAACCTACTTGACACCATAACTCCGGACGTCGCCTTTCTCACGGAAACCTGGATGAACGCCTCATCAACGCCCGACATCGCCATAGCCATCCCGGACGGATACAAGATCATCCGAAGGGACCGCATCAACCAAACGGGAGGAGGCATCGCAATCGTCCACAAGAACACCATCCGCATCTCGATCAATTCCGACGACACCCTCACAGCCACCGAACACCTCTACTTCCAGATACACACCGACCCCAAGACCACACTGAGAGGCACCCTCATTTACAGACCCCCAGGACCCCGCACACAATTCAGCGAAGACATCACTGACTTTGTCAGCCCACATGCCCTCCCCTCCGTTGACTACATTCTCCTAGGGGAGCTCAACTTCCACCTGGAGAATTACAACAACACCACCACCACCCTGCTGGACAACCTCGCCAATCTCGGACTCAAACAACTGGTAAACACCCCCACCCACTACGCCGGACACACGCTCAACCCAATCTTCTACTCCAGCAAGCACATCTCCAGCCACTCCACCGGACTCCACTGGACAGACCACAGCTGCGTCCACTTCAGCTTCAGAAAGAACACAACTCACCACTTCCCGCAACAGGTCCCCCGCAGAAACTGGAACAAAATTACCGCCGACCAGCTCACCACTTCACTGAATCAAAACGCTCCCGCCAGATCAACGGACCCAAATGAAGCAGCCATCAATCTCGCACAGTGAATCACCCACTGTGCTGACGACTTAGCACCCCTGAAAAACAATCCCAACAAGCCAGGAAGCAAAAAAGCCTCCTGGTTCAACGACGACCTCAAGAACTCCAAAAAGAACTGCCGCACCCTCGAGAGAGCCTGGCGAAGAAACCCAACCACAGACAACATGACCGCCCTCAAGAACGCCACCCGCAAACACCACCAGCTGATCCGCACCACCAAGAAGTCAGCATTTAAGGATCGACTAGACAACAACGCCCACAACAGCAAGGAACTCTTCAGCATAGTCAAAGAGCTCACCAATCCCAGCGCCGGCAACAACGACCTCTGCGACTCTCTCGCCTCGTTCTTTCACAGCAAGATCGCAGACATACACAACAGCTTCGGCGACCAGACCACTGCCCCTACCACTGAACCGAAACCCCCCACCGCCACCCTCCGCACCTGGACCCCGATCAGCACCGAAGACACCATCCGCATGATGAACTCCATCCACTCCGGATCGCCTACCGACCCATGCCCCCATCACATCTTCAACAAGGCCGACTCCGCCATTGCACCCCCAACTCCAGGACATCATCAACTGCTCCTTCAACACCGCGACCTTCCCGGAGAGCTGGAAGCATGCCGAACACAGCGCCCTTCTGAAGAAACCTTCAGCAGACCCCACCGAACTTAAGAACTACCGCCCCATCTCGCTCCTCCCATTCCCCGCCAAAGTCATAGAGAAGACCGTCGACAAGCAGCTTGCTGCCTTCCTTGAGTCTAACGGTTCCCTCGACCCTTCACGGTCCGGCTTCCGAGCCAACCACAACACCGAGACCGCCCTCATCGCAGCCACAGACGACATCCGAACCCTACTCTACAACGGGGAAACAGCGGCCCTCATCCTCCTGGACCTCTCCGCAGCGTTCGCGGTTTGCCACCGCACCCTAGTACAACGCCTCAGAAACGTCGGGATACAAGATAAGGCATTGGTTGGATCATCTCGTTCCTAGCCGGAAGAACCCACAGAGTCCGCCTCCCCCCTTTCAGATCAGAGGCCACCGAAGTCATCTGCGGCGTACCACAAGGATCATCACTCGGCCCCACCCTCTTCAACGTCTACATGAGACGCCTCGCATCCATCGCACACCAACACAGCCTAAACATCCTCTCCTACGCGGACGACACTCAGCTAATCCTCTCCCTCACCAAAGACCCAACCACCACCAGAACCAACCTACACGAAGGGATGAAAGAAGTAGCCGAGTGGATGAAGAACAGCCGCTTAAAACTGAACTCAGACAAGACAGAAGTCCTCATCCTAGGATCATCCCCCTCTGCCTGGGACGACTCCTGGTGGCCCTTGGCAGCGCACCCAAACCAACGGACCATGCTCGCAACCTGGGCTTCATCCTAGACTCCTCCCTCTCGATGACCAGACAAGTCAATGCCGTCTCATCATGTTTTAACATCCTACGCATGCTCCGAAAGATCTTCAGATGGATCCCCATCGAAACAAGGAAGACGGTCACCCAAGCACTTGTCACCAGCCGACTGGACTACGGTAACACCCTCTACACCGGAACCACAGCCAAACTGCAGAAAAGACTTCAACGCATCCAGAACGCCTCCGCTCGACTCATCCTGGACATACCTCGACAAAGCCACATAGCCGAACACCTAAGAGACCTTCACTGGCTCCCCGTCAGCAAGAGAATCGCGTTCCGTCTCCTCCCCCACGCACACAAGGCCCTCCGCGACCTAGGACCCAAATACCTCAACAATCGCCTAACCTTTTACACTCCCAACTGCGATCATCTAATCAAGCCCTCGCCACGATTCCACGCATCCGAAGAGCCACCATGGGAGGAAGATCCTTCTCCTACCTGGCGGCGAAGACCTGGAACTCCCTCCCCACCCACCTCCGTCTTACCCAGGACCACCTCTCCTTTAGAAAACAACTCAAAACCTGGCTGTTCGATCAATAGCGAACCCCTCCCCCTTAAGCGCCTTGAGACCCTTTGGGTGAGTAGCGCGCTATACAGATTTCTGATTGGATTGGATTAAGGGGAATCCACCAAAGATGCTGGAGAAATCGAATGAAAAAATGCAGAGAAGACACCAAATATAGTTTGAAAAGAAGTCACAAGGCCACTGCTTCTAACTTCAAAAAAGTAAGGTAACCTCGTAGTCAAGGACGCATTAAAGATACCCTGAATTAACTCCCCAAAATGCGAGAGCACGTCTGTATTTAATAAATCATGCACTTCTGTGCGCGTGTTTTTTTTACATGAAGGACAAATGTTTCTCTAGCAGATGTAAGAGCGACCTCTTTTGAGACAATATCGCGCTTATACGGCTCATTTCGTTGACTCTGCTTTCAAGGTCGGAATCGACGGCCAGATGGAAACATCCAGCTTCCCATGCAGAGGAGTACACACAACTTTTTTTTATAGCAAACCACACGCTTAGTTACCGTAATCATGTAAGAGATACCTGCTAACATCGCACAACAATCTGCATTATTTCAAATTAAATAACTCCTGTTTGCCAGTAAACTGAACGTTGTTATAAAAGCAGGTGTCGGAGTGCCTTTCAAAACTCAGGCCAAATTAGGCGCATCTTGATTACAAGAGCCATGCAATTGTATGTCTCTACAATTTAAGGAGTGATCTGGTGCTATTGTGCAATCCTCGCCATTCAGATAACTTCTTTTCCCTCCCTCAGGCACCTATATGTAAATGATAATAACCAAGCTTCATAGAGCGCAGCGCTCCCTAAAGATCCATATCTGCCTATAGCATAGTATTTCATGCAAACCTCAAACTTAAACAGGCTAAAAAGTAACGTTACGATACCGTGGATAAGCCACACAGCTGAATCGGATCTCCAATGAGTGCCACATGTAACCATTCTCATAGCGCGCCCTGTGCTCTGATTTGACAGTGAGAGGGTGATCGCACCATAGTTTGTACTGCTAATCATTCTCAGCATACGCTACGAATACGCCTTCACGTTACGCATTGCATCAAAGCTTCCGTGTGACGTCATGTACGGAGCCCCGTACGCAAAGACGCACATGTTTTTAAATGTTTAAAAACCTATATTTATGTATTTAATGAACATACTAACAAAAGACATAATCTAGGATAATTATGAAAAAAAAATCTTTAAGTACCAATAATACTATATTACTTTTGAAAGCAATTACACAAATCGCGGTGGAACGTCATGCTTACTTGCATCGTATGAGTACCTTAAGCACAGCGTAAGCGTACGCAAAGCCATGTGACTTTAAAAGAAGAGATTTGATTGGTTCATAACACTTCCTATTACAACTGTTGAAACTTCCGTCCCATTTTAACAATTCTACTTAGACTTTCTAAGGAGCATCTCTTCTGAGAATCTTGTCAAATAGAACGAAGTTTACCATAATAACAGCAATGGAGTCCTCTTCCAGCCATTCTTCAGAGGAATATTTCATTCCTGAAGAACCTCCAAAGAAGAGGAAAGAAGCGCTAATTTGGCAGTTTTTTACTTTTCCAGAAAGGCAAAAAAAGGTTAATGCTCCAAAAGTAACCTGTAAAATTTTCCAAACTCTTTCAAGGGGTGATCCATCTCAAAAAGACTTCTTTGGCACAGCAAATATGGACCGACACGTGAAGAACTTGCACCCCAACAACTTTGCTCGAGCTGCAACACGGAGGTTGAAGGACAACCCACCTGCTGCTGCACCAATTACATCAACTGCTGTAACAGCATTTTCAGCAAGCAGTCCACACCCACAAATTGATCCTGATTTTGCTAAAGTTAAAATCTTATGCATTTATTGCAATAAACTTTTGTGTTATAGGGAACAGTCTATTGACCTGTTAAAACGCAGGAAGCCGAACCATCGCTATCCTCGACATTAGTTTTTTTTCCCATTGTTTTGTTCCTGTTGGACACTTCCAAGCCCCCCATTATAGAAATAAATTGCCCCCGGAATTTGGCCCCCGCCTCGGGAGCTAATTAAGCATAAAACTGATTTCTAGGTTTTTTCCTTTTCCACCGCATACGAGTACCATACGCGTACCGCGCGGTTTTTTTATTTAAAAAAAATTATTCTTGCGCCTAAAGATCAGTGTGGGACCCCCTGAGGAGGCCTAGAGAGTCAACATGTTTCTACCCTGCCCCCTTTCCTTATTTTTCAACTTTGTTTGTTTTACTGTTTTCTTGTGACTCGGTGCTACCGAGGCACAAGATGGCTGCCAACACTTCCTGGTTTGGAGTGTTGACAGACACATGACATCCAATCAGCATGTAGCTCGTGCTCGTAATTGTTCGGATTTCTGTACGCGTGCCGTACTTCGTCACCAGATATCGCTTTTGATTTTCGCAGGAACTACTAAACTGATTTACACCATTTAACAAAAAGCACAATCTGCGAACCGAACTCTACCTCTCTGCCAAATTTGGTGTAATTCCGTTCAGCCGTTCGGGCTGTAGCCCTGGCTAAAGGTTCCTATGGAAAATTGCATGGTGAAAACAAGTTTTGGGACCCCCTTTTTTCTCGGCTCTCACTTGACAAATCACCCCCAAACTTTCAGGGAAGGAGCGGAGCGGGCCATTTTCTTGGAGAAATTCGTGAAGATTCGTCCACCAGCGCCAAAGTTATTCCAAATAGAATGTTGTGGATTTCCTATGGAAAGTAGATCCTAACTAAAACGAACTACCGGCGACCGCCAGTATATATATATATATATATATATATATATATATATATATATATATCACCCTGATTCTTTACAAAATGCCCGACTGCTGTAGTGACACGCCTGATGAGAAGTGGGGTTCATGTCTATCCTACCTTGTTGTATGACTTTGTTTCTGTTGTCTTTGACCTGCCTGTGCAATCTTGCCTTTATGAGCCAGGCAAACACTGAACAAGCTCGATCAACCAGGGAAAATCGGGCATGGTACCAGAAAGAGAATTTTCTTCCTAGAGGCCACACATCTTAGAGCAGGAAAACGTCTTTCCTGTAGAAAGAGTCCAGGAAATAACTAAACCGGCTTGTCTGTACCAGACTGGGCAAGCTGTATCAGCAATAACTGTGGGGAAGCTCATGTGCACAATGTCATGATGTATACCGTTCATACCAAACACAAGACTCTACATGAGATCGATTCAGGAATAGCTACAGAGACACTGGTCATGAGCAAGAGAGTTGGGAAGATTTAATGGTTGCAAGAGAAAGTGAACACCAAGAAATACAATGGTGGAACATCAGCATCACAGTAGGTACTTTTCAGACACCCAACTCCCGCGGTTAACTTTACAACATATGCACCCTACTCGGAATGGGGGGCATACATGATTAAACGTAACATCTGGGGCCTTTGAGCCCGGATGATGCCGTGAAACCAGGGGCAGAGTCAGCACAAGGAGCTAATACTCTCCTGCACGTGGCACGGACCACTTTAATTGCGGCTTCTTGCACCCTGACGAGGAGAAATTGATTCAAAACGAAGGAATTTCAGTATGAGAGTCTCATACAGTAATTGAAAACTACACAAGTTGTGTGAGTACTACCTCTTTAGTTCTTCTTTTTTGTATTGTCCTGACGAAAGCTCCACAGACCCTGCTGGGCCCAGGAGAGCTGAAACATGTCGACCTACTTCTAGAGACATATGGTAATCCAGTAACTCGATTATCCAATATACCACAGTAATTTTTTAACTACCAGTGCCCACCTCTTTAAAATAAATTTTGGTTTTTGGTGTGACACTGTTTTTTAACCAACCTTTTTTGACTGCTCTACTCTTTATTCCTCTGTTGTCCCTGAAATTCCTGGACACTTCTACACTTACCAGAGGTTGCCTCGGGCGAGGCAGGCACATAGCATGTCATTTGACTACCCGATGACTACGCCATGACGCTAGATAGGGGGCGGACAAAAAGATACACCGCATCGTCTAAATCAAAGCGTCTGAGGGTTTTCAAATATAACCAACGGTTATGGTAGATACCAGTGTCCATTCCCACTTTTGATTGCCATAGAATCTATCCAGAGGAACTGAATAGACTTTAATTCCTCTTCCCTCCTTTTTGATGAATGGCAGTGAAAAGCATACATATCCTGGAAGTCAGGACGGTGTTCCTGGCCCTCAAAGCCTTCTAATCACAACTCACGGCGAAGGTAGTGCAAATTCACACTAAGTGTTCTGCCTCAACAAACTGGTAGAGCAGTTCACAAGAGCTATCCAGCCTATTGCAGGAGATATTGTCATGGTCATTACAAAGAAATGGAACACTAGTAGCAATCCACCTATTGAGAGTGGAAAAAATAGGATCAGACAGGCAAAATAGTATGTTCCAGTACAAGGCGTAGTATCCCAAGCAACAGTAATATGATTCATAACTGTTCTGTGGAGAATTGTGTTGAGTTTGTAAATTGCAGTACTTTTCTTTACTAAAGTGAACAAATGGGTTAGACAATCTGTTGATGCGCTGCTGGGTGAGTTCTGAGCTTGCGCATTCCTTTTCTGCCTTTTTCAGATGCCTGTGACTGCCCGGTGTTGCTACCACTGAGAGTCTAAGTGCTGAAGGGGTTGTACCCAGGCCAGTTTGCAGAGCCATAATAGGACATACCCTGAACATCGAAGGCGAACTACCCAGCCCCCACCGCTGAGGACCAGTAGATCTAGCTTGACAGTATGCCTCCCGGAACAGGGTCTGATAGAATCCATTTATAATTTTGCTCTCCAAAATGGCACATAAATCACGTAAAGTGTGATTGTTATGTAAAAAGCTGTTGGGTAAGTTATTTGTCAGAATGCTTTTACTTCAGACTTATCTTGGCTTGGGATGTTATGTGTTGGAGGTCAGTGTAGCAAGTGAAAAGGCGTTTTCTGGATTTGATCACTGTGTAGATATTTTAATAGTGATCAGGTTATGGTCACTGGAGGACATCCTATATTTGGTTGGCTGGTGAGAATGCAGACTTGAGTCAAGATGAAGTAGTCAATTCAGCAGATAAGCCTGTTACTTGTGATTATGATGGTTGGACAAATTGTGCACAGACTGTGGGAGCGGAGTCAATTACTAGCTAAGCAAAGCTTCCGAATCCGTTGTAATAGTTTTCAACTATGGTGTTAAAGGTAGGTTGTACCAAATGTTGAGTTCACCAGGTTGGTATTCTGGTAGGCATCTGTAAAGCACAATTTTTCAGCAGTGTATTTTTCTTATTTGGAAGACTCAAGGGAATTTAGGGGTGGGTGGGCGGTCGGGCATTGCACTTGTTGAGATTCACTAACAGTCAGATGAATATCTTCAGTCTTCATTGTTGTGAAATTTATTTGAATATCTAGTCAACAGGTTAGCAGGTGAAGTGTGCATAGACCACTGACTATTTGAGGGAAGAAGGGTTAAGGATGATAGTTAAAGAGGTGCGGCACAATGCTACTTAAAGATTTATCAAAGAGTAAACATTATCTGAAAAATTACCCCCAGGCATCAGACTGGATCCGCAAAGTTTTTCGTCAGCAGTGCTCCTGCATGTCGAAAGGTGGCGGCGGCTTCGCATTCGTCAATGGCGTCGTGGTTGCTGGGATGACATCTTGGTAGCTACTTAGACTCCGCCCTCGCACGCTGACGTCCGTTCTTTCTTTTTCCGCGCCATCCAGCACAGATCTGAAGAGAGCGGTACCTCCAGTCACTTTTTGACTGACTTTTTGCTGACTTTAGTCGAACATTTTCCAGTCCTCGACTGCCAGGTTTCAAGGCTTGCAGCCCCTTAGCCGGCAGATGTCGGTGACGGCTTCACACCACATGTGCCCGTTTTGCCTGGAGCGAGACCACGATACCAAGTCATGCTCAGACTGCTGGATCATGAACCTGAAGTTTTTGCGGGAGCAGTCCCAAAAGCTTCTTGAGGCCCGGCAGTCTGCTCTGGTTGAGGGACCGGTCGCGTAGCCGCAGCCACCACCACAGCACTCCTCCGGTAAGTTGAAGCACAAGAAGAAGTCGAAGAAACGTCTTCGACTTCTCTTCGTCGGTCGGCCGACGCGACAAGGGATGCGGTTGATGCCTCTCCTGCAGCTCCGCATCCAGAGCCCGAACGGTCGACTCAGTTTCCCTCCCTTCCCGGGACACGGAGCGACCCCCTGCCCAGCTTCGCAACCTTTTACCAAGCGGTGCAAGCTATCTTTGGGCAGCCAGATTCCACTGGCGCTTTCAGGTCCCGCGGACTCGGCTGAGGGGCCTTCGGCGGCTCTGGCACCACAGGGTCCCCTTGGATCCAGGCCTGGGTCCAGATCGGCACAGGTCGACCTGATTAAACCTCCCCTAGAACAGATTACACTGGCACCACGTCCGCAGCCGACGCTGGTTGTGTCCCCAGCCGGTGTTGACCCTGGCCTCCACCCTGGACTGGACACTGAGTCAGACCGGCGTCGACCGACGCCGGATCTGGAATCGATGGGTACCTTTGTGCCCTTTTTTAGGTATCGCCTGGCGATCCGCTGCGCAGCAGCGTTTGCGCAGGCGAAATCTTTTGAGAATAGTATGTGGCTTTCTCCCGCCTCTGTCTTCTATTGGCTAGTTTCATAAATGGAGGCTAGCCATTGGAAGAGAGAGGCGTCCGTCATTGTGCGAGGCGATTCGTGGGCGTTCTGTCAAATTTTTCTCATCCCGCCCCTTTGTGACGTCATTCCGGCGGTGGCCGGATGTTTTTTTTTTTTTTTTTGTCTCGGCATGTTGTTTTATTTCCAACGTGTGCTTTGCAGGGGTGGGCTGCGCGATTTCACTTTCCTTGAGTTGCTAGCAGGTAAGCGGCACATTTTAATACTTTTGTATCCCGTTCCCGCCCCCTCCCGCTGTCCGTGAGCCCGTTCCCGCCCCCTTTCCTGCTGTCCGTGTGCCCGTTAACCCTCCCGCTGTCCTTGTGCCCGTTAACCCGTCCCCCCTCCCGCTGTCCGTGAGTCCGTCCCCCCCTCCCGCTGTCCGTGTGCACGTGCTTCTTGTTTGGGTAATGTTCTGGTAGTGGAAGGCATTGCTCAAATCTGCCGGCGACGCTGCTCTGCTGTTCTTTGTTCGCAGACCTCACTGGCGGGGTTTTGTACTATTAACAATCGTTTTTCGTTCTTTAGGGCACCGAAATCCTAGTAGACCTGTATAGTAGCATAAGTGGTTATTGCGTTGTGATATTATCTTTGTTTTTGTAAGTGGCGCTGGCGCTTCATTACCCACAGCAAAAAAACGGGATGAACAGGGATGTTTTGTTAGCGTCGCCAACGCTATTTTTTCTGGGGAAAAGTGTAACTGATGGCATCGGTATTCTAAATATCTTAAGCTGGCAATAGGAATAAAACGCATCTGCCGCCAAGGCAAACAATATCGACAAGTCTGAAGGGTTTTTTTTTTTGCACGAATGGTAGCATTACGCATGTTTTGTATGCTTTGGTTCACGGAGTACAGTACGATGTATGCACGGTTGCTATGATGCAAGCATTTCTCACACACAGCATTGCGCTTTTGCTCACAAGTCTAGAGGACTATCATGTTTATTTTATATGTTTAACGTGCCCTGCATTACTTGGAGTATATAAAACAAGAGCTTTTCAAAATCACTAACAGGTACTTCGTGCCGTACATACTACCACAGAAACGGACACACGACAGAGTTGTGGGGAAAGAGAGTGCAGTATTTTTATTATCAGCTAGGAGCTGGAACAAACCAGTGGCCATTTAGCTGAGTCATCTTGGCCCTAGGCATCTTTTTTTTATTCCATTCTTCTGCCCTGTTAGCTACTATGGCGTTCTCCAGTTACTGGTGAATATTTAGCAAGGCCACCCCCACCTATTTGAACTTGCTGTCCTCATTCACCCAGCTTGAATGGGCCATTACCCTCCTTGCACACTCAAACCCCTTTCCGGTCCTTCCACTTTCCCCAGCCAACTTGAACCAACCCTCTCCATCGTGGTCTGGCAACCACCCTCTTCACCTGAACCCACTCCCGCGCATCGTGGGCGGTGTGGATAGTCTCTTTTCCTTTTTAGGTTTCGCCTGGCGTCCGCTGCGCAGCAGTGGCATTTGCGAGAGATTAAGCTATTGGCATTGTAAATGACAATGCCATTTATTTATCTATTTTCAAAACCAACACAAAAATAAAAATGTTGTCATTTACAATGCCAATAGCTCAAACTTTTGCAAAGGCGAAACCGTTGCATTGTAAATGCTTGTTTATTGTTTATTGCAGGTTTATATAGCGCTAGGAATCGACTCCCGGAGGAGTATCTCCACGCTTCGACCGCTGGGGAACCCGTCCTGGCTCACCCTGAGAGATGGTCCCTGATGGGTATCTCTAAGGTGCGTCCCCGGCGGTCTGAGGGGGCCGTTGTGAAGATGAGGCAAGCTGATGCCCAGAGTTGCCGAGTGTGGTTTCTGACTAGAGTAGGCACCGAGGCGAGAATTATCGAGTCCGCTGACCCTGGTCCACGACCCTGCCGCGTCTGGAATCGAACCCTGGTCCCGGGCCGTTCTCTGCTTACGGGTCTGCCGCCTCTAACCAGTGAGCCACACTTCTCCACTTGTCTACCCTAGTGCTCCAATCGGGCCAGATTGGCAACCAGAGGAGGGTGAGGAGGACTGGGAGAGGTCTGGATACCCTCTAGCAGACCAGTTAGAGTATGGCCCGGACGGGAGAGAGGAACTGGGGGAAGCCAGTGGTCTGGATACTTCCCCAGACCTTGGCATGTTGTCTCCTCCTACTATGGCTAGGGAGGAGGGAGCTTTTTACGCAGTGGTGTTGTGTAGGGCGGCCAAGGCTCTCAATCACGAGCTACCTACGGTGGCAGTCAGGACTAACCTCCTGTCAGAGGTGCTTCAGCCGGCAGCGAGCTCTTTGGAGCCCCTGTTGCCATTCAATGAAGCCCTAACCGACATCCTTTTGGGCACCTGGTCCAGGCCCAACACAGGGGCTCCTGTGGATAGGATGATTGCCCGATGCCACCACCCGGCCCCAGGCGACCCCACTATCCTCTCCCAACACTCCACCCCGGAGAGCTCGGTGGTCCAAACCTCTACAACCTTAAGGCGCATTCCCCAACGCACCACCTGATAGGGAATCCAAAAAGTTGGACCATCTTGGGAAGATGTTTTCTTCCTCTAGCTTGGGACTGTGGACGGTAAACACTGCAGGTCTGTTGGGCCATTATACCCACTCCAGAGGTATAACAGAGGTTAAAGTCAGATATGACCTTGCTCTCTAAAGTGGTAGCTTGGTCAAGCAGTAAGGCAGTATCAGAGGACAGTGTAAAGCATTTGTTGTACACAGTCAGCAAAAGGTTTCACACACTCAAGAACTGAACTCTAGGCCAATTGTTTTTATATCAAAAGATATAGTTTTATTTTAGAACCAACAGGTATCAACATATACTTTTCTCAATATGAGTGACTTTAGGTAATTACTTTGCAGAAAGGCAATAGACTTGGTAAGTAAAATAGCTACTGGGGTTGCAATAGGCAACACAATTTAACATTGAGCGCAATGGGTTTTTCTATGAAAGGCAGTTGATTACTTTCAGGATTACTTTTCTAACCACAGGACTGGATCCTGGATTCAGTACCGGGACCTAAGCTGTAAACAGTTAAGTAAAAGCGTTTTGGTTACAGTTGTAATTTCTTTTAAAAAAAAATTTTGGTTTTACCACTTACAACATATAACATATTATCGTCATCGCTTTGTCAATACAGGGGTGACAGCCAGCCTGGCTTAGTTACTGGTAATACAGTTTACACAGAAAACAAATATGCTTGTCTGTCCCTGCTTTACTTCTTTAACACATATAACCTATAATCTTCAGCGCTTTGTGCTGGGGGTATCAGTCCGACTGGTCGGGTGACATCAAAATATATGCTTGACCGACCCCCTGTCCATCTGTCTTCTCTGAAAGAAAAAGAAAATGGAGGGAAAGAGAGAAGAGTCCAGGAGGGGAGAAAGAGGAGGGGAAGGGGGCATAGCAGAAGGCTACTACCTCCACGATGGTGTCCTGCTTTAGTGGGGGGGGGGGGTGTTATTGAGCTCGGTGTATGCTTTTGACTAGCACTTTTAAGGGGGTTCGTATGGATCTGGGAACTTGTCCAAGGATACCCACATACCCCTTTTGGGTTGTCTCCATGACGTGTTTCGTAAAGCTGTGTTGTAGGCTCCTCTCAGGTATGTCACCCAGTTGAGCCACCCCTTGAAGGTGGCCTTGGAGGTGTCCTTCCATTTGGTGAGTACTATTTTGACTGCTGCTGTTAGCAGGAGATCTAAGCGGTCTGTCTTGTTGCACGTTGAGTTCTGATGTTAGAAATGCGGTGGTTAGTGTAGCAAACTCTTCTTTAAGTGTGCACCCTAATGCTTTGTTTACGAAGGTGAATATTCTGTTCCAAACTTTTTTTACCTTTGTGCAGTGGAAGATGAGGTCTGACAAGTCCCCCTGCTCGCTGTCACAATTCCAGCAGCAGTCGTTTTCCCTTAGACCCAGGAACGCTAAGCGAGCCGTGGTCCAGTAGGTCTTGTGAAGAAGCCAGAATTTTGTCTAAGCTAACACCGGGGAGATCATGTTTTTCGCTGGGGACGCCTTTCATTCTCGCTAATTGTGGTACCTAGATGTGTCTCCCAGTATCTGGTTGTTTTATTGTTTAGCTTGGAGCTTGGAACTGGGTCGGAGTAGGAGTTTCCCACCCCTACACGTGGGAAACCTGATGGCCTACTTTGTTCAGATTCTCCTTGTATTGGATAATTGAGGGTTTGTGTCTTGTTATTTTTGGTTTAGTAAGGGCTGTTCTGATTTTAAGGAACTTGTAGAGTTCTCTATCTGGTAGGTTATGCCGTTTTTTTAGCATGTTGAAAGTGTAGGGGCTTCCCCCTTCTTCCAGCTGAGCTGGGTAGGAGATCCCTAGTCTTTTTCATGAGTCTCTGGCTAGAGGTTCCCCCTATATTTTATCTTTGAGTTTGCCCACAGTGATTCCCAGTTAGAATTTCTAAAGCTGTGCTCCAATTTTTGGTCTTTCTTAAGCAGGGCGTATCTAGTGTTTTTAAATATAGGGCTACCGTTTGTCTGTTTGCGGTGCGGAGTGTTATTGGTTTGAGATTAAGTATGGCTTTGTCAATACTGAGCCAGACCGGCGTGTAAACCTGGTTAGGCGGGATCCAGTAGGCTCCCTGTTTCGCTATAAAGGCTGTCTGGAATGTTCTGAAATCTGCTAAGTTTAGGTCTCTTAGTTTCTTATGTAGTCTTAATTTGTTCAGGCTCATCCTCTACTTTTTGTCACGCCATAGGAATTTGTTTATCATCTTGTCCGTTTTTTGGTGGAACTCGTCAGTGAGTGTAAGTGGAAGCATTCCCGACAGGTAGTTGATCGGGGTGATCATCTTAATTGTCTCTATCCTCCCCCACCATGTTATGAATTTGGGCGACCATGTCTCCAGGAGCTTTTGTCTTTTCTAGGATTAGTTTCTCATTTTGGTTGAGTGTGGTTTTGAGGTCTTTGCCGAATTGTATCCCTTAATACCTGATGAAACCGGGTTGCCAGCCTAATCCTGAGTTTCCTAGTACATCGCTAGTGGTGTGGATGTTAAGTGGCATGCAATCCGAATTATCTCGGTTTAGTTTATAGCCGGAGTGGGATGAGTATTTAGCAATGGTTTCCATTAGGACAGTGATGGAGGTCTTGTGGCTCTCTGTGACTGAGAATGTCATCCGCATAAGCGGCTAGTTTGGCTGTGACGTCGTTGATGGTGACCTCCTTCATTTCTCTATTGGCTCCAATATCCCTGATCAGGGGTTCCAAAGCCAGTAAAAACAGCGAGGGGGACAGGGGACATCCCTGTCTTGTCCCACTCTGAAGGGGGAATTGTTCTGAGACTGCCCCGTTGATAGCTATTTGTGCTCTGGGGTTTGCATACAGTGCCAACACTTTCCGCGTAAACAAATCTCCCAGATTGTACGCTCGCATGCACTGTTTTAGGAAGTGCCAGGACACTGTCAAACTCTTCATCTGCGTCTAATGTGATAGACACTGCTGGTTTGTCAGACTTGGAGGTCTGTTCGAGAACGCGACACAGGAGTCTTGTGTTATCTTGTGACATACGTGTCCTTAGGAATCCTACCTGTGAGTTGCTTATTAGTTGAGGCAGTACCGTGTTGTGCCTTGAGGCTAGAATTTTGGCATAGATTTTGCAGTCTGTTGATTAGTGAGACGGGCCTGTAGTTTTGGGGCAGTTGTGTCTTTGCCTACTTTAGGGATAACTATTATATTTACCTCCGCCATGGACTGTGACACCGTTCCCACCCCCTTGCAATGGTTGAAAACTTTTTTCATAGTTTTGAGTAGGTGTGTTCGGAAACTTTTATAGAAGGAGGCCGTGTATCCGTTTGGACCCGACGCCTGATTTGTCTTTAAGAGACTTAATCGCTATCTCAATTTCGCCTGAACTTATCTCCCATCCTCGTGTCTGTGCTTCCTCGTTTGTTATCTTTGGAAGGTTTAGTCTGTCGAGGTATCCGGTGCATCAGCCTTGGTCTAGTGTTTCGTCCCTTTTCTAGAGTTCTTGATAGAACTCGTTGAATGTGCGTAGGATGTCCTTGTGTTGTGTGTGCGTGTTATGTGAGTTGGTGATTGATGAGATGGTGTGTTGTCTTTGTTTGTGTTTCAGGTAAGACGCTAAGATCTTCCCTGCCTTGTTGGCCTCGCAGAGGTTAATCTCTTTGTATTTGTTGATCCACAGTCCAGCCCTTTCACTCACTATTTAATTGTATTCGTATTTTTTTTCCATCCGCTCTTTTAGGGCGCTAGAGTTCCTTATGTCTTTGATGTGGCTTGACTCTAGGTTTTTGATGTCTTTTTCTAGCTGGTCCAGGAGTAGCTTAGCTTTTTTGTTCACTTTGGCTTGATTTCTATTAGTGTTCCTCTGACTGTTGCTTTGAGCGCGTCCCACAGGGTCTTGGGGTCCATGCCTTGTGTGTCGTTATGTCTAATGTAGTCTTTAATGGCTTGCTCTTTCCTGTTTTTGTCTTCCTGATTTGCCAGAACTTTATTGTTAAATCTCCACCTGCGAGGGAGACTCTTGTTGTGGCGCCCGACAGCTGTAAGCTGATGCATGAGTGATCTGAGATAGTTCTAGCCGCTATTTCCGAGTGTTCTATTAAGTGGGTGTGTGTGACTGAAATTAAGATGTAGTCTATTCTACTGTAGGACTTCAAACAATAGTTTTTGGAGCAGGCGTGCACAATTCAAAGTCTCAGTTTTGTAAATATCACCAAAGATTATCAGTGGGGCTTTTGTAGTTCTTTTCTTCATTTTCATCACACTCCAATCCCTTTGCGTGCTCCAAAAACTATTGTGTAAAGCTTTTCAATCTCTGATTGAGTTTAGGGAGGAAGGGTGTTCTCTTCCCAAATTTTGGATGCACCAGACTAATTTGCCTTGCAAAGGGATATCAAGTGATAATTACTATATAAACGCCCATCCATCGCATACACCCAAAAGTTTTGTATTCTACTGTAGGAGCTGTGTGGGTTGGAGTAAAAGTTGTAGTCTCTGGTGTCAGGGTGTTGTTGTCGCCATGGGTCTTTAAGGTTGAATCTGTTACGTATGTTCTTTAGAATGTTGTGTGAGCTAGGTGTGTGAGCTGCGATTGTCTGTCCAGTGTGTAGTCTGTCATGTCATTTTGGGGAATTGCTTAGTCTCCTAGAGATTCCCTCCCAGTATGCGTTGTTGTCTGTGTTTGGGCATATGGGTTCACTACCTAGATGGTTTCGTCCCCCCTTTTCAGTTGTGTTATTAGCAGCCTCCCTGCTTCGTGTTGTTGGTCCTCTATGGTTATCTTAGAGTTCTTATTTATCAGCGTGATCACCCCCCCGCTTCTTCCTTGCTGCTGGAGAGCAGGCTACCTGTCTTATCCATCTCGCTCTGATTCGTGCTGCGTCCTCAAGAGAGCTTGTTCTCTTGTAGCAAAATAATGTCCCCTTTGGTCTATGCTAGGTAATCTAGGATCTTTTTCCTCTTGACAGGGTGATTGAGGCCTTTCACATTGAGGGAGACTATCTTCAGATTTGCTTGCAGAGAGGTCATTTTACTTTTTGCCATAATGTAGAGCATGTGCTTGCTGTGCTTTTTTCCTCTCTTCCCTATAGATTGTGTGTTCGAACCCTTTTGTCTCGCTAGTACGTCTTCTGTAAGCGTTGGGCTCCCCCTAGGTTGCCTCCCGTTGGTTCTGTTGTGCCTTCCACCAGACTTTTTTTCCATGTTTCTGCTTGCGTGTGGGTATATAACAGGAAGAGTGCAGATGGGGTGAAGATAAGGGCGAAGACAGTGAAAAGTGTCAGTGTAGGTAAGAAAGAAAGACAGACCAGACGGACTAAACAAACAAAAAAACAGACCAACCGGACGAAAACCCTCCTTCCCCTCCCTCTCACTCCCCATCCCAAAACCTTGCACGCTGGACGTGCGACGGGAAGATCCTCCTCCGCCCTCCCGGAGAGTCTGTTAGTATACTCTTCTGAGGCTCCTGCTCCCTATTGCGTTACAAAATCAACTGGATCTCCCGCCCAAATAAATCCCGCTTGTCCCTAGCCATAACTGCAGTTAACTACCAAAGGATATATAGCTTATAGTCTCTTGTTTTCTCCGTCTTGAGGCATTGTTGTGGGCGAGAAAGTTCTAGAGTGTTGCGGCTCAAAGTCTTGAGGTAGCTTCGTTGGGGTACTCTTTTAGCACTGAGGTGGGAATTTCTGATTTGAGGTAGATACGATTGCTGATCTTGGGTAAGCCTTTGTCGCCTGCGCCCCGCCTTCTCACTCCAGCTCCGGTAAAGCTCTTCTCTTGCTTGATCCTGTCTGTGTGGTTTCCATATCTTGTTGGGCCTTGCAGATATCTGCACAGTTCTCTAGGATCTTCGAAGATGTGCGTTGTTCCTTTATCGCTGATTTTGAATTTCGTGGCTCCCACAAATGAAAATATGATCTTTTCTCAGTTTGTCTCTCTGGGCCAGAAATCCCTTTCTAATGTCCACTGTGGGATTGGAGTAGTCCTGAGTAAGGATTATCTTATGACCATTCCACTGCATGTTGATTTTATTCTTGCTACTCAGTGTTGAGCGCAGTGGTTTCCAAATAATTGGGAGAGGGCCCGTCCTATTTGACGCTTTGAAGGCTGGGACCCTGTTTGCCTTCTCTAGCTCGAAAGGTTGGTCTAGTTTGATCGTGAGCTTGGGGATCATCTCCTCGATAAGGGCCATGTAGGACCATGCTTTGTCTTCTTCACCCTCCGGGACTCCTAAGAATCTTATGTGTTCCCTTCTGTTGCGATCATCCAGCTCCGCCGTCTGTCTCAGTAGTGTAGCAGTGGTCTTTGTCAGGGCATCTATGGCTTTGTTAGTATGTTGGTCCCCGTCTTCTATGTCGCTAACTCTCTGCTCCACCACTGACAACCTGTTTGCTGTGTGGATGTCTGCTCTGACCGCCGCTAGCTCTAGTTGTATTGCGTCCGTGGTCTGTTTTGTTTATTTGGCTAAGTCATGTACCTCAGCTAGTTTTTTCAGGATAATGTCTAGTGTAGCGTTGCTCTCTACTCTTTGCTTGATAGGTGAGTCCGTGAGGGACTCCCCCCTGTTTTTTCTGATGCTGTTGGATTTTCCCATCGTTCCCGGCCATAGCTGGCAGATCTCTCTTCACTTGTAGCAGCTCGAATCTTCTGCCCTCCTTCTGCGCTATGGACCAACTCTTTTGCCCCCCTGAGATTTCGTGGCTTGTGCTTTTTTGCTGTTCCTCATGAAATTGTTTTTGCTAGCGTGCTCTACTGGGTTATTTGCTCCCCTTTTTCATGTGGTGCCCTCTGGTTCCTTTGCCCTTCTTGTTGGTCTCGCGCCTTTGAGATGACCTTGTTGATGCCACCTCTATTAATTGCCGCTGCTTGGCTTAGTGACTATGGCTTGCAAGGTGCCTGCCCCTTGTATGCTATTAGGCTGTCGGTTTTGGTTCTACTGGATGACTTTATTCTTTGCTCTGCGCCCCGAGGTTGCTCCTGTACTTCAGCGTTGGTCTTGTAGTGCTCTCTGCCCTTGCTCCTGTTGTGCTGTGGTGCGCTTTGGTGTTATCATCGGCTATAGATGAGCCACCTCACCCCAGTAGCCCTCACTTGTTCTGCTGTTAGTGGCTCTGCTGACTCTCCGTTACACTGCCATCAATAACTGCACTTGGCCCCCGCTCCTCGTATCACCAGCGGCGGGGGTGGCTCCACTTTAGCTTGTGTGGACAGCGGCTCCGATTGCACACCTGCTTATCTGCCTTGGTTGCTCTTGTCCGCCCGCACTGCACCAACTCGGTCGCTTCTTTGTTCCGTGTTTTGTGTCGCCGCCCCTTTTCTTAAGATGGCGGCCCCCTGTGTGTGATTGTGGTCGCGGTTTCGGTTTCATTTACGTTTCTCTGGCACCGGGTGGTTTCCATTTGAACCGCCGCTTTTGTCCAGCACTCTTGCCTCTAAGGAACAGGGGGGGGGGGGGGGAATTACACAGCTTTATTTGTGCGGGCGGCGGTGGGCTTCGGGTCTGTTTGCTTGGGACCATCTAACCCGATCGCTCTTTCCGCCCTTCTTTGTTTTGTTGTTGCTCCTCCCCTTCCTAAGATGGCGGCCTCCTGCGCTCAGTAGCGGTTTTGCTTTTTTCGGATCACGGGGGATACCTTCTCCGACTGTGGGGGTGTCACGGGGGAGGCGGCGAGGGATTCGGAGGTAGTGGGTACCGCACTGACCTTTGCTTTGCAGATAATTTCTGCATTTCTGGTGCGCCTGACTTCCCACCGTGATGAAATCTGCTGTCTCTGCTTTCTCTGCGTTCAGTGGGTGGTCGCCATCTTTGGATCACAGACCACGGTGCCGCGGGTGGTGTAAGTGTTTTACCCCGTCTCTTCTGCTCTGTGCAGAGTCCCTTCACTGCCTTTCTTCTCTGCTCTTTCAGCTTGCGGAGTCGGTTATTTTTATGTCTCCACGGTTGCTGGTTGGGTCTTTATTTACTTGGCTTCTCTCAGGGAGTTGCGGAGCTCCGGATTCAGGCAAGCTGCCACATTGCCATCCAAGCCACGCCCCCACAGTTGTAATTGTTAAAGAATATAAATGTATTTTCAAAGTTGACACTTAGAAACTTTTCAGTGAAAAAGTAGCAATGTTATCCTATGGAAGGAAATTCAAGTCGCAGATAAAGTAGGTTCTCGTTGCTTTTGTACTCTAGTACTGGACTCCGAGGTTCAGCACTGGGACCTCTACCTAAGACAGGTAAGTATTTACGTTTCAGTAGTTGGTACGATTTTTAAAGAATGTTTGTAGTTTGCAAAAATCGACACTTAGAAGAAATTTCACAGAAAAACAGTCAATGGTTTCCTATGGAAGAAAATGCAGGTAACTGGCAAGTACAGTTAAGATTACTTTTGAGGTTCAGTACTGGGCTAAAAGGTACAGTACTGGCTTCTCTCCTGATCTCAAGTGAGTATTTCGCAATTCGTTATTCGGCTGATTTTAGATGAATATTTTAAAGTTTAAAAACTCCACACTTCGAAGAAATTTCAGTGAACACCATTCAATGTTAGCCTACGGAAGGAAAGTGAGTTATCGGCTTTTAGGCGAGTACTCGACTGGTGGAGTTATGGTTCTGGGCATAGACTCCGGGGTCTCCCAGGGTCGGTAAGGTACAGTAGTTGCATGGCAAAACACACAAGATGATGGACGGAATGTTGCACAATGGCAAAACATTCAACCCCAGTCACAGATCTGGGTTTAATCCATCGTTCTTTTGCTCACCAAGCCACCCCAGTTCAGACATGGCCATATGCAAATCAGTCTTGACCCTGGACCTCATGGAACAGTCCAAACCGAACTGCCTAGCCAGGTCTTCCCTGGACTGGAATCAAGCATCCTAGGACCGGTTTCTGGCGATCAGCCTTCTTCAGCTAGGATAGCTTGACTCCAGTTGCTTAGTGAGCAGGGGACCCACGTCTGGGCATACCCTTCCCACATAGGGTGAACAGCAAAACACACAAGATGATGGACGTATGTTGCACAATGGCAAAACATTCACCCACAGTAGTTGCACGCTCAGTGGGACAGAGGCAGCCGGGTGCAGCGAGAGTAGGCCCAATGCAATCCAATGGAGGGTGGGGGCCTTTGGATGGTGGCTGCAAGCAAGCATCCCACGCGGCTGTGGGAGCTGAGCTCCGGGTCACTTACTCGGGGCAAGTGGGGAAGTAGAGTAGGGTAGCTGTTGCACTTCCAATGGTCCTCGGGCGGCTGGGTGCAGGGTGCTTTTGAGGCGTCGGGCCCTAAATGTTATCCAATGGGAGAGTTAAGAAATTAACAAAGGCTGCAGGCTCGGGGACGGAGATTCTTCAGGTGCGACCACCACTTCAAAAGGTAAGTTGGGATCTTGGAGAAGAGGTAGGTACCCCAAAGGAAGGGCCAGGGGGCCGCAGGGCGCCGGGTGCAGGGGTGTTTTTTGGTGTCGGAAAATCTTACCATCGGCTGGTCGCAGTTGGTGGGGTCCCTGGTTCTGAGGCTGCAGGCGTCGTCTGGGTCATCGAGGAGGGTCTTTGGGCACTGGACTTCGGGTCCCAGTCGCCGGAGGGATGTTCTCGTGGTCTTGGTCACTCGGGCACAGGCCGGGTTTGGCGGGCGCAGAGTGGGCTGAATTCGCCGTTCCAGGCTGGAACCAGGGGTATTGATGGTGGAGCAGAACCACTGCTCATGGGAGTCCCAGTCTTTTGGAAGGTTCAAGGCAGGCAGGTCCTCCGGGGTTGTCGAGGTTGCTGTCCGCAGGAGACACCAGAGTTTCACAGGAGTAGGTTGAAGGATCAACAGGCCTGTAGGGTTCGGGGGCCAAGTCAGTGGGCATTGTCCTTTTGTTAGCAGCTGCACAGCAGATCTTCGGGTTTCTTGGTCTTCTTGTTGCAAATCGGTATCTGAGGAAGGAAGGTTCATGGTGCCCCTAAATACTAAATTTAGGGGCGTTACAGGTAGGGCAAGGGCAGGGACCAATGGGTCCCTGCTCTGGGGTGGGTACACCCCCTAGCCTGCTCCTCTCCTATGGGATTGGGCAGGGCTCCCCATCTTCAAGATGGGCGGAGCCTGGAGTCGTGCTTCACCTCGCCTCTCCCACCTGAGGGGTGGGGTTGGCATAGGCTGGCACACCCCCTTTCCTCACTTAGGGTTTCCCGCCGTTCTTCCCGCCAGAGTGGGATGCTGCTGGGAGCCAGTTGCTGAGAACAGCAAGTGGCCTGGAGAAGCTCACAAAGGTGGTATGCCTTTGAAGCTTCCCCTGCCTGGCACCTCGTTCCATAATGTGCATTGTTTCAGGCCCCCAAGAGTGTCAGGCTCTCGACCCAGGGGTCCAGAAACATGTCTGGTGATGGCAGCCTCGGCAGCCACACAGTCAGGACACTGGGGGTCGGTTAGTTTTCAGGGGGGCATCTCTAAGATGCCCTCTGTCGTGCATTTTACATTAAATCCCACACTGGCATTAGTGCTGGTTTAATGTGCTGAGAAGTTTGATATCAAACTTCTCAATCTTCAGTGAAGCCATCATGGTGCTGTGCAGTTTGTAATGACGACCTCCCAGCACCATATACTCTTAATGGCAGCACTGCACTTACAGTGCCCAGGAATAGCCGTGGGTACTGTAGGGGAACATGGCTCATGCACCTGTGCCCACACCACTGGCATAAGGCACCCAGCTAGAGAGGTGACTGATAGATGCCAGGGCAGTGAGTTTGTGGGCATGGCACACAGGGATGTGTGCCATGTCGACTCTGTTTAGTTCTGTACTTAGACACTCAGCCTGCAAAGGCAGTGTGTGGATGTCAGGGTACAGGGCCCCTAAGGGTGGCACGATAAGTGCTGCAGCCCTTAGGGGTCTTCTCTGGTCACCATGCCCTGGGTACCATTTACTAGGTGCTGACAGGTGGCCAGAGATGCCAATTGAGTTTTAGTTTCAAAACCGTTTTAGGGAAGGAACACATGCCCTGGGCACCTGGTTGGCAGGAGCCCAGGGCACACTCACTCAAAGCACTTCAGCAAAAAGTCAGGGCATACCCAAGCAAGAAAGATAGCACTTTCTCACACCTAGGTACTGCCCGGAGGGGGCCCGGGCCATACTCTCCCGTGTAGTTGCCGAGGGGGGAGACACAGCAAAGTTTACCATATGCTGTGGACTGGACACTGCCGACTCGCTAGGTAGGACTATTTCAGCGTCGGTAGCCCTTCACCGCTACACCTGGCTGAGATAGACTGGCTATTCTGTGGATGTCCAAGCTACTCTTATAGACATGCCCTTTGATAGCCGTCGCCTGTTCAGCGACTTGCCCTGTGCAGTCTTCTTTTCGCCCCTTTCGTGGCTACAGAAGGGGTGCCCCACTACGTCCAACCTGGGGCCACAGGCCGGCACAAGCTGTTTAGCCCCTGAGCGGCTGGGGATGTGGGCACCACCGTCATGGTTCTGGGGCCCAGCGAGTGGGCCAGTCCACCACAGCCCCCTCTGCAGCAACCTCCAACCTAGCCTAGTCCAACCTTTCAGGGTCACTGATCGCTAGTGGGCGGTAGAATTCACCATCACCTCCCCCACTGGAGCACCATCACATCGGACAGGTGGGTTTTGCAAGTAGTCCGAAGGGGATACTCCTGCCCCTTCGAGACTATCCCCTCCGCCATGCTACCTCAGTACCATCGCGTGGCGGAGTATCATCTGGCCCTTCTCCAACAGGAAGTTATGGCTCTCTTGGCCAAGGGAGCCATTGAGCACTTTCCTACCCTAGAAGTAGGTCTTGGTTGCTACTCTCACTACTTTCCGGTGCCCAAGAAGGATAAAGGCCTACGTCCTATCTTGGATCTCAGGAACCTCAACCGCTTCCTCTGGAAGGAGAAGTTCAAAATGTTGACACTAGCTCAGGTCCTTTCTGCCCTCGACCCTGGAAACTGGATGTTGCCGTTGAACTTGAAGGACACCTATTTTCACATCCCTGTCCTGCCAGTCCACCGGCGCTAGATGCGGTTCACGGTAGGCCACGAGCATTTTCAGTTTACATTGCTCCCCTTTGGCCTTACAAGCGCCCCTCGGGTTTTTACGAAAGTGATCGCGGTGGTCGCAGCTCAACTGCGCAGATCAGGGGTTCCAGTCTTCCCCCATCTCGACAACTGGCTGTTGAAGGCAAGTTCACCCCAGGCTGTCGTCTCCCACCTCCAGACTACAGCCGACCTCCTTCATTCGCTGGGGTTATCCATCAACGTGCCTTAGTCTCCCCTGACTCCCTCCCAGAAGCTCCTATTCAGCGGAGCGGTTCTGGACACACCGTTTCGGGTCTATCCTCCCTAACAGCGAGTCCTGGATATTCGGACTATAATTCCAATCTTTCAGCCTCTATCCCTGGTTTCAGTCAGGATGACTCTCTGGCTACTGGGCCTGATGGCCTCCTGCATCCTGCTGGTGGACCATGACATTTGGCAAATGCGCGCTCTGCAGCTGGATTTAAAGTTCAAGTGGGCACAACATCAGGGTAACCTGTCCAGTTGCGTCCAAACACTGCACATCAATTGCAGTGGTGGTTAACTAACCAGGATTGGGTCGACAGCAGATCCATTTCCCTTCCCCTACCAGAGTTCACAGTAGTGACCGATGCATCACTTCTGGGATGGGGCGGCCGCATGGGGAGGCAAAGGTCAGAGGCCTCTGGTGTCTGGCGGAGTCCAGGCTTCATATCAGTCTTCTGGAGCTTCGGGTGATTTGTCTTGCGTTCAAAGCATTCCTTCCCTCTGTCCCGGGAAGAGTAGTGCAGGTGTTCACAGACAACACCACTGCCATGTAGTACTGCATCAAACCGGGACGGGTGGGGTTGTGGACCCAATATCAGTAGGCTCTTCGTCTCTGGACATGGCTGGAACATCAGGGCATATCCCTGGTGGTTCAACACCTAGCAGGTTTGCTGAACGCCAGGGCAGACAAACTCCGCCCCACGTGCATGATTGATCACGATTGGCATCTTCACTCGGAGGGGGTGCAAGGTCTCTTTCAACGGTGGGGAGAGCCTTGGTTAGATCTATTCGCCACCGAAAAGAATGCGCAATGTCAGCAATTCTGCGCGTTGGAATTTCCCAGGCGGCACTCGCTTGACGACGCTTTTCAGCGCTAGTGGAGTTGAGGTCTCCTAATATGCCTTTCCACTTATACCACTTCTGCCCAGAGTGCTGAAGGTGATCAGGCGCGACTGGGCCCAAGTCATTCTTGTGGCTCCAGATTGGGCACGAAGAGTCGGGTATCCCGAGCTATTACACATGGCCATCGATCCTCTGATCCGACTGCCTCCTCGGGAGGATCTTCTATAGCAGCAGGGAAGAGTCCTCCACCCAAACCTGTCCAGCCTCCACGTCCTTGCGTGGACATTGAGCGGCAACAATTGACAGCTTTTGACCTTCCTCCCGAAGTCTGTGATAACTTGACAGCCTGGCGTCCCTCCACTAAGACGGTATACACCTGCAAATGGAACAAATTTGTGACATGGTGCACAGCAAAGGCTGTGGATCCCGTTTCCGCATTTCTGTCTGAGGTTCTCTTATTCTTCCTTTCTTTGGCCTGTCAGGGCTCTGCTCTGGGCACTTTAAAGGGCTACCCCTCAGCAATTTCAGCCTTTCTTAGGCTTGCTGGTCAGCCTTCTCTTCAAGTCCCCTGTTGTAAATCGCTTCCTTAAGGGCATTACTCCTCTTTTTTCTCCTGTTCACTTCGTAATGCCCCAGTGGGACTTGAACTTGGTTCTTACATATCTTATGTGCGCTCCCTTTGAGCCGCTACATAACTGTCCTCTCAGACTTCTGACCTAAAAAACTGCCTTTCTGGTGGCCATCACCTCTGCGCGCAGTGTGAGTGAGCTCCAAGCACTTTATTCTAAGCCTCCTTTTCTGACTGTACATCCGGACAAGGTTGTCCTTTGAACTAGTCCTTCCTTCCTTCCCAAAGTGGTTACTCCTTTCCACATTAGACAATCACTTTGCCCACCTTCTTTGTGCCTCCGCATCCTTCCAAAGAAGGAGGCTCTACCATCTGGATCGAAAGAGTGCGCTTTCCTTGTTCTTGGATCGCACAAAACATTTGCAGGTGTATGACCAGCTCTTTGTTGGCTCGGGAGCTGCCAAAAAAGGTCAGGCCGTGCACATACGGACCATTTCTCGATGGGTCATTTTGTGCATCAAAGTTTTTTATTCCTTGGCAAAGAAGGAGCCTCCAGTGGGGTTGCGCATCAATTCCACCAAGGCGATGGCAGCTACCACTGCTTTGGGACGTGGAGTCCCCCTTAATGACATCTGTCAGGCAGCTACGTGGGCATCGCTGCACACATACACAAGACACTACTGCCTAGACAGCCAAGTCCGGAGAGACTGCTTCTTTGGCCGTTCTGTTCTCCAGGACAACAATTGCCACAAGTTAGGTATTTCAGGTATGCACATGGATGTCTGATTCACTAAGGCTTCTGCAATTCATTCACTAATTAAGTGAGAAGGATGATGTTTTTTTTCTAAGACCCAATAGCAGACGTGTAACTTCTTGCTTTGTGGACTATCCAGCACATCAAAATTGTCTGAGAGGTAGAAACAGGAAAAGGTTATCTCCTCAGGAAACAGGAACTTAAGTTCAGCAATGCTAATAGGAACTCTAGTTTAGCAATGATATGCTTGAGTTCCTGTTATCCATTGACAAGGTTGTAAATGCAAATACAATTAAACATCTTCCTTGTAGCAAACAGAAGAAGGTATTTTTGCTGAGTGGAGCAAACGTGAACCCAACGATGTGAACTTAGTTTGCAGACCCACCTTCGGTGTTGGTATTGCTGGGGTGTCTATTCTAAGGTAAGGAATCTATAACTATTTTTCAGATGAACAAGTTACTTACCTTGGATAACGATATATCTGTAAAAAACCTAGATTAGTTATAGATTCCTTACTGCCCCATCCATCCTCCCCTTTCTGCGAACTGACTTCTAGGGTTAAGGACTTCCTTTCAGGGCCCTAGTTTTGTGCACCAGTGGTCAGTGTCTTGCATGGCTCTGCCCTGGCGTGTGAAGTCGTGTACAGACCTGACGTCAGCATGCAAGCGCGGCGTCTAGGTAGCTACCGCAACGTCAACCCGGCGACCACGACACAGACGATTAACGCGGAGCTGACCGACGCCACCTTTCGACGCGCTGGAGTTCTCCTGACTAAAAACTTTCCGGATCCAGTCTGACGCCTGGGGGTAGTTCTAAGGTAAGGAATTTATAACTAACCTATGTTTCTTACAGATATATTGTTACCAAAGGTAAGTAACTTGTTCATTAGTGTTATAGTGCTAGAAGCCCCTTGAGGGTTTTGAAGTATGTCGGGTGAGATGAGCTAGGGATTGAACTTGCAAATATAGAAAAGATAACAGCCACATTTGTGACTGGATCGGAAAAGTATAATAACAATTTTAAGCCTGAGCATTAACTGTGGCTTCATTTGCTACTTGTGTGACCAGGTCCAGGAGACTTAGTTTTCTCCTTGCGTTCATTGGAGCCAAACAGTTTGTAGCATTGGTGAAATATGAGAATTTTGACTGACTGGTAACACTAATAGTTCTTGAACAACACCTCATGAGTCGCATACATTCATAATGGCACATCTTTCCTCAATCCACTGTTCTAGACTAGATGATATTTATTCTGTAGTGTATGATGCAGCCAGCAATATATTGCGTTATAACAAAGTACAGAATTGCTCTCCTAATTTGTTGCAACTCTATGTGTTTTAATAAACCTACCCCCTTTGCTATTTAATGTTTAAGAGATTATTATTTTTTAGCACATAGGTAAAGCTATTGAAATTAAACACTCGAGCAGAGGTATTCATTGCTTATTAGTTTAATAAAAATAATGACTAAGAATTAGGATTACAAATAAGTAACATTGTCATTTATCTTTCCAAATAGTTTGCATCCAGAACTCCAATCCGAACGATGAAGCCACCGCGGGTGGGCCTAATGGAGAGTATCAAAGAGAATGTGTCACAGTTCAATTCAACCACTGTGAGCGGTGTGTACATCCACTCGGCTGCTTCACAGCGTAACCTCAGCGTTAATTCTGTTGCCAGCACCTATTCTGAGTTTGCGGTAATTTTTCTACTCTACCAATCTCTGGGCAGCACACAGTCCGGGAAATGGTGAAATGGTTGCACAATAGGTTGCGTTTGACAGATGAGAATGGTTTCGTATTTAATTGCAATGTTTAGTTACAGTGGATTTCAAGTAGGCCTGCCCAGTGTGTTATTCCTTCTTAAATTAATTTGATGCCCAATGGAAGGTTCTTGTTTATGAAGTATTCAGGCCCATTGGCATAGGTCTGTTATTTTCATTGGATTTTGTTTAGACTGGTCGTTTAACATGTTATAAGGTCTTCTGATGTGCTAGTGTAATTTTTCCAGTTCTACTTTAAAGATTGCCAGCTATTAAACAGAAGACTTCATAATATAAAAGTGGGTTGTCTCCCGCTGCTTTCTCACAATTGACGTTTGCATTCTGTGGTGCTTTGCCCTATAACCATTCAGCATTTTAGTACAGATGTGGCATTGCCAGCTGCACTTGTATCTGTTGTGGATTTCCATGTGTTTCAGCAGACTAGTAACTGTGCATTTTTCCAACGGTGTAACATGTTTGCTAGTTTAACATCTTTAAACTGCAGGCAGCTCACAGGTGGACTTCTGCTGGCTTTGTTACTTTTAGTTGTATAAATAGCAGCAATTCTCTGCAAGAATGAACCTTGGACAGCTTAGAGGTTCAAGGTTGCTGTTGAACTGAGGTCTAAAGTGTCATTCCAGTGTCTATTAGGGGGACTAACTTGACTGGTTCATATTTCCTGACGCATAACATCACACCTACACTAGAGTCTGTGTTCATACTCCTGCATTTTGCCTCAAACTCATTCTCAATCCTGGTTTATTGCACTCCAGTGGTGACAAAATAACTGCTTTTATTCCTCTTTAGATTGTTTTGCGCACCTGATACCACATATACAGATTCAACTCTGATGTGGGTGTGTCACTAGCTTAGCACGATTGATCACTTTTACTTAATTGTGATTCACCTGTGGTGTGTATTTTAGCCACATATTCTTATCTAAAATGGTTACTATTTTCACATTCTCGGCTCTATTTACGCAGCCTGTATTGTGTGTGCCTTGATGCGGCGTGACTGAGGAGTAGCTAATGTCAGATCAGAGGTGAATGTTGATAGTTGTCTTTTATGTTTGGGTGTTTGTGTTCATATATGTATGATTGGCGCCAGCATGTTTTCTTTTCTTAGATCCTGCGTCCTCATCGTTGGGTTCACGTTTGCTCCACTCAGCAAAAATACCTTCTCCTGTTTGCTACAAGGAAGATGTTTAATTGTATTTGCATTTACAACCTTGTCAATGGATAACAGGAACTCAAGCGTATCATTGCTAAACTAGAGTTCCTATTAGCATTGCTGAACTTAAGTTCCTGTTTCCTGAGGAGATAACCTTTTCCTGTTTCTACCTCTCAGACAATTTTGATGTGCTGGATAGTCCACAAAGCAAGAAGTTACACGTCTGCTATTGGGTCTTAGAAAAAAAACATCATCCTTCTCACTTAATTAGTGAATGAATTGCAGAAGCCTTAGTGAATCAGACATCCATGTGCATACCTGAAATACCTAACTTGTGGCAATTGTTGTCTATCGTTAACAAGATCTTACAGAATTGTGTAAGCCTGTAATACTGGAAATGTTCATACTAAGGTATTCCATAGATGACAAACACTTAATGAGTTAACCTTGCCTACTGTCAATGGTAATACTAAACCTTTCTTTAGAGTCTTGTGTGTACTGAGGAATACCTCTGCTCAGAGTTGATTACCAACATTCTGAAGTTTGTGTCTGGTACCCAGACAGATTCCTGCATCAAGGTGGCACTAGATGTTTTATACACTTTGCAATGTCAAGGAAATAAATACAAATATTATAGGGAATTATCTGAAAGAAGAGACCGTTCTTTGTAGATTTCTTACCATAGAATTTCCCCCATGCGACAGACTGAATCCAGAGATTTTCCTCTAGCAGACACCTGCGCGTCGGTAGGTGGTGGTCAACTCCACATCCATTGTCTGCATCGAGGTCGCCGGGATAACATTGTGGTGCTTACTTAGATGCTACCCTTGCGCGCTGATGTCAGTTTTCTTTTTCCGCGCCACCCTAGCACATATCCGGAGAGAGCAAACCCCTTAGCCGTTTTTTGGCTAACCTTTTTGTGACTTTTGTCAGCATCTTTTTCGTGTCTTGGACTCGTTGTGCGCGAGGGATGTCCCAACATCGCACCGGTTTCAAGCCCTGCGGGTCCTGCAACAAGATGTCGGTGACGGACCCGCACTTCGTGTGCTTGTGGTGTCTTGAGCGTGGCCACAACCCGAAGTCGTGCTCCGAAGACTTGGCAGGAGCGGTCTCGAAAGTTGTTGGAGACCCGGCGGTCAACTCCCTTTCTCATTCGAGAGAAAGGTCTTGAATCTGCTCGCGGTTCCCCCACTCCTCTTCACACACTAAGTCGTCAAGGTCTTTGGGTAAGTCGAAACACAAGCAGGCAAATCGACGTGGCAGTGTCGTCGCTCAAAGAGTTGGTCTGTGGTGTCTGCTTCAGGGATGACTCCATGCCTCCCACCCTTTCCGGGAGCCAGAGCATCCCCTGCCCAACTCAGACAATTCTACAAGGCCGTACTCCTCATCTTTAGGCAGGCCGACTCCACCGGCGTGCCTTTGGTCCACGCAGAGCTGGTCGGGGGGGGGGGGGCAATACTAGGCCTTCGATGCCAGCGGCACCGGAGGGGGCCCGCGGATCTAGTCCTGGATCAGGATCAAGACTGGTCGATCTAACTTTACCAATGCTGATCCTGACGACTAGGCCCCCTCGTCGCCCGTACCCCCGGTCGGCGCTTGCCCCATCCTCATCCCCGAGTTGAAACCAGACCTGAATAGACGCTGGAGGGTATATTTGTTCCCCTGTTCATCCCTGGTGTTCTCTACCGACCAGAGTGTGGATCTGGGTGATGCCAATGATCTGGACACCTCTCTAGACACTGGTTTATTTTCTCCCCCTACAGTGGCTACAGAGGGAGCTTCCTATGTTATGGTGATGAGAAAGGGCAGCCAAGGTCTTGGGCTTTGAGCTCCCTTCGATGGCAGTCAGGACTAACCACCTGACAGGTGCTTCAGCCTGCAGCTTCCTCTTCTGAACCCCTATTGCCATTCAATGAGGCCCTCACTGATGTCCTCCTAGGCACTTGGTCCGATCCCAGCACAGGGGCTCCTGTAGAGAGGACAATTGCCCGCCATCACCACCCTGCCCCTGGCGACCCAGAGTTCTTGACCCAACACCCTTCCCCCCGAGAGCTTGGTGGTCCAAGCCTCTTTTAAAGGCACATTCCCTTCTGCCCCTCAGATAGGGAATCGAAGAAGCAGGACCATTCTGGGACGCGTATGTTCTTTTCCTCCGGTGAATACCGTGTGCCTCTTGAGCTGCTACTCCCATACCATCTGGGATAAGGTTGCGCAGGAGCTGCCTCAGTTTCCGGAGGAGGCCCGGGTAGTTATCTCCCAGGCAGTGGAAGATAGGAGAGAGACAGTCAAATTCGCCATTAGATGTGGACTGGATACCACCGACTCACGGGGTAGAACAATTGCCATGTCGGTAGCCCTTGGGCGCTACGCCTGGTTGATGACATCTCCCGAAAAGCCAGATGTCCAGTCAACCTTGATGGACATGCCCTTTAATGGCTTTCATCTTTTTGGCTACAGAGCAGACTTTGCTCTGGAGCACTTTAAAGATTCTAGAGCTATGGCCAGATCATTGGGCCTCACTGTGCCTTATCTCCCATGCCAGTCTTTTCGTCCATTTCTTGGCTAAGGAAGTGGCACCTAGCCATGGCCAGCCCAATCTAGCCACCGGTTCACACAAGCTGCCCTTCCTCTGCGTGGCTGCAGACGTGGGACCATTTTGTTCCATCAAGCCCACTCATTTAACATGTATAAGTGTGTACCATGATTGGTTAATTTTTCTTCAATTCGTGTATGGTATACTAACCTGTAATTCTGCATTGTAGGCTCTTGGTTGATTGTCGTACACGTTGAAATAATTTCTTGCTGCGAGCGGGGACCTATGAACTACAATGCAGTTTTTGGAATACAATTTTTGGCCCTACATAAATTCTAAAATTTAGATCCTGCCTGAATTAGACTTTTAGGACGTGCTCTGTAATATCTGTACATATTAGACTTGTTGTTCTTTATAATCGTGTATAGATATCGATTGCTTCTGCGTCTTCTGTGGTCCCCACATGTACCAGGGAATTCTCACGCTCATGACTTCAATAAAGTTTCATATGCTGCAGAATCCAGAATAAACGTAACCATTTCATACACTGTTATATGACAAATTAACTTTCTGTGCGCTCTTTCCATTTTTTAGTATATCCACTGCACAAATGGGTCTTTAGAAAGGGTACCTAACTTTGTTAGAAAATTATTATTGGGAAATACCAATCTTATAATCCCAATATTTATTTGGAGAATTCCCATTGCAAGGAAAAATCTTTAACTAAAAATCCAGGTGGTTCTCTTAATAAAAATGCTCTTAATGCTGCATGGAATACCAAGACCTGTAAAACGAAAAACAATCCATACTTGCAATGTCAAAAGAATATTAATTGTAAGAATATAATAAAATTACTATAAATGAACTTATGCTGAAGAAAAGAGGTAATGTTGTTGCTTTTCTTGCCTCTTTACCGTTATCTTCAAATGCCAGGACAACAAGTTCATGAACTCACACCAACCAGAAGAGTTCACTTAACTACAGTAGTAATGGATACCTGCTTGAAATTAAGCCAACAGAACAGGCCCAGAATACAAAGAATTTTGTATTTCAACCAGCTATATCTGCTAAAGCAATTTATGTTTGTCTTACGGCATTCTCCGTCCTTATACCTCAGATGAGGCTGAGTGAGTTAACATTATTGGTCAGAGCCTAGTGGGAGTCTTGCGGACCTTCTCTTAACGAGTCAATATGAAATCCTGTAATGCCCTGGATGTAGGATGCCACTGTTACTGAACCAGTATGTTCTTCATAGTACAAATTTCAACGTTCAAGGGTGGCTTTAAGAATTTTTTTGTGCAAGTATGAAGCAGACCGCTTTTGTTATTGGTAGACAATATCACTGCATTTAGTATTTCAGCAAGTGCGGGATTGGTTACTTGAAAGATCTGGATGGCATTCCTGTTAAACAAAAATGAAAGTACACATTTGTTCTATGTTTCAAACATCTAAGAATTCTGCCAGTCTCACAGGGAAACAGGTTATAGTGAGAATACGCATTGCTACACACCCTAGCAAAATACCTATATTAATATGTATAGAAATGGGATTGAAATGGCCTCTTAAATGCAATAATGTATGACTATCCGTTTAAACAAGAATACCTTGCGTCCTAAACTGACAATTTGGAATCAATTTATTGAGGTTTTTGTCATTTGACAAAGTCTCAGAAACTCAGCTATTAACTTGTTTCATGGAGTTAAACAGTCTTAATCCAAGACTACAGTTTAGGATCAATATTAGAACATCAAAATTCCAGTTTCTGAATGGATAAATAGTATTATTGAATGATTGGTTTGGATCCACTATCTACCAACATTTAGCAGATAAAAATAAAAACTTTTACTTCAAAAGCTTTCACCCAAAATCAGCCATCAAGTGTTTACCAAGCATCCAATTACTGCAATGTAAAGAAAAAAAATGTGGAAAGAGAATGCAAAGGTAAAGCGTAAAGTTTGAACCTCTTTAGAAACTGACCATGATCAATCTTTGCTCCACAAAGCATCTGAGAAGGAAATATACAAGACTATTGTTATTTGAATCACTCTGATGCATGACAAAGAACTAACATCTCTAAAAGCTCTTTGCTCTTGCAAAAAGTAGAGAACATAATGAAAAACCTGGAACAATATTGGCAATTAACAAACACTATCTTTGTTGAAAAAGCAAAAAATATAATTTGTCAGAACAGAAATTTGATAGGTTATCTGGTAATGGCTGAAACAATCACTATAGCCTACCAACAAATGCTAATTTCCAAAAGTTGAATCTTTACCTATTTGATTCAGTAGTTTTTTGACATCCATACACTGGTAAATACTAATTTTTGTAATTTGCATTGTAAAACTGCTTGGTGCTTTAATATGTGTACCAATACAATGTTTCCAGAACTCTGGTCAAACATCAAAACCAAGAACCAAACATCACAGCCATTTCCTGGAGATCGAAAAGTCATTACAATTTGCTAAATTAGACTCCAGTTGATAGTTAATGTACCCCTTTAATGAGAATACCACGAAAATGTCCTGATGCATAGAGAGACTATACATGAAATTGTGCCTAAAAGATTAAATGAACAAAGTAACTTCATGCGCTCGCTCCTATTACTGAATTCGAAATCTGGAAATACCAAATATTGACTCATTAGCAATATTATAATACATCTTCAAGCTAGTTAGACGGCTATGTAAAGGAATCCGTTTCAGGATATGGAGCTATAAAAAATAAATGTAATTGATAAGTCTGACCACAGATTCCTCAGCTTTAAAATATCCCCAGGCACCAGATTGGATCTAGAAGATTTTTCTGCATAGCCACTGTTGCCCAACAGGTAACGTCAACCAGTTCTGTATTGACGCTTTTCCACACCGGGAAGTGATGGCTGGACTTCCATTTAAGCACCACCTAGGCATGCGATCATTTCCTTTCATCCCTTGCCTTCACTAGCTCTTAACCTTTTCTCGACAGTTGGTGTTTTTTTCCCCTTGAAATTCCTCTCCACTGTGCAAGGGAACATGTTCCCTTCTAAAACTACAGGGTTTAAATCTTGTAAAACTTGTCACAAGGAGATGTTTGTTCAGATCACATTAGGTGTGCCTCTGGTGTTTGCGCCACAACAAGTTATGAAAGGAGTGCCTTATGCGCCCAAAGGTGATTTAGGATCACCAAGCTGTACTTTACCGAACACCACAGGTAGTCCCAAAAGGCCCACCCCTGCTCGAAGCCTAAAGCATGGACCCATTCTTACTCTTATGGCTGCTCCCACGATCGGTCTTTGTTACTATCCAAATCGTTGAGTAAGTTGAAGTCCAAGAAGGAACCTAACTGCAAGCACGGCTTGTCTCAGCTTTGCCACTTTTCTTCAGCTGACACAGAGCCAATATCAGATCAATGATGATCAGTGTACAGATCTCAAAGGTGGGATCTTATTAGATGAAAGAGCCCCGTTTATAGAAGGTGGAGGCTGTGAGGGTCGGTGAAAAATCTGCCGTTAGATAGTCTCTACAGGAAAGAGTGCTACCAAAAGTAAGGAACTTGTTCTTCTGATAGACTTATAGCCAAAGATTCCTCACCTTTTGTATTGATACCAAAGCAGTACCTCCCAGACGGAGGGTCTGTGAAGTGTCTCAAACATGTCCTGCACTTCCATTACGCATGCAAAATGCCTATCTCGTCACACCTGACTGTCCAGACAGTAGTGCTTTGGGGTCATATGAAGAAATATCCACATAGCTGTCTGTCAAATGTCCAGGGCAGGCTCCCTTTATTTATTTATTTATTTTATTTGAATGTTTTAAATAGCGTGAACAAGGCCCTTGAGGGTATCGGAGCACTTTACAATAAATGTGTATAGGTATAACAAATCAATAGAAATAAGCAAGACCATAAGAATAAAATCAAAAAGCTAAATGAAAAAACAAGGCACAGAACGAACATTGTGAATAAAGCAGAGCGCATTACAATAAATGTGTATAGGCATAGCAAAAAAATAAAAAAGTAAATTAATAAAAAATAAGCAGGACCGTAAGATTAAAGTCAAAATGCTTAATACAGGAACATAGGATAGATCAAACATTATGGGTAAAGAGGACAATATTGATTGGCCGCAAAGGTAAACAAAGTCAGAAGGGACAGTCGAATAGGGGTACTCCACAGACAAGTAAAGCAATGTTTATGTACATTTTGCCATATGGATGCCTTTGTGGCAATGCCGTGGTAGCAGCTTTGACTCTGGTAGAATGAGCTCGTAAGGCCATTGGGGGCTTCTTTTGTGCCAGTGCCAGTGGGTGGTGCGTGCAGAACACGATCCTGTAATAGGCGGTCCTCTTCTGCAGCCTTGCCTTTCTTTGCTCCACTGAATCAGATAAAGTTGATCGTCCCTTCTCTGTTCTTGGGACAATGCATTTGAAAAAGAATTCTTTTTGAATCAGTCTGGTGGAGTCTCTGCTTCTTTATTAGAAAGATGAGGAGGAGCAATGAACGCCAGAAGAGATGTTCTGACAAGCATGCAAAGCAGTCACAACATTCGGCAGAAAGGAGGCTCGTGTCTTAAGAACCAGCTCGTCGTGGTAGAAAGTTGGTGTAGGCATTTTGACAAACCGGGCCTGTAACTGGCCCACTTGCCGCGATTGTGGCAAAAAATAGAATTGTCTTGATGCCAAGCATAACTGTGAAAAAGGTCAAATGGCACATGCATGAGGATTGTGAGGACTAAATTCAGATCTCGTATTGGCATAACAGATGGGGGAAGGGATATATTGTAACCCTTTAAGGAAATACATCACAACAAGTGACTTTAATGATTAGGCCTGGTCTGGCAACTATAAAGCCGAAAGAGGCAACAGGTACCCTTGTACTCGGTCGAGTCCCAAGAAGAAAACACTGCAGGGTCTGAATACTTTGATCCCCTCGGCCAAGTGGTGGGGGTCCCACAGGTACCCGGCAGGAGGCTATAAACATGGTTCTTTTTGCAAATGTTCCCACAAATTTGTGGAGGATCCGCTGGAAAAATGTTCATAAATATGCACGACTCACGCTCCGTTTAAGGGCCCTCCCCCCATCCTCCCGCCCACTTTGGCGGCTCAAGCCTGGTTCCTCCAGGACGAAGAGTTCAGGGACCGCGTTGGTGCCGAGCTCCAATGCTATTTCGATACAAACCGGGGCTCCGTGTCCTCCTCTTGCACCCTTTGGGAGACCACCATCAGAGGATTCGCAAAGGGCCAGCTTAAACTCACCCGTACTACCCGTGACTCCCAGCTCACGCTTCTGGAAGGGCAGGCCGCCCAGCTTGAGACTCTTCAGCCTGAGGACCGAGATGAGGCCCAAGACAGGAGGCTTACATTCCTGAGGGACGAAATCAGGCAGACCTCCATGGAAGCTGCCAAACTCCTTTGGCTCTCTTCGCTGGCCCGAGTGTACGGCTGGGGTGAAAAAAATGGGAAACTCCTCCATCGTCTGGCCACTTACTCAATGGGCAATCGTATCATACCGGAAGTGGTTGACACGAGTGGCGGGATTAATCGTACTCCGTTAACGGTGGCTCAGTGCTTCGCTACTACTTTGCGCAGGTGCCTGGTCTTTCCCTCCATGAGCTCCTCCGAGAGCGTTTCCCCCTTCCGTGTCTTAGTGAGTCTGAGGCGGCGGATCTGGATCTTCCGCTTACCCCGAGGTGGCAGTCGCCATCTCCCGCATGGCAGCTGGTAAGACGCCGGGTCCAGACGGGCTCACTCAAGAATTCTACTCGTCCTACCGGGATACCTTGGTCCCGTCTCTCATTGAGATGTACAATGAGGCAGTGGAATGTGGCTCCGTTTGCCCGGAGATGGACCTGGCTACCATTGTAGTGATCCCAAAGTCTCAACCCCCCTCGATCTGCTGTTCAGACTATCGTCCCATCTCGCTCATCAATACAGAGCTTAAGATCTTTGCCTCCATCCTGGCCAACCGCATACGACCCCATCTAGCCACCCTGGTTCATCCGGACCAGTGTGGCTTCATGCCTCTCCGCGGCACTAGAAACTGCCTCGGACGCCTTCAGCTTGCTCTTGCAAACCGGCACTTGCTGCTGCACCTCTAGTTCGCCAGGTCTTGGTTCCAAAAGATAGATGGCCTGCTCACAAAGTTTTTATGAGGGGGGGGGGAGGCCCAGGCTGGCTGTGGCCCAATGATGCATTCCACCTTTTGACGGTGGTCTTGGGCTGACGAGCCTTTATTTGTATTATTTAGAGACCCGACTCCTCATGCTGCATGACTGGTTTAACGGCAGATGGGCTGACCCGGCGTATCGCCTGGAATTGCACACCCTGGGCTTCGACTCCCTTCAGGGGATGCTATATGGTGCAGCTGTCCCTCGGACTCTCCCCGAGGTTACCCCTTGGAGTGTTCCTGGCATGGCGGGCCTCATTGCGCCACATCTGCTTGTTGGGCAGGCTGACTCGGTATACCCCCCTATGGTGCTGCACCCTACTCGGAGAGGTGGATTCCTTGGCAGGGTTCCGGCAGTGGGACCTCATTGGGATATCCCTGTTGGGCGATGTCTGGAGCGGTACCCATTTGCGCTCCTTTCAAGACCTACAGGCCAGGCACTCTCTCCACTCCTCCCAATTTTACCGCTATCTGCAGCTGCGCCATGCCCTACGACCATACATCCCAGACAGTACTTCTTTGCTGGAATACAGTCCGCCGGAAGCTCGGATTATGACTGGTGACTTGGGGAAAGTAGGGATTTCCAGAATATACCGTTCACTTACCAATAATACCCCCAACTCCCTCTCTCAACTCCGCAAAAAGTGGGAGGGCTGGCTTGGGGCTCTGGAGGATGCCGACTGGAGGGATGCCTTGATGTGCCCTAAAACTATCACGGTCTTGGCGTGGCTTTGGTTGGTCCAAGTCTACTTTCTGGATGCTGCCTATCTTACCCCGCTGTGCCTTCACAGTGCGGAGCTCCGATTGGATGTCCTTTGCCCCCACTGCTCCCACCCCGCGCAGACTTCTACCACATGGTGTGGCTCTGCCCTGCGATACAGCGGTACTGGGAGTCCCTAATAGAAGAATTGACAGAGGTCTTGGCCTGGGTGGTTCCTCTGGCTCCTACGCGGGTTCCTTTGGGTATCACTGATGGATTGGATGGTAGGGCCGAAAAGCTTTTTCTGAACACGGCCTTGGTGGTAGCAAAGAGATATCGCTGCCCGTTTGATGACTGCTACCGCACCAACATTGGCGCGTTGGGGTAGCGGGGTGGACTGGTTTGCTGCCCAGGAGCGGCCTCTTTATGTGGCATGGGGTTGCCCCGAGAAATTTCGCAGAATGACTGGGAAGTGGGTGGGAGTGGTAGAGAGTTACGGTGGGCTGATTTGCTCTACAGATTGCCTCTGGATATGTTGACCGTAGGTTTTCATGTACATCACTTTTCGTATCGTTGTGGAAGGTGCTTACCCTGGACTAATCTAATGTGATGTAATTCTGAATGGTGCTGTTTGTTTGGTCACATTGGAATCTTAATAAAATTGCTTATCAAAAAAAATATGCGCGACTCCCTGCGCTTATTAGCCCCCTCGGATGGGCCAGGTACCATCTTTTGCAAATGTTTTTGAGACTGTTTCGTGCAACATAGCTCAGCTGCAGTATTTGCCCAGCTTTACCTTCGTATCAGCAGATTCCACTCCAGATTTTTGTTTTCATTTTGGAAGAACATGTTTTATTCTCTCATTCTGTGTCTTGACAAAGCACTCCAAGGTGTAATTTGCTGCTGCTATTTCTCTGGTTACTGTGGTAACAGATCACAACAATGCATGACTGCACGAAGAAGAGCTGAATTAATTGTCCCAACTGCCGAAATAGGCCACGTGAGACTATCTTCTACTTGGGCCACCTATTGCAAGCTCTATCCTTCGAAGGACGTCTAATGCTGGATTTATGGACTTGTCCGAACAGGATTATGTATAGTTTTAGAAGGCGTGCCCACACATCACAAACTTTGCAAGTCGGTGCATGTTTGGCAATCTTGCAAACAAATGAAACACATTTTTATTTTTTGAGATTCATTTTAACAAGCATTGGCAAAGCTAATAGGTCTCGCCTATGTGAGATCTATTGGCTTTGCCAATGTTTATTAGCCATGTCGCCTTGTAAAAAACAAGGGTCCCCTGAATGGATGGATGGCAACAGAACCCCTAGGTCAGGGAAAAACACAGTGAAGGTAACAACCTAGGCAGTAATAAGGAGCTTGCCCACGTAATAGTGGCAGGACAAGGACAACCCACTTCCAGTTAAAGGCAATTTTTATTAAACATAAATCAAAAACAAAATGTATACAATAATAAAGTTAAAAAGCATGTGGGCCATGCAAGTGTAATACAACAATTGACAAATTGAAAATAAAAAGTTATAAAGCAAATTACACAAAAATAAGATACATTAAATGGCAATGATTCACAAAAGACACATATACATTCTCTATAAAAACCATATAATGAGTATTTAGTCGATGCGCGTTTCGGGGACCAGCGCCTTCTTCAAGACAGAAACTCAAGTACCTAAAATTAAAATCACAATTAATAACACAAAATGAAGATTATATCCCCTTAAAAAGCAATAAACACAATACATAATGCTCAAGAAAAATTTGTTTAAAACAGTAATGAATTCATAAATACAATACACTGTAGTAGGAAGTGGGGAAGCGGTAGTCCTATATATTTAACAAGCAAGTCCCAATGATGGGGAATCAATAGATAACCCTTAGTGCTCATGGTAACCAAAAAATACATAGCAAGGGTAAATTGTCCAAATGCACAGTCTATGATCACTTGTCCTTAGAGTTATAAAGACATAAAGGCCAGATTGGAAGGAGAACGGGATAGGCACAAGGAAAACCTCAACTGATATCTTATATTTTCATGATAAACTGACCGATCTCTAGATGTAGATACTACATTAGGCTTGCATGTCTATAGATATTAGAAAATAGGAGCTATAGGAAACACAATTAACGTGGTTTCAAAAAAACGTTTATAATTCTTATTTTCAAATAGATTAAATGCTGTAAATAACATGCCTACCTATTGTTTAGCTTCCAAACCGTCAAAACTAAAGGTGCGTAGAGACACAGTATGGTACGTGCTCTAGTGAAGGGGTTGCAGTAACAGATTAGGGATTGCTGTAAATAACATAATAATAACGAGTGTAAATAGAAAGGGAAGAGGAAAATCAGCTAATAATCCTCTTGAGATCAATAATCCTATGTCTAATATGGATTGTATACCTTATAGAGATAGACGTGTCCGTAAACCTTGATAGCGGTCGAACGGAAGTCACACTCAGACGAAAATGCGGTAAAAACAGTCAGGGCAGCAAATCGTCCTGAAGAGACAACCACATTGATTAAGTCAACCACTAGGAATTATGTCTTAAACAAATTCAATTAAAAAGCAAGAATCAGTCAATTAACATAGAACCAGGCAATACCTGAATTAATAACTAAAAGGGCCACGCCTCCACCTAACGAATGGACCAGATTATCTGTATTTCAGCTTGTTCTGGATGGTGCTGGAAAAATCAATAAACACATTTTATTCTATATTTATTTGGCGGTATAAAACGAGCATTGTTGCAAGTGGTGCATTGTATCTATACTAATGAAACCTCACGACAAAACTCCATACCTAGTAATAGCACAGACGTTCCTTTGATTGGGGTTCTGTGCCAAACGAATATTCTGGCTTCAAAATATCGCGATGTAGGCAAATACTACAAAATAAAAACAAGGAAATTGTTTGTAGTTGCGCGATGAATACGTAATAAGAAAAAAATACAAAAACACAGAGGTGTATCAAAGATCAACCCTCAGTTCCAGAGCGAACATGCAAGGCATACCTCGCGGTGGATAATTATTTCTTTCACGGTGGGTCTGGCCGAACTCAAATGGAAACAGATAAAATGATTAACAGTCCAGTCCTAGGGCGAAAGGAGAGCAGGTTAAGACCGCCAGATTAGTACAGAAGAAAGGAAGGTTTTAACGGTGTGAAACGCGCCAAGCCTGAGGGGGATCTCAAACGTACCTGAAGGCGCGCAGCGTCCTTGCGTGTGGAGGCGGGTCGGCAACGTGCTTTGAAAATAAACTAGATGCACATAAACGGCCCGTACGGATAGCCCACACTTATATATACACAGGTGTGAATGTTCAAAAGGATCACCTGACACTAGCAAGTGTTTAAGTAATGAAGCTAGAAGGTGGACTAGCAATGCACGATAGATGTTATCACTAAGGTGAAGGAAATCATGTTAATAGACATGAAAGAAAGCCTAAAGGGCAGCGATTGCCACAAGACTGATGACTGGAAAGAAGGGTTCAATAATAAAATAATAAAAAATAAGAACAATTAGATAAAAAAGATGAAACAAAATAACAGAAGAATGAGCAGGAACACACACAACCCCCACACACACAACCCCCACACATGCACAACCCCCCACACACACACAACCCCCCACACACACACAACCCCACACACACACACAACCCCCCCCACACACACACAACCCCCCCCCCCACACACACAACCCCCCCACACACACAACCCCCCCCCACACACACAACCCCCACACACACAACCCCACACATGCACAACCCCCCACACACACACAACCCCCCACACACACACAACCCCACACACACACACAACCCCCCACACACACACACAACCCCCCCCACACACACAACCCCCCCACACACACAACCCCCCCACACACAACCCCCACACACACAACCCCCACACACACAACCCCACACACACACAACCCCACTCGCACACAACCCCACTCGCACACAACCCCACTCGCACACAACCCCACTCGCACACAACCCCACACACACAACCCCACACACACAACCCCACACACACAACCCCACACACACAACCCCACACACACACAACCCCACACACACACAACCCCACACACACACAACCCCACACACACACAACCCCACACACACACAACCCCACACACACACAACCCCACACACACAACCCCACACACACAACCCCACACACACAACCCCACACACACAACCCCACACACAACCCCCCACACACACAACCCCACACACACAACCCCACACACACAACCCCACACACACAACCCCACACACACAACCCCACACACACAACCCCACACACACAACCCCACACACACAACCCCACACACATAACCACACACACATAACCACACACACATAACCACACACACAACCCCAAACACAACAGACACAACCATATACACACGCCCATACACACACCCATACACAAAGCCATACACACACCCATACACCCGCCCCCACACGCCCCCACACACGCCCCCACACACGCCCCCACACACGCCCCCACGCACACGCCCCCACGCACACACCCATGCACACACACATCCATCCATCTGTCGCCCTCCCTCCATCCGTCTGTCGCCCTCCCTCCCTCCCTCCGTTGCCCTCCCTCCCTCCGTCTGTCGCCCTCCCTCCCTCCGTCTGTCGCCCTCCGTCTGTCGCCCTCCCTCCGTCTGTCGCCCTCCCTCCGTCTGTCGCCATCCATCCCTCCGTCTGTCGCCCTCCCTCCGTCTGTCGCCCTCCCTCAATCTGTCGCCCTCCCTCCCTCCATCCATCTGTCGCCCTCCCTCCCTCCATCCATCTGTCGCCCTCCCTCCCTCCATCCATCTGTCGCCATCCATCCATCTGTCGCCCTCCCTCCCTCCATCCATCTGTCGCCCTCCCTCCATCCATCTGTCGCCCTCCCTCCATCCATCTGTCGCCCTCCCTCCATCCATCTGTCGCCCTCCCTCCATCCATCTGTCGCCCTCCCTCCATCCATCTGTCTCCCTCCCTCCATCCATCTGTCGCCCTCCCTCCCTCCATCCATCCATCTGTCGCCCTCCCTCCATCCATCCATCTGTCGCCCTCCCTCCCTCCATCCATCTGTCGCCCTCCCTCCCTCCATCCATCTGTCGCCCTCCCTCCCTCCATCCATCTGTCGCCCTCCCTCCCTCCATCCATCTGTCGCCCTCCCTCCCTCCATCCATCTGTCGCCCTCCCTCCATCCATCTGTCGCCCTCCCTCCCTCCCTCCATCCATCGCCCTCCCTCCCTCCCTCTATCCATCTGTCGCCCTCCCTCCATCTGTCGCCCTCCCTCCCTCCCTCCCTCTATCCATCTGTCGCCCTCCCTCCCTCTATCCATCTGTCGCCCTCCCTCCATCGTATCACCACACCATCACTCGGGGGCCCCACACCATCACTCGGGGGCCCCACACCATCACTCGGGGGCCCCACACCATCACTCGGGGGCCCCACACCATCACTCGGGGACCCCACACCATCACTCGGGGACCCCACACCATCACTATGCGCTGCCACAGCATCAATCTGTGCAACCATTCAACAACTGGTTCAAATATGTTCTCACAATGTTTCAAGCTTTTTGACAAATGTCACAAAAAGATGTTAATATTTCTCTTCTGTTCTTGGCTTTTCATCACAATAAAATACTGAAAATAATCTTCACAAAAGTTATTTACAAAAGTTTAAGCTATTGCCATTATAAATTACAATAACTTTTATTTAAGTATTATAAAAAAGATAAAAGCCATTGTTATTTGTAATATTAATACATCTAAGTCACGTAAATACAACACATTGCATTACAAATGCTATAGGTGTCACATTTGCAAAAGTTATAACTATTGGCATTGTACATGACAAAGCTATTAGTTTTGCTATTTTCAAAACCAACACAAATAAAAAATGTCATTTATAATACCAATTGCTCAAACTTTCCTAATGCGAGACCTATTGCATTGCAAATGCTTGTTTTTTTCTGTTGGTGGGCGTCGGTGACTTAGTACCATTTGGTGCCCTTCTGTGATGCCGACGGGCTTCCTCTGGAAGCTCCCATCTTTGGTAGCCATCTTCAGATTCTTTTTTTCTACCGTTGAGTCTGGATCAATACAGAGAAGCTCCCGAGATTGGAGAGAAGAATCGTGGAAAATCCGAGAAATATTGGTAGAACCGTGTTTTCCACTTTCAACTTTAAATCTACGACGAACGGAAGAAATCAAGAACTTTGACGACGATCGGAGAATGCACATGCAGGGGGTTCCTTGGGCGCGGTAATGGACAAGACACCGTTCAAGTTCTGTAAGAACTGCCACCACAAATGCACTCAAAATGATCAGCACCCGGTCTGTAACATCTGCCTGTCGCTGGATCATCAATGCGACGACTGTAACGCCTGCTCCGTCTTCACCCCGAAGACATTGAAGGTAAGAGAAAGGCAGCGACGAACCAATTACAACATGCAAGGCCAAGGACCACCGCCATCACTGCAAGGCCTGGGCCTCTCCAGTGAGGAGGAAGAGAAAGTCGCCGAAGGACCAGAAGGAGACGAGGAAAGAAGTCTTGGTTGTTGAAGTCGAGAAGAAGACTTAGAAGGAGGTAAGAGTCGTAGACCTCAAAAAAACTAGGTCTTGAAAATCAGACTGTAGACCTCCAAAGGGATTCTCGGCGTTGAACCATTCGGCAACCGTAGCAGCATCCAAACAAAAACAGATCCTAGGTTCCTTTGATAAGGACTCCGGAACCGCAAAGGTCCTAGGAAAAACAGACGTCGAAAGACAGTCTGGAAAAAAGACGCCTCAGCGTCGAAGAAAGAGAGACCGAAACAAACATCAACGACCGGTTCAGCGTTGTCAGCTGGAAAATGGGAAATCTCGCCGCCGCAACACATGAGGCTGAGATTGAGAAAAAGCAAAGAAGGCGCGAAGCCGACATGGCGATTATCCTTCAACTCAGACTTTGAAGAAAGCTTGAAGCAATTCAAGATACCGCCAAAAACAAGGGAAACGGAAGTCAAAAGGGTTGCCGAAGAACCAATACTGCCAACAACCCCTAAGCAGATCAGAGCAGAGGAGGAAGGTTCATTCTTCTTTAGGGAAGACTAACATGCATTCGCAGAATTGTCTAACTCGGAGAATCAAGAGCACCAATGGCAAGATCTTGACGCCAAATCACCTGAGGAGGCTGTGGAATCATACCCTTCGAGGCAATCACCCCTAGATGATATTGGCATGTATAATCGGTGATTAAAAAGACTGCAGAAACTTATGGGGTTCAGCTAGAGGAAAAAAAACCTCAATCGTGTATTTTATTAGAGACTGATGCCTAAACAATCTAGGAATCAATTCCTACCAATGCTGCCTCGTGTCTTAGACCTGGGGGAAGAGGCATTCAAAGAGCCTGCTACATGCAAGGCTATAGCACCAAGGGGAGAGAAACACTCTTCTAAAGACCCTATTTACATCGGGGATCAGTGCCAGCTGCTCCTATCATTGCCTCAACAGCAAGAAAAAGAGCTAATGTACTTATTATAGTGGGACCACCTCCAGAAAAAGAATGCAAGAGGATGGACCTCGTAGGAAGGAAGAGTTAGAGAAGCGCAGCTAATCAGTTGAGCATATAAAATTCAAATGCATTGCTGAACAGGTACGGCATGCGTACCAACATTGGGAGGAGGTAGGAGAACTGTTGCAAAACCTACCAGAACAATTCCAGAAAAGAGCTAGCCACCTTGTGGAAAAGGATAAAAACATTGCTAATACATGTTTAAAATCATCCCTTGATGCTGCTGAAACGTCTAGTAGGCAAATGATGATTGTCATAACGGAAAGGAGAAACGCATGGCTTAGAATCTCAGGCTTCAAACCAGAGGTGCATAGCAACATTAATTCACCATTTAGTGGAGAAAATTGTTTAAAATGGTGGTTGATGAAAAGCTAAATCGACTAAAGGACAACAAAACCGTAAAATCTATGGGGGCTCTGCAGTTCAGAGGCATGCATAGAGGCACACCATCGAGAAGACCAGTAGGAAGAGGTACACACCAACCTACTATATGACATCCAGGTTACCAGCAGACATTCCAAGCTGCAAACAAAGGCACACAACAGGGATAGCAACAAAGCTGGCCATATCAAGGAATAGGATCCTATCAAGGGCGTCCCTGTGGCAGAGGTCCTCCACAAAGAGGTGGACAACAAACCTCTACCAAGTGACTGCACGCACAAGGAGGCTCTCTAACCACAGCAGTGAGAGTACACACGAAAAAGAAAGTTACCAAAACAAGAGAAAACCAGTTTACAATTCCTCCAACATACCACTCCATTAGGAGGCAGACTAGGACTTTTCAAACAAAAATGGAGAGAAATAACTACAGACAAGTGGATTCTAAACATAATACAGTACGGTTACTGTAGAGTGAACAAAATAACCTCCACACCGGAATCCAAAGTAAAGGACACATTCAAAGAATTATCTCACCTAGTCAGAGGTGAAAGAACTTCAGGAAAAACATGCAATAGAACATGTACTGCACAGAGCAAAGAACGGAGTATATACAACATACTTCCTAATTCCAAAGGTGGATGGAACATTACGACCAATATTAGACCCAAGGTTTCTAAACAAGTTTATAAAAACGCAAAGATTCAAGATGACTACACTACAAGAGGTGTTACCACAGTTGCAAAGGGGAGATTACATGGCAACAGACTTAAAGAATGTGTATTTACACATCACAATAAAAAGAGAAAACAAAACCATGTTAAGATCTGTCGTGAACAAACACTACCAGTTCAAAGTGCTTGATTTCGGTCTAAAATCAGCACCAAGGGTGTTGGAGTTGGGACGATCTAGTTGTTGTCACAAAATGTTCACCAGGAGATGGCATGGTGGAACAAAGCAAACATAGCACTGGAGAGACATTTCACTACTCCAACAGTGACCATAACAGATGCGTCCCTAGTAGGATGGACTATCTCAAAGTAAAGGGATTGTGGGCACCAGAGGATGTGGTGAAACACATCAATATCTTGTAACTAAAAAGTGTGTTCTTAGCCTTGAAAGCCTTTCAGAAAGAGCTATACGGGGGAAAGGGTGTTGCTACAGACATTACAACTATGTTTTACATAAACAAACAAGGAGGACTCTGTCTGTAGCACTCAATTCTAGCACAACAGATTTTGAGATGGGCAATTCCAAAACAAAGACATTTTAGTAATACACCTACCAAGGAAGGACAATCTAGAAGCAGACAGACTGAGCAGACAAACATCCCAAGAGTGAGAACTGAACCAAACCAGTGCAAAGAATTTTCAAAATATGGGGAACACAAATAGACCTATTTGCAACACCCCACAATGCAAAATGCCAAAACTTTGCATCCAGGAGACCTTGCAACCAGTCCCTAGAGAATGCGCTATGGATAGACTGGTTAGGGATTTTTGCGTATGCTTTTCCCCCAATACCATTACTGAACAAAGTGATCAGCAAATGCAGAATCAGCAAAATGACAATGATTCTTATAGCACCACAATGAGCCAGACAAACGTGGTTCTCAGAACTAATGAAAATCTCACAAGGAGCAATGCACAAACTTCCAAAAAGAAAAGATTTGCTAACACTGCAGAATGTGAAAGTGCTTTGTCCAGAACCAGAGAGCTTAAGCCTAGACGCATGGCTCCTGAGGTCTTAGAATTCGCACATCTCAAACTACAAGAAAGCACAATGGCTGTTCTAAGAAGCTAGGAAACCAACTACAAGAAAATGTTATGCAGCAAAATGGAAAAGGTACACCCAATGGTGTCTTCAAAGGCGTCTTTCAAGAAAGATTACAAAAGAAAGAACAGTGCTAAAATACCTCACACATTTACTATAAAGTAAATTATGTTTTATATCACTGAAAGTACATTTAGCAGAAATTGTGGCGTACACAAGAGTGGAAACAGGGAAGAGCTTCTGCACCTCACATGTGGTCAAAAGGTACCTGGAAGGTGCGAAGAGTATTGCACCACCAAAAATGGTACCAACACCAACAGGGCTCGACAAATCTGAAAAATGGTACTAGTCCTGCAGGTCTAGTACCTTGAAAAATCTCCACTACGTTACAGTAACCTACTTGACCTCCGTCTCTGAAAGCGGAGGAAATGTGACAAGATAACAAGATTTAAAGGCATCTTTATTGCTCATTTGCTTTGTGAGCAATAAAAAGGCCTTTACATCTCGTTATTTTGTCACATTTGCTCCGTTTTCAAAGACTGAGGACAAAAGTTAGTAGGTTTTCCTACACGCCAGAAAAAGCGAGTACGACCTTAAAATAGCTCGACCTCATAAAATTTACCTCGCAAATGCGAGCGGTCGAGTGGATTTGTCGAGCCCTGACCAACTTGGAATCTGAACATAGTTCTAGCACAAATGATGAGAGCACCTTTCGAACCACTACACAAAGCAACGCTACAAATGCTTACAATGAAGACAGCATTTTTAGTGGCAATAACATAATTACGTAGTTAGCGAATTGCATGCACTATCACTACAGGAACCCTACTTCCAAAAACATAGTAACCGGATTGTCACGAGGAAAGATCCGCAATTCATGCCAAAGGTGGCTTCAAGATTTCACATAAATCAGTGTATACAAATACCAAGTTTCTTTGAAAAACCTAAGAATAAAGTGGAAAGAGCTTTGCACACACTTGACGCAAGAAGAGCAGTCATGTATTACGTGGTAAAAAACTAAAGAATACAGGAAAACGAAAGTTATTTGTATCCTGTGCAAAAAGTTTTCTTGGAAGACCCGTAATCAAGAGCACAATCGCACGAGGGATAGCACAAACCATACAATTGTGCCACAAACCAGCAGGGCAAACTTTACAAGGGGCGACACGGGCACATTCATCAAGGAAGAAAGGAGCAACTATTACATTTCTTGCTAACACTCCAATCCAAGACATTTGCATGGCTGCAACCTGGTCTTCTGTACACACATTCACCAAACATTACTGTGTGGACATTCAAATGAACAAAAAAGCACAAGTAGGACAAAAGGTCTTACAGCATCTATTTACTAACGAAAGTTCATCTTGCACCCAGCCACCAAAAGACTAGCAAACCGCTACAAAGTCTGTGCACAGCATAGTGAATGTAGAAAAGATTCACGCTGCAAAACAAATAGTTTCTTACCTGTCAGTGCAGTTTTGCAGCTTGCGAGGAGGAGATATAAAAATAAAAGACAGAGAAAAAAAATCCGAAAATGGCTACCAAAGGTGGGATCTTCTGGAGGAGGCACGTCAACGTCACAGAAGGGCACCAAATGGTAGTACGTCGTCGACACCCACCAACAGCAAAAAAAGAAGAAATACTACAATTCCGGACCCAACCACTAGATGGCAGAATAATGCACAGCATTGTGAATTCAGAAAATTATTCAAGCTGCAAAACTACACTGACTGTTAAACTATTTGTTTTAGGTTGGGTTGGAGTATTTGGGTGGCAAGGGTATTTTTAGGGTTACGGGTGGGTAGGGGTGTTTGGGTGCCAAGGGTATTTATAAGGTCTAAGGTGGGTGAGCCTCAATGTGGGTGGCAAGGGTATTTTAGGGTTAAGGGTGGGTAGGGGTTAAGGGTGGCAAGGGTATTTTTAGGGTTAGAAGGGTGGGTAGGGGTATTTAGGTGGGAAGGCTATTTTTGTAGGTTTAAGGGTGAGATGGGGTATTTGGGTGGCAAGCGTATTTTTAGGGTAGGTAGGAGTTGAGTTAGCAGGCACAAGTAGTTTTAGGGTGGGTAGGGGTATTTGGGTGGCAAGGGTATTTTTAGGATTAAGGGTGGGTGAGGGAATATATGTGTGAGGGTATTTTTAGGGTTTAGGGTGGATAAGGGTATTTTTGGTTGCAAGGGTATTTTTTAGGATTTCGTTTTTTAAAATTTATTTTTATTTATTTGATGCGATTTCCTATAGCGCGAACATTACCCAAAGGTGTTGGGGCGCTTTACATAAGAACCAGTTGTGATACATAAGGACTTAGGATTACAGGAGTTACCAAAAGATACAAACGGAAAAAATAGCAAATGTACAAGTAGTAAAGTCACTCAAGGAAGAAATAGAAGCAGAAAAAATTTGCAAATGTACAAGTTGTAGAGTCACACAAGGAGGAGATACAAACAGAAACAAAATAAATTGCAAATGTACAAGTTGTAAAGTCACTCAAGGAACAGATGGAAACAAACATTTTGCAAATGTACAAGTTGTAGTCACACAAAGAAGAGATACAAACTCAACATTTTTTAGGTCTCGCCTGTCAATGCGCTTGCGCATTGAGCTTGCGAGAGATATTGGGGCTTAACGAGAGCTTAACCATCGGGCGATTTGATGCTGTGCCAGTGAAAAGCAAGCGCATTGACCTAAAAAGCGCGTGCCCATGAAAGCCAGCCATCTGTGGCTTTACCCAGCGTGGTGCCGCCAGCAGCTTCACTTGAAAGGGATCCGCTCCGCCCCCTGCTGCATCAAAGGCTTTCATTTCGCACTTTTCACGGCCGCCAGGCCGTGTCGCATTTCTCCTCCCCACAGCAATGCCAAGAGCTTGTTTCTTTCTGCCTCTTTTATGTCTATCCCTTTAGCTCCCTGTTGTTTATCCTGCCTTTCAGTTTGTTCAATCTTTTAACCACCAGCCTTTTCATGTACCTGTCTGTCGTTTATTTGTTTGTTGTTTTTCTTTTTCCTCTCAAGTGTCTGTTTACTTGCCGGGTATCTCACCGTTTTCATGTTTATCTTTATGGGTGTTTGCTTGTCTGACTGTTTACTATGTTATCCGTATAATTGTATGCCTACCCGTCAATCCAACTGTCCGTCGGTCAGTCCGTTCCTCTACCCAGTTATGTTTGTCAACCCATGTATACTTGTCTGCCTTTTCAGTCAATTGCACTGTCTACACGTGTATCTGCTTGTCCTACGTGCATTAATTGTCGTGACAGTCCGTTTATCTGCATTCACGTGTAACCCAATATTTCTGCATGAGTCCGATATCCCTTCATCTGCCTGTTCCCTGTGCACGCACCTGTGCCATTTGTCGCATGTAATTTTATTGTGCCGCTATAGCTCTACTGTCACCATTTGCAAACATTCCAACTTATAGATAAAATGATAGACAAAAAGAAAGCTGTGTTTTTATGTTTTGACCCTGTACTTATACGTGCATTCGTTTGTGTACTCCATTTCTTCTTGGACTGTGTTGGTGGTATCAGAGTGAATCTTATACCACCACACGCCGAGTGATGTACCCGTCACTGTTTACTATTTCACTTCAACAACTTGAAAACGGGAGACAGGACCAGTGTGTTGCTGCTAGCTTTGTAGCCATTTGGTCCTGTTTGGGGTTTCCGTGGCATGAGTTGGACTTTGCGGCATTGGCAGCACGGTGTTTGGCGGTGCACAAGGATGCAAACGATCAGACAGTTACGATGAGTGCAGTTTGTTAGTTATTTCGTAGCATGCCGACTATGCATTTTAAGACATTTGCTTCATTCTATCACAGACTGCCTTAGTTCGAAGTAAGGCAGTGAATGGGTTAACACACCATTAGGCAGCTTGTGAGCCTCTCTCTGCACTCATTCTGGTTTGCTTGCAGCCGGCATCAGACTTCAAAGGAATCCGCTCCCCGCCCCCTGTAGCTTGCTAAAGGCTGTCTTCCCAAGATCACACCGACTGTCACTCAGACCTTGCTTCTCCCACTTTGGCTACGTGAAAACCAATGTTTATATTGGGCGTCCTGGTTTGTACATTCCCAAAATAGTCTAGCGTTGTTGCAGTAAACACTCGAAAAAAGGTTCGGTTTGGGCTCTTTAATAACAATGCCCACCCTTTACTACATTTTCCAGCACACCTGTGTGGTTTCTGTGAAAGAGTTTTAAATAAAATGTGTTGATCATATCACGGAGACAGCTGTGCTCCTTGCATTCCCCCCTCCCTTTTAGCCCTTCCCTTTTCAGCAGCAGCTGGCAGGCACCATAAGGGGCAGAGCGGCGCACACATTTAAACTTTGTTTATTCACTCTCTCTTACTTAACACAGCATAGCACATAACACTCAGGTCTGACACCACATCACACACAGCAGAGCACATCACGCACACACCTGACACCCCATCACACACAGCAGAGCACATCACGCTCAGGTCTGACACCACATCACTCACAGCTGAACGCATCACACTCAGGTCTGACACCACATCACACACAACAGAGCACATCACACTCAGGCCTGACACCACATGACACACAGCAGAGCACATCACACTCAGGTCTGACATGACATCACACCACACACAACACCACACACACAACACCACACACACAACACCACACACACACAACACCACACACACACCACACACACACCACCACACACACAACACCACACACACAACACCACACACACAACACACACAACGCCACACACACAACACCACACACAAAACCACACACACACACACACCACACACACACACACCACACACACACACCACACACAAACACCACACACAAACACCACACACAAACACCACACACACAAACACCACACACACAACACACACACAACACCACACACACACCACACACACCACACACACAACACCACACACACAACACCACACACACAACACCACACACACAACACCACACACACAACACCACACACACAACACCACACACACAACACCACACACACAACACCACACACACAACACCACACACACAACACCACACACACAACACCACACACACAACACCACACACACAACACCACACACACAACACCACACACACAACACCACACACACAACACCACACACACACCACCACACACACACCACACACACAACACCACACACACACACACACACCACAACACACACACACCACTACACACACACACACAACAACACACACAACACCACACACACACACAACACCACACACACAACACCACACACACAACACCACACACACACAACACCACACACACACCACACCACACACACACCACACACACACACCACACACACACACCACACACACAACACCACACACACAACACCACACACACAACACCACACACACCACACCACACAGGGAGAAGTGTGGCTCAGGGGTTAGAGGCAGCAGACCCGGAAGCTGAGATCGGTCCTGGACCAGGGTTCAATTCCCCGCCTCGGCGGGTCTTGGGCTAAAAATTCCACGGACTCGATAATTCTAGCCCCGGTGCCTCCTCGACTCACGGGTTCACACACTGCGACTCTGGGCAATAGCTTGCTTAATCTCCACAACGGCCCCTCGCGGCGGGATGCCTGACTTTCACTTTGTGGATACCCTGCTATCTCACAGGGGAATACCAGGACGGGTTCCCTAAGCAAGCGCCGGGAAACCCACTGCGGGTAGCTGTGCGCTATATAAGCTCAACTACATTTACATTTACATTACACCACACCACACACACAACACACAACACACACACACACACACCACACACACAACACCACACACCCAACACCACACACACCCAACACCACACACACCCAACACCACACACACCCAACACCACACACACCCAACACCACACACACCCAACACCACACACACCCAACACCACACACACCCAACACCACACACACCCAACACCACACACACCCAACACCACACACACCCAACACCACACGCACACCCAACACCACACGCACACCCAACACCACACGCACACCCAACACCACACGCACACCCAACACCACGCGCACACCCCCAACACCACACACGCACCCCCAACACCACACGCGCACCCCCAACACCACACGCACACCCCCAACACCACACGCACACCCCCAACACCACACGCACACCCCCAACACCACACGCACACCCCCAACACCACACGCACACCCCCAACACCACACGCACACCCCCAACACCACACGCACACCCCCAACACCACACGCACACCCCCAACACCACACGCACACCCCCAACACCACACGCACACCCCCAACACCACACGCACACCCCCAACACCACACGCACACCCCCAACACCACACGCACACCCCCAACACCACACGCACGCCCCCAACACCACACGCACGCCCCCAACACCACACGCACGCCCCCAACACCACACGCACGCCCCCAACACCACACGCACGCCCCCAACACCACACGCACGCCCCCAACACCACACGCACGCCCCCAACACCACACGCACACCCCCAACACCACACGCACACCCCCAACACCACACGCACACCCCCAACACCACACGCACCCCCCCAACACCACACACACCCCCCCAACACCACACACCCCCCCAACACCACACACACCCCCAACACCACACACACCCCCCCAACACCACACACACACCCCCAACACCACACACACACCCCCAACACCACACACACACCCCCAACACCACACACACACCCCCAACACCACACACACACCCCCAACACCACACACACACCCACAACACCACACACACACCCACAACACCACACACACACCCACAACACCACACACACACCCACAACACCACACACACACCCACAACACCACACACACACCCACAACACCACACACACACCCAACACCACACACACACACAACACCACACACACACAACACCACACACACACCCAACCCCACACGGGGAATGCCGCTATGCACTGGCGCATGGCAAATTCCAATGCACTCCTGAACAGACACCAGTACCAGATCCTGGATGAACTGGGCCAGCTAATAAAAAACTTGCCACAAGAGTTCAAGTAGAAAGCTGAAAGCTTGATAAAAGAGGGAAAGAACTTGGCAAATTCTTGCATCAAAACAGCCCTGGACGGAGCAGACCCCTCCAGCAGGCTTATGATGATGGGCATTACAGAAAGGAGACAAGCCTGGCTAAGAATTTCAGGCTTCAAGCCAGAAGTGCAGCACAGCATTCTTAACACCCCGTTCAACGGAGAAACTTTGTTCGGGCCCCAGTAGACGAGAAGCTCAGCCAACTAAAAAAGGATAACGAAACGGCAAGGTCCATGGGAGCTTTGCAGTTCAGAGGTACTAAAAGAGGCACCCCATCTCGGAGACCTAAAGGGAGAGGTGGAAATCAACCAGGAACATCACACCAGGCGTTCCAACAAGCCCGCCAGGCACAGCAAGGGCAACAGAAACAATCCTGGCAGTACCAGCAGAGAGGCCAGTCCTTTCGCGGGAAAGGGAACGGACGTGGTCTGAACAGGAGAGGGTGGCCAGCAACCCCCCTCCAAGTGACTTGCCAAAACATGTGCTCACCCAAGCAAGAGTCCCCGGGGTGAAGCACAAGAACAACACACAGGGGTCACACTAACTGAACACCCGTGAACATGTAAGCCCACTGGGAGGAAGACTAAAGCATTTCCTCCAGGAATGGAAGTCAATAACTTCAGACAAATGGGTTCTCAACATCATAGAGTTCGGGTACTGCATAGAGCTGGAATGGAATCCAACAGCCAGAAAACCAAGAAGACAGATAGCAAGGATAGAGCTACAGCTGCTGCAAGCGGAAGCCCAGGAGCTCCTGCAAAAACAGGCCATGGAACCAGTGCCTTACAGAGAAAGGAACAGGGGCGTGTACTCCACATTCTTCCTGGTACCAAAGGTAGACGAAACAATGAGACCCATCCTGGACCTCCGATTCATAAACAAATTCATAAAAACGCAAAAGTTATAAAATAACCTCCCTACAAGAGGTTTTTCCTCAATTACAAGGCGGGGACTTCATGGTCACCATAGACCTCAAAGATGCCTACCTGCACATCCCAATGAACAGGGCTCACAAGCATCTGCTCAGATTCACCATAGGAGAAGACTACTACCAGTTCACAACACTGACATTTGGACTCAAATCAGCACCAAGGGTCTTCACAAAGTGCCTAGCAACAGTCGCGGCACACCTACAAAGGGAGGGAATACACGTGTACCCTTACCTGGACGACTGGCTAATAAAAGCAAGATCATACAGGACGTGCAAGGAGCACGCACAGAGAGTAACAAACATTCTGATGAACCTGGGATTCTCCATCCACTGGGGCAAATCCTCAATGGAGCCAGAACAAATAAAGATCTTCCTGGGAGCACAGATCGACACCTTACAGAGCAAGGTGTACCCGAGCAACAAGAGATCGCTAGCACTTTTGAAGGAGACACGGCTCTACCAGAAGGGGTAAGCTCTGACAGTGAGAAAAGCGAGCAAAATAATGGGCATGATGGCATCATGCATACACCTAGTGCCAAATGTGCGGCTGCACATGAGACCCTTACAGGAATGGCTGCAGAACAATGGTCACAAGCTACAGGTTGTTGGGAGGATCTGGTGGTTGTGACGCACGCAGTGCAGAAAGAAATGGCATGGTGGAACATGAGGAACATAACGAGGGGAAAACCTCTAACGCCGCCAACGGTGACCATCACCACAGATGCATCCCTGTAGGGATGGGGAACTCACATGAAGAAACTCAGTGAGGGGTCTGTGGACACCAGTGGATGCGGTCAAACACATCAATTACCTGGAGTTGAAGACCATCTTCCTCGCTATAAAAGCTTTCCAGACAAAACTGTACAACCAGAGAGTGTTGATCCAGACAGACAATACAACAGCGATGTTCTACATCAACAAGCAAGGGGGGGGCACAATCAGCCCCGCTTTCAAAGCTAGCGCAGGAAATATGGGCATGGGCCATAGACCTGCTAGCCATACATCTACCAGGGAAGGACAACGTAGAGGCAGATTGGCTCAGCAGACCGACATCTGCATCCCACGAGTGGGAGCTCAATGCACAGGAAACAAGGAGGCTGTTCGACAGGTGGGGAACACCGTCGGTGGACCGATTTGCAACACGCCAGAATGCAAAATGCCAAAACTTCACATCCAGGCTGCCAGGGGAGGGGTCCCTGGGGAATACCCTATGGATAGACTGGTCGAGGTCATTTGTTTACGCTTTTCACCCGATACCACTGATGCAGAGTACTCGGCAAGTGCAGAGAGAGCAACATGACACTGATACTGGTCGCACCGCAGTGGGCCAGGCAGACATGGTACTCTCAGATCATGGAGATGACAGAGTGCACCCCACAGATTCGGGAGAAGGAAAGACCTACGCTCCATGCAAAACGGAGAGGTGCTGCACCCAGAGCCAGAGAGCCTGAGCTTAGTAGCATGGCTCCTGAAGACATAGAGTTTGCGCATCTGAAACTGCCAGAGAGCACCCTAAGGGTACTTCGGGAGGCACGAAGGCCCAGCACACAAAGTTGCTATGTATCAAAATGGAAGAGATTTACACTGTGGTGCAGGAGAGAATAACTTCACAACAAAATGCAAAGGGACTCAACAGTGCTAAGATACCTCACACACCTGCTCGACAAGAACCTAAGCTCATCCTCATTGAGAGTTCACTTGGCAGCAATAGTCGCTTACACAAGAGGAGAAACTTGTAAGATCTTCACATCACAAGTGATTAAGAGATTCCTGGAAGGGGCAAAGAGGATCGCACCACCAAAGCGGGTGCCGCCGCCTGCATGGAACCTTAACCTAGTCCCGACGGTGCTCATGAAACACCCTTTCGAGCCAATCCATAGGGCATCCCTAGAGATGCTGACTAAGAAAACAGCTTTCCTGGTAGCAATCACCTCACTGCGCAGAGTAAGCGAGCTACAGGCACTAACGCTACAGGAACCCTGCATACAGATTCACAATGATAGGGTGGTAATGAGGACGGACCCACACTTTGTGCCAAAGGTGGTGTCAAGGTTCCACATGAACCAGACCATACAAATACCTAGTTTCTTCCAGAAGCCGGCCACAAGTGCTAAACGAGCTCTGCACACCCTAGACGCCAGAAGGGTGGTCATGCACTACATTGAGAGAACAAAGGAAGACAAATCAGTTCTTTGTGTCCTTCGCTAAGAGTTTCATGGGGAAACCAGTAACTAAAGGAACAATTGCGAGATGGATCGCACAAACAATACAGTTCTGCCACAAGCAGGCAGGACAGGAACTGGAAGGAGGGACACGTGCCCACTCTACCAGGAAAAAGGGGGCTACAATAGCCTTCCTAGCTAACATACCCATTCAGGACATATGCCTGGCGGCAACCTAGGCTTCACTGTGTGAGAAGTTGGCCTGATATATAGTGCTCACTATTCTAGTGATCACTTTGTATCATACCAAACGACCCTTACTGATGATTGGTTGTAAGTCAACCTTATTAGACCAGCTATCCTAGTAGCGTGGACAAGAGCAGTCTTTAGGCTAAACTCTAGAGGGCGTGTTAAGCCAGCTGTTTTACCATCACATATACCCCTTGACCACCAAGTGAAAGGACACCACACAAGTTTTTATAAAAATAAAGGATATTTATTAATAACAAGTCTACCCTGAACTCTTTGAGTCAGGGAGCTAAGCACAATACAAAACTCTTACGAAAATACTACAAGTTGCACAATTTACACAAATGCCCGAGGGGCACGAAAAACCATATACTTTAAAAGTGGAATGCGAAATACTAGCAGGTAAGTAACACGATCCAGAGGCTTCAGGACCGCTAGGACTACCTTACTGAACCCTCAGGTTAGGAGCAGGAGGCCTAGGGAACCCGGGTGCAGAGTGGGAACTCTTACGCGGGATGCGGGACAAAGTCTATGGATGCTAGCAGTTTCTTAAGTTACTGTTTACGGACGAATCCGACTAGATAGACTAAAAACGACAAAGGATCTGGACACTAGGATAGTGAACCTGTGCTGGAGCACCGAAATGCTCGAGTTACCTAGCCCAGGGGCTGCGGCTGCATAGGGTTCAAAAGACGTCGGGAATCCTCGTTGTAGTCTATGGAGCCTGAAAGATGTTGCTGGCAGGCGACCAGTGAAGATGTTCGGTGTGATCCAAGGCTGGATCAGTGAAGGAGATGACCTGAAAGCAGAGGGGACTCAGTTCTCAATCACTAGCCAGTGATTGTGTGGGCACCAGGATGGCACCGCAATCAGGTGAGTGGGCGACGCTGGACTCTGCAGTCACACGGGCCAGGAGGCGTTGTCGGCGTCCAGGCTGGAGGTGCGAGCTGTCCCACGGTGGTGTCTGCTGTCGGCGAGGCTGGATCCAAGATTGGAGCAACAAACCTTGGCAAAGGCAAGCCCACGCGGTGGAGTCAAAATGGCGTCTGGAGTGGACCAGGAGGGTCCAGGGTACTTCTTGTTGGACAAGGAGCAAGGGCCAGTCTAGGGGACCTAGACCAGCGGTGAAATCGTCGTGGTACGTCGTCAGGAGGGCCACTAGCCAACGGGCAAGTGACCGGACAACGTGGCAAGGAAGCAGAAGGGCCCCACGCAGATCTCGTGGATGCTGGAGGGCTGGACTTCGGTGCTGGAGCTGCTTAGGGTTGGGGCTTCTCAAACCCCAGTGCACTCACTCGAGGGTCCCTCGGGGGTCGTGCTGGTTAAGCGTCGTGCAGGTCTTGAAGATAGCCGGTCCCACGGGTCTCGTCACACCCACGAATCTCAGCTGGGCTGATGATGCAGGTAGAGGTCAGAGATGGCGGGGAATCCGGGTCTCGTCGAGCTGGGCAGTCTTGATCCGGAGGATGGACGTGCAGCAAACCGCAAGCCCTTAGATGGTGCCTGCTGGTGCAGGGTGGCTACTCCTTAGCCACAAGGGAGAGTCTTCAGAGAGTGACAAGAGTTCCTTTCGTGGAAAGTAGTTCAAGTTTGAAGATGATCCAATTTGGGAAGGGTGCCCGCTCCTACCTTTATTCTAAGAAAAGGGGCTGGCACGCGACTAGGTCCTGCCCATGGGTGGGACCAGGAGGGGGGTGGTTACACCCCTCTCCTTTGTCCGGTCTCTCCCCAGCTCAGGGGCTGGTGTGCCCCTGGAACTGGTTTGAGCCGGCATATGCACAGTGAGCACCGGGGTGCCACTTGCAGTCACCTTCCTCTCAGCCCTGCCTACCTGGGATACACAAAATCCTGTCTGGGATGGTGCTGGCACCGCCCCTGACAGGAAACCCTTTGTCCAGGCCTCCCTCGCTGGAAGGACTCCCAGCAGCAGGAGGTCAGATTTGTGTCTGTGGTGGCAGCATCCATTTTGTGGAGCTGAGGCTGTGTTAAACTTTAACCGGGGTTACAGCTACCAACATGTCTTCTCCCTCTAGAGGGGTGGAATGCTACCCCCGTCACCAGAACTGGCGAGGGGGTAGTATTCCAAAGAGTATGACACCTTACACGACATGTTTAGATAATGTCAGACCAAAGTTACCATAACCACGAGGATTATAAGGCACTTAAAAGTATATGGTCTGACGCTATCATGGAAACGGCTAAGGGATAGATCCCGAAGGCCGCAGACAGGCTCAGCTCATGCCAGAGCACCATCTCACATGATTCGAAGCACTCTGCCTTCAGGATTGTTAAGGCCTGCCATAGGAGTGACTGATAGGAGATCTGTGTGCCCATTTTAGGTTTAGATATAGGTATACTATATCTAAAGCAGGGGTGATTACACCACCTTGCCCCAGCTGTCAAGCAGCCAGTTGTGTCTGTTTTGAATGGCCATCCAGGGGTGGCATAATACATGCTGCAGCCCCTGGTAGGCCCTGTGGGCACCTATGCCCTGGGTACCTAAGGTACACTGTACAGGGGCTGAAAAGGTGACTCAGTATCCAATTAGGTATGTACTTAGGGTACATGGAATCCATTGTACAGAGAGAGCAGTGGGCCTGTGGTCCTGAATAGCAGGGCCCCAGGTAAACTAAGTCGAAAAACCAGCAAAACACCAGGCAAAAAGTTGGGGGCAACCATAGTCCGATATCCACCTTCCTACACACTGCACACTTTCACGAAGCACTACTGTGTGGATATACAGATGAACAAGGAAGCACAAGTCGGACAAAAGGTGCTTCAGCACATATTCAATAACCAACGCTCACCTTCCACCCAGCCGCCACAAACATGAGAAACCGCTACAAAGTCTATGCACAGCATAGTGAATCCAGAAAGATTCACGCTGCAAAACGAATAGTTTCTTACCTGTCGGTGTAGTTTTGCAGCTTGAAGATCTTTCTGGATTCACTAGCAAACCCACCCACCTCCGCCAGAAAAATGAGGCTTTAGAGAAAAGGGGTTTTAAACAAAGACAATACTTGGAAAAACAAACCTTAGAGGTTAAAGCGGTGAATAATTTAGTTGAACATTGCCATAACTTCGGTAACAGAACGAACACGAGAAAAAAGAATCCGAAGATGGCGCCCAAGAGTGGGAGCTACCGCAGGAAGCATGCCGACGTCACCGGAAATACACCAAAAGGTGGGACCTGGGCTACAAAAAAAAAAAAGACTACGATTCCGGACCCAACCACAAGACCGCAGAATAATGCACAGCATAGTGAATCCAGAAAGATCTCCAAGCTGCAAAACTACACAGACAGGTAAGAAACTATTCGTTGTTCCGGAGCAGGAAAGTGGTCAGGTATGCTTCTCCTGGTATTTCCTGATCCCAAAAAAGGACGGGCAATTGAGACTGATCCTAGACCTCAGGATCTTGAATTTTTACCTCAAACAGGATAAATTAAACATGCTGACCCTAGCTCCGGTTCTACGGACGCTGCAGCAGGAAGACTAGATGGGGTCTATCAATTTACAGGATGCATACTTTCACATTCCCATCCTGGAGTCTCATCGGAAGTATCCATTTTATGGTGGAATCTCAATACTATCAGTTTGCAGTACTCTCGTTCGGTCTTGCATCCTCACTACGGTTCTTCACAAAGGTGATGGCAGTGGTTGCATCACATCTCAGAAGGGCAGGGATTCCTGTTTTTTCCTATCTGAATGACTGGCTGCTCAAGGCAGTCGCCGGAGATGGTGCTTCATCATCTGCGTATGACAGCACGGCTGTTGTTCGACTTGGGTTTTTCGATAAATGTACCCAAATCTCACATTTTTCCCCTCTCAGCGCAACCTGTTCATAGGGGCAGTACTGGACAGTTCCTGCCCCCTCAAAGGATTCTAGACCAGCTATGATTCCAATGTTTCAAGATGGAGTGGCTGTACAGTCCTGAAGGTTCTACGCCTGCTCGGTCTGTTCACTTCCTGCATGCTGTTGGTCAACCATGCACGCTGGCACAAGTGGGCACTTTATTGGTGCATCCACAGGCAGTGGTTTCAACACAACAGATCTCAGGGAGATGGTCAGACTCTATTGAGACACTGCAGTGGATCTGTTATGGTGAAGTGTTCCAGGCAACCTGTCATGGTAAGTCATTTAAACCTCCGGTGGCCACAGTGATGGCGGATGCCTCCTCTCCAGGGTGGGGAGCTCATCTGGGGGATCTGGCGATCAGAGGCTTGTGGCCTCCAATTGTGGGCAATTCGTTTGACTATCTGGGCCTTTCTTCCCTCCCTTTGCAGTCCGTTCAGGTCCTGACGTACTACACTACTGCGATGTGGTACATAACAGGGAGGAGTAGAGTTGTATCGTCTCTGCAGAGAGGCTCTGTGACTCTGGTCCTGGGCTCAAGACCATCAGATTTGTGTATTTGCAAATCATCTGGCCGGATGTGCTGAATGTGCTTGCGGACAGTCTCAGTCGGCAATACTTGTGCGATCACAAGTGGCGTCTTCATCCGGAGGGGGTCCATCGCATTTTCAAGATGTGGGGGTTTCCTTGGTTGGACCTGTTGCCAGTTACGAGAACGCTCACTTCCCGGCAGTCTCCAGTATCTGATGCAGGGAGCGTTGGGGTACATGTTCCAGTTAGATTGGGGCTTACAGCTTTTTTACGGGTTCTCTCCCATACCCTTGATTCCTCTGGTTCTGAGGAAGATTCACCAAGACAGGGCCCAAATCATATTGATCTTCCTTGGTTAGCCAAGAAGGGTGTGGTACACAGACTTCCTTTACCGCTCATCGCTCCCTCCGCTCCCTCTCAGGGCAGACCTCCTCTGTCGCAGGGACAGGTTTTACACTCCCACCTCCAGAGCCTGTACCGTCATACCTGAAGATTGAACGGTGCAACCTGAGTTCTTTCTCTCTTCCACCGGACGTGGTGGATGTTATATTATCAACCAGAAGACACTCCACCAAAACTGTTTATTCTGGTAGGTGGTCTTGGTTTGTTAATTGGTGTGGAGAGAGGTCAATTGACCCTTTGTAGGCCGATTTTTTTCCTGATATTTTGAGTTTTGCTCTTTTCTTGGCTCAATAGGGTTGTGCAGTAGCAACTGTTAAAGGCTACTTGTTTGCCTTGTCGTCCTTTCTTGCCTTACCAGACCGACCCTTTTTAGGTCTTGCGCCTATCGTTGCAGTGTGCAACAGTGCTCGTGCAGCGCGAGACTTCGTGTAGGGGCTTTTGAAAGCTAACCACACGCTAGTGCGTGTGGTTTTGTTATTGTTGCAGGCTATTGGGCGTTGCGTGCGTCTTTCTAACAAAGACAGCACACAATTGGGCAAATGCGGGCACATGTCCCGCATTTGCCCCGCCCATGGCCTATTGGTGTTTGTTACCCGTACGCCGACATCTGTTTTGCATTATCATGCCCGATAATGCAAAACAGATGTCTCGCTGTGGCGTGCGCGCACCACTTCCGTGCTTGATTATATTGCAATTACCACGTTTTTTCCCTTTACAGAAATGGCCAATACTAGCTATGTGTTATACTGCTAGGCAAGAAGGGCTGGACAGTAGCTGTCATGCGCCTTCTCCCTGGCGGTCACGCCTGCGTGCTGATAGAGGTGTAATGATCGGCGCGGTTTGAAAGTGAGAATCTAACTTTTGCGCGGCCTGGGCGCGAGCAGAGGTGGCAAAGCTCGAGGTACTTCTGAAACCCATCAGAGTAGCACGGCCACTGACCACGTCGCTCAGTTTACTCTCACTCCTATAATTAGTGGGAATGCCATCACCGCCTGACATTTGTGGTGGTGGATGTCTCCTAGAATTGGGCGGAAAACCAGTGAACGCCTTCAGTGCACGCGGGCGAAGAAGAGGACCCCGAGAACATGGCGAGTAAAGAAAGTAATCGCCACGCAACCTGGGGGTTTGGGAATAACACAGCGGCCTGTACAGTGACATCATAGCACACCGGGTCTGGAGCGCTACTAACCAGTTATGACGTTGTCGCACTGCAGCATGTTCATCTGCTCCCAATTCATGCTCACTCCATAGCCCCTGAAGTGCTTCTGAAGAGCAGGTTGCTGTTTTGAGTGTGGGAGGCTGGCGCGAAAAATGCTGGACGGCAGAGCGTGTGCAGTTTTATGTATGAGATCTGGAAGGGCTTGGAGGTCTTTGCGGCAGACTACGTGATACGTTTTCGGATTATAACATGACCATGCAATTAAATATACGTTAATTGTGCAATTTGGTGGATATGAAGAAAACTGACTTGTATAGAACCATAACACGGTAGTCGATTCTTGATTTAGCAAGTAGTACCATTCTCCTCTCAACTAATCTCGCTGTCTGGTCCACGCACCTAACATGAATATGCTCCCCTCCCTTTAGTACACCCTTTGGTGACTACCCCAGTACACTGATTTCGTTGCACTTGTTTCTGCACCTCCTGTCTACTTTGCCGAATTATGACCCAAAGAAAGATCAGGCCAGGTGGCACTGCCTTCTCTGTCAGGCTGTCGGACTCAGTAGTCCCTTCACCCTTCAGATTGAACAAAATATCTAATCTTTGATGTGGATTGAAAGCGAACTCGCTTCTCAGTGCATTATAATATCGATGATTGTCTTGGGGACGCTTCGCAGCGCTGCTTGGCAGTAAGCACACTGATGTCAATGGATATCCAGTCTAGTTAAGCAGAATGAGCTTTGTGTATGAACCGAGGCAGAATTAATCCTCTGGTTGCCCCTGAAAAGTCCATATAATTGCTTCACCGATGCGTGGCTCCACTGGTGGTTGCTTAGTTTTGCGTATCCGACCTAGTGTCGGAAGGGCATATGCAGGTTATGTTCTTTGAATTTGATTTGGTGTTTTATTTAACTTGCTAATTGACTGTTATGGTTTGTTTTGTTTTATTGCCTTTACTGTTCTCTTTGTGGAGAGACATATTCATCACTATTTTCAGGACAAGCAAAGACGACACAAGCTGTCTGGTTGCAAATGACCAGTTGCAAGCTAACCACGATTGACATTGGACTTAAATCCCACCTATTGGTTGGCTTTGTCACTTATTTGCTTGCTCTTTTTTCAATGGCTTGCCTTGTCCACTTGTTTGTCTCTCCCTGGAGAATAGCCTCATTTCTTGTTTCCTTCCACTGTTCACTTTTAGGGAGATAGTTTTTTTTCTTTAAGCATTCCATGAGAATGCTTAAGCAAAGAAAATGACACGGTAATGGCATGAATGTGTCATGGTACCTCTTGCAGTCCTATCATTCAAATTCACATGTGTGAAAATGTATGCATGTGGGTTACCACACGTTTGTGCTTACAAAATGACACAGGCGGTTTTCTTTTATTTACCGTTTCGAGATGGTGAACTATCATTGAAGCTGTACATTTTGAGTGAAAGATTTTTAATTGGAAAACTGAGTGGCTAGCAGCAAATGACAGGTGCCAGACTCTTGGGTGGGGTGATGCATTAGAAGAGATGTACAGAGCAAGTGGAGGAGGAATGATGGGAGCATGAGTCCCGGGTGGGAGAAACGGGGAACTGGGGAGGAGGGAGCAGCACAGCGTGTGAGGGCTGCGGGTACTGGTGGGGGAGGATGGGCAGAACTGTGCAGATGTAGTGCAGCATGGCAAAAAAGATGAGTGGTACTTAAGCTGTAATTTTTAGGTCTCGCGTTGCAGTGCGCAGCTCTGCTCACGCGAGACTTCATGTAGGGGCTTATGAAAGCTGACCAGACGCTCGTGCGTGTGGTTTTGTTAGTTTTTTTAGGCTATTGGGCTTTGCGTGCATCTTTATAACAAAGACAGCACGCAATTGGGCAAATACGGGCGCATGTCCTGCATTTACCCCGCCCTTGGCCTATTGGTGTCTGTTACCTGCACGGTCGACATCGGTTTTGCATCATCATGCCCGATAATGCAAAACAGGTCTCGCGGTGCGTGCACCCGCACCACTTCCATGCTTGATTATATTGCAATTACCACGTTTTTCCCTTTACTGGAATGCCTAATACTGGCTATGTCTTATACTGCTAGACAGCTTAACGTACATGACATCTGGTGAAGAGCACTACTACTTAATTTAGCCATAAAAAACATATTACGTTGCTCACTACCACATGTATCACAACAGGCTAGGTAAGTAGATCACATGATCTTTCTAAGTTTGAATGGGCTTTTTAGTCTCATATCCCGGGAGATCTAAACCAATGGTGACAGTTTAAGGAGCTACACGTGCGGATCAAGCTTCAAGAGACTACACGGCAACCCCCTGCTCCTACCTCACTCACAGATTTCATCTTGATGCTGAAGATGTCAATGATATTTCCCTCTTTCAAAAAAGAAGCTCCTTGGCCGCTCGTGGGATAGAACTAACCGGGAAAGTTCCGGCAGTTCAGTGAGGAAGCACCGAGATACCGCATCAGCTTCGTGCTGATCAGGAGTCACTTAGAGACCACATTGGCAAGCAATCGACATAAAGAAGGGACTTGTAACGAGAGCTTCTGATCGCCATCTTGGAAAGGGGCGCGTACAATAAGGTACCTGGCTCAAAATAATCTAGACACAGACACTGAATAGTCAGACCTACAAGAAAGACTCAGTGACTTCCGGGATATACAGTTAAAATTGAAATAACATTCCTGCAGACCCTGAAAAACAATCACTGTTTCTAATCTTGATAATGTTTAAGATGACATGGCGATATGTTGACTAAGTGTTATCCATAGTAAAAAATTCTGAGACAAGGTTTGTTTCTTCATTTGGGTAAAAGTGGCATCAATATTTGATTCCTGGCAACATTTGCATCTTCGGGTGGCGCCGGCGCAACTGCACTGCGACCTAGGAACAGCATTGTGCTGCAAATTTCGTGCAGGTGACTGATGCCGTTTATTAACCTAGTGTGGGTGCGGCATGCAGTATTGCTGCCGGGTACTGCGCCGAGGAGAGTAGAGAAAGGAAAAGCACACTTGTTTGTACGATATTTTATGGTTCACGTGTTGTCCCAAGCGTTTTCTTTAGAGTAATGTAGGTGCTGATGAAATACTGCCAGCCCTCGAAAAACCATCAATTTTTTTTATCAGACTTGCAGGTCAAGTGACTTTCATAATGTTCTAGACCTGAGGGTAATGTACTTGATCCGTTAACTGGTCTGAAATTGTGTGAGCCTAAGAAAATATTTATTTTACAGTCACTTTTTTAGGTGCAGCCTGGGCAGTGCTTGCTCTGCGGCATGCTGTACTGGAGTACGGAATAGAAGCCCCGCCCACTCTCCGCCCATATTTGTCATTGGCTTGTGTCATTGCCCTTCATAAATGCTGGCTTCTGATTCGTTAATAGGCTCCTTAGTACTGCCTTGTCTTCATTTGTAACCTCCCATGAGGACTGGCCCTTTTGCTTCGGTTGTTACACAATGTCTTTTCAGGTCAAGCCAGGGCAGCGCATGTGCTGCTCTGCTGAATGCTTTATTAGAGTATGGAATAAAAGCCCTGCCCACTCTCCCCCCCCATATTTGTCATTGGCTTGTGTCATTGCCCTTCGTAAATGTTGGCTTCTGGTTCGTTAATAGGCTTGTTAGTCGTCCCTTCCCCACCCCCCCCCCCTCCCCTCCCTTAGAACAGCTTTGTCTTCATTTGCAATCTCCTATGACACAACCCTTACAATCAAACAGCGCAACAAGCGACACCCCACACTGTGAAGCCTTCTCTAAGCTTAAGACCGACAACATAAGAAATGACCTCATCATGGATGTAAACCGATTCCCCAACGACACCAGAATGTCTAACATTCAACCTAAAAACAAGGCATCCTGGCTGTACTTCGACACCTACTCGGAAGAAGCAATACACAAACTGCTCTGCACCTTGAAGCCCTCTAATCATCTCACAGACCCCCTACCTGCTAATGCAGTAAAAGACTTCATCCCCTTGCTCCTCCCTCTTTGGACCAAAATCATCAACAGCTCCCTTCAACAAGGACTCATTCCAGACTCCCTCAAGGTGGGGCAAGTCACGCCTATACTCAAGAAACCCACAGCTGACCCGTCTGACCTGAACAATTATCGGCCTATCACCAATATCCCCACCCTGGCCAAACTGCTGGAGAAATGTGTCCAACTCCAACTAACAAAACACATTGACCACTTTGACCTCCTCAACCCTCACCAATCAGGCTTCCGAGCGAAACATAGCACGGAAACAGCTATGACACACATAATTGACGACGCCCTCCAAATCCTTGATCGCAATGAGTCCTGCCTCCTCATCCTTCTTGACCTCTCTTCAGCATTTGACACGGTCAAACATGAGAACTTACTGGAGCTGCTAAGCACTAGAATGGGTCTATCGGGAACTGTTCTCAAATGGTTTTCTTCCTTCCTTCATAACCGGTCTCAGAAAGTTCAAGATCGACAATGTGCTATCTACAGCGGTGCCTGCAGACCTAGGTGTTCCACAAGGATCCTCCCTCTCCCCCACACTGTTCAACCTCGTCATGGAACCGCTCGCCACCTTGCTCCAAGCATCCAATGTTCAATTCCATATGTACGCCGATGACACACAACTTTACCTAAAGCTACAATCCCCGGAAGACATCAAACTTCTGAATTTCACACTTAGTAACACTCAATCTTGGTTGGCTGATAATCACCTCAAACTAAATGCGCTGAAAACTGAGTTCCTACTCATCTCACCCCCGGCGAAAATTTCCACCACCCAAACTTGGCTCAATAACCTAACAGCACTCAACGTCCAACCTACCATCGTGGACTCGGCGAAATCCCTAGGCATCACACTCGACGCCAAGCTCAACATGCAACAGCACATTAGCAAAGCCACAAAAGGAGCTAATTTCCAAATCAACACACTGAGGAAACTTAAGCCCTTCCTCCCTGCCAAAGACTTCCAAACTGCTGTACAAGCTTTAGTCATCCCTCGCATAGACTACGGAATTGTGGCCCTCAGCGGACTCCCGCTATCCACAACAGCACCCCTAAGAGCCTCCCTGAACGCTGCTGTGAGACTCATAACTGGTTCAAGAAAACATTCGCATATATCCCCAGACTTAAAATCTCTAAAATGGCTGCCTTTTGAAGCCAGAATACAGCTAAAAATTGCAGTTATGACACACTCGGCCCTGCACCACAATGCACCCAACTACCTCGCTCAAAAGTTGACTATATCAGGAGGGTCGAGATCCAATAGAAGTACAAAAAACCTACTCCTGAAACCTCGTAGATTCCGGAAAGAGAAAACATACAAGCGCTCCTTCTCAGGAATGGCACCCAGGATCTGGAATGCGCTCCCTCCGGAAATCAGGCTTATCTCCTCTACTGCACTCTTCAAGAAAGAGGTGAAAACAATCCTTCTGGCCAAGATCTCCTGAACTTTATAGGTACTGGATCTGAGATTCTGCATCGCTTTGTATCACTGATCACCTTGCTCTTGGGCACTATACTCCTACTTGATGGTACACTACCCAATATATGATACACTTTGGTTCATTGAATCACCCTCCCGATGCCCCCACCCAGTGCTTTTATTATCCTAAGAAATTGGTATAAGCCATCCACACTTCCAAGGTTTTACCTGTACCCTTCTGTAGTGGGATCAATGACTTGTGCCGTCTTATATTACTTGTTTACCTGATTGTAAATTGATATGTTTCTGTACATTACTGTTATCCTATTATGTTAGTGATTACTATACTGCTCCCATTATCTTGTTCATTCCTGCTGCCCCTACCCCTGTCTCTGTGAAGCGCTCTGATATCTGTAAGGATCTTGTTCGCGCTATATAAAACTTTGAATAAATAAATAACAGGTTTCATCCCACTCCATTTATCATGCCTCAGTGGGATTTACATGTAGTTCTTACTTTCCTAATGGGTTCCCCCTTTGAGCCTCTACATTAGTTATCTGTTGAGGCTTCTATTATTCAAGAGCATTTTTTGGATTGTGATTACCTCTGGCAGGAGCATTAGTGAGCTACAGGCTTAGTTCTAAGCCTCTTTTCACCTCTATTCAGTCAGATAAATGGTTCTTAGGACCAGAGCTGCTTTCCTGCCTAAGGTGGTCTCTCCCTTCCACCTAGGACAATCCATCACTTTACCCATGTTCTATCCTCCCCCCTCAGGAGGAGGAGGAAAGACTTCACTGCCTGTACATTAAGAGGACAGTCCGCTTCTACCTGGACTGGTCTAAAGACTTCAGGCTGGACGACCAACTCTTCATTGGTTAAATAGGAAAAATTAACGGCGAGGCTTTCCACAAGAGAACACTGTGTAGGTGGATCATCCTCTGCATCAAGATCTACTACGCCTTGGCCAAGAAGGAGCCTCCTGAGGGTATTCGAGCTCATCCCACCAGAGTGGAGTCTTCTTCGGCTTTGGCTAGAGGTGTACCTGTTGTAGACATCTGCAAGGCTGCAACTTGGTCTTCCCTCCACACTTTTGCGAAGTATTACTGCATAGACTCCGAGGTGAAGAGGGACGGCAACTTGGCACCTTCTGTGCTGCAGGATTTTTTGGTTTAGGTAGGCGGGCACCCTCCTCTGGGAGAAGTACTGCTTGGGGATTAAATTAAAAAAGTGAGGAATCCACAGGAAGATTTCTCCATCAGAAGAAAAAGTTACTTACCTACGGTAGCGCTTTTTCTGGTGGATACATATCTGCCTGTGGATTCCTCATCAGTCCACCAGCCTCCCGCATTGCCTGCCTGTGTATACCGAACAGATTTTTGGCATGAAATTATTGTATTTCATTGTTATTGGATTTGTTACAATGCTTATCACTAGGAAATGGCCATTTTGAAATTTCCAGTTTTTCTTAGTTAAGTCATATTAAGGGTACACTTGAGGAAATTTTGTATACTGTGTATGCTTGTGAAATGTTGGTTCACCCGTTTGCCTCAAAGGTACTGAAATAAATGGGTGGAACTGACGTCAGCCACTCACTAGGGCTTCTTACGGCTCCATTGACATCGCGCGGAGTCGCTAGCGGAGCCATACCATTGGGACGTCCTCGTCGATTTGGGACCGCTATGAAAAACGTTTCGGTGGAATGCTGCACATGGGGTAATTCCAATGGTGAGGAATCGACAGGCAGATACTGTATCCACCAGAAAGGTAAGTAACTTGTACGTTTGAAACATCAGAGTAATAGCTTTGGTGATCCCAAATGGAAGTTAGTATTTAGCGCCATGGATAGTGAAAGCGCATGTGAGCTAATGGGACCACCAGCTATGCTACAATGGAAACAGCAATTTCGTGTTTTCACTGTTGGGCCACGTTAAACGCAAACTGAACATGCCTGGCGGGCTACCATAACCTACCTTAGAGGTGGCTTATTAATATTGAAAAGGAAGGATTTGACGTAGCAGGAGGATTTATTTTGGCATGTCAATTTGGCAGTTTTAATACTGCCGACTAGGCTACAGTGGCACAATAAAGTGCTGCAGTCCACAATTGACATTTAATTTAAAAGCCTGGGTACCTCGGGCGGAGAGGTTTGTGGGAGGAGCACCTGACCAATCAGAAATAGGCTCTTTCCTACATCTAGCCAAAAAAAAGGCCTACCCGTCGGGCTTATTCACCAGAGCAATACCCTTTACATCAGCCCTGGTAAGGGGGGGGGGGGGGGGGGGGGCAGTCGCTGATATCTGAAAGGCCCTTTCTCCAAACGGTTCCTCTGTCCATACTTTCTTCTCACTTCCAAATCCAAGCAATAGCATTTCGCGACACTACAACTTTTTCTAGTCGGTTCTTCAACTTTCTGGTGTAGTTCTCCAGTCCCACCATCCAATGGGGGAATTGCTTCAGAGCCTATTTAAAGGTGAGGAATCTACAAGTAGACATATCTATCAGAAGATAAAGTAACTTATCTTTGAGTATGATCTTTCTAGTGGATAGTCTGTCTACCTACATATTTTTCACCAACCCTCCCTCAGTATTCTAAAGAACCTTGTTGCCTTTTCTTTAAAAGAAATGGCAAGTTAGTAGTACCTTGACTGTCAGTCTTCTAGATAGCACTTCTGAAGGAAGAGTTGAACTGATGTCACAGCGCTGATACTAGTGCTGTATGGCTCGGGTGACATCACAATCCTATGCCCATCCTAATAGTCTGCACCCTCTACAGGCGCCAGAGAACTATTAAATCTGTTTATCTGAAAGAGACATGTTAGTGATAGATTCCTTACCTTAGAATATCCCTAGTCGTCACACTGGATCCGGAAAATTTTGTTAGCAGTACCTCTGCGCGTCAGTAGGTGGCGTCGTGCGGCTCCGCGTCCGTTGCTCGCGTCGTGAGCGCAGAGATGACGTCACGGAGACTACTTTCCCATGAGCGCGGACGTCCGTTCTTTCTATCCGGTTAGAGCACGTACCTTAGTCATTTTTTTACTATCTGTTTTGGGACTTTGTCTCTTGTTGGTCTTCTCTGGTGCATGTAGGGATGCCTGGTTTCAAGTTCTGTGGTGCCTGCCAGCGCAACATGTTGGTGGCGGATCCCCACAACGTCTATCTCTACTGCCTGGAGTGCGACCACGACTCCTGGTCCTGTCTGGACTGTCGGGACATGGCCCTGAAGGCCAGGAGGGAGCGGCGCCAGAAGTTGCTTGAAGTTCCGCATTCGTTCCAGCGCCGTTCGCGGTCCAGGGGCCATTCTAAAAAACGCTCGCGGGGCCACCATCACCGCTCCTCAGGCTCCAAGTCTTCACCTCGGAATCTGGTAAGAGACGACACAAGAAGTCGAGGAAGCGTTGTCGCTCTGACATCCCCCAAACCCGCCCCCCCTCACTCCCCTCTCTGTAGGTCCCCGGATGCGGACGAGAGGGACAGGTGTTCCTCCCCTGTGGCTCCTTCGGAGCCTGTGAGTCCCGCGGCCTACCCGCCTTACCTGGGCCGTCGGCAACTCCCGCACAGATGCAAGAGTTTCTTGCTGCCTTTTTAGGCATCGGGCTCCAGCCGATGCGCCTTTGGACCCTGTGGTCCTGTGTCAGGATCCTGCTGGTCCGTCAACTCGACCGGCGGCTCCAGCCCCGGCGCCGCAGGAACCTGCGCCGTTGGTTCCGGCCACTGTGCCACAAGGTCCCACGCTGCTGGCTCTGGCCGCATCGCCACCCTCTGCTCCGCCTTCGGCGCAGCAGTGGATGCCATTGGTTCCGCCTATGCCCCGGTTCCCGGACGGTTTTGTCCCCGCCTGGGATCCCACCGTTCCCGACACCATTTGTTCCTTCCCCCGTCCCTGCCCCGCTGCCGTGGTCTGCGCCGCACACGGCGGAGGTAGAAGATGACTGAAAGGGGTCCGAGGACCCTCTTGCTCATCAGTTTGACTCTGAGCAGGGGCCCCTGTGGATAAGAACGCCGCCAGGCGTCATCGCCCGGTGCCGGGTAACTCTGCCTTTCTGACCACTCATCCTATGCCCGAGAGTCTGGTAATTCAAGCTTCGACATCCCAGAGTGCCGTTCCCACGGCTCTGCTAGATAAGGACTCTAAAAGGCTGGAACAGTTCGGCAAGTGGTGGTTCTCCACAGCCAGCTTGGAGCTGCAGTCGAACACTGTATGCCTGTTGGGCCGCTATTCCCACGCAGTGTGGGATACCGTTGCTCAGGTGTTAACTCAGTGCCCAGAAGAGGTTCTGGCTGTGCTGTCCCAGGCTGTGGCCGAGGGTAAGGACTCAGCCAAATAAGCCATTCGTTGTGGCTTAGACACCATGGACTCCCTCGGTAGGGCGATTTCAGCGACTGTGGCGCTTCGTCGCCACGCCCGGTTGAGATCTACCGGGTTCTCCCCGGATGTTCAGAGGTCGCTCATGGACATGCCCTTTGACTGCACTCGCCTGTTTTGTGATAAGGCAGACAGTGCGCTGGAGCGTTTTTAGGATTCTCGTGCTACGGGTAAGTCCTAGGGCCTTTCTGCTACGCGCCCAGCCATGTCTACTTTTCATTCCTTTCGTGGCCATGGAAGGGGTGCCCCTACCCGCTCGTTCAGTCAAAAGCCTGCGCAGAACCAACCTCCGTGTGGCCGTGGGCGTGGAGGTCACCGAGGCGGCTCCGGGGGCCCGCATGAGGGTCAGTCCACCTCCGCCCCCGCGACCTCTGCCTCGAAACCTTCCTAGTCTTAGTTTCGGGACGCACCCCACGCCAGTGGGTGGCAGGATTCTACATCACCTCCTCCATTGGCGTTCTGTCACTTCCGACAGGTGGGTGCTGCAACTAGTCCTTAGGGGTTACTCCCTCCCTTTCGTGTCTACCCCCCGGCCATGTCACCTCTGTACCACTGCATGACGGGGGATCACTTTGCGCTTCTCCAACAGGAAGTTATGGCCCTCTTGGCCAAAGGGGCCATTGAGCGCGTCCCTGGGCCAGAAGAAGGGCGCGGTTGTTATTCCCACACGTTTCTGGTCCCCAAGGAGGACAAAGGGAGCTTGCACCCCATCTTAGAGCTCCGGGACGTTAATCGCTTCCTCCGAAAGGAGATGTTCAGGATGTTGACTGTATAATAAACAAAACAGAGATGCCAATACTGAAGCAAAAAGTAAATTTCCCTTGCTTGAATCTGGTTTCAGGTTAAGGAAGCACACTGAAAGAGAGTGAAAAACTTTTTGCTTCAGTATTGGCATCTCTGTTTTGTTTATTATATTGAAGGCTCAGCCTTACTGAATAGAGCCAACCCCTTGTTGTTTGCTAATACAGGATGTTGACTGTGGCTCAGGTCTTGACTGCCCTCGACCCTGGAGACTGGATGGTAGCGCTGGACTTGCAGGACACATATTTTCACATCCCCGTCCTGCCGGTCCATCGGTGTTACCTGCGGTTCACGGTAGGCCAGGAGCATTTTCAGTCTGCCATGCTCCGCTTCGGCCTTACCAGTGCCCCTCGGGGTGTTCATGAACGTGATGGCAGTGGTCGCAGCTCACCTGCGCAGGGCGGGTGTGTCAGTCTTCCCCTACCTCGAAGAATAGGTGTTGAAGGTGGGCTCGCCCCAAGCAGTCGTCACCCCCCGACCTGCATTTGCTGGGGTTCTCCATCATGCTGAAGTCGCACCCGAGTCCTTCTCAGAAGCTCCCTTTCATCAGAGCGGTTCTGGATTCGACGCAGTTTCGGGTTTATCCTCCTGAGCAGCGAGTCCGGGATATTCGGGCTAGGATTCCGATCTTTCAGCCTCTATCCCAGGTTTGTCAGGATGACCCTCTGGCTTCTGTGCCTGATGGCATCCTGCTAGTGCAACATGCCAGATGGCATATGCGGGCTCTGCAGTGGGACCCGAAATTCCAGTGGGCACAGCATCAGGGCAACCTCTCCGATCATGTCCAGATCTTGGAGGGCACTGCACGACAATTGCAGTGGTGGCTCACGAATCACGATTGGGTCAATGGCAGATCCCTCTCCCTTCCCGGCGCACACAGTGGTGACGGATGTGTCCCTCCTGGGATGGGGCGACCACTTGGGAGAGGCGGAGATCAGAGGCCTCTGGTCTCCGGCGGAGTCACGGCTCCATATCAACCTTTTGGAGCATTGGGCGATCCGACTTGCACTGAAAGCATTCCTTCCCTCTGTCTGGGGATGTGTAGTGCAGGTGTTCACGGACAACACCACCGCCATGTGGTATTGCAATAAACAGGGCGGGGTGGGGTCCTGGACCCTATGTCTGGAGGCTCTGTGCCTCTGGACATGGCTGGAACGTCAAGGCATAACCTTGGTGGTTCAACACCTGGTGGGTTCTCTGAACGCCAGGGCGGACAAACTCAGCTGCCGGTGCTTGATGGATCATGAATGGCGTCTGAACTCGGACGTGGTGCAAGGTCTCTTTCAGCAGTGGGGAGAGGATTGGTTAGATCTATTCTCCACCGAAGAGAACGCGCAATGTCATCAGTTCTGCGCGTTGGAATTTCCAAGGCAGCACTCGCTAGGCGAGGCTTTTCGTCGCGAGTGGAGTTGGACTATTGTACGCCTTTCCGCCTATACAACTTCTGCCCAGAGTGCTGAAGAAGATTCGGCGCGACTGTACCCAAGTACTCCTTATGGCTCCGGATTGGGCACGAAGATACTGGTATCCCGAGCTACTCAGCATGGCAATCGATCCCCCCGATCCGACTGCCTCTTCGGGAGGATCTTCTGTCGCAGCAGCAAGGGACGGTCCTCCACCCGAACCTGACCAGTCTCCACCTCCATGTGTGGAGATTGAGCGGTGACATTTGACAGCTTTTAATCTTCCTCCCGAAGTCTGTGATGTCATTCTGGCAGCCAGGTGTCCCTCCACTAAGACAGTATACTCCTGGAGGTGGAACAAATTTGTGGCATGGTGCACAGCGAAGGCTGTGGATCCCCTCTCTGCCCCTCTTTCTGAGGTCCTACTGTTCCTTCTTTCTTTGGCCCAGCAGTGCTCTGCTCTGGGCACTATTAAAGGTTATCTTTTGGCCATCTCCGCCTTTCCACGGCTTCCAGATCAGCCTTCTCTATTTTAAGTCCCCGGTTGTTAACCGTTTCTTGAAAGAAAAAAAAAGGCATTACGCACACATCTCCTCCTGTGCCGTTCATAATGCCTCAATGGCACTTAAACTTTGTCTTGACATAGCTGATGTGCGCTCCTTTTGAGCCCCTTCAAAACTGTCCTTTACGTCTTCTCACTCTAAAGATGGCTGTCCTGGTAGCTATCACCTCTGCCAGAAGAGTGAGTGAGCTCCAGGCTCTTTCTTCTAAACCTCCTTTCCTTTCTGTTCATCCGGACAAGGTGGTTTTAACCCCTTCCACGCTGATGACTAGCTCAGCTCGTCATGAGGTACACCTCTTGTACGCTCATGACGAGCTGAGCTCGTCATGAACCGCGGGATTCCGCGATTCTCAGCGCACAGGGGGAAAACGCGCAGCACGCCTGCGGTTAAGGACCCGTCCTTCTTTCTTGCCAAAGGTTGTCACACCCTTCCACATTGGAGCAGACCATCACTTTGCTCACCTTCTTTCCGCCTCCTTCCAAAGAGGAAGAGAGGCTCCACCGTCTGAACCCACAATGTGTGCTCTCGTTCTATCTGAAGTGCACACAACCGTTCTGGGTGGATGACCAGCTCGTTGTTGGCTACGTGGGCGCCAGAAAAGGTCGGGCTGTGCACAAACGGACCATCTCTCGGTGGGTCGTTCTCTGCATCAAAGCCTGTTACTCCTTGGCTGAGAGAGCCTCCTGTGGGCAGCGTGCCCATTCTACCAGGGCAACAGCAGCCACTACTGCCTTGCGACGCGTAAGTCCCTTGCAAGACATTTATCAGGCAGCTACGTGGGCCTCGCTGCAAACGTTTACCAAACATTACTGCCTTGACAGTCCAGTCCAGGGAGACTGCTTCTTTGGCCATTCTGTTCTCCGTGACTTTCTTGTGTAATCTTGTTTGCAGACCCACCACCGGGGTTGGTATAGCGGAGGTATCTATTCTAAGGTAAGGAATCTAACATTAACGTGTCTCGTTCAGATGCACAAGTTACTACTTGTGTAACGCTATATCTGTAAGAGACATTAGTTAGTGATAGATTCTTTACCGCCCCACCCATCCTCCCCGTTCTGCGACCGGATTTTTAGGGTTAAGGGCATTCATTTTAGGGCCCTAGTTTTTTGCACCAGTGGTCAATTTCTTGCATGGCTTTGCGTTCCTGGCGCGGAAAGTCGTGTACAGAACTGGCGTCATCGCGCATGGATGCGCCTAAGTCCCGGTGACGTCATCTCTGCGCTTACGATGCCAGCGACTGACGCGGAGCCGCCCAACGCCACCTACTGACGCGCAGAGGTACTGCTAACAAAACTTTCCGGATCCAGCCTGATCCTTGGGGATATTCTAAGGTAAGGAATCTATCACTAACTAATGTCTCTTACAGATATATCGTTACACAAGTAGTAACTTGTGCCTCAACCTTTCTGGTAACTTAGGGTATTAAACAATGAGTAATCTGCAGGTATATGGAGTATACTCCCGAAAGATTGTTCCAGAAGGTAAGTAACTTTTTCTTGTGTGCATACATCAGGCAGGAAGGTGGTCCTGTATTAACCACTATTGTAGATGTTTTTGCAGCTGAGGAGGATTAATTTAGTTGAGTGGTCAGGCCAACATCTCTTTCTCAAGTCATGTTTCATTTCCACTTGCTGCCAATGCTTGCAGTCGTGCTATTTTATTGAAAACCAATCGTAAAGGTATTTTGAATAGAAATGCTGTATATAGCAATTAGTTTCACTGTATATAGTACAACTAATAAGTGGTTTGGTGAATCATAGAACAAGATAGTATTAATTTTAGTAGGTCTAATAATGCCATTCATGGCATATTTCAGAGAATAATGACTTAACATATGTATTGGTGTGACATAGCTGAGGATCTCAGCAGATGAAAAGGGTTTTGTGTCGGAACGTGTCCATCTTGTTGCTCCAGAGATCAGTCTTAATAGACTCCTCTCTGGCTTGGGGATGTCACGTAGACTGACACCAGAGGCCTCTGGTCTGTGATGAAGTAAAAGCACTACATCATTCTTCTGGAAAAATGGGGGAAGGCGGAGGCAGCGGAATTGCGCAGGGAGGAAGAGAGGGGCCGCCGGAAATATCCTGTAGCACAAGACTGGGACCGCATGCTACTGGAACTGGAGGATGGGGACCTGGATTAGCCCCGGGAGGAGGGTGCTTGATTACACACCAGCTATGGGGGGAGGCACTATGTAAAGCCGACCGGCCTCGACATACTGGTGACCATGCCTATGACCTGTAATGTCCATCATTGCAGTCACATACCTGTTGGATGAAAGTTCTACATGATGTATAAGGAAAGACCAGAAGACGGGAACGGGGTGGGGGGAGCTGGGAGGGAACGGGTCACGGTTGGGTGATTCAGTACTCGATTTGTCATGGGATAAAGGAACACTTGGATTTGATGTTTAGAATTTCACGGACTGTGATGCAGGGACTGACGTATGAAGTACTACGCCAAAGTTATGTTTTGGAAAACGGAAAAGACTGACAGTATGTTAAAGATGTTCTGCACATTGTAATAACTGATCCAGTCATGAATAAAGAGTTTAAAAAAAAAAAATCATTCTTCTGGAAGTGCAGCCCATTCGCCCTAAAGCTTTCAGCCTTTCATCAAGGGCAGATCATTCCAGAACCTGACTGTCATGCGGTACTGCAACAAGAATGGCAGCATCTGGGGTTTTATGTGCTCTGTCTTAGGTTTTCTAGCTGTTGCTGGACCCTCATGGGATTTCTCTGGTTTCACCCACCTGGCAGTCTTATTTAACATCTAAGCAGACGAATTCAATCAGCATCATCTTGCTGAGTATGAGTGGCGTCGGCATGTGGAGGTGGCTACCTCAGCCAAAGTAAATTTGATGGGCTTTCTGCGCCTTATTTCCTCTTCAGTGCTCCATTGGAGATCTGGTATGCCTTCAGTGAGACGTAAGCCACCTGTACACTTTTTGGTACTGATTTGGTGGGTCCTAAGGAAGGTCAGCACTAATTGAGCGCAGCTCATCCAGATAATCCCTGACTTGGCCGGGATGGTATGGTCGATCAACATGCTAAACTTGTGCCTCCACTCTACTTCGACTACCTCTTCAAGAGGATCAGCTGCCACAGCAACAGGAGGTTCTAAATCTGAACATCCACAATCTGTGCCATCATGTTTGGAGTTTTTTTCAGAACCAACTAAATGGTTTTGTTTGTTAGCTCACTGCCTTTTTGCTGTTAAACTATTTTAGCCTTTGTGTTAAGTTGGTGGTCGGGTGCAGGTGCCACTGCATTGGCCTTCAGGCTGATTGTCTGGCGTACTCCTTTTTGTTTGGCTATTGATCCCTCAAGGCACTGCCATGATCACACTTTTCAGCCTTTCTGCATTTGTCTGGTTAAACCCTCCTTATTCAGATCACCCTGTTGTAAATTGTTTGAAAAGAGGAGAGATTGGTTCCTTTGATGGAACTAGGAACAGCAGCATCTGGATAATCAACTTTTAATTAGGTGTGCCGATGTGAAGAAAGAGAAGGCAGTCCTGAAGAGAACTTTTGAGATGGATTGTCTTCTTTATCAAGATGTGCTACATTTTGCCCAGGAAAGAGACTTTTGAAGGCCTTTTGTTTCATTTAACCTGAACGAAGGCTGCTACTACAGCCCAGGCCAGAGACTTCTACTAGGCTGCTGCATGGGCATCTGTCCATTTTCACCAGTTATTGCTACCCTGCTCTTCAGGACCTTGGAGATTACCATTTATCCAGCTAGGTCCTGCAGAGAAGGCATGCTGTCCAGTCAGACACACTGCCTTTTTGTTTAGGTACTACTTGGGTATCAATATACAAAATATGATAGCAGCTTCTAGCCTCAGATTCCTTACCTTGTAATATTACCCAGGCATCAGACTTGATCCAGAAAATCTTGAGCAGTACCTCTATGTGGCGGTAAGTGCCGTTTATCGGCTCACCAGCATTCGCCCTGTTAGTGACATGCGCAGTGCCTATATAGGTGCCACCACAGCACGGTGACATCTATTCTTTTCACCCCATCGGCACAGATTCGGAGAGAGTTACCGAAGTCCATTTTTTGGACAATTCTTTCAACATTTTCTCTAACTTCTTTTAAGTTTAGCTCGCGGTGTGCTGTAGTGATGTCCCCTAAAAAGCTTGTAAGGTCTAAACCTTTTGAATCCTGTCACAGGCAGATGTCTACACCAGACCCCCAGTTGTATTGCCTGTGGTGCCTGGAGACAGGCCATGGTTCCGAGGCCTTTCCTGGTGTCAAGCGATTAATCCTAAGGTGGCCCGGGGCGTTGAATGAAGCTCCTGGTCTCCAGATGACTCCATACCCGAATGGGCCTAGACAAGCCAGATCAACCACTGGTTGAGGTGGGCATAATACACTCTAGGTTAGTAAGCTTCCCAGCAATCACAAACGAGGAGGTATGTAAACTTCTCGTCTCTATAAAATCTGGCTCACCCAAAGACCCCTTTCTCCCCACGATCATGCATCCGGTCGCAAAGAGAATTGGGGATGAACTGACTCCCTTATTCAATCAAGTGGTGGAGTCAGGCAGCTACCCAGTCTGTTGGAAGAAAGCCACGATCAGGCCAATCTTGAAGAAACCCCCATTAGACCCATCGGAGCCCAAGAATTATTGCCCAACAGCTAGTCTGCCTACAGCAGCCAAAATCTTGGAGAAGTTGGTGAATAAAGTATTGACTGATTACCTGGACACTAATTATCTGCTGGACTCTACTCAGCATGCTTTTTGATCATACCACTCCACATATTTTCCACTGATTGCAGCAGCTGAGGAGATACAAGGAATAGTGGGCAGAGGGGGCAAAGCAATCCTCGTACTATTAGACCTGTTAGTGCAGCGGCTGCAGGAGGTAGCCATCGAGAGCTCAGCTCTGTCCCTCATCTTTTCTGGAGGAGAGGGAGCAGAGCCTGTATTTGGAGGGCATGCAGTCAGTTTCCATCTTCCTTGTGGGGTTCCACGGGGATCAGCCTTGTAACCTACAATGATTAACATCTGTCATTCCCCTTGCCAGACTTATCAGGAAGCATGGTTTCACCCCAGTGTCCTACGCGGATGATTCTCAACGTATAATCTCGATAGCTAAACAACCTGAAGACACAGCTGTCAGGTTTCATGTGTGTCTTACTGAGATCATGACCTGGATGAACTATAGCTTCCTGAAAATCAATACAGATAAGCAGAGGTCATTGAGTTTGGTCAGGGGCAATCCCTGTGGAAAGACTCCTGGGGGCCAGTGAGAGCTGGAGAATGCCCTAGCCCTGTACCCAAGGTGAGAAACCTCAGAGTCATCTTGGACAGCCAGCTAAACTTCTCTGCTCAGGTAAATAGTCTTGCCTCTTCCTGCTTCTTCCTAATAAAAACTCTGAGAAAGATTTTTCCTTTCATTGCGCTGGAATTACAAAAGACAGTGGTGGTGGCTCTTCTGCTATCCAAGCTTGATTATTGCAATGCTCTGCTGTTGGGGATCAACAAAACCCAGATGAGTAGGCTGCAGTCATTGCAAAATGCTGCTGCAAGGCTGCTGTTAAATATAGCTAGAGGCCAATCAACCTCTGCTGGAATTAGAGCACTACACTGGCTTCCTGTACAGCAACGTGTGGAATTCAAGGCGTTATGCCTGGTTCATAAAGCATTCTATGGGGGGTGGAGCCAAAGACATCCAAAAAATGCTCATGCCCTACACCCCAGTTCATACCCTGAGATCCAGTAAGTTGGGCCCTCTCCAGATTAACCTGGATTAGGAGAGTAAGACGGGGTGGGAGAACTTTCTCAAACTGTGCAGCAAAGTCGTGGAATACATTTCCAACAGCCATGAGATTTCAGCCAAACCGTCAATCGTTTAGGAAAGATCTTAAAACCTGGCTGTGTGCCTCAACATAGCTACTGTAAGGTAGACCGCACCACTCCCCCATACACCAGCGCCAAGACGCCACTGCATTTGAGCGCTTTATAAACTTATATCCTATCCTACACCCCTCCAGATCCTGGTTGTGAGGAAGGTCCTGGGCTCACTGTCATTATTCGGTTGTCATCGGGTATAAAGTCATCGTTAGATAAGTCCATCACAACAAAAAAAATTAATACGTCGATCTGCTCTTTGGCATCCTCACACTGATCCAAGTCTTCAGATGAGGTGCATAAAAGATGCCACAAATCCAGGTCGTGAACCTGCACATCAGCTGCCTAGCCTGGATCAGTTCCACGCCTCTCAGAACTTCCTGCCGCCAAAGCAATTCCCACCCAACTACGAGAATTTTTAGGCCGTGCACCTCATATTTGTGTGGGCCAAACTCTCTAAAAGGCCTTCTGGCCTCACAGAGCCTATTCCAGTGGCACCATTCCCGGCTGCAGCGACCCATTGGTTATACCCATCTTCAATACAGAGCTGGATGTGAGTCACATGGTCTACTCCAGTACCGACCGAAACACACTCCTCTGAGTCAGCCACAATAACTCCCTTTTCTGGTAGGCCTTGTTGGGAATACAATTGGGGAGGATATGAGGATCCTTATGGTTATCCTGACCCCCTGGAAGAGCTCGAGGATAGCTGGTAGTAGGACTGGCAGATCCCAGTGTAGGAAGCTGGCTCTGTATATACTATACCAAAGAGAGGTATAGTGTGCACAGTCCAGTGAAACCCCAAAGGTAGGCAAAGGTAAGCAAAGGTAAAGTTAGATGGACCCTTACTCTCGATTTGTGGTAGTGTGGTCGAGCAGTAATGCAGTATCAGAAGACCGTGTTGAGCAATTGTTGTACACACTCTGTCAGCAAATGAATTCACACACTCAAAGACTGAACTTCAGACCAATTGTTTTTATATAAAAATATAAGGTAATTAATAAGTACTTTACAGTAGTAATGCAGTTGAAATACAGTTTGAATGACAATTGTATATGCACTTTGATTTAATTTACAGTATGGATGGAGAGAAATGCAATACTTAGTAAATGCAGTATATATATTTGAATAGGCTTCTTAGTAAAATAGCAGGTAAGTAACTTTTGAGATTACTAGGTTTACACAGAGTAGTATATCAAGATACTAATCTGGGACATTTCCTGAAAACAGGTAAGTAAAATCGTTTTTGTTAGATTATGCAATTTTAAAGACTTTCTTTAGTTTCTCAAACTCCACACTTGGAAACTTTTCACAGAAAAACAGTCAATGTTGTCCTATGGAGGAAAATAGTGTTCTCGGTTTTGACGTAATTATTTGGTAGTTGGAGTTGAGGTTCTGGGAGTAGACTTGGGGTCCACCAGGGTCAAGGATGCACTTGTGTTACACCCTCAGCGGCACTAGGGCGGCCAGGTGCAGAGTGCTGAGGCCCAATGTTATCCAATGAGGGATAGGGCCCCTCCGGTTGGTGGCTGCTGGTAAGCAGGCCACTGGGTTGTGGGACCAAAGCTCCTGGACTTTAGCTCAGGGAAAATGGGGAAACAAATTAGCACTAAAAGTACACCCTCAGCGGCACTAGGGCGGCTGAGTGCAGGGTATTTCGACGTCGGACGCTCGGTTTTCAGTGGAGAACCTCCGGTTTACAAGGACCCTGCAGGCTTGAGGACGAAGTCCTTCTGGGTGCGACCACCACTAAGAGAGGTAAGTTCCGATGTTAGGGGTTGGTTAGGCACCGTCTGTTTGAGCACACAAGGCCGTGGGGTGTAGAGTGGTGTGGATTTTCTGTTTCTGGCCAAGGCCAGAGGTTGCTGATGAACAAATCCGGTGTTCACGGGAGGCAAAGTCCTAACAGAGGTGCTTCAGCCAGGAGTTGCCCTCAAGGAAACTATTACCTTCATGGGCCACCCTCAGACCAGCTGACAGGGAGCACCTCTCCCTGCTGCTTTGAAGTGTAGGCTTTAATGCCCAAAGGAGCCATCTAGAGAGTACTGACATCACAAGTAGGTCATGGTTGCTATTCCTGCTACTTTTTGGTGAAAAAGGACGGCAACCTGCATCCTATACTAGACCTGCGGCTTCTCCACTATTTCCTGAAAAAGGAGAAATTCAAAATACTCACATTGGCTCAGGTCCTTTCTAACCTGGAGACTGTATGTTAGCATTGGACTAGCAGGATGGCTATTTTCACATACTTGTCCTCCTAGCCATCAGACATTACCTGCGGTTCTGATGGGTCACAAGAACTTTGTTTGCTGTGGGCCTCTTTCTCCTTTCAAGCGCCCCTAGGGTGCTCACAAAGGTGATGGAGGTGGTTGCAGCCCATTTGCAGAGGTCAGTGTTTCCGGTCTTCCTCTACCTCGACGACTGGCTGCTGAAGGTGCCCACGTCTAGAGTACAGTGGACCAGGAGGACTTCAGCATGTTGACAGTAAACCCCAGAGCATGCAGGACCCTGGAGTTTACTATCAACATTCTGAAATCACACCTGACACGCTAGCAGATGCTCCCCTTCATTGGAGTCAATCTGGACGCAGTGCAGTTTTGGACTTATCCTGTGGAGTGACAATTCCAGGTTTTCCAGTGCCTTAGTCTCGATCCTGGATTCTGGTGATACTGTTTCTCGGGCTGCTGGGCATCCTGCTGGTGACACATGGCTTATGCCAGTCTGCAGTAGGACCTGAAGTCCCAGTGGATCTCTCAAACCTGGTCCGGATAACAAAGGGAACTGGATCTGCATTGGTGGCTGACTAACTGGGATTGGGTCAGCGGCAGATCCCTGTCCGTTCCCCATCCAGATCTCACAGTGGTGACGGATGTATCCCCTCTGGGTTGAGGCAGCCATCTAGGTGTGGTGGAGATCGGAGGAATCTGGTCTACAGAAGAGCCTCCCTACCCACAATTTCCTGGCGCAGAGGCGACTAGGGCCCGAATGACAGCCTACGCTGTGGCGCATATCCCTTGCCTTGCGCAGGGACTTCCGCTCCGGCGCCAAAGGTTTCGGCTTCAGGTCGTAGGAGGGTGGCATTGTCGAGGTGTAGTCCTTTGGGGCTTCCCTCGTCGGCACCTAGCGTCCCTGCCTCGCCGCAAATCCCTACTGGGCTCCCTGTGGTGTCTTAGGCGATTGTCGGGACTCTGAGCTTGGCCCCGAGTCCCCCTCGATCCTCTGAGCAGGCCGTGGTGGACGGGAGTTGTTCCTTCCCTTTGAAGCGTCACTTCATAATTCTCTTATGGGGGTTCAGGCACTACTGCACCATCATCGTCCTGCTTTGCACGACCCGGTCTGGCTTTCTTTCCACCCTTCTACTCAAGGCGCTCTACTGCGCAATGCCTTTCCGTGTTTGCCTGTGGTGGTGTTCCCTCCGTCTTGGGAGGCCCGGTGGTTAGATTCTTGGGGGCGTAATGTCTTCGCTTCTTCCAGTACTACCTTGAGGGCTCTTAACACTTTGTGTGTGCTGACCAGGGCTACTTCTGGCCTGTGGGATTCTGTGGAGTCCCTTCTTTCTCATGAGGGACCCGTGCTGATCTGAGGGGCCATGTGTTGGATGGCAGATAATCTGCCACGTTTTTTCTTCATGCGTCTTTGGATATTGCCGTGCTTTGGCCACTTCTGTGACTCTCCGTCGCCGTGCTGGCTACGCGATGCTGTTTTCCCAAAAAATATTAGAGCGCGTCAGGTCGGCCTCCCTTTTGACGGGGTCCTGTTTAATACTCATGCAGACTCCGCCATTCAGCGTCTTCTTGCGGGGCTCCGTCCTCCTCCTCAGGTTGGTCTGCTAACCCTTCGGGGCTTGGTGGGAGACGTTATCCCACTTGCTCCTGATTTTTGCTTTTTGGACGGGTATTAAACTTTCTGTGAGGGATACTGTGCCCTCTGGGTCCTTGGTTGGCCCCGCTCTTCAGTTGGCTACTGGTTCAGCCCCTTTTTTGGAACGCATTGTTTTCTGGCTGGCTACTAAGCCTTCTGTGGTTTCGGCCGCAGGTTTATGATTTTGTCCTCTGATGCAGGATTGTTTTTTCCCTAAGAGTGGTTCCCATGCTTTCTTGGGAAGTGTCCTACCCTATGTGGGGTATATGTAGCTATCTTATAGCTCTGTCTTATGCAGGGAGGGTGTAGACTCCCCCTGGCATGTTCATCGCCCTTCCTGGTGTTGCTGTATTACGATGATGCGGTCCTTGGTCCTTACTGTAGTGTGGCTTTGGCCATCTACGGCGTTGTGCTGTGGTGTTTTGCCCTTGCCTGTCGTTTGGTCTGGGCCTCTGTCTGCGGTTTCTGAGGGCATAAGTTTCCTGTGTGGACGACCTGGCCCGTCCTTCTTGTTGCTCCTCATCTTCTAGCTGCTCTCACTAGTTAGTGGATCGGTTCTGTCCGGGGAGGTCCCCTTTAGGGGTCGTTCGGGACTGTTTACTAGTCCTGCCCTTGTTCTGAACCTGACGTGGTCTGGGTCTTATTTTCGTGGCGTTGTCAGCACCTGGCTGCCCCCGCCTGCTCTTCTGTTCTGTGGATGGCGACCTTGGTGCGGGCCCTGGAGCTCCTGCTTGTCATGTGGGGCCATTGTGGACTTCCGTTCTTATTCTTCTGCCTACTTTACTGCTGAGGCGTTGTGCAGTCTTGTCTTTGGCTTCAAGCTTTGATGGGCTCGGCGGCCCGCTTCCTGGGTATGTTTCCCAGTGGAGGGCTTGCCGTTTTTGGGCCTCTTCTCCTTGGAGTCTGTAGGTGGCTCTTCTTCCTCTGCTCTGCATGTACCTTGAGGCTTCCGGTTGAGGTCTTCAAATCAGCTACTCTCGCTGATCCCAAAGTTCTCCTGCTCTCGTCTGGGTGGGCGTTCTTTCCAGGTGGTAGCTTCTTGGCTCTGGAATAACCTACCTCCAGCCTTGCGTCAGGCGCAGGACCTCCACAGCTTTAGACGCAGATTAAAAACTTGGCTTTTAGCACAATAAGTCAGCGGCCTTGGGGCTGCCTGCTCTGGCACTGGTTTCTCCTTTCTTAGCGCCGGGACACTCCAGGGAGTAGCCGTGTGCTTTATAAGCACCCAGTAACATAACATCACATCTTGGGAAGAGGTTCTCTTTCTCCAGCTTGGCGTTGCGTTTGGTGAATACTGCATGCCTCTTGGGCCGATACTCCCATACTCTCCAAGATACGGTCGTGCAGTTGCTGCCTCAGTACCTGGAGGCCCTGGCTGTTCTCTCAAGCAGTTGCAGACGGGAGAGGCACCAACGATGTGGACTGGACACCACCAACTCACTGGGTAGAACGATTGCCACATCCGTAGCTGTTAGACGCTCCTCCTGGTTGAGGACTTCTGGCTTCTCAGGGGATGTCCAGTCTTTATTGATGGAAATGCCCTTTGACACTTGCCTTTTTGGCAACAAGGCAGACCTGGGGCTTGAGCCCTTCAAGGATTCTCGAGCTGGAGCCAGATCCTTGGGCCTCGTGGCTAAATAAGGGATGCCAAGCCACGTCCTACCCAGCCACAGAGTCCAGCAAACTGCATGGCCCTGGATGTGGGACCCAGCATCCTCGCCGGTCAGGCAGCCAGCTGGTGGGCCAGTCTACACTTACACCCCGTCCCCTTCTCCTGCTGCAGCCTACAAGCACTCCCAGTCTGTTTCAGGCCCATCAATGGCCAGTTGGAAGCAGGATCCGCTTTCACCTCCTCCACTGGCAATCCATCATGTCGGACAGGTGGGTTCTGCAAATAGTCTGAAGGGGCAACACCCTCCCCTTTGACACTACCCTCTCCCTTCAAGCCACCTTCTTACCAGCTCATGCCAGAGGATAATTAGTCACTTTACTGCCAGGAAGTATCGGCTCTCTTGGCCAAGGGATCTATAGAGAGGGTCCCTGTGCCAGAAGTAGGTCGTTGTTGTTCACGCTACTTTCTGGTACCGAAGGAGGACAAAGGCCTGCGTCCTATCTTAGACCTCCAGGCCCTCAACTTCTTTTTCCGGAAGGAGAAATTGAAAATGCTCACCCTAGCCCAAGTTCTGTCTGCACTTCCTTCCAGGAAACTGGCTGGTGGTGTTGGACTTGCAGTGAGCTTATTTTTATATCCCCCATCCTGCTGGCACACAGACATTACCTTTGGTTCACGGTGGGCCAAGAGCATTTTCAGTTCACTGTGCTCCCCTTTGGCCTTACCAGTGCCCCTCTGCTATTCACAAAGGTGATGAAGGTCGCAGCTCATCTGCGCAGATCAGGGGTTCCAGTCTTCCCCCTATCTCGACGACTAGCTCTTGAAGCAGGCTCTCCCCAGTCTGTCATCTCCCAGACCTCCTGCATTCGCTGGGGTTCACAATCAACATGCCGAATTCACAGCTGACTCCCTCTCTGACGCTCCCTTTCATCTGGGCGATTCTTGACAGTGCAGTGTTGCGCCTTTTCTTGCGAGCAGCAAGTCCAGGATATTCAGGCTATGATACTGATGTTTCAGCCTCTATCCCGGGTTTTGGTGAGAATGACTCTGGCTGCTGGGCATCCTGCTGGTGGATCATGCCAGATGACCTATGCAGGCCCTGCAGTGGGACCTGAAGTTCCAGTGGGCTCAGCATCAGGGGAATCTTTCAGACTAAGTCCAGATCTTGGAAGGAACTGCCCACCAACTGCAGTGGTGGCCAACGAACCAAGATTGGGGCAGATCCCTCTCCCTTCCCCCAACCAGATATAACAGTGTCAAGGCAGACAAACTCAGCCGTCTGTGTCTAGTCGATCACAAGGGGCGTATCCATCAGGTGGTGGCACAAGGTCTCTTTCAGCTGTGGGGGGGGCCCTGGTTAGAGGTTTGCCTCCGATGAGAATGCACAGTGTTTCAAGTTTTGCGTATTGGAGTTTCCAAGACGGCACTCGCTCTGCAAGGCTTTTCATCGTGAGTAGAGCTTCGGCCTCCTGAACGCCTGTCCGTCTATTCCTTTCCTGCCCAGAGTGCTCAAGAAGATCGGCTCACGAAGATAAAGCACGACCAGGCTCAAGTAATTCTTGTAGCTCCGGACTGGGTATAAGCAGTCTGGTACCCCAACCTTCTGAGCATGGCCATCGATCCTCCGATCAGAATGCCCCTTTGGGAAGATCTTCTGTCATAGCAGCAGAGGACGGTTCTTCACCCAAACCTGTCCAGTCTCCACCTCCTTGCGTGGAGATTGAGCGACTGTAATTGACAGCTTTCAACCTTCCACCTGAAGTCTGTGATGTTATCTTGGCAGCCAGGCCTCCCTCCACTAAAACTGTATACTCCTGTAGATGGAACACATTTGTGACATGGTGCACAGCAAAGGCTGACCCCTTCTCTGCTCCTCTGAGGTCCTTTTGTATATTCTTTCCTTAGCCCAGCAGGAATCTGCCATGGGCACTCTTAAAGGATACCTTGCAGTCAACTCTGCTTTTCTTCACCTGCCAGATCAGCCTTCTTTATTCAAATCTCCTATCGTTGACAGATTATTTAAGGGCCTTACTCATCTGTTCCCTCCATCTCCTTTTGTAATGCCCCAATGGGACTTCAATCTGGTTCTCACCTTGCTTATGTGTGCTCCCTTCAAGCCTCTTCATAACCGTCCCCTCAGGTTGCTGAGTCTCAAAAGTGCCTTTATTGCCAATTCTGCATGCAGGGTGAGCAATCTGCAGACTTCATCTTATCATTCCTGTAGGAAGGTGGATATCTGACTATGGTTACCCCCAACTTTTTGCCTAGTGTTTAGCTGGTTTTCGACCTAGTTGGCCTGGGGCACTGCTATTCAGGACCCCAGACTAATTGCTCTCTCTGTAAAATGGACTCCATGTACCTTAGGTACATACCTAATGTTAGCAAGGCGGTCCCGGGGGAGGCAGAAGATGTCTGACTGACCACCCCTAGGTCCACCCCTCCTTCTGGAAGTGGCCAAGCGTTATCGAGAGGCCTCCTGGGTGAGGGTCCTCTCCTAGGGTCGTACAGCAGAGTAATCACACCACTACAAATGGACACCACACAAGAGGATAAGTTCATAGGCTTTATCAAGAATAAAGGTTGATTATCTTCAGCGATATGTACAGGCAGATCGAGGGATCTGAAAAGTCTCGTAAACCGGGAACAGGGTAGCGGGACAGTCTCAGTACTGGTGGGGGGTAGGGATACCCTGCTCCCAGCTCTCAATCCTCGAGCCGGGGGGGTTCCGAGAGGTCGAGCCGCGGCAGCGCCAGCAGGACTCGGAAGGTGGTCTTAACGCAGAGGGGCCGCGGCAGCGCCAGCAGGCTCCAAAGGTGGTTCAGCGAAGATGGACCGCGGCAGCGCCAGCAGGTTCCAAATGTGGTTTCAGCGAAGGTGGGCCGCGGCAGCGCCAGCAGGCTCCAAAGATGGGTTCAGGCTTCAGGGTAACGAGTTCTTCTCGGGGTCAGCCGCGACAGCGTCAACAGGGCTCTCGACTCCGGGATACAACTGGCGTCCTACTCCAGGGCTAGCCCAGATACAGGACTCGAGTCCTTTGATGTCCAGACCCTCGCGCCTGGGGGTCAGAGGGGCCGGGATGGTGGTGTCCAGACACCCAGCAGGCGGGTGGAGCCAACGCCCAGGGAGGCCATAGGGCGATCGATACCAGGCGTCCGGGGACGGCTGGAGGGCCATCGAAACTCCCCTCCTCTTGGATCCGTTGAGTGGCCACTCTACCACCCGGGGGTATCTTGGTGCCTCGATGTCGGGGCTTCGCTGGGGCCGGGCCGAGGCCACGTGCTCGGGATGTGATGGGCCCAAGATGGAGTCAGGCCTGCAATGGTGGTCCAGAGTGGTAGCCGGACCGGCAGCGTTGGGGCGTGCAGGGTTCGCCGTGTTCCAGGGGGGAGAGCTGTGATTTGCCATGGTGGTTGCTCTCGTCGGGAGTTCGTGTAGGGTAGCGCCAAGGGGGCGACCGTGGCGGGCCGATGTCGTCCTGGGCCCGCCATGCGGGAGGGTTAGGACCACGCCATGAGGCCGGGTGCAACACCTAATTGGATGCTGGGTCACCTTATCAGCCCCTGTACAGTGTACCTTAGGTACCCAGGGCATAGGTTTTCCCCCGGGCCTACCAAGGGCTGCAGCATGTATTATGCCACCCATGGCTGGCCATCCAAAACTGACACAACTGGCTGCAAAGACAGCTGGGGCAAGGTGGTGTAATCACCCTTTGCTATAAATATAGTATACCTATATCTAACCCTAAAATGGACACATATATTCCTATCAGTCACTCCTATGGCAGGCCTTATCAATCCTGAAGGCAGAGTGCTTGGAATTATGTGAGATGGTGCTCTGGCATGAGCTGAGCCCGTCTGCAGCTTGCAGAACCAAGTCCTAATAGCAGTTCCATGATAACGCTATACCATATACTCTTAAGTGCATTATAATCCTCGCGGTTGAATGCTAACTTTGGAATAGCCTTATCAACACATGTCGAGTAAGGTGTCATACGAATTGGAATACTACCCCCCCCCCCCCCCCCCCCCCCCTCCAATTCTGGCGACGGGGGTAGCATTCCACCCTTCTAGAGGGACATGACATGTATGTAACTGTGAACCCCGGTTAAAGTTAACTCGAGCCTTGGCATCACAAAATGGATGCTGCCACCACAGACACAAGTCTGACCTCCTGCTGCTGGGAGTCCTTTCAGCGAGGGAGGCTTGGACAAAGGGTTTCCTGCCTTGGGAGGTGCTAGCACCACCCCAGACAGGATCTTTTGTATTAGGTAGGACAGGCATGAAAGGAATGAGACATGCCTGGGGCACACAAGGTGCCCTGTGCATACACCGGTTCAAACCAGTTGCTGGGGCACACCAGCCCCAGCTCTGGCGCGAAACCGGACAAAGGATAGGGGGTGTAACCACCCCCTTCCTGGTCCCACCCATGGGAGGGACCTATTCACAGTACAGCCCCCTTTAGGAGAATAAAGGTAGGAGCTGGTCCCATTCCAAAACAGATTATCCTGAATTGAAACTTTACAAGAAGAAACTCTGGACTTCGACGTTCTGTTCCACAGAAGACTGAAGAATCTCCCTTGTGGGCAAGGAGTGTCCAGCCTGCAACTGCAGGCACCATCAAGCATCCTAGCGGTTCACTTTGTCGTCCTTCCTGCCGGAACCAGACTTCAGAGCCCGACGAGATCCGGACTTCCAGACCTCTCCGACCTCAACTTACATCTGCAGTACAGCTGAGATCCGTGGGTGCGACGAGACACGTGGGACCGGCCATCTTGAAGAAACTGCACTTCGCTTCCATCACGACTTCAGAGGCATCCTCGAGAAAGTGCTTTGGGGATTGAGAAGCCCCAGCCCCGAGCAGCTCCTGCACCGAAGACCAGCCCCCCCAGCATTCACGAGATCTGCGTGGGGCCCTTTTGCTTGATTGCTGCTCGACGCGTTGTCTGGTCACTTGCTGGCTGGCTAGTGGCCTCCTAGACGACGATCCTTAATCTTCACTGCTGGTCTGGTTGCTCCAGACTGGCCCTTGCTTCCTTCCAAAAGAGAGGTACCCCGGAACCTCCTGGTCCGCACCAGATGCAGTTTCCACTCACCGCGTGGGTTGCCTTTGCCAAGGCCTGTTGACTCCAAATCCGGATCCGACACCGCCTACAGCGAGAGCCTGCGTGGGACAGCTCGTGCCTCCATCCTGGACGTCGAAGACACCTCCTGGTCCACGTGGCTGCAGAGACAAGCGTCCACTCTTCACCTGATCGCGACGACAGCACCTGGTTCCTTCCTGGTTCCACACCGGTCACTGGCTAGTGACTTTGAACACTGTCCCCTCTGCTTTCAGGTCCTCTTCTTCCTCGATCCACCCGTGGATCGCACCGGACATCTTCCACTTGGTCGCCTACAGCATCTTTCTTCAAGGCTCCATAGACTTCGACGCGGAAACCCGACACACTTTGACACCAATGCACCCGCAGCCCGTGGGTGAGGTAACAAGAGCATTTCGGTGCTCAAGGGTAGATTAACTCTCCTAGTGTCCAGATTTCCAGTCGTTTCAGTCCTAGATAGTAAAGACTGTCCGGACTTACCTTTTTCGTAAACTGTACTGTCCATTGACTTTGTTCCGCATCTCGCGTGTGAGTTCACACTCTGCACACGCGTCCCGTGGGCCTCCTATTACTTACCTGAGCTTAGGATAGTGTAGTCCCAGCGAACCTACAGCCTCTGGACAGCTCCATTTCTTCTATTGCTTTCCTTATACCATTTACTTAGTATATAGTTTGTCGTGCCCCTAGGGCACCATTGTAATTTTGTGCAACTTATCGTATTTTTCCTAAGAGATTGTCATGTGCTTAGCCCTCTGATCTCATAAAGAGTTCAGAGGTGTTTGTATTAATAAATATACTGTTTATTTTCATAACAACCTGTGTGGTGTCCTTTCATCTGGTATTCAAGGGGTTATATGTGGTAAAACAGCTGGCTTCAAATGCAAAAAGAGTTTAGCCTAAGACTGCTATGTCCATGCTACCATTAGGATAGCTGGTCTATAAGGGTGACTTACAACCAATCACCATAAGGGTTGTTTGGACTGATACAAGGTGATCACTAGAGCTAGTGAGCATCATATACCAGGCCAACTTCTCACAATTCCCCTTTTCTATATGTCTAGCCGGATAAAGTGGTGCTTCGGACCAAACCTTAATTCCTTCCCAACATCGTCCACGCCTTTTCATGTGGAGCAATCTATCACTCTGCCCACCTCTTATTGCTGGGTCTGGTGGCTCAGTGGACTAATGCTTCCATTGCAGGGGCCTGTGTTCGACCTCATGGTCACAGGTTCAAATCTTGGTGGGCCCACTCAGCCTTTCATCTTTCTGAGGTCGATAAAATGACTACCATTGAGTTGGGTAACAATAAACATGTTATTTAGCGCCAAGAGACCTGCAGGTGAATGTGCGCTTTACAAATACACATGTTATGTTACTCCCTGCTGCATCCCTCCAAGGAGCAGGAGAGACTCCACCGTCTGGACCAAAAACGTGCATTGTCTTTTTCTTTATCGCGCAAAAGACTTCCGGGTGGATTATCAACTCTTCATTGGCCATGAGGGTGCCATGCAAGGTCGGGTAGTTAAAAAACGGACCATCTCCCGATAGTTTGTCCTCTGCATCAAAATAGGCTATGCCTTGGTGTTAGAAGGGGCGATCTCAGAGGGCCAGGTTGTGCTCAGCCGACCACCCCAGGACCCACCTCTCCCACAGATCTTGCCCAGTATTATCGTGAGGTCCCCACCGGGGAGGACTTCGAGTCTAGGATCGTACACACTGAGTTCACACCACACTTATGAACGGACACCACACCGTTGGATTTCAGTAACAAGTTCTTTATAAGTAGTAAAAAGAAAGAAGCACTCTTATGTACAAAATGATCGAGGGATCACAAAGTCTTTGAGGATTCGGGAAGAGGGAAGCGGGACAGTCTTTAGCCTTTGGGCCAGTACGAGGCGTAACCTGCGCACAGCTCTCAATCCTCGAGCCAGGGGTACGGAAGATGATGGTGGTACTGGCTGCTTCACTCACGTCGAGTCGGCTCAGTTCGTGATGGTAGCGTCGATGGTCCAGCCGGACCAGAGTACTCCTCGAACCGCGACGAGATCAGCAGGGCTCGATCCGGAGAAGTTCTTGAGGAGCCGCGACAGCGTCAGCAGGGCTCAGGTGGTTACGAGTTCATGCTTGAGCTGCGACAGCGTCTGCAGGGCTCCGAGGTCTTTGCAAGGTCGAGCCGCGACAGCGTCAGCAGGGCTCTGAGGTCTTAGAGGTGGCGAGCCGCGACAGCGTCAGCAGGGCTCTGAGGTCTTAGAGGTGGCGAGCCGCGACAGCGTCAGCAGGGCTCCGGTGGTTCAGTTCCGTGTTACGAAGATGGAGCCGCGACAGCGTCAGCAGGGCTCAGCGAGGCAAGGTTGAGTTCTTCTCCGGGTCAGCCGCGATCAGATCAGCAGGGCTTCAGGTCCAAGATACAACTGCCCGCTAGTTGTCGGGCGGGCCCTGATATAGTCCATTGGCCCTTTGATGTCCGGACCCTCGCAGGCGGAGGTCTCATGCCTTGGGGGCTGGTCGTTGACGAGGTCCGGCGGTTGGCTCTTTGATCTCTTTGGAAGATGCGTCCGGGAATTCCCAGACGCCCAGCGGGTCTGGAGCCAGCCCTCAGGGAGGCCAGAGGGCAATCGAAACTGGCCCACAGGGGGGGAGGCCAAAGGTGTGATAGATACCAGTCTCTCAGGGGAGGCAGGAGGTGCCATCGAAACTCCCTGGCTTCTCTCACTCGGGGAGCCCTTTACCCCCCAGCCGGGACTGGCGCGCCTTTGCAGTTTGGGTTTCGCTTGGGCCGGGGTCACGCTAGGCCCAGGGAGTCAGTGATCTCGGGAAGGGAAAATGGCTGCCGGGCCTTGTGGGGCATGCAGGTTTAGGCGCTCGGAGTGGGACGGGATAAGCGGGGCTGGTCACCGGTTACGGGGTCTGGGCGTACAGGGAGCAGGACGACCAGGGGCTCGGGGTGCAGGCTACACTAACTGTGTGCTGCGCAGGGAACTCAGGGTGCAGGGCTACGCTAACAGGGTGCGGAGGAACAAGGACGAACCACGCCACGAGGCCGGGTCCAACACTTGGCGAAAAAGGACCCTCCTGTGGGGTTGTTTGCTCATTCCACCAGAGCAACAGCGGCCACCACAGCATTAGCATGTGGAGTTCCAGTCCTTGACATCTGTCAGGCAGCAATGTGGGCATCCTGCAACGCGTTTGCCAGACACTACTGCCTGGATAGCCAAGTCCGGAGAGATGGGTACTTGGCCCGTTCGGTCCTCCAGGACTTTGCGGTTTGATCTTGGTTTGCAGACCCTCCTCTGGGGATGGTATTGCTGGGGTATCTATTCTAATGTAAGGAATCTACAACTAATAGTCTCTATCAGATGAACAAGTTACTTACCTTCAGTAATGATGTATCTCGTAGAGATGTTGGAAATGGGATCCCTGGCTGGCCAGGGCTTTCGCCAAAGTCAGTCAGAGACCACCACTCCCAAGTCAGAGCAAGGGAGTTACACGCCAAGATAACCCCTACTCACCCTCTAGGTAACGTGGCGCGAGCAGCAAGGCTAAACTTGGAGGCGATGTAAGTTAAGTATTTGCGCACGCACCCCAGCAACAACACCCAGGACCCACCACAAAGGAAACTCCACACAAGGTTATATAAAAATAGCCTTTGTATTACACCATACACATTAGATAAAACACACACTTTACAATGTGCCAGAGGCACGGGCAGAATTTACAGGGGATATGTACAAGACAGGGCCACCTGGACCACTGTCAGGAATCAGAAGTAACACGTTCAGAAATAGCACTTAGAATGTAAAATTACTTTAGCACAAAATAGCACACAACCAGTAACTACTGGTAACAGGACCTCACTAGCACCACCTGTACTAGGGAGAAAACAACCACCTATGTATCACAATACCTGTAGGGGTGTAAGCACATAACACATGATGCAATGCATGACATTCATTCAGAGGTGTAAGGAGGAAAACACATGATGCATCACAATACATTCAGAGGTGTAAAAACAATAACAATTGCGCAAAACTCACAAGTCACCACCTGTGACTGTCCATAGGCAGGAACACCAGAACTGTCCCAATGTCAGGGGCCTAAACGTGGCAGCTGCCCACGAAGTGCTGGGCAGCTGTGAAGTGAGTGAGGGGCCAACGCTGGAGCCTCGCTGGGCTCTGCATACACAAATGGCCCCTGAGCCTCTCTGGGCTCTAAACAACAATGGTGGCGCCTGAGCCTCTCTGGGCTCTTAACTCATGATGTGCCCCCAAGAGCCTCTCTGGGCTCTCAATGATAAAATGCGCCCGTTGCGCCTCGTGGGCTTGAAGAGATGTGCCCCCCAAGAGCCTCTCAGGGCTCGCAAAGCAACTCTCCACCTGGTTGGAGCCCTCGGGCTCGGAGAAATGCCCCGGAGCCTCTCTGGGCTTGAAGAAACAATTGGGGCCTCAGAGGAGCCTCGCAGGCTCTCACCCCACCAATGCGCCCCCCCCCTGCGGACTACCAACACGGAGCCCCACTCACCGGGGCTCCTGCCGTCTGACTTCTTCACTCGCGGTCGGGCAGGGGGTCAAACAGAGCTCCACTCACCGGTGTGCATCCCAGGGACTCCGGAGGGGTCGGCGGCGGTGAACTCAGGTTGGTGCGGGCGGACTTCCTCACTCTCCGCTCCGCTCACCAGACGCTTAGGCGGGGCTCTCCCCCTTCTCAGGAGAGCCCTGCTGGAACCGGCGCTGGCGTCTGGGCACTTCTTCTCCCTTCTTGCACCGGAGCACGGGGTGGGCTCCCGTCAGCTTCCGGTTTGCCTCTATGTCCTGTCCCCAGCCTGCCTGACTTCCAGGTCGCGGGGGCGGGCTTTCCGTCGGGCCGCGCTCGGATTGGCCGGCCGGCCAGCCACTTCCGGGTCGTCGCGGGCAGCGCGGCGGCCCGTCTCCGGCACTTCTAGGCAGGGGCTCAATAAACCGAGGGCTCCCTCGAGTTTAAAAACAGCAGCAAATCACCGAAGCAATGCCGGGTGGGCACCGGCTGAAACAATAAAGCGCCCCGAGGCGCTTGCAGGAAATAGGGCGCGCTCTCAGCGCTAGGGGGCAAATCTAGCACCGCAAATCAAGGGAAGCGCTCCCAGGCGCTCGGAGGGAAATCCACAGCGCTCCTAGCGCTAGCAATAATCCCAGCGCTTCCAGGTGCCCTCAGCAGGGCAGGATCACAGGGAAAGTTCCTTGTGGAATGTAGGGGGGGCAAGGCTGGGCCCAGAGCCAGCTCACTGGGTCTCCAGGCAGGGAGACACTCCAAGTGGCGGTCCTCTGGCCCAGCAGCAGCAACAGCCCCCTCAGGATCCTGGAAGAGAACATTTTCTAAGGGGACACAGCCCCTTCTTATACTAACAAATCCTTTGTTTCAAGGTGCAGGGTGGGGGGAAAACCAGTTACAGCTGGCTTTGGAGCACTCTTGATGGCCCAACCACCCATTTCTTTCACTGGGGAGGCTAGGGTCGTTAGACACACCACAGGGGGGCGGAGCCAGCATTGTGTGGGGAAAACCCAGCCCATCCAGGACACAGGTACACTCCTCCCACACATCACTCATGCTAATCTCCCACTCACCACCGGGCAGACCCATCCAGACTTCCTGGAGCCTGGCATGCCAGCCAGCTCCAGCCAATCACGCTCCAGCACCCTCACAGCACACGCACACATATCTCAATGTCCAGAAGTAGCACTTCCCTTCTAGACACATACATGCCGCAGACACCATCTCGCAGCATTCACTCTCACGAGTTTACACATACTAAACTTGAGCCTGCACTCCCCACGCATCAGGAACTACCAGGGACACACACATTCCCCATGCATTCCTATCGGAGGGCAGGCCAGCCATACTACACGCACGCACTTTCACTCTGGGACCCAGGGAAAAGTGCGCAGAGACCCAAAAATCACTGACACATGGTGATAAATAAGGCAAAAAGTTCAGGGGTGAACCAGCCACAAGGCCCGGGTCCAACACATGTTAGTTGTAGATTCCTTACCGCCCCATCCATCCTCCTCGAACTGCAAACTACTTTCTAGGGATAGGGACTCCCCTAATGGGTCCTTATTTTGACACACCAGTAGTCTGTCTTTTTTTTTTTTGTGGCTCTGCACTACTGGCGTGGAAAGTTGTGTGAAGAACTGACATCTGTGCGCATGCGCAGTGTCTATGTAGGTCCCACAACAGCATCCTGGCGCCCACGATGATTGACATGGTGCTGACCGACGCCACCTAACTACGCGCGGGGGTACCGCTGGAAAAAAAAAACTATGGATCCTGACTGACGCCTGGGGGAAATTCTAAGGTAAGGAATCAACAACTAACATGTCTCTAGACGTTACATAGTTACTGAAGGTAAGTAACTTGTTCTTCCAGCACCCTAAAAATATCCTTTAAAATCCATTTGCATTATACAGTGGGTGATTCATGAAACGTAACCAGTATTCTTAATATCAAACTGATTTTTCGACCGACGGGGAAACCCCATATTGAATGTGTCCGTTCACCAGATATTTCACCCCCCTTTTTTTTCTTTTTAAAGTGCATAGTTGGAGACTGTTCAGACATGCAATTTTATTGTACCCTCCCTAAGTGGGTTAATCGAAACAGTCTCACAGGTACAAATGAGAGAATAGAGTTGCTTAACTCCCATGTGAGCAGGGAGAATAAGTCCATTTTCATTTTTAGGTTAAACCTGAGTCAGCGTGCATGCGTTGCCGCGCTGGTCAGCAAGACTTCTGTAGTAGAGTATGGTAGAGAAGCCCTGCCCATTATCTACCCATATTTTTCATTGGCTTGTGTCTTTGTCCTTTGTAAATGCTGACTTCTGATTCAGTTATCGGCTTGTTATTCCCTCCTTAGTACGGCCTTGTCTTCATTTGTAACCTCCCATGGGTACTGGCTGTATCTGAAAGAGACACGTTAGTATTAGATTCTTTACCTTAGAATATCCCCAAGCCTCAGACTGGATCCGGAAATTTTTGCGTAGCAGTACCCTTGCGCGTCGGTAGGCGTCGTCTGCGGCTCCGCGTCCGTCGCAGGAGGAGATCGAGCGCTTCCTCATGGCCATGAGGAAACTCTCTCTTCCGGCGGGCTCCGCGGCGCCTTCGGGCCCAGCGGATCCGTCTGGGGCCCCTAGCGGGTCGGCGGCTCCGGCCCCGACGCCGTCGGGTGCTTCGGCCCGGCGCCGCAGGTCCCCACTATCCCGACGCCTTCGGGCCCGGCACCGAGGGGTTCAGTTGTCCCGGCGCCGCAGGACGCCGCTGGACCTCCTTCGGGATCTGGTTTGTCGCCGGTGGATCTTACGACCTCCCCGGCGTCGGACCCGCAGGTGTCGCCTCCGGCGCCGTCCTCGGGCGGGGACGGCCCCGATGGGCGCCGCTCCAGACGTCGTTTGGTGAATTTCACTTTTATGAACAGGCCCCATTAGTTGAGAACCCTGAGTTTCAGGAGATGGGTGATAAAGAGGACTGGGAGGGGTCTGAGGACCCTCTGACCAGGGAGTGTCAGTCTCATGACTTCTGGACAGGAGACCTTGGGGAGGCCAGTGGCCTGGACACCTCTCCAGACACTGGTTTTGTCTCCCCTCCTACCGTGGCTTCGGAGGAGCGGGCAACCTATAGTGTGGTGCTGATGAGGGCTGCCAAGGCCTTGGGCCTTGAGCTCCCCGTCGCGGCCGTGAGGACTAACCTCCTCACTGAGGTCCTTAAACCGCAGTCAAGCTCGGCCGAGCCTCTGCTGCCCTTTAATGAGGCCTTGACCGACGTTCTTCTGGGCACTTGGTCCAAGCCCGCTACGGGTTCGCCCGTAGATAGGAACGTGGCCAGACGCCACCGCCCAGCCCCGGGCGACCCATGTTTCCTGTCCACCCACCCCACCCCCGAGAGTCTGGTCATCCAGGCCTCAAATTCCCAGACCGCATTCCCGTCCGCCCCGCCGGACAGTATTGGACGCTTTTTGTCGCGAGTAGAGTTGCGGTCTGTTGTACGCCTTTCCGCCTATACCACTTCTGCCCAGAGTGCTGAAGAAGATCAAGCGCGACCGGGCCCAAGTCATCCTTGTGGCTCCGGACTGGGCGAGAAGGTACTGGTATCCAGAGCTACTCAGTATGTCAGTCGATCCCCCGGTTAGTCTGCCTCTTCAGGAGGACCTTCTGTCGCAGCAGCAGGGGACGGTCCTCCACCCGAACCTTTCCAGTCTCCACCTCCATGCTTGGAGATTGAGCGGCGACAGTTGAGGCCATTTGACTTGCCTCCTGAAGTCTGTAACGTCATTCTGGCAGCCAGGCGTCCCTCCACGAAGTCGGTATACGCCTGCAGGTGGAACAGATTTGTGGCATGGTGCACAGCAAAAGCTGTGGATCCTCTTGCTGCCCCTCTTTCTGAGGTTCTTCTCTTCCTTCTTTCTCTTGCCCAGCAGGGCTCTGCTCTGGGCACTATCAATGGCTATCTTTCTGCCCTTTCTGCCTTTCTCAGGCTACCTGATCAGCCTTCTTTGTTCAAGTCCCCTATTGTGAATAGATTTCTTAAGGGCATCACACACACGTTTCCTCCTGTTCCGTTTGTGATGCCTCAGTGGGACTTGAACCTGGTTCTTACATTTCTGATGTGCGCTCCCTTTGAGCCGCTTCACAACTGTCCTCTTCGTCTTCTTACTCTGAAGACTGCTTTCCTGGTTACCATCACCTCTGCCAGGAGAGTGAGTGAGCTTCAGGCCTTTTCTTGTACTCCACCTTTCCTTTCTGTCCATCCGGACAAAGTGGTGTTACGTACCAAACCTTCTTTCCTGCCCAAGGTTGTCACGGCCTTCCACATCGGGCAGTCTATCACCTTGCCAACCTTCTTTCCGCCACCGCATCCCTCTAAAGAGGAAGAGCGGCTCCACCGTCTGGACCCAAAACGTGCGCTCATTTTATTTGGATCGCACACGCCAGTTCCGGGTGGATGACCAACTCTTTGTTGGTTACGTGGGCGCTAAGAAGGGGAAAGCGGTACACAAGAGGACCATCTCCCGGTGGATCATCTTATGTATCCAGGCATGCTACTCCTTGGCTAGAAAGGAGCCTCCTGCTGGATTGCGGGCTCATTCTACCCGAGCCACGGCGACTACCACTGCCCTGGGCAGGGGAGAGCCCTTACAAGACATCTGTCAGGCAGCTACGTGGGCATCGCTGCACACGTTTGCAAGACACTACTGCCTGGACAGCCAAGTCCGGAGGGATGGCTTCTTTGGCCGTTCCGTCCTCCAGGACTTTCTGGTGTGATTATTGGTTCGCAGACCCACCACCGGGGTTGGTATTGCTCGGGTATCTATTCTAAGGTAAGGAATCTAATACTAACGTGTCTCTTTCAGATGCACAAGTTACTACTTGTGTAACGATATATCTGTAAGAGACATTAGTTAGTATTAGATTCCTTACCGACCCGCTCATCCTCCCCGTTCTGCGAACCAATGTCTAGGGTTAGGGTTGTCCCCTTTCAGGGCCCTATTTTCAGTGGCACCAGTGTTGGTTTTTAACATGGCTCTGCGTTTCTGGCACGGAAAAGCTGTGTCTAAGAACTGACGTCAGCACGCGGAGGCGGCGTTTAAGTACTCCGACGTCATCACGGCGCCGACGACGGACGCGGAGCCGCAGACGACGCCTACCGACGCGCAAGGGTACTGCTACGCGAACATTTCCGGATCCAGTCTGACGCCTGGGGATATTCTAAGGTAAGGAATCTTATACTAACTAATGTCTCTTACAGATATATCGTTACACAAGTAGTAACTTGTGCTTTACTTCTGTTACACGGTTCATGTTATTTAATCTGTTAGCACTATTTTCTTTAATGAGTTCTGTAGGAGAGTGGGGTCTGCAATCCCATGGCCACCCCAGATTTTTGCTTTTTGCTTCACTGATTTAAGACTTTCCCTGGCTGTGGGCCTGCTAATCAGACCCACAGCCTAGCTGTTCTCTCTAAAATTACAACCATGTACCCTAGGTGCATTTACCAATTGGTACTGGGCCACCTTATCAGTCCCTGTACAGTATACCTTAGGTATCCAGGGCATAGGTGTACCCAGGGCCTACCAGGGGCTGCAGCATGTATTATGCCACCCCTGGCTGGCCATCCAAAACAGACACAACTGGCTGCACGACAGCTGGGGCAAGGTGGTGTAATCACCCTTTGCTTTAGATATAGTTCCCTATATCTAAACCTAAAAATGGACACATATATTCCTATCAGTCACTCCTATGGAAGGCCTTATCAATCCTGAAGGCAGAGTGCTTGGAATTATGTGAGATGGTGCTCTGGCATGAGCTGAGCCCGTTTGCAGCTTGCGGAACCAAGTCCTAATAGCTGTTCCATGATAACGCAATACCATATACTCTTAAGTGCATTATAATCCTCGCGGTTAAATGCTAACTCTGGTATACCATTATCAAAACATGTCGAGTAAGGTGTCATACGAATTGGAATACTACCCCCTCTCCAATTCTGGCGACGGGGGTAGCATTCCACCCTTCTAGAGGGACACGACATGTATGTAACTGTGAACCCCGGTTAAAGTTAACTCGAGCCTCAGCATCACAAGATGGATGCTGCCACCACAGACACAAGTCTGACCTCCTGCTGCTGGGAGTCCTTCCAGCGAGGGAGGCTCAGACAAAGGGTTTCCTGCCTTGGGAGGTGCTAGCACCACCCCAGACAGGATTCTGTGTATTAGGTAGGCCAAGGCTGAAAGGAATGAGACATGCCTGGGGCACACAAGGTGCCCTGTGCATACACCGGTTCCAACCAGTTGCTGGGTCACTCCAGCCCCAGCTCTGGCGGGAAACCGGACAAAGGATAGGGGGTGTAACCACCCCCCTTCCTGGTCCCACCCAGGGGAGGGACCTAGTCGTAGTGCAGCCCCCTTTAGCTGAATAAAAGTAGGAGCTGGTCCCATTCCCAGTTAGATTAATCTTGACAACTTCCACGAAGAAACTCTTGACCTTCGACCTCCTGAACATCAGAAGACTGAAGAATCTCCCCTATGGTCAGGGAGTGACCATCCTGCTTCGCAGGCACCATCAAGCTCCTGTGCGGTTTGCTGCAAGTCCTTCCTTCCCGGAATCCGACGACCCAGCTCAACGAGACCCGGACCTCCAGACCCCTCTGACCTCTACCCACATCCACAGCACAGCTGGGACCCGTGGGTGCGACGAGCAACGTGGAGACGGCCATCTTGAAGAAACCTGCACAGCGCTTCCAGCACGACCACCGAGGGACCCTCGGGTGAGTGCATCGGGGACTGAGAAGCCCCACACCGACACAGCACCTGCATCAAAGACCAGCCCCCCAGCCTCCACGAGATCTGCGTGGGGCCCTTTTGCCTGGTTGCTGCTTTTCCTGTTGTCTGGTTACTTGCCGGCTGGCTCGTGACCTCTGAGACGACGACCCGAAGATTTCGACACTGCTAGTCTGGTCCCCCAGACTGGCCCTTGCTTCCTTGTGAAAGAGAAGCACCCCGGACCCTCCTGGTCCGCACCAGACGCCATCTTTGTTCCACCGCGTGGCTTGCACTGGCCAAGGCCTGTTGACCAGATCGCCGATCCAACACCGCCCTCAGCAGCAGACTACGATGGACAGGTCGTGCCTCCAGCCTGGTCGTAAAGAACAGCTCCTGGTCCGCGCAGTTACAGAGAGAAGCGACCCTTCCTTCACCTGAACGCGGCGACAGCATCTGGTTCCCTCCTGGTTCCAGCGCCGTCACTGGCTAGTGACCGAGACTCTGTCCCCTTACCTTTCAGGACTTCTCCTTCCTAGTTCCATCCTTGGAACCACCGGACTCCTCCATCTGGCTGCCTGCCAGCAACTCCTTGTTTCAGCCATCACCGGGATCAACGCAGCAAACCCGACACCACTTCAGCCCTATGCACCCGCAGCCTGTGGGTTAGGTAACTAAAGCTTCTAGGTGCTGAAGTCAGTGTTCACTATCCTAGTGTCCAGGTCCACTGTTGTTTTCCCTCCATCCAGCCGGGTTCGTCCGGAATCCGTAACTTTGTAAACTGTAGTATCCATAGACGTTGGTATGCATCCCGTGTGAGAGTTTCCACTCTGCACGCGAGTCCCGTGGGCCTCCTGCTCCGTACTTACCTAGTTCGTAGCGTAGTCCCAGCGATCCTCCAGCCTCTGGATCTCCTTACAGTACTTTCCTTCCTCGCATTCCATTGTTCTTAGTATATGGTTTGTCGTGCCCCTAAAGCACACGTGTAAATATTGTGCAAACTCGTATTTCTTTCGTAATATTGTCATGTGCTTAGCCCTCTGATCTCATAAAGAGTTCAGAGGTGTTGTTGTTAATAAATATACTGTTTATTTTCATAACAACCTGTGTGGTGTCCTTTCATCTGGTATTCAAGGGGTTATATTGTGGTAAAACAGCTGGCTTCACATGCCAAAAGAGTTTAGCCTAAGACTGCTTTGTCCATGCTACCATTAGGATAGCTGGTCTATAAGGTTGACTTACAACCAATCACCATAAGGGTTGTTTGGACTGATACAAGGTGGTCACTAAAACTAGTGAACATCATATATCAGGCCAACTTCTCACATTGGTGTGCAGCGGTTGGGATTTGAGCTTGCTGTTGTTTTTACCAAATATAATCTTAAGATCATTTGAAAGATCACATAAGGTACTCTAGGTACATATAACAAGCTTAGAAATACTCTGAGTTCTACTGAACCAGCCGTTGTAGTAGAAAGGACCTAGCACACCCTGACTACAACTCTTAGCAAGGGATCAGTAGGAAAACCCATAGTGTAGGTAGGTGCATCACTTACACCTCACTAGAAAGCGTGTCTACCCATGGAGAGTCTTCAGAGACTCCCCTAGTGGTTAGTGACCCTCCACAGGTCCTTTCCAGATATGCAGCTCTCAGTTTCCAGGAGATGAGACAATTGTGTACCTCCAGGAAATTGAAACAGGGTTCTAACCCTACCACTCCTTTTCTGTTAGGTCTCTTAGACATATGATGCTAGAAAAGCTTCTCATACAGATGGGAACATGCCAGCCTTAGAAGGTACCCTTGGTGATCCTGACCTCCCTGAAACTGAGGAAGTAGAGGAGGAGGAGGATGAAGAGGATCTTTCTGGGGATGAGGCAGACAAAGGTCCTGAGCTAGTCAGACTTACTAGGGCCAACTTAGACCTACACAGGGAAGGATCTGGGGGACCCCCAGTACTGACCCTAAGCAGGCCTAACTTTGGAGTTAGAAGAGATAGGTCTCATTCTAGGGACTCCAATAGATCTGTGCACTCTCATGCCTCTTCCCAGAGGAGAATGACTTCTCCCCAGAGGAGAATGACTTCCCCCCCAGAGGAGAGAACATGAAGCAAGGATGAAACAGGCTAATCTGAGGATCCAGAGGGAAGAACTTGCCCTTGCCAAGGAGAAGCTTGCCTTTGAGAGAGCAACAGTTGAGTGGGGCAGTCCCCACTGGTGGCAGCAATATCCCTAAGGATAAAGACAGGAGTTTTGATACTAGAGCCCTGAGTAAAATAGTGCCCCCCTTTAAACAAGGGGATGACATCCACAAATGGATGACTGCTTTGTAGAGGACCTGCACTGTCCAGTGCATCCCCCAGAGTCAGTGGGCAGCTATATTGTGGCTCTCCTTTGAAGGTAAAGGTAGAGATAAGCTCCTCACTACTAGAGCTGAGGATGCTAACAATTACCAAGTCCTGAAGAATACACTGATTGATGGGTTTGGCTTCACAACTGAACAGTACAGGTTGCTGTTCAGAGACACCCAGAAAATTCAGTCTCAGGATTGGGCTGACTTTGTTGATTTTGCCACTAAGGCTTTTGAAGGCTGGTTACTGGGAAGTAAAGTTACTGATTACACAGGATTGTATAATCTAATTATGAGAAAACAAATCTTAAATAATTGTCAAAATCAGTTGTTGCATCAGCACCTTATTGACTCAGATCTGACCTCTCCCCAAGAATTGGGAAAGAAGGCAGACAGATGGGTCAGGACAAGGGTCAAGCAGCAGAACCATAACCAGGGTGGTGGCCAGAAGAAAGCGGACCCCAAGGGTAATGAGAGTAAGCAAAATGACCAGAAGTCTTCAACAGGGCCCCAATAATCTAAAGAGGGTGGGTCCCAGAATTCCCAAAAGAAGAATAATGGTCAGAGGAAACCATGGTGCCAATACTGTAAAAGTAATACTCACTGGTTTAGTGAGTGCACCAAGAAAGGCCCAACTCCTACCACTACTGCCCCTAAGGCATCTGCACCCCCTAGTACAGTTAGTAGTGGTAGTAATCCTCCCAAGGCTATAGTGGGGTTAACCCTGGGAACTGAGGCGGGTTCTGACTTAGTCAGGATACCTACTCAGGCTGTTCTTGTTTGTACTGGGGACATGGATATGACCCCTACAATAAGTCCCAGTACTCTGTGCAAGTACAGGCAAACGCCTTTGATCAATGGAAAAATGGCTCAGGCCTACAGGGACACTTGTGCCAGTGTCACTATGGTGACACCAAACTTTGTGGACCCTGAACAGGTAATACTAGGTTCAGACTACCTGGTGACCAATGCTAGCAATGCCACTACCTCCCATAGTATGGCACTTGTTAATTTCTCCTGGGGAGGGGTAAATGGCCTCAAAAGGGTTGTTGTTAGTTCAGACCTCCCAGTGGACTGTCTTTTGGGCAATGATTTATAATCCTCCTTATGGTCAGATGTGGAGTATAGGACTCATGTGGAAATGTTAGGTTTATCAGCACATGTCCTTGCTGTGACTAGGTCACAGGCCAAGAAATGCCCAGATGAACTAGTGCTGGATCCTGGAAGAATGGACCAGACACTACCCAAGAGAAAGAGCAGATGGGGTAAGGTTGACCCTTCCCCCCTGCCTCAGGTGGAGGATCAGCTCTCTCAGGAGACTGACCCCAAGACCCCAGAAGGAACTGTCCTAGAAGAGCTTGAGCCTGAACAGGTGGAGTTTCTTGGGACAGGGGGACCTTCCAGGGCAGACTTGAGGCAGGCCCAATTAGACTGTTCCTCTCTTGAACCCCTCAGACAGCAGGCTGCTGCTGAAGCTGCAGGGAATGCTACAGGTGCCCATAAGGTATATTGGGACGATGGACTCCTATACTCTGAGGCAAGAGACCCTAAACCTGGTGCTACCAGGAGGCTGGTCATCCCCTTGTCTCTTAGAGGTTTCCTTCTCACCTTAGCCCATGAAATTCCCCTTGCAGGTCACTTAGGCCAGAACAAGACTTGGGACAGGCTTGCCCCACACTTTCACTGGCCCCATATGTCTGAGGACACGAAAGAGTTTTGTCGCTCATGTGTCACCTGCCAAGCCAGTGGCAAATCAAGTGGCACAACAAAGGCCCCCCTTATACCACTACCTGTGGTGGGGGTTCCCTTTGAGAGAGTGGGGATTGACATTGTTGGACCAATGGACCCCCCCCAACAGCATCTGGGCACAGATTTATACTGGTGGTAGTGGGTCATGCCACCAGGTATCCAGAAGCTATTCCCCTTAGGACCACTACAGCTCCTGTTGTGGCTAGGGCCCTGGTTGGAGTTTTCTCCAGAGTGGGGTTTCCTAAGGAGGTTGTCTCTGACAGAGGTGCAAACTTCATGTCAGGATACTTGACTGCTATGTGGAAGGAGTGTGGTGTAAATTACAAATTGACCACACCCTATCACCCACAATGCAATGGGCTTGTTGAAAGATTCAACAAGACCCTCAAAGGGATGATAAAAGGGTTACCTGAAAAGCTTAGGCGAAGATGGGACATCCTTTTACCCTGCCTTCTGTTTGCTTACAGAGAGGTCCCACAGAAGGGGGTTGGTTACAGCCCTTTTGAGCTTTTGTTTGGACATCCTGTAAGAGGACCCCTATGTCTTGTGAAGGAAGGATGGGAGTTGCCTCTCAAAAAGCCTAAACTTGACATAGTGGACTATGTACTTGGTCTCCGCTCCAGGATGGCAGAGTACATGGAGAAGGCATCTAAAAACCTGGAGGCCAGCCAAGAACTTCAAAAAGCTTGGCACGACCAAAAGACTGTCCTAACTGTTTACCATGCAGGACAGAAGGTGTGGGTGTTGGAGCCAGTGGCCCAACAGCTCTCCAAGACAAATGGTCTGGACCCCACATCCTCATTGAGCCAAAGGGAGAAGTCACCTACTTGGTGGACATGGGAACTCCCAGGAGCCCTCAGAGTACTTCATGTGAATAGGCTCAAAGCATTTGTTGACAGGGAGGACATGGGCTTGCTCATGGCCACAGATGAGGGGCAGGAGGAAGAGAGTGACCCTCTCCCAGACCTGCTCACTCAGAACCCTGATGATGGGTCAGTAGATGGTGTAGTCTTTTCTGACAGCCTCTCTGAGCATCAACAAAAGGATTGTAAGCAAGTCCTTCAATCCTTCAGACAAATGTTTTCTCTGACCCCCAGTCAGACAAACTGGTGCACACATGAGGTGGACACTGGAGACAGTCTGCCTATAAAGAGTAAAATCTACAGGCAACCTGACCACGTCAGGGACTGCATAAAGCAAGAAGTACAAAATATGTTGGAATTGGGAGTCATTGAACCCTCAGAGAGCCCTTGGGCTAGTCCTGTAGTTCTAGTGCCTAAACCTCACACCCAGGATGGTAAGAGAGAGATGAGGTTTTGCGTAGACTACAGGGGTCTCAATGCTGTCACTAAGACAGATGCCCATCCAATACCGAGGGCAGATGAACTGATAGACAAGTTGGCTTCTGCAACTTTCTTAAGTACATTTGACCTGACAGCTGGTTATTGGCAGATCAGGTTAGCTGAGGATGCCAAAGCCAAAACAGCATTTTCGACCCCTGGAGGTCATTACCAGTTTGTGGTGATGCCCTTTGGTTTAAAAAATGCACCTGCCACATTTCAAAGGTTGGTGAACCAAGTTCTCACTGGGTTGGATGACTTTTGTGCAGCATATCTAGATGATATTGCTGTCTTTAGCTCCACCTGGGAGGATCACCTGATCCACCTAAGGAAAGTTTTAGAGGCCCTGCAAAAGGCAGGCCTCACTATCAAGGCTACTAAGTGCCAGATAGGGCAGAGTCAAGTTGTATACTTGGGCCACCTTGTAGGTGGAGGCCAAGTTCAACCTTTGGAGAGCAAGATACAGGCCATAAAGGACTGGGCTCCTCCAACCACCCAGACACAGGTCAGAGCTTTCTTGGGCCTGTCTGGTTATTATAGGAAATTTGTCAAATTATGGAACCATTGTGACTCCACTTAATGACCTGACAAGTAAAAAAAATGCCAAAGAAAGTTCAGTGGACAGTTAGCTGTCAGAAGGCATTCGATGACCTAAAGCAGGCCATGTGCACTGCACCTATTCTCAAGAGTCCAGACTACTCCAAACCTTTCATTGTCCAAACAGATGCTTCTGAGTTGGGTGTGGGAGCTGTTCTATCTCAGCTGAATATTGATGGTCATGACCAGCCCATTGCTTTTATAAGTAGAAGGCTGACCCCTAGAGAGAAACGTTGGTCAGCTATTGAGAGGGAGGCCTTTGCTGTGGTTTGGGCCCTGAAGAAGTTGAGGCCATACTTGTTTGGTACTCCAAGATTCAGACCGACCATAAGCCCCTCTTATGGCTAAATCAAATGAAGGGTGAAAACCCCAAACTTCTTAGGTGGTCTATTTCCCTACAGGGGATGGACTTTACAGTGGAGCACCGCCCAGGAACTGACCATGGTAATGCAGATGGTCTCTCCAGGTACTTCCACTTAGAACAAGAAGACTCACCTGGTCAAGGTTAGTTTGATGTCCCTAAGTTTGGGGGGGGGGTTATGTAGGAGAGTGGGGTCTGCAATCCCATGGCCACCCCAGATTTTTGCTTTTTGCTTCACTGATTTACGACTTTCCCTGGCTGTGGGCCTGCTAATCAGACCCACAGCCTAGCTGTTCTCTCTCTAAAATTACAACCATGTACCCTAGGTGCATTTACCAATTGGTACTGGGCCACCTTATCAGTCCCTGTACAGTATACCTTAGGTATCAAGGGCATAGGTGTACCCAGGGCCTACCAGGAGCTGCAGCATGTATTATGCCACCCCTGGCTGGCCATCCAAAACAGACACAACTGGCTGCACGACAGCTGGGGCAAGGTGGTGTAATCACCCTTTGCTTTAGATATAGTTCCCTATATCTAAACCTAAAAATGGACACATATATTCCTATCAGTCACTCCTATGGAAGGCCTTATCAATCCTGAAAACCAACAAAATGTGCCCCCTCACTCAATCACTTCCATATTATTTCAGGACCAAATAAACATAAACGTTAAATTCGGTCCGGTATCTTTATTTATACCTTTTATACCTGATTATTTCAAAAATGATTTCATATGGCAACAGGAGAATACAACATACACAATTCTTTACGAATAATACTAAACTACATTAACACAATACTACTGACACACTCTGTGAAAAGAAAATTTCAAATGTAACATCCCATAAACAATACGACTATAAACATCACCACTAGACAATTTTGTACAGACAGATCAAAAATACAGACAAATCAAAAAACATGGAAAGAGCCAATTCAATACAAGAGAAAAAGCGTGAGGCAGGTATAATTCATAATACACAATCAATGTATATCATTAACTCTTGCTGGATTGCCGACGCGTTTCAAGTTTGGGCATGGAGTTTCCAAACTATCATCAGGGCTCTTGTGATTTTTCTGTTGGAATGTAAAAAACAACCCGTTTTAATACAACCAAATGGCCTCTTCTGTAAAAGAAGAACCGTTTGAATGGAATTGAAAGTACCTGAACGTTAGTGATAGGTTGGCCTGTATGGGTTTCTATTACTGGACCAAATCCTTTATTCAGGACACAACCAGGATAACTTCAGTGGCAGCACCAACCTGGGAAAAGAGGTGTTGCCTTTATTTAACGTATGGTCTCTTGGGAATAGAATATCATCCTGCATTCTCTTTCCAACACAATGATAATATTGAAAAGATTATTTTCATACCTTTAGTGGTTCGAATTTGTAGCCACAAAAAGGGTCTGGGGGGCGGAGGATTATCTCTTCTTAGAATCCTGCATGGGGAATATGTACCCATTTATCATAAACACGAATAATTCCGTGATTGCGTAAAAGTGTCTTTTTTATGGAAAACAAAATATCGTGTTGTCATACCTTTCAAGCTCTTCTGCTGTGCGGTGGCAGGAATTTCTACCCTGTGTCTGTAAGAGCAATGGACTGTATGAATATGCGCTTATAGTTTTTATCAAAGCTACACGTAGCATTATGACATAATTCATGACTTTTTAGGTACGCCAAAATAGAATGTACCTTTGTTTGTTGTTGTTACCAGCTCCCCGCGCTTCCCGTCAGCGGCCCCAGCCGGGGCACTCGCGGAGCACAGTGACTTGATTCCGCTCTGTGTTCAACAGTCACGTACCGTCGTGATCTGGAAAGACGCGCGGGAGGTTAGTATGCAGAATGCCCAACCCGCGACGGTCTCTTGGCGGATAAACGGAACTCTTTAGTCACGCTTACCTCTACAATCTTTGCACAACCTGGAAACGACGCTTCTCGCTCACTGCTAGCTAGAAGCTGCGGCGGCCATTTTTGCATTCTTAAAGTGACACCGCACGGAAGCCTTGGGTGCGCCTTCTGGGGTCAAGGTGCATTCTGGGATTTGCGGTACAAAACCCATTTTGATGTACTGGGGTCAATCCAAAGTGGATTTTGTGGCAACCATTAAAAAGTGAATTTAGTTTGTACAGTGCTACAAGGTACATAATTTCCTCATGAGTTATTCATGAAAGGAGCAAGAACGTGACAACACTGCAGTATGACACCAAGTCTCAGATTCTTGACAGTTCAGACATCGTGTTAAGGCCAGTCATGATGCAATTAAATTTCTAAATTAGATATGCTTCTTTTGTCAGTAACATTTTATCAATGTCAGCAGGGCGCTGCACGTGGCTCATGGTGTGTAGAACAGTCCACTTGAAATCATTTTCATTGTGGGACATTTCGATGAAATGTTCTACCACTGGGGCTGTTAGTATTCTTTTTTTGATTCTTGATCTGTGCTGTCCCATTCGGAGATTTACCTGCTGGTTTGTCTTCCCTATATATAACCTGGGGCAGATCAGAGCGTAAACCACATTTTTGGTTTTACAATTTGAAAACCCTAGATGTTTCCATTTTGTTCCTTGATGCTCGAACTCACTACCCTCAATGGTGCTACTACATGAGACACAGTTTGCCTCAGGAATTCATTCAAGAGGGCACCCTGTACCCCACGTGAAACCCTATTACAAACAAATGAGAAAAAAGAATTGGACAGGTTGGTATGCATGACCACCTTTGGGCCGGATACCCATAAGCTGAGGCAGACAGTCCTCAAGAACTGGCACCTGCTGGAGGACCTAGAATGCCCTTTCCAACGCCCAATTTTCGCATACAAAAAGAACCGCAGTTTGGGTCAACACATTGTGCGAGCAGATCTCCCTAAGCCCCTACCCAAACAAGATCTCCGAGCCCTATGGGATATGAAACCGATAGAGGGACACCATAGGTGCGGGAACTGTGTCTCATGTAGTAGCACCATTGAGGGTAGTGAGTTCGAGCATTGAGGGTAGTTTCCGAAATCTACAAGGTTTCAGGAGTAGATTTTTTGTACTTCTATTGGCTCTAGAACCTCCTGATATAGACAACTTTTGCGCGAGGTAGTTGGGTGCATTGTGGTGCACGGCCGCGTGTGTCATAACTGCAATTTTTAGTTGTATTCTGGCTTCAAATGGCAGCCATTTTAGAGACTTTAGGTCTGGGGAAATATGCAAATGTTTTCTTGAGCCAGTAATGAGTCTCGTGGCAGCGTTCAGGGAGGCTCTTAAGGGTGCTGTTGTGGATAGCGGGAGTCCGCTGAGGGCCACAATCCCGTAGTCGATTCTGGGGATGACTAAGGCTTGTACGGCAGTTCGGAAGTCTTCGGCAGGGAGGAAGGGTTTAATTTTCCTCAGTGTGTTGATTTGGAAATTAGCTCCTTTTGTGGCTTTGCTAACGTGCTGCTGCATGTTGAGCTTGGCGTCGAGTGTGATGCCTAGGGATTTCGCCGAATCCACGATGGTAGGTTGGACGTTGAATGCTGTTAGGTTATTGAGCCAGGTTTGGGTGGTGGAAATTTTCGTCGGGGGTGAGATGAGTAGGAACTCAGTTTTCAGAGCATTTAGTTTGAGGTGGTTATCGGCCAACCAAGATTGAGTGTTAATAAGCGTGGAATTCAGGTGTTTGATATCTTCCGGGGATTGTAGTTTTAGGTAAAGTTGTGTGTCGTCAGCGTACATATGGAATTGGACATTGGAAGCTTGGAGCAAGGTGGCGAGCGGTTCCATGACAAGGTTGAACAGTGTGGGGGAGAGGGAGGATCCTTGTGGAACACCTAGATCTGCAGGCACAGGTGTAGATAGCACATTGTCGATCTTGAACTTCTGAGACCGGTTGTGAAGGAAGGACGAGAACCATTTGAGAACAGTTCCCGATAGACCCATTCTAGTGCTTAGCAGCTCCAGCAAGTTCTCATGCTTGACCGTGTCAAATGCTGATGAGAGGTCAAGAAGGATGAGGAGGCAGGACTCATTGCGATAAAGAATTTGGAGGGCGTCATCAATTATGTGTGTCATAGCTGTTTCCGTGCTATGTTTCGCTCGGAAGCCTGATTGATGAGGATTGAGGAGGTCAAATTGGTCAATGTGTTTTGTTAGCTGGAGTTGGACACATTTCTCCAGCAGTTTGGCCAGGGTGGGGATATTGGTGATGGGCCGGTAATTGTTGAGGTCAGAGGGATCTGCTGTAGGTTTCTTGAGTATAGGTGTGACTTGCCCCACCTTGAGGGAGTCTGGAATGAGGCCTTGTTGTAGGGAACTGTTGATGATTTTGGTCCAGAGAGGGAGGAGCAAGGGGATGAAGTCTTTTACAGCATTAGCAGGTAGAGGGTCTGTGAGGTGATTAGAGGGCTTCACGGTGCAGAGTAGTTTGTGTATTGCTTCTTCCGAGTAGGTATCGAAGTACAGCCAGGATGCCTTGTTTTTAGGTTGAGTGTTTGATATTCTGGTGTGGTTGGGGAGTCGGCTCACATCCATGATGAGGTCATTTCTTATATTGTCAGTCTTTTGCTTAAAGAAAGCAGAGAAGGCTTCACAGTGTGGGGTGTCGCTTGTTGTGCTGTTTGATTGTGAGGGTTGTGTCTTTGTTTGGGTCTTGATTAGCTCGAACAGCTTTCTTGGCCTGTTTTTTGCTTGGTCCAACTGACGGCTAAAGAAGTCCGACTTTGTGCGCTTTATTTTCCTGAAGTAGGCATTTCTCTTGCTCTTAAGCCTTTTGAGGTGCAGTGTTGAAGGGTCCGATCTCCAGGTGCGCTCTGCCATTCGCATAGAACGCCTGTCGTCATTGAGTCTATCGTCATACCAAGGGTTAGAAATTTTGGTGGAGACTCTCTTCAGTTGCAGTGGGGCGACTTCATTGACTATTGTATTCTTAGAGTCAAGGTAGTGATCGGTCAGTGATTGAACATCCGAGGCACCTGAGGGGGGAACGAGGAGACTGCCGATGTGGGGAGGTAGGGTTGAGGGGTTAAGATTCTTCATGTCCCTTTTCCATGTTTTGCATTTGATTGGTTGAGCCGGGTTAAGTTTAACTTTTTCATTGATAAAAAAGGTGATAATGTGGTGGTCTGACCAGTCGCAGGGTTGGATCGCCTCCAGTTGTGTCGTGTTCTCTTTGGCAATGATGAGATCGAGTATCGAGCCTTTGTCGTGTGTTGGTCTATCGCATATTTGGGTGAGGTCAAGCGCATTGAGGAAGCTTTTGAGACTATTCACTACTGTGTCTTTCTTATCGTTCCAGTGGAGATTGAAGTCACCTAGGTAGACTTGGGTGGTCTGTCGACCGGCATTGGAAGAGATCATGTCCATGAGTTGTTGGGTGAATAAGAGATTGTCACCAGGCGGGTGATAGATGAGATGTAGAGCACAAACTTGTTTGCCCTCGCTGGTGATGTCGAGGCAGAGGAGTTCACAGGAGGAAAGGGAGGGGGAGGTGACTCGTGTAACGGAGAGGTTGCTCCTAAAAATGCATGCAATTCCCCCGCCCGTCTTGTCAGGCGACCTGTCCAACCTAATGATGTGATAGTTGGGGGGGGGGACTAGTATGTCCATAATCGGGGTAGAGGCTTCAGAAAGCCACGTTTCCGTTAGAATGGCTAGGTCCAGATCCATAGCTGAGACGAGATCAGCGATGTCGGAGGAGTGTCTCTGGGCCGATCTGCAATTGAGTAGGATGAATTTGAGTTTGGGAGAGAGAAGGGTGGTCGAGCTTTCTAGTGTGAGGGGAACATTTCTGAGGTTGTTAGGGACGGAGCCTCTGTTGTTGAGTGTTGGGAGCCTCACAGGTTTGTGAGAATTGTAGGTATGGGGATGTGTGTGTTGGATATGTGTTTTTCCGGACCTGGGCCATAAGAGCGTAGGAGAGAGCAGAAGTCGCGGTCCGATAGTGGGTTGAGGACACGACGTGGGCGGTGGTAGTTATTACGAACGGGGATAGTCGGCCAGCGCGGGTGTCGTTGGAGGCGAGGGTATGTAGGGAGGGTGCGTCGTTTGTGGGGTGGAGGGACGGTGGGAGATATAATGGGCTGTGAGGAGAGAAGGTCTTTGATTGCGTGGACATCCTTTTTGATTTGTAGAATATCTTTGACTTGTTGGAGGGTGGATAAGGTCAGGTCAGGAGGTGCATTGGGGATGGGGTTGGTGGTGAGAGCCATTGGTGAATGGTTGGGTAGTGAGCTGGAAAGCGGGCAGGGTATCGAGGGGGGGATATACTAGCGTTGTTGGAAGGTTCTGCGGCGCTAATGGGTGGGATGGCATTGAAATTGTGGGCGAGGGGTGTGGGTGAGGTAGGTGAAGTAGACGGTGGGTGGGAGGCGAAGGTAGTGAGGTCAGTGGGAGACGGTGCCGGTGAATAGAAGAGTGAGTGAAGGCTGAAGACAGTGGGGGAGACAGGAGGGTAGTGAGGGCTGAGAATAGGAGGTTGGAGAGAGGGGGATGCTAAGGTAGGGAAGGCGGTATGTTCTGTATGTTTTGTTGGGAGGGTAAGAGTGTCGTGGGTGGGAGTGGGGAGGGGGCTGGGGGTGGAGAGAATAGGAGGTGGAAGAGAGGGGGATGCTAAGGTAGGGGAGGCGGTATGTTCTGTATGTTTTGTTGGGAGGGTGAGAGTGTCGTGGGTGGGAGAGGGGAGGGAGCTGGGGAGGGCGAGGCGTCTGCCGTGGGAGGGATGGGCGGGGGGGGGGTGGATAAACTCCGAGCGGTGGTGTATTCAGATGTTGGCGTGTTGTGAGTGAGAGTTGTTGTGTCAGAGGGGAAAGGGATTGGGGGGGTATGAGTGGGGGTAAACGGGGTCATGTTAGAGGGGCGGCTAGTATGTGAGGTGGAGAGATTTGTGACTGTTTGGGGAGTATGGGGCGTTAACAGCAGGTGGGCCATTTACTGGGGAGCTGGGGGTAGAGGTGTTGTAGGTGGGGGCTGCGACGACTGGGGAGATAGTGCTGGTGGAATTCTGGATGGAGGTCCGCAGCTTGGAAAGGTGCTCTTTGAACTTGGGGAACAGGCTATCTAATAGTTCCATGTTCTTGTCCGTGGCTTGAATTAGGACAATCCCGTTATTGTAGATAGTAATAGTGGTTCTGCCATGGAAAAGTTGGGATGGTGTGATAGAGAGAGTTAGGCCATGAGCTGTTTTCCTGGTGGTGGAGACGGTGAGTAGGGTTAGAAACGTCTTTCTCCATTGGGCTGTGCGTGAGGTGTGGAAGATGAAGTCAGTGTTCAGGGCTCCATTGCCCGGTGAGAAGTAGGTGTCGGCAAAGGGTGTTTCAGGGTGCGATCTCAAGAAGTTATGTTTAAAGCGTTTGGCTGCTTTTTTGGTGAGAGTGGAAGGGTAGTTGATTCTATGTGTGTTTACCTATGAGATCCATGATAGGATGGCTGTGACGTTGGGTGTGGGAGAAAAGATGACAATAAGACTGTCAATCGTTGGTTCCAGGGCACAGGCGTGACACTAGTGAGTAGCCAAAAGTATAAGAGGTGGCAGTCGATGCAATCCAGGAAAACAATGCGTAGGTGCAGCTTACACAGTGTATGGTATAGGAGAGGTAGCAATCAGCTTACACCCTGCACAGTATATGAGAGGTAGCAACCAGTTAGGTGGAGCCAACTTACGGAAATGGTCAGAGCAGAGTAATTGGTAAATGAGCAGGGTAGTGCAGAATACAAGTGCAGGTCTAATACTGATAGAGTATATAGATAGGATCCAGATACAGAAGTTTGCGTGGGTCAACAATTTGCGCGAGTCAAGACTCACGAGTCGCAAATGACATAGGTTGTCATGTGAGGAATCAATCTGTGCATGTACAATGTTCAAGATACAGGAAAAGTGGCACTAGTGGGGAACCAGAATATATGAGGTAGTAAATTGTGCATTACAAATGTTCAAAATAACCGTTATAGGTATAATACTGCAATGATATGCAAACACTCTTTCATATATAAGGTAGCCATCTGTACATAACAAATGTTCAAAATAACGCTAGCGGAACCAAGTCCTAATAGCTGTTCCATGATAACGCTGTACCATATACTCTTGTGCATTATAATCCTCGCGCTTAAATGCTAACTCTGGTATAACATTATCAAAACATGTCGAGTAAGGTGTCATACGAATTGGAATACTACCCCCTCGCAAATTCTGGCGACGGGGGTAGCATTCCACCCTTCTAGAGGGACACGACATGTATGTAACTGTGAACCCCGGTTAAAGTTAACTCGAGCCTCAGCATCACAAGATGGATGCTGCCACCACAGACACAAGTCTGACCTTCTGCCCTGTGCATACACCGGTTCCAACCAGTTGCTGGGTCACTCCAGCCCCAGCTCTGGCGGGAAACCGGACAAAGGATAGGGGGTGTAACCACCCCCCTTCCTGGTCCCACCCAGGGGAGGGACCTAGTCGTAGTGCAGCCCCCTTTAGCTGAATAAAAGTAGGAGCTGGTCCCATTCCCAGTTAGATTAATCTTGACAACTTCCACGAAGAAACTCTTGACCTTCGACCTCCTGAACATCAGAAGACTGAAGAATCTCCCCTATGGTCAGGGAATGACCATCCTGCTTCGCAGGCACCATCAAGCTCCTGTGCAGTTTGCTGCAAGTCCTTCCTTCCCGGAATCCGACGACCCAGCTCAACGAGACCCGGACCTCCAGACCCCTCTGACCTCTACCCACATCCACAGCACAGCTGGGACCCGTGGGTGCGACGAGCAACGTGGAGACGGCCATCTTGAAGAAACCTGCACAGCGCTTCCAGCACGACCACCGAGGGACCCTCGGGTGAGTGCATCGGGGACTGAGAAGCCCCACACCGACACAGCACCTGCATCAAAGACCAGCCCCCCAGCCTCCACGAGATCTGCGTGGGGCCCTTTTGCCTGGTTGCTGCTTTTCCTGTTGTCTGGTTACTTGCCGGCTGGCTCGTGACCTCTGAGACGACGACCCGAAGATTTCGACACTGCTAGTCTGGTCCCCCAGACTGGCCCTTGCTTCCTTGTGAAAGAGAAGCACCCCGGACCCTCCTGGTCCGCACCAGACGCCATCTTTGTTCCACCACGTGGCTTGCACTGGCCAAGGCCTGTTGACCAGATCGCCGATCCAACACCGCCCTCAGCAGCAGACTACGATGGACAGGTCGTGCCTCCAGCCTGGTCGTAAAGAACAGCTCCTGGTCCGCGCAGTTACAGAGAGAAGCGACCCTTCCTTCACCTGAACGCGGCGACAGCATCTGGTTCCCTCCTGGTTCCAGCACCGTCACTGGCTAGTGACCGAGACTCTGTCCCCTTACCTTTCAGGACTTCTCCTTCCTAGTTCCATCCTTGGAACCACCGGACTCCTCCATCTGGCTGCCTGCCAGCAACTCCTTGTTTCAGCCATCACCGGGATCAACGCAGCAAACCCGACACCACTTCAGCCCTATGCACCCGCAGCCTGTGGGTTAGGTAACTAAAGCTTCTAGGTGCTGAAGTCAGTGTTCACTATCCTAGTGTCCAGGTCCACTGTTGTTTTCCCTCCATCCAGCCGGGTTCGTCCGGAATCCGTAACTTTGTAAACTGTAGTATCCATAGACGTTGGTATGCATCCCGCGTGAGAGTTTCCACTCTGCACGCGAGTCCCGTGGGCCTCCTGCTCCGTACTTACCTAGTTCGTAGCGTAGTCCCAGCGATCCTCCAGCCTCTGGATCTCTTACAGTACTTTCCTTCCTCGCATTCCATTGTTCTTAGTATATGGTTTGTCGTGCCCCTAAGGCACACGTGTAAATATTGTGCAAACTCGTATTTCTTTCGTAGTATTGCCATGTGCTTAGCCCTCTGATCTCATAAAGAGTTCAGAGGTGTTGTTATTAATAAATATATTGTTTATTTTCATAACAACCTGTGTGGTGTCCTTTCATCTGGTATTCAAGGGGTTATATTGTAGTAAAACAGCTTCACATGCCAAAAGAGTTTAGCCTAAGACTGCTTTGTCCATGCTACCATTAGGATAGCTGGTCTATAAGGTTGACTTACAACCAATCACCATAAGGGTTGTTTGGACTGATACAAGGTGGTCACTAAAACTAGTGAACATCATATATCAGGCCAACTTCTCACAAGTTCTTCCTACTGCAGGCAGGACATGCTTTCAGCGCACAATGCGTGCTTTCAGTTACCCGAAGAAGGGGCTGGGACGGCTCTGTTCCATCAGACTGGCCCGCTGGAGTGAGGAATATTTAATGGCGACTACCGCTTCCACATTATGAAATCCTTTTCCAACGTTGAGTTAATAAATTTGCCTTTTGGTGATAAATTCCTTCTCCTGGTGCCAGACAGATCCCCATTATTGAGCAATTTAGAGGTAGCCCCGCCATCAGGCTTAATAGGCCATCTGACGTCGCATTCTTTCGGAGTGGAAATACTTTTCTGATGTGCTAAATGTTTATTTATAGTTTCTCTTATTCTGTCTTGAGAGATGATGCTTTGTCACAGAATGTTTTCAATCGACAAAATGCTTACTATACAAATGATAAAACAAAGAAGGGTGCACTCCTAGCCAATCAACATCCCTGTTTGAATTGGTTGCCGACGCCTTCTCCCCGAACCTCATCGAATGTCCAGTCCAGCCATCTGATTTACCCCGAGGCTGGACAATGGTTAGAGCGGCAGACCCTGATGCAGAGGTCTAGCCCGGACCAGGGTTCAATTCCCCGCCTCAGCGGGTCTTGGGTTAAAAAATTCCACGGACCTGATAATTCTCGCCTCGGTGCCTATTCCAATCATGGAGTCCCACTCTGCAACTCTGGGCAATAGCTTGCTTAATCTCCACAACGGCCCCCACAACGCTAAGGATGCCTGGCCTCCACCTTGGGGGTTCCCAGGAGTGGACACCTCACAGGGAAAGCCAGGATGGGTTCCACAGCGGTATTCGTACAAGCGCCTTGAGACCCTTGCGGGTGAGTAGTGCGCTATACAAGTATCAATTTACATTTTTACATATTTTACCAGAATAAAGAGTTTTAAATATTGTTTTACAAAAATATGGTTGCCAGAATATCCGCTACCAAAATTTTGTGAAGGTATATGTACATAGTTAAGAATAGTTTCATAATACTTAACTCCACAAATACGTACGTTCTGGCAGGTACATGTGGGCTTAACTATAGTAAATCTATATTGCCCTATGTTTACTTTCCTTACCAGTAACTTGGCAGTCTGATAATCTATGATATTTCTGCATTAATGTCTTCCTAATCCATCATTATGTTGCACACCACGCATTTCGGTTTACTTTAGACCCAGTCAGTATGATATTTTTGCATCACAATATTTTTGTGCTTGGTATTCTGACATACAATTCATTCCAGCCTGTATTCCTGTCACTCTTGGAATGCTCATTCAAATTGTTGTGCAACTGTCACTTGGTTGGTTAGTTACGTACAGTTAATATCCAGGGATGTGTCAGACGGACGCAGAGCTATATTTGCTAAGTGAATTGACACTGGTAGTTTCTGCCTCGGCTGTGCCAAATGATGGCGGAATAATTCATTTGCTTCGGCACCTTGAAGATGGCGAGACCCATGTACAGAGCGGAGTATCATGGGATATTTATCAGGCCTCCCAGAAATGCTGTCATGTTAGTCTGTGCATAGTCCAGGGTGAAATGAGAACCAAAGAATGTTTAGGGCTAGTAGCAGGAAAGCAATGAACAGGCATACAAATAGAACACTAACTAAAGTGTGTAAGTACTCGATCTACAGAATTACTTGCAAAGAAAAACATCACAAGCATAGAAATTAAATCCCTGTATTTGCGTTTATAGCAAAGGCTGTTGGTTCCCATATATTTTGTAATTTCTTTCTTTGTACTTTTAGGACCTTTTATTCAAAATTAACATCATCCGTAGATTCAGTGAAAATCACTTTAATATCCCCATTTGTCATTGCTAAATTATGATTCTTTTCAAAGAAAATACATTGCAATTATTATCCAGGTAAACGTGTAAAAATGATTTGTCAAGCTTATACTTGGAAGGATAAACCGTTAGTTGTATTAAATCTAGGGAATTGTAAAAATCACTGACTAAAAAGCGAAATTCATCAACCAATGCGGTATGAGGGACCTTGACTGTGTGCTGCCAATCTATATTTTATTTGACTCTTTTCTTATTTATTTCGTAGTTCATGCTTACATAATTCCCTTTATTAACCTCTAACACCTGACTAACCACGGTTAACTTCCAGCTTCTAATTTATCGAAAAAGTAAAGCATAAGAAATATTAATATTTATTAAATATTTAATTCTGTCAGCTTGTGTACTCGTGATGAAAACCCAGAGAGCCTCTGCTTCCTCTTAAGTCTTTTTTTTTTTTATTTAGATTTTCTTCCTACAGGGCATTATTGTTTCTCAGCTTTTACCAAGAATGTGACTCAAAATGAAGTGCTTCATTTAATAAGGGCTCACTTATACAAATCTGCCTTAAGTTTAGTGTGTATTTCTTTTTACTTGTAGGCAGCAGTCTTGATCCATTGGTCTGTTGTGGCAATTTTTTCTTCCATCTGCTACATCATGGTACAGTTGATTAGCCCACTTGAGCAATTGGCTACCTTCACTGTGAGTGGCTCATTCTGCCCTTTCAGAAAGATAATCTGGACAAAAAGTAGCCCTCTTTGTCCAATGGACTGCTGGGCTAATGTGGTGTTTTTCTTTCTTTGTAAAATGTTTCCCTTTCGGAAAGGGTTTTTACATGTTTGTTTTGCTGCAAGATTCTCTACAGGTGACTCACCTTGGCATCAGCCAGTCTATGGTAGTTATTCTGTGTCTAATGCTTGGTCCCAAATCCAAACCTTGTCAATCAACTTTGAAAGGCGATCCAAAAGAGCAGCAAATCTTACTAAAGATTTGCATAACAATTAGATGACAAATTTTGTTGTCTATTTTATCTACTGCAGTAAGTCATGCACTGTTTTGCTGGCTTTCCTCTGCGGCAGTTCAGCCTGTCAGCGTTTTTTTCTCAATGTGATAGTTTTGACAGGTCCATAATGCAAAACAATGTTAACATACTTTAAAAACTGGCACATAAGTACTGTAAAGATAATGTAGGATTTATACGCTATGAAGATTCTTTTCAAAGTTGTTTGGGGTTGTTTTTGATTCTTGGCTTGCCAATGCCATCAGACACAGGAGTATCATGCAAGTTGCTGCAGAGAAAGGCTACACACACAGAACCTGCAGCAAGAAATAGGGTGATAAAGCTCAGGGCTAAAAAAATCCACTCGCATTGACTAGCAATATTTAATCAGGAGGAGCTATTAGGGACTTGCTTGCCCTTTCTGGTGAGCTTCAGTCACAGAACAAAAGTAAATGTAGGAAGACAAACTGACTTTGGACCTGTCTCTGAAAACCAGCAAATGTGACAAGATGACAAGATTCTTTATTGCTCACAAAGTTAAAGAGCATTGAAGTTGACTTTAAATCTTGTTATCTTGCTACATTTGCTGGTTTTCAGAGACCGAGGTCAAAGGTCAGTTTGTCTTCCTCCATTTATTAGGTCGAGCCTAAGCCATCCCGTTAGGGATGCTAGACGAGATTAAAGTAAGGGCTTTGAAAAATGCACCCAAAGGCGGATGCCTACAGTGCATGTGAGTCGGGTGCGTGCACATCGCACACCATTTGGCAGCCTGACTTGAAAGGAATCCGCTCCCCCGCCATGCAATGCCGAGAGCTTGTTAAGGAGCCGCTCCTCCTGCAAGCTCTAAAACACAAGGAATCCGCTCCCCCGCCACGCAATGCCGAGAGCTTGTTTTCTTTGAGAGAGCTTTTCACGATTAAGGACTTGTGCCCTGCCATAAAGGGACATCACACAAAATAGCTGCAGCATATTTTATTTTTCTTAGCCAAGTTTCTGGCCCACTCCAATTTCACTCAGTTTCACAATGAACGTACTTTTTTTTTATGCACTTCAGACGCTGTGGCTGGCCTGGCCATTCTTTTGGTTACTTCCTCACATCCCTGTAGAAGAACTGGAATGCTCACATGGTAAAGGCAAGGAGACAACACGGCCAGCTGTTTCATGCAAAACACAGCGGGCAAGCAACCGGAGAACATTTTGGTTATTGAATTATATTTGTGTCTGCGTTTCACCTTTCATCATTTTCAATAAACAGAACACTGCATTTCTAAAATGCAGAGGAGGAGGTACCCATTTTAAAATGTTTCTTCATTATCAGGAGATTGTTAAAAACATTTTTAAAACATTTAATATGGGTTTTCTTTCAGACAACGTTCTCCTTCCTATATGCTCCATCTCTGAACTTAATTAAGTCGTCCTCCAATTAGCAGTGCAGTACGCATCGTAACAGTAAGATTTACGCTTTGGAAACACTTATTTCGAAGAATTCAACTAATTTTGTTCAATTTCATTTTCAGCAGCTCAGGAAATAAAAATAACATGTTTACACGCCCTCACACTACTTTAGGCCACACACACTGCACACTCACACACTGTGCTCTCTCACACACACTGTGCCCTCACACTACTTTAGGCCACACACACTGCGCACTCGCACACTGCGCACTCGCACACTGCGCACTCGCACACTGCGCACTCGCACACTGCGCACTCGCACACTGTACACTCTGCGCCCTCACACTACTTTAGGCCACACACACTGTGCCCTCACACTACTTTAGGCCACACACACTGCACACTCACACACTGCGCACTCACACTACTTTAGGCCACACACACTGCGCACTCACACACTGTGCCCTCACACTACTTTAGGCCTCACACTATGCCCTCACTACTTTAGGCCACACACACTGCGCACTCACACACTACTCCAAGCCACACACACTGCACCCTCACACTACTTTAGGCCACACACACTGCACCCTCACACTACTTTAGGCCACACACACTGCACCCTCACACTACTTTAGGCCACACACACTGCGCCTTCACACTACTTTAGGCCACACACACAGAGCCCTCACACTACTTTAGGCCACACACACAGAGCCCTCACACTACTTTAGGCCACACACACTGCGCCCTTACACTACTTTAGGCCACACACACTGCGCCCTCACACTACTTTAGGCCACACACACTGCGCCCTCACACTTATTTAGGCCACACACACTGCGCCCTCACACACTGCGCCCTCACATACTGCGCCCTCACATACTGCGCCCTCACATACTGCGCCCTCACACACTGCGCCCTCACATACTGCGCCCTCACACACTGCGCCCTCACACACTGCGCCCTCACACACTGCGCCCTCACACACTGCGCCCTCACACACTGCGCCCACACACACTGCGCCCACACACACACACACTGCGCCCACACACACACACTGCGCCCACACACACTGCGCCCACACACACTGCGCCCACACACGCACACTCTGCGCCCACACACACTTTGCGCCCACACACACTCTCTGCGCCCACACACACTCTCTGCGCCCACACACACACTCTGCGCCCACACACTCTGCGCCCACACACACACTCTGCGCCCACACACACACTCTGCGCCCACACACACACACTCTGCGCCCACACACACACACTCTGCGCCCACACACACACACTCTGCGCCCACACACACACACTCTGCGCCCACACACACACACACTCTGCGCCCACACACACACTCTGCGCCCACACACACACTCTGCGCCCACACACACACTCTGCGCCCACACACACACTCTGCGCCCACACACACACTCTGCGCCCACACACACACTCTGCGCCCACACACACTGCGCCCACACACACTCTGCGCCCACACACACACTCTGCGCCCACACACACTCTGCGCCCACACACTCTGCGCCCACACACACTCTGCGCCCACACACACTCTGCGCCCACACACACTCTGCGCCCACACACACTCTGCGCCCACACACACTCTGCGCCCACACACACTCTGCGCCCGCACACACTCTGCGCCCCCACCCACACTCTGCGCCCCCACCCACACTCTGCGCCCCCACCCACACTCTGCGCCCCCACCCACACTCTGCGCCCCCACCCACACTCTGCGCCCACACACACACTCTGCGCCCACACACACACTCTGCGCCCACTCTGCGCCCACACGCACACTCTGCGCCCACTCTGCGCCCACACGCCCACTCTGCGCCCACACGCACACTCTGCGCCCACACGCACACTCTGCGCCCACGCACACTCTGCGCCCATGCGCACTCTGCGCCCATGCGCACACTCTGCGCCCACACGCACACTCTGCGCCCACACGCACACTCTGCGCCCACACGCACACTCTGCGCCCACACGCACACTCTGCGCCCACACGCACACTCTGCGCCCACACGCACACTCTGCGCCCACATGCACACTCTGCGCCCACACGCACACTCTGCGCCCACGCTCTGCGCCCACGCTCTGCGCCCACGCTCTGCGCACACGCTCTGCGCCCACACGCTCTGCGCCCACACGCTCTGCGCCCACACGCTCTGCGCCCACACGCACGCTCTGCGCCCACACGCACGCTCTGCGCCCACACGCACGCTCTGCGCCCACACGCACGCTCTGCGCCCACACGCACGCTCTGCGCCCACACGCACGCTCTGCGCCCACACGCACGCTCTGCGCCCACACGCACGCTCTGCGCCCACACGCACGCTCTGCGCCCACACGCACGCTCTGGGCCCTCGCACGCTCTGGGCCCTCGCACGCTCTGGGCCCTCGCACGCTCTGGGCCCTCGCACGCTCTGGGCCCTCGCACACTCTGGGCCCTCGCACACTCTGGGCCCTCGCACACTCTGGGCCCTCGCACACTCTGGGCCCTCGCACACTCTGGGCCCTCGCACACTCTGGGCCCTCGCACACTCTGGGCCCTCGCACACTCTGGGCCCTCGCACACTCTGGGCCCTCGCACACTCTGGGCCCTCGCACACTCTGGGCCCTCGCACACTCTGGGCCCTCGCACACTCTGGGCCCTCGCACACTCTGGGCCCTCGCACACTCTGGGCCCTCGCACACTCTGGGCCCTCGCACACTCTGGGCCCTCGCACACTCTGGGCCCTCGCACACTCTGGGCCCTCGCACACTCTGGGCCCTCGCACACTCTGGGCCCTCGCACACTCTGGGCCCTCGCACACTCTGGGCCCTCGCACACTCTGGGCCCTCGCACACTCTGGGCCCTCGCACACTCTGGGCCCTCGCACACTCTGGGCCCTCGCACACTCTGGGCCCTCGCACACTCTGGGCCCTCGCACACTCTGGGCCCTCGCACACTCTGGGCCCTCGCACACTCTGGGCCCTCGCACACTCTGGGCCCTCGCACACTCTGGGCCCTCGCACACTCTGGGCCCTCGCACACTCTGGGCCCTCGCACACTCTGGGCCCTCGCACACTCTGGGCCCTCGCACACTCTGGGCCCTCGCACACTCTGGGCCCTCGCACACTCTGGGCCCTCGCACACTCTGGGCCCTCGCACACTCTGGGCCCTCGCACACTCTGGGCCCTCGCACACTCTGGGCCCTCGCACACTCTGGGCCCTCGCACACTCTGGGCCCTCGCACACTCTGGGCCCTCGCACACTCTGGGCCCTCGCACACTCTGGGCCCTCGCACACTCTGGGCCCTCGCACACTCTGGGCCCTCGCACACTCTGGGCCCTCGCACACTCTGGGCCCTCGCACACTCTGGGCCCTCGCACACTCTGGGCCCTCGCACACTCTGGGCCCTCGCACACTCTGGGCCCTCGCACACTCTGGGCCCTCGCACACTCTGGGCCCTCGCACACTCTGGGCCCTCGCACACTCTGGGCCCTCGCACACTCTGGGCCCTCGCACACTCTGGGCCCTCGCACACTCTGGGCCCTCGCACACTCTGGGCCCTCGCACACTCTGGGCCCTCGCACACTCTGGGCCCTCGCACACTCTGGGCCCTCGCACACTCTGGGCCCTCGCACACTCTGGGCCCTCGCACACTCTGGGCCCTCGCACACTCTGGGCCCTCGCACACTCTGGGCCCTCGCACACTCTGGGCCCTCGCACACTCTGGGCCCTCGCACACTCTGGGCCCTCGCACACTCTGGGCCCTCGCACACTCTGGGCCCTCGCACACTCTGGGCCCTCGCACACTCTGGGCCCTCGCACACTCTGGGCCCTCGCACACTCTGGGCCCTCGCACACTCTGGGCCCTCGCACACTCTGGGCCCTCGCACACTCTGGGCCCTCGCACACTCTGGGCCCTCGCACACTCTGGGCCCTCGCACACTCTGGGCCCTCGCACACTCTGGGCCCTCGCACACTCTGGGCCCTCGCACACTCTGGGCCCTCGCACACTCTGCGCCCTCGCACACTCTGCGCCCTCGCACACTCTGCGCCCTCACAATTATATGCTACATAATTACACTGCACTCAATGCAACATACACTCCAAACAATACCACTCTGTGCCACATAGTTATACACCACATAATTACTTTTTTGTTTTTTAACTCACTCCGAAACCTTTTCATTATTCCTCACCTTGTATAATTGGCTTTGTCTTCAGGCAGTAGCTGCACGCCTATGCCCCTGGTCCGTCACTGCAAGTGCCGATTGCGCTGAGGGCGCGGGCAGCTCACCCTCATTTCCGGTAGGAAGCCAATTCTGGGGGTGAGCGGGCTAGTTGTTGGAGCCCAGTGAACATATAACCCATGATAGTGCGGACGCGCGCAGCGGGCGCGCCAAAGACAAGACCGTCTGCGCCTGGCCCAGGGCCAGAACCCCTGCCCAAAGCTGTAACAATTCAGTCAGGAGGGTTTACAGCAACTTAGAAATTATGGAGTTGTGGTGTGGTAAATAAATAAATAATACCTCTATTTTTGACTGGATATAACAATAACAGATAGCTCAATAAATAAGAGTCAAGATTCGAGGTAGTAGGAGTTTTGCAGGTTTAATACAGCATAAAGGACAGGAACAGGACAACCTGCACGGGAATAGGATGGCAGCGCTGCACAACACTTAATAACAGTACACAAGTATATATACTAAAACAATTGCATTACAGTAGATACAGTAGGCGTAGCAGTGGGAGGGGATTGTAGCAGTCGCGAAAGATAAGGCATGACTGATGCAATAAGAAGGCGTGAACAGGGCGTATACATAGGCATGTGATGTAGACGTAACAGAAGATGTCATAAATGGGGCGGAAACATGGAGGGGGCTACCTGAGGAGCCGGGACCTCTAACCTAGTGGTGCGCGCAAACTGGCAATGACGTGTTACTAGGAGAAGCTGGGGGCTATGACTTCTGCGCTAGGAGCAGAGACTGAAGTCTGGAGAGTCAGAGCGACATGTACCTAAACACTATCTAGTATCTGATGTTTAGAGAACATGTTGATAGAATCCAAAAGTTATCAGGGTAAAGGCTAACAGATTCTAAGACTGGTGCATGCATTATTCTACATGTAGTGTGTGTTGAGGAATATTAAATGACCATTAATACAGTATTTCTCTTACATGGAGACGTAAAGGCTAGACGATGACAAAAACTATTGATGCGATTCAGTAGCTTAGGAATGCAGAGAAGGAGAGCTGGACTGATAACTAGAATCATAACATACTCTTGGCAGACTGGCAGGCAGAGCCAGGACGAGCCGGGCACTGTGAGGCAGGAAGTGAGTGAAGGGTCAGGGATACAGGTGGGGGCTGTATCGCTCCTCAGCGAGGGTTCAGAAGACAGGAGCTGAATCTGAGTCCGGGCCCTTTTGAGGCCTAGAAACGGGGACTTTACAATGAAATAACGTGCACACTGTGAAACGTGGCAACGTAGCTTTACATAGGCCTGATATTCGTTGTATTCACGAAAACTGGGAACTGACATACTAGAGTTGGACACAACTGTAATTGCGTCTTTAATCGATCATAAGGGAATACATATGCATATTAATCATGCACATATAACATAAGATGGGGAACACGTAGGGACACAGAACATGGCAAAATTTACTTTTCCACATTCCCTCCTTGTCACTACGTTTCCATCAGGAAACATCAATATTCATGATATCATCTATCATTTCATACAGTATCATTTGTTCGTCTCGAATTGTCTTGGAACGGGGTCTAGGACGGGACTTAGGACTAGGAATACAAGAGGTAGCACAAATGCCGCAAATCGCAGGGCCACATTGTATACAGAGGCAGCAACTGAATATGATCGCTACTGCAATACCTAGAAATGACAATAATTTCCATCCCCAAGCAGAAATTATACTCCAGAACCAACCGGACCATGTCCAGGTGCCTGGATTCTGGTGTAACTGATGGGCAATTTTATGAAGTCTGGTTATAGCTGAATAAACAGACAGCGCGTTATTAGGAATAAAAATGAAGCAACTAGATCCGATGACTCTACATGCTCCTCCTCTATCGGCCAGTATGACGTCAAGAACGAGACGATTTTGGAGCACGACAAATCTCATAGCAGATTGCTCTTCGGTTAAGTTACCTAGAGCAGAGGCAGTCTCATTAATTACTGCTTCAAGGGTTCTGGTTAATCTACGTATTAACTTACTATTCTGGATAGGGCCTATAAAGAAGAAGAATCCTTTATTGAAATCTGTATACTGTTCTAGAGCAGTTTCAGTTTGATCGACAATCGGGGACTCGATCTCTCTTCTATGTCTAGTGTGTACTAGATGTGTGTTTCTATGATAATCAGATGGGGCTAGGAAAACTGGTGGCAGTAGGATGGCAATGTAACAGGTTCCCTCCCAATCGAGGGGCAGACGAACATATGCGGTCTGACCACAAACAAAATAAGAATGACGTGAAGCTTTGAAAATAGATTTCCCACTGTCACTATACTCGACAATAGTAGTACAATCACTATGTCCTACATGTACGGAACCATTATTTCGGACACATAATTCGCCTTTGACTGGTAGTACTGAAATAGCAGGTAAGTCTGGAGTAGGATCAGACTGAACATTCAGGACCATGAAATTCGAAGAATAATTACCTAAATTATACACTTCATTTTCTAGATCTAACCCGGTTCTGTGGGGAAGACCTTGCTTGTCTGGAAAACATGTACTGTTTAGAAAGGACATATCAGTTGAGGATGACGTTAACGTGGACCATGCTCCACACGAACCATTATGTGAAAATGGATAAGGAAAGAGTGGCAGAACTCCCTTCGGTGTCTGGAAAGGGGGGAGTCGACCACACACCCAACAATTAGTGGCATTGCTGGTCTGGTGTGAATAATGTAACATACGGATAAATGAATTATTTCTCATAGCAAGACGATAAGATAGTTCATGAGGAGGCAGATCACTAAACGTGTGCTCTACTGTAGCATTAGAAAACTTATGTACATGAGAAATTGGAAAACATAAATGAAATGCATAGCTCGTGCAGGTAACCATCAAGCTTAAAAATAATATGAAACTCAGAAAAACGATACATCGGATTGAGTTTTGACTAACTCTCTCACTATGGGGGTCTATCTTATACATGTCGGATACCTGTCTAACCGTTTCACCTAGGGGAGGACTTAGACAATTAAACTGGCTGACTTATTTTACTAGACCGGAGCTTCTTTTTATACTCCTGCTGCGGAGTTTCCTCTAACAGGGAGGGCTTGGTATTAATGTCATTTGCGGGACAGTCCTTGAGAATAGTGTTTTGGCAGTCCTTAAAATCCGGGCAATCCTTGGAAATGTTTTTAGGTTTTAGTCCGTGAAATGTTTTAACATGAGACAGGTGGACCCACCCCTTACGGCCCTCCAACTTCACGGCCGTACGGGTGGTCAAAAGGACTTGCTTCGGCTCCTTCCAACGAGGCTCCAGCGGACTTGAACGATCAAAATTCCGGACAAGAACCAAGCTTCCTGGAACGATTTCATGCGGTTTCACCTCGGTATTGTCTGGAAATGCAGCGGCAACCTGTGAACGACAAGAGTGGAGGGCAGACATCAAGGAAGCTAGGTAATCTGTCAGCATATTACTGGAAACATCTGTAATACTTCGAGGTCTAGGTGTACCCCACATATTTGGGGGGCGGCCGAATACGACCTCGTAAGGGGACAGACCTGATCTGGAGTGTGCGACCATGCGCATATAAAATAAAGCGACTGGCAGAGCTACTAGCCAGTCCACACCTTTCTCTTTACATATTTTGGCGATGCGGATTTTTAGGGTCTGGTTATGTCTCTCTACGAGACCTGCTGCTTCAGGATGGCGTACACAATGGAACTTCCACTGGTACCCTAACAAAAGGGAAACGTGTTTCATTAGTTCAGATGAGAATGGCTGGCCGTTATCAGAATACACGACCCTAGGGAGTCCATAACGGGGGAAGAATTCACGAACCAACTGCTTGGCAGTGGTCGCGGCTGTGTAATCTGGGACTGGATATGCTTCTGTCCATCTGGACAAAGCGCATACAACTACAAGGACATACTTGAAACCTCGACATCGCTCCATCTAAATATAATCCATCTGGAGGACTTCAAAAGGGTGGTCAGGGGGCTGGAATCCACCTTGTTCCACCGGAACACTTTTACCTGGATTGAACTGGCAACATATCATACAGGTACGGACTTTCTGCTTGGCTGCAGCTCGTAAATGCTTGTTGAACCAAATGTTCTGGATACTGTCTAACATAGCTTTTTCTCCTAAATGTGCAGGACTATGTGCGGTATTAATAATGACTTGAACCATTGAGTCGGGGAGCAACCATGTGGCTTTTCCCTTCGTCAACCATCCCTGATCTGTCTGGACCCCTCCTTGTTCGGACCATTGACCATAATGTCAGTGACTTTCGTATGTGCTTTGCACTTCATGATAGCGATAGCTGTCGGTAAATGTATTGCATCTAACAGAGCTTGAATGAGGAGACCATGCTGAATCTTGGTTCCATGAGAAGTCATGAAACCTCTCTCCTGCCAGAGCACTCCGAAGTCGTGTACAACTCCAAATGCGTAGCGTGAATCTGTGTAAATATTAACTTTCAGGTTCTTGGCGTGTATGCAGGCTTGAGTCAGAGCAACTAGCTCTGCAGCTTGAGCAGACAGGGTGTCAATACGGTGTGTCTCTATAACTTTAGTGTCAGTAGTCACTGCATACGCGGCTACTAGTTCTCCTGTACTTGTTCTCATACATGAACCATCCACATAAAGTGTCAGGTCGGGATCTGGTAATGGAATGTCTGTCAGGTCTTGTCTTGGCTTGGTCATGGTGTTAGCAACTTCCACACAGTCATGTGTGGCAGGATTTGAAGTAGCTGACGGTAACAGTGTAGCAGGATTTAGAACATTGCAGCGTCTGATTTCTATGTGTGGCTGGAACAGTGTCAGTTCATAACCTGTTAAACGTGCAATTGTCAAGTGCTGAGTCTGTGTTCGGTTTAAAAGAACTTCCACGGAGTGTGGAACTTGTACTGTCAAGGAGTGTCCTAATACTATGGAGTCACTTTGTCTGATAGCTAGTGCTGTGGCTGCAACTGACTTGAGGCACGCAGGCAGAGCCTGGGCTACAGGATCTAATGTGCTTGAAAAATAAGCACAGGGCTTGTATTGTCCTGCTTGATCTTGTGTGAGAACAGATAATGCTGTACCATCACGTTCTGTGACAAAAAGTGTAAAAGGCTTACTGTAGTTTGGTGTAGCTAGAACAGGTGCTTGGCATAAAGCTTTCTTTAACTCATTAAAACTAAGTGTATGTTCAGATGTCCAAGGGAGGACAGTCGCTACGGCTGCCTCCTGTGTTGTTAACTGTATCAGTGGCTTGGCTAGAAATGCATACTGAGGAATCCATTGTCTGCAATAAGAAGTAAGGCCAATAAAAGCACGTACCTCCTTCTGGGTCTTGGGCTGAGGAAGACTCGCTATTAACTGGATACGATCGGGTGTCAACTGCCTACCCCACTTGGACAGTAAGTGGCCTAAGTAGATCACTTGCTGGACACAGAATTGAAGCTTCGAAGGGGACACCTTGTGCCCCATCTCGGCTAGGAAATACAGAACTGTAAGTGATGCTCGCTCGCAAGCACGTTCAGAACGGGCTGTGATCAGTAGATCATCGACATATTGGAGCAGGGCAGTGTCAGTTGGCATGTGAATATTGTCTAGTTGTCTCTTAAGTGCTTGGCTGTAAATGCTAGGACTTTCTGTGAAACCTTGAGGAGCTCGTGTAAATTTATAGCTCCTTCCATTTAAACAAAAACCGAAAAGGTACTGGCTGTCTGGATGAATGGGGACACTGAAAAATGCATTTTTAAGGTCTATGACCGTGAAAAACGTAGCTTCGGAATCAATGGCTGTCAATAGGGAAGAGATATCTGGAACAACTGGGTACTGGGAAATAATACATTTATTGAGTTCTCGAAGGTCAATCACTAATCGATATACTGGGGGTGCATTTGGATCAGTACGTTTCATGACTGGAATGATAGGAGAATTACATACATTGGAGTCAGTTTCTACAACTACTCCTTGAGCCATGAGCTCGTCAATAATTTTGGATAAGGCTGCTACAGCCTCAGGTGGCAATCTGTACTGTCTGATTCGTGGTAACACCACACCTGGCTTGAGAGTCACACGATGGGGTGTGATTTGCATAAACCCAACATCAGTTGGACCTTGTGCCCATAGATGCTGCGGGACATTCAATAATCTGGGATCAAAATCACGCAAAACATAGTGACCCTTGAAGTCACGTAAAAACAAACGTATTCCCTCTGGGGAACAACATATAACTGCACCTAATTCTTTCAGTGTCTTAATGCCTAACAAATTTTCTGGACATGATTTAGTAAGTAACAGATCAGTAGTTCGGGACAATGGACCTACTTCCAGAGTAACTGGTTTTGATATCTCGTTTACAATAGGCTTTCCTGAGAATCCAAGGGAAACATTTCTTGAGCCTGAGAGCGGAGCCCCTGGAACCTCGTCGTGACTTATGGTGGTCCTACTTGCCCCTGTATCAATCAAAAACTTTCTGTCTTTCCCTAATACTTGACCGTGAACATAGGGACCCTCTTGATCTACAGGTATCTCGATGAGAGGCAAGCCTACCTCCCTCTCTAGGCTGTTTCATGAGTACTGCTGGTACTCTGGATACTCGGACTGTGCATACTGATACATCTGCTGTGTAACATGCTGTGTTGCAGCGATAGGCTGCGGTGCTGGAACTGTCTGTTGTGCATTCTGTGGCTGAGAAGTCTGTGAAACTTGTTCTTGTCTAGGCGGACGTGGTCTTTCTTTAGTTTTACCAGTGGCTATATTGTGTTTCAGAACTGCACACTCGTTTATAAAATGACCTGGCTGTTTACAATAATTACATGTCCCTTTAACGGGAGCTGCAGGATGACTGGCTTGATTCGGACCCCTCTTCTGACTGTCTTGTGGAACAGATTGTGCAACTAGTACTTTCATTTTCGTGTCTTTCATACGTCTTTTCTCGTGTTCTTGCTCTTCTCTGATTCTATTCTGGTGATACTGAAGCATCTGAAGCATTTGGGACGGTGTATTAGCTTGCCAAGTACTTTCGACTTTCAAAACTCTATTCTTAACTTGTGGACTTGAATTTTCGACTAGTTTAGTAACAAAAAGATGAGGGTATGACTCGCTACTTGTCTTCAAGCCACTGTTTATGCTAAAGCATTTCTCAAATCTGGAATAAAAATCACTAGTGTCTTCGTCTTGTTTCTGTTTACAGGCTGAGATCGCATCCCAGTCTTCCTTTTTAGTGGCTAATAATCTAGGCAAGACTTGTATTAACAATTCTGGTAATTCTTTACATTTGTCTCCAAGACCGGTACCTGGTACTCGTATCTTATCTTCAGCTTCTAGAGCTGTCCAATCGATCTTTTTCTCTCCCACCTCCCAATCTTTTTCCTTGAGTTTTTCATATATGCCCGCAGGCAACAGGACTTTTAACATTTTAATTATATCTGGATACGTGTATTCTCCCATACGGAGCATGTCTTTTAATTCTCGGTGGAACCCTGCTGGATCTTTATCGTGACAGGGAATTAATTTTTTCATCTCTAAGAGTTCCATCTTTGTAATCGGGGTGTAAACAAATACTCGTTGCATTTCACCACCCTCTGTCCTAACTGGGTGTACTTCTCGTAACGGATTCTGTCTGTCTATGTAAAATGGTTTACTTTCTGGGGGTGAGACGTGAACAAAATGCGGGTTCAGAAACGTTCTATATTTATGGCGTTGTTCTAGAATGACACTAATTAAATCGGTACCTAAACCTTTCCATCTATACTGGAGTAACTCGTTCAGAATATCATGTAACGGACCTGGATCAGAATGTTGACCCTCATACAGTGTAATGAGGTGCTGGATCATATACATACCCACCAGTCGCTGCTCGGCTGGGGGCAGTTTCAGAAACATTTGTGCCACTATTTCGTCTGGAAAAGTGGTAGAATCAGTAATCCATCGGACTGCTGATCGGGCTAGTTCTTGTTCATGCATAGTACTGAGTTCACTATAACCAATTCGTGATTTCAGAATGTGATCGGTAGCTTGAAATACTTGTTCTAGAGAACCTTGCTCTGGTGCTGGATGACGAAAGACTTCCTTCTGTTCCAGGCGTGAATGTCGGTCTGGAAATCTAGATTTACCTACATACGCTATTCTGGCGGTATTCTCGTCCTCTACCTCTTCAGTAGAAGAGTCATTTTCTTTCTCGCTGACTTGTGCTTCTTTGCGTTGTTCGTGTAACCTTATTATTTCTTTACGTATTTTCTTGTACATACTCTCTATACTGCTGATGGTTCTGTGCTTACCCTCGGCTATATTATCACTCCACCTTGTCAGGACTTTCATTTCAGTCTGATCTTTAGTCGGGGAATCTTGTTCCCGTATTAAACAATTAATTAGAAACTTTAATAGCATGAGCTGAATCTCTGCTTTCCTTTGAGACATGGCTTCGCCAATACTTTCTGGATCTTGTCCAGTACGAATGAAACGATACATTCTGTCTAGATCTTCTTTCATATTCGGTAGGGTGACCAAATACTCGGACACCTGCCTTGTACGTACGGAATATATAACCATACTATCCTCGCCTGGAACTGGATCATAACAGCATTCAGTAAGAGCTCGCCTGATTTCTGCAATGGACTGATATTTGGGCGTACGCTGTAACGCACGTTCATGTAACTCGACTGCTCCTAGACGTTTATTTGGCGGTGGGGTACCAGGAGGACCTCCTCCTGCGGCCCCTATACTGGAATCATCGACTGATACTCTACGAGCTGGCAGAGTGACTGAAGTAGCGGGAATTTGTACTACGGGCTGGACCGGGGGTACCGTAACAGGTACTGCAACAGGTGCCCCGGTAACTGGAGGAGCAGGAATTGCATTATTTACAGGAGCTGGCGGAACAGGATTAGCATATTCTGGGACTGTGTCGTCCAAATAGGACGAGAGAAAAATATCAGCTGCGGTCGGTTTGTGACGCAGATTGGTCGGAACTAAAGGTGGCGGAAAATTACTGGATGCTTCCGGGGTTGCTTTTGGCAAGCCCTCGGCAAGGAGAGGATACATACCCTTAATAAGGGCATTCCTCTGTCTGTCTGACTGTTTGGTTTTAACTCGTTCACCTATCTCGATTAGTTCCCTTTCTTGGGCTCTTTCTAAGGATTCTCTACTTAATTCTGACTTTCTGATTTCTTTTTCGGTTCTTTTATGAGATTCTTTGCGCCATAACTCGATGGCATCTTTCTGTGACTGTCTGGCTTTCTTTTTCCATAATACTTCTTCTACTCGCATGATGCACTCGGCATCCCATGTACCCGATACGGGCCATCTATACTTTTCTTCTAACTGTTTGGTGTACTCCACCCATAAATCTAGATATAATATGGCACTTATGCCATGCTTCTGATACATAAAATGACCTGGACTGTCCCTAGGCGGGACAGGAACTGCTTCTTCTAACAGACCTTTTCTAGTTTTTAACTGACGTAGTTTGGAAAACAAAGGCATGACTGGGCTGGAGCCTAGACACAATACAATACACAATGAACACGATAATTACTCCACTTTCATACCACGACATTGAAATACATGAATGACATTTAAAATAACAGTTCTGACAAAATACTACCTGGAATACTGAAAACAGAATACATGAATTTCTCGAGAACAGAACGGACTAGAACAGAAACTAGATGCACTGCTAAAACAGTACGAAACTTACCGGTCTCACAAAGAGACACGTCAGGACCCGCATCCACCTAGGTGGACACTTCGTGTGGATTTGCGTACCCAAACCCACGGACCAGAGACAATTAGATTGACCCTGTCTAGATACTACCCCAGCAACGGTACTCACCGGGCAGCAAGAACGGAAGGCCTCGGACTGGACTGGACTGCTACGACGCCGGACGGACGAACTTCGGACTTCTGTTACGGGTGGGTCTCCGGATACCTCGGACCTTGGACTCTCGGCTTGGGCTCTGGTCGGGACTCGCCGCGTTCCTCCACCGCCTCGTCTGGATGCTGGACCGCAACCTCCGTCTCCTCCGTGGGCCTGAGGGATACTTGAAGCAGAAATATCTGCACGTGCACGGTATGGTTCCGTCACGGCTGCAGAGGATCAGGGGGCTTGCGTGGCTTCACCGGCGCGTGGGGAAAGGGCAAGTCCCTATTCGGGCGCCATTATGTGGTAAATAAATAAATAATACCTCTATTTTTGACTGGATATAACAATAACAGATAGCTCAATAAATAAGAGTCAAGATTCGAGGTAGTAGGAGTTTTGCAGGTTTAATACAGCATAAAGGACAGGAACAGGACAACCTGCACGGGAATAGGATGGCAGCGCTGCACAACACTTAATAACAGTACACAAGTATATATACTAAAACAATTGCATTACAGTAGATACAGTAGGCGTAGCAGTGGGAGGGGATTGTAGCAGTCGCGAAAGATAATGCATGACTGATGCAATAAGAAGGCGTGAACAGGGCGTATACATAGGCATGTGATGTAGACGTAACAGAAGATGTCATAAATGGGGCGGAAACATGGAGGGGGCTACCTGAGGAGCCGGGACCTCTAACCTAGTGGTGCGCGCAAACTGGCAATGACGTGTTACTAGGAGAAGCTGGGGGCTATGACTTCTGCGCTAGGAGCAGAGACTGAAGTCTGGAGAGTCAGAGCGACATGTACCTAAACACTATCTAGTATCTGATGTTTAGAGAACATGTTGATAGAATCCAAAAGTTATCAGGGTAAAGGCTAACAGATTCTAAGACTGGTGCATGCATTATTCTACATGTAGTGTGTGTTGAGGAATATTAAATGACCATTAATACAGTATTTCTCTTACATGGAGACGTAAAGGCTAGACGATGACTAAAACTATTGATGCGATTCAGTAGCTTAGGAATGCAGAGAAGGAGAGCTGGACTGATAACTAGAATCATAACATACTCTTGGCAGACTGGCAGGCAGAGCCAGGACGAGCCGGGCACTGTGAGGCAGGAAGTGAGTGAAGGGTCAGGGATACAGGTGGGGGCTGTATCGCTCCTCAGCGAGGGTTCAGAAGACAGGAGCTGAATCTGAGTCCGGGCCCTTTTGAGGCCTAGAAACGGGGACTTTACAATGAAATAACGTGCACACTGTGAAACGTGGCAACGTAGCTTTACATAGGCCTGATATTCGTTGTATTCACGAAAACTGGGAACTGACATACTAGAGTTGGACACAACTGTAATTGCGTCTTTAATCGATCATAAGGGAATACATATGCATATTAATCATGCACATATAACATAAGATGGGGAACACGTAGGGACACAGAACATGGCAAAATTTACTTTTCCACAGTGGACCGCCCTGAATTGCGCTATACTTAACCTTATGGTAGAAATCAAACACTGGCCGAGCTGCTAGCTGACCCTCAACTACACCCCATGTGGATCAGCAGCTCGTCAATGCCTGTAGATCGGAAATAATTTAAATAAACTAATAAATGCAGCTTTGCTAAACGCAAGGTAACTTGTAAAACACAACATAGAAGTAGCCCACTTGATTGACACGCATGACCTTGATCTACTGTTCATCACGGAGACTTGGGCAGATAATTCCTCAGACATCGATCTGGCGTTAGCAGTCCCGGGAGGCTACTCTATTCATAGGGTTGATAGAAATGGGAAATGTAGGGGAGGGCTAGCAATCACCAGCAAAGATGAACTACAGGTTCGATGCCTGGCGGGGGGGGCTGGGGGGTTCGAAGCACCCCAGACTGTGAGACTCTACCTTTTAAAATTTGCATCACCAAAAATTACACCTTTGATGGCCTCTTGCTGTATAGGCCGCCCAAGGCAAAAACCCTCATGTCACAATCCCTGGGCCCTGTTCTTGAGTCCAGCCTAAATGGGGTGGATTACACCATATTGGGAGACTTCAATATACACCTTGAAAAAGTCAGACAAAAATACAATACTTATCAAGCTGCGGCCTGACCCAATTAGTTAAACAAGGAACACACACTGCTGGTCACACCTTGGATGGGATCTTTTCCTCCTTTCCTAACATCAAAATAGGGGAAGTTATCCCTGTCCCATGGTCGGACCACAAAGTTGTTAAATTTACCCTAATGATAGAATACACAAAAACATCATGGGCTTCTCAGGGTAGGCTCTTCACCTATCAGGAAGGGGATAAAATTGATATACCCAAACTACATGAACAGTTTAGTACGACTGTTCCAGGTCTAGACCCCGATAGCAATATAGCCACTGACCAAGTAAACAACTGGATCAAAGGGGCGGTTCTCTGTCGCGCCCATAAAACAGAAAAACTCTAAGAGGAAAAACATATCAGAGCCTTTGTTTTCAGTGAAACTAAGACAACAAAAATGTAGACGGGTCGAAAGAAGGTGGAGGCGCAGCTATGAGGATAAGGAGAAATTAAACTACTGCAGGTCATTAGCAACTTACAAGAAACTTATAGCGGAAGAGAAATCAGCCTATTTCGTAAAAAAAATAAAGGAGGCCAAAAACTCAAGTTAGGAACTCTTTGCCACTGTCAAAAAACTCACAGAGCCAGCATCTAAACACATAAAAGGCAGCTTAGGTCTATGTAACGTTCTGGGGCAGTTCTTCATTGACAAAGTGAAACTCATTTATGAATCTATCAATACCCTTAACAGTAATAACCATTTAACAGAAAATATACAGCCTAGCCCAAAAAGGGGCTCAGAATTGGATAATGCAGGCTTCCAGTTTTCAGCCCCGTCCGCAGAACAGATATGTCATCTTATACTGACAACCAAGTCAGGGGGCCCAATGGACCCATGTCCTCTTAGGGTCTTGCACATGTTCCCAGAGCTACTCAGCAATCAACTCCAGCTGCTCTTCGCTAAAATAATACAGGCAAACTGCTTCCCGAAGGCGTGGAAAGCTGCTTCTGTACGGCCACTCCTGAAGAAGCCTAACCTAGACTCGTCAGCCCCAGCTAATTATAGACCAATATCAAGAATTCCCTTCCCGGCAACATTTTTAGAAAAGCACCTGAACACACAACTCTCCGGGTTCATTAGGGCCTCTCAGGCATTAGATGTCTCACAATACAGGTTCCGGGAGGAACATGGGACAGAAACCACTCTGATTATGGCGGCAGAGGAGATCAAGAGTATGCTGGATGCAGGTGGGAAGGCTGCCCTGATCCTGTTAAATCTGTCGGCAGCCTTCGACACCGTCAATCATGGCATACTCCTGGCCCGTCTAGAGGAAATAGGTCTGCATGCATCCATAGTTGCGTTGATGGCCTCCTTTCTGGGAGAGAGATCTCTCACGGTTCAGCTTGGGGAATTTTCATCAAAATCCTTTAAATCCCCCTGGGGGGTACCACAGGGCTCGTCATTAAGCCCTACCCCTCTTTAATAGGGGAGAGGAGTTAGCCTAACGGCTAAGGCGCTCGACCTCGGACCTGGGGATCTGCGTTCGAGTCTCGGTAACGGCGCCAAAACCTCCTGTGATTCTGGGAAAATCACTTATTCTCCCCGTGCCTAAAAATGAAAGTGTGTCCTCATGTAAAAAACGTAACTTGTGCTATGTAAAGCGCTCTGATACCTGATTCGGTTCGGGTCTAGTTCGCGCTATATAAAACTCTACCAAAAAAAATATATATATATATATATGTTGCCCCATTAGCAAACATCATTAGGAACCCTGGATTTCTCCCCATATCCTATGCTGACGACACCCAAATAGTGGTGGCTATCTCGAACAACACAGGCGAGACAGCAGACCGATTTAGGCTATGTATGGACCAGGTTAGCCGCTGGATGCAATTAAATTGCCTAAAATTAAACGGTGATAAATCAGAAGTCATACTGCTGGGGGCTGAACATGACAGGGACAGTGACAAGCTTCAAGCACAGTAATTCATCAAACCCAAAGGCATAACGTATATATACTGACATCAGACCAGCAATAATAACCGGTGAGGTCCTTCAAAAAGCAAAGTGTTCAAAAAGTTAACAAAATCATAGAAAAAGAGACAGACCCGAATATAATCCGGCCAAGGGCACTAATCCACACATGTTTCGCGCGATTAATTACCCACGAATTTCCCTCGAGCACGATTTTGGACAATATAAGCTTAACTATTAAAAACCATTGACAGTTTTTCACCCAAGTTGACTACACAATGTTCAACCTTAGAAACAATAAAGTTCGTATGTTAGAAAGGCGATTCCAGGGGAGACAGAAGATGTCTGACTGCCGCCCCGAAACCCACCTTTCCGTATGGAATTGGCCGAGCGCCGTCGAGAGGCCTCCTTGGCGAGGCTCCTCTCCTACTATCGTAACAGCCGAGCAATCACACCACCACAGAGAGACACCACACAAGAGTAGGTTTAAGAGTCTTTATATAAAGAATAAAGGCAAGATTCCGCAGCAATAGGTACAGGGGGATCGTGGGATCCCGACAAAGTCTCAATGTCCGGGGAAGGGGGTATCGGGATAGTCTTGGTACCAACTGGTACTAGGAAACCCTGCGCACAGCTCTCAATCCTCGAGCTGGGGGGTGCCGGGAGCCGCGACAGCAGGGCTCCGAAGATGGTTCAGCTTGGTAGAGCCGCGGCCGCGTCAGCAGGGCTCGGCGGATGGTTCAGCTTGGTAGAGCCGCGACAGCGTCAGTAGGGCTCGGCGGATGGTTCAGCTTGGTAGAGCCGCGTCAGCAGGGCTCGGCGGATGGTTCAGCTTGGTAGAGCCGCGACAGCGTCAGCAGGGCTCGGCGGATGGTTCAGCTTGGTAGAGCCGCGACAGCGTCAGCAGGGCTCGGCGGATGGTTCAGCTTGGTAGAGCCGCGACAGCGTCAGCAGGGCTCAGAGGTTCCAGAGTTCTTATCAGGGTCAGCCGCGACGAGGTCAGCAGGGCTTCGACTCCCAGATACAACTGAACTCCTGATCCAGGGCTGGCCCAGATATAGGACTGGAGTCCTTTGATGTCCGGACCCTCGCGCCTGGGGGTCAGAGGGACCGGGATGAAGGTGTCCAGACACCCAGCAGGGGGTGGAGCCAGCGCCCAGGGAGGCCGGAGGGCGATCGATACCCGGCGTCCGGGGACGGCTGGAGGGCCATCGAAACTCTTCTCCTCCGGGATCCGTCAAGTGGCCACTTTACCACCTGAGTTGATCTTGGTGCCACGATGTCGGGGCTTCGCTGGGGCCGCGGCTGGGGTCGGGCCGAGGCCACGTGCTCGGGACGTGAGGGCCCACACACGCGCCACACACACGCCACACACACACGCCACACACACAGCCGCCACACACACACAGCCGCCACACACACACAGCCGCCACACACACACAGCCGCCACACACACACAGCCGCCACACACACACAGCCGCCACACACACACACACAGCCGCCACGCACACACACACACACACACAGCCGCCACACACACACACACACACAGCCGCCACACACACACAGAGCCAGACACACACACACACACACACACACACACACACACACACACACAGAGCCAGACACACACACACAGAGCCAGACACACACAAACACACAGAGCCACAAACATACAAAGCCACACACACACAGAGCCACACACACACAGAGCCAGACACACACACACACACACACAGAGCCAGACACACACACGCGCCACACACGCGCCACACACGCGCCACACACACGCCACACACGCGCCACACACGCGCCACACACGCGCCACACACGCGCCACACACCCGCCACACACACACACAGCCGCCACACACACACACAGCCGCCACACACACACACAGCCGCCACACACACACACAGCCGCCACACACACACACAGCCGCCACACACACACAGAGCCAGACACACACACACAGAGCCAGACACACACACACCGAGCCAGACACACACACACACACACACAGAGCCAGACACACACACACAGAGCCAGACACACACACACAAGCACGCAGAGCCACAAACATACAAAGCGCCACACACACAGCCACACACACAGCCGCACACACAGCCAGACACACGCACACGCACACACACAGAGCCAGCCACACACAGAGCCAGACACACACGCGCACACAGAGAGCCAGACACACGCGCGCACACACAGAGCCAGACACACGCGCGCGCGCACAGAGCCAGACACACGCGCGCACACACAGAGCCAGACACACGCGCACAGAGCCAGACACACGCGCGCACACACAGAGCCAGACACACACGCGCGCGCGCACAGAGCCAGACACACGCGCGCACGCACAGAGCCAGACACACGCGCGCACGCACAGAGCCAGACACACGCGCACGCACAGAGCCAGACACACGCGCGCACACACAGAGCCAGACACACGCGCGCACACACAGAGCCAGACACACGCGCGCACACACAGAGCCAGACACACGCGCGCACACACAGAGCCAGACACACGCGCGCACACACAGAGCCAGACACACGCGCGCACACACAGAGCCAGACACACACGCACACACAGAGCCAGACACACACAGAGCCAGACGCGCGCGCACACAGAGCCAGACGCGCGCGCACACAGAGCCAGACGCGCGCGCACACACAGAGCCAGACGCGCGCGCACACACAGAGCCAGACGCGCGCGCACACACAGAGCCAGACACACGCGCACACACAGAGCCAGACACACGCGCACACACAGAGCCAGACACACATGCACACACACACAGAGCCAAACACGCACGCACATAGAGCCACACACACAGCCTCCTGAATGTCTGGCATAATGGACGATCCAGGCCAGAGTACAGCTGTCGCGCTGTGTCGATAGAGCTGCCTTCAAAGTGCATTCTTGGGGTGTTTTTTTAATTGCACAAACCTCCTGGACGCAGACATGGTGAATCCCATTCACAAGATTTGGGGTTGGGAGCTTCTCGATTGGATTTAAAGTCAAAAACAGTAAAACAGCACCAACATCATCATTAGCTGGACCTTCATGGTTTTGAAAAAAGGAGAATACATGATACCGCGTGACTTCCATGTCTGAATCACACATGCATGCTGTATGCGATTCTAATGTAATTCCCATTGTGTTATGAAAACGGACAAGGTGAGCTTGATGGGTCAATCTTATCTAGCAATGTGTGCGGCTAGAATGACGTGCTTACTCCGTGAATCAACTGCATGACTAGCAACACAACACAAGGCTCAGATTTCAGGTAATCAGACAACACATGGGAGACCTCTCCAAACGATTGCCGTGTTTCCCCCCACACAAGCACGGCCTGTATGGGAATGTGCACACTTTACATCCCAAAACAACCTCGCGAGGGCACATGTGGAAGCCCAAGCGCGCGCGCGCGCGCACACACACGCACACACGCGCACACGCACACACACACACACACTCACACTCACACACTCACACATACATAGACACACATAGAACAAAGCGGCGGCTGCAGCGAGCAGCTCCGCTGGGTGCCAGCCCCTGCACACGGAAGGCCGTGGGTGTAAACTCAACAGCCCAAAGGGGGCGAGGAGGGTCGCTCGGAGGTCAGAGTCATTAAGTGAAGGGGCGGGGTGAGTAGGGGGTCATGAGGATCTCCCAGTGCCAAGCCCCGACCTCCCGCCTGATCCGAGGGGCCGTGGGAGAGCCTATGGCCTGCCGGGGGCTGCCAGACCTCGGTTTGGGTTAAGGCTGCTCTGTGGGCTCCCTCCCCGGCTCCCGCCTCCAGCCAGAGTACCTTGTAGTGGGCTCCGTTTGAGCCCCGCACTTCCACAGTTAGTTCCTCCATGTTGGAATCGCAAGGGCAGACTGGAAAGATTTCTAGAAAGTTTCTGCGTGAAACTGAGAAACTAAAGAGATCGAAGGGAAGGAGGGAGGGAGGCGAGGGCGGTCCCCGGGACGGGGGAGGGAGTGTCTATGAAGGCAGACAGGCTCACAGAGGGCAGTCATAGAGGACAACCAGGAAGCCAAGGAAATTGCACAACATGCAGGCCGGCTGCGGCAGGAACGAAAATAGATGGGGGCCCGTGTAGAATGGGCACCTATCTGAACAAGCTGTTTTCGGTGACGTTACAGAGAACAGGTACGCTGCCTGAGGTGTTTATAGTGCCAACCTGTCAGAGTTGCGCGGATGTTGGTAAAGCAGACTAGGCGTGCAGGCAGGGGGCGGGTGCAGCGGGAGGAGGCATGGAGCCGGCGGGGCAGGCAGGGGCGGGTGCAGCGGGAGGGGGCATGGAGCCGGCAAGGCAGGCAGGGGCGGGTGGGGCTCGTCTGTGCCCGTAGCCCAGCGGTGACTTCCCATCTTTGCACTCCCGAGCTCCTCACTGCCGGGACACGTGAGAGACGAACAGAGGAGGCACTCTGGGAGCCCACATGGTCCCCTTCCCTGTAGGACAGGAAGTCTCTGCACAAAGCGGGTTTGCACACAGCCTTTAGTCTGTAAGCCCCGTCTTTTTCAGATTGACTTCCCAGACTTCCTGCTGGGATAACAGGTTCCTTATCTTCTTTATGGGGCCATCTGGACCCATAAAGAAGATAAGAAACCTTTTACACCAGCAGTAAGTCTGGGAAGTCAATCTGAAAAAGACTGGGCTTAAAGAGAAAGAATAACGTCACTAGGACCTCTTCTCCAATGGCTGGCCACCGTTTAATAGGCCAGCCAATGGAGAAGAGGGGCGGGGCTTAACCTCGCTAGTGATGATCTCTCTATCTCATTAAGTCTCCCCAGCGTGCCGAGCTGACTTTCGTGTCCTTTGTCGGCGCCGAAGTGCTCTTCGGGTCTTTTTCCCTCTGCGTCGAACGCTCCTTTTCGGGTACGTTTTTCGACGTCATTTGCTGTTCATCAGCTCTCGGCGCCGGGGAGTCCTTCTCAGAGGATCTGCTGGGCCTGGGTGTAGCTGCGGACGCCGAAGTCTTCGGTGTCGGCGCTTTTGAGGTTTTGGCCTAGTTTCTTCAAGACTCAGGGTCTCTCTGGAGTCTAGGGGCCATAGAGTCCCCTACCTTCCTAGAAGTCTTCGTATTATCAGTCTCTACGACCGTGTAGCCATCTTCGGCGGCGTTGTTGTCCTCCTCGTCTGATGATAGCCCCAGGTCTCGAAGGGACGGTGACTGGCCCTTGCCCTGCATGCTGGCGTTGGCTACCCTCTGTCTCGCTCTAACTCGAAGAGTCTTCGGCGTGAAGGCAGAGCAGGCGTTGCAGTCCTCGCTCTCGTGGTCGACCGGTAGACAAAGGTTGCAAACCGGGTGCTGGTCCTTCTGCGCGTACTTGTGGTGGCAGTTACGGCAGAACTTGAAAGGAGTGTTGTCCATCTCATGCGTTCAGGGGACCCGCCTGCGCGTGCATTCCCCGATGGACGTCTAAGTTCTTGAAGTTCTTTTCTTCCTTCGTCGTCCTCTTCGATGATGTAGTCTCCTGTAGTCTTTCCAATATCTTTTCGTCCAAAACTGCGTGTTTTTCTTCTTTCTCCAAAAAAGTCTGGAGCCCTTTCGGGAACGATCCAGACCCAACCGGGGAAAAAAGAATCTGAAGATGGCGCCCAAGAGTGGGGTCTTCTGCAGGAAGCATGCCGACGTCACCGGAAATACACCGAAAGGTGGGACGTCGACGCCCACCTGGGCTAAAAAAAAAAAAAAAAAGACTAAGATTCCGGACCCAACCACAAGACCGCGGAATAATGCACAGCATAGTGAATCCAAAAAGATTCACGCTGCAAAAGTTTTTATTTTTTTCCATCTTTGCACCTTTAAAAGTAAATGAAGATTACTGGCTTAGGGTGAGTGGTGTTGCAAGGATATTTAAGGCCCAGTGCCAAAGCTATATTCCTGATGATACCTCTTTTCAACTACACGTTATTGTCATCCTTTCACAGACTGCATTGAATCAGTTTTATTTTATCCTTCCAGATTTAATTGGTGTGCATATGAGGCACTTCTTAGCAGAAGCAGGACTTTGAACGAGCAGTTAGTTCTACATCTACCACTAGATAAGTCTTCTGTTTGGCCAACGCCATATGCTTCTAGTAAGACCTATATTCTTATCTAATTAGCAATTCATTTTTTGAAGGGTAAGTATTGTTGGCTACACCTATTATGTAATGTTGCATCTAGCTTTATTTTCTAGACCCTCTGCTTTAAGCTATACACTTTCACTAAACTGTGTTCTCGATGTTTTGAACCTTCCCAGATTAATATGCCCTAGGCAACTTGTCTCACTTTCTAGTGTCCTGTTGCTACACATGTCATCTGTATAGTGGGCTCGTAGAATCTCACAGACCTTCTGAAAGCTGTTGCACTTAAACCTGTTCCATTGCGTCCACACTGTTTGAAAAGAAAGCATCACACTGTTTGAAAAGAAAGCATCACAAACCATGTAGGACTAATCACGTTGGTCTTGTGATTTCTCCATACTTTTACTACATGTTCTCACAGTAAGTAAAGTGTAATGCCTTATTTAGTAAGTTGTAGTTATGATGAATACTTTTATTTGCAGATTCCTCACCAATAGGATATTCTCACACACTAGAATGGTTCTCAAGGTGATTTTGCAAGCCTGTATGTGGTGTTGTGCATATCCACGGTGACTCCATACTGACCCAGAAGTGACGGAGCAGAGCTACATACAAGTGATACTACTGGTAGCTGACATTAGTTACTTTATTTTCTGCACCTTTCACCACAGATCTGGCACCCCACTTGCAGCTTTGGCGGTTTTCCTAAAACGACTAAAATCCTCATGCCTATGTCCTTATGAATGCTGTCCCCACCACAAACGACAGGAAGCAGATGTGGTCATGGATATGCACAAGGTGTTTCTGGTGCTTGGATTTTGATTGCAACTCCCCAGTCATGTCAAATGTGCCATTATGCATCAGAAAGATATTCAGGAGTGAGAGGTGATGCTCGGAGTCTGACTTTGGTCCTCGCACAGATACAACTTGCTGAAATTCACTGGGCTGATTGCAGGAAACAGTCGTGAAGTTGCTCCCTCATTAAGTCCACTCCCATATCAAAGCCTAGGCATGCCAAGCAGGACTTCATGCCATCCCACCACTCGAAGTCTGAGAAGGTGCGAGGATGTGATGTTGAAGACTGCACTCTTGATGTGCCACTCTACTTAATCCTGTTCCGCAATTGGTCCTGGCGCTCTTCAAATTCCCCAGGTAGTTGTCGACACTCAGACCACTTTCTGAGAAAGTGGCCATACTGCTGATGTGACTTTCTGGTGTACCTGCCAGCCTTACGAAGTGGCATTGATTTCAACTGCGACTTCTGGTGGCAGGTTCCCCCCCTCTCCCGGGCGCAAACTGCCTCGCACCCCCCCCTCTGATGCCAGTACCATATCATAATACTTATGCCTTTAACAAAATGCCTGTGGTGTGTAGACATTATGAAAGAAAGTACCTCATTTGCAGTGATTATTCAGAGGACAGCTAAAGCATTTGACTTAGAATTGTCCTCTACTGAGAGACAAAATGTAAATTCTACAATGATTGCCAGCTTCATCTGTGCCATTACTGTCACTCAATGACGCTCTCACAGACCCCCTGATTGCAACCTCGACCAAACCTTGGGCCTGTCCTATGGTCAGTCAACGTGTGTCTCACCAACATAGGCTGGCTTCTAGTAATCCAGACTTCCTACCCAAGTATTATATACCATAAAGCTTGATAGTCCAGGCAATCAACAAGTAAGGTTAATCCGAACTCCTATCCGACCAAATCCAACAGTCAGTACAAATGAATGGTTTTGGAAAGAGGATGTTTTCCTCAGGATGGGTTTCTCAGCCTTCAGTTCCATCAATGTAGTTTCTGTGGGATATAAACACACCCATATATTATGGAACATGGACACCGAGATCTTGATGGCCATTCTTGATGACCTCCAAGCCCCACTAGCCCAACAGTGCATTAAGGCAATGATGCTGCAAAGTATATACTTTGAGCTTGCCTGGACACTGATTGCCTAGTCAGAGCTGTAGGCACCAACTTTTGATCTCATCCAGGTGTGCCTTCTGAGAACAGTGTTTTTTGGGAGACATGCAAGTGTCTTCAATGCTTCAAGTTATTCAGAGAAAAGGCTGACTAAAAAGTTGGGATGCACAGGGTGACCTCCGCCATGGCGTTACATGTTGGAGTTCGCTCCAAGACTTTTGTTAGGACGCACATTCTAGCTAGAATAGACTGAAGGGCTCCTGTATGCTTTTTCACTGCTATCTATCCTGCCACAAGTTTTGGGGAAGATCAAGACACAATGAATCCAAGTCATCTAACTACCCGTACTGGGCTTGAAGAGTCTGGTACCTGGAGCTCTGGCTACCACTTCAAGAGGACCTCCTGTGTCAGCTACAGGGTAGGGTCCTACACCCAAGTCTCCGCAGCCTACACCTCCTTGCTTGTGAAATTGATTGGTGGCAGTTGAATTCTTTCAATCTGCCAACAGAGGTGGTTGATCTCTCCTATGCAGCCAGTTGTACTTCATGATCTACAAAGGTTATGATGGCCCTGTGGGAAGTAGTCATCTTGGGCCCAAACCCGACGCCTGGAACGACACCTGGTGGCCCACCCCCACGGACCACGCATGCAACCTGGGAATCATCTTGGACTCAGACCTCAAAATGGACCTCCAGATCAGCTGTCTCGTTGTCCTGCTTCCACACCCTCCTCCTCCTCCTCCTCCTACAACACAAGACCTTCAAATGGATCCCTCCCGAACACAAACACCGTCACTCACACCTTGGTCACCAGCAGACTCAATTACGGCAACACACTCTACATTGGACTAAATAAAAACCTCACTGCAAACTACAGAACATCCAAAACGCTGCTGCCAGACTGGTCCTCAACGTACTGCCACATCTCCCAGTACCTGCACACACTCCACTGGCTCCCCATCGAAGCTAGAATCACCTTCAAGATGCTAACCCATGCTCACAAGGCCCTCCACGACATCGGACCAGCATACCTGAACAGCCGACTCAAATTTCACGCACCCCAAAGGACCCCCACGATCAACTCAGCTCTCCTACGCCATGGGTCCCCACGCCAGAAAGACCAGATCAGGAGGCCGCTCCTTCTCCTTCCTCGCGGCCAAAGCCTGGAACAACCTTCCGCTCCACCTCAGACATCTCTCCCCATCTTCGCAAGAAACCTCAAAACCTGGCTCTTCGTCAGACCCCCTCCTTGACGGACCGGAACCTGCGACTACCTCTTCCCCCCCCCCCAACCTCCCATCAGCACCTTGAGACCCCTTACGGGTGAGTAGTCGCGCTTAACAAACCCATGATTCATTGACTTTCTCAGTCTACCCACCGCTTTTTGTTCAAGTCACTGATTGTGGAGTGTTTTGTAAAATGTTTGACTTGGATGTTTTCTACTGACCGTTTTTTATACCGCAATTGGACCTTAATGTAGTCTCTTGGAACCTATACACATTTGCTGATTAAAACTATATTCCTCATTGTGATTACACCAGCACACTGAACAAGTGAACTGCAGATGCTTTCCTTACAGCTTCTGCACATCGCCTTCTTTACGAACAAATTGGTCCTGGGGACTGGGCGGCTTTGCTGCCAAAAGTTGTGACCTTTTCATGTTCGCCACTCTGCTAGCACTCTTTGCTCAAGCTATTCACCCTGTTAGCATCATTTGCTGTGCCTCATCTTTAAAGAGGAGACTCCATCAGCTTGACCCTACGAATGCTTGGAGCTTTTACATTGACCCTACAAGACCCATTGCATGGATGATTAGCTTTTTGTGGGGCTCTCTGGAACAAATAGAGAAGGAAGTGCAGAAGATGACCCTGATAAAGGGGGATAGTTCTCTGTATCGGAATGTGCTCTGACTGGTCGCCAAGCAGTTCGGGTCTAGTTCGCGCTATATAAAACTCTGCAAAAAAAAAAAAAAAGCAACCCCTGAGGGGCCTTCTACTGTGGCTAAGATTGCCATGGTACTCTTGTGCTAGACATCTATCTACATGACTGCAATGTGATTGATTATGCAGTCCGGTGCGGCGTGAAGGTTCTTTCACCTTCTAGAATATGCACCATTTTTTGGTCTGAGTCCTCTGCCCAGAGGTGAGGAGTTAGTGGATAAAAGTATCCATCGGTCTTCTCTCCACCCCATTCTGTGAAGTAGCCTCTTTAACATCTAGGTCCCAAGTTAGAATTTTTTCTGCGCTCCATGTTTGATGGCATAAAAGGAGAACATTAAATTAAACTGACGTCCGCGTACCGGGGTTGCACTTCAAAGCAGTTCCAGGGCGGTACGGAGTCACTGAGCTGCACAACGCCACCCACCGGCGAGCGAGAGCACTTCTAAGACCCACCTCAAAATGCAGACTGGCACCTGCGGATATTCTAATAAAGAGGAAGCTTGCATTGGGTATGCACCATAAAAAGCCTTAGAGGAGGTAAATAACCCTTTTCACTTGACTGTAACCCCTCTTCAGTTTACAAGCACTCCTGCTGGTGGTAGTCAAAGTACTTCCCACTGCTTGATGGGCAGGTGAGTTGTGTGACATCAGTGGAGGTCTTAGGGCGGCTAACGAAAGTTCACTCACGTCTTAGGGCCTTGTACACTTAAGCTTTCACACTTCACAGTATTGCCCACCAGCTGACCTCGTTATAGTCTGTGATTGAAGAGTGCTTTGAACCAAATACAAAACTCAGTTAGGTAACATCTTCCTTTATCTGCACACAGAGCTATTTATTTTGATTTCCTGACGCCCCTGTTTCTGAATTGCAATTTTAATTGGCTTTTGAGCTCTTTAGTTATGCTTTGTGTCACCTGGATAATTCTCCTTTAGAGATCCGGCCAGTGTGGTAAATGTGAAATGTTCTTCACATCTGTAATGTCAGCATGTCGGTACCTTCTAGTTCCTAGTAATTTCAGTCGCCTGAATAATTCCAAATGCATTTAAGAGATTGATCAGCGATTGTAGAGAATGCTGTGTAACACGATGTTCTTTTTGCAGCGCGAACTTTCAAAGGCTTCAAAATGTGACACGCCTTCTCGAGCACTGAACTCGACCTCGACGAACATTCAGCCCTACTGATGGGAATGCTGGCGCAGCAGCAGCAGCGTTGCTGGGCTTAGAGACCATGCCGTGAAACGGTGGACCCCGTTCAGAGCAACCGCTGCCAAAGCCTCCTGTATTTGTCTTGGGTGATTGGAGTGCACATAGACCATGGTTTGGCAGGTTTGCAGTCTTCTGTTCAGCAGACATTACCCAGAAGAACATGCTCGCGAGACTGGTTTTAGAAGACTCGCAAGTTTCCGTATGTTTTCCCGAATTTGGACACGCACATTGTTTTAGTTATAATGAAGGTGGATGTCGTAGTCCTCCAATGTCTGTAAAGCATTATACCTTACTTCCCACAGTGCAATTCGTTTACCTGTTTGCGAAGGGACTGAAGGCGACGGTGCTCTGAAATACTCTCCTCTATCTCCCTTTAGATTGATTCTGCTAGTAGCAGTTTCTAAAAATGAGGCACCATTTTAAAACCACCTGCCAGTGGTGAAAATACTTATTTAAAAACCTGTATAATTTTTAAACCAATCTGCAAACTGTTTACCAATCTTGCTTTTTAGCATTTTCTTCTGCTATGGTATACTGTATTTTAAGAACACCGTTAGTGTGACTAAGCGCACACATTTGCTACTATAAATTCATGTTGTGTACATATTTATTTGTTTTTAATGAGCTAATAATCATGCACGAATTTGCACCTTTTGATAACACTACAACAATTCTAGAAAACGCTGTTTTATTATTTTACCATTTGCCTTATTTTGTTGCAGCGTTTTAAATGGGATGTATTCAAGGTAAATACTTTTTGTAAAGTTGAGCTCCTTGAGACATTTTCCACCTGGTTTTGTTAGTGTTGATGTATTGCGACTTACATTGAATACCCTGTGTTCATTTGGGGTGCCTGTCCAAGGTATAATAGGATCTCTTACTTTGAGGGTTTGGCAAAGGCTTGTGTAACAGGATGTGTTGAAATTATTAAAATATTAAAAGGCTAGAGTTGTTAATTATTAAATTTATTATTTCTGGCTATATTCACCTGTTGGTGGTCTTTTCTTTAAAACATTTTTTATGTATTGCAAGGAACTAGTTCTTTCATGCCTATAAAGGATTCTTCGACATTGTCGTTAATATTGCTCAGTGTACAAACCTAAATCATCTCCCAAATTCCCTTTTACCTGAAGGATGTCCATCCACAAAGGATGGACACGAGGCTCATCTGTTCTTCATATAGATCTGTTCTGTTTTCCTTTACCCCTTGTGTGTGATATTCGTGTGACATTTCCTGGTGCTGGTTTTTATTTGTTCTTTTCATGTGTTTTTACCCCCTGCAGAAGTTTTAATCTTTCCCTTAACAGGACTACTTTCCATTCATGTCCATCCTGAGCTACTTTTTCCATTCCCTGTCGAGAAGAGTAACATTCTAGCTACTCACTCACACCTATACATTCCTCCACAACACTAGACCCCAATCCCTCAACAAAAGTGTCCTTCCACGCACCCAAGATAAACCTCCGCTCCACCGGCCTCACAGAAACATCTGCAGAGCATAAATGGTTGGAAGAGCCTACTCCTACATAGCGGCAAAAACCTGGAACAAACATCCGCTGAAAACCAGACGTTCCCCCACTCTGCGCACCTTCATGAAGCGCCTCAAGACCTGGCTCTTTGGCTGATTCGGAGCTACACCCCAGCCACCATAAATTCAAAATATTACTGTAAAATCAGCACAAGTACAGTTTATTCAAGTGCCTAAATGTGTATTTGCATGTATTTTAAAGTGGTATAAACACAAGAATGGTTTGTAAAAAACAGATTTCCGATAGATACATCTGCCGTGTGGATTCCTCACCTTGTGAATATCCCCTTGCGTCAGCAACATTCGGAAATTCTTTTTGTAGCTTTGCGCCGACGTGGATCCGGACGTCACAGAGGCACGGCATCGCACGCGACCCCGCTGACGTCACCGACGCCTATAATAGGCCCACGCCGGCGTGATGACATCAGTTCCCTTTTTTCCGCGTCGTCTACGCTAACGGTTTTCAGGGATCGTGCTGTAGCTTACAGTAACTTTGTTACTATTTTCATACTATTGTGTCTATTTTTATACTCTTCGAAATGTCGTCGAAGAAGACTGGATTTAAAGCTTGCGGCGAATGTGGCAAGACTATGTCTATCACCGATCCTCACGAATGCTGTGTCTGGTGTTTAAGCTCCGACCATGATGTCGAGGACTGTCCTTGCTGCAAGAAGATGACTCCGAAGGCTTTAAGGGAGAGAGAGACGAAACTCCTCGTGGCAAAACTTAAAAATAAGAAAGTTAAGAAATCTTCGAAGTCTCGATCTCGTTGGAAGAGGTCTCGTTCAAGGTCACACTCTGAGTCGTCTTCAGCTCACGCTTCGAAGTCTTCGAGAAAAACACAAGAAGAGGAGCCATGAGTCACGTCATCACTCTGGGAAGGACTCTAGTTAAAGACCAAAGTACCAGGTCAAGCTTCTGAGTAAGGAAGTGGAGATTTCGGAGTCGGAACATGATGAGGCTTCACATCCGGATTCACCCGAATCTCAGAAACAGGTCCATTCTCCGATTCCATCCAATCCTTCTGGTCAGGAGGATGAAGGTGAGGAGCAGGGGGCTGGTGAAGTCGAGGTTCCGGTACCTGCGGGTTCGTCGACCCCGGTTCCTAGACTCGATGAAGAGGTCGACGTCGTATCGACTCCGCCTCCTCAGGAACAACCAAGAAGTCCATATCCTGAATTCCCGACTCCAGGTCAGGATCCTTCTCAGTTCCTGAACGCCATGTTTGGTGTCTATCCCAGGGCAATGTTCCCGTCTGGTGCACCTGTTGGTCCCATGGGTCCTATGGCCTTTAACTTAGGTGTTCCCCAGGCTTACGCCCCTGCACCCTTCATGCCTTTTATGCCGGCTGTACCACCGCATTGGCATTTTCCGACACCACCGGTGTCGACGCCGAAGCGCACGACGCCGGTTCCGTCGACGCCGATCCCATCGACGCCGATGCCTACGACTCCGAGGCAGGATTCTGCCCGACCTCGTATTGAAAGACCTCGTCCGACTTCGGGTTAGACGCCGGCTCCGACCCCGTCGGAGTCGATTCCGAATCCATTGGCTTCGGTTATGAAGGAAAGATCTCTGAGAAAGGCCCAGAGACTTCTGGAAGAAGAAAGATATCGGTATTCGGATACTGAAGGAGAGTTGCAGGATTCTGAGGATCCTTTTGAAGACTTGTGTGAGGCCAGTGGGCTTGAACTATCGCCTGAATGGGAATTGGCTTCGGTGTCAAATGTTCCATCAAAGAATGTGGTGCCTTATCACACTGTCATTAAAAAAGCAGCGAGCTTATTGAATATTACTCTACCCACTGCTGATTATAAGCCTAATATTTTGACTGAGGTGCTTCATTCACCCTCATCTATTATTGAACCTATGTTACCCTTCAACGAGGCCTTGTCTGAGCCCATCTATGAGGTTTGGAAGAAACCTTTATCTGCTCCTGCAGTTTCTAGAACAGTGGCGAGGAGATATAGAGTTGCACCTGAGGACCCTGAATTTTTATCAACACATCCTCTACCTGAGAGTTTGGTGGTGCAGACTGCCTGCTCAAAGAAATCTGCTGGTGCTTTTCCACAGGTTCCTGGAGATAAAGAATCCAGAAAGCAGGACCAAAGTGCCAAGAAGGTTTTCTCATCAGCCAGTATGGCATTAAAGTCAACCAACGCTACGTGTCTGATGGGAAGGTATATCCATGCTTTGATGGATTCTGTCAAGCAGTTGATTCCGAAGATTCCTGAAGATGACAGGAAGGATTTTCAGGAAGTGGTATCGGACACTCAAGCAGCTGCGAGACAGGTCATTCAGAGTGGTTTGGACACTGCTGATTCAGTGGCAATGGTCATGGGCTCCTCCGTGGCCAATAGGAGGGCTGCCTGGCTTAAATCATCAGAGTTCTCTGCAGACGTCCAGTCTGTTTTGATGGACTTGCCTTTTGATGGATCAGGGTTGTTTGGCAAGAAGGCCTATACTGCCTTGGAACGTTTTAAGGACAGTAGGGCCACTGCAAAATCTTTGGGTCTTCAGTCCAGGGGTACTACTGGAAGACGCTTCAGGGGGTTTGGAAGGTCTTCCTTTCGTTCTTACAGACCATCCCAGCAGCAGCCTCAGCAGCAGCAGAATACACTGTACAAGTCGTACAGGGGCAGACAAAGATCCCGCCCTAGAGGTCGTCAAGCTTCCTCCTCCTCCTCCTCCTCTCCTTCCCAACCCCCTGCCAACGCAGCAAAGCAGCCCTAGATCCACCATTCCGGATCATGTGGGCCCAGTGGGGGCTCCGCTTACACAGTTTCTAGAAGATTGGGAATTAATAACATCGGATCTTTGGGTTCTCAATCTTGTAGAGAATGGGTATGCACTTCCTTTCCAGGAATTCCCTCCCAATTACCCTCCTTGCCAGGGTTATTGTTCGGAGGACCACCTGCTTCTCCTGCATGAAGAAGTCCTGGCTCTGTTCCGAAAAGGTGCGATAGAGGTGGTTCCAGAGCAGGAAAGGGGTCAGGGGTGCTACTCCCGGTATTTCCTGATCCCCAAGAAAGATGGCAGGCTTCGGCCAATCCTGGACCTCAGGATCTTGAACCTTTACCTGAAACAGGAAAAGTTCAAGATGCTTACTCTTGCGCAGGTTCTTCAAGCGCTGTTAGAAGAAGACTGGATGGTGTCGATCGACTTGCAGGATGCGTATTTTCATATTCCCATCTTGAAGTCGCACAGAAAGTATCTCCGTTTTACGGTTGGGTCACAACACTACCAGTTTGTGGTCCTTCCGTTTGGTCTTACTACTGCGCCTCGAGTCTTCACCAAGGTGATGGCAGTGGTGGCAGCTCATCTCAGGAGAACGGGGGTACATGTGTTTCCGTATCTAGACGACTGGCTGATCAAAGCGGAGTCGCCGGAGAAGGTGCTCCATCATCTGCAAGAGACAACTCAGTTGTTGCACAGGTTGGGTTTTTCGATAAATGTACCCAAGTCTCACCTGGTGCCCTCACAGCGCAACCTGTTCATAGGTGCGGTACTGGACACTACTGTGTGTCGTGCATTCCCTCCTCCTCAAAGGATTCGCGACATGCAGGAGATGATTCCTTTGTTTTACAATGGAGCGGTCGTTCCAGTCCTGAAGGTCCTTCGCCTGCTCGGTCTGATGGCTTCATGCATTCTGTTGGTCAACCATGCACGCTGGCATATGAGGGCGCTCCAGTGGTGTCTCCGCAGGCAGTGGTATCAGCACAACGGGGATCTCAGGGAGTCAGTGAAGATCTCCAGAGAAACTGCAGCGGATCTGTCTTGGTGGAGCGTGGAAGGCAATCTGTCTCAAGGGAAGCCTTTTCAGATTCCTCCATCGGTTGCCACAGTGATATCGGATGCGTCCACTCTCGGGTGGGGTGCTCATCTGGGGGATCTGGAGGTCAAGGGTCTTTGGTCTCCAGAGGAAAGGTTGCTTCACATCAACCTTCTAGAATTGCGGGCGATACGTCTGGCACTCAAGGCCTTCCTCCCTTCCCGTCGCGGTCAGTCTGTTCAGGTCCTGACGGACAACACGACCGCGATGTGGTACATCAACAAGCAGGGAGGGGTAGGGTCCCAGTGTCTCTGCAGAGAGGCTCTGCGTCTGATGGCAAATCATCTGGCCGGGGTTCAGAACGTTCATGCAGACAGTCTCAGTCGGCAGTTCGCTGCTGATCACGAGTGGAGGCTCCATCCAGAGGTAGTTCGCGACATCTTTCAGATGTGGGGGACTCCTCGGGTGGACCTGTTCGCCACTTACGAGAATGCTCACTGCCTGTCATTCTGCAGTCTCCAGTATCCGATGCAAGGAGCCTTGGGGGATGCGTTTCAGTTGAGTTGGAACTCGCAACTCCTTTACGCGTTTCCTCCCATACCATTGATTCCTCGGGTTCTGAGGAAAATTCGCCAAGACCGGGCCCAAGTCATATTGATCGCCCCGGATTGGCCAAGAAGGGTGTGGTATTCAGACCGTCTCCACCTCTCCTCTCACCCGCCGCTCCGTCTCCCTCACAGGGCAGATCTCCTCTCTCAGATGGAGGGGCAGGTTCTACACCCCCACCTCCAGACCTTACACCTTCATGCCTGGAGATTGAACGGGGCAACCTGATTTCTTTTTCTCTCCCTCACGATGTGGTGGATGTCATTTTGTCAGCCAGGCGTGACTCCACTAAGTCCATCTAATCTTATAGGTGGTCTAAATTTGTTGTTTGGTGCAGGGAGAAGTCTATAGACCCTTTGAGGGCCCATTTATCTGATGTTCTCCAGTTTGCCCTTTCTCTGGCTCAGCAGGGGCTTGCTGTTGCCACGGTGAAGGGTTATCTTTCTGCGCTGTCGGCTTTTATCTGTTTGCCTGACCAGCCTTCTCTTTTTAAGTCTCCTATTGTTTTAAGGTTTTTGAAGGGCCTCACTAATAAGTTCCCTCCTACCCCTTTTATTGTGCCTCAGTGGGATTTGAATCTAGTTTTGACATTTTTGATGGGTGCTCCTTTTGAGCCTCTTCACAAATGTCACATGAGGCTTCTGACTTTCAAAACGGTTTTCCTCGTTGCAATAACCTCGGCAAGGAGGGTAAGTGAGCTTCAAGCTCTTAGTTCCAAGCCCCCATTCCTGACCATTCATGCTGAACGAATGGTTCTTAGGACCAGGGCTGCTTTTCTGCCAAAGGTGGTGACTCCTTTCCACCTTGGTCAATCCATTACCCTTCCTACTTTTTATCCTCCCCCTCACCCTTCCAAGGAGGAGGAGAGATTACACCGTCTTGACCCCAAGAGGGCGGTGTCTTTTTACTTGGACAGGACTAGAGACTGTCGAGTGGACGACCAGCTCTTCATTGGCTTTGCTGGCTGCAAGAAAGGAAGAGCGGTCCATAAGAGGACTTTGTCGAGATGGATCGTCCTCTGCATTAAGATCTGCTACTCCTTGGCCGGTAAGGACCCACCAGAGGGTATAAGGGCTCATTCTACTAGAGCTAAGTCTTCGACCTCTGCATTGGCTAGAGGTGTGCCTGTAGAGGATATTTGTAGAGCGGCAACTTGGTCTTCCCTCCACACTTTCGCAAAGCATTACTGCTTGGATTCCGAAGTGAGGAGGGACGGTCATTTTGCGCGCTCTGTCCTTCAGAATTTCCTGGTCTAGAAGAGTGGACACCCTCCTCCGGGAGTGGGGACTGCTGTGGGACTCTATTCACAAGGTGAGGAATCCCCACGGCAGATGTATCTATCAGAAGAACAAGTTACTTACCTTCGGTAACGCTTTTTTCTGGTAGATACTATATCTCCCTGTGGATTCCTCACTGACCCACCCGCCTCCCCGTTGTCCACTCTTCTATGCCAGAGGTTTATATAATGTATTATTTTATGGTCAAGGATTTGTTTATTTCAAATGTTTTATTGCATTTGCTTCACACTGTGTGTGTTACCTTGATTTCTATACTGCGTATACTGTGTATATGTCTGTCATCGGTCCGTCCGTGTGCCTCGAAGGCACGGAAAAAAGGGCAGAACTGATGTCATCACGCCGGCGTGGGCCTGTTATAGGTGTCGGTGACGTCAGCGGGGTCGCGTGCGATGCCGTGCCTCTGTGACGTCCGGATCCACGTCGGCGCGAAGCTACAAAAAGAATTTCTGAATGTTGCTGACGCAAGGGGATATTCACAAGGTGAGGAATCCACAGGCAGATATAGTATCTACCAGAAAAAGCGTTACCGAAGGTAAGTAACTTGTTCTTTACCACATACAAACCTTGTACTCCTGCATAAACACATCACATGAAAAAAAGAGTTTTACATGAGTCTCTAGTGTTCATGTGTAGAGCACTATTGCTGTTTTCAACAATACAATGACAATGACAATCAAGTATACTACATGAGATTTTTTTTAAAATCATATATATCACCAAATGACGTCCCGGGGTGAGGGAGGGCGGGTGGGTGCTTTAAGTTGGAGATACCAAAATATTAAAGAGCTCATAGAGTTCTGTGAAAAAGTACAGGTGACGCAGGTGGATCTCTACAAGAAAGGTCTTTCTAATTCCTCTGTACTCCTTTTGGTTGCCGGTGTATTTCGACATTCACAGAGGGACTTGTAAGTAGGAGGCCTCTTCCACATCATCGTTGGTATGCGTAACCGCGAACACAAGACTTGAAAGTATTTGTGCTAATTTATACATATATGTATCATTTCTGCCATTTACATATGATGTATTGATTGCCTTTGTTTCATGCTTCTCCTAAATGTTTAATATTGAATGCTCTTTCCATTATATTTTACATAAATAGTTTGAATAAGTATGTATCTTACATTTACCTTTTTTTAGACCTCCGTAATTTGAAAACATGGATTTCCCAATACATTAGATAAATCACTATTGGTTAGATACAGCCCTGAGCAATCCAATTCAGACGTACAACTAGTGGATGACTTAAAGCCCCTAAGGTCCGACTCCATCTTAGCTAATGGAGGTTGTCATCTTCTCATTCTTAAACATTGGAAGTTGCCATCTTTTCCGATTTATGTAGGATCATTGCTATGTCTGCCATAAGATGTAGAGGTCGTCTAACCTTATCTTTCTAAGACCTGTGAAAGCGTGAAGCCAAATGATTGACGGGATAGATACAACACGATGTGGCATTCATCTGGTTCACATTTCTACTTTTCCCCCATGTCAAGGTTAAATAAGAACACACATAGACGTAACCAAAATAATGTAGTCTGAACAGACATACTTTTACCTTATATGTTCATAAGGAAACGTCTGGGACTCACACCTTGATGCACATCATGTATGTCCGAAGTTATGAAGTGCATTCAATTGGCAATTGATAGCATCCCTGGGGGCACACTTCTTGGAAAAATATTTCCTCAATGATTCCTTTGATTCAAATAAGAAACCCTCGTCGAAAGTTTTGAAACATGATTTCTTCCATGGTTGCTGTTATATTTTCCATTGTATTCATTTTCATACAATATTCCATTATTCATATCCACACATTTTTTAGCTCCAATGCATTTCGGGCATTTGCCCTTCGTCTGGGAGCATATCTACAAAGAACAACATATATTTAGTATGCTGATACTAATAATCAAAAGTAAAACGTCAAAGCAGGTGCAAATATGGTTGTCAAACCTTATATCCCAATGGTGGCAATCTAAAATGTGAGAAAAACGGCACCAAGGCAGCACAACGTGTAAAGTGTAAAGCTAAGAGGTCTCTACTAATGAAATCTGACTTACTCATGTGGACAGCTCCTAAACGTTAAAGCGCGCCCGACCTGTAAAGGAAAAATTACGAGCGGTAAAACAAAGTGAAACTCCATGTATTAAAGCAATCTTGACGGGTGGTGGCCGATTGTCAAAAACGAGATAGCGTGAACCGCTATACTCCCTTGCAGAGTCTAAAGTACAAAGCCGCGGACGCTGGCTCAGAAAACTCCATTGCGTGCTCACTTTGTGCTTAGTTTGTGAGCAAGATAACGCGAGTTTGTAAAACGGGATTGAGGTCACGTGAAGCCTCGCGTGATCGGAACTCTGTATAACGATATCAACAACGGACTAAAACCGAAAAGTGAACGAACTAAAGTGCGGTGTGGTATTAATCAAGCGCAAAAAGTGAAAACGGACTATCGGCGAACCATGTGGTGTATGTGTGCGATGTTGCCAATAAAGTTACTGAAATGTGAAAACCAATAATAACAATACAGTAAAAAACAGTACAGTGGTGGTTCAAAATTAGTACTAACAATGCCAGTCGTTTGACCAGATAAAAGTAAGTATATGCAAATGATCAGGAAAAATGTACAGAACTGTGTAAGCCGACCGGCTTTTAGGGCTCATAATTAATAAATTCATCAGTATCATAAATAACATGAAAACTCAATACGATCATTCAGTCCATTGGGCTTAGTACTGTTCAGTCTATAAATCCAATAATTCTCTCTGCGGAGTAGGTGTTTGTGGTTGTCTCTACCTTCAACTTTAGTGATCACTTCAAGAACCATGAATTTAAGCTGAGATGTTGTGGTTCATTTCGTTGAAGTGTGTTGCTACTGATGATTTTGGGTTTTTTGTCCTTATGCTTGACTTGTGTTCATTAAGTCGTATTTTTATTTTGCGCTCAGTCTTGCCTATGTATACTTTTCCGCAAGGACATTTCAGTAAGTACACAACATTGTTCCTATCACAAGTAGCTGTTACTTGTAAAGTGATTTCTTGACCCTTCATTGGGTGCATTACCTTGTTGCCTGGGATAATATTATTGCAATTGTTGCAATTAGCGCATGGTCTAGTTCCTCGCAAAGTGGTTTCTGTGACATGTTTGTTGTAGAATTTCTCCCAAGTTTCTACCTCGCGTGTAGGCGAATAGTGGTGGATGATCAAACATGCCTTTAAAATCCGTTTCATGTTGCAACATTGGCCAATGCTTTAATACGATGTCTTTAAACCTGAGACTTACATTTGAAAACTTAGACACTATGACTGTCCTGTCACTTTTGTGTTTGGTTGTGGGTTGTAAGAGGTCAGTGCGGTTCATTGCTTTTACTTGTGTCTTAGCTGAATTTATCAAATGGTCAGGGTATCCTCTCTCGTGGAATCTATTCGCCATTTCTTCTAGATGCGCCGTTGCTTTGATGGGGTCTGAGGTGATGCGTTTAACCCTTAACATTTGAGATTTTGGTAAATGCTTTTTCAGTGATCCCTGATGGAAACTTGAATAATGCAAGACGTTGCGGTCAGTAGGTTTACGATATATGTCAGTTGAAATTCGGTTGTCATGTAGTTCTATTGAAACATCCAAGAAGGTGATTTGTTTGCGATCTATTGTCCATGTGAGCTGGATGCGTTCATTGACCGAATTTAAGGTAGTTAAAACTTGTTCTAAGCTCTCTCTCGAGTCGTTCCACAGGATGAATAGGTCTTGGATATAACGAGCATACATTTTTATATGCTTATTCCAATTGTATTTGACAAGATGTTTCTTTTTTCGTATTCTCCCATGTATATATTAGCATATACTGGGGCTGCGCAATTTCCCATGCTCGTGCCCACTAGTTGCAAGAACCAGTCATTTTCGTGCTTGAAGTAACTGGTATAGAGTGAAAACTACAAGTTCCATTAAGAACAGTTGCATGGATTCTTCTAGATCCAATTTCAGGATGGCTTGTTAAATGGCCTCTATCCCCTCTAGGTGGGGGATTGAAGTATATGAAAAACTTACATCGGCTGTACATAGCCATAAGGTCTCCTCTGGGTCTATTTCAACATTTTCCAATTTGCGCAAAAAATCTGTGGTGTCCTTAATATAACTGGTTAAGGATTGAACTGTGGGTTGTAGATGTCTATCAAAGTATTGTCCGATGGGTTCGTGGATGCTTCCTCGTGTAGATACTATTGGACGTACTGGAGGGTCAGTTGGATGTTTATGAATTTTGGGTACTGCATAAATTGTTGGACTCCTAGGGTTTTGTTTAATCAAAAAGTTTTTAGTTTTTTGATTTATGATGCCTTGTGACAAAGCCTTGTCCACAATGTCCTTTAGTGTATTGGAAAATTGTTGTGAGGGATTGCCCATCAGTTTAGAGTAAGTAGCCTCATCTGATATGAGAAATTTGAGTTTTTGGTTACACAAAAGGATCGAGATAAATTAAAATCCTTAGCCAACAATAAAAACATTAAATGCATGAAACTAGACAAGGGCGGAGCCCTGGTCGTTATGAACTCAGACATGTATAACCAAAAACTCAAATTTCTCATATCGGACGTTCTTCTGGGCACTTGGTCCAAGCCCGCTACAGGTCCGCCTGTAGATAGGAACGTGGCCAGGTGCCACTGCCTGGCTCCGGACGACCCTTGCTTCCTTTCCACCCACCCCACCCCCGAGAGCCTGGTCATCCAGGCCTCTAACTCCCAGACCGCATTCCCGACGGCTCCCCCTGATCGGGAATCCAAGAGGTACGAACAGTATGGTAAAAAGATGTTCTCCTCCATTAGTTTGGGGTTGCGGTCAGTAAACACCGCGTGCTTCTTGGGCCGTTACACCCACTCTGTGGGACACGGTCGCGGATGTGCTGTCACAATGTCCGGAGGGGGCCCGGACTAAACTCGCCCAAGCCCTTGCCGAGGGTCGAGATGCGGCACGGTGTTACATCCGGTGTGGGCTGGATACCACGGACTCGCTAGGTAGAGCGATAGCAACGACGGTGGCGATTCGTCGCTGCGCCTGGCTGAGGTCCGCCAACTTTTCGGCTGATGTCCAAAACACCCTTATGGACATGCCGTTTGATGGCTGACGCCTTTTTGGCGACAAGGCAGACGGTGCGCTTGAGCGCTTTAAGGGTTCCAGGGCTACGGCCAAGTCCTTAGGCCTCTTGGCCCCATGCCAGCAACCTGCTGCCTTTTGCTCCTTTCGTTGTCAAGGAAGGGGCGCCCCCACACGTCCGGCCAGCCACGGCCCGCAGACTAGCTTCCAGCGCGGGGGCGGACGTGGAAACCGCCGTGGCGGCGGTCGGGAACAACAGCAAGGTCAGTCCACACCTACCCCTACAGCATCCGCCTCAAAGCCCTCCTAGTCCGAGCTTTCAGGCCCATTTGACACCAGTGGGGGGCAGGGTTCGCCATCACCTCCTCCACTGCGCACTGTCACATCGGACAGGTGGGTGCTGCAAATCTTCCGAAGGGGCTACTCCCTCCCCCTTCGAGGCGACCCCTCCAGCCATGCCACCGCAGTACCCCCGCGTGTCAGGGGATCACTTGAGTCTTCTGCAAGAGGAAATTATGGCCCTCTTGGCCAAGGGGGCCATCGAGCGCGTACCTGGGCCAGAAATAGGGTGTGGTTGTTATTCCCACTACTTTCTGGTTCCCAAGAAGGGCAAATGGGGCCAACTCCCTATCTTGGACCTGCGGAACGTCAACGGCTTCCTCCGAAAGGAGAAGTTCAAGATGCTGACACTGGCTCAGGTCTTAGCTGCCCTCGATCCGGGAGACTGGATGGTAGCGTTGGACTTGTAGAACGCTTATTTCCACATCCCCTTCCTGCCGGCCCACCGGCGTTACCTGCGGTTCATCGTAGGCCACGAGCACTTTCAGTTTATCGTGCTCCCCTTCGGCCTTACCAGCACCCCACGGGTGTTTACGAAAGTGATGGCGGTGGCAGCAGCTCATCTGTGCAGGTTAGGGGTTTCAGTCTTCCCCCTACCTCGACGACTGGTTGTTGAAGGCGGGCTCGCCCCAGACAGTCGTCAGCCACCTCCAGACTACGGCCGACCTCCTGCACCTGCTGGGGTTCTCCATCAATGTGCCGCAGTCACACCTATGTCCCTCTCAGAAGCTCCTCTTCATCGGAGCGGTTCTGGACTCGGCGGGGTTTCGGGTTTATCCTCCCAAACAACGGGTTCAGGATATTCAGGCTCTGATTATGACCTTTCAGCCTTTATCCCGAGTCTCGTCCGGTTGACGCTGCGGCTTCTGGGGCTGATGGCCTCATGCATCCTTCTGGTGCATCATGCCCGGTGGCGGATGCGGGCTCTGCAGTGGGACCTGAAGTTTCAATGGGCCCAGCATCAGGGCAACCTATCCGACCACGTCCTGATCTCGGAGGGCACTGTGAGACAGTTGCAGTGGTGGCTCACGGACCGCGATTGGATCAGCCGCAGATCCCTCTCCCTACCCCAATTGCAGCACGTAGTTGTGACGGACGCGTCCCTCCAAGGTTGGGGGGGCCACATGGGAGAGGTGGAGATCAGAGGCCTCTGGTCTCCGGCGGAGTCCCGGCTCCATATCAACCTTCTGGAGCTGCGGGCGATTCGTCTTGCACTGAAGGCATTCCTCCCCTCTGTCCGGGGGAGTGTAGTGCAGGTGTTCACTGACAACACCACCGCCATGTGGTACTGCAACAAACAGGGCGGTGTGGGGTTGTGGACCCTATGCCAGGAGGCTCTGCGCCTCTGGCAGTGGCTGGAACATCAGGACGTGACCCTGGTGGTTCAACACCTGGCAGGTTTCCTGAACACCAGGATGGACGAACTCTGCCGTCGGTGCATGATGGATCACGAATGACGTCTGAACTCGGACATGGCGCAAGGTCTCTTTCAGCAGTGGGGAGAGCATTGGTTAGATCTATTCGCCACAGAAGAGAACGCGCAATGTCCTCAGTTCTGCGCGTTGGAATTTCCAAGGCGGCACTCGCTCGGAGACGCTTTTCGTCGCGAGTGGAGTTGCGGTCTGTTGCACGCCTTTCCGCCTATACCACTTCTGCCCAGAGTGCTGAAGATCAAGCGCGACCGGGCCCAAGTCATCCTTGTGGCTCCGGACTGGGCACGGAGGTACTGGTATCCCGAGCTTCTCAGCATGTCAGTCGATCCCCCGATTCATCTGTCTCTTCAGGAGGACCTTCTGTCGCAGCAGCAGGGGACGGTCCTCCACCTGAACCTGTCCAGCCTCCACCTCCATGCGTGGAGATTGAGCGGCGACAGTTGAGGCCATTTGACTTGCCTCCTGAAGTCTGCAATGTAATTCTGGCTGCCAGGCGTCCCTCCACAAAGTTGGTATACGCCTGCCAGTGGAACAAATGTGTGCCAAGTCCGGAGAGATGGCTTCTTTGGCCGATCCGTTCTCCAGGACTTTCTGGTGTGATCATTGGTTTGTAGACCCACCACCGGGGTTGGTATTGCTGGGGTATCTATTATAAGGTAAGGAATCTAATACTAACCTGTTTCTTTCAGATGCACAAGTTACTTACCTTTGGTAATGATATATCTGTAAGAAACAGTAGTTAGTATTAGATTCCTTACCGCCCCACCCATCCTCCCCGTTCTGCGAACCGATATCTAGGGTTAAGGTCATCCCCTTTCAGGGCCCTAGTTTCATGGCACCAGTGTTTGTTTTTATCATGGCTCTGCGTTTCTGGCGCGGAAAAGCTATGTATAAGAACTGACGTCAGCTTGTGAGGGCAGCGTCTAAGTACTCCAGCGACGTCATCCCGGCGCCAAGGGTGCGGACATCGGACGACTCCTACCGACGCGCAAGGGTACTGCTACGCAGAAGTTTCCGGATCCAGTCTGACACCTGGGGATATTCTAAGGTAAGGAATCTAATACTAACAACTACTGTTTCTTACAGATATATCGTTACCGAAGGTAAGTAACTTGTGCATCTGGCACTGTACAGCACTCACAATCTTTTGGAGGAGGGTAATGGCCTGTCTGGCGTAGGTTTTGGTGTGGGAGCTCCCTCTCTTCCCCAGACTGGTAATCCTACTCATTATGGAGGGTATAATAGGTAACATCTTCAAGCGACACCTGTTGCTGCTGGGACTGACTTTGGCGAAAAGGGTATAGCAAGGGGATGGAATACGACAATTCCGCCCTCTCTCTCTGCTTGGAAGAATGGGTTAGATTTCTGCATGTGGTTGGAGATTCCAATATTTAAGGCTAGGGGTTGTCCACAAAAGCATCCCAAAATTTGGCAGAGATGGGCAGATTATCGAGGCCTAGACTTGGATCCGGTGCCCCCTGTAGACTCATTGGCATCTATGGGGCTACATGGGCCCTTGGGGTAGGGGTTTTAGGGGGCAGCGGGGGACTATGTGTGGGACCGGGGTATGCAGTGGCAAATAAGATGCAGTGGCGAGCTAATACAACAGGGGGTTTAATGCAGATCATGTATATTTTCTATAGGAACTACATGAATTGGTGCCACCAAAGTTGGTTGGGTACTTACTTAACAGTAGAATCTGAGTAGTTCTGTCTTGCTATTCTCAGAAATCCCTATTCACTAAACACTAGAGACATCTGGAGTGGGTAGGCTAAATCCCGCAACAGCTGAGTAGGCAACATCCTATTCATTGGCTGTTGGTTAATCAGGCTTGAAGGACACAGAGTTCCTAAAATTGTGCAATATACCTTCTCTTAAATTTCCTGGAATAGTTCTTCATCTCTAAAACAATGACTGAAGACGCGGATAACATGGGAGAAGTTGTGCAAAATCTGCAGATGACGATGCTAATGCAATTCCAATTGCAGAGAATTTTAGAAATAGTCACCCTGAAACTGCTTGCGCATGGTATAAAACCTAGGGGTGGCATAGTAGCTTTCGTGATTGAGGCACACATCATACAGAACAGAGGTATTTTATTTGTGGGTTACCTTCCCAGCCGCAAATGCAAGAACAAAAACATTTCACACCTACACAGAAGGTGATGCACTAGCGGAATATTACCAGTTTGAGGACATTGAGTTTCTGCTTAAGTTCTAGGAACACTTATACTGGTTTAAAGTCGGCCTACCCCATATAAGAAGAGTAAGACTCTGTCCGCTCGGAAGAGATGGAGCGACATTGCCAATATTAGCAATCTGTACACCACATCCTGGCATTGAAACAATGCCAGGGCCAGGCTTACTCAGACTTCACAAAGAACTTATAAAACTTTACAGAAACATGATGCAATATGTCATGAGGAAAATCACAGTCCAGCCAGCATTGGTAGTAACAAATACAGCTCAAGTTCAAAACGCAGCTAAAATTAAACCACAAATGTTACAAGCAGTGATGGGAAAAATGCCTGCAAAACATGAACAAATGTCATTCTGAATAGCTCAGAAAATAACACCGCTAGATGCAGTATTCCCAAATACTAGCCCTTATGAAAAAAATAGAATGCTAACAATCTGCCTGCCCATGAGAATCACTCCACAGCTAGAGGACTGTACTTTGAGAGGTACAGTTTTTGCTGCTGTATATACCTGAACTCATGGTATCCCTTCATTAGCAGTAGTACCAGACGTATTAAGACCAGTACAAAATGAGTACGGAGCAGAGCCTGCTCTGAACTTAGGGATAAAGTAACTATGTAACAGTATCAGCAATACAACTGGCAAATATTAAAGTGGAAGCAGCATCAGTGACCATCCGCCAACTCCTAAGGGAGTTCAGGAACTACCCAAAATAATTGAAACTGCGTATGCAGAATTAGGCTGGGACAGTTTGAGTGGAAAAGCGTTAAAACCACAACTCCTGGGTAGTCCTGAGAAGGAGACTTTCAAGCTGACACCTACTTCTTCTAAAAAGAAGTGGGACAATAACAAATAACTAAACATTAAAGAGAACAGATCCACAGGAACCCTCTAAAAGGAGGTATAACCTTAGGAATAGGGATAAAAATGGGGAACCTGATAGGTATCCGGATACTGATACATGTTCCTTTCAGGGTTCAATGAAAAACTCAAGAGAGGGAAGGACGGACAGACAAGAGCGTACATAGTCCAGAGACAAGCAGCACGCTCAAGACTATACTTACAAAAAAGAAGAAAGCCAAACCAAAACCACAGTTCAAAAAGAAGGGGAATGGGCTCTGACGATACTAGACAGTGCAGCAGAAGTAACAATAGCTCGCCAGAACCTGATGGAATTTCTGGTGACAGCGGATTTGAATGATATCAAGGTGGAAACACCTGATACAAGGGTAAGAGTCTCACATAAATTGAATGAAATAATGCTGCAGATGGAGGGTGGACAAATGTAGGACAGTTAGAGGTCTCTTTAGGGAGAACCTGACATTTGGCTATGACATTTTGTTATCTGAAAAAGATAAGCCACCAGCATTCATCATGGATTGCCCTAGGGGAAAAACAGTAATTTTACCAGCAATTTCTGACTACGTTCTAAACATTTAAAATATATATATGCATGGGAGTGGGCGGAAGCACAAGCTCTAGCATTATACAAAAACCATGTTGGATGGGTTGAGGATTCAACCCACCACATTATTCCACTAAAAAAACACTCCAGCTGCACACATGCAGTATCCTATAAAGCAAGAAGCAGGTCAGGGAGAGCTTAAATCAACTTGAATATCAAGGTGTGATTGAAACTTGCACCTCTCAAATGAATAACCCTTTGTTTCCGGTATCAAAACCCGACAATTCATATGGTTTAGTTTTAGATTAGACATTTGAAGACTTGCACTAAGATGTTTGCAGTTCAAAATGCACACAGTGCCGCATTAATGAACAACATTGTGCGGAAAAATACAAAACAATAGATATCTCAAATGGTTTCTTTTTCCAACACATAGCTCCTGAGAGCAGATACTTGAGCACATTCTCAGCGCTAGGGTCTCCGCTGCAATTTTGTCGACTCCCCCATTGATATAAGAACAGCCCGGAGTTGTTTTTCAGTCAGAGTAACTGAATTACTTCAAAATCTGGATGAGGAGGCATTGTCCTATGTATATGATATTTATATAACGGACAATGAGCTGGAGGAACACTTGAACAGAGTGAATTCCATAATTTTTGGGAGTCGTCTCTGTGGGTTATAAATGTAACTTTAAAAAAATCAAATAGCCCACCTTAACGTCCTTTTTCTAGGATATGAGCTTTAAAGTGAAGGGAAAAGAATAGCAGCTAATGTTTAGAAAACTGTGCACTGCTCCAACCTCCGAAATCATTAAAAAAAAAACTTACAATCAATATTAGGATTCCTTAATTTAGGCAGAACATACATTTTGTATTACGCAGAAAGAGTAAAACTTTTATACGATTTAATAAAACCTCATTTTTCAGTTAGACAATGGACACAGGAGCACCCGGATGCACTTCATTCCCAACAAGCTGACTTGATAGCTTCAAAACACTTACACGCGTAAACGTATGCAACCTATTGATCCGAATAGTTGCGGGTCACTCAGGGTACACCTAATTAACATATAATGAAGGTGAAACAGTACCAATAGTCTATAAATCACATTTGTACACAAATGCTGAAATGCGTTTTGCATCTACAGAAAAAAAATTAACAGCCGTACAGACTGCTGTAGTTAGAGGAAGAGCTCTGGCTCAAGGGAAACGAGTAATAGTCATTACCCCGGTTCCAGCCTTAGAGGCCGCAACAAAGGCAAGCGTTCCTAACGCTAAAGCCTTACATCCAAGATGGATACCATGGGCTAATTCTCTCACTGCAACTGATGTAGAATACAGGTACAACCCAGATTTAAAAACACAAGTATTTCTGCAATACGAACAGGAATAGCCTATACCAAATTAAATAATACCTCTAGATCAGTACAAATATATTATTTATACTTATGGTTCTGTAGTAGGGGATCTCTGTGTGTAGTCATAATCTATTGAATAGTCCCGCCCATATGGGTGGACCCCGGAGCAATCAAAAATAATCTCTACGTCATCAAAAAAATGCAGACCTGCACAGACACTTATGAGAGAATTTAAAGACAGATAATGCAGCCTATATCCACAGGCTACACTGTCCAGTACTTCAACTAGAAATTCCACCAAAAACCCACAAACAGCACAGCCTGTCCAGTGTTCTCCACAGAGAAAAACCTTCCCCTACCAGCAAAAGCCTCTGGAATGATAGAGAGAAGGAGTGGACAGACAAGCCCCATAGGCTGCCATTATGTGGCTCAGAACAGGATACCGTGCCTTTAAGAGAACTTTCCAGAACTCTCTCCGTATCCCAGAATGCACAGCAGGTTCCTTTTACTTTCAGTTCTTTTTTCCGGCTCCTGCAAGCAGGACCCTGGAGCATTGAGCTCTCCCTTTCTAGGGTTTCTTTACAGATTTTTTCACTTTTCAAGTGTTTGAGTGCTTTCCTTTGAAGTACTTTGGTGTTTTCTTCCTTGTGTGTGTATTTGAGCACTTTTATTTGTCACAATGCCTGCTTTGTTTAACAAATGCCCAGAGTGTTCGAGGAAGAAGGCCAAGACGGACCCACACGTGGTGTGCATCATCTGCCTTCCCTCATCTCATGTCCCGGAGGAGTGTGACATTTGACAGAACCTCTCCAGCAGGACCCTGAGAGAGAGGATGAAGATCAGGCTCCAAGGCCTGGAAGATAGAAGACTGAAGGCACAAGGTGGGTCTGGGCATACTCCATCTTCCCATGCTGAGGCCTCTGGGGGGCTCCCCAGGGGCAGGAAGATCCGCAAACGCCCCTGTTCTCCGCCGGCGTCGATGGCACCGACTACGGCGTCGAGAGGGATGACAGCAGTCTGTTCCCCGTCTCCCCAGGTCTCTGGGTCGAGTCGACGTTCGGCGTCAAGGGAACTGACTAGACCGCCATAGAGATCGCCGTTGACGGTATCTTCATCATCGGCGGCGGCGTCGAGTCATCGACGTCGAGAGGCGGCCCGGCATCGGCGCTCGCCGTCGAGGCGACATGGCCGGTCGCCATCGGCGAAGAGGAGGAGGTCGGCGTCGAGGGGATCCTTGACGTCGAGGAGGACGTCGAATTCTCGCAGGCGTTCGACGTTGAGACGCTCGTCGTCTAGGAGGAGTTCGCCGTCGAGACGGAGGCGTTCGCCGTTGAGACGGGGCGTACGATGTCGAGAGAACGACGGTCGCCGTCGAGGCAACGTTCTTAGACACCAAAGAAGCGCAGAAGGAGTCCTGGCGCAAGGAGTTCCTCTGGGTCCGCTGGGACGCGCCGGCGACGTGCGCCGATAGGCTCTGCCTCACCATCGCCTCCGCCTTACAAGAAAAGGGAGTCACAGGGCTCTGTGTACTCGAGGTATATACACCTCCTATGCCGAGGATGCCTTCCCCTCCTCCTCCATTTCCCAAGGACCCTTCGCCGCGGGCTCCCACTCCGCCTCCGCTTCCACCTCGGCCCCTCTTCATTCTCATCCTCTTCTTCCTCCTTCTGGACCGCCTGCGGTTCCGCCGAGGACGGCTTCACTACCACGGTACCAGACGTCACCTAAGGGGACTCCTCAACCGAGGTGCCCGGTCAGGCCGCAGTCGCCTGCTCCTTTGAGGCCTGTGGAGCGTCCGAAGCCGAGGAGATGGCGTTCTCGCTCCGACCGGAGGCGGAGATCGCGGAGTCGTCACCGGTCATCAACAAGATCAAGACGCCACAGGAGGCGCAGATCCAGATCCCACACAAACTCTTCTGGGACCAGGGAATACTCGCCGACTTTGTCTGAATCCCCAGGGACGAGGGTGTCGCCTGTAGACAACATAGTCTCATTCCAAGATGTTCTGCTGAGTGGTGCGTCTAAGTTGGGCATCACGGTGACGGTGCCTACGCCCACGACGTCCGTGATTTTCGAGACACTACATAAAAAGCACCTGTCTCGACCGTTACTGCCTCTAGTACCAGTATTGGTGGAGCCCGCCGAGGAGTTGTTTCTCACTCCGGCGGTGACGAAGTCTGATGCAACAGCATGCAACATTTCTCTCTGCGAATCCACTTGTTTGCTTGTCGCAAATCCAGAATGGGCCTGAACTTGTTCTTGTCCTTCTTGCGAACCAGAAAGAACCGTGAATACAGACCTCTTCCCCTTTGAGACAGAGGTACGTCTTCTATCGCCCTTTTCCTTAACAGGGTATCGGCCTCTGCCTGGAGCTCACGCAGTTGAAACTGCGAGCTGACCGGTGGAATTGCTGGAGACGGGCTGGTGAACCAAAGACTCTATCCATTGCAAACAATATTCAGCACCCACTTGTCCCGAGTAATTTTACTCCACTCTGCCAGAAAAAATTGAACACTTCCCCCCCACCCGAGTGGGTAACGGATGCAGGGGCAGTAACCGCTCAGGGCCTAGACCCAGCCGGGCCTTTCTTCACCTGAGGAAGAACAAGGTGTTTGTCTACCCGTACCTGGACGATTGATTGATCAAGGCATCCTCCTTCTCGGAAGCTCAAGCGCACTTCCAGAAGGCGTTCGTTCTTTTGAACAAGCTGGGGTTACACATCAACATGTCCAAATCTGTCCCGACTCCGGTCCAGTGCATACAGTACTTGGGAGCCTCTATCAATACGCTGTCAGCAAGCGTGTCTCCTGCGGAAGGCTCAGGCTCTTATGACCGCTCCATCTACAACAGTGAGGACGGTGTCTTCTCTACTGGGATCGATGGCCTCTTGTATCTTCCTCACGCCACACGCACGGCTGCACATGAGACCATTGCAGGAGTGCTTGGAGGATCAGTGGGATCAGAGGAAAGGGTCTTGGGACGACAAGAAAAGACTGTCTCTGCATGCTCTTCAGTCTCTGAAGTGGTGGTTTTCAGCGGAGAATCTCCTCAGAGGGGTTCCCTTCCACAAGGACATTCCCACACAGACTATCGGGACGGATGCGTCTCTCCACGGCTGGGGGGCGCACTTCGGAGACTTACAGATACAAGGAACGTGGTCCCCGACGTAGTCCACGTATCACATCAATTTCCTGGAACTCAGAGCTGTTCACTTGGCACTGAAGGCCTTTCATCCATCCTTCCAGACCAACTCTCTGCTTGTACAGACGGACAATACGACCACGATGTATTACCTCAACAAGCAGGGGGGCTCGAGATCACGCACTCTGTCTCAGGAGGCGCAGGCGATCTGGCGCTGCCTTCTGGCCAGAGGACTGACGATAACGGCTACCCATCTACCAGGTGTGCAGAATGTTCAGGCAGATGCACTGAGCAGACTGATTCAGGAAAACCATGAATGGGTCATAAATGACGAAGTACTAGGAGACGTCTTCGCAAGGTGGGGGACTCCAGACGTAGATCTGTTCGCCACCGCCGAAAACAGAAAATGCTGAGACTTCGCCTCCAGGTACTACCAGCCGGGGACTCTGTGGAATGCTCTATGGATCAGCTGGTCGAACAGCTTTCTGTACGCTTTTCCACCCATTCCCCTGATTCCGGCGGTGCTCATCAAGCTGTCTCAATCCAGAGCGCGAATGATCCTCATTGCTCCGGAGTGGCCTCGACAGTGGTGGTTCACGGACCTGCTCCACCGGTCTCTCCAACCCCACCTGCGGCTTTCATGTCGGCCGAACCTTCTAACGAAGTTCGGGGGGGCAGATAGTACACCCCAATCTCTCATCGTTGAATTTGGCGGCATGGCTCCTGAGATAGTACAGTATGGACACTTGAACTTGCCTCACAACTGCATGGAAATACTCAAGGAGGCTAAGAGACCTTCCACCAGGACTTCCTATGCCTTCAAGTGGAAAAGGTTCTGCATCTGGTGCACGTCCAAGAACACTGATCCTACCTCCTGCAAGATAGATGTCATCCTTCCATATCTCTTGCATTTAGCTCATTCTGGCCTTAATTTCCATTCCATTAAGGTTCACCTCGCAGCAATAACTGCATATAGGAAATGCCCTTCACAAACATCCTTCTTCCAGATTCCTGTAATTAAAGATTTTTTGGAGGGATTGATGAAAGTATTTCCCCCTGTTAGGCGTCTGTCGCCTTCATGGGAACTGAATGTGGTGCTGTCCCGGTTGATGAAGGAACCTTTTGAACCTATTCATAAGGCTTCTCTGCAGCATCTATCCTGGAAGGCGGCCTTCCTTGTGGCTATAACATCGGCCCGCAGGGTGAGTGAGATCCAGGCCTTGTGTTGCCAAGAGCCTTATACTGAGATTCATGCTTCTAAGGTTGTCATGAGGACTCACCCTAAGTTCCTGCCTCAAGTGATTTCTGATTTTCATGTCAATCAGACTATAACTTTACCTACGTTTTTTCAACATCCTTCCTCTCCGGCGGAGAGGTCTCTTCATTCCCTGGATGTAAGAAGGGTGTTGAAGTTCTACTTAGATAAGACCAAAGGCATTCGTAGGTCGGACCAATTGTTTGTCAATTATGGTTCGGTCAGGACTGGTCTTGCCACATCTAAACAGTCCATCTCTAGATGGATCGTGTCCTGTATCCAGTTATGTTACCAAAAGCTAACAAGACCTTAGGGGGTAAGCCTAAGGCCCATTCCACCAGGGGCAAAGCGGCTACAACAGCTTTGCTACGTAATGTTCCCATTTCAGATATCTGTAGGGATGCCACTTGGAAGTCGGTCCATACCTTTGCCAGACACTACTGCCTGGACTCTGATGCCAGAGCCAGACGCTCAGGTTGGGCAGGCTTCGTTGAGAAATCTGTTTGCACAGTAGTGGTTTTTTGTCTGTTTCCTACACCGCTGGATTGGTTTGTTGGGATGGGCTTGCCATTCTATTCACAAGATTATGACTATACACAGAGTTCCCCTATTTCAGAAGGAGTAGTTTCTTAACTGTAACTCCAGTTCTGTAGTAGGGGTATCTCTGTTATAGTCATAAGCTCCCTCCCTCTCGGTGGATGAAATGATAATGTACTGAATGCTACAGGCCTATCTTCATACACCTTCAAAAAGAACTAAAAGTAAAAGGCCTTTGGCTGTGCATCCTGGGATACTGATGGTCTCTGGAGAGTCCCTTAAAGGCACGATATACCTTTTCCAGACACATAATGGCAGCCTATGGGGCTTGTCTGTCCAACCCTTCCTCTCCATCATGACAAAGGATTTTTGTGAAGGGGATTTTCTCTAGGTGTGAAACTTTACAAAGTGTGTAAAAATTTTATATTATTTGGCTATCTTTTTCACTTTGAGATGAAGCGCTGGCCAATGTAGCCTTGTAGTTTTAGGCTGCATTATTTGTCTTTGGTTTTCTCTTAAGTATCTATGCAGGACTGCTGAAGAAGACAACTTAAGAGACTATTTTGATTGCTCCGGGGTCCACGCACATGGGCGGGACTATTCACAAGATTATGACTATAACCGAGATAACCCTACTACAGAACTGGAGTTACAGGTAAGAAACTACTCCTTCTGTGCAACCGGCCATAGGGAGTAGATAACAATACAGCGCCACATGTGCTATCGTTAAAGGACTGATGCAGGATGGAAAGCTTCATCCGAATTGCACAAAAACAGTCTCTTGGAGACTGCAAGGTGCTGCTGGCAGAACTAAAAGCACTAATACTTGCACTGGTTAACACAGATCGAGAATCCCCCACACTAATCGTGTTATTCTTTTTACTGTGTAGAGTCATACAATGATTATTTCCAGCACTGGGGACAGAATGGGGTTAAAGATGCAAAAGGTGGCACAATTAAGCACAAAACGCTTTGGGAATAGGTAGTGGAGTTAAAAAATGAACTACCAAGGGCTCACGTGATACACACATTGAGTCATCAGCGTGATGGTGTTCACGTTGAAGGGAATTCATCGACTGATGAAACCGCGACAGGGGCTGTACGTACAGCTTCGGTAGCTGCAATCACTTGTTCAAAGACGAGGATAGACAGTGAAATAATGGTTGCAATTATTGCCACATGCAATATCTCAGCAGTACCGAAAAAGTTTCCACTCAAGTACTCATACAAGTTAGATGCAAACCATATTCCATTTGCCCAAATTCCTGGACTGGGGGATAGAGTAATACCAAATATGGATCGAAGGTTGGGATTAATTTAAGCAGCACACAAGGGTATAGGTTCTGCAGGAGTTTCTGCTACGGTTTCTTTATTGAAGTAACGCTACTGGTGGCCAGGGCTAAGAAGGCAGACTAAAGACTATGTCTTGAAAAGCGACACCTGTCAGCAGATGAAAGGCTACACCGTAACACGTCTAGCGCAGACACGATTGCTAAAATGCGACACTCGCCTGTGTTTATTTGGACCACTGCGCCCCTTACAATCTGATAGGGCTTACAAGTATATCATGGTTGTAGTGGATTCCTGCTCTAGGTTCCTATGGGTGTGGCACCAGCTCTCTGCTGAGGCTCGAACTGTTATAAAAGATTTGCAAGGCTTTATAGGGGCATACACAACCGGCACACTTAATTTTGACCGTGGCTCCGTGTTTAGCTCTAGGGCTATCAAGGAAGGTATGGGAAGTCCGAGTGTAACATTGCGGTACTCCTCTCTGTACCATCCCATGGGAAATTTCGAGAGTAAAAACCGGGACTTAAAGAAATCTTTAACAGCTAGAGTATTAGACTTGGGTGGAAATTGGGTAAAACATCTGTATGTAGTACAAAGGGCATTAAATAATCCGCCAGTTAGCTCTCTAGGGGGGTCACTCCTTATGAGATCCTATTTGGGACGAGAACGTGGGTACCTGATCTTGATTGTGGAGGCATAGTGGCAGATAGAAAAACCTTTTGACATCCATAAATGTTTGGCTGTTTTACAGGACCTGAACGAAACGAGGGCATTACAGAGGAATGTCAATACAAAGAACACCACCATTCAAAGTCTAGTTTCACGGCAAGACCTGTCTGGATCCCTAAAGTCCGGGATCTGGTCAGAGAAAAAAATAGCAGCCAAAAAAAGAATTTGGGCCATCATATAGAAAGCCTGTACATGTCCTGGCAGTTAAAGGAACAAGAACTGTACTTCTGCCACCTCTTGCCGGTTAAAAGGAGAAAAGATTTGTCTCAATTGACCTAATCAAACCACACTATGTGGCCGATACTCAGTAGTAGGCCACGTGGACTCCGAAGTAACAGACACCCTCCTCTCGCAACTATACAAGAAGTTCAAACAAAGACTCTTTACGTTTGAAGGGTCACCGACATGGAATGAAGGACTAAGCAACAATGCAATGGATCTCGTTCCTCTGGATACTGAAGTTCGAAATGAGAACTCCACTTAAAGACCCATTTCAATTTGACCATACACTGATATCTACATCAGCATGCCTCAACAAGAGCAAGCTACAGTTTCCACAAAACTTGCGGAACTACCGAAAATTGATTGAACGACTTCTGGCTAATTCATTTACTTTGACACCTATTCATTGCATCCAAGCGAACCTGAAACAACACCAGCCCAAAAAACTAGTCTACAGCGAATTAAAGGCTTGCTGAACTTTCTTAAAAAGACTTTCCTGGTATCACCTTGGGTGGAACTCTGGGTTCTACAGGAATACTTTTTCATTCTTTTCTGGATAGGCTTAGTAATTGTTATCAGTATGCTTATTAATTAAACTTATCTTTGAGAAAGCTCTGCAGCACAAAAAGTGAATGTGATCCTGAAACCTCACCCATCATCACATCATGAAAGAAGAGACCTGTCCTCATTGAACATTACAGCAGTTCATATACCTGATGGTGTAGTATAGAACAAGGTTGATTTCGATATGTTCGGCCCAACAACTTTTAAAAATACCACATTTATTTAAAATATCATGGTGATATGATTACCTCTAGTACATATTCCGATGATTGGTATTATGAAACTGTAAATAATATGTTGTCTGATTTAGAGAAATCTGCTGCCATTTCTAATAATAAAATGTTAGGAGATACGTTAAACTTTGAAAAAATGTATTTCTATCAACATTATGGTCATCACTTACTGCTTAAATCTGCTAACCCTAGAAATTGTTTCACATATCACCAATGAGAACATTGCCAGACACCGCCAGAAAGCAGTTCAAAAACATTTGTACAAAAATATCCATATTTTTCAGGATTTGACACGTCAGACCCAGCGTCATATTACTATAGATTGCACCAACACCAGCACAGAAAAATAGGTTGACAAACACCAAACAGATCTATTCTGCTTCTTTTATTGCCCAGTTGTTTGAACAAGGTTTCGACTTATGGAAAGATGCCATAGACCTAAAATCTGTCTGGGGTACTAGATACTTGCAGGTCCAGGGAACAGAGGCACTATTTAGAGAGTGCCTGATTCCTCAACAAATAATGTTTTTGATTGAACCAGTGCAACAAACAACCTGTCTTGGATTAGCCAGGAATAAGGATTTGAATACACCTCGGCTGCCTGAATCATCACACACTGAGGTTAACATAACATCACAAAAAGAGGTTAGACTTGATGGCATCATGCAATACAACAGATCAGACCCCGATTGGAAGGGATAGTCGATTTGGCCCGCAGACACCAGTAACTGTCAAAGATTCTTGGGTAAAACTAACGGATTTAGTATCAACAGGCCAGATCCACTTTATGTACAGAGACAGCACCCGGGGGTAGTGACATCGTACAGTGTTGGGAAGTTATGCCTTGATTGGCTACAAACTTCAACACTCACACAGGTGAAACAACACTTATCCTTACTTACAGGGGATGTGGACCTGCAGGATTTTTTATTAGATCCTAGGAAACACGTCAAAAATGTTTCTTATATGCTGTCTATAATGAAATCTGAAAAATCTCTCAACAAGAGGGAAAGATTACGAGAAATAGATCGTATTAGTCTAGAGATTAGTGTGGTTATAGGGGTAAAGGGAGGGCAGTCATTTATTTTTGATTATTTAATAATTATTTGTTAATATTTAATTCATAATGAATTGTTAATTGTTTTTTTGGAGGTCACAGGATGTGGGGTTATAGGGTGGGAAGTAATTTATTTTTCACTATTAATTGTTAATTAATGATCAATTAATTAATATTATCTTAATAGTTCAATTTGTTTAGGTGCCGCTTGTGGGGTTTATAGGGATAAAGGGTGGGGACTAAATCAATTTAATTGGTAGTTCAATACTATTAAATATTTAATTGACTATGATTTTGAATGTGTAAATATTTTTTCGGTTTGATTTTAGGTGTGGGTTATGGAGTTTATAGGGGTAAAGGGTGTGAAGTTTATTTTAACAAATTATTATTTCGTTTTTAATAAATATTTGTTTGATAATTACGTTAATACATTTTTTCTTTCAGATTTTTTATGTGGGTTTTGTAGGGTTTTGGATGATAAATAGATTTTAAATTATTTTATTTTACATTTTATTAATTTTATTTTAAAAACTGTATTTTCAAGTTTATAATATACAACACAAGAACCCCCCCCCCCCCCAAAGGCATCACAAACATGTCGTATACAGATCGACTGACTCATTATGGCACTTCTCGGACAAAGTCCACAGCTTGAGATACAGAAGTTCATGAGTTACAGTGAAATAACATGCAAATGGCAAGTGTCATTGTGAGGAAACATACCGGGATTAGCACGTGTACCATGCGAGCGTCCCCTCAATTATCCCCTCCCCCTCAGACCCTGATTCTTGCGCTGAAAACAATTCGCCACTAGTCCCCCTCAGAGTCGCTGTGTGATGACTGCCCCTCCGTAGCTAAGCCTGTCAAACACATGGTGCGCCATGCCAGCAAGTCCTCCTGTAGTTTCTCATCTCTCCTAGTGTTCTGCATGTGTGTTTCCTCTGTGAGGGTCCATTCCCTCACATCTTTTAGCCATCTGCCTATTTCTGGGGCCCTCTGTCCCATCCATGTGATAGCAACCCTGCGCCGAGCCAGCAGTAACATCAGTTGCAATAATTTATATGAAAGTTTCCGTTTCCTCGGTTTAGGGACCAAGGCCAGCAGACAGTGAAGGGGTGTTACCTTGATCCGAAGGCCAGTGGTGGCAGTTATGCGACCCACAACCCCTGCCCAGAAGCCCCCCACTAATGGGCACTCCCAGGCCAGATGCAGGAATCCCGCCCCCTCCGCACAACACCTGGGGCAGTTGTCCCTTCCATCTTCAGAGTAGCAGCTCATTATCTTTGGAGTGAGGGAGGGACGGTGAAGGAAGTTAAAATGAATGAGCTTAAAGCACGCATTACAGGACACCCGCCGTGTTAAGGCCCCTCTGCGTTTCCGCTGTCCCTGGTCCAGTGGCGATTCCAGGTCCGCCTCCCAAGCCGCCCATGTCGGCGGTACTGGCGAGGTGGAGTCCCGCTTCATAGCTGCGTAAAGCAAGGATATCAGCCGGCGTCCCCTGCCACAGGACAGAAGGATATGTAGGGTATGTGTCATCGGGGGTATCTCCGGACTTACATTTTATTAATTAATTTGATAATTGTTAATTGTCTAAATTTGTGTTTTGTGGGGGAATATTGTGAGAAGTACATTAATTATAATTAATAATTAACATGAAATATGATTGGTTTGTTGATAAACATTTATAATAAAAGTGTACGATTTTGGTACTGGTTGAGTTTTGTGGGGTTATACAGTGGGAAGTAACTAAATCAAATGTATATAATAATTAATATTTTGTTACTTTTTTTAATGGAATATGTAATTGTATGAAAATTGATTTTTTTTTATTATTTGTAGGTATTTGTGTTATGTATTTATCAATGGAATGTTTTTATTTTTTACATTATTAATAGTAAATATATTGGTATGTTTTCAACATTTTTGAATTTTTTAAAATTTAATTTGTTTTTGGATTAATTCTATTTTATTCAAGGTATTTTGTTGTATTTAATTGTTGCACTGATTGGAGTGTGAATAGTAAATTATACTGTTCCTCAATTCAACATTTTCCCTACTGTTGTACTGATTGGAGTGGGACTAGTAAAAATGTTATCACTCCGCTATCCAACGCTTTCCCTCCTGTTGCGCTTATGGAAAGGGGATATAATTTTAAGCCTCTGCTATCCTACACTTTCTCTACTGTTGTATTGATTGGAGTGGAAATAGTCAATCAAAGAAACTATATTCGGTTCTCAGATATAAAAAAAACCATAAAAGTTGGAAACAGTGATTAATAAATTCTCATAAAACCATTATACAAATCAATACATAGATATCAAAACCGAATCATAGGTAAAATACAAGCTAAAATTCCTTTAATCCCCTGTTAATGATTCAATGAACCAGTAATAAAAACATAGTTAGCACCTGGAATCCTATTTACAACTATCACAAAGGGGAGAGTAGGATAAAACCATTTAAAGACCTGCAAAAAAGTTAACATCTATTCTAAGTGAGCCCTATATTTTACTGCAGATTTGAGGAAGTTAAGCACAAATAAAACCAAGTCCTCTTGCAATAGTTTAAGGTGAATGAGAGCTGGACGAGCCTGCCTAAAGTTTGCCCTTCTTAAAATCGGGACGGTAACATTTTTCCGGGGGTTCGCGTCGAACCTACAAAAGAATAAAAAAATGAGGCAAATCCTGAGGAGACAAACCGTCGCAGCCACAGGTTGCTAAAATTGTTCCTCTGCCTCTCCCCCTAGGCAAGGCCAACATATAGGGAAAGTAACCCAGGTGGAACCTAGTCGGCGAAAACCGCTCATATGTGCTGAATGATCCCAAAAGATAAGGTTCAGAGAGACATAATTTTCAACATTAAAAATCTTCGAACACTGGGTTTACTCAGTTCCTGCTCTTCCCTCTCCGCTCTCATTAGGCTACAGAAAGACTCCCTTACCCAACCCAGGTTCTTCTTAGAGGCCACTTTGGGATTAGAATATAAATCGGCTCTGCCCAACCTGGCAAAGCTAGTCTTTTATAGCTAAGCCATGGGATGCGATACGAATGATCAAGAAACATGCACTCTTTCAGAATCGACTGGGTTAGAGTCAATTCTTCATTCCTTCAAATTTTAGGCCAAAATATTAATGGTCGGAGAGCCACAGTGTCATCCAAATACGGGAACCCCAATTCCTCATGCAACACCATGTTAGAGGTTCCAATTGGGACACCCAATAAACGCTTCAATAACATGTTCTCCACCACTTGCAAATCATCCATTACGATCTGTCCCCAAATTTCGCTGCCATCGCGACACACTTTGCCTGATACATTTACGAGAGTTGGCTATTGGCCTTTTACCTAGTTTAGAGGAAGAGGTAAAAATGGTTGAATTAGCCCCAACTAGGTCTCACCTTTTGCTTTGTTTTAGTGGGCCCCACTTCAACGTCTCATCCAGTATAACACCCTAGTATGAAAAAACATCTGGGGACTGGAGTGGGAATAGTCAATTTTACCCCTTCACAATCCACCATATTTCCTATTGCTGTACCCGCTGCAGTGGGAATAGATAATTTGACCATTCCGCTATCCAACACTTTTCCTACTGTTGCACTATTGAAGTGGGAATAGTGAATGTTACCTCTTTAGAATCCAACAGTTTCCATACTTTTGTACTGAGTGGAGTGGGAATAGTACATTTTACTATTGCTCAATCAAACACTTTTTCTACTGTTCTGATTGGAGTAGTACATTTTACCCATCTGAATTGCAACAGTTTCCCTACTGTTGCAGTGGCTGGAATGGTTATAGTAAATAAAACCTATCTGCAATTACATATTTTTACTACTTTTGCATTTACTGGAGAGAGATTTGTAAATGTTGCCAAGTTTTATTTTTGCATTTTGCAAGTGAGAATTGTAAGTTTTTTAAATATATTTATTATAATAGTTTGTGTTGTTTTGAATAAATTGTAGTGGGAATAGTATATTAAATGTAATACATATGTATCTTATACTTTATATTATATTTTTGTTTAAAATTATAATATTTTTAAATATTGCTATTTTTATGTTTAAAATATTTCATACTAAATTTGAAGAATTTAATTTTAGTTTGTAATTTAATTTGAATTATTTGATTTTTTGTGTATATATGTGTATTTAATATTTAACAATTTTGAAATGTAAATATTAATTAAAATTATTAGTATAAAGATTGTTTAAGTAGATATCTGTAAATATATGAATTAGGTGTTTAACTTTTTTTAATTAATTTAATTTGTTATATTTGTTAAGATATATTAACCTATTTTATTTTTAAAATTATTTTATCATATGAAGTTGATATTAATTCATTTTATATAATAAACTATATTTAGTACGGCGATAATGACCTCAATATTTTTGTATAGTTATAGATTCCTTACCTTAGAATTATCCCTAGGTGTCAGACTGGATCCGGAAAGTTTTTTCGTCAGCATTACCCCTGCGCGTCGGAAGGTGGCTTTGGTCGACTCCGCGCTCGGCGTCATGGTTGCCTGGATAACGTCGTGGTAGCTACTTAGATGCTGCCCTCGCGCTGACGGCAGTTCTTTCTTTTTCCGCGCCAGCAAGCGCAGATCCGGAGAGAGCGGTATCTCTAGTCACTTTTTGACTGATTTTTTTTCTCAACTTTTGTCGACTTTGTTTTTTGAGTCCGTTAACTTCTGGTGCACAAGGGATGCGTGGCTTCAAGGCTTGTGGGTCCTGTACCCGACTCATGTTGGTGACGGATCTGCACCGTGTGTGCCTCTGCTGTCTGGACCATGACCCCAAGTTGTGCTCCGTCTGCCAGACCATGGCCTGATGTGTTTGCGGGAGCGGTCCCGAAAGTTACTGAAGCCCAGTAGTCCGCTTCGGGTCGCTCGAGTTCCTGGTCACGTAGGAGGTCAAGTGACCTGTTGCGGATCTACTACCATTCTTCATCCAAGTCTTTGCACTCTGGGTCAGGTAAGTCGAAGCACAAGAAGTCGCTGAAGAAGCATAATCGCTGTTCGACTTCTCGATGAGGGATGCGGGTGGTGCAACTCCTGTGGCTCCGCGTGCGGAGCCCCTAGGGTCGGCTCAGAGCTTTGTTCCCTTCATGGGACTCGAAGCGACGTGCCTTTGGGCCCCGCGGACTTGGCTAGGGGCCCTGGGCCTTCGGCGCCAACCTTGGTACCACAGGGTCCCCTTGGATCCAGGCCTTGATCCGGATCGGCGCCTGTCGACCTCATAACACCTCCACTGGCACCAACTCCACCAGCACCACGTCCACAGCCGGCGTCAGCTGTGTCCCCAGCCGATCCCGGCCTCCACCTCGTGGTAGACACGGATTTGGACCGGCGCCAACTGATGCCAGATCCGGCGCTGACGGGTACTTTTGTGCCCCAGTTCTACTCTGGCTATCTGAGTCCATATCGGCAGTCAGAGGAGGGTGAGGAGGAATGGGAGGGGTATGGGGACCCTTTAAAGGACTAGCTAGGTTATGAACCGGACTGGTGAGAGGAGCTGGTGGAACCCAGTGGTCTGGATACCTCACCAGACCTTTGTATGTTGTCTCCTCCTACTGTGGCTACGGAGGAAGCAGCATCATACACAGTGGTGTTGCGTAGGGCAGCCAAGGCTCTCCACCTTGAGCCACCTAAGGTGGCCATCAGGACTAACCTCCTGACAGAGGTGCTTCAACCGGCAGCAAGCTTTTCGGAACCCCTGCTGCCTTTTTAATGAAGCCCTGACGGACATCCTTTTGGGCACCTGGTCCAGGCCCAACACAGGGGCTCATCTGGACAGGATGATTGCCTTAGGCCACCGCCTGGCCCCAGGAGACTCCACTTTCCTCTCCCAACACCCCACTCTGAGAGCCTGGTAGGTCCAAGCCTCCACCTCCAAGAGCGCATTCCTTACCGCTCCACCTGATGGGGAATCCAAATAGCTGGACCATCTTGGGAAGATGTTTTTTTCCTCCAGCTTGGGACTGCGGTCGGTAAACACTGTATGTCTGTTGGGCTGTTACACCCACTCCGTGTGGGATACAGTTGCTCAAGTGCTGCCTCAGTGCCCAGAGGAGGCCCGGGCCGTACTCTCTCGAGCAGTTGCCGAAGGGAGAGATGCAGCAACGTTTACCATCCACCGTGGGCTGGATACCGCCGACTCACTAGGCAGGGCGATTTCTTTGTCGGTAGCCCTTTGACGCTACGCCTGGTTGAGGTCGACTGGTTTTTCAGGGGATGTCCAATCCACTCTTATGAATGTGAACAATAATACTTAGGCACCTATTAAACATATGGGCAAGCAAATAGAAGAGGAAAACCCAGATCATGGTCTATATTATCAAAATCATTTAATAATGTCAGAAGTATCAAAAATACAAATAATACAAAAGAAATAATCAACATACATTGAATAAATACATAATTAAAGTGCAATGTACAGGATTTTGCTAATCTTGAGAGCAATATGTATCTCTATTTGAAGATGATAAAGCAAGCCTCTATATTCATTCATGCCCCCACAATCATGCTTCTAAAATAGATGCAAGACATTTATAGATTTTTATGGGGCCCAGACCTATGTAATATGTACATATATTTACATTTCATTATTTATTGATGGTATATGCCAGATCATTTTTTAGTGATGTATCATAATAGACTGGTTCAACATAGGGTATATATTTTTTTTAGGTCTTGATGGCTTGTCCACAGGAAGATGGAGAAAAATATTTTCATTCAGCTTGGATAATCAGATAGCAGCATGTGTAGACACAGTATGAATTGAGGAGTTTGACCCTACGTGTTTTTTGGGTCTGCAGCCTTCACCAGGATGCATGATGAATGATATCTACAGAATAATAATTAATAAACTGATCTGGATTAGAATGGCTATGCCCTTTATATAGAAAAGACTATACTAATTTACTTAAGAAATATCTCTGTGTCACAAACGTGAATACTAGAGATTGAAAGAAAAAATGTCAATTGTGAGGGTAGTGTACATGCATATAACTTCCAGTCTTTCACCATGAAGGCAAATGGATAAAACACATGCATGTGCCAATGAAGGTGGTATATGTCAGCGTACTCCGCCTGCACAATGCTTCGAAAGAGATAGAAGAAAGGAAAAGGGGTAATAGGCCAAGACTATAATTCAACCAGCAATAGACACCCAGAAGGAAGTGAATATATGCAGATATTTTTCTGAGTCAGCGCAGCCATGATAAGTGGATCATGGTCCGCCAGTTCGTAGTATGTGAATAAAGTTAATGGCCGCTATATGTGACTAATAACCATGTGCCCTAAAGAAAATGCCTCCCATGCAAACAATACCTTGTTGCACAATGTAATGTCACTAAATGATTGATAATTGTCAGCACCCTCTTAGTTGATCGAGTCCTGGATCTATTTGGAGAAGATTAAAAAAAGAGTTGGCAACATATTTAGAGGCAGATTTGTGACTTAGGGGAGAGTTGTGCCCCTATGACAGATGAAAAACTATGGATTTAGCTAGAGAAAGAAGACTGTTCAATGAATACTTTTATTGAAAACGCCAGTCTCTCTATTTCTCTGCACCTCTGGTGAAACGAAGCATGCACGATTGACTGAGTAAAATATCTATGTATTTTTCCACGACTCTGAAGATACGTTTTTATCTTGGGGAAGCAAAGTTGTCCTGTTTATGCGGTTGTCAGACACTAATCCCTTATTGTGAGTTAGAGAAAATTTCTAGTGACCTCTGAGCTAGCTGGCACTCACTATTAAGTCTAATATATTCGATAGAGACCTAGTCGACTTAAGTCCTACTTCAAATCTATTGGATATATTATTCCATGTGCAGAGCCTATTGGGAATATAGGAACTACACTACATGGCGTCCAGTGTTTGGTAAGGCACTAATTTAACCCTAGATACTAGAGTGACTCAGTTGCGCTTTTCACAGAGACCTCCATTTCCCGTAAAATACTCCAATAGACGTCTGGAGTGGGTTAAAGGATAAAATATCCACCATTACTGAGTAGGAGGAAAAATCCTATGTATCAGTTTTTTTGTTTGTTCAACGTTGAAGGATACAGTGTTCCAAAATATTGTGCACCTTATCTTTCTTTCCTTGAAACTTGCTCTGCAAACTTTTATTAAACAATGTCGCTTAACGGTGACAATTACTCCACCGGTGGAGCTGCAGCAGCTGCAACCCGACCGGGCTTTGACGTTACAGGGTTTGATGATGATGACGCGGATGCTATAATCATCCCGGAAAACTCTCACTATAAAGGTTAGAACAAATAGCCTATCATTGAGAGGTGGTGGGGTAATTTTTGTCATAGAGGCACACAAATATCGGCAGACAGAGGTATTCTACTCATTGATTATCTTCCCAGAAGCAAATCCATTAACAAATGTGTTCCACTTCTACAAAGTAGAGGAACCTCCAACAGAATATGTTCCTTTCGAGGACATTAAAATTCCATTAACATACCAAGAGCATGCGCTCTGGTTTAAAGGCGCCCTACAACATCAAACTCACATTACCAGGCTCGGTCCACTAGGTAGACCAGGAGCAACATAGCCGGTACTAGCCAGCTATACACCACATCCTGCCATTGAAGAAATATCAGGTCCAGAACTATTAGTTCAACTAAAACAACTAATCAAAATACATAGACAATTGGTTCAATATGTCATGCGGACTCTAACAGTCCAACCTCCTATCAGGATTCCACAACACTCCCCTCACCAGAGGAACACAAATAAAATTACACCACAGACTATACATTCAGTCATTGGTAAATTACCCGCAAAAAGGGAACAAATTCCATTCTGGATAGCTCAAAAAATTACTCAAATAGAGGCAGTATTTCCAGGTAGTACACCTCATGAGAAACACAGGATTCGAACAATCAGCTTACCAAGGGGGATTGCACCACACCTGGAGGACTGTTACACTTGGGGTACAATCTACACAAAAACACATGGTGTTCCGTCTATGGCGGTAATACGAGACGTCCTGAAACATATTCAAAATTAATACAGGGCAGAGCCTGCTTTAAATCTGGGTATGAAATTACTTTTATGGGTATGAAATTACATTTTCAAACAGATCTCAGCTATAATATTAGCTAATATTGAAGGTGAAGCAGCATCTGTGGCGATCCGCCAAAAATTAAAAGAACTTGATGTAACTGAGCAACCATATGAACTGGCCAGTATAGTAGAAAAATCCTATGAAGAACTAGGTAGAGATAGTTTGGGTGGGAAACCAGTTAAGCCACAACTAACAAAGTCCTGAAAAGTTCTTTATTAAAAACACTCTCACTACTCCTAAAAAGAAGTGGGAAAACACTAAACAGACACTTCCTAAAGAGATGCGTTCTCAATCCAGAGGTAGGTCTCCTCAAAAGTTGTCCTCTAAAAAGAAGTATAACCTCAGGAGCAGGGATAATTTGAGAAAACCTGATGGATATCAAGATACTGTTACACGTTCTTCTCGTACCTTTCAGACTTCCTCACCGAAATCGTAAAGAAGAGGACGGTCAGAACACAAGGAAGAACGCGTGAAGTCCAAAGACGATCAACACGTTCCAAAAAATAAAAAAAAACAATTCACTAAGAAGAAGGTAGCAGGTCTAAAAATCAGACATGCCGAGGATCTTGAGGACACAACTCAAGAATAGGGAGTGGGCTCAGACAATGCTGGACAGCGCAGCAGAAGTTACCATAGCTCGCAAGATCCTGAAGGATCATCTGGAGACAGTGGACTTCAATGAGTACATTCAAGTTGAAACTGCCGATCCCAGGGTTAGTGTACCCCATAAGTTATATGAAATAACACTCTGGATGGAGGGGGACATAACTAGGAAAATAAGAGCACTCTTCTGAGAGAAGCTCTCTAAGGGTTATGACATTCTTCTAGCTGAAAAAGACTGGCCAACAGAATTTGTCAGGGAGTGCCCACATGGCGAAGATATCATTAGGCCAGCCTTCTCAAATCATATTCCAATTCACTTAAAATACACCTATGCCGGAAAATGGGCTGTAGCCCAGGCTCCAGCATTATATAAAAATCATGTGGATGAGGATTCTCTTCACCATAAAATCCAGTTAAAAAAAAATCAACCAACTGCTCAGAGGCAGTATCCAGCTAAGCAAAATGCTAAAAAAAAGAGGTAAGGGAGATCTTAGATCAACTTGAATACCAAGGGGTGATTTGAACATGCACCTCGTCAATAAACAATCCTTTGTTTCCGGTCTGCAAACCAGACAATACATATCGTCTAGTATTGGACTACAGACATCTAAACTCTTGTTGCAAAACTTTTGCAGTACAGAATGCACACAGTGCAGCATTAATGAATAACATTGTGCATAAAAAATATAAAACCACAATATTTCCAACGGTTTCTTCTGTCAAAACATTGCACCTGAAAGCAGGTACTTGACAGCTTTCTCAATTATGGGGACACAGCGTCACTTCTGTTGTCTCCTCCAGGGATTCAAGAATAGTCCGGGGTTATTTTCAGCCAGAGTAACAGAGCTACTACAAACGTATGATGATGAGGCATTATCTTATGTCGATGACATCTATCTGACAGATGATGACTTGGACAGGCACTGGAACAGAGTGAATACCATAATATTTGGCTTTGCATCTGAAGGGTATACATTCAACTTTAAAAAATCAAGAATTGCCCACCTCAACGTCCTATTCTTAGGATAAGACTTGTCAAGTGAAGGCAAGAGCCTGGCAGCAAACTTTTTAGAGAAATGTGCGCTGCTCCAACCCCCAAAAATGCTGAAAAACTAAGTCAATTCTAGATTTCCTGAATTTCGAAAGAACTTACATTCTAAATTACGCGGAAAGGGTTAAACCTCTCTACGAATTAATGAAACCTGATTTCAAAACAACTAATTGGACTCAAAAACACAAAGAAATTTTACGTTCAGTGCAAACAGACATGTTAGCAACAACACATTTACAGACACTCGTAAACGTACGCAACCTTGTAATCAGAATAATCCCAGGAAGATGCAAATTCACGTACTTAACCTTTAATGAAGGTGAAAAAGTACCACTTGCTTACAAATCACACTTGTACATACAAGCTGAAATGAAATACACTTCAACAGAAAAAATTCTGACAGCGGTTCAAACTGCAATAGCAAAAGAGAGCTCTCGCACAGGATAAACGTATAATGGTCGTTAGTCCTGTACCTGCCTTAGAGGCAGTGACAAAAGCAAGCATTCTGAATGCAAAAGCTTTACATCCGAGATGTATACAATGGGTTAACTCTCTTGCTGCAACAGACGTTAAATACGTTTTTGACCCCTACTTAAAAACTCAGCAATTATTACAATACGAACAAGAATGTAATCTGCCCACTGAGATTCTGCCTCTGGAACAGTACGAATGTATAATCTATACAGACGAATCAGCACAGCCCGCAATTGGGGGTAAACAAGCTTATAGTGCTGCGTGCGCGATTGTTAAAGGTCGCTGGCGCAATGGTAAATTCCGACCTATGGTCACAAAAACGCAATCTCTCGGAGACTGTACAGCTCAGCGAGCTGAACTATAGGCTTTCAAGATGGCGCTTGAAAATACTGATCGCAAATTCTCCACACTCATAGTGTGTGATTCGTATTACTGCGTCCAGTCTTACAATGAATACTTGCAGAACTGGGTTCAAAACGGTTTCAAAGATGCTCAAGGTGGCACAATCAAGCATAAATTGCTTTGGGAACAAGTAGTTCTGTTACAGAAAGAACTGCAAAAGACTCACGTGATCCATACACTGAGTCATCAGCGTGATGGTGTTCACGTTGCAGGGAATTCATTGGCTGATGAGGCCGCGAAGGTAGCTGCGCAAACTGCTTCCGTAGCTGCAATCACTCGTTCTAAAACAAAAATAGACAGCGAAATAATGCAGGCTGTTGCCGCTTCCAATAAAGACAGCGGTAAAACGTTACCGAAAGGCTTTCCACTTAAGTACTCCTATATAACTGATGCAAATGATGTTCCTTTTGCTCGAATCCCTGGAGTGGGAGATAGAGTAATTCCAAACATGGAACATAGATTAGGACTAATCTTAGCAGCACATGAGGTCTTGCCTCTGCACACGCAGGTGTTTCCGCCACAGTCTCCTTATTAAAACAAAGATACTGGTGGCCGTGCATGAGGAAACAGACCAGAAACTATGTTTTGGAATGTGAAATCTGCCAGAAAATGAAGGTTTCAACGGTAAAACGCCCCTTCTGATTTCAGATAAACCATTAGCATGTGTTTACCTGGACCACTGTGGTCCGTTACAAAGGGATGGCAACTATAAATATATCATGGTCGCAGTGTATTCATGCTCAAGATTCATTTGGATGTGGCCTCAGCGCTCGGCTGATGCCTGAACTGTTATAAAAGATTTGCGAGTCTTCATCGGCACATACGCAATTGGCACGCTACATTCTGACTAGGGACCTGCGTTTAGCTCTCGAGCTTACAAAGAGGCCATGGCCAATCTGGGTGTTGCATTGCGGTATTCAAGTCCATTCTATTCCTGAGTGAAATTCGGTAGTGGAAAGAAAAAAACGGGACATAAAGCAATCTAGAACAGCTAGGGTATTAGGTTCGGGTGATGGGTGGGTCAAACATCTAATAAGTGTCCAACATAGTTTAAACAATCTGCCAAGACATTCTCTGGGTGGAATCAATCCATATGAAATCCTTTCTGGTACTAGAATGCTTATCAAGGACCTCGATCGTTACACTTCAGTGTTAGAACAAAAACCCTTTGATATCAAAGACCGTTTGGCTGTTTTGCAGGACTTAAATGAAACAAGAAAAAGTCTAAGCAACACATTGCAGAAGCCAATGACCACTGAAGAAAAACTACCTGTCCCAGCAAGGCCTGTCTGAATTCCAAAGATTGGGGATCAAGTCAGAAAAGATCGCGAATAAGAAGGAATTTGGGCCTTCTTACAGAAAACCAGTACCGGTGCTAGCAATCCACGGATCTAGAACAGTGTTAAAGCCGCTCCTTGCTGGAAGAAAGGAGAACCGGTACGTATCCATCGATCTGGAAAAACCACATCATGTGTCCGATAATAAGTAGTAGGCCCAGTGGACTCCAAAGATGTAGCAGAAGACCAAATCTTGCTACTATCCAAGAGGTTCAAACTGAGAGACTCATCACCTTTGAAGAATCTGCAGTGAGTAAAGAAGGACTATGCAACAAAGCCATGGAACTTGTGCCTCTTGAGACCCAAATAAGTTTGTCAAGACACTCCTGTCTACAATGATATAGCCTCTGACTATACTAATATGACAAGGGATCAAGCAGCTCTAGCGATTTCAAGTAATCCTGATGCAATACCAGTTGACAGAACTGCCTCGCTATTTCATCAACTTTGACACGTTTTCTGAGGATCCTTGTAAACCGGAAATAAAGCCAGCAAATAACACTTTTAAAGACCAAGTAACAGAACTTTTACAGCAACTTGAAAAAACATATCTAGTTTCACCATGGGTTGAATTTTGGATTGTGCTAGGCGTATTTTTTCTCCTACTTTGGCTAATCCTTGTATTATCTCTGGGGATGCTGATAAATGGGAAATCTAGTAAAATAGACACAAAGTAAGAACATCAGCTTGCTCCTGAAGCCACACATCATCTCATCGTGAACGAAGAGACTTGACATCAGTGAACATCACAGCAGTTCCTATACCTGGTGGTATAGCATGGGACAGAACTGATTACAACATTTTTGGCCCGGCAGAGCTGTTGAAGATTCCACATCAATTCAAGGTTTCCTTGAGTAATTTTGTTTCACCCAGCACATTTTCTGATGATTGGGACTTTGAGACTGTTAATAATATGATGTCAGATTTAGAGATGTCTGCAAAATGTACAAAACATTAATATTTAGAAGGTTCATCAGATTATGAACAAATGTATTGTTTTAATCATTATGGTCATCGTTATTTGCACAAATCGGCAAACCCTAGAAATGTTTATACCTTCAATCAATGGGAACATTGTCCAAGGACACCAAAAGGTAGCTCAAAAACATTCTATGAAAAATGTCCATACTTTTCAGGTTTTAATGTTTCAAATCCAGAAACGTTTGACTTTAGAAATGCTAATAAGACAGGAATGAAAAGTATGTTGACTAATACGAAGCAAATTTATTCTGCGGCCTTTTATGCTCAGTTGTCTACTTTAGGCTTTGACTTTTGGAAAAAGAACATTGAGACAAAAACTGTCTGGGGCACAAAAGACTGGCAGGTGCAGGGATTAGAAACTTTATTTCGAGCCTGCATTATCCCTGAACAAATAATGTTTTTGAATGACACTGTTCAACAGACATCCTGTCTTGGCCTAGCCAAGATAAAATATTTAAACAATCCTTCCATACCTACACCCACACAGGATAGTAAGAACACTACGGCGGGGGTGGTCGACGTAAAAACAATTTTACTTAAAAACAGAACTGAATCTGATTGGAAAAAATGGTTAATATGGCCCACAGACACAAACAACTGTCACGATAGATTCCTGAACAAGACACAAGGATTTACAGTAACTAGGCCAGACCCAAGATATGTCCAGAGACAACAACCGGGGACAGTAACAACATACAGTGTAGGAAAACTGTGCCTTGAATGGCTGCAAAAATCTACACTTACAGATGTAAAACAACACTTAACTTTCCTTAAAGATGGTGTTGATTTAAGGGACTTCTTACAAGGTCCTGCAAAACAACGTTATAGACCTTTCATATACGCAGTTATATATGCCATTTATAATGAAGCTTGGAAAGCGACACAAGCAGAGACTGCAGAACGAATACAAGAAATTGATCATATTAAGTTTAGAGAAAGCTCTCTCTGTAGTTGACAATGGGTTAACGACTCTGTCATCCAGAATTTATTTTTTGGACAGCATTGTATCCTCTGCCATAGACATAATGGAACAGGACTTGCTCATGCTACAGCATGGACAGTCACAATTACCTTCTATAATGTTTTTAGGCTGGACGTTACAAAATCTTCATTCTGGATATGTGCCATGGCGTCTAATCAACACCATGTCATTGCTTTCTGTATTTAACCTTACAGATAAACAAATAACTTTGGCACAAAGAGGAGCAGACTATACAGTGCTGAGCATTGAAAAACTGGAAAGATTACCATTAACTGTTTCTGAGAAGCCAGCAACGGAATGGATAATACATGGAACAATCACTCTGCCTGTCACGATTGTCCACTTTCAATATTGTTTGAAACATATACCAGTGGGCGTGTATGAAAGGTTGGGTAAGGAACACATAAAGTCAACCTGGGAAATACCATACACACACAAATGTTGGAGTGGGGGAAAAGAATTATTTCTTAGTGGTACAAACTGTAAAAATGCACTAAGCGGTACACTTCTATGTCAGGGTATTAATTTACATGGAGCCTGCGATGGTTCTTCGACCAACTTATCCTGCCACCTGCAAGGTTCTCCGGCCGCTGTGATAGATCCAATTTTTAGGCAGCTTTCCAATGACAGCTACATAATGTTGAATGATAACAGCTGTTGTGGAATGATGCCAGGAATAGCCTATCTCGTAACTGTGTCAGCCAGGGTCACTTGTTGTATGCAAGTATTGTTTCCTAAAGCTAAGACAGACCGGTAGTCGCCGTTATGGCCTTTACTGAACATCTTTCCTATTCGAATTGATACTTTAAGCAGAATGAAAGCCATTCTTTTACAAAAAACGGTGCCACTGACCTCGTCCAAAGAGACGTATGATCTGCAAGTTGCAAGGTCCTCTGCAGAGATACATGCCCTATTATCAACAAACTGCCCCATACATTTTGCAGAAATGTTAGGTCGTATCTTAAACATGTCTGATACCAGTGGTACTGTGCATGTATTTAAAACGTTTTTTCAGGACTGATATCACCTTTTGAAGCAGTCCTCTGCATATTTCTAAACTTCGTGCACTCGGTGTTTGGCGGATTGCCTCTCGTTTTGAGACTAGCAGCAGCAATATTATTTTTACTACTACTGCTTTGATATGGCAAGCCATTCCACCAGCGACGCCCAGATCACCATGTAGAACACCCTTGTGGCGATGAGTTGTCGTGCGCGCATAATCCAGATCTTGAACTTGGCTCGTTTGAGAGATCTGAATACCACATGGTTTCTATCATTCAGACCAATCTGGCAAGATTGCATCTTACCTGTTCTACGATGCCTGCTATGTGGAGAAGAATGCGTATTGGACATCTGTCTAACACTTGGGTAACGGCTCATGCATTGTGTTGTTTCCAACGGCTACCAATCATGATGACGGCATTCATTGAGATCTCACAGACGCAGTCTGCTGACGGTGAGATACGTGGATCGACAGGCACACAGGTACCATCACCATCTCCTTCGAACATTGCTAATGCAGCTAACGCTGACGGCGATGCTTCACATTTTTGTGCAATCTATTTACTTAATGAAGTGGTCCAACTTTCACCAACTGTGGTAGACGATTTCTTTGCCAGCTTAGAAGATTTGATGTTTTCTCCTAACAACGAGAATTACTTTTGAAATTAGCACACAGCATTCTGATGAACTCTAAATTTGACCTTTGTTTTTCAAAATAAAAACTCTAACTTTGGAACTCTATTTTTCTACGATTTGATTTTTTTCCAAAATTTAACTTTTTTCTTTTGTAGCACAACATAATCTGCTTAAAGTAGAACTATTCTTAGAGAACAAAAAATGTTTGAATACTTCCAGAGTGACAATATTTGATCTTGTTCAAAACCTAAACCGTTTATATATTCTGTCATGAAATGGTCTCGACTTTCTCTTCTGTATTAAGAGCCATTTCATAAATGTTATTTCATGATTCATTCGGATAGCATTTCCAATATCATAACATATTCTTTGAATGACAATATTGCTTTTAAAATACGTACAGCACAGATGCTCTTTTTCGTGTACAACCATTTCAAATGCATTTTATGTATTTTGGGAGGGATTTTTACACATCATGCTTTAGATATGTTTTTAAAATGCTTAGAATTTAGTACTTTCGAACATAATAAAGTGGAGTGGGTGTTATATAGCGTTTTAGGACCCAAGTGAAATTTTCCAGATTCATGCCCTTATATAGGTACAACTCACCTTGCCCTTATCGAGGCATAGAAATCATACCCATATTTAGACATAGCCCATGCAGTCCAAATACAGGCATGGCTACTTCCACTAGTGCCAAAAAGCCACAACGATTTCTTGGCAAACTTGGCTTCAGCAGTCAGGGACATCCCCTTTCTTGAATATTGATTTGTCCTAGAAATCATGGCGTTTTCAAAGTACTACCATTCCCTTGGGGTTCTTTGGTGACTTTATTATGTCCGACTTTATGTCAAATCAGGCACCTTCAAGGTATAAATATGCCTACACTTGCTCTAGCAAACACACGGTGGTTTGGAGCAGTTCGACTATCTACTTGCCCGACGCAGCCCGCAACAGCAAGTGTTGAAGGAAGCCGACCCTCCAGCTGACGCACTGACAGAGAGGCTGCCCTTCTCTCGCTGAGAATCCAGCTCCAGTATTTCCAAGCTCTCCTTGCGTGGTGTTGAAAAATCGAGTCCCGAGACAGAGATACCAGACCTCCTTCATTCTAAACCAAGGTACGGAGCTGATTAGACCCTAAGAGAAATCTTGGATAGATTCTTGGCAAAAAGAATACTAAGCAAAACAATACATTAGGGAAGGGTCCTAGGGAATATTTTAAGACCTGGCGTGGACACAGCCCCAAATTCTAACTACATTACATATAAGATGTCCACAGATCTAACAACAAAAGGCTACCTCAACAAAACGCAATACTAAAAAACCAGCAAAACTAAAGATCTAAGTGTGTTAATGATCATGGAGTTTTCCTTAAGAGTAAGGATACCCATCAGTCGCCACTCGGTACTGCCCTAGTCATCATCTGGGACTCATTTGGACATTACCATTGTGAAGCATAAATGATGCATACAGGACTTGATGAAATGTCCTACAACAAATTATGAATCACTAGACGGTCCTTAAGATGTTAACTAGTGATCATATGTGATGGGTAGAAAGGAATTGCAGTGCATGTGAGTATAAAAAGTGAATTAAGATTGGGTAAGTGAGAGACACAATATTTAATTCTTTTCGCTCAATTGCCCAAGATTAAAAACAGAGAAAAATAAGGCAGTTTCAACAAATGTCTGCCAGGGTTATTATTAGTTCGACATGTTTCAGCAATATAAATGGACCCTTCTGTCCTTGCCTTCCTCAGGACCTTCAAAAATAATTCCTACTGCAATGTGCAAATTCAACAAAAAATGTGTGTATTAGAAATTAAGAAAATAGTTTCACCTGATATCCTAGGTGTCTAATGATTTCCTTATGCATGTGATTGGCCACTATTTTGCAGGAGAAAAAGGCCTCACCTCATCTGGCTTCGGCTCAGGGAGAGGAAGCACCGCTCTGTCAGTCGGTACTTCTCGCCGGCTTCCAAGCCGTCTCGGGGAGGCCTCCCCTGAAACTATTTTCTTCATTTCTAATACACACATTTTTTGTTGAATTTGCACATTGCCGTAGCAATTATTTTTGAAGGTCTACAGAAGGCGAAGATGAATGAATGATAAATGGGCATGGTGGACATGCCATGGTTGGAGGTGTGGAGCTGCATGAAGAACGTCCACTGTGGGGCAAAGCAAGAATATACAAACAAAAAGTGTATTCGCTGTTGAGTGTGAGGGCAGACTTAAGAGGTTTGTAAACATGGATAAATCTGGCATTAGGAATTATGTTTAATCACCTGATCCCAGGGATTTCACTTTTTAGACCTTTTATGGAGGTCTCTAGAGTAAAGATGCAAAAGACCTCTCTCCGTTTTCTGATCTGGGTGCTGCTGCTCCCCATGTTGATGTGGATTTTCTCCAAGATCAACCATCTTATGTCATTCATGTTATGTTGTGCCTCTATAAAGTATTTGACAAACAAGTTACTTACCTTCGATAACGATGAATCTGTAAGAAACATTAGTTAGTGATAGATTCCTTACCTTAGAATTACCACCAGGCGTCAGACTGGATCCGAAAAGTTTCCGTCAGTAGTACCCCTGCGTGTCAGGCGTCATCGCGCGGCTCCGCGTATGTCATTGGTGTCGTAGTCGCAGAGATGACGTCGCTGGAGCTACTTAGACGCGCCCACGCACACTGTAGTCAGTTCTGTACACGACTTTCCGCGCCAGGAATTTAGAGCCATGCAAGATACTGACCACTGGTGCATTGAAACTAGGGCCCTGAAATTAATGACCTTAACCCTAGAAATCAGTTTGTAGAACGGGGAGGATGGGTGGGGCGGTAAGGAATATTATCACTAACTAATGTTACTTACAGATGTGTCGTTACCGAAGGTAAGTAACTTGTTCATCTGAAAGAAAAACATTAGTGATAGATTCCTTACCTTAGAATAGGTACCCCAGCAATACCAACCCCAGTGGTGGGTCTGCGAACCAAGATCACACCAGAAAGTCACACAGAACAGAACAGCCAAAGAAGCTGTGTCTCCGGACTTGACTGTCAAGGCAATAATGCTTAGTAAAAGTGTGCAGTGAGGCCCACGTGGCTGCCTGACGGATGTCTTGCAGGGGGACACCACGTCCCAATGCAGTAGTAGCTGCTGTCGCCCAGGTAGAATGGGCGCGCAACCCCACCGGAGGCTCCTTTTTAGCCAGAGAATAACAGACCTTAATACATAAGACGACCCAACGGGAGAAAATACTCTTGTGTACAGCCCAGCCTTTCTTGGCGCCTAAATAGCCAACAAAGAGCTGGTCATCCACCCTGAACTGTTATGTGCGATTCAGGTAGAATGAGAGTGCATTTTTGGGTCCAGACAGTGGAGCCTCTCTTCCTCTCTGGAAAGGTGCGGAGGAGGAAAGAAAGTGGGCAAGATGATAGTTTGCTCGATGTGAAAGGCAGTGACAACCTTTGGCAAGAAGGATGGACGAGTGCGAAGCACGACCTTATCTGGATGAACCGACAAAAAGGGAGGCTTACAGGAAAGGACCTGGAGCTCACTCACGCGCCTAGCGGAGATGATGGCAATCAGGAAAGCAGTCTTCAAAGTCAATAAACAAAGAGGACAGTTGAGAAGTGGCTCAAAAGGAGCGCACATCAAATTTTAAGAACTAGATTCAAGTCCCACTGCGGCATAACAAACGGAATAGGAGGGAAAAGGTGTGTAATGCCTTTGAGAAATCTATTTACAACAGGGGACTTAATAAGAGAGGGCTGATCAGGGAGCCTGAGAAAGGCCAAAATCGCAGAAAGGTAGCCCTTAATAGTGCCCAGAGCAGAATCCTGCTGGGCCAGAGAAAGAAGGAACAAAAAGACTTCTGAAAGAGGGGCAGAAAGAGGATCCACAGCCTTTGCTGTGCACAATGCCACAAATTTGTTCCACCTGTAGGCGTATACCGATTTAGTGGAGGGACGTCTGGCTGCCAGAATGAGATCACAGCCTTCAGGAGACAAGACAAATGGAATCAGCTGTTGCTGCTCAATCTCCACGCATATAGGTGGAGGCTGGACAGGTTCAAGTGGAGGACTGTCCCAGGCTGCTGCGACAGAAGATCCTCCCGAAGAGGTAGTTGGATCGGGGGATCCATGCTCATACTGAGTAGCTAGGGATACCAAACTCTTCGAGCCCAATCCGGGGCCACAAGAATGAGTTGGGCCCGGCCGCGCCTGATCTTCTTCAGCACTCTGGGTAGAAGTGGAATAGGTGGAAAGGCGTACAATAGACCGCAGCTCCACTCTTGATGCTGCGCTCACTGGAACTTCAGGTCCCACTGCAGAGCGCGCATATGCCATCTGGCATGATTGGTCAGCAGGAGGCCATGAGGCCCAGCAGCTTCAAGGTCATCCTGACTGAAACCAAGAACAAGGGCTGAAAGATTGGAATCATAGCCCGAATGTCCTGGACTCGCTGCTTGGGAGGATAAACCCGAAACTGCGCCGTGTCTAAAACCGCTCCGATAAAGAGGAGCTTCTGTGAGGGAATCAGGTGCGACTTCGGCACGTTGATGGAGAACCCCAGCAAAGGCAGGAGGTCGGCCGTAGTCTGGAGGTGGGAGACGACTACCTGGGGCAAGCCCGCCTTCAACAACCAGTTGTCGAGATAGGGGAAGTCTGAAACTCCTGATCTGCGCAGATGAGCTGCGACCACCGCCATCACTTGAACACCTGAGGGGCACTGGTAAGGCCGAAGGGGAGCACGGTGAACTGAAAAGAGCGTGTGGCCTACCATGAACCGTAGGTAAGGCCGGCAGGACGGGGATATGAAAATAAGCGTCCTGCAAGTCCACCGCCACCATCCAGTCTTGCGGATCTAGGGCAGACAAGACCTGAGCAAGTGTGAGCATCTTGAACTTCTCCTTCCGGAGGAAGCAATTGACGTTCCGAAGGTCTAAGATTGGACGCAGGCCCTAGTCCTTCTTTGGAACCAAGAAGTAATGGGAGTAACAACCACAACCTACTTCTGGCATTGGAACGCGCTCGATAGCCCCCTTGGCCAAGAGGGCCCCAACTTCCTGCTGGTGAAGTTTCAAGTGATCTCCCGACATGTGGTGGTACTGTGCTGGCATGGCTGGAGGGATAGTATCGAAGGGGAGGGAGTAACCCCTTCGGACTATCTGCAAAACTCACCTTCCGAGGTGATTATGGCAAATCCCGCCACACACTGGCATTTAGTGGACCTGAAAAATCCGACTAGGAAGGTTTAAAGGCAGTGGCGGCAGGGAAGGTGGTTGACTGACCCGCCCGCTAACGCTGGGTCCCACGTCCACCGTTGCACAGAGACTGTTACTGCGCAGGCCTGTGGCTCTGAAACAAACTTCTTTGGGTGCCCCTTCCTTGGCTACTAAAGGCGCAAAAAGCAGTAGCGGAAGGTGTGCGCGTGGCCGAAAGGCCTAAGGACTTGGCCGTAGCCCGTGAGTCCTTAAGATGCTCCAAAGAACTGTCTGCCTTGTCGCCAAAAACGGTACAAAAGGGGGTGGTGATGGACGGAGCATCTGAATCAATCAAACACTCACACCCAGTCAAAAGATCTGGGTTTAATCCATCACCGTTCTTTAGCCCACTCTGCCACCCCAGTTCAGACATGGCTATATGCAAATCAGTCTGACCCTGTGCCTCATGGGAACAGTCCAGCCCGAACTGCCAAGCCATGTCTTCCCTGCACCGGAAACAAGCTTCCGAGGACCGGTTTCTGGCATTCCAGCCGTCTTCAGCCCGGTTTGCTTGAATCCAGTGGCAAAGTGAGCAAGAGACTCACGTCTGAGCATACCCTGCCACACTTATGGCGGCCAAAAGCGGTACAAAAGGGGGTGGTGATGGACGGAGCATCTGAATCAATCAAACACTCACACCCAGTCAAAAGATCTGGGTTTAATCCAGCACCATTCTTTAGCCCACTCTGCCACCCCAGTTCAGACATGGCTATATGCAAATCAGTCTGACCCTGTGCCTCATGGGAACAATCCAGCCCGAACTGCCAAGCCATGTCTTCCCTGCACCGGAAACAAGCTTCCGAGGACCGGTTTCTGGCATGCCAGCCGTCTTCAGCCCGGCTTGCTTGAATCCAGTGGCAAAGTGAGCAAGGGACTCACGTCTGAGCATACCCTGCCACACTTATGGCGGCCAAAAGCGGTACAAAAGGGGGTGGTGATGGACGGAGCATCTGAATCAATCAACACTCACACCCAGTCAAAAGATCTGGGTTTATTCCATCAACGTTCTTTAGCCCACTCTGCCACCCCAGTTCAAAAAGGCGAGTGCCATCAAAGGGTATGTCCATCAGAGTGTTCTGGACATCTCAAGAAAAGCCAGTTGTCCTCAGTCAGGCGTGGCGGTGTAGCGCCACTGTCATGGAAATCGCCCTGCCCAGCGAGTCACCGGTGTCAAGGCCTGCATCTCTCCCCTCAGCAATAGCTTGGGAGAGCACCGTCCAGGCCTCCTCCAGACACTGAGGCAGCACCTGCGCAACCGTGTCCCACACAGAATGGAAATAACGGCCCAAGAGGAATGCGGTGTCACAGCCCGCAGCCCTGAATTGGCGGAAGTAAAAATGTTCTTCTCAAACTGTTCCAGTTTCTCAGATTCCTTGTCTGGAGGTGCGGAAGGGAATGCTCTTGGGGACGCAGAGGCTTGGATGGCCATGCTCTCAGGGGTTGGGTGTTGGGGGAGGAAAATGGGGTCGCCCGGGGCCAGGTGATGGCATCGGGCCATGTTCTTATCCACAGGAGCCCCTGTTTTGGGCCTGGACCAGGTGCCCAAAAGAACGTCTGAAAGTGCATCATTAAAGGGCATCAGCGGCTCCGTATATGAAGATGCTGGCCGGAGCACTACTGCCTGGAGGTTAGTCCTGTCAGCCACTGAAGGGGGCTCGAGGTGGAAAGCCTCGGCTGATCTACGCAACACCACAGAATATGTACCACCTTCCTCCGTAGCCACAGTAGAAGGAGACAGTGTGCCAGGTCTGAAGTAAAATTCAATTCACCTGCATCATCCAAATCCTCTTCCCAGTCCGGGTCTAATTTGCACTGGGCTGCAAGAAGGTCCTCAGACCCCTCTTCGTCCTCCCCAACCTGCTGGCCAGGTGGAAAAGAGGGAGGAGGATGGAGATGGGGATAGTAATTCCCTAACGGCATCGGAATCTGCATAGATCGACACCGGTCCGGCACCGTCTCCATGTCGGGGTGGAAGCCGGAGAGCCGGGCAACGTCGGTGGAGGTCCTAGGAGGCCAACCGACATCGGCTGGGATCCATGCACGGATCCATGGGGGTCTCTTGGCGTCGAGACCGGAATCGTCAACAACGTCAGGCTGAAGCTGACAACGTTGAAGCCCAGTTGGACCAGCGGGGCCCGAAGGCGTGCCGACGGGGCCTGATGGCCCAAAGATTCGTGCCATGGCTAACAGGAATTACTGCAACTGGGCCGGAGTCGCCGATGGACCTGGAAAGAGCGGGTAGGCCATCAGCAACTGCTTAGGCTCCGCCCGAGTGATACCACCCGCACCCTTGTCGCGCGACAGGCAAAGAGCGATGACTCTTCTTTGACTTCTTTTGCTTCGCCTTACCTGACTCCGAGTGCTAAGACTTCATCGCATGATGGTGATGGCGGCTCTGCGACCAGTCCCTCGAGCTCCCATGGGACAGGGACCTTTAATGGCGCGGAGCCGTCTCCCAGGCCTCCAGCAACTTTCTTGACCGCTCGCCCAGTTTTTCGGAGCCATGACTCGGCATTCGGAGCACGACTCGGAGTTGTGGTCTTGCCCTAGGCAGTAGACACTCACGGTGCGGGACCATCACGACATTGTGTGGGACAAGCTGCGGAAGACTTAAAATGGGCATCCCTATACACCAAGAGTCGAAGACTCGAAAAACAGAGACAAAAAGTCCCAAAAATAACTATCAAAAAGTGATTGGGGATACCACTCTCCAGATCTGCGCTTACTGGCACGGAAAAAGAAAGAACTGACGTCAGGGTGCGTGGGTGCGAGGGTGCGTCTAAGTAGCTCCAGCGACGTCATCTCAGCGACTACGATGCCAAGGACGTACACGGAGCCGCACGGCGACGCCTACTAATGCGCAGGGGTACTGCTGACGAAAATTTTCCGGATCCAGTCAGATTTTTTTTTAAATATCTTTATTGCATTTTTTCTTTTTCCTGATACATATAAACTAAACATTGGTACATGTCGCACTTTTCACAAGATCATTGTTGCTATGCCACCGTATAAACAAATCTAGGTATTCCCATCTTACAATCATAGCATAGTTTGCATCTGCATCACAGGAGTTGATGTGCATTTGTAGATTAGCATGGGTATAAACAGCCCACGCATACCGCCACCTCTAATTGGAGAGCAGGACTTGTCTACCACATGTACCTCTTCTCAACAGGGGTTCAATATGCAGGTGTAACAATAGTAACAGGTGCATGGCCCATACGTAGCTCAGCTTTAGGATCACAATATACAATGTTGCATGGGCAATAAAAAGTGAATGCCATAACTGATTGCGAGATATCTTCATTTTGTAACATTTTAACCACAGCTAATGAAAATAAAGTAAGATCAAAAGAAAAGGAGATATCAAATGCGTAAAGGAATATGCATCTAGTATGTTAGGTGCCGCTCGAGTTTAGTTTTGCCTAGGCTTGAGTGTTCGTAGTGGATGTGAGCTGCTTTTCCTGTACTATGTCCAGTCACATGGACTCCAGGGCATCTTGTGTCTGAAGTCGTGTCTATGAGGTGTCATGAAGGAATGTGGGGTCATTGCCTAACCCGACAGCTATGTCCGAGGTGTCTTGTGAGTACAGCATATCTGTGTTACCCAGGCGACATGCTAGACATTATCCCCTGCTTTTTGCGTGGGTGGGTGTATGTAATGTAGCATTAGTGTGTGTAAGGGTTTTAAAGATATCATCCCAGGTCTGTGCGATGGGATACTTACGCAACCCGGCCATTTCTTCCCCATGCAGAATAATGCTCTCTGCCTGTGCCCAGACCTCTAGGGATTTTAACCAGTGGGGTGCCTCCGGAGCATCCTTGTGTTTCCACCTCCTGGTTATCAATCGCTTCGGGGTTATTAGGCCCAGGTCACGAAATCTAGAGTTTACTTTGTTAGCTTTTGTTCGTTTAATCCCAGAATACAGACCTCCCATGTGTTGGCTACTTCGGTGCTAGGGCTGCTTGTATGTGTCTCCATTATCTTGCGCCAGTAGGAGAGAAGTAGGGGGCAGGCCAAAGCATATATAGTAGGTCAGCGCCTAGAAGACAGCATCTCGGACAATCGTAGGTGTTGATGTTAAAGTATTTATTGATCTTGTCTTGCGAGAGATACGCTCTGTGCAATATGTATGTTTGTATAAGCTTAAATCGTGAATTGCGTGGTATGTGTGTGGCGTTGGCTAAGACACGTTCCCATTCCTTATCGGTCCAGGGTTGGCCTCTGTCCTCAGTCCAACGTGCACAGAGTCACTGTGGTGGCTTTAATACATGAGTAAGCAGGGCCTGCACTAGCCAGTGGATCACATGTGGTCCCTCCCCCATCACATGCAGATACTGTAATAACTGATGTTTCGGTGGTTCATTTGTCAAGTCTCCCCATGCTAGCATCAGCGTCCGTATGATGGCTGCATGTAGTAGGAACTGACCCACCCGTAAACCGTTATCCGCTGTCAGGGTTGCAAAAGGCAAAAGGGCACCTTCCGCGTTGAGGTCCCCTAGCGTCTCCACTTTCGGAGCCAGGCTGATGCCTGGGGGTAATTCTTAGGTAAGGAATCTATTACTAACATGTTTCTTTCAGATCAGTGGTGCACTGCAATTCTTGGTGCAAATGGCTGACCGATGTTCTGTCAGTCTTGTCACCATGCTATGCAAAGTTTCCCCTATGTAACCCAAATTGCAGGGACACAGAAGTAGATCTATATCTATACTGCTATTATAAAGAGAGAACTGGGAACCTTTGAGGCGGGTAAACTCGGGAACCACAGCGCCAATCCAAACACCCGTTACATCATTGTGATTGTCAGGGTCTGCAGATGGACATAGGCTATATAAAATAAAATAATATACGTTCTTTAAAAAATTTATGATAAAAAAAAGTAGTCCCTTAGAAGTAGCGCCGGCCGCGACGTGCGTGCTGACATCAGGAGCGCGGAGAGGAGCGGCGTACAGGAGCGCGAGGAGGAGCGGCGGACATGAGCGCGGGGAGGAGCGGCGGACAGGCGGGGAGGAGCGCCGGACAGGCGGGGAGTGGTGGACAGGCGGGGAGGAGCGGTGAACTCAGGAGCGTTGGGAGGAGCGGCAGCTGAGGTAGGTGAAGCAGCCGCGGGTGCGCTCCGAGGGACCCACGGACAACGTCGGGGCGGGCGGGGGCCCTGAAGCCTGATTGCTCCCACGGACAACGTCGGGGCCGGCGGGGGCCCTGAAGCCTGATTGCTCCCGGACAACGTCGGGACGGGCTGCTAGTATATGATATTGCTCTTCTTACAGTTAGTGAGTATTTTCAATATTATGTCCACCTTATTGATGTTGTACCTGTTGGTTTCAATGACAGAACATGCATTTGTAATGGCTTATGGGGGGTGGGTTCCCTGTTATAGTCGTCTGAATGGCAGAGATTGAAGTAACTATGCAAGATCTTACTACTAAGTCGTTGGGATTTTTTTGTTGCGTCTGTGAGCAAAAAGGGGCCTGGGTATCAGATTTTCTTTCTCTCTCTCTGTGTTAAGGACATGCCAGTGAGAATTGATAATATGGTGTATTTTTTCATTCATGGTGGAGTGACGAGTCACGAACACCAGTTTCGATCGCTGGTTCCATTCTTGTTTCTGGAGCAGATGTTGTCTGTCATAATACTTTGCTCCTTTGTATGAGTCACGTATTAGTCTTTTTGGATACCCTCTGGCTAAAAACGTAGCGTTCATTTCCAGTGCCCATTGATCAAAATCAGTTAAGTTTGTGCAATTCCTGCGAAGGCGCAGGAATTGGCCAAATGGGATGCTGTGTTTTTGGAAATGGTAGCTCTCGAAGTGTAAGTGTGTTTTTGGATGTAGGTTTTACGTACAGATCATCCTCCAGATGTTGTTGGTTCTGTCTGATACTGATGTCCAGATATTCTACACACTCATTGCTGGAACATGTTACTGTCACAAGGATTCAACCATGACATGAATTCAGATAGTTCGTCCTTCTGTCCCGTCCAGATGAAGAAAATGTCTTCTGTGTACCTAGACCAGTTGTTTATAGACTCACTAAAAGGCTCAATCTCATAGTAGACAAACTGTGTTTCAAATTGTGCCATATAAATGTTCGCGACTGTATGGGCACAGGAAGCCCACATGCTCACTCCCTTTGTTTGTTTGAAGAGCAAACCATTAAATTCAAATGTGTTTTCTCATAAAATGATATCAAGACACCCCAAAATGAATGGCTTTGGACAATCAATCTGGTATTCTTGTATAAACCATGATACCGCCTCTATAGCTTCTGTTTGGAGATGTTACAGTACAGTCCCTCTATGTCCATGGTCACCAAGGTGTCTCTCAAAGGGTTAAAGGGCAGATGTTCAACTTTATTTATGATCTCTCATGTGCCTTGCACATAGGATCGATTTTTTTGGAACATGAGGTCTGAGTATGGAGTCCACGTATTTAGACAAGGGTTCAGTCAAAGAACCTATTGGAGTTACAATAGGTCTGTAAGGTGGATCATGACTGTTCTTGTGGATTTTCGGGATCCCATAATGGCAGGCATTTTGGGTTTTGCTATGTTCAGATATTCCCATTCTTTATCACATATTTGATTTTGTTGGAGTGCTCTGGTGGTCATGTTCAGAATGGTTCTCTTCGCTCACTTAATAGCTGTCTTCATTTTTCTGTTCACCAAATGCTCAAAGATGGCTATCTCTGACCCCACTTGGTCTAAGCTAGGTAAGAAAGTGGACGCCGGGGCAAGCTGAATTATTTGGCCCTTTGATGGCCTTCACCTATACGGCGACAAGGCAGACACCGCGCAGGAGCGCTTTAAGGACTCTCGGGCTACGGCCAGGTTCTTGGGCCTCCTCACCACCCTCTTTGCGCAGTCTGCTTTTTGCCCCTTTCGAGGCTACGAAAGATGTCCACACCCAGGGCCACAGGCCGGCGCAAGCTGTTTAGACCCTGCGTGCCTGGGGACGTGAGAACCAACACCGTGGTTTTGGGGGCCAGCGGGCAGGCCAGTCCACCACAGCACCCTCTGCAGCAGCCGCCAAACCCTCCTAGTCTGACCTTTCAGGGCCACCAAACGCCAGTGGGCGGCAGGATTCACCATCACCTCCTCCACTGGCTCAACATCACGTCGGACAGGTGGGTTTTGCAGATATTCGGAAGGGACTACTCCCTCTCCTTCGAGCCTACCCCTCCATCCATGCCACCTCAGTACCATTGCATGTTGGAGGATCATCTGGCCCTTCTCCAACAGGAAGTTTCGGCACTCTTAGCCAAAGGAACTATCAAGCGCGGTCCTATCCCAGAAGTAGTTTGTGGTTGCTGTTCCCACTACTTTCTGGTGCCCAAGAAGGACAAAGGCCTTTCTTGGATCTCAGGAACGTCAACCCCTTATTCCGGAAGGAGAAGTCCAATATGTTAAAGCTCGCTCAGGTCCTTTCTGCCCTGGATCCTGGTGACTGGATGGTAGTGTTGGACTTGCAGTACACTTACTTTCACATCCCCGTCCTGCTGGCCCACTGGCGCTACCTGTGGTTCACGGACAGCCACAAGCATTTTCAGTTTACAGTGCTCCCCTTTGGCCTTACCAGTGCCCCTCGGGTGTTCACAAAAGTGATGGGGGATCGCAGATCATCTGCTCAGATCAGGGGTTCCAGTCTTCCCCTATCTCGACGACTGGCTGTTGAAGGCGGACTTGCCCCAGGCTGTCGTCTCCCACTTCCAGACTACAGCCGACCTCCTGCATTTGCTGGGGGTTTCCATCAACATGCCGGTCACACCTTATTCCCTCTCAGAAGCTCCTCTTCATCTAAGCGGTTCTGGACACAACACAGTTTCAGGTCTATCCTCCTGAACAACAGGTCTAGGATATTCGGGCTATGATTCCGATCTTTCAGCCTCTATCCCGGGTTTCGGTCAGGATGACCCTCCGGCTACTGGGCCTGATGGCCTCCTGCATCCTGCTGGTGGACCATGCCTGATGGCGTATGCGGGCTCTGCGGTGGGCCCTGAAGTTCCAGTGGGCACAGCATCAGGGAACCTGTCCGATTGCGTCCAGATCTCGGAGGGCACTGCACACCAATTGCAGTGGTGGCTAACGAACCAGCATTGGGTCGATGGCAGATCTCTCTCCCTTCCCCAACCAGAGTTTACAGTGGTGACCAATGCATCCCTTCTGGGATGGGGCGGGCACACGGGGGAGGTGGAGATCAGAGGCCTCTGGTCTCCGGTGGAGTCCGGGCTCCACATCAAGCTTTGGGGGATTCGTCTTGCATTCAAAGCATTCCTTCCCTCTGCCCGGGGAAGAGTAGTGCAGGTTTCACGGACAACACCATCGCCATGTGGTACTGCAAGAAACAAGGCGGGTGGGGGCGTGGACCCTATGTTGAGGTCCTCCGCCTCTGGATATAGCTGGAAAATCAGGGCATATCCCTGGTGGTTCAACACCTGTCAGGTTCCCTGAACGCCAGGGTGGATGAACTCAGCTGCAGGTGCATGATGGATCATGAATGGAGTCTTCACTCGGAGGTGCTGCAAGGTCGCTTTCAGCAGTGGGGAAAGCCTTGGTTAGATCTATTCGCCACCGAAGAGAACGTGCAATGTCAGCAGTTCTGGCAGTTGGAATTTCCAAGGCGGCACTCGCTAAATGACGCTTTAAGTCGCAAATGGATTTGCGGTCTTCTGTACACCTTTTCGCCTATAGCACTTCTGCCCAGAGTGCTGAAGAAGATCAAGCGCGATCGGTCCCAAGTCAATCTTGTGGATCCGGATTGGGCACGAAGAGTCTGGTATCCTGAGCTGCTCTACATGGCCATCGATCTTCAGATCCAACTGCCTCTCTGGGAGGATCTTCTGTCGCAGCAGCAGGGGACGGCCCTCCACCTGAACCTGTCTAGCCTCCACCTCCTTGAGTGGAGATTGAGCGGTGGCCGTTGACGTTGTTTGACCTGCCTCCGGAAGTCTGCGATGTTATCTTTGCAGCCAGGCGTCCCTCCACTAAGACGGCATAGGCATGCAGATGGAACAAATTTGTGGTATTGTGCACAGCAAAGGCTGTGGATCCCCTTTCCGCCCCTCTTTCTGAGGTTCTCTCGTTCCTCCTTTCTTTGGCCCAGCATGGCTCTGCTCTGGGCATTCTAAAGGGCTACCTCTCTGCCATTCCAGCCTTCTTGATCAGCCTTCTCTTTTCCAGTCCCCTGTTGTAAATAGATTCCTTAAGGGCATTACTCATCTGTTGCCTCCTGTTCCCTTCGTAATGCCCCACTGGGACTTGAACTTGGTTCTTACATATCTTATGTGTGCGACCTGTGAGCCTCTACATAACTGTCCTCTCAGACTTCTCACTTTGAAAACTGCCTTTATGGTGGCCATCACCTCTGCACGCAGGGTGAGTGAGCTACAAACTCTTTCTTCCAAGCCTCCCTTTCTGGCTGTCCATCCAGACAAAGTCACCCTTAGATCTAGACCTTCCTTTCTTCCCAGGTGGTTACTTCTTTCCACATTGGCCAAACCATCACTTTGCCCATCTTCTTTCTGCCTCCACATCCTTCAAAAGAGGAAGAGAGGCTCCACCGTCTAGATCCAAAACGTGTACTTTCCTTCTACTTGGATCGCACCAAACAATTCCGGTGGACGACCAGCTCTTTGTTGGTTACGTGGGCACTATGAAAGGTCGGGCCGTGCACAAACGGACCATCTCCTGGTGGTTCGTTCTGTGCATCAAAGCCTGCTATTCTTTGGCAAAGAAGGAGCCTCCAGTGGGGCTGCGCGCCCATCCCACCAGGGCGACAACAGCTACTACTGCTTTGGGACGAGGAGCCCCCCTAAATTACATCTGTCAGAACGCTACGTGGGCATCACTGCACACATTCACAAAGCACTACTGCCTGGACAGCCAAGTCCGGAGAGACAGTTTCTTTGGCGATTCTGTTCTTCAGGACTTTCTGGTGTGAACTTAGTGTGCCCACTTAGTGGATCTGGAATTTTTTCACAGCAGTACTCAGTAGGTGGTGCTGTGCAGCTCAGCATTGGCTTTGTTACACCATGGAAGTGATGGAGCAGAGGTGATACTGACACCACCTTTGTGCACTGTCATCAGTTCCTTTCGGCACCTTCAGATGTGGATCCTGAACTTTGCTCTTCCTTTTCTTCATCTTTTGACAAGCTTTCTTGCCAAACTTAAAACTATTCTGCAAGTAAACTATGTCCCTTTGAAAACTACAGTGTTTATATCATGCAGGGACTATTGCAAATGGATGTCTGTGACAGAATACTAGCTGGTATGTCTTTGGTGTTTGAGCTCAGGACACAACTTCAAGTTTCGTGAGCAATGTGCCCTTATACACTTGAAGGCAATCCAGGAATGTGAAGCATAGCACTACACCATAAGAAACCATGCACGTCCAGCTTCCAGTCAAAGTTGAGAGACACTCCTAAGGTCGTTCTCATGACAGATCTTTTTCGCGGTCAAAGTCTTCAGGTAAGTCCAAATCATAGTTGGAGAGGAAAATCAAAAATGGGACTTACCTCCATCCATCACTCTCTATCTCAAAGGAGGTCACAACAACCTCAGTCCTGTGTCAAGAGGCTCTTCTCCTCTGGATTTGGTTAGACTGTAAAGGCATATCCCTGGTTGTGTACTACCTAATGGGGTCTTTGCATGGCATGGCAGACAAACTCAGCTGACAACATCTTGCTCATCAAAAATGGTGGCCACTGGTGACTACTAGGGGCCTCATCCCAGTCCATTGGTATTTTGCACATCATGTTGACCCAGCCATATGAAAATCAGTCTTGACACTGCTGCAATGGGAACAGTCCAGTCCGAACTGCCAGGCCCTCCCTGAACAAGAACACAATCAATACAGGACAAATTTCCGCCGTAGTTAGGGCTCATCAGCCAGTATAGCTTGGTTCCAGGGACACAGTGTGCATGGGACCCACATCTGGGAAAACCCACCCAATTTAGGATGACACACTAAAGTCCACAAAAAAGGTGATGGATGGAATGCTTGAATTACTGGTAATTACTCCGGCTGCATCATAGTCCATCGTTATTTTGCACACCAAGTCACCTCAGTTTGGACCCAGCCACATGCAAATGAGTCCTAACCCAATGGTAAAAGTCTAGCACAACTATCAGGTCCTCCTTAAACTGGAACACCAGAAACCCAGGTTCAGATCTGCCCTAGTCAGGGCTCATCACCCAAGTGTAGCTTGTTTCCAGTGACACAGTGGCTGTGAATAATTCACGCATTCCATCCATCACTTTTTATACATTTTATACTTTAGTGTGTCACCCTAAGTGAGATAGGGTTGCCCAGACGTGGACCTGGTGCACACTGAGCAGAACCAAGAGACCTCAAGAACTTCCGGCCAATCTCTCTGCTCCCCTTCCCAGCCAAGGTCATTGAGAAAACTGTCAACAGACAGTTAACCCGATACCTCGAAGAAAACAGAATCCTAGACCCTTCCCAGTCAGTGTTCCGCAGCAACCACAGCACCGAGACTGCCCTCATCGCCGCCACGATGACATCAGGACCCTGCTGGACAACGGCGAGACCGTAGCACTCATCCTCCTAGACCTCTCTGCCGCCTTCGACACCGTCTGTCACCGCACACTATGCGCACACCTCCATGCCGCAGGGATCAGAGACAAGGCTCTGGATTGGACCACCTCTTTCCTGTCCGGCAGAACCGAGAGCGTCCGCCTCCCCCATCCGAGATCATCTGCTGCATACCCCAGGGATCCTCCCTCAGCCCGACGCTGTTCAACATTTACATGGCCCCGCTCGCACACGTAGCCCGACAGTACAACCTCAACATAATCTCCTATGCCGACGACACTCAGCTGATCTTCTCCCTCACCAAGGGCCCCATCACCGCCAAAGCCAACCTCCACGAAGGAATGAAGGCTGTCGCCGACTGGATAAAAGCTGAACTCGGACAAGACGGAGGTCCTCATCCTCAGCTCCAACCCCTCAGCCTGGGACGACTCCTGGTGGCCGACGGCACTGGGGGCAGCCCCGACACCCACCGACCACGCACGCAACCTGGGAATCTTCCTCGACTCAACGCTCTCAATGACTAAGCAAGTCAACGCCATCTCCTCCTCCTGCTTCAACACCCTCCGCATGCTCCGCAAGATCTACAGATGGATCCCGACAGATATAAGAAAGACAGTCACCCAGGCCCTCGTCAGCAGCAGACTCGACATCGGAAACGCCCTCTACGTGGGAGCCCCGACCAAGCTCATCAAACGACTACAACACATCCAAAACGCCTCGGCACGACTGATCCTCGACGTACCATGCCACGGCCACATCAGCCCCCCCCTGAAAAACCTGCACTGGCTCCCCGTCAACCAGAGGATATCCTTCAAGCTACTCACCCACGCACACAAGGCACTCCACAAGACCGGCCCAGACTACCTCAAGAGAGATGGTTCTCCTTCTACATCCCCAACTACGCTCCGCCAACTTCACTCGCCACCGTCCCGCGCATCCGAAGAACCTGGCTGTTCGATCAGTAGCAACCCCCCCCCCCCCTCCTAGCGCCTTGAGACCCTCTGGGGTATGTAGTGCACTTTACAAATGATTGATTAATTGAGCCAGTGGAGCCAAGCTACACCCAAATGAAGAGCCCCAATCAGGGCGAAATCGGTCTTGAGTTGTTCGAGACCTATTTTTCATCAATAGACTTACCAGCAAGAAAGGGAGAATGTCGCCTTCTATAACAGACTTCAGACTGTATAGGGACTGTCGCAAACAGATCTCCGTGATGGACTCTTATGAAGTATGACTTTGGTGCCTGGGTTCAAAACACAACTCCAAGAGTTGTATAACTGCACCCAAAAGAATCTAAACCCCATATGGAACTGCAAAGCCAAACTTTGTCGCCAAGTATAAGAAAACACCACACCACACCACATCATGACCAGTGAAAGTCAAAAGGAATGTTCCTTCCCAGATCCCATATTCGCTCCTACAACAGATCTTGGTCAAAATCAAAGTTTTAGGGTAAGTCCAAGATAAAGCATAAGAAATTTAAGCAAGAATCTGCTCCTTACACTTTCTGACTCCAGAGAGGGCACCAGTGTGCCTCCTGGTACCGCTCTCCATTGGAGCCAATTCACAGTCTAGGCCTGGCACCCTCAGAGTTCCCATCAGAGATGTTGCAGCAAGTAGAGGCCTTCAAAGAAGCCATGCTGCCTATTATTTTGTAATTTTACTGGTTCTCCCTGGTGTGCCTTTGGGTCCCAATGAACTGCAGGTGCCTCCACTGGCAGTTCCTCCCTCAGCTCCGTCTGTGCCCCTTAAACCCACATTGGGTTTAGCAATGGCTCTGGTTTCAACTTCAGCTCCCTCGCCAGTCCCGGCCCATGTTCCCTTTGCAATGATGCCACAGATTAATTTGCAATGTATTGCACTATCCGACTCTGAGTGAAATCCACCACAACCGCAACCAAAACTGCGCTCAGCGCGGGCCAGCACACATCCAACAGCCAATCCTTCAGATTTCAACACCTTGCCCGTACAATATGGTAGGGCCCAAATTTCACATAATCTTTCAGCAGACTCGGACAATGACCATTATGATGAAGGGGATGATTGTGTACCACAATATGATGAGGAAAATGGGTATGTAGAACTCCTAGATGCATGTGGTCTGGATGTTTCTCCAGGTACTAACCTTGTGTCTCTGACAGTTCCTGCTATGGAGAAAAGTGCCTCTTTCACAGTCATGATGTGGAGATTGGCAGAAGTCTTAGACCAACAGCTCCCCACTATGGCGGTGAAACAGATTTGAATGAGGTTCTCCTGCCAGGTCAGGCCCCTACAGAGCCTATATTTCCATTTAATGAGGCCCTTACAGACTCTTGGACAAAACCATGTTCGGGATTACTTGTTAATAGGTATGTCAGTTATTGCCATCGTCCTGCACTGGAAAACCCAAACTTTCTAACAACTTTCAACATCAGAGATTGGGGGTGCAGGCGTCCACCAGTAAAGTACATCCCTACCCCTCTGCCTGATTGTGAGTTTAAGAGAATAGACATTTGATAAGCAGATTTTCTCCTCTATAAGCCTTGCTCTGAGGTCAGTGAAAGCCAGGTGTCTTCTAGGCCGCTACTTTTGTGCCCTTTGGCACACGGGCTGTTCCGTATGACTTTCAGGCATCCCTTACTCAAGCTATGCAGGATGGTGATGATGCAGATAAATTTGTAATACCTTCCTTGGTTCCAGTGATGTTCCATGGAAAACGGCGATATCCTTGGTGATAGGGCCTGTGGTCTCAGCCACACAATCCACCCCCCCCCATGTTAGGTATGCCTTAGTCAGGAATTTAACAGACGTTAAATTCCTGCGTTAAGGCATACTTAATGCGATTTCAAATATCGCTAACCCTTGTTGTTAATTTCACAAAGCCGGGTTAGCGATATTTACCCATGGTGTTTTGTCAGGCACGCCTCCTTTGCATCTCCTTAGCGATGCGATGGGAGGCATGCTGACAAGGGGGGCTAATGCAAGGAAACACGCGCTAGCGTGTCCTTGTTGATATTGCGATAACGGGCTCTAAAGCGGCGATAATATTGTATTGTATTGTACTGTATTTGAATTTGTAGGGCTCACAGTTACCCACAGGGGGTCTCCCGGCACCAAAGAAGTAGTGATTGCACGTCTCAGTTGTTATTGAGAAAAGAGCCAGGTTTTAAGATCTCTGCGGAATTTCAACAAAGATGGTTCGCGTTTCAGTGTAGCCGGAAGAGAATTCCAGAGCCTGGGAACGACACAGGAGAACGAGCGTCCGCCCATTCTCGTCAGTTTAAAGCGTGGAATCAGAAAATTGCCATGGGTTGATGATCTAAGATGACGGGACGGAGCGTATTGTTGGACAAGAGTTTGGAGGTAGACTGGAGCTGACCCTAGCTTGATTTTATGCATAATGCAAAGGGCCTTGAATTTAACACGGTTGGCAATGCGGAGCCAATGAAGGTCTCTAAGAAAAGGGGAGATTGGGGATTTCCATGGGACCTTACAGAGGAGACGAGCAGCTGAATTCTGAACAAGTTGAAGTCTCCTCTGAAGCTCCAAGGTGGCCCGAGGTAAAGTACATTGCCGTAGTCCAGGCGGGAGGTGATTAAAGCCTGGACCACCGAGCATCTGGTCCCAACTGGGAGCATCCATAGTATTTTTCGAAGCCAACCCAAGATGGAAAAACACGAGGCTGCCACCTTGACCACTTGCTGTCGCATGGAGAGCGCGTCATCCAGGACAAAGCCAAGGTTTGCGAACCTGAGTCACAGGAAGGGGTGGTGGGCCCATTTCTGGGGGCCAGTGCGTAGGGCTCCAGAGGTGCTTCTGCTTGCCCAAAATGAGCACCTCCGTCTTATCTCCATTCAGTTTCAGGAAATTCGCCTGCATCCACTCTGCCACCCGGCTAAGACCAAGTTTAAGAGCGGATGGGGCATTTGCTGCGGCTGAGGAAAGGGAGAAAAGAATCTGGGTGTCATCTGCGTATGAGTAGAGGGATAGACCAGCGTCTTCCACGATGGTAGCCAGGGGTCTCATGTAGATATTAAAGAGCATAGGGCTCAGTGAGGACCCCTGCGGAACACCATACGCAGATGAACGGACGGAGGAATAGGAGCCGGAGGAAACAACCTGGAAGGTGCGGTTATTCAAAAACGAAGCCAGCCAGGCAAGGGCAGGGCCGGTCACTCCAGCCATTCTCAGAGTTTGCAGGAGAATGGGATGAGAAACCGTATCAAACGCGGCGCTTAAATCTAAAAGAATAAGCGCCACGGTCTCATCATGATCGAGGCGAGTGCGTAGGTTCTCAATAACCCCCAGGAGGGTAGTTTCTGTGGAGTGGTGGGACGGAATCCCGACTGCGAAGGATGTAAAAAACCTGTTGTCTCCACATGGGAGGAAAGATGGATGTTAACATGCCTCTCCAGGACTTTTGAGAACATAGGCAACAGAGAAATGGGCCGAAAGTTGGTGAGCATCTTGGGGTCGGCGCCGGGATTTTTTTAAGAGTGGTACCACCAGGGCTCTTTTCCATTCTTCCGGGGACTATAGATTCCCGCAATGAGGAGTTCAGGAGCTCTAGGATAACTTGTAAAACATCCGGAGAAAGCTGGCGAAGGATGTTCATAGGGATTGGATCCAAGGGAGAACCTGAATTGACCTTCGTCATGCAGGTGAGCAGCGTGATACAGTCTAGCAGGGGCCAGTGCGAGAGCTGAGTCTCCTGGGATAGGAGTCTCAGAGTCCAGGGTGGGGGGGGTCAGGTGATGGGCTGGGGGGGGGCTAAGGACAAAGTATTGTAGATGGTTTCTACTTTAGATATAAAAAAGGCCGCAATTTCATTGCATTCTGCTGCCTCCAATGCAGGTGGGGTGGGGGCGGTATTAGAGCCAGCTAGCTTTTTAACCATAGAAAAAAAGGGCTTTTGGCCGTTTAATGGCCTTTTCGATAGACTCTGAGACGAAGAGTGCTTTTGCCTTTCTACAGGCTCGATGGTATAGCCTGAGTGCTGATTGATAGATTAATTTATCATTCGCGGCGTAGGTTTTACACCAAGATCTCTCCAGATGTTTGCATTCAGATTTAATAACTTTCAAATCGTCCGTGAACCATGGGGCTGGGGTAAGATGAGGGGTTGGTCGTGTGGAACGGAGCGGCAAGTGGTGATTGATATTCGAAGTAAGCCAATGGGAAACTTCCTGGGCCAGGGAGGTGCACCCAAGGTTGATGTCAGGGCAGGTGGCAGAAAGTGAGGTATTGAATACCGAGACGTTCAGCTTAGACCAGGCTCTATGGTTGCCCATAGGGCCAGGAAGGGACATACCCTTTGTGGTGTCCGCAGGCAGAGTGAAGTAAATGGCAAAATGATCGGACCAGTCAAGGGGCAGAGCAGGGAAAGTGCAATCAAACAAGATATTGGAGATGATGGGGTCAAGTAAATGGCCGGCCTGATGAGTGGGTCCTTGCTTGAGCAGCGTTAGATTGATGGCCTCGCAGTCAGATAAAAACGTTCTGCTTAAGCCATCCTAAGTGTCCTCTAGATGGAGATTTAGGTCTCCCAAGATCGTAAAATTAGCTGCCTTCATAGCATAGGGAGCAACGTGCTCAGCAAAGGAGGCTAGCCACTGCGTAGGCTTGTCAGGGGGGCGGTAGATGAGAATGCCTGATAACGTCAGTCGAGGGGAGCCCGCTATCTTGAATACTGCAGCTTCGCAATTAGGGAAAGGGGCAGCGTTCAGGGCGCAGGAATAAATGTCCTTAAAAATGATTGCTAACCCCCGCCTTTCCCGGTTGTTCGATCTAGTCTAACTATGACGTATCCAGATGGCAAGGCACTGCCTACGTCTGGGCCAGAGCTAGCATGGAGCCAGGTTTCCGTTAAGAACAGGGCGTCTGGCTGAGTGGAGATTAGTAGGTCGAATATATGGTCCCTGTTTTTAGGCAGGGATCGACAGTTGATGCTCCAAAATTTGTAAGGGGGGATTAGTGGCGCTAAAGGTGCAGTGTTGCAAGCAAATGCAAAGTTGCACTGTGGGCATTTAGGTAGCGATTTGGACGAGCACTCCTGAAGTGTGCACAAGGGGAGGGGGTGATTCAGGTGATGAAGCTCCTCAGAGGAGTAGGTAATTGAGGTGTGGAGTATTGGGTCGGGATGGGCAGGATTTCTGGCCGCCGGGCGCCTCAGGGCGCGGACGGGGAATGGTGTGGATTTTATGGGGGCGGGCGAGGGCGGGGCTCATCTCAGCACAGGTGGGCGGAAAGAGTCAACCCGCAACGCGTCAGAGTTTAATCGTCTGCGCGAGGAGCGGCTGGGCAGGGTAAGTGAAAGCAAGGCTTTTGAAAATGAAACAGAATAAGTCACACGTTTTGAAAAAATGCAGCCCAAAGTACACAGGTTAAAATACCGCTATCTGTTCTCCGGCTTCCGCCTTAGAGAAGTTGTAATCACTAGTCTAGGGCGAGCGGGAGGGCGGGAGATTAAATAGCCAAGTGGGCGGGGCTCATCTCAGCACAGGTGGGCGGAAAGAGTCAACCCCCAACGCGTCAGAGTTTAATCGTCTGCGCGAGGAGCGGCTGGGCAGGGTAAGTGAAAGCAAGGCTTTTCCAAATGAAACCGAATAAGTCACACGTTTTTAAAAAATGCAGCACAAAGTACACAGGTTAAAATACCGCTATCTGTTCTCCGGCTTCCGCCTCAGAGAAGTTGTAATCACTAGTCACTATTATCGCTGCCGCTTGTTGATATGCCCCCAAGTTTGGTCTTCCCAGTAAAACAGTGGTATTTCCATGAGCGCAAAAGGTGTATTTAGATTTGGCAATGCAGGTATGGTGTATGCATGGAATGTGTTAGTATTAGCATCCACAGTTGTAAAATCGACCCAATAATAAAAGACTTCAAAGCGGTAAGCAGGATCCACTTCTAGTGCAAAGATAAAAGCACCACCCTGATTAGTAAGTCCATGTTGCGTTACGTGTACATGGACAGCAGGTCTGCAATATATAGGACTAACAATAGTATGTGGTACATCCATAAGTAAAACAGTAATGAAAACAAAGCGCAACTCAAAATGGGTCTGATCCTTTTAAACTTTTAAGTCAGTGGTGGGTGTAAGGGTATTGTGGACCCACACTAGCACTACTCAGGAGGCCAAGAAATAAGTACCAGACGTAATGGTGGGTGCCATGTTGCAGGGATTCTTCTTAGAAAGAGAACTATGCCTGGGACCACAGAACATCAGTATATACGAACTGAGTCACCATCCTGCATAAGTATCTATGGGCCCAAAACCAGACTAGCTCATAGTGCTTTACTTGCTCTCCTAACCTTTCCAGAAAGACAAGTAAATTGTCACCCCAGAACACAACACTCTAGACCCTCTCAAGGATCGTGGTAGCAGATCCTCACCATTTGTTCTCTCACTCATACGTATCCACAATAAACAGAAAAGAGACACGCAAAAAGCTTACAATATTTATGAAACTCACTATTTTGTAATATTTGCACTGCAATTAAAAGACATATACAGGTAAACAATTTGATTATCCTAATTAGGGCTCCCAGTTTTATGGTATTCTTTCCATTTCCATCTGTATTTATCCATATTTATTTTTTGGCAATTTTAACTGTATTTATCCATATTTATTTTGTGTTTTGTGTATAATGAAGATTTAAAACTGTACATTTCCATATTTATTTAACTGATAGACACACTATCATACTTTGATGTCGATGATGTTTCAGCTCTTTAAGCTGTCAAATATTACATAACAATACATTCACTGGTAAATATTAGCATTATACCACAACTGTATGTTGACATATACCATTATTTGAAGAAATTTCATACTGTTTTTTTTATTTCTCATGCTGTCCATCTGCTCTGCTGTTGGGCTATGAAAGAAAGCACGGAAAGTCACTTAAAAGAAGCACCATTTTCTCTATTTATCCACTTTTAAAAATAAACAGAGACAGAAACACATTGTTATCTGTCTGTATTTATCTGTACAAATCTGTAAAATCGGAGAACAGGTAGCCTTAATCATAATCAACAGACTGATCACAGTGAAAAGCGCTGTTATATTGAAATCAGATCTGCCTAAGCGTGCCCTCATTATAGAAACCCAGTGGCATATTATCAAGAACAGGCGATAAAATTATCACCGCTTTATCGGCAGGAAACTGCCGCTAAAGCGGCGATAATGGGCTTGATAATATGCCCTTGTGAATTCCCATAGCAGCCCAGGTTAACACTAGAACCTGGGCTGCTATGGGAATTCACAAGGACATATTATCAAGTCCATTATCGCCGCTTTAGCTGCAGTTTCCTGCCGATAAAGCGGCGATAAATTTATCGCCTGTTCTTGATGATATGGCCCACAGTGTTCTATTATAGATCTCTTCGGTTAGTGGGGGGAACCCATACCTGGCATACATAGGTAGTTATTCTACATCTGAGCAGCAGAGCTTTCTCTCATCCAAGGAACTTTGCTCTGCGAGAATCTGTTTCCTCTATTTTCAAAATGACAAATCCCAGCTTACATGACAAGAATTGCATGTTCAAAACAGCAGCTGGATTTTACTATTATGTCTAGGTTTTAGTGTCTGACCACAGAGAAAATAAGGCACAGTGTTTTTCGTCTTTGTATGAAATGTCCCATCTGAATCCCACCAGAAGAACTAAATAACAAAACATGTACAACCTATTTGAAAAATAAATGTGCAGCACAAAACAAGTGTGTTCTTTTGTAACGTGTGCAACGCAAATGCCGGCTATTATGTGCAGTTAGGCTAACATAAGAGAGAAAAAAACATTGGGCTTCTAGGAAATACATGACCAGTTCACAAAGACAAACTTTCGTTCTACCAAAAGTCATCATTTCATTTCATGTTGAACAGACTTTCACCCTTCTAGCTTTCTTTGTGGAACGACATCCCTCTTAGGAGGAAGAGAGATTTTGTTTGGACCCCAAAAGGGCACTAAGCTTTTGTATTGATCGTATGAAAGAACATCAGTTGGAAGATCAGCTCTTTATGGGGTTTTCTGGTGCAAAGAAGGGCAAGTCAGTGCAATAGTGGGCCATCGTCAAATGGATTGTTTTCTGCATAAAGATTTTCTACGTCCTGGTGAAGAAGCAGCCACCAGAGGGTGTACGGGCTCATTCCACCAAACTAGTGGTGTGTATGTCCTAGTTATTTGTAGGGTGGGTGGACCCTGTGGAACTTCACTCAGCGCAATTCAGCGGAGTTACTTAAAATCTCGACGAAATTCTGTGGAGTGCTGCCAATTGGCAGAAAAAATGCGCATTGCACTGCGATTTAGTGCCGGAAGCGCATTCTGAGCTGAAAAATCAGCTGGAACAGCAAAACGTGGCGCATAAAAGCACATGCCTGTTCAAGTTGATTTTGCTGCCGCTTGAATAGAAAAGCTACTCAAGAAGCATCCCTCTGATTGCGGCCACCCACATTAGAAAACTGCACCAGAAGGCTTCCTAGTGGCCAGAAATCATGCTAGGGGACGCCAAATCGTGTCTGTACCTGCCAGCTAGGTTGCTGGAGCCTCTTGTTGTGCCTGTTGCTATCCCATTGCTCAAATAGGAACAAATTCCACCGCACAGCGGTTGGTGGAATTTGGCTGGAATTCTGCTTTAAGAGTAACACAGAGCCACCAAATTCCTCCAGTTCCACAAGTTGAATTACAAATTCTGCCCAGGTCTAGTTATTTGTCAGGTGGCTACGTGGGCATTAGCTCGTGAGGAACTACTGTGTCAACAGATAGGTCTGTTGAATTTGGTATTTTGTCTGCTCAGCCCTGCCAGACTTATGGTCGCCCAAAATAATCCAGATCACAACAAACAAACAACATCACTATAGCATAAAAGGCCACTTTATTAATAAGATCAGGCAATTTTTCTAATATCATAAATATAAACTCATGTTTTTATACTTTCTTCGAAACCGTACAATTTTGAACTTTAAACCAAAGCCTTATATTTCATTTCAAACTTTATTCCATTGTAACTGTTTTGAGCAAACCCATCCATAAGCTTCATTTCATGAATTCACCCCATATTTCCAACATATTTCAATTTTCCTTCTTTTTTCTTTCCTTTTCCCCATCCTGATCCTCCCCCACCCTCTCTCATGAAGGACGATCAAGTCCGCTCTAGACATTGACCTCCCCCTATTCTGCCTGAGGACTATAAATTAGAGCAAACTGCCTGTCCTGTAGTGGCATTCGGACTTTAATTACACATTCTCTTCTTTTATCTCGTTTTTTTTTTCTTGCACAAAAGCCCTCCTATTCTCCTCACAATATTAGCCAATATGGCGCTGCCGCCTAGCCTAACCTGACGTACCTACCTGGCTCGTGCTGCTCCCTGCCTATTAACCAATCAGCGCCGTTGGCCTGTCCTATTCGGGCGAAAATCCTCGAGGGGAGACCGCTTAGCGCTCTGCTCCCCCCGAGGACCCCATCGCCCAAAATAATCCAGACCACAACAAACAAACAACATCACTGTAGCATAAAAGGCCACTTTATTAATAAGATCAGGCAATTTTTCTAATATCATAAATATAAACTCACGTTTTTATACTTTCTTCGAAACCGTACAATTTTGAACTTTAAACCAAAACCTTATATTTAATTTCAAACTTTATTCCATTGTAACTGTTTTGGCCAAAACCATCCATAAGCTTCATTTCATGAATTCACCCCATATTTCCAACAAATTTCAATTTTCCTTCTTTTTCCTTTCCTTTTCCCCATCCTGATCCTCCCCCACCCTCTCTCATGAAGGACGATCAAGTCCGCTCTAGACATTGACCTCCCCCTATTCCGCCACTCAGGAAAAACCCCAGATTTTTCCTGACCCCACCCAAACATTTCTTTCCATATTCTCGTTATTATTTGGAGTTTTTTTTTTTTATTCCTCCCCAACTCCTGAAGAGACCCACAATACCACATGCAACTCTTTAGACAACATGTCTCTTATCTCCAGAATATAGTATGCCATTCCCAATTGAGTTAGATGTACTCCATCATCTCGAAACAAATGGCCTTCTCTACCAGTGATGTTATCATGTGCTACGGTCTGAATACCCATGGACACGCAAAAAAATTTCATTGCTCTGTTTAGTTTTTTCCCTGCTTTCTTCATTGCTGTTTGAGTCCGTGCATTCCTCCAATGTTTCCTGAAAACAAATTCAGTCCATACAAGCCTAGATCCTACCGAGTTGTTTTTTATCACCGCTAAGTCAAGCTGCATTTTCTACATTAAAACTAAACCAGACAATGCTACTAAATCATTTTCTCCTAAATGGAATAGCAACAGATCTGGGGCGCCTCTGTCATACCTGATTTTTGCAAGCAATGGAAATAAACTTTCCCATCTCATCCCCCCTTTACCGCACCAGTAAAGTTCATGTCCAGCGCTGGGGATGCCCAGATTTCGTCCATTTATCTGGTGTTCGGCAAAAATCGCGGCCCACTTGACGAACGAATGACCGATGATCCATATTTGTTTTTTACTTGGACACAAACCCCGAATATCACCTAGATGAAAGAAAAAACATATTAAAACCAGAACAATTAACCATTTGTCACTGTTTTTTTGTTTTTTTTTAATTTCCGCACATAACGCGCACAGCAAGCTGAACGCCATCTACCTATCTTTTTGATCGCTCCCCAACCCAGCGCCAATCTTGCTGCCTCTGACGCTGCCCTGATCCTAAAGGAATGTGTTGCAAATTTTGTTGGATCCTTTCCCAGTAATAACAAAGCCCTCCGCAGAACTGCCAGCAGCTGATGGCTCGATATTTTCTCCCCTGACTTGTGTACAAAAATTGGCCCATATGAAAAATCCCTTGCAGACCTAAAATCCCTCCACTCACCCGCAGGACAACAACCTTTTGTGTGGCTAGAATTTAGATGTATCCACACTCCCTGCCCCATCTGATCAGTTTTAGATTTTTTTAACCAGATTTTTAAAACATTCCCTTCCAAAAATACTTCTGTGCTATCTAAACCAGTTTCCGCCCTTAAACCTAATAATTTGGAGACTCTAAATGCCCCAAAGAACAGCAATATCATGCATAACCTAAACATTCTAACTTCATGAAAATCATAACAGGATCCTGGTAATTTCAACAGCACTTGCTGCAATAACTCAAACGATATAGGAGCTCTTACATTAGGCCGTTTGGAATTCTCTCTCCTGCAAACCTTTTAACATTTTTTTTGCTAGTACATTGTTAATTGGATCAAAACCCCAGTACAGCTGCCCATAAAAAGAGACCCCCACTAATTTTCCTGCTATCGTTGTATGAGAAAGCCCCTTGTTGACCAACTCTAGGACAAAATCTAAAAGAAAAGGAATGGACATCTCATCACTGTTTACATGGTTGAAAGTCTTGCCATAACTTATAAACCCGTGCCATGCCAGCATGTAACTCCGTTGAGTGGCCAGTACTATAGACTGTTCCACAAGCTGCACGATCCTCAATCCCCTAGGGCCCAGATGCCGTGAGGAATAGGTGTTTTCATGACTGCTGCTCCAAGGGCCAGCAACCGAAATCTTTCCCACTGGGAACGAGAAAGCGCATCAGCGATTGTGTTATTTACTCCCAAGATGTGCTTTGCCTTGAAAACTATATTCAATCTGAGACTCAACAACATAAAAGGCCTCAGTAAACTCAGAACTCTCAGGTCTTTTGCTTTCTGTCTATTGACTAAGTTGACCACCGCCATATTATCTACGTGGAACAGTATCGTCCTGTTGCTAAGTTCAGATCCCCATACCAGCAGTGCTACCAATAGTGGGAACAGCTCAAGGAACGCGATACTACGACCTTGTGTCTTCCCCATGTCTGGCCACTCTTCCGCGCACCAACGTCCATCCCAAAAAATCCCAAATCCATTTGCACCTGATGCGTCTGAATAAAGCTGTACCTGCCAAATCATACCTTCCTCAATGAAATATAATGAAACTCCGTTAAAATCTTCGAGGAACAGCCATATTCTCAAATCCTCTTTCATGCTGTTGTTCCAAGGGTGCCGCATCTTCCCGTTCAACCTGAAATGATTTAGCAGATTTTGTTGTCCTACTCCCACTCCCCCTCCCCCTCCCCTTATCCTTTCCCTTATTCGTGAAAACCTCCATATTACCACAAACATCCTCTTCCCATCACCCCTCCCCCCCAATCCACCTCGATCTCGTCATCCCTTACCCAGGTACTCTGGGGAAAATTAACTTGTTGGCTTCTTCCTGGTCGTTCTCCATCTCCCACTCCCCCATCATATGTTTTCCAATTCAAAGCAGGCCCTCGCTCAAAAAGCCGGCCCGCCTGTGATGAATCCGCTGAAAATCCAACATTGGAACCACTTTGCTCAGTGGCCGCCCTTGTGTGCTCAGCTGCTCTGCCATATCCTCCGCCCGTGCCAGTCTTATTCTTATCAGGTATATTGTTCAGTAACCTCTCCTCCTGTCTCCCCACCAAACAAACACCTCTGCTATTGTCCCCTTTGTTGTTCTTGCGACGACACTTGTCCACCACTGGAGCATGTTCCACCCACACCCATTGTCCATCTAAACTTTCCTCAAGCTCTTGCTCCTCCGCTCCAAAGCCCACAGGCGTCTCTCGCGCAACAGGAAAAATGTAATCCCTGTTAAAACGAGTATGCTCCAATCCATTGTCGTACATGAAATCCATGTAATCCTCGTGTTCTCTCCCTTGGTGCAAACCCTCCCTCACCTGCTCCCTGCATCCCCTATCCTGTGCACCCAACTTCTCCTGGTCATATGCCTGCCTGTCTTGTGAAGCGACTTTGGCATTCTTGACAATTTTAAATTGACCCACTCCTTGTTTCTTTTCCCTCCCCACTAATGAAAAATGCTGGCACAGTATTCTTTTGCACCCTAACATTCTCCACTTGCTGTTGCTGCTCTACAAGTTCCTCCTCGCTGCCACTTTTATAATCCACTAGTGCCAGGGAATGTACCTCCTCTGCTCCTGGAATTAGACTAACAGACTCCTGCTTGTCAGAATCATGCCTTTGTGCACTGCCTGAGCTCTGAGGCACACTAAAAACCGCCACAGGTCTGGGTCTTGTCAGCCTCACAGAGCCTGTTCCTGCTCCTCGGCCCCTCCCTCCTACTATATCCCTCAGCTCACTTTGAGGACCGCCCCCCGCTAGGAACGCCCTCCTTCCAGTGCTCTTGCTCGACTCACCCAGCAGCCCTGCACGCCAGCTGTTCCCCCTCAACAGCGCCGGGGAAAGCGAATGAGTCTTCCTTCCTCCTGAAGACGTCAGCTGGCCGCCTCGCACTGTGGACGTTCTTCTGCCTCTCGCTGAGCGCGCCCTCCTCAGACCCCTTCCAGGCGCTGACGCCGACCGCCTCCACTGCGCACTGGACACCTTTCGCCGCATTCCTCCTCGGCGGCCTTAATGGAGGGGCAACAACGTCATCTGTACCGGCAACCAGCAGGTCACTTCTCCCTGCCTCCGCAATAATGCGAAGCGCTTCTCTCACCGCTTCCTGTGACACCATGACGCCAGGCTTTCTTTTTAGGTCGAGCCTGCCAATGCGCTTGTGCATTGAGCTTGCGAGAGATATTGGGGCTTAACCAGAGCTTAACCATCGGGCGATTCCATGCAGTGCCCGTGAAAAGCGCGTGCACATCAAAGCCACCAGCCTCCCTCCCACAGGCATCTGAAGCTTCCCCCCAGCGTGCGCTCTGCCTCAGGGATTTCTCCTCCCCTAATTATTCACTACCCACGGCCTGCCGGCTGTACTTTCACTTTCACGGCCGCCAGGCCGTGACTCGCGTTTATTGTCATGTCTGTAGATTACTCATACATAAGTTCATTTGATGTCACAAAGCATGTCCTTTTACCTTTATTTTGTTAGTTTTTTAATGATACGCTGCAATCGCACGAGAGTACTTTCTTTAATACATGAGAATGATACATCCACACTACTGACACTCCGCAATCTACTGCATCGCTAAGATTCACTAGCACTATCCGGCACAGGTCACAGAACTACAAGTCTTTCTTTCACGTAGTTCATTTTGGTTCAACGCTCCAGAATCACATTCGGGATACGCTCGTCACTTCCGGTTCGTCTACATTCCTTTCCGAGATCACCATTGGGCCATCGACATTTCCAGACACCGTTTACAGGAACGCATTGAACACACCGTTTTCAAGTTCCAAGTAAGTTTTTTTAACCGTCGCACGCCATTATGCTAACAGCATGCCATTATCCAGTATCCAGTATCTTTGTCTCTTTCACAGATACAGAAATTTTCTAATTCACGTACACCATACGTGAGTATTTACTCATCTATTTACCCGGTTCCACATTTGTCACCTCGTCACCTTTGATCACTCCGCTTGGCGCGTTTTTTACCCACTTGAATGGTATGATTACCGATCATACTTCCGCATGACATGATCAATCTTGTGGTTTTATGGTTCCTCAATCACTCGTTTATACTTGTCACACCCAACACCCGTAGTGCACCATCATTCTTTTCTCTTCGTCTATATCACACAGTCCAATAAATCCAGGACACACACCAGTACTTGTTTCACTAGTTGTTACACTTTTTTCCGCCACATTTATCGTACAGGAAGTTTATTGACATTGGTTGCACCAGAAGCTTCCCCCCAGCGTGCGCTCTGCCTCAGGCATTTCTCCTCCCCTAATTATACACTGCCCACGGCCTGCCGGCCGTACTTTCACTTTCACGCCCGCCAGGCCGTGACTCGCGTTTATTGTCATGTCTGTAGATTACTCATACATAAGTTCATTTGATGTCATAAAGCATGTCCTTTTACCTTTATTTTGTTAGTTTTTTAATGATACGCTGCAATCGCACGAGAGTACTTTCTTTAATACATGAGAATGATACATCCACACTACTGACACTCCGCAATCTACTGCATCGCTAAGATTCACTAGCACTATCCGGCACAGGTCACAGAACTACAAGTCTTTCTTTCACGTAGTTCATTTTAGTTGAACGCTCCAGAATCACATTCGGGATACGCTCGTCACTTCCGGTTCGTCTACATTCCTTTCCGAGATCACCATCGGGCCGTCGACATTTCCAGACACCGTGTACAGGAACGCATTGAACACACCGTTTTCAAGTTCCAAGTAAGTTTTTTTAACTGTCGCGCGCCATTATGCTTACAGCATGCCATTATCCGCTCGCGGTAACAGTATCTTTGTCTCTTTCACAGATACAGAAATTTTGTAATTCACGTACACCATACGTGAGTATTTACTCATCTATTTACCCGGTTCCACATTTGTCACCTCGTCACCTTTGATCACTCCGCTTGGCGCGTTTTTTTACCCACTTGAATGGTATGATTACCGATCATACTTCCACATGACATGATCAATCTTGTGGTTTTATGGTTCCTCAATCACTCGTTTATACTTGTCGCACCCAACACCCGTAGTGCACCATCATTCCTTTCTCTTCGTCTATATCACACAGTCCAATAAATCGAGGATGCACACCAGTACTTGTTACACTTTTTTCCGCCACATTTATCGTACAGGAAGTTTATTGACATTGGTTGCACCAGCACTCCATGCGCACGGTTTACCTTTCCTGTCACGTTAAAACGCTTCGAACACACTCGCAGCCCCTGTACCACTGTATTCATATCTGGAGATCTCCACCAATATGTACTGTTGCACTAGTTCATTCTATTTGTGTCTCCCACTGATACCTTGTTGTGCCTTTCTGCTCCCTGTTAGACTCGTTTTTTGTGCCCTTCTGCCGTCTGTTAGACTCGTTTTTTTCCCTTGTTTTTCTGCCCTTCTGCCCTCTGTTAGACTCGTTTTTTGTGCCTTTCTGCCCTCTGCATCACCACATCATCACTCAGCGCTACCCCAGCATCACTCAGCACCACCACAGCATCACTCAGCACCACCACATTATCACTCAGCACCACGACATTATCACTCAACACCACCACAGCACCACCACAGCACCACCACAGCACCACCCAGCACCACCACAACATCACTCAGCAGCACCACGCAGCACCACCACATTATCACTCAGCACCACCACATTATCACTCAGCACCACCACAGCACCACTCTGCACCACCACAGCACCACTCTGCACCACCACAGCATCATTCAGCAGCACCACAGCACCACTCAGCACCACCACAGCACCACCACATTCAATCAATCAATCAATCAAGAAATTTGTATAGCGCGCTACTCACCCGGAGGGTCTCAAGGCGCTGGGGCGGGAGGGGAGAGGGGGGCTCGCTACTGCTCGAACAGCCAGGTCTTCAGTTGCCTCCTGAAGGAGAGGTGGTCTTGGGTGAGGCGGAGGTGGATGGGGAGGGAATTCCAGCTCTTGGCTGCAAGGTAGGAGAAGGATCTTCCTCCCATGGTGGTTCTTTTGATGCATGGGACGGCGGCGAGGGCGTGGTTGGTCGATCGTAGTTGGCGGGTGGGAGTGTAGAAGGTCATGCGAATGTTGAGGTACCTGGTGCCCAGGTCGTGGAGTGCTTTGTGTGCGTGGGTGAGGAGGCGGAACGTGATTCTTTTGCTGACGGGGAGCCAATGCAGGTCTCTCAGGTGTCTGGAGATGTGGCTGTGGCGGGGGATGTCCAGGATGAGTCGTGCGGAGGCGTTCCGGATGCGTTGGAGTCTTTTCTGCAGTTTGGCTGTGGTTCCGGTGTAGAGGGTGTTTCTGTAGTCTAGTCGGCCGGTGACAAGAGCCTGGGTGACCGTCTTCCTTGTTTCGGTGGGGATCCATCTGAAGATCTTTCGGAGCATGCGTAGGATGTTGAAGCATGAAGATGAGACGGCGTTTACTTGTCTGGTCATCGACAGGGAGGAGTCCAGGATGAAGCCCAAGTTGCGTGCGTGGTCCGTTGGTTTGGGTGCGCAGCCTAGGGCCGGGGGCCACCAGGAGTCGTCCCAGGCGGATGGTGTTGACCCAAGGATGAGGACTTCCGTCTTGTCTGAGTTCAGTTTCAGGCAGCTGTTCTTCATCCACTCAGCTACTTCTTTCATCCCTTCGTGTAGGTTAGTTTAGGCGGTGGCGGGGTCGTTGGTGAGGGAGAGGATCAGCTGGGTGTCGTCGGCGTAGGAGATGATGTTGAGGCTGTGTTGGCGTGCGATGGCTGCGAGGGGGCTCATGTACACGTTGAAGAGGGTGGGGCTGAGTGATGAACCTTGTGGTACCCCGCAGATGACTTCGGTGGCCTCAGATCTGAACGGGGGGAGGCGGACTCTGGGTTCTTCTGGCGGGGAACGAGATGGTCCACTCCAGGGCCTTCTCTTGGATTCCGACGTTGCTGAGGCATTGAACTAGGGTGCGGTGGCAGACAGTATCGAACGCTGCGGAGAGGACCAGGAGGATGAGGGCCGCTGTTTCCCCGTTGTCGAGCAGGGTTCGGATGTCGTCAGTGGCTGCGATGAGGGCGGTCTCGGTGCTGTGATTGGCTCGGAAGCCGGACTGTGAGTGGTCGAGGGATCCGTTCGTCTCGAGGAAGGCGGCCAGCTGTTTGTTGACGGTCTTCTCGATGGCTTTGGCGGGAAACGGGAGCAGCGAGATGGGGCGGTAGTTCTTGAGGTCGGTGGGGTCTGCCGATGGTTTCTTCAGGAGGGCGCTGAGTTCGGCGTGCTTCCATCTCTCTGGGAAGGTGGCGGTGTTGGGGTGCGATGACGGAGTCTGCCTTGTTGAAGACGTGGTGAGGGTATGGGTCGGTTGGTGATCCGGAGTGGATGGTGTTCATCGTCCGGATGGTGTCTTCAGTGTTGACTGGGGTCCAGTCGCGGAGGGTGGTGGTGGGGAGCGTTAGTTCTACGGTTGGGTGCGTGGTCTGTTCGCCGAAGCTGTTGTGTATGTCTGCGATCTTGTTGTGGAAGAACGTGGCAAGTGAGTCGCAGAGGTCTTGTGAGGGAGTGATGTCGTTGTTTCCGGCGCTGGGGTTGGAGAGCTCTTTGACGATGCTGAAGAGCTCCTTGCTGTTGTGTGCGTTGTTGTCTAGACGTTCCTTGAATGCTGTCTTCTTGGTGGTGTGGATCAGCTGGTGGTGTTTGCGGGTGGCGTGCTTGAGGGCGGTCATGTTGTCTGTGGTCGGGTTCTTTCGCCAGGTTTTCTCAAGGGTGCGGCAGTTCTTCTTGGAGTATCACTCAGCACCACCACATTATCACTCAGCACCACCACAGCACCACTCAGCACCACCACAGCACCACTCAGCACAACCACAGCACCACCACAGCACCACCACAGCACCACTCAGCACCACCACAGCACCACTCAGCGCAACCACAGCATCACTCAGCACAACCACAGCATCACTCAGCGCAACCACAGCATTACTCAGCGCAACCACAGCATTACTCAGCGCAACCACAGCATCACTCAGCGTAACCACAGCATCACTCAGAGCAACCACAGCATCACTCAGCACCACCACAGCATCACTGGTTCAAATATGTGCTCTCAATATTTCAAGCTTCATTACACATGTCACAAAAAGATGTTAATATTTCACTTCTGTTCTTGAATTTTCGTCACAATAAAATAAACTGAACTTAATCTTCACAAAAGTTATTAACAAAAGTTTAAGCTATTGCCATTATAAATTACAATCACTTTTATTTAAGTATCAATTATTTAAAAAAATTCAAAGCCATTGTTATTTGTAATATCAATACATCTAAGTCACGTAAATACAAAACATGTTGCATTACAAATGCTATAGGTGTCACATTTGCGAAAGTTATAACTATTGGCATTGTAAATGACAAAGCTATTAATTAAGCTATTTTCAAAAACCACACATAAATAGAAAATTGTCATTTACAAGACCAATAGCTCTAACTTTCCTAATGCGAGACCTATTGCATTGCAAATGCTTGTTTGAATATTTTATATTCTAGGCAGCCGCTGTTCTGCCTCGCACAAAAGCCCTCCTATTCTCCTCACAATATTAGCCAATATGGCGCTGCCGCCTAGCCTAACCGGATGTATGACATTACAACGCATGCTTTTACCTCGCATGCTTTTACATCGCAAGTTTTACAACGCATGCCTTTACAACGCATAGCGCTTTGGGGTGCTGGATAGTGAATAGTTTAATTTACTATTCCAACTCCAGTCCCCGTGGATAGTAGGGAAGGTGTTGGATAGTATATTAAATCTATTCCCTATCCTAGAGCGCCCCCCAGCGCAATGCGTTGTAATGGTTTGCGTTGTAAAAGCAGCGATGTAAAAGCATTGCGTGGTAAAAGTTGCGTTGTAAAGGATGTTTCCCAGCCTAACCTGACGTACCTACCTGGCTCGCGCTGCTCCCTGCCTATTAGCCAATCAGCGCCGTTGGCCTGTCCTATTCGGGCGAAAATCCTTGGGGGGGAGACCGCTTAGCGCTCTGCTCCCCCCGAGGACCCCATTCTGAGCCAGTTCACAGACACGACACGTAAGGAGGTACACCTGCTAACTTAAAGGACCCTATAATACCAAAAATGTAACTCACTATATTGAGGCAACAGGAAAGATTATCAAGAGTAACCCAAGTCCCCATTAAATTATCCTTTATTGATGGATCGGGGACATTCAAGAGTGCAAGGCTCTACAACTGGGAGGAGCCAGGTTGGTCTACTTACATGGGTAAAGCCATCTTTAGATTGCAAGATGAAACGGATCAAGATGGGCTTGCCAGATACACTGGTCTTCTTAATTTCATTGATGTGTGGGAAATCATTATTATTAATAAACATCTGCAATAGAGGAACTCAGAAAAAGAATCCCCCACTATTAATCTTTTAGATCCAATTCTTGATTCTTATTATAATTTTGTTATGTTACAGTCGTTGGCGACTTTAACACAACATATGTACTGCTTGTTCCAATGATCAACATTGCAAAAGACAAGGATGATCAATGAGCTATGCCGACCTTAACAGCCCTCTTTAGGAAGAGCTGGACCTCTACTGCGCTCTTCAGGTAGCTGGCTTGACATTTCATGTGGCAGTCAAGCTTGTAGTGGTCATCGACTTTCACATAGCACCTTCAAGAGAGGTAATTACACCAGTAACATAGACTATATCATGGTGGATCTACGGATCTGGAATTGTATGGTAGATATATTGGTTTATGCTAGGCCCGAGAGTGCCCATGAACCTTTGATTTATGCGCTTAATAATGACCTTATTACAAAATCAGTCTGGTCCCCAGAACGTAGATGCAGATTTTTATAATCCCGGTGGCCATGTTCGCACTAAATAAATAAAACAAATAAACAAATTATGCATATAGAATTTCTGCTAATGAGGATCTTTGTGCTATGAATCTTTGATCCCAGTTTTGGTTTTATTTATCCAACTAGATAAGGGTGGCAAACTGGTGCCTGAAAAACATGCAACATTATTTGTCGAAGATCTGTGTGGCTTTTCCTTCTGAAAGTTAATGACTGATTAGGTTTTTTCTCGAGGAAATTATCAAGGCTATTGAAGCCCAAAAGCCAGGGAAGTCCCCAGACTGATAAAATTCCATGCAATTTATTTCGCTCTGAACCATAGATCTAGGGCGTATACATTTATATATTTTCTAATGACATTGCAGCTGGTGCAATTGTACCAGATTCTTGAAAGGTTACTGAAATAAATGCCATTCTTTAAAAGGGCTATATTAGCTCGCCAAGGAGTTATTGACAATATTCAAAGCATTTTCAATAATCAGGTCTAAAACAATCAGAATTTTTTGTTGAGAGAAAAACAGATATTAGCCCATTTTTCAAGCAGAATTCAGACCAAAGTTTAGCACCGCAGATCAGGTCTTTCCTGTTTGTTATCCGTTGAGTTAAACCAGGTTCATCTTTGTGCCGCATTTGTAGATCTGTGAGCTGCATTTGATCTAGTACCAAGATCTAAGGGGCATATTACCAAGCAATAGCGATAATTATCGCTATTGCTTGGTTAGAGACAAAAATGTACCGCTGAGCTGCGGCGATTTTTATCGCAAATAAACCTCGGCCGCAATGCATGAATATCGCTGAAAAGTCAGCGATATTCATGCATTACCGAGCTAATGCTCTTAGCCATGTTATCCACCTACCATTGGATAACATGGCTAAGAACTGCTCAGGGCAGGTGTTAGCTTTTGGAGATATTCGCGCTTAGCGCGAATATCTCCATAGGTTGGTAATAGGAGATAGCGATGTTAGCGACTGTTTCCAGTCGCTAACATCTTGGCACGCCCACTTTGCATGTCATTAGTGATAAATATCACTGACATGCAAAGTGGGGCCCAAGATGGTCGCTATCTCGTACTAGCTGTCGCTAACACAGCTAGGTAATAGGGAGATCATTTTATCTCTGCTTTCTTGGCTTTTAAACCCAAAAAAGCGGAGATAAACCCCCTTGATAATATGCCCCTAAGTTCTGGGAAGTATTGTATGATCAAGGTATTTCCTGCAACCTATCGTCAGTATTTTAACAGTTATGCAAAAGTCTGATGGGGAATCAATGGAGATCTAGGTGAAAGAATTGCTATCAAAAGAAGGTGCCACAGGGTTTTATTCTTGCACGCACACTTTTTTCTATGGCAGTGAGCAAATGAGTCGCCAGTAATTTCTGGCAGAAAGTGCCTGCCTTATTGTTCACATACAATATGCAGGTGATTTTAAAAACAACTATGGGCCTACAGGTCATTTTGGAAAGAGTTAGGTATTTTTATTCAGCCCAAGGCTCTGAAATTGATGCATTGAAAACCAAATTTATGACCTTCAATCTCCACAAATCTCTCTGGGGTTCAATTTACATGAAAGACACAGCTCTGGAGAAGGTTCTAGAATTTGACTACTTGGATATTAGAATGGCAGATTCTCTTCAGTAGTCTCAAACTGCAAAGATTGTAAATCACATTGTAGAAATGTTAAATCATATAGCAGTAGTGGTTCTTAAATTTACAACATGTTGAAGCACATATCCCATATCTCCGACTTAAAATTTACAGGGCCCAAGCTGTAAGTGCTGCTTTGTATAGCTCTGGGCTTTGGGGCTACTAAAACTTCATCTCATGGACAAAATGTAAAATCAAGTTAATGAAGTTGTTACAGAACTTACCACAGAGTGTCCTTTCTTTAAAACCAGTAGCATTCATAGAAAATGTAAAAACTCTTATGTATCGGACACGTATTTGGACAATGCAAGAATTGAAACCTTATGATAAGGCACTAGGGGCCCGATGTAGGTCGGCAATTGCCAGCCAGTAACGGACGATTTCGGCCGTTACCGACCGGTATTTGGGATTGGACATGTAGGTAGGCTTAATTTACAGAATCGGTATATTTACCGATTCGGTAAATTTACAGAATCGGTAAAATACCGAATCGGTAAATATACCGATTCTGTAAATCAATATGTAGGTGGCACTGTAATCAGTGCCACAGGCCCTTACCGAATCGTTATTTACCATGGAATACTATTGCATGGTAAATAACGAATTGCAGTGTACATGCACATCTGTGCATGTACACCTGTGCCAATTGGCACACAGACATGCCCTAAGGGCATGTATGTGTGTCACATGGCACACAAGCCAGAAACAGGGGTGCAACAGGGTGTCAAAGTGACACCCTGTCCCCCTTGTAAAATCGGTAATTTTACCGATTCGGTAATTACCGAATCGGTATTTGCTATTGAATCCTATGGGCTTCAAGGCCCATAGGATTCAATGGCAAATACTGATTCGGTAATTACTGAATCGATAATTACCGAATCTTACCGATTCGGTATTTTTACAGAATTTTTTACCTACATAGCAATTACCGAATAGTAAATACCGAATCGGTAAAATTTGGTATTTACCATTCTGTAATTTGCTATTACCTACATCTAGGCCTAGATGATGCAAAGCACAGGTCTACTGTCCTAAAGCTCGCCTAGATCAACTATGTGAACTTCTTAGTTTAAGTGAATATTGGTTGTTTTTCTGTTACGATTCCCACTAATGGCAAATAATCATAAAACATAGCTAGTGGGAATTTGCCTTTGGTAAATATTTGTACTCCAAGCATGGTGCTTTTTGTCAATATAATGCAAATTAAATACTGAAGATTATTTGTATTACATCAGGCGTCCTTCTGTGCAGGCTCTATACATACAATTTAAACTTAACACACTGCTGCCTACTGTCTGGACTAGTAGTGGGTCTAATTTTGAATATCTGACAAACGTTGTCCAGTGTTAAATCTCGACACAGACAATGAGGATCATGTTTTATTTTTCTGCAGAGCTTATAATGCAAAGACCAAATGGAATGTTCCGGTATGTCGGCTTATGGGAATCAGTCCTTATTAGGTTGCCTCTCAGATATGTACGGTGGGCATTACTCCGTATGGTGTTTTTTTCTGTTTATACATTCTCACAAAAAGTGTTGTGCACAAGGGTACTCTTTTATTCAAATGTATTGTTATTTTGATAATTACATTTTATTAGCATTTTATATGAGAAACAGAACAAAAACCAGCGCATATCAGCATGAATACACAATAGCCATGTACAACAAACAGCGTAATCCGGCTCTAGGGAATGATAGGATAGCTTCTTATGGCCATATATAGGGCAACATGTACTTTTTCATTTGGAGGGCAACATGAACGTTAAGAAGACAGCAAATTCAACCACTTCCCTCATATCTTCTGGAACTTCCTCGGACATCCCCGGGCCTCGAACAGGGTTTCTTCTTGGGTGGCACACCAATCCACCCCTCGTGGCCTTTTCCATAGGGGAGGGGACCTGGTGCTTGCCCACGCCACCGCTATGTCACGTTTGGCAACTGTGAGGGCTGTGCTCAAAAAGAGCTTGTCAGCTCTAGAGCCGTCGAAGACGCCAAGGAGCAGGCGCATGGGGATCCTGCCAGCCAAGTGTCTGAGTAAGCTCAGACTCTATACTAGATCAAAACGAGGAGAGGGCCGGGCAGGGCATATGAAAGAAATCTGCAGGGGCCTGACCACAGCGGACAGAGTCAGGGGAGGGGCGCAATCGCGCCCTGTGTAGACGCACATCGGTGAGGTAGGCTGTGTGGAGGTAGTAAAGTTGGATGAGGCAAAGCTTAGAGGAGGTCGTAAGGGTTTGGGGGGCCACAAGGGTGTCACACCAATCCGCTCCCTACAGGGGGCCCAACCATCCCTCCCAGTGGGCTCAGAGTGCGGCCAGGTTGGTAGGGGTGTTGTTAATAAGAGATCAATATATCCTCGAGACCCCTCCCCGCCCCAGGTTACCCATAAGTACCTATGCCTCTAGTGGGCTGAATTTGGGTATCGATGTACCAGGGGAGATATGTGCTGTGAGTGCGTAGCTGGGTTGGAGGTATCAATAGAATTGGGAGGTGTGGAGGGAGTGGCGCTTTTGTAGCTCAGCAAAGGTCCGAACGTGGTCATCCACCCAAATATCCCTAAGGAGAGAGATTCCAATGTGATCCCAGGAACGGAAGCCCATGAGGGAGGATGTCTCTCGGATCCATGTGCCCTGCCAAAGTGGTGTGTGTTGAGTAAGTTTTATATCCCAGCGGGTGTGCTGGAGGACGGAGCACCAAGCCACCAGGACTGATCTAGTGATCGGGGGAGTGTGAGCGGTATAGGAGCACCGTAGAGATAGGCATGCAGCAGTGGGAAGTCCATGTACCAAAGCTCAGTTCGATACGCTGGGTCAGACCAGACTCCCGTATACCAAACATGGACTACGAGGAGTCTGGTTGCAAAGTAATAAAGGTGTAAATTCATCACTCCCATACCGCCGTCAAAGGGCGGGATCCGGCATTGAACCAGGGCAATGCCCGATCTCCGATGCCCTCATAGGAATCTGGTGAGGGCTCCGTTGAAGTCTCGAAACCAATTCCCTGGAAGGTGAAGGGTAATGTTTTGGAGAATATAAAGGAAGCGGGGGAGAATCATCATTTTAAAAAGGGCGCTACGGCCAAGGGAATTAAGTGGCAGGGCCTGCCAGCATTTAAGGTCGGTTTTGGCTTTGGAGATCAGGGGAGTGATATTCAGAGCCATTCCAACTCCGGTAGGAGGGCAATCCAAATCCCCAGATATTTAAAGGACTGTCTTCTGATGGGAATGGTGGATTGCCACTCAAAGCAGGCTCTCAATATGTGGAGAGGGACAATGGTGGATTTGGCGGGGTTAGGTTGGAGTCCGGAAACGCTCTCAAAACTTTGAAGTATCTCTAGGCAGCGGGGGCCGGAATGCTCTGGATCGGCCATGAAAAAAAGGACATTGTCCGCATAGAAAGCGATTTTATCCATGTGATGGGGGTCCCAGGACCAGCATTGGACCACCACATCAGAGCGGATAAGACAGGCCAGAGGCTCCATTGCCAGTGCAAATAGCAAAGGTGAGAGAGGACACCCTTGACGAGTGCCTCTCCTGATCGGGAACACATCAGAGAGGGCCCAGTTGATAAGGACCCTAGCCCACGGACTGGAGTAAAGAACGCGAACGGCGCCTAGGAACAGGGGACCATTGACCATCGGTTGGAGAACCTCTGCCAAGTAAGACCAATCAACCGTGTCGAAGGCTTTTTCAAAGTCCAGGAGCAATAGTGCAAGATACGGGGGCAGGTGTCAGCAGTGGGCCAGAGCAAGGTGCAGATGCTGTATACAGTGCAGAGTACCTCACAACGGCATAAAGCCGCATTGGTCCAAGTGGACTAGTTTATGGAGGAGAGGGAAAAGACGCTGGGCCAACGCCATTGCAAAAAGTTTTATTTCGTTATTTATGAGGGATATTGGGCGGTAACCCTGCAGGAAGGCGAGGGTGGCTGGGTCTTCGGGATGACGACAATGGTGGCTAAGTCAGTCTCGGGGATGAAGGAGCCCTTCTCGGCCACATATCAGAAGAGCTCAGTTAGATGAGGACTAAGGAGTCTCTAAAGGCTGCATGATATTCCAGTGGGAAACAGTCGGGCCCCGGGGTCTTCCCAGAGTTCAGTCGTGAGATCGCGCTGTGTATCTCATCTGCGGTAAGGTGAAGGTCTAGTTCCGTTGACTCCGCCTGGGTAAGGCAGTGAAGACGGACGTCTGCTCTCTCCAGCACAGCCGACAGGGAGGTTTCGGGGACCTGAGCGGAGTAAAGGTGTGAATAATACTTAGCAAACGTTTGGACGATGGCTCGTGACGTCTGGTGAAGGGTACCGGCAGGGTCCAAGATTTCAGGGGGCTTTAGGGTAGGAGACCAAGTTGTGGAGCAGCTTTCCATTTTTATCCCCCCCACCATAGAAGAGCGCCACAACATTTTAGTTTGACTCCAGAGAGATGTGACAGATTTCTTCTCTGAGGGTCGCCAGCTGCCTAGAAGAGCGAGCATCAGATGTATCCGCAGAAGCCATTTCCAGCCGCAAGGCTTGCGCTTCCAGCTGAGCCAAACAGGCAGTCTGCTCGGCCCGCTTTGAGTGCACCAATCCCCTAGCCACCCCACGGAGAGTTGCCTTGCCGACCTCCCATAACGTGCCCGGGGAGGGGACCAACCCATGATTGACCTGGAAGTATTGTTGGAGCTCCAACCCAAGCGCCTCCCTGAGCTGCTTGTCCCGGAGAAACCAGGCATTTAATCGCCATATTGGTCGCGCATCTGTCCGTGGTTGCCCAAGGCGTAAGGATAGGGGCGAGTGATCTGACAGTCCACAAGGGAGAATCGAGATATGAGACGAGGTGGCAATCAAGTGCAGGAAGGAGAAACATGTCGATGCGAGAGTGAGTGTGGCAGGCCGTGGAAGTGTGGGTAAATTGTCCTCCCTGGGGGTTCCAGATCCGCCTGGTGTCACAGAGGCCAAGGGCTCCGGTCCAGTCAGAGAGTTTGGTGGCATGGGACAGTCGCGCCGTGGATGGGGCACCAGTCGAGTCAAGTCGTGATTGTAAGACTGCAATAAAGTCACCCCCAATGATGGTCGGTCTCTGGGGTAAGGCTGAAATTATCTCAGTGAGGCAGTGCAGGGTTTATGAAAGGGTGGCGGGGGGACGTAGACTAAGGCAAAATTAATGGTGTGGCCCTCAAGAGTTCCGGAGACAATCACGTACCGTCCCTGGGATTTAGTTCTGATCTGTGTGGGAGTAAAGGGGAGACCTCTCTGAGTTATTATGGCCACCCCCCGGGCACCTCGACTGAAGCCAGAATGCCACACCTTATCAAAGCCATATCGAGCTAGAATGGGTCATTGTCTACCTAGGAGATGAGTCTCTTGTAGTAAGAGGATATCAGATGCATGGCGCTGGGTGTGTTTGAGAACGGTGGTGCGCTTGATACGATCTAGCATGCCATTCACGTTCCAAGACAGAACGTGTAGCGATCTTTTGGTGTTAGCCATCTAGATCATGTGTGGAACATGGTGGGGGGTTGACAAAAGAAGGTGAGCGCCCTCCAATGGGCATTGTTTCCATGCCAGATCAGGGGTGGGACCCGTGCTGGATGTTGTTGAGGCTGTTGATGGTGGATCCGTAGAACTTTGATAAGACGCTTTGTAAGAACGTGGAACTGTAGTTCACGTGGAACTATGAGCTGCACCGGTTTTGGAGCGGAAGCTCCTTTTCCTTCCCAACCCTCACCAACTTCCCCCACTCTACGCTTCTGAAACTGAAGCATCTGTCGCCCTAAGGAAGGAACAAAAAGCAAAACAACTCAAAATACAGTAACAGTAGCTAAGCTAAAACTTTTAGCAGGGTAATGCGTGGCATGGGCGGGCCCTTCTGTTTCGACGGATACTGTAATGTCATCAGTGCGTTCGAAGTTTAGGAGTCCTGGACATGGTCCAAGGAGGCAGTGGCTCCGTCAGAGCTCGCAAGTCCCGTTCCAAACCTCTTTCCCGAGCTTGGCATCTGAGGGCTTCTTGAGAGGTCTGAGTCCGATCCAAGAGGGCGGGAGGAGGCGGGCGAAGTAGACCGCCGGTCCAGCAGTTCCAGTGAGCTGGCCAGGGTGCGCGTCTCCGGGGCAGGGAAGATCCAGTGGGTTGCTGATGCGTAGGCCCGAGGGTAGGTGATTGTGAGAGCCTTCCTCGGCGATTGTGCCTCCTTTGGGATCTGGTGCGCCGCCACTACTGTTTCGGAGGAGGAGGAGGATGTACCATAGGGGAAGACGGCTGAGTCGAGGCGGGAGCGGGCCGGGCCCTCAAGGGCCGCTCCTCCATAAGCCACGTCCAGGCTGCTTGGGGGGACTCAAAGAAAATCGCCTGGTCCTGAAAAATAACACAGAGGCAACCTGGAAAAAGGAGGCCATACCGTAGCCCGAGATTGCAGAGTTTTTGTTTGACCTCCGAGTATGTACATTGTTGCGCTTGGACTTCTTTTGTATAATCGGGGAAGAGCATGATGGTCTGATTCTGAAATTTCAAGGGGCCATGGAGCCGCGCTTCCTTAAGGATGGTGTCTCTGTCTCTGAAATTAAGAATTCTGATACTAATAGGACGAGGTGGAGCCCCGAGAGGGGGCTTCGGGGCCAGGGAGCGGTGGGCTCGTTCGATCGAGAACCAGGCGGAGAAGGCATTACTGGGTAACCATGATTTGAGCCATGTTTCAATGAAAGCTTCTGTCTTCTCCTGCTCTATCCCTTCAGGAAAGCCTATAATGCGAGGTTGTTCATCACAAGCAATTATCCGCGTCCTAAGCGCGCCGATGTAGTTCTAAAGTGCGGCTTTGTAGACTGCCCATCTGGGTTTTCAAATGTCCTAGCTCATCTTCCACTGTAGAGATACGCGATTGCACCTCAGAAATTCTTGTTGTGGCATTTCGAAGGTCCTGGTGTATGAGGGCCACGTCCACTGGGACCTCTCCAATTTTACCCTCCACGAGGCTTGGGAAGTGCTCATGGCCTGCAGGATGGTCGAGAGATCATTTCCGGGAGTAGGAGAGGTACCGGGGATCCCCTCTCCCAGACCGCGTTCCGTTGGGGTATATTGGTCCATCTTGGTCTGGGTGTGCGGGGCGGGTGGCTTCGGAGGACGGTCTCTGCCCATCTTAGGTCCGTCGTCAGGGCCCCGATGGGCCGTCAACAGGGAAGAAAGCGCGCTGGTGCCGTCAGCAGGTCCCACCAACCTTGGCAGGGAGCAGCGATCCTATGTCAGGCCCCGGGTGCAAGGCCCATCAAGCAAGAAACGTGGACTGCAGGAGCGGCCGGCGTTGGATCTGAACACAAAGGTCCAATACAGTGCAGGTATATCTCCCGCTGGGCTTGGCCTACACCGCCTCAGCACTCCCTCCTTGAAAACCGTTGTGCGTGCTCTAGGAGTAGACACTGCGGGATCGCGGAAGCAGTACCATGTTGCGCCCAGTAGCCCCGCAGTTGAGTGTCGTGCAGGGATCAGTTCGATGGGTTGGGGTCCAGCACTGTCCGCCCCGGTCAGAGCACAAGGAAGGAGGGCCCCACATTGCGGCGATGACACGCCCACAGCCCCCCAATCAGGCAGTCGGTCTTCCTCGGAGAGCAAGCCCCTCCGTAGGCTCACAGCACCTTGGGGGGGGGTGCATTGTCAGCACCGGGCCGCCAGCTGATGAAGCGGGTGAGGGACGGGGGGGTAGGCCCCAACCGCCAGAACCCGCTGCCCGATCTTGCAGCCGGACAACCCCCACCCCCAACGACAGCACATCCCAGCTCACCCCGGCAAAACAGCTCTCCAGGTACAGCCCGCTGTCCTCTGTTGCCCAATCAGGCAGCCGATCATCCAGAGGCTCCCGCTTCTCGCAGTCCTCCCGGTGTCACAAGGCATTAGGGTAGTGTCATGAAATTTAAAGATGATGAGATGCAAACCATATTACACCATTTTCTTCAACAGTTTCATCCAGGTATTATCCTTCAAACAATTCTGGCGTGCAATACTTTCAACGCGCTTCGTCCCGTTGCGCTGAAACAATAACTCCACAGACATAAAAACATCGAGTCAAGAGCAGTAGAAGATGTTTGTAATGAAACGGAAGAGGCGTGCAATGGCACTCTTTGAAAAGGAAATATTGAGTCACTGCTTTTAGATGGTCCGGGTCGAACAGGAAATGTTCACCTGATGTTTTAAGTTCTGCTAGTATGTCATGGTAAGCAAATTAATTTGACAAATGGTTGTTTATTGCTGTTTATGACTAGCATAATTTGTTACACAGCGAAGGGGTGCACTAAGTTCGAGTGACATGAAGCTATTGAGTACAAATGGATATTTACAGACTTTTAATGACGGTAGAACACAGGAATGCAACAGTAATTAGTTTTGAGTGATTTAGATAAAGAATGATTATGTTCTGGGTCTCGTTTTTAGCACTTGGGCAACCGATTATGATATATTGTGTGGGTATTTTGGAAATAAATGAAATGTTTGTTTGTATTTCTAGATGCCCCTGACGAAGGGAGTGGTACTCTTGAAATGCATTGGGCCATTTGAAAATAAATCATGGCATGAAAATTCACCCTATGCTCTCGAGTTTTTTTGGAAAATGGATGGCAAAATGGATTGAATAAAATGAATTGATTAAAAAAGAGAGATAAACGGATAAAATGGTGAAAAGGATAAAATAGTATATGAAATTAATTCATTGGATTCAAGCTACTAAAGGCTGTGCAGCTTTGTGGAGCCAATTTGGGTTTCTTTCGTGGTGGAATTAAGGTAGTGTCAGCCAGTGAGGAATGAAGCTCTGGGGCCCCATCAGCCGGACCGCCCGGCAGGAGGCAGCCCCGAGGCCGACGTGGGGCAGGATCCCAGTAGGGTAGGCCGGTTCACCGCTGGGGGCCATGGACAGTCACCATGCGGCAAGGGGGACCAGAGGGGAGGGGGCCCGCACTGATGAGGCTGCCGCTGCCTGAATTAGCAACCGAATGCCTCCCCCTCACCACTACCCCGGCAATCGTACAGTCCCGGGCTCACCCCTGGCGCAGTGCCAATGGCCTCTGTTGTGGTTCTAGTTGTTATTTTCTGTCACTCTTCCTATTGGTTGCTAGGCACGCGCTAGCATAGGAATGTGCATGGTATTTAAGTGACGTCATATGGAAATGAGTTGAGAGAACCTCCTGTGACTCTGCGAAGTCACTGCTCCTCTCACAAGCTCTTTAGTTACAGAATTATAATAAATTCACTTCTACTTAATTTTCGTGTGTTGCCTTCCTGATTACACACTACAATTGGCGACGAGGACGGGACGAGTTAGTTCAGAGCTTGTGGTGGAGATTTCTTCGGGAGGTCGACACCTTTTTTTCGAGGCAAGTGTCTGCTTTTCTTTCAACTTCAAGGAGCATTTCTTATTTTTAATTCGCTTCTTTTCTGTGTTTCGAGCCGTACGATACAGATTACAGGTTTTTCCAAAGTCTACATAGAAGTTGGTACATGAGGAAGATCGTAGGAATCTGTGAAGCGGCTTAAAGATATTGTTCAGGCAAGTTTGGATATTTGCGTGTTATCGAGAAACGATTTTCACATTTCTAAGTTGTTTACATATTTATTGCAGTGTTGCTGAAGGGTATTTTGGCAGTGTTTCTGAAGGAATTCGGTTTGCCGTTGGAAGTGTTCGTTGACAGTCCAACTGTCAACTGTCAATCTCAGCTGACGCCGTTACGTCATTCAAGCTTCCTTTCTATGCTTCAGCTGAAAGTTGCATGCTAGCGTTAGTACGTCATCACGCCACTGACGTAAGTACGTGACGCCATCTTGGATTTATTTTTCCTTCATTGGAGTTGCCGCGTACCTCACGCAGCTGGTTTTGTGTCAGTTCGGTGAGTTAAACTTTTACAGCAAAATATTTGCGTAATAAACTAATAAATGTTATAAAGATTTCACTTTGGATCTCAAGTGTTTGGGGACAGTTTATCGGCGTAAGGAGTAACATAGTTTTGTTCTAAGTGAAATTCTCGAGACATTTTTAAAGAACTTATTACGTTTCATGGTACAAGTTCAATAAGCGTATGCAATATACTTTAATTCTCATTGTTGCTTCACTTTCTTTCTTAAACATAATTTTACCTTTCTGTGACAATAGTTTCAGCTTCACAATTGATTTCTTAATTAAAAAAGAGCCCGAAGACGAAGGTAAAGTAATGGCAAATGAGGTGCATTTTAATGCACCAGCACATTTTCTTGATGTGCCGGGTAAACCAGTGATGAAATGGAAGAACTGGTACAGGGCCTTTGAAAATTATCTAGTTGCAATTAATGGCAAGAAATATGAACTGGAGAGAAAAAAAGCAATTCTTTTTGGACTTTTAGGGATTGCTGGTCAAGAAATGTTCGTCAGCCTTCCAGAATTCGAGCCTGAACCAGGGCAGTTTATTCCCCTAGATGAATTTCAGGAAGCTGTGAAAAGACTAGAAAAGCAATTTGATGAGGAAGAGAACATTATGGTGGGCAGACGTTGTTTTGCAATGAGGAAACAGTCAGAGTCTGAAAATGTAGAAGAGTATATTGGTATCTTAAGGATGCTAGCCACCAAATGTGATTTTGGGGACATGGTTGATATATACATTCGTGATCAATTTGTATTTCACTGTTTTGAACACAAAATTCAGGAGAGATTGCTTGCTTGTAAAAACCAAAATTGTCTGAGGTAATTGATATTGCCAAGGGCATAGAACGTTCATTAGAAGGGAGAAAAGAACTGGCCAGAGCATATGGTTCTTCAAGTTTGAATGTTTCAATGGTTAATGACAAAAGAAGGAAGGAAGTTAGTGCTAATAATTCTTACAGGCCAAATTATAATTATAATTCTTCCCATCTTGTATGTTTTAGATGTGGTTCTCATAACCACAAGGCGGATTCTGTTAATTGTCCAGCAATTGGAAAGAGATGCACAAGATGCCAGAAAGTAGGGCATTTTGCAGGTGTGTGTGGCAATTTTGGACAAAAACGTATTGTTAAAACCAAAGTTAACTGTGTTGAAGATTTCAATGAAGATATGTGCTCCAATATAAGGTTGGCCCTAGGTGAGGCTAACAGTGAAATCAAAGGTCCATTAGGAGTTGCTCATGTAGGTGAAGTTGAGCTCAGTATTATGGCAGATTCTGGTTCGCCCATCACGATAATTTCTAACAGAAAATATTTGAAATATTGGCCAAATGTTGATTTGTTCCCATCAGATGTAAACCCAAAGGCGTTCGGGGAAATCGACATAAATATGTTCGGATATTTCTAGTAGTTTTTGAGCATAAAAGGTAGATGTATAAGTACCAAAATATATGTGGCCGAACGAGGAAGAGATATTGTAGGGGGGAGAGATCTCGCCAAATTGAAAATAATTTTAAAACCAGGTTCAGATGACCCCATTGTTTTGGATGAGGGTTTCATATCTCTTGTTTCTGTTCCCTCAGAATCCTGTAACGATATCACGTCTATAGTAAGTAAGTATAAAGCACTATTTGAAGATCGAATAGGATGTGTTAAAGGGTTTGTTCATAAGATTATATTAAGAGAAAATGCTATTCCTATCAGACACAAGGTTAGGCCTTTACCCTTGTCTGTTCGTGAAGAATTGCGAGTTTTGTTGGAAAAACTAGTCAAGGAGGAGGTAATCGAACCAGCTGATTCAGCAGAATGGATTTCTGGGATTGTTTTAATTTAAAAAAAATGTGGAGAGTTTCGTCTATGTGCCGATTTAAGATCCTTGAACAGAAATATTTTGGTGGACTGCTTTCCCCTTCCTAAGATTCAGGAAATTTTTAGCAAACACTGCTGGGTCCAAATATTTTTGTATCATTGATCTTAAATCGGCATATCACCAGGTTAAGCTAGACAATGAATCTAAATTGTTAACCACTTTCATAACGCCTTTAGGAGCTTACAGATATGTGTTACCATTTGGGCTGGCATCTTCAGCCAGTGTATTTCAGAAACTAATGGAAAACATGTTTGGTGATATCAGAGGGGTACAAAAGTTCCAAGATGATATTTTGATTCATGCAGAAACAGAAAGTGAGCACAATAACATTTTAAAGATGGTGTTGAAGAAAGTGCTGGAAAAAGGCATGACAGTATCCAAAGAAAAATGTAAGTTTTTGAAAACAGAAATAGAATATTTGGGCCATGTACTTAGCACAGATGGAATCAAACCTAAACTCAATCTAGTGAAAGCAATTACAGATGCTCCACGACCTGAAGGGAAGGACTCGCTGAGATCTTTCTTGGGTCTTGGGGAGTATTATGCCAGATTCATCGAGAATTATTCTAGGATGGTTGAGCCATTAAGGGTTCTGTTACGCAAGGGTCAAAATTTTGAGTGGAGCGAACAACAAGAAAATGCTTTTAAAGAGGTCAAAGAAGCTATATTAAAAGCACCTACTTTGAAACCATTTGATGCTAAGGGTTCCAATATCATCACAGTTGATGCGAGTTCGGTGGGCATTGGCACTGTGTTCACACAAAGAGTAGGTAAGCATACGCACACAGTAGCATTCATTTCCCGCAGATTAAATGACTCAGAGAAAAATTACAGCACCATCGAGAGGGAAGCCCTCGCCTGTGTATGGGCTGTGGAAAAATTAAAGATGCATGTGTGGGGTAAGGAGTTTGAATTGATCACAGACCATAAACCTCTCACCTTCATGTTCGATGGATATGGCAGAGGGAATGGAAGGGCGTCGGCAAAATTGGTACGGTTGTTAGCCAAGTTGCAAGAGTTTCATTTTTCAATTAAACACATTTTAGGTAAATGTAATGTCAGAGCAGATTTCCTATCTCGCTTACCAACTGATAATACAGAATCCCAAAAAGAAGATGATACAGAGTGTGTTGTGTCTAACATTGATATTATCCAACAGTCAAACAAGATCATTTCAAATAAAGAATGGACGTATGCAATGAGTAATGACTCAGTAATATTGAAGGTTAAAAAGTTCATGTCTACGTCATGGCCTCCTGTTTGCAGTTTACCTGTTAATTGGAGAACTTTTTCTCATGTGGGCAATGAATTAAATGTTTTAAATGGTTTTCTTAGGAGAGGCGATTTACTTGTTCCTCCCACCATTGTCAGAAGTAAATTAATTTCCATTGCACATAAAGCACACGTAGGAGTTACCATGACAATGAGGATTCTTAAGGAACACTATTGGTGGCCTGGTTTGGACCTCGATGTTGACCTGTTTGTGGAAAAGTGTGAGATTTGTACTAAATCTGACAAACATTGGAAACTCAGAACACAAGAAATGCAACTTGTTTCCATTCCCAACTCGGCGTGGTTCAAAATTGCCATAGATATGTCTGGACCTTTTCAATTGCTTAGTCAAGATTCAAGATTTTTGATCGCAGTTAGTGACTACTACTCAAAGTGGATTTATCACAAGTCTGTCAGTACCATTGACTCCACTGCAGTCATAGATTTCTTGTGTTCTTGCTTCTCCATTGAAGGCAATCCTCGAATCATCGTTTCTCACAATGGAAAACAGCTTACTTCAAGCAAGATTACTGAATTCTTCGTCTCACACGGAGTTCGTCAAGAGAAAACGCCTTTATACTCGCCAAAGTCCAATGGACAGATTGAGAGAGTGAATCGCTTCCTCAAAGATGGCATTCAACTGGCCTTGGCATCTAATTTACCAGTGGAGGACTTTTTGCTAGAAAGAGTATTTTCTTACAACACCACTCCAAACAGTACCACAGGTTTCTCCCCTTTCTTTTTGATGAGAGGGAGAAGATGTGACAATGATATTGTTCCAAAGTTTGATATTTTAGAAGGCACGTTACCCTCAACTGTTGTTGTAAACTATGATCAATTACAGGTCAGGAAAAAAAATAATAGAATGTCAGTTAAAATCCAAACAGTATCATGATAAGGTGCATAGAGCTATACACAAAGATTTTTGTAAAGGAGAGTGGGCGTTGGTTACAAAACCTGGCCATTATCTCAAAGGAGAGTCTAAATTCTTAGATCCTGAAGAAATAGTTGAGGTTACTGATGGCGCTGTTTACTTCAAGAAAGCCGGTTGGCGTAACAAAAGTGATGCCATTAAGATTAACAAAAACCAAGTCGATTTATGGCAAAGGGTAAGAAAGGCAATGCTAAAGGCGACAATGATTTTTCTTGGTTGAATACTTACCAGTGTGAAGAAGAACAAGATGATAGCTATCAATTAGATGATATGTATGTACCTTATGATAGAGTATGCAGTAGTAATGACATTGTTGAAAGTAGATACACTGATACGGGTAATGTTCAGAGCAGTCTCCATCTAAATGATAATGAATGTGTACAGCACAGGAGAAGTAGTGAGGTTCCTATTCAAGCATCCTTTAATGCTGCTTCGGATCCCACAAGTTCCACTATTATGCAGGGAGGTTGGGAAGGAACCTGCACCAGGTCGGGCAGATTATCCAAGTTGCTAAGCGCATTTAAAGAATATGACTTAACATAATCTTTTCTTTGCAGAAAGGGAGATGTTGTGGTTCGAGTTGTTATTTTCTGTCACTCTTCCTATTGGTTGCTAGGCACGCGCTAGCATAGGAATGTGCATGGTATTTAAGTGACGTCATATGGAAATGAGTTGAGAGAACCTCCTGTGACTCTGTGAAGTCACTGCTCCTCTCACAAGCTCTTTAGTTACAGAATTATAATAAATTCACTTCTACTTAATCTTCGTGTGTTGCCTTCCTGATTACACACTACAGCCTCTCTGTTCCCAGGGGTGCCCGGTGCAGCCCACAGAGGAATTGGGAAAAAGGGGGAAGCGGCCCTCAGCTCCCTCAGCAGCACTCCGCACTGCAAGGAGAGGGGGAGATTGGCCAGCGCCGTTGGCACCCGCACTCCCGGCGTCCCCGTGCACGGTTCGACTGCCGATTCCCCCGCCGCGCCTCCCCATGTCCACCAAGGTAGGTCGCGGGTGGCTCAAGGTGATCCCCGAAAGACCGGAGTCACAGCACGGAGAAAACTGCACTCTGGGGTTGTTCTGAGCTCCTAGGAGGCGAGGGGGAGTCTCTGTATCACACCACAGCTGCAGAGAGAGGTCCGGCAGATTGCTGGCAGGAACTCACTGGACAGGAATCAAGGCCGTCAGCTCCAGCTCCGGAGGCGGGCCGCCATCTTAGGACCCAGGACCGAGCAGTTCCACAGTGCAGAACTCGGCCGTGCGGAGGATCAGAGCCGAGATTCTTCTGGTTTGCGACGGCCAGATCAAGGTGGAGCCCTGGATGTTGAGCAGGTAAGGAGAAGGACACTGATGATAGTGGATCTTGGCGCGGATGATAGAAGGGGTCCAGAGCACTCTTAGAGTGCGACCGCCATCTTGACGCTCCAAGCCACGCCCCCAAATGTATTGTTTTTTTAGATTTAAATTAGCTATGCGATTATTTATTTGCCTATTTAGTGATGGATTATTTGATCTAAATTAAAATGAATTGCTATGTATCTATTCACAAATTGAGGAGTCTGCAGCTAGAGTATCCACCAGAAAGATTGTTACTCAAGGTAAATAACTTGCTCTTCCTGGTATTAACTCTCTAGTTGCCTCTGGGTATAATTTTGTGGCTATGTATGGGCCACATTATCTGGCTCTAGCAGGTGTTCCAAGGCTTAACACACAACTGGTATAGCAGGGGTCATCACCCTGTATTTTATCAGAGACTCAAAACAACTTATGTACTATGTGACAAATAGCAAGACAAAATATAGAGATGTTGGTTGGAAAGGTCTCACCCACTCTTTTGAAGCATACTTTATCATTGGCTAGCCCAACCCATTGTGTTAGGATAATACCAACACGGTGGTCTCAACCTCATGTGGGAAGGAGATCAGACAACTGCTATTCTGGTCAACAATGCAAACCCAGTATATCCTTAATTGTGTGGTACACTTGGCTGTATTAAAAATTGTGGGACTGCTGTCGAGAGCTTATGTCTCAAGCATCACATCACGGTCTGATTGTCAACATGTTTTTGCCACAATCGGATCCCCCAATCGAGGGTCACAGGCCTTTACCAGGGCAGTCCAGGTACTGGTTCAATCAGTCATTCATGCACCACTTAAAAATAGGTCTTACCTGTCAATCTATCATCTTCACCCTACATTATTTGGGTGCTGTGCCATGCAGACACACCGAGGAGGAACCTCTCCTGTAGTCACATATTCATCAAGGTCCAGGTTCTGAGGCTATCTCTCTGTATCTTTCAGTGGGTGACATTTCTCTCTCTTCTCTTTCCATCTCTCTCCATTTTACACTATCTCCTTCCTTCTCTCACTGTCTTCTCTGGGTCTCTCTCACCCTTTCTTTCTCTCTTACACACAGACACAAGATAACTATGTATTCACAAACACAGCCGTTGATGCAAGCAGAGCAGGCCCATCCCACAGCACCTGTTCCTTTCCTTTCTTTTTTTACTTACATATCTCTGCGCGACTTGGGCAACACTTGATTTCCACTGTAGCAACTAGGCCTTATGTTCAAACCGGGACTCCACAAGCTAGGTTCAGTGCTAAGGTCACATGTGCAATGATTAACTGCATGGTCCCAGACTGCCACTTTGGCAAATCATTTGGCTGTGTTGCATTGAGGCCCTGTCTGCACTCAGTATTAATTCTGAGTTTATAAGCGGGCCCAGGGTTGAATGTTCTAGTCTTTGGCCTTAGGAGGTGTGGTAGAGTCCTTAGGCTTGTCTTTTGGCTCCAAGAATTTTGGTTTCGGAGCCGAAGTGGGATCTTAGGCTTGGAAACGTTCAAATCCGGCTTATCCACAGACGTCACGGTTTTCGGGGCCAATTTGTCTTTGGAGGCAGAAGGCGTCGGAACCGCTTTCGGAGCCGAGTGTTCCTCTGGCTTCGTTGCCGAAGGTGCGGTGGGACGATTACATGAGGTTTGTTTGGTCCCGAGCTACCGGAAGGTTTGTCTTTTTTCTTCGGAGCCGGGCCGGGAGGCGGGGCTTCTGAAGCGTGTTTTCGGTCTCGACTGGGATTTTGACCAGTGCCTTCGGTCTTGGTTGTGGGGTTGGGGTTGGGGTAGTAATACTCACTCGTTGACCAGGAGTGATGAGGTCGTCTGAGTCTTCTGCCTCTGACACGATTTCGAGATCTTCGGGATCTTTTTACGGGACATACGGTCCTGCGTCGAAGATGTCCTCTGGTTCTGGAGCTGAACTCTGCGCCATGATGTGTTGTCGAGCTCTTCAATCTTGAATGGTCTTCTTCGATTAAAAGGATGTGCAGGCTGGACAGCTGGACTTGTGTTCAGGTGATAGGCACAGGGTGCACACCTTATGATGGTCACTGTGCGGGAACTTTGCTCCACACTGGGGGCATTTCTTGAATGGCGTCCTTTCCATGAGCTGTAGGCCTTACGGCGTGGATAGGCCCAGGGGCCCGCGTCGACGACCGGAATCGAGCATATGAAAGTCGCGTCGAAGATGAAGATGTTCGAAGTTAATCCAAAGAGTTTGTGGAAGTTTTGCGCGTCTAACAAGTTTGAAATGGAGATTTCGAACTAGAGCGCAAAAGTTGCATCCGAACCCAATGGCGGAAAAAAACAATCTAAGGATGGAGTCAATGCCCATGCACACTATCGTCCAAGGGAGGAGTCACCTATCTCGTGACTACAAAGACTTCTTCCAAGACAACAACGGGCAAGCATCCAAGCCCAACACCAGATGGCAATCTAATGCTAATTGTGAGATCTGCAGCTCATATGCCTCGAACATTCTGTCAATCCCCTTTCTGCCACTTTTTCTGAGGTTCTGCATTTCATTCTTTCTCTTGTCAAGAAGGGATCTGATCTGGGCTTCCTTAAGGGCTATCTAGCTGCCATTTCTGCTTTCATCTGGTTGCCTGGTAAACCCTATTTGTTTAAGTCCCCTGTTGTAAATAGGTTCCTCGTGGGTCTTACTCATCTCTTCCCTCCTTATGCTTCAGTGGGACCTTATTTTGGTTTTAACTTTCTTGATGTGCTCGCCTTTCGAGCCTCTATACAATTGTCCCCGCCAGCTTCTCAACTTGAAAACAGCCTTTCTTGTGGCATTTATATCTGCCCGCAGAGTAAGTGAACTGCAGGCCTTATCATCTACGCCACCTTACCTCTCAGTCTACCCTGACAAAGCTGTGCTTTGTTTGTACAAACAGTGATCATCCCCTGAAACCTGCTATAATCAACGGGCACTCACAGAATAACCAGAGGAACAGCAACCTGCCAATGTGACCTACATGGAAGCTGCAATGAGGTGGGTGAGGCGGAGCCACCTCTGGACCCTCCCAGAAGCAAATTAATGGTGAGCCTGTATGAAGAAGTTTGGTACTTCCGCCCTAAGTAACACCCTATACCGGCATTTAAAACAGATGTGTTCTGAGATTATGGGAGGGTGGAGCAGCCCATCAGGTTTGCTGGCTATCAGCAGAAACCTGGTGGTGATCCAAAGTGTAGGAAATAGCCCCATTAAAATTGCACAGAACCAGCATGGTGGGACACTGTTGGCGGCTACTTTCAGGCCTCTGCAGAAGTGACGCAGTTACCTTCTGGTAATCTTCATTACTGTCCAGGTTTTCCTCGTCACAGTCCTTTCACTTTAAATGATCCTTCTGTCTCACAGACATTGCTAACCAGGCCTGGCTAAAAAAAACTCCTCCAACATGGCTACTATTATCTACAGATGAATAAAAGAAGGAACTTCTCTGAGCACTTTCTGTAATCAGCTGAAAGAGAAAAGACATAGAAGAAACAGAAATCAATTGAAAACAAGGAAAGTAGGGAGGGAAAGGGTTCACAACTATGAAGAGGAAGACCTGGAGAGTAATAAAGAAAAGTGGTAAAGAACCGAGTCATCATCTCTTTGCATGTTCCTCGCACAGTATTTACGTGCTGAGGTAATATCCAAGCAGAAATTTGATTGATTATTTAATTCCTTCACTAGACGCCCAATGACAAATATCATTTAAATACCCATGAATTTATTAATGTTATGTAGAACCCACCAATTTACCCGATATGTACTGAAGATAAAACACGATAACCTAAGTCCGTAGAAAAACTATCACCTATCTGCAGGTGATAATGCAACAATGTGTGGGGAGATGACCATGTTGCATCACAACAAATGTCTTTAAGGGAGGCCCTTAAAAACTGCCCAGATTGTAACCATCCCTTAAGGAGATCCTCTTTCCATAGCTTTATGAAGATCTCGACCTGCTATTGCTTAGGATTGGAATTTGCAATCTTTAGCCATCTGGAAAGTAGAGGAGGACGGACGAAGACAGTGGGGCATATTACCAATCAATAGCGATAATTATCGCTATTGCTTGGTTAGAGACAATAATTTACCGCAGAGCTGCGGCGATTTTTATCGCAGATAAACCTTGGTATTACCAAGGTTTATCGCAAATGCGATAAAAACCGGCCGCAATGCATGAATATCGCTGAAAAGTCAGCGATATTCATGCATTACCGAGCTAATGCTCTTAGCCATGTTATCCACCTCCCATTGGATAACATGGCTAAGAACTGCTCAGTACAATTAATTGGATAGATGCACAGCGAATTTGTTACCCTGCAGTTATGATTAGTTTGGTTGAGGTTTTATGGTGCACCGAAAGGTGGCGACGAGGGTTCAACGGCGTCTTAAGCATAAGTTGAGAAGTGGGTCTAGAGGATCTCTAGACTCATCCCTTTACGGGCACACATATTAGTTGTCTTCCTTTGATAAAGACTTCCACTCAGTTGTTTGATTTGTTGGTGTGTTTTTTATTTCTTAAATACTTTTACTTGTGGTTTGCAAACATACTTAGTTATCCTTTAGCATTTTTCAAACATGTTTATCTTTCAGGCAATGTCCTTACAATCTTTCCAATGCATTTCGGGCATTTTAGGTCATGCCCTTCATCAGGGAATCGACACTGCAAAACGTAATGAAGTACCATTATTGTGGTGTAAACAATTTTACCGTAAATTATCATTAGCAATTAGATAACTTGCGGAAATAAACAAAGACGATATACAAAAAACTAACATGAATTCCATTCTGACAGTGTTATGTTACAGGGTCTACCCGTGGTGTACCAGTGGAATGGTCAAGGTAATGGAAATGAAGCGTCACTTACATGCCTTGTTCAAAGGAGATGTTGCAATCTGTGAAGGGAAACATTGGGACTCGGTTAGGGTGCGATCGTTGGACGGTGGGACGTGCCGCTTAAGAAAAGGTCAACGAGTCCCTTGTATTGGACTAACCTGGAAGAGGGGTTTAGACGTGCTCAGGTCCGTTACTTGTCTTCAATAGCGACGGTGCGGAGGATGTCGGCCGCGCTTAGTTATTTCAAAACTGTTCCGGTCATGTGATGAGTCACATGACGGTAGTCAGAGAAACAGGACTGTGGCGAGTCTAGGAATCTAACTGGTACGACGCTTAGTAGGTTAAGCGAGTAATGGGTTGACACACGGAGCATCATATGCGGTGTGTTCAAAAATAATTTAGAAGTGGGGGAATGAGTTCAAAATGAAGCCCGGTGAGGTGGGGGTGAAAAAAGGGTGATGGACCTGTCGGGATTCGAACCTAGAAATGCGGGTGTATAAGGAGACTGTATTAACGAGTAAAGCCACTGGAGAGTGACAGGAACTATTGAGTGATGTAAAAGTGCAATGACCATGGTACTGTGGGTGTCATGTAAAATAATTAACGAACACAGTTTACACAAGATACGGTCTGTGGAGCAATAATCATAAGTAACACTCAAATTCAATTCTTTCGTTCAAACCCATCGGTTTCTGGGTGGAAAGTTTTTGAATCCAATAGTTCTCTCTTCTGAGAAGATGTTTGGAATTGTCTCTCCCCTCAATTTTCTGAACAGTTTCTAAGATGGTAAACCTGATTTGGGAAACATTATGATGTTCTTCTGCGAAATGCGATGATAGGGCTGATTTTGTGTTCTTCAAACGGATGTTGGATTTGTGTTCAGTTAGTCGCACCTTGATGCGACGTTCTGTTTTGCCCACATACATCTTGCCACATGGGCATCTGATCCTGTATATTAAATTGCTGGATTCACAAGTGGCATTAACCTTTTATTTGATGGGATAACCTTGTGTAGGGTGGCATATGGTGTTCCCTCTGATTACACTGTTGCAATTGCCACAGTTGAGGCAAGGTTTCGTCCCTGAGTATGTGGTGTTTTCTGAAGCTTTGTACTGGAGAATTTCACCCAAGTTCTTAGCTCTAGTGAAAGCAAATATAGGTGGTTGGCTGAAAGATTGTTTAAAGTCTGGTTCCATATTCAAAATTGGCCAGTGTTTCAGGATGGTTTGTTTGTACTTCTTACTGGCTGTAGAATATTTAGATACCACCACAGTGCGTGTTTGGTCTGTTTTCACTTCGGGAGTTAGAAGTTTTGATCTGACTATTTTATCGATTCTCCCTTTGGATTCTTCCACTAGAGTTGGTGGATAGCCTCTGGCTATGAATTTGTTGGACATTTCTACAAGTCTTGAGTTGAGGATCGTTTCGTCAGAAGTAATCCTTTTCACTCTAGCCATTTGTGAAAATGGTAAATTCCTGATGAGACTGGGCTCATGAAAACTTGAGTATAGTAACATGTTGTTCCTATCAGTAGGTTTGATATATAGGTCAGTTGTGAATCCATCTGGAGTTATAGATACTTTTACATCCAGGAAGTTAACCATGGTATCTGATATATCCCATGTCAATTGAATTCGTTGGTCTATGTCATTGAATTTGGTCAATTCCTTTAGCAGTTTTTCCTCTGTATCTGTCCAGATTATGAAAAGGTCATCAATGTATCTGATTATCAGTTTGAGGTTGTCTGTCCAGTCTTTCTTGGAGAGAATATGTTGATTTTCATACCACTGCATAAATATATTCGCATACACGGGTGCTGCCGAATTGCCCATAGCCATGCCAGTGAGCTGTTGGTACCAGGATTCTTTGACTTTGAAGTAACTGTGGTAGAGTATGAAGTGCATCAGTTCCATGAGGAAAATCTGAAAGTCTGGATCCAGTTCTGTGTTAAGTAGAGCGTTTTCCATTGCTTCTATGCCCATGTTGTGAGGTATACTAGTATACAAGCTACGTACATCTGCTGTACATAGGATCACTTTTTCAGTTGGATTAAATGGTATCTGTTGTAATTTCAGTAAAAATTGGGAAGTGTCTTTAACGTAAGTTTGCATGGACTGTACTGTGGGTTGCATATATTTGTCAATGATTTGACCAATTGGTTCGTGTAGGCTCCCTTGTGTCGATACGATAGGCCGCATTGGTGGGTCATAGGTATTTATATGGATCTTCGGTACCATTCGTAGTGATGGGCTTTTCGGATTCGGTGTTGTGAGAAAGTTCTTCGTTCTCTCTGTGATAGTGCCTTGTTTAAGCGCTCCGTGTAGTACTAAAAAATATCATCGACTAATATGTGTGCCCGTAAAGGGATGAGTCTAGAGATCCTCTAGACCCACTTCTCAACTAAGAACTGCTCAGGGCAGGTGTTAGCTTTTGGAGATATTCGCGCTTAGCGCGAATATCTCCAAAAGTTGGTAATAGGAGATAGCGATGTTAGCGACTGTTTCCAGTCGCTAACATCTTGTCACGCCCACTTTGCATGTCATTAGTGATAAATATCACTGACATGCAAAGTGGGGCCCAAGATGGTCGCTATCTCCTACTAGCTGTCGCTAACTGGTGTTAGCGACAGCTAGGTAATAGGGAGATCATTTTATCTCCGCTTTCTTGGCTTTTAAAGCCAAAAAAGCGGAGATAAACCCCCTTGATAATATGCCCCAGTATCCCTTGTACAATGGAATTTGGAGGAAATCTTAGGTAGAAATAATGGACTTGGTTTAAGGACTCCTTTATCTGGGAAGAATGTTAGAAAGAGCAACGAGGAAAGTAAAGTGCTACTCTCTTATCTTTCTGACTGAACATATAGGGGCATATTTACTGGAATCGTGGCTCAGAGCAATGCAGCAGGTTACCTTGCTGCTCTGCCTTGCATCACAAAGAAAGGGCAGGAATTCACCATATTTATCTAGTACGGTGCAATCCTGTCCTTTCCTCTTGCACTGGTGCTGTTTCCCCAGCCTAGCGCCAACGCACCATGATGCAAGGGTGCTGGCGTTACAGACAGGATTGTTTTTGTGCCTCAAGGGCACCTTCCAGCAAACAAATGATGGACGGAATGCTGACAATGCAAACACTCTCCCCCAGTCAAAAGATCTGGGTTAAATCCATCCTTCTTTTGCCCACAGCAGGGCACCTTCCTGCACAAAAACAACCCTTGGAGGCGTTTTCCTCTTCCTATGTGTGCTGCAAAATGCAGCACACATAAAAAGAGGAAAATATATTTATCCTAGTTACACCTCACCTGGGAGGCGTACGATTTTGACTCATTCCCAGGTTTACAAGTCCTTGTAAATCTGGGAATGCGTCAAGAAACCATGGGAGTTGTGTGGGAAGACTCACATCAACGCCTAAGTGCAGAGTAAGGCAAGGCAGCAATTTGCGCTGCGTTGCATTACTCCATATTTGTGAAGCCATGCAAAGCCACGCAATGGCTTTGCGTGGCTTCATATTTATGACTGAGAGGTTTGCGTCATGCATGTACTATGTTGCGGGGTGCATACATGATGCAAAGGTCTCACAATATGCCCCATGGCCACTAAGTAAATTTACTTTTCCAAGAGACTGGTAGGTCTGTAGTTTTCCAGGTGTTCGAAAAGATGTCAATGTATGCCTGTAGAACTACTGGAAGATCCCAGAAAGGTTCAGGACAGTGAATAACAAGCCTACTCAGAATAAAACATCAAGAGGCAAGAAGCTAAGGAGGACACATACCATGCCGCTGCCCCTTAAAGGCCGTGATCACTACTTACTGGCTTCTAATGGTTAAGTATGCTAGATCTATAAGAAAACTTATCCTTAAAATATCCAAAAATCACAGGAGGCTGGGGAAAGTCCTTTGTCTCCACACCAGGTATCAAAATTGTGCCAATGGTTACTGTAAGTTTCAAGAGCAGAGGGTCTCCCACAATGTTGACAATGTTAAATATTCTGTCACTGCTCAAGAACATATATTAAAAAAAAGAGGGGCGTGAGAAGATATACTGGGTTCGTCCTCCAAACAGGATTTATAACACCAAAATCGGAACACAGCTGTGCCAAAAAGACTAACCCTCCGCTGGAGAAAAAACGAGTTTTCTTGTAAAAACCCTCACCCACCAGGGTTGCCCCTTGGTGGCATGCTTCATCATCAGATCCATCCCATTCTGCTGCAGAGTGGGCGTGCTGTGACCTACGGACTACATGGGAGCACTTAGGTGAATATTCAATGATAAAGGAGATGGTGTTGAAAATAGGAGCGGGGTTTGTGCTGGAGTGTATCTTACAAATACCTGGCTAGCACGTGTATCCTATTTAAAAGGGGGGGGGAATTAGGATGCCATGTACTTCATTTCTAAAAAGGTAGACATGTTTTAAGCCGTACCCCTATTGGCTTGTCATCAGTACCTAGAGAAATAACTCCCTGGTACAACTCCAGTTGTTTAATAATGAACGCACACTTCTTGCATGCTAATGAAAAAGGTGTATTACATTTACCACCTTTCTCACTGTCTGTTTTTATGTAAAATTCTTTGATATTGCATCATGGTTCCACCGAGGAGAGCGAAGCCTGTAGTCATAGCCTGTAGTCATACTCACATCAAGGCTTCACCTCTGCTCTGTTTCCTAATCGGTTCAGCCACCGGGGACCGCACAGCTGGGTTCCTATTTTGTTGTTCTAACTTCTCAAGAACATCCTTGAGCTATGAGACTTATCCTTTCAAAAGCTGTACTCCCAGATTCAAACTTTGAGAGAATCTGGGGATTGAAGATACACCTTAAGCAAAGGAGGACGAGGCTCAATTGGAAACTACAAATGTGGAAGCCTGACATCTGTAGGAGATATTATGACCTCCTGGAGCAACCTAGTAATATCAGAATAACCTCTGCATGAGTCTCTAAGATTTTTTCTGTACCTTGGGAATTAGCTGAAAGGGAGGGAAGCAATAAAGGAGACCCGAGGTCAAGGAATCCAGACAGCATCTATCGCCCAAGCCCTTCTGAATGGAATTCGACTACCAAACTAAGGTAGGAGGGAGCTGGCAAAAAACTAACAAGGGGACGAAAGGAATTGTCCACATGTCCTCCTTTAATATCGAAAACATATAAAGGTGTCTTTCTGTATTGTTTTATACCTACATTGAGATAAAAAATCAAATGAATTTACTTGTTCTACTAACTGCCTTACCTAAGTTTCTAAGAGTGTCCTATAAGATGCATTGACCCGCACATACCGAGATGGCATGCTTCATCAGCCAGTCATGCTCCACACTGTTTTGGGAAAAGATTTAAAAAAACATCGATTATCAGGGGCCCCATGGGATGTAGCACCGTTTGAGTCCAAAGACTTTGTATCAGATGTGTGCCTGCCTTGTCGTCTGCTCCTGAATGATGAAGGGAGTTGGTCTCTACTACAAAATGTTTCAGCCAGAGTTGACCGAACTTCACATTGATTTTCTGAAAAGGCAGGGGACAAAACCAGAGAGTAACTGAGGAGAGAAATGTCCGACTGAGAACATCTGCAGGCCCATTCTCCTTCTCCAGAAGATATACTGCTAAGAGGGAGAGGAGATTTTACTTTCCCCAAAGTTCTCTTCTCCGGGAAAGAAGAAACCAAGACTGATGCATTCACCTCTGACTGACATCCAGGAGATGAGATCCTATATCAACAGTCTGGATTAAAATTGTCTGATTCCAAATCAAGGGTGAAAAGTGCAGAAGGGCTTTCTGCACTCCAGCTAACTCCTTCCAGTTAGAAGAGTTGCGTTCCGGCTTGCACTGAGATTTGGAATCACCCAGAACTGCCCCAACCTAACTTTCTGGCATCTATTGACAAAATTACAAGGGAAGGACAAGTCATGTGACATTGTCTGTCCCGGTTTCCTGATTGAGCTGACATTGGAGAACCTGCGGAAAGTACCCAGTCACAGGAATAGGAGCTTCTAAATATTTGGAAACAGGGCTCCAATAAAGAAGCAGGTTATGAACCAGTGGACAAAGTTAGAGATGAAGAGAGAATGGAAAGAGTAGATGTAATCTCCCCTTGACTTCTGAGCCACAACCTTATACTTGGTCTTTTCTAGGAAAGTGGACAGGTGAGATATCAGTTTTATTTTTCTCACTTTCATCAAAAAGACGTCCTAGATCCAAAAGAAACAGAGCTCCAATGAATTGGAGAGACTACGATGGAAAGAGCTGAGCTCCTGTTCCGTGATCCATGATCCTAGAGAAGTTAGCACAAAATGTGAATATCTTCTACTATCTTTAAGAAAGAAGACTGCACTATTAGCCAATCGTCCAGGTAAGGATATATTTGAATACCCATAGCATGCAAGATACCCAGCAGAGGAGCCAAGAGTTTTGTAAAAACTCTTGGTGCTGAAGCAAGGACGAAGGGAGTATAACTCCAAACTGATAATGGTTCCCCAACAGTATAAATCGTAGATACTTGATTGATTGATTGTTTGATAAACATTTGTATAGCGCATGGCTACCCGGAGGCATCCCAGTGCTAGCAGTGGCAGCAGTGAGGTATTCAGCAAGTTTAAGGAAAAAGTAATGTTTTCAGGGATCTGTAGAAGAAGAGGTGGTTGGGTTCTGTTCGCAGGTGGAGGGGAAGGGAGTTCCAAAGTCTGGCAGCATTGAACTAAAATTGTCGGCCTCCACTTCTGGCCTTCCTGATCCTAGGGATAATGGCCAGGTTCATGGTTTTGGAGCGAAGGCTTCTGTTAGGCTCATAATGCTGGATGATGCTGTGAAGAATGGGGGGGACCAGTTTTAGATAAAGATTTGTGAACAATACAGAGGGACTTAAACGTAACTCTCTCCTGGACTGGCAGCCAATGGAGTGATTTGAGGGCAGGTTTGACAGAATGGTGTTTAGGCATGCCCACTAAGAGTCTTGCGGACCAATTTTGAATAGTCTGCAGTTTGGAGAGAGTAGCAGCAGGGGCACCAAGATACAGGGCAATAGCATAGTCCAGCCGGGATAGGACGAGGGCCTGGACCATAATTTTCCTAGCCTGAAAAGGCAGGTGAGGACGGACCTTCCTAATCACTTTAAGGACCCCGTAGCATGAGGCAGCCGTCTTCCGAGCCAGACTTTTAAATGTAGGTTCTTGATCGATCCATACACCCAAACTCTTTAGCTGAGTCTTGCGGATGGGGGATGAGCCCAAGGAGGTAGGCCATATTTCATTTAAGTCAAGGGGAGAGCGGTTGCCCAGGATCATGATTTCGCTCTTTTCCCCGTTCGCTCAACCAACTTTCGATTTCTTTCAAACACGAGTGTAGGCAGGGAGAGTAGCTTTCTATTAAGCACAATCACCAATTCCGTGTCATCTGCTTAGGTGACTATTTGTACTCCAAAGGGTAGAACTGCCTCTGCAAGGGTGCAGGTATAAAGATTAAATAAGGTGGGGCTCAGGGAAGATCCCTGAGGCACTCCGCAGCAGAGGGGTGTCCGTTTGGAGGTTACTTCATTGTCAAAGACTTGGAAGGATCTGTTGTTCAGCAAGGAGTGTAGCCATGCCAGGGCAGTTCCAGTGATACCTAGTTTACTGAGCCTGTGGATCAGGATACAATGGTTTACGGTATCAAATGCCGCGCTGAGATCAAGAAGAAGGACCACCGCGATGCCACCGGAGTCTACTATCTTTCTTGACTCTTCCACTACTGAGAGCAGAGCCGTCTCTGTTCCTTGTAGTGTGCGGCAACCTGTCTGGGTCCGATGGAGAACTTTATGGGTCCCCAAGTAGAACGATAGTATTGAGTTGAAATATTTTTTGGTAATTTTGCTGACCCCTGGGAGCAAGGAAATGGGGCAGAAGTTTCCCAGGTTGGAGGGATTGAGACTGTTTCTTTTTAGCAGAGCCCTTACCACGGCTGCTTTCCACAGGGGGGTACCACCCCTGAGGAGAGTGAGATGTTGATCAGGTCTAAAATCACAGGAGAAGCCACACCTGCCAGTGCGCGCGTCCGCTGCGCGGCTGGGCCCCCATCTGCTTTTATCAAGCCTCCGGCAGGAAGTGGGGTAGTTGGGGGAGGAGTCGCGTCCCTCCGTGCAAGCGGCACACAAGAGCTGTGACGGACCAGGGACGCGAGAACAGGTAGGATCAATGCTCTAGTGCCTAACATGGATAGGGACATGGAGATAAGCACCCACCATGTCTGTTGAGGTCAAATAGTCACCTGCCTTGATGAGAGGAAGAAAGTTTTGCAGGGATACAATTTTGAATGTTTTGTGAGGAATAAACTGATGCTCTTGAGGTCCAGAACTGGACGAACCTCTCCCAATGTCTTCTGCACAAGGTACAAGATGGAATAGTATCCTTGGAATCACTCTTTCTGAGGAAGAGGATTTATCACAGCTTTGTCCAGCAAGAGTTGAATTCAACCGAGAAGAGACAGATGATGTACCACATTCCACAGAGGAGGAATCTGGCGGAAGCATTGGTACAGAGTTTTCCTGAAGTTTATCGTGCAGCCTTCAAAACAATATCCAGTGCCCATGCATCTGTAATTTAATCTCGCAAAACCTTCTGAAATTACATAAAATGCCCCCAATGGAAACTTCACTGCCATAGTCATGTCTTGGGGTGAGGCGATGTGGAAGGAGGCTGATATTGGAATTTGTCTGCAAGAATGTCCCCCAGCTATGACCTGTGCCTCAAAAGGCCTTGTAATTGCTTTTTAAAGTCCCTGGACCAAAAGACCTCTTGTAACCAAAACCAAGATCTCTGGTAAATTAATGCACCAGAGTCATTGAGTTCTTATTTTTGTCTGACTTAACCATATCTTATAACTGTTAGCTAATTATCTATCATCCACTAAAGGGTAGCTTCATCAGTATGACCTTGTGTGAAGCGTCTTTTTTCCAGGAGCGCATGCATAGCTCTTGAAGTTGCAGCTGAGAAGCAAAGATTATCAAATAACTCCTGTGCAAGATTCTGGAAATCCATCAGAAGGGTTTGAATAGTGTAGGTACTATAGGCACTACCCCGAAATGAAACTTTGTTGCTGCATAGACCCTTTTGACCACCCCTTTCTACCTTCTTAGTAACTAGATCAGTAGGGAGAGTATACTCTGAAATAACAGTGCCTTGAGAATATAATCCGACCATCTGATTATCAACCTCAACTGAAGCTGGCAATTCTTCAGCAAAGAGTTCTAATAGATAGCGCTTCGTTAGGAACCTTTGGAAGGATTGCTGGTCTACCTCCTTCCACTTGTGAGTCACACGACTGACAGCACTGTTCAAAGTGAGAGACTCTGACTCTAGGCACTGTTAGATAGAGGTGGAGGAAAGTGTAAATTGTCTCTTAAAAGCTGCACAATCTCTGTCAATTCAGAGACCTGAACAAAGCAAACTCTTTCTTTTTCCTGATCAGGGTCCCCCACAGTCTCATTTGGATTGACTCTCAGGATCTTAGATGGAGAAGGCCCTTTTCTTGCTTCACCTGTTTTTTGCTTTGCCTCTGTGCCTGCAACGTATTATTATTACATATTATGTTTTACATTTTTCACCCTGAGTGTGACGGGTATGCCCAGACGTGGGTCCTGTGCTCACCATGCCACTGAATTCAAGCTAGCCTGGCTGTGAGGGAGGATACCCCAAAGCTGATCCCAAGATGCTTGTCTCCGGTCCAGGGAGGACCTGGCCTGGCAGTTTGGGCTGGAACGTTCTCAGGGGGAGAAGGGTCAAGATTGATTGTATATGGCTGGATTTAAACTGGAATGGCATGGTAGGCAAAAAAACAATGGGTTTAGGCCCAGATCTCTGTACTGGGGGTGAATGTTTGACATTGTTCAGCATTCCATCCATCAATTGTTCTTTTAGCATTTGTTAACCCAAGTGAAACAGGTATGCCCAGTCATGGCTCCTGTGCTCACCATGCCACTGGATTCAAGCTAGCCTGGCTCATGAGGGGTGATACATTGAAACGGTTCCAGGATACTTGTTTCTGGTCCGGGGAGGACCTGGTTTGGCAGTTCGGTCTGGACTATTCCCATGGGGAGCAGGGGCAAGACTCATCTGCATATGGCTGGGTTGAAACTGGCATGGCATTGTGGGCAAAAAAACAATGGATTTAGGCTCAGATCTCTGTCCTGGGGTTCAATCTTTGACATTGTTCAGGATTCCGTCCATCAATTGTTCTATTTGTATGATAAACACAAGCGCAAATGTAAAGAAGCTGTCAGGAGGCGCGCTGACAGTGCACCACCTAAATCAGGGGTCTTCAAACTGTGGGGCGCGACCCTCCGGGGGGCCGTGGAGCGATCCATAGGGGGTCGCGCCTTCACAGTCATACTTCTTCCCAGGCCCAAGGGCTTCAGCCCCCCTCCTCCCTCGACGCGTCTCCCAGCCCGGCTGCTGCTGCAGTGTAACTCGATCTGCTTTAGTCTCGGCTGGGCAGTGTCTGGACTCATCGCCAGCACGCCAGAGTTGTTCACAGGTCTTTAAAGACCATTTGCATAGGCTGTCCCGTCAGATGTAGGAAATTAGCTGGTATTTATTGCACCGCTTACAGTGCTTACGCTGAATTAATATCTTCTCATTCCTGGTTTTACCTGCTCAAAGGCGCTGCATGCATGTCCAATATCCTTTGACAAAGGTAATAGGCGTATACACTTTATTCAGCATTTTTATAATGTGCACAGAACTGAAGAGCTGAATATCCCGTGTTGTGGCAAAGAGAAAATCCGATTAACCAAATGTTCCCAATAGAAGACTATAATGACCCAATGACTATTCAACAAATGATTACTTGGAAGTCAAAAGGTAAGGGACAGAGAGATAGGGGTTAACTTAATTGAGAATGAAGAAAGGCTAGAAAAATAATGAGTAGTTTACAGTAGGGGAGAGAAGGCAGAATGAGAAGAGAGTAGGGTATTCAAATGTGTTAATTTTAAAAAGAAGAATGGAAGATAGGAAATTATATGAGGAAAGGGCTGTATAAAGTCAATGAAAGATGCGTTACATGCCATTCGCAGTTTGAAGGCACAAGTTACTTACCTTCAGTAATGCAGAGTCTTCACCTTAGAATACTCTCTGGGTGCCAGACTGGATACGGAAGGTTTTCTTAACATCAATTCCACTGCTGTGAGCTGATGCCAGTCTCTTATTTCCCTTTCCTCGCCCCCTGATGCGGAGAATGAACAATGGTGTGGGCTGACCTTCAACATGGGACCTTTTCAGATGTTAAAAAAGAGGCCATTCCACAGAACGGGGAGGTGGGAGGAGGTGAGGAATCTGCAGACAGAGTATCCTACAGAAAGAGCAATAATGTTTAAGGAACTGGGGGGCATATTATCAAGGGGGTTTATCTCCGCTTTTTTGGCTTTAAAAGCCAAGAAAGCGGAGATAAAATTATCTCCCTATTACCTAGCTGTCGCTAACACCAGTTAGCGACAGCTAGTAGGAGATAGCGACCATCTTGGGCCCCACTTTGCATGTCAGTGATATTTATCACTAATGACATGCAAAGTGGGCGTGCCAAGATGTTAGCGACTGGAAACAGTCGCTAACATCGCTATCTCCTATTACCAACTTATGGAGATATTCGCGCTAAGTGCGAATATCTCCAAAAGCTAACACCTGCCCTGAGCACTTCTTAGCCATGTTATCCAATGGGAGGTGGATAACATGGCTAAGAGCATTGGTAATGCATGAATATCGCTGACTTTTCAGCGATATTCATGCATTGCGGCAAAATCGCCGCAGCTCAGAAGTACATTTTTGTCTCTAACCAAGCAATAGCGATAATTATCGCTATTGCTTGGTAATATGCCCCTGGGTCTTCTACTGGATAATTCTAACCGCAGAGTCCTCCCTTGAGAAAGGATACCAAAGCTGTACCTCCCCAGGTAGAGAGTCAGTGCCATGCACTCATGTAACACTTCACTCACCTGTCCCCCTCACTGTTCAATATGCAACTCACTCAAACAAGCCCGTCAGTAATCATACATTCATTCGTCCCATTCTGAACTTGCATTCGCACCCAAATTCATACGGCCACCTCACTCACCCGGAAGTCACTCCTCTACCCTACTCTCACACTGTTGCATCGCTTATCGTGCATCACATGGGCACTCTTGTCACCCACACAGTGCAGAGGGTTAATGTGCCTGCTACAAAGAATATGTACCATGCCTCAATTCCAGCAGCCCTGCCTACAGGTTTAGAAATGTTTGTCAGGAGGGGGTCCTCACGCCTCAAAATGTTGACGGGGGTCTCGGCATCCAAAAGTTTGAAGACCTCTGGCCTAAATGGTGGCACACTGTCAGTGCGCCTGCTGGTGGCAGCCTTCTGGAGGGAGCGGAAGGGGTCCTATGGACCCCCAACATATTCCCCTGCAGGCGGTTGCATTCACTCACTGAACCCTCCTGCAAAGGTAATCTCTCACCGCTATGAAAAGTGCAGGTGGGTTGCTACCTGCACAGTGAAATACAGAGCGGGTACTTCAAAGCCACTTCGGATTTCACTTGAATGCGCTGCCTCCACAGCAGCAGGAGTTTGAGGCTGCCCTGTGGGCTGCGCATTCAATCTAATATGGTGCACTCTCCTGGTTAGCGCCGAGCACACCTTTCGAAAGGTGCCCCGGCGCTAACAAGGAAATTGCGGCACATTTTATAATATTGCTCCCATGTCTCATCAGGATCCTGCTGGTGCTTGTTAAACAAATTTGCCTCCATCTCGCTAACTTCTGCAACCAACTGACACTTCCTCCTAGTTAAGCAAGGAGATCATGTGGCACACAAAATCTCGCTAGAGTGGCTATTTTGAGGCCGAGAAGCATGGGGCAAAATTAATCCATCCCACGGTGAAAAGAAAGAAAAACAATCCTTCATTAAAAAAAAAAGGGCAAGACTGCCTTCGCTAACCTTAAATAAAACAGTTATTTCTTACTTCATGTCAGGAAGGTAATCGTCTGCACCAACAGAAGGGAAAAACAGGAAGAAGTCCGAGGTATCTCTGGGTAATAGCAGCCATATTGAGGGAAGGTTGTTTGTCAAGCTGGTAAACAATGTCTGAGACAAGAGGCTCACTCAAAGTGTAAGGAATGAGTGAGGAAGATGGACAAGACGAAAAAGCCCCATATTGGGAACTAAGGAGACTGGTTTGGATATGCTGATTACTACATGGGAGACTAGCCTGCCTACCGTCCACAGACCGGGACAGCCATAAGCGAGTCTTAAGAGTTCAAGAGCTTGAGCAACACATGTTGAATAGTAAGTGACTATATCAGCAGGTGACAGCTATGATCAATACAAAAACCAAGCAGCCCAGGGTCACATTCGAAGCAAGTAAAATCCTGCATTCACAGGAATGGGTGGCAACGTAAGAAAAACCTCCTGTATCAGACGATATGGATGATGTAAACTAAGACTGAGATGTTAAAGTGCTAATGATTGAAATGAAAAACAGTCTGTCATAATAGATACCATGATTGATACCCTGACTTGAAGGATGGATGGAATGAAAGATATTCTAGACAATCGGGGTGTTCGTATCGACAAGGCTTAAAGCCTCTTATCCAGTATTGGGGTATCTTTCATAGATTCACATGCCTGAATCATTCCCCGTCGCCGAGGCGGGAGTCCCACGGTAAATAAAAAAGCAGTGCAAAAGGCACATTATAGTAGTAGGCCCTAGAAAAAGGCCTGAGGCCTAGGTTGTAGTAGCCTATCTACCTCATTATGCTAAAAGGACCAAAGTCTTTGCAGCAACCAATCAGCTTACAGAACCCTCTAGAACCCTCTCTGCAGAGCCAGTTCTCCTCAGATTTTCACCGCACGTCGTGTGGAAGGGAGTCTCCCTGAGTCTTGACTCAGTTTTTTCTTCAAAGCTTCAGGATGTCTGACAAGAAGGCCTTGTTTAGACCTTGTAGAACCTGCGAAAAGAAAAGGGTCCATGTTGTTGACCAACATAAGGACTGTATTTATTGTCTCTACCCTAAACATGAGGCAAAAAATTGTAAGATCTGCCGCACCTTCCCTTCTAAAACCTTAAGGGATAGGGAGGCCAGAGTCCTTTTGTGGCTGAAATCCTCTTCTACGGATGACGATGACAAGGCCTCTACCTCCAGCAAAAGGGTAAGGTCTAAAGAGGATGATTCAAGTGAGGGGAGAAAGCATGCTAAAACCTCCCACTCCACTTCAGGCTCTTCACAGAGATCTCCACATTCTGTCTCTGGAGCCTCTGCCACCAAAGATCTTCAAAGAAAATCGTGAGTAAGAGTTCTGCTGTCTCCTCACCAGTGACTACTATCTCTACTTCGACCTCTTCTTCTATGACTATGATCACCACCACAGCTATTACTTCTCCTATTGTTTCTACGAGAATATGTATTGTGACTAAAAAGGCTCTCGTAGACGACCCGTCGTCGACGACGACTCCATCGTCAACGAAGCTTTCCTCGACTAAGAAGATCCCGTCGACGAAGTCATCGACACCACCGTCGACGACGGTCTCGTCGACGAAGAAGCGTATCCCGTCGACGACGAGTCCGTCGACGGTTGCCCCATCGACGTCGAGCCCGTCGACGACAGCCCCGTCTATGTCGAGCCCATCGACGACGGTCCCGTCGACGTTGAGTCCGTCGACGACGGTCCCGTCGACGGCAATTCCATCGATGACGATTCCTTTGTCACCGGTGCCATCAAGACCAATGGATTCGGCTTTATTTAAGCCTATCGCTATGAAGCAGGCTTTTTCTACCCCGATTTCAACAAAACAATTTCAACTGGTATCTTACCAGAGGCAGCAGGGTTCTTATATGTCACCGCTTATGCCCTCTCATCTTCTAGAATCCTATTCTGATGAGGAGGAAGAATTTGATGATGACGATAATGAGGGAGCTTTTGGAGTAGCTCGCCATCCATCCGAACTTATTATTAAGTGCCAGGATGAGGATGAAGACAACACTTATTCAGGGCACTATTACCAGGAGGACATTGTAGTGCCTCATTCTATAGAACAGCAAAGTCGGCCTAAAGTTTCAGAGGCCGCCTAACCTTATTCAGGACTTACAGGCTATGCTTGCGGATTATAAACAGCGCTTTCCACCACAAATGCCTCAACCTGTTGCTCCGGTTCCTCCGCCTCAGGTTCCGCCAATTTCTCTGGTCGGAGACGCTCCGCAACCTGAGTTGCCTTCACACACCCCGGACACTTCTTCGGAGGAAGAAGTAGAGGAAGGAGAGTTACCTAACGTGCCTCCACTGGATCCGTGGGATGACTACGTTATCCCCATGCCATCCCCCCCAACGCCACAACCTTCAGACTCGCCACCTGAAGATATAGGGGGATTCCACAATCTTATGCAGAGAGCAACGAATAGATTTAAGTTCCCGGTGATGGAGGAGCAAACAGAATGTTTTCTCCACGATTTCAAGGAAGACACTAGGAAGGTGTCTAGAGCCATTCCGATTATTGACTACATCTGGAAAGAGGGCATCAATGTGATGAAAAATCCAGCTTCTGTGCCTGCTGTGTTACCACGAATTGAAAAGAAATATCGTGCCCCACTCGGTAGTCCTGCATGCCTCATTGGTCATCCGCGTCCGGATTCAGTTATTTCACAGGCCGCACAACAAAGGGCAAAGAATCCAGCTACCCCTATTTCTACACCACCTGATGAGGAGGGGCGCCGTTTGGACCTTATTGGTAAAAAATTCTCCACAATGGCTGCGGCTTCCATCAAGGCGGCAAATTCCTTGGCGATTATAGGGCGCTATGATCGCCAAATGTGGTCCGAAATGGCTGGTTTCATAGATCTGATTCCCGAGGATAAGAGGCAAGAAGCGCGTAAAATTCTGATGGAAGGAGAACGCGCATCTGCGGAATCTATAGACTGTGCATTGGATGTTGTCAACACAAATTTTAGACAGTTGGCAGGAGCTGCGGTCTTGAGACGTCAAGGGTGGTTGAAGGCCACTATCTTTAGACCAGAGGTTCAATTAAAGATACTGGACACGGCATATGATGGAGAGTCCCTGTTTGTCGATGAGGCTCTCCAAGCAATTAAAACAGATACGGATATTGCAAGATCACTAGGCTCATTGCAGTACAAGAGAGGATCCTTCAGAGGCGCAAGAGGACGTGGTTACTCGTCCAGAGACAATTATTATCAACAAGGCAGGCAATACCAGCTGCAATATCGTCAGAACTATCAATCCTCTTATCGCCAGTCAGGTTCAACTGGTTTCTCTTGCCAAGGAGGAAGAAGTCGCACAAATAATCAAGGCCAAGACACTCACAAAAAACAGTGAGGTCAGTTGGGCGTCAACCACAGTTCCTTACCTTCCCGTGGGCGCGAAGATATCTGCCTTCCAACAACAATGGCAACAGATCACTACCGATCGGTGGGTGTTGGACCTAGTCCAGCATGGTAACACCCTGGAGTTTATCAACAAACCTCCAACAACTCCGCCCAGGGGTCTCCCTCCCCCTCATCTTCACTTATTGTTCAAGGAGGTTCAGATAATGCTTCTCAAGAACGCTGTGGAGAAGGTTCCAATCCATTAGAGAAGAACAGGCTTCTATTCACGTTTTTTCCTTATAAAGAAGAAATCAGGCGAATGGCGACCGATCCTAGATCTGCGCAATCTCAACAGATATCTCAAGAAGCAGGGCTTCCGAATGGTCACTCTTTCGGACATTCTCAATTGCTTCAACGAGGGAGATGAAATGGCTTCCTTGGACATGGAAGATGCATACTTCCACATCCCAATCCACCCAAAACATCGAAAATATCTCAGTTTCACTGTGGCTGGCGCCCATTACCAGTTCAAAGTCCTTCCTTTTGGCCTCAAGTCGGCTCCAAGGATTTTTACAAAGTGCCTGGCTCCTGTAGCGGCAGCTCTTCAATCATCAAAATCCAGGTTTTGCCGTACTTGGACGACTGGCTAGTCAAGGGTCCATCGAAGACCAAAGTAAAGTCCGACATTGCAGTATGCCGCACTCTCTTTGCATCGCTAGGCCTCACGATCAACAAGAGCAAATCTCAATTGATTCCAAAACAGAATCTACTGTTCCTAGGAGCTGGTCTGGACACAGTAGGATGCAAGGCATTCTTGCCTCGAGAGCGACAACTCTGGCTACAAGCTTTGGCCATAAAGCTATCAAGAAAAAGGTCACTTTCAGTTCGCCTATTCGCATCCCTTCTGGGGATGTGCTCTTCAGCCATCAATCTCATTACGTTAGCACGGCTCAAGATGCGGCCCTTGCAGGAAGAGTTACATCGTCAATGGCAGCAAGCGACGGGCTCTTTCGAGTTCACCATCACAGTCACCACCCGTATGGTGGAGGCCCTTCAATGGTGGACACAATTACATAATCTGAAACAAGGGCACACGTTCTTGCAAACTCCTCCAGATTTCATTCTGACGACAGATGCGTCCATGGGGAGGTCATCTCCAGGACTTACAGGTGCAAGGCAAATGGTCTCAACAACTCAAGAAATTCCACATCAACAGTCTAGAGCTGAGAGCCATTTTTCTTTCTCTTCAAGCGTTCCTGCCCAGGATAGCAGGGTCCTCAGTCCTGGTCAGAACAGACAATACCACTAGCATGTTTTATATAAACAAGCAGGGAGGGACAAGATCAGCAACATTGTCCAAGGAAGCCCAGGAGTTATGGGAATGGTTAACAGTATACAACATAACTCTCAAGGCAGAGCACGTCAGAGGTCTCTACAACACCTTGGCGGACAAACTAAGCAGGTCCTCGTCAGATTGCCACAAGTGGGAACTAGACAACGGCCAACTGAGCAAGTTGTTTCAGAAGTGGGGCAAGCCGATGTTGGATCTCTTTGACAGGCAACAAAACAAGAAATGCCGGTTTTACGCCAGCAGATACCCTCAACAGGGATCAAGGGGGAATGCCCTGTCCATGCGATGGTCAGGGATTTATGCTTAGGCCTTTCCTCCGATCCCGTTTATTCCACGAGTGTTACGCAAGATGAAGTTGGAGAGTTGCCGCCTTCTCCTAATTGCTCCCAGATGGCATCACCAGTATTGGTTTCAGGAGCTCATGCTACTATCACAAGAGCCACCGATCAGGCTTCTGATAACTCCGACACCACTGTCACGCAACGAGGGTCAGATACTTCACCCATACCCTCAATCGCTGAAATTGCACACATGGCTCCTAACTTCCTAGAATTTCAACATCTCCAAATTCCTAAAGACTGCCGAGACATTCTGAGGAAAGCAGGAGCCCAGTGCACACTGAAGACTTACCGTCTCAAGTGGAAGCGTTTCTGCGCTTGGTGTACGTCAAATTATTTACACCCTATTGAAGCCCAAGCAGAAAAAATACTGCCTTATTTATTGCATCTGGCTTGCTCTGGTCTTTCTTTCTCCTCAATAAAGGTACAGTTAGTGGCTTTATCCAGGTACAGGAAAGTGGATAACACTCCATCGCTATGCTCTTCATCGCTAATAAAACAGTTCATGAGGTCTTTTCTGGGCTTATCCTCCAGTAAAGCCTTCGCCACCAGAATGGGAGCTTAACACAGTTCTCTCACAGCTGATGAAACACCCGTTCGAACCAATTCACAAAGCTGATCTAAAATTCTTGACATGGAAGGTTGCTTTGCTATTAGCACTAACTTCCGCCAGAAGAGTGGGAGAAATCCAAGCCTTCACTATAAAGGAACCCTTTTTACATTTCTCCCAGGAGTATGTCACTCTGCGGATGAATCCAACCTTCATACCAAAAGTGCCTTCTCAATTCCATCTAAATGAACCTGTGAAACTGAAAGTTTTCTTTCCAAATCCTACAACCCCGGCGGGAAGAACATTGCATTCTTTAGACATTAAGCGATGCTTAAAGTTTTATCTTCAGAGAACCAAAAACTTGAGAAAATCAGATCAACTCTTCGTGGCATATGGCCAGACTACATTAGGAAAAGCGGTCACTAAAGCCACAATTTCCAGATGGATAGCCTCTGCTATTCATTTCTGCACATCAAAGCTAACCGACCATTGACAAAGTCTGTTAGATCTCATTCCACAAGGGCTGTAGCGGCGTCTGCAGCTTTGTTTGCAGGAGTGACGCTTGAGAACATTTGCCGTGCTGCGACATGGAAGAATGTCCACACGTTTACAAGACATTACTGCCTGCAATCAGCAAATCAGGATGATGCTGCAGTGGGCCAAGCTGTTTTACGTCACCTGTTTCCATAAGGAATATATTCAGGTACCAATATTTGCTTATTCCATATGTTGTGTATACATTTCAGTATGTTATTGACTTAATATACAAGCATTTGTTGATGTATTGTTTATTAATATCGTGCTTATATTTCTTCCTGTGGAAAACTGTATGATTTCTATGTTGAAGTTGGACATGCCTTATTAATAGTTCATTTACTATGTGATTATTGTTTGTTGCATATACCTCTATGGGGGTGCACAGCAATAAGTCTCCCACCATCCGCAACCGCCTTTTGCCTGGCTTACTGCTTGCTATTCTGATTCAGGCATGTGAATCTATGAAGGATACCCCAATACTGGATAAGAAAACAAGTTACTTACCTGTAACTTCAGTTATCCAGTAATGGTATCTTTCATAGATTCACATGCACCCACCCTCCTCCCCGGAGAGTCAGTTCTCTAGATTTGGGATACTTGTTTCCCACTTGTGCTACGAAAATCTGAGGAGAACTGGTTCTGCAGAGAGGGTTTTAGAGGGTGCTGTAAGCGGATTGGTTGCTGCAAAGACTTTAGTCCTTTTAGCATAATGAGGTAGATAGGCTACTACAACCTGGGCCTCAGGCCTTTTTCTAGGGCCTACTACTATAATGTGCTTTTTGCACTGCTTTTTTATTTACCGCGGGACTCCCGCCTCGGCGACGGGGAATGATTCAGGCATGTGAATCTATGAAAGGTACCAATACTGGATAACTGAAGTTACAGGTAAGTAACTTGTTTTCTTCTCAGAGGACGCAGACTTTGCAACTAACAAAATCGCAAAAAGAGATGGCTGGTGAGCTGGAACGCATCAAGCTACGCAATGAATATTTGGAGGCCCGATCCTGCAGGTCGACCCTTTGCATTATAGGAATACCTGAGAAAAATGTGATGGGCAAAGTGGAGGACTATATCAAATCCACATTGGCCAAAATATTTTGGGCGGGCTAATCTATTGAAGTCCACAGACAGAGGACAGCGTACATTGCACACTAGCCTCAAGGCCTGTCTCGGGCGGGAAACAGCAATTACTACACGGATTTAACCACACAGTACCATTACATCGCATGTGTTACAACCCATGCACACATGCGATGTAATGGCTATCCACATCGTTGTGAGGAAACTGAGGCTATTTCCTCACAACGACGTAAGCAGGCAGGAAACGGAGGACACCGAGCCGTTACACAAGAATGACACAGCTGGGGAGAGAGGAACCATGAGAAGAGTGAGGTAAGTGAGATTGCGCTTGGGGTGGGGGTTACTTATGTTGTAGTGTTGTAATGTTTGTGTAGTGTAGTGTTTTAGGCTTTAGGGCAGTGTCGGGGAGGTTGTGCAGGGTAGTGTTTCCGTGTAGGGTCCGAACTGTGGGTAGGGGCAGGGTTGTGCTGGGGGTAGTGTTTTAGGGTAGTGTTGTAGTGTTTGTGTAGTGTTTTAGGGCAATGTTGTAGTGTTTGTGTATTGTAGTGTTATAGGTTTTAGGGTAGTGTTGTGGTTTTGTGTAGTGTAGTGATTTAGGGTTTAGGGTAGTGTTGTAGTGTTTGTGTAGTGTTTTAGGGTTTAGGGTAGTGTTGTCGTTTTGTGTAGTGTAGTGTTTTAGGGTTTAAGGTAATGTTGTTTTGTGTAGTGTAGTGTTTTAGGGTTTAGGGTAGTGTAGTGTTTGTGTAGTGTTTTGGGGTTTAGGGTAGTATTATAGTGTTTGTGTAGTGTAGTCTTTTAGGGTAGTGTTGTGTTTGTGTAGTGTTTTAGGGTTTAGGGTAGTGTTGTAGGGTTTGTGTAGTGTAGTGTTTTAGGGTAGTGTCGGGGTCGTGCAGGGTAGTGAATTGTTTTTGTAGGGAGAGGACTGGGGGTCGGGGAGGGTTGTGCAGGGTTAGGGTAGATTCACTTACCTTGCAAACTTTAACCACGAGTATAGCTTTACCACGCATGCCTTTGCGTTGTAATGGCATGCGTGGTAAAGGCATAGTCGAGGTAAAAGTTTGCGATGTAATGGCATGTTGTAGTCATTGACATTATGTAGTAATACCCGAGTTGTAATGGCACGCGTGGTATTGGTATGCGATGATATGACATACATCCGTCTCGGGCACCCGTGATGCCTGATAATTGCTAAGGGGCATATTCAAAAGAATATGTTGTAGCATGGAACTGTGCCAAATTTAGCAGGGCCACGCTACAACATTTTCAAAATGTAGGGATGGGTACATTCACAAGAATACGGCGCACCCCTGTGTTTCCCCTAGCACTGGAGCAAAAAAGCTGCCTAGTGCCAGCACAGGCTGCATGCCGCCATGTTGCAAGGGTGCCTGCGCTACAGGGACGATTGTTTATGTCCAGGAAGGGACACCTTTCTGCACATAAACAATCAATAGTGGCGATTTGCACCTTCTATGTGTGCCGCAGAAAGCAGCACGCATGGAATGACCAAAAAACGAAGAGAAACTAGACCAAAAAACGAGGAGAAACTAATAATTTCTCCACGATGCACCATTCTAAACCCGGGTATTCCATGGCCTTGGTTTTTGGCGCTGTCTCAGCCTTGTAAATGTAGGACAGCGCCAAAAAAGCAATGGGTGTTGAGGTGGAACACCCAGAGCAACACCCATTGCACGCCCCTTTGTTGCAGAGGACTGCGACGGAAAGGGGGCATATTTACAAAGTGGCGTTAAGCGACTCAAACTGGCCACCTTGTAAATGTAGAAAATGGCTCTGCACCACCAGAGTTCGTAACAAGCATTTGCAATGCAATATGTCTCGCATTAGGAAAGTTTGAGCTATTGGTATTGTAAATGACAAATTTTTAATTTATGTGTTGGTTTTGAAAATAGCGAAATTAATAGCTTTGTCATTTACAATGCCAATATGTTCAACTTTCTCAAATGTGACACCTATAGCATTTGTAATGCAATATGTGTTGTATTTACGTGACTTAGGTGTATTGATCTTACAAATAACAATGGCTTTTATTTTTTTTAAATAATTAATACTTAAATGAAAGTTATTGTAATTTATAATGGCAAGAGCTTAAACTTTTGTAAATAAGTTTTGTGAAGTGAGGGCGATAGATAGAGTGAGGGCGATAGAGTGAGGGCGATAGATAGAGCGAGGGCGATAGATAGAGCGAGGGCGATAGATAGGGCGAGGGCGATAGATAGAGCGAGGGCGATAGATAGGGCGAGGGCGATAGATAGGGCGAGGGCGATAGAGCGAGGGCGATAGATAAAGCGAGGGCGATAGATAGAGCGAGGGCGATAGATAGGGCGAGGGCGATAGATAGGGCGAGGGCGATAGATAGGGCGAGGGTGATAGATAGGGTGAGGGCGATAGAAAGGGCGATAGCTAGAGTGAGGACGATAGATAGGGCGAGGACGATAGATAGGGCGAGGACGATAGATAGGGCGATAGATAGGGCGAGGACGATAGATAGGGCGAGGACGATAGATAGGGCGAGGACGATAGATAGGGCGATTGATAGAGCGAGGGCGATAATTAGGGCGAGGGCGATAATTAGGGCAAGGGCGATAAATAGGGCGAGGGCGATAGATAGGGCGAGGGCGATAGATAGGGCGAGGGCGATAGATAGGGCGAGGGCGATAGATAGGGCGAGGGCGATAGATAGGACGATAGATAGGGCGAGGACGATAGATAGGGCGAGGACGATAGATAGGGCGAGGACGATAGATAGGGCGAGGACGATAGATAGGGCGATAGCTAGAGTGAGGACGATAGATAGGGCAAGGACGATAGATAGGGCGAGGACGATAGATAGGGCGAGGACGATAGATAGGGCGAGGGCGATAGATAGGGCGAGGGCGATAGATAGGGCGAGGGTGATAGATAGGGCGAGGGCGATAGCTAGAGCGAGGGCGATAGCTAGAGCGAGGGCGATAGCTAGAGCGAGGGCGATAGCTAGAGCGAGCGCGATAGCCAGAGCGAGGACGGTAGATGGAGCGAGGACAGTAGATGGAGCGAGGACGGTAGATGGAGCGAGGACGGTAGATGGAGCGAGGACGGTAGATGGAGCGAGGACGGTAGATGGAGTGAGGACGGTAGATGGAGTGAGGACGGTAGATGGAGTGAGGACGGTAGATGGAGTGAGGACGGTAGATGGAGCGAGGACGGTAGATGGAGCGAGGACGGTAGATGGAGCGAGGACGGTAGATGGAGCGAGGACGGTAGATGGAGTGAGGACGGTAGATGGAGTGAGGACGGTAGATGGAGTGAGGACGGTAGATGGAGTGAGGACGGTAGATGGAGTGAGGACGGTAGATGGAGTGAGGACGGTAGATGGAGTGAGGACGGTAGATGGAGTGAGGATGGTAGATGGAGTGAGGACGGTAGATGGATAGATGGAGTCAGGGCGGTAGATGGATAGATGGAGTGAGGGCGGTAGATGGATAGATGGAGTGAGGGCGGTAGATGGATAGATGGAGTCAGGGCGGTAGATGGATAGATGGAGTCAGGGCGGTAGATGGATAGATGGAGTGAGGGCGGTAGATGGATAGATGGAGTGAGGGCGGTAGATGGATAGATGGAGTGAGGGAGGTAGATGGATAGATGGAGTGAGGGAGGTAGATAGATAGATGGAGTGAGGGCGGTAGATAGATAGAGTGAATCTGTTTGTCACAAATTAAGCACTAGGAAAGCAGCACCAATTCCAAAGGCCACACAAGAAATTCTGTAAAGACACAAACCGTGAGCAAAAGGCAGGACTAAGAAAATAAAAGTCACATTGAGCGAACAAATGTACCTGTTTCCCCCCCGCCTCCCCAACACCACCTTAGGAAGGATGCTGTAGGCGGTTATATGTAGATGGCAGCACTATTGCCTTATATTTCCACAGCATAAGCCTGTGTGGGCACCACAGAGAAGCACCGCAAACCGCGGATACAACTGTGTTCTGTTAGTGGCATGGTGAGCGTTAAAACGGGTGTGTTCATACAGCGAGAGTAACGCTTGCCCAAAAGGATATAGTTTTAAAAACAGAAATTGATAATTTGGTGGGGGAACTGGGTCACTAGCACCACTGCAGTCCTTTATTAACTACTACACATGCCTGTCTTCATAAACATATTACTTACCTGTAACCTGCCCCATAAATCTATATTTACATTCACATGTAAATCTATGTGGCATTGTGTGTCCGGAGAGCACCCAAAAATGTTGCTGGGTTGACGAAATTATGTGCCCCAAAAAGTCAAATTTACTGAAAACAGCTGCCGCTAAAATCCTATTAAAGTTTAGTCCATATACTCTTCTTTCAGGTACATTCCCCCCCCCAAAAAAAATCATATTGTGAAGCTGCTGCCTCATGAAACACCGCCACTTCATTATTTGCAAATTAAGCATTACGAAGGCAGCAGTAGCTACGTGTTTACTGAGCAATGTAACTAAAAGGTTTACGAAACTAAAAGCCACATATCAAGTTTAAAGGGCACGCCTAAAACATGAAAAGCAGATATCGTGAACAAAGGCACAATACACAGTGAAGTGTAAAAGCCAAACGTTACGTCCAAAAGACTCGTATATAGGTAAAGAAGGTTTGTGTGGCCTGAAAAGGACACATTCGGATTCCAAAGAATGCACAAGAAGCACTTTAAAAGCACAAATGGTGAGCATAAAGCACATATAAGACAAAAAAAACTCACATATAGCAAAGAAAAGTACATGTTTGGCCTCCCCACTTTAGGATGCAGTAGGCTGTTAGGTGTACATGGCAAGCCCTATTACCCTTATATCTCCACAGCATAAGCCCTGTGGGCACCACAAGGAAGCACAAAGTACAGCCGCTGAATAGAAAGCAAATACAAGGACTGTGGTCTGTTTCTGGGATGGCGAGCTTTAGGCAGGGTGTGTACATACAGCACGACTAGCATCTGACCAAAAGGTTGTTGGAGAAAACTCTGTACACGGTTAATGCGGTGGGGGGACCGGGTCACTAGCACCATTGCACTCCTCCTTCATTAACTACTCCACATGCCTGTCTTCAAAAGCACATTACTTACCTGTAACAGTTGCTTTGCAACATAAATCCTGATGTCCATTTGTGTATATTCCAAACATCAATATATCTGTAAAGCCACTGAAATTATATGGCTGACGACCACCCAAATATATGGTCGGGTTGACTAAATTATGCACATTAAAAATGACAAATTTACGGTGCCTTGTCTGTATGCTAAAGATCGCAATGCAAAACCCGTAAACACATATCGTTTTCAAAGTATAAGTTGTGCATAAACCATTCACAAGCACTAACAGGGCGGCAATAGCTAATTATTCCCATCTACATACAAAATAATTTCATAGCATAGCACCACTTGCGTTCAAATGTATTTATTACATGTATCAAAATTAACAGTACTTCGTCCACAATAAAAGATGAATAACTACAACTAAACAATAAAAAATATTTGCCAAACTCGTACGGTGCCACTTTGACCCTTTAACAACATCCCACCCTTATTTCTACAGTTTATATGCTTTATGTTGTGCAAGCTAAACAGAAAACACCCTGTGTGAAGCTACCGCATAATTAAAACGCATGCATCTCTTCTCTTAGAAATTAAAGTGTTAAAGCGGCAGTAGCGGAGGCCCTATTAAAATTCAGATGATCAACTCTGTGTAACGCAAGTTACAAATTAACCAGTACCAAAACGGCTATACCTACATGTTTGCAGCTACACACCAACAATGTTTGTAGCTTTAAATTGAAACAGAATCAATTTGTTAAATTAAACTTAAAACTTCGTTTTTTTTTGTTTACAAAATTGCTTTCACGAGGTTTGTAACTGTGTTAATTACATAAAATACATAAACATATGTTATGGGGAAGAGAGCAGGCTCAAAGTCTGCTGTAGTGTAAGTTTCGGTGTAAAATTCTACACTTCAGAAAGGATTCCAGCACACGCTAATGAAGCGTAAACAAGCCGAGCAAGACATTGTGAAAGTAAAGATAAGAGAAAACTAGCCAGAGTCCACGAAAGTCTCTTGTTACAGACACAGGCTACAGCGTGGGAAACAAGCACCGTTTGTGAAGCATCACCATACAAAACCTGACGGCGATAATGCATTCCATTCAGACTTGCATAATCACGGTTTCACTCCCTCAGTCCTAAACGCCAAACGGATTGCAATAAGCCTTCGGTGACATTTACTCAAACACACGCAGTTAGCAGGGGCGGAGCGGGGAGAGGGTGTTAAGCAGCAGGGGCCTTTGAAGTGAAGCTAAGCTTCACTTCAAAGGTGTGGGAGGAGTGCGGCAGAGGGAACAGACGGCGATTTGGTGATGTGCACGCGCATTTTAGGTCAATGCGCAAGCGCATTGACCTAAAAGCCACGGGCACAGCACCAAATCGCCAAGTTGGGTAAAGTCTGTTTAGGCCCCTATAGAGCTTCGCCAGCTAGGCGCATGCGCCCAGCAGGCGAGCCCTAAAAAGTGATGCTTCGGTGGCACTAGGGGCTTGTAAATATGCAATAAGATTGTGATAAGATATTGAAACTGGCTAGAGAGAAGGATAACATCAACTACAAAGATCTCCTTTTATCCGGATTACACTCAGACGGTCCAAGAAGCCAGAAGGAAATGTACACCAATCAAAAAGAAGTTACAGGCTCTGGAGATACAGGTGTTCACTGATCACCAATCCGCGCCTACTTTCGTTCACAAAGACTCCGCTAAGAAGCACACCAGCCATCCTACAAACAAACAAGTGATGATGGCTGCCATCAGTGAGGATGTATACCGCCAGCTGCTAAAGAAAGGACAGGTGTTTGCCATAGTTTATTGAACATGAAGCAAATATTGACTGCTGATGGTTACTGTAATAGCGTGCCTGCCATACACTTTAATGCATGTGTTGATTACTTACTTAGGGAAGAGTAGTAGGTTGGGCTACTATAATTTAGATTTCAACCTATATACACAAGCAATTGATCTCGACTTGCATAAATGTGTGCTGCATATGTTGGATGGCGGCTTGCTTAGCATGCGTGATACTACTTGAGTACCAGTTGCGTGCGACTCTTAGGGATGACATGCCACGCGCAGTATGATCGATACTGCTACAGTTACTATTAATTCTTTAGTTGCCCACTTGTAGATCTGCTTAACCGATACTATTATAGCTACTGATGGGAAAAAGACAAACCAAATTTGGCTACTCCAAAAACGGTCTATGGGAATATCCAGTGGAGAGTTTGTGCTAAGTGTAGGTGGGGGGGGGGGGCAAGGTTGTGGAGGACCGAATACAAATGAAAGAGCTTGCATCTCGGCCACTGGAAACAGAGTAGAAGGAGTGGTGATGGGTGGCAGAATGAACCTGCAAGTGCTGACATCTTATCATGGCTAGCACAACTCATGGGCCTCATCAGCCCTCAAACTCAAGATGATGTCATGGGATATTCCAAAGAATATGCACCAGTTTTTGCATTTGTTAACAGGCATAACAGACGTGTTGTTCCTTCAGGAAATCCACCACTCCCAAGATCTGACGGTAGCTAAGAAATGGGGCATACACTAGATCTTTGCATCCTATTCCACATACTCCAAGGGGGGGCCATATTGATCAGAAAGACTATCCTCTGTAGACCCAATCACACTCTGGTCCGTTTCCTAATTGCACATGGCATTTTACAAATTACTCGTATGACGTTGATCAATACAGTTGGGCCAAAATACCAGAGACCCAGATTTTTTTCCTTGGTCTTATTGCAGCAATATGACATCTGGTGACTTCAATATGAAACCAACAGGGAGAACACATGTTACTCCACAGTACATGACAGAATCCACAATTAATTTCCGGTTGCATATTAGGGACGTCACAGGATGGACAGACAGACATATTCAGAACACTCACCAGGCGGTGCTGACCTTTGTACTACCAGACTCTATATGCAGACATGGATTGTGGGGGCTGCAGCCATACTATGCTGTTAGATGGTGTTTTTAAAGTGGAAATTAGGCAGGCTATCACCACATATTTTGACATAAACAAAGATTCTGTTGATACCTATGTCCACTATGGGAGGCATTCAAGGTTGTTATGGGATAGAGGCATGCATAACAAAAGGTCATGGAATACTGAAGCCCATATGCCACAGAGTGAGTAAACTGAAAGCGGCTATTAAAAAACTGGAATATCTACTCCTTAGGTCAGACAGAATCGTTGTAAAACATGCATGCTGAACTGCAGTAATCTACGAAAGAAGTCGATGGTGAAATTAGATTTACGGGCAAATATTCAGTGGCCAGAAGATTATAGGAAGGTGGAGAAGCACACTGGCCAAACTAACCTCACAATAATCGATGGCCTTGGACATAGTAATGGGTATCTCCCCTGACGGCACCCCGCAATACCACACCAATAATGTACTGAATATCTTTGCTCAAAATGATGCTAAGTTATATGACTCTGGTGACCCAACGCCTACTAGTGCAATACATAGGGGCATATTCTCAAGGAGGTATCGTCGAGTTAACGGCACTTTATCACAGCCAGTCGAGATAAATGTATCACTCCATTCACAAGCTGGCGCTAACAGCCCATAGCACCAGTTTACCCGGGATAGCAGCCGCAAAAAACATTGCCACAGACGACCCCGGCAACTATCACTAATAAGATGCAGAGTAGGCGTTCCCGTGCCAAAAGCAGCAACAACACCACTCCACAACATTCTCAACGACCAGCCAGATCGGCGAAAAGACCACGAAACATGCGATAAGGCGCGTTAGCAGCAGGAAATTAACACCTGCTCTGACCTGGTGTACAGTCGGACAGCAGCCTGCATCAGAAAAGGCAGAACAGCCCAGAGCCACACCTGAAGAACAACAGATGCCATGGAGCCACTGAACATGCAGGCCGGACACCCAAGAGTGCCACAACACCCACTGCCACCACCCCCAGGACCCGCCCACACCCCCGGACACCCACCACCCCCCCACCCTGGACCAACACCGAGGCAGCTCAGACAAAGACAGCGACCCTCCGAAAATGCACCTACCTCACATACCCAACACCAGAGAATGTCATTGCCCACTACTTGCTCAAAGGGACAACCCTCCTCCGCATCCTGACCACCATTGTCCACAGGCTGACGGTACCAACACAGCAGACAAACAACATCCCACCTCAGACAAAGCTGCTGGCCGTACTGCACTTGTAGGCCTCTGGTACCCTCCAACCAACATCCACCTGAGACAGAGGAGTCACACAGCCAGGCCAATCCAAATCCCTCACACTCTGGGAGAGGTGTGGCGCCACGGCCAGGGCGACTGACGCTGGAATCTGGGGACCACGGTTCGATCCCCGGCTCCGGCGGCAGGTTAGCCCAGCACCATGTGACTCTGGGCAATAGCTCGCTTAATCTTCCCGACGGCCCCCAGCGCCTAGAGACCCTTACGGGTGATTGTGCGCTTTACAAATGTGGACTTTTTACTTTACTAGTAGCCCCCGGCAACACTGCACACAATAACTTATCCCACCAATGTGCAGGCAATAGTGGCCCACCGGGGAATCTCCGCCAATGTCGCCGCCAACCATCCAGGCAGTGTGCATGATTCCTACACTTCCGACAGTCCATCATCAACCTGCGCTCCTAGGATGGCACCCACGGAAATGGACTGCTCGTTGTCCAATACCAAATGCACACACTACACACCTCAACTCCACAATCATGCAACTCACAACACAGGAAATGCACACGTCACAAGCTCATATACAACATGCACACCCACCAGACACGTCAGCACAACTCACTGTGGGAACCTGGGCCAGCCATGTACACAAGCCATGAACAACATGGCACCTCAGCCACACAATAGCAGAATGTCGGAAGAGGTGGGGCCCAGGCATGTGGGAATGAGGCAAGTTACGTATGAATGAGAATGTACACAATGCCTAGTGTGGCGTGGATGTGTTGGCCAGACTGCAGTATATAGACCACACACATATCCATGTCGACACACACCGCTGGTGGTTGGGAGTGTAGTGGACTGTGGACGCAACCATGTCATCCCAGCCAGTGGGGAAGATCGCAAAAATGTAGCTTGTTACGTGCCCCCCGTAAGCGTGAGCGGAGTGGGCTGGCCTGGTGTATGCCAGGCCAGCGTAGGGGTGTGAATAAAAGTCTTGTAACTCTGGGCGTGGTCCTCTTCCGGAATGCCCAGCGTCTCTGCCAGGGCAGCGCCTCTCAACCCACCACGAGGCCGATGCCATCACCGTGAGTGGGGTTGCCTGCAATCCTGTGCGCCTGCTGCACCCCGGGACACTGGTCCCCGAACCTGTCTTACCGCCCCAGCGCACCCAGGCCTCCATGTCCACCTGACAACACCGGCCTGTGTCGAAGAGGGCCCACCACGTGCCGGTGCAATCTACTAGCCCGAGGGCTGCAACCATGGCAGCCTCCTCAGACCAACACAGCCTCCACGACACAGGCCCGCAGTACTCCTTTCTCATTGACGTACTCTCCCGGCAGACACAGAGGACAAGTAGGTCACATATTTGGAACTGAGTCTTGATTGCACCATGGCAGAGCGCATTAATTATGGCTGAGTTTATATCACTATACTCCCTTTGATGTGGTGCCACCAGGTCTTATTAGTGCATCACAACCGCACGATTCTGTGGGCCCATGCGGACCACTGCTTTCGGCATACGCTGTGCTCGAGTAGGTCACACAATTGGAACTGAACATCAATTATTCAAAGGCAGAGTACATATCATTGCACGCAAGGAGAGGAGTAAGAGGATGATGCGTTGCATTTGGGAGGAAAAAAGGATCGTTGTTACGGAGTTGATTGAACACTACCGACAACTTCCCAGGTGTCACTAACTGTGCATCGCGAGCCTACGACACATGACTGTGGGCCACTTCTGACCGCTGCTTCCGGACTACACTGCGGTCCAGTAGGTCACAGAGTCTTGATTTAGCAATGGCGGAGTTCATTTCAGTGTACCGGCAACATCGCAGACTGTAACCCCTCTCAGCCCGGTGCCACTAAGTCTGTTACCCAACATTCATGGACACTCTCTGGTCGAACATTGGTGGCATCTGAGTCTATGGATTAGGGGGTAGTTTTCATCCTCATGTAGCTGATACCGAATTGGTGGTGGCAACGAGGCTGTGGCACTCCACTTCTCCAATTGCTGCTTCCGGATAGCTTCTGTCCTCTGCATCATGCCCTGGAGGACACCTTCCACCGTCCCCCGCAACCCCTCGCCACATTCACCTTCGACATCAACCCGCTCAGTCCACGTGGCCCTACCTCAGTGGACCGCAAGTCATCGTCCCGTGGTGGTGTGCCTGTGCCAGCCGCTGTGCATTCGGGGCCACTAACTGTGCAGCTCAAGTCAGGGACCCTGTCTGAATGAATATTGGTTGACCTCTGTGACGGTGTTCTTGGGGTCATCAACGCCATGTTTCTGTGGCCCTGCGCTGTCCGCTGCCTCCGGCCTCAACTACGGGCCACCAGGTGTCACACATTAAATCAACTTCTGACTGGCCCGGATGTTGCATCACCGCAGGAGGCACACACCACTATCACCAGGGCCAACTCCAACCACCATCGGCCACGAGTCGAAACAGTGGTACTGGCAGATTGAGTTGCTCAGACCTGTTGTGGATGCCATCACCTGCCTGATACCCTGCTCAGCACTCCAGGTGCCTCTGACTCAGTGCACCGCAACCCTTAGACCGTTACTGATTGAGTTTTGTGCTGTGGAGAGGTTGCGCAGCAATGTCACCTCAGGCAGTGTGGGAGACCTGGGACGTTGATGAGGAAGATGATGCAGGTCTAACACACCCCACTGCATCTGCATCAGAAATATACTGAATGGACACAAACCTAGTCATTTTCATCACACGAGCGCGCTCAGCTCTAGTGCCCCAACCTCAGTGCACTGCAATTCATGGAAACTTTTGTATGTATGTTGGGTCACCTCTGTACTTGCTCCGGCTCCCTCCATGTTGCTCAGCAGTTGACTCTGTTATGCTGATATTTTCAGTTTCCGTTGCACTGGTGTCCACTGTTCAAGTTGTTGGCAGCACCAAGCACTCCGTGCGGGCTGGCTTACACTCACCTCACACACATCCAGCACAGGCGTCACTGTACATGTGGCCCTGCCAATAAAGAGCCGGGCGCACTTGCCCGTAGCCAGTTCAACATAATATCTGCGTGTGTCCCTGTGGTCTTGTTGTATGCATGAGGGACCTGAGCCCTACGACATTACATTGCGCTGTGTGCAGCGGACGCAGTTATGTCACCGCAGGCAGTGGGTTAGAGTTTGCACATGCAGCTTTGTCGTCACACACTCAATTAGTAAGGGGAGTGGACTAGGCCATCGTACGCAGAGCCAACTTGGGTATGTGACTGATATTTGAGTGCCCCTGGGCGTGGTTGTGTACTGGGAATGTGCATCTGCATGTGTCTCTTTGGCGGTGTGGGTCTCCTTTGTGGGGTGTAGGTGGTCCCTGACGGATAATAGACACCCACGTATGTGATCTAGTTCGCCTTCCATCGGTTCGGACCCCACCCACACCTGTTCGGCCACCTCCTTTTGGCATTCTGACACCTGGCATTGGGGTGCCATGTGTGGGTCGGTGTGAGCCAGCCGTGCTTGCGGGTGCTTCCTGCTGTGTGGTCTGTTGCAGGGTATGTGTTCTCTTCTAAGTAGCTTGGCTGCCCTGGTCCTGGTGGTGGGTTGCGTGGGATGTCCATGGACTGTTGTAGGGCGTCGGTGTCGAAGGTGTGGTAGTCCTCTCCGGCATCACTGATGTGTGGTTTTATGTGCTCTGCTGGAGGTGTTGTGTGACCCTCTGCAATGTGAAGGGGAGATGCATGTTGACATTGTGTGGACATGTATGTTGGCGCATTGTTCTTGTTTACATGCAGACAGTATGACAATGTACATTGTGACTGTTTGGGAGGTGCAGGGTTTAGATGCGGGACCGTGTACATTTGGACTACATGACGGATGTGAGGTTGTATTCGTACATTTCCATTTCACAGTTTCCAGCTCTGTCAGATGTAGTGGGCCTGTTTCTGGGGGTGTGCGGAGCCAGTTGTGTGCTCTGTTATGCAATGTCGGGTTTGCGCATTGCACCACATTGTCGTCAATTTGGGTGTGCTGTTCTTGCTATGTGTGTGTGCTGGAGTGTGCCACGGGAATCAGGGACATGATCCAGGGTCATTGTGGGTGTGCAGTGTGCTACCCATCGTTGTGGATGTGTGCCATTGTGCCATTGTGCCCATCTCCCCCTGTCCCCCCAGTCCCTGGTCGTTACTCACCTTGTTGAAGTTGTGTCAGGTCCTCTAGAGCTGTGTCTGTACTCCCGACTCCTTGCACCGTCTCCACACTGATGACGGTGGACTCCATTTCCTCAAGCTCCTCCTGTGAGGCAGAACTCCCACCTCCTGTCGCCGTTGCAGCCTTCCTGTTAGAAGCGGGTTTGTGCCTGGTTTAGATTATCACATCATGCCAGCGCCTCTTGGCCTCCTCCATTGGCCTGCTCGACTTTGACTGCATTCCTGGTGGTCTACTTGTGGGTCAGTTGATGGTAGTGTTCTGTCACCTTCGTGACGTAGATCTGGTTTTGCTGTGGACTGCACCCCATCCTCCTCTCCCTCTTCTCCTTGGCCTTCCCCGACCCCGTTGTTCCTTGCTGGTGGTCTGGGGGGGCTATGGGGTTCGCGTTGGACTCTGCGCTGGGTCAGGGTGCATCCATGTTGCTACGTGCTTTGGATTGTTTCTGGTGTGTTGTTTCTGTAGCTTTTATAGTGTATTTTCCCGCCAGAAGCGTGGGATTTGCAGGCCTTTCGCTGGTTTTTGCCTCTTTTTGTACCGCGATTGGACTCATTGCAAGATTTTTTGCGTTCGCATTTTTGCGGCGTGGCGTTGATGTTAACATGGTCATTTGATGCGTTATCTGGTGACTATCGCATGGTACCGCCGTGTTGAGAATGCTTCGTTAACACGGCGTAATTTTCCCGCTATAGACTGCAATGTTGGAAGTTGCGTTAGGTTACTTTTGCGATGGTTATCACACGTTCTTGAGAATATGCCCCACAGTAATATATAAATGATACCTTAGCATGGGTGAAAGTACACAAAAGGGGGATGTTGTGCTCCCCGATCACAATAGAAGAGGCATAAAACTATGATTGAGGGAGGAATGGTCGACTCCTCGGAAGTGAGGGGTTCACAATTGAGCTTTATATGAAATGAAATGAAAAAATGACAAAAGTATTTCTATAGCGCATAACTACCCGGAAAAGAAAAGAAAGCAGAATCACATCAGTCTACACCGCTAGGGAAGCATTCCAAACAAGTGTGTTTTTAAGAGCTTGCGAAAGGTCAGCAAGTTGTTGTTCCCCCGCATAGCTTGGGGAAGGGAGTTCCACAATTTAGCAACAGTGAATGAGAAAGAGCGTCCTCCCCATCTCAACTTCCTTATTTTCTTAGTGGTAGCCAGATATAAAGAGCTAGAACGTAAAGTCCTAGGCGGCAAGTAGGGTGTTAATAATGGGTGTAAGATGGATGGGCCGGTCTTCCACATGGCTTTATGTGCCAAGCACATAGCCTTGAATTGTATCCTGGCAGCAATAGGTAGCCAGTGTAACTGTTGCAATGCTGGCCTTGCTGATAGCCGTCGTGGAACCTACAGGAGCATCCGTGCTGCACAGTTCTGGACTACTTGTAATTCATTTATTGTGGCTTGAGGGGCTCCCAAATACAAAATATTTCCATCGTCCAGCCGGGACAATATGAGGGCTTGGACCATTATCCTTCTAGCCTCAAATGGGAGGAGGGGAATAATTTTACGGAGCATTCTCAACAATCCATAGCAGATTGATGAGAGCATGGTAGCTTGATGTCCAAAGTTAAGGGAGTTGTCAAGCCAAATGCCTAAGCTCTTTATTTGTGGCTTTGGAGATGGTACAGGACCTAGACATGGCAGCCACATAGGGACCGAGACAGTGGGTGATGGATTCCCCAACAACATGATCTCGGTCTTGTCCCCACTGAGGCGGAGGTAGAAACGCTCCATCCATCTGGTCACTGCTTCAAGGCAAGGAGCCAAGGTGCTAGACGAACCCTTGTCGTGGTGGAGTGATACCACTAACTGGGTATCGTCTGCATAGCTGACGATCTTAATGCCAAATGGATGGATAATCCCTGCTAACGGCCGCATATAAATATTGAAGAGAGTCCGACTTAAAGCTGAACCCTGTGGAACCCCACAACCCAAAGGTAGACTGGAGGAGGCCACATCTCCCTCGAACACCTGGAAGTGGCGGTCACTGAGGAAGGATGAGAACCATGCCAGTGCAGCGCCTGTTACTCCGACACTCTTGAGTCGGTTGGCCAAGATGGTGTGGTTGACCGTATCAAACGCTGCACTGAGGTCTAAGAGAATGATGGCAGCCATTCCCCCCTCATCCACCAACTTCCTTGCCTCCTCTGTTACCATCAGCAGAGCGGTCTCCGTCCCATGGTGAGGGCGGAAGCCGGTCTGCGTGGCATCCAGCAGGTTGTTGGATTCTAGATAATTGACCAGGATATTAATGATATGTTTCTCCAACAGCTTACTCAACCAGGGCAGGAGCGAGATTGGGCGGTAGTTGGAAAGGTTCAATTGATCCAGACTAGGCTTTTTCAGTAAGGCCCTCACCATCGCGCACTTCCACTGGGAGGGGACTGTACTAGTTGTGATAGAAGAGTTCAATATCTCGATGATTGTTGTAAGGACGGAGTCAAGAGCCGCCACAAGATGTTGAGGCGGAGCAGGGTCCGACGGGGAGCCTGAAGACACCTTGCCAATGACCTGATCCAGTGTATGCATCCAGAGGGCAAAATTGTTCCAACACCGGAACCGGGACCGAGCCCGTTGCCTCAGTTTCCTCTGGCTCAGGCTGAATAGGGGGGAAGGCTGTATAGATAGCTTGGATCTTTTGTTGGAAGAACACCGCTAGTTTGTTACAGCGGGTCAAAGCTCCTTCCCTGGATGGAGGTGTTTGAGGCGGGGTAATCAGAGGCTTGGCTATCCGAAAAATCTCCTTGGGAGAGTTGGCGGCCGTGCCGATTTTTGTTTCATAGAAATGAGCTTGTGCAACTTTAATATCAGTTTTATATAGCCTGATGGCCTTCCTATAGGCTTCCTTCCTATGCTGTGTGGAATCCTGTCTCCAGATCCTTTCTAGTTTCCGGCAGGATTGTTTTAAAACCCTAAGTTTGGAACAGAACCAAGGGGCTGCATTTTTCCTAGTTTGTTTTTGAATAATGGTTTTAGGAAGAATTCTATCAAATTATACTATAGAACATATGGATGAGCATACACCCCTGCTGTTGGGTGTATACGAAGAGCCAAAGGCCAGTGGACAGTCCAACCCCTACCCCCTCGTCCATGCAAGAGCTGTGGTCATTACATTGCTAAAAATTGAAAACCCCCATCATCTTAGTAACTTTTACAGACAACTCTGATAAATATAGATAAGAAAATCCTGGCTGCAAGATTGCTCCCTCTGCTTCATGGCTTGGTCCTACTGGACCAATCTGGTTTTATAACAGGCAGATCCACCACTGATAATTAGTAAACACTATTCATGGTCACACGCTCCATTGATCCAAACATTAAGGCAGTGGTTGTGTTCCCTGACGCAGCTAAGGCTTTTGACTCCCTAGAATGTCCCTTTCTAATGATGACACTGAAACAGATGGTACTGGGTAGGTTCATGGTGCAGTGATTAAACTGTTATAAGACCTTCCCACCCTGTTGCCAGGATAAAGGTGGACAACCATATCTTTTCTGATAGAAATTAAATACGGAAGTAGGCAGGGATGGCACCCTGTTGCTGATATTTGCATTGCAGACCTACTCGGGAATTTCACTGCAATTGGTGTATAACATTTGAATCTCACAGAAAACTACTCTCACTCTATGCAGATGACATCCTACTTTTGCGGTGGGACCCAGAGAAAGGACTGGGACCTATGGTTCCGGAGATCATTGGTAGGTGGTCTGGCCTTACAATTCATTGGTCTAAGTCCTTAATGATGCCACTGATGAAGATTACTATGGCTACCTCTTTAATATGATATGATATGAACATGATTTTTAGAGCACATGGGCATCAAGGAACTGTAGTCTTACTAGACTGCTTGGCAAGAACTGAAAAAAAGAAAGATTTGAGAAAAGATTCCCAGTTCTCCTATAACTTGCTAAAGTGTAAAGATCCAAGTTTTTAAAACCTTTCTAAAAGGAAGATGTGGCTTAATGGAGGCAAAATAGAGGAGCAGACTGTTAAGCAGCCGATAAGGCTCCGATTCCTCATTTCTACCTATGGACTCTGCGAACAATTGCCTATTTGCGAGCTGCGGAGCAGAGATTTCTGTCTATTACATACAATTGGAACACGGGGAGTAGAGGGCTTTATAAACAATGCAGAGTGCCTTAAACAATATATGCTTCTCTGCCGAAACCCGATGCAGATCACCTAGACTTTTTGATGCCAACTGCTGCTTAGGAATGTCCAGCGTGAGTCTAGCTGCCGCATTCTGCATAGGTTATAACTTTTCAACGGCTGTCTTATTGGCCTGAAGATAGAGTGCGTTACAGTGGTGTATCCTAGAGGTCATTAGAGCAAGTACAACCTGTTTGTGAACCAGACAGGTCATGAAAGGAAAGATTTTCCTCAACATTTTGATCGTCCAAAAGCAGTTGACACTGTACGATTGACCCGGCTGTTCAATGACAACTTGCCGTCCAAGATAATACAAAGATTCTTCTCTGTTTCTGCTGGGCTCTGTAGGGTACCTAGTATATCAGGTCACCAAATGCTATTCCAGACTGAAGATTGACAACCAAAGAGCAAGACCTCTGTCTTATCTCCATTAAGTTTCAGGTAGTTCTTGCCCATCCATGGCTCTACAGCCCTCATACAATGATCATAATTGTTAGAATTGGGGGTCTCTAGTTAGCAATGGTTTGCACCTTTGTCCAAATAAGGACCCTTGCTTCTAGTCAGGATAAGAGAGATACACTCCTGGATAACCCCTGCTCACCCCCTTGTTAGCTTGGCACGAGCAGACAGGCTTATCTCAGAGGCCGTGTGTAAAGCATTTGTGAACACATACAGTAATACAGTAAAAAAACTACAAATGGGTACCACACCAATTAAAAAAAAAAGTAATCTTTACTAGACTTAACACAAGACCAAACGACAAAAATCCACAATACTGTAATCAAAAATAAGACTTTAGAATGGTAGAAAATAGCTTAGTTCAATATAGATGGTAAATGCAACACTTTACTCTCAAAGTACTTTAGATGCGTCACGCAAAACAAACAAAAGGGTCGCAGGGAAGTTGGTGCACCGTTCCTTAAACTCAGGGGAGTGGATACGTCCTTTCCTTACTGCTGCACAGGGAGTTGAGGCTCACTTCCTTACTGTGTGGGGAGTTGATGCATCATTTCTTACTGCGGCCCGGTAACGATGTGACAAGATGGCGCCTCGATGCGATGATCCGGTGCAATGCAACAAAATGGCATCTTTGATGCAGTGCGACAACGTTGGATGCGATGCGTGCACGCCCAACTGCCATGCCGCTTCGTCAGTGATGCAACGGCAAACAGCTGCGGCTCGCTAATTCGGCGATGCGACGGGAACTGCTGCAGCGGCGACACGCTTCTCCTCGTGGTGTCGCGCTACCAGCTCCCAGCGACACGCAGTCTTCTCAGAGGGTCCAAACAACAGTAGGCACCTCTCTGCTTGTAGCATTCCCAGCAAGGGAATTTAGGGAAGGTGGTGGTGAAGTCTTGTATCCCTGAGACTTCAGGCAGGAGGCAAGCACACTTCAAGCCCTTGGAGATTCTTCCTCAAGATTATGAAAAGGTCACAAAAGACTGTTTCCCCTTTCCTTGGCAATAACGTAACCACTGCAGGCCAACCCCAGAAATAGCAAAACAGCACAGGGGCAGTCTCCTCCTTCAGCTTCCTTTCTTCTTCTCCTTGGCAAAGGTTTGTCTTGATTCCCAGAAGTGATCTAAAGTTCAGGGGTCTTTATACCAGTAAATCCTATGTCCTCTGAAGGCAGAGGGAGCCTGTGCCCAGCAAAAAACAGTTCTGTGCAGTTTCCTAGCAGGAGGTGGAGACAGCATTGTTGAAGCAGACCTGGCCCAGGTAGCTGAAAGGAAATCTCAAGCCCCTACTCTCTAGTCTATGAGGGCTCAGGTCAGTGAAAGGAAATCTCCACCCCCCATTCTCTATTCAAAGCAGGCCCTATCAGCCCAGCATTGACCCATCAGACTGCTAGAGCCAAGGCCCTCTCCAGCTCCCTGTCACTCACAAACCAGGCATGGAATGCCCAAACATAGCAGAGGCATGCTGGATGGTTAGGCAAGAAAATACCTACTTTCTAAAAGTGGTATTTTCAAACACAGAATGTAAAAAACACCTTCACTAAAAGATGTATTTTAACATTCTAAGTTCAGGCATACTAAACTCTAAATTCTACCTAGTTCCCTGAGTCAGTTAGGATTATAAGATGTTATAATCAAACTACCCCTTCTGGCCTATAGGAACAGGTAGCCTTGCAATAGTGAAAAACAAAATTGGCTGTAATTCACTATCAGGACATGCCACACACATCAGGGCATGTCCTACCTTTTACATTCAATGTACCCTGCCCATTGAGGTACCTTAGGCCTACATTAGGGGTGACTAACATGTGGAAAAGGGAAGGTTTAGGGATTGGCAAGTGGGTGCACTGGCTCTGCGATGGCAGGCCTGAGACACACTTTACAAGCTGCTTCTGTGGGTGGCAAAACCAGTGCTGCAAGCCCACCAGCAGCATTTGATTTACAGGCCTGGGCACACATGGTGCACTGTACTAGGGTCTGACAAGTAAATCAAATAAGCCAATCATGGAGTCACTAATCCATTACAACAATATACAATAGGGAGCACTGCACTTTGGCACTGGGTAGCAGTGGCAAGTGCCCAAAGCATCTACACCAGCAAAAACATAGCGAAAACACAGGAGCCAACAGTGAAAAAAATGGAATGGAGACCCATGACACAGCCTCCAAACCAAAAGTACAAAATTATTTGGCCATTGGGGAAATGTACAGATGAAGTAATGCAGGGCTCAGAGAGGAGACCTGATGAACCACACGAGGCAGTGAAAATGTTCAGAGTAGAACTGATTCAGAGCGACCCTCTGTGATCTACCCAAAAGAAAGGAGGACAGCAGGTTCGAAGCTCTGTCTTTGCTACCCAGTATCATCAAGCACTCTATCAGCAAGGAGGGAGAGATGGTGTCAAAAGCAGCGGAAAGTTCTAATAGGATCAGTTCCGTGGCCTTCCCCTAGTCGAACAAGCATCTGTGGCTGTCTGTTACAGCTACCAAGGCAGTTTCATTCCCATGGTTGCTACGAAGGCCATACTGCGAAACATCCAGTTGACTCCGTTCCTCTGCTTACCTCATCAGAGATTGGTTGAGGTGTTTCACCAGGATCTTAGCTGGGACCAGAAGCAGTGAGATCGGCCTGTAATTCTTGAGGTGATTGGGATCAAGATTAGGCCTAAGTAAGTGTCTAATCACAGCCTCTTTCCACAGCCCTGGATAGTGTGCTGCCATAACAGCAGTGTTCATGATCGTGGTGATGGGGCGAGCCACTGTACCAGCTAATGGGTGCAGGATTTTAGCAGCGAAAAGTTCCCAAGGGGATCCCTACTTGATATTAAGTAACTGTTACTCCGAAAGTTCAGGTGTTAGGATCGGGAAGACCTCGAGCAACTGCACCTGTTCCTCCTTAGCCTCTGAGGGAACTAGAGACTTTTGCGGTGCTACCCTACTGGGACTCCCCTGCACCCTCTCTGAAGTACTGCAAGCATCCAGCTCCAAGTAAATATTGGCCATTTTAGCCTGGAAGAATTCTGTAATCTTGTTGCCGATCTGTTGTGATCCCTCCACCTGTGGGCAAGCCAGGGGGTGGGGAGGAAAGCTGATGGGAAATGTAAAAATCTCTTTGAGAGAGTTCGATGTCTCAAATTTGTTGTTACAATAGTGCGATTTTTCTTCCTTAATGGTAAGTTTGTATCCTCTGAGGGCAACCTTATATTGGGGCCTCTCATGTTCCCCGTAGTGTTTCCTCCAGATATGTTCCTGGCAGCGATACGTCTGCCATAGGAGCCTCAATTGCTCAGTCAACTTTGGAATACCCCATAAAAAGGTGAGAGACCCCAGTCAGGTACCTTGGTAAATAAGATCACTGGGATTTAGAGACTGTGCGGCATGGTTATAATGGTTACTGTCTGTCGCAAGTACCCAAGAAGGTGAGGGAGGCAATGCCAGGTTCAAAGAGGTATTTATTGGGTTAAACAGGGTAGATAATGAAGTCGGAACAAACGACCTCAGCCACAGCTGGAGTCACACCCAACACACCGGTCAGGATCTGTCACGGCGCTCGCCTTGGAACACTCGCAGTGGTGACATTCTAAATGATGTCACCACGGAGCGTTCCACGGCTCACTGTAAAGGAGGAGGGCGGAAGATACCACACTGTCCCAGCAAAATCATCACCAGTCCCGCGAACGGGAACAGATTGCCATATCCACTGTTGGTAGAATTGCTAGTATGAGGATAGTTGTGCTACCCCAAATGCGATATCTCTTCCAAAATATCGCAATCCTACCTAGCCTAATTAATCACCGTTTTTTTGGACCAATTAAACTCACATATGATTGGGCTAACGTGGGCAGCAAGCAGCCTAAAAAAAGCTGGAAGAGTATGCAAATGCCTTATGACGTTGGGACTGCTGCCTTCCAACCTTAGATCAGCCAATGAGGTAAGGCAGCAGTCCCAAGCCTCCTGGGACCTCCAAGGCAGTGCTGCAGGTCAGTGTGTTTTTTCATTTTTTATTAATGCTTGGTGGGTGTATGTATGAATGTTTGATAATGAGTGTTGTGAATAGATGTGTTTGTGTGTGTGCATGCTTGTGTGAATGCATGGCTGTGAGTGTGTATGTGTCCCATCCGCCCCCTCCCTCCTAAAATTACAGGCCGCCACTGACTGGTTGGTTAACAGAGAAATGGAGGCCTGGATGATCTCACAAATTGAATAGACTAGGTCTGGTAGCAGACTCTCTGGGTATTGTGAAAGTTTTTGCTGTGGCCCTGTTAGACAAAAGGGACCATGAGGAGCTTGAAAAGCAAAAGCACATGTGGCATTAATTTCCCTTGACTAATTTACCAAAAGAGCAAAAAAAGGCCCTGGATCTCCCTCTGTCAGAGAAAGAACTCATGTCTGCTATGGGAGACATGCCTGTTTGGGAAAGCCCTTGGGCTTGAAAGAACACTTACCCAGCAGGAGAAATAGCAGGAAACCTCACATCACTGCAAGAGTGTGACTGCAAATAGGAGATCCTGCACCTGGCGAGTGTAGCTGCCTAGTCCATGTGTGGCTGAGTTACTTGAACTTGGCTGCAGCTGCTGTAAGCATCCGCGGACAGGGCATACTCCAGAATGCCGAATGCATGCCAGTGCGGGTAAGATGTGTTTCGGGCCCAACATTCTCGGGGGAACTTGCTGCCGATTAAAGTGTGATTGCGCTGGAACACTACTAGCTTTAAATCAGAGTTGTAGTGAAATCTTGGGACTCGGACTGCTAGTAGACGATACCAGTAGTGAATGGTGAATAACCATGACCGCTAACACGTGGATTGAGAGAGGCAGGAAATCGCAAAAGAGCCACTACAGCCCAATCTCAATGGAGGACTGTGTAATTGTTTATGAATGTCGTATTCTTCCTTTGTGTGATTAGCGGTAGTAAGAAAGTACTTCTCTTTTTTCATAAAAGTAAGTGAGGCTTACTTACATGCCCCGTGCGCCACTTTTGTGTCATTTTTAACATGGGAAAAGTGTCGTACGCGTGGCGCAAGGGGCTTGTAAATAAGCCCCTGTATTTGGCTGAACAATTATTTATTGCTACTGCTGCCTGTATTTTGAGTTGTAAGCCCATGTTCACTAATCGGTATACACACCTTCCCCTGTGAGGGAGCATTGGAATGCTAAACCATGCCTAAATCTGACAGTCAGAAGGGGTTCTTAACCCAGTTACTCAGAATCCATAGGAAGGCTGCACCCGGGACATCAGGAGTAAAAGGCCTCAACGCCCACGGTTGGGGACAGTATCCCCTGCTTGCCTCGTGGCCATCTGAAAAGGGTTCTGACACTCACAATGGAGGTTGGATAAACTTTTATTGCCTCCAAACCACAATTCAGAAATAAAAGAAACAAATTCCAGTGGAGAAGAAATGATATGAAAAGGTTTTGCTACACAAACACAACAGAAAAAAATTATGTATGATGTTGAGAATACCACTGAGACAATACAGCATGTGGGCAAAGCTTGTGCTTACAATGTCATATTTGTAAGGCAGGTAGGGTGGTTTGATATTATTGTGCAGCAGATTGTCAGGTGTACCATATTAAGTTTGTCAAGCCATGTATAAGCATCAACGGAAGATTATTTTTTAATGCATATGAAATCACGCATGGCTTCATCAACTCGCAATCAAAAATTGACAAGGCTACAAAAAGCTTAATGTCTTTCAGATAGAAAAGGCAAATGTTTAATAGAAAAACTCAATTTTTTTAATCTGATAAATATTTCTACAGCTTTTACTTCTTAAGGTAAAACTTGTGAACACGTTATTTTCAAAACAAGATTTTCTTTTTTTGTATGGGAGACCGCCCTTGAAGAAGGACCGCACCAAGAACCTTCGATGAATGACTTCTCCATGCTGCTGCATAGATGCGCTCTACTACTGATGCTCCTACATTTACCTTAATGTTGAAGCTCTATTGCTTTAGGACTGCCTAAGACAAATGTATTCCAAAGGCCACACACAACATTTTTAACACACAGCTCTTTTTGTGAGAAACATTCAACAAGCCTTGGCTGGTCTAGGCTGTTTGTATCACCATGGCCGAGCTGTCCATATGCACCTAAGAAATGGAAAGTACAGTACAATTTATTATATGACACATATCACAATTGTAAAAAATAAACATGTTTTGAAAACCAATCACTCTTAATATTTCAAAAGTTTATTTTCACTTATTTTTAAAAAGTCTTTAAAGTATCCACTAAGCAGCATTTAACATTTACCCTAAACAGATTTGAGACACAAGGTCAAAATAAACACCCTGTCTTTTTATTTTTATATATGGCTGAGCCCATACATCATTCTATGAATCAAGGCGATTCGCTTCACCATTGGTGTAGTGTGCAGTCCTGCAACTTTCCTCGGATAAAATATATTTACCTACACCAATAGTTACAATGGTAGTGTTGGACCGAAATCTTTTTATTATGAATAATACTAGCAGCAGCATTCACTCAGACATACGCCGCAATACAGTACCAGTAAAATAGTATCCAACATAGTCAGAAAACAATAACTTTTCAAATTAAGTATCACATATCTTCAAAGAACACAATACACCACACCAGTCTCCCCAAATAAACCTTGGTTTGGAAATGGATGAGAGGTGTTGGGAAATGGGGAAGAGAGCTTGAGTCATGAGAAAAGCAGAAACAGTAACAGTGTTAAAACATTATTATAATTTGAATAGTATATCACACATGAAAGTCTCTGTAGTATGTACTCATGTATCATCCCGTGTGTACATTGTCTTTGTCACGTGCTTGAATGTGAATGTAATTCTTATATTATTATTGTTTAAGTGTTCCCCTGACGAGCGTAACTGAACAGCTGTTGGGAATCCCTTAGCAACACCACTGTTGTTGTTGGATTCATTGCAGCTGGACGGCTCCAGTCATAGGTGCTCCTCCACCTCAAAATAAACTTTACTTAGTCTTACCTGCTGCCGTCCTTCAGTACTCCACAAGTTGGTGATGAGCGGGTCTACCCCGCCCAGCACCCACCGCTGTAATTATTTCCATTTTTTGGATACTTCCGGACCGCAACTTCCACTGGTTCCTCTGCTGCCATCTCCTCACTTCGCCGCCATTCTGGGATCCACTTTGCCAAGCCGTACTGCTGTTCCGCACTGCTGTGATTCTTCCAGTGGCACACTCACTCAGCTGAGCAACAATTTGAATCGCTACCCGACTCCACTTTCAGGTACTGTAGACTCATACGCGTATACGTGCTCGTGCTTGCTTGCCCCAAGTAACCTGACACGTTGTCATAGCAATTCCTCATTTTGAGCGCACGCTCCCCAGCCTACACAGAGCTTTTAAAGACACAGAGCTTCATTTTACGCTTGTTTCCTTTGCAAGCCTATCGCTTTCAATTCCAGTCCATGCTTCCTTGCTATCACAGAAGCTTTCAGTTACAACGCGTGTCTATGTTTCTGTTTTCACTTGAAACCGTTTTTAAAAAAAACAACTCCATTACTTTATCATGACTTCACCCTAATATTCTATTGCATTCAACTGACATTAGATTGCTCATTATTCTCATCTTTATTTTTATCCTGATATTATCCAAGTTATGGCTTCTTCACATTTTTACAAACCCCTGGCAAACCACTACTTAAATGACGACAGAGGTAAAAAGGTTTTAAGAATTACCTTGTTGCAATTGATGCAATGAAGAACTCCCCAGCCGCAAAGTAGCAATCTTGTATGGTTGTTTAGGTGTGGCTGCACAACAGGTGTTTGAGAATCTTCCCTAATTTCCTGCACCAGGTGGATCAGGTGATGACTGGGATGTGTATAGAAGCCATTGCACGCTTAGGAAAATTACATTCTGAAGAACCCAGCATTTTACTAGAACGTCATAATTTCTTTAAGCGCAAACAAACTTTTGATGAGAATGTGGAGAATTACATTGCTGAGTTCAGAATTTTAGCAGCCACGTGCAAGTTTGGTGCAACCACAGACATGTGCATTAGGGACCAATTCATATTCATCTGTGAACATCAGACACTTCCCGACCCTGCACACGTTCAGGAAGGACCTCAAGACCTGGCTCTTCGACTGATCCGGAGCTGCTCCCCCCCTGCCCCCAGCGCCTTGAGACCCTCACGGGTGAGTAGCACGCTTTACAAACCCCTGATTGATTGATTGATTATTTTCATGTTTTTCAAAAAAATTCAAGATAGGTTGCCAGCAAAAATACCAGCTAATAGAAACAGTCCAAAAGGGATAGAACGTGCCACAATTTCGTCTAAAGTACTACAAGAAAATCAAACACACCAAATAACCGCCAATTATCGTCCCATTTCTTTACTACCGGCATTCTCGAAAGTCCTGGAACGACACATCCACGTCCATCTTTCAAAATTTGTAACAGACAACAACCTGTTACATCCTTCCCAATCGGGATTTCGCCCTGGCTTCTCTACGGAGACGACCCTGCTTGGCGTTACAGATAATCTGCGTCTGCTCTTGGATCGAGGAGAAACAGTTGCGCTGATCTTACTCGATCTAAGCGCAGCTTTTGATACTGTGCTTCACAGTATCCTTCTCAAATCCCTCGCTGCCATCGGCATTGGTAACGAAGCATTGGACTGGTTCGCATCTTTCCTGTCTGACCGCACTTTTCAAATTTTCTCTAAGTCATAATCCTCTAAGAGCCACCCCTCTCCCCATGGGGTACCCCAAGGGTCTATTCTTAGCCCTCTTCTTTTTAATTTATATGTCACACCTTTGGCCTATGTTGCACAATGTTCTGGATTAAATCTTTTTTCTTATGCCGACGATTCACAAATTGTTTTCTCACTCTCTCAAACTGATCCCATGGCTCCTTCCCCTTTGCAAACTGGACTCAGCAAGATATCTGAATGGATGAACAACAACTTACTCAAGTTAAACGGCGGAAAGACGGAGGTCCTGATTCTTGGCAACAAACCCGATCTCTGGAACCTGACTCACTGGCCCACTACCATGGGTCCCCTTCCAACTCCATCTGAACAAGTGCGAAACTCGGGAGTAATTATTGATAGGGGACTATCCATGAAAGATCAGGTCAACAGAGTCACAGCCACTTGTTTTACCATTCTACGATGGCTGCGTAAAATTTTCTGGATGCTCCCCAAAAACACCCAGAGATCTGTCGTGAACGCCTTGGTGACCTCCAGACTGGATTACGGCAACGTACTCTATCTGGGGTCTTCAAAGGCCGTCATACGTCGCCTTCAGCTAGTACAAAATGCTGCAGCTCGGCTTCTCTTTGGATGTCGTAAACGTGACCACATTTCCCAACGCCTGAGAGAGCTGCATTGGCTTCGTGTTGAAAACCGGATCAAGTTTAAAGCTATGAGCTTTATGCATAAGATCAAAACCTGATCAGCACCCCTCTACCTTCAGGCCCTTGTTAGCCCCTACCTCCCAGCTCGCTCTCTCCGTTCCTCATCCCTCCATCTCTTTAATGTACCTAGGTTCAAACTTGTCAGAAGGGGCGGTAGCTCCTTTGCGAACTTAGGACCCAGACTGTGGAATTCACTTCCGTTGGCCCTACGGATGGAAAACTGTCACATGCGATTTCGCAAAGCGGTGAAGACCTGGCTCTTCGATCTCTAAAATCTTCTGCCTTATGTTGTCGTTCTGTCTCTTAGCGCCGGGAAACCCTCATGGGTAGCTGTCGCGCTTAACAAAATCAATTAATAAAATAAATAAATTCATTTCGTTGAAGACTGTTCCATGTGTACAGTAAACCTTGTAAACAAGTCTTCAAAACAGTTGCCCTAGAAACAAATGATATGCTTCAGATGTGGCTCAAGAAACCATGTTGGAAATTCTTCCAATTGTCTGGCTTCTGGCAAAAGATGTTCGTCCTGCAAAAAAATAGGACATTCTCAAGCCGTATGTAGAGGTGGAAAAAGGTTTACCAGGGTCAATAAGGTGGAGATCAATGAGGACAAGCTGAACAATGTGGTTTTGACTATTGAATGTGATTCTATTGACATATGCAAAGTTGAGGGACCTTGGTGCAAAATAATTGTTGGGGCAATTCATTTGCAAGTGAAGGCTGATTCAGGGTTGCATATCACCATATTATCAGATACCACCTTTCAGGCAAATTGGGGTGACAGCGTCACTCTCACTTAGTCTGATGTTAATCCAAAAGCTTTCGGGGAAACACAAATTGATATGTTGGGTTACTTTCACTCCAGACTGGAATGTTTAGGCAGGCGCACTTTTACTAAAATATATGTTGCTCTCAAGTGAAGGAACATCATAGGCTGGCAGGACTTAGCAAAAATGAGCCTGTATCTCAAACAGAGTGCAGAACAGCCTATTTGACTCAGTGATATTCCAGTTGATTATTACAGTCATGATGATGCTAAGAACATAGTTGTGTCTAATCTTTCTACTTCAGGTACTGGCATTGATCACATTCTTGATCAATTCCCTTCAGTTTTTGAGAACAAAGTTGGCAATGTTATTGGTTTTGAGCATGAATTTCGACTCAAATCCAATACTCAACCAGTCACTCACAAAGTCCACTCCCAATCCCTGCCATTAAGTGCTAAAGATGAATTAAAAAAAGTATTGAAGAACTTATGTGATAAAAACATAATTACACCATGCAATTCCTCTGCAGGGTTTCTCCCATAGTGTTAGCCCACAAAAGATCAGGCGTGGTCAGGTTCTGTGCTGACTTGCGCTAACTTAATCACAATATCATAGTGGATTGTCATCCTTTGCCAAAGATTCACAACTTGTTGTTCAATTTAGGTGGAGCTAAATATTTTTCTTTATTAGATTTAAAGTCGGAATATCATCATATCCCCCTTTCTGCCAAGTCACAAGAACTTACCATATTTGTAACTCCATTTGGAGCTCATAAATATCTAAGATTACCATTTGGCTTGGCTTCTGAGGCCAGCGTATTCCAGAAGTTGATGGACACTTAGTTGGATAAATATTCCTGGCCTACCGGGATGACATTCTGGTGTACGTTGGCAGTCGAGTGGAGCACGATATAATTCTTGTCAAAGTATTGGAGACACTTGGTAAAGTTGGAATGGCTGTTAGACGTGACAAGTGCACATTTGCTGTCCAGGAACTTGAATATTTAGGACACACAATTTCACCCAATGGTATTAAGTCTACATTTTCTCTTATCAAAGCCATCAGAGATGCCACGCCACCCAGTAATAGAAAAGCCCTTCGTTCATTTCTTGGACTTGCAGAATACTATGCCAGGTTTGTGCAAGTTTACACAGAGATTGTAGAACTACTAAGAGCACTTTTGTAAAAAGGAGCTAAATTTGTATGGTCCACGAACTTCAGACTGTGTTTGAACAAGTCACAAAACTTGTTTTCCCAGCGTTACATTCATTACAAGATAGTCATAAATATTTTTTGACAGTCGATGCTAGTCTCACTGGTCTGAGAGCAATGTTAGGAGAATGGGTGGCAGGTAAAGAATACACTGTTGCCTTTGCGTCCAGAACGCTCCAACCAGCTGAAACAAGATACAGCTCTATTGAGAGAGAAGCTCTTGCATGCGTTTGGGCTATTCACAAGCTCAAACCATACATTTGGGGGGGGGGGGGGTAAATTTGAGTTATACAGTGAACACAAACGTCTTATGCATATGCTCTCCAACAGTGGTTCAAACAAGGCATCTGCCAGGCTTGTTCGCTTACTTTCTAAACTTCAAGAGTTTCACTTTAACATCACACATATACCTGGTGGGAAAAATTTCAGAGCAGCCTGTCTGTCGAGAATGGCTTTGAATGAAGCGCCTAATGAGGCAGATGGTACTGAGTGTGTGGTCGCAGTTGTAGACGCTGTGAGTGAATGTCCACCCATTACAGAGAGAAGGAGGAGAAGATGGCGGCTGGCTAGATTGACCGGTTGGGAGCTCCGTGTTCGCCGGCAGAAAATAATGAAAAATCCACAGTACCTGATGCAGGAAATGCCCGATTTCTCTACACATGCACCAAGAAGATAAGCTGCAACAAGATATACATGCTACATGCTATGAAAGCGGAATCAATCGGCAATCTTACCGCACTGAGAGAGCCCGGTGGGGGAGCGGAGTTAACCATCAACAGAGCGCTCCACACGTATGCCGGCTTGCGGGCGGAAGCCTCTGCAGCTCACCGGAACTGCCGGAGGGCGGCCGCCAGGGTCTCCTTTTCCTTCCAGGGTAGCGTGAGCAGAGTGACTGCAGCTCAAACGTAACCTTTCTCCTGCACAGGATCAAGCGAAACCAGGACGCTGCAGAAGGGATCTCAGGCAGCATACTCCGCAGCGCACTCAGCAGGCACCGGTCCACTGAAACCTAAAGACCGTGAAAGGGGCATCGAAGTCTACCGTGAGGTCTCCTGCATGATTAGAGTAAGCCGGTTGGGTGTTTTTGAGGGGGGCGTCACCACAGAGAGAACGGCGTGGCCACAAGGGGGGAGGGGTGGGTGCCCGGTTCCGCTGCATCTGGTGAGGAGTGGGGGGAGTCCTCAAACACCTCCTACTCCCCCGTGGCAGTGACAAAGGCAGGTAGGGTGCAAGGCAACGAGCAAGGCAAAGAGCAAGGCAAACGCAGTTGCTACTGCCTAAGAAGTAGGCAGTTCCTTGAGAGTAACCAGTCTGTTGCCCCCAAACAAGATATAGGCAAAGACTACAACACCCACCCCGAGAGCCAAAAGGAAGCAAACAAACGAGAAAGGAGGAGCAGAGGGGGTTTCAGGTCCCAAAGTCAGGGTCACCCCTTCCCTCAGATCATTCTTTAAGGTCCAGGTATTAGAGCAGCTGATCAAGTCTCAATATTCTAGGGATCTCCCGCCTAAAGCTCGAGAGGATAACACCAATAAGAGTAAGGGGATCAGGGAGAGTATGGAGGGGGGTGCAGAGTCAGAGCCACGACAGCTACCTATAACGGCAGATAAAACAGCAGACCTGCCCACCACCACCACCGTAGCTGCAGGTACGAACAGTCTAGGTAGTGTTGAGCGCACCGACCAGCAATCAAAACCCCACGAGCTCCCTCAGAACTCAATAGATCAGATCCTAGAAAGAATGCTAGAATAAATGAGGGCAAAATTCGCTGTCTCTGAGGTCAAAACTAGATTCAAGAGGCATGTGAAATGCTGGACACTAAACTGAATGCATTGGGGGAGATAGTGACAGCAGTAGAGGCAGCAGTAGAGGTCCTGAGCAAAAAAGCGGAGTCAAACCAGAAGGAGATCAGGGCTCTGAAATTAAACGAAAGAATTAAGGAAAAGCTAGAATCCTTAGAAAGCTACACGAGGAGGAATAACTTGAGATTTTTTAAAGTGCCAGAGGGTTGAGAGGGAGAAGACATTAAAAAGTACATAGTATTACTCCTTGAAGAGTACTTCCCCTGGGTAAAAGCAGCAGATTTAGCAGAGGACATACCGAGGGTACATCGAGACCCCTTCGGCAAAAACAAGACGAGGAAGAACCCAAGGAAAATACTAAATAATTTTAAGACCTTTACCCTCAAGGAAAAGATTTTGAGTGAGTCTCTAAAGAAGGGCTCTTACAATAAAGATGAATGGTCTTCAAGAATCAGATTGGATATTTCTAAGGCAACAAAAGACAGACAATGGGAGCTAGGACAGCAGATGCAGGAACTAAGATCTCTAGGGATCACGGTACAAATGAAGTTCCCGGCAGCTCTAAGGATTATGTGGAGGAATAAAATGTATAACATCAGGGAGCCAATGGAGGTAGAGCATTTCCTGGAACAAATGAGAGATCAAATGCGTGAACAACAATAGGAACATTTGTAATAACAAATGGCGAGCTTGGAGCTCAAAGAGGGTTATCAAAACTGCCCAAAGAAGAGAAAAGGGAGGCTTCTCCAGGGATGGATGCTTCAACAAGCACAATAATAAAAACAAAAAACAAACAAAAATGCAAACACAGGGGTGGGGAGCAAACTAGGGAAAAAAACAAAACTAAAAATGTCCTCAAGAAACAAGAAGAAGGAGAGCGGGACTGACAAAGTCGTAGAAAGACCCCAGGAAAGAAAGAATCAAAATAAATGAAGAAAGATCCGGCCGTAATCAACATACTCTCTTGGAATGTTAATGGCCTCAGAACTGACAGTAGGAGAAGGAGAATATTCGAATATTTGAAAAAATAGATAGTGAAGTTATAATACTACAGGAAACGCATCTTTTGAAAAATGAATGGGAAGAAATAATAAAGACTTTGAGTTTGGTGGACTCATTTGTCTGTACAAATCAGGACTGCATTATTAAAGGAGTAGCCATATTATTTAAAAAATCCCTCAAAGTAAGAATAGAGTCTGCTGAAGTTGATAGGAAAGGAAGATGGGTGGTTACCAGACTAAGAATATTCAACAAACAATACACCATTGCCGGTTACTCCGGGCCAAATACAGACGACCCAGCCCCTTCACAAAAACTGTAGATGCAACTATTATCTGCGACCACCCCGATAATCATAGGGGATGATTTTGATATAATCCTAGAACCTAAGGTGGATTGTCTCCCCCCGAGGAGAGAAGTAAACCTGTTAAAAATGAGGGAGTGGTTGGGGCTCTATATAAAAGACCTGGGTTTGGCCGACATTTGAAAAGAAAAAGGAGACAAAGGGCAAGGTTTTACATTTCCAAAATAAAAAAATTGGGACTGCGGTCCAGAATAGACTACTTCCTCCTGGTGGACAGAAGCCTAGTTGAGAGCACACAGATGGTGGAACACTTGCCTGCTCATCTATCCGACCACTCAGCTGTATTATTAAAAATTCACATGAAACAAAACATCACTCTCCCAAGATGGATAGTAGGCCGCACAAATCTAGCGGACACACAAAATATAGAAGCCCTCAAACTAGAAACAGATCTCTATTTTCAAAATAACAAAAAAGGTACTCCTATACAAGTCACCTGGGACGCATATAATGAAGTAATCAGAGGAAAGCTGTTAAGCATATCAGCATGTAAATCAAAGAAAACAAAACAAGAGATAAGCCAAATTGAAGGTATCATAAAAACACTCGACAATTAGCAGCAGAAACTGTAACATCAAAAAAGGAAAAAATTGAGGCTGTCAGGTCAAAAAAAAAGAAGCTCTCGCAGACATTTTGGAAAACATTGTGAGAGAGTGATGGGAGGCCAGCAAGTTGTCCCATTATGAATATGGAGAAGGGTGCAGCAAGATGCGGGCATGGAAAACAAAAACTGACCAAACTAGAAACAAGATTGTAGGTATCCAGCCCCAGAGTTCTGCAGAAACAAGCTCCGAGGACTGTGTGATTATGCAGGAATTTGTAACTTTTTTTGGAGACTTATATACCGAAGACAGTAGCCCAACAAACGATTAACTCCAGGATTATTTAGATGGGCTAGACCTCCCAATATTATCACAAGAGGAAAAATATGACCGAAATGCCTAAATCACAAGTAAAGAGGTAGAAGAAGTTATTAGAGGTTTAAAGAGAGGGAAGGCAGCAGGCCCTGATGCTCTACCCAATGAGCTTTTTATAAACTTAAGGGAAAACCTCGTCCCCCTCCCTCACGGATTTGCTAAATAAAATCTTTGAGGAGAAAGGAGATCTTTCAGACTCCTGGAATGACGCTGTAATCAATATCTTACTAAAACCAAGGGAAAATCAGGTGAAATGCGAGTTGTATCAGCCTATATCTCTACTGAACCACGACTACAAGATATTTACGCAGATCATGGCAAAGAGGCTAGGGAAAGTAGCTGGAACCCTAATTAATAACGACTAGAAGGGTTTTGTGAAAGGGAGACAGATTCAAGACCTGACCCATGAATTAATCGGAGTTATACACTTAGCCACACAAGAAAAGATGCCCCTTTCCATAATCACCTTCAATGCAGCCAAGGCATTCGACAGAGTGTACTGGACTTTTTAAACAGTGTCTTGGATAAATATAACCTGGGGGAAAATTTCAAAGGACTGGTTAAAAGACTATACAGAGCTCCAAGTGTCAAGATACTCATTAATGGGAACCTCACGGAAAACATAAAGATCATGAGAGGCACGAGACAGGGCTGCCCCCTGTCTTCCTTACTTTTTAATTTATATATTGAACACCTGGCACAAAATCTTAGAAATAATTCAGACAAATCCCCCTTCTCCCATCAGGGGTGGGAGAAAAAGTCACTCTGTATGCAGACCACTTAATGATCTTCACAAGTGACCTTGAGGGTTCTTTTAACATTATAGAAGAAACCTTGACACATTTTGGAAGAGTATCGGGATACCAGACCAACCAGGCAAAAACAGAAATTATGAACTGGAATACACTTATCAATAATCATCTTGTTAAGGAAAAGATAAGGTATCTAGGCATAGAGTTGGTCAGAGATCTGGACAAAGTGGCACAGATACATTTTAACAACATTTCTGGCGAGGTCAGGAAATGACTTACGGTATGGGGGGGTCTTCCTCTGACCTTTCTGGGGAGATCAAAATGTCAATTCTACCCAGATTTACCTAACTTTTTAGCGCCATTCCAGTAGAATTTAAGAGGGAGTCAATAAAGAATCTTCAAGGGGAGCTGAACAGTTTTATTTGGTCATCAAAAGGGACAAGAATAGCATGGAACAAACTAAGAAGGAAGAAAGAACAAGGTGGGATAGCAAGCCCAGATATATTTGAATATTACAGAGCCTTTCAATGTAAGTACATGAGGGTCTTATTGAAAACCCATGAGTACTACCCTACCTACCTACAAGCAATGACTGGGAGTGGAGTATACTTTATATACAAATTTGGCCACCTGAAGTTTTTTAAAAAGGTGAAACTAAAGGTCCTCAAGTCAGCAGCAAAACTATGGTACCACATAAGAAGTACTTTGAAGATACCATATTATAGCGAATTCGCCCCCATATGGGAATCACCGGGTACCCCAGACTGTCTTAAAGACAGGCTTGCTATCCCGCTGAAAATATCTGGAATACTCAAGTGGGGCCAATTGATGACTGAGAACAACATTGTTGACTGGGACCAATTGACAATAACAGCAACAGCCTCCCTATCAAAATTCAAATTTTAGCAACTCACTAGTTGGGCAAAAACTTAAAGAAAACAAAAAAGGAAATATTGCATTGAAGACAGAGATGCAGAAAAACGTGACCTTGAAAAAATAAATTTCTCGATGGTACTGGGCCCTCATATTAGCGAGCGAGGATGACTTCCCAATTCCCGAAGCGACCTGAGGAGAAATACCTGCCGACGCTGGACGCACAAAAAATATGGCGAGTATCTATGGAAAAATGTTGGTCCATTGTAAAATCTGCTGCTTTAAGGAGAAACCATTTGTTTACCACTCACAGAGCCTATTGGACTCTGAAGAGGCTATCAAAGCTCAACGGAGCAAGAACGAAGCACTACCCAAAATGTGGTATGGAGAAAGCAGACGACTTGCATATGTTTTGGCAGTGCCTCCAGCTCGACAAATTCTGGCAGGAAGTGGGTAAGACCCTCGGCACCTTACTAGAAAGACCATCTGATGTAAGTATTGACCTTGTTATATTTGGGGTGGTCCAGACAGAGTGTCTAGTTAAGCTAACTAAGAAGCAAGAAAATGTACTCTTTTTGTTAATCCTACTTGCAAGAAGGGAAATATGCATCAAATGGGTAAGTCCTGTACCACCCACACACTGGGAATGGCTGTCTTCAATTCATAGAATAAACAAACTGGATAGGAGGGGGAAACCAAGTAGGAAATAATAACTTCTGGGAAATCTGGGAACAGTTCAACTAAGCTAGCCAGTAATTGCAATCTTCCGGAAAACTCGCTCTGTGGTGTTCAAAGTCCAATGATTATGCAATGGCAATAAAAAAACTGGCAGAATGCCCGTTTGAGTAGCCAGGATGGCCAGCTCCCCCCTCCAGAAAAATGTATTGGAATTGGTGATGGAAATAAAGGGACCTCCTCCAAAGCCAAAGGGAGACTCCCGGTTGAGCCACGGAAATATGGGGCAGTGAAGGTTTGAAAAGAGAGAGGCGGGTCCCCGACTACTCCTTACACATACTATTGCAGAATGAGGACAAAAAAAACCACTCATTATAGAGAACGACTGGAATACGGCATATGCTAATGATGTTACACTGTCCAAAGTCAAAACTTTCATTAGAAGTCGCCGGCCTGAGCGCAGAACCTTATCTGCAGAGTTAAGGTCTTTTGCAAATGTCGCTGATGAGTTGTCGTGGTTCACGATATGGTCATTCGCCAAGATCTGTTTATCCCTCCAGAATCCCTACGCAGGGCGATCATTCAGACTGCTCATCAGGGACATTTAGGTGTTACAAAGATCTGCCAACGCTTAAAACAGTATTATCGGTGGCCGTCCATTGATTCACAGGTTAAGACCATGATTGACAAATGCACTGAAGGTCTTTTATCAGACAAGCATTGGAAGGCTCATTCCACACCACTTCATCCTGTTCCAATTCCGAAAAATCCATGGGACAAGGTGGGGCTGTACTTTTCTGGTCCATATAAAATATATACCATATGAGAACAGATATTTAATGTTGCTCGTAAACTATCATACCAAGTGGCTGTACTATTGTGTTTGCAAGGGAGCAACCACTGAAAATGCCACTAAATTCTTGCTGAGAGTGTTCATCATCGAGGTTCCCCCAAAATCATTGTGTCCGACAATGGTACTCATTTCAATGGATTGTTTCTTAAATTGCAAGATATTTGTAATTTTTGGTTGCATTGTACTCACCTTCCTCTAATGGTTTCGTTGAGAGAGGAAACAGAATCATCAAAGAAGGTATAGAAACTACAATTTCTTCTGGGCACGATTCTTTGGAATTTGTACGTAGCAAGGTTTGGGCATACAATACAACTCCACACTCAACCACAGGTGTTGCTCCTTTCATTTTTCTCAGAGGAAGTAAGGCACATACTCGTTTATATCCCAGTTGGCTGTGTGAGAGAGGCATAAAAGGTGATGTTTCCATCTCTTTCAAAGAACAGGTGCAAGAAAAGCAGGCTAACATGAAAGCACAATTTGATCAATCAATCAATCAAGGCATTTATAAAGCGCACTACTCATTTGTGAGGGTCACAAGGCACTGGGGGGTGGGGAATGCTGCTACTGCTCGAAAAGCCAGGTCTTGAGGAGTCTTCTGAAGGTCCTGCGTCTGCCGTAGGTGGATGGGGAGGTTGTTCCAGGTCTTGGCGGTGAGGTGGGAGAACGATCTGCCGCCAGAGGTCGCTCTTCGGATGCGGGGGACTGTGGCGAGGGCGAGGTCGGCAGAGAGGAGCTGGCGGGTGGGGGCGTAGAAGCTGAGTAGTCTGTTGAGGTGTTGTGGAGTGCCTTGTGTGCTTGTGTGAGGAGCTTGAAGGTTATCCTCTTGTTGATGGGGAGCCAGTGCAGGTCTCTCAGGTGTGGTGTGATGTGGTTGCGGCGAGGGATGTCGAGGATCAAGCGTGCAGAGGCGTTCTGGATGCGTTGCGGCCATTTCAGGAGTTTGGTCTTGGCTCCTGCGTAGAGGGCATTTCCATAGTCCAGTCTGCTGCCGACGAGGGTCTGGGTGACCGTTCTTCCCATTTCAGTGGGGATCCACTTGTAGCTCTTGCGGAGCATGCGGAGGGTGTTGAAGCAGGAGGAAGAGACGGCGTTCACCTGCTTAGTCATGAAGAGGGTTTAGCCGGCTGTTCCTCATCCATTCGGTGATGGCATTCATTCCTTTGTGGAGGTTGGTTTGGCGGCGAATGAGCGAGCAGGGGGGCGGGGCCGCAGAGATTCAGCGACGGGAAAACGGGTGCGGGATGGCAGGGGAACCGAGGCAAAAACAGGACACAGCAAAGATTGGTAGGAGGCAGACAAAAGGAGCATTAGGCAATGCACCAATAAGACCGGTACAGCCAAGGCTAGTACAGCAGCGTGGAGAGCGACCTGCCTCCGAGCAGGGTCAAAGGTCGCTCCCCACATTCTGTAGATCATTCGTTACAGAAAGGTGATTGAGTGCTTATGAAGAGTTGGACGAAGGTGGCGAAAGGTTGTTCCAAGTTTACATTACCAGTGACTGTTGTACAGGTGAGCAAAGGTTCAGCTCTTCTTGACAACATAGGTAGGTGGAATAAAAGAGCTCTGGTCAAAGTTTCTACTCCTCAATCTAACATCATTAAGAAACATAGCACCTGTAATACTGAAAATGGTGAATGGTTTGACTGGCATCAGGAAAGAGATGTGGGGTCCAGTTCAAGTATGGGGTCCATTACGCCTTAATCCATTATGTCAAAACAAAAGGTGACCACACCGGTTGCTCAACAGCAGGTCACAGACATATCACACAGACATGTGTGATATGTCTCGCACAAAAGGTGCACGCAAGAGACAAATGCGTTGCAAGTTAAGGGATTATGTATTAAATTGAATTATTTTATCTTGTCAATGTTGTTCTTTACATGCGCTTGATTTCTATGTTATTAGAGATATATATATTTAACAGATTCCGTGTAAGTTAAGAGAATAGGTATTTGATGTAATTGTTTTACTTTGTCTGCATTGCTCCTTACATGCATCTGTTTTACAAATCATTTAGTATATTATTTTTGTATTTTATTTTGGTCAATCTTCATTCTGTTTGAAAGGAAGATGTTGTAGTATGTACTCATGTATCAGCCTGCGTGTACACTGTCTTTGAGACGTGCTTGCAAGTGAATGTAATTCCTATATTGTTATGGTTTGAGTGTTCCCTCACCAGCGTAGTTGAACATTTGTTGGGAATCCCTTAGCAACGTTGGATTCATTGCAGCTGGTTGGCTCCAATCGTGGGTGCTCCTCCTCCTCGAAATAAACTTCACTTATTCTTACTTGCTGCAGTCCTTCAGTTCTTCACAGTCTCACTGAATTATATTCACTCAGGCCCTAACAGAGAAAAGTTAGCTGAAACAGAGCCCGTTACTTCGAGCCACAGAGAGGTCGAACATCAGCCAGGAGGGGACATTCTTTCTCATCTGAAAGAGCAACACTATTTTCTTTAGACATCAAACGTTCCTGTGTCGACTCTTGGTTTCCAAACACATAAAATTGTCTTGAACAGGCAACACTGCACGGAAAACCATAACTCAGAACCTTGTGAAATGAACTGTTTTCACCACATGCAGGTCCCGCATGCAACTTCGCATTGTTTGGCTGATTTCTAGGAATACATGGATCATGGCTCCATTCGCCATGATCTCCCGTTCTTAGTGCCCATTTCGGGGTCAGATCTTGTTTTAGAAACCCTAAGCTCAATTTCGTCGAATATGGGGCAAGTGGGTCACAGTAATAGAAGACTAATTTGGACTTATATGATATCTAGATTGGGAGTGGGTATGCCGATATTGGTCCTATGTGCGGCTATCCTTTTATGCCAATGTGATGTTTGTGCCTTGGTCTTGCCTTTTAACCCCTTGCATGCTGGTGACGAACCCCAGCCGTCGCGCTCTGCGGTGCTCGTGTGCGGATGACGGCTGGGTTCGTCACGGCCCCGCCCTGTTCTTTTGTTTACCGCACAGCGGCGGAAACGGGCCAGCAGCAAAGGGGTTAAGATGTAGTCCTGAATGGTGCTGTTTTCTTTGTTGCAATCAAAAAATCAATAAAAATTGGTTAAAGGAACCCCTAGCTCTGGCAATATTGTACCCACAACTCACCTCTTGTCAGTTGAATCTCTGATTAGCAATCAGTACGTTCAATGTATTCGCTTCCTCACTGTCTAGAAGAGTGCCCCATAGGAATCACTGTTTGCCCACTTTTAAATCCATTATCTTATTTATGGTTAGGAACCCCAAGTTTTAACTCTTACTGGATTTAGCATCACTTTGTAGAAACTCCAAGTTTGCGATGTGGAAGGGATGCAGTTTTCAAACCTCGAATATCCATGGACTGATTCATGATGTAATCGCCAGAGACTCTGAGGCCTGTTCAGTATTGCTAATGTGGCCTTTTTTTCCTCCAAGGTTCCTGCTAGTGTGGCCATTCTCTCCCCTATACGATATCCTGAGTCTTGCACATCCTTTACTGTACCCATAATTAACATATGCCCTTGTGAACAGGTAACTCCAACTCCTGAGAAGTTTAGTATTCCTATCTCCGAAGTTCCTGGCTATCTTAGTCAACAGCAAGGAAAAGGCCACTTTATTCCAGCCTACCACTGTTTACCCTCTTAAGGGGGGTAGTCTGTAGTTTTCGATGGTATTCATTCTTAGCTTGCACTGGGTCAGGTCGTCAACACAATGCCACGTGATTGCAGCACACCCTCTCCCATCACTTGTTGTTGGGTGGCTGCTTCATTTGCACATCTCAGTGACACACTAGGTCAGTTGTCTGGAGCTCCCATTGGTATATTGCTCTCCAATGGGTGAGGGTCTTTTATGTGCCTATTGGCGCATGGGGTCCTCAGCAATATTTCGGCTGGCATATCAAGGGATCCTGATCACCTCAAACTGGCAACGCTATCTTAGCTGCTTGTGGAACAAGCCAGGCCTGTATTGTAAGCAGGGTCGCATCAGAGTTATAGTGGTATCCAGAAAGCCATCACAATGGACCCTTGAGCACCTACTGTGTGGTCCGTCGGCTGCTTGTGGAACAGGAGTCAAAGTTATGGCAGAGCTCAAAGTAATGAATGCTGTCAGTCTGTGACCCCAGAAAGGATAGCTAGCCCCGCATTTTGAATGGGGTAATTTGCTGGTAAAATGATTTTTCGTCTGACTTATTCAATACAATACCATCAGTCACTTGGTATATTAAAATGTTGTCAGTTAATGTGGCCAACTAGAAGCACAGAGGGAGGTTAAGAGCTCGGTTTGGGTGAAGCTCATCTGTAACAAAATGTCAGTATAAACGGCCAATAGTAGTAGTCATATGGATGTATGAAAAATAATCTGTGGGTTTTATGACACTGCCTAACATATTTTGAAATCTGGAAAAAATACTGCAATGGTTCATTTTCCCAATTTCTTTGGACACTAGTATACCTGAATTTGGTCATCTGTAGTTTTTCCCTTTTTTTGGTAATTTATTACAGGAAAAGGTTTATAGTAGTATCTAATCCATGCATAACATAAACGGTCTACCTGACCATTGATGATCCCAATTACTGGATCACTATTCAAAATCACATTCAATTGGACCCTGAATCAATTTTAAATAGTTCTGACTGAGATCTGATTCTGACCGTACACTATCTTTTGCCCAGCCATAGATGTAATGTCAGAATATTTGGTCAGTATGAAATCTCCAGTCATAGAAAGATAATCAAAATGCGCTATTCAAGCATCAGAATTGCCTGTGGAATATATAGGGTGGAGTACTTACATACTCTAAAAAGGACAATCAGCAAATTTTCAATTCTCTAATCAATTTGCTCTTCTCCCTTATAACCTTCAGAGTGTTGCATGTTTCTGTGATGAGAGGCCTGGCCCTCTGGTGTAAACTGTGAAATGTTGATTCCTTTTTTAACAGATATAATGAACTTGCCATAGGTTATATCTGAATAGAGTGCAACATACATTCAGCAAGTACTAGTTTTTCATTCAATGCTTTTCTTCTCCTACAGTGTACAATGTGTTGTGCTGACCATGGTAACCTTTATTCTGCTCTCAAATAGTGACGGTTAATCTCCTCATTTCATCTAGGGTGATTAGGAATAAGTCAACTGAATAGTATTAGGGATACTAATTGATTTATTCCCAATGTTATTAAATATAAATGTTCATTTTCTGTCATAACATTTAGTTATGTGCAATTTATAATATTGTTCATAATTATATAAGAGCGCCCAGTTGTATTTCGGTTTCTACTCCAAGCCCTTAACCCATTACTTACTTCTTGCAATACTGTATTTATTTTTAGAGCTTGTTTATGGGTGCTGCATCCTGGTTTTTTCATATCTAAAGTGTATGCTTTATTTGAAATATTTACAACTTTGCATTTCAGACAATATTGTTGACGGTTCTAATGTAATCTTATTTTTATCAGTATACCTCTAATTAGAAAATGTGGTAATCTTTGGATGGGTTAGTACTTGAGCCTCAAACACATGAGCCATGTTTGATTCAAAATAAATTGTCTGCAATCCATTAATCAACTCTCCTCCTAGAGTATTCATTACTTGCTGGAGAAAGGTAGTAGCACGCATGCGCGCTATTCTGCTGATTTGTCATTTTCAGCGCTGCTGTAATTTTTAAAAATACCGATTTTGTATCTTTGTTAATTTAATTTGTATTCACCCTGTTTTTAAAACTATCTGTGTCTGCCCTCTCACTTGCACCTTAAACTGGGCCCCCCACCGCGCTTTTCGCGGATCTATTTCATTTTTCTCTCAGCCTTCGTGTTTGGCGCCGGGCGCCATCTTGGGGGTGGTTGGAGCGAGTGTGCCACTTGTTTTGAGCGTTCTAGCGCTCATTTTCGACACAGGTGAGCCCTACTTAAGGCGAGCTAGGCAGTAGCTCTGCCTGGAGAAAGGTAGTAGCACGCACGCGCGCTATTCTGCTGATTTGTCATTTTCAGCGCTGCTGTAATTTTTAAAAATACCGATTTTGTATCTTTGTTAATTTAATTTGTATTCACCCTGTTTTTAAAACTATCTGTGTCTGCCCTCTCACTTGCACCTTAAACTGGGCCCCCCACCGCGCTTTTCGCGGATCTATTTCATTTTTCTCTCAGCCTTCGTGTTTGGCGCCGGGCGCCATCTTGGGGGTGGTTGGAGCGAGTGTGCCACTTGTTTTGAGCGTTCTAGCGCTCATTTTCGACACAGGTGAGCCCTACTTAATGCTCGCCACTTGCGCGCAGCGGTGACGCGCAGCGGGAGCGCCGGACTCGCGCCGGAGTCAAGCCAGAGTCCTGCCCGTCTGCGTCCGTCAGCGTCCCGGGAGCGGGCGGTGCGGCGGGTGGGACTCTACCACCAGGGATGTGTCCCCCTGTGACCCCCGTCTTGTGCTATTCCCCTAGCGAACTTCGCACTTTTTATCCCCATGGCTCGGGCTGTCGCACTGTGTTCCCTGGTCGTCATCATGGGAAATCCCGCTGCCCGGGCTGTGGTTGGTGCCCGACCCGCTCGCTCACCTCACGGCCGAGCAATAACACCTCCAGGATGGGCTTCGGATGCATGCTATTAAACACCAGGTCAGCATGCAAACATGCGCAGGACATCTATGAGCTTCTCGATATAGAGAAGCCACTATGCCTCATGCTTACTGAGACATGGTGGGCAGACTCTTCTAACCCTGACGTCGCTATGGCAATCCCGCCTGATTATAACATCTTCAGAAAGGATAGAGCCAAGGGAAGGGGAGGTGGAGTGGCGCTTGTGGTCCGGAAAGGAACCCCCTGTGCGATCCTGCCAGCTATTGACATCCGAGGCTCTGAGACCCTAGCCTTCTCTATCACACTATCGCCCCATCAATCCTTTAAGGGACTGCTCATATACAGGCCACCTGGTGCTCCCGGCACCTTCTTTGAAGATCTGGACTCGGTGCTGGTGGAGTTGGCCCTGAAAGCTGAACATTTTATCGTGGCAGGCGATTTCAACTTTCGGTTGGATGATCCTTCCGATCCGGCTGCCACCAAACTCTCTGAGGCGCTGACCCCTCTGGGACTTATCCCTTACCTTCAGGAGCCTACGCACGAGAAGGGGCACACCCTTGACCAAGTTTTCTCGTCTGTCCCTCTCGAGGGTATAGAGGTTACTCCTGTCCTTTGGTCAGACCACTTTCTTGCCAAATTTGTGATCAAGGGCATAGTGAAGTCAGTGCCTATCCTGGCACATCAACAGGGTCGTGTCCATAGGGCATTCCACCGAGTAACCCCAGAGATGCTGGCTCAAGCAGCTGTGGTCCATCCCTGCCTCCTCTCAGGCGATCTAGACAGGGATTTGCAGACTATGCAGGACTGGTTTTTGGACAGGCTAAACGATCTTGCCCCGGAAGTAACATCTCGCCCGACACCGAAACGGGTCTCCGCGCCTTGGTTTACCGCTGCACTGTCGGCTACGCGGCAGCAGTGCAAGGTAGCCGAAAGAGCTTGGCGGGCACAATATGACACTGTTGCCAAGTTGACCTACAAAACGGCGGTTAAGGCTTATCACCGGGACATTCGCCTGGAGAAAAAAGCTTATTTAGCCAGGAGAATTGACGCCGCCTCCAACTCCTGCAGGGAGATTTTCTCCATCGTGAGAGAATTCACCTCCCCCTGGTCTAACACCTCGGACCAAAAACCATCCGGTACCTGGGCTACGGACCTTGCTGACTTCTTTACGAGCAAGATCCAACGCATCCAGGAGTCATTCCTGGTACCAGTGTCGGTGGGCCAGACTGAACTGGACATCATCACACCGCCACAGGCCGGGCCAGGGGCGACGCTGAGTGTGTTTCCTCCAATCTCTGCTCCGGACTCGCTGGCTCTAATGGGCAATTTAAAATCAGGTTCTCCCCTCGACCCATGCCCTGCTAAATTTTTAGCGAAAGTAGCGGAGGTGATTAACCCGCTGGCCAATCCGCTTTTGAATCTTTCGTTGAGGCTGGGTGTGGTCCCGCAAACCTGGAAACAGGCGATGGTGATTCCCTTGCTCAAAAAACCTGGCCTAGACCCGAAGGCCCCAGTTAATTATAGGCCCATCTCTTTGCTGCCGGCCCTCACGAAGATTCTGGAAAAGCACGTTCAAGGCGTGCTCTCCAATTTTCTTGAATCTAATGAGATCCTGCACGCCACCCAATCGGGCTTTCGTCCCCATCTTAGCACTGAGACAGCGCTCCTGGAGGTTTCGGAAACCATTAAAGGTGTTCTGGACTCTGGGGGCAAAGTCATGCTGGTGATGTTAGACCTGTCGGCGGCTTTCGACACCGTTCCCCATGCTGGTCTTCTCGCAAGACTTCGCGAGATAGGCATACGGGGGACGGTGTTCGACTGGTTTTCTTCCTTTCTTGCCGGCCGCCGGCAAACGATCTGGGCCCCGCCTGATTCCGCCGTGATGCCGCCTCTGGGAGTCGGGGTCCCTCAGGGCTCCATTTTGAGCCCGACCCTCTTTAACATCATTATGACCCCGTTGGCGGCGCTGGTGGAGTCGCATGGTGCCCAGATCGTATCTTACGCAGATGACACCCAGCTCATCTTCTCTTGTAAGAGAGGAGGTGACTTTGACGGGGACAGTATTCGGGATTGCCTTGGGGCTGTTTTTCACTGGTTCCATCTAAACAGCCTTAAGTGCAATTCCGACAAATCCGAAGTACTTTTCTTTGGGTGTGACACCGAGCCTGACTGGCAGACTTGGTGGCCACTGGATATGTTCCCTCCATCCTGCTCCTCTCAGGTTGCAAAGAATCTAGGGGTGAAGATGGATAACAGGTTAACCCTGAAATCTCAGATACTGGGGGTGTCGGGCATGTGCTTTGGCATCCTCAGGATGCTGCGGAGGTTCCTTCCTCTGTTATCCGTGGAGCATAGGACGCTGACAGTTCAGGCTCTGATTGGGTCCAGGTTGGATTATTCCAACATTCTTTACCTGGGCCTTCCAGAGTACTTGCTGCAGCGGCTTCAAGTGGTGCAGAACGCCGCGGCCAGGGCAATCTTCGGCCTTAGTAGGCGCTCCAGTGCCTCTGGCCTGTTGGCAACTTTACATTGGTTGCCCATCCGCAAGAGGATTGCCTTTAAGGCGCTGACTTTGGCCTATAAAGCTCTGCACAAGGGGGGAGCTAAGTACCTCCAAAAGAGACTGGTCTTTTACCATCCGACCAGATCTCTGAGGTCGGAATCCCTGCACTTGGCTGCTGTCCCTCGGGTAAAGAAAACGCGCCTTGGCGGCCGCTCTTTTGGATTGCTGGCATCTCAGCTATGGAACTCTTTGCCACTGGCCCTGCGGGGAGCCACTAGCTTGCTGGCTTTTAGGAAAGGCCTTAAAACGTGGCTGTTTACTCAGTAGCCGGTCTCTTTCGAATCCTTGGATCACTTCTCTTTTAGTCTTTTTTTTTTGGTGTTATGTTATTATGTTGCAGCTTTTTCTTTCTCCAATAAAAGCGCCGGGACACTCTTTTTGAGTAGCCGTGCGCTATAAAAATGATTAATTAACATAACATAACATAACATAACATAACTTGCTACTAGCTGCCTTCCAACTAGCTGTCTTCCAACTTTGTGCACAATGCTACATTTCATACTTCAAAAATAAAAATTGATGGACGGAATGCTGAACAATGTCAAACACTCACCCCCAGTACAGAGATCTGGGCCTGATTCCATTGATTTTTTGCTCATCACGCCACCCCGGTTTGGACCCAGCCATATGCAAATCAATGTTGACCATGCTCCCTATGGGAACAGACCAGCCTGAACTGCCAACAAGCATCCTAGGACTGGGTTCGGGGTATCACCCCTCATCAGTCAGGATAGATTGAATCCAGTGGCATAGAGAGCAGGAGACCCACATCTGGGCATACCCGTCCCACTTTAAAAAAAAAAATTCTTTTATTGACTTTTGGAATAATAATTTCAACAAAAGTACAGTGCAGCTTGAGGTTTGAGTATGATACAGTGTCAATTGATAGGTAAAAAGTAATAAACAGGCAAAGGTCTACAAAGCTGTCAAGTATAACAACAATCCTGATTGACATGGTGGAGGAAATAACATGTGTACAAACAATATGATGTTGACGTCTGCCCAGTGGACCTGGGTGTTCCCCTGTTCGTCCCGGTGGCCAGAGGAGTATGTTGCTGTGGTGGCGGAGTGCCGCCAACATTCTGCGTGGACAGAAAATAATCATGTAATGGCTGCCGTATGCAAGGGGCCAAGCAGCCCGTGGCCGTAGTGACACATACGTTTCGCTGTCCGTGTTGCAATAGGCCATGCTGCGTCGCCATGTCTTCAGTGTGGGCGCGTTTCTGCTGCCCCCTGGGCTACTTCTCTTTTGGCAATAAGGAGCGCAATGGCTACAAACCAGCACATGGATTTGGGGAGGTCATGTATGTACCCCATGAGTGCCAGCATGGGTATAGGTGCAAGCTCCATCCCTATCATACGGGAGGTTTCCCCAAAGGTTACCCTCCGATAACCTGCTTTTTTGTCACATGTCTATGTGATATGTGTGAAGTCTACTTCCGGAGAGCTGCATCTAGGATAAGAGTGTGGCCGGGATGGGTCAATACGGTGTAATGTGTTTGGCGACATGTAGGCCCACCATAGGAATTTAAAAAGCCGCAGCTTATGCCGGTGGTTGAGGGAGAATGCGTATTTGCGTGCAACAGCGACTCCACTGTGTGTCAGAGATGGGATGGCCCAGGTCTCGCTACTATGCCGCCTGCACCCCAGCGCCCCGACAGGCAGCATTGTCACAGCAGCCCTATATAGTCTGGACATGAGGTGAGTCCCACTTGTGTCTTTGATGATGCATGTCAGCAGGGGGAAATCGGGAGGTTCAAGTGGGTAACTAAAAATAGTGGCCCTCAAAAACCTCTGCAGCACGAAGTGATCCATGACTGTGGCCACACAGAAACGAGGATCTTCAGTGCATGAGTAGATATGGCCACTAGGGAATAGGTCTCCGAATGTGTCCAAGTGGAATTTTGCCAATGTGCGTTTTACCAACGTCTCCTGCAGAATGGGCATTCAGCCGTTGCCCACCAATGGCAGCGCAACGGAGTACAGGAGGCGGGAACCAGTTATTTTAAGTAACCGGTGCCAGCCCCAGCTTGTTGTGGAGAGTGCCTGGATATCTTGTGGGTCCCGCAGGAACCCAGGAGGTAATAATGTATTAAGGGAAGCTGGGAGCACCAGATCGGCCTCCGGCCTGAAATAGGGAATCCTGGCATCAGCATGATACCAGTGCCGGGCAAAGCTAGCCTTTGCTACCAAGTAGTAAATGCGGAAATGTGGTTCCCGAACCCTCCTCTCTCGTATGGCAACATTAGGGTGTCCCAGCTGACCCGTGGTTGTTAACCTCCCCACACCAGCCGAATCAGATGTGTCCGTAGAGTTGTACAATGGAATGGGAATATTTTGAAATAAGTACAAAAATGCAGGAGGATCACCATTTTAACTAAGGCAATTCTACCCGCCATAGTCAAGGGCAGAGTCAACCAGCGCTCGTTGTTGCGTCCAAATCGCTCCACCACCGGGCCGTAATTGAGCGGTAGAATGCAGACCGCATCTCTATGTATGTGGATACCAAGGTACTTAACGGAGTCCTCGCACCAAACCAGTGGGTACTGCGGCGTACCGCCACAGGGCGCAGCGATCAACGGAAAGACCTCTGATTTTTCCCAGTTAATGCAGAGGCCCGACAGGGTGCCATACCTGGTTATTTCATGGATTAGTGGCAAAAGGTTGTCGTCCGGGTGCCGCACTATTGGTATAAACTGCAGGCCCCGTTAGCTGTGTTTCTCCTGCAGATGTCGCACCAGGGGATCCAGTGCCAAGACAAACAGCAGGGAGGAGAGTGGGCACCCCTGCCGCGTTCCCCGTGAGAGGTGAAATGCAGAAGTTATGGTGTCATTGAGGCGGATGTGCGCCGTGGCAGTTGAATACAATAGCTTGGCAACAGCTAGGAACTGCTCCCGCACCCCAAGGCGACCCAGAATGGTGTACAAAAAAGGCCACTCAAGAGAGTCAAATGCCTTTCCCGCGTCAAGCAGAACGGCCTCCGGCAGAACTGAGGGTGATATTCTGTGCAGTGTAGCAAATAATGCGCGGAGGTTAAGGGTGGTTGACTTATGGGGAATAAATCCCGACTGGGCGGGGGAGATCATCTGATCAACTATCAGGGCAAGCCGCATGTACCAGTCCTACTTTAGCTTATAAATGAGGTGTTCAAAAATTGCCATAACATACATGTTATCCAACCAGTTCTGAAAAATGGATACTAGGATCGATTTCCAAAGTCGCGTAACCACCAATTTAGCCACCCCCAGGGCAGTGGAAAGCCATCTATTAAAATTTTGTGTCACCTAAGGGAGGTCAGAAGTATCATGCAAGAGCACTATCTGGGCAGACAATGGCCCAGCTACCCAAAGGTGTTCTCTTATATGATCCCAAACCTGTGACCAGAAGGCCTTCAGTCATTCACATTCCCATAAAATATGCACTAAGTCCAAAAGGTCACACCTCCAACAGCATGAGTCTACACTAAGATGGACATTGTGTAACCGTTCTGGAGACCAGTGCCATCGGTGAAGGATCTTAAAAAAACTAAACTTATGGTGCTCTTCCAGTAATAGTTTATTATAATCTGTCAGTAGAGAACCCTAGTCATCATCCAGGAATTGTGTGTTAAGACAAGATTCTCACCAAGCTCTCAGTGTAGGGGGTGTAGGGCATGAAAAACAGAGAACCAACAGTGTGACATACAATCCTGACATAGTCCTCCCAAATTTATCCAGGTATGGATATATAGAGTAATGGGTGATCTGGGGAGGTCAGTATACGTCTTTCCCAGGACATGCGCTAGGGCATGAGACAACAGATTGCTTCTCTATAATTGGGAGGGTGGGATCGCGAATTACCGTCTCAAGTCAGAGAACGATTTGATAAAGCCACTAGAGGTAAGTCCTCAATGTGGTGAATACCATAATTAATCCAGATGGGCCAATTATTTTCCTCCCCATGAAATGTTATGGCCGCAATCCGCCACAATGGGGCTTTTGCGTGGATGCGACTTGGGACTTACAACAGCCTATGGGCCCAATGCCATGCATATTGGGAGGCGTGTATGATTGGTTTCACGAGGGGAGAAATTTGAGGTCTTGAAGTGAAATAAACAGCCAGATCTCTAGAAGATTGCAAGGTATGGCGCTCTAACTTCACACATAATGTAGTGATCCTGGATATGGGTAACCCATACACAGAGGGGGCCAACTGCTGTGCCAACTGATAACCCTCCATGTGAGGAAGACGTAAGCCACTCTTCTCTGATATGGAGTAGAGCTTTGCAACTTTTAATCTGAGTCTTTCCGAACCCCAAATGAAATGGGAGATGGAGCGATGGCTGCCCGGCAGATAGGAAAGGTCTTTCTGAACCCCAAATGCAATGGGAGATGGAGCGCTGAATGCTTTGCAGATAGGAGACTGACATAACCAGCTTTAACATACCAAAAATGTAATTAAATTTGGGGAGGACATTCATCTTAATTACCTGTACCCTACCCCACATTGACAGTTTCAGGGCTGACCAACTCTATGCCTCTGTGTAACGACATAATCCAGCATTAACCTTACAATGACAATAACATAGGTGGCTTAGGCGGGACGCCAGGAGAATCCAAGGCAATGAAAGAGAAAAAACACTATATTTACTGTGTCGTCTCACATTTTCATGACATATTATAGTTACTGACAGTTGTATAAACCCATCGATATTTGCACAGAATTGAATCGCTTGTGAAAAACGAAATAACAACAGCATAAAAGGAAATAAAAGATAACTAAAGGTCGAGCTCTATGCATTGGCACAGGCCAAAGTGTACATGTTGGTGAATTGCATCAATGGGTGTCACGTATATAACTAGATAGGTATTATAGTCTGTCCGGTGGGGAATGAGCTGGTGGGAGGGCAGGTGGGGAGGTGGCGCCACTGAAGGAGGAGGAGAGAGAAGAGGGGGAAGGGAGAAGGGTGGAGTCCTCGTGCCTCCAACAGGCAGGAGTTTGTATGTGAGTGGTCGCTGTTCCCATGCAACTGGGGGAGCTAAAGGCCAGGTGCCTATACCAGGGATGATTAAGGGATTAAAGGAGGGGGACGTGCCATGGCCAGCTTGGCCTCGACCAGTGTCAGGTAGTCCTGCCATTGTATGGAGTTGGGTCACGGAGGCGCTATCGCACGCGCAGCATCTGCTAGTTGATTTGTGTGTTCCGACATCAGTGCCCTTCGAAGATCAAGTAGCCACTTGTGTATGTTGGGACCCATTTGTGCCTTCCATGACATGGCTATTCTATGCGTGGCGAGGCCCAGGGCTAGATCAAGAAACTTATTCAGACCCTTACTGGAAGCGCTACATTTCGTGATACCCAATAAGAAATGGATAGGCTGTGCTTTCACTGGGGCATCAGCTGCCTTTGTGAGTATAGTGGCCACATTAGCCCAGTATGTTTGAATACTTGTGCAGGTCCAAACCATATGTGTAAATGTGGCCCCCGGGTCACAGCATCTAGGACACTCATCAACAGTCATCGGGTACATACGTGCCAGCCTATGAGATGTGAGATACGTATGATGCAAGTAATTGAATTGGGTGTACTTTAACCTGGCGTTGGTCTATATAGTTTTTGGGTGGCTGATGCATTGCACCCATTGTTTGTCAGTGATATCGGAGGCGAGCTCGGTGTCCCAGTACGTGCGTAGTGTTGTCAATGCGGGCGTATCATCCAGGCTAAAAGAGGTGTCAATGGCAGTTACGGCACGACTGCCTCGTCCATGTGTCAGCAGTATTTGCAGAAGGTGCGATGTGGGGTGTTCGGTGCAATCATTATCTCAAGTTTGTAGAAAGTGTCGCGTAAGCAATGCATGCAACATGAATGAACCCTGCGGTACTTCATAAGTGTCCACTAACTCCTCGAATGTTTGTAATTGCGAGTCTGCACAATATCTCGCCATGAATTCAGTCCCTTTTCCCTCCAAGGCCTGAGCTCCATACGTCCGTGACATATGAACGTGCACGGCAGTACATCTAGTGGCTGGTCAGGGGCATATGGGGTAGCCCGGCCCTTGGGTAGCACATATCTGGACCAGCTACGCTTGGCCGCCGTCATTAGAACGTTGCCTTGATGTTTTTGGGTCAAGGTAGTGGTGCCCGACAACCACTCCAATAATGTCGGGTGGTCCCAGGATATGGCTGCTATGGCAAATTCAGTAAGGTTACTCTTTGCTAACCATCTCATTGGCCATTGCAGCTGTGCTGCGGCGTAGTAGCGCTCATCATTTGGGGCACCTAGACCGCTATCCGACAGTGGTAGATATAACTTATGGAGGGCCTCCCACATTAAGGAGACTAATAAGGACTGCAAATCCTTAAAGATTCTCTGTGGCAGACGGTAGGGGATTGTATAGAAGAAATACAGTAGACGCGGAAGGACCAGCATCTTGGAGATAGCCACTCGCCCTATGGGGCACAGAGGGAGGCTCAGCCAAAATGGAAGTGTTGATCGGGCTCTGGTTACGGCATGCCCCAGGTTGCCGTCAATAGTGTCTATCCCTAAATGATAAACCCGGACCCCAAAATATTTAACAGTGTCAAACGCCCACTTCAGCGGCGTGTTCGCTGCAGCTTGTGTCTGAATCGGTGATATGGGCGTCATTGAGAACAACACCGATTTAGACCAATTGACCTGCAGCACCAGAGACCAGTGCATGCTCGTTTAAGAGATCCACGAACTGTTGCAGTACCTCAGCACTGCCGCACAGGTAAATTAATGTGTCATCTGCATACAGCGACACTATATGCCAGCGATGATCCACATGCAGCCTCCCTTCTGAGACCCGTTGTCGTGGCCTACATGCCAGTGGCTCCATGGCCAAGGCAAAAAGTATCGGCGACAAAGGGCAGCCCTGGCGCATGCCCCGTGTGATCTTAAAAAGTGGGGTGAATATACGACCTGTCTTCACCCTGGCCTGTGGTTTGTGGTATAGCAGCCGTAACCAACGCAAGAAATTGGGGCCCATGCCGAACCCGGATAACACTGCCAACAGATAACTCCAGCTCAGTGTGTCAAACGCCTTTTCGATGTCCAGGGATGCTATCCAGGACGTCCACGCCTCCCCCCTTGCCCACTCCATTAGTGTGAATAGTCTACGCAAGTTCAGGCCAGTATTTCTCCCTGGTATAAAACCATTCTGGTCCTCATGGACCAGTAGTGGAACAGCCGTGACCAACCTATTAGCCAGTAATTTCCCGAGAATCTTGTAGTTGATGTTCAACATTGACAAAGGGCGATACAAGGCCCTTTGAAGAGGGTCTCGGCCCGGCTTTGGTAGTACCACTAGCGTCGCCTCTCTCAGAGTGAGCGAGAGTTCACCTTTCTCGATGGCTTCGGTGTATATGCTGGCTAACCTAGGTGTTAGCTGTTCAGAGTAGATGGAATAAAACTCCGATGCCCAGCCGCCTGTTCCCGGCCTCTTGCCAGTCGCCAGCTGTCTAATTGCCTATGCAATCTCATCCATTGTAATTGGTTCTTCCAAGGAGTCATAGTGATCTGGCGTGATTTGTGGGAGCTGAATCCCTGCAAGGAAATTCCGTATGGATGCGGGGTCTTGGACTACGGGGGACGCGTATAGCGCTGCATAGTATTCGTAGAAGGACTGATTGATGGCATCTTGTGTGTTCACTAGCTTCCCAGCGGAGGTATGTATGGCGGTAATGGGGGGATGGGATGGGATGTGTCAGTCCGCAGCAGCCACACAAGGAACTTGTCAGCTTTATCTCCCTCCTTATACCTGCGCGGCAAGTACGTTTTAGCGCGTAAAGGTCATTGGTTGAGACCTTATACTTTAAGGAAGCCTAGGCCAGAGAAGGACCCACCCAGGGCTCAGTAGGAATGAGCTGTTCGCATCTCTGTATTTCCAGTTCATGCGTCTGGAGCGCATCTGTCAGCGACCTTCGGGCGCCATGTGTAGTTTGATGGCATGTCCCTGAAGGACAGCCTTAAAGGTGTCCCACTCCGCCCCTACAGACAAGGCAGTACCAGCATTCGTCAAGAGGTCGAGGCGATGGAACGCGAAAGGATAGTGCAATAAGATGAATCAGCCAGTGGGGTGCACGGTAATCGCCAGGTCGAGATCCCAGGTCATCTCATACCACAGGATAAGCATAATTGGAGCGGGCTGTGGTCGAAACCGCTCGTAGTAGATAATCTGTCTGCAGTATGTTGTGTAGGGCGTCGTCCGAGCAGTATATAGTGTCTATCCGAGTGTATAGGTTGTGTAATGCAGAGTAATGTGAATAGATGCATGCCAAAGGATGCTTGCTACGCCATGTGTCGTGTACCTGCATGTGAGATACCCACTCATTCATGTGATGCACCAGTTTAATGGACTGTGCCTCTGGAAGGGGGGGCAGGAACGGTCCAAGATAAGGTCTTTCACCCTGTTAAAATCTCCACCCCAGTAAACGGGGGCCGTGGTGTCCGTGAGCAAGGACGGAGTGAGTGACTGCAGGAATGAGGAATGGCCTTTATTCGCGGCGTATACAGACACCAATGCCAGCAGAGATCCATTCAGTAGGCCCTTCATAGTGACAAAATGGCCTTGTGTGTCTACTCTAGAGTGCGTGACCTGTAGCGGGGTACCTAGTGCCACCCAGATTAGCGCGCCCCTGGCATATCCCGAATACATGGTGCCCAGAATCTTGCCCCTCCAGCGCTTACAAAGTGATGTAAGTATGTTTCTTGGCACACCCCGCTAATCCCCTCACGTTCCAGGTCAACAAAACAATCTCCAGCCACCATTTATTGGGTTGCAAAGGGGTTGTCCGATACTGGACCTGTTTCAGACATACAATCCCCCTCCCGTCCCACCCCGCCGACCCCGCACCCTGCCCCCGTGCACAGTACCAGAAGTATATGAACACAGTCCTTGCATCATGTAAACAAATAGGAAGATCGACATCATACAAAAGATTCCCCAACACTCCACACTAGGCCGGTTTGCCAACGGGCAACTGGCCATATGCACTAAAATTCAATTCAAATAAGCTAAGTAACATAAAACAAAAAGGTAGAGCTCCATATTGTGGCCTTCCAATTGTTTGTGGAGACCCACGATGTGTACGTTGTTCCGGCGTGAGCGCCCTTCCTGGTCCTCCACTCGTGCTCTCAGATAGTCCACTTTTTGCTAAAGGGACTACAGGTGGGTGGCCGTCGCGGTCACTGTGGGGCGCAAAGGGGCCAGCGTAGATTCAGACTCCTCTACTCTGCTCTGCTCTTCAATTTCTTGCGATCTTCCCTGAGGAACCCAAGTCTATACTCAGTCAGTCGATCTTCGGGTTTTGATATCGAGAATAACAGCTAACTGTTCGTCGAACCTGTGTGACTGGTCGTTGTGATCACCTTGCGTTCGGAGGTACCGGTTCTGTCTTCGGGGGCTGCGCCTGGGGCTTCTCCGCTCTGGGTTTACCCACTGTGGTGCTGCCAGCGGGCAGGGGGAGCAGGTGTAGGGTTCCGGCAGCAGTGAAAGGTTTCGGGGTGAGAGTTTATGCTGCCAGTTCGTGGGCCTGCAACCTTGTGTCTAGAGCCGGCAGGCCTCAGGTGGGCTCACCGAGAGCGGCGGACCACAGCTGAGTCGTGGGAGGGCGCGGGGGAATGTGGGCATAGTGTCACTATGGATGAGGTTGTGGGTGGGCACCTGGTCTGCCCAGTGAGTGGGACAGAATACGTCTCCGATTTGCAGGCACCCCGCAATGCCGGGGAGTCGTCAGTGGGTCTTCCCTTCCGGTTAGGATTGGCGACAGGTGTGGAGCCACGAGGACCTATACGTTGATAGGAGGACAGTTCTGTACCTGCCCCAATTCTGTAGCCTTCCCACGGTGGTCGGGGGGGTCAGAGCGTGTACTGGATGAGCAGCACTCCAGCACCTCCACTGCCCCCAATAAAATATGGGCAAGTGGTCCACCTCTAAGGAGGGTGTGGGCCGGGATGAGCGCGAGCACCTAGCAGCCTATTACTGCGGGCCATCTTGGCCACCTACCAGGCCCCTTTAATAAATACCCTGAGATATTTCAAATGGGATTGAAGCCATTTAAATGGCAGACTACATACAAAGGTGCTTGTTGTAGTGGGCGTTGAGGGCAGGGCTTCACATTTCAACCAATTTATCTCATAGCCCGAAAACTGGGAAAAAGAATCTGGTTGAGGAAACCAAGAGTACATACCCCTGGTTAGTGTCAGGAAATCATGTCTTATGCCCATTCATTCCATTCTCTGAGAGACATAACCCAAATCGACACAATCAAAAACCTTTTCGGCATCCAGTGAGAGGAGAACCTTCTCTTATAGCTCTTCCATCACCTCCTACACAATATGTGATAGGCTTTGTTCCTGGACATTCACTTACGCACTCTAACTGGGAAGAATCAACATGAGTTGTGATAACCTTACTTGGATGTATGTCCAAAACCTTTGCCAAAATCTTAACGTTCACGTTTATCAATAAACTCAGGCAAAAGCGTGGCCATTCCAGAGGATCCTTACCTGGTTTCGGAAGTACAGAAATTCGAACCCTAAGAAATTCTGCAGAGAGGTGGTCATCAACTAGGGCTTCATAATAAACGGAGACCAAAATAGGAATAGTCGGAGCTCTTGTGGCCTTATAAAATTCAACAGGAAGGCTGTCCTCCCGAGGTTCCTTCCCCAGAGGTCACAGCATTGATTGCTGATGCGATTTCCTCTGCCGTTATCGCACTTTCCAGATGCGCAGATTGTGTAGGGGATAGCCTTGGTATTTTAAGGTAAATTTAAAAAAAAAGGAAGATTCAGTATCTGATGTTGGATGTGTTTCAGCTGTGTAAAGGCGTTCATAATATTTCTGAAACTCTGCCACTATTGCAGTTTGGTGGGTAATGAGATGAGACTCTGAGTCTCGAATGGCAGGAATCATTTGGGACAAAGCTTGTTGGCAGAGCTGATAAGCCAAAAGCTTACATACTTTCTCAACCTTTTCGTAGTGTCTTTGTCATATACGGAAGAGACATTTCTGCCCCATGTAGTATAGTGTGCATTCAGTTGATATTAGCCAGTAAAAACTCCCAGAGAAGGGATGATTTTGGAGAAGAGTCAGGAAACAGGGATATGACCAATGCTTTAAGTTCTCGCCTATATTCTGTAAGCCTCCGTTTGATCATTGCTGAGTCCCTCATCAGCATGCCACAAAGAACAGTCTTTCCCGCCCCCTCCCCCAGTGTCTGTGGCGAGGTCACTGAGCCCTTATTGTATTGCAAATACCTTTCTACGTATTCTGTGAGGTGACGTTTTGCCTCATGGTCTTTATAATGGGAGGCATTTAGGCACCAAGGTCCTCGAGGGGTGTATGCAATGCCAAGTCTATGTGTAGATCTATAAGGTCATGATCTGAGATCCCACAAGGAATAATGTTCGTGTCTACCAAGTGTTGGTCGCCAAGGGGGTGCTAAGGAAGTAGTTAGTACGAGTATGAATGATGTGGGAGCAAGAAGTAAAAGTATAAATGCTGCTTTAGGGATTCAGAAGTCTCCAAGGGTCCCAAAGAGCATGATCTTGCATTATATTGTGCATTAGATTGTGTAAAGCACAATGGTCCCCATCATGGTATATGTCTGGCCTACCTGTTATGTCCTGAAAACTGTCAAGAGCTACATTCCAGTCTCCTCCAATGATGATTCTAGAGGTGCAAAATGATGTCAGTAACCTAATGATTTGAGAAAGAAACCCAGACTTAGAAGGTCTGTGGAGCGTACAATGAGCCCACGAGAACTGTTGTTCCCTGTATAGATAGCTTGGCAAACACATAGCTGCCATCTGTATTTGATCAAGTTTGGAGAATTCTATATGAAATGTGCTTATTAAGAAGTATGGCAACGCCTCATTTCTGAAGTGGACCACCTGTGTCATTACGACCCTGTGATGTTGGAGAGATACTAGAATGAAGGAACCGGCCCACCCTTTCTGAACATAACGCACAAGTTACTTACCTTCAGTAACGATATATCTGTAAGAAACAGTAGTTAGTATTAGATTCCTACCTTAGAATATCCCCAGGCGTCAGACTGGATCCGGAAACTTTTTGCGTAGCAGTACCCTTGCGCGTCGGTAGGCGTCGTCTGCGGCTCCACGTCCATCGTCGGCGTCGTTGGCGCCGGGATGACGGCGCCGGAGTACTTAGACGCCGCCCTCGCGCGCCGACGTCAGTTCTTATACATAGATTTTCCGCGCCAGAAAACGCAGAGCCATGATAAAACCAACACTGGTGCCATAAAAACTAGGGCCCTGAAAGGGGATGACCTTAACCCTAGATATCGGTTCGCAGAACGGGGAGGATGGGTGGGGCGGTAAGGAATCTAATACTAACTACTGTTTCATGCAGATATATCGTTACCGAAGGTAAGTAACTTGTGCATCTGAAATATTAGATTCCTTACCTTAGAATAGATACCTCAGCAATACCAACCCCGGTGGTGGGTCTGCGAACCAATGATCACACCAGAAAGTCCTGGAGAACAGATCGGCCGAAAAAGCCATCTCTCCGGACTTGGCTGTCCAGGCAGTAGTATCTAGCGAACGTGTGCAGCGAGGTCCACGTAGCTGCCTGACAGATGTCCTGCAAGGGGACTCCCCGGCCCACAGCAGTAGTAGCCACCGTGGCCCGTGTGGAATGGGCACAAAGCCCCAGAGGAGGCTCCTTTTGAGCCAAAGAGTAACAAGCCTTGATGCACAAGACGACCCATTGAGAAATGGTTTGTTTGTGCACCGCCCGTCCCTTCTTAGCACCCACGTATCCAAAAAAGAGTTGGTCATCCACCCGGAACTGGCGTGTGCGATCCAAATAGAATGAGAGCGCACGTTTTGGGTCCAGACGGTGGAGCCTCTCTTCCTCTTTCGAGGGATGCGGAGGCGGAAAGAAGGTGGGCAAAGTGATGGACTGCCCGATGTGGAAGGCTGTGACTACCTTGGGCAGGAAAGAGGGTCGCATCCGCAACACAACTTTGTCCGGATGGACTGAAAGGAAAGGAGGCTGAGAAGAAAGAGCCTGGAGCTCACTCACTCTGCTGGCAGAGGTGATGGCAACCAGGAAGGCGGTCTTCAGAGTAAGGAGACGAAGAGAACAGTTATGAAGTGGCTCAAAGGGAGCGCACATCAGAAAAGTGAGAACAAGGATCAAGTCCCACTGAGGTATCACAAAAGGAACTGGAGGAAACATATGAGTGATGCCCTTCAAAAACCTATTTACAACCGGGGACTTGAACAAAGAGGGCTGATCAGGTAGCCTTAAGAAGGCAGAAATGGCCGAGAGGTAGCCCTTCAGAGTGCGCAGAGCCCTGCTGGGCAAGAGAAAGAAGAAAGAGGAGAACCTCTGAAAGAGGGGCAGAAAGGGGATCCACAATTTTTGCTGTGCACCATGCCACAAATTTGTTCCACCTGCAGGCGTATACTGATTTTGTGGAGGGACGCCTGGCTGCCAGAATGACATTACAGACTTCAGGAGGCAAGTCAAATGGCCTCAACTGCCGCCGCTCAATCTCCATGCATGTAAGTGGAGACTGGACAGGTTCGGGTGGAGAACCGTCCCCTGCTGCTGCGACAGAAGGCCATCCTGAAGGGGCAGACGAATCGGGGGATCGACAGACATGCTGAGTAGCTCGGGATACCAGAACCTGCGTGCCCAGTCCGGAGCCACAAGGACGACTTCGGCCCGGTCGCGCCTGATCTTCTTCAGCACTCTGGGCAGAAGTGGTATAGGCGGAAAGGCGTACAACAGACCGCAACTCCACTCGGGACGAAAAGCGTCTCCGAGCGAGTGCTGCCTTGGAAAGTCCAACGCACAGAACTGATGACATTGTGCGTACTCTTCTGTGGCGAACAGATCTAACCAAGGCTCTTCCCACTGCTGAAAGAGGCCTTGCGCCACGTCCGAGTTCAGACGCCATTCGTGATCCATCATGCACCGACGGCTGAGTTTGTCGGCCTGGCGTTCAGGGAACCTGCCAGGTGTTGAGCCACCAGGGTCAAGCCCTGATGTTCCAGCCACTGCCAGAGGCGCAGAGCCTCCTGGCATAGGGTCCATGACCCCACCCCACCCTGTTTGTTGCAGTAACACATGGCGGTGGTGTTGTCCGTGAACACCTGCACCACACTCCCCGGGAGAGAGGGGAGGAATGCCTTCAGTGCAAGTCGGATCGCCCGCAGCTCCATAAGGTTGATATGGAGCTGGGACTACGCCGGAGACCAGAGGCCTCTGATCTCCGCCTCTACCATGTGGCCTCCCCAGCCCTAGAGGGACGCGTCCGTCACAACTACGTGCTCCGGTTGGGGTAGGGAGAGGGATCTGCCGCTGACCCAATTGCGGTCCGTGAGCCACCACTGCAACTGTCTTGCAGTTCGCTCCGAGATCAAGACATGGTCGGACAAGTTGCCCTGATGCTGGGCCCACTGAAACTTCAGGTCCCACTGCAGAGCCCGCATCCGCCACCTGGCGTGATGCACCAGAAGGATGCAGGAGGCTATCAGCCCCAGAGCCTGAATATCCCAAACCCGCTGTTCGGGAGGATAAACCCGAAACTGCACCGAGTCTAGAACCGCTCCGATGAAGAGGAGCTTCAGAGAGGGACACAGGTGCGACTTCGGCACATTGATGGAGAACCCCAGCAGGCGCAGGAGGTCGGCCATAGTCTGGAGGTGGCTGACGACTGTCTGGGGCGAGCCCGCCTTCAACATCCAGTCATCGAGGTAGGGGAAGACTGAAACCCCTAACCTGCGCAGATGAGCTGCGACCACCGCCATCACTTTTGTGAACACCCGTGGGGCGCTGGTAAGGCCGAAGGGGAGCACGGTAAACTGAATGTGCTCGTGGCCTACCGTGAACCGCAGGTAGCGCCGGGGGGCCGGTAGGACGGGGATGTGGAAATAAGCGTCCTGCAAGTCCAACGCAACCATCCAGCTCCTGGGTCCAGGGCAGCTAAGACCTGAGCCAGTGTCAGCATCTTGACCCCTCCCTCCCAGAGGAAGCCGTTGACGTTCCGCAGGTCCAAGTTAGGGCGTAGGCCCCCTTTGCCCTTCCTGGGAACCAGAAAGTAGTGGGAGTAACAACCACACCCTACTTCTGGCCCAGGAACGCGCTCGATGGCCCCCTTGGCCAAGAGGGCCGTAACTTCCTCTCGCAGAATATTCAAGTGATCCCCCGACACACGGTGGTACTGGGGTGGCATGGATGGAGGGGTCGCCTCGAAAGGGAGGGAGTAGCCCCTTTAGACGATTTGCAGCACCCACCTGTCTGATGTGATGTCGCGCCAGTGGAGGAGGTGATGGCAAACCCTGCCCCCCACTGGCGTGTCGTGGGCCTGAAAGCTCGGACTAGGAAGGCTTTGAAGCGGATGCTGCGGGGGTGGATGTGGACTGGCCGTGCCGTTGTCCCCGGGCACCGCCACGGCGGTTACCACGTCCGCCACCGCGCTGGATGTTAGTCTGTGGCCCGTGGCTGGCAGGACGTGTGGGGGCGCCCTTCCTTGGCCACGAAAGGGGCGAAAGGCAGCAGATTGCTGGCGCGGGGCCGACAGGCCCAAGAACTTGGCCGTAGCCCTGGAGTCCTTAAATCGCTAAATCGCACTGGCTGGCTTGTCGCCAAAGAGGCGACAGCCATCAAACGGCATGTCCATAAGGGTGTTTTGGACATCAGCCGAACAGTTTGCGGACCTCAGCCAGGCGTGGCGACGAATCGCCACCACCGTTGCCATCGCTCTACCCAGCGAGTCCGTGGTATCCAGTCCACATCTGATGGAGTATCGTGCCGCATCTTGACCCTCCGCTAGGGCTTGGGCGAGTTTAGTCCGGGCCCCCTCTGGACATTGTGGTAGCACGTCCGCGACCTTGTCCCACAGAGAGTGGGTATAACGGCCCAAGAGGCACGCGGTGTTAACTGACCGCAACCCCAAACTCAGTGAGGAGAACATCTTTTTGCCATATTGTTCGTACCTCTTGGATTCCCGACCGGGGTTGCTGTCAGGAATGCGGTCTGGGAGTTAGAGGCCTGTATGACCAGGCCCCCGGGAGTGTGGTGGGTGGACAAGAAGCAAGGGTCACCCGGAGTCGGGCAGTGGCGTCTGGCCACGTTCCTATCTACAGGAGGACCTGTAGCGGGCCTGGACCAGGTGCCCAGAAGAACGTCAGACAAGGCCTCATTAAACGGCAACAGAGGCTCCGAAGAGCTTGCTTGCAGTTTAAGGACCTCAGTGAGGAGGTTAGTCCTCACGGCCGCGACGGGGAGTTCAAGGGATAAGGCCTTGGCCGCCTGCGTCAACACCACACTATAGGCTGCCCCCTCCTCCGTAGCCACGGTAGGAGGGGATACAAAACCAGTGTCTGGCGAAGTGTTCAGACCACTGGCGTCCCTTAGCTCACCTGCCCAGTCCTGATAAGACTGGCACTCACGTGCCAGAGGGTCCTCAGACCCCTCCCAATCCGCCTCGCCACCCATCTCCTGGTACTCAGGGTCAAATGATGGGGCCGGATCATAGAATAAAAAATCTCCCATCAGCGTTGAATGCGGCATCGAGCGACGCCGCTCCGGCATCGGAACCGGACCGAGGGGGGGACTGGACGGCGTCGACCGTGGTCGGCGCCAGGGGCGACACCCTAGGAGCTGGCGCCGGCGAGGTGGTAAGGTTGACTGGCGACGACCCGGATCCGGCGGAGCCCTACGGTGTCGGGACCGAAGTCGCCGACGGCGCCGGGGCCGAAGCACCTGACGGCGCCGGGGCCGAAGCACCTGACGGCGCCGGGGCCGAAGCACCCGGCCCGCTTGGGCTCCCAGTCGAGGCCGCTGGGCCCAAAGGCGCCACGGACCCGACGGAGGACTGAGCGACCTCATGGCCGTGAGGAAGGCGTCGATCTCCTCCGGCGTCGCGTTCTGCCCAGGGACCGGCGGGTATGTAGCAGGCCGCGACGCCTGCGGCTCCAATGGAGCCGTGTTGGCGGAGTCACCCGAACCCCCGGCCACGTCGCGCGAGTGTCGGGGGAGTCGGAAGAGCGATGTCGCCTCTTCGACTTCTTGTGCCTCTTACCTGAGGACTTGGAGCTCGAGGAGTGGTGTCGATCCTCCGAGCCGTGATGACTCCGGTGCCACGACCAGTCCCTCGACCTCCTTCCGGACCGGTACCTTGAACGGCGCGGGGCCAACTGCCGGAGCTCGAGGCGCTTGCGGGACCGCTCCTGCCTAGCCTTCGACGTCAAGGCCCGGCACGACTTGTCATCGTGGTCGGGCCCCAGGCAATGAAGGCACCGGCGATGGGGGTCGGTAACCGACAACATTTGGTTGCAGTCGACGCAGGGTTTAAACCCGGGCCTCCCTACCGGCACCGTCGGAGTCGTTCAAAAAGATCAAAAAGTTTAGTCCAAAAATGACTAAGGGTACCACTGTTCCCGGATCGGCGCTTGCTGGCACGGAAAAAATAGGAACTGACGTCAGCGCGCGAGGGCGGCGTCTAAGTACTCCGGCGACGTCATCCCGGCGCCGACGACGACGGACGCAGAGCCGCAGACGATGCCTACCGACGCCCAAGGGTACTGCTACGCAAAAAGTTTCCGTATCCAGTCTGGCGCCTGGGGATATTCTAAGGTAAGGAATCTAATACTAACCTGTTTCTTTCAGATTTGTCTCACTCTGTTGGAGACAGGTAGGTTTCTAGAAGGAGGGCGATCTCAGGTTTTTGATGACCTACAAACGGTCATTTGATCAAATGTGTCAAACTGTGCACGTTTAGAGAAACTACCTTCAATGACCTTTGCTGCAATGAACTTGCATCATGACCCTATCGCACATAATACTCCCCTGGTACGCCCCCTGCCAGGGGAGTATTATGTGCGATAGGGTCATGATGCAAGTTCCGGAAGGTAAGATCGACTGGCAAATAGGGAATTGGAAGTGAGGATAAGGGGGTGAGTGTTTTATATTGTACAGCATTCTGTCTATCATTAGTTCTTTTTACATTTCATATTTCAGCATCAACTCTTGATCTTTCCTTTCTCTCCAATAAATTGGAGGCACCTAGTCTTTTTTTAATGTAATACATTCAGGTGAAGTGTCGAAACGTCCTTATGCTTGATTCATATATTCTCTGATCTGCTCTAAAGTCTACAGCATGTTGGTATTTATTGTTTATTTATTCCATATTTAATATTCACCACATTGCAATAAAATATGCACAAGTTAGGTTCATACTAAACAAAAATGATCAGGACAATTCACTTGCAAAATATTTTCAAACTACTCCGGTCTGTAATATTAGCAATATTTAACTATTCATATAAAATAGTTAGAAATATATTCTGCAGTATTTCACTTAACAGTTCATGCAATAAATATCTTCCGTTTTCTTTATCAATTTCATAGTAGGACATTTTAATCAATTTTTCCGCCACATAAATCCTAAGCAAGAGTATCGACAAATATAATGGATATTTGATCCAAACAAATTACAGTGGGAACCAATACACAAACTGGAATTATGGTGAGGACTACATTAGTCATCACCACAATTACATAGATTCTGTTGCAAGGTCAATCGTCCCTTCTCTGTCCCCAAAATGTAAACAACAGCTAACCAAAGTGAAAGCAGACCATTCTTACCCCAGCCCCAGGTATACAGGTGTCCTTCCCCTGAAAAAAAAAATGAAAATGTTTGTACAAATTTACAATGTATTCAAAGATCGTAAGCACAAGAAGATCTTGCGATGAACTTCCACCATTTGAGTAGCACAGAATGGCAGTGAATATGCCGTTGTCCTCTAAAGCAGAGATCCTCAAATCAATATCAGTGACCACTTTAAGATGCTAGAGAAGGAGTTTGAAATTAGGGGCCTTCTTCTGAATGAGTGATGCTGTGTAATGCCAAATGATACTGAATGGTAAATCGCAAACAAGAAACCTCAAAATAGAGCATACCAGATGCCTAGGAAATGCGGACAGTCATTTTAGGCTCTTAAAATACAGAGGTTAGTTGCTTGAGGGATGGCAATTGTACGAAAGATTTGCAAAATAACAGATCTGAAATAATAGGTCAATAATTCAGAAAAAAACAAGTCTGAATAAATAACCTTTTCATATATGCTCATCAGTTCATTTGGCACCACCAAAAAGCACAAGTTTTGAAAACAGCAAAGGTATTTTATTACTTATCTCTGACATGTAACGGCAAATTCCTTTCGGATGCGTTATATAGGGTCCTTTGCTAATGATAGCAATGTGATAAATAATTTTCATACAATTGCTCCTCCAGCGCAAGAAGGCTAAGGCTAATGGGACACCAACCAACATCTGAGACCTTTTGTTCCAAGATGCTACCAGTAAACTAACAAAATGGACAAGTCAACGAGTCCCATCTTCCAATTATCACTTTGAAGCACCATGACAAAATAGACTCTCCTTAGGTCACCTGTATCTTCAATTCAACCATGATGTATGTCATTTCTTGTTTGATACATATACCTCTTTTATTACTATCTGACAGCTGTATGCCTGCCTGATTTCATCACAATTAGGTCGAACCATCTGCTGCTCATACACCTTTGCACAAACGTGCCCGAATCCCACACTATACTTGTTATAAGTAAGTTCCAAGGATGACAAGAGGTAGCCAGGAAGTATTTCCTTGTAGAGGTTTATTGGTAGCTTCAGTAGATATAAGTTATAAGCCTTGTTAAGTTCATTAGACGTCCCACCAGGAGCTAGATGGTTGCTGCTCAGCCTACACTCTTCAACTGTCATTCCTCACATACCAACAAGCACACTAAAATTCCAATCACACTGTCATCAGGCATTCCAACATTCCACGCAAGCATCACTTTCATTCTAGCTGAGCAGCTGAGAAGAGGATGCACTAGGGAGAATTAAGTCACTACAATACTGTTTCACAGAACCTTTGTTTCACCAGCAAGGCCTTAAATGCCCACCTTTGTGAATTCCATCTGGACTTCAACACGCTTATGCTACTTTCACAACACCAATGACTAGGCGGATTTAAGCTCCATTTGGTTTCTGTTTTCCAGAGCAGTTTGTTTCTCCGCAGCGTTGAAAAGAACACTAGGGTCTATGGAATAGAGCAAAACCAGTGTCAGTTGTACTAATTGCTCTTTCTGTCTTTAATCATCTACTTGATTATACCATTTCAAAGAAAGAATATATGGAAAAAAAATGAACCATTATTTTGAACCGTTTGTAATTTACCCTCTGTTTATTGTTCTTTTCTCCTGAAATGAAGGACCGTGTATTTAATTCTGAACGCGGATGGAGTGAACACGTTTCCTGCTTCACACAATTTTTAAGCTGCATGTGCATAATTTATGCCTATTGTAAATTACGCATGGAAGTGCAAAGAATTCACAATCAATGCTAACTTCCTCAATTATACAAATATGCATAAATTACATCTAGTGCAAAATATGCATTTTTAGGGATAAGACAATTGTTCCATTTTACAACAAAAAAAAGAAAGAAATACCCTTAAACGCATTGGCTTCTAGATCCTGGGATTCATACATGATTTTGTATATTTTTCTACAAATATGACTAGTCATGTACAAATCTTTCAGGTGTAACATGAAGGTAAGTGTGGGAACAATGTGTAACTAAAGACTTGCAAATACCCAATTAGTTAGCAATTTGAGGGTGTTAATTTATTTGTATTCAGTTTTCCTAGCACTTCTCTGCCTACACCCAAAAGTTTCAATTAAAGGCAAAACTATGGTGGCATGGTGAAAACATGAGTGTATACACTGCCCACATATAAATCACAGCATACATGCCAGATTCACATTTTGTGACTAAAGTGTAAACTTACCCTGTGTAAGTTACAACTTTCCTGTTCTCACATAAGGTGAGCAAGAGATTACATACCCAGTAGCATTCTCCCAAATAATCATTATTCTCACAATTAGGCAACTGGACAAAGGAGAAGAAAATGGGCCGCGTCAGAGAAGGACACTGCTTCCTAGTCGTGCCAAGATTTCCAAAGGTATTGAAATGGACGCCTCACTCACTTTATTGTGACATGCCTCGTCATTGGTGCCTATCCAAACTGTGGTAGGGTACTACCACCAGGGCCGACTCAACCAAAAGGATGGGAGTTCTTAGATAATGTCTTTCTGGATAAGAAGGGACCCAGATAAAGAGGGAGAGAGTTAAAAATACTTCACAGTGTACCCAAATGAATTATTTGTAGGGTACTGGGGTATGAATAAAAATTGTTATAGAGTTTCTATTGAGAAACCTCGCTAAATGGTGCAAATGCCACTTTATAGTCCATGGATGCGATACGCAGTGGGACAACCCCATTGACCAGACTTATTCTGCCATAGCAGTCAGTGCTATTAAACCATGTACAGTGACGACCTTCTTCTGAAAACTGTTTGGTTGATTGTTAAAATGCTGGTACTACTGCCCAGTTATTTAACTCAACAAGCAATATAAAGTGGCAAAGATTGTGCAGGAGGACTCAACATGGCAAGGATCTTATAAATGCTGTGGTATGATTTGTTGCCTTTTCTGTAAATATGGAGTAAGATGGTGCCGCCTCAATAATAGGATAGGTGTTCTGTATCAAAAACTTCACAAAATAAGGGTGACAAAACCAGGCCCCACCATTTGCCGTTAATTTTCCACACATTGTTTGACCATCCATCTAGGCCTATAGTAGCATCAGGTTAATTATATGTGCAGCGCCACCTTCCTCACACTTTTGTGATATGGATTTTTATTTTTCTCTGTCGGGATATTTGGTATGCAACCTTGAACCGAGATATACATGTATGTGTGTTTCCATATCTGGAAATTAAATAAAACAATGAAAACTAAAAAAAGAAAAACGAACTTGATGTCTCTGTATTTGTCCTTTTCCAGTTTGCATATTTTACTAATTTCCACTTCAATAAAATTACTTGGTGTGGGGAAATAGGGGCTGTAGCCGAACACTGGGCCTCAGCGATGCCTGCCATAAATGATGCTGGCTATGAGGTAGTAGGTCTGGAGGCTCCACGAGAACTTTGATAGGCCAAACAGCCAGAGGAGAACCTCTATGCTCAGGTCAAAGCAAAAGATGATGGTGGTACCCCTGGGGATGATGTGCCTCTTTGGATCCCATCCAGTGCAAGGCAGCTACACACATGTGACCTTCCTGTAGGTCTGATCCCTGTTTTCCATCAGCTGAACAGTTTTCCATCATTTGGACAAGGCTCGATAGGTAGTTAAGTTTCAATGTGCAGCTGTGGAACCAAAGAGCGTAGAGAGAAGGAGTCGACGGAACAGGCAGGGGTAGCGATTACATATGAATGGCGCAGTACCCTGCCCCGTGAGGAATGACAGGACTAGGAGCATGGCGGCAAGTGATATAGAGCAAAAGCCACCTTGGGAGCAGGAATGGCTCTCCTGGTGTGGAGCACACACTACTACAAGCCCCTGAGTGCACACAACAGTGCTCTAAATGCAAGGAAAAGGGCAAACTGGGACAGACAAGCGGGCCTTTTTACCCCGAGATCTTCATTTCCCAAGCACAGCTCACATGACAGGATAGAGGTAGGAGCACATACAAGGGTTCTCTGACCAAGGGAGAATCCTTTTTCATGGAAATGCAAGGGAAACTACAAATAGCTTCAAGGCCTCATTCACACTTTAGTGAAACAGAACCTCCACCAAACATGAATAGGTGTCCTGTACGCCTTATTTAGAGTCCCATTGACAATGATGCACTCTTAATACAGAGGATGAGAAATCAGCTACATTTTTCCGGATGTCTCACACCTGTCCAATTCTAAATATGCACAAAGTCTTCTCCATTGACGGGTCTATAAAGGGGTTTTGAGGATTAATTATAAAATGGAAGTAGAAATTGAATTGTTAAATAATAGGAAGGTTTCAGTAGAAAATAGGCTGTGTAAAAATGAGTCGAGCTCAGCAGGCATACATCTTAGAGGACAATGTCTATAATTATTTAACCCACCTCTAGTCCAAAGTTTCGTTTCTAGAGAATGATAGGACAATCTCCAACATCCAGTCCTAGGGATCCCTGGGAATATCCCTACTGAGGGATGAGGTGCAAAGCTTGCTTGCTCAGCAGGTGTTGGAGGGGGCTAATACAGAGTCAGTGACTGTGTAAAAGTTGCCCGTCTCCCTACAAAAGGCCACGCTGGAATTGATAATGGGATATGCCCTTTATTTGTGAAAGATGAGGCTGGACAATGAATGTTGGTAAACCTGGGTAGTGGTCAAGAGAAGGAGCTTGACCTCTCATGGGAGGATTATTAATTTATTTCCTACTTGGGCTACATCACCTCTTTGTGGACGATGGATTTAGATTTTGTCAAGAAAGAAGTAATTTGTAAAGGTTGAAGGCTTCTATGCGATACCCTACAAGAGTACAGGTGAAGATGAAAGATTAGTTTTTTTAGGTGTCCAAACCCAGATGCAGAAGGAGACTTTCTTGAACCACAAAGATATGCTGGGGAACAAGTTGCTGAGAATGTAAAATCATATGATGTTCCTCTTATACAGACTGTTTCTAAGCCCAAGCGTGTAGGATTTCTTAACCCATAAGGCCTAGAGAAACCTATTACTGAAATAGATTTGTTTACTGTTTGCTTCAATGCTAAAGTGTGTGTATAAAAGTTACTGTGAAAAGTTCGATGACAACTTTTCTTTACTTTTCTATTCCTTATCTTTTTTTAATGATTTTATCTTTGCCAGATTGTTAAACATTTGAGAGGTTTTCCTGTTGCGATACTAGAAATGGAAAAATAGAAAAGCTACGTTATAGATTTTTGCATGTGACATGACTATGAGTGTGCATATGTGGTATCCTGGAATTACACAACTGTATGTAATTGTCTACTAAAAAGTTCCAGTACAATGTACGTTGGCATAAAGTATGTGCAGTGTTACGTACGGATAAATAACTATGCAAAATGACAAGTTCCAGCCTTCCAAAAAAAAGTGAAGGCCGAAGAAACTGAAAGGAAAGAGTTCTGTAACATTGTTCAACAGACATGCGATGAAATACTCAGAAAAAATATATTTTCTGGATTGCCAGATATTATAGTGCAAATCATGCCAGAGTACCCACAACACAACCAATGGAGAAAAATACACCATACTTACTTGTCACAACTGCAGTGTGTCGCGACCCACAGCTGACCTTAACCACCTCTGACTCTTGAGGTAAATCTAACAAAGCAGGGAAGGCCTGAATGGAAATAAACTCTGATGCATGTGCACAGTTTTTAGGAGACAATCCTGGACTTTCTTTTAAAGAAGAAGTCTTCTGGTCAGTGCATCTTTCTAAAAGGAAATTCCAAATATACAAAAGGTGTTAAAATATATGACAGTTGGGTCCCATCAATTCTAGACAATTTTCTATTTATCCACATTTTATTCCTCTGATATACAGATTAACAATTTACCAAGTATGCTTATATTCGAAGGCTGGATTCATTGGTTTAAAATGTGAAAAAATAACGAAGAATAGACATACAACTGCAGACTCTTTAAAATGTACATTGCTGCAACTTAACTGAGCAATTGGGTGCTGTGTTGCTCCACATGTTTCTTTGCTGTTATTTTCTAAGCTTTTACATTTTATGCTTACTTTCAGTACTTCATAACACAAAGACTTATCACTCCTGAGGCGAGATAGCCGGGAGAGGGAGCATTTTTTAAATTTACCCGAGCACCTGATTTTAAAGATCTACTTTTAAAACTGCATTTTGGTAAAATTGTTGCACGCTGTGTTTTAAGACTTTTTTTATCTAAATTGTACTTGAAAACTGTAGCACATTACCCCAGAGCACTCCCCCCACCTCACCTGTTGAGAACCCCCGCGCTGCCGATTTCAGGGCTGCGGCGGGTCGAAGTTCTTGCCGCCATAACTGGAGCGCGCACAAGCCACGCCCACCGACGCAGGCCACGCCCCCTCCGCAAAACCTTAAAAACAAGCTGATTACAAGCCACAAACAGAGACTTATCACTCCTGAGGCGAGATAGCCGGGAAAGGGAGCATTTTTTAAAATTTACCCGAGCACCTGATTTTAAAGATCTACTTTTAAAACTGCATTTTGGTAAAATTGTTGCACGCTGTGTTTTAAGACTTTTTTAATCTAAATTGTACTTGAAAACTGTAGCACATTACCCCAGAGCACTCCCCCCACCTCACCTGTTGAGAACCCCCGCGCTGCCGATTTCAGGGCTGCGGCGGGTCGAAGTTCTTGCCGCCATAACTCGAGCGAGCACAAGCCACGCCCACCGACGCAGGCCACGCCCCCTCCGCAAAACCTTAAAAACAAGCTGATTACAAGCCACAAACAGAGACTTATCACTCCTGAGGCGAGATAGCCGGGAGAGGGAGCATTTTTTAAATTTATCCGAGCACCTGATTTTAAAGATCTACTTTTAAAACTGCATTTTGGTAAAATTGTTGCACGCTGTGTTTTAAGACTTTTTTAATCTACATTGTACTTGAAAACTGTAGCACATTACCCCAGAGCACTCCCCCCACCTCACCTGTTGAGAACCCCCACGCTGCCGATTTCAGGGCTGCGGCGGGTCGAAGTTCTTGCCGCCATAACTGGAGCGAGCACAAGCTACGCCCACCGACGCAGGCCACGCCCCCTCCGCAAAACCTTAAAAACAAGCTGATTACAAGCCACAAGCAGAGACTTATCACTCCTGAGGCGAGATAGCCGGGAGAGGGAGCATTTTTTTAATTTACCCGAGCACCTGATTTTAAAGATCTACTTTTAAAACTGCATTTTGGTAAAATTGTTGCACGCTGTGTTTTAAGACTTTTTTAATCTAAATTGTACTTGAAAACTGTAGCACATTACCCCAGAGCACTCCCCCCACCTCACCTGTTGAGAACCCCCGCGCTGCCGATTTCAGGGCTGCGGCGGGTCGAAGTTCTTGCCGCCATAACTGGAGCGAGCACAAGCCACGCCCACTGACGCAGGCCACGCCCCCTTCTACTCCACTAGAAATGTGCCCTCCACGTACGCGCGCAGCGGACGCGCCGCCTGCGCGCCGAAGGCGCACCAAAGGCAAGCCCGTCTGCGCCCGTCCGCGATCGTACGCGGTCCAGGGCCATACCTCATGCTCCGCAGGAGACTCACATCCGTTGGAGCAAACAGGAACTGACAAAATTCCGCCACAACACGGCCATATCCTGTACACACACCTTACGAGTGGAGGACAACATAGGCTGCGAAAACTGTCATTTCTCCTATGACCCTGATCCTGACGCAAACACAGCCACTACAGACCATATCCTGCAATGCGGATTACTCAACGTGCGCTCGCTACGGAAACATAAGTTAGATCTACACGATCTACTCACAGAGAAACGGTGGGACCTTATGTTTTTAACTGAGACCTGGCTTGACGAAGGTTCCACTCTGGATGCCCTTGAGGCACTCCCAGAGGGTTATACTATGCACAGACAGGATAGACCCAAAGGAAGAGGAGGCGGAATTGCAATCATAGCCCAAGAAAATCTACGCTGCCAACTAGATCACTCCCCCATCCTAGATAGTGAAGCAGGGAGCTTCACCATCAAAGTGAATAATGGTTGGACACTGAAGGGCGTGCTAATTTACAGACCCCCGGGACCTTTGGCCAGGTTCGAAGAGAGCCTGGTCGAGGGTATCATAGAGACGGCACTATGCAAAGAAAAATTTCTGGTACTCGGATACCTCAACCTACATCTCAATGATCCCTCTGATAGCGTCAGCAAGAACTTCTGTCAGGCATTAGGAGCCCTTCAACTGAGCCAAATTGTTAAGGGTCCTACTCACCAATTAGGACATCTGCTCGACCCTATTTTTGTTAATTGGAATGAAATAGAAGCTTCAACCCCCATCCCGATTCCCTGGTCCGACCACCATTTAGTACCTTTCTCCATACGTATTCCTGGAAGAAAAACTCCGCCACCAGTGGCACTTTACCACCTTAGGAGGAGATGGGCCACCTTCTCCCAATCCAAATTTTGCGAGGCACTAACTAAAGGGGGAAACCCCGGAGGGAATGACGCTGACACGGCTAACACCAATCTTTGCAAGCGCATCCATGAGGCTCTTGACTCCACCGCTCCCCTTTCAAAAGCCAAAATAGGCAGCCGTGTTAAAAAAACAGCCCCCTGGTTCAATGACGAACTGCGAGTCAGGAAAGCCGCACTGAAAAGAGCAGAAAGACACTGGCGGGGGTCACCCTCCAAAGAAACCAGGGACACCTACCTGAGTGTGAGGCGCCTATACCATGGACTAATCAGAAAGTCCAAGTCAACCTACTATACAGCGAGAATCAGCGAAGCTGGTAACTCTATGAAGGAGCTTTTTCTGATCTACAAAACTCTTTCAAGCGGAAAATCTGCAAATACCCCAGCAGACTGCTCGCCTGAATCCTGCGATCAGATCGCAGATTTCTTCTCGGAAAAAATAACAAAAATGTATTCGGCTTTTCCAACTCAACCCATTAACGGGCTAGAATTTGTTGAAAGCCCTAGGACATGGGGTATAGACAAAGCCTGACCAACTTTGTCACCCCGCCCTCAGAAGAACTTCTTAAAATCTGCATATCTGTGAAGTCGGGTTCCCCACGCGACCCCACTACACCCAAACGCCTAACAGATAGTCTAGTGGTACTGGAACCCTACATAAGACACCTACTAGACACATCTTTCAGCACTAAGACTGTGCCCAACGACTGGAAAAAAGTGGTGGTCTTACCTCTTAGAAAGAAACCAAACGTCAGTTTTGATAAACTAGACAATCTTAGACCTATCTCCCTTCTACCCTACCTGGCCAAAGTGGCAGAAAAAACGGTCAATCGGCAACTAATGGATTTCGTGGATAAGGCTGCCTTACTTCACGATACCCAATTTGGTTTCCGTCCCCGCCACTCCACAGAATCTGCGCTCCTGACAGCGGTGGAGTCCCTACGGCAGGGGGCGGATGAGGGTCATACTATGGCCCTCATCCTATTGGATCTGAGTGCAGCATTCGACACTGTAGCCCATACCACCTTGCTACAGTGTCTGAATAATGGAGGAATATCAGGAGCTGCACTCCAATGGATCCAATCCTACCTAATTGGGAGGAGCTTTCAGGTCCGCCAGGGCGACCACTATTCTAGGGACATAGATTTGGGCCAGGGAGTTCCCCAGGGATCGTCCCTGAGCCCTACTCTTTTTAATCTCTATGTCTCCCCAGTGGCCTCCATTGCTGCAGGGCATGGGCTGCAAATTGTGTCCCACGCCGACGACACGCAGCTGGTGATCTCCCTCTCGCGTGCACCCGCCCTTGCTATGGACAGCTTCAGAATCTGCATGCAAGAACTAGCAACCTGGATGTCCACCAATTGCCTCAAACTTAACGGCAGCAAGACCGAGGTGCTCGTGGTAGGGAAGAATCCGTCTGCTTGGTCATCGGCGTGGTGGCCACCATGCCTAGGAGAAGCCCCAACGCCCCGACAGGAAGTAAAAAACCTAGGCGTCTGGCTCGACGCGGACCTTTCCTTTGGACCCCAGATAGACCGGGTGGCGGGTGTCTGCTTCAGTGTTTTGAAAAGCCTGCGGAAGGTCCTTGTTCTCCTGCCTACGTCCGCCCGTAGAATGCTGGTGCATGCACTCGTCACATCACGGTTGGACTACGGAAACCTACTGTATCTGGGAGCAACCTGTAAGGCAACTAACCGCCTTCAGGTGCTACAGAATGCGGCAGCCCGCCTTATCCTTAATCTCCCCAAAAGATCCAACTCCAAAGCTGCCCTTCAGACCCTTCACTGGCTGCCAGTAAAAAGCAGAATCGCATTCAAGGCCCTATGCACTTGCCATCGCATTCTTGCTGGAAAGGCGCCAGCCCCACTCCATAACCTTATCACCAGGTATGCACCATCACGCGCCTTGCGCTCCTCTCACGGAGGCCTGTTAAAAGTCCCTAGGGTTAGCAGGACGCGCATGGGAGGGAGGTCCTTCCGCTACTTGGTGGCGAAAAGTTGGAATTACTTACCTCTCAACCTCCGCCTGGACCCCTCAGAATCAAGTTTCCGAAAGAAACTTAAAACGCACCTCTTTCAGGGTTAATTAGGCTTCCCCCTCCTTCTGTCTCTAAACCCCAGTTCCAGCACGGGGACACGCTTTCTGCGTAACCATGCGCTTTACAAATATCCCTAATAATAATAATAATAAAGGGGAAGCAGTGGAGCTTGTGTTGCACTGAGCACTTGAGCAGTTGCCATTTCCCGTTGCTCTGGTACAGCTCCCTTTCCAGGCTGTAGGTTCTGGATGATGTCTTGTAGGCGAGCGCCACAGGTGACAGAAAAAAACCAGATCTGGACCCAAGGAAACACCCACCAAACTGACTAGATGGTGGCGCCTCTATTCTCTTCTATTCTGAGGAGTGCTAGCACCCAAGATGGGGCATGCAGAACTGCTGAAGGAGAGACTCTTCTATGTTGACATGAGGGCATCTGGCATAGATGGGTCACTCGGAGCAAGAGGATATTTTCGCCCGGGGATTCGAAGTAAAAGGGTGTTCAGTTGAACATCCATTTCCCAGAATACAGCATGCACCTAATGCTTTCAAGGCACGGGACAGTATTGCAAAACTAGCAGAAAATGTCACAGGGTCTTAGGGTACCATGGCAACCTTTTGCTACATTAACGTGGACCAAGACAAGGGACTAGTAGTGATTCTAGCTTGGGTACTCATCTCCTTCTCCATCATTAAGCGAAGGTGAGCACAATACAGAGAAGGACGCTTTTGGCTATGGTATGGCCAACTGAACCCATGGCAATTCTGTGTTGTTCGATTTACTGTGGTACCCGACGACCATCACATTATACAGAGAACAAATGTCCCTGGAGGGAACACTAAAGCAGCTATAAGCAGCAGTGAGGAAAATGGACAAGGTAGTGTATGGTCTAGGTTGAAGACAATGAAATGTCCCAATGCATCAATTTCCTCCTTGGTACAAATGGAAGTCAAACTACAGGTTCAGAATAATTCAGTGTGAGCGGCACAAATGAGAGAACTATCTCCTAAGGAAGGATTTCTGAGGTCATGGGGCTACTCCATCCTACATATAAAGGTGGACAAGATAATAAGAATGCCTGCCACAGGAGAAGGATGTAAGATAGAGGGAGCATGGTCTCTCATGGTGTATTTCAATGGAACTAATCTAACAGAATTGGTGACATGAGCAGCTGCAACAAAGAAGAAACAGGCTCCGAGGAAAGGTAATTTATCTATTTTTCCTGATCTAAGCTGTGCCACCCAGCTTTGGTGGCTGTTAACTTCAGAGGTCTCTATATGGCATCCCACTAAATTGTGAATTGTGTTTGGGGAAGTCTGAGTGTTCACTCAGTGTGATGCAGGCCATGAGTATGAGTCTGTATGGGGAAGAGACAAAGCAATGTCCATAGCACTATGGCTTTAACAATTTTTCAACCTTTTGCCATGCCTAATTCTATGGCCTGTGCAACCCTACTCTCGCATATCAGGGAGAGTCAAATGGCCACATACCTGTTTCCGATTAGGCTTTGTTTCAATCCATGTGATATTAACCTTAGCTGTTACCTTTGCCCCTGTAGCATCTTCGTAGCCTGGGTACTCGCAATAACTATGCCACACACAAAGCTTAGTATTACGCATCTTTATTCTGCCACATGTAACTGCGAACCTAACATTCTAAAACAAGCTTTCTTTTTTTCCCCACAGATAAGTGCATATAATCAAATATATTATAATGACATACAAAAAGCCACCTACTTTTCTGAGAAACTTCTGGCAGCCAACAGATATCCCAAAACCTTGTTTACTACAGTTAAAAATCTTGCAAAGCTGCCATCTGTACCTGACACTACCATCAGTCAAGAATTCTGTAATGCTCTAGCGGTATGCTCTCAACAAAAGCTCAAGTCGGTCTTTGATCTATTTGTACAAAAACAAATGCCCAGGCTAATCGCCGATTGAGGCTGATAAAACTCAAACGGCTATAGCTAATAATTTACAAGGTGTCCTAGATATAGACCCTCCCACCCTCTCCTACTTTAATACTCCGACAATTGAACAAACCACCTCACTTATTGCCACTACTAAATCTGGCTCTCCATTAGAACCCTGCCCTCCAAAAATCCTGCATATCTCACCAGAAACTACAGCCATTCCCTTGATGAGATATTCAACTCAATGCTAACATCAGGGCACTTTCCAACAGACTGGAAAAAAGCTTCCATACTCCCGTTGTTAAAGAAACCCAATCTGGATGTTAAGGAGCTTCTCAATTACAGACCTATTTCAAGACTTCCATTCCCAGCAAAAGTTTTTGAAAGAGCAAAAAATACTGAACTCTCTGCTTTTTTCAAGGACAATGACATACTTGATCACTCCAATACGGATTTCGTGCTCAGCACAGCACAGAGCTGGCTCTAATCACGGCAATGGAGGAGCTTAGGTTGATCCTGGACACAGAGGGGAATGCAGCACTGATCCTACTGGACCTGTCAGCATCCTTTGATACTGTTGATCATGGGTTGCTGCAGTACCGGCTGTGTGCCATCGGGGTCAGGGGCAAGGCATTGCCCCTGCTATGCTCCCTCCTGTCCAAGCGATCTCAGAAGGTGGCGTTAGGGAACCAGGTATCACCCCCCTTTGCATTGCCTTGTGGGGTACCCCAGGGCTCCTCTCTTAGCCCAACACTTTTTAATACTTACGTCACCCCATTGACTAGTCTTGTGAGAAGCTATGGATTCACCCTTGTGTCATATGCCGATGACACATAGATCATCGTCTCGGTGAGAAGCTCAGCTAGCCAGATGGCCACTAGGTTCTGTGACTGCATGAGCCACATTGCAAAGTGGATGTCAGACAATTGTCTGAAATTAAACTTTTCGAAGACCGAAGTGATGTTGCTAGGGAAAAATCCTGCCTTTTGGACAGACAGCTGGTGGCCGGACCAACTGGGTTCTCTGCTCAAGCCAATACCTAAAGCCAAAAAATCTAGGCATTCTATTTGATACCAAGCTGTCCTTTTAATATCAAATTAATGCTGCCACCTCCACCTGCTTCTTCATTCTGAAAATTTTGAGAAAAACACTCCCGATAATACCTATGGATCTGAGGAAGACAGTGGTCTCAGTACTGATTTCACCAAGACTCGACTATTGTAATGCCCTTTTCTCCAGTGCTCCACGCTGCAGCATTAACAAACTTCAGACAGCCCAGAATGCAGCAGCTAGACTATTGTTGGGCATCCCCAAGTTTGACTCAGTATCTCCAACTCTGATCAGACTACACTGGCTTCCAGTGGCTAAGAGGATACAATTCAAATCACTATGTATCGCTTTTAAATGTCTGAACAATATGGGGCCATCACAGCTGATGACATTTCTTAAACCCTACTCCCCTGCCAGAGCACTTAGATCGGCCACATTGAGAAACCGTACTGTTCCTAAAGTCAGCAGGGTGAGATGGGGTGGTAAGAACTTCACATCCACAACAGCAAGCCTGTGGAACTCTTTGCATATCACACTGAAAAAGGATAATAGTCTTTCTAAATTCAGGAAGGGCCTTAAACCCTGACTGTTTTCAGTCTAATTGTCTTGCACCCTCTGTACTGAACTGCACTGTTGGCAGCGCCTAGACACCTCAGGGTATTTGTCGCACTTTACATAAGTCTCATCATCATACATAAGAGCATATATTCATATCTTTGAGAATAAATATATTACATTATCCACAAATTTCATATATGCTTTTGTGCTAAAAGTTATTAAATATAAAAGGTAAGCATAGGTATCTACATATATAATGGCCCAGTATTTTATACATAGTATGGCAACTCACAGGGATATAAAATAGAGAAGAGAGAGAGAGTCGGATCTCCTCTCTTAAAAAGTTGAGCATTTAAATAGTTAAAAGCTAATACGGGGCAGAACCAAGCCAATCTCTGCAACCAAGGTCGCCGCTCAGGGGGCGTGGCTTGCCGAGCAGCAAGATGGCTGCTTATTGAGAGGGCTCTGCGGGCCGCGACATAATCCTTTCAGTATGCTGCTTATAGAAGAGCCAACGATTCCTGATCTATGCGGGAATTGCAATGTGACTGAGTCGGGCATCGGCAGAAGCATAGATTACTACAGACGGCCTGCGAATCCGTCGTCAGAGGCGACGCAGGAGTTCCGAGTAGCGGGCAAGTTGGGCCACTGCGAGACACTGCTCTAACGGTGCGGAGAGCCTGGGCCTGGAGTGAATAGAGAGCGGCACCCTGCAGGCGGAGAGTGCACCGGTGTTTCAGGATGATGCGGAATCGACCATGGTGCAGAACTGGTAACAAAATCCGAGGTGCGCCGCCTTTCCTGCAGGCCGGGCTGCATATCTGCAGTGGGCTACGGGCCGGCGCCCAGGCAACATGCCGAGAGTGGAACTGCTCTGCCAGGAATCGGTGAGGACAGAGGGACACTCTGGCGATCTCAAGGTGAGTCGTGGCCCCGGTTGCCCCCGGGACGGGATGCGGGTGAAGTTGTTTCGTTTGGCGCCGATGCAGTGTTGATTAAGTGGGCCATGTGGGGCTCGCCTGATGCCTGTGACGCTCATGGCAGAACCTCCCGCCGGGGCTGTGCGAAGGGAGAGCACTTTCGCTGAGGCACTTGGGCCTGGGCCGTGTTCCTGCTACCCTGGGCGAAGCTCCCGGTGGCCCCGGTGTGGGCACCCGAGAAAATACGACTGGGGCCTGGTGGAGCTGAATAGAAAGTCCATTGGGGAACTACATGTGCCTGCAACGGGAGAAGCGGTGCTCGACTGAGAACGGTTCCATTACCTATGAGGAAGGCAGCATAAGTGGAAGCGCGTGGAGCACTGTGGACTAGTTCCCAGGTGGGAGCGCATAGATTGGCACTGTGACACACATTTCAGGACTATATACCGCAAAAGTTGTTCCCATTGCACTGTGGGACCGGAACTGCACTGTTTGGTGTCATGGGGAAACATGATGCAAGGTGAAACCATCTTTCGAACAGAAAAGGCTCACACGACAAATGGACGCTTATGCAGATACGGATGCTGAGCAAGGTCCAAGGGATGACATGAAAGGACCAAACAATGACCTCCGGTCCTTACTGATGGACATGAAGTCCAGTTTAATAACGATTGATAGCAAGCTGGATTTACTTACCTCTCAGCTAGACCAAGTCAAGCAGCAAGTGAACACGCCGGAAATCCGTCTGGATCAGCTGGAAAATCGTACTTCCGAGGGCCACGAGTTCCAAGTTGAAACCAAGGAGCAACTGCTACAAATGGACAGAGTACTTAATATCATTAGAGCCCAAAAAACTAAGATTTAGAAGCCCATTCATGCAGAAACGATCTCCGTGGAAAAGCTACTGCGCAAACTGTTTGGCCCAGACCTCTTCGCCACGTTCACGGGTGAGAGAGCCCATCGCACATTGGGCCCCAGAACGCCTGTTGGAGCTCTGCCCAGGCCAATTCTGGCACGTCTTTTAAAGCGAGACCGCGATATCATCCTACGTCTGACTTGCTCCCGGCTGTCCCACGAGTTCAGAGCTGAGAAAATATTAAAGTGAGTCATGTCGAAAATGCTGTTTCAAGTGCCCACTATTCATTAAAGTACAGCCTGCCAATTACACCATTATAAAATTTGTATGTTCCTACTGCCTACGAAATAATTCACGATCATCGGACATCTTGCATCTTCACAATTGAGGCAAGTCTCTTTAGACAATTCAAGTAAATGCGTGCACACCCACGCTGTGATAAACAACTGTTGCTGTGTAATGGATTGCACCTTTAAATAGATTGATCGATCCTTGGTTTTTCCATAATAATTTTCTTCATTTCTTATAGCACAACCGCATACACTTATGAGCCTTGACGCTCCCAATTGGTAACCGCCCCTGTGCTCCCCCAAATACTTGAATGGCAAGGATTTACCGAGTTGTAGAAATAGGTCAGTAGGGTTGACACCTTAGACTTAGAGGGACACAAAATCAGATTTTCTGTTTCTATATATGTTTTAGAGCCTTACCAAGTCCCGGCCCTGAGGAGAACCCCTAAGAGATTAAGGGTTCAGAAAAGCGTCGACCATTACCAGCTAGTCACAATACTGACTGAATACACAGAGTAACCCTTGGTGCAAACAAGGCAATCGGCCTGTTGCACCGTTTCCACTTTAGGCTAGCTCGTTGTGGCAGGCTGTTTTTCTGAAATGTTGGAAATAATTTTTTGCCGCCACCTGTTTTCAAACTTGGACTGGTCACTGTTTGTCACATACGTATTGTCATTTTATTGGTTTTGTATTTGCAAATTGTCTAATGTATGTTTTCCATGTTTTCGTGAATTCTCCTAATTGAGTGTTTTTCCATGTTTGACTTGACATAAATATTGATCATGTTTTTCAAAATTAACTAACTATGATTGGTGGATTAAAGACACCGAAATCACTTTAGTTGCCAACGTTTTTTTTTCTAAAATAACCTTGAACTCACACACCCTTACATCATCTTGTTTAAAGCTAGGGAACAAGGCAGCATAAGCTACAGAGGGAACATGATCTCTCTCGATCTTAACTTTACTCCTGCTGTACAGGCAGCCAGACAGGAATTCGTGCCTGTCAAACGGATCCTGTTGCAGGCAGCGATCCCTTATGCCTTGCTATATCCGGCCAAACTTGAGTTAACATACGAGGGAACTGTGCACCACTTCATGGATGCCAAGTCGGCCATGAAATTTGCCAAACATGTGGGAGGCTTGAAGCGTACTGGCATGAGGGCCAAGGGAGACCCCTCGGATACGGGACTAAGTGACAATGACTAACCTTTGGCGGAATGTAAAGCCACGCATTGATAATTACCCATGTCCTCTCACCAGGTTTGATCTTCTACTTACATGAAAGGGTGGCTCCAGTCGCTTAATAGCAGTGGAGCTGCAGCTGAAACCAGTGTTCGGCGACAGTGCACCAATCTCGATGAATGTCTCCTGGCTCTATTTCACACGAGCGGCCACCCAGGCGCATGGCAGGGCAGTAAGCCAAGAGAGATCTCCTGTTTCTCGTCCCTATGTTTGTGACTGGGGCTAGGTATTGGGTTTGTTTGTAGGGGAGGTTTTAACCTAGTTGGGGGGTTGGTGTGGGTGGAGGATGGGATCGAGGTTTTTAATGCATTTTTTCAGATCAGTATTCCACAAAATCAGCAGTGACTGACTGACTGACTGACTGAAGTGTTTATAAAGCGCTCGAATGCCGCGGCGTCTTGGCGCTATAGTACAGAAGAGCAGATGAGAGCACATTAGGGCAGGGTGAAAAGCCGGGTTTTTAAAGCCTTCCTGAAACAGAGTTTAGACGCTTGTGCACGAAGCGTGGGGGGCAGCGAGTTCCATAATTTTGCAGCTTGATAGGAAAACGATCCCCCCCCCCCCCCCCCCCATCAAACTCTCCTGATTTTAGGCTGACATACTAGGTCCTGGTTGGCTGACCTCAGAGCGCGTGAGGGTGCGTAGCGGGACAGGAGTTTAGCGAGGTCATCAGGTCCCTTCCCATATAAGGACCTGTGGACCAGGCAGAGAGCCTTAAACTGTATTCTGCGTCTGACTGGGAGCCAATGAAGTTCCCGTATAACTTTAGACGTTGGGTGTCGCTTTGGGAGGTTCAACAGGACCCTAGCAGCGGCATTCTGAATTGCCTGCAGTTTGGTCAGTTGTTTTTCTCCTGATCCCAGGTAGAGTGAATTACAATAGTCCACTAGGGACATTACCAGGGCTCCCATTACTGTCTTTTTTAACGTGGACGGGATGTAAGGCAAGACCTTGATATTAAAGAAGCAAGCCGACGTCACCTGGTTGATTTGTGCCCTGCAGGATAAATCTTTATCCAGCAGAAAACCAAGATTCCTAACCTTGTCTACTGGACTGGGACAGGACCCTGCCTTTGGTGGCCACCATAAGTCACTCCAGATGGATGGTGTATGACCGAACTCTATAACTTCGGTCTTATCCGTGTTTATTTTAAGGAAATTGTGGCTCATCCAGTTTTTTACCCCTACGAGGCAGTTCCTGAAACACTCTGCTGTAGCCTCAATTGATTGGGAAATCGACACTACAATTTCTGTGTCATCAGCGTAGGACACTAAACGCAGGCCATAGGATCTAATCAGGGCAGCTAGAGGTGTAACATATAAATTAAAAAACGTGGGCGAGAGTGCCGAGCCCTGAGGAACCCCTCCCGGAAGGGAAAATTCATCGGATTGTAGGCCGTTCCAATTCACTTGTTGAATTCGGGTGCCTAAGAAGGATGTTACAAGAGCCAAAGCAGTGCCGGAGAAACCTAGAGTTTCTAGTCTTTTTAACAGGACGGAATGGTTTACAGTGTCGAAGGTCGCTGTAAGGTCTAATAAGATCAGGGCCGTTCGGCCACCCTCATCCATGGTTTTACGTAATTCTTCCGTAGCCATGATGAGAGCGGACTCTGTAGAGTGAGAGGGTCTAAATCCGTGCTGTGATGGGTCTAACAACTTATTTTCATCCACATTTCCTGATTCATGGCCTTTTCCAGAATCTTGGCTGGTAGGGGCAGACAGGATATGGGACGGTAGTGCTTTGGTTCAGAAGGATCAAGAGTATCCTTCTTGAGAATGGGCCGAATGCAGGCTTTCTTCCAACTGCTAGGAAATTCACCTAGGTGGATGATCTTATTTAACAGGGGTGTCAAGACAGCTAGAACTAGAACTAGAACACCAATGGATACACATTACAGTCAAACCCATTTGTGTATGCAACATTAGAACACACTGGTACACTCGTAGCTATCAGGTGGACAGTGACCCCTGTCAGAGAACCTGTACAATTACATACGTTCACCAAATCGCTATGATGTCTTACAACCTTCTTACTTGGAACATCAGGGGACTGAACGACCATAGGAAATCCAGACTCATACAGTCCCATTTAACCAGACACAATATTGACATATGTATTATACAAGAGACACATCTTAACAGCACGTCCCACGCTAAACTACATCACAAAAGATGGGGAAATATCTACTCCTCTATATTCTCTAATTATGCTAGAGGGGTAGCTATACTAATGCGGCAGGGACTGGGGTGGACAACAATGGTCTCACACATCATTGACCCGGAGTTATATCATACTGGGAAGTCAAGCTGGGAACTGTGAATAGGACCTTGGCAGCAATATATGGGCTGAATATCGATACACCTGACTTTTTCCACAACATATGGGCTAAAATTAACATGACGGCTGTGACATCATTATATGTGGAGAGAACTTTAACACCATGTTAGACAACGGCATGGATAGAAAAGGAGTTTCTCGTAGGTTGCACCCCAGATCCAGTGAGACACTCAACACTATTATATCGGATGGAAACCTGACTGACAGCTGGCGGTAGTGGCACCCGGCACGGCTGAAGGCACCTGCATCACAGCTCACCCCAATGCCTAGTCCAGGTTAGACTATTGGCTGGTGTCCGGAGATGTAGCAGCTTAGACGACGGACTTTACACATTTACCTAGGACATTATCTGATCACTCTCCAGTTTGCTTACAGCTGACTATCCCAGGGCTTCCACAGAGGATGTTTAGATGGAGGCTCCCCCATGGTGCCCTTTTAGATGCGGGATTACCGGAAGAAATCACGGGTGAAATCTATCAGACAATCCCTTGTAAAACTAGAATCCAGCATCAGGGACATAGAACTGCAATATTATGGTACTGATAACTCAAGCTTGTTGGCATCACTCAGAGATAAAGTTTTAGAAGACGAGGAAGAAGCACAAAGGGAGGTGAAATGTCTGGGACAATATGCCTTAGCTAGACAGTACGGAGAAGGGGACAGGCTTGGTAAAACCCTAGCTACTATTGTACGAACGCCGAGCAATGCACGTAATAACCAGAAATTTTCGATGATAATCGCGACCCAACCAGAGGCCTTCAGTAAATACTAGATCAATTCATACAATTTGATACTACTTTATATTCCTCCACCTCCTCCATAGCACCAGTAGATCTCCAGTTCTATCTTGACTCCATCGAAATGTTGTAGTTGGAGAGGGCACACAGGGCCAATTTAGACGAGGCGTTTACTACAGAAGATATCATACAAGTCATTAAAAGTCTGCCCTCCGGCAAAGCTCCAGGCTCGGGTGGGCTCACCACAGCCTTTTACAAGTGTTATGCTGCACTACTGGCACCCCACCTCTTGTCAGTATATGAGGAGACTTAGGAGACAGGGCTACTTCCTCCAACTATGTGGGAGGCAATCATACTGTCACTGCTAAAGCCTGGGAAACCCCCTAATGAGAGACATTCCTTTCGCCCCTTATCGCTGATAAACATTGATACCAAAATTTAGCTAAACTACTAGCGAATAGACTACAGCCACTGTTGCCTTTGACCAATCTGGCTTCATCCCAGGAAGATCAACAGTGCACAACCTTTGCACCTTCTTTGCGGAGCTGCATTATCTAGACCCCCACACACAAGCCCTGGCTGCACTCCTAGATGCCACCAAGGCCTTTGAATCGTTGGAGTGGTCATATCTGTTTATCATCCCAGCTAGACTTGGAATCAGTCCGACATTTATAAAACAGCTTTACTCTGCACCCACTGCCAGACTTCGGTTAAATGGCTTGATCTCGCGCCCACTGCATATTACTCAAAGCACACGTGCTGTCCTCTTTCCCCCCTGCTTTTCGCCATTGGCATGGAGCCGCTGGCTGCTCGACTCAGGCAATGTCATGCAGTCAGGGGGTTGGGGTTCACTACTAGAGGGCTTATCATATCGCTATATGGGACGACGTCATTCTATACAGCAATAATCCTGTGGACAACTTACACCCGATCCTATAAGAGATTCTTATATTCGGAGGGCTGGTATGTATCCAGATTAACTGGGCAAAATCAATCTTGTTCCCTCTGACCAATGACACTAAACCCTTGTTGGAATATCCCCTCAAATGGGTGGAAGTCCAGGTACGTTAACTGGGGATCTTGCCAAGCCGGAATGTACAAGAACTATGGAGCATGAATTACAGAAGGGCTATCGCTTGGCTTGAAAGTAAGGTCGGCAACTGGTCTAAATTACCATTATCCCTTGCGGTAGCAAAAATGATTATATTACCCAAATACCTATACATGTTGATAAATCTTCCTCTTCCTCTCACACAAGCCTTTTTTTGTAACATTGCGCTCCCTTATGCTCTCTTTGGTGTGGGCAGGTAAACAGGCCCGCGTGTCGTGGGAACTCCTGACTCTCCCACTAGGGCAAGTCGCTCCGGATATCCCGATCTATGCATATTGCGCGCACACCCAATTCCTACACTACTGGTTGCATCCCATCCTGTTTCATCCTCATGTAGCAGTGGAGGAGTACAGTGCAGCACACATTTCCCTTCAACTAGCACTGTACCAGCCGTATAGATGCCCCGTAACGAAATAAATACTGATTGAGGCATTGCGCTGGGCTTAGGAGGGTCTGAAGAGCAGAGCTCAGCTGGAGATACTGTATGCCCCCTCAGTGCTGCTGGCATATAATCTGTATGTCCCTCCACTAGCAGACAAAGGGAATGTAGCCCTGGCACAACAGTTGGGTATGATTACATTTGTAGACCTCTATCCAGACGATAAATTCCATTCCCCGCCAGCAGCGCAGGAGGGAGCCGCATCAAACGTTTCGGAGACATTCCTGTTTCATCGTATACGAGTGTCTTGTCGCTAGCTACATAACACTTTTCCCAGTCCCCCACCAACGCTGCAGGCCCTCGAACATATAATAGCTGGACCCTTGCCGCGTAGGCTCATCACGTGGCTGTATAGTACCATGCAGAACACGCACCCGGTGACAAAGCCAAAAGCACTACTCGACTAGAATGTAGAATTGAACACGCCAATTACAGATGAGCAGTGGAGGTTCTGTTGTGGCCAATTGCAGAGGTTGTCTCCAAATTACAAGCGAAGGCTGATCCATTTAAAAAGTTTGCACCGATTTTATAGAACCCCTACCCAACTTCATCGTATGGGACTATGGCCTGATACTAGATGCTGGAGATGCAACGCTACACCCACAACATTTCTGCATTTGGCTAGGAGCTGCCCTCCCATTGCAACATACTAGATAGACATTTTCAACCAGATTCACAACATTTTGGGAGTGCAAGCTGAACCCACACCCCTATTGGGGATACTGGAATATGTGAAAGATACCCCGGCGGGTTCCCGGAAACTTCATGCTATGCTATTATTACTGGCGAAGCGCAGGGTAGCTATGCATTGGGGGAAACCACATACCCAGTCATTTAAAACCTGGATACAAGAGGTCACCTTCTGTCAGTCCCAGCTCTCTATACTCTGGGAATTAATGTCCATCGCCTCCAGACCCGAGGACATCTGGGGTCCAGTCTTGGTGTGGCTAGCACTCTCCAGCCTGACGCTGCTGGCACACCCAACCTCACAGCCGCAGATGCAAGTAACTAGCTCATTATCATGCCCTTAGCCAGCCATGAGACATGTAGTAGATCACAGTGATTTGCTGTAAAGAAGGCCAATGAGCAAGTCTGATTTGTACTAGGATAATCATTGAATACACTGTAGCTGGGAAAATGTCTTGGTGTTATTGAGTAATTATGTAACGCATAATCTGACCTCTGTTTACTCTGTTATGGTGTTGTTAAGTTACAATTGTAATATGCAACACTTGCAGGTGTTGGCCGTGATTAGGTAATATGACAATGTTTGTATGGTGTTTAAAATGCCAATAAACAAATAAACAAATATATATTCAACCCCTTCGGTGAGCATGCGTCACGGTGGGCTTGTGCCGAGGGCCGTCTGAATCCTGCCCACTATTTAAATCGCCCGCACAGGTTGAAAAGGTGTGCAGCGCCGAAGAGGTTAACAAAGGAGGGGAAAAAAAGGTTGCCACTCAACCAATCAGACATAGGGGACCAGATCATTTGCCCCCACTTCCTAGCCTGTCTACCCTTACAATTATATAGAGTTTTTTCTTGATTGTCTACACCCATCAGGCTACAAAGCCAGGCCTGAAATAAAGGAGGTTCTCAGTCTTTCCATCTTGTTGCGATTAAAAACCTAGCAACAGCGACTGATATAAAAAAAGGATTTTGAGTTGTGTCAAATCTGCTGTTATTATCGTAGCCAACCAACATCATCAATGGGCAGAGGCAGATCTTTCTTCCAAATAGTTTCTCCCTGAATATCTCTAAGCCGCTTTTCAAGGGTAATAGCTTATCACAACTGTAAAACATATGAACCAGCTCGGCTGGCCCTTCTCCACACTTCAGATTGGCTGACAGGAAGATCTTTGAAAGCGAGTCCACGTGACCTATCTAGATCAGTGTCTGCCTCCTCTAATTTCCTATCCCAGTGTGTTTCAGTGTTTTCAGGCTCATCTGGCATTTTATCCATTAGGGTATTATAGACATGTCTTATCTTGCTATCAGTGCAGTTAATTGCCTCTTGAAGAGGGACATTTTCTAAAGAAAGATCTGCCCAAATAAAAAATTATTTTACTTGTAAATACTTAAAGAATGAGCTATTACGTATACCAAAATCATGCTGTGAATCAAAAAATGGATGCAAATGTCCTGATGAAAACATATCCCTAATACTGGTAAGGCTCCCATTGCCTTCCAATCATATTATGTAAGAGAGGTGGAAAGAGTGGGGACCACCACAAAGGTGAGTATTTCTTATAGTTTGAGATCTTAATTCATTTTAAAACTTTACTACAAACTTTCCAAGCATTAATTATACACTTAAATTGTACTTTTTCGGCTCCAGTACGCCACGTGTCGCTCTCCCAACTGCAAGCTCATAGATAGTTGGAGGAGCCATTGAGCATTCCTAATCTTCCCTATCCATATTTTCTGCTAAGAATAATATGCTGATCTGCTGGAGGAGAGCCGACCAGTAGTAGAGCAATAAGCTAGGCTAGGGGTTGCCCAGCCACCACATTCCTGTGGAAGCGTAAGACATTTCATAGAGTGCCTAACTTTACCATATTGCCATTCAAAATCTATAAAAACGGAGTCTAATTTCTTTAGTATAAACCTTTCAATCTCTAAGGGAACAGACCTAAACAGACATAGTATCTTTGGTAGCATTATCATTTTAAGAATATTGCTCCGGCCAATTATTGACAGGTGTAACCCATTCATCCGCCTTAGGTCGATAGATATTTCACTGACCAAGGGTTAAAGTTAGCTAGACTGATTGTATCCACTTTAGGAGTAATTCTGTCCCCAAGATATATGGCAGTATCCACTGGGCGAGAATCATGGTAGTTGATATTCTCTGTGCAGATTATCTGCAACTTCTTGTTCAGTACGTACCCTGAGGGTAGGCCATACTCCTCAGCCATGGCTTCACCCCATTTCATTGCACTCTCGGTATTGATAGGAACTATGGCAATGACATATGCATATGTCAGTACCTATGTTTCATAACCATTTGTGATTACTGATTTTATTCCCTGATGCTGTAAAATGTGTTCAATAAATGGACTGATATAGAGGGCAATATAACTGGAAAGCAGGAACACCCCTGTCGTGTCCCTTTATTCTTCCAGAGTCTTCACCCTTTCATTTAAGTCTGGCATATGGATCTATATACATTGCCTTAATAGCGGTGATCATTCGAGAGCCAAATCCCTTTACCTCTAGAACACCCCATGAATACTTCCACGTCTCCTGATCGAATGCTTTCTGAGCATTGAGGAGTATCATAGCCATCTGGTTCCTGGTCACGTTGGAAATATCAAACAGAAATATGGCACGCCTTATGTGATCAGTTGTTCCTCTGCCAGGTATAAATCCATGTTGCCATGGTGTGACCAGGTGAGCTATGATCCTCCCGAAACGTAGTGCCAAGATTTTAGAATACAATTTGGCATCTGAATTTATAGGAGATATTGGCCAATACGAAGTGGAATTGTCATGGGGGTTTCACCCTTTTTAGGAAAAATAGCGATAGCCGTGCCTTTCCCAGATTCTGTGTTGTACTCCTAGGAACAAATCTAGGAGGAAATTCTATTTGAAATACGTTATATAGCTCCAGTTGTATTTTATTGGGGCCCGCTGTTTTTTCTGAAGCCAAATGATGCAATGCATTTAATACTTCTGTAAGCGAAATGTCAGCTTCCAATTCCTGCCTGATAGGTTGGACTGTCTTTCCGCCCAAGTCCAACCCCTGAGCTATCCCAAGATCAGCCGCCTGGCCCTCGTCCTTATATAGATCTTGATAAAATTCTTCAAATACACATAAGATATCGCTAGCATCGGTTACAATTGACCCATTCTTTCTTTTAATCGAAGCAATATTATTCTTAGTTGTTTTCTCTGTCTAGTATTTAGTGCTAGGAGTTTCTCGACTGATTAACCAAATTCAATTCATACCTTTGAGTCTGGTCTCTGTCCGCGTATAATAGCTATTTATCTCTGCTTTTAACATTGTGATTTCCAGCTGATTTAGTGCTATGTCTAATCCCTGGTTAATCCTTACCATGTGTTCTTTTTGCAAGTCGCCTAATTTTTCTGACAAGCTACTACTCTCAGCCTCTTGCTGTTTCCTACTATGCGCCGCAAAGCTAATTACGTCTCCCTTCGGCACTGCTTTAAAAAGCATCCCACACTATACACCGTGGGGCACTATACCTACTATTGTCAAAATAATCAATGCCCCAACTTCTCATATACTCTATAAATGCTGCATTTACCAGTAATTTTCTATCAAAGGTCCATTTACACTGACCTTTAAAGATTCCTGTGGACCACAACATCTAGAACCAAGGGATTATAATCTGACATAAGCTTCGGCAGTTTAACAATCCCTACTTTCTCCAGCATTCTACCAGAAGCCAAAAAGTAGTCCAACCTGACATACTTTTTGCGTGGTCAAGAAAATTACGTGTAGCCTGGGTCAGAGGGATGTTTAGCATTCCAGACATTGACCAGGCCGTGACTAACCATAAGTGAAGTCAATGCCCTGTTAACTTGTGTCATTTTTCCTTGATAATTACTCGCTTGAAGCCTATCCACTGCCCAATGTATATTCAAGTCCCCACAAATTATCAATGAATCTGACCAGGATGCTAGTTCCACCTCCAGATCTTTCAAATACACATCTTTGAACATCATCCTGATTTGAACCATTTATAGTACGTACTGTTAATCCCATATCCAACTCCACCAATGCCAATCTACCATAGTTATCCACCAATTTACGCCTTATTAGGCCCATTCTATTCCTAGCCACAAAAAAAAACTCTGATATTAGAGCTCTGAGTCAAACAAGCCAATAGAGTATACCCTTCAATTGATAATATTTCCCTCCCTGCCCCATGGGATGCATGTCTCCTGTTGGCATATAATATCCAGGGATACTAATCTTAAATCTCAGCGACGCTTGGCCTTATCATTTAGCCCTCCCACATTGACAAAGCATACAGTTAAATACCCATCCAATATTTATTCTCTCAGTCATATTTTGCCAACATTCTGCAAATCGCTCTTTGCTCCTTCTCTGGTTTTTGTTATATTTTCCACCCCTAATTCCCTCCAACCCCTCTGGCCCCCACCCCACCCCTGCAACTGCCACCATCTCCCCTTCCACCCCGTCCTTCCCTGACCCTGAGCACCCCTCCAACTCCCCTTTTGCCCTTCCCCCCTATTCCTGAGAATAGTACAGACCACTCATCGGTCTGTGTAAGAGATGAAGGCAGCCTCTTCAACCCACAGTCATAGTTTCAACTAGCTATCAACAGCCATTCATCACCCACCCGTTATCCAATACGTGTCATCATTACTGCTTATACATATATTAGAGACATATTACAAGTTGCCTAACCAGTTCTAGGTTGTGAGAGAAAAGAAAACATAAGGACAGAGTATTCAGAAAGAGACTAGGGACTTGACCTCCAGTAACAGTACAAATCCCATCTTTATCTTGTTTCCATTAAAAATTCCTTCGCCTTAATTTCCGAGGAAAATAAATGTGTCTGACCCCCCCCACTCCCCTGACAACCTTCAGTTGTGCTGGATTCACAAGATATGCCTGCATCCCATTATCTTGAAAGGACTGAATTAATTGCCGCAAACTTCACTTTCTTTCCACAGTTATAAGACAGAAGTCATGTCTGACAAAGAATGAAACATCACTTCTGATCCACTTAGCCTCAGGCCTGGCCTTCTCAAACATTAACTGTCTTAGCAGAAAATTCTCAAAATATACCAGAATTGCTTGCAGATTTGAATCTTTACGGAACGTTCTTTAAGAACATAGGGCACCCTATGGACTCGTTGCACTTCTTGGGACCAGTTCCATCCTTCTAGCTCTGGAAAAGCAGTGTGTAGTAGTTCCACCATGTATACACAAATAACGGTTCCTTCTTTGCCTTCTAGTACTCCCAGTACCTGCAAATTGTTGTGTCGACGGTTCTCAAGCTTCCACTGGATATCAATAAGCTGTTGTGAGAAGCTGGCCTGGTACATGATGTTCACTAATGTAATTGTAGCACCCTGCACTAATCCAGACAACCCTTATGGTGATTTAAGAGGTCTTAGACAACCTTGGAAAGCTCTCTAAGTGGTAGCTGTGGAGAGCAGCCTTCAGGCTTAGTCTTGGAGGAGTGTAAAGCAGCTTGTTTTCCCAGAATGCAATCTTATAGCATAGAATAAATTAAATGAAAAGGAACCACACAAATGATTTATAAAAACATGTATTAATTATATAACACTATCTAGTATGTTACAGTATCTCCCACACGGAGATAGACACAAAGCACACAATACTTTAGCAAGAAATCACAGTAAATAGCACTAACACACAGTGGGCCCCGGGGGGGACCAAACCATATACTAAGAAAGTGGTATAAGAACCATGACTCGAGTCATGACAATGCCGAGAGGACGTAGAATCACTGGGGACCCCCAGGTGACCTCTTCCCCTTTGCAAATGCATGCTAAATTATTTTTAAGGGCAGGTAGCGGTCCCATGGACCACTGCCAGCCCTTAAAAAAATTAAAGGAAAACATTTCATTTTTATTTTTTTACATGCATCCCGTTTTTCTTTAAGGAAACGGGCAGCATTAAAAAAAAACGTGCTTTATCTGCTTTATTTATAAGCAGTCCCAGACATGGTGGTGTGCTGATCCCGGCAGGCCACCATCCCTGGGAGGGCCTGCCATTCCAAATAGGGTCGCAAAATGCGAGTGGCTCATTAATATTCATGAGCCTCGCATTTTGCGATCCTATTGGGAATCGCAAACAGTGTCCACGACACTGTTGTACATGCCAAATACCAAGTCGCAAAAGTGACGCAATTTGCAAGTCGCTAGTTGGCAGGTCATACATCTGGCCCTAAGGACCCTTTCCAGTGGACCCTGAAGTAACCCCGTGGAAGATAGAAGGTAGGAGAGCCACCCCAACCATGGGTACCCTAGTACCCACTTTACCTATACCAGGGAAGCTGGGGGTATAGGGGTGAAGTGGTAGTGGAAACGAAAGTCAAACCCAATGGAGGACTTCAGGAAAGTACAGCTGCTGGAAGAGGAGAAAGTGTTTGTAGGAATCCAAATGTGGATTCTTGTAGAAGAGTACCTGAAAGCAGAAGGGACAGAGTCTATGTCACTCGGGAGTGACCAGGAGATTTGAAAGATGAATGCCCTGCCATGTCGGGTGCTTCAGGAATTATGTCAATGACCTTGACCAGAGGACGCTGAGGACAACCTGGAGTCGGATAAGAGCTGTACCACGGAGGAGGTCAAGTGCTGAGGGGTCGGTGTATGGCAAGGGCACCAACAAGCCTTGGCAAATGCAACCCATGCAGGAAGTCAAGAAGGTGCATGATGGGGACCAGCAAGGTCCAGAAGACTCCCCACAAGCAAGGGAGTCAGGGCAGACCCAAGCAATCAAGGGAGCCCTGGGAACACAACAGTGACCCTCAAATGGACCCATAGGCCAGAGGCACAGGGGTTGTGAGAGGACCTCGAGCAGCTCACCAAAAGGGGCAGGCCACAGTGCCTACGAGGCGGTATGGCTGAAGATCTTGGTGGAAAAAGTTGCCGGAGGTTGGGGTTATTGGGAGCCCAATGCACTTATCGCAAAATTGCCAACAAGCATTTGCACTTGCAAAAGTACGTGGTGCACAGGGGTTCGGTTAATACAGTCCCCACGAAGGATTCTGGCCTCAAATTCGGTGAGTGGATAGCTCAGGCCTCGAGGGACGTAGGAAACCACCACCTGTGTTGTTGAATCCTTCGAAGTCCACAGGAGCTCAGGTTCAGCAGACCGGTCAGCAGTGTTAAGGTGCCTGCAAATGCCTCCTTCACTTCAAGCGAGATTCCTTCAAGTGTCTTGGATGCTCCACAGTTCCTGCATGGATCCTGTATGGTGCACAGGCACAGACGAAACAGCAGCCTGAAAGGGAGATGAAGTCAGACCCAAACGAAGTCCAGCGAAGTCCAGAGTGCCCAGACGGTAGATGTGTAGTGGTTTCCGTTCTGAATCTTATCCTACAACAAATCTAGGGACCTACACCCAGGTAAGCCCTTAAGTACCCTAGGGAAAGAGTTGGGAAGATTCAGGGTACCCTCCCAGGTAGGGGGGAGGTTACTCCCATGTCCTTTGTCCAGTTTCGGGCCAGAGCGGGAGACGACACCCGGAACTGGTTTGAACTTGACTCTGCACAAGGACACCAAATGTGCCCCTCATGCAGACTTTCTGGCGCTCGCAAGCGCACCCACCCGGTCCCAATACACGAAATCCTGTCTGGGAGGTGGTCACACCTCCCTGTGACAGGATGCCTATTGTTCCACTTTTCTCGTCTCGAGCTTGGCTCAGCAGCAGGAGAACAGAAATGTGTCTCTGGTAGTCAGCAACCATTTTGTGCTATCTGGGCCTAGAAGGTCGACCCCGGGAACACCGAGGGCAATATCGTGATTGCCCCCACTGTCATTTATGCATTTTGGAAAGATTTATTTACATTGCAAGATTATAAAAAGGCATACTTTATAGTCACGCCCAGGCAACACCAAAAACAACTGACACGACAGACTAGTCTCCAGCAGATTTGACTATCTGAACTCCCTCCATGCCCAGATCACCAAGCAACTCACCAAAGAACTCATACCATCCAAAACTCTGCAGCCAGACTCATTACTAACCTCCCTCACAGAACTCACATCACACCACATCTCAGGGATCTCCACTGGCTCCTCATAGACAAATGTGCACATTTCAAACTCCCCACACACACATTCAAGGCCCCACCTATTTTAACAGTCCCATCTCCTACCACCAACCACTCAGGCACCTTCACTCTGCAAGACACCTACTCACACACATTCCATGCATACACAGAGCCAGATTATTAGGATGAGTGTTGTAAAGCACTCCACATCAGAGCCTCTTCCTGGCTTCCTGAATTCCACATGAAGCCGATGGCCTAGCTTTTGAATTCTCCAACCTATCCTAGGCTGTGCTAGGTAACAAACCTACTCAGCACCAGGATACCTCTGTGAGGGTGATAGTGCGCTTTACAAGAACACATAACATTTAAACTTCTATTCACTGTGTCTAATTTGTAAATCCATTCTTGCTCTTTCCTGTGGAGGAATTAATTTAGGCCGACACTTTTGTAGTAGGACCAACCAGATTATGTCATCATGTCAATGTCTTGAGCTTCAAAATATGAGTGCAATTGGTATTGAGGGAGGACTTGTGATCAGATTCTTCATTAAATATCTTTGCTTTACTGTTTCTATTTCCCCATATATGCAAGTCTTCTTGCACAGACTATGCAAAAGATACCATTAGAATTCAAACAACTCCAACTATATGAAACCATTCTCACCAGCATTTTCTTCTTCAGTATCAGTTGTCTTTTCTGCTATTTTGGAGGGTGAGCCCGGTGGCCCTTGGAGAAGCTCTTTTTGTGTAATGCGAGGTACATGTAGGCTGTCTTCTACCAGTTTCTTCGAGGGAAGACCTAGCTGGCCAGATTCATTCCATCCCCATATATATAGGTCTCCTGCCACTTAAAGAAATAAAAATAGATCTAAGTGATTGTTTTGCCACAGTGGGATCTGTTCACACTGCATTACTGATAGTAGCAAAACATTGTGAAATTGTAAGAAACAACATGTAGAAACCTGTACCAAATTTCAAGCAGTCTTAAGCTGTAGTATGATTTGGCTACAAAATATCAGCTCATGCTAGTTTTACAATAAAAATAACATTGACAACTCTGACCAAGTGGTGACAGTTGGCTAAACATTTTATCGAAAGCACAAGAAGAAATACAACACGAGCAGGACTTCATATTTGCAATTTTTTTTATTTGCATTCTCCCTTTATTGACCGATGTCGATGTCCTGGATTACAATTCGTTACCTCCAGTTGGTAGAATAAAGGATAAAGTGGGACAGGGTGTAAATAAGACAGAAACAACGCAACAAGTCTACACTAGTTATCCACTTGATTAATTGCGCTTCCTAATACATCGAGTTACTAGAGCAAACACAACATGTAAGAGAACCAGAAGGAAAGCTGAATAATAAGAGAAAAATAAAAAAAATGGAGGAGTATTGGTGGTTAGAGGACAAGGAATCAACTGATAGCTCTCCTGCTGCACAAAGCATGTTTCTTTACTGGCAGAGTCATAAGACCGCAGCATATTTAAATGATTGACAGCGTGTCAGTGGAAGTAGAACATTTGCTTAATTCTGTATAACAGTCATCATTTACCTGCTATTTACAAGTTGGCCAACTATGCAGCTAATGAACGCTAGACTTTTAGGTACTGCTTCATGGCTTGACTCTTTATATGCTCTTCAAAGAACAGATGAGATGTGAGTTTAGTTTCCACAGCACCCTATCTCTTAGAACGGGAACGAGCCAATATCTGGCCAGGATCAGTTTGACTAAGCCAAAGAAGCAATAATCAGTTCTTTGTATCAGAGTTTACATCTTCAGTGAAAACCCTAAAATATTGGTCTTTGCAGTTAGGATATATATTTAGCTGCTGAAATTGGAAGAATAAACTTTATGACCATCACATTTAGATATGACATGAACTAATGCAGCTTCAAAACTTGGAAAGTGTAGGTCGTTTTCCCCATTTACATAGTTTGTATACATAGAACATAGGTCAAAGTGTGTCTTAAAATGGTGCGGCTTTAATACAGATGGTGTGGAAATCTTCGTTTTATTCGAAAGTATGATTGTATCATGGTTAAGACCCTCTTCTTTCACAGGAAACTGCAGCTGGTTCATTTTTTTCAACACCTTCCTCTTTATAGCAGAGAAGACACATTTGGCCAAGTGATTTTCCACAAAGGCGTAGTCACTCCCTTCTACTATATTTCGTCTTTTTTTGTATTTAAAATGATCTGGCTTGTAAGTAGATCTGAATACGTATTTATTGAACTAACAGCATTTTCATCAAAAACGCTTTAGATGCTAACAAGTGGTACAACAGAAAACCATCAGATTGAGAAGTACATTTAGAGACTGCTAAAGGTAATCACTAAGTGATGAGCAGACAGGCACAGTTACATTATAAATAAAGAATAAATATTTACAATGCATTTTGTTCCCTGCACATTATTTTCTTGGATCTCTTAGAGTAGGCGTTGAACGCAGGTGAGTGTGGAATGGTATGAGTAGAAGAGACAGGGTCATATGTTACTTTGGTACTTGATCAGATGCAGTGAGGATTTTAGGGCAGTACTGAACAGTGGGAGGTATGTGACTGCTTTCTGGTTGTCAGGGAGTGAGCTGCACTGGAGGGTTTCCAGGAGTTCAAGTGCTGGAACTTAACAAATAACAAGAGAAAGTTCAGCATGGTGGGAGGGCTGTGGTTGACAGCAGTGCTTAATTTGAGCCAGTGGTTGTGGGTAGGGCCCATCAGCACTCATTTTTGGGGATCGGCACTTTGACCTAGAGCAAGAGTGATAAAAACACACTAAAGGGAAAGCAGGAAGAGAAACACGGAAAAACAGTGACTAAGGGAGGAAATAGGGAGGAAAAGGAATCTGCAAGACTGTGATAAAGAGGCAAGAAATGCTGTCTGGTGGAAGAAAGGGGCATGAGGTGGAATCAAGCCCATAGCAAACACAACAAGATGTTGGACAGAGTACTGAAAAGTTTCAGCCACTCATCCCAAGTCAAGACATCTTGGTTTAAGCCATTGTTCTTTTGCTCATTACGCTACCCAAGTTTGGGCCCTGCCATATGCACGTCTTTCATGACCCTGCTCCTCGTGGGAACAGTCCAGCCTGAACTGCGATAGCAGGTCCTTTGTGGTGAATGAAAGGGGCATGATGTGGAATCAAGACCACACAGCCTTGGTATTTGTTGCAGCAGCATTCAGTTGCGCCAGCTGCAGACTTTGGGCCCGGTATATATTCTATTACAAACTAAACACTAGGTGACACATTACAAGTTCCCCACATGTGAGAGAAAGGCTTTGATGCAGTTTAGAGCAGTATATATGTGAGTTACCTTGACTCCTGCTTCGCACTTACGCAAAATGGGAAGTGTAGCAGGAGATCAAACAGCATGGCCCCCTAAATATTGCGAAGGGCTTCAGACAACGCGTGAGCACTGAGGGACCCTATATTCAATGGTAAATTCAGGTGAAAAGTAGTAGCTGAGACTGATCTGTTAAGAGAGAAAGATAAAGAAGGAACCTCTCCAAGAGATGGCGGATATGGAAATGTTCAATACTGTAGCCTGTTGCAAGGTTTTGGAGGATGGAGGGCATTGGGAATTTCTACATTATGTGATATAATTACCATTACTATCATATAAGCCTTTACCAAACTGCAGGAAAATGTTGGTTTACCTAAAACATAGATCTTAAGCCATCTAAAATCGGCGCTGCCCCATACTCGCCAAAAAAGATCTCTCAGATTTCTAAAACATTCATAATGCAGTCATCTGACGCAATGCTGCTGGAGGATGACCTTGGAGAGAGCGAAGGCAGCAACTGTCAGGATGTCTTCATGGCCCAGAGGGAGCCTGCCCCTGCAGCTAGGTTTAGACTTATACAATTCACATTTTGGCACCATGTTTATTATAGCATAGGCTACTGTCTACATAAAATGGGGCTACCTAATATGTCGGCAGTGTGATGTGGATAGATGAGCGGATATGGAATATTGGAAATATACTGGAATGAGATGGCATATGCCCTAAATGATATTACTTGAGTGCAGAATTGTTCTCTCTGCACGTTGCACCCATGTGTAAACTGCAGAAGAATTACAAATAGATTGATAGACTAAACTCTCTAAGAGGCTCAGATTGGTCACTGCAAAGAGGGGCAAAGCCCAAACATAGTGAGCCTCCTGTGCATCAAGTATTGCAAAGAAAAGGGCAGGTCTTGAGCACTGTAGAATATTGGAAAAACAAAGGTATGTGGATTGTGTGTTATTCAGATGCCGCTTATTAATGTTTCATAAAAGTGGAAATATATTTAATCATGGTTTGTGCCAAGTAATGCATTTGCGTACCTCAAAAATGAACACCCCTTCATGTATTACTGCTCCCATACCTGTTGTATTGTTACAACGTTACAGTTAGAAGATGTAATTGAAGATTACTATGAAACATACTGTAGCCTGTTCTGGTACATGGTGTGAAAGACAGCTGAGTGATTAAGCATGACAACATGAACCTCAACCCATTGTCCATCATTTTCAATGCCTTGACCCAATAAGTTTTTTATAATGCCATGGCCTGGAACTCAACTTTAGAGGAGAAAGGAATTGTTAAAGGTTAAGGATGATCATTAAATATATGACGCTCTATCTCTTCAAGGTATATAGCATATTTGTGGGTCTACCCGTGATATACCCTTCCTTTGGCCATTCATAATGAAACAGATTTGTTCGAAATTGAAAGGCAATAATCTCACAGTTTGTGTCATTCTCAGACAAAGTGATAGAGAAATTTTGAAATTTACCACTGATGCTGACCGAATGCCAACTTCCCGCTGCCACATCGCCCATCGATAATCCTCTCAATGCCTCAACAACTTGTGGCTCCAACACATTCTCCAGCCCTCCATGGCCAAGCTGTCCATGTCTGATGAGACAAAAACAGCAATTATTTATCTAAGCGAGGCTAGACTGCGAAGGTTTGGCAATGTTTATAACAATGGTTCTTAATCTCTGTTCCGAGGAACCTTGGAGATCTTCAAGGCCTACTCAGGGGGTCTGCGACTCTTTTCCAAAACTAAATAATATTAAAATGAATACATTAAAACTTCTAAAATATATACAAATAAATAAGCAAAATTGAAAATGTGAAAACTGTTTCTATATTTGATTGTGAATTAAACAAAATGTTTCAATATTTGAGCATTGATTTGGGGTATACTTGTTTTTTGGATTTTGTGTCTTATTTTGAGATCCAAATCATAGACACTGTTTAGGCTGGTGGTCCCTGGATTCCAGTTATGATTCAGTGAGGGTCCTCAGCAATCAAAATGTTAAGAACTGCTGGTCTATTAGAGATCAAGAGTGAAGAGGTGTGGTGCAGCAGCCAGGGCAGCTGACTTCGGAGCACAGGATTCACGGATCGATCCCCGGCTCCAGCGGCTGCTCAGCTCGACACCATGTGACTCTGGGCAATAGCTCACTTAATTTCCACGACGGCCCCCAGCGCCTTCAGACCCGTAAGGGTGAGTAGTTTGCGCTTTACAAATACGGATTTAACTTGAAAGTAGGGCCTAGACCTATACGTGGCTCATTGTATAGAATACTAAGCAGGGTTTTGAGGAGTCTTTTCTTTAGTGCGAAAGGTGGGTTTTCTCCTTCTTTCTAAATCAAGCTCCTGGGTGGTGTGGTCTAGCGGTGGATCATTAACCATGCAATCTACAGTACATTAAGCCATTCTCTTGTGCACCAGGAAAATATAGTAATGGTTTCTCATTATGCGTTCCTTCAAATGAGAGGGCAAATATGTTGAAGGTAACTGTCTGCAGAACCAGTGAGGTGTAATCGAAACATATTTTGACAAAGGTTGAAAGGTGTAGTTTTAACTTAGACACACAAATAATGCAAAGCAAGGAAGGTGGTATGGTGAGGCTAACGTTCTAGAGCAGCAGATGGAAGAGGGTCATAGGTAAGCATGGCTAATTGAAAAGTCTCAACTAAGCATCCGTATGTGGTATTGTGTATGCTAGAGTGCAAGATCAAATTTGAATCCAATGTAGCAGGTGTCTTGCCCTATTGGAATGACACCAAAGACATGCAGGCACACCTACCTGCCAGAACCCCATGTGAAGACTTCCCAATCAGCGCTCAACAACAGAGCATGTTCCAGTCCCAGCACCAGCTTTTGCACCCGGATCTCGCAAGGAAGTTGCTTGAAGAAGGGTGGCTTTGGCATCACATAGCCATCTGCAGCCAGTGGAAGTGCTGTGAATATTGAACGTGAGACTTCATGAACGCTCTGATCTCGGTCTAAATTAAAGTTGATACCTTCTTACATCATAAACACATAAACCTAACAAATACCTAAACTACAAAAGCATATTGAAGTTAGAGAACAGGCTATAGAAGGGATGAATGAAACCGTCCACAACAAGAAATGACAACACAGATTAAACTGTAACAGTCTAACCGTTAAGGTCTCTAGCCAGTGGGTGAACAAATATATACATACCAACTCAAATTAACAGGTGAAAAATGACGAATAATGGAAGTTTTGTCTTTGCAATGAACAATTCTCGACCTGCCAAACTTCAAATGGGGACAGGAGTTTATTGTTGGGCTCTCCTCTAAGATTTAGGACACTATGGTTCCCCAAACGCAACCACATTTCTAGATTATCAATAATATGTGGTTCATTTTACAGTGGATGGTTGGGTGTAAACCCATTGTAACGAGTTGCAAAATTATATTTAGTTATTCCATTATGCATAACTGCCCATATTTCCCATCACAAAAGTAAGCTTCGTGAAGGGTGTTGATGGTGGAGACATCAAAAATACAACAAGAACCCTTTTAACCAACCAAGGTGAGGAGAGTGCTACCGAGTCTTTCAGCTGTCATAAATAGTTGACACTTTGAGGTTACTATTGTGTTTTGCAAGTTCCATCCACTCTGGTATACTTTAGTTGCAAATGCAGCAATAGAAAATAGGGGTTGCTTTTTATGCAGTTAGCTATCATTCTGTAAATTATAGACAGTCATCTTTGTTTCCATTGTCTTTCACTGAGTACCTTTTTCTGTGTAAACTGGAAGGTCCATTTTCCAGACCGGATTTCCATGCAGCCTTGCAGAGTGCAGTGAATCTGTATTCCAGCACTCTACACAGTCCTTGAACTTCAGCAGCATGTACTTCTCTGCTGCAAGGAGGTCTTGACAGCCATTGGAAGGGAACTGTGTACACTGCTGAGGACAACCTCCAAGGAAACCAGCCAGCAAAAGGTGCCCATCGACTAAAGAGAAGGGAAATAAAACATGTGTCACAAATCACAATACTCCGTTCTTATAGTCTCAATAAAGGAATAAATAATGTCTAATACAACTACTAAAATCCAGTCCATCTGTGTGCTTTGTGTATGTATCTCCATTCGACCCTCAACTTTTCTCTTCAGCCCCACTCTTAAATTGCTCTACAAATACCACACTCAAGTCTATCTGACCAGTCCACACCTCAGTCTCTCCGTAGCCCATTATATTATTACTCTCCAGCTCACATCCTCTCGTTCGTTCCGCCAACCACATCCTCCGTCTCCGTCTTTAGCCCTAACCCCTCCCCAGTTTTCGTACCAGCTTTTCAATTTCTTCAATCTTTCTGTCATGGACTTCTCAGTCTCTCTTTAGCTCCCTTCTCAATGATGTTCCTCTCCATCCTAGTCCTCAGATTGTATCCCAGTCTCTGGGAGCTCTCATCTCCATCTTCCCTCTTTAGTAATTTGTCACAATTCTCTACTCAGTTCTTTCCTCTAGTCCCATTGCCGGTTCCCTGCTCCCCATTCTTTCTTTCGCTCCAGCCTCCTCAAACATTAACTTTTGTTCCACTTCAGCTGCCTTGACCTGGTGCCACCTGTCTAGTCTTTCCCTCAGCGCCTTTCTGTGTCTTTCCATATATTCACAGTTGGCACAAAGTGATCCAAACAGAATTAATAAACTACACAAACATGGATTAACAAATTCTGGTTGCATTTAAATGGCCCTAACGAAGCCCCCGAAGATAAAAACACCGAATAGCATTTCAGTTGAGAAGGGACAACACATTGCACTAATCATTACAGACTAAGAGTATATGCCTACCACAATTAACATTTAGGGAAGAGAACCCTGTACGTACAAATGCTAAACTGGGATAAAAGACAGTATTGCAACCTAGGCTGCTAAACATGTTGCATAAGAAGAAAGTTTTGTTTCAGAGAAATAGACATGTATGTTAAATGTGTAGTTCCGAGCTATAACGCCAACCCTCCCCCCCAAAAAAACATGAGTAAAACGTCCTGGGTAAATTGTCGTGAAAAGATCAAATCTGTAATCAAATTGAAGTAATTTTAGTTTCGTTTTCATTACATTGGGAATATTTTATATCTTGGCTAGATGAAGCCAATTAATTGTGGCTGCAGGGCTTCAAACAGCATCTGAGCAATCTGCCAGCCAGAGCCTTTATGACAGCACAGGTATTAGTTATTATTGTACAGCGTTTAGGATAAAACCACTAAAATAAATAAATAAATAGTGTACCTTTGTCGTAATCCACCTAATTTTGCTACGGCAAATTAAGATCACTGTGGTAAATGCCCACATCTAAAAACATAATTAACAATAACAAAATGAATTATCAGGTATTGTGTTTTCAAACTTATTTCACTAATACTCACAGTCAACTCAGAAAGATGAAAGTCTGAATTGTCCAACACCTATTTTACACCACAAGGTAACATGTTGACCGTTGCAAGCACGCCCGAGCTAAGAAGATGTAAATACTTTAAGCCCCATTAAAAGGTATTATGTATGGTTTGAGTGTGCTTTTGTGAGAGCAAAACCATACCTAAAAATGTAGACATCCCAAAATTGACCTCATACGGATCCCCACAGATTAGTGTGCACAATAAAACACCTCCTGATCATCAAATTAGCAGGGTAAAACAATTGTAAAAACAAAGGAACCAGTCAAAAATTGAGTTCTAGATCAAAGAATAGTTAATGGATTTTATTTTATAAATTCAAAAATGAGCAATGCAGGGTACGTGTCAGGAAGCAGAGGTATATAGAGTATGTAAAATCTGAAAATATTCCAAGTCCTAAATAAGTAGCAGACTCAGTAAATGGTCCGACAGTATCCCTAGTAGCATCAAGGAAAGCTAAAAAGATGTTTTTATTTTTTTAATCTGCATCACAAATTCACAAAATTATTGTCTAGAATATGAGCAATTCAGCACAATCATATGGTAAGACCAAAGTATAATTTATATAGCAAATCAGAACACAAGAATAATAAGTGTATTACCTTAACGCATAAGCACCACCTCATTTCATTAAATTATAATATAACACCCTCTATGCTAACATCATCCGGAGATAACCGAACAAATATGACATTTTTAACAATAAGACTTTCTGCGAATCAAGGGACCAGTGATCACATCGGAAGAACTATGAAAACCGTTACAAGTCATAGGGAACAGAAAAGGTTTATCGAAGTAGTTTAATCATAACAGTGGAAACAAACTTCTATATGTCATCTTGACTGAGCTTGTGGGGAGATGTGAGCATGGGGGAAGCTGGAGTGAGTGACAGAAATAGAAGCAATCTTGTTCAAGATGGAGTTTTAAATAGAGATGTGGCCTAACTAAAAACACTCATAACTTTACTTCTACACCACATAAGAATTTCGTATCAACTGCTAGTTTGTTAATTTGGTATATATATATCAGGTCTGAAGGTGCATATTAATAGTAATTATTGATGTACAAAAATATTAAATTCAACTACATTTCCAAATTGTGAAGATCTCAATAATGAACAAGCATTTGCAATGCAATAGGTCTCGCATTGACATGATTTCGAGCTATTGGCATTGTAAATGACAATGCCTTCTATTTATGTTTTGGGTTTTAAAACATGAATACAAGGCATTGGTATTTCCAATTCTAATAGCTTAAAATTGTACGGTTTGATAACTGGATTGAGGCCGGTGGACACCTGTACCTAGCGCTGGGACACCTCTAAGGAGGTCTCCCCACACCGCACTGATTAGAGGCATGATCCTCGTTCTAATTCCAGCTGAATTAGCCTCCCCATAACTTTAGACCAAAGTAATCCCATCAAATTCATACAGTACGTTCTTCCCCCATCCAACCAGCTCCTCTAACTTACTTTCCTGTCACTGGCTCCTACCTAGTTCTGGACGGTTCGGTTCGCTGCACGTCCTCCTGTTGCTGATTAGCTATCTTTCCCGAGCATGAATACAGTGTTGCTGATCGGCGTCTGCTGGACTCTGGAAGCGTGGCCCTTACGTGACTTGCTAACAAACTGGCCTCAGAAAGCACAACATGTGACTGGAAACCTGCGGAGCAACATGTGGGTGTCCCCAAGAGAGACTGCCTTCTAGGACAAGCAGGGAAGTGCATGTAAATCACCAAAGAAGAAAGCATCCAGTTACCATTAGAGGAAGTGCCCATTTGGTGAAAGAGGTTGACACGGGTCACCCTTTCTATCTGTCCCATATGTACCCCACTATCTGGTCATCCAGGCCCCATGAAGGAAGGGCTCAGGAACCCCCGTAGTCACACGTTTGTCAAGGTGCGTTCCTCTCCAGAAACCTGATCCCGTCTGCTCCTTCCTCCCACCTGGTGGTGTGTGAGGACATCTTGCCACATTTTTGTGTATTTACAGCTACTATGTTGAGTAGAACCATGAGGGATATATCATCAAAAAATAAAATCTCGGATAGCTCTTCTGTGTGAAAAGATGTTTTAAGGCCAGCTCGCCCATTTGGCCCACAGTCTCTAGTTCCCTACCATGGAGAAGTTCCAGTGGTGTGTGATTGTGGTCTCAGCACCTACACTAATACTGGTAGGGTAGATGCACAGCTAGTTTAACAGTGTTCTTCAATTTTATAGGTGCTACACAAATGACGTCGAGCGTCCCACGACGTCTATTGAACTATAACTCTATTGTGGAACCTGTGATCCACTGGTTCCATCCTTATGTGCACACAATCTTTCCTCTGTTTAGAAAGAGGATACAGTAGGCCTTTCAGTATTTATTCATACTATTTTTAAGTTGATTTTGAAAGGTATTCCATATTTGACATTTATCAATCTTTCATCAATTCCAACATGTGACAAAGTCCATTAAATACATCCAATGCATTTCGGGCCATTAATTGTGCCCTTCATCAGGGAAAAGACACTATAAAAATGAAACAAAAATGAACTTGCTGTCAGTGAATATCTATGTAGTACGTAAAACAATTGTATATATGGTGCTCTTGGGGGTGTGGGTTCGTGTGGGCAAGTGAAGAGTTTATGGTATCACCTTAAAAAAAAAAACCTGAATTCCGGTGTGTTTTCAAAGGAAGTATATCTGTGGTCTTACGTGTCACTGGGTGGATAAGGTTTCTGTAGGTAAAGAATATGGGGAAGCATGAATATTATCTGTCTCCATGTGAATCGCGGTTACACGATAATGGATTGTTTTAGCATTATTATTATTATTATTATTATTATAATTGCATTTGTTGAGCGCGCAGCTACCCGAAGGTTTCCCGGCGCTGTAGCAGACGGAAGATGGGAAGAAAAACATGGGCAAGGCAGTTACATGTTAAAAAGCCAGGTCTTAATACCTTTGCGGAATGCCATATAACAGACTTCCGAGCGCAGGGATTGGGGCATAGAGTTCCATAAAGAGGGGGCCAGAAAGGCGAACGAACGTCCGCCCATCTTGGCTCGCTTCACACGTGGAATTTGAAACTTATTTTGGGTGGACGATCTTAAAGTGCGAGATGGAACATAGTGCTGGACCAAGGAAGATAGATATTTCGGGGCCAGATCCATTTTAATACGGTGCATGATACAAAGAGCTTTGAATTTTATACGGCTCTCTATTCGTAGCCAATGCAGTTTGTGCAGATGGGTAGTGGCCGATGATCTAGCAGGTAGGTTACATATCAAGCGCACAGCCATATTCTGAACAACCTGAAGTTTCTTTAGTACCTCCTTACAGGCGCCCAGAAGTAGTACATTCCCGTAGTCCAACCGAGAGATAACAAGGGCTTGGACCACGGTTCTCAGGGTATCCACTGGGAGCATCCATGTGATTTTTCTAAGCCACCTGATGATGGTAGTACAGGTGGCAGAGACCTTTACCACATGTTGCTTCAATGACAACTGGTTGTCAAGCAGAACCCCGAGATTACGGGCAGAGTCTGAGGGGGTAGGTAAAGGGCCCATCTGACGAGGCCAATGTTGCGGGCCCCACAAAGGTGCATTGGGACCGAATAGGAGCAGCTCCGTTTTGTCCCCATTGAGCTTTAATTTATGTCTCTGCATCCAATTGGCAATCTGTTCCAAACCGGTCTGCAGAGAGGAGGAAGGCGAATGATTCTTGGTGGAAAGAGAGTAGACGATTTGAGTATCGTCAGCGTAAGAATATATTGTGAGACCCGCTTGCTCTGCCAAGAAAGCAAGCGGTCTCACATAGAGATTAAAGAAGAGGGGACTAAGAATAGACCCTTGGGGAACACCGTGAGGGGAAGAGTAGATAGAAGAAACCGAGGTAGCAGAAAAGACCTGGAAAGTGCGATTAGAAAGGAAACTAGCAATCCAGGCCAGGGCAGGGCCAACAATCCCCACGGATTGCAAGGTGGACAATAAGATGGAGTGGGAGACGGTGTCAAATGCGGCACTCAAGTCAAGTAAAATGAGTGCCACAGTCTCCCCATTGTCCACCTGTCTCCTGATGGTCTCAGACACGCCGAGAAGCGTAGTCTCCGTGGAGAAACCAGCCCTGAACCCAGACTGAGAGCAGTGAAGAAGGTGAGAAGATTCAACATAAGAAGTGAGAGAAGAATTCACGTGTTTTTCAAGAATTTTAGAATAACAGGAAAGGAGAGAGATAGGACGAAAGTTAGAGAGGTTATTAGAATCCGCATTGGCCTTCTTTAGCAATGGAACCACCATTGCATGTTTCCATTCGCTGGGAACTGAAGCCTCCTCCAGTGAGGCATAGAGACTAACCTGGCGAGTTGGATGAAAGGGTTTGTTGGGGTGTCTGCTCGGCATCAATTCTTTTCCGAACGCCTATACCGGCGTTCGGAAAAGATAATATTCATGCTTCCCCATATTTTTTACCTACAGAAACCTTATCGAGCCAGTGACACGTAAGACCACAGATATACTTCCTTTGAAAACACACGGGAATTCAGGTTTTTTTTTTTAAGGTGATACCATAAACTCTTCACTTGCCCACACGAACCCACACCCCCAAGAGCACCATATATACAATTGTTTTACGTACTACATAGATATTCACTGACAGCAAGTTCATTTTTGTTTCATTTTTATAGTGTCTTTTACCGGATGAAGGGCACAATTAATGGCCCGAAATGCATTGGATGAATTTAATGGACTTTGTCACATGTTGGAATTGATGAAAGATTGAAAAATGTCAAATATGGAATACCTTTCAAAATCAACCTAAAAATAGTTTGAATAAATACTGAAATGAAAGAAATGCCTACTGTATCCTCTTTCAAAACAGAGGAAAGATTGTGTGCACATAAGGATGGAACCAGTGGATCACAGGTTCCACAATAGAGTTATAGCTCAGCACCTACACAGCAGGAAGGAGAAGAGCAGGAGAGCGAATGGCAAGGAACAAGTACGTTATTTTCATTTATTTCAGTTGTCTGTACCTCCGTTTCCCCCTCCCCCAATCACCCCAGAGTCCTCCCCAGCCACTCTGCTGTGAGATAAGCCGCTACTGGTGTCTTTTGGCTAGTGCCAGAGAGAAAGGGGTATTTGTTCATAAAGCATAAATGCCCACTATGCTTGTTATCCAGGTTGTAAACATTTGCTGTTTTAAAGCACTCAGAGTCGGATGCTCTGTATGGACTTGTTTTCTTTGACGTGAACATTTACTGTTGTAAAGCACTCTGATACCGTCAGGCCTAGCTGGCGCTATATAAAACTCTCCAATAAATTAATATTTAAAAGGCGGAGGTACTCAGTACCAGACAGTACCTGCCATTTAAAGTACCGAGCGGCATCAAACCCTCTTGTCCAGCATCTGCCTAAAAAAATGCTGGGACACTAGTTAAAACAGTCAATCAACTCATGTTGAAATACGGGAAAGGGAATGGGGTTGATAGGGGCAAATGTTATACTTCAAATCTTCGTTGGGAGACATGTATGTAAGGGTGCGATGCTCCTGGGGAGGGAGTCAGTGGCACGCAGAGTGTGTCCCCCAGGAGATCAGAGCCTTGCTTCCTGTACAAACACTGACAGTCAACGGCCCTCCACATTTGTATGGGGGATGGAAAGGCTTGTTCTAGGTTTGATGGAATCTTGCATTGATGCAGCCCGTGATGCACCTGTTCTGTGTGTTTACTCGACAAACCTGGGAAAAGCTTTCGTTGCACAAAAGTTAATGACTTACTGATCTACTAAATGGAGATAAAACAGAAAAGCCCGACACCCTCCCTCCCGCCACTTCCCGGACACTAACATCATACATGCAAAGCTCGACGAATGAAACATATCCCAGGATGACTCGGACTCTAAACCTCGGAACTGTGTGGGCGGCACTTACACAGCGCTACGAGGCCTTAATAATGACAGGTTGAGTGCTAACAGATAACACACATTTGTCAATGACCATGCCGGTATAGTAGCAGGTCGTTGCTCAGTGCACACTCTGAATGCCGGATACTGGCGCAGTGAGATGCAGAAGTGCTCCACAATGAATGCGCAGACTGCCCTCTGGTAGATGCGGGGGCAATTGGTAAAATTGGCGCAGTTATTGCTAGCCTTGCTTCTCGTAAACAAAGGCTATAAGTACAGAGTGCATGTTTACGCCCCACTTGCAAGTTTTCAAAACACATAAATAAAAAGCATTGTCATTTCCAATGCGAATAGCTCAAACTATCGCAAAAGCGAGACCTACTGCATTGCAAATGCTTGTTATATATTATAATCAAGTTTTGCCACGTCTAAAGTGTGCAATCAATGTTTCAAGAAAGGCATCCAGAAATGGGACCGTCTCGCCAAAGCTAGGTCTTGTAATCCTAATCACTAGGCAAACGATTTCTTTATAATATTTGTAACCATCGCTATTCACCTGGAAGTCCGAATATCTTATGATAATGGGGCGGTCGGAGACAATCATAAAAAAAAAATAATAATAATTTTTAAAAAACCTGGTCACTAGGACTCCACTGTAAAATAGAATGCCACAGTTGCACTTCTGCACATCGTTCGTAAACAAATATTTTTCAGCTCATGCTTTAGTAACTTCCTTGAATAAATGACATACTTATACATGCAAACAAAATATACTTTTAGAGCAGTTTAGATGTACGAGTCGGGAAACCTCCTTATATCTATGTTGGTGCCTTCGACGAACCTCGGGAGCAGAATACGGTTCTGCGACCGAATCTCTGTCCCGTGGCCTGTTACTTTCCTAATTCAGTTCATACGTGACCACTCAGCCCACTCACCAGGGACTCTATTCAGCTCCCTGCCCTTTCACATTGCTTATCGCCTTGTGGCAGTTCTGTCACTTACCTGTCCAGCTCTTGGGGAAACTGGGTGGAGTTTGCAGAGGCGTTGGGCTCAAGACGACAAGCACGTCCCTTAGGCGCCTTCCTGACACAGTCACCGACTTGCTTGGCCCGAACTGAGATCGGCCAAAGCCGCCCCTTCTCCACAGATGGCTGCGCGACTTCCGCAACTTTGGCCCGGCTGGCAACAGGTGAGCAGGCCACTTCCCCAACCGTCCCGCGACAGCGAGTCGAGTCTCGTTTCCATGGCATCTGTTTTGCTTTTACATTCTTTTTACAACACGTCGTAAAACACTTTGTCGCCATCGTCGTGCAGGGAACGCCAGTTTTGCCTGGCTTTAGGATGGGAGCTGTCGAATACTTAGCCCACTTTCATGCTTGACAACATAGCCTTCTGCATTGTGACGCATCCACAGCGTGCTAAGTGAGCAGGGATCTTAAAGATAAGGCTGAGCACGATTAGGCGCATTAAGTGTATGTTGTACCCTCACGCAACATGGCTACTGTTCAAAATCTTTTTTTTTTAAGACATGCGTGGTATAGTGTCTTGGGATAGCCATGGGAGATACGTTGTCCGTCATCTGTTTCCTTCTGTCCTTGTCCATTGGAGAAAGCCATGGCGGGCGGTGTTACTCTGAGAAGAGTTCTGCGCTTCTAGGCGCTTTTTGATGTTCGAGTCGGTTCATGTCCTTCCACTAGGAAACATTCAAACAGCAGTGAGCTTCAGACCCAAGCCTCCCAGATTAAGGTGACGACTTAACATGATCTAGTCTAAAGGCTACCGAAAAAGAACCCAGTGAGTGGGGTCTGAGGGGGGATGTGTGCGCGCGTGTGTGTGCGAGTGTGTCTGTGTGTGCGCGTGTGTGTGTGCGCGTGTGTGTGTATGCGTGTGTGTGTATGCATGTGTGCGTGTATGCGTGTGTATGTATGCGTGCGTGTGTAAAAAAAGCCTGATGACTGGTGTGGAGGAGAGGGGGTGTGTGCGCGAGTGTCTGGGTGTGTGCGTGCGCGCGCGTGCGTGTGTCTCTGTGTGCTGTACGAGCTAGGGAAGACAGGAGATGGTGAACGCGCGCGCGACCTGATCCGATTACGGCAGGCGGCACGTGCACATCTCTTGTCTCCCTTAGCTCCTTGTAAGCAGAGCCGACCACAATAGGGCTCGCAGCGACATCGCTTCGCGATCGCCGCAGGTGCGAGACCTAAAAACCAGTGTACCCACAAGGTCAGGAAAGAGGTGCATTTAAGGAGCTGGGTGAATATCTCGGTAATTGAACGTATGCATATAGGGCATGGAAATCTGTACACTTATCTGATGCTATTGTTTTTAAAACAATTTTACTATGGCATGATAAAGTGCCTTTCCTTGGCTTATGCTAACTAGGCCTCAGCTTGGACTACACGCTAAAATGGTTGTCTCTCCCTGAACGTTCACTGTTTATTAATCCTGTTGCACACTGTCGAGCTAAATTATGTTTATTTTCATTGACATCCTACAAGAAAACTTTTTCAACATGGGCTTAGTAATGTTACAACCCCTCAAGGTCTCTTCCGCTAGCTCAATGTACTGCAATCATTCACAATAGTTTTTGCTGTTTTTGTAACTGGTTTGTTTCCAGACTAAATTAGCACAGAAGAGCTGAAGCAATTTTCATGTAGTGGGGCCTAGATGGTAAGGCAATATGACGTTTAATAAAAGCAAAGCTCAGATTGGCCGACATTGAAATTATTTTACTCACACCATGATGATTTTTCAGTTTTAGTTATGTAATATGAGAAGACTTCCTATATAAACCCTTGATTTTGGGTTTGAGCCAGAACTTTCCTGAGACATTTGCAATGCTTCTAGGGATACTGCTGATGTCTTGCTCATTTTGCTGCTCATTTTAGTCTCAGAAATTTTCTGATTCTGCTCATTATTCTCTATTGCCTTGTTACTGAGAGCCTTCATGGCAATTATCACTTATGATTTGTGTATTGTACCCTTTGAATGTTTGTAACAAATGTTTTTGAATTTTCGAATACTGCACTAGAATTATTACACTCATTGAGTCTGTCCTTATCCAACTGTATTTTTGATGTGTTCGGCTGTGCCTTGTCTCTGGACACACAGCTTCAAGGAATTGCGGTTTCATACCAACCACGACCCATCCAACACTGGGACTGCTATTGAGGTGTCTTCTTGGGGTGCAAGAATTTAGGGGTCCCACACCCACATATGCATAGCACAAAAAACTAGTGCTGAGTAGAGAACATTTTTAGAAGTATGTAAGTTGTGTGTGTCGGGCAGAACCAGAGTTAACACTTGCCAAAACGCATACAAAGCCTACACAGGCTACAACCCTCAGGAAAAGTCACGCAAAGTAAGCAACCAGACCAAATTGCTTTCAGAAATAGTCCAAGGTTGGAGCAGGTGCAAAATTTAGGCCTAACCTCTGACATCAGCACTATATGAAGGAGAAAAAGACGCATAGGTCACACAGGGAAACAAACACAGGGTCTACAATCCTGTGGCACAGTCAGCGCCTACGTCAACTCATCAGAAAAAGAAGATAGAAAAAGGAGAGTATCTTCATGCAGAGGGTCACACTCCTTGACCGGAGAGATGGGGCACATCATTAAATGTTACATAATAAACCAGGTGGTCAAGGCTTTGCTGAACATAACCGGACGTGAAGCCCACCTCTGCCAGGTCACATGCCATGCCAGCTCATTTCAAGCTCTTTGCAGTACTCCCCCCTAATTGGCTCTGGGTCATTTAACAGCCCATATACCAAAGTAGAAGGCATAACCCATAGTTCACTCTCTGTATTCTTGCCATCTGTCTTAGACAAAATCTTAAAAACCAGGCCCCAATAACTACAGTTCATAAATCCTGGACCTGTAAAGAGGAAGTAGAGCTTCTACCAGACAGCACTGCACTTGATTCAATTGAGTGTACCCATGTCACGTTTATCCCATCAGTAGCCCTTCTCACCCTCATTGGAAGCACAGACATACCTACTACCTATTAGTACTGTGCAAGCATTTGCAATGAAAGGTAGTGCTTCACCAATGTCAAGGCCAAGAAGCCTCGAAATGCATACAACTCCTACATCTTCCAGCATGCCACCATCAATCGCCAGTTAGACAGAGGGACATTTGGAGATGGGTTACAGTTTGGTAAGTGGATATGGAAAGTACATTTCTCACAGAAAATCCATGTTTTTTTCCTGTGATGCTATTGTGGGTAAATTAATTCTTCTTTCATGAAAACTCGTAGTTACATAGATTATCATGCATAGGACACTGCATGACAAAGTCCCTGTGACTTTATGAAGCATGAATTCATCAGGGATATTACCACTGTAAAGTGATGCAAAGGCAATTATTTCACCAGCATCAGTTTATAAAGAGGAAGAAATAATGGCAAATTAAACTCGCTATTGTGCTGGTGCCAACACACACTATGCAGGAGGAACTGGGAATCAACACAAATGGACAACATTGAAAGCATATACAGTGTAACAGCTTTAGTGGACGCAAACATGTCCAAGGAGGCAACGTCCATCTCAAATCTATTCACGTATACATATATGCCTTCACATAGATATGTAGGACTCTAGGTATAACACATGGGAAGGGTTGAGAAGATGTTTGGTTGCAAAACTGTCAGTAATCTAGGCTGATCTCTTTAAGCACCTGCTGAAAAGAAATCAATGTTGTACATTTTGGTGTGTGTGTGTGTGTGTGTGTGTGTGTGTGTGTGTGTGTGAGCTTACATAACTATGACAGTAAAACATGTGGTCCACATTGATGTTACATATCAAAGACATACATGTCATCTCCTGGTGGCCTGTCACACTAGGAACCTCTCCCACCCCATGGACTATGCATGTAACCTCGGCATCATACTGGACTCTTCGTTTATATTTAACCGCAAGATGAACGCGATATCCTCATTCTGCTTCCACACGCTCGGCCTGCTTTGAAGGACATTCAGATGGATCCCCATAGAATTCAGAAACATAGCCACCCATGCACACAACACCAGCAGACTCGACTACGGCAACGCACTCTATGCCGGCGTCACCCAGAAACAGCTAGGAGACTACAAAACGTTCAAAATGCTCTCGACATTGTCTGCCACAGCCACATAACACAACACCTCCAACAACTCCACTGGATCCCAGTCAACCAGAGAATCACCTTCAAGCTTCTCATACACGTCTAGAAAGCTCTCCATGACGTAGGACCAGCATATCTGTACCACCGCCTCTCATTCCACTTACGGGCCAGACAACTTTGCTCTGCCCAACTTGCCCTGGCCACTGTCTGAACTGGAGGAAGATCCTTCTTTTACCTCGCTGCCAAGACTTGGAACACCCTGCCCCTCCACCTCAGGCAAATCCCCGTTGCTGATCCAATTCAGGAAGGCTCTCAAGACCTGGCTCTTCGACTGAACCTCCATGCCCAGACGGATCAGCAGCCCCTCCTCCCCAGTGCATTGAGACCCTCAAGGATGAGTAACCGCGCTATACAAATGCCGATTGATTGATTAACAATGTTATGTCAAGACATGGCTCACAACTTACATACCTTGAAAACAAGGAGAGGGGCTCATAAAGTCTAAAGAAACAGAGCACCAAAATCAACAATATAGTTGTGAAGATTCCCTTTGAACTAGTATAATTTGGTAAACTCAAGACACCAACTATCATCACACTCAGTCAATACTATCACACTTGGAACAACTCCATTCAGGATACAACGGTCCTTATATTAAAAAAGTATTTTTTTATTATTAATGTATCAATGATAAGAATCACAGAATTAAATCATCACAATAAAATACAGAATAAAAACATTTCAAAGGGTAACACAGTACCCACCAAAGATTAACGCCTTAACCGCTGCGGCAATTCCGCCGCGGTGCGGGCGTTCTAGTGAGTGGGCGGTGCTGCGTCGGCCGTTGGCTGTTCGCAGCACTGGGGAGCACGGAAGGGGTTAAGAAACATTGAAAATACATGATTTCTACAATAGGCATCTCATAAATAAAGAAACAAAACCACATGGAAGGAGCAAATATAGGGCAGTCAAAAATGTGCCTTTACACAGTTAATTTGAAACTCAATGTAAACAAGGCAAAGGACAGTTAGCTCTGGTCTCAATGCTTCTTGTCCCAAGTCAAATTTAACACAACTTCCTGCGTCAAGGAGTTTCGGTGGGACTAAGTAGATAAGACCACCTTCTTCAGGAATAACAAAGATATTCCTTCCTTATTCTGTATCATTCAATGTATCTAGAATGAAACATGCCTTGTTTACATTGGTTTCAAATTAACAGTGTAAAGGCACATTTTTGACTGCCCTATATTTGCTCCTTCCATGTGGTTTTGTTTTTTAATTATGAGATGCCTATTGTAGAAATCGTGTATTTTCAATGTTTCCTAATCTTTCGTGGGTATCGTGTTACCCTTTGAAATGTTTTTATTCCGTATTTTATGGTGATGATTTAATTCTGTGCGTCTTATAATTGATACATTAATAATAAAAACTTCATGGTAATTTGCTCCCCCTATTAGCGAAATCGCTAATTTTTTTACTTTGTTGCATTGCATTTAAGGAATCTCAATTTGGGATTCCTCAAATGCAATCGCAATTTAAGGAATCTCAATTTAGAGATTCCTTAAATAGAGCTTTTTAGGGCTCGGCTAGTAACGCACTGAAAGCGCGTTCTCGCCGAGAACTATTGTCGGCGTCTCAGCAGTCTGAGACGCCCGAAGTGAGACAAGACCTGGCCGCGCGCAGCGTTTCCCCATAGGATAACGTTGTGCGCGCGGCCAGGTCTTGTCTCCACAGTGCTAATGCAGCCCGGATCGCGACACGCGCCTGCTGGAATGCAGGGGGAGTCTGCATACCAGCGCGTGGCGCGTGAGCTTGTTTTTGTAGTAGCAGCGTTGCCTTATTTTCAATGTTTTACTGCTCACTCTTCTCCAACAGGAGAGAGCATACCTTTATTTTGCTAACATTTGTCACAGAGCTCTGCCTTTCTATAAGACATGGAGAGATTCAGCTTCCTGCCTACATGCAGAGTGTGGACACGAGGCTCATAACACACTCATTATTTTCAGTTCGGACACTGTCAAAATTATAATCTGTCATCAGAGTATCGGCAGAAGTCAAAAGCTACAACTCTTAACCATAACTTGTGAATTTCATTGTTTTTTGGGGTTTAATTCATAACCATTGTTGTGCTTTAACTCTTAAAAAAAAAAGACTTTATATAATTTTCAAAATAATTATATACAAAAAAGTACCTTTAAATGGGTTAAGGCACATTAAATAGTGTTATCAGTGGAAGGTGAGCATTCAATGTTGTATAGTACAGAAACAGCATTCTGTCCTGCATTTCAGCTGTGGTTACAGATAGATAACAGTACAGCATTATCGTTGGAGTTCTGCAAGCATTTCATGTTGTTGTGAGGCTCGCATGTATTTACGGTGGTGTTGTTGTCCTGTGCTAGAAGGGAGTCCCGGAGTGACTGCCAGATATCCTTAGGTCTGGAGGTGGGAGGCTGGAGTGTAGAATAGATTTTGCTCATAGAAATGCAAGTGACTAAGCTTGTTATCCAAGCCTAAACTGTCGGGCTGATGTTGTTACTCCAATGTAGCACTATCTCCCATTTAGCGAGTAATAGTGCAATGGCCCGTGTCTGCGCACCAATTTTGAAATGTTTGCCACAAAGCCTAAAGAGCGTTAGGAAGGGGTCAGGGAGGAGTGCAATGTCAATCATCAGTGAGAGGTGTTCGAATATAGTGCTCCAATATTGACTAATATGTGGGCAGGACCATGTGAGGTGAGCAAAGTCAGCATCAGGTGGGTTACATTTCGGAAAGTTGGAGGATCTATCAGGGTCTATTTTGGCGATCGTGGTGGGGGTGACTTTGCCCTTTGCAAGAAATTAAAATGAAGCCGCTTATGTCGGTGATGTGGAGATATAAGTTTGGTGTGCTCACAGCAATAGTGCAATACTTTATCCAGCCGGCAGCCGCCGCATTATAAATAGGTCCAGTTGTGTGGCTTGTGTAAACCGTATAAAATCTGTTTGAGAGATGATATGATCATATACTTAATGCACAGACCCCGTGGAATCCCACCGGGGCCCCCTGTGCTGGCAGGATCTGCCATTACTAATCACAGGCCTCGGAAACCGTCGGATTTAGCAGTGGCACAATAACAAACAGCTGCGCAACGAAGACACGACAGTCAAACCACTGCCATGCACACACAGACACCACCACTGCCATGCACACACAGACACCACCACTGCCATGCACACACAGACACCACCACTCCCATGCACACACAGACACCACCACTCCCATGCACACACAGACACCACCACTGCCATGCACACACAGACACCACCACTCCGATGCACACACGGACACCACCACTGCCGTGCACACACGGACACCACCACTGCCATGCACACACAGACACCACCACTGCCATGCACACACAGACACCACCGTTGGCATACACACACAGACACCACCACTCCCATGCACACACAGACACCACCACTGCCATGCACACACAGACACCACCACTCCGATGCACACACGGACACCACCACTGCCGTGCACACACGGACACCACCACTGCCATGCACACACAGACACCACCACTGCCATGCACACACAGACACCACCATTGGCATACACACACAGACACCACCACTCCCATGCACACACGGACACCACCACTGCCGTGCACACACGGACACCACCACTGCCATGCACACATGGACACCACCACTCCCATGCACACACGGACACCACCACTCCCATGCAGACACGGACACCACCCGTGCTTAATTTGTAAAAAAAATAAATGCCAGGGCTTTCAGTTGTAAAAAATTAAGTGAAAGGGCACTCGTCAGGAGGCTACTGTAGTTTGCCATACACATTACGCAACTTTGAGCTATTGGCATTGTAAATGACAATGACTTTTATTTATGTTTCGGTTTTTAAAACATAAATAAAAGACCTTGTCATTTACAATGTCAAGACCTTAAACTCGCGTTCATTTACAATGCTAATAGCTCTAATTTTTGCAATGCCGAGACCGTTGCATTGTAAATGCTTGTTGCATTTGGGATGATGCATCCCAAATGCAAAAATACCGGTCGCAAAGGGGCAGATTCTGAGAATCTGCCCCTTTGCGACCAGATTTTCCTTTCATGCATCTTGGCCATTGTCTCATTTTTGGAATCCCCATTTTCAGTCGCTTTTACATGATGCTGAGAAGAATGTCATCCCAAAAGGCTGACTTAGTTCACTTTTGTAGAAGAAAGCTGTAATTGATCTGAATGATTTCTTACTTGAAGGAATTAAGATATTTGCTTGACAGTGACCTGGCAATAGCATTTACCAATTAGCACAAGGGTACAGTGACTGTAAAATATGCATTTTTATAATCTTGCAATGTAAACAAATCTTTCCAAAATGCATAAATGACAGTGGGGGCAATCACGATGTCGGGCTGACTAAACGGTGGGACTGGGAACCGCCAAACCTCAGGTCGGTGGTTCTGACCCCATTATAAGGATGAGACTACCTATAGGGTGGTCGGAAACATCCATTTTTAGGTCTCGCTGGCGTTGCAGCGCAAAGCGCTGCCGCCAACGAGACTTATAGCTGCCGTGTTTGCCTCCAAAGGAGACAGACCTGGAGACAGACCTGTGCACGAGCCGATTCTAGTATGGGCACGAGCTCAGGTCTGTGAACGCGCTTCTAGCTTTGCAGGGCCGCCACTAGCAGGAGCTGCAGGGGACGCTAACGTGCACGCTCACGGCGTCACGCTCATGCCCTCCCGCGTCTCTTAGGCTGTTCTCCACTCCAGGCCGACTTGTTCTTTTCTTACTGTGTGCTTCTTTTAATTGGCTTTTGGAGCAGTGTTTGAGTTTTGTTTTCTTTGGGCGGCATGTTCAGACAAGAAACGCGAATGGTCGCTTTGTTTGCCATGCCCCCACAAGCTTGTTTACTGAGAGTCAGCTTCTCAGTTTTTTTATGAATGCTTTTTATGAGGTTGCCCTGGAAATGCCGAGAGTAGACATGGTGGTTCGCTGACAGCTCCGTTGCTTCCCAGAGCACTGGCAACCCCTGACTGTGCTGAGCTGAGTGAGTGGAGCCTCATGCTCTCATCATGCCCGGCGGCCAGCAACAAGAAACGGAGAGAGGTGAGCCAGGCCGTGTTAAATTGTAGCTGCTCTTCCCGGCCACCAGCCGTCGCCGCAAAGTAAGTGTGCCTAGCCCCGTCCATCACCACCCCCTTTTGTACCGCTTTAGCCCTGGAGTAAGGCATACAATCATTCAGTTACCGGCGGGGTGTAATGCTGCTTAAATATATTTCCAAATGTGCTTGCTGCTGTGCTCTCACACACACAGCACACCCGCCGCCAAGGTCCACTCTCTTTTCTTTTTGTGCACTGTAGCACAGCCCGATAGCCCTTGCCCGCAGCCAGCATGGTGTCCACGCTTGGCAGGACAACCTGGTACCACCACTACCACATTAAATTCTGAGTTTCCATAATGAGATCTGGCATGCCCCTTCAGTGCCCTAGGATCTTGCACACCTAAGGCCGGTACTTCACTGAGCCCAGAGCACAGCCTAATGAAACAACAGTGATGTTGGTTTGCACTTGGTGTGTATGGTAAAGCCGGCCATCTTTGAACATCAGTATATCTATGCTTTAGCGAGGAGCTAATGTAATGTGCTGCATGGCTAAACACATACAGGGTCCCGGAGGCGAGACCTATTGGCTATGCCAATGCACTCCCAGGCTAGCCTTTGAGTGTGTGGTGGGAGGGCACATTTTTCTTATCGTGTGGACGCGATGGCAGCGTGTCACCGGGAGGATGAGCGGTTGACATTCTGGCATGCTAGTGCTCTGCGTGATGATGCCATTGCGGACAGGGGTGCAAGGTGTATTTTGATTCTGTCATTGTCCGGGGTGTGTTTAGGTGAGTGGGAAGTTAGAGACAATACAATATGGTGTATTTTATTATAATTCTTTTTCGCAAATTTACACTTGCGTTTGATGACGTTTCACGTTTGTAGTTTTGCGCACAGAGGAATAGTTAAGTCACTTGCCCAAAATCACACGATGTGAATAAGAATCCGAAATTTGTAAGGTAACCTTTTCATGCCACTCTGAGCAGCACCGTTATGCAAATGTCACTTTCAGTAACATATAGTTGGAGGGGGAGGGTGGAGGGGCGCGAGGCTGAGAGTCCCTATCCATTCTCCTGGTGTTAATACTGTTCAAAGGTCACCCGGATCATTTCCCCACTTGCCTTGTCCAAAGCATAAAAGATCAGGCCCCACACTGCAGCCTCAACGTTAGCACCCTGACCCAAAGGTGGCTTATACACTACTTGTTAGAAACCAAACACCGCCTTTCTCCTTACCTAAAATAGAAATGAAAGAACAGTAAGCTGTCCGCTGGTGCATGTATACCATGTCTTGAAGTGACCCCGTATTTCAAGTACCATTGACACCATGCGCTGCTGCCATGTCTGCCCTGTGGCGCCTCCGTTTATTTACTGTTACAAACCAGGCAGTGCTTTAAATGGACAGTGGGGGACCCGGCCTCCTGGCTTGGTCCTACCCCTCCCGCATGGCGGGCCCAGGACGACATCGGCCCTCCATCGAGCCACGGTCACCCCCTGAGCACTACCCGACACGAACTACCGACGAGAGCAACCACCCTAGCAAACCACGGCTCTCCCCCCTGGAACATGGCGTACCCTGCACGCCCCACCACTGCCGGTCCGGCTACCCCTCCGGATCACTCCTACAAGCCCGAATCCAGCTTGGGCCCATCACGTCCCGAGCACGTGGCCTCGCCCGACTCCATCTTGGGCCCATCACGTCCCGAGCCCGTGGCCTCGGCCCCGGTCCCAGCGAAGCTCCGACATCGAGGCACCAAGATCCCCCGGGTGGTAGAGTGGCCACTCAACTGATCCAAGAGGAGGGGAGTTTCATTGGCCCTCCAGCCGTCCCAGGACACCTGGTATCGATCGCCCTCCGGCCTCCCTGGGCGCTGGCTCTACCCCCCTGCTGGGTTTCTGGACACCACCATCCCGGCCCCTCTGACCCCCAGGCGCGAGGGTCCGGACATCAAAGGGCTCCAGTCCTTTATCTGGACCAACCCTGGAGTAGGACGCCAGTTGTATCCTGGAGTCAAGAGCCCTGCTGACGCTGTCGCGGCTGACCCGAGAAGAACTCATTACCCTGAAGCCTGAACCCATCTTTGGAGCCTGCTGGCGCTGCCGCGGTCCATCTTAGCTGAACCATCTTTGGAGCCTGCTGGCGCTGCCGCGGTCCATCTTAGCTGAACCATCTTTGGAGCCTGCTGGCGCTGCCGCGGCCCACCTTCGCCGAAACCACCTCGAGGCCTGCTGGCGCTGCCGCGGCCCCCTCTCCGTTAGAGACCATCTGTCGAGTCCTGCTGGCGCTGCCGCGACTCGACCTCTCGGAACCCCCCGGCTCGAGGATTGAGAGCTGTGCTCAGGGTATCCCATCCTTCACTAGTACTGAGACTGTCCCGCTACCCGGTCCCTTGTTTACGAGACTTTTCAGATCCCTCGATCTGCCTGTACATATCGCTGAAGACCAGCAACCTTTATCCTTGATAAAGCCTAAGAACTTATCCTCTTGTGTGGTGTCTATTTGTAGTGGTGTGGTTACTCTGCTGTACGATCTTAGGAGAGGACCCTCACCCAGGAGGCCTCTCGACAACGCTCGGCTACTTCTAGACGGAGGGGTGGACCTAGGGGTGGTCAGTCAGACATCTTCTGCCTCCCCCGGGATCGCATTTCTAACAGACATACATGTCCAATGACCTGTACTTTCTCATTTGGAATATCTGTGCATTCAATGAAGTGATATTAGGCCTGGAGGGTGTTGAAGCGGGTCGGTTGGTATTGCGCGCTATATAATGGTTATACATAAATGAAATTGATGTAGTCGGTTTCTTCGTTCCGTTCCTATCTCAGACGCCTCCTAGGCTGTCGAACGTTCTGTCCATTTTGGCATGTCCGCTCGAGGGACACTAGCACAAAGGGCCTCTGAAGGCTGTTTTGGGAAGTGCAAGATATTTGAGATTTAAATGTTGATTAGGCCCTAGTGGTTCGTCCCGTACTGTCCACAGTAACCTTTATGTCTGGTTACGAGGCAAAAAAAGTAATCTCTACTTCACATCTCACAATGTCATGGCAGGTGTCACAGTGTGCTTTCCTGTTTAATTCTTGCATTTGGAAATGTGCCCAGTCGGAGCACATTTGCAATGCAACAGGTCTCGCTTCTATGCAAGTGAGCTATTGGCATTGTAAATGACAGTGCTTTTTATTTACATTTTGGTTTTTAAAACATAAATAAAAGGCATTGTCATTTACAATACTAATAGCTCAAACTCTCGCAAATGCGGGACCTATTGCATTGCAAATGCTTGTTCAGTGGAAGCTTGTGCAGCACAAGCTTCCATTGAAAAATTGATGTTTTCAAACATCCCAGCACTGTGTGCTCCCTGCCAAATGGTGCAGGGCCAAATGCAGATGACCGGGGGAGGTGGAGTGGGCCCAGCTAGGGGTCCCCAATGTCACTTTTCGGATGCCTTTCCATGTCGGAAAGGTAGATATGAAATGGCTGTTGGAAACTGAAATCATAATCCTGAAGGCGGAGCTGCTGTCATTAAGGGATTATGCAGTCTTTCCAACTGACAAGCTTGTCGGAACCTTGTCAGAATCCCCCGCAGGTTTAATTCCAACACCGTCATCCTAATACGGCGGTCGGACTTTAAACCTACCATGTCGGGCGGAAAGCCTCTGACCACTGGTCGGAGGATTTCCGCCCAACATCGTAACCAGGCCCAGAGTGTAGTCACACGTTGAAATGGAAATATAGAAGGGCAGGTGTCCACTGTACAAGAGTATATTTTAGCTACTGAGAATTGTTGCTACTTTACTATTGAAGGTACTGTATCCTGCCCATCTAAAGCACTGTGTACTTGCACTACTGTGCTAAGTGAAGTTTACCCAGCTGAGCCTCAATCTTGAATTTTTACCTGCCCCTTTAGGATCTGTGTCTTTAGAATTTACATGGTATTTCTATAGCATGAACCTAGCTAAAAAGCAGCTGAGTGCTGCACAGGGTCAAATACATGCATAAAGTCAATGTGTGATACAAGAGGTAGCTGGGTTGTGGATGTTGTTATGTTAAGAATTCGTAGGTGTCATGGCGCTGTCTAAGAGGCAAGTTAGCTGCTGTTTAGATGTTAAATTGCAAGGTCTTCATCTCGTTCCTAAAAGATGATAGTGAATGGAATGCTCTGAGATGAGGTGGGGGACTGTTCCAAAGTTTGATCGTGTTGAGGACTATACTTCTGCCACCCAATGCAACGTTTTTAATTTGGGGACAGCTAAGAGATTGGCTTTGGCCGATCTGAGTTCTCAGTTCGGCTTTTATCGCTTAAAAGCTGACCTAAGAGAGTCATGCATTCCTTTGAAGGCCAAGCAGTGGGTTTTAAATTTTACAGGACTGCGCATGGGAAGCCAGTGAAGCTTGTGAAGCCCCTGTGTGATGGAGTGGAACTTGGGAAGCATTATAATCAATCTAGATGCAGCATTTTGAACTAACTGAAGGCATGTCATGGGTTAAATAAAGACTATTGCAGTAGTCCAACCTAGGAAGGGTTAGCACCGTGATTAAGACTTTCCTGTGACTATACGGGATAAATGGGAGAATTTTCGTGATCATTTTTAGGATATAGTAGGCTGAGGATGTTATAACTAAAATTTGCGCACTCATGTTAAGGCTGTCATCAATAATGACTCCTAAATTCTTAGCCTTGGTGACGGGAAGAGGAGGCTGGGGCAAATTGTCAGGCCACCAATTGGTGGACCATGTTGGGGAGAGGTTCCTGTACACAATGATCTCAGTTTTACCTGAATTAAGCTTAAGACAGTGCCCACTCATCCAGTCACTGACCGCTTTGATGTAATTTCTGCATCTTAGAGGGCCTGATAAACTGCTATTATCAACAGAGTATCATCAGCATAAGATGCTACCTCCAAATTGAAGTTTCTAATGAGAGGGGCCAGTTTGACTACATAAACATTTAAGAGTGTTAAGCTTAAGGATGACCCCTGAGGGACTCTGCATGGCAGGGCGAAAGGTGAGGAATTACATTTCTCTAATGCTACTGATTGTGATCTGTCACTGAGAAAGGAAGAGAGTAGATCAAGCCTGACCCCTTCACCCGTATATCCTCTAGACAGTTGATGAGTATTGTATGATCTCCAGTATCGAAGGTGGATTGGTCCAATAAGATCATAACCGCTGAACCTCTACTGTCTACTGCCTTCCTTATTTCTTCTGTTGCCTTGACCAGGGCGGTTTCAGTACTATGCCCTGGTCAAAAGCCATACTGGGAGGAGTCTGGAAGCTGATTTTCTAGAATGTATTTAGATAGTTGAGAATTCATTATCTTTTCACAAGTTTTTGTGGGGATGGGTAAACGTGCAATTGGACAGTAATTCAAGGTATCGTTAACATTTAAGTTGGATTTTTTTTACAGCGGAAGGATAGAGGCCTGTTTCTAGACAGAAGGGAAGGTACCAGTGGAGAGCATGGTGTTCAAAATGAGAGATAGGTTCCTTGCAATGATACCTGGGACCAATATCAAAATCTTTACCGGGCAGGGGTTATAAGGGGAACCTGATTTACTTTGAAAAAGTAAGAAACTCACTTGTTCTGGTGTGGTGGCAAAGAAATGAGTAATCTAACAGTCACTTAAAACCCTCCCCTTTGATGATTGTAAAGGTGGAAGGATACCACTATCAATGTCTTTAAAGATCCCATTTACCTTTTCTTTAAAGGCATTTGCAAGGGCATCGCAAAAGGAGTGACTGTCTGATGAGTTTGTCTCATTCGAAATGGTAGAGAGTTTCTAAACCAATTGAAATAGTTATTTTGAAGAATTGGAGGCACTATCTAATAATTGAGTGAAATACCAGCTTTTTGCATTCATGTGTGGTAAATAAATAAATAATACCTCTCTTTTTGCATGTATAAATGAATAACAGATAGCTCAATAAATAAGAGTCAAGATTCGAGGTAGTAGGAGTTTTGCAGGTTTAATACAGCATAAGGACAGGAACAGGACAACCTGCACAGGAATAGGATGGCAGGGCCCTGGCAGCGCTGCCAGGATCAGGGTCGGGACAAGGGAAGGCGACCCTTTAATAACAGTGCACGATCATATATACATAACGCAAACACATAGCATTACATTGCAATAGGCGTAGCAGTGGGTGGAGCAATAGGCGTGATGCGTAGCAGTCGCGAAAGATAAGGGTGAAAAGAGGTGTAACAGGGCGTATACACAGACATGTGATGCAAACGTAACAGAATATGTCATGAATGGGGCGGAAACCATGGAGGGGGCTACCTAAGGAGCCGGGACCTCTAACCTGATGGTGCGCGCAAACTGGCAATGACGTATCACTAGGAGAAGCTGGGGGCTATGAACTCTGTGCTAGGAGCAGAGACTGAAGTCTGGAGAGTCAGGGCGACATGTACCTAAACAGTATCTAGTATCTGATGTTTAGAGAACATGTTGATATAAACTAGAAGTCAGGAGGGGAAAGGCTAACAGACACTAAGACTGGACCATGCATTATTCTACATGTAGTGCGTGATGAAGAATATTAAATGACCATTAATACAGTATTTCTCTAACATGGGGCCGTAAAGGCTAGACAATGACGGAAACTATTGATGCAGTTCAGTAGCTTTAGGAATGCAGAGGAGGAGGACTGAACTGATAACTGGAATCATAACATACTCTTGGCAGACTCAGAGGCAGGGCCAAGCTGAACCGGGCACTGCGAGGCAGGAAGTAAGTGAAGGGCCGAGGATACAGGTGGGGGCTGTATCGCTCCTCAGCGAGGGCTTCAGGAGACAGGAGACAGGAGCTGAATCTGGTGTCCAGGCCCTTTTGAGGCCTAGAAACGGGGACTTTACAATGGAATAACGTGCACACTGAGAAACGTGGCAACGTAGCTTTACATAGGCCTGATATTCGTAGTATTCACGAGAACTGGAAACTGCCATACTAGAGGTGGACACAACTGTAATTGCGTCTTTAATCAAACATGGGGAATAACATATGCATATTAATCATGCACATATAACATATGATGGATGACATGTAGGGACACAGAACATGACAAAATTTACTTTTCCACATTCCCTCCTTGTCACTACGTTTCATCAGGAAACATCAATATTCATGATACCATCTATCATTTCATACAGTATCATTTGCTCGTCTCGAATTGTCTTGGAACTGGATTTAGAACGGGGCTTGGGACTAGGAATACAAGAGGTAGCACAAATGCCGCAAATCGCAGGGCCACATTGTATACAGAGGCAGCAGCTGAATATGATCGCTACTGCAATACCTAGAAAGGACAAGACTTTCCATCCCCAGGCGGAAATTATATTCCAGAACCAACCGGACCATGTCCAGGTGCCTGGATCTTGGTGTAACAGATGAGCAATTTTATGGAGTCTGGTTATAGCTGAATAGACAGACGGCGCGTTATTTGGAATGAAAATACAGCAACTAGATCCGATGACTCTACAGGCCCCGCCCCTATCGGCCAGTATGACGTCAAGGACGAGACGATTCTGTAAAACGACAAATCTCATAGCAGATTGCTCTTCGGTTAAGTTACCTAGAGCAGAGGCAGTCTCATTTACTACAGCTTCGAGGGTTCTGGTTAACCTACGGATCAGCTTACTATTCTGGATAGGTCCTATAAAGAAAAAGAAACCTCTGTTGAAATCTGTATACTGTTCTAGAGCAGTTTCAGTATAATCGACAATGGGGGACTCCCTTCTATGTCTAATGTGTACTAGATGTGTGTTTCTATGATAATCAGATGGGGCTAGGAAAACTGGTGGCAGTAGGAAGGCAATGTAACAGGTTCCCTCCCAATCGAGGGGCAGACGAACATATGCGGTCTGACCACAAATAAAATAAGAATGACGTGAAGCTTTGAAAATAGATTTCCCACTGTCACTATACTTGACAATAGTAGTACAATCACTATGTCCTACGTGTGTAGAACCATTATTTCGGACACATAATTCGCCTTTGACTGGTAGTACTGAAATAGCAGGTAAATCTGGAGTGGAATCAGACTGAACATTCAGGACCATGAAATTCGAAGAATAATTACCTAAATTGTACACTTCATTTTCTAGATCTAACCCGGTTCTGTGGGAGAGACCTTGCTTGTCTGGAAAACATGTACTGTTAAGAAAAAACATATCTGTTGAGGATGACATTAACGTGGACCATGCTCCACACGAACCATTATGTGAAAACGGATAAGGAAAGAGTGGCAGAACTCCCTTCGGTGTCTGGAAAGGGGGGAGTCGACCACACACCCAACAATTAGTGGCATTGCTGGTTTGGTGTGAATAATGTAGCATGCGGATAAAAGAATTATTTCGCATAGCGAGGCGGTAAGAGAGTTCATGAGGAGGTAGATCACTAAACGTGTGCTCTACTGTAGCATTAGAAGACGTATTTACATGAGAAACTGGGAAACACAGGTAAAATGCATAACTGGTGCAGGAAATCATAATGCTGAGAAATAATATGAAACATAGAAAAACGATACATCGGATTGAGTTTTGACTAACTCTCTCACTATGGGGGTCTATTTTATACATGTCAGAAACAGTCTAACCGTTTCACCTAGGGGAGGACTTAGACAATCAAACTGGCTGACTTATTTTACTAGACCGGAGTTTCAACTTATACTCCTGTTGCGGAGTTTTCTCTAACAGGGGAGGGTTTGTAGCAATGTCTTTTGCGGGACAGTCCTTGAGAACAATATTTTGGCAATCCTTCAAATCCTGGGAAATGTTCTTTGAGACGGGTTTCAGTCCATAAAACTTCTTTACGTGCGAAAGGTGCACCCAGCCTTTGCGACCCTCCAACTTCACGGCTGTACGGGTGGCGAGGAGGACCTGTCGGGGCTCCTTCCAGCGAGGCTCCAGCGGACTTGAGCGGTCAAAATTCCGGACAAGGACCATGGATCCTGGAACGATTTCATGCGGTGCCACCCCGGTGTTGTCTGGAAATGCGGCGGCAACCTGTGAACGACAAGAGTTGAGGGCAGACATCAAGGAAGCTAGGTAATCTGTCAGCATATTACTTGAAACATCGGTAATACTTCGGGGTCTTGGAGTACCCCACATGTTAGGGGGCGGCCGAAAACGACCTCATACGGGGACAGACCTGATCTGGAATGTGCGACCATGCGCATATAGAACAAAGCAACAGGCAGAGCTACTAGCCAGTCCACACCTTTCTCTTTACATACTTTGGCGATGCGAATTTTCAGGGTCTGGTTATGTCTCTCTACGAGACCTGCTGCTTCAGGATGGCGTACACAATGGAACTTCCACTGGTATCCTAACAAAAGGGAAACATGCTTCATCAACTCAGATGAGAATGGCTGGCCGTTGTCAGAATATACGACTCTAGGGAGTCCGTAACGGAGGAAGAACTCACGAACCAACTGCTTGGCAGTGGTCGCGGCTGTGTAATCTGGAACTGGATATGCTTCTGTCCACCTGGACAAGGCACATACAACTACAAGGACATACTTGAAACCTCGACATCGCTCCATCTGAATATAATCCATCTGGAGGACTTCAAAAGGGTGGTCAGGAGGCTGGAATCCACCTTGTTCCACCGGGACACTTTTACCTGGATTAAACTGACAACATATCATACAGGTACGGACTTTCTGCTTGGCTGCAGCTCGTAAATGCTTGTTGAACCAAATGTTCTGGATACTGTCTAGCATAGCTTTTTCTCCTAAATGTGCTGGACTATGTGCGGTATTGATAATGACTTGAACCATAGAGTCGGGGAGAAACCATGTGGCTCTACCCTTCGTTAACCATCCTTGATCTGTCTGGACCCCTCCTTGTTCGGACCATTTCTTGATTTCTTCGGGAGTAGCATGTAACTGGATATCTATGACATCTTGAGTAGGGTCCTTAACTGTCATATATGTAGTCGGATCTGGAGTATGTGTCTGTGTTGGGTTAACTGGAATGTCTGGAGTCTGTGCTGTAAGCTTGGCTGTGCGATCTGCTAGATCATTACCTTGGGAAATGGTATCAGTAACTTTCGTATGTGCTTTGCACTTCATGATAGCAATGGATGTCGGTAAATGTATGGCATCTAACAGAGCTTGAATAAGGAGACCATGCTGAATCTTGGTTCCATGAGAAGTCATGAAACCTCTCTCCTGCCAGAGCACTCCAAAGTCGTGTACGACTCCAAATGCGTAGCGCGAATCTGTGTAAACATTAACTTTCAGGGGGGCGTGGCCTTGAGGGCGAAGATGGTGGACGCGGCTCTTTAGAGCTCCCGCCAGCCCGTACCTGATCCGTCGCATTATCCTTGCCCCCGAGTCCGACTCCCGACCCAAACTTGCAGCGGAGGTGGAGTCCAGCGAGGGGTGCCCTCCGGTGCAAGAACCGGAGCACTGGCTACATCGGTGGCGGAGTTAGTGGTGGCGACGACCTGGGGCCTACACTAGCCGAGTGACGCCGGGGCCTCAATTTTGGTGATCCCCGGCCCGGGGCTCCGGGCTCGGCGGGCGGGGCCGGCGGTGCAGCCCGCGACCAGAGGCTTGATCCTGCAAGAGGAGCGGAGGTGCCAGAGGCTACCATATCCTGCATCTGGGGGGTGAGTGCAGCCCCCCAGACCCTGAGGGCGGACAGTACCTGCTGCGGGGCCCGGAGACCGGGGCCTAGATTTTGGTGCCTTGCGCATTGCGGCGCAGGGGCGGCTGGTGCTGCGGCCCCCCGGAGTGCGATCCTGCCTGCTCCTTGGCCTGAAGCCTTGGCGATTGTCTGCCTTCTGGTTGGCTGGGGGCCCCCCCTCTGTCCCGGACTTCTCTGGAGGTGGTGCCCGGCCTTGGAGTTGCTGGAGGGCCCTGGTTGCGTCGACGAGGTGAGCTGTTGGCCCGCTGCCGGGGGCTTGGACCTGCCTCGGGGCGAAGGTACCGGGGGTGGCCTTATCCTGCGACTGGGGGTGAGTGTGGCCTCCCGGACCCCTGGGGTGCCCCGGATTTGCCTGGAGGTGGTGCCTGACTTCGGGGTGGCTGGCGATCCCTCGGCTGAGACGACGGGGTGTACAGTCGGCCCGCTGGAGCCTGCTCCCCTGCTGGACGGTGGCCTAGCCCTGGGAGCTTTGCGTGTGCCCCCCCCCCCCCCCGCGGACGGACTGTGGCGGTCTGCTGGCCTGAGATTGGGTGCCACACTTGGTGGTGAATTGCGGCGCGGACAGCCCGGCTGTGAGGACAGGTGCCTGCCCTGGGGCTCCGGTCACCTGAGGAGAGTTTCACCATGACCCGAGGGGGGGGAGGGCCCGCCAAACAGGGCCCAATTGACAAATTTACTGGCCCGAGTGGGAGTCAGGGGGCGTCCGGTGGCCAGGGTTCGGGCCCCGACAACGCGGCGCTCATGGCGGCGATCACCCAGTCCAGGGACATGCTCGATGCCAAGATTGGGGCTGTTGGAGCGGACGTCACCCTGCTGCGCCAAGATCTGCGCAACGCCGTGGCTAGAATTACTGAGACCGAATCGAGGGTCTCTGTCGTGGAGGACGATGTTGGGACCCTGAAGCGGAAAGTGGCGGCGATGGAAAACATTCAACGTGGTCTGGCGCTTAGGGTCGAGGATGCCGAAGGGCGGGCGCGCAGAAACAACCTACGCTTCGTGGGTTTTCCGGAGGGGTGCGAGAAGGGCAATATGGAACGGTTCCTGACTCAGTGGCTGGAGAGTTGGCTCCCCCCGGAGGCCCTGTCCCGCTGTTTCGTGATCGAACGCGCCCACAGGGCTCTGACGCAGAAGCCGCCGGAGGGTGAGAGGCCCAGACCTGTGATCGCCAAACTCTTGAACTTTCATGACAAGGACACCATTCTGCGGGAAGCGAGGGCCAAAGACTCTCTTCTGTTTGAAAATCAAAAAATTATGATCTTCCCGGACTATACTAGGCTCGTGCAACAACAGCGGCACTCCTTTCTAGCCGCTAAGGCGAAACTCCGGGGCCTAAAGATCCAGTACTCCTTACTCTATCCGGCTCGCCTACGGGTGATCTTTCAATCTCGTACCCATTTCTTCGACACCCCGGAGGCCGTGTTCAAATGGACGGATGAGACGGTGAGAATCAGACCGCACGATCAGCCTGGATTGAACCCGGGACGTTCACGGGAGCCGTCGCAAGATCGGGGGGACCAGGCTGCCAGGCCCCGAAGGGATAGGAAGTCACGATCGCGGAAACGGACCGCTTCCCGAGGTGGATCTCCTTCTGCTGCGCCTACTGACTCTGATCACTCTGGAAGAGGCCGCTGACAGCCAGTGGGGACATAGGCCCGTATTGGTCTACCATGATTCCCGGCTGAGTGGACATGCTCCGCGGGGTCCCATTTTACCGCCTGGCTTTGCAACTGTTCGTTGATCATGAGGGGGTACTGGGAGTGGGGGCTCGGGGGTTGCATGTTAGGGGCTGTTGTTCTCCTACGACTGTAGGAGGTTTGGGGGGGGAGGGGTGTGATTACTGTTCTGGGGGAGTTGGGATCCATTGGTATGGATGGCTCGGGGCTCTCTGTTCTGGACCCTGGGTCACCCATGCCGCGACAGGTACTTCATGGTTCCTTGAGGTATAGGGTGGGGGGCGGTGGGGTGTGGGTGGCTGGAGACAAGGCCACTAAGTTGGGACTGTACTTTGATCTGGACTATGCTGACGTTCTATTGTTGGTTGGCCCTGAGGTTTGGGGTGAGACGAGGGTTGCTCGTTGGGTTTTGTTGGGGTTCTGGGACGGGAGGGTGGGACTGCACGTGTGTTTTGCTGTATTGTTCTTTACTGTGTGTGATGGGTGGCAATGGCGAGGACGCCCTGTTGATCTAGTCCCGCTGGATTATGGCTGATGGGACTCATAGACTCCCCGGGGAGTCATTGCGGGTGGTCACGTGGAATGTCAGGGGGTTGCTTGACAAGATCAAGCGTGGTGCTGTGTTGCGTTGGGGGAAGCGTGAGAGTGCTGACATATTATTGCTCCAGGAAACGCACATGATGGGTTCGAAAGTGTTGGGCCTGCAGAGGTTTGGCTACCACCAGGTGTTCCATGCTGGTTTTTCCCGGGGATCTAGGGGTGTGGCCATTTTGATTCATCGCAGGGTGGCATACGTCCATGAGGAACAGTGGGTTGACCCGCAGGGTCGGTTTATCTTTGTCAAGGGCATGGTGGGTGCTGAAACTGTGGTCTTTGGGAGTGTCTATGCCCCCCCCCCCCTGCAGTGGGCCCTGGCTGAGCGACTCTTCACTGTGTGGGAGGACATCCCTGATTCCTTGGCGATGGTTGGTGGTGATTGGAACGATGTGATGGATGCGAGTGTGGACCGCTGGCGGCGCCGGGATGTGCTGGACGTTGCCCCTCCCTCTGCTCGCACTAGATTGCATGCTATGGCTGAGGGACTGGGTTGGTCGGATACCTGGAGGCATATGCATCCTGCAGCTCGTGAATATACCTATGTCTCTGCTGTGCATGGCTCCTACTCGAGGTTGGACTGTGTGTTTGTGCCCAGGGGCTGCTTGTGTAGAGTGAAAAGTGCTGATATTCTGCCTAGGGGTCTGTCCGATCACTCCCCGGTCTCGGTTAGGGTGGAACTCTGCCGAACGCGCCAACCGTTTCGATGGCGGATGTCCTCATGGCATCTGCAGCAGCCGGCCTACGTGACGCATTTACGGGAGGCGCTGGACTTCTACTGGCGGGAGAACCTTGTGGGGGACGTGGATGCTGGGGTGGTGTGGGAGGCCATGAAGCCCACTATCCGTGGAGTGGACATTGCGTGGTGCGCCGCGGCGCGTCGGAAACGGCGGGAACTGATCATAGACGCGGCTACAAGGGTGGAAACGTTGGCAGGGCAGAACCGCGCGGGGGGAGACGACGCCGGGTTGCGATTGCTTCTCCAGGCTCAACAGTCCTATGCGTCTGTCCTGCTTGATGAGGCTAGACAGGCGTGGCTGGCCACACGTAGTAGAATATACCAGTGGGGGGACAAGTCGTGCACGATGCTTCATAGACTCTGCCAACGCCATCTTCAGCCGCTTGTGCTGCCGGGGCTCACGTCTGCTGACGGTGAGGTCATTACCGATCCAATTGAACTGGCGGCGAGTTTTGCCGCTTACTATGCTGCCCAATACGCCCCATGCGGCCGCCTGTCCGCTGATGAGGTGGTTAAATTTATTGAGGACCTGCCCCCCAAGGCAGTGTCTGACGAAACCAGGACAGCCCTGGATGTGCCCCTTTCAGCTGAGGAACTGGGCGATGCCCTGGGACAGCTTAATACTGGGAAAGCCCCTGGCCCAAGTGGTTACCCGAGTGAGTTCTTCAAAAAGTTTCATGTACAGCTGGGGCCCCATTATCACCGTGCGCTTGAGACTGCACGTGAGCAGGGCACACTGCCCCGGGACTGGAGGCACGCCGAAATAGTGGTCTTTCAGAAGCCGGGTAGACCCCCGGAGAGGCACGACTCCTACCGCCCCATTTCGTTGCTCAATATTGAGGCTAAAGTGCTGGCTAAGGCTCTAGCGAATCGCTTGTCCCCACATATAACAGATCTTGTGCATCCGGATCAGGCCGGGTTCATGCCTCATAGGGCGACGCGGCACAACATCAGACGCGCGCAGGCGGCGATTGATGCAATGGGAGCCACAGGGGAGCAGGCGGCCTTATTGCTGGCTGACATCAATAGGGCCTTTGACTCTGTCAGTTGGATGTACCTGTTTGCACTCTTGCCCCGGCTCAATCTCGGCCCGGTCTTCCTGTCCTATATTAAACTATTGTACACCGACAATACGGCCTCGGTGCGGGTTGCGGGGGCGGTATCGGAGACGTTTCCAATTGGTCGAGGGACCAGGCAGGGATGCCCACTCTCCCCCTATTTGTTTGCTCTCCTTATGGAGCCGCTGGCTGCCTGGGTCCGTATAGATGCGCAAATGCGGGGGTTTGTGTGGAGCGTCAGTTTAACTGATAGAATTGCGCTTTACGCGGACGATGTCCTTTTCTTTCTTACCGACCTGCGGCGATCGGGACCGCGCGTCCTGGAAATCATGCAAGTCTTTGGGGAGGTCTCCGGTCTCTATTTGAATCTGCGTAAATCCACCCTTTGGGTGCTGGATGGCGGTGATGTGACAGATCCCTGGACGCTGGGGCTTCAGGTGGCTACACGTGGCCTGAAATACTTGGGAGTGTTCCTGTCGAACTCGGCGGACGTTGCGTGGGAGCGCAATGTAGTGCCGGTTTGGGATCGGGTGCAGTCGGATGTCAAGACTTGGTCTCGAATGCCACTCTCTATATTTGGCAGGTCCGCTATTTTTAAGATGGTGGCCCTCCCGCGTCTCCTCTACCAGTTGCAGAATCATCCCTATCCAATTGCACCCCGGTGGTTCCGACAAGTCAACTCGGTTTTAGGCCGTTTTCTATGGGCGGGGGGGACGGCCAGAGTGGCTCTCCGTACATGCTTCTTGTCCACCTATTGCGGGGGCCTAGCCACCTCGGATCTCTTATCCTATTACCAAGCCGCTCATCTGCTTATCCTGAACGACTGGTGGTATGGTGACAGAGCGGATCCGGCCTATGCCCTGGAGCGCTCCTTGATGGGTGACAACACGCTCCACACGGTTCTCTACTCGGCCCGCGTGCGGCGGGATCTGCCGAGGGTGACGTGCCTTGTTTTTGCGGTGTGGAGGCAGGCCTTGCGCCGCATGGGCTGGTGGGGTTGCCTGACCGCTGAGACGCCGCTTTGGCATAATGGCCTCTTGCCCGAGCTTTCGGCCCTGACAGGATTCGACGGATGGGATGCGATCGGGATTTCGCGACTGGGTAATGTGATGTCCGGTACGACTCTCAAGTCCTTTCAGGCACTTAGCGCTGAGTTTGATATGCCCCAGTCCCAATTTTTCCGATATTTGCAACTTCGCCATGCGCTGATGCCCAGCATTGTCACCTTAGCTTCCCTTCCAGAGTTTAGTCCCATTGAGGCAAAGGTCTTTATGGGTGATTTGGGTGATAAGAAAGTCTCTCGCATCTATCAGACTTTGGTCACTCATTGCTCCTCCACCCTTCTTTCGTTGAAGACGGCTTGGGAAGCTGACGTTGGCCCCCTTGACGAGGATGACTGGAGGGAGACTCTGGAGTCCCCTAAAGGTGCGGCCATTGCCATGCGGCTTAGGCTAATCCAGTTCAAGATTCTCCATAGGGCCTACTTCACCCGTGAACGACTGTGGAAGGCTGGCTTGATTGAGTCCCCTGAATGTTTGCGCTGCGGGAATGCAGTGGGCGATTTGCTTCATACGATGTGGTCGTGCCCGAGGCTGGTGGGGTTCTGGAGGGGTGTATGGGGCTGTTTGTCGGAAGTGTTGTGTTGGACTCTTCCTCGTACCCATCGCCTAGGCCTCCTACACGTCTTGGAGGGGGTTGGTGGAAACATATACAAACGGCATCTCCTGCTCCTGGGTCTAGTGGTGGCCAAGAGGGACCTGGCCCGAGCGTGGAAGGATGTGAGGGCTCCCCCCCTGTGTGCGTGGAGGGCCGGATTGGACTTTTGCATGGGCCTGGAACGGCCGGTATTTGAGGCGCGCGGTTGCCCCCGCAAACATTTCAAGATCTGGAAGAGGTGGGCTGAGTATAGGGGGCTGACACTTGACCCTCCAGCGGAACTGGAGGAAGATCCCTAGAAGTCTGTTATTGGCGAGTCCTTGCATTTTGCCACGAATCCTATCTCATGTTGAAACGTGCAGCAGTTGTTACACGCGTGCGAGGGGTGGGGTGGGACACAGGGGTGGGGTTGGGAGGAGTGGGTAGTTGGGGTTTTTGAGGATGGGGGAAGGCATCGTGCTGTTAATGTTTATCTATCTTTCATGACTGACTGGTTGGTCACTTGGTCCTGTGCTGTCATGCTATCATGATGTTTGGTGGTGTTCTCCTGACTGTGGGGAGCCACGCATATTACTTGCCCGATCCTGCCAATAAATAAAAAAAATTTGTTGTGAAAAAAAAAACATTAACTTTCAGGTTCTTGGCGTGTATGCAGGCTTGAGTCAGAGCAACTAGCTCTGCTGCTTGAGCGGACAGGGTGTCAATACGGTGTGTTTCAATAACTTCGGTGTCGGTAGTCACTGCATACGCGGCGACTAGTTCTCCTGTACTTGTTCTCATACATGAACCATCCACATAAAGTGTCAGGTCGGGATCTGGTAACGGAATATCTGTCAGATCTTGTCTTGGCTTTGTCGTAATGTTAACTACTTCCACACAGTCATGTGTGGCAGAATTCGAAGTAACTGATGGTAACAATGTAGCAGGATTTAAAACGTTGCAGCGTCTGATTTCTATGTGTGGCTGGAACAGTGTCAATTCATAACCTGTTAAACGTGCAATTGTCAAGTGCTGAGTCTGTGTTCGGTTTAAAAGAACTTCCACGGAGTGTGGAACTTGTACTGTCAGGGAGTGTCCTAAGACTATGGAATCACTTTGTCTGATAGCTAGTGCTGTGGCTGCAACTGACTTAAGGCACACAGGCAGAGCCTGGGCTACCGGATCTAATGTGCTCGAAAAATAAGCACATGGCTTGTATTGTCCTGCTTGATCTTGTGTGAGAACAGATAATGCTGTACCTTCACGTTCTGTGACGAAAAGTGTAAAAGGCTTACTGTAGTTCGGTGTAGCAAGAACTGGAGCTTGACATAGGGCTTTCTTTAACTCATTGAAACTGAATGTATGTTCAGATGTCCAAGGGAGGACAGTCGATACGGCTGCCTCCTGTGTCGTTAACTGTATCAGTGGCTTGGCTAGAAATGCATACTGAGGAATCCATTGTCGGCAATAAGAAGTAAGGCCAATAAAGGCACGTACCTCCTTCTGGGTCTTGGGCTGAGGAAGACTCGCTATTAACTGGATACGGTCAGGTGTCAACTGCCTACCCCTCTTGGACAGTAAGTGTCCCAAGTAGACCACTTGCTGGACACAGAATTGAAGCTTAGAAGGGGACACCTTGTGCCCCATCTCGGCAAGGAAATACAATACTGTAAGTGATGCTCGCTCGCAAGCACGTTCAGAACGGGCTGTGATCAGGAGGTCATCGACATACTGGAGCAGGGCAGTGTCAGTTGGCATGTGAATGTTGTCTAGTTGTCTCTTAAGTGCTTGACTGTAAATACTAGGACTTTCTGTGAAACCTTGAGGAGCTCGTGTGAACATATAGCTCCTTCCATTTAAACAAAATCCGAAAAGGAACTGGCTGTCTGGATGAATGGGAACACTGAAAAATGCGTTCTTGAGGTCGATTACAGTGAAAAATGAGGCTTCGGAATCAATGGCTGTCAATAGGGAAGAGATATCTGGGACAACTGGGTACTGGGGAATAATACATTTATTAAGTTCTCGTAGGTCAATCACTAATCGATATACTGGGGGTACATTTGGATCAGTACGTTTCATGACTGGAATGATCGGAGAATTGCATACATTGGAGTCAGTTTCTACAACTACTCCTTGAGCGATGAGCTCGTCAATAATTTTGGATAAGGCTGCTACAGCCTCAGGTGGCAATCTATACTGTCTGATTCGTGGTAACACTACACCTGACTTGAGAGTCACACGATGGGGTGTGATTTGCATGTAACCTACATCAGTTGGACCTTGCGCCCATAAATGCTGCGGAACATTAGACAATCTGGGATCAAAATCTCGTAATACATAGTGACCCTTGAAGTCACGTAGGAACAGACGTATTCCCTCTGGGGAACAGCATATAACTGCACCTAATTCTTTCAGTGTTTTAATGCCTAATAGATTTTCTGGACATGACTTAGTAAGTAACAGATCGATAGTACGGGACAATGGACCTACTTCTAGAGTAACTGGCTTTGATATTTCATTTACGATAGGTTTTCCTGAAAATCCAAGGGAAACATTTCTTGAGCCTGAGAGCGGAGCCCCTGGAACTTCGGCGTGGCTAATTGTGGTCCTACTTGCCCCTGTATCAATCAAAAACTTTCTGTCTTTCCCTAATACTTGACTATGAACATAGGGACCTTCTTGATCTACAGGTATCTCGATGAGAGGCAAGCCTACCTCCCTCTCTAGGCTGTTTCATGAGTACTGTTGGTACTCTGGATACTCAGACTGTGCATACTGGTACATCTGCTGTGTAACGTGCTGTGTTGCAGCGATAGGCTGCGGAGCTGTAACTGTCTGTTGTGTATTCTGTGGCTGAGGAGTCTGTGAAACTTGTTCTTGTCTAGGCGGACGTGGTCTTTCTTTAGTCTTACCGGTAGCTATGTTATGTTTCAGAACTGCACACTCGTTTATAAAATGACCTGGCTGTTTACAATAATTGCAGTTCCCTTTAACGGGAGCTGCAGGATGACTGGCTTGATTCGGACCCCTCTTCTGACTGTCTTGAGGAACAGATTGTGCAACTAGTACTTTCATTTTCGTGTCTTTCATACGTTTTCTTTCGTGTTCTTGTTCTTCTCTGATTCTATTCTGGTGGTATTGGAGCATCTGTAACATCTGGGACGGGGTATTAGCTTGCCAGGTACTTTCGACTTTCAAAACTCGATTTTTAATTGGTGGACTTGAATTCTCGACTAATTTAGTAACAAAAAGATGAGGGTATGACTCACTACTTGTCTTGAGACCACTGTTGATGCTAAAACATTTCTCAAATCTAGAATAAAAATCACTAATGTCTTCATCTTGTTTCTGTTTACAGGCTGAGATTGCATCCCAGTCTTCTTTTCTAGTTGTCAATAATCTGGGTAAAACTTGTATTAATAATTCTGGTAATTCTTTACATTTCGCTCCAAGACCGGTACCTGGTACTCGTGCCTTGTCTTCGGCTTCTAGAACTGCCCAATCGATCTTTTTCTCTCCCACCTCCCATTCTTTTTCCTTGAGCTTTTCATACACCCCTGCGGGCAGCAGAACCTTTAACATTTTAATTATATCTGGATACGTGTATTCTCCCATACGGAGCATGTCTTTTAATTCTCGGTGGAACCCTGCTGGATCTTTATCATGACAGGGAATTAATTTCTTCATCTCTAGGAGTTCCATCTTTGTAATCGGAGTGTAAACAAACACTCGTTCTAGTTCGCCACCCGTTCCTCTAACTGGGTGGACTTCTCGTAACGGATTCTGTCTCTCCATGTAAAATGGTTTACTTTCTGGGGGTGAGACATGAACAAAATGCGGATTCAAAAACGTTCTATATTTGTGACGCTGTTCTAGAACGACACTAATTAAATCGGTACCTAAACCTTTCCATCTATACTGGAGTAACTCGTTCAGGATATCATGTAACGGGCCTGGATCAGAGTGCTGACCCTCATACAATGTAATGAGGTGCTGGATCATATACATACCCGCCAGTCGTTGCTCGGCTGGGGGCATTTTCAGAAACATTTGTGCCACTATTTCGTCTGGAAAAGTGGTAGAATCAGTAATCCATCGGACTGCTGATCGGACTAGTTCTTGTTCATGCATGGTACTCAACTCACTGTAACCGATTCGTGATTTCAGAATGTGATCGGTAGCTTGGAATACTTGTTCTAGAGAACCTTGTTCTGGTGCTGGATGATAGAAAGTAGACTTGTGTTCTAGGCGTAAATGGCGATCTGGAAATCTAGATTTTCCTACATACGCTATTCTGTCGGGATTCTCGTCCTCTACCTCTTCAGTATCAGAGTTACTTTCTTTCTCGCTTACTTGTGCTGCTTTACGTTGATCGTGTAACCTTATTATTTCTTTACGAATTTTCTTGTACATACTTTCCATAGCACTGATGGTTCTGTGCTTACCCTCGGCTATATTATCACTCCACTTTGTCAGGGTTCTCATTTCGGCTTGATCTTTGGACGGGTAATCTTGTTCTCTTATTAGACAATTGATCAGAAACTTTAATATCATGAGCTGGGTCTCAGCTTTCCTTTGAGACATGGCCTCGCCAATGCTTTCTGGATCATCCCCTGTACGGATGAAACGATATATTCTGTCTAGATCTTCTTTCATATTCGGTAGGGTGACTAGATACTCGGCCACCCTTCTTACACGTAATGAATATAAAACCATATTATCCTCTCCTGGGACTGGATCATAGCCGCATTCATTAAGGGCTTTTCTTATTTCTGCTACAGACTGATGTCTGGGCGTACGCTGTGACGCTTGTGCATGTAATTCGGTTGACGTTAAACGCTTATGTGGCGGCGGGGTCTGAGGAGGACCTCCCCCTGCGGCCCCTAAACTAGAGTCGTCTACTGATGCTCTTCGTCCTGGCAGAGTGGGAAATGGAAATGTAGGCTGGACTTGTATGGCGGGCTGGACCGGGGGTACCGTAACAGGTACCCCGGTGTCTGGAGGAGCGGGAAGTGCCTGATTTACAGGGACTGGCGGAGCGTGAACAGGATTTGCATATTCTGGGACTGTGTCGTCCAAATAGGACGAGATGAAAATATCAGCTGCGGTCGGTTTGTGACGTAACTTAGTCGGAACTAATGGTGGCGGGAAATTACTGGATGCCTCCGGGGTCGCTTTTGGCAAGCCCTCGGCAAGGAGAGGATACATACCCTTAATAAGGGCATTCCTCTGTCTCTCTGATTGTTCAGTTCTAATTCGTTCACCTATCTCGATTAATTCTTTTTCTTGTGCTCGTTCTGAGGATTCTCTACTTAATTCTGACTTTCTGATTTCTTTTTCGGTTCTTTTATGAGCTTCTTTGCGCCATAACTCGATGGCATCTTTCTGTGACTGTCTGGCTTTCTTTTTCCATAATGCTTCTTCTACTCTCATGATGCACTCGGCATCCCATGTACCCGATACGGGCCATCTATACTTTTCTTCTAACTGTTTGGTATAATCTACCCATAAATCTAGATATAATATGGCACTTATACCATGCTTCTGATACATAAAATGACCTGGACTGTCCCTAGGCGGAACTGGAACTGCTTCTTCTAACAAACCCTTTCTAGTTTTTAACTGACGTAATCTCGAAAAGAGAGACATTGTAAACTTGAATCGGAACACAATACAATAGACGAGGAACAATAACAATTGGGAGAACAATTCAGGCATACCACGACATTGGAAATACATTGAACAACATCATAACATAACAGTTCGGACAGAATATTACCTGGAATACTGAGAACAGAAACACAAGAATTTCTCGAGAACGGAACAGACTAGAGTTACTGGATGCACTGCTGAAACAGTACGGAACATACCGGTCCCATAAAGGGACGCATCAAGACCCGTATCCACCTAGGTGAACACTTAGTTTGTGGGTCTGTGTACCACCAACCCACGGACCAGAGTCAATTTAGATTGATCCTGTCTAGATACTACCCCAGCGACGGTACTCACCGGGCAGCAAGAACGGAAGGCCTCGGATCGGACTGGACTGCTACGACGACGGACGACGAACTTCGGACTTCAGTTACGGGTGGACCTCCGGATACCTCGGACCTTGGACTCTCGGCTTGGGCTCTGGTCGGGACTCGCCGCGTTCCTCCACCGTCTCGTCTGGATGCTGGACCGCCTCCTCCGTCTCCTCCGTGGGCCTGAGGGATACTTGAAGCAGAAATATCTGCCGGTGCGCAGAAGAGTTCCGTCACGACTGCAGAGGGTCAGGGGGTCGGCGTGGCTTCACCGACGCGTGGGGAAAGGGCAAGTCCCTGTTCGGGCGCCATTATGTGGTAAATAAATAAATAATACCTCTCTTTTTGCATGTATAAATGAATAACAGATAGCTCAATAAATAAGAGTCAAGATTCGAGGTAGTAGGAGTTTTGCAGGTTTAATACAGCATAAGGACAGGAACAGGACAACCTGCACAGGAATAGGATGGCAGGGCCCTGGCAGCGCTGCCAGGATCAGGGTCGGGACAAGGGAAGGCGACCCTTTAATAACAGTGCACGATCATATATACATAACGCAAACACATAGCATTACATTGCAATAGGCGTAGCAGTGGGTGGAGCAATAGGCGTGATGCGTAGCAGTCGCGAAAGATAAGGGTGAAAAGAGGTGTAACAGGGCGTATACACAGACATGTGATGCAAACGTAACAGAATATGTCATGAATGGGGCGGAAACCATGGAGGGGGCTACCTAAGGAGCCGGGACCTCTAACCTGATGGTGCGCGCAAACTGGCAATGACGTATCACTAGGAGAAGCTGGGGGCTATGAACTCTGTGCTAGGAGCAGAGACTGAAGTCTGGAGAGTCAGGGCGACATGTACCTAAACAGTATCTAGTATCTGATGTTTAGAGAACATGTTGATATAAACTAGAAGTCAGGAGGGGAAAGGCTAACAGACACTAAGACTGGACCATGCATTATTCTACATGTAGTGCGTGATGAAGAATATTAAATGACCATTAATACAGTATTTCTCTAACATGGGGCCGTAAAGGCTAGACAATGACGGAAACTATTGATGCAGTTCAGTAGCTTTAGGAATGCAGAGGAGGAGGACTGAACTGATAACTGGAATCATAACATACTCTTGGCAGACTCAGAGGCAGGGCCAAGCTGAACCGGGCACTGCGAGGCAGGAAGTAAGTGAAGGGTCGAGGATACAGGTGGGGGCTGTATCGCTCCTCAGCGAGGGCTTCAGGAGACAGGAGACAGGAGCTGAATCTGGTGTCCAGGCCCTTTTGAGGCCTAGAAATGGGGACTTTACAATGGAATAACGTGCACACTGAGAAACGTGGCAACGTAGCTTTACATAGGCCTGATATTCGTAGTATTCACGAGAACTGGAAACTGCCATACTAGAGGTGGACACAACTGTAATTGCGTCTTTAATCAAACATGGGGAATAACATATGCATATTAATCATGCACATATAACATATGATGGATGACATGTAGGGACACAGAACATGACAAAATTTACTTTTCCACACATGATAAGATCTTTGTATGTGCCTAGTGCCCTCTTATAAGCCGGTTTCATCTGTTCATCATAATTTCTTCTCCAATTCCTTTCCTGCCTTCTGCCTGCTTGTTTTTGAGGCTTCAGGGCTTCTGTGAACCAAGGGGCCGTCGGTTCCTTCCGAAATGAGCGCTGATTTTTAGTGGGCACTAGCTCCCTGAATGAGTCCATCAACCAGTCGGAGTAGCACGTCGCGGGGGATTCAGCTTCTTCGAGTAAAGGGGGATAATGTTCACCTAAGGACTGTGCTAAACTGACAGGATCTAATTTACTCTAATCTTTGTAACTGATGATAGCAGGTGTATTGAGCAAGTCGGTCTGGTCTCTCAAATTTTCCATGGAAAACGTTATGACCAAATGATCTGACCAGACCACAGGAAAGATATTTTGAATTTTTAAAGAAGGATCTTTGATGAAGAGGCCTTCCAGCGTGTGACCGGCTGAGTGCATAGCCTCCTTAACCAACTGATTCAATCCTAAGGATTCTGCGATATCTAGTCGATTAGCTGTGTTCTTATCTTTCTGGGCTTCCAAATAGAAGTTAAAGTCTCCGAGAATGGTGAACTGGTTTAAAAGGAGGCTATTCTCTGCTAGTACTTGACAGATAACTGAAAATTCATTGCAGTAGATTAGCGCCAAACCACCACCTCTTTTGATTAATCTATCCTGCCTGAAAAGGGCATAGTCCTTAGGGACTGCATTTGCAAAGTCGGGGCTACAAGCATTATCTCCCCAGGGCTCAGTAATAAAAAGTCAGTCCAGGTGCAACCTTTCTATCAGGTCTCCGATCTCAATTTTATGTTTAGGAAGAGACCGGGCATTAACTAAGGCCTATTTAAATATTTTAGGGTTTTTCCATGTTGCCTACCGTTCTAGAAGGGCAAATAGAAGAACTGGGTTCCATTCCTGTCCTCAGAGTAGGACTCAAATATTGACAATCACACGCTGAACATATCTGCGGTTTTAGATCCGAAAGGAGCATCAAATCCAGTCGGGGACAGTTATTAGTTGAAGAGGGGCGGAGGGATAGCGATTGCACCTGATCTATGCTCAGGGAGCAAGGGGTCCTGGCCCTGGACCTGATTCAGGCACTGAGGGGGATTGTCTTAGACGTGCCATCGGCGCGCAATCGGCATGCCCGCTGGGCGCGTCCGCTGCACGTCTGGCTAATTTTGCTAATTTTATTGCTGGCCGGAGGCGTCATGTGATCATCCCACCGGAAGTAGTAAGGAAGGTGAGAGGGAGAGGGACTGCTCCCCTCTGCAACAAATGGCTAGCCCGCAGCGGACCGGAGGAACAGAACCAAACAAAAATAACCAGGCGCTGCCAATGTAGTGAGCGAATTTAAAACTGTTTAAAAGTTTAAATGATTCTTAATGGTATTGCAATGAACAACGAGTTTAAAAACAGAAAAGTGCCACTTACTTCAATAGCCAGCACTGCCTAGGAGGAATGCCTATTCCACACTACACCCGCTGCGCGTCCATCTCAGCAAGTGATTTTTATTGCTGGCCGGAGGTGCCTGTTAACTTCCCACCTGAAGTAGAAAGGAAGGGGGGAGGGACTGCTCCCCTCCGCAACAAACGCCTAGACCCAGGCAGACCGGTGGAGCAGTACCAAACAAAAATAACCAGAAGCTGCCAATGAAGTGAGTGAATTTAAAACTATTTAAAGGTTTAAAAGGTTCTTAACGGTATTGCAGTGAACAACTAGTTTAAAAGAAGAAAAGTGCTGTTTACTTCAATAGTAAGCACTGCTTTGGAGGAATGCCTCCTCCACATTACAACCTGGATGGTTAATGCATTGTGATGTAGTGTTCTTTAAACAGGCGAGTCTTCAACTCTTTCCTAAATCTGAAGTGTTGGGGTGGTCCTGATGGATATGGGGATGTTGTTCCAGATACTAACTGCATAGATGGAAAAGACAGCTTCCTTGCTTTTCCTTTTTAACACTTAGTCTACAGTCTGATGGCTTCCTAACTACAGGTGTGCTGAGAACCACCAAAGATGGTGAGCTTGTCTGCAAAATAAGCAGGGGTGCTGATCATGATGGCACTGTACATTATAAAACTCGTTTTGAAGATGCAGCAGCAATGGGAGCAAATGGAGTTCCACAAGGATGGGGTGATGTGATCTTATTTCTTCTGGCCTTGGATTAGACTTGTGGCATGTTCGACGCCCTTAATGGTAGCCAGTGTGGAGTCTGTAGGGTCATGGAGCAGGGCGTTGCCACCATCCAGATGCAAGAGAATGAGGGCTTGAACAGTAGTCTGAAGTCTTTCTGGAACACCAATTTAACGAACATCCACTTCTTAGTGACATAGAAGAATAACATATATTTTAAACAAAAACAATTACAACCTTGGAGACTAGGAAACTAAGAGCAATGCATAAGGTTTAAAAACATGAGATAACAGTGATTTCAAAATAAGCACAGTTTATTCATACATAAAATTTGATAAAAATTACATAAAAACACAATAAATTTGGGAACACAGAGAATATAACAAGGGGATGAATCAAACCATAAATACTTCTAATCAAATTCATACACCTAACAACAGGAAATACACAAAAGATCCTAAATCAAAAGTTGATAGTATTATTCCCTTCAATTCAACGCGTTTCGACGGACATTTAACCTATCGCCGTCTTCATCAGGAAATATAGTCTGTATTCCCAAGCAATCTTGTATATTAAGCACGTCACCCACGTGAGGCGAACAGTTGCTATTAGCGCGGACGGTATGCCCTCTCTCCGTAGGGCTGCAGAGAAATATAACTCCGCAAATTAAAGCCGGTTTTATCGATGTATGTTTTACTGAACAGCGCGTAAAAGTCGTCACTGAACACCGGTGTTTTCTAGCTCATGTAGGGTAATGATAATGGGCTGGGAGCCCATTGAATTATGGAAAACTAGCTGAGATCTAAGATATGTACCGCGAGTACTCTGGATGTTTATACGTTAGATAGAGATTATCCGCCGAATCATTATCTATTTTAAATTTGAAGGCGTGTCCGAATCTTGGATTTTAATTTGCGGAGTTATATATTTGTTTAAAATATATGTTATTCTTCTATGTCACTAAGAAGTGGATGTTCGTTAAATTGATTTACCTAAAGGGAATTTTTCTTGACATAAAGTCGTTTGTTGGTACCCTATCCCTTTGGGTTTGGGTCCCTCTCTCTTTTATTAGAGTCTTTCTGGAACAAACGGTCCCCTGTTCTTCAAAAGAAAGAGATGGTACCAGGACATCTGTTATTAGGCAGCGTTTTCCTTGAAGGTGAGGTTAGTGTCCAAGGTGCATCCAAGTAACTTAGCATTCAGTGAAATCTGGGGTTCGAAATCCACAAGGTACCTGTCATTGACCAAATTTGTACTGATGGTTGTTTGTTATTCATGGCAAATAACCTGAATTTTCTCTTAGGCAGTTACTACGATTGCGGGCGGACATTAGTCCGCCCGCCATCGTTGTGGTACTGGGACCGAACGCTGGTAAGGCGGCGGTCCCGCGATGTGTATTAGGATGTGCCCACCACTATGGTGGGCCCATCCAGGGCCCTGATCATTGCGGACGGTGCTTCTGGCTGCAGCACCGTTCACAATGGAACAAAGTCACGTAGTGCATTTTCATGTACAATGAGGCAGGCACCACACAGTGTCTGCCAGCTTGTGCATAGAAATCAAGAGGGTACTATGGGTAAGCCCTCAGAGCCCAGCATCCGCGGGCCTTTACATGGCGGCTACACTGCCTTGGTAAGGCTGGCTGCTGGCTGCTGATCTGGCAGGCGGTGTGTGTGTTTTACTGTTCACCCTGTGTTGGAAGGGTATGCCCAGACATGGGTCCCGTGCTCACTACGCCACTGGAGTCAAGCTATCCTGGCTGATGAAGGCTAATAGCCAGAAACCGGTCCTAGGATGCTTGATTCCAGTCCAGGGAAGACATGGCTTGCCAGTTCGATCTGGACTGTTCCCATGAGGCACAGGTTCAAGACTGATTTGCATATGGCCATGTCTGAACTGGGGTGGCTTGGTGAGCAAAATAACGATGGATTAAACCCAGATCTGTGACTGGAGGTGAATGTTTTGCCATTGTGCAACATTCCGTCCATCATCTTGTGTGTTTTGCTGTTCACCCTATGTGGGAAGGGTATGCCCAGACGTGGGTCCCGTGCTCACTACGCCACTGGAGTCAAGCTATCCGGGCTGATAGCCAGAAACCGGTCCTAGGATGCTTGATTCCGGTCCAGGGAAGACATGGCTTGGCAGATCGGTCTGGACAGTTCCCATGAGGCACAGGGTCAAGACTGATTTGCATATGGCCATGCCTGAACCGGGGTGGCTTGGTGAGCAAAATAACGATGGATTAAACCCAGATCTGTGACTGCGGGTGAATGTTTTGCCATTGTGCAACATTCCGTCCATCATCTTGTGTGTTTTGCTGTTCACCCTATGTGGGAAGGGTATGCCCAGTCGTGGGTCCTGTGCTCACTACGCCACTGGAGTCAAGCTAGCCTGGCTGATGAAGGCTGATGGCCAGAAACCGGTACTAGGATGCTTGATTCCAGTCCAGGGAAGACATACTGTGGCCGTTCAGTCTGGACTGTTCCCATGAGGCACAGGGTCAAGACTGATTTGCATATGGCCATGTCTGAACTGGGGTGGCTTGGTGAGCAAAATAACGATGGCTTAAACCCAGATCTGTGACTGGGGGTGAATGTTTTGCCATTGTGCAACATTCCGTCCATCATCTTGGGTGTTTTGCTGTTCACCCTATGTGGGAAGGGTATGCCCAGACGTGGGTCCCGTGCTCACTACGCCACTGGAGTCAAGCTATCCTGGCTGATGAAGGTTGATAGCCAGAATTCGGTCCTAGGATGCTTGATTCCGGTCCAGGGAAGACATGGCTTGGCAGTTCGGTCTGGACTGTTCCCATGAGGCACAGGGTCAAGACTGATTTGCATATGGCCATGTCTGAACTGGGGTGGCTTAGTGAGCAAAATAACGATGGATTAAACCCAAATCTGTGACTGGTGGTGAATGGTTTGCCATTGTGCAACATTCCGTCCATCATCTTGTGTGTTAGGCGGTGCCTGCACCACCGCCATTACAACCATGTTGACCGCTCAGCCAGGCAAAGGTGGCGATTGCCATGGTGGTAGCGTGGAGGGCAGGTCTGTGTGACCGCCGCGGTCACAATGTGATTCCTCCCGCCATCCTAATGTGGCAGGGAGAAATGTGAGTCAGATGGCAGAGGGACTGCCACCGCCGGCTCGGCAGTGGCGGTCCCTTCGCCATCGTAATGAGGCCCACAGTTAGGTTCGCTATTGTAATGCAGGCTTAAAGAACAGAATGCAGCATGACAGTTTCATCACAGTTTTTGTGTTTTTGACAAATACACCCCCTTGGAGTCAAGTGTTCCAAAGAGCTCCCTGCAGGAATACAATGGAACAATTGAAAAAATATTCATTTTTATTGCACGTATGTCACTTAGGGTGCCCCATGCTTTTTTATGTTTATTACCAGAATTTATTGGCATTTAGTATATCAATACTTCACATACTGTACAGTCTGAGCAATGCTTACAGTATTCACAGTGCATTGCTGGTGCATTAAATTCAAACACCCCAACTAGCACCCCCTTCCTAGGTTGCCCCATACTTAATGTCAAGGCAGAAGATTCAACGATTACATCATCACATCTAGGTTCTCATGTTCATAATGTTTAAGGAGAGCCTTGCTACCCACTATCAACAAATTAACTGTAATAAATTATACTGATCTAAAATGTAAGACTCGTTCCTCCTGTGTGAGAGGCTTAGAGGCGATGCTGTTGACACGGCCAAAGGATTAGTCTTTTAGATCACAATAATAGTATATTTTGAGAACTTCGATTAAGTTTAAATAAATGTGTTAAGAAAGACAGCGAGTTTATTGAGGAAAAAAAACAACTTTCAAATAATACAAAGTGTAAAATTATTTTGTCGTGAAGCACTAAATGAAGTCACCTGGCAATAACAACATTATACGAAATATCGTTTGTTCATTGTGTTCGACACTTGACTAAACAGCATCTTCATCTGCTCTAATGCAGTGCAAAGGGATGTCCCAATGGACAAGAGACCTAACAAAGGGGTTCCCATTATTATTTGCTCTAGTTGGGGCGGGGTAAGATTACCAATATGTGCAGTTCCGTCTTTGCCCTATTGTCCATTAACATAGACCCCCCCCCCCTTTTTTTAAGGTCTTGCATGCGCTGCATAGGAGGACCTTTAGCCGTCGCTCTGCTGTTTTTGGATGCACATACTCGTGCTTGTGGTGGCATCCACCTTGCGGGAGCTAGCAGGGGCGCGCCACAAGTACGAGTATGTGCTTTCAAAAAGAGCAGACTGCGTGGCTTGGATGGCAACGAAGGCAGTCGCCTGAGTTCGAGAGCTCCGCGACCCCGGGGAGAAGAACGGCGAGACAACCAGCGATAGCCCTCGGTCCCACACACGGAACGGACGGGAGCGTGTGCGAACGTGAGGTGCAGCGAAGCTGAGGAGCTGTAGTGAGCGACACGAAGATAAAGGCACTAAAAAGCCTTTTTTTGAAGGAGCGCAGGCAGCGAGAGCCCAAGATGGCGGGGCAATAAAAAAAAAAAAAAAAAAAAAAACGGACAAGAAGGCGCCACAGCACGGAGAAATCCGCAAGACGGGACACAAGTGGAGGTCCGGCAAGGGAGCGAGAGGTAGCGGAGGCGCCAAAGAGCAAGGAGGCTGCGAGCGCACTGAGAGGATACAGAGGAGCGCAAAGGCAGAACGGTGGCGGCCATCTTACTTCACCCTGGAGCACAACTAGAAGCACAACACGGAGGTGGAGAAGCAGCTCAGCAGGTATCCCCCCCCGAGTAGAAAAGCGGCCGTGCGCCAGCACAAAAGCGAGTCAGCGGAGCAAGCGCCCATCCAGAGAGGGAGGCGCAGCGAAGCGGGAGTGAGGCGGAAAGCGGGGCGCTAGTGCTTGGAGGGGAAGAGGGGAAGAGGCACCAGTACTGGCAAAGTACTTGCACGAGCACCAGTACGAGCAACGAGCTACAACCCCCCCCCAGGGAGCACAAAGCGAAGCAGCGCCGGGCTAAGCTCACGCCCCAGCAAACGTGAAGCGGACGATCTCAGAGAGAAAAGAGCCGGAAAACAAAGGTAGCGGCCATCTTGGAAGGGGCGACAGGCACAGCGCGGCGCGGCTGCCAAGCAAAAGAAGGAGAGAAACGCAGAAGCACCGTCACCCCCCCCACAAGGGCTTCGTTGGTGCCAGGGTCCATCAGGGAGTACCAGTGGGGTGGCCAGCGAGCAAAGCGTGGCTGTCCTGAAGGGAGGCGAGGAAGGCGAGAAAGGCGGCGGCCATCTTGAGAGGGGCGATCCAATAATAGCGCAAGCACACAACAACACGAGATCGGGGGTGCAGACTGGCAAGTATGCAAGGTAGTGCAACCCAATGACACTCGGGGGGCCCGCTGCGAATGCAAATGCATGCGCTGATCAACAGCCACCAAATAGGCAGAACAAAGGCCACACAAGAAGACGAACATAGTGGCGGCCACTTTTGAGAGGAGGAGCAGCACAACAGCAGCACAACAGACAACAGGCAACCCCACAGTGGAGATAAAAGGCGAGCACAACAAGGCGGCAGGAAAAAAAAAAATCGACAGGGTCGGCAGAAACCGGGCACAATTACCCTCGGCGCCTCTCAGCCACAAGTGCAGTAACAAGCTAGAGAGCGACCCAGCACCTGACCACATCGACGCAGCCACAGTACGGAGCATACCTAGCCACATCCTAGGAGCAGGGTTGGCACAGTGAAGTGAGCGAAACACAGGGGAGACACAGCCAAACGAGCAGAGACAAAGAAGTGGGAACGCGTCACCAAACCAGGGTCCAGCACCTGACCCAGAGCGGTAGCCCTGGCGTCCGGGAAAACCAGGACAAGGTCTATAAGGTGGCCAAGCAGGTTCACTTTTGGCAGCGAGGCGAAAGCGGGCACGGTTGCGACTGCCAAAACCACCCCACCAAAGGAAGCACAATATAACCTGCAGAAGAAAGAGAGACTGTCCATACACCAAGAAAGAAGAGGCCTGGAGACAATGAACAGCGATAATAAAAAAATTAGGAAGGACCTGGAATCACCGATCAAAATGAAAAATCTGCAAAGCTCAGAGTCTGCGATGGACCAGCTCGTTAAAAAAATAACGGAAGCCAACGACCTAGCAAAGGCCACAAAGATCTCAATGGACAATGTCCAGCTAGAGCTCACAGCCATACGAGCAGACCAGAACAAAACGGCAAGCAGAGTAGCGGAGACAGAAAGAAGGATCAGCGACATAGAAGACAAGTCAGGCATCATGGACAAAGACATCTGCTATATCTCCAAAGTCTCCAGTGAGCTGCAGAAAAGGCTCGCAGAGCAAGAAGACAAAAACCGAAGGGGGAACATCAGGATTCTAGGCATACCAGAAGATGAGGAAGAAGCTTCGGGCTCATGCGCAGCAATGCTCGAAACGCTGATACCCAAGCTGACAGGCATAAATTTCGAAAGAGCCTTGGAGATCGACAAGGCTTACAGGATCCCTTCCACAAAACAACCGCACATGAAAGGGCCTAGAACGATCATCTGCAAACCCCTTAGGTCGAGCCACACTGATGCAATCTTCACTTTTGCCCGAAGAGGGCAAACCCCCATCTGGAAAGGAAAGAAGATAATTTTTACCCAAGACCTCTCAAGGAGCACAGTGGAAGCACGGAAAGGTTTCCTCGCGCTGAGAGACACTATGAAGAGAGCAAAGATAACGTTCAGCTTTGTCGGCCCAGCAAGAATGAGGATAACAGACGGGCAGGACACACGTACGTTCGACGACCCAGCAGAGCTACGCAGATACCTCAGGAAGCCAGAATTGGAGGAGATGGAACAAACAACGCCAGGTACAGCAAAAAGAAGAGCGTCATCAGATGGCTCAGAGACGGAAGAGAAAGGGGCAGCGGGCGGCAAATGACACGGCGGGGAATGACACTGTAAAGCGGAATGCGAACAACAACTACCTCAAGGAAAGGACCAAAGGTGCCAGAGCAGAACTACCTCAACAATGGGATTTTGGACATGTGTAGAGACACTGAACTGCCCTACCCTGTTAAACACAGCGAATCATGGACAACCACACAGAAAGAATACCAGGGGTTTGAACATCTGACAACCATATCCTTTGCCTAAAAGCGCAGCACGGGGGCAAGAAGGGGGCGGGGACATTACTGACTTTTAAGGAACCGGGGAAGCGGAGGGCGGGAACCGTTGCTGTCGCACGTTTACAGTACGTTGACAGGGGGGAGGGGGGGCGGAGGGGGGGAGGGGGTCGGGAGGGAGGCCCTGCTGCATGGACAATCAGAGCCTGGCGGATGTACATTTCTTTCTTTCTCTTCTCTCTCCTCTTTCCCATACCCACATACACCACCCTATCCCATCCAACACCCCAGGGGGGGGCTCATGTGTGGTGGCTGCCACCAAGCAAGAATAGAGCAATGGGAAGATATTCAACTGGTGCACGTAGGCACAGCGACACAAACAGCACACCATGATGGCTCCCGACAATAGTAGCCAAGCACAGATAGCCTCAGACATAAAGATAGTGTCACTTAACGTCAAAGGGCTAAACCACCCCGTCAAACGAAGGAAAACACTAGACTACCTATACAAACTGAAGGCAGACATATACGTCCTGCAAGAAACTAGAGTGTCCACAGAGGACGCAAACAGGTTGAAAGCCAGCTGGATAAGCGAAGTACTGTGCTCACCAGCAGTCAACAAAAAGGGAGGGGTCATCACTCTAATCAGTAAGAAAGGGAAGTTCCAGGTCAACGATAACACAACAGACACCATGGGAAGGAGGCTGATCACATCAATCAACAGAGGCGACGAGAGGGTGCACATAGCCAATATATACGGGCCAAACACGGGGGACAAAAACTTTTGGGAGGAGCTAGAAACTGAACTTAGCAAGGTCCCTCTGGGCGAACTTCTAATCGTGGCAGGAGACATGAACCAGGCGATGGACAACGCCACGGACAGTCACCCAGACAGACCTAGTCATGACTCACAAGAACAGAACATACTTAAAAACCTATGCGCCAAACTCTCACTAGCGGACCCATGGCGGCTACAATACCCAAGCGCCAGAGAATACACTTTCTACTCGCACCCGCACAACTCATACAGCAGGATAGACTACATACTCATGTCCAACACACACACACCTGACTGACACGACGGAAATAGGACCCATCACAATTTCAGACCACGCACACGTATCCCTCTCCCTGAGTGGCAAGCATAACGAAACACCGAGCAGGAGATGGCGCCTTAACAGCGACATACTCGAAAACCCTGCCAACATCACCGAAATAGAAGAAGCGATCAAAGAATATCTCCAATTTAACGATACAGCTGACACAGGGGCGGCGACACTATGGGATGCGCTTAAAGCAACAATAAGAGGGAAACTCAAACATCAAGGCACGCATGAACAGGAGCAGAAACAAGAGAATTAAAGACCTAGAGGAGCAGATCAAGGGGTTAGAAAGGAACCACACGGCCAACCTAACAGATAGGAACACACTCACAACGCTAACAAAGAAAAAATATGAGCTAAACAGAATCCTAAGCGAGAGAGCATCCACGTGGATCAACAAATACAAATCCATAAACTTATGCTCGGCCAATAAGGCGGGGAAGGCCTTAGCTGGCTACCTGAAAGCCAAACAAAGGCAGCACTGCATAGCCACAATAACAGACGCAGACAACAAAACACACACAGCGAATAAGCATATCCTCGAAACATTCAGGAAGTTCTACAAAGAACTATACACAGCGGACACATCGCTAGATGCGGACGGCGGGGCAAGCCTGCTAGAGAGCCTGGACCTGCCCAGTATAAGCCACGAACAAAGAGAGGCCCTAGACCAAGACATAACCAAAGCGGAGGTTGAGAGGGCCATAGCCTCACTAAAACCTAACAAGGCCCCAGGACCGGATGGCTTCACAGCCACCTTCTATAAACAATTCCAACCGCTACTCAAGGACACACTTGTCAGAGTATTCCGAGCATGCGCAGAAAACGGCAATATGACAGACTCAATGGCGGAGGCAAACATTATTGTCATCCCCAAAGAAGGGAAGGACCCACAATTCCCTCAGAACTATAGGCCAATCTCTCTAATTAACGTGGACTGCAAAATCTATGCAAAAGTCATGGCTGCCAGACTAAATGCACTTCTCCCCGCACTCATACACAAATCTCAGGTGGGCTACCTGGAAAACAGACTATCGCAAGATAACACCAGACTGCTATGCCACCTAATCAACCGCACGGCCAACAGCGCGGAAAAGGCGGTCATGATCGCATTGGACGCGGAAAAAGCTTTCGACAGAGTCTCATGGCCCTTCCTCAACCAATGCATGCTCAAGTTTGGACTAGGCGAGAAGTACAGGGGTATGGTCATGTCCCTGTACAAGAACCCCCGAGCGCGAGTGGTGGTTAACGCAGCCACATCAGACACACTCATACTAGAGAGAGGGACAAGACAAGGCTGCCCCCTATCACCGGGTCTATTCCTGCTCGCCCTGGAACCACTCCTTCACATGATCAGGTCAAATGCCCGGATCACGGGGGTGCGGATAGAGGGGCAAGCTTTCAAGTTAGCGGCATACGCAGACGATATTCTGATAACCACAAACAACCCAGAACAGTCAATTAAGGCACTCGTGCAGACAATAGAGGAGTATGCACATGTCTCAGGCTATAAGCTCAATAGGGAGAAATCTGAGTGCAAACCGATGAACTGCCACACCACCAAGGCCGTCCTGGGTACATCCGGCCTAGCATGGCAAACGAAACCCCTAAAATACCTAGGCCTCCTCTTCGGTAGGGACCTAAGGACGATTCTGGACCATAACGAGGATGCGATGTTAAAAAAAATTAAGTCCAAGCTAGACACATGGGGCCCCAAATTCATAAGCTGGTGGGGTAGGATCGAAACAATAAAGATGATGGTCACCCCCATGCTAAACTACCTGCTCTCCATGCTGCCTCTCACACTCACACCCGATTTCCACAAACGTCTAGACAAAAGCATCAACATGTTCCTCTGGGGAGGAAAAAAACCAAGAATGAGCCTAGCGAAACTCAGACTCAGAAAAGAACAAGGCGGACTAAACCTCACGAACTACAAAGCCTTTCAGATGGCATCCCTGGCCAAACAGGGTCTGCACTGGATTGCCCCCGCGCCAGGCTATACGCCGGTGTGGCTAGACCTGGAAAGGTGTATTCTAGGTGGCGCTGACCCAATTATGGCCCTCACGGCCCACAAGCACCCAGAAGCCAAAAACGCAATAATTCACAACACAAAGATAGCGCTGCTAAGAGTAGACAGGGAAATGGCTGTGAGTATCAAAAGCACCAAATGGGAATCTCTGTGGCACAACACCAAAGTCAAATACAAAGGGAAAACACTAGATAACAAGGTATGGCGTAGCAGAGGCATCACTACACCTTCGCAACTAGAGGCAGGGAACACCCCACTCACCTACACGGCACTACAGCAGACAACCTCCCTGCCTAACAAGGAGTTCTACGAATTCCTCAAAATAAAAGCAGCGGTCACCAGAGCAGGACTAACGAAACAAACACCCACCATCATACAATACGCGCAAAACTTAAACAAGACGGGCCACCAAACAGCACAAATCTATAAGCTAATCACAACACGCACCACAACCCTAAACAACAAGACGCTGGCATTCTGGGAGGAGACCATACAGAGACAGCTGAACGAAGTGGAAAGAGCCAAACTATGGACGACAGCGTCCAAAAACAAAATAACACCACAGCTAGCACAAACAAAATATTGGCTACTTCACAGGTTGCACTGGACACCAGCGAAACTAGGGAGGGTCGGAGCCAGTGATAATAGCACATGTTGGAACTGCCAGAGGGCCACGGGAGATCTATCTCACATGCTATTCGAGTGCACCAAAGTCAAAGCTTTCTGGGGCAAGGTCTACAACGTCATAGACACAATAACGGGAAGTAAGATACAAAGAGGACTAGCCGGGGCAGCCACCGCCTTCCTAGCAACAGACCTCCAGTCCAAAGAAGTACGTGACCTGGTCGATGTACTTCTAACGGCTGCGGTGAAAACGATTCTGGGCAACTGGAAGGACACCAGCAAAGCCACTTTTAAGCGCTGGTTCAACTGGGTAACCTTCCTCCGGGGGGCGGATAACATCACCGCCAAGCAAAAGGCGGCAAACCATACGGCCAAGGAGAATATGTGGGAAGCTCTCGACACATACCTGGAACGATAATCCCCCCCCCCCCCCCCCCCTCTCTTCTCTTTTCTCTCTCTTTTCCTTTTCCTCTCTCAGGCCCCGCCAGGCCGCAATCTTGCAAGACCAGTACAAGTATTAAGAATGTCTTTTCTATGGATATGTATAAAATTTATTTTCAATAAAAATATTTTGAAATAAAAAAAAAAAAAAAAAAAAAAGAAGAGCAGACTGCGCACGCATGCACCACTCCTGGGAAGGTTTTAGACATTCATTGAGAGTTTGCTGCCCTCTGCTGCCCTCCGGTGGTAGTTTCATGTCTTGCAACTTGCTGTTTTTCTAGTTTTGGCGTGCGAGGGCAATCATTAATTAAACAAGCAGCATATATGAAATTTCAATTCAACTTCTCAAAAAGCAGATCTAAGAAGCTTTTTGAAATTATGAAATCTCAGAAAAGTAGATAATTTTCTGATGCAATACGTTCCAGTTACAACCAATTTTCCTCATTCTTTTTCGATGAAATAAACAAAGTTATATGATTCGACTTCAATCACTTGCAGTGTCTTTCATGGTTCATTCTTGGTACCCATTCTATTTAGTCTCTGTCAAACTTTTCAGTGAAAATTACTAACCATCTTTTCATTATCTTTTCATGACTGTGTTGATGACACCAAGGCTGAACTAAGATTGGACTCTTCTTAATCCAGCTCCATGATAAAATCCTTTTTGCATAGCATAAGCAGATGAATGGGGCAAAGGCATCTGAATTTCTTCTCCCTAAGCCTAACTCCGTAACCAATCCACTGTGGGTTAGATCATTAAAGTAGGCAGATATTGCTCCCAAGCTGACTACCACTGTTAAACCCTGGATTTCCTTCTTCACTCAAACCTAAAGGGTGCATTCATGCTTGGATACATCTGTCAGGTTCCATGTTACGAAACACAAGAAGTTTAAAACATATCTTCTGCCAGGTTTTTAAGGTAGCACTGAGGCTGTTTCTAGTCTCCTGACTCGACTGTGGCTTTGCACTCCTCACTGGCCTACCATAAAACAGACTTTCCCCAGTTAGGGCTGCTCTTCATGGTGCTGCCAGATTGGTCACCAACTCTTAAAACCACCTTCACTTGCCTACCGTAAGTAGCTCCAGATCCAGGAATGCTGCCCCATGAGACTGGTCTGTCTGCCTTGCATCCAAAACTGTGAATGTCCAAGATTCTGAGCATCTCTCCCAGAATCTTTTCATTCTTGAAATCTCTATATCCTTATGCTGCAAAAGCAGAAGACCATGTTCCACTCTACATATTAAGAAATATATGCCTTGCAGATCTTTCTCTGATAATACTCTGAGAATCTGGACTGCAGTCTCTCTTCATATTAAGAATTCTTTTTCTTTACAAAGTTGTAAATCTCTCCTCAAGAAGATGCTCCTTGATAAACATCTACAACTGGTTAATCTCATGGGACAGGTGTGCCATCTCAAGGCTGTTCTCTGTACAGTATTCGGCTACACAAATTAGTAACAATATATACAATAGCCGGCAATGAAAGTCAAACTATTACTCGAAAAATCATAAGATATAAGGATTCCTTATATCATGACTTTACAGGTCTGTTTCGCCTGCATATGGGCTCCATGCTTCCTTTAAGGCGAAAGTGTAACCATGTGTTTTTTATTTCGTATGGTTAGGACGGTTGCAGACATCAGGAAACTTTTTACCTGAATTTAAGATGGCACCTTGAGAAGCAACGTACGCACGCACAGCTATGTGTAAACCATAGACACAAGCATTTGCATGCAATAGGTCTCACATTTATGCGAGTTTAAGTTATTGGCATTATAAAGGATAATGTGTTTTATTTATGTTTTAAAACCCAAAACATTAATAAGAGGCATTGTCATTTACAATGCCAATAGCTCAAACTCGCGTAAATACGAGACCTATTGCATTGCAAATGCTTGTTTTTGTTTTTGCATTATTCAGAGATCCATTTGTGAGTAGCACATTTGTTCGGGGCTTTCCTTTGCATTCTGGGGCTTGTGATTATTATTTTTTACCCAATTATAAAATGGGGAATACAACAACCAGAATGCAAAAGAAGCACGTGGACTGGATTTAGCACTTAGACCTAGGAAACTACAGAGCGCCCGCTCCCTTCGGTGGCTCCACCCCTTCCCTCTTTAACGTTTACTGGTTGCCGCCTCAGTCTTTCCATTATCCTCCCTCCAATCGTTCCATAAAACCATCCGTCGCTCCGCCTAAATGAGACAATCTCACTCATGTTTCTGTCTTCCACCCGCTGACCTGTCAGTGCCGCAGTGTGGCTCCAAGCAGGACTCAGTTTGCCGATTTCGGATGGGCGTGTTCGTTCTTTTGCCACTGGACTAAACTGGACAGGTACCGGTGCATATACCTGCTGCGTTTCTCCTGAAACAATCTGTCCAAAACTTCCAAAGCCAAAACCAAACCACAACGACCCGGGGTCCACATGTTCGTTCAGACTTTCTTTAGCCATTGACTGAAGTCTCTGCACTGGCTTTGCGGCTCCGGAGCGATCTCATGCCCACGAGTTAGAACAGTCAAGTATGGAACTCCGTGCATGCTTACACTAAACACGGGATTAGAGGGCGATGTTCGTCATTCAAATGAACCACTCCAGTTCCAATATGGCCGACTCGTGTCCAATTGAATCGCTTCCAGTATTGTCCTTCTTCCATTTGTATTGTCGACTTCCGAGCTGCGAAATAAGGCAAAAGCGTCTCGCCGCACAACTAGAGCAATAGCATTCTTCATTTACTGCAATAGAACAACATTGTCGCCATAGTGGAGGAAACTGAGCTAAGAAAGTCAAGCCTTTTCCGATGTAGGAGTCTGCAGGAACTAAGCTGATCAAGGGTTTTAATCACAGTTTGCATTTTTAGAGCTTATTTTGAGAGAATCTGCGTTCTCCAGTTATTTATAGCATCACATAGTTTTATTGGCTCACAATGAAATATTCACTTCTTCCAGCTATACCCGAACCCTCAAAAACATCAACATCGATAAGGCTTTATGCAGGGCTTTAAGTGGGATGAAAAAAGGGAGGGGGTCTCTCAAATGGGCGCAGCCAATGTAATGAATGGCGTGGCTTAAAAACACGTAAGCTAAAAATCTGTGGTTAGCATTGTGTGCCGCCAGACTTGTATTTGTCTGTTTGTATCCAGATAAATAATACAACAGGTAACATCATACTTACAACAAGTCAGGACTATTGGCTTTGTCAGTTTTTTTTTTTGCAGATTTATATAGCGCAAACTTGTCCCGAAGGTATTGGAGCGCTTTACATGAGCACCAGTTACGTTACACAAGGACATATTGATAGGCACAGGGAGATAAAGTGATTTGCTCATATTCACAGGATGTGGAGATTCGACCCCGAGGCTCGAACCTTCGTATCCCAGCTCCAAAGTCGGCAGGCTAGCCATAAGACCACACCCTTAGTTGCTTAATATAAATAAGCTGCAACGGTGGCATGTCTATAATATTGAAAAAGCTTCCGCTTAAAGCCCTGGTGACACCACGACAATGTTGCTGCTCCGGAGTTTCAAAAAGAGAAGGGGAATCCAGAGAGAAAATGACTCTCTTTAAAGGATTTCCCTTCCCCTACAACTTTCACCTGTCGTGACATCATGCAGTAAGTTCTCCACTAGCGAGAAGTGAGCAGGTTGAGCACACGCACATCGATTTGCCTGCGCTCATTGCAGTCGGAAAAAAACAGACCGCCAGTACCAGGGCACAAAACAGAACCCGATAGAGACCCGTTTCGAGACCCCCTTTAAAAAAATGCAGGTGCTCAGCACCGGGGAGACCCGGCCTACTTAAAGCCCTGGCTTTATGTCCTTTAGATCTTAAAATCCGAAAGTAGAAAATTGGGCAAGACTGGGCAGTCAACTGACAGTGCCATGTTCTCTTTTTGCGAAAGATCTGAGGTTTCAGGAGGAGAGAGTTAGCACTCCTAGAAGGTCTAGCCCCTCCTGATAGTTCCAGTTTTTGTGCTCGATAACTGGGGGTTTTGAAATGGAGGGCTTTGTGAGATAGGCAAGCAATCTTTAGCTGTATTCTCGCTTCATATGGCAGCCTATATAGGAATTTTAAGACAGGAGAGATGTGCGCATTTCTTTTGGTACCCGTGACCATTCTGGCCGCCACATTCAATGAGGCCCTTAGCGGGGCAAAGGTATATTTGGGGAGACCATAGAGCGTAGCACTGCCATAATCAAGTCTTGGTAAAACAAGAGCTTGGACCACTTGTTTGAAATCAGCTTGTGGGAGGAAAGGTTTGAGCTTTCTGAGTATCCTCAAAAGGGGGTTAGCTCCCTTGCATACTTTGCTAATATGAGTCTTCATGTTCAAGTGCTTATGCAGAGTGATTCCGAGGGATTTAGCGGATTCGATAATGAGGGGGGAGCAGTTGAAGGCGGTGATGTGATTCAACCAGAGGTCTAGTTTAGGGGTGTGATTTGGAGGAGAGATGTGAAGGAATTCTGTTTTGGAGGTGTTGAGCAGGAGGTGGTTCATAGTTAACCAGTTTTGAGTAGTTAGCAGTGTAGTTTTGAGTGAGGTGATGTTATCAAGGGAGGAGATTTTCAGATATAGTTGGGTGTCATCTGCATACATGTGGAAGGGAATATCCATGGAATTTAGTGCATTAGCTAGTGGTTCCAATAACAAGTTGAAGAGTATCAGAGATAGGGCGGACCCTAGGGGGACACACATGGATACTGGAGATGGCTGCGAGAGAGAGTGATTCACCTTCACTCTTTGGGATCTGTGATGGAGGAAATACAAGAACCATTGCAACACCGCACCAGACAAGCCCCTCCTGTGATCTAGGATGGATAGGAGGTTGTCGCGATTAACAGTGTCAAACGCAGAGGAAAGGTCAAGAAGGATAAGGAGGCACGATTCATTTTGATCAAGCATTTTTAAAATATCGTCCATAACGTGAGTGAGAGCCAATTTGGTGCTATTCTCACTACGAAAGCCAGATTGATGTTGGTCCAGGAGATGGAAATTCTCAATGTGAGCACAGAGTTGTGACTGGATGCATTTTTCTAGGAGTTTGGCGAGGGTGGGGATGTTAGAGATAGGGAGGAAGTTGTTGAGGTCAGTGCTGTCTGCGGTATGTTTTTTTAACATGGGTGTTACCTGAGCTGCTTTGAGGCACTCCGGGACCGTGCCTTGTGATAGAGACGCGTTGACAATCTTAGTCCAGATGGGAGAGACTACATCCTTGATTTCTTTGAAGATGGAAGGTGACAGCGGGTCGCAAAAATAATTAGAAGGGTTGATACTCATAAGAACCTTTTTAATGTCGCTTTCACTGAGGGGGGTAAAGGTGTCTCAGGAGGCATTGTTCTTGATGCCCAGGCTCAATGGTTCGATCGTGTCCGTTAGGGCTGGGCGGGGAGTAGACCCATTGGTTAGCAGTAGGGCCCACTTGGTATCCATATCAATATTGATGAGTCTTGATTTTTCAGTAAAGAAAGCAGCCAGATTATTTCCGAATCAGGGCTGGGGACCAGTTAAAAAAAAGTTTCTTGGGGCGGTTTGCGGCTTGATTAAGTTGGGATCTGAAATAGTCCGCCTTAGCTCTCTTGATTTGATTGTTATAAGAGCCCCTAACCGATCTAAGGATTTTTAGCTGGTCCATTGATGGTTTGGATCTCCAGGATCGTTCGATAGCCCTAATGTTGCGACATTCCGAGTTTAAGTTGCAGTTGAACCATGGTTTGGAAGGGAACTTCTTTATGGATGGCCAAAGGGTGGAAATGATCTCGGACTTTGTTTACCTGGGAATCCATATAGCAAAGGGAGTAAAATGGGGGAAGCACATAGAAATGGCGGCCCTTAAACTCCGTCAAAATGCTGGGGCTATAAGTGCTGAACACAAAAAATCTTTGACTAAACCAATTTCGCCAGCACTCCAGGTGTATGAGGCCAAAGCTCTCGGCGCGGCGATTTACAGCGCCGAGCTGTGGGGCTATGACAACTTGGCCCCATTAACGCTTGCCGAAAATAAATTCCTGCAAAACCTTATTGGCCTCCCTAAAAGTACACCCATAAAGCCACTGCGCTATGATTTAGGCAGGAAAGCCATATCTGATATGGCTAGGCTACGACCTATTTTATATTGGCGGCGCATTTGGGTTACCCCCGAACTTGCGCATTATGCGAGGGGCTTCCTGGATGTAATCAAAATTGACAAATTCCATAAGATAGGCTGGCTAAAGGACTTGTGTAGATCACTGGAAAAAATGGGCATGAAGGGGTTATGAGAGAACCCAGAGCTGGCCCAATTCCCGACTAAAGACACCATAAAAACAAGGTATTGGGAAATGGTAGCACGCCGAAACTGGAATGATGCAGATCCCACCTCCCTAGGAGGTCGCTTCTTGGAAGTGAAGGTCTCCCCGTCCCTGGAGCATTATTGGGACATTATAGCTAGACCACAGGATAGGAAACTCTACTTCCAGCTTAGAGTGGGGTTGCTCCCAACTAGATCGCTAACAGGAAGATGGGCAGAAGCTAATTCTAATGTTTGTCCAGCTTGTAATAATGGCATTGAGTCCATTGCCCACCTTCTTTTTGTTTGCGGGGCATATTCAACTCCCCGACGTGTCTGGTTAAGGGCAATATGCAAACTGCTTGGTATGAGAGAGAGCAAGGTGGCTCTAAGAATAATTTGCACTAGCTCTCTGCCAGTCATATCTGTGGCGGTTGCCAAATTCTTGGGATGGGCATGGGCTATTAGAAGGAAATTTCTACCCTGAGAGTAGGTTGGTTGAGATCAAGTCATGCTTTCTATGTCTTGCCGCTAGCTTCAAGGAATGCCTTGATTATGTATGATGGGTCTTTATTGGTATTATCATTATATGAATTTGATGTTTTATTGATGGTCTTTTAAACACTAACGAAGCCAAAATGTTTTATTCTTTTTAATTTCTAATATACAATTATCGTTCCTTCTTTGTAAAATGGACAAAAAGAAAATGTTTTGGAGTTTGTAAATATATCTTATACTTTTTATCATGAATCAAAATAGTTTTAAATGGAGGAGGAGCTTCGCGCGCAACCGAGATGGCCGCGTGAGCACAGTGCTCCCGGGACCTTCGCGACCTCCTGCATCTATCCTGAACATTATCCTGATTATGACGATGGGTTATTGAAGACGCAACCCAGCTGATATAATAGCTGCTTTCAGAAATCGATTTGGACTCCAGGAACCGTAACTACGGCACTTCGAACTTTTGTGGCCTGCTCCATGGCACTGCCCGGGGCTCGAGTCATTGTGATGCCCAGGTAGTAATTGAACAACAACGGCCTACCGGGCCCTGCTCACTACCCCGGAGTTAACTTTCGGTTTCGTTTTCGACTCTCGGCCTTCTTCTGTCTCGAGACCGCTCTGGCAACCCGGGATGCAATCTGCCCCACAACTCCACTGTTTGATTGCCATCAAGTGTTTCTGGTCGTGTGACATCGGGCTGACACGTGTTTTTCGTTGATGGGTGAATCGAGAGGAGTCATTTTCACCAGGTCTCTAAGGCTCCTCAGGGGCGCAACACCCAATATGGCTGGCAAACCCGAAAGCGAGAAACAGAAGACCAAGACCGTTCACCAAGGGTGTGCTATTCAATCGAATTTAATGGATCGATATACCCATCCTAAGGGGTCCCCCGGTGGTACGAGTAGGTTCCTGGGAGATGCTGGAGATGACTCAGCAGCAGTGGATGACTTGACCCTGCATCATGTCATGGGTGCCATTCTAGTATGAAGACCTCTATCGGCCAACAATGTGAGGAGGCTCTGGCCCTAAAGCTTGACACTGTGGCAATCGATGTCAACCTGATCAGGGCGGATTTATCAAAGACTAATGAAAAAGTCAAATCCTTGGATTTGAAGACCTCCAGCCTTACGACCGATTTACTGACGGAGGTTCGCAATCTACGGTCCTCCAATGATCTCTTCTCTCGCCGGCTGGAGGATTTTGAAAGTCGGGCCAGACGCAACAACGTCCATATTATTGGGGTCCCTGAAAAAACGGAAAACCCAGCCGTGAATCTCCTTGTTGAGGACCTCATCCTAAATCATCTTGCCCCCAAAGGCCTGAGCAACTTTTTTGCGGTGGAACGCGCACACGGAGTGCCGGGTGGGAAACCTAAGCTGGGCGCCACCCCGCGTCCCATCATCGCCAGAATTTTCAACTTTAGAGATAGAGACGCTATCCTGCAGGCATCGCGGGTGGGTGGCCCTACGAAGTTTGAAAACACCACGGTGAGCTTCTACCCAGATTTCACCCAGTTCGTTCAGAAGCAAAGGATGGGGTTTCAGGGGGTGAAGCGACGATTGAGAGACATGGGCATGAAATAGGCGATGCTTTTTCCACCCCGGCTGCGTGTAGAATACGAAGATCGGACGTTTTTCTTTGACCGCCCTGAGACTGTGAGTGACTGGCTCGATACGTTGCCCATGCAGCGTGGTCGCCCTGAACATTCCGAAGGAGCTGAAGGCGGCCCGTTGGAACAGGATTGAGCAGTGGTTTCGGATTTCTGGACATTGTGTACAACTGGCAGCTGTGGTTCGATAACTTTTATACTGGCACTATTAGTGGTGGGATACCCAGAGGTGGCGGGGGGTGAGACTCTTTCCTCCTCCGGGGTTCTTTTTGTAGATTAGTTTAATGTTAGGGTGACAGGCACACTGCAAGTTGGGGTGGCTTTCGAGTCTAAAGCAGGGGTGCAGGGTGGTGGGGAGTGTTTTGGGTATTTGTTGGGAGGTGGGGGGGAATTTGTGTGTGTTTCATTTTGTTTCAAGGCAACGCATTGTTTAACTTCTGGACCTGGGTGTTGCGCTCGCTGTGGGGTGGATTCTGCAGTTATTTCCTGGGATGGGGGGTAGGGGGTTGAAGTTACTGTGCTGGAATGTTAACGGGTTGGGGGATAGGATAAAACGTGGTATTGTGCTGCAGCTACTGAGATGCCTCTCCCCTGATGTAGTGTTACTGCAAGAGACACATCTGATTGAAAATACATGCCACGCTATGAATCGGCGGGGTTATCGTCTTCTGGCACACTCTGGATTCACCACTGGTTTTAGGGGGGTGGGTATCCTAGCCAGGGGTTCCCTCCCCCTGGAGGTCGACGATGTCATCCTTGACGACAGGGGGCGCTACGCTGCTATCACTGGTAGATGGGAGGGGAAGACTGTCTCCTTGCTTTCTGTTTACGTTCCTCCCGGCCTGCAGACTACGACCTTTGCTGATTTAGGGAGAGTAATTCTGGGGCTTCCGGAAGGCATCCTGGTAGTGGGTGGTGATTTCAATTCTGTTGTCTCCGGTAGGGATGACCGTTACCCCCCTCAGAGATCTCATGAGATCACAGTCCTGGTTGGGTGGCTTCTTGGACACGCTGGGACTGGTAGATTGTTGGAGGCTTCTGCATCCTGGACAGCCGCAATACACCTTCCACTCTGGTGATCACGGCAGTCTCTTTAGACTTGATTATGTCCTGATGCCGGCGGCGCAGGCCTCTTCGGTCAGGAAGGTCAGACATCTTGCTAGGGGTATTTCGGATCACTCCCCACTGTGGCTTATGATGGATATGAGGCTGGGAGCCGAGGGCCGAGTGGCCCCGATTAATCCTTGGTATCTCCGTGACCCCAAAACCCTGGCGGAGTTGATTAGATCACTGGATCATTATTTTGCCGAGAATGTGGGGTCTGTGTCTTCTTCTGTTTCGCTGTGGGAGGCTTTCAAGACGGTTATCCGTGGCCAGGCGCTGTCGTTAATTGCTGGCGCCAAGAAAAGTAAAAACGAGGCGGTAGTCCGCCTTGAGACCAAAATAGCTGAGTTGGAAGGGGATTTGGAACTGGGTATTACTCATGACAAGATTCATCTCCTCAGTCTCAAACAACTTGACTATAGGGCGTTGGTGACGGACGCCGCTAAAGTTATGAGTAGAGAGCAGTAAGGACATCTATATGATGTGGGAGATAAGGCGGGGAAATTGATTGCTTGGCTGGATAGAAGGGAGAGGGCGAGTCGTGTGGTCCCTGTGGTCGAGAGAGTGGATGGAGTGAGAGTGACTAATCCTGCCGAGATTGTTGAGTGTTTTGCTGAATATTTTCAAAAAGTGTATTCCCCTGTATCCGACAGACCAGAGGAAGACTCACATCTGCTGTTACGAGACATTACATTGCCCTGCCTGTCGGATCTAGACAGGGAACTGATGGACGCGGCACTTTCCGTCGAAGAGGTGGCAACTGCTATCCGCTCTGTACTTTCCCTCACCAAAGACCCCAACACCGCCAAGGACAATCTTCACGAAGGCATGAAAGAAGTAGCCGAATGGATGCAACAGAGCCGCTTAAAACTCAACTCAGACAAAACTGAAGTGCTCATCCTTGGATCCTCCCCCTCAGCGTGGGACGACTCTTGGTGGCCTTCCACTCTGGGATCAGCGCCCACTCCCACTGACCATGCACGTAACCTTGGCTTCATTCTAGACTCCTCTCTCTCAATGTCCAGACAAGTCAACGCCGTATCGTCCTCCTGCTTCAACGTCCTTCGCATCCTCAAAAAGATCTTCCGCTGGATCCCCCTCGAAACAAGAAAGACTGTCACCCATGCACTGGTCACAAGTCGACTGGACTATGGCAACACTCTCTACGCCGGAATTACAACAAAATTACAGAAAAAGCTCCAGCGCATCCAAAACGCATCAGCGAGACTCATATTAGACATCCCGCGCCAAGAGCACATCACCGGACACTTAAAAAACCTCCACTGGCTTCCCGTCAACAAGAGAATCACTTTCCGCCTTCTTACCCACGCACACAAGGCCCTCTATAATCTAGGACCAGAATGCCTCAACTCCCGACTGTCCTTCTACTATCCCACCCGCCAACTTAGATCATCCGGTCAAGCCCTCGCCGCAGTCCCGCGCATCCGAAAAACCACCATGGGCGGCAGATCCTTTTCCTTCCCGGCTGCCAAGGCCTGGAACTCACTCCCCACCCACTTCCGCCTCACTCAAAATCACATCTCCTTCCGAAAAGAATTGAAAACTTGGCTTTTCGATAAACAATGAACCCTTCCCTCTAGCGCCTTGAGACCCTCTGGGTGAGTAGTGCGCTATATAAATGCCTGAACTTGAACTTGAACTACGTTCGGGAAAGGCTATGGGCCCTAATGGTCTCCCCATCGAGCTTTACAAGCTACGCCCTGACAAAATGGCGCCATATCTTCGTTCTATGTTTCTGGAGTCACGAGACGTCGGCTCCCTCCCTCGTGATCAGCGACTTGCGACCATTGTGGTGATTCATAAGGAGTGGAAGCCGCGGGACCGCTGCGCTTCGTATAGGCCTATTTCACTTCTAAATGCGGAGCCCAAGATCCTTGCGAAATTGCTAGCAAATCGTTTGATAAAGGTAATCAGCGACCTGATCCATCCAGATCAATCCGGTTTCATTCCACACCGTAATACAGCATTGAACTTGCGGCGCTTACATGGCTTTCTTGCGAGAGCGGCGTCATTACGTGAACCGGCCATCTTGGCTTCCTTGGATGCTACGATGGTCTTTGATACGTTGGAGTGGCCGTATCTCTGGGCCGCTCTTGCAAAATTCGGTTTTGGTCCTGGTTTCATCGGCTGGGTGAAACTTTTGTACGAGGAACCATTGGCGCAGATTGTGGTGAATGGTCGGGTTTCTGAGTCGTTTACCCTTGGAAGGGGCACGCGGCAAGGGTGTCCGCTGTCCCCGCTTCTTTTTGCCCTCGCATTGGAACCCCTGGCTGCTTGGCTGCGGTGGGAGCCATCGATGAGGGGTATTCGGTGGACCCCGGATTTTGAGGACCGAGTATCACTCTATGCAGACGATATCTTGTTGTATCTTATGTCACCTCGGAAGTCGCTGATCGTATTATTTGATGTGTTGAACTCATTCGGGAGAAACTCCGGCCTTGTGATTAACTGGTCCAAGTCTTGTGTTTATGTGCTCTCGGGTGACTCTCCTTCTTTGACGCGCGGTTGTCCCATACAAGTGGTGCAGTCTGGATTTAAATATCTGGGGGTCTTTATCGCCTTGGACCCCGTGGTCCGTTATGATCGTAACCTGCTTCCCCCGCTCCAACGCTTAAAATCCGATGGTGTGGCCTGGCACAAACTGCCACTGTCCCCCCTCGGGCGTGCAGCTCTTTTTAAAATGATGTAATTGCCGCGGTTTTTATACGCGCTGCAGAATACACTTGATGTTGTTCCGGCGAACTACTTTCGAGGGGTGGAAAGTTTGCAGAGACAATTGATATGGGGCAGGCTTTCACGCATCGCCCTCGCTAAGCTGACGCTTCCCTGGTACGATGGTGGTATTGCACTTCCGGATATAAGGCAATACTATTGGGCTTTCCAGCTGGGGGCGATCAATCATGGAATTTACGGTCCTGCGTCGAATCCTGCGTTCAAAATGGATAAGTGGTTGTTGCCGGGCGGTGATTATAACAGGGCGCTTTATACCAAATCTGCAGGGGAAGAAGCTTTCGGGACCCACTAAGAGAGCGGTGCGAGTGTGGCAATGTGCTAATGCTGCAATGGGATGGCGGGGTCGACTGACTCGAGCGACTCCGCTTTATGCATCTGAGAGTCTGGGCAGCCTGTGGAAGACGAAAGGTTTCGAGAGGGGGACGTGATTGGTATCTGCAGGGTGAGTGATGTTTGGGCCAAAGACAGGGTTAAGACCTTTGAGGAGTTGAAAGTAGAATATGAGTTAAGTGATAAGGAATTCTTCCGTTATGCGCAGATTCGCCACGCGCTGAATTCAGTTTTTTCCCCCAGGTACCGTTATCCCGAAAGCATCCCCACTTGAAGATTGGGTACTTGACGGATACGTTCCCGACAGCACTATTTCATTGATCTATAAGAAATTGATTAATGATCGGGTTGATTTGTTGGTCCGACTTAGAGAGGTTTGGACTAGTGATGGTTTGGAGTTGGACGACGAGGACTGGCAGTCGGCGATATCCTCGCCGAAGGAGGTCGCGATTCCAGCTCGTCTCCGACTCGTACAGCTTAAGATCCTGCACCGGATCTATGTGACTGGCCCTCGTCTGATTCGTATGGGATATTCTGTGGATGGGTTGTGTAAGCATGGATGCGGTTTAACCGGTACTTTCCTCCACATACTTTGGGAGTGTCCGGGGGTGGTACGGTTCTGGAATCGAGTGCATGCTGTGATGGAGGAGGTCACGGGTGTTGCGCTGTTGCCTGAAGCAAGGTGTTATTTGTTGAATATTTGGGAGCTGACTGATTATGATGTGGCGCAGACCCAGTGGGGGACCCTTGGGAATATGGTCGCCAAGAGAGATATCGCACAGTTGTGGGGTTCTCAGAGACCGCCCACCATCCTGGCATGGAAGGTGAATATGGACTGGTGTATGTTTAGAGAGAAGACGGTATATGTGGCGGATGTATGACGTTACAACGCATACTTTTACCACACATACCATTACAACGCGGTTTTTACCACGCATACCATTACAACGCATAGCGCTTTGGGGTGCTGGATAGTGAATAGTTTAATTTACTATTCCAACTCCAGTCCCCGTGGACACTAGGGAAGGTTATTGGATAGTAAATTAACCTATTCACTATCCTAGAGCGCCCCCCAGCGCAATGCGTTGTAATGGTATGCGTTGTAATGGTATGCGTTGTAATGACTGCGTTGTAATGGTACTGCGTGGTAAAAAATTCGTTGTAAACGTTGCATACCATATGTGGCACGCGGCAGACCCAAAAAGTGGGGTAAAATCTGGGGCCAATGGAACTCCTACCGGGGTGATATATGTACACCTCCCTTCACGGATGCTCTGGATGTTCCGTCTTCCCCCTGACCCGACATTCCTAACGATGTTACAGCTTTAATGTTTTAAGACTTTGAATTTCCCCCCCGCTACCCCCTCCTGCATTGATGATTTGTACCAAACTGAAATGCATTTCCTTCCTCGCTGAGCGCTTCTCCATTTGTACTGACTTTATTGCCTTGTTTTTTCATGTTTTATTTATCAATAAAAAGAAATATAAAAAAATAAAAATAGTTTTAAATGTATTATGCTTTTATGAGCTTTTATCTCGAATAAAGCAAATTTGACTGATGTTTTTGTTGAGGTGCTTGTTTGTTGGAGAGGAGCAACGGAATCCATTATGCTAGATATAGTAGAGTTGTAGAATTCGTTGAGTACATGAACCACAGACATGTCGACTTGGGAAGAGAGGGCACCTACTGAAGCAGCACATTCATTGAGCAGCGTGAGTGGTTCTCCCCCCCGCCCCCACCCCCCATTCTGGCCAGGGGTGCCAGGAACCTCCTGAAAGACAGCGACGAGAACTAAGAAACAGCCCTGGTCCATGCGTAGCTATTGTTGCAGTAGCGATAGACAACGGCACAACTCCGCCTAACCAGAGATCCATGGGAAGAGTGGGCGATTAGTGCGCAGCTTGTTGAGCCCCCATTGTCGCGGAGTACCTAGATGCAGTGAGTACCCTTGGATGGAGAGGAGACTTGATCATTGGGAGCCGGAGAGAAGGGACCCTAGGGAAACCCGACAGGTCAACGGCGAGATTGCTTGACTCGCTGGGTAGGCGGCGGGAACTACCGAGGATGTCCCTGATTTTACCATTTGTTTGCGAGACTTCAAGACGCACACATGGCAACAGTCAGGGGTCCAAAGGCCAACGCGCAAAATAAACGTGCCAAATTCGCCTGGAATAAAACAGGGGACGATCGAGAAGCGCACCAAATGGAGAAAACAGAGGTGCAGAATGCCCCCAAACCAGGGTCGGCACCAACGCTGCATGACTTCATGGCGGCCATAAGTGGAGTGCGCACCTCTCTGGACTCAGTTAACCTGGATGTATCTCTCATCAGAGCGAACTTTCGCAAAATGGATGAAAGGGTGAAGAAACTCAAAATTGTCACGACAGCGCTGCAGACTGACACTTCCCATCTCCAAACGCACATGGTTGAACTACAGAATAGACAGGAGCGAATGGCGCAACAGCTTGATGAATATGAAGGACGGGCCAGTCGCAACAACATACATATATTAGGTGTTCTGGAGCGGGCCGACGGTCAGCAGCCAACCTATATGTAGAGGAATTGATAACCACACACCTATAACCCAAGACCCTGTCACGGTACTTCTCGATAGAGAGGGCACATAGGGTGCCAGGAGGCAGGCCGAAACCTGCCCCCCCCCCTCACTCCCCCGAGACCACTCATCGCCCGTGTCTTTAATTATTGGGACAGACATATCATACGGCAGACGGCAAGATCCAGCCCGCCTCTAAGTATTGATAACAACAAAATCAAATTTTTCCGGATTTCCCGGCCAAAGTTCAAGTCCAGCGACGCAGCTTTCAGGCAGTGAAAAAAGAGCTCCGGGACCGGGAAGTGAAATACGCCATGCTCTTTCCGGAAAAGCTCAGAGTGGAGTCTGACGTCAGGACATGGTTCTTCACCTCGCCGGAGGAAGCGTGGGATTGGTTGGAGGGGTGGTGCAGGGTGGTGAGCCAAAGAAGGGATCGCAATGGAGGACCCAGGCCGCAGAAGGGGAACTCGCTAAATCCATCTGTAGGTGGCTCCGCTGCCATGAACACAAAGGAGACGGAGCCCGCATAGACCTTGGGGATGAGGAATGCCCGTTGGTCGTTCTACGAAAGTGCAGGTATTGCAGAGGTGGTGAGACTGTTCTTAAGACTTACATACAAATATGGTTGCATGTGGATTTGATTGTTGCATAATTAGTTTTAATCGCAACCCACTGAGGCAGATACTCCCAGGACACTTTACTAGTACGGACAACGGATTGACTGCAACAGGCAAGATGTAGCGTGCAACTAGCGGGGATGGGGGCTGACTAAGCTCGTGCCTTTTCAGTATTTCGGGGGGGGGCAGAGGCATTCTGCCTAGTTGGGAGTGAGTAGTTTTAAATCCACAGGGAGGGGGGTGGGTGTTCACTATTTCAATGTTTGGTTGACTTGAATCATGACAATTGTATATTGTTATGTACCGATGTCCTAGCCGGTTTCAGCAGCGGGGGAAATAAGCAGAGGAGAGTTACACGGGTTCAGCTAGTATCGAATGCAACTTATTCATTATCATTGATCTACTATATTGCGATTTTCACCATGGTACAAGATGGGGGATGAAAGAGATCGGTCACTCTCTGTTCTAACCTGGAATGTGAACGGGATAAAATCAAAAGGGGAATTGTCAAACAGTACTTGAAGAGACAATCTCCGGACCTTGTACTACTGCAAGAGACGCACTTGGTCGGGCATAAAAGCAAAGCCCTTACTAGGTGGGGGTACAAACTCCTAGTACATGCAGACTACACCAGAGGCTCCAGGGCAACGGGTATCCTGGTTAAAAGAAGTACACCTCTTATTGTGCACCGTACGTGGGCAGACACTGGGGGACGATTTCCTGTTTTAGAGGCCCAGTGGGAGAGGAGAGCACTTAACATGATTTCACTATACCTGCCGCCAGCATTGGGTAAGGAAGCCCTGTTAGACCTTGGTAACATACTGACCGATCTTCCTGTGGGCACCTTAATCCTGGGAGGTGACTACAATATGACGATGGATGACACATTGATAGGCACCCACAGCGGCCGGAAGCGAGATCAAATGGGCTCATGACAGAATTCACCACAGCTATGGGGCTGATCCATGTGGGGCGAGCACTACAACTGACTGACACACAATACACTTATTTCTCCAACGCACACAAGAGCCTATCTTTTATCGATTATTTTCTAACACATACAGCCTCATTAGGTAACTTTAGGCACCCCCAAGCCTTGCCGAGAGGCATTTCGGATCACTACCCGGTTAGGATCGAATTCACGCACTAGGAACGACAGCCACACACCACTATCGTCCTCAACACATGGCTGCTGAAAATTCCTGACATAAAAGAGGAACTATGCACGCTAACTGGTAACTACTTCAAAGAAAATCTGGGCTGACTCAGCGCTGACTTAGCGCAAAGCATTTGGGAGGCATATAAAGTGGTTTTGAATGGGCAAGCCTTGTCCTTAAAAACTGGGTATATTAAAAAAAAAGCACCGATTATTAGTTCAGGTGGAAGAAGAACTCCAGCTACTGGAGTCAGACCACGCAAATAGTCCATCAGATGGCGCTCAACATCGCTTGGCAATTAAACAAGAAGAGTACAGAATTAAAACTAGAGAACACATGATGTCCAAACCCTACAATATCCAACACAGACTGTACGAATTGGGTGACCGGGCCGGCAGAACCCTGGCATGGTTGGAGAAGCGAGAACAGGGAACTACATGGGTGCCCAAGTTAACACTGCCAAGTGGCGAGTCACTCACCCACCCCAGGGACATAGCGGAGGCATTCGCAGATCACTTAGAGAAGATATACTCCCCCTCTACCACATACACAGCAGAAGACTCTCGTCAACTCCTCTCAGACAGTGACTTGCTGACACTCTCGGAATCAGATCGAGACACCCTTGATGATGACCTAACGGATGAAGAGATTCAAAGAGCCATCAGTCAAATCAACTCGGGAAAGGCGATCGGGCCGAATGGCACTCCCATCGAGTTTCTAAAAGCAACTGCCTCTCAAGTAGCCCAACACCTGCGAGCTATGTATAATGAAAGCTACGAGAGGGGACAGCTGCTAAAGACCAGCGTTTGGCTACCATAGTAGTTATCCATAAGCCAGGGAAGCCAGGGGACAGTTGTGGCTCGTACAGGCCTATCTCGCTGATTAACGTAGAGGCTAAAAACCTAGCGAAAGTCCTGGCCATATGACTCATTGCAGTTATTTCCTCCCTAGTCCACCCTGATCAATCTGGCTTTATGCCAGGGAGAAATACAGCACTCAATATCCGTCGTCTCCATAACGTGCTGGCATGCAGAGAATTCCTGGAAGAAGATGCAGTGGTGCTGTCATTGGATGCCTCCATGGCAATCGAATCTATAGAATGGCCATACCTATTTGAAGTTCTAAGCAGGGTGGGATTTGGCCCCAAGTTTCTGGGTTGGGTGAAAATGCTGTATACCGATATACAGGGGCAAGTGAGAGTCAACAACTACACATCCCGAGCGTTCATGCTACAGAGAGGTACCCGACAGGGATGTCCTTTATCTCCACTGATATTTTCCCTCATATTAGAACCCCTCGCCGCGTGGATATGTCGTGACGTAATGGTAAGGGGGCTGAAATGGGTAGAGGACCAGGAAGACCGAATATCCTTGTATGCCGACGACATACTATTGTACCTTGCCTCCCCCTATAAATCCATACACGCTGTTTTAGACATATTCACAAATTTCGGGAAATATTCTGGATATGCAATCAATTGGAACAAGTCGGTATTGTTTGTGCTTCGAGGGCAGGTCCCTCGTCTTCCAGTGAATTGTTCGATAGAAGTAGCTAGAAGGGTTCCGGTATTTGAGAATATTTGTAATGTCATATCCGGCTCTCTTTCACAACCATAATTTAGCGCCCCGCTAGCAAGGCTACGAACGGATGTAAAGCACTGGCGGTCCCTGCCCTTGTCCCTAGGGGAATAGATACCGGATCTATTTTTGAATGAATGAATGAATAACAGATAGCTCAATAAAATAAGAGTCAAGATTCGAGGTAGTGGGAGTTTTGCAGGTTTATTACAGCATAAAGGACAGGGACAGGATAACCTGCATAGGAACAGAATGGCAAGGACTAGCATGGCCCGGCAGCTGCCGGGGACAGGATCTGGAATGGCTAGCTCTAACATTTAATAACATTACATGAGCATATATACATAACGCAAACACATAGCATTACATTGCAATGGGCGTAGCAGTGGGTGGAGCAGTAGGTGTGACGCGTAGCAGTCGCGAAAGATAAGGGTACAAAGGAGGTGTAACAGGGCGTATACATAGACATGTGATGCAGACGTAACAGAATATGTCATAAAATGGGCGGAAACCACGGAGGGGCTACCTGAGGAGCCGGGACCTCTAACCTGGTGGTGCGCGCAAACTGACAATGACGTGTTACTAGGAGAAGCTGGGGGCTATGAACTCTGTGCTAGGAGCAGAGACTAAAGTCTGGAGGGTCGGAGCGACATGTACCTAAACCCTATCTGGTATCTAATGTTTAGGGAACATGTTGATATAAACTAGAAGTCATGAGGGGAGAAGCTAACAGACTCTAAGGCTAGAGCATGCATTATTCTACATGTAGCGCGTGATGAAGAATATTAAATGACCATTAAATCCAGTATTTCTCTTACATGGAGCCGAATAGGCTAGACAATGACGGAAACTATTGATGCAGTTCAGTAGCTTAGGAATGCAGAGAAGGAGGACTGAACTGATAGCTGGAATCATAACATAGTCTTGGCAGACTCAGAGGCAGAGCCAAGCTGCACCGGGCACTGCGAGGCAGGAAGTAAGTGAAGGGTCGAGGATACAGGTGGGGGCTGGATCGCTCCTCAGCGAGGGTTCAGGAGACAGGGGCTGAATCTGATGTCCGGGCCCTTTTGAGGCCTAGAAACGGGGACTTTATAATGAAATAACGTGCACACTGAGAAACGTGGCAACATAACTTTACATAGGCCTGATACTCATATTACTCATGAGGACTAGGAAATGGCATATCAGAGGTGGACACAACTATAATTGCGTCTTTAATCGGACATGGGGAATAACATATGCATATTGGTCATGCACACATAACATATGATGGATGACACGTAGGGACACAGAACATGACAAAATTTACTTTTCCACATTCCCTCCTTGTCACTACGTTTCCATCAGGAAACATCAATATTCATGATACCATCTATCGTTTCATACAGTACCATTTGTTCATCTCGAATTGTCTTGGAACGAGATTTAGAACGGGGCTTGGGACTAGGAATACAAGAGGTAGCACACATGCCGCAAATCGCAGGGCCACATTGTATACAGAGGCAGCAGCTGAATATGATCGCTACTGCAATACCTAGAAAAGACAGGACTTTCCATCCCCATGCAGAAATTGTATTCCAGAACCAACCGGACCATGTCCAGGTGCCTGGATCTTGGTGTAACAGATGGGCAATTTTATGAAGTCTGGTTATAGCTGAATAAACAGACGGCGCGTTATTTGGAATGAAAATGCAGCAACTGGATCCGAGGACTCTACAGGCCCCGCCCCTATCGGCCAGTATGACGTCAAGGACGAGACGATTCTGGAGCACAACAATTCTCATAAAGGATTGCTCTTCGGTTAAGTTACCTAGAGCGGAGGCAGTCTCATCTACTACAGCTTCAAGGGTTCTTGTTAACCTACGAATTAGCTTACTATTTACAACTGTGCCTAAATAAGGGAAAACACCTTTATCAATATCAATGAATTGCTCTGCAGCAGTTTCAGTATAATCGACAATCGGGAGGTTTCTCTTGTGTCTAGTGTGTACTAGGTAGGAATTCCTATGGTAGTCAGGTGGTGCTAAGAAAACAGGTGGCAGTAGGAAGGCAATGTAACAGGTTCCCTCCCAATCGAGGGGCAGACGGACATATGCAGTATGACCACAAACAAAATAAGAATGACGTGAAGCTTTGAAAATAGATTTCCCACTGTCACTATACTTGATAATAGTAGTACAATCACTATGTCCTACATGTACGGAACCATAACTACGGACACATAATTCACCTTTGACTGGTAATACTGAAATGGCAGGTGAGTCTGGAGTAGTATCAGACTGAACATTCAGGACCATAAAATTCGAAGAATAATTACCTAAATTGTACACTTCATTTTCTAGATCTAAACCTGTTCTGTGGGGAAGACCTTTCTTGTCTGGGAAGCATGTGCTGTTAAGAAAGGACATATCTGTCGAGGATGACGTTAACGTGGACCATGCTCCACACGAACCATTATGGGAAAAAGGATAAGGAAAGAGTGGCAGAACTCCCTTCGGTGTCTGAAAAGGGGGGAGTCGACCACACACCCAACAATTAGTGGCATTGCTGGTCTGGTGTGAGTAATGTAACATGCGGATAAATGTATTGTTACGCATCGCGAGGCGGTATGAATATTCATGAGGAGGCAGATCGCTAAACGTGTGTTCTGCTGTAACATTAGAATGCTTATTTACATGAGGAACTGGAAAACACAGGTAAAATGCGTAACTGGTGCAGGAAGTCAAAAGGCTGAGAAATAATATGAAACTTAGAAAAATGATACATCGAATTGAGTTTTGACTAACTCTCTCACTATGGGGGTCTATTTTATACATGTCAGAAACAGTCTAACCGTTTCACCTAGGGGAGGACTTATACAATCAAACTGACTGACTTATTTTACTAGACCGGAGTTTTTGCTTGTACTCCTGCTGCGGAGTTTTCTCTACCAAGGGAGGGGTTGTATCAATGTCATTTGCGGGACAGTCTATAGGAACAAGGTTTTGACAATGTTTTAGATCCTGGAAAATGTTCTTGGAGACCGGCTTCAATCCGTAGAATTTCTTGACGTGCGAAAGATGCACCCAGCCGCGGCGTCCTTCCAATTTCACGGCTGTACGGGTGGTGAGGAGGACCTGACGGGGCTCCTTCCAACGTGGCTCCAGCGGACTTGATCTGTCGAAGTTCCGCACGAGTACCATCGAACCTGGAACGATTTCATGCGGGGCCACCTCGGTATTGTCTGGAAATGCGGCGGCAACCTGTGAACGACATGAGTTGAGGGCAGACATCAAGGAAGCTAGGTAATCTGTCAGCATATTACATGAAACATCGGTAATACTTCGGGGTCTAGGAGTACCCCACATGTTAGGGGGGCGGCCGAATACAACCTCATACGGGGACAGACCTGATCTGGAATGTGCGACCATGCGCATATAAAACAAAGCGACTGGCAGAGCTACTAGCCAGTCCACACCCTTATCTTTACATATTTTGGCAATTCGAATTTTCAGAGTCTGATTATGTCTCTCGACTAGACCGGCTGCTTCAGGATGGCGTACACAATGAAACTTCCACTGGTACCCTAACAACAGGGAAACGTGCTTCATGAGTTCAGATGAGAATGGCTGACCGTTATCAGAATATACGACTCTAGGGAGTCCATATCGAGGGAAAAACTCACGAACCAACTGCTTGGCAGTGGTCGCGGCTGTGTAATCTGGGACTGGATATGCTTCTGTCCATCTGGACAAAGCGCATACAACTACAAGGACATACTTGAAACCTCGACATCGCTCCATCTGAATATAATCCATCTGGAGGACCTCAAAAGGGTGGTCAGGGGGCTGGAATCCACCTTGTTCCACCGGGACACTTTTACCTGGATTAAACTGACAACATATCATACAGGTACGGACTTTCTGCTTGGCTGCAGCTCGTAAATGCTTGTTGAACCAAATGTTCTGGATACTGTCTAACATTGCTTTTTCTCCTAAGTGTGCTGGACTATGTGCGGTATTAATAATGACTTGAACCATAGAGTCGGGGAGAAACCATGCGGTTCTTCCCTTCGTCACCCATCCTTGATCTGTCTGGACCCCTCCTTGTTCAGACCATTTCTTCATTTCATCGGGAGTAGCATGTAACTGGATATCTATGACATCCTGGGTGGGGTCCTTAACTGTCATACATGTAGTCGGATCTGGGGTTTGTGTCTGTGTCGGATTAACTTGAATGTCTAGAGTCTGTGCTGTAAGCTTGGCTGTGCGATCTGCTAGATCATTACCCTGGGAAATAATGTCAGTAACTTTCGTATGTGCTTTGCATTTCATAATAGCAATGGAGGTCGGTAAATGTATGGCATCTAACAGAGCCTGAATAAGGAGACCATGCTGAATCTTGGTTCCATGAGAAGTCATGAAACCTCTCTCCTGCCAGAGCACTCCAAAGTCGTGAACGACTCCAAATGCGTAGCGTGAATCTGTGTAAATATTAACTTTCTTTTCCTTGGCGTGTATGCAGGCTTGTGTCAGAGCAACTAGCTCTGCTGCTTGAGCGGACAGAGTGTCAATACGGTGTGTATTAATAACTTCAGTATCAGTAGTCACTGCATACGCGGCAACTAAATCTCCTGTACTAGTCCTCATACATGAACCATCCACATAAAGTGTCAGGTCGGGATCTGGTAACGGAATGTCTGTCAGGTCTTGTCTTGGTTTTGTCATAATGTTGACTACTTCCACACAGTCGTGTGTGGCAGAATTTGAATTAACTGATGGTAACAGTGTAGCAGGGTTCAGGACGTTGCAGCGTCTGATTTCTATGTGTGGCTGAAACAATGTCAATTCATAACCTGTTAAACGTGCAATTGTCAAGTGCTGTGTTTGTGTTCTATTTAAAAGAACTTCCACGGAGTGTGGAACTTGTACTGTCAAGGAGTGTCCTAAAACTATGGAATCACTTTGTCTGATAGCTAGTGCTGTGGCTGCAACTGACTTGAGGCACGCAGGCAGAGCCTGGGCGACCGGATCTAATGTGCTAGAAAAGTAAGCACACGGCTTGTATTGTCCTGCTTGATCTTGTGTAAGAACAGATAATGCTGTACCTTCGCGTTCAGTGACGAAGAGTGTAAAAGGCTTACTGTAGTTCGGTGTAGCTAGGACTGGAGCTTGGCATAAAGCTTTCTTTAACTCGTTGAAACTAAGTGTATGTTCAGATGTCCAAGGGAGGACAGTCGAGACGGCTGCCTCCTGTGTCGTTAACTGTATCAGTGGCTTGGCTAGAAATGCATACTGTGGAATCCATTGTCTACAATAAGAAGTAAGGCCAATAAAGGCACGTACCTCCTTCTGGGTTCTGGGCTGAGGAAGACTCGCTATCAATTGGATACGGTCTGGTGTCAACTGCCTACCCCTCTTGGACAGTAAGTGTCCTAAGTAGACCACTTGCTGGACACAGAATTGAAGCTTCGAAGGGGACACCTTGTGCCCCATCTCGGCTAGGAAATACAGAACCGTCAGTGACGCTCGCTCGCAGTCACGTTCAGAACGGGCTGTGATCAATAGATCATCGACATACTGGAGCAGGGCAGTGTCAGTTGGCATATGAATATTGTCTAGTTGTCTTTTAAGTGCTTGACTGTAAATACTAGGGCTTTCTGTGAAACCTTGAGGAGCTCGTGTAAACATATAGCTCCTTCCATTTAAACAAAATCCGAAAAGAAACTGGCTGTCTGGATGTATGGGAACACTAAAAAATGCATTCTTAAGATCAATTACAGTAAAGAATGTGGCTTCGGAATCAATAGCTGTCAATAGGGAAGAGATATCTGGGACAACTGGGTACTGAGGAATAATACATTTGTTAAGTTCTCGTAAATCAATCACTAATCGATATACTGGGGGTGCATTTGGATCAGTACGTTTCATGACTGGAATGATCGGAGAGTTACATACATTGGAGTCAGTTTCTACAACTACTCCTTGAGCCATGAGCTCGTCTATAATTTTGGATAAGGCTGCTACAGCCTCAGGTGGCAATCTATATTGTCTGATTCGTGGTAACACTACACCTGGCTTGAGAGTCACACGATGGGGTGTGATTTGCATGTAACCTACATCAGTTGGACCTTGCGCCCATAAATGCTGCGGAACTTTAGACAGTCTGGGATCAAAATCTCGTAATACATAGTGACCCTTAAAATCACGTAGGAACAATCGTATTCCCTCGGGGGAACAACAAATAACTGCACCTAACTCTTTCAATGTCTTAATGCCTAATAGGTTTTCCGGACATGACTTAGTAAGTAACAGATCAGTAGTGCGGGACAATGGACCTACTTCAAGAGTGACTGGCTTTGAGATCTCATTCACGATAGGCTTTCCTGAAAATCCAAGGGAAACATTTCTAGAGCCTGAGAGCGGAGCCCCTGGAACTTCGGCGTGACTAATTGTGGTCCTACTTGCCCCTGTATCAATCAAAAACTTTCTGTCTTTCCCTAATACTTGACTGTGAACATAAGGACCCTCTTGATCTACAGGTATCTCGATGAGGGGCAAGCCTACCTCCCTCTCTAGGCTGTTTCATGAATACTGTTGATACTCTGGATACTCAGACTGTGCATACTGGTACATCTGCGATGTGACATGTTGTGTTGCAGCAACAGGCTGCGGTGCTGTAACTGTCTGTGGTGCATTCTGTGACTGAGGAATCTGCGTAACTTGTTCTTGTCTGGGCGGACGTGGTCTTTCTTTAGTCTTACCAGTAGCTATGTTGTGTTTCAGAACTGCACACTCGTTTATGAAATGACCTGGCTGTTTACAATAATTGCAGTTCCCTTTAACGGGAGCTGCAGGATGACTGACTTGATTCGGACCCCTCTTCTGACTGTCTTGAGGAACAGATTGTGCAACTAGTACTTTCATTTTCGTATCTTTCATACGTTTTCTTTCGTGTTCTTGTTCTTCTCTGATTCTATTCTGGTGATACTGGAGCATCTGGAGCATCTGGGACGGAGTATTAGCTTGCCAGGTACTCTCGACCTTCAAAACTCGGTTTTTAATTGGTGGACTTGAATTCTCGACTAATTTAGTAACGAAAAGGTGAGGATATGACTCACTGCTTGTCTTGAGGCCACTGTTAATACTGAAACATTTTTCAAACCTAGAATAAAAATCACTAATATCTTCATCTTGTTTCTGTTTACAGGCTGAGATTGCATCCCAGTCTTCCTTTTTCGTTGTTAATAATCTGGGTAAAACTTGAATCAATAATTCTGGTAATTCTTTACATTTATCTCCGAGACCAGTACCTGGTACACGTATCTTATCCTCTGCTTCTAGAACTGCCCAATCTATCTTTTTCTCTCCCACCTCCCATTCTTTCTCTTTGAGCTTTTCATACACCCCTGCGGGCAACAGAACCTTTAACATTTTAATTATATCCGGGTATGTGTATTCTCCCATACGGAGCATGTCTTTTAATTCTCTATGGTACCCCGCTGGATCTTTATCATGACAGGGAATTAATTTCTTCATCTCTAGAAGTTCCATCTTTGTGATCGGAGTGTATACAAACACTCGCTGCATTTCGCCACCCGCTCCTCTGACTGGGTGTACTTCTCGTAATGGATTCTGTCTGTCTATGTAAAACGGTTTACTTTCTGGGGGTGAGACATGGACAAAATGCGGGTTCAAAAACGTTCTATATTTGTGGCGCTGTTCTAGAATGACACTAATTAAATCGGTACCTAGACCTCTCCATCTATACTGGAGTAACTCGTTCAGGATATCATGTAGCGGGCCTGGATCAGAATGTTGACCCTCATACAGAATAATGAGGTGCTGGATCATATACATACCCACCAGTCGCTGCTCGGCTGGGGGCATTTTCAGAAACATTTGTGCCACTATTTCGTCTGGAAAAGTGGTAGAATCAGTAATCCATCGGACTGCTGACCGAACTATTTCTTGTTCATGCATGGTACTTAACTCACTGTAACCGATTCGTGATTTCAGAATGTGATCGGTAGCTTGGAATACTTGTTCTAGGGAACCTTGTTCTGGTGCTGAATGATGGAAAGTTGGCTTGTGTTCTAGACGTAAATGGCGATCTGGAATTCTAGGTTTTCCTACATACGCTATTCTGGCGGTATTCTCATCGTCTTCCTCTTCAGGATCAGAGGTACTTTCTTTCTCGCTTACTTGTGCTGCTTTACGCTGTTCATGTATCTTTATTATCTCTCTACGGATTTTCTTGTACATACTTTCCATGGCACCAATGGTATTGTGCTTTCCTTCGGCTATATTATCACTCCACTTTGTTAGAGTTTTCATTTCTTCCGGGTCTTTAGACGGGTAATCCTGTTCTCTTATTAGACAGTTAATTAAGAACTTTAATATCATGCGCTGAATCTCGGCTTTCCTTTGAGACATGGCATCACCAATACTTTGTGGGTCATCCCCTGTACGGATGAAACGATATATCCTGTCTAGATCTTCTTTCATATTCGGCAGGGTGACTAGATACTCGGTCACTCTCCTTACGCGTACGGAATATAAAACCATATTAAACTCGCCTGGTACTGGGTCATAGACACATTCACCAAGGGTTTGCCTGATCTCTGCAACAGACTTATTATTCTTAGGAGTACGCTGTGATGCTTGAGCATGTAATTCGAGTGCTGATAAACGCTTGTATGGCGGCGGGGTTTGAGGAAGACTTCCTCCTGCGGCCCCTAAACTAGAATCATCAACTGATGCTTTTCGTCCTGGCAGGGTGGGTAATTGTAACGTGGGCTGGACTTGTATGGCGGGCTGACCCGGGGGGGCTGTTAAGGGCACCCCGGTATCTGGGGGAGCAGGAATTACCTGATTTACAGGGACGGGCGGAGTGCGAACAGGATTTGCATATTCTGGGACTGTGTCGTCCAGATAGGACGAAATAAAAATATCAGCTGCGGTCGGTTTGTGACGTAGCTTGGTCGGAACTAATGGTGGCGGAAAATTACTGGATGCCTCCAGGGTCGCTTTTGGCAAGCCCTCGGCAAGAAGAGGATACATACCCTTAATGAGGGCATTCCTCTGTCTGTCTGATTGTTCAGCTTTGACTCGTTCACCTATCTCGATTAATTCTCTTTCTTGGGCTCGTTCTTGGGATTCTCTACTTAGTTCCGACTTTCTGATTTCTTTTTCGGTTCTTTTATGAGCTTCTTTGCGCCATAGCTCGATGGCGTCTTTCTGTGATTGTCTGGCTTTCTTTTTCCATAATGCCTCCTCTACTCTCATGATGCACTCGGCATCCCACGTACCTGATACGGGCCATCTATACTTTTCTTCTAGCTCCTTTGTATACTCTACCCATAAATCTAAATATAATATGGCGCTTATGCCATGTTTCTGATACATGAAGTGACCTGGACTGTCCCTAGGCGGGACGGGAACTGCTGCTTCCAGCAGACCCTTTCTAGTTTTCAACTGACGTAACTTGGAAAATATGGGCATGACTGAACTGTAATCTAGACACAATACAATACACAATAAACACGATACTTATACCCCATTCATACCACGACATTGAAATACATGAAAAACATTTAAAATAACAGTTCGAACAGAATACTACCTGGAATACGGAACACAGAATACATGAATTTTCTCGAGAACAGAACTGACTAGAACAGGAACTAGATGCACTGCTGAAACAGTACGAAACTTACCGGTCTCTTAAAGAGACACGTCAGGACCCGTATCCACCGAAGTGGACACTTCGTTTGTGGGACTGTGTACCACCAACCCACAGACCAGAGTCAATTAGATTGACCCTGTCTAGATACCACCCCAGTAACGGTACTCACCGGGCAGCAAGAACGGAAGGCCTCGGACTGGACTGCACTGCTACGACGACGGACGACGAACTTCGGACCTCGGACTTCAGTTACGGGTGGACCTCCGGATACCTCGGACCTTGGACTCTTGGCTTGGGCTCTGGTCGGGACTCGCCGCGTTCCTCCACCGTCTCGTTTGGATGCTGGACCGCCTCCTCCGTCTTCTCCGTGGGCCTGAGGGATACTTGAGCAGAAATATCTGCCACTGCGCAGAAGAGTTCCGTCACGACTGCAGAGGGTCAGGGGGTCGGCGTGGCTTCACCGACGCGTGGGGAAAGGGCAAGTCCCTATTCGGGCGCCATTATGTGGTATATAAATAAATAATACCGGATCTATTTTTTAATGAATGAATGAATAACAGATAGCTCAATAAAATAAGAGTCAAGATTCGAGGTAGTGGGAGTTTTGCAGGTTTATTACAGCATAAAGGACAGGGACAGGATAACCTGCATAGGAACAGAATGGCAAGGACTAGCATGGCCCGGCAGCTGCCGGGGACAGGATCTGGAATGGCTAGCTCTAACATTTAATAACATTACATGAGCATATATACATAACGCAAACACATAGCATTACATTGCAATGGGCGTAGCAGTGGGTGGAGCAGTAGGTGTGACGCGTAGCAGTCGCGAAAGATAAGGGTACAAAGGAGGTGTAACAGGGCGTATACATAGACATGTGATGCAGACGTAACAGAATATGTCATAAAATGGGCGGAAACCACGGAGGGGCTACCTGAGGAGCCGGGACCTCTAACCTGGTGGTGCGCGCAAACTGACAATGACGTGTTACTAGGAGAAGCTGGGGGCTATGAACTCTGTGCTAGGAGCAGAGACTAAAGTCTGGAGGGTCGGAGCGACATGTACCTAAACCCTATCTGGTATCTAATGTTTAGGGAACATGTTGATATAAACTAGAAGTCATGAGGGGAGAAGCTAACAGACTCTAAGGCTAGAGCATGCATTATTCTACATGTAGCGCGTGATGAAGAATATTAAATGACCATTAAATCCAGTATTTCTCTTACATGGAGCCGAATAGGCTAGACAATGACGGAAACTATTGATGCAGTTCAGTAGCTTAGGAATGCAGAGAAGGAGGACTGAACTGATAGCTGGAATCATAACATAGTCTTGGCAGACTCAGAGGCAGAGCCAAGCTGCACCGGGCACTGCGAGGCAGGAAGTAAGTGAAGGGTCGAGGATACAGGTGGGGGCTGGATAGCTCCTCAGCGAGGGTTCAGGAGACAGGGGCTGAATCTGATGTCCGGGCCCTTTTGAGGCCTAGAAACGGGGACTTTATAATGAAATAACGTGCACACTGAGAAACGTGGCAACATAACTTTACATAGGCCTGATACTCATATTACTCATGAGGACTAGGAAATGGCATATCAGAGGTGGACACAACTATAATTGCGTCTTTAATCGGACATGGGGAATAACATATGCATATTGGTCATGCACACATAACATATGATGGATGACACGTAGGGACACAGAACATGACAAAATTTACTTTTCCACACCGTGACGCCCTCTTCAAGATGCTGGCCCTTCCGTTCTTTTATATATTCTTCAGAACTGCCCAAACCGTGTCCCAGATGCATATTTCACAGCAGTGAAAAGTGAGGTCCGTACGCTGCTGTGAGATGGCAAGGCCCCAAGGGTGGCAATGAAAAAGCTAACAAAAAGTTAGTATGACAGGGCATAGCATTACCAGACCTTAAGCTTTACTATTGGGCCTCACAACTGGTAACTGTAAACCATTGGATGTATCACCTCCCTAACGAGCCAGCCTATGCTCTGGCCAGATACCAAACAGACCGCTCGGGTTATCTAGGAGCCCTATATTAAAAAACCAGAAAACGTAGATATTTTGGACTCACCTCATACACACTAGGGATTTGTCACCAAGTGAACTCTTGACTGGGCTGGGCTGAGCTGGGCTACCACCCTCACCAAAGCAACGCCATTGTGGTACGCCGAGAAACTAGGCAGGCTATGTCATCAACCAGAGTTTGGCAAATGGGACATGATTGGAATTTCAGTGGTAGGAGATTTGGTTAATAAGGTTCTATCCTTAGTTTTGAGGAACTCCGGGGACACTATCAAATGGCTCGAGGGGAACTATTCAGGTACCTGCAAATACAACACGCTTTACAGACGGATTTTCCAAATCTAAAAAAGACATACCAGAATCATCGCCATTAGAAGATAGATTGCTAGATGGGCCACTACTCTCGAAAGCCATATCTTTAACATATAAAAAAACTATGTAACAACCTGCCCGATACTTTTAGTAAACTTAGAGAGCAGTGGCAGAGGGTCTTGGGATCCATTGATGATGAGGATTGGCAGTCGGCCTTAATGTTACCGAGGGAAGCAGCCATCACACTTCGCTTTCGACTGATACAGCTTAGAATTTTACACCGGTCCTATATGACAGGGATCCCCTTGGCTAAAATACACAGAAGACCTGATGACCTCTGTCTGAGGGGTTGCCAACAATCAGCCACCTTCAATCACACTATCTGGGTTTGCCCTGCTATCCAACATATATGGGAGGGAGCCAAAAATTACATTCAGACCGCACTGGGAAAAGAGGTAGTTCTCACACCACAGCTGGGACTGCTAAACATCTGGGCAGCGATTGACCTTACTGAAATTGAATAACAGCTGGTGATGCTAGGATACACATTGGTCAAGCGGGAACTGGTGAGAGGGTGGGGGGGCAACCCCACCTTCCACTCCTGTATGGGTGATAGAATTAGGCAAGTGCATGATAGCGGAGAAGGAAGTATTTATAAACCGGGGGTGCACCAAAAATTAGGACAGGAAATAGACCAAATGGAATGTCTGTCATGGAGACATATGTATATCCCAAATGATGGAATTGGAAATGCGCAGAAGTGAGAACAGAGTTGTAATCAATTAATGTATATGCTTTGCTGACCCCTGAATAATATACAAATGTATGAGTGACTGTAATATCTACTAATCGGTACTATATGTATGATTGCTATTGAATTCAATAAAAAAAAAAGAAAGATTTGAGGCAAGTTACAGCTTGGTCATTAGGGTTATACCAGTGGAGGTTGAAGTCACCGAGGTAGATGTGGGACAAAACGGATTCGACATTGGCAGCGATGACTTCCATTCATTGTTCGATGAAGGGGTGTGGAATTTTAGTTTGTGTACTGAACATCATCTACGCCATCTTGCAGACTCACGTATGAGCCTACACGACAGCCATTTTAGGTAGCATGGTCTCCCTGTTCACGATCGCCCGTCAGCACACTTCCCTGAACCTTGCAAGCCTTCCCCGCGCACCCTGGCTGCCCCCGCACTCACATGCACAAGTCATGAACCCTCCCCTCCCATGACTCTGTCTCAGGGAATCACACCCCGCGCCTGACCAACACCTCCTTTCCGTCCATGAATACCCCTCCTTTGATGACCCCTTCCTCTGAGCCCGACTGCCTGTACGAACCGCTGGTCATCCTTTAGCCCGAGGATACAGTTTATTGCCCACTACTGTATGCACTCGCTTTTCCTGAAAGGAGCCACTATTGATCACGACCTCCCCACCCCCTGAGATTCGATCAGGCGCACACATTCCAGAGGAATCGGCAGAACACTCAGCTGCGTGATAGCCCCCTCCCAATCATATGAGGGGAAAGGGCCTCTACTGTTGTCATGTGTTGGAAGGGGCCGGAACTGGGGGGGGGGGTGCCGGTGATGTCGTTCTCATACTTCACAATGTCTTTGTTGTAATAAAGAGCGTCCACATGTCTTGAACCAGTGTATAAAAGACCAGCTCTCAGAGAGACTGAGAGAGCACCTCGAGACGATACCTTGTTGTCCGATCTGATGTGTTCTACTCCGTCGGAATAAAACGTGTTTCCTGTCTTCCTGTCTCCAGCGCCTGCCTCTTTATTGAATAACTTCGTATGGTATTAGAGGCGTTTTTACGCCGGGCAAATTTAACTTAGGAAACATCAACTGAAATCGCCTGACCATTTAGAATTGATCTTTATCAATTGGCGTCCCAAACGCGGGGCCCATCAGCGACACGTGGATCCCGACGACAGAGTGAACGACTGCAACGATCGGGAGAGCTCCTGTCCGATAGACCCTCGTCTGACAGCCGATCATCTGAACTTCACTGATTCCGAGCAGACCTCTCCCGAGTGATCTACGGTCCTGACTGGGAACCACCAGGAGTGCCGCGATAGCAACAGAGAGTAGAGGACGATCGGGCGCTGGAAGCGGAAGACGAGAAACTGTCCATGCGGTCCGGGTAAGGTCGTGACACACGACAAATTGCGAAATTGATTGATTGATTGTTTGAAAATACTAGTATTACTTATTGACTGTTTCTGAGAGATTCTCTATTTGCAAACAAGCACAGAATCGCCATACTCTGTTTAGTCTTTGCAGATAGTGAAGGATAGGTAACGCGGACTTTTGTCCCCCATTGTAATCTGCCGTGCCTATTTTTCTCCCCATTGATTGATTGATTGAATCGAGCATTGAATTGTTCGAAGTTGGTTCTCTTAGGGATCTTCTCTGCCTGCAAACGGGGAAGAATAGGAATATTCTCTCTCCCTTTGCCGATAGTGAAGGGTAGGTAACGCAAACCTTTAACACGTCGTACCTATTTCGTTCCTCATTGATTGATTGTTTGTCCAAACGTTGACTGTTTGGAATTGGTTCTTTCTGGAGGTATTCTCTATTTGCAAATAGCGTAGAATAGAATATTCTGTCCAATCTTTGCAAGTAGTGAAAAGATAGGTAGTGCAGGCTTTTGCCCCCCATTGTAATCCGTCATGCCTATCTTCTCCCCATTGGTTAGTAGTTGGGTCAACCCGGACCGCTTATTAGAGATGAACCATCCAGCTCCACTGGAAGGCACCCCTAATAAGGACATGTTTACTAAGCAAGGACTAGTCGCTATAGCTTATAGTAAGTTATGGCATAAATATACAAAAAAGGATCCTGAAAGTCAGTGGCCACTGATAGGTTCTTTTGATGAAAATAAAATAAAAACACTAGAAGCAGCTGTAAAAATAAATAAGGCAACGCCCACTATGCTCGATAGTATTGGCATGTGGCGCAAAGAAGCAGAACAGCGAAGGAAAAGAGAAGAAGCAAAAATAGTGAAAGAATTACGAAAAACAGCCCATCTGGCCGCAGCAGAACTAGATGAAGAAATAAGAAGAAGAGAGGAAGTTAAACAAACACAAGAATCAGGACTGGCAGGCCAATGCCCTGTCAGGACCACCCCTACGCTCTACCCGGAGATGCCCTCCAAACAGCGGGCAAATGACGAGTTACTGCTCGGTCCTCCAATTATCTACATGCCTCCTCCATATGCTCCCTGCCAACCTCTAGCACAACACTCACCAGTTCAAAGTGCAGGCGTGGGTGACCATAGCGCTAGTGCCCCGGCTCTTACGGCCTTCACACCAGCCGCATTGGTAACAACACCAGATGAACTCGAGACTGGCAAACAGCTAACAGCCAGACCAAATAGGTTGAGTTAAAATGAGCGGGATGGAATCGACCAGATAGCAAAGACCCTGGTAGAACGGAAGGAGAGCGAAGAATATACGATGAATATGCATAATTCACATGCCGGTAGTCACAGACGGCATTTCATTTTACGGTTCAGCTACCACACCCTGAATGCATATGAGGATAGGTACCAGACTAAGAGTCCTGCAAAACTGATGACTCTATATAGAAGGGTCGATGTTTGAGATGGGACTGAGAGCGATGTGACGGACCTCTTCATGCAAACGCTTGAGGTCTTCCGCCACCTCGCGAAACAGAAACCAGAGGTCAAGATCACAGTCCCTGAGACGATTGAGCCCTCGTTAGAAGCAGCCAACACTATGATGCCTATCAGAGAAGCCGCCCCCTACTGGGTTCCCCCAAGAGGTCAGGGAACAAACGATGATATCAACCACGCAGATGCAAAAGGGAGGGTTGTGTACAACTGGGTTTACCAACCATGGGATCGGCAAGATATTTTAACTTTTAGGCAAACCCTGCCCGATTTAAGAAAGAACCCTACAGCATTTTATACCGAACTAGGCACAGCCTTGGGCTCAACCATAATGACTCTATCGGACATGGATTTGTTTTTCGGGTTGTGTCTGCCGGCTGATGTGTGGAAGCAAATCCGGAAAGCCGACCACACAGACCTGTTCGGACACACCTGGAAACAACTCGATGAACTAGATAGGCAGCGAGAGCCCGGAAAGAAACCTGTAAAAGACATACTGGAACTCCCCGACAAAATAGTGCAGAAGCTAAAGACGTTGATCCCAGAAAAGAAGGTAGACTGGTCGGTAGTCACGGCTTGTCACCAGAAACCTCAGGAGGACGTATCAGAATACTTCTCCCGATTTGAGACGGTTTTCTCCGACTACAGTGGCCAAGACATGACCACCGCAACCGGACAACACCTATTCGTGCAAAACTACGTAAAAGGGCTATCGCAAGAGGTCTCCCAAAAGTTACAGACGAGCGAGAGTAGTTGGGGAGCCTCCAAACCTGCAGCTATCCTTCAGATGGCTCAGTATTATGAAAAGAACGAGAACGAGAGGACGAATGAGAAAAAGAAAAAGGACTTGAAGGAACGAGTGATGATTGCTCAATTACATGAAGTGACTACAGGAAGGGAACGGTATAGGGGAAACTACCAGTCGAATGCCCCTAGGAATTCGCCCCCTAGAGACCGCAACCCCACACCTGGTACTCCACGAACCGACCTTGATGAGAACCAGTGTGCATTTTGCAAAGAATTCGGACATTGGAAGTCCCAATGCCCGGCCCTTCGGGAAATGATTAAAAATAAAGAGACAAGGGACATGACAACTGGCCCAAAAACTGGAGGGCAGGGACGAGGGCAGACCCGCGACACCACCAATGACAGACCTGGCAGACCAAACACATTTGACCGCCCCCGACAGAATCAGTGCCAACAGTCCGATTGCAACAATGCTCCCGACTTTGCATAGGACTGCCAGGGGCAAGGGAGGGATCCAGTCGAGCTCTGTGTTGACCAGCAAGGTCCTTACGTCACTGCTAAGGTCCTGGGTACAAAGTCTCCATTTTTGGTAGACACTGGAGGGACACGTAGTGTATTATCAAAACGACTGATTCCAAGGGCACCCTTGTCTGGCTCACACATTACCTCGATAGGTTTCGATGGAACGCCCTCCACTAATCCCCTGTCTGTACCTATCTCCTTTGACCTAGGAAACAATCCCACTGACACCACGTTTCTGCTCTCCTCCAACTCCCCTGACGCCATTATGGGTATTGATTTACTGAAACATTTCCGCGCTACTATTAGGTGTTCCCCGGATGGAGTCCGAGTCATCCTGTACGATAACCCGAGCATGTCCAGACCCTACCCCGCACGATATATATACACCATAGCAGATGCTGACCTATCCTTGCTCGATACCCTACCCCTGTACCTATGGGCCAGAAACGACTCGGATGTAGGACGAATGATGATCGATCCTGTACACATAACTGTTCGACCAGATGCAATACTCCCGAAACTCCCACTCCGAAGGCGAGAAGGCATTGGTAGGGATTATTCAGTCCTTGGTAGATGCAGGAGTGGTAGAGGAAGTGGTTAGTAATGTCTGCAATAGCCCTATCCTACCCATTGTTAAGAAGCAAGGTGAGGGAGATGAGAAAGCGTACCGCTTCATCATCGACCTACGGGAAGTCAACAAAGTGGTGGTGCCACAGTACCCCGTAGTCTCAGACATCGCCACCATTCTGACTCTCATCCCGTCCACTGCCACCACCTTCACCGTTATTGATCTTAAAAATGCATTTTTCTCTATCCCCATCCATCCAGACAGCCGTTATCTCTTCGGCTTCACTTTAAAAAACCGTTCATACAGATTTTGTAGAGCTCCCCAGGGCTACACTGAAAGTCCCAGCATTTACAGCCAGGCCCTCGAAAGACAGCTGGACGCCGTCCAGCTACCAGATGGAGTGGTGTTGATCCAATATGTCGATGATATCCTTTTGGCGGCCGACACCACTCCACTTGCAGTCACAGCCACTATCCAACTCTTGCACTTTCTTGCGGAGAATGGCCACAAAGTCTCCAAAAAGAAACTGCAGTTCTGTCAGCCCCAAGTAACATACCTAGGCCATCTCCTGTCCAAAGAAGGGAGGAAACTTACGCCCGACCGAATCCAAACCATCCTAGACACCCCCATTCCAAAAACACAGAAGCAGGTCCGTTCATTAGTGGGCCTTACTTCTTTCTGCCGACAATGGTTACCAAATTTCAGTCTCATTATAAAACCCCTACTTTCCCTGTTGGCCAAAGATGTTCCGTTCCCACTCCCTTGGACTCCCGAATGCCAAGCATCCTTTAAGGAGTTGCGGGATGCCCTTTGCTCGGCACCCATTCTAGGAACACCAGATTACTCCAAGCTTTTCTCCCTCTTCACTCACGAAAGGGAGGGATGCGCATTGTCTGTTCTAACTCAGCCCATCGGCGTCAAACAACGCCCTTGTGCCTACTTCTCTGCCACTCTTGATCCAGTCGCCAGAGCTCTACCTGCCTGCCTTCGAGCAGTAGCCGCTGCTGCTGTCTCTATCCGCCAGAGTGAGGGAATTGTGCTTTCGAACTCTCTCACGGTATTAGTGCCCCATGCAGTTGACACCCTTTTGAACCAGACCAAGACTCAACACCTGACTAGTGCACGACTGACAGGGTACGAATTGACTCTACTTGCACCCCACATCACCTTGAAGAGATGCACGACATTAAATCCTGCTACACTGTTACCCTTGCCCGAAAATGACCCCGATGTGCCCCCTATACACGACTGTGTGACCCTCACGGACGAACAGACTAGGAGTAGAATTGACCTCCGAGACATTGCTTTTACAGACCCTGATGGAGAACTATGGGTAGATGGCTCTTGTATCAAACTCCCAGACGGCACCACTTCTGCTGCCTATGCGGTGACGACAGCTCGAACAGTAGTTGAAACAGCTCGCATCACACAACGATCCGCACAGGCAGCAGAACTAATTGCCCTCACACGAGCATGTATCATAGCAGCAGGAACCACGGCAAACATTTACACGGACAGCCAGTACGCCTTCGGGGTGGTTCATCATTTTGGGCTCCTATGGAGGGAAAGGGGATTCCTGACGTCCCACGGTACGCCCATCCTTCACGGAGATTTAGTCTCCGCCCTGATTGAAGCAGTTCTTCTCCCCAAACAATTAGCAGTGATCAAATGCCAGGCACACAAGAAGGTGACAGATTTAGTTGGACAGGGAAACGCACTAGCCGACATCACTGCCCGAACCACAGCTGAGAATAGGACAACGACACGCATGTATGTGACCAGGTCACAAGCAGAAAAATGGACCGACGCTAGGGAAACCATTAGGGACATCCAGTCGGCTAGCACACCTCTCGAACTGACTGAATGGGCACGGGAGGGTCTAAGGGACGATGAAGGCTGCTGGCGGACAAAAGACACTAACAAATGGCTGCTGCCTGATGCATATTTGATCCCCATACTGACAATGGCACACTCCCCTGCACACATAGGCTCTGCCCCCATGATTGAACTCATTTCCAAAGTCTGGCACAACAACAAGATCCCCGACTCGGCCAAACGCCTAGTCCAGCAGTGCCTTATTTGCCTACAACACAACCCCGGGAAAGGAACTGTAGTACCCCGGGGAGGGTTTGGGATCCCCGACCACCCCTTTGAGGTCCTCCAGATGGATTACATCCAACTGGAGAGGTGCCAAGGCTTGAAGTACGTATTAGTCATTGTATGTGCTTTCAGCAAATGGGTGGAAGCCTATCCGACCCGTGATAACACTGCCATGACTACTGCCAAAGTACTACTGAAAGAGTTTTTCCCTCGCTACGGCCTTTGTCGAATTTTATGGAGCGACAATGGCCCCCACTTCATAGCTGAAGTTATCCAACTAATCCTGAAGGGGTTGGGGGTAAAAAAAAGGTTCCACGCAGTCTTCCACCCCCAATCTGCTGGCCTGGTTGAACGACACAATGCTACACTGAAACTGAAACTGTCAAAAATAGTGGCCACCACAGGACTTAAGTGGCCAGACGCCCTTCCACTGGCATTACTATCGATGCGCTCCACTCCCACTAAGCACCACTTGACCCCCTACGAAGTTGTGTTTGGGCGGCCTATGAACCTCTGGACTGCCCCCAAACCGACCTCCATTCACGACGTCCCCGACGTCCTGCTGTCAGATTATTTATACAAGTTAACTAAAACGTTGTCTGTCATTCATCAACAGGTGCAGCAGGCCATCCCCGATGCTTCCAGGGGTCCCGGTCACGATATCCAACCGGGGGACTACGTCCTAGTCCGGAACTTCCAACGAGCAAAGAGTCTGGAACCCCGGTGGACGGGCCCCTGGCAAGTACTGATCACCACTCGGACGGCTCTTCGAGTGGAGGGGAAGAAGAACTGGCTGCATGCACACCACTGCAAGAAGCTCTCCTCGACCCTGGCCACGACAGACAACGTCAGCACCCAAGAAGAGCTCCTGAACAAAGACCGACCATCACTGAACTGCTATCCTGATACCGAGGCACTTGAACTTGCAAAACACTCTGATCCCACTGTGCCTTCCCGAGAAGGGTATTTCCTGCGTCGAAAGGAGGGAGCTTCGGCTAAGTAGGCCACTGACTAAGTTAAAAATCTCAGAACAGTGACCCAAAGCAACCAAGGGTTACCCGGAGAGAAGCTAAACAAAGTCTGTGGTTCTGCCCATTACCGAGCACCTTGAAGATGAAGATGATGGAAGCGCCAGATAAGAAGATGATGGAAGCGCCAGATAAGAAGACGTCGGAAGCAACAGGAAATACCCGCTACAGGAACCCAAAGACTGATAATTTGCACAAATCAAAGACAATCGCTTTCTTCATTGTCTTCCTCTTTTGCCTCCTCCTCATGACTTCCTTCTGGATCTTGGAGGAAAGCACACCCGCTCACCAGATGTTGCCAACCACTGTCCAGCCAACCACCATGAAAGAGCACCACCTGATCACCCTTTCACCTCAGCTCCGAGAAAGGCGTAAGGAGTTCTGGAACAATTCCTTCGTACAACTGTTGCACCAGCACAACCTTGCTGCAAATGCCACAAACTGCTGGATCTGTGGGTTGCTCCCACATGCTACCGGACACTCCATCCCCTTCATCCCTTCTCCTTTCTCAGTTCACGGCTCCTGCCTCGCCTGGTTGATCCTCATGCAGGAAAGCCACAAGGACAACGCCGCTTCTGGTCAAACAGTGTCACACTTCTACTATGGGTTCTGGCTGAACAAAACAGGAAAGACGTCTGCTCCCTTTTGTCCTGCAATTTCAGGTTCAACCTTCCTTACGAACATCCCTGCCAAAGAAAGGGTCGAAATGCAAGTGCTCCACAATCCAGCCAGACCCACCTTCTCCCACCTGCGGAAACAAACGGCTGCCACCCTGACCGTGGCCCTGTCTGTCATCAATGTCACAGGACTCGTATGCCTCGAAGGACAAGGAACGCAGCTGGTGGGTCACAGTTCTTGTCGCATCACCAAAACATTGGTTTCAGCTGACCCCCCCTCCTTTGTTGCTTCTCCGAATATGTATTTTGTTTGTGGCACCAAAGCTTACACTTGGCTCCCAAAAGGCTGGAGGGGTACGTGCTACATCGCCTTCATTCTTCCTCCCACGTATGTGGCTCCAGCCTACCACCACCGGCAAAAGCGCGCTGGAGATGTTGAACAAGCCGACTCCACCGGAGCACAGTTCCTGGATGCAGCAAAGGGACTTGTTCCTCTGTGGGGACCAATGGCAAATAGCCGCGCTATCCGACACCTGACTCAGGCAGTAGAAACAACCATTAACATCACCGCTGGCATCCTTGCTAACAACACAGCTGAGCTTCAGGCAGTCCGCCTGGTGGCTCTTCAAAACCGCCTTGTTCTAGATGTGGTTCTGGCCGACCGTGGAGGTGCATGCCGCATCATCGGCTCCAGCTGTTGCACCTACGTGCCAGATAACTCACCTTCAGTTTACAAAGCAATCGAACACCTCCACAGACTGTCCTCGGAGGTTCACCAGGAGCAGGAAGTATGGTCGCTTGGAGGCTGGTTCTGGGACACTTTGAAGAACTGGGGATGGAGATTGTTCACGTTTTTATTGATACCAATCATGATACTGTGTGGGTGTTGCTTAGGTATTCAATGTTTACCATCTTTATGTGCACTCATTTCCAACTGTATGTGCCCAAAGACTTTGAACTTTAAAACTGAGCACATGAGTCCCCTATACGAGATAGAGGTGCGTGGTCTCATGGGGATTGATCCGAACTGACAAGCTGGCGAGACATGTTAAAGGGAGGACTGTGGAATTTTAGTTCGTGTACTGAACATCATCTACGCCATCTTGCAGACTCACGTATGAGCCTACACGACAGCCATTTTAGGTACCATGGTCTCCCTGTTCACGATCGCCCGTCAGCACACTTCCCTGAACCTTGCAAGCCTTCCCCGCGCACCCTGGCTGCCCCCGCACTCACATGCACAAGTCATGAACCCTCCCCTCCCATGACTCTGTCTCAGGGAATCACACCCCGCGCCTGACCAACACCTCCTTTCCGTCCATGAATACCCCTCCTTTGATGACCCCTTCCTCTGAGCCCGACTGCCTGTACGAACCGCTGGTCATCCTTTAGCCCGAGGATACAGTTTATTGCCCACTACTGTATGCACTCGCTTTTCCTGAAAGGAGCCACTATTGATCACGACCTCCCCACCCCCTGAGATTCGATCAGGCGCACACATTCCAGAGGAATCGGCAGAACACTCAGCTGCGTGATAGCCCCCTCCCAATCATATGAGGGGAAAGGGCCTCTACTGTTGTCATGTGTTGGAAGGGGCCGGAACTGGGGGGGGGGGTGCCGGTGATGTCGTTCTCATACTTCACAATGTCTTTGTTGTAATAAAGAGCGTCCACATGTCTTGAACCAGTGTATAAAAGACCAGCTCTCAGAGAGGCTGAGAGAGCACCTCGAGACGATACCTTGTTGTCCGATCTGATGTGTTCTACTCCGTCGGAATAAAACGTGTTTCCTGTCTTCCTGTCTCCAGCGCCTGCCTCTTTATTGAATAACTTCGTATGGTATTAGAGGTGTTTTTACGCCGGGCAAATTTAACTTAGGAAACATCAACTGAAATCGCCTGACCATTTAGAATTGATCTTTATCAGGGGAGGTTGTCACCAGGAGGGTGATAGAATGTTTGTAATTTGCACACCGGACGATTGCTACTGGAGATGTTGAGACAAAGGTATTCGCTAGATGATGGCGTAGAAGACTCTGAGAGGGAGACCGCAAGAGTGCTCCGATGTATACAGGCTAAGCCACCTCCCAGCTTCAAAGCTCTGTCTAGACGAATTATGTTGTGAGTAGGGGGGCACTAAGAGGTCTAGGATAGGAGTGGTAGAGGGATTAAGTTAAGTTTCAGTGAGGATGATGATATCTATCTCATTGTGTTGGATGAGGTCGAAGATATCAGAGGCATGTTTGCTGGCTGACCTGCAGTTGAATAGTACGCATTTAAGATGTACCGGAAAAGAGGTGGAGGATTCTGTATGATATTCACTCTACTTGATGCTAGCAATTTCTCAAGTAGCTGAAACATTCTCATTCTACTAGATCCCATACCTCTTGTGGCACACCTGTTTGCAGATCTGCTCCGGGTGCCAAACTACAGAATTTTTGCCATTGCGAACGAGATAATACGTCTGCAATATTGTTATCTGTACCTGGGACATGTTTAGCTTTAAAAATAACATTATAGATAGACCATCAATGCCACCTTCGAAACCGGCATCTTTCCTGACGAATGGAAACGTGCTGAAGTCAGACCCCTACTCAAGAGGCTCTCGGCAGATCCCACGAACCTAAAGAACTACCGACCCGTCTCACTTCTACCTATCGCGGCCAACGTCACAGAGAAGACCCTCAACCTCCAATTAATGAAATTAATCAAAGAAAACTCCATCCTCGACCCCCCTCAATCCGGATTCCGCAGCAACCACAGCACTGAGACCGCTCTACCTGCCGCCGCGGACGACATTCGCACCCTCCTCAAACAAGAACACACCGCAGCCCTGATCCTCCTTGACCTCTCTGCATTCTTCACTGGCATACAGGGAGCCACCCTCTGCTTGCTCTGCTCCTGCCTCACCGGCAGTACCCAAAGAATCAGATTTCCACCCTTCTTCTCCGAACCCATAGAGATCAACTGTGGAGTACCCCAATGATCATCGCTCAGCTCCATGCTCTTCAACGTCTACATCGCCCAACACCTGCGTAAACTCCACTGGCTCGCTATCGAAAAAAGAGTAACATTCAAGATTCTCGTCCACGCCTACAAATGCCTCAACAACACCGGACCCTAATATCTCAACAAAAGAATCTCCTTCCACGTACTCAAGAGGAACCTCTGATCCACCAACCTTGCCCTCGCGGAACCCCCGCGAATCCGCAGAGCAAGAATGGGTGGAAGAACCTTCTCTTAAATCGAGGCCAAGACCAGGAACGAGCTCCCGATTGACATCAGACATGCCCCCACCCAGCACATCTTCAGGAAGACCCTCAATATCTGGCTCTTCGACTGACAGGAGTGACCCCCCAATCACCTCGAGACCCTCACGGGTGAGTAGCCCGCGAGTGCTTTTTTAACTGTACTCCAAGTGGGGAGATTATCAGGTCTGGTAAAAACCACCAAGCAAAAGGACCCATCATTCTCCCTTCTGAAACTTTGTACAATTTTTGTTTGACCACTTAATGATGCGCTTTTGCTGACTTTTGATTTTCTGCAAACCTATGAACTCTTGGAGCTTGGTAACCTAGGCTAAATCCGTCTTTAAATCTCCACTCCAGCCTTGACGGTCCTTCCCTGTTAGAGTAAAGTTTTAGCCAAAATGATAATTTTTCTATATCAATTGGAGTAACAGCCTTTGTAACAAGGCTGAATGTATCCACCGCTCCCTCTGCCTTGGCTATTACATCCCCAATTTCCTTGGTCTCCAAAACATTGCAATATGGCATGTTTTCCCCAACATTTCAAACATTAATGCTTGTACCTGCATGGGTTCCTTGGACAATATCCCTTATTAAAATTCCAACATGCACCTGAATTGTGATTTCAAGGTCTATTCCATGATCCCACCCCTCCCGAGGTAGGCTTGGTAAGAAAAGGCCAGTGAGGCACTGCTAAGTCACTTGCAGTATGCAAAAGAGGAGCAGGCCTTTGTTATACATCCATTGGACCCATAATTCATTATCCACCTCACCCCAAGGCTCCTCTGGAATTAGCACTAGACAAGCTCGAAACTCCTCGTCATAATGCAACCAAGCAAAAACCCCAAATTCCATGTGTGCTTTACGAATAGTATCCATGTATTTGAATATTGCTACTGCACGTTCGGGATACCTTTCGCAATAGAAGTTAGCAAATACTAAAAATGCTGACGTCGAGGGGAGGAGCTACGCAAGCAACCAAGATGGCCGCATAAGCTCCCGGCTCCGTCGACCTCCGTCGCTGGCGGACTTATCCTGAACTTTATCCTGACCTCCTGCCAGACTCCCGTGTGTCTGAATCTTTGCTGAGCCCGGGGGGGCAATCCCGGAGCTTCTATCGCTTTTAGTGACGAAGTTACACCGTCTTTCATTTTCGGGCCTACTCCGGTGTTTGAGCCGGGGCCTCGAGTACTGACCCAGCCGGGTTTCAGTTGAACAATATCGGCCGCGGGTGCCTGGCGGAGGCCGGTCTCATCGGAGTGGAACATATTCTCGATCCTGGTGGTGGTCCTGGTCCCGGCGAATACCGGACGACGACGGCGACGAGACGTGGCTGCCGCGGTGGGTGGGGGGCCAGGTCCCGGGACCCTGTTGCAGCCCTCGGGGTCCGCGGGTGGGGCCCCCGCTCTCGGCAGCGGTGTAAAGAGTGCCAATCCTGTGAGTCGCCAGTCGCTTCCGTCCACTCCGCGCCTGTTGGTTTCCCCGGAGTAGCCGGCCTCCGGGGTTGAAGATTTGCCTTTTTATTGCTCACGCGGAGATGGATCGGACGACGTGTGGACCGACCCTGGGGACCGTAATGGCCGCCATCGGGGCCCTTCGCTTGCAAATGGAGACTGCTCTCCACAATTTGACTGAGAGCATCGAAACTATTTGTTTGAGACCGGACTCCTGCCTTGTGCCAGACTTGCAACAGACAGTGATCCCTGCGAAGCTTGATCTACCTCAAGAGGAGAACCCCGAATATGATCGGAAACTGGTGCCAATTATACCCGGACAATTACAGCTGTACTTTACTGGAGCCCCTGAACAACTAGCTAGATCGACGAAGTTATCGCCCGCACAGGACTCATTTCTTCCTTCTCTTCTGGAAACGTCTACTAATATCTTTTGGATTGACTTTCGTGTATCTGATCGACTTCGAGACTTAACCTTTTTGACTCTTTCAGGCTATATTGATCTCCTTTTTCAACAACGCTTTGACTCTTTTGCTACTACATTGGTCCTATTGGATGGGGTGTGTACAATGGATCGTAAGGGCCAGGGCTGAATTGGACTGGTTGAATTCGGTACAGTGACTTTCTTTTGGCTCTGCTGGGTTGTATTTGTGGGAGTGAGGACCGGATGGAATTCTGATTGTCTGGGTTTGGTGTGACGGTTATTTTCGAAAAATGGGATTTGCTGCCTCTGTGGTGCCGGGGGCTTGGTGGGACGGTCCTTTTTCTGTCGATGGCTCCCCTATCGGTTTGCTTATTAGTCTGCTGTAATTCGTTTAATATTACGGTAGGGGATGTCCGCCTTGGCGGGGGGAGAGGAGTCCGGGAGCCCGTATCGTTTTGTAATGCATCTCCTCCTCCAACTTTTCCCTTCCTTGGGGCGTAGTTTAGGGGGCGACAGGCACGCTGCTAGTGGGGTTAGGTCGTAGCCATCCGCAGGGGTGCAGGGTGGAGGGCTGTGTTTTTTTTTTTCCTTTATTTTGTTCTATGACCTGTCTATTTCCCTTTTCCCTTCTTCACAAGAGATGTGGCATATTCTCCTGAGCCATCTGGGTGTCGAGTGTCCAATCTGCATATCCTGTATCCTCGGTGGGCGGGTTTTAAAATTTTTTGTCTACGGTTATCTATATTGTATGGTTTTGCCCCAGTTTTTAGCTGGTATTGATATTTCAGACGCCTATAACTGTAGTGTATTTCTTCAACTCCTTTGCCCGTCCACTACTGTATTGTGTTCCGTCAAATGATACCCGATATGTATATTTGTACTCTTGTGTTATAATCAATTAAAAAAAAAAATGCTGACGTCCTTGTGTCAATTGTAGTGGGCACTCTTGGTCCAGGCTTCCTCCCTAGAACCTTCTTTTGATTGAATCTCTCTATGAAGCAATTTGTATACAACCATGAATTCACCCTTCCAGGCTTTATCTTTAGTTGACTTACTCAAATGCGCCCCCGAAGGCACTGGAAAGCCCCATATAAGGTAAACGTTTTAAACCTTCATTTCTACTCTTTTTTTCATTATCATCTTTTCCGGCCTTCACGTTCTCTGACATGGCTGTTTCCCCCTTTACTTCCGCCACCTTTTTTGTCTTATTCTCATTCTGTACCCCCCTTTTTATTCAAAACACATGCTCTGATATGTTCTTTTTTTTGCCACAAACGGTTTTAGTACCCCAGTTCCTCAACCAATGACTCTCACCTGTTCTCAACATGTTGTATACATCTGGTGAGGTCCACTTTTTGTTGTCTCCCACTTGAAATCTTTTTAGACCTTTGTTTCTGATCCAAGACTCTCCATCTGCATCATTTTTCTGGAAAACATGACTTTTTTACAAAGTTTTAGAGACCCCCCCGTTCTTCCCATAAAAAAACTCCCTCCAAAGTAAGGTACAGTGTACACAGAGTCCACATTCCCCAGAGGTTTGGCAGAGGCTAAGGTTAGATATAACCTTACTCTCTAAAGTGGTATCTTGGTCGAGCACAAGGCAGTATCAGAGGACAGTGTAAAGCATTTGTTGTACACACTCAGTCAGCAAATGGTCTCACACAATCAAGAACTGAACTCTAGGCCAATTGTTTTGTATATAAAAATATATTGTTGTTTTATTTTAGAACAACAAGTAGGTATACAAATACTTTCTCAGAATGAGATATTGCAATTGAATACTTTCAAATAGCAGTAGACTTTTAAATGCAATAGATAGAGTTGTTGCAATATGCAACACAAGTTAAACACGATTATAACATTGAGCTCAATGGGATGTTTTAAGTAAACGCAATAAAATCACTTCACAAATGTTTTTCTTACTCAGGGCTGGATCCTGAATTCAGCCCTGGTGCATTTCCTGTAAACAGTTGAAATAAATCGTTTTTGTTACACAGGTGATTTTTAAGGAATATTTTTATGTTTTGAAAATCGACACTTGGAAGAATTTCTGACAAAAAACGGGCAATGTTATCCTACGGGAGAACATCAAGTTATCGGAAAATCACAGTTGTAATTACTTTTGAGGGTCAGTGCTGGGCACAAAGATCCTGCACTAGGATCTCTCCTGATAACAGGTGAGTAATTTTGTTTTTGTTGATCGGATGATTTTTAAGAAATATTTAAAAGTTGCAAAACTCTACACTTAGAAGAATTTCCAAGTGAAAACCAGCCAATGTTACCCTATGGAGGAAATCAAGTTATTGGTCTTTGGGTAAGTACTCGACTGGCAGAGTTAGAGTTCTGGGGTAAAACTTAGGGGTCTTCCAGGGTCAGGTAGGTACAGTCGTTACACCCTCAGCGGCTCTGGGGCAGCTGGGTGCAGAGTGAGTAGGCCCAATGTTAGCCTATGGCGGTCAGGGGGCCTTTGGTTGGTGGCTGCAAGCAGGTAGGCCATACGGCTGTGGGAGCTGGGCTCCTGGTCCCTTACACAGGGCAAGCGGGGAAGAGAGATAGAACAGATGCTGCACTTCCAGTGGCACTCGGACAGCTGGGTCCACGGTGCTTTTGGGCCATCGGGCGCCCAATGTATTTCAATGGGAAAGCTACAAGACGAACAAAGGCTGCAAGCTCCGGGACGAAGATTCTTCAGGTGTGACCACCACTTCGAGAGGTAAGTTGGGAAGCTGTCGGTTAGGTAGGCACCCCAGACGAGGGGACAGGGGGCCGCAGGGCACCGGGTGCAGGGGTGTCTTTTGGTGGCGGGAAATCTTACCCTCAGCTGGTCGCGGTTGGAGGGGTTCCTGGTTGTGAGGCTACAGGCGTCGTCCGGAGCATCGAGGAGGGGCCTTTGGGTGCTGGATTCGTGGTCACAGTCGCCGGGGGGGACGTCCTCGTAGTCTTTGTTCACTCAGGCAGGGGCCGGCTCGGCGGGTGCAGATTATGCTGGGTTCACGGTTTCTGGCTGGCACCAGGGGTTGTTGGTGTTTGAGCAGAACCACTGCTCGTGGGAGTCAGAATTTAGCAGGAGCAGGTTCGAGGTTCGACAGGCCTGTGGGGCTGGGGCCAAGTCAGTTGGTGTCGTCCTCTTGTTAGCAGCTGCATGGCAGGTCTTCTTTCTTCTTGTTCTACTTTTTTTCAGAATCGGGATCTGAGGAAGGAAGGTTCAGGGTGCCCCTAAATACTAAAGTTAGGGGCGTTACAGGTATGGGAAGGTCAGGAACCAATGGGTCCCTTTCCTGGGGTGAGTACACCCCCTATCCTGCCACTCTCCAGTGGGAGGGGGACAGGAGCTGGTCTCTGATTGGGTAGGGCTCCCCATCCACAAGATGGCGAGAGTCCGGAGTTGTGTTTCACCTCGCCTCCCCACCAGAGGAGCGGGGTTGGCAGAGGCTGGCACACCCCCTTTCCTCACTTAGATTTTCCCGCCTGTCTTCCTGTCAGAGTGGGGGGTTAGAACCGGTGGGGGCCAGTTGCTGAGTACAGCAAGTGGCCTGGAGAAGCTCACAAAGGTGGCATGCCTTTGAAGCTCCCCCTGCCCATCCTGGGGGCGGAGGCCTAGCACCTCGACCCAGGATGTGCATTGTTGCAGTCCCACAAGAGCGGATGGCTCTCTACCCAGGCGTCCAGCAACATGTCTGCTGGGTGGCTGCCTAGGCAGACTCAGTCAGGACATGGGTTGTGGTTTAGTTTCAGGGAGCAACTCTAAGTTACCCTCTGTCAGGCATTGTACATTACATCCCACACTGACAACACTGGCATCAGTGTGGGTTTAATGTGCTGACAAGTTTGATACCAAACTTTTCAGTCTTCAGTGCAGCCATCATGGTGCTGTTGAGTTTGTGATGATGACCTCTCAGCACCATATACTCTTAATGGCAGCACTGCACTTACAGCGCCCAGGAATGGACCTGGGTACTGTAGGGGTACGGGGCTCATGCACCTGTACCCAGAACACTGGCATAGGGCACCCAGCTAGAGGGGTGACTGGGGTATGCCAGGGCAGTGTGTTGTGAGAATGGCACACAGGGATGTGTACCATGTTGACTCTTTGTTTTGTTCTGCACCAAGATACTCAGCCTGCAAAGCCAGTTTGTGTGTGTCAGGCTACAGGGCCCCTAACGGTGGCACAATAAGTGCTGCAGCCCTTAGTATCTTCTCTGGTCACAGTACCCTGGGTACCTAGGGTACCATTTACCAGGGGCTGACATATGGCCAGAGATGCCAATTGGGTTTAGGTTTCAATACAGTTTTAGGGAAGGAACACAGGCCCTGGGCACCTGTTTGGCAGGAGCTCGGGCACACTCAGTCAAGGTACATCTGCAATTCAGCAAAAAGTGGGGGCATACCATGCAAGAAAGATGACACTTTCTCACACAACCCCCCCCCCAAACGAAAGGTGATGAGACTAACCTTGCCCTATGGAGTCTTCATTGTCTAAGTGGAAGGACCTGGAAAGTCCGTCTGCATTGGCCTGGGCAGTCCCAGGTCTGTGTTCCACTTCAAAGTCCATTCCCTGTAGGGATATGGACCACCTTAGTAGTTTGTGATTCTCTCCTTTCATTTGTTTTAGCCATCTGAGAGGTCTGTGGTCAGTTTGAAACAGGAAGCGAGTTCCAACCAAGTAGGGCCTCAACTTCTCCAGGGACCAAACCACAGCAAAGGCCTCCCTCTCAATGGCACTCTAACGCTGTTCTCTGGGGAAAAGCCTCCTGCTTATAAAAGCAACAGGTTGGTCTTGACCTTCATCATTGGTCTGGGATAGGACCACTCCTATCCCTAGATCAGAGGCATCAGTCTGCACTATGAACTGCTTGACATAATCTGGTACTTTTAGAATTGGTGCTGAGCACACTGCTTCTTTTAGGGTGTCAAAAGCCTTTTGGCAACTAACTGTCCAGTTGATTTTCTTGGGCATCTTTTTGGAGGTGAGTTCTGTGAGGGGAGTCACAATGGACCCATATCCCTTCACAAACCTCCTGTAGTACCCAGTCAAGCCAAGGACTGCCCTGACTTGGGTCTGGGTTGTTGGAACTGCCCAGTCCAGGATGGCCTTGATCTTGGGCTGTAAGGGCTGTACCTGGCCTCCACCAACTAGGTGGCCCAAGTACATCACAGTGCCCTGCCCTATCTGGTATTTGGATGCCTTGATAGTTAGGCCTGCATATTGCAGGGCTTTAAAAACCTTCCCAATGTGGATCAGGTGATCCTGAGGTTCCGTGAATACTGAACCCGTTTATTAAAGGTCATGGTTTCGCTACGAATTTGGTATTAGCGAACCGTAACCAGTTAGTACCGCAAGCCTGAGTGTTTTCGTCACGTTACACCGATGGATTCACTACGTATTTAGGGAATCGTTCTGAACCCTTGGGTTCCATTTTGTGTACGGCAGCCATTTTGTGGTTGCCCTCACATAGGCCGATGACTGCCGCCGAATGAGTCTTTAGGACACGTACACTTTAGCTGACTTCTGAATGACCTGAGCGAGCGACCCTCTTGCCCGAAGCCAAACTTGTTAGGCCAGTTCCTTTCCCAGTAGCTGATCAAGATTACGGATCAAGGCACAGGACATCATAAACCTTTATTGCACACAACTATGTCTTATCTTACTCACACCTGTCTCTGCTCCTTTCTTTATGACCTGTTTACGATGAGGAGGTGCCCATTTTTATGATGGGTTCGATCGACTTGTCTGATGAAGAATGTTGGGTTTGACCAATGATCGATTATGGGCTGGGCAAACTAGAAAGTGGGTTTGTCGTTATACAATACCTTAGGTTGTGGTAACATGTGGTTGGTTGAACTGTAAATAAGGAATGTTTGCCTAAAGCACAATATTTGGTATAAAAAGGGATGACTCGCTTTGTAAATTTGAGCAGTCTCCTACGAATATACAGCCATTGTACTTCGTGGACCTCTGTTACTGGTTGCAGCCAATAAATTTGATCTCTGACGTCACCAAGAAGTATCCTGTGTCTCTGTATGCCAAGACAGGTGAACTCGAAGACTTCGGGCGTTTTCCCTGGCGCCGCTGGGTCTTAAATAACCCGGTTCTTCATTTGGCGTCCAACAAGGGGCGACTTCAGCGGTACCGGTCCAAGCCTGATGATCGTGAGGAGCTTCGTGTGGAAATTCTGGAGGAAGGCCTGCCACTTCATCGACCCCTGTATGTCGTCGTGGTCCGAAAGTCTTTGCTGCGAGGTTCCCCGCTTTCCGACGGCTACGAAGGACTGCTGCCCTGACTGTCGCCCTGTCTTGGAGCCTTTGATGATTTGTAGAGCGAGACGATAGACGGGTCTTCTGGCGACGTCATCGATACTTCACTTAAGTATGAGTGGAGCGTCTCCCAGTCCTTAGTTTGTTTTGGGTATCCCCTTGGGATCTTTGATTTGAAGCTTGCAAGCTCCAAAGCCGAGGGACTTGTGTATTCACGAGACTATCGTGTTCGATACTCCCTTGAAGTTTGAAGCTAGACTAGAGAGCGAAGATGCCTGGTCTTAGCAGACTTGGAAGAATATTTTGTTGTGGTTGAAATAGGGATTCCCGATTGGAGGACTCGTGTCCGGTTCCTCCGATTGGAACTCCAACCTATGAGATCTATGTGAAACATGGCGTGGGCTCCATCACGTATAACGAAGTATGGATTAGATACACTAGGAAGGATGGTGTCCTCAAATGGCCCCAACATGGTAGTTTTGATACGGAAATTTTAGATAATCTAGAAGTTAGACTTTTTAAGAAGAAAGCCCGGCCGGCGATGTTTGACTCTTTCCGCCTATGGCGAAAGGAAGCCAAACAGAAAGAAATTAAATTAGCGAAGAAAAATAAAAGAGAGAAGGGTATCTCAATAATGCAAGCGGCTATACAGTTTAAAGAGAACTAAGAGGAACAAGCGAGTGAGCAGTTGCACAGGCAACGTAAAATGGCGATCGATAAATGCTATCCAGTTTTGCCGCCTCTTCAGCAAGATGCAGTGAAGGAACTTGAGAAAGATCCTTTGATGTCACATTTGTTGAATTCGCCACCCCCTTATGCACAAAGTGCTACAGCACCTCCGCAACCCTTAGTTGCGCAACCCCCGGTTGTTTTGCCTCTTGCTATTGCACAGCCGCCAGCTCCTCTTCAGTTGGCTCCTGCTCCCCTGGTGCAGCCTACTCAAGGGTTGCCGACTTTGCTACCTGCCCCGCCTTTAATTGCTGCGACGTTTTCGCCTGTTCTCGTTACCTCCTCTGCTACTTCTCCTACGTTGACTTTTTCTCAGTCCGCTTTATCTCCTGTCCTGTCAACCTCTCCTTCTGTTCGACAGAGAATGACTGATACTGTTACTAGTCTTTTGTCCCCTTTCTTTGGGTCATTTAGTACGACCCCCTTCTCAGAGCGTAAGCAGTTGCGTAGTCAACTGCCTGATTCCCGAGAAAGGGAAGTATTGGATCATTTGGTGCATAAATGGGTCACCCGTCCTTTAAGATATGATGTAGAGTCTGTTATGGATGTCTTCCGTCAATGGGAAGCACCGAAGCAGAGATATGTCTTCGATAAGATGTGCACTTTCCTTCGTGAGGAATGGGAAGATGGTGATCTGGAACTAACTCCGCCTGAGTTGTCCAATGTGCAATCCGAGTTTGCGAAAGGCACGATTGTGGGTCTCGACGTTGAAAGAGCGGTAGCGACACTGCTTTCGTTCAGGAGCAAGTCTCCTTCTCGGTCGTTGTTTGAGCCTGACCCTTCTGTTAGGAGGAAGGTGAGACAGTACCCAATGAGAGAAGTTCCTCCTGTATGGAAGGAAGCTGTTCAGGCTGATGCCCCTAATAACATTGATGCCATACCGGCTCATTTTCAACGTGTGTGGGTGCATGTTCCATGGAAACGTGCTGAAGTTTTGGCCCTTAAACAGACTTTACCTGACCCCCGTAAAAATCCTGCAGGGTATTATAAGGAATTATCACAGACTGCAGACTCATGCGTCATGAATTTAGCTGATATAGACATGTTGTTTGGTAATGTGGTCCCGCAGCCTTTGTGGGGTTTGATTCGTCATACTGATCATGTGCCGGAGTTAGGTGATACATGGGCTAATATTGGTGCTGCGGATGCGTGACAAGTTGGTGGTGCTAAACCTGAGCCTTTAGTTGCTGATCTCCCTGGTAAGATCATTACTTACATGAAAACTTTAATGCCTGCTATGAGAGTAAATTGGGACAAATTGTCTGCGTGTAAGCAGAAGAAGGATGAAACTGTGTCTGATTTCTTCACTAGGTTTGAAGAAACGTTTATTGACCATAGGGGTCAAGACATGAGTACCGAGGCTGGTCAACGGTTGTTCGTTGATAAGTTTGTGCATAATTTACTTCCCGAGTTGTGTACCAAGTTAAAGGATTCAGAGAGTTCTTGGGCTGTTTCCTCGTCAGCACAGATATTGGCTACTGCGCAATACTACGAAAATAGGGATAAGGATGAGAAGGATAGTGCAGACAAGAAGACTAAAGATTTGAAGACGAAGGTTTTTTTACAGCAAGCGTACCCGCCTCGTAATAACCAACGTGATTATCAGCAACCTCAGCAGTTTCAGCGAAACTCGCAAAGATTTGAGCCTTCTCAACAGCGTCTTCCTGTAGGCCCTAATCAATGCGCCTATTGCAAAGAAGAGGGTCATTTTAAACATAGTTGCCCTGTTTTGTTACAGCGTATGAATGGTGTTTCTGGCGCAAGAGGTCGGGGTGTTCCGCAAGCTTCAGGAGGTAGGGGACGCGGGAGTTTCCCCCAGAACGCACGTTCCTTCCCTCAGCAGAATTCAATGAATTGTTTCGATCAGCAGAATAATGCGTCTGGTAGGACGACTCAATACTATGCTGAAGACTACTATGTTGAAGGTGAGAATGTGGATGGTAATGATTGCTAGGACAGCCATGGACAAAGAGAGGGAGTTGTTTCAGTAGATCAGAGTGGACCTTATGTTGAAGTGATTACATCAGGTGTGTCAGAGCCTTTTCTGTTGGATACTGGTGCTACGAAGAGTTCTTTTATGCACTCTAGACTCCCTGGCGCACCTTTGTCTGGCTTAACGAATGTTTCAGTAGGTTTTTCTGGTGCCCCAGTTAGAAACCCGATTTCTAGTCCTATGTCTCTTTATGTTGGACCTCGTGAACTTGAGCACCCCTTATTCTGACAACAGGTTGTGGTGAGAACTTGTTGGGATTGGATCTGTTGAAAAGATTGTATGCGACATTGTATTGTTCTCCTTCGGGAGTACAACTTACATTGGGTAAGAAAGTGGTCTCTCCGATGTATTTGTCGAGGGATCAACTTCCGACCGAATTGTCTTCTCTTCCTGATACTATTTGGGCTACTGGTCCTAATGATGTGGGTCTTTTGGAGATACCGCCATATGTTGTGACGCTGAAAGCAAACGTTAAAATGCCACGCATTCCCCAGTATAGGATCTCTAGTGATGGTGAAAGAGCGCTGCTAGCGATTATCCATGACCTAATTGAAAAAGATGTAATTGAGGAAACAAGAGGTAATGTTTGCAATAGCCCTGTTTTGCCTGTCTTGAAACGCACTCACTCTTCTCAGCCACCTGTTTACAGGTTTGTGATCGATCTTAGAGAGGTGAATAAGATAGTAGTGCCACAATTTCCTGTTGTTCCAGATATCACTGCCTTATTGACCATGATTCCAGCTTCGGCTGCTTGGTTCTCGGTGATTGATTTGAAGAATGCTTTCTTCAGCATCCCGATTGCCGAGGAGAGTAGGGATATTTTTGGCTTCTCATTAGGAGGCCGAAGTTTCCGGTTTAAGAGAGCTCCTCAGGGCTATTGCGTAAGTCCTTCTATCTATAGTCAGGCTTTGAAAACTCAGCTTGATACGATCGCTTTACCTGATGGTGCTGCTCTTCTCCAGTTTCGTTGACGATTTGTTAGTCGCTGCCGATACTGAGGAAATCTGTAAAGAAGCTACTTTGTCGTTGTTGCGTCATTTGTCTGACTTCCATCACAAGGTGTCTATTTCGAAGTTACAGTATTGTCGACAAGAAGTGACCTACTTAGGTCATCTCTTATCGATGGAGGGAAGAAGATTGACCCCAGAAAGAATTCAAGCGATTGCGAACATGAGTGTGCCAATCACACAGAGAGACGTGCGTGCTTTCTTGGATATCACGTCATATTGCAGACAATGGATACCAAATTTTTCTTTGCTGGCCAAACCGCTGGTGGCATTGACCTGTAAAGATACACCGAATCCCCTCCCGTGGTCTGATGATTGTCAGAAGAGTTTTTCGGAATTGCGCGATGCATTGTGTTCGGCTCCTGTGTTGGGTACCCCCGACTACAGTAAGCTCTTTACACTTTATGTCCACGAGAGAGAGGGTTGTGCGTTGTCAGTGTTGACACAATCTTTTGGGGACAAGCAACGTCCATGCGCGTATTTCTCGTCGACTTTGGATCCGGTAGCTAGAGCGTTGCCGAGTTGTTTGAGAGCCACAGCAGCAGCAGCTGTTTCCATTCGACAGACTGCTGGTTTGGTGATGAATAATACGCTGGTTGTGATGGTTCCACATGCAGTGGATACCTTGTTAAACAGGACTAAGACACAGCACTTAACTAGTGCTCGATTGTCAGGGTACGAGTTAACACTTTTAGCGAGTCATGTACACATAAAGAGATGCAATACGTTGAATCCCGCCACGTTGTTGCCGATTTCAGTAGAGACAGATGTTTCTGAACAACATGATTGTTTTCTCAGGACAGAAGAGGAAACGAAAGGGAGAAGAGATCTTAGGGACACTCCTCTTATTAAGTGTGATGGTATCTTATGGGTGGATGGTTCATGCTTCAAGCTTCCGAATGGTGATTACGACTGCGGCATATGCTGTTACGACTTTGCATACGATTGTTGAAGCTGCACGTATCCCACATAATTCAGCTCAAGCAGCAGAGTTGATTGCACTTACGAGAGCGTGTGTGTTATCGAAAGGAAAGAGAGTGACCATATATACCGACAGCCAGTATGCGTTTGGTGTGGCGCATAGTTTTGGACGCTTGTGGAAAGAACGTGGGTTCCTCACGTCTCATGGAACGAAGATTCAGAATGGTCAGTTGGTGAATGAGCTTCTTGAGTCACTTACCTTGCCGTTGCAAGTTGCGATTGTGAAATGCAGTGCGCACAAGAAGGTTACTGACGACGTTGGTCGCGGTAATGCGTTTGCAGACGAAGTTGCGAAAGATGTGGCGAGGGATGTGATGAGTCGAATGTATGTTTCAGGCCCTGCAAGATGGATTGGTGATGTTGGAATGTGTGAGGAAACTATAGAAAGTGTGAAGTCTATCCAAGCTGAAGCTACAGAGAGAGAGTTGAGCGTGTGGAGAGAGAGCACGGGTAAATTGGATGCGAATGGTTGTTGAATTGAGTTGTCAGAACATCAGCGATGGTTGTTACCCGATACGTATGTGCTTGCAGTGGTTACGATGGCACATGGAATGGCTCATATCAGTGTGAAAGGGATTTGTAAGTTGTTGGCTCCGGTATGGCAAAATGCTGGAATTCCCAAGTGTGCAGAGAATGCGGTCAAGAATTGTATGGTTTGTCTGAGGTACAATCCTGGTAAGGGAACTCCAACTCCAGCTGGTCATTTTGCGCCTCCAACGTATCCGTTTGAGGTTTGGCAATTAGATTTCATTCACATGGAGAGATGCAACAACCTGAAATACGTACTCGTGGTTGTTTGTGCCTTTTCGAGATGGGTAGAAGCATATCCCCTAAAAGATAACACTGCCGTCTCCACAGCTAAAGCCCTTGTTAAAGAGTTTTTCCCTAGGTATGGTTTGCCGAGAATGGTCTGGAGTGACAATGGGAGTGAATTTGTGGGTCAAGTGATGAAGAGAGTGTGCAATGGGTTAGGAATCCGGCAGAAGTTCCACGCTGCAAATCACCCACAATCAGCTGGACTAGTAGAGTGCTATAATGGCACTCTTAAGTTAAAACTCGCCAAGATACAGGCGAGCTCTGGTCTTAAATGGCCTGACGCGTTGCCATTAGCACTTTTGTCAACTAGAATGACTGTACATTCTCGAGTGGGACTTAGTCCCTATGAAATAATTTTTGGTCGCCCGGCAAACATATGGGGAGTGCCGAGGCCGACGAAATTTAATGAGATTGAACACCCTATACTGCTTGACTATTTGTATGATTTGACGGCTAAATTGCGTGTCTTACACCAACAGGTTCATGATACACTGCCTCAGGCTTCTGACGATCCAGGACATGTCATCGATCCTGGTTCCTGGGTGCTGATCAAGAATTTTCAGCGGACAAAGAACGATCAGCCTCGCTGGACTGGCCCCTACTTGGTACTCTTATCAACACGATCTGCAGTACGAGTGCAAGGAAAAAAGAACTGGATCCACGGCGTACATTGTAAGAGGGTTCCTTTACCTCTGCCGTACGACCGGTGGGTCCAGGAGGGCATTCCTGATTCGGAAACTGACACTGTGCCTCGTTTTCTGCCTTTTAGCGATGCACGTTTAATTGGGACAAGTTCTGAGCAAGAAAGCGACGATCTTCTACAAGAAGCTGTGCCACCGTCAGTTTGATTGGACACTACTGAGCCTGAACTCTTATTCCGCGACCAGACATTGCCTGATAATAGCCGTTATAATTTGCGACCAAGAGTCATGGTACAAATAAAATAACAAATTTTTTTCTTCCTGCTATTTTTGAGATTCAGCTCTCCCATCTGAGAAACTGTTTTGACCGATTTTTGTTTTTCGAACCGCCATCCGGGTTCAGCTGTAGGGTCGCGGTGTCAAGTCTTTGGAGTGCAAGCCGAAGACACAAGGTCGACGGTTCTGGTTGGTTCTAGGGCGTTCCCTTGGCTGACAGACGCATTCCTTAGCACGGAACACCCAACCGCCGCGAACGGCACGGTTAGAGGATGGAGTTTTTCAAGATGGAGAGACCTGCTAAGGAAACGAATTGTAAGAGCAAAATGTATCAAATTATGAGCAGAAAATGTTTTTTAATATCATGTCTTTTTATGTTACTTAGCTTAATGATGTTTTTAATGGGATATATTATATTCTCTTTTCAAGTGACGTTTGCACCCACTACACAACCCATACTTTCTTCTACTGTTTCTTCGCATTCTTTTCATCCTCTGCCTGAACATGAATCCATTAGAAGATTGGAATTTGTTAATAACTCCTTTGTTCAGCTTCTGCACCAACACCAACTAGTAGTGAACACGACTAACTGTGTGGCCTTATGCCTCATACTACTGATAAAGGTATTCCTTACCTGGTCCTGCCATTCAGCTACAATGGTTCTGTGTGGGCATACAGAACGATGTTCATCTATGCTCGTGAAGTCTACCCCCTACGTTCTGTGAAGGACAATCCAAAGAATAGTGCTCTAGTTAAGGGTATAGTCGATATGATTAGAGGAGTTAGCTCCTATGAGACGATCCCGAAAGATGAGACACTAGCGTATATTGGATGGAACGTGACTGGATATGGAGTTAGTCTGAGTGAGAGCCAGCGAGCGAAAAGATCCTTTCCGATCTGGATCTTACCCCATCAGGGTCATCTTTGTCTGCAAGGTAATGGCAAGAATCCGAGAGCTCAGTTAGGGAAGAGTATCTGCACTGAGACGTATGTCTTTGCGTCCCAGACTTCCCCACCATTTCTAGACCTATTTTGTCTGTTACGATAGGGTGTACACATGGTTGCCCCCTGACTTCTCGGGCACATGTTTTGTATCGTTCCTGTTGCCACCCACCTACACAGCTGCGGCAGATTACCACAAAACAAGAATTGTGAGAGACATCTTCAGTAAGGAAGATACTGCAGGACAAGAATCGGGAGATTTCTTGAAGGGTTTTCTGCCGTTTTGGGGACCGATGGCTAACAGCAGGAACATACGGCAATTGACGAGAGTGGTTGAGTCCACCGTAGTTGAAACTGCCGGTGCCCTTAGTAACCTGACTGCTGAGCTCCAGTCGGATCGCCTTATGACACTCAAGAACAGAGTTGCGTTAGATGTCATACTTGCAGATAGAGGAGGGGTATGTAAAGTAATCCAATCGAGCTGCTGTGTTTTCATTCCAGATAATGCTCCAACAGTATACCAGGCCATTTCCAAGTTACATAAGATCTCCGACTCTATACACGATGAGAAAGGAGATTGGTCGTTGATGGGATGGTTCTGGGAACTGTTATCCACCTGGGGATGGAAGATTCTGATGGTCATACGGATGGCTTTAGCGATTCTGTTCTGTCTTTGTGTGCAGTGCGCTCCTGCTATATGTGGCCTCTGTGCTACTACGTGTGCAAGGAGCCCTGTCCCAAGAGAGGTACTAAGCAATAGGATTATGCTTCAGCAACATCTTGATGAATATAGACCTGGACTCAGATTGACGTGAATGTAGGTTAATTGCCTATGTAAGGGCAAAAGAAGGGTCTGAGGTTCCGTGAATACTGAACCCGTTTATTAAAGGTCATGGTTTCGCTACGAATTTGGTATTAGCGAACCGTAACCAGTTAGTACGGCAAGCCTGAGTGTTTTCGTCACGTTACACCGATGGATTCACTACGTATTTAGGGAATCGTTCTGAACCCTTGGGTTCCATTTTGTGTACGGCAGCCATTTTGTGGTTGCCCTCACATAGGCCGATGACTGCGGCCGAATGAGTCTTTAGGACACGTACACTTTAGCTGACTTCTGAATGACCTGAGCGAGCGACCCTCTTGCCCGAAGCCAAACTTGTTAGGCCAGTTCCTTTCCCAGTAGCTGATCAAGATTAGGTATCAAGGCACAGGACATCATAAACCTTTATTGCACACAACTATGTCTTATCTTACTCACACCTGTCTCTGCTCCTTTCTTTATGACCTGTTTACGATGAGGAGGTGTCCATTTTTATGATGGGTTCGATCGACCTGTCTGATGAAGAATGTTGGGTTTGACCAATGATCGATTATGGGCTGGGCAAACTAGAAAGTGGGTTTGTCGTTATACAATACCTTAGATTGTGGTAACATGTGGTTGGTTGAACTGTAAATAAGGAATGTTTGCCTAAAGCACAATATTTGGTATAAAAAGGGATGACTCGCTTTGTAAATTTGAGCAGTCTCCTATGAATATACAGCTATTGTACTTCGTGGACCTCTGTTACTGGTTGCAGCCAATAAATTTGATCTCTGACGTCACCAAAAAGTATTCCGTGTCTCTGTATGCCAAGACAGGTGAACTCGGAGACTTCGGGCGTTTACCCTGGCACCCCTGGGTCTTAAATACCCCGGTTCTTCAATCCTGCCAGGTGAGCTAAAGACAGCAATATCATCAAGATAAGCTGCACTAAAGGATTCCAACCCAGCCAGGACTTGATTCACCAACCTCTGGGAGGTGGCAGGGGCATTCCTTAACCCAAAAGGCATCACAGTAAACTGCCAGTACCCTGTAGTTAAGTCAAAGGTACTTAGAAATTTGGCTGCCCCCAATTTGTCGATCAACTCATCTTCTCTTGGGATAGGGTGAGCATCTGTCTTGGTGACAGAGTTGAGCCCTCTATAGTCCACACAAAACCTAATTTCTCTCTTTCCACCCTGTGGATGAGGCTTGGGGACCAGCCCCACTGGGCTAGCCCAGGGGCTCTCAGAAGGTTCAATAACCCCTAACTCCAGCATCTTGCTGACTTCAGCTTTGATGCTTTCCTTAACTTGGCCTGACTGTCGATAGATCTTGTTTTTGACAGGTGCACTGTCGCCAGTGTCCACATCATGGGTACGCCAGTTTGTCAGACCAGGGGTCAGGGAAAAGAGACTATCATACTGTTGGTTGCAAGACTTGCTTGCAGTCAGTCTGCTGTTGGGCAGAGAGGGTGTCTGAAAAGACAACTCCATCTACTGACCCATCTTTTGGGCTATAGGAGAGGAGATAAGGGAGAGGTTCAGTCAAGTTCAAGTTCAAGAAGTCTTTATTCGATTAGTTCATCATAAAAGACATAAAATACAATACATACATATGATACAGTTAAAACAAGTATTAAATCAATTATAACTAATCAGCTTCTTGTACAAATATGCAAAACTTTACAGAGGGAATCAAATACAACCATAGGACAGCAGGTTACAGAATACTAGGCAGTCACCATTTGGTTATTTTTGATAAGCCTACTTCTAAGCACCCAGGCCCAACCAAGGAACAACAATAATAAGCAAATTGTTATAAATAAATGAATAGGTGTCAATAAAGAAGTCTTGATCTCTTTAGTCTTTGAGATCAAGACTAAAGAGATCAAGACTTCTTTATTGACACCTATTCATTTATTTATAACAATTTGCTTATTATTGTTGTTTCTCTGCATTATATTGAACATTTGCGTTTGGACATTGTTCCATTTTGTACCTGTCAAGTGTGTGCATAGGGTATGTTTTTTCTTGTTATGTTGGATTAGTCCAGCTTGCTGGCTACTCCTTTGAGTGGTTATATGGTTATCCACTCACCCAGTTGCACCACACTCCACTTGGTCCTACAGTGCTTCCATACTGGCAGTGCGCCCTTCCTCTGACATCTAAAAAACCATCCTTCCTTCGAATTTAGCAACCCCGACAATAATAAGGGAATCCAGGTTGGTTTTTAACAATCTAGTTGCTTCCACAGCCGATCTGATACCTAAATGTCTACAGACCGGTCTTAGCCATTTGGCTCTGGGGGCAGAATATAGAGGGCACACATACAAAAAGTGATTCAGGCTTTCCCCAGTACCTTTACACTTAGGACAAAACCCCGACCTTTCAGTTCCCCACTTTTTGGTAAACTCCCCGATGGGAAGTGAACCGCATCTGAATTGAAAAAATAGTTTGCGGTCCAGGGGTTTAGTTATAGTATCCCAGTACCCTTCTAGCTTGGGCGCGTCCTTATGTACAATGAACAGTCCAGTGAGACTGCTTGAGCTCGATTTCAAGTACATGTTATGAATCACCCAATCCCAATAACATTTTTTAAGTTCCTTTTTTGAGGGGAAATTGGCTGACTCAGGCGAGGACCACAGATCGCCATGACCCAAAGCTAGTAGGGTAGCCTTGAGGTCTCTGAAACAACCAATGTTTTTGGCACCAGAGCTATTTTTAACCTCCAGGCATGCTTCAGCATAATGATGGAGTTCTGGTGTTGTCCACAGACGGCGCCAGAATGTTAGTGGATGGAGTCTTGCTTGGTCCTCCACCGAGTGGCACCCAAAGTCATAAAGAAGGGGAATTAGTGGGGTCGACTGTGGCAAACCTGTAGACATTCTTAAGAATTTATTTTGGGCGTGTTTTAGTGGATCCAAATTGCTACCACCCCAAAGTTCCGCACCATACAGGACTGCTGATAGAACCTTACCACCATAGATCTTAATAAGCGGGGACATCGGCCTCGTAAATGACCCTTTATGTTCCTTGATCAGTGCCCCGCCCAGCTGTTGGTGTTTCAAGGTCATGAGCTCGATCTGATGGGTCCAGCTCAAAGTGTCACTGAAGGTAACTCCCAGGTAGGTAAAGTGCTTTGTTTGCTCCAGGGGGGTATCCCCCATAAGAACCCTGGCGTTTATTTGTTTGTGCCCCCTTAAAACCATAAATTTGGTTTTGGACACGTTCACCTCCAGCTCATGTTCGCTGCAGAAACTCTCGAACCTTGACAGTGCCTTTTGCAGACCCTGTCTGGTTCGTGAAATCAAGAGAGTATCGTCAGCGAACATGAGCAGGGGGATTCGCATACCAGCCAAACTTGGGGCATCCGTGGAAAAGTTGTCATAGTATTTAGTGACCCCGTTGATATATAGGGAAAACAAGGTAAGTGCCATGACACAGCCTTGCCTGACGCCTTTAGCCACTGGAAAGTTCTCCGTCACCTCACCCGGTTTTCCCCAGCGCACATATGCAAAGGTTTGGGCATGAAGGTTCACAATGAGACGTACCAAAATGGGGGGCATACCCATATCCAATAGGGATTTCCATAAACCTGCCCTCGGGACCAGGTCGAACGCTGACCTAAGATCCACGAAGGCCGCGTACAGGTTGCCTTTACCCAAGGTAACTGTCTTCCAATGCAAAAGCATAAATCGGAATGCCTGATCCAAGGTGCTCACGTGGGATCGAAACCCAGCTTGAAGAGGAGTGAGGATATCGTACTCCTCTATCCATGCCTGGATCCTAGTGAGCACAAGACGGGTTATGATCTTCTGTACCGCGTCTATTAGACTGATCGGCCGGTAGTTGGATGGAACCGACCGATCGCCCTTCTTAAAGATAGGCAGTATTTCAGCACCAGCCCAAGAATCGGGTACTCTGGCGTCCGCTGCCAATGCATTTACCAAACGCACCAGGTATGGAACCCAGAGGTCATGATCCTCCAGAAATATATCCGCTGGGATACAATCTGGACCAGGCGCTTTTCCCCTAGGGATGGCTTTCAGAACTGCTTCGACTTCATTAGCCGAAAACACAAGAGTGTCAAAAGATATTGGCCCGCTAATAGAAACATTCGCTGTGTTGCGACATCTAAATTGTTCCGCAAAGTGGGACACCCATTTTTGTGGTTCAACAGAAGCAGGGCTTGGGCGATCATCCTGTGAGCTACCCCACCTAAGGAGGTGCCAGAACTGCTGTAAGTTCCTGGAGCCACAGGCCTCGGCTAGAGATGTCCATCGCTCATCATCCCAAGCAGCTTTGGCATGACGTTTGGCTTCATTAAAAGCCTTCCTACTTGCTTTGATTAGGGCAGGGTTCTTTGATTTTAAAGCCTTAAACAGATCTGCATGGGACTTTCTGCAGGCTTCATTAAACCAATTTAGTGGTTTCTTGCCCTTCCCTCTCCCTTTATTTGCAACATACTTAACAAACAAGGATTTTAGGGACAGAAACAGGCTGGCATGAATGGCTGTGATGTCTAAGTTCTGTATATCACACTTTTCAAATTCTACCAAGGAGTTTGAGACCAGAGCTCTAATCTTTATGCGTGCTTTCACGTCTACCGAAACCTTTGGCCAGCGCACCCTCCTCATATCGTTCGTAAGTACTAACGCCTCCTGAACTGGATTAGGCTGTCGTACAACCAACCCTACAAAACTAAAATCCTTCAATTCTGCCACCAAGGGTTCATGGTCACTTTCTTGGCGCGGTTTAACAGTCATATCCAAAACCACAGGCCACATTTTCATATCTACTAAAATGTAGTCAATACGACTACTGTATCTACCATTAAAAAAAGTGTGATTACCCATCCTGTCCGAGCTAGTGCGACCATTGAGTGCTCGAAGCCCCCAATTCAAACAAAGACCTTTGATATATGTAGCTGCTTGAGACCATTTATTAATTGGGGGTATTTCAAGTTGTGGGATCCCCCAGGTCAGGTCCTCTGCTTCAGTTAGTAGACCATCATCTTTACTTAATGGTTCGAAGCAGGTATTAAGGTCACCCATCACCACTACATGTCCGGAGTTTATGGTGGAACTTAAAAAATCATCTAAACAAGTAAGGGTGTGTGAAACTCTGCCACCCGTCATTCCCCTAGCATAAACATTAATCAACATTATATCCAGCCCACTGCATGTTCGAATGCTAACTATCAATAAGTCAGGACAATCAATAAAAATTTCTTTGGCAGTTACACCTGCAGCTTGGCGAACCCATGTTGTGAGGCCACCCATAGCCCGACCTCTTAAACCTTTGGTCGCGGGTTTGTAAAAATTCAGGAAACCTTGGAGATACACTGGAAGAATTGCCCAGGTCTCCTGAAAACACCAAATATCTCCTTGAGAGATGAACTCAACCCAATCAGGAATACATATACAAGATTCTATACCTGCAATGTTCCAACAACCCATAACAGTACCCTTGTTGTACACTTGCTCACACAAGTTAGCAATCTCAATAGGGTGGGGATCGTTAGACTGGGGAGGAGGTGCTTCAGGCACAGAGGCAGCCAAGCTCAAACCTGGCATTATCAAACCCGCAGGCCCGGCCTGAGGACATGGCTCTGGGTTTGTACCCACTAAAGTAACACTCGTTGAAAGCAAAGGGGTTAATGCCATGTCCAGTGTGCCTATCTCCACTGGGTTGGCCGTGCCCCCCTCCATACAGTTACAGGGTTGTTCTACCAAACTTCCAGTATTGAGTAATGAATTAAACAGATCAACCCCCCCTCCCATATGATCAGAGTTAGATTCATCATCCCTTATCGACGCTACTGGTCAATCATTTGTCGATCACCCTGATAGGGGGTCATAAAGATTCCTCAACGGTATGCTCCAGTGATCTTTGGGGTTTAGGCTAGATGGATGATGATATGCCGGGTAAAAGTTAGGGAGCTGTTGAACCTGAGGAAAGACATGGGTGAAAGGAACTATGGGGTACAGAGGATTATTTGGAACAGGATAGTTCGGTATGACTGGGGGGCCAGGTGGTTGAAGTTTAATTTTAGCCCAGCCTGGTGTTTGAGGGGGGCAGTTGTAGCTAGATTGGGTGTAGGAGCGGTGCCGTTCCTCAGGGTTAATTTGGGGTCCATGAAAGCTAGATGTAAAGTTAGACCATTTGAGGAGGCTTTTGGTGTTTTTAACATGGGGTTGTTCAATTGGGTTAATCAGGGTCTCAGGATAAAAATAACTAAGGTTCCTGGTGGCAACCCCACCCTCATGTTTTCCTACAAACCAATCTGAGATGTGGGATACTACTCTGTTGTCCCTAAAGTTGATAATCACTATATCTCCCTCTATATCCTTTGGACGAACCCCCACCCATTGACATCTTCTGACCGAAACAATGTCCCCATTAAGATGTGCAGGAAGGGGTCTATTTGTCTTTAGCCAAAAAATGACCTTATTTTTTAGGCTTTCATTGTTTTCCCGATCCCCTTCCGAGACTGGTGGCACACCCGTCATTACAATAACAAAATTCATGGAATCCGGTGGTAAGTCCACATTATGCCTCCTTAATGAGGGTTTGTGGGAATTACTAATAGAGGGAGCCAATTTACCCTCCCCTTTCTTTGGTTGTTGCACAGTTCCCTGTAGGGGAGGTTTGTTAACGACCACCCTGGGATTCGCATTGGCCGTACTAGCTGGTCTTGGGGGTTTAACAGCCATAGCCGATGCTTTATTTCGGTTAGTGGCTGCATTGGTTATACTATTAGGATGTTGACTGGTATTGGTATTTATATTACCTGCCGTGTGTGTAGTACTTTGTGGATTGATGGATACACCCTTGCCCTTCACTGAGGTAGAGGGTTGTTTTAACTCAGAGGACACCAGAAGGCGATCCAATTTGTCACTCATAGTCCTAACACGCTCCAGCAAAGGTAACATGTATGATTTAATGAGCTTCTCTATGATGGCATAAGACACCTCATTAAACCCTTCAGTACCTAAGTCAGGAGTAGGCAAATTTTGTAATTCTGGCGTCGGTAGCTCTACATGAGGAGGGATTAGTTGGTCAGGGATAACAATTGGTGGGGGTGATAATACTATCTGGCGATTTTGGCCTTTCCTTTTTACCCCACCCTTTCTCCTTCTTTTTCTCGGTGGGGAACGCACCACCCTCTTTACATCATCAGACTTAGTAGCAACGTCACCCACACTCCTCAAGGGTATGTTCTCACCGTGTTCAATACAAACCAGTGAAGAGTTGGGCAACGTGGGACAAGGCCCGAGGTTCTTAGGTTGGCTAGCTGGAATGTTTGCATCAACAAAGCTCGAATGATCAATGGGAATGCAAACTAACTGGTCACCACTAGTTGCACTAACACATGGCGGCGAAATAATAGGAAACCTAAATATGCTGGAAATTTGGTTAATGTCTGTACCATCATCCTCAATGGAGCTCAGCCCTCGGGCATCCGTAGCCTGAGTAAGGTTTGAGCCTGAGGGGGAGGGCAATTGGATTCTCTTCAGTTGCTCTATTGAGCGTCGTCGCTCAGCTCTTCTCTCTGCAAGGAGGTGATCCCTATCTACTTCCTTGGTGTTTTTTTTGAAAAATGTATCAAGAGGGCCAAGTGGAAAGGTGCCCACACCAGGGGGGGCTGAGTGACTCATATCGAAAGAGGAATAACAGGATATGTTATCTACCCGTTATTAATACCATAAAACGCTGTTAACAGCGGCGAAACAGTGGGCAACCAACAAGAGAATAAATAATTAAAATAACATCAGCATAAAAAAGAAAATGACAATACCCTGGCCCAACCCGGCCTCCCGCGGCCCCGGACGGCCACAGACGGTCCCGCCCTTGTCCCGGGCTTCTCCCGCGAAGCGGGAAATATAATCAGTTTTGTTCACTGTCAGTGCCTGGCATTGGTTGGTGGACAGGGGGTGTGGCCAGCGGGGAGAGCAGCCCAGGTGTGTAAAATGGGCGCGCAGGGGCTCCTGGAGACTGGAGTCCCTGCCTGTGCTCGCAGCCCCGCCGGCTATGCTACCTGCCCGCTCCTCGATGCTAGCTCCCAGTGAATAAGCAATATGCAGCCTCAGAGGACACGAGGCGCTGCAGGACCCGCGAAGCGGGTCCGGCGAGGTCAGCAAAGTCCTGGGTCCTTAGTGGAAAGAAAGGTTCACAAGTCCCTCTGGGATGGTCGCTTCAATTCAGCGAGCGTTGACGGCAGGAAATAAGTTAAGAATGGTCCGTGGAATCCTTGGAAACAGCCGGCTTTACACCAGTGAAGCGGGGGGCGTGGCCAGCGGGGAGAGCAGCCCAGGTGTGTAAAATGGGCGCGCAGGGGCTCCTGGAGACTGGAGTCCCTGCCTGTGCTCGCAGCCCCGCCGGCTATGCTACCTGCCCGCTCCTTGATGCTAGCTCCCAGTGAATAAGCAATATGCAGCCTCAGAGGACACGAGGCGCTGCGGGACCCGCGAAGCGGGTCCGGCGAGGTCAGCAAAGTCCTGGGTCCTTAGTGGAAAGAAAGGTTCACAAGTCCCTCTGGGATGGTCGCTTCAATTCAGCGAGCGTTGACGGCAGGAAATAAGTTAAGAATGGTCCGTGGAATCCTTGGAAACAGCCGGCTTTACACCAGTGAAGCGGGGGGCGTGGCCAGCGGGGAGAGCAGCCCAGGTGTGTAAAATGGGCGCGCAGGGGCTCCTGGAGACTGGAGTCCCTGCCTGTGCTCGCAGCCCCGCCGGCTATGCTACCTGCCCGCTCCTCGATGCTAGCTCCCAGTGAATAAGCAATATGCAGCCTCAGAGGACACGAGGCGCTGCGGGACCCGCGAAGCGGGTCCGGCGAGGTCAGCAAAGTCCTGGGTCCTTAGTGGAAAGAAAGGTTCACAAGTCCCTCTGGGATGGTCGCTTCAATTCAGCGAGCGTTGACGGCAGGAAATAAGTTAAGAATGGTCCGTGGAATCCTTGGAAACAGCCGGCTTTACACCAGTGAAGCGGGGGGCGTGGCCAGCGGGGAGAGCAGCCCAGGTGTGTAAAATGGGCGCGCAGGGGCTCCTGGAGACTGGAGTCCCTGCCTGTGCTCGCAGCCCCGCCGGCTATGCTACCTGCCCGCTCCTCGATGCTAGCTCCCAGTGAATAAGCAATATGCAGCCTCAGAGGACACGAGGCGCTGCGGGACCCGCGAAGCGGGTCCGGCGAGGTCAGCAAACTCCTGGGTCCTTAGTGGAAAGAAAGGTTCACAAGTCCCTCTGGGATGGTCGCTTCAATTCAGCGAGCGTTGACGGCAGGAAATAAGTTAAGAATGGTCCGTGGAATCCTTGGAAACAGCCGGCTTTACACCAGTGAAGCGGGGGGCGTGGCCAGCGGGGAGAGCAGCCCAGGTGTGTAAAATGGGCGCGCAGGGGCTCCTGGAGACTGGAGTCCCTGCCTGTGCTCGCAGCCCCGCCGGCTATGCTACCTGCCCGCTCCTCGATGCTAGCTCCCAGTGAATAATCAATATGCAGCCTCAGAGGACACGAGGCGCTGCGGGACCCGCGAAGCGGGTCCGGCGAGGTCAGCAAAGTCCTGGGTCCTTAGTGGAAAGAAAGGTTCACAAGTCCCTCTGGGATGGTCGCTTCAATTCAGCGAGCGTTGACGGCAGGAAATAAGTTAAGAATGGTCCGTGGAATCCTTGGAAACAGCCGGCTTTACACCAGTGAAGCGGGGGGCGTGGCCAGCGGGGAGAGCAGCCCAGGTGTGTAAAATGGGCGCGCAGGGGCTCCTGGAGACTGGAGTCCCTGCCTGTGCTCGCAGCCCCGCCGGCTATGCTACCTGCCCGCTCCTTGATGCTAGCTCCCAGTGAATAAGCAATATGCAGCCTCAGAGGACACGAGGCGCTGCGGGACCCGCGAAGCGGGTCCGGCGAGGTCAGCAAAGTCCTGGGTCCTTAGTGGAAAGAAAGGTTCACAAGTCCCTCTGGGATGGTCGCTTCAATTCAGCGAGCGTTGACGGCAGTAAATAAGTTAAGAATGGTCCGTGGAATCCTTGGAAACAGCCGGCTTTACACCAGTGAAGCGGGGGGCGTGGCCAGCGGGGAGAGCAGCCCAGGTGTGTAAAATGGGCGCGCAGGGGCTCCTGGAGACTGGAGTCCCTGCCTGTGCTCGCAGCCCCGCCGGCTATGCTACCTGCCCGCTCCTCGATGCTAGCTCCCAGTGAATAAGCAATATGCAGCCTCAGAGGACACGAGGCGCTGCGGGACCCGCGAAGCGGGTCCGGCGAGGTCAGCAAAGTCCTGGGTCCTTAGTGGAAAGAAAGGTTCACAAGTCCCTCTGGGATGGTCGCTTCAATTCAGCGAGCGTTGACGGCAGGAAATAAGTTAAGAATGGTCCGTGGAATCCTTGGAAACAGCCGGCTTTACACCAGTGAAGCGGGGGGCGTGGCCAGCGGGGAGAGCAGCCCAGGTGTGTAAAATGGGCGCGCAGGGGCTCCTGGAGACTGGAGTCCCTGCCTGTGCTCGCAGCCCCGCCGGCTATGCTACCTGCCCGCTCCTCGATGCTAGCTCCCAGTGAATAAGCAATATGCAGCCTCAGAGGACACGAGGCGCTGCGGGACCCGCGAAGCGGGTCCGGCGAGGTCAGCAAAGTCCTGGGTCCTTAGTGGAAAGAAAGGTTCACAAGTCCCTCTGGGATGGTCGCTTCAATTCAGCAAGCGTTGACGGCAGGAAATAAGTTAAGAATGGTCTGTGGAATCCTTGGAAACAGCCGGCTTTACACTAGTGAAGCGGGGGGCGTGGCCAGCGGGGAGAGCAGCCCAGGTGTGTAAAATGGGCGCGCAGGGGCTCCTGGAGACTGGAGTCCCTGCCTGTGCTCGCAGCCCCGCCGGCTATGCTACCTGCCCGCTCCTCGATGCTAGCTCCCAGTGAATAAGCAATATGCAGCCTCAGAGGACACGAGGCGCTGCGGGACCCGCGAAGCGGGTCCGGCGAGGTCAGCAAAGTCCTGGGTCCTTAGTGGAAAGAAAGGTTCACAAGTCCCTCTGGGATGGTCGCTTCAATTCAGCGAGCGTTGACGGCAGGAAATAAGTTAAGAATGGGTTCAGTCTCTGCTTCCTGTTCCTCATCAGTCACCATCAGCATGGTGATGTCAGCCCTGTCATTGTAGAGCTTGAGGCAGTTCACACCCTTTTGGGTGTCCTGCTGATGCCCAGGTCAACTAAGTAAGGGACCTCACTCTTCTTTTCTAGGATAGGGTAAGGGCCACTCCATCTATCTTAGAGTGCCCTTGGTGCCACTGGCTCTAAAACCCACACTTGTTGCTCTGGTTGAAATTCAACCACTGCAGCTTTTTGGTCATACCAGTGCTTCTGAAGCTCCTGGCTGGCCTCAAGATTCTTGGATGTCTTTTCCATATACTCAGCCATTCTGGATCTTAGTCCACAATGTCTTGCTTGGGTTCTTGGAGAGGCCTCCCCCAACCCTCTTTCACAAGACAGAGTGGTCCCCTCACAGGATGACCAAACAGAAGTTCAAAGGGAGAAAACCCTACTCTCTTCTGTGGCACTTCCCTGTAAGCAAAAGCAGGCATGGCAACAGGACATCCCATCTCCCCTTGAGTTGTTCAGGGAGTCCCATGATCATGCCTTTCAATGTCTTGTTGAACCTCTCAACAAGGCCATTGGTTTGTGGATGCTATGGTGAGGAAAACATGTACTGCACTCCACACTCCTTCCACATGTGTTTCAGGTAAGCAGACATGAAGTTGGAACCTCGTCTGAAACCACCTCCTTAGGAAACTCTACCCTGGTGAAGACACCCGGGAGGGCCTTGGCTACTGCAGAGCTGTAGTAGTTCTAAGTGGAATTGCTTCAGGGAACCTAGTAGCATGATCTACTACTACTAGAATGTACTTGTTCCCTGAGGCTGTGGGAGGTTCAAGTGGGCCCACAATCTCCACACCTACCCTTTCAAAGGGGAACGCCCACCACAGGCAGTGGTATCAGGGGGACCTTTGGGTGGCCACCTGTCTTGCCACTGGCCTGACAGGTAACACAGGAGCTAACAAAGTCCTTCGCCTTTTGGCGCATCTGGGGCCATTAAAAGTGACTAACTAGCCTTTCCCAAGTTTTTGTTTGCCCCAGATGTCCAGCTAGGTGGATGCCTTGAGCCAAAGTTAAGGGAAACTCCCTGTAATTCTGTGGCACTACCACCCTCCTGGTGGCTCCAGGAGTGGGGTTTCTTGCCTCATCATAAAATAATCCCTCTTCCCAATAAGCTCTGTGAGTGCCACTGACATCTCCCTGTGCTTCTGAAACAGCGTGCTGCCTCATGCTTTCAAAAGTGGGACAGTCTTGCTGACCCTGGCACAGCTCTTCCCTAGTGGGCCCCCCTGGGCCCAGGAGTTCAACCTGATAAGGTTCAAGCTCCAAAGGCTCAGTTCCCTCTAGGGTGTCTGTGCCATTGGTTTGGACTGTTTTATCCTTTCCTCATTCTACCCACTCTGTCATCCAGCATTCAACATTCTACACAGACATCACATTCATACTGGCTGAGCAGCTACAAGGAGATGATCCAATGTACAACAGTGTCCAAGTCCTCTCCCTGAGGAGAGGGGTCCGGAGTGGTTTGCTGTACAGAATCTGGTCCCCCAGTCTTCTTATCTTTTCTCTTGGTGGGTTGGGCCATACTACCAGGCTCCAATCTTACTGTTTCACCCTTCCTCTTGCTCTGTGCTCTTGTTTGCACACACACCAATTCAGGGATACCCAGCATGGCGGCATGGGTTTTCAATTCAACCTCCACCCAGGCTGAGGTTTCCAGGTCATTGCCAAGCAGACATACAGATGGTAGCTTTTGAGAGACCACTATCTGTTTCAGGCCAGTAACCCCCCTCCCCCAGCCTAATGTCACCATAGCCATTGGATGATTAGTGGTAACACTGTTAGCATTATTGTCTGGGTAAGTTTTCCCAATCAAGTATTGCTCAGTGGAAACCAGTGTGTCTCTCACCATAGTGACACTGGCACCTGTATCCCTCAGAGCTTCTATCCTAGTTTCATTAACCCAGGGGTATTGCAAATACTTATTTAAGTTGGTTGGCCACACAGCTACAGTGGCAAACTCAACTTCTCCTTCTGAATCTAGAACTGCTTCAGTGTGCATCCTGATTTGCTCTGGTCACACTGTTGATCCCATCTGTAGACTTGCAACTCCAGGTGTAGCTGTACTGGTTGCCCTAGGGGCCTTTGTATAGGGGCAGGATTTATCTACAGTTAAGTGTCCCAACATCTTACAGTTGTTACACCAGGCCTTTAAAGGATCAAAGATCTTCCCCCTACAGGGCTGAGGCACATAGGGAGTAGTTTGGCTCCCACCCCCCTGTACAGGTTTTTGGGGCCCTTTAGAAGACTCAGGCTTTTTATCTTGGGGATTCCCACCACCTTTCCCCTGGGAAGGTTTTGTTACCACCTTCTTCTGGTCACCCCCAGTGGTTGTCCTTGTCACCCTAGTCTTGACCCAATGGTCTGCCTTCTTATCCAATTCTTGGGGAGAAATTAGACCTAGGTCTACCACTTGCTGATGAAACTTTTCATTTGCGCAATTACTTAGTATATGTTCCTTCATAAACACATTGTAAAGTCCAGTAAAATCATGCACATTGTGTCCAGTTAACCAACCAACCAGTGTCTTCACTGAGTAGTCTACAAAATCAATCCAGGACTGGGTCTGGGTTTTGTGAGCCCCTGTGAATCTAATTCTATATTCCTAAGTGGTGAGCCAAAATCCTCAATCAGAGTCTTCTTCATTAGGTCATAGGACCCTGCATCTGGCCCAGAGAGGGTCAGAAGCCTGTCTCTGCAGTTACCAGAGAACAGTTCCCACAGGAGTGCCCCCCAGAGAGGTTTCTTTAATTTTCTTATGTCACAAGCCCTCTCAAAGGCTGTGAACCACTTGATGTCATCACCTTCCTCGAAATTAGGGTCCATTCCTTTGGGGATTTTAGGATCATAAGACTGCTCTTTATCCTTATTATCAGTATTGCTGCCACCATTGATGGGTGCTAAACCCATCTCTTTTCTTTCTTTCTCTAGAGCCAGGAGTCTGTACTCTAGCTCTAATCTCTTGGCTAACTTTGCTAGAAAGCTGTTCTCTTCACTGGGGAGTTCCCCAATGTTTTCCCTGGGACCTGGTCCACCTGTGTGGTCTCTAGGTCCCAAGAGATTGATTCTTGGAGTTAAGGGTAAGGGATCCCTTTCCTCCCTAGGGATGATTTCCCCCATCTGACTGGTCATCACCATTCTCAGAGGGGGGTCCTGAACATACTCAGCCAGGAGCTCCTGGAGCCCTTCTTTGGTTGGATGCAGGCCCATGTGTTTATTTGTAAGTTTGCATAAGGACCTCAATTCCTTGAAAGACAAGTGTAAGTAAGGTGTGAGGTCGAGCTCCTCAACCAGTTCCTACATGTTATTACCTTCACTAGTAGCTGGGTACTTGTGAGACATTCTAACCAGACAGTTCTAACCCTCTACCCTCAACTACAGTGACTTTTATTTCTCTAAAATTCTAAGGGGACTTAAGCAAGGCCCTGACAAGACATTTAGTACTTTGGAAAAAACTATTTAGGAAAATCAGAATTCTAAAGGCAATTTAAGAGTTCTGTCGTGTGATAAGACGGTAACCAAGCAGTCCAACAAATGCAAGTTTGTATCCCACCGCTGATCCAACAATGTACGAAAGTGGCTCTGTATATAATGTTCCAAAGTAAGGTACAGTGTGCACAGAGTCCACAGTCCCCAGAGGTTTGGCAGAGGCTAAAGTTAGATATAACCTTACTCTCTAAAGTGGTAGCTTGGTTGAGCAGTAAGGCAGTATCAGAGGACAGTGTGAAGCATTTGTTGTACACAGTCAGCAAATGGTCTCACGCACTCAAGAACTGAACTCTAGGCCAATTGTTTTGTATATAAAAATATATTGTTGTTTTATTTTAGAACCACAAGTAGGTATAAAAATACTTTCTTAGAATGAGATGTTGCAATTGAATACTTTCAAACAGCAGTAGACTTTTAAATGCAATAGATACAGTTGTTGCAATATGCAACACAAGTTAAACACAATTATAACATTGAGCTCAATGAGAAGTTTAAAGTAAATGCAATAAAATCAATTACAAATGTTTTTCTTACTCAGGGCTGGATCCTGGATTCATCCCTGGTGCATTTCCCGTAAACAGTTGAAATGAATCGTTTTTGTTACACAGGTGATGTTTAAGGAATATTTGTATGTTTTGAAAATCGACACTAAAAAGAATTACTGGCAAAAACCAGGCAATGTTATCGCATGGGAGAAAATCAGGTTATCAGAAAATCACAGTTGTAAATACTTTTGAGGGTCAGTGCTGGGCACAAAGATCCAGTACTAGGATCTCTCCTGATAGCAGGTGAGTAATTTTGTTTTCGTTGATAGGATGATTCAGAAGGAATATTTCAAAGTTGCAAAACTCGACAGAAGAATTTCCAAGTGAAAACCTGCCAATGTTACCCTATGGAGAAATCAAGTTATTGTTTTTTTGGTAAGTACTCGACTGGCAGAGTTAGGGTTCTGGGATAAGACTCGGGGATCTCCCAGGGTCAGGTAGGTACAGTCTTTACACCCTCAGCGGCACAGGGGCAGCCGGGTGCAGAGTGGGTAGGCCCAATGTTAGCCTATGGCAGGCAGGTGGCCTTCGGTTGGTGGCTGCATGCAGGCAGGCCACACAGCTGTGGGAGCTGGGATCCTGGTCACTTACACAGGGCAAATGGGGAAGTAGGATAGAACAGATACTGCACTTCCAGTGGCACTCGGGCGGCTGGGTGCAGGTGCTTTTGGGCCGTTCGGCGTCCAATGTATTTCAATGGGAAAGCTACAAGACGAACAAAGGCTGCAAACTCGGGGACGAAGATTCTTCAGGTGCGCCACGACTTCCAGAGGTAAGTTGGGAAGCTGTAGGTTAGGTAGGCACCCCAGAAGAGGGCACAGGGGGCCGCAGGGTGCCGGTTGCAGGGGTGTCTTTTGGTGTCGGGAAATCTTACCCTCAGCTGGTCGCGGTTGGAGGGGTCCCTAGTTGTGAGGCTGCAGGCGACGTCAGGAGCATTGAGTAGGGTCCTTGGGTGCTGGATTCGTGGTCACAGTCGCCGGGGGCACGTCCTTGTGGTCTTTCTTCACTCAGGCTAGGGTCGGGCTCGGCGGGTGCAGAGTGTGCTGGATTCGCGGTTCCTGGCTGGCACCAGGGGTTGTTGCTGTTTGAGTAGAACCGCTGCTCGTGGGAGTCCCAATCCTTGGATGAGCAAGGCAGTCAGGTCCTCCGGGGTTTTCGAGGTTGCTGACCACAAGTGACACCGGGATTTAGCAGGAGCAGGTTCGAGGGTCGACAGGCCTGTAGGGCTGGGGCCAAGTCAGTTGGTGTTGTCCTCTTGTTAGCAGCTGCACGGCAGGTCTTCTTTCTTCTTGTTTTGGAATCAGGATATGAGGAAGGAAGGTTCAGGGTGCCACTAAATACTAAATTTAGGGGCGTTACAGGTATGGGAAGGTCAGGAACCAATGGGTCCCTTCCCTGGGGTGAGTACACCCCCTATCCTGCCACTCTCCAGTGGGAGGGGGGCAGGAGCTGGTCTCTGATTGGGTAGGGCTCCCCATCCACAAGATGGCGAGAGTTGGGCATTGTACATTAAATCCCACACTAGCATCAGTGTGGGTTTAATGTGCTGAGAAGTTTGAGACCAAACTTCTCAGTCTTAAGTGCAGCCATCATGGTGCTGTGGAGTTCGTGATGATGACCCCTCAGCACCATATACTCTTAATGGCAGCACTGCACTTACAGTGCCCAGGAATGGACCTGGGTACTGTAGGAGTACAGGGCTCATGCACCTGTACCCACACCACTGGCATAGGGCACCCAGCTAGAGGGGTGGCTGAGGTATGCCAGGGCAGTGTGTTGTGGGCATGGCACACAGGGATGTGTGCCATGCCAACTCTTTGTTTTGTTCTGCACCAAGACACTCAGCCTGCAAAGGCAGTGTGTGTGTGTGTGTGTGTGTGTGTGTCAGGGTACAGGGCCCATAAGGGTGGCACAATAAGTGCTGCAGCCCTTAGGGGTCTTCTCTGGTCATAGTGCCCTGGGTACCTAGGGTACCATTTACCAGGGGCTGAGATGTGGCCAGCAATGCCAATTGGGTTTAGGTTTCAATACAGTTTTAAGAAAGGAACACAGGGCCTGGGCACCTGATTGGCAGGAGCCCTGGGCACACTCAGTCAAAGTACATCAGCAATTCATCAAAAAGTGGGGGCATACCATGCAAGAAAGATGGCACTTTCTCATAATTCCCAAGCCGTCGGGATGATTGCGTCAAAATCATCCCTCTCTTCGGGCCGGTGACAACAGGATGCTTTTGACCTGTCCGGGACATTTTTACTGCATCTTGATTTACCATGCAGAGTTTTCCCACCGTTGTTCCACAAGTAGCCAAAACTTGCTGACACTGTGACTTTGTTTCCTCCATTACTTACATATCTATTTCATTAGGCACCCAAACCCACTTACCAACCTGAGATGTCCTTCTCTTTCTTTTTGCGCTAGCTGAATATATTTTGTCGAAATCATTATCACTTTTTTTTTTGCGCCTCTCAGTACTGAAACATTACGTTTATTAATTCTGCTCCAAGTTTTTTTTTTTTAAACTGTTTTTATTATTTTTATTCGTAGCATCGGCAAGACAATCAGCATGCATAGAATCATAGGTTACAAAACAATATGCTGAAACAGCTCTAGACACAAATCCTCGTCGTCTACCACCTCCCACCAGCCGGTCAGTGTACTAGCTAAAATTGGCCCTACCTACCCACCTCCCTTATTCCTCCCCAAGTTCTTCATCTGAACTGCCCTCATCAGAGTCCGGTATTGGTTCGCAGATGTCCCCCCTGTACGTGTTCCATGCTGCCCATATTTTGGTCCATTTCCGGGGGCATTTCCGGTTCATGTACACAGTTCTCTCTGTCAACATAATGATGTCCATGTCCTTACACCAAGCCGCCAACGACGGCAGCTCAGCAGCCCCCCATTTTTGCGCTATGTTACGTTTTGCAACCATGAGGCCCAATGTTACCCATGTCTGCCCGTGTTGCGATAGGTCATTGGGCTCCCACACATTAAGAAGGCATCTACGTGGTTCTGACATCAATGAGACACTCATAGTCTGTGATATTGTTCGTAGTATCTTCCGTCAGTAGTCTGTTATCAGTGGACAGTCCCATATCGTGTGAAAGAAAGAGCCATCGTCCCCACAACCCCTGAGGCAATACGGATGTTGTGCCCTGCCTATTTTGTGTAGTGTATTCCCGGTGAGGTATGTGCGGTGTAAAATCTTGAGTTGTACAAGCTTGAGTCTTGCCGGGATACCCACCTCTTTGGGTGAGGCTAAGGCTTCCTGCCATTCTGTTTCATCCATGTCTCCAATATCCGCCGCCCACCTGTCTCTCAGTGTCTTACTGGGGTCCGGCAGGTTATTAACCAGCTTGCGGTAGGTGAAAGATGTGGCATGTTTTGGCATGAAGTCTGTGAGCAGCTTGTCGAAATCATTATCACTTTTAACATTTTTATTCAAAAGAGAATCTACGTTATTTTGTTCATTGCCTCTTTAATTCGCTCTGGAAGTTTGTCTCCCCCACCAATACATACTTTTAAACCAGGAGACTGCATTGTATGTACAAGGTTGTCCCCTTGTATCCCACAAATTATTAGAGGTAATGTTCTCTCCACCAAATGTGAAAAAATGTCATTTCCGACATTACCCAACATTTTTTTTAATATGGGTATATTTACCTTAGATATGTAATGCCTGAGTGGATTGTGTCCACCGTTCGGAAGGCTCACTTCTGGCAAAATCATCTCTAGTGAGCGAAAACGAACAAGCGTGTCCCCTTATGCCTTCCACTTTAATTTCCAAAGCATCCTGAAACTGACTTTCACCTTCACTGACCCCTCCCTGTCCTCACTGGCGAGACCAGCCGGAGCAGAGAGGTAAGCGGTGTTTCTCACTCTGACGACTTAATTAATTCCATGCTTCCTGTCATGCAATTAAAGTTAGTTGCTTTAGGGGGATTCCCTGGTGTAGAACAGGCTAATATTGCTCCTGCCACACCATTAGCAGCCAAATGCTTTAGCCGCTTCATACCCACCCATGTCTAGGAAATAAAACTCCCGGTCGTAATAAATTCTCCCTGCCAGCATCGCATAACACTTTTAGCGCTTCTCTAACAGCTACCGCTTTCTCTACCATATTCTATAAATTAATCTAAGAGCGATGAAATTTAACTCCTGACTACAGCAAAAGGGTTATCTCAAACCTTAACCATCGTAAACTGACTAGAATTTCATAAGGACACAAACTGCTGTTTAAGCCCCACCCTAATCCGTAAACAACCAATGACCACACACCTGTCCCACTGGCCTCTTCAACCCGCCCGAAGCTGCTCGGGGGTGGACATTCTGCGAATGCCACCCCTAGGAGTCCTCATTTGCTCAGAGCCCAATCCAATCCCTACTGCCCTTGGTCTACACTATTCACCCACGAAGCTCAGGGGAGTGGTAGTCAACCCCGTACTGTCACCTCCCCTAGATACCCATTGGGCAAGGCAGGGCATTCATATGAACCAGTGTAACGGTTGTATGACGATCCGTCGATGTCAATGTCATTGCGGCACTTCAAATCGCGGGCATTACATCGCATCGGCCGTCTCACCGGCCATTATGTCATCGCAAGTAGTTGCGCCGCAAATGCGGCAATTTAATTGGATCGCGTGTCACATCGCCGATTTAACATCGCGCGACATGACAACGCGACGTTTGAGGCCACACAGTAAAAAACTGTATCAAGTGCGCTCATTGGTAATTCCATAATATGAAGGGAAAAGGGGGACTTAAAGTTCAAGTTCAAGTTCATAAATTTGTATAGCGCGCTACTCACCCAGAGGGTCTCAAGGCGCTTGGGGAGGAGGGGGGTACTTACTTATCAAATATCCAAGTTTTAAGTTGTTTTCTGAAGGAGAGGTGGTTCTGTGTAAGGCGGAGATGTGTGGGGAGAGAATTCCATGTTTTGGTCGCTAGGTAGGAGAAGGATCTTCCTCCCATGGTGGATCTGTTAATGCGCGGAATAGCGGCTAGGGCTTGATTGGATGAACGAAGTTGGCGGGTGGGGGTGTAAAAGGACAGGCGCTTGTTGAGGCATTCGGGTCCTAGGTCGTAGAGGGCTTTGTGAGCGTGGGTGAGCAGTCGGAACGTTATCCTCTTGTTGATGGGAAGCCAGTGGAGGTCTTTCAGGTGATCGGAGATGTGAGCTTGGCGGGGGACGTCGAGTATGAGTCTGGCAGAGGCGTTTTGGATGCGTTGAAGTTTTTTCTGTAGTTTGGCTGTGGTTCCGGCATAAAGGGTGTTTCTGTAATCCAGTCGGCTTGTGACCAGTGCGTGGGTGACCGTTTTTCTTGTTTCGGTAGGGATCCAACAGAAGATTTTTTGGAGCATGCGAAGGATGTTGAAGCATGATGAGGAAACAGCGTTGACTTGTCTGGTCATTGAGAGGGAGGAGTCCAGGATGAAGCCGAGGTTGCGTGCGTGATCCGTGGGTTTGGGTGCGTTGCCCAGGGCCGGTGGCCACCATGAGTCATCCCAGGCAGAAGGGGATGATCCTAAGATGAGGACTTCTGTTTTGTCCGAGTTCAGTTTTAAGCGTCTGTTCTTCATCCATTCGGCCACTTCTTTCATCCCGTCGTGTAGGTTGGTTTTGGCGGAGTTTGGATCTTTGGTGAGGGAGAGGATCAGCTGGGTGTCGTCTGCGTAGGAGATGATGTTGAGGTTGTTTTGGCGTGATGGAAGCGAGGGGGGTCATGTATACGTTGAAGAGGGTGGGACTGAGTGAAGATCCTTGTGGTACGCCGCAGATGACTTCGGTGGCCTCTGACCTAAAAGGGGGGAGGCGGACTCTCTGGGTTCTTCCGGCGAGGAACGAGATGATCCAGTCCAGTGCTTTTCCTTGTATTCCGATGTTGTTGAGGCGTTGTATAAGGGTGCTGTGACAGACCGTGTCGAAGGCTGCGGAGAGGTCCAGTAGGATGAGGGCGACTGTTTCTCCGTTGTCCAGTAGTGTTCGAATGTCGTCTGTTGCTGCGATGAGGGCGGTCTCAGTGCTGTGTTTGGCTGGGAAGCCGGACTGAGAAGGGTCGAGGCATTTGTTGGATTCGAGGAAGGTGGCGAGCTGACTGTTGACGGCTTTCTCAATGACTTTGGCAGGGAATGGGAGGAGCGAGATAGGGCGGTAGTTCTTAAGTTCAGTGGGGTCTGCTGTGGGTTTCTTCAGAAGGGTGCTGAGTTCGGCATGTTTCCAGCTTTCCGGGAAGGTAGCGGAGTTGAGGGAGCAGTTGATGACGTCTCGGAGATGGGGTGTGATGATGGAGTCTGCTTTGTTGAAAATGTGGTGGGGACATGGGTCGGTAGGCGATCCTGAGTGGATGGAGTTCATCAGGTGGATGGTGTCTTCAGTGGTGATTGGGTCCCATGCGTAGAGGTTGTTGGAGGGGGTATTTGGTTTGGGGGTGGGTGGGGTGGATTGGTTTCTGGACTGGTTTTCGAAGCTGTTATGTATGTCGGCAATTTTGTTGTGGAAGAAAGAGGCTAGGGAGTCGCAGAGGTCTTGGGAAGGGGTGATGTCGTTGGTGCCGGCGGTGGGGTTGGTAAATTCTTTGACGATGTTGAAGAGTTCTTTGCTGTTGTGGGAGTGTTGGACCCGGCCGTATGGCGTGGTCCTACCCCTCCAGCATGGCGGGCCCAGGACAACATCGGCCCTCCATCGGGCCACGGGCGCCCCATTGGCCCGACCCTACACGAACTACTGGCGAGAGCAACCACCCTGACACACCATGGCTCTCCCACCTGGAACATGGCGGACCCTGCACGCCCCAACCCTGCCGGTCCGGCTACCACCCCGGACCACCCCTACGGGCCCGACTCCATCTTGGGCCCATCACGTTCCAAGCACGAGGCCTCGCCCGACTCCATCTTGGGCCCATCACGTCCCGAGCACGTGGCCTCGGCTCCGGCCAAGGCCCCAGCGAAGCCCCGACATCGAGGCACCAAGATCTCCCCGGGTGGCAGAGTGGCCACTCAACAGATCCTAGAGGAGGGGAGTTTCGATGGCCCTCCAGCCGTCCCCGGACGCCTGCTATCGATCGCCCTCCGGCCTCCCTGGGCGTGGGCTCCACCCCCCTGCTGGGTGTCTGGACATCATCATCCCGGCCCCTCTGACCCCCAGGCGAGAGGGTCCGGACATCAAAGGACTCCAGTCCTATATCTGGGCCAGCCCCGGAGTAGGAGGGCAGTTGTATCCTGGAGTCGAGAGCCCTGCTGACGCTGTCGCGGCTGACCCCGAGACAAACTAATTTCCCTGAAACCTGCAACCATCTCTGGAGCCTGCTGGCGCTGCCGCGGTCCATCTTAGCTGAACCATCTTTGGAGCCTGCTGGCGCTGCCGCGGTCCATATTCGCTGAACCATCTTTGGAGCCTGCTGGCGCTGCCGCGGTCCATATTCGCTGAACCATCTTTGGAGCCTGCTGGCGCTGCCGCGGTCCATATTCGCTGAACCATCTTTGGAGCCTGCTGGCGCTGCCGCGGTCCATATTCGCTGAACCATCTTTGGAGCCTGCTGGCGCTGCCACGGCCCATCCTCGCCGTAACCACCTCGAGGCCTGCTGGCGCTGCCGCGGCTCGACCGCTCGGAACCCCCCGGCTCGAGGATTGAGAGCTGTGCGCAGGGTATCCCTTCCTTCCCCAGTACTAAGACTGTCCCGCTACCCTGTCCTTAATTACGAGACTTTACAGATCCCCCGATCTGCCTGTACATATCGCTGAAGACAAGCAACCTTTATTCTTCATAAAGCCTAAGAACTTATCCTCTTGTGTGGTGTCCATTTGTAGTGGTGTGATTGCTCTGCTGTACGATCCTAGGAGAGGACCCTCACCCAGGAGGCCTCTCGCTAACGCTCGGCTACTTCTAGACGGAGTGGTGGACCTAGGGGAGGTCAGTCAGACATCTTCTGCTTCCCCCGGGATCGCCTTTCTAACATTGGTGGCAGGCGGTGCGATCCGAGCCAACGCAATTCGTACAGAGAGTGAGTCAACCACTACCGAGAAAAACACACCGCGAGCATGACTACTCAAGAAACAAGACCGACTGCAGAATTCTGGAAAGAGAAAATGGAAGAGTACAGTCATAAGGAGTTGAAACAATTCTGCAAAGATCTGGGCACCGCTACCACTGGCCTAAGCACCAAGGAAGATTTTAAATCGGGCCTGCAAGCATGGGTGGAAGCCGGAGACACGCCACCCCAGAATGAAGATAACCCGGGCCCGGACGGACGCCCGGAGACTGACCCGACCCCAGCAGGGGAAAGACCCGCAAACCTAGATACGGGCCTCTCCCGCGAAGACGCCCGAGAACGAGAGAGGAACCGGCTCCACGAATTGGAGCTTGCCCGACTCCGGCAAGACGGAGAACTACAGCTAGCAGAAAGAAAAATCGCACTAGAACAACGACGGCTGGAAGGAGACCTGGAGGAGAAGCGAAGACAAAGAGACCTCGAAGAAAAGAGACTCACGTTCGAGCATGAGCGTGGATTAAAGGAACTAGAAATTAAAGGCCAAAGCGAACGAGGCCAGCGCCTCCGGGGGCAAGACCTCGCCCCCTCCTGTGGACACGAAGGTGCCCATACCCAAGGATGTCGTCAAAGAGTACTATAAGAACGACGACATCCAACAGTGGTTCAAAACCTATGAAGTAGCCATGACCGCCCATCGAGTACCCCTCAAGGACTGGGGCGCCGGTCTGTGGGGGAAGTTCATCAACGAAGGGAGAGACGCCCTGCTAGAGCTTCCCGACGCCGAGATGACCTCGTACGAACACATGAAAACCGCCCTCCTCACTCGCTACGGGCTCACCCCCGAAATGTACCGGCAGCGATTCCGAGACTGTAAAAAATATCCCCGGTACCACATGGGTGGAATACGTGAACTTTTATAGCAGAGCCTTCGAGGGGTGCATCAAAGGCAGTCAGGTCACCACCTACCAGCAGTTGGTCGACCTCATTATATGGGAACACCTTTCCAACAACTGCTTCATCGAACTCCGGCAGCATCTCCTCGACAGCAAATTGACAGAGCCACGAAAACTCGCTGTCGAGGCTGATAGATGGGTGAGCACCCGAGTCCCCCGGAGCCCGATGGGAGACTACGGCCGGGGATCCCCGGGGAACCACCGACCACGAGGCAGCGGAGGAGGTCAGAGCAGGGGCCGAGACGCCCCCACGGGGTCCTCCCCTACCTCCAATTCGCCAGCCCTGGGCCAAAGGGGGGCCCCACCAGCACGACCGGGGCCCCGCCCGAACGTTACTTGCCACAGATGCCAGCGGCTGGGTCACTATGCTAATGACCCTCTCTGCCCGATGAACCAGCGACCCGGCACCACCGGCCCTCCAAACCGCCAGATCGTGGCCGCCGCCCTGGGTGAAGAAAGAGGCGAGGAAGAGGACGAAGTCCCCGAACAGACAGAGTGGGAGCCCGCAGCTATGTCCTTGGTGTGCCTGGGCGAAAGAGACATGATCCCCCGAACCCCGATCCCAGGCAACACACAGAAGTACCGCCAGTGGGTCACCATTAATGGACACCGGGCCGAAGCCCTCCGTGACACTGGAGCTAGCGTGACGGCGGTCCGCTGCCATTTAGTGACCCCTGAACAAATCCTGCCCAACGTCCTGTGCCCAGTACGGTCGGCGGACAACTCCGAGCTTGTGCCAGATGGCACGTATCCCCTTCGAATGGGGAGGGGTGTCGGGCATGCTGAAAGTGACTGTCCGGGACGATGCCCCCGTGGACTGCCTCCTCGGGAACGACCTGGAAAGTTCCCCCTGGGCCCACGTCGAGTGGAGAGAGCATCTGGGGATGCTAGGCCTTCCCGAGTGGGTCTGTGCCACCACTCGTTCCATGACCGTCCGGGCCTCCGCCCCGAACGAAGACACCCCGCCTGAAGAACTGGAGTAGCCCGCACCTCTGCCGCCCGCCGTCTCCGAGGACGCCAACCCTGAACCCGGGCCCCAGGGGCCCAACCCTGAAGACCTCGCCGAGCTCGGCCACCTTCCAGAACTAGCTCAATGGCGCCAAGAAGGTGGCCCCACCCGCGAACAGTTCCGGCAGGAGCAGAAAACATGTCCCTCCCTCGAGGGAATCCGTCAACAAGCCGCCACTCAAGCCGCCGGCGACCCCTCGGGGTCCCACTGGATCTATTGGGACCACGACCTCCTCTACAGCGAGCAGAAGATTGCCGAACTGGGAGCCAGCCGGGTGCTGGTCGTCCCCCTCCGATTCCGAGACTTTCTCTTGAACCTGGCACATGATGTGCCCTCGCCGGGCACCTAGGGCAGGACAAGACCTACAGCCGCCTGGTGACCCATTTTTACTGGCCGAAAATGCGCAACGATGTGAACAATCACTGCCGAACCTGCCCGACTTGTCAAGCCAGCGGGAAGAGCGGGGGGAAAGTCAAAGCCCCGCTCCAGCCTTTTCCCGTGGTCACCACCCACTTCGAGCGAGTGGGGATCGACATCGTGTGGCCCCTGGACCCCCGCACCTCTCAGGGGCACCGCTTAATCCTCGTCCTGGTGGACCATGCCACCCGCTATCCGGAAGCCATCCCCCTCCACACCATCACGGCCCCCGTGGTGGGTCGAGCGCTAATGGGGATCTTCTCCAGAGTCGGCTTCCCCCGAGAGGTCGTGAGTGATCGGGGCACCAACTTTATATCTAAATATATGCGGTCCCTGTGGCAACAGTGCGGGGTCACATATAAGTTCACCACCCCGTATCACCCCCAAGGAAATGGACTTGTAGAGCGGTTTAACCGAACATTGAAGGGGATGATCAAGGGCCTAGAAGAGCCGCTACGACGCAGATGGGATGTCCTGCTGCCCTGCCTCCTGTTTGCCTATCGAGAGGTGCCCCAGAAATCCCTGGGGTTCAGCCCCTTCGAACTGTTGTACGGGCATCCCGTCCGAGGTCCCCTCAGCCTGGTCAAAGAAGGCTGGGAGACGGCTGTCCAAGATGCACCCCCGGATGTCTACCGGTACCTCCTGACCCTCCGCAACCAGACTCGGAAGTTCCGGGAACTTGCCGAGGCCAACCTTGAGGCCAGTCAGGAGGATATGAAACGCTGGTATGACCAGAATGCCTCATCCATCGAATTCGAACCAGGCCAGCAGGTCTGGGTCATATCCCCGGTCGAACCGTGCGCCCTCCAGGACAAATGGACGGGGGCCTTCAAAGTGGTGGAGCGCAAGAGCCCCGTCACTTACTTGGTGGACATGGAGTCCCCCCGGAACCCCCTCCGGGTTCTACACGCCAACCGGCTCAAGCCTCACTTTGCCCGCACTGAACTGAGCCTGCTGCTAGCTACAGATGACGGAGCTGAAGACGACTCGGAGCCCCTACCAGATCTCTTGAGCTCCGGACGGCTCCGTCGAAGGGGTCACGCTCTCCTCTACCCTGACCCCCGAACAGCACCACTACTGCCGGAAGCTGCTGGGGCAATTTGCAGACCTATTCTCCCTCATTCCCAGAGTCACCCGGAGGTGTGTCCACGATGTAGACACCGGGGACAGCCCGCCTGTACGACACCGGGCTTTTCGAGTTCCCGAACGAGTTCGGGCCTGCATTCAGTCCGAAGTTGCCAAGATGCTAGCCCTGGGGGTAGTCGAACCCTCCAACAGTCCCTGGGCCAGTCCCGTTGTCCTGGTCCCTAAAGCCGCCGCCCCCGGTGCACCCCCGGAGCTCCGGTTCTGTGTCGACTACCGGGGGCTGAATGCCGTCACCAGGACCGACGCCCATCCCATCCCCCGGGCGGATGAACTGATCGATCGCCTGGGGGCCGCCAAGTATCTCAGCACCTGCAACCTCACGGCTGGGTATTGGCAGATCGGCCTCACCCCTGGTTGCCAAGAGCGATCTGCCTTCTCGACCCCTGATGGCCACTACCATTTCAAAGTGATGCCCTTCGGCATGAAAAATCCCCCGGCCACCTTCCAGAGACTCGTGAATAGAGTGCTGGCGGGGCTAGAAGAGTTCAGTGCCGCGTATCTGGACGATATTGCAGTATACAGCCTCCACTGGGACGAGCACCTGACGCACCTCTGGGAGGTCCTGGCGGCCCTCCGACGGGCCGGACTGACAATAAAAGCCAGCAAGTGCCAGATAGGCCAAGGGTCCGTGACCTATCTGGGGCACCAAGTAGGGAGCGGCCAGGTGGCTCCCCTCCAGCCAAAGATTGACGCCATCCGGGCCTGGGAGCCCCCGGTCACCCAGACCGCAGTCCGAGCCTTCCTGGGGCTCACAGGATATTATCGGCGCTTCATAAAAGACTATGGGAGCATTGTGGGGCCCTCACAGAACAGACCTCCAAAAGACTACCACAGAAGGTGCACTGGACCCCAGAGTGCCAAGCAGCCTTCGAGACCCTAAAGACTGCCATGTGTACCACCCCTGTGCTCCAAGCCCCCGACTACAGCCGCGAGTTTGTGGTCCAAACAGACGCCTCGGAGCACGGCATTGGGGCGGTCCTATCACAAGTAAACCCTGAGGTAGTCGACCTTCCCGTGGCCTTCATCAGTCGGCGCCTGCTGGCTAGAGAACAACGATGGAGCACCATCGAGAGGGAAGCCTTCGCCGTCGTGTGGGCCCTAAAGAAACTCCGGCCCTACCTCTTCGGCACCCACTTCCGGGTACAGACCGACCACCGGCCCCTGCGGTGGCTGATGCAGATGCGGGGCGAGAACCCGAAGCTACTCCGATGGTCCATCTCCCTCGAAGGGATGGACTTCACTGTGGAGCATCGCCCTGGCAACGACCACGCCAATGCTGATGGCCTGTCCCGATTTTTCCGCCTCGGCGAGGAGAACCCCCAAGAAGATGGGTGACTCTCCCCTGCCTTCAGCTGGAGGGGACGTGTGTTGGACCCGGCCGCATGGCGTGATCCTACCCCTCCCGCATGGCGGGCCCAGGACGACATCGGCCCTCCATCGGGCCACGGGCGCCCCCTTGGCCCGACCCTACACGAACTACTGGCGAGAGCAACCACCCTGACACACCACGGCTCTCCCCCCTGGAACATGGCGGACCCTGCACGCCCCAACCCTGCCGGTCCGGCTACCACCCCGGACCACCCCTACGGGCCCGACTCCATCTGGGGCCCATCACATTCCAAGCACGAGGCCTCGCCCGACTCCATCTTGGGCCCATCACGTCCAGAGCACGTGGCCTCGGCCCCGGCCAAGGCCCCAGCGAAGCCCCGACATCGAGGCACCAAGATCCCCCCGGGTGGCAGAGTGGCCACTCAACAGATCCTAGAGGAGGGGAGTTTCGATGGCCCTCCAGCCGTCCCCGGACGCCTGGTATCGATCGCCCTCCGGCCTCCCTGGGCGCTGGCTCCACCCCCCTGCTGGGTGTCTGGACATCATCATCCCGGCCCCTCTGACCCCCAGGCGAGAGGGTCTGGACATCAAAGGACTCCAGTCCTATATCTGGGCCAGCCCCAGAGTAGTACGGCAGTTGTATCCTGGAGTGGAGAGCCCTGCTGATGCTGTCGCGGCTGACTCCGAGACGAACTCATTTCCCTGAAACCTGCAACCATCTCTGGAGCCTGCTGGCGCTGCCGCGGTCCATCTTAGCTGAACCATCTTTGGAGCCTGCTGGCGCTGCCGCGGTCCATCTTAGCTGAACCATCTTTGGAGCCTGCTGGCGCTGCCGCGGTCCATATTCGCTGAACCATCTTTGGAGCCTGCTGGCGCTGCCGCGGTCCATATTCGCTGAACCATCTTTGGAGCCTGCAGGCGCTGCCACGGCCCATCCTCGCCGTAACCACCTCGAGGCCTGCTGGCGCTGCCGCGGCTCAACCTCTCGGAACCCCCCGGTTCGAGGATTGAGAGCTGTGCGCAGGGTATCCCTTCCTTCCCCAGTACTAAGACTGTCCCGCTACCCTGTCCTTAATTACGAGACTTTACAGATCCCCCGATCTGCCTGTACATATCGCTGAAGACAAGCAACCTTTATTCTTGATAAAGCCTAAGAACTTATCCTCTTGTGTGGTGTCCATTTGTAGTGGTGTGATTGCTCTGCTGTACGATCCTAGGAGAGGACCCTCACCCAGGAGGCCTCTCGCTAACGCTCGGCTACTTCTAGACGGAGGGGTGGACCTAGGGGAGGTCAGTCAGACATCTTCTGCCTCACCCGGGATCGCCTTTCTAACAGGGAGTTGTTGTCAAGTCGATCCTTGAATGCTGATTTCTTGGTGGAACGGATCAGTTGGTGGTGTTTGCGGGTGGCGGTCTTGAAGGAGGTCATGTTGTCATTGGATGGGTTTTTTCTCCAGGCTTTCTCGAGGGTACGACAGAGCTTTTTGGATGTCTTAAGGTCATTGTTGAACCAGGGGGCTTTTTTGCTACTTTGCTTGGTTTGATGATTTTTCAAGGGAGCTAGTTCGTCGGCGCTGTGGGTGATCCATTGAGTGAGGTTGGTGGCAGCTTGGTTTGGGTCCGATGTATTGGCGGGAGGGTTTTTGTGAAGCGAAGTAGAGAGCTGGTCGGTGGTAATTTTATTCCAGTTTCTTCGGGGGATTGGTTGAGGGAGGTTGTGGGTCGAGGTTTTTTTGTAGTTGAAGTGAACGCAACTGTGGTCCGTCCAGTGGAGTGCTGTAGTGTGGTTGAAGGAGAAGTGCTTCCTGGAGGTGAAGATTGGGTCGAGCGTGTGCCCGGCATAGTGGGTGGGGGTATCAACAAGTTGTTTTAGTCCGAGATTGGCTAGGTTGTCCAGGAGGGTGGTGGTGTTGTTGTCATTTTTCTTTTCCAGGTGGAAGTTGAGGTCTCCCAGTAGAATGTAGTCCTCAGAGGGGAGGGCGTGTGGGCTGATGAAGTCAGTGATGTCTTCGCTGAATCGAGTGCGGGGTCCTGGTGGCCTGTAGATGAGGGTGCCTCTGAGTGTGGTCTTGGGGTCGGTGTGGATCTGGAAGTGAAGGTGTTCGGTGGCTGCAAGGTTGTCATCTGAGCTGGTCGTGATGCGGATGGAGTTCTTATGTACGATGGCGATGCCTCCTCCTGTTTGGATGGTGCGGTCTTTTCGGATGATCTTGTAGTTGTCCGGGATGGCTATGGCGATGTCGGGAGCTGAGGAGGCGTTCATCCAGGTTTCTGTAAGGAAGGCGACATCCGGCGAAGTGGTGTCGAGTAGGTTCCATAGTTCAATGGCGTGTCTGTGGACAGAGCGGGTGTTGAGCAGGATGCACTTCAGTTGGTTGGTGTCAGAGCTCTGTTTGGAGTCTGTGGATTTGGAGCGGGTCTTGATGCAGTCGAGTTTGCAGATATGGCAGGAGAAGGATCCGTGGGTGTGTCCAAGGGAGGCCTGGTAGCAGTCTTTGAGTCGGCCGGGGTTGAGTGCTGAGAGGGATGCGGCATCATATGTTATGCGGGAGGAGTGGGATTTGCGAGGACGAGGAGGTCTAACGCTGGGCGCGGTCCAGGCGCGGACGGGCGTAGACGGGCTTACCTTTGGCGCACCTTCGGCGCGCATGGGCGTGACCGCTGCGCGTAATAGCCTCTGTCATATGTGGATAGAGGAGTGGGGAGGGGCGAGGGAGGAGCAGCTGGGAGGCGGGAGCGGGGCGGAGAGCCGGGCAGGGAGGGACAACAACAACAACAAAATGGCAGCAAGCCAAAAAGCGAAACAGGATTGGGGCACAAAGTGAATGAATAAAAGCTAACAAAATGGCAGAGGCACCGGCACAATTAGGCGCAAATGAGACACACAGGCAGCACAGCACAATAGAAACACTCGCGAATGCGTACCTAGGCAATGCAGCGCTACGGTACAGACAGAGTGAGCAAGCAGATATATGGCGCTATGATCTAAAACAACAGAGCAATCAGGCAATAGTGCTACGAAATAATTCGGCACAGCAGACAGGCAGTGAGCAAGCAGGTATATGGCGCTACGATCTAAAACAACTGAGCAATCAGGCAATAGCGCTACGATATAATTTGGCACAGCAGGCAGGCAATGAAGGTTCACAGAGCACACTTGCGGTATGGCGCTACGATATCCAGTGGTAGGCGGAGCAGGGAGCAGCATGGGGAGCGACCGTTTCTGACGAGATCAGGACGGTCACAGTGCTATCAAGGGGAGAGCGGAGCCTAACTATTTGTGGGAGGGAGGAGCAGCTGGGAGGCGGGAGCGGGGCGGAGAGCTGGGCAGGGAGGGACTACAACAACAACAAAATGGTAGCAAGCCAAAAAGCGAAACAGAATTGGGGCACAAAGTGAATGAATAAAAGCGAACAAAATGGCAGAGGCACCGCACAATTAGGCGCAAATGAGACACACAGGCAGCACAGCACAATAGAAACACTCGCGAATGCGCACCTAGGCAATGCAGCGCTACGATACAGACAGAGTGAGCAAACAGATATATGGCGCTACGATCTAAAACAACAGAGCAATCAGGCAATAGCGCTACGAAATAATTCGGCACAGCAGACAGGCAGTGAGCAAGCAGGTATATGGCGCTACGATCTAAAACAACTGAGCAATCAGGCAATAGCGCTACGATATAATTCGGCACAGCAGGCAGGCAGTGAGCAAGCAGGTATATGGCGCTACGATCTAAAACAACTGAGCAATCAGGCAATAGCGCTACGATATAATTCGGCACAGCAGGCAGGCAATGAAGGTTCACAGAGCACACTTGCGGTATGGCGCTACGATATCCAGTGGTAGGCGGAGCAGGGAGCAGCGTGGGGAGCGACCGTTTCTGACGAGATCAGGACGGTCACTTACATTTATTGTCCGATGCAAGTTATGTAGGAGCCTGTTAGCCGTTATCGGAGGAAATGTAATTCTCTGAAGCGCAGCAGCACTGGATCGTTAATCGGTCATGCTAAAAATGATGCAATGTTAAAACCCGATTATGTAAAGGGAAACAGAGTGCCTCATGGTTTGCTGGGTTTCGTTTCAAAACAAACAGACTTACTTGAATCTGGAGTTTATGGACGCTTGTGGCGGGGCTTCGTCTCGCTTCAACAAGACAGTTCACTTCCGAACTGAAAATGAAACAATATTACATGCCGTTTTAATGAAGGGAAACAAAGGGCCCGTTAAATGGCAATGCCTAGTTAGATAACTAAACACCCTTACTTGAATCGGGTACTCGTGAACGAATGTGGCGGGCCTTGTTCTCACTTCAATAACACAGTTAAATTATGAGTATCAGGTGTTTAAGTACCGGTAACCCAACTTGTTGCATTCTGGGAGACAGAGTCCTCAAGGGAAGCAGCTAGTTGTGGATTAGGTCTGTGTTAGAAAAACATCTTACTTTCTCCTCGTTTCTGACATTTAGTTTAACCACTTCACTGCGGCGGCTATTCCGCCGCAGTGCTAACGAATTTTCGCGGCCGCATGCTCGTGACGGAGCCGCTCCGTCACGAGCCTCGGTTGAGCTGTGCTCGTGACGGAGCGGTTCCGTCACGGCCCGCCCCGCTCAATAGAACGTTCAGCGCAGGCGCGGAATTCGTGCCGCGCATGAGCGTTCTATCGAGCTGGGCGGGCCATGACGGAACCGCTCCGTCACCAGCACAGCTCAACCGACGCTGGTTACGGAGCGGTTCCGTCACCAGCACCGAAGGGGTTAACCTGTTGGTGACACTATTGAATCTTGCAAGCATGTAAGCTTTTGGGTGTTGTTTAATGACAGATAGACGGTCCATTTGAATTCTCGTTCATCATGTTTTTAGGTCTCGTAGAGATACCTTTTCCTATCCATCCACTTTTTTATGATGAGGATTCTCAACTGTTCACGTGAAATCACGTGACCACAAGCTCCTTTGTGCACGTGCTTGCATTTCCCCACAGGCTTCCCCCTGCCAGCAGCATTTGCCACATCAAAGGCTTCAGCTGCCCCGCCCCTGCCGTCACTTATTCACGGCCGCAGGCCGTCCTAATTGCATTTTTTTCAGCCTGGCTACTTCAAAGGGTTCGGGTTCGGCTGCCCCGCCCCCTGCAATGCAGATAATCACTTGTGCACGGATCTAGCTCTCTGACTCCCCCCGCCGTCACTTATTCACGGCCGCAGGCCGTGACTCGTTTTATTGCTTGTTTTCTTCTTGTTTCATTTCGCGGCCGATTTTCGTTTCTAATGCTGCCGCTAATGCTTGTTTTGTATGCTTTACCAGTGTTTTGTTAATTATTTGGGTTCTATAAATAGTGTCATGTCTTAAAACACACAAACATATATATAGTGGAATTCATTGTAGAACGATCACAGCCTCCCGTCCTCTCCACCCCTGTCCCTCCTCCTTGATGCGGCCACCCCACCCCACCCGTTCCTTTCCCATCCCACATCAAAGATTTCCTAATTGCAGTGGGGCCATGGGGACAAGCTCCAGTGATTTCCCCTGGTTCCCCAGTAAACATGCACCGGCCCTGCCCTGGTGTTGCCAAGTGTGAAACTCCGACCTCTTCCCTGAAACCTCTCTCTGTGTCGAAGGCAAACTTTAACCGAGTGCATCCTTTCCAGGGAGGGTCCGACCCCAGAGGCTCCCAGGTACAGAACACTCGTATCTGGCAGGCTGCCATGCCCTCCTGGTGGGTCAACGACCTCCCTGGTAATAATTGAACTGAGGGGCAGGATTAGTTACATTTGCACTACAGCAGGGCAGTTTTGCAGCGGCGTTTGTTCTAACCAACCAGAGCAAGATTAATATTTGCAATGACTAACTGGAGAGGGAATGACAAAGACTCAGGGCAAACATTATAAATATATAGCAATCTTTGCGATACACCTGGCGAGGCAAAGAAAATACGCAGAGTTCAATAAACCCCACCCACCACTGCTCCTTCTGGAAGGTAACTAACTATTTGTGAAATAAAGCAACCAACAAAACCCGGAGCACACCTCAAACTACCCGGTACAGAGTGAGAGTTTGAAAGCTTACATGTCAGCCAGATACTCTGAACACATTCTCATCTGGTGAGTCTCGTTCGCTGCCCATCTTACCTGGATCCCAAAACATAAAAGAACAAAACCCAGGCTAATATCATTTCAGCAGTAAAACATACCATAACAAAACACAGCACAACACGACACAACCTAGACTAACACAACATAATACAGCCTAGCCTAACACAACATAATACAGCCTAGCCTAACACGACATAACACAGCCTAGCCTAACACAACATAACACAGCCTAGCCTAACATGACATAACACAGCCTAGCCTAACACGACGTAACACAGCCTAGCCTAACACAACATAACACAGCCTAGCCTAACACAACATAACACAGCCTAGCCTAACACAACATAAGACAGCCTAGCCTAACACAACATAACACAGCCTAGCCTAACACAACATAATACAGCCTAGCCTAAAACAACATAACACAGCCAACCTAACACGACATAACACAGCCTAGCCTAACACGACATAATGCAGCCTAGCCTAACACAACATAACACAGCCTAGCCTAACACAACATAACACAGCCTAGCCTAACACAACATAACACAGCCTAGCCTAACACAACATAATGCAGCCTAGCCTAACACAACATGACATAAGAGATATGTTCAGATGGCATTATAAGTAGAGCTGGAAATAAAAGAAAATATAAATAGCTGTAAGTTTAGAAATCGTGCTTTGATCGCTAATATAGGGAGTGACGAAAGGATGCTGGTACTTTCGTACATTTGCTGCCAGAGGACGTTCGCCCTGAGGGCTCTGTTGGTGTGGTGCTGTGTTCAGCGACTGTTAATTCATTACTAACAAATGGCAAACGCTTGGTTATCAGACAGTAAACAAATGCTGGAGGGCACGCGTCTTTCCCGTAAGAAGTATGTATTGGAAGAAGTAGCAGGTTGGTGTTAGGGAGGATGAAAGAGTTTACAGGCTGTCCCTAGATGGTGCCTGCTGCCTGCTATGTCTCTTACATTGGGCGCCCTCTGCTCTCTTCTTTGTATTCTAAAAGCGTCCAGAACATCGCAGTGCCCAATGCATAGCTAAACCTTAACTATAAAGCAAAAAAAAAAGTACCATAGTACCAGAGTGGTGGAAAAAAGGATACCATTCTGTTTGAAAATGGTGCAATCAGACAATGTGCACAAGCTCCTTCTCTGTGTAACTCCTGCAGAAAGCGCACACACTTATGGTATTTTTTTCACCTACATACTGCTTATTAAACAAAAGTTTGCTGGGATAGCGTTAATATCATTGAGCACACACCTGTTTTAGAAGTTACACGCTGCCCGCGGTTAAACGCTACCTGCGGCGAAGTGTCCAGCAGTGTGCCCCCTCTTTTGCCTTTTCTGTTTTCCAAAGGCGCCCACAACACCGCAGGAGCTAATGCAGTACTAACGTTTAACTACACAGTAAAAAGTAGCGTAATACCACCCAAGTGGAAAAAAAATAACTACGTGAAGTAACAAACATGTACTGAACAGGATGGACGGAGTGTACAGCATTGGTCAGGTGTTTGTGGGGCTGTCTTAAACATGGTTTTATGGATAGACAGAATTATGTAATGTGCACAAGCACTTTCTGTCTGTAAGTCCTGGCAAACAGTGCATAGACCTAGCTATTCTCTTTTACCCAAATACTTCCCTATTAAACAAAACATTTAGCGTGATGTGCCTAGATGCTGCTTGTTTTTAGTCCATGTGAACAATTTATTTATAGCACTTGAAGGTGATATAAACAGTGTACGCCGCGGGGTCCCCGCACTGCCTGTCTTTGTGCCAAAAGTTCTTATCCTGTTTACGTTTTAACAGTCCAGTGTATCTAAAAGTGGGTCACGTTCTTCACCCGGTGTATATGCTTATAACTCCTCACGCATCTGTAAACATGCCTCGTGCTCGCTTCTCTTTTTCAGTATACCTGAGGCGCCTCACCCTATCCGTCTGTGCCTCAAGTGCCTCACCCTTTCTGTACACATCTCAAGCTTCTAACCCACCGGTCTATATGACTGAGGCTCCTAACCCTATGTATATATTCCGCATCCCTCCTCATCCTCTCTTTGTATAACCTGGCTGAGCTCAAGCTCCTTACCTCTCGGCATATACCTCAAGCGCTTCATAACCCTGTGTATATGCCTCGAGTTCCAGCTCACCCTGTGTATATATTCCTCAAATCGATCCTTATTGTATAAACCAGCTGTAGCTTCCTGAAGCCCCTCACCCTGTATATATGCCTCGAGCTCCTACCTTGTACCACCACCACTAACACCTCCACCACCACCACCAGTACTACTACAACCAGTACCACCATCACCAGTACCACCGCCATTACTACCACTATCAGTACCACCATCACCAGTACCACCAACACCACCAGTACCAGTACTACCACCACCAGTACCACCACCACCACCAGTACCACAACCACTAACACCACCAGTACTTCCACTAACACCACCACCACCACTAGTACCACCACCAATACCACCACCACCACTACTACCACCACCACCAGTACCACCACCACCACCAATACCACCACCACCAGTACCACCACCACCACCAATACCACCACTACCAGTACCACCACCACCACCACCAGTACTACCACCACCACCACCACCACCAGTACTGCCACCACCTGTACTACCACCACCAGTACCACCACCACCAATACCACTACTACCAATACCACCACTACCAGTACTACCACCACCAGTACCACCACCACCAATACCACCACTACCAGTACTACCACCACCAGTACCACCACCACCAATACCACCACCACCAATACCACCACCACCAATACCACCACTACCACTACTACCACCACCACCACCAGTACTACCACCACCAGAACCACCACCACCAGAACCAGTACCACCACTACCAGTACTACCACCACCAGTACCATCACCACCAATACTACCGCCACCAGTACTACCGCCACCAGTACCACCACCACCAATACCACCACCACCAATACCACCACCACCAATACCACCACCACCACCAATACCACCACCACCAATACCACCACTACCAGTACTACCACCACCACCAGTACTACTACAACCAGTATCGCCACCACCACCAGTACCACCACCACCAATACCACCACTACCAGTACCACCACTACCAGTACTACCACCACCACCACCACCACCAATACCACCACTACCAGTACTACCACCACTACCAGTACTACCACCACCACCAGTACTACCACCACCACCAGTACTACCACCACCACCACCAGTACTACCACCACCACCAGTACTACCACCAATACCACCACCACCAATACCACCACCAATACCGCCACCACCATTACTACCACCACCAGTACCACCACCACCAATACCACCACCACCAGTACTACCACCACCAGTACCACCACCACCAGTACTACCACCACCACCAGTACTACCACCACCAGTACCACCACCAGTACCACCACCACCACCACTTCTAGTACCACCACGACCAATACCAGTACTACCACCACCAGTACCACTACCACCAATACCACCACCACCAGTACCACCACCACCAGTACTACCACCACCACCAATACCACCACCGCCAATACCACCACTACCAGTACTACCACCACCAGTACCACCACCACCAATACCACCGCCACCACTACCACCACCAGTACCACCCACCACCAGGACCCTCACACACCCTCACCCTCACACACCCTCACCCTCCCAACCCTCTCACCCTCACACACCATCACACCCTCGCCCTCACCCTCACACACCCTCACTCACCCTCACTCACTCACCCACTCACCCTCATACACCCTCATCAGCATAGCATAACAAAACATAGCATGGCATAACGAAAAAAGCATAGGCTACACAACCCTCTCAACCTCTCACCCTCGCTCTAACACACTCACCCTCACTCACCCACCCACCCTCACCCACCCACCCTCACTCACCCTCACTCACCCTCACCAGCATAGCATAACAAAAATAGCATAGCATAACAAAACAAAGCATAGGATAGGAAAACATAGCATAGCATAACAAAACACAACATAGAATAGTATAACAAAGCATAGCATTGCAAAACAAAACATAGCAAAACACAGCAAAGCATAGCATAACAAAGCATAGCATAACAAAACATAGCATAACAAAACATAGCAAAACAAAACATAGCAAAACACAACAAACCATAGCATACATAACAAAACATAGCATAGCATAGCATAACAAAACACAACAAAGCATAGCATGGCATAACAAAACACAACATAGCATAGCATAACAAAACAAAGCTTAGCATAGCATAACAAAACATAGCATAACATATAATAGCAAAACACAGCATAGCATACCAAACACAGCAAAACATAGCATAGCATAACAAAACATAGCATAGCAAAACAAAGCATAGCATAATAAAACACAACAAAGCATAGCATAGCATAACAAACATAGCATAACAAAGCATAGCAGAACAAAGCATAGCAGAGCAAAACAGCATAGCACAACAAAACATAGATAGCATAACAAAGCATAGCCTAGCAAAAGACAACAAAACATAGCATAGCATAACAAAACACAACAATAACATAGCATAGCGTAACAAAACAAAGCATAGGATAGCAAAACTAAACATAGCATAGCATAACAAAACAAAGCTTCGGATAGCAAAACAAAAGATAGCATAGCATAACAAAATATAGCATAACATAACAAACCATAGCATAACAAAACACAACAAAACAGCATAGCTTAACAAAACAAAACATAGCATGGCTGAACAAAACATAACAAAACATAATAGCATAGCAAAACACAGCATAGCATACCAACACAACAAAACATAGCATAGCATAACAAAACATAGCATAGCAAAACAAAGCATAGCATAATAAAACACAACAAAACATAGCATAACAAAGCATAGCAGAGCAAAACATAGCATAGCATAACAAAGCATAGCATAGCATAACAATACATAGCATAACAAAACAGCATAGCATAGCATAACAAAACAAAACATAGGATAGCAAAACAAAACATAGCATAGCATACAGCATCACTCAGCACCACCACAGCATCACTCTGTGGCACCACAACAACACTGAGCTCCACCACAGCATCAATCTGTGCACCCATTCAACAACAACTGGTTCAAATATGTTATCTCAATGTTTCAAGCTTTATTACAAATGTAATTATATTGAGGTGGGTGACCCAATAAACCCTTGCGAGCTTGGGCTGATATATGATATAGTAGGATGCTAGCAAGGGGATTTATTCAATAATGCCTAAGTTCCAGGTATTTGGTCAATCAGTATTTGATAGCTTCAAACCAATTGAAATCAATTCGGACCTGTTCTTTCTAATAGTTATGTCACTTACAGTTGTGACAAAGTGGTAATGACTCAATAGAAAATAAGCTACACGGGAAATGGATATTATGTAAATATCTTTTTATATGAAGTTTTCATCATAAAGGGTACATTTTAACAAAAACAGTGAGAATAAATTCACAATGTACAAATGGACAAGAAATAAAATAAATTGTTCTTAAAATCCACTTGCGTTATGTTCCACTCTAAAAATATATAACAGCTTAATCTTGTTGATTATATACAATGATACCGCTGTATAGAACAAATCTGAGGCAAGAGATGAGAAACAGAAAGTCGACGTCTCAGCCTTATTTTTGTTAGTAATCCTTAAGGCTATCTTCAGGACCTTCAATCTTTATCAGAATTGTGACCCCCTGTAAATGATACAATAACCATATTGTTACCTTTTACAAAAAATACTATTTACAATACATAACCCGTGAGCAAAAAAAATATAATTGAAAAACATTCAATGAGAGATATACTAAACACAGTTTCTTCTTGTTAAAACTTGCAGTTACTTCATTTTGACATATCCTGAACTACTCGAATAGATTAAACCTGTGTCTGGTCAATGCTTTTAAAGAGCATGCACATTACATTGTCAGTACACCTCGAAAAATCATTGCTTATTTACAATTAACGTCAGTGAATATAGTACAGAGGCTGATTTTACTCTCGTAAATACTCACTTATTACATTGTCTAAATTCGATATATCTTAACCAATTATAACCACAAATGTTTCTAAATACCTGTAGATCAAATTCTTGTCACCTATCACGTAATTCGTGTGGGACTGCTGCTCGTTGAAACCTAGTAAGAGGAATATAAAATATTGTACGATTGTTTACACTGTTATTAGTGGATAGCCTCCTATGCTTATTAGTTGCTTAAGATCTCAAATATTACCTTCCTGTATTTAGTTTCGGGAATACCAGCAAGACCTGTCAGGTGTATCCAGTACGACTCAATGATCGATATCTAAAGAACAGGTTGAGCTGTGTGAGTTTAACTGCAATCACATATAATGCGCTGTCTTCAACTGTTCTTTTAAACCCAAAGAGAGATTTAATTCATCAGGCTAATTAAAACAGACCTAGACTAAGGGTTGAACTGTGTCAGTTTGATTCTAAACCCACTGTCATGAAAAACGCTGAAAATATTTTTAACAGTACCCTGATATCAGCCGCTCAGCAGATTTAAATTTCTAATGCTTCAGTATCAAATGTATAGAAATGTATTTGCGCTTACTCTTTGAGCGTTTTTAAGTATCACCTCTCATGTAAACGCCGCAACATACTTGTGAAATTTCATTGTATTTGAGGAAATATAAAATTAAGCAAGGTCCCTTTTAAGTGACTCGCATTAAACGATATTGGCTCAGTTTGCCGTTATGAGGAACCTGAAGTACCCTCGTGCTTCCAAGTACTGTTAAAAATATTTTCATCGTTTTTCATGACAGTGGGTTTAGAATCAAACTGACACAGTTCAACCCTTCGTCTAGGTCTGTTTTAATTAGCCTGATAAATTAAATCTCTCTTTGGGTTTAAAAGAACAGTTGAAGACAGCACATTATATCACCCCCCCCTCACCCTCGCACCCTCACTCACCCTCACACCCTCACCCCCTCATCCTCACACACCCTCACTCACCCTCACACCCCCTCACCCTCACACACCCTTACCCTCACCCTGACACACCCTGTCACCCTCACACCATCACCCTCACACCCCCTCACTCACCCTCACACCCCCTCACTCACCCTCACACCCCTTACCCGCCCTCACACACCTTCACACCCCCTCACACACCCACTCACCCTCACACACCCTTACCCTCAACCCCTCTCCCTCACACACCCTCAGTCACCCTCATACCCTCACCCTCACACCTCCAACCCTCACCCCCTCACCCCCTCTCACCCTCACACCCCCTCACACACCCTCACCCTCACACCCCCTCACTCACCCTCACCCTCACACCCCCTCACACACCCACTCATCGTCACCCTCACACCCCCTCACCCTCACACTCCTCACACCCCTCACCCTCACACCCCCTCACCCTCACCCACCCTCACCCTCACACCTCCTCACCATCACATACCCTCACATCCTCTCACCCTCACACCCCCTCACTCACCCTCACCCACCCTCACACCCTCACCCACCCTCACACCCCCTCACCCTCACCCCCCCTCACCCTCGCACCCTCACTCACCCTCACACCCTCACACCCTCATCCTCACACACCCTCACTCACCCTCACACCCTCACACACCCTTACCCTCACCCTGACACACCCTGTCACCCTCACACCACCACCCTCACACCCCCTCACTCACCCTCACACCCCCTCACTCACCCTCACACCCCCTCACTCACCCTCACCCTCACCCCCCTCACCCACCCTCACACACCTTCACACCCCCTCACACACCCTTACCCTCACCCTCACACACCCTCAGTTACCCTCATACCCTCACACCCCCTAACCCTCACCCCCTCAGACCTCCTCACACACCCTCACACACCCTCACCCTCACACACCCTCACACACCCTCACACCCCCTCACCCTCACCCTCACACACCCTTACCCTCACCCTGACACACCCTGTCACCCTCACACCACCACCCTCACACCCCCTCACTCACCCTCACACACCCCCACTCACCCTCACACCCCCTCACTCACCCTCACACCCCTCACCCACCCTCACACACCTTCACACCCCCTCACACAACCACTCACACACCCTTACCCTCACCCTCACACACCCTCAGTCACCCTCATACCCTCACACCCCCTAACCCTCACCCCCTCAGACCTCCTCACACACCCTCACTCACCCTCACCCTCACACCCCCTCACACACCCACTCATCGTCACCCTCACCTCCCTCACCCTCACACCCCTCACCCTCACACCTCCTCACCATCACATACCCTCACATCCTCTCACCCTCACACACCCTCACTCACCCTCACCCACCCTCACACCCCTCACCCTCACACCCCCTCACCCTCACACACCTTCACACCCCCTCACACACCCACTCACCCTCACACACCCTCACCCTCACACACCCTCACACCCCTCACCCTCACACCCCTCACCCTCACACCCCCTCACCCTCACACCCTCACCCTCACACCCTCACCCACCCTCACTCACCCTCACGACCCTCTCACCCTCACACACCCTCACCCTCACACCCCTAACCCTCACACACCCTCACTCACCCTCACACACCCTCACCAGCATAGCATAACAAAACCTAGCATAGCATAGCAAAACATAGCATAGCATAACAAAACAAAGCATAGGATAGCAAAACCAAACCTAGCATAACAAAACAAGAAATAGCATAGCAAAACACAACAAAGCATAGCATAACAAAACACAACAAAACATAGCATAACAAAACATAACAAAGCATAGCAAAACAAAACATAGCATAACAATACACAACACAACATATCATAAGATAAAACATAGCACAACAAAACAAAGCATTGCATAACAAAACATAGCAAAACACAAAGCATAGTATAACAAAGCATATCAAAACACAACATAACTTAGCATAACAAAACACAACAAAACATAGCATAACAAAACACAACATAGCATAGCATAACAAAACAAAGCTTAGCATAGCATAACAAAACATAGCATAGCATAACAAAACATAGCATAACAAAACATAGCATAGCAAAACAAAGCATAGCATAATAAAACACAACAAAACATTGCATAGCATAACAAAACATAGCATAGCATAACAAAGCACAGCATAGCAAAACACAACAAAACATAGCATAACAAAACATAGCATAACAAAACATAGCATAACAAAACAAAGCATAGGATAGCAAAATTAAACATAGCATAGCATTACAAAAAAAGCATAGGATAGCAAAACAAACCATAGCATAACATAACAAAACATAGCATAACAAAACACAACAACACACAGCATAACAAAACATAGCAAAACACAACAAAACATAGCACAGCATAACAAAACAAAGCATAGCAGAGCATAACAAAACAAAGCATAGGATAGCATATCAAAACAAAGCATAGCAACCCAAAACATAGCATAGTATAACAAAGCATAGCATAACAAAACATAGCATAACAAAACATAGCAAAACACAACAAACCATAGCATAACAAAACATAGCATAACAAAACATAGCAAAACACAACAAACCATAGCATAACAAAACATAGCATACATAACAAAATATAGCATAGCAAAACATAGCATAGCATAACAAAAGACAACATAGCATAACAAAACCATAACAAAACACAACATAGCATAGCATAACAAAACACAACACAACACAACATAGCATAACAAGACAAAGCTTAGCATAGCATAACAAAACATAGCATAACAAAACATAGCATAGCATAATAAAACACAACAAAACATAGCAGAGCCTAACAAAGCATAGCAGAGCAAAACAGCATAGCAAAACACAACAAAACATAGCATAGCATAACAAAACAAAGCTTAACAAAACCAAACATAGCATAGCATAACAAAACATAGCGTAGCATAACAAAACATAGCATAACATAACAAAACATAGCATAACAAAACACAACAACACATAGCATAACAAAACACAACAAAACATAGCATAGCATAACAAAACAAAGCATAGAATAGCAAAACAAAACATAGCATAGCAAAACAAAACAAAGCATAACAAAACAAAACATAGCATAACAAAACGCAACAAAACAGCATAGCTTAACAAAACAAAACATAGCATGGCTGAACAAAACATAATAGCATAGCAAAACACAGCATAGCATACCAACACAACAAAACATAGCATAGCATAACAAAACATAGCATAACAAAACAAAGCATAGGATAGCAAAATTAAACATAGCATAGCATTACAAAAAAAGCATAGGATAGCAAAACAAACCATAGCATAACATAACAAAACATAGCATAACAAAACACAACAACACACAGCATAACAAAACATAGCAAAACACAACAAAACATAGCATAGCATAACAAAACAAAGCATAGCAGAGCATAACAAAACAAAGCATAGGATAGCATATCAAAACAAAGCATAGCAACCCAAAACATAGCATAGTATAACAAAGCATAGCATAACAAAACATAGCAAAACACAACAAACCATAGCATAACAAAGCATAGCATAACAAAACATAGCAAAACACAACAAACCATAGCATAACAAAACATAGCATACATAACAAAATATAGCATAGCAAAACATAGCATAACATAACAAAACACAACATAGCATAACAAAACAAAGCTTAGCATAACAAAACACAACATAGCATAGCATAACAAAACACAACACAACACAACATAGCATAACAAAACAAAGCTTAGCAAAGCATAACAAAACATAGCATAACAAAACATAGCATAGCATAATAAAACACAACAAAACATAGCAGAGCCTAACAAAGCATAGAAGAGCAAAACAGCATAGCAAAACACAACAAAACATAGCATAGCATAACAAAACAAAGCTTAACAAAACCAAACATAGCATAACAACACATAGCGTAGCATAACAAAATATAGCATAACATAACAAAACATAGCATAACAAAACACAACAACACATAGCATAACAAAACACAACAAAACATAGCATAGCATAACAAAACAAAGCATAGGATAGCAAAACTAAACATAGCATAGCATAACAAAACAAAGCATAGAATAGCAAAACAAAACATAGCATAGCAAAACAAAACAAAGCATAACAAAACAAAACATAGCACAACAAAACGCAACAAAACAGCATAGCTTAACAAAACAAAACATAGCATGGCTGAACAAAACATAATAGCATAGCAAAACACAGCATAGCATACCAACACAACAAAACATAGCATAGCATAACAAAACATAGCATAGCAAAACAAAGCATAGCATAATAAAACACAACAAAACATAGCATAGCATAACAAAGCATAGCAGAGCAAAACATAGCATAACAAAGCATAGCATAGCATAACAAAACATAGCATAGCATAACATAGCATAGCATAGCAAAACATAGCATAGCATAGCAAAACAAAACATAGCATAGCATAACAAAACAGCATAGCATAGCATAACAAAACAGCATAGATTAGCATAACAAAACAAAACATAGGATAGCAAAACAAAACATAGCATAGCATACAGCATCACTCAGCACCACCACAGCATCACTCAGTGGCACCACAACATCACTGAGCTCCACCACAGCATCAATCTGTGCAACCATTCAACAACAACTGGTTCAAATATGTTATCTCAATGTTTCAAGCTTTATTACAAATGTAACAAAAAAATGTTAATATTTGACATATGTTCTTGGATTTTCGTCACAATAAAATACACTGAACATAATCTTCACAAATGTTATTTAGAAAAGTTTAAGCTATTGCCATTATAAATTATTAATAATAATAATTATTAATTATTTAAATATTAATTATTTTAAAAAAATTAAAAACCATTGTTATTTGTAATATCAATACATGTAAGTCACGTAAATACAACACATATTGCATTACAAACGCTAAAGGTGTCACATTTGTGAAAGTTATAACTATTGGCATGGTAAATGACAAAGCTATTAATTTCGCTATTTTCAAAAACAAAACCTAAATAAAAAATTTGTCATTTACAATACCAATAGCTCAAACTTTCCTAATACGAGACCTGTTGCATTGCAAATGCTTATTGTTCAATGAAGTGATTCACCATGGGAGCAGTCACCACTTTGTTTTTTATCCTTGAGCGGTGTTGTACAATTCATTGTCTGATCTCCTTATTGATCTTCCCAATGTAAATGTTTGGGCATGGACAAATAATTGCATATATCATGTTTGTCGTTTTGCACCATGCATCCATCCACCCATCCATACCCATCCATGCATCCATCCACCCATCCATCCATCCATCCACCCATCCATGCATCCATCCATCCACCCATCCATGCATCCATCCATCCACCCATCCATGCATCCATCCATAGACCCATCCATGCACACCCATACATCCACCCATCCATGCATCCATCCATACACCCATCCATGCACACCCATCCATCCATCCATCCACCCATCCATCCATGCATCCATCCACCCACCCATGCATCCATCCATACACCCATCCATGCACACCCATACATCCACCCATCCATGCATCCATCCATACACCCATCCATGCACACCCATCCATCCATCCATCCATCCACCCATCCATCCATGCATCCATCCATCCACCCATCCATGCATCCATCCATCCACCCATCCATGCATCCATCCATCCATACACCCATCCATGCACACCCATACATCCACCCATCCATGCATCCATCCATACACTCATCCATGCACACCCATCCATCAACCCATCCATGCATCCACCCATACACCCAGCCATGCATCCATCCATCCACCAGCCCACTCCGTTGTTTATTTTTTCATTGCGTGACTTCTATGTTTGTCACCAAGTGATCCGTACAATATCCGTACATATCCGTGACTTCTATGTTTCCCACCAACTGAAATCTGTTGTTTATTTTAAATCCGTTGTTTATTTTTTCTTTTAGCCCACATATTTTTTCCCACTGAAATCCGTTGTTCATTTTAAATCCGTTGTTTATTTTTTTTCATTTAGCCCGCATATTTTCCCCCACATATCCGTGTATATTTATTTCATGTAGCCCACATATCATTTCCCCACATATCCGTACTTATCCCCACATATCCGAGCTTTAACACAACTTTGCATGCATGCGATGTGAACGCACCTTAACATCGCATGCGTTGTAATTCCATGCGATGTTAATGGCCTTGCGCCCTCATCGCAGGTCGCAGGTGCACTAAAAGCAAGCGATGTAAACGCTCATCCGATGTCAAAGTCGCGGTGCGATAGCACCGCGATGTTTTGACCCCGATGTGTTTGGTGTTTCCCCAGTGGAACGTGGAAAAGGTACTCCCGCACACTCTTCCCTCCCACGGGTCGATTCCCCCTGACCAGTAACAAGACAGACCATAAATGCATCCTGTACCTAAAACCTGCCACCTAGAACTACCTCCCCTTCCTGTTGAATTTTTCGCCTTCCCTAACCTTTGTAAAATTACTTCCAACATTTTGCACCTTGCAACAACGTAAATGTATCCCACAAGCCCCTTAATGACAGTTCCAAGACAAAAATGAATGGCTGCAGATCCATACTGAAATAACCAGCGACGCTGGACAAATAACACAACATAGGGAAAAAACAGCAGAGAAAGTTATATTTGCTTTACCATTGCCACTTAATTAGGTTACAGGCATCGCTTGGACCTCAACCGCCCCATATTTCTGATCACCTCCTCTGAACAGAATGAATAGGTTTCAAATTCCTTTGTTGACAAGCCCAACCATCTCAAACCAAAGTCAACACACACGAGATCTGAAAACTCGTCAATATCAACCCATTTGCTTGCATAAAAACTCTCGTAAGTTCATTCAACCTCCACCCTATTGGGTGTCTTGCAATCTAGACCTCTTCACCCACTCCTCTCTGGTTTCTCTTACCCTTTATCAACCACACCATTCCTCAAGACCTAAATACCCTGCATTAGAAAATCTCCTCCTCTTCTCCCTCCCACTAGTTCATATCCCAAAAAGCCTCCCAAAACAACCATGACCATTCTAACGCAAAAAATCAGCCTCCTTCTTGTCAACACACCAACAGATAAGTAATCAGCCTGCCCATTACCGCTCCCATGATAGGCTGCCTCACCTGCCTCTTAACCCTACCTGCCCTAGTCCTAACCACCAAGATATGCATAGCATCTCCTCAGGCTGATCGGCAGTCGATCCACCCTAATTTACCATAGCATGATACATCCGCTAACTTGCTTGCAATACTCACCACCAACCAACAGCTTTTACTTGTGTCTATTATGAAATTGACCACATCATCAAGCCACTTAACCTGTGCATCCTCACCATCTCTTCCCTGTCTTGTCCAGAAGTTAAGAATTCCATCTATGATTGGCATTAAGCTTTCCGTGTGAACCCTTCTATCATTTCCATCACACTAAGCAATCTCTCAGCAACAGCTCCTTTGGCTTCTCTGTTCCCTTCACATCTGCTTCGGTGGCTAGCCCATGGAACCTTGACCACTGAAAACAACAATGCATCTACAATGTCATTGTTTACTACTGGAACATGACATGCCCTGAATACGGTATTTGACTGAAAACATCCTAGGAAAAATACCTTCAAAAGCTTGAACAGTGCAACATCCCTCACTGACTGTTCACAATGTGTACCACACACGACAACAATGACATGTTGTCAATATTAAAGGTCATTCTTTTATTCTTGAAATACCAGCCCAATTACACCAGCACCACCATCAATAGGAAAAAAGCAATATTCCTCACTACCCTCAACCATACCCCGCGCCTGTGTTCTGCGCACCACTTATCCTGCCAGTACAAACCAAAACTGTGCCTACTAGCTGAATCAGAATATATTTAGACACTCCACTTGTATGTGTCACCTCGTTCTATAAATCCACCCCATTAAAATGCCTCAAAAAAAGTAAGCTACACTCTCAAATCAGCTTTAATGCCTGCTGTCAGCCTTACTTTGTGATGAAGTAAACTGTGCCATGTTAGACCCAGGCCAAATTTCCTTCAAAATGCCCCTACTGCTCCCACCAACTGGTAGGCAAAATCCAATGTCTCAAACATACTTGTATAGTCCTCACCTCAACTTTCTTTTTCTGCAGCACTTCCTCCAACAATTCGACCAATGCCCCCAACTTGTCTTGCAGCAACTATGCCTCTATGCTCCCTAAGTTAATTTTAAGCCCCGGGAATGTAATCACTGTTGTTGGCCCCATCATTTTCTCTAATGACAACAGTAGCCCCACCTTATTCATCAAAACTTGAATAATACGTTCCAGTGCTCCCTGACAATCACGTTAGTTCACTGACACCACAAGAAAGAACTCATCCAAGTGATAGGCTAGTGACTGCCAAACAGATACATACGTAAACAACTATTGCAAAAGTGCGCTGACCAATTAAAAAAATGAGCAAGATACAGAACACCCTAATGATTTATTCACATCCCTTCAAATTAAATCCTCAACAATTGACCTTTTTGTTTCCCTTTGGTAGTGACCCCCCCATCCTCCTGCCAACAATTTCTTTGTTAATTTTTCCTGCAGCACCTCCGTGTGTTATCCTGCCAACCATATATTCTCTGCCCACCATCTAACTCTTGGTAGGTCATAACCCAATCGAAAACCTTCAAGAAAATCAAGTGTCAATGTGGCAACATGTCCAGTGGCAATGTCCAACAAGGGATACAATTGCAGCCAAAAACTCTGTACCTACTGCTTCAACTGGCGTATGAGCTTTTCCCCATCTGTCTTTGACCAACCCTACCTCTACTTCCTTACATCTAACGTGGTCCCATATATTTTCCCTGCATTCTTGCTCCGAATGGCGTCCACAATGTGTGTGGGCAGTGATTTGCTGCTCATCTAGAACTCTTGTTCTTGAACTTGCTAAATTCTGTTGCAATAACCTCTCGTTATAGACCTAAAAGGCTCCTTCCTGCTCACCCTTGAAAGGGCCAGTAAATTAACGACAAGCCACTGGTTGCATATGTCGCGCCTGCTGTCTTCCTATACATTATCCACTCCATCCAAAGGTCTGTGTCTAGTTCGCCCTCCTTACCCCTTTAACCTCTGCCAAGTTAGCTCTAAATTCCTATCCATGCGTGATCCAGGCCATGCCCCAAACATAATCGAAACCTTCCCAATAACTTCTATGTATTTAAAAAGCGCCACATTGCACTCTGGAAATGTTTCCCAATGTACACTGGCTATATTAAAAATGCACCATCTTTGGTCTTCTTGATAACTCCTTTGAAGCGGACTTTGCCCTTACTTCAATGTGCAGTAACTTTATTACCTCCACATATTCCCCTTTCCTAATCTTATTTGTGACTGCCATCATATGTACCCCCAAAGGCTTTGTTATACCCATATATGGCAGCTTCTTATATTTCTTTTCCTTGCTCTCCTTCTTACTCTCCAGTTCTTATTTGTCGTGTTGCTTACCAGTACCTCCTCTGTGGCTATGCCTTTATCCACCTTATATTTTTCTTTTCTCAATTTGTCGTCGGTCCTGTTCTCTGCAACCCATGTCCAAGCCAACTGAGTGCAATTGGGGCATCTCTTGTGTCTTCCCAGATAGCCTACTTGATTCATTTTCATGAACTGTTTTTTTCCAATTCGTCCTTCTTGCTGAGACTCTCGGCTCTGGGACCTGTAAAACACCAACTACATTCCCATTATTAAATGCCATGGGCCGCATCCCTTGCCAGCACTGACTTAGGTCCTGCTCTTTCACTGGCTCAAAAATCTCTCCTGCAACCATCAATTTCTCCTCATCACAATCCAACTGTGTTTCCTCTAGAACAGGCACTTCTAGCCATATATCCACTGTCCCTCTCATACTTATATTTCGCCGTCCACAATGCCCCATCTCAATATATCAGATAAGAAGGAATTCTAAATGATCCAGTCTTCCTGAGAGGCCAACTGAGATCCAGTCCCTGTACGTATGCCATAGTCCACTGCTGACGTCAGGTCAGATGCCCAAGAATGAACCTTCTCTTCATACTTGGGTTAAATGAGCCACACAAGACTCTCACCTTGCCTGCTGGCACACCATTCTTGTTTCACCATCCTCCAGGCCAACCGCATTAAGATCTCCCTCCTGAGCGACATATCTCCATCCTCTACCTCTCTTGCTACCCACTGACATTTTTTCCACCCAACCCCATCTTCCTGTACTTTTTGTCAACCAAAAAATGCCCATGCTCACCTTCTTTAACCCCTCTACTTTCACTTCTACCTATCATCTGCCTGCCCCCAGCTCCTCCCCCAAACCGCCTCAACTCCATGCCCTTTTTACTTCTTTCCACATTATAGCCCTACTCCACTTCCGCAACCTGAGGGCATGTCTGCCGGGCTCCAGTTGCAAGCCTTGTGCCGTGACACTGCTTCCTCTTCTGACAAAAGTTACTTTCAACCCTCATCCCCACTACTCAACTCTCTTCCACTACTACCCTCTTTCCTTTAATCCTGCACTTGCCTCACCAGTTCCATAGCTTATCCAGCTCACCTTGAATGCTCATTATGTTATGTTAGCAAATTTATATAGCGCACAACTGCCCCGGCAAAGGGGCGACCCAGTGCTATTGCTGTAGACTGCTAAGATGACCATGGAGCAAGCACCTAAGGCCACTCAGGCGGGTAAGAGATAGGTTTTAATGACTTTTAGGAATTGGGCATGATGCTCCTAATGCTCACAGGGAGAGAGTTCAAGTGTTTAGAGGCAAGAACGTGGAAGGATTGACCTCCTGCTCGGACCTTTCTCATTCTTAGGACAACAGCCAAGTGTTGACCTCTTGAGTGTAGGCACTGAGTGGGAGCATAAGGTGAAAGGAGATTCGCCAAAATATCCGGAGCCTGCAGATTCAGAATTCTGTGAGCAATGCATAGGGTTTTAAACTCAATTCGTTTTGCCACTGGCAACCAGCGCAATCTATGAATGGCACTGGTTGTAGAACATCTTCGCAGATCAAGTAACTTCCGGGCAGCTTCATTTTGCACTCTTTGGAGGCACAGAATCTCAGCTTTGTTCATGCTGAGCCTGGCTTGGATGATGACCTGCAGTGTGGTGGGATAAAAAATAACTAGCAGTGGCTTTGGCCCCCATAAAAGTCCAAAGCAAGTCCTGCCTACCATTTTGGTTTGGGCCTGAAAGGTAAGGGTGGAATCCACCCAGACTCCCAGATTTTTTACAGCTGGCTTAGGGACAGGTGGGTGGACCAAAGTAGGTGGCCACCATTGATCACTCCATAGTGCCACATCTTTCCCAACCAGCAGGATCTCTGATTTGCTCGCGTTCAGTTGGAGGCAATTAGTTCTCATCCAGTCTGCTATAGCTGTAAGGTCCTCTCTAAATTTAAACGTATCCTGCGAGAGATCACTGGAGAGTGCCACGACTAACTCCGTCTCATCCGCCTATGACACCACAGTTAGTCCCCTGCTCCTCACCACTGGAGCCAAAGGTTGGATGTAAACATTAAATAGGGCAGGGCTGAGGGCTGGTTATTATTAAGAATAGAATTAATATAGGTTTCAGCAATCTTGGATTCAAATGGGAGAAGGGAGATGGGGCAGTAATTCTCTGGTTTGGAATCAACTAATGTGTTGTTTTTTTAATAGCGAAACCACCTTGGTCAATTTTCAGGCCCTAGGGACAACCGCCCTGGACATGGACATATTGATCAGTTTGCCGGACGGAGAAAGAAGAAAAGGCAAGGATTAAAAAAATTGATCAGGCTTGAGGGGGTCTGCAGGGGTGTCAGATTTGATTTTCCTGCATATCCTGAGCATTTCCTCCTCTGATAGAGCCGGAAAAGCCAAGAGAGCTTGGGCAACTGGGGGCCAATAAGCAGGGTCACCCCTGACCACAGGGTTAGGAAAAGTTTGATAGATGGACTCAACTTTCTTAACAAAAAAAGTAGCCAGGACCTCACATTGATGATTTGAAGAGAGAGAGAGGGCTTTAGGTTGCCCCAACGATTTAAGGTCCTTAAGTATGGCAAACATGCACTTGACTGGATTGCCACGGTCTCTGATCGCCGCTGCGCAGTGAGCTCTTTCCCTCTTTCCCTCTGGACGGTCTTGTAGTAATCTTTAATAGCTGCCCGATATTTCCCTTTCAAAACTGGATCATATTCCTGGCTCCAGGCCCGTTCCATACTTTTGCAGATTTTCCCGGCAGCAGACAAATTGCTGTTATACCATGAGCTAGTATGTCTACTCCGGCTCTGTGCCCACCTGGCTTGAATAAGGGTATCAAGGGAATGAGAGATCCAGTTAGAGAGGGTACTTGCGGCCACCTATGGATCATTCGACAGATTGGGTGCATGCATAGAGAGGAGCGCATAGAACTGTTCGAGGTTCAATTTATGCCACAGGCGTTTTAAGGCTGGGTTTCGAGTAACTCCCTGGTTTTGGTCCTAGTCCCAGAAGAATCATAAAGATCAAACCAACTCATCAGAATAGGCATATCCACCATCAGAGTAGATAGATTAGAAAAAACCGGATCCAGTAAATGACCTTCTGGGTGTGTACAGCCAGGGACCCGCTGTGTGACATGAAGGGCAGCCAGATCTGCGAGAAAGTTGCCTATGTCGCAGTCTTGAGTATTATCTAGATGTAAGTTATAATCCCCGAAAATACCAAAATTGGCGGCTCACATAGCTAATATGCCTGCCACAGTGGTCAGCTTGTCCCTGAATTCTTTAGAAAGGCCAGGCGGGAGATAGATCAGCAGTCCTGACAGAGTAAAGTTGGCATTCAAGGTAATCTTAAATCACTTCCTGGCGGAGCCTCTTTCATAATAGTGCAGATTTAACCCTCTCTAAAGATAACAGCGATGCCTCCACCCCGCAACTCTCATTAAACTATCCAGTCACCTCTCCCTATGATAAAGCGCTCCAATGCTGAACACCTGCTGCTGTTGTGGTGAAGCTCTTCTTGCCCCTTCCACATTACAGTCTTGCCCCGATATCCTAAACTTGTTCACAGCCTTGCACACTCCCTAATGGAGCAGGCCCGACTCTGCACTCCTAGGCGGCTGCCGCAATACTGAAGTGGAGGGTGAGGGGGGGAGGTGGAATACTAAGTAAATTTTAAAAAACTTACTTTTTAATATCTTTTTGTAAGAATTGCAATGATTTTAAGTAATTGTGCAATAAAATGAACTATTTATCTATCTTACCCGAGTACGCAGCAGCCGCCTCTGTCCTCTTCTCTGTCTCTCCTCGAGTCCCAGCATGCACTGGGGCACAGGCTCCCCACCTGATCCCGGCGCTGCTCTCATGGCAGGTGCGGTTTGCTGCTCAGACAGTGCCTAGGCACCGGTGATGTTTCTCCAACCCGCTGGGTTGAAGAAACCTAAGTGCACATGTCTATTTCGCCAGCCTAAGATGGGTGGCCAAACAGACATGCACTCTGACAGCATGCCTAGCACTTCTCCCTGTTATGCCCAGCCCCGCCCTACACTGCTGCCATGGCTCACTTCCCTGAGATTTCCATTATGTGAAACCACTGCCTGCGGAGGCACCACTGAAGGGCCCTTATGTGCCAGCATGCATGGTTAACCAACAGTATGTAGGAAGCAAACAGACCGAGCAGGCGTAGAACCTTCAGCTCTGGAAGAGCTGCTCCATCTTGAAACATTGGAATCATAGCCTGGATGTCTAGAATCCTCTAAGGAGGTGGAAAAAGCACAACTCACAGTAGTCTCCAGTACTGTCCTATGAACAGGTTGCTCTGAGAGGGCACCAGGTGAGATTTGGGTACAATTATTGAAAAACCTAAGTAGAACAACAGTCGCGTTATCACTTGCATATGATGCAGCACCATCTATGGTGACTTTTCTTTGAGCAGCCAGTTGTCTAGATATAAGACAACAGGAAGCCCTGACCTCCTGGGATGTGCCAATACGACCGCCATCACCTCTGTGAAGATCCGTGGTGCGAATGTAAGACCAACCTTAAGAACCGCTAATTGGTAATGTTTAGATCCCACCGTATAATGGAGATACTGCTAATGCAAATTCAGGATGGGAATGTGAAAATACACATCCAGTAAATCAATCAACACCAACCAGTTTTCCTGCTGCAGCGCCAGAAGAACCTGAGCTAGGGTCAATATGTTTCCTGTTTGAGGTAACAATTTAAGATCCTGAGGTCTAGGATCAATCTCAATCGCCAGTCCTTTTTGAGGATCAGGAAATACCGAGATAAGCAACCCTGACCTCTTTCCTGTTCCAGAACCACCTCTATCGCACCTTTCTGTAGCAAAGATAGACCTCCTGCTGCAGAAGCAACAGATAGTCCACCGAACACCAACCCTGATGGGGGGTAAGGAGGGGGAAACTCCTGGAAACAAAGGGCGTAACCATTTTCTACAAGATTCAAAACCCAGAGAGCTGATTTAACAGATTTCCAAATTCATAGGAAATGGGACACCAGACCTTCCACAGGTCTAATAAGCTGTAAGATGGCGGATCCAGAGCTGCTTTCGTGCAGAGCCAGTTGGGGGAACAGGAGAGGAAGAGGAGGAGACTTGTTGGCGAGCTGAGCCTCGCATGTGAACTTTACCTTTCCCTCTGTATGTTCTATATAGTGGGTTCACCTGCTATTGTGGCGGCTGCTGCTGCCGGGCCCGAAATGAAGTAGCATTTCCAAAGCCCAAAATCTTCAGTAACCAAAGCCCCTAGGTTGAGACTGCAGGCCTAGTGATCTAGCGGTAGCTCTACTGTTTTTAAAGTGCTGTAGCGCAGAGTCCGTCTTGGTTCTGAAAAGTCTACAGCCACCAAAAGGTAAATCCAAAAGTGTGGCCTGAACATCCGGAGTGAAACTAGACACTCTCAGCCAGGCGTGCCTCCTAGTTGCCACCTAGGATCCCATCACTCTAGTCACAGGGTCAGCTGTGTCAAGCCCAGATTGAATAACCTGACGGGCCACAGCATGAGTGTCCGACAGCACCTCCGTAAAGTGGCCCTGAACATCATCTGGGAGTTTGGGGGATCACCTCCTTAGCCGAGTCCATCAACGCAATGATTTTGCGACTCAATAGGCATGTTGCATTTGTCGACTTAAAAGCCAAACTGGCTGATGAAAATACCTTTTTTGCAATTGCTCCATCTTTTTTTAATCCCTATCCCCAGGTGTGGACAGAAAAGAGCCAGAAGATTACTTTTAAAAGCATGATGCCTGAACCACAAAGCCTCCAGGAGAAGAGTGCATAGATAAAAAGGCTGGATCCCCAGGTGCAACTTTGTAAAGCCTTGCCACTTCGGGGTCATCTGCATAAATGGGCCTGGGCATATTGAGGAGGTAAGCCCATGTTGAATACCAGCGGTCCCACCGGGCCAACAGGAGTACAGGAAGGGTTAGCCGCCCGGTAAACTTTCCATCCATCGCATTTAAGAAATGCAAAGAATCCGTACCTGGAGTCGGGAAATGTGGGTAAGGATCCGGTACTGCCTGCTCAGGAACAGCCTGAGGTCGAAAGGGTGGATCTGGCTGCGGCACCGGAGACACCAGAGCTGGGGGTGGAGTGGTCGGAGGCGAAGGCGTCACTTTTCTGGGTGTAGGAGATCCCCTCGGAGTCAGAGAATGAGCCGGGATCACCTGAGGTGAAGGGGAAGGCAAGACTTCATTGTTTATGTGACGCCGTAAAGCTGGTGACTCCGACTTCAGTGACTTGTCCTTAGAAGAGCGACTTCTCGAGCCATTTTTTTAAAACATATTTTTATTGATTTTCAATTTCCAGATACATTCATACAGAGTTTTGCTTACTTTTGAAGGTGTGTTACGTATACAATCATCATTTACGTATCCCATGTATATAGTGAAAAAACAGAATACATATTCTTCGTTCAGAACATATAGTCTTATAACACCCCTCATAACCCCCCCACCCCCCCCCCCCCTCCCTAGTAACTTTGGTCACATTCCTGACGTAGCAAAGGTACCGAAACATGTGCATCCTATCAGTATCCTGGTCATTTTTGTTAAGGCAGAACACATCTCTACAGTCCATTAGATAACAAGGCCTAGACAATCAGTAGACCTGTCTACACATACATGGCATCCTTAAACTGTCATGTCAACCTCTGCAGATTTTAGCTCCTCCATCATAGCCTCCCAGTCCATTGCTATTGGTGTCTTACGTAGTCCTCGTTTCTCCTCTCTGTGCAGCGCTGCGCCCTCTGCACTACCCCACTTTAACATTTCTGCATGCCAGCTGTGCACCCCCGGAGGTTTACCAGACTTACATCGCATAGTAATACTCCTGAGAGCTAGGAGCATTGCCAGGTCTATGAATCGATATTGCACCTTGTGTGTGGACCTATGTTTGTGTAGCCCTAGCAAACATTCCTCCACTGTGTCCTGTATCACGTGATGTGCTGCCATTCCTGTAACCTCCCTAATCGTACCCCAATATCCCAGTATTTTGGGGCATGTCCATAACATGTGTAGTAGTCCCACCCCTTCTGTGCTGCATCCAGGGCAGGAGTGCCGCGGACTTCTCGAGCCATGACGCCGCTTCTTCTTGTGCTTCCTCGACAACTTTGAGGTGTGCAGAGTCGGCGACTTGGACTTCGATCTTATCCTTCTCTGGCTCCTCTTCTGCGTCTTCGCCCTGGCAATGAAAAGTTTCACTTCCCTCTCCTTGAGGACCTTCAGAAGCATACCGTGACATGAAGAACATCCGTTGACGTTGTGGTCCGACGACAGGCTCCAAAGACAGTCATCGTGGGGTCTGTGATGGACAAATGACCCCCCGCATTGACTGCAAGGTTTAAACCCAGTCTTCTTCTGAGTAGCCATTGCACTGCTACAATTACAGACAACTGTAACAATGTTAAACTACTAAGAAGTAGAGGGCCTCATTTATGAGGTTTTGCCATAGGGAAGCGCAGCAGGCTTTCCTGCTGCGCTTCCCGACGGCAAAAGAAAAAGGCAGGCCTGTCCTTTTCCCCTGCGACGACGCACAATGGGCTGCTTTGCGCCAACGCAGGCACCTTTGCACAATGGTGCAAGGGTGCCGGCGTTGCAGGGATGATTATTTTTGTACAGGAAGGGAAACCTTGCTGTACAAAAATAATCACAAGAGGCTTTTCCACATAGAAAAAGGAAAAACGAGGAGAAATAAAACTATTTCTCCCGGTTGCGCCTTCCTTACGCCTCCCCTGGGGAGGCGTAAGCTTTTGGCACTGCCTCCGATTTACGATTTGTCGTAAATCTGGGGCAGTGTCAAAAGGCCATGGATGTTGCTGGGAATGCCCCAAGCAACACCCATTGCACGCCCCTTTAACGCAGAACACTGCGTTAAAGAGGTTGATATTTATCAGGCAGCAGTAGGCCAAAAAAAGTGGCTTAGTGCTGCCTGATAAATATCACACAGGGAGCTGTGCCACAATACGTCACAAAAAGTGACGTTCCAATGGCGCAAGGGGCCTCATAAATGAGGCCCAGAGAGTCCTATAAAAATTGTTACACGTAGATGGTACAGAAAACAAGCATTTACAATGCAATAGGTCTCGCAGCATTAAAGTTTAAGTTTTTGGCATTGTATATAACAATCTTTTGCATAAATTCTTTGTTATAGTCTATATTGATGTTTGATGATTATTTGGAAGTTGTTACTTGTTGTTGAATAGCTAGCAATGCTGTCAAACATATTTATAGTCATGGTTTTTTTCCTGCATTTGTTAGTTAGTATTGTAATAGTGAACAATGTTATTTATATTTGTGTTTTAAAGTTCAGGGAGCTGTAGAGTGCAGGGCGCTGCGGTGCGCTGTAGAGTGCGGTGCCGCTGTAGAGTGCGGTGCCGCTGTAGAGTGTGGTGCGCTGTAGAGTGCGGTGTAGAGTGTGGTGCGCTGTAGAGTGTGCGGTGCTGCAGGGCACTGTAGAGTGCAGGGCGCTGCGCGGCGCTGTAGAGTGCGGGCGCTGTAGAGTGCGGGGCGCTGTAGAGTGCGGGGCGCTGTGGGGCGCTGTAGAGTGCGGGGCGCTGTGGGGCGCTGTAGAGTGCGGGGCGCTGTGGGGCGCTGTAGAGTGCGGGCGCTGTGGGGCGCTGGAGAGTGCGGGGCGCTGTAGAGCGCGGGGCACTGCAGAGTGCGGGGCGCTGACAAATATGTAGTCACACGCTATGAATCTTAAAGAAGCCAGCTGCCCCTGAACAAGTAAGAATGAAACTGAAACTTACAAACTGCAACAACCTAACGAATGTGGAAGCGCGTGAGTAAATGTGATTCTGCCGGGGCGCTGTAGAGTGCGGTGCCGCTGTAGAGTGCGGTGCCGCTGTAGAGTGCGGGGCGCTGTAGAGTGCGGGGTGCTGCGGGGCGCTATAGAGTGCGGGGCGCTGTAGAGCGCGGGGCGCTGTAGAGTGCGGGGTACTGCGGGGCGCTGTAGAGTGCGGGGCGCTGTAGAGTGCGGGGCGCTGTAGAGTGCGGGGCGCTGCGGGGCGCTGTAGAGTGCGGGGCGCTGTAGAGTGCGGGGCGCTGCGGGGCGCTGTAGAGTGCGGGACGCTGCGGGGCGCTGTAGAGTGCGGGCGCTGCGGGGCGCTGTAGAGTGCGGGGCACTGTATAGTGCGGGGCGCTGCGGGGCGCTGTAGAGTGCGGGGCGCTGTAGAGTGCGGGGCGCTGTAGAGTGCGGGGCGCTGTAGAGTGCGGGGCGCTGCGGGGCGCTGTAGAGTGCGGGGGGCTGCGGGCGCTGTAGAGTGCGGGGCGCTGTAGAGTGCGGGACGCTGTAGAGTGCGGGGCGCTGCGGGGCGCTGTAGAGTGCGGGGCGCTGCGGGCGCTGTAGAGTGCAGGGCGCTGTAGAGTGCGGGGCGCTGTATAGTGCGGGGCGCTGCAGCGCGCTGTAGAGTGCGGGGCGCTGCAGCGCGCTGTAGAGTGCGGGGCGCTGTAGAGTGCAGGGCGCTGCGGGGCGCTGTAGAGTGCGGGGCACTGCGGGGCGCTGTAGAGTGCGGGGCGCTGTAGAGTGCGGGCGCTGTAGAGTGCGTGCAGTGCTTAATTTGTGCCGGTGCTTGCTGGTGCTTAGCATCGGCACTTAATTATCAGGGCCGGGTCTACACGAGTTTAGTGGCCTTAATTGATTTTATAGTATTACGTGGCGCACAGAGTGAGTGCAGCACTGCTGTTCTAGTCATAAGTCTTGTGCTGTTGTTACTGTAGAGTTATGTTCATTAAGTACTGTCTGCTTCACGACTAAGTCACAGCACACGCTTTTTACTTACTTTGTATTTCAGTCTAATAATGATCAATCTCATTATCTCTTGACAACGTGTTGAATGCAGAGGCAGCGGCTCAATGTTGCCAGCCCAGTGGGCGGGACACTGAGTTGGGCAGGGCTTTGGTGACGGTCTTCTGCGGGGGTTGGGGCTGTGCGCGGCAGCAGGCAGCCTGCGCAGATATTTTTTTAGAGTGAATGCGCGCGCATATGCTGCTTTGTCACCACGCCCCAGCACACCCGCACGGCCCTTCACCTCACCGAGTCATCATCGTGGACGGCCGCCCTCGTTCCCTCTGTGTACTGAGAAGTGAGCGCGATCTGAACGACGTTGGTGGTTATACCAAAGTTACAACCAGTCAGGCAGCACAGCTTCAGGTGAGGCAAGGCCTGGTGGTAGGCCTAATCATCAGTTAAAAATAAATAAAGGTACGCAGCAGCACGTATCAGTGAGGGCGAGGCTGCGGCCCTGCCCTGATCAGTTAATGAAGCTGCGCAGCAGTCTGCCTAACAGAGTCGAGTAATGGTTGTAATCCCGAGTGAGTGAGAGTCCGACTGTTTAATGTCTTTTTTGATTCGACTGATAATAATATGTTGATTGAGTGTGGCGTGCCTGTGGGTGATTATGATTATTCGATTCGACTGGTGATCACACTGATGATATATGTTGATGACGATGGCGTGGCCCAGACGCCCGGTGGCCACGGGCCCTTAGTTTGATGTTGAGGTTGGATTCTGTTTTGGTTTCCGTCTTACAAGTCTGTGGGTGATGGTGACCTAACCACAAGACCGAAGGCTGAGTTTATGATGCCAATTTAGGACCATATTCCACATATTACCCATTATGTATTTTTGAATTATTATTTTGGGGTAGTTACCTAACTTTATTCTTCAAATTGCACTTAACAATTGGCACTGGTGGTTGTAATTAGACTATATAAGTCGTTTACCTTTCTTTTATGAATAAATATTTGATAAAAAATTAATGTAAATCTGAGATGACACTGGCAGTCGCAAGTTAAAGCGCTGTGAGCTCCAAGCCACCTACCTCGAATCCCTCTTCATCCTTTATGGTAAATAACGTGCATGCATCACCCTGCCATTCAGGACCCCTAAAGAAAAGGGGGTGTTGCTGATCCTGAGGGGGCCCAGACTTGGGTGTGCAGTGCCCTGAGGGTGGACCGAGTGCAGTAGGACTGGAAGGTTGCCCAGGTCCTGCTGGTGAGAGGGAGGGAGCTCAGCTGCCCTGGACATGCGTCGTGCTGTGCGGCCTCCGAGGCGTCGCACACTGACCAGCCTGCAGGTATTGCACACATGAGGAGGCAGCTGTCAGTGCGCAATTACACATGTGGACATGTCTAGACATGGCCACTAAATCGAAATACTCAAAAGATTTCCATGAGTACGCCTGGAACCCTGCAACAGTTGTCCAGACGTTCCAGGGAAAATGCATGTGAATTCCCAATAATCGATAATTTACACCCATGTGCAGCTGTAAAACTGCAGCTGCAGATTTCTAGTTTTGTGTTAATCGAGACATGTTTCCGCCGGTGTTTTGAACACACCACCCACCCCAGTACACCTGCCACTAACATCTCTGAAATTACCAGCGGTTTTACCAAATCATATCTTGATGCTGCCAGTGCCTCTCCTGGTATTATCATAGCTGTTTCTTAGAGGTGCAAAGTGCAAAAGTTGATCATATAACCACCAGGTTACGACACTTAGTGCCACTTCCTCACATTGTTATGTGGTCGGCTAGAATTTCGGTGCTCGTTAGAACAGAAACCCTATTTATTAGTGTAGAGCAGTCCTTAAACCCTTCCTTCCCCCCTCAAGCACATTTAGACCCCAAGCGGTGCTAATGTGATTAGCGGCTCCTGTACAGTGCATAGTAGAGACACGCGCCGCGATTCGGGCTATGGCTGCTATCTGGATGGGGGGCCCCCCTCAGCCCCGAGGTTGAAGGCATTTCCGGGATTTTAGAAAGTGGCTGCAGGCAGCGCTCGCCGCTTCTGTCCTTCGGGTGGTGGACTGGGCCAAACTGACCACACCGGCTGCTGCCCTGTGCTTAGTTCTACCCAGGAAGGTGGTGCACCTGGGCGGCTGCGCTGGATGGTGCACTGCCTGCTTGTGGAGGACAACCTCGGACGCGAAGAGGGCGAGGCCCATCCTTGAGCTGCATCTGGCACGGGTGCTCCAACTCAGCAGAGTTTATTGGACATGCTTGCTTTCAGTAGCCTCTGATGTCATCAGGGGAATGGCCATGGCTGCCAAGGGAATTGCAGCTTTCGGACCCGTAGGACAAACAGTGTGGGGGGGTTGGGGCTGTGCACAGAAAGCAGCGTGCGCAGTTTTTTTTCAGACTACATTGCAAGCAATGCGCGTGCATTCGCTGCTTTGGCAATTAATTGGCACACCCCAGCATACCAGGTCTCACGACTGGCCTCCCCCTCACCTCTCACGACACCACCGAGTCACTCATGATAATACTGGCCATTCAGTTCAAGATTGAAAAACAGTTCATTCAGCAGCGTTGGTTCAGGACGGGTTCACTAAGTGAAGTGTCAGTGAAATGTAAGTAAGTCTGTGTGAAACAAACTGAAAGTAAGCCAATAGCAAGAAGCGCAAACAGCGGGCCAGGCCGGACAACGTTGTTGGCGTTGAGGAGTAGCCCGGCCGTAGGCTAGCGTAGCTGCGGCCAGCAGTGAGTGAATACTACTGAACTGGAACAGTCTAAAAATTGTACCTTTGAACTCATAGACTCTGTTAAATATGGCATACCCTACCCCAGTATTGTCAATCAGCACATACAGCACTGACATTTTCCCTTTTCAATGCATTAGTGATTTTAGCAAATGTATTCCAAACTTGTGCTTTAAATGCACTTTTGATTTATTCTTTTTCAAAATGTTCATAGGGCAGGGGATTGAGGAACCTCCTATCAAACCCTTACTATGAGGAAGGCTCCCTTGCAGACATTCAGATCAGGTATATAGTACATCTGACATTTAGCAGTGCCAGTTGGAGATGTGGGTGGAGCTAATATAGTAAGTGGGTGGAGCCAGTGGAAAGTGGGTGGAGCCCGAGAAAAGTGGGTGTGGCCTCCAGACAAACATTTGAGCACCAGCGCTTCATATTTTACAAATTAAGCACTGAGTGTGGGGCGCTGTAGAGTGTGGGGCGCTGTAGAGTGTGGGGCGCTGTAGAGTGTGGGGCGCTGTAGAGTGTGGGTGTAGGAAGGGGGAGTCTCTGGTTGGCGCAGTGCAACACTGGCGACAAGCAGGGCCTCTCTCTTCCTCGTCAGGGCTGAGGGTTACCTTCAAGACAACCTCTGCTTACCCTCTAGGTAGTGTGGCTTAAGCAGTCTTAGGCTAATCTCTGGGGCATGTAGGGTTAAACATTTGCAATATCACACCATCACAACCAACCCACCACACAATGACACCAAACTGTATTTGTAAAAATATATGTTCTTTATATAAATCTCAAGCAGGCTTGTAAATACAGTCTTGGTTACTTCAAATGCAGGTTCCAGTTACTCTTTATGAAAAAAGGCACAGTTCTTGAATAAATGCGGTCTTTTGGGCCTTCTGCCCAGCTTTAGAAAGGTTCCAGTGTCTTATAGCGCTTCAAGGCGCTTCCCGCTGTCTCCGCTCTCGAAATGAGTCACCCTTCGGGGCTCGACTCGGGGAGAGGGGGCCGCGGGCCTCGGAGAGCGTCAGGCGGGGCCTCGGGGGCCAGAGCAGAGCGCGCCTCTGACTCTGGGGCGGCTCGCGCTGCCACGCAAACAGCAGCGGTGAGGCTCCCGGGGTGCCTGAGGTCAGACCGCGCGGTGCGAGCTCAGATTGCAGGACGCTCGCGCCGCGGAGGGGCAAAGACAGTACCTTTCACTTCTTGTGGTGATCCTCGGAGAGGGCGGCTGAAGGGGGAGCTGTCCCACGTCGCGTTGCTTCCTTGACGGGCGGTGCGAGCTGCGGCTCGAGGCAGCAGGTCACGGGTCACCCAGGGCGGCGGTGCTCGATGGGGCTCAGGTCCTTTTACTCAGTCTTCTCGTCCGTCCTGACGGCGGCGGCTGGGTGTGGCGCAGTGGCAGTACGGTCCCCAAGTGCGGGACGTACCCAGCCAAAGTGCCGATCGCGGTGATGTCCCTTCAGCGGGGCAGCCGGCCAGACGCTGATTAGCGAGGGAGATGACAAGGCGGCAGTCCGTCTTTGCGGGGGAATCCACGGCGCTTGTGCCCAGTAGACTCCGGTGCTTGGACCGGACGGGTCCTCCGTTACTTTGCTCTCGTGGGGTCAGGTGCAGATGCCGTCACGGTGTTCAGGCCAGCGGCGGCTGGGCTTCACGTTGCTATGGCGATCTGCTCACCCACGGTCACGGTGTGCAGGGGGGCTTGATGCTCTTGTCTTCCTCAGGCAGCGCTGCAGCGATAAGCAGCACACACAGCAGATGCTTTTGGTCAGGGGTTAGCGCTCACTGTTCCTGGAGCGCTGGTCAGGGGGCAAGTTCAGCAGCAAGCCCTTGGAGATCTTTTAGCAGAGTTTGGCACAAAGTTCAAAATAAAGTAAAAAGTCTCTTGTAGTCTTTTTCTCTTCCTCTCCTTTGGCAGCAAGGCACCAGACACAGGCCAGAGTCAGCACTCCTCCTTGTAGTCCTTCCAGGTCCTTCTCTTCGGGCAGAGTTTCTCTTGTAGCGCAAACAGGATCTAATTTACAAGGAGCAGGGCTCCTACTTTTATACCCAGTTTCTTTTGTTCTAGCAAGCCAGGGGGGCCTCTGCATAACTGCTCCAGTCTCTGAGTACTTGTTGTGGGTACTTGTGACTTCTGCATTCAGTGTGAGGGCAGGCACATCAGCCGCTCCCCAGGGGGGCGGAGCCGGCATTGAGAGGGCAGGAGTGGCCTGAGCACTTTGTTTACCAGCTTCGGTCCTTCCTGGGCCAGGTGCAGGCTGAGTCATCAGTCGCTCCCCAGGAGGGCGGAGCCAGCATTGTGGTGGCAGGGGCACAGCCTGATGCATCATTCAGGGGAAACTCCCACCACCCATTAAGGGGTCCTCCTGCTAATCACTACCTGTCAACTCCCAGCCCTGTCACTCACACACACCAGACAGTCAGATCCACATCCAAGCAGAGGCGGGCTGAAATGGTTAGGCAAGCAAATGCTAACTTTCTAAAAGTAGCATTTGCAAACACAGGATATTAAAATAAACTTTACTAAAAGAAGTATTTTATTATTCTGAGTTCAGGCATACTAAACATTAATTTCTACCATGTTCCCTGAGCCTGCTGGGATTATAGAGTGTAATAATTCCAGCAGCTCATCTGGCCTAGAAGGGAACAGGTAGCCTTACAATAGTGAAAAACGAATTTGGTAGTAATTCACTATTAGAACATGCCACACACATCAGGGCATGTTCTACCTTACACTACAATGCACCCTGCCCTCAGGCCTACTATAGGGGTGACTAACATGAAGGTTAAGGGAAGGTTTTAGGGGCTGGCAAGTGTGTGCACTTGCCCAGCCAGGGTGACAGTACCAGACTGCACGCGGGATCTGCAATGGCAGACCCTAGACACATTTTAAGGCTGCTTCTGTGGGTGGCGCAACCAGCGCTGCAGGCCCACTAGCAGTATTGGCATTCACAAGCCCTGGCACTCCTAGTGCGCTTTACTAGGGACTAATAGTAAATCCAATGAACCAATCATGGACATCAATCATATGTACACTTTACAGTAGGGAGCACTTGCACTGCGGCACGGGTTGGCCGTGGCGCAGTGCCCTGAGTAGCAGACACCATCAAAACATTGGAGGCACAACAGCAAAAAGTGGAAGGGAAACTCACGCCAAGGTGCCAGGTCTAACACGTGTCCCCTCCAGCTGAAATGTGGGGAGAACTACCCTTCCCCAGGGAGTTCCTCATCACTAAGGCGGAAAAATCTGGACAGACCATCAGCGTTGGCGTGATCTGTGCCAGGGCGGTGTTCCACCGTGAAGTCCATACCCTGTAGGGAGATGGACCACCTCAACAGTTTTGGGTTCTCACCCCTCATTTGCATCAACCATCTGAGGGGCCTGTGGTCCGTCTGAACCCGGAAGTGAGACCCAAACAAGTAGGGTCTTAGCTTCTTCAGCGCCCAGACCACAGCAAATGCTTCTCGCTCTATTGCACTCCACCTACTTTCCCGTGGAAGTAACCTCCTACTGATGAAGGCTACGGGTTGGTCAAAGCCCTCCTCAGTCATCTGTGAGAGAACAGCCCCTACACCATGCTCTGAAGCGTCTGTTTGCACTATGAATTCCTTGGAGAAATCAGGGGCCAGGAGCACGGGCGCCATGCACATGGCAGTCTTCAGGGTGTCAAAAGCCTTCTGACAGGTGTCAGTCCAAATCACATTCCTGGGCTGCTTCTTAGAAGTCAGTTCTGTCAAGGGGGTCACAATAGTGCCATAGCCCTTGACAAACCTCCTGTAATACCCAGTGAGCCCCAGGAAGGCTCTCACTGCTGTCTGGGTCTTGGGGGGTTCCCAAGCCAGGATGGTCTCAATTTTGGGTTGCAAGGGTGCCACCTTGCCACTCCCCACTTGGTGTCCCAAGTACACCACGGAACCCTGCCCAATCTGGCACTTGCTTGCCTTGATTGTGAGGCCTGCCTTGCGCAGCGCCATCAACACTTCCCAGAGGTGCCGCAGGTGTTCTTGGCCAGGTGCCACTGAACACTGTGATGTCATCCAGGTAGGCGGCACTGAACTCATCCAGCCCAACCAACACCTGGTTGACCAACCTCTGAAAGGTGGCAGGGGCATTCTTCATCCCAAATGGCATAACCCGGAACTGGAAATGCCCATCTGGTGTGGAGAATGCTGACCTCTCCTTTGCCCCATCGGTCAAGGCGATCTGCCAGTACCCAGACGTTAAATCAAACGTGCTGAGGTACCGGGCAGCCCCTAGCCGATCAATGAGCTCATCAGCTCTGGGGATAGGGTGCGCGTCAGTCTTGGTGACTGAATTGAGTCCTCTGTAGTCCACACAGAACCGGAGTTCAGGTGTGGCTCCCGGCGCAGCAGCCTTTGGGACCAAGACCACGGGGCTGGACCAAGGACTGCTGGAAGACTCAACCACCCTAAGAGCAAGCATCTTGGAGACCTCCTCCTTGATGCAGGCCCGTACCCTGTCAGTTACCCTGTAAGCCTTGTGCTTCACAGGTAAGCTGTCCCCTGTGTCCACATCATGGACGCACCAATCTGTGACACTAGGAACCAGGGAGAACAGGTCTGGAAACTGCCCCAGCAACTGGCGGCAGTCTTCCTGTTGCTCAGGGGTCAGGGTGGGTGAGAGGTTAACTCCATCCACTGACCCATCTTTCTCACAGGCCACTAAGAGGTCAGGAAGAGGTTCAGACTCCTCTTCTATTCCATCATCAGTGGCCAACAGCATGCCCACTTCGGACCTTTTCAAGTGGGGCTTGAGGCGGTTGACATGTAAGACCCTTAAAGGATTCCTGGGCGTCTTCATGTCCACCAAGTATGTCACTGAGCTCTTGCGCTCCACAACCTCAAATGGGCCTGTCCACTTATCCTGAAGTGCACAGGGTTCCACTGGGGCCAAGACATACACCTCCTGTCCAGGCTGAAGCTCTACCAGAGTGGCATTCTGGTCGTACCACCGCTTCATCTCCTCCTGGCTTGCTTCCAGATTTGCCTCAGCAAGTTGTCTGAAGCGCCTGGTTTGGTTTCTGAAGGCCAGCATGTAGCTATATACATTCTGGGGAGGTTTCCTGGGAGATTGCTCCCAGCCTTCCTTTACCAAACTCAGTGGTCCTCTCACGGGGTGGCCATACAGCAGCTCAAAGGGGCTGAACCCTAGAGACTTCTGTGGCACCTCGCGGTATGCAAAGAGCAGGCATGGTAAGAGGACGTCCCACTTACGCCTCATTGGACCTTCCAGGCCCATGATCATGCCCTTCAGGGTTCGGTTGAATCTTTCAACCAACCCATTTCCTTGTGGATGGTAAGGTGTGGTGAACTTGTAGGTTACACCACACTCTTGCCAAAGGGACTTCATATACTTGGATATAAAGTTGGTCCCCCTGTCGCTCACCACCTCTAGAGGGAATCCCACTCTGGAGAAAATTCCCATCAGTACACGCCCCACCACGGGGGCCGTCACTGTCCTCAGAGGGATGGCTTCAGGGTACCGGGTGGCATGATCCACCAAGACCAGGATGAACCTGTTGCCCATGGCTGTCTTGGGGTCCAGAGGCCCAACAATATCAATACCCACTCGTTGGAATGGCGTACTGACCACAGGGAAGGGCTGGAGGGGAGCCTTGTTCTTCCCTCCGCTCTTCCCACTTGCCTGGCAAGTTGGACAGGTCCTACAATGAGCATCTGAGCTCTTGTGCATTTGGGGCCAGTAGAAGTGGGTGACAAGCCTGTCATAGGTCTTGTCCATCCCCAAATGTCCTGCTAAAGGCACATCATGAGCCAGTCCCAGTAGGAAGGCTCTGAACTTCTGGGGTACCACCAGCACACGGGCTGACCCAGGTTCAGCAGCCTTAGGCTCTGAGTACAGGAGGTCATTCTCCCAGTACACATAATGTGTTTTGGCCTGAACACCATTGGCCTGGTCTGCAGCCTGCTGCCGCATACCCACGAGAGAAGGGCATTCTTTCTGCTCCCTGCAGAATTCCTCCCTGGAGGGGCCTCCTTCTTGCTGCCAATGGGTCAGCTCAGGCAGGTCCCCCAGTTCGGCAATCTGTTCCCCAGTAGGCTCCAGGGCATCCCCCTCAAGGTCTGCTTCCTCCTGGACCGTGGGAACTTCAGGGGCCGGTTTCCCGCGCACCCTGCGCCTTCTCCCTAAGGCCGGTTCCTGGGCCTCTCCGTCAGGCCCCAGGATCTCTTGATCACCCCTACTGGCTGCCATTGACCGGGTGGTCACGCACGCCCAGTCAGGTAGACCCACCATCTTCAGGTGAGTCGTTTTCTCCACCTTTTCCCAAGGGGAGTCCTCCAAGTCATTCCCTAGCAAACAGTCAACAGGCATGGCTTTCTTCACACAGACCTGCAGAGTACCAGAGACCCCCCCCACTCGAAGGGAACTTGAGCCATCGGACACTGACTCTCTGAATTGTCAGCGTTGACAACCCTACAGTAGGCATGGGGTACAACCTGCTCCTGAGACACCAGGTGATGCCTCACTGCAGTCACACTGGCTCCTGTGTCTCTAAGAGCCTCAGCTTTCTTACCATTGATGGTAACCACCTGCCCATATTTTTTAGTGTTAGAGGGCAGGTAGCTTGCAGGGACCATCTCACTGTCTCCTAGTGAGACTAGGGTCATCTGAACAGGATCTCCACCCCCCGGGACCATCACTTCTTCTCCTAAGTGAACACTGGTCACTTGTCGGGGCGGAGCACCAGTGGGTGCTGGTTTTCCAAACAGGCGACACTTGGGGTCACTGGCTATGTGCCCCGGGTCACCACATTTGTAACAATTGAAGGGCCCCTTTGGAACAGGTCGACCTGTCGGGGCCCCATTCTGCTTAGGGGGTGGGGGAGGCTGAGAACCTTTCTGCTGGTCCCCTTGGGGATTACTTTGGGGGCCTTTCTGGAACCCTTTCTGTTTTCCCTTGTCCCCCCCACTCTTCTGCTGGGGACCCTGCCCACCCTTGGCGGAGTCTCCCACTGGACCCTTGTGGACCCTGGTGCTGAGCCAGCGGTCCGCCTCCTCAGCAAGTTTCCTCGGGTTGGACAACTTGCTATCAATCAGGTGCTGGCGTAACTCAGGAAAACATTGATCAGACAAGTGCTCCCATGCAATTAAATCAAAGAGACCTTGAAAATCATTCACTTTGTTACCCTTCACCCAACCATCCAGTGCTCTGCAAAAAAAAGTCACAAACTCCACATACGTATTCCCAGGCCGCTTATTACACCCCCTAAACTTCTGCCTATACATTTCAGGGGTAAGCCCATACCTGGTCATTAAAGCTTCTTTCATATGGGGATAGGATCTCTGGTCTTCAGTGGGCAAATCTAGCAGGGTGTCCCTTCCTTCGCTAAGGAACCTTCCCCATAACCCCGCTCCCCAATCCTTCTCAGGGACCCGGTGGGAAAGCATGGCTACCTCATAGGCCCTAAACCACTGTCCTATGTCATCCCCCTTAAAGAACTCTTTAACTACATCTTTGGGGATGTGCACTCTTGACTCTACCTGCACCGGCGTTGTGCTGCCACCAGAGGGAGGACGATCCAAGGCTTTCTCCTTTAGACTCATCTCCCTCATTTTCACATCAAACTCAAACTGGAGTTTTCTTTCTTCCAGAGCCATTTTTTTGCTTTCAAGCTCCATTTGGCCCTTCAAATTCAATTCTGCCATCTTGATCTCATGATCCCTGGTTGCCTGTCTGTCTGCCAGCTCCTCTGGCGACAGGCCTCTGCCAAAGCTGTGGACGCTGTCTGGTCGCTCAGGTATCACAGGATCCACAGGCGCATCCCTTGATTCACTCCAGGCTTTCAGGGCCCGGTAGAAATCATCCTTGTTCCTGCACCCTGCATGGGGAACCTTGAACTTCTTTATAAAGCTCCACAGTTCTTTCCTCTTGTAGTCATCCAACTTTGATGGGTCCCATTCTACCTCCAACACCTCAGAGGTCAGGGATTCCGCCCCATCAACGCTGTCTGCACCAGGCATGCTTGCAACACTAGGGATCTTCTTCTTTTAGCAAAATTAAAAATCCAAAAGTCTGTGGCTAAGTTACTGGACTGAAATCACTATGCAATGGTCAGTAGCTAAGGTAAAACACTGCAAATGTAAATTCGCGAATCCTCACCGCTGCGTCCAATGTAGGAAGGGGGAGTCTCTGGTTGGCGCAGTGCAACACTGGCGACAAGCAGGGCCTCTCTCTTCCTCGTCAGGGCTGAGGGTTACCTTCAAGACAACCTCTGCTTACCCTCTAGGTAGTGTGGCTTAAGCAGTCTTAGGCTAATCTCTGGGGCATGTAGGGTTAAACATTTGCAATATCACACCATCACAACCAACCCACCACACAATGACACCAAACTGTATTTGTAAAAATATATGTTCTTTATATAAATCTCAAGCAGGCTTGTAAATACAGTCTTGGTTACTTCAAATGCAGGTTCCAGTTACTCTTTATGAAAAAAGGCACAGTTCTTGAATAAATGCGGTCTTTTGGGCCTTCTGCCCAGCTTTAGAAAGGTTCCAGTGTCTTATAGCGCTTCAAGGCGCTTCCCGCTGTCTCCGCTCTCGAAATGAGTCACCCTTCGGGGCTCGACTCGGGGAGAGGGGGCCGCGGGCCTCGGAGAGCGTCAGGCGGGGCCTCGGGGGCCAGAGCAGAGCGCGCCTCTGACTCTGGGGCGGCTCGCGCTGCCACGCAAACAGCAGCGGTGAGGCTCCCGGGGTGCCTGAGGTCAGACCGCGCGGTGCGAGCTCAGATTGCAGGACGCTCGCGCCGCGGAGGGGCAAAGACAGTACCTTTCACTTCTTGTGGTGATCCTCGGAGAGGGCGGCTGAAGGGGGAGCTGTCCCACGTCGCGTTGCTTCCTTGACGGGCGGTGCGAGCTGCGGCTCGAGGCAGCAGGTCACGGGTCACCCAGGGCGGCGGTGCTCGATGGGGCTCAGGTCCTTTTACTCAGTCTTCTCGTCCGTCCTGACGGCGGCGGCTGGGTGTGGCGCAGTGGCAGTACGGTCCCCAAGTGCGGGACGTACCCAGCCAAAGTGCCGATCGCGGTGATGTCCCTTCAGCGGGGCAGCCGGCCAGACGCTGATTAGCGAGGGAGATGACAAGGCGGCAGTCCGTCTTTGCGGGGGAATCCACGGCGCTTGTGCCCAGTAGACTCCGGTGCTTGGACCGGACGGGTCCTCCGTTACTTTGCTCTCGTGGGGTCAGGTGCAGATGCCGTCACGGTGTTCAGGCCAGCGGCGGCTGGGCTTCACGTTGCTATGGCGATCTGCTCACCCACGGTCACGGTGTGCAGGGGGGCTTGATGCTCTTGTCTTCCTCAGGCAGCGCTGCAGCGATAAGCAGCACACACAGCAGATGCTTTTGGTCAGGGGTTAGCGCTCACTGTTCCTGGAGCGCTGGTCAGGGGGCAAGTTCAGCAGCAAGCCCTTGGAGATCTTTTAGCAGAGTTTGGCACAAAGTTCAAAATAAAGTAAAAAGTCTCTTGTAGTCTTTTTCTCTTCCTCTCCTTTGGCAGCAAGGCACCAGACACAGGCCAGAGTCAGCACTCCTCCTTGTAGTCCTTCCAGGTCCTTCTCTTCGGGCAGAGTTTCTCTTGTAGCGCAAACAGGATCTAATTTACAAGGAGCAGGGCTCCTACTTTTATACCCAGTTTCTTTTGTTCTAGCAAGCCAGGGGGGCCTCTGCATAACTGCTCCAGTCTCTGAGTACTTGTTGTGGGTACTTGTGACTTCTGCATTCAGTGTGAGGGCAGGCACATCAGCCGCTCCCCAGGGGGGCGGAGCCGGCATTGAGAGGGCAGGAGTGGCCTGAGCACTTTGTTTACCAGCTTCGGTCCTTCCTGGGCCAGGTGCAGGCTGAGTCATCAGTCGCTCCCCAGGAGGGCGGAGCCAGCATTGTGGTGGCAGGGGCACAGCCTGATGCATCATTCAGGGGAAACTCCCACCACCCATTAAGGGGTCCTCCTGCTAATCACTACCTGTCAACTCCCAGCCCTGTCACTCACACACACCAGACAGTCAGATCCACATCCAAGCAGAGGCGGGCTGAAATGGTTAGGCAAGCAAATGCTAACTTTCTAAAAGTAGCATTTGCAAACACAGGATATTAAAATAAACTTTACTAAAAGAAGTATTTTATTATTCTGAGTTCAGGCATACTAAACATTAATTTCTACCATGTTCCCTGAGCCTGCTGGGATTATAGAGTGTAATAATTCCAGCAGCTCATCTGGCCTAGAAGGGAACAGGTAGCCTTACAATAGTGAAAAACGAATTTGGTAGTAATTCACTATTAGAACATGCCACACACATCAGGGCATGTTCTACCTTACACTACAATGCACCCTGCCCTCAGGCCTACTATAGGGGTGACTAACATGAAGGTTAAGGGAAGGTTTTAGGGGCTGGCAAGTGTGTGCACTTGCCCAGCCAGGGTGACAGTACCAGACTGCACGCGGGATCTGCAATGGCAGACCCTAGACACATTTTAAGGCTGCTTCTGTGGGTGGCGCAACCAGCGCTGCAGGCCCACTAGCAGTATTGGCATTCACAAGCCCTGGCACTCCTAGTGCGCTTTACTAGGGACTAATAGTAAATCCAATGAACCAATCATGGACATCAATCATATGTACACTTTACAGTAGGGAGCACTTGCACTGCGGCACGGGTTGGCCGTGGCGCAGTGCCCTGAGTAGCAGACACCATCAAAACATTGGAGGCACAACAGCAAAAAGTGGAAGGGAAACTCACGCCAAGGTGCCAGGTCTAACAGTGGGGCGCTAACAAATATGTAGTCACACGCTATAAATCTTAAAAAGCCAGCTGCCCCATAACCAGTAAGAACGAAACTGAAACTTACAAACTGCAACAAACTAACAAACTGTGGAAGTGTGTGTGTAAATCTGATTCTGCGCTGTAGAGTGCGGGGCGCTGTAGAGTGCAGGGCGCTGCGGGGCACTGTAGAGTGCGGGGCGCTGTAGGGTGCGGCGCGCTGTAGGGTGCGGGGCGCTGGAGAGTGCGGGGCGCTGGAGAGTGCAGTGTGCTGTGTACTGTAGAGTTGTGTGCTATAGAGTGCAGAGTGCTGTGTGGCGAGTGCTGGGCACTATTAAGTACAGAGCGCTGCAGAGTGCGGGGCGCTGCAGAGTGCGGGGCGCTGCAGAGTGCGGGGCGCTGCGGGGCGCTGCGGGGCGCTGTAGAGTGCGGGGCGCTGTAGAGTGCGGGGCGCTGTAGAGTGCGGGGCGCTGTAGAGTGCGGGGCGCTGTAGAGTGCGGGGCGCTGTAGAGTGCGGGGCGCTGTAGAGTGCGCTGTAGAGTGCGGGGCACTGCGGGGCGCTGTAGAGTGTGGGGCGCTGTAGAGTGCGCTGTAGAGTGCGCTGTAGAGTGCGCTGTAGAGTGCGCTGTAGAGTGCGCTGTAGAGTGCGCTGTAGAGTGCGCTGTAGAGTGCGCTGTAGAGTGCGGTGCGCTGTAGAGTGCGGTGCGCTGTAGAGTGCGCTGTAGAGTGTGGGGCGCTGTAGAGTGTGGGGCGCTGTAGAGTGCGGTGCGCTGTAGAGTGCGGTGCGGTGTGCTGCGGGCGCTGTAGAGTGCGGGGCGCTGTAGAGTGCGGGGCGCTGTAGAGTGCGGGGCGCTGTAGAGTGCGGGGCGCTGTAGAGTGCGGGGCGCTGTAGAGTGCGGGGCACTGCGGGGCGCAGTAGAGTGCGGGGCGCTGTAGAGTGCGCTGTAGAGTGCAGGGCAGTGCGGGGCGCTGTAGAGTGCGGGCGCTGTAGAGTGCGGGGCGCTGCGGGGCGCTGTCGAGCGCGGGGCGCTGTAGAGTGCATGGCGCTGCGGGGCGCTGAGAGCGTGGTGCGCTGTAGAGTGCGTGCGCTGTAGAGTGCGTGCGCTGTAGAGTGCGTGCGCTGTAGAGCGCGGGGCGCTGCAGAGCGCGGGGCGCTGTAGAGCGCGTTGCCCTGTAGAGCGCGTTGCCCTGTAGAGCGCGTGGCCCTGTAGAGCGCGGGGCGCTGTAGAGCGCGGGGCGCTGTAGAGTATGGGGAGCTGCGGTGCGCTGTAGAGTGCGGTGCGCTGCGGGGCGCTGTAGAGTGCGGGGCGCTGTAGAGTGCGGGGCGCTGTAGAGTGCGGGGCGCTGTAGAGTGCGTTGCACTGCGGGGCACTGTAGAGTGCGGGGCGGTGCGCTGCGGGCGCTGTAGAGTGCGGTGCGCTGTAGAGTGCGGTGCGCTGCGGTGCGCTGTAGAGTGCGGTGCGCTGTAGAGTGCGCTGTAGAGTGCTGTGCGCTGTGCGGTGCGCTGTAGAGTGCGGTGCGCTGTAGAGTGCGGTGCGCTGTAGAGTGCGGGGCACTGCGGGGCGCTGTAGAGTGTGGTGCGCTGTAGAGTGCGGTGCGCTGTAGAGTGCGCTGTAGAGTGCGGTGCGCTGTAGAGTGCGCTGTAGAGTGCGGTGCGCTGTAGAGTGCGGTGCGCTGTAGAGTGCGCTGTAGAGTGCGGTGCGCTGTAGAGCGGTGCGCTGTAGAGTGCGGTGCGCTGTAGAGTGCGGGGCACTGCGGGGCGCTGTCGAGTGCGGGGCGCTGTAGAGTGCATGGCGCTGCGGGGCGCTGAGAGCGTGGTGCGCTGTAGAGTGCGTGCGCTGTAGAGTGCGTGCGCTGTAGAGTGCGTGCGCTGTAGAGTGCGTGCGCTGTAGAGCGCAGGGCGCTGCAGAGCGCTGTAGAGTGCGGGGCGCTGTAGAGTGTGGGGCCGAGCGCGGGGCGCTGTCGAGTGCGGGGCGCTGTCGAGTGCGGGGCGCTGTCGAGTGCGGGGCGCTGTCGAGTGCGGGGTGCTGTCGAGTGCAGGGCGCTGCGGGGCGCTGTAGAGTGCGGGACGCTGTAGAATGCGGGGCGCTGTCGAGTGCGGGGCGCTGTAGAGTGAGTTGCGCTGTAGAGTGCGGGGCGCTGTAGAGTGCGTGGCGCTGCGGGGCGCTGTAGAGTGCGTGGCGCTGTAGAGCGCGGTGTAGAGTGCGTGGCGCTGTAGAGCGCAGGGCGCTGTAGAGTATGGGGCGCTGCGGTGCGCTGCAGTGCGGTGCGCTGCGGGCGCTGCAGAGTGCGGGGCACTGCAGAGTGCGGGGCGCTGCAGAGTGCGGGGCGCTGTGGGGCGCTGTAGAGTGCGGGGCGCTGTAGAGTGCAGAGCGCTGTAGAGTGCGGGGTGCTGTGGGGCGCTGTAGAGTGCGGGGCGCATCTAGGCAGATGTGTCACGTTGTAAAGCCCTGCGCCACATATGTGGGCATTCTGTTCGAGGGTGGGCGTTCCCTCGCAGGAAAGCCCTGTAAAACTGATGTCAGTTTTACGACGCTGCTGCGTCAAATCCTTACGCCTGCTTGAAGCAGGCGTAAGAAGTGATGCACCATGTTCGGCCCCTGTGCATTGCAGGAGTTACGACGCGACTCCAGCCATGCACCACCTGTACGCCACAAGATGCATCATGCATCTGCTCCTCCTTGCACCATGGTGCGCCGCATTGTAAATGCGACGCATCCGTGGTGGCGCAAGGTGGGATTGCTTGATGCATCTGTTACGGCGCATCCCTGCTGATTTGCCGAGATGCGCCAGAAGTTGTAAATCTGCCCCTTAGTGATTTTTCTCAGATTTGCCACTCATGGCGTTAAGGACCCCTTCTCTAGGTAGGACTTCAGAATGTGCCTTTTGCTGCTTCTGCAATTCTCTCCAAGTAATTTAGGAGTCTCTGATAGTGTTTATATTTTATCCGCTTCGCTGTGGTGGACATTCCGCCGCGGTATGGAAAAAAATGACGCGTGCCATCCTCCGCACACGCTTGACGTGATGGAAAAGGTTATATGTATGAGACCCAATATAAGCGTACTGCAGAGTTGACTGTCCCCCTTTGGAGGCCCAGGCACGGCTTCCAAATATTCATTTCAATTACTTGCGAACATTGTAGATCACTCTTTACCAATATTTTTGTCCCATAGAGCAGTGTATTTAAAATGTTCAGGCTCTTTGTATGACAGAGACCTTAGGGTTGTAGTTAAGGTATTTATTAACTTTAATTGGCACTCAGAGCGCCAAGCGTGTTGTAGGCACACTGCTCCGGCGCCCGACTGATCGCGCTCGAGAAAACGCGATCCTAAGATGGCCGCCGTTCACGCTACGTAGCGTGAACCACTAGAGCGGCGACTCTACATATCTCCCCCTTTTTGTTCAACCAAGTAACTTAGTCTAAGGTGGGTTCAGAGTTCATCACCCATATCATATTCCCGGAATCTGGAGGGTCTCACCACCAATCGCCCTCCTCTGGTGCACCTTACCGGGGTGGACGTTGTCTCCTTCTCCCTCTGGGTCAGGGCCTCCGCCTCCTTGCCTTTTAAGACAACCGGTCTCTCCCTGTCCGCTGGCTCTTTCCCTTCTCGTCCTGTCATGCTTGCACGTGGAGTTTCTCCGTCTTCTTGTTCCGCTCCTAGTTCTGTGCTTTCCCTTTCTCATTCCTGATTGTCTGTTTCATTTCCTGATGTGCACTGGTCCAACATTTCATGTCCTCGTGCTTCTGGGGCCCATTGTATTATCTTGTTGCATCGAGCCATGCGATCCTGGGACCACACATTTCCATCACTCAACCTAGCTGCTCGGCCGAAAACCTCCTTGACTTGGAGCGATCTGCTGTATTTACTGTCTCCTTTACGTTGCAGTGTGGCCAGTTTAACTCTCACCCATTCTCCTTCTTCCAGCTGTGTGTCCTTAACATTCCTTCTCTTATTGTAGTGCTCTGAATATATTCTCTGTGCCCTTTCTAAATTTGCTTGCACTATCGCTGGAGACCACTTGCTGGTCACTGTTTTCTCTTTCCACGCTAAATTGTCCTTTGTAAATGGGTCTCTTCCTCTGAGAATCTGGAAATTACTGTACCCCGTTCCGGTAGGGGTGATGCGATACGCCCAGATCATGTGTAGCAGTTCCTTCTCCCAATCCTTCCCCATCATGATGGCTGCTTGGATGGAGCCCATCAGGACCCTATTGAAATGTTCAACTTGTCCATTTCCTGCTGGGTGGTATATGGCCGTGTGTTTAGAGCCGATCCCATTCCTTTCCATGTATTTTAGCCATTTGTCTGCTGTGAACTGTGGGCCATTGTCACTTAAAATAGATTTGGGGAAGCCTTCCCTGAGGAAAATGGTGGTGAGGAACTTTAGTATAGTGTCCGTGTCCGTGTCCATCTCTTCCTTGACATGCACCTCTGGCCCCTTTGAATATTTGTCCACCAGGACAGATAGGTATTTCGGGGTCGCTTGCTCATTCAGGATTGGCCCCAGTATGTCGATGGATAGTTCTTCCCAAGGATTCCTCGGTGTGTCGAACTTTCCTATGGACGGCCTCAATGGTGTCATGGTCTTATCAGCTTGTTGGCATTGGTTACACTCTCTGACATATCGTTCTGTTTGTGTGTCCATGCCTGGCCACCAGTAACCTTGTTTGGCTCTCAGTTTGGTCTTCCCAATTCCTAAATGGACTTCGTGCAGTATGGTTAACAGTCTGGGGATGAGTCCTTCTGGGGGTACTACTTTGTCCCCTCAGTATATGAAGACTCCCTTGTCGCCGAGCGAGAGCTCCTCTCTCACTTCAAAGTACTTCCTCATGTCCCCACTCAGATGTCTCTTTTCCGGCCATCCGCCAGTGATGTACCCTTTAACTTCTTGGAGGCTTTTGTCTGTCTGATATGCATCATTCCATTCTTGGTTGCTTATCACCTTCTCCAGTTCTTCCATCAATGCCACCATTTCTTCTCCTCCTTCCTTCTCTTCTTCCGCTAACTCCATTGCTGCAGCCTTGCTCAAATAGTCCACAACCTTGTTTCTGCTGCCCGGGATGTATTCTACGTCATAGCGATATTCCAGTAATTTTAAAGTCATTTTCGCTATCCTCGGGGTGGCACTCGCATGCCCACTGGACGTGAGGACCCGCACCAATGGCTTGTGGTCTGTCCTAAGCTGGAACCTTGTGCCCACAGGAACTGGCGGAATCTTCCCAAGGCCCAAACCACTGCCAGCATCTCTTTTTCAATAACACTGAACTTCTTTTCAGTGTCCGTTAGGGTTCTGGACGCAAAACTGAGAGTCTCCATCGTTCCGCCACCTCTGTCTTGCATAAGGACCGCACCGAGTCCTTTGTCGCTGGCGTCTGTTGTTACCACCGTCCGCCCCTGCGGGTCATACACTTGGAGGGGTATTGCCTGGGTCACATCCTTCTTGATGCTTTCAAACCCCCTCTGAGTTTCTTCCGTCCATGCGAACGTCGTTTTCTCTCTTGTCAATAGCCAGCCGCATGTGGTGTGTCTTGGAAGCAAAATGCTGTATGAATTTGCTATAATACTCGGCCATGCCTAGGAACGGCCTTACTTCCTCTTTGTTAGTGGGCGGTGGAGCGTCGCATATTGCCCTTACGTTCTCCTTCTTCGGCGTGATTCCTAGTTCACCAATGTCGTGCCCCAGGTATGTGACTGATGCCATGCCTAGGTGGCATTTCTCCCATTCGGCAGTCAGTCCCTTGTCTTCCAGCACTCTCAGCACCTTGGCCAACTGGCGTCGTGGTCCCGGTGATCACCTCCCATGACCAAAATGTCATCCTGGAAGTATTGGACCCCTTCCATGTCCTTGAAAAGACGATGCATAAGCTTTTGAAAGACAGCCGTCGCTGATGCTAGGCCGAAGGGCATCCTGCAAAATTGGTAACAGCCGAAGGGAGTGATGAACGATGTCAGCCTCCTACTCTCAGGGTGTAACGCTATCTGGTGGTACGCTGACGTCAGGTCGATGGTGGAATACCATTTCTTTCCTTTGGTCTTTGCCAGCATTTCCTCGATACGGGGCAGCAGGAACTTTTCCACTACGATGTTTTTGTTAAGTTCGCGCAGGTCCACGCATAGCCGGACTTTGCCGTTGGGTTTCATCACCACCACCAGGGGGGCCAGCCACTCCGCACATGTAAAGGGGTCAATAATGCCATTTCTTTCCAGATCGTGCAGCTTTTGTTGCACCGCCTCCCTCACTGCTATCGGTACATTCCTGACTTTATGTGACACTGGTGTGGCGTCCATTTTGAGGATGATTTTGTGCGCAAACTTCTCCAATTTCCCAACTCTTCCGCCGAATACCCTGGGAAAGTCTTTTTTCCATTTCTCCATATCTGGCCACGTCTCAGGTTCTGTCAATAGTACCTGTACTGCTCCGCCCCGGTCTAGCTTGATGCCTAAATCTCCTTGATCCATCCAGCCTAATACCAATGGACCTTTCTCCATCACGTATAGTTTGCAATCTGCACTGCGTCCTCTGAATTCAAATGTTAGTGGTCGATATCCCGCTATGGGATTGCGATTTCCCAAGTATGTGACCGGTCTGATCTCTGGTGGTTCCAGGTGTGGGCCTAACTGGGGCATGAATTTCTCAGTTCACACTGCCCTTTGTACTAAGGTATACGGTGAACCTGAGTCCGCCACAATGCTTATCATCACGCCACCTATCTTCATGTCCAGCACTGGTTTGTTTGTTCTCCTGGTGCCTACACTCAAGACTTGTTCCTTGATGCACAGTACTTCATCCTCTTCCACTTGGCTTCGTCCTTCCCCCTCGTCCTGGTCCATGTCCTCGAATTTCACCGTGTTGCGGGCCATTTTCTTCCGACAAACCTTTTCATAATGTCCCATCACTCCACAGAACATGTACTTGGCCTGGAAGGCCGGGCACCTTTTGTCATTCGCCTCGTGGTCCCAGCTGCCGCACCGGTAGCATAAAGACTTGCTTCCTTTCGTCTGTCTTCCCGGCGGTCCCGGCTTTCCTTGCCACCTGTTGGGTCCTTTGTTGGTCGAACTTGTGTACCTGCTCCTGCCTTTTGGCTCTTCATCCTCGATTCTGTTGATCATGGGCCCTGCCACCATGCCTCTTTTAGCTGCGTCCGCACATCGTCGTGCTAATTCTGCCTTCTTCCCCATCGCCATCGCCTCTTTCAACGTGATCTCGCCGCACGACCATAGCTTGTCTTGTACTGATTTCATTGTCGTGTGCATCACTATTTGGTCTCTGATGAAATCATCATGGAGTCCACCAAACTGACACGTGGACGCTAACTTTTTCAATGCCGCTACATACTCATCGATGGATTCGCCCTGCTCCTGTTTTCGCTGTTGGAAATTGTATCGGTCTATCGATACACAAACCGCCGGTCGATAATGTTCGTCAAGCTCTTCTAGGGCATGCGCATATACATCATCGTCACTCGTTTGTCTCTGCTTGGGAACCAGGTTCTTGAACACTCTGAGTCCCTCCGGGCCCAAGTTGTTTAGTAAGATTCTTCTCTTTCTGACACTTGTGAAGGCCTCTTCATTCTCATCCTCCAGGACTTCTATATAATTTGTGATATATTCCTTCCAGTCCTCCCACTTCATTAGGGGTTCTCCTGGTCTTTGTAGGAACGGAACCGGCACTGTCGCCGAGGATGATTGGGCGCATATAATTTCCCGCCTTTGCGGCGTGACACTCTGGGTTTTGGGGCTTCCTGGTGCACTGTTCTCCTCCTTATCGCCTGGCCGGTGCTGGGCGTTCCCCTCTTCACCACTATCTGTGACTCCCGGATCCGCCAGTGCTACTGTCCAGCCGGTTTCCTACAATGTGTGGCTCCTGGGCTGCCCTGCCGCCCGTCTAGCACGTGGTCGGTCTCCGTGACACCCTTTGTACCTCAGTTCGTGGTCCGATGTGGCAGTAGGGTGTACAACTGCTTCTGCCGCGCTCCGTGTGCTTCCCTGTGTGCTCCCCTCCTTTCCTGTGGCGCAGTTCGTCTTGCAGGCCACTCTGCACGTGTAGCACTGTGAGGGGGATGGCCAGGGTTCGATTTCTGTCTTCCTGGTGGGTCCTCGTAGTTTCACTAGACCACCCTCGTCGCCATTGTAAAGATGCTTCATATGTATAAGTATGACAGAGACCTTAGGGTTGTAGTTTAAGGTATTTATTAACTTTATTTGGCACACAGAGCGCCGAGCATGTTGTAGGCACACTGCTCCGGTGCCCGACTGATCGCGCTCGAGAAAACGCGATCCTAAGATGGCCGCCGTTCATGCTACGTCACTACGTAGCGTGAACCACTAGAGCGGCGACTCTACACTTTGCTCCTCTGTTCTTGTAATCTAACATGGTTTTTAAAATGGAGATTCCTGCTAAATGTCATGCCCAAATACTTATGTTCTTGTACAAACTCAACCCTTTGCCAATTCAACCACTTTGTACTTTGGGAGTTTAGGCGGTTTCACAGTGAAAGACTTGACTTTAGTTTATGTCACATTAATTTTCAGGTAATTATCGGCACATTAATCTTCAAAAGCCCCCAGTAACCTCTGCATACCTACAATTGTAAGAGCCATAATAATTGTGTCATCTCCGTAAAATGGATACAGTATTACCGCTTCCCCTAACTTTGGTGGGACAGACCTCCCTTTCTTCAAATAATCTAAGCTATCTTCTATATAGATAGAAAACAAAAGAGGAGCCAGTTTGCAACCATGCAGTAGACCGTTTGAAGTTTCATTTTTCTTAGCGAGGGCTCTATTGCTACCCAGCTATATTTATATCCATGGTGTTTCATGCAGCTTCACTATCAAAGCAAGTAAACCCTCTGGAATCTCCCAATCTATCATCTTTTACCACAGTCTTTGCTGGTTCATGGTATCAGAGGCAGAAGGCAAATCAATGTATTTCACAAATAACCCCTGATGCTTGAATCAAGAATATTTCCCTGCTAGCAATTTTTTTTAGAGTGAGATATCCATCAACTGTAGAATGAATGAGACTTCCTAAAACTAATCTGGATAATAGGTAAAATATGTTTTTCTTTCACCCAATCCTCTAAATGTTTCAACAAAAATTTAACGTATATATTGCATGGTATGTCTAGCATTGTGATCATTCAATCATTTTGGGGAAGGTATCTTGTGCGATTTTTGTATATATGTACTCTAATACTTCCACACAAGGACTCTGGAATCCGGTTTTCTTTTAAACCAGCATGATATAGGAGAGTTAAAACTTTAGCCCATAATAAATGGTTATGACTGTAAAATCAAGGTTGAACGTCCATCCGAGCCTTGTGCTCGTAAATTCTTTAAGCTATTGATTAGTTTTTTTAACCTCCTTAACCGATGAGTCCGGTCTGAATTTAGGGTGTTAGCTTTACCTTTTCCTCCTGCCTTTTATCATTCACCTCGTTTTTTGTGAACAAGGAAACCCAAAAGGGCCTTTGGACCATGGGTCATATGTTTATTAAGCAGAACAAGGGTCCTAAGGAATGGCAATGGAAAAATAAATAAAAATATAGACCACAATAAGTACTATATTTTAGCTTCCAAGCCCACTCGGGCGAGGAATATTTTATTTTAGAGATAATAAGCGATTAGTTGACCTGAAGGGGGTCAAAATAGGAACGTTTGGATGGGGCACAATCCTGTACCTATCCCAAGAAAATAGAAAAACCATAGAGTAAGAAACAGGAAAGTGAAGGAGGTTTAACAGGCAATTAAAAATTGTTTTGGAGCAAACAGTGGCTTGCGAATTAATGATCAATTCCGTAAGTCTCAACATACAGTGTATACAGATAAATATGTACAATAAGTTGCATGTAACACTGTTTAAAAGCGGCAACGTTTCGATCCCTAATGCTCCTAATTAACCGGGATCATCATCAGGACTGTTTTAAATCACTGCCTGTTTACAATGCGAACGCCTGTAAATGTGGAAAAAGGGAAACAAAATTGGAGAGACAACATAAGGCATCCGCCTGAAATCATAGGTTTAAAAAACATTCAGCAAGGGCTATGTATAACTAAAGGCCACTCTTACTTACGTCTAATAGTGAGCTAGTGATCTAAAGTAGCAGTGAATGGTGATGTCATATGTGACAAGTTCCCTCGTCGTGGTTCCTCATGCATGCGTGCATTTTCCATTAGGCACAATAAAAAACGGCGCGGTGACTAAGTGATTGTACGGTGAATCTTAAGCAGTCTGTACGCTAGTGTGTATACAGCTGGGGAGCGTATTGTTTATGATTTAGGTTGGGCGGAGACCGAGCTAATTTAAATTAGGGTGCTTGTGACGGTGTTGAAATAGTGAGATTCAGAGTGAAGCAGTGTGCATAATTTGGGCCGATTACGCTTGACGAGGGTGGGGTGGTTGTGAGCGTGGTGAGATGAGCACTGACCTGCCAAGTCCGTGAGAGGCTTGGTCGGACAATGACTCCTGGGATTTTAAGGTCCGCAGCCCCGAGCTTGCGGACCTTAAAATCCCAGGAGTCATTGTACTCCAGTCATTGTACTCCGTCCATTACAAAATCAACAAGCATTTACAATGCAACGGTTTCGCCTTTGGAAAAGTTAGAGCTATTGGCAATGTAAAGGACAATGCCATTTATTTATCTGTTTTCAAAACCAACACATAAATACAAATGTTGTCATTTACAATGCCAATAGCTCAAACTTTTCCAAAGGCGAAACCGTTGCATTGTAAATGCTTGTTTAAAGGTTGCTTCGCCGTGCTGTCTTTGGCCCATAGTGCAGGTGCTCATCCCTGAACTCAAACTCACCAAAGTAAAGGAAAGGGGGTGAGATCACATAATTTTCCCTTTGCTCCACATTATATCACTCGCTTCGCCCGTTCTCTCACCATCATCCTCTCAACAACCTCCTGTTTGCCGCGGAGAGACTAGTTGGACAGTAAGAAGCAGAAATTACAGAGAGAAAACTGGGCTCTCTTAGAGCCTATTTCCTTTTTAAATCTGAATTACGCAGCGCAGTGTATTGTTTACAATTCAGCGGGCTTACAACCAGCCCGCAGCACACCATTCATTGTTTTCCTTCCTCATGTCTGTGGTGCTGTGATGTGCACATGACCGCATGCATGGCTCTGCATCTGGTAAATGGAACCAGCATTTATCCATAAGCCGCATCCTTATGTCCTTTATTTCAGAATCCAGACCCCCCCCCCACCCCCGCATCTTTGGACAATCGTACAGCCCATAGTTCACTCCCAACAATATTCGATTAACACCAGATCAGGGAACCTCAGGCTTCCCTGGTGTAGCTCTCTTCCGCTCTGCCCCATATTGTTTTCAGCAATGTCAGCTGGTGAGAACACGGGACTGCTAAATGCATGAATGAAGGAACAGAACATGTATGTAGCGCCTCCACAACCATGCCGTCTCTAGTGTCTTCATCCAACGCACCTGGCTCAGTTGTGACACCTGGACCACAGATGATGGCGAGGAGCAACCTTTCATGGCAGCCTGGCATGGAACAGACGTCTTCCTACTACAGGTGAGCCGGGCTCACCAAAGGTGACAGGGGACTCTGAGAAAACCGATATTGTATAATCCCAAACACATGTTCTCCGCGGAGATCACACATCCATACGAACCTGAAGCTCTGAGTTCCCATTACAACCAACACAACGCAGACTCCAAGCACCTACAGGGCGACAGTTCACTGATGTAGCTCATTTTCTACAGCGTGCACACAAAACACCCACAAATAAATAAAGGTTTGCTCATTCTTACCAGAGCGCTACCATGTAAAGATATAACTGTGCAACTTTCAAGACACTATTTAAAACTTGGACCTCACCCCGGCCTCCACACCATGCCACGAGAGGGGTGGTCGAACTTTGGCTAGAAACATTCCCACTCCATTGCACCCTTCCAGGGGCTTTGATCATGCACGCCGTATAATCACTCTTAAAACCCTGCTTCGGGTGTCTGCGGAGCGCCGGGCCACACGGCCTTTCTTTTCACCCTCCTGGGGACGGCCCATCAATTCCTTTCAGCTAAATGCACTCACATATGAATATTTTAGTACAATTTAATGTTGCTGCACCAACCCCAGAGGGGCAGGCATCAATTTGTGAACACAGCTCTCGTGGAGTTAAAAGCCAGGCTGATAATGCATCTGAAAGGGCCTGTCAATCAGCGGCATTTTCACAAGTCGCCGACGGAAGCCTGTGAGGCCCGCTCCGGCTGCACTCCGAGTACTCGGCGGCTGGGGTTCCAGCGCCGCTGTCTTTCAATGGAAATATTCAACAAGGAAGGAAAGGAAGACTTACAAACTGAAAGCACATTTCTAATAAAAATTAAATGCTGCTGTGCGGGAGAGGCCACGGACGGCGGGAGGGGGCGGGAGAGGCCACGGACGGCGGGAGGGGGCGGGAGAGGACACGGACAGCGGGAGGGGGCGGGAGAGGACACGGACGGCGGGAAACGTGCACAGGACAACGAGGGGGGGACAGAAAGGCACACGGAGGGGGCGGGAATGGACAGCGCATCTGAAATCACTTTCAGTGAAAGGGGAGGGAACGGGAAAAAACGTAACTCCGCCCAGGGAAAAAAATCTCAGGAACGCCCCCGAATCTGGTCCGGCCTTGACGGACAGATCCGGCACTCAATGGCTAGCCTCCATTTATGGAGCTAGCCAATGAGAGCCGGGGGACGTTCCAGAAGTCCTTATTGTCAACAAAGGATTTCACCTGCGCCGAAAAGCTGCGCAGAGCGCAGCCTTCGGCAGGCGAAACCCAAAAAGGGAGAAGACCCTCGTGTACCAGTCTCCCACCCAACACCGCTTCCAGTATGAAGCAAGGTAAGCGCCCAGCCTAACCCGCCGTATACGCTAGCTGAGTCCATGAATCAGCCTCCTTAATGGTAATAATTATTTTTTACCATATAGCACCAGGCTCCCGGACCTGAAAACCCAAGGAGTATATTAAACTCTCCGTTCCATAACCCCCCACGAAAGAAAATCGTGACCCCACGACCCTCACCGTGGGTCTGTACAGGTAACCACCAATTGTTCCGGCAATCACATTAATTGTCCGATCGGAACCAGCCCTAGTCTAACGAGTACTAATTTTCCCGCAGTTTCCAGACAAACCGGCAACTGTTCCAATACAATTCAATGTCCGACCAAGCCTCTCACGGACTTGGCAGGTCAGTGCTCATCTCACCACGCTCACAACCACCCCACCCTCGTCAAGCGTAATCGGCCCAAATTATGCACACTGCTTCACTCTGAATCTCACTATTTCAACACCGTCACAAGCACCCTAATTTAAATTAGCTCGGTCTCCGCCCAACCTAAATCATAAACAATACGCTGCCCAGCTGTATACACACTAGCGTACAGACTGCTTAAGATTCACCGTACAATCACTTAGTCACCGCGCCGTTTTTTATTGTGCCTAATGGAAAATGCACGCATGCATGAGGAACCACGACGAGGGAACTTGTCACATATGACATCACCATTCACTGCTACTTTAGATCACTAGCTCACTATTAGACGTAAGTAAGAGTGGCCTTTAGTTATACATAGCCCTTGCTGAATGTTTTTTAAACCTATGATTTCAGGCGGATGCCTTATGTTGTCTCTCCAATTTTGTTTCCCTTTTTCCACATTTACAGGCGTTCGCATTGTAAACAGGCAGTGATTTAAAACAGTCCTGATGATGATCCCGGTTAATTAGGAGCATTAGGGATCAAAACGTTGCCGCTTTTAAACAGTGTTACATGCAACGTATTGTACATATTTATCTGTATACACTGTATGTTGAGACTTACGGAATTGATCATTAATTCGCAAGCCACTGTTTGCTCCAAAACAATTTTTAATTGCCTGTTAAACCTCCTTCTTCACTTTCCTGTTTCTTACTCTATGGTTTTTCTATTTTCTTGGGATAGGTACAGGATTGTGCCCCATCTAAATGTTCCTATTTTGACCCCCTTCAGGTCAACTAATCGCTTATTATCTCTAAAATAAAATATTCCTCGCCCGGCTGGGCTTGGAAGCTAAAATATAGTACTTATTGTGGTCTATATTTTTATTTATTTTTCCATTTTTATCATTCACCTGGCACCACCCATTCATCTGGCTACAAAAGGAAATACTTCTTACACTACAGATTATTCGCAGACCGGGGAGAATGGGTAGGGCGTGAAGGAATCTGCAGCTAGACTAGTTCTCTACCAGATAATACGTTACCGAAAGTAAGGAACTTGTTCATCTGATAGAGATATCTAGCCGCATATTCCTTAACTTTGGAATTAAATGCCATAGCTATACCCCACCTGGAGGAGGATCTACAAACTAAAACAAAAAAGTTCTCAGAGAGAACCAGCCGGTTGAAATCAACAAGAGACCAGACATGCGTAGGAATTAAAAGAGAATGAGTCTGGGGCTCCTTACAAAAACTGTAGCTGGACAACAGGTAATATATGTAAAAATAACCCTGTAAGCATGGAAAAAAATGAGCTCCAAGGGTAGCTGAATAATACTGTGTCAGAAGACAACAGCCAATAGTGTGATCATAGTACATGGACCTCAAAGGGTAAAGGAAGCCTATGGACTAAGAGGACCAGTGGCAACAGCAGATGTCATGAAAACTACAGTTCCCTCCTTTGGCAAAGATGAATTTGAGGGGAAATTGTCCTGAGAAACCCAGAGAAAAGGACTCCTAGAACACATCCACATCAGAGTCAGGAACGTTAAACACATTCATCGTAAGGTCGGGAAGACCAAAACAAGAACCAGGACTGATGCAAATCAAAGCCTGCCCTTGGAAAAAAACACTATTAGACCAAGGAACCACTACGAAGTTTGGACAACATGCAAAACCCATAGAGATGGAAAAATGCCCATTATACTGATATGAATGTTATAAATCTTGGAAACACAAGGAGATGGTGGACGAAGCGCTGAAACTTTTCAGATGTTCACTCCCAGTCACAGATCTGGGTTGAGTCCATCATAGTTCTTTAGCTCATTTCGCCACCCCAGTTCAGACCCAGCTATAAATCTTGATCAAATATTTCCAAATCTATATCCAGTGCTCTGTGTATATATAAATATATGCTCGTAATATATATATTACCTACTGGCGGTCGCCAGTAGGTATATATAGTTAGGATTTTTTCTCTATGGGTTTTTTGAAAATTCTATGTCTAATAACTTTGGCGTTTGTGGACGGAATTGGCTGAAATTTTCTGGAAAATGGCACATTTTGTTTCTGAGCAGCCCTTGAAAATTTGGGGGGGGGTTCGTCAAGGGGGGGCCGAGAAAAAAGGGGGGTCCCAAAACGTGTTTTTAACATTGAGTTTTCCATAGGGCGGTTGGCCTCACTTTTAGCCCGAACGGCTGAATGGATTTGCACGAAACTTGGCAAAATTGTAGGGACTGGTAGCCCGATGTGCCTTTTGTAGGTCTCAATATATGTGCTCCAGTGGATTTTGAGAAATTAACGTTTAAAAAAAGATATATATCTGTAACAGCGGACCAGGCAGCGCTCCGGTTCGCGTACTTTACGCGCAACGGAGCTTTGTGAAGCGAAGCTGATTGGTTCTCCGGCGTCTGTCAACATTCCAAAAAGTCCGTAGCGGCCGCCATCTTGTCTCTCGGTAGGATCGAGAGACAAGAGGAGGTCAAAACAAAGGGGGAAATAACTATAAGGGGGCATAGTAGATCCTCGCTGACCCCCTAGGTTTGATGTGGAGGTTTTAAAAGGGCCCCGCGGGGCAAAAAAAAAAAATAATAATAATAATCGAACGGCTGAATGGATTTGCACGAAACTTGGCAAAATATTAGGGACTGGTAGCCCGATGTGCCTTTGCTAGGTCTCAATATATGTGCTCCAGTGGATTTTGAGAAATTAACGTTCAAAAAAAGATATATATCTGTAACAGCGCTCCGCTTCGCGTAACGGAGGTTTGCGAAGCTGATTGGTCATTCTGTCACTGGGCTATAGTTGGGCTACATCTGGCTGATATTTGGGCTACATTTGTTTTTTTGTGTGTCTGGCGGCCATCTTTGGGCTACATTGGGCTTCATTGGGCTACATTGGGCTACAACATATATATAGGCCAATGTAGCCCAATATATATTTTTCAAAGTTAATTTTCGTAAAAACCACTGGAGCATATATCTTGAGACATAGCAAAGGCACATCGGGCTACAAGTCCCTACAATTTTGCCAAGTTTCGTGGAAATCCATTCAGCCGTTCGAGCTAAAAGTGAGTCCAACCGCCCTATGGAAATGAAGGAAATGAATGGGTAATTTGTAATTAGCAAATAGCTAATCGCAAACTAGGAATGGTAAAGAATCGCTATTTATTCCTTAAAGTTCGCTATTTAGGAAATGCAAAAAACTTTGATGATACATATGGCGGTTCATCTCTAACAAGATAAGAAGCATAGGGATACATTTATGATGACTGGCGCATCACCAGGGATGTGTTAGTCATTCTGTGCCGCTGTTCCGTTACCTATGGTGTGCTGCATTTACAATGCGGCGCATCATGGGGCAAAAACAGCACAGATGCGTGATGTATCTGTGCCGTAAAGGTGGCGCATTGCTGGAGTTGTATCGCAAGTGTGATGAAGCTCCAGCAAGGGTCGGGGGTGCCCCTGTCGCAGGGTTTCTGTTCTCACACAGAACTGTGGACAGAGGATTGGAACCTCGGCGAATTAGGGTGTCCCAAAACTCACGTTAGTAATCAAAAACTCCTTAGCAAGCTAGGTACAGTGTCACATTGGATATAACAAACTCTCAATGTTTAGACAATCCAGAATATGAACTTATAGTACCTCAGGATACGTGGAACTCATGAACAGTCGGTCGTTATATATTTCTTAGAAACCAGAACATGGAGTTAAGAAGAACACATGTGTATTTGAAATGTTTATTTACTAATGCCGTCTTCTCAGGCGTAGTATCTTAGATAATAGAAGTACACATATTATCAGTAGCAAAATTACCAGCATAGTTACTAGTACATAAAAAGCGAATGGTGACAGTATGTTAACATGCTGTAAATGAATAAGAGTTAGCAACACTTATAAGCAGCCGCGGGCCGTGGAGGGAGTTACGGTGGGGCAGGGAGGCGGGGAGGGGGAGGGGCAAGGTAGAGAGGGCTCCACCCTGCTTCTCCCCCTCCCTGCCTCCCTGCCTCACCGTAACTCCCTCCACGGCCCGCGGCTGCTTATATCTCACCCTCCCTAATACACATATTATATTATTTGCTAAGAAGGTCTCTTTGTGTTGGTTTAGGGCGTGCCCATACTTTAGTGTCTTAGATTTGAAGGAATCACATCAGCATACACCAGCTCTCTCTTCATGTGAACCGCATCAACTGTTGTGTATGTGTGTTCGGCAAAGCAATATAAAACTCGCCTCATGCCCAGAATTGGCAGAAGTTGCACTTATGTTATGAGTATGAAGTCGTGGAGATCAGACCTCATAACAATTCTGTATCGTGTTGTTCTTGAAACTTTAGCACTCGCTGTACAGATATAGTTTAACAAGCAAAGCAGATAGTAGAGCAATAACATATTATTCTCATGTAAACCACGATGAACTACTAGGTGGAAAGCTAAAGCAACAACTAGGTGTCGTGTGCAGAAGTTGCAAAAAAGGAAAAATGGCGTTTAAACCGGTAATGAGCCCATGCTAACTTAACACGGTGTAAAGATATCCAGGACCTAGATGACACCTCCCCATGATCCGGAAACGAACTGAATAAGATAATAGAAGTGCCATCTCATGAGAGCAGATTGCAAGTTTATATGTGGACGGTCCGCAAGGTAAAGCATTAAAAACTAGGAAAATTTAATGCTAAAGAAAAATAAAACAGCCAAGTACTTTATCGAGTCTTAAGCCAATAGGCAAGGTAAATAATAAAAACTTGACAAATAAGTCAATGAATTGTCAATGAAATGCTAGTACTCAGCATATCAAACATGAAAAAGGTCTATGACATAACTGTGTATGCAAAATAAGCTGCAACAGCCTCCAATAGGAAGTCACCGTCTTCATCCGAAAACAGTTCAGCCATCCAATTTAAAAGCGGAAAAGAACATACGTGCTCTCCCAGCACCGGATCCTCTATCACCATCAGAGGACAGCTCGGTGGGTTTTCAAGAAAGCTCTGTTCCAAGAAAGACTGTGCTGCCGCCAGTAAATTCCAGGGACCAAGTAGTCCATGCATCAATGCCACAGCCATAATCCTTTCGCCAGGACAAACCAACTCGTGAGTAATGATAGGAGTCATCAGCTGATTAAAGTCGACGTCAGGAGAAACCGGTCCGCAGAGACACAAATCAATGGCCCAATCGAAATCACAGGTCAGGCAGTGAAATACAGGCTGGACACAGGTGAAGTAGGAGAATCGAAAAGATAATCCATATGCCGTGCTTAATATCGCCAACGGCATTGTGCCATAATATTCTAGCATGCGATTGCGGAACAGTGTCAGCAGCTGCAGGGTGGGAGGTTGCATAGGAGGGACATCCATATTTAAAAATGTAAAAAAGCACAAGAGTGTCCGCTGGTAATGCAAGTAAAAATGCCAATCCACGAACCGGAGTGGAGAAAATGGAATGAAAGGAAGCAGGGATGACTCCAAAGATTTTCTCAAATGAAGTCACGAGACCACTGGTAACAACTTTAAAAAAGTGCGCCAGGGTCTTTGTGGAGGATGCGTTAAAGATAGTCGGAACCATCTTGCTGAAATTGAAAGGCAAATCTGAATTAAAAGTATTCCTTTTATCGTAACAGTAAGTGAACGGGTTATTTGCTGCAGAAATGTTCTATTTCCTCCCACACATGAACATAGGGAGTTTTCAATCTGGCCACAAATACCAACCTTGGGACAGATTTCAACGGCATGGCAAGAATAAGAGCTCTTTTGTCTCAGAGAGAGGTGGCCTTGAGTTCGGCCCGTGAAACTTTCGTGCTTCACATAGCGAACACCCGTACAGAGGTGCAGACCCTTTTCAATTAACTCAGAACAATCTTCATTATTGAGCATCAAATAACTACCATTTTCCAACAACTTGAACGTGGGGATGATAGCAGGAACTGGCGTGGCTTGCAACACGCAAGCCATATTTGGTCGGTGTTTGTTGCATGAACCGTGTAACTGTATGTGCCTACACATTAGTGAATGATCTGGCGTCTCAGTGCATTCCTCTCCATTCAGATAAACTTCTTGATCATCTTTGAAACATCTGTATGTGTATGGAAGCGACCAGACCTCATGAAGAAAAGCACTACCTAAAGGTTCATAACGACCTATTGGTATATATTTCATACAATTTGAAAACTTATATAAAGCAAAAGGCAGCGTTATTAAACCGTGGATAAGGCACGTTGCCAAAAAACCCGCAATCCTCTGCTGATGATGTCACTGAGCACGTCATGAATGATGTAATATGTGACATCATCAGCAGTGGATTACGGGTAATAGTATCTCTAGTTTACTCCCCTATAGCTGTCTTTCTTTTAACATAAGTGTCTGTTTCCTTCCCTTATACTTACTGTTTTTGGTTCGCTTCTAGTTCGCGTACCGGCGAGCGAACTGGGAAGCGAACTAAGAGAAATAGAGGTTGGCACAGTTCCAAATATTGTACCAATTTTTTAATAACAGGGAGGTAGTTCTGAAAAGAACTTTTTTTTTATTGTTTTTTTTGTTTTATATTTTTTTTATTTTCGGAATTTTTTTTTACTTTTTTTGAATTTTTCTGAAGTTTTATATTTTTTTGGGTTTTTCTTGGAGGGGGCAATGAAAACGATTCATTGTAAAGGGCTCAACAGGAGCAACAAAACAAAAAAAGAAGTATTTATTATTTTGGGCGTTTCGTACAAACTTGCATATGATAGTCAATAGCTCTGTTGATCAGAGCGATGCTTTTTTCTCCGTAGGAAATGAATCCATCGCAAAATACGCAGGTGTGTTTTACTTCACCAAATTTCATTTGTATATTTGGCACCATCTCCCTGCCCTCTGGTCCCGTTACTTCCGGTACAACAGATCTTCTGGCCATAATAGGGAGATTATCTAGGTCGTTCCGAAACTGTGCAGCACTGTAGTTGTTAGGATGCCACCTAGTCATATGGCGATGCATTGTGTAGTTTCCGAAACTGTATTTTTTCTCGGTTCCTCTGGACAGTCTATCTTGACATATAAGGCAAGTTACGTATCTTGCATTTACTTTTTTCTGACCTTTGGGAATTTTAAAAAATTGCCAAATGAAGTTTTCTTTCCGGTGAGACGTCCTGGGCTGCTCAGGCAAAAACTGCCTCTCTTCGTGCTCGTCGTCCTGTTCCTCTTCTTCTTCTTCTTGTTGAATTATAACTTGAGCAGGTGGTCCACTCTTCCTTGGATGTGGTGGAGGTGGTGGGGAAGCACCAGCTGAAGCTACTAAAGAAGCCATTGCTCAGTGATCACAAAGGGTCTTTCTCTCACAATGATGAAAGTCAGAGTGAGGAAAGAAGGAGGGATTTTCATCATTTGGGAAAAACAAGAGTTCTCAACCAATCAAAAGTGTTCATTTTAGATTATATGACCTAGTCTTACATCATTAGGAAACCAAAAGTGAAATGAACCAATGAAAAGTGTTATTACCAAGTCACATGACTTGCTGTGTTTACGTTAAGCGCTTTGCAGGGCCTCCCGGTTTGCTTCCAGAAACCTGCGCTTTGCGACTCGCTTCGCGTACCAGTTCGCTAACGTAGCACGTCATATGACGTATCACGCGACAACGTGAAACGTCATGCGGACGGGAGGCGTCACGATGTTGTTTTCTAACGCGGCACTTGCGGTAAAGAAACGTTTACCGGCTCGCGGTCTATTTCGCGGCATCAAGGTCAGCTAACGGGAAGCTTCCCGATTCGCGAAGCGGGAACGAAGAAAAAAAAAAATAAAAAAAAAAAATTATTCATAAACATATAAAATATATTTTTGGATTTAAAGAAGAATACATTTTACAGCTACAGATATTAGCTGTTAAAAAACCAATGAAATTCACAGAAAAAACCATAGGTTATAGACCATATATAGTTAGGAATTAGCATTTACAAAACCTTGAAAATTCACTGAAAAAACCACAGGTTATAGACCATATATAGTTAGGAATTAGCATTTAGAAAACCTTATTTTACTCACACAAAACCATTGAAATTCCATATATAGTTAGTTGCACTAACTATATATCGTGCACCCGCAATCCACTGCTGATGATGTCACATATTACATCATTCATGACATGGTCAGTGACATCACTGATGACATCACTGATGACATCTCAAATGACATCACTGATGACATCACTGATGACATCTCATTTGACATCAATGACCACATCACTGATGATATCATTCATGTGACAATACAATGCATCTCCTCACATTTTAATATAACCTCTGTTTCACCCAGTGTTAAAAAGAGAGTATAATTTTTGAAACCATTGACACACCAATACTAGTTACTACATACGCACTCACTGATTGCTACGTCTACACACACCTTCACTCATTCACCCATACAATCATTCATACATACAATCACTAATCTTTACAACACTATCATATGCACTCATACACCTATACAGACACTCACAGTCTGCCACTCATCCATGGAGTTACTCACACACCTAGTCAGTCCTGTAAAGAATCAATGACACTTCCATTTTCTTGTCTATACAGTTAAACATAGAGCACCTTACATTTTCAAACATATACTAACACATACTTACCTTCTTATACAATCATTGATACAAGTACAGATTGATCTGCACAGAGTCACACACCTCCCAGCTAGCCACACACACACTCAGTCTCCCATACAAATACTTGGGCAATCAATCAATAACCCATATAGTTACTCATATAGCTACTGATCAACACATGCAGCAGTTTACAGAACAACAGACATAATGATGCACAAATTAAGACAGTTTAGTCACTAACCCATGCAGTCAGTGAGACACATTTAATCACTCACTCATACAGTCAGTCATGCACCTACTAAATCCTTCGTCCAGACACTTACACATCCACTCATTCTTCAATATGTAAGACATATTTAAACTTTATAGAAACAAAAAATCACTGGATGTTGTTATCAGTGATGTCATCAGTGATGTCATTTGAGATGTCATCAGTGATGTCATCAGTGATGTCACTGACCATGTCATGAATGATGTAATATGTGACATCATCAGCAGTGGATTGCGGGTGCACGATATATAGTTAGTGCAACTAACTATATATGGAATTTCAATGGTTTTGTGTGAGTAAAATAAGGTTTTCTAAATGCTAATTCCTAACTATATATGGTCTATAACCTGTGGTTTTTTCAGTGAATATATATATATATATATATATATATATATATATATATATATATATATATATATATTTACATATATATATATATATATACACACACCTACCTACAAGGTATAACCTACAGCAATACATAAATATACAGTGAAAAGAGAAGCCATCTGCACGATTCACAAGTATATATTATCTATATCTTGCATTATTGTATAAAGCAGAGCTATATTTATATGTGTATAAACACAGATACACATAAACTTGGGTATATATATATATTACATATACACACACACACATATATATACCAATATACAAGAATAGACATAATAGAGCTGACAAAACAACACAATACCTATACAACAGAAAATTCAGGGAGGACACTAAATAAACAACATGGTTCACTTAGCATCAAGGTAATGGTAGCTGACCAAAAATACCCTAAGAGGCTGCTACTACCATAATTCTGAAATCAAACAGGACAATGAATCCTTGCCAACAGCAGACATTTAAGATCACACTTGGCCCAGTAGGTCAAGACAAAGAGCAACCCAATCTCTGGAAATCTCAAAAAGAGGTATCCAATAGGTAACTTAACCGCAAGATATATCAGACAGAACAGAAAAGTAAAGTGACTGTAAAACAGAAAAGGTTATATGAATATATAGGGTCCATAAGATCCCAAAAAGCAACAGACTATGAGCTTAAAAAATTGAACCTAAAAGAACTACAAGCCAACAAAACAGACCACTACCGATCACAGAAAACAAATGTCCCAAAGAGGTAGATGACATCAAACCTCCAGACAGGATAAGCATAACTACACTCACAACCCCAGCCTATCGAAGTATATGGGGATGAAAACTCAGAAAGTTCTTAAAGAAGAGAAAGAACTATAGGAGTGGATATTTGCTTAAGAGAACCCCCGACCCCCTACAAAGTACAGTACATGGGTGTAATAACTAACCCCTGCGGGGGTAAAATATCCCAGATAACTTGGTAAGCAGTGTTCACAGAAAAGCCATTAGGAACATAAGTAGGCAACAATAAAAACCCCAAAAAATGAAGGTAACCATTGCTTATATAAGTATTCGAAAGAATACAATATAGAGACCTTGACCCTACCATATGTAAAAGCGGTGTATATATCGAGGGAACAATATGCACAGGCAAGGCACGCACAACATGGCAGAGCTGGTATAACCACCATCAAGAAGAGTAACAGAACTTAAAGGTAAACCAGCCAGTACACCATATGAATTCAATGAAAAGTGCACCCGGCCAAAAAATAGTTAAAAGGACTGACTGAAGGACAGATCAAAACAGTATGTCCCAGTGGGAACCTCGGACAGGTCAGAAACATAAACCGCCGACAAGGGCCCAAACGCCACCGAAGTGGAAACTCAGAGTAGCCGAAAAGTACAAGCTTGCTTTCTGAATAGAAGCTCCCAACTGCATGAACACAATTTCCCTATAAGAAATACTGAAAAGGAACAGGTGATGTATATAAACTTCTTAACTGGAATAAAATACCATAAGTAAACAACCTCTTGAGCATGAAGCCCATTATCAGAGTAAACCTATTTGATGAAAGCCTATTCAATAGGTACAAAAAAGGGATATAAATGTATTGAAAGAATAATACCTGCTAACCGCAAGAACACCACACTGTGAGTCACCAACAGACGCGATCTACACAACTATGACACTACCATATCATGGCCTGCAGTGTCAGAAAGAAAAGATCAACATCCATACAAGCCTTGTATAAGGAAAAAACCCAAAAGTCAGAAAATTAGAAAGAGTGAAATTAGGACTCTTTGTCATGCCAACTATCGAGCAAACGTACCAAAGCAGAGTCGGCCTGGGCACCATAAGATTGGTTCAATAAAAGGGCATATCCACCAAAGCATCTTGGACATCCTGTGAAAAGCCAAAGGTACGTAATCAGGCGCGCCGACTTAGCACCACAGAGGATGCCATGGCCCGACCCACTGAATTAGTGGAATTCATTCCACATCTAATGATCAGCTCAGCTGCCAGCTAATCATCCTGAATTAATTGGTCAAGATTGGATCAGAGGTCATCTGGAAGTGATGTCACCATAGATTGTAATGCATCCCACAATGAATGAGTAAAATGCCCTAGAACACACGACGTGTTTATGGACTGTAAAGCAGAACTAGTAGAAGAGAAAATATGCTTGCCCCATGTATCTTGTATCCTAGAATCTCTGTCCGATGGAACATTAGGGAGAGAATCCATATTCTTTGAGGCTGAAGCAGCTTGTACCATCAAACTACGAGAAGTAGGATGCCTGAGGAGACAAGCCGGATCTCCAGGAGCACAAGGCTTAAAGTTTGAAGACATGAAGAAAAAAGGCTCACTTTTCCAACCAACATAAACTGTTGAAGTAGGCTGGAAAACGGCTTGAGGAACTGCTTTTCTGGATCCAAGCTGTAAAGCAGAAAAGAATAAACTGACTTCCTTCTGCATGCCGGAAGGGACTTATAGGAATCCGCTGACGTCACAACCAGAGTCAACGTCAATACGGAGTCGTAGGACGACGCCCCGACGTGCAGAGGTACTGCTGAAAAAATGTATGTAAATGTAAATGTAGTGTATTTTGTAAAGCGCACAGCTGCCCCAACGGGGCGTCCCGGCGCTGTATAACGCTGTGGAACCCTTCCTGGCTCTCCCTGTGAGATGCCTCTCCTGGGCACCCCCAAGGTGAAGCCAGGCATCCCAGTGTTGTAGGGGCCGTTGTGGAGATTAAGTAAGCTATTGCCCAGAGTTGCAGCGTGGTACCCATGATTAGAGTAGGCGACGATGGGAGAATTATTGCGTCTGCGGACATTGAGCCCAAGACCCTGCCGCGTTGGGACTTGAACTCTGGTCCCGGCCCGATCTCTGCTTCAGAGTCTGCCGCTCTAACCAGTGAACAACATGTATGGAAGGGGTAGCACACCATATTTATACAACAAAATTAAGTTGTATAAATAATGGTGTGCTACCCCTTCCATACATGTTGTTCACGAAATTTAAGCCCCTGGGGTAAGCACCCGAAAACGATTGCGAGTATTAATGAGACCTTTCGTAAACAGACACGGCACCACCCCCAAGCCAGGCGGAACATCGTCAATCCATGAAGCATGTTTTAATTTAGAAAAGAACACTGAAAAGTACTTCACGAACATTGTAATAGTGCACAAGTGTAAAAAAAAACGGCAGCGCTGTCTCGCAAACATAATTTATTCGCTTAGCATTTAAGCAGATTCAATTTTTTCAGTATGCAAAAGATAGTGGTGCATTGTGGGAGTATGAGTAGCTCAAAGATTTATGGGCGAGGCTCAGTAGGCTACAGGTGATCACGGGTTGCATTAAGTGGGGAATTCACGGAGGGAGGAGTGGAAGTCATGTTTAAAAATCGAGTGGTTGCAAGAGAGATTACCTTGCTCTAAGCGGGAGGGAGCACGTTATCTTGTTGTCAGCAGGTGAGCTGGTGAATGTTTTAAGAGTGTTTTGAATTGGGAACTAGAGTGTTTTGAATTGGGAACTAGAGGCAAATGTAGATTCACGGCGGGAGTGTGGAGTAGATAGACAATAAGAGTTGGTTTTGCAAACACAGGGCGGGTAATCCACGGAAGCAGTAATGTGTTAATGTATGCTATCATAAATGAGAATTTCCATGTGTAATTTTAGCCTGTAGTTTCTTTTGAGAGTTATTCTGACTATGTTCATTTTGACAAAAATAATGATGCATAGAATCGTTTGGCTTACCACTGGTGGATGGAATCTTAATAGGTGCTTTTTGTACTTTCAGTTACCCCTGAAGGAAGGCCCCGGAGGCCTGAAATACATTGGGTCATAAATAAAAACTGCTTTGAAATGGATTTTGGCTTCAGTACCTGTTTTTGTCAAGAGGTTCGGATGGCCTAACATTAACATGAGAAATATTGGAAAATTGCGTTTCCTGGTTTGAGGATGGAAAGAGTGACGAATGTGGAAAAGACTAACGAACATAATCCATAGTAAAATTTGAGAAACAGTATAAAAGTTTGACAAATGGATGCAGATGCAATCTAACAATGCTGTGCCACGGGTTGGAACTGTAAGGTGTTCCATTATGTTGTTGCGCTAACCAGTGAGCCACACTTTTCCACATGTATAGATCCAGACGCCAAGTTAAGGAATTTGCGGCTAGATGTCTCTATCATATAATAATCCACATGGGAGGACTGCAAATTAGTAGTGTGTGGAAGCTACCATGAAATGCTGGAACCTACTGTGTGATTGTGGGACTGGTAGATGGAAATAAGCATCATGAAATTTGAGAGACACTATTCAGCTTAAGAATTCCAGCGCCAACACCTGTGCAAGAGACAGCATTCTGTATTTCTCCTTGTGTAGGAAGGAATTCAAGACATTGAAGTCCAGGATCGAATGCAGACTGACAACCCCTTTGAATACAAGGAAGTATCAGGAGTAAGACGCCTGCCCGATCTCCTACTATGGGACCAACTCCCCCACCACCCTTCCGTTTTGCAGTAGGAACCATCACCTCTTGCAGGAGAATGCAGATGTGTTCATCTGACTGGGAGAGAAAAACTGTGAAAATGGGTGGAGGGGATTGTTGGATGGCAAAGGGAAATGCTATTCCTATGATCTTCAGTACCCAGTTAATCAGGCTGGCCTGCCAGGCCTCCAGACAGTGTGAAATTTGAAGTACTGTAGTGTAGTTCCTATATTCCCAATAGGCTCTGCGCATTGGAATAATATATCCTATAGATGTGACGTAGGACATATGTCGACTAGGTCTCTATCGAAAATGTATTAGACTTAATTGTGAGTGCCAGCTAGCTCAGAGGTCACTAGAAACTTTCTCGAAGTTCACAAGAAGGGATTTAGTTTCTGACAACCGGATAAACATGACAACTTTGTTTCCCCAAGATAAAACTGATCTTCAGAGTCGTGGAAACAATAGATAGATATTTCACTCAGTCAATCGTGCATGCTTCGTTTCACCAGAGGTGAAGAGAAATAGATAGACGGGCGTTTTCAATAAAAGGATTTATTGAACTGTCTTCTTTCTCAAGCATAAGAAATGAACTGCTACAATCGTAAAATCGGTTGCAAAATATAATGCATACAGTAAAAAGAGTAGAATAAAGTAATTCTGTAAGTGTATTGCATGGTTCCTAGACCATATATAAATACATACATAAATAACAGAGGCTAAAAGTACTCAACTGGTGCTTCTAAAATACGCCTACCCGGATGTACCTAACCTAAGCTTAGTACGGGGGAAGAAGTAAGTGAGGTGTAGCATAAATGTAGTATTCTGTTTTTTTTTGTTTCTTTTTATTGAAAAATATATAACAAGCAAGGCAAAGAAATATATTCCACAAAGTACCAATTCAAACGGGGAAGGAAAGACAATATAACAACATCAGCCATCGTTGTATGAGAGGGAAGGGGGTTGAGGGACAGAGTAGAATCAATGCACAGCACGGGTGACCTCCCGCTCCAGGTCAAGCTCCAAGTCTGCAATCTCCGTCTCGATCATAACCACCTCCTCATCCCTCCGTTTCTTGACACCCGCTATTAACTACAGGGCCTGACCCCTAAGGACGGTCTTGAAAGCCTCCCAAAACGATACTGCAGACGAAACGGAGCCCTCGTTTTCCGAAAAATACAGGTCAAGCGATTTTACCAGGGCATCACGAGTTTTGGGATTTCGAAGATACAAAGGGTTAATCGGAGCAATCCGTCCCTCGGTACCAGAATCCAACTCCACCCGAAGCCACAACGGAGAGTGATCAGAAATTCCCCGAGCCAAATGCTTAACCTCAATGATAGAAAGGGCCTGATCAGCCGGTACCAAGATATAATCAATCCTAGAGAGGCAATAGAGTATTCAGAATGTGGGGTCAGGGGGAAGGTGGGACATCAGTATTTTCTATTATGGGAGGTGCACATATATCGCCACGATAACTATTCCAAGGTCCCCACACTCTACACCACTTTTGGGGCCGACCCCGGGCCAAATACACAGTTGTTTCCCTAAACATGCACCAGTCCATGTTCTCCTTCCATGCTTCCACCGTAGGTGGCCAATGAGATCCCCACAATTGAGCAATGTCTCGTTTGGCAATCATGGCCCCCAGGGTCACCCACTGTGTCTGAGCTACATTATAATCCGTGGGTTCCCAGACATTCAACAAACATCGTCTAGCTTCCGGTAGGAGGGCAACCCCTGTAACCTCCCTCATTACATCATGCACCACGCTCCAGAAGGCAGCAACCTCATGACATTCCCAAATAATATGGAGAAATGTCCCTATCTGCCCACATCCTCTCTTACACAGACCCTCCTCAGAAAAACCCATGTGAACCAAACGGGGGCCCGTGACGTATACTCTATGAAGAATCTTAAGTTGAACTAGTCGGAGACGAGCTGGAATCGCGACCTCCCTGGGAGAGGAGATCGCCGACTGCCAGTCCTTGTCATCCAGCTCAAGGCCGTCACGGGTCCACAAGCCCCGAAGGTGCAAAAGGAGGTCCGACCTATCGTTTATTAATTTTTTATAGACTAGGGAGATAGTACTGTCAGGTACATAACCGTCCAACAATCTATCTTCGAGCGGGGATGACTCCGGAATTACCTCCCCCACCGGGAAAACCGACCTCAAAGCATGGCGAACTTGAACATAACGGAAGTACTCTGAATCACTGAGCTCAAACTCCTTTTGTAACACCTCAAACGACTTTACCTGACCCTTGACCCAGAGGTCTCCCACCTTACTAATACCAATGAGGTCCCATTTATCGAACCCCTTGGTCTTCCACAGTTTACCAAGTTTATCGGAACCAAAAAGTGGGATTGCCCGAGTCAAGCGGTTCTTCCATCCCATCGAACTAGTTGCGTCCTTCCACAGATGTACCAAGATCTTGGTAGGTCCCGACAAATCCTTAAGCACCGTTTTGGAGTACAGCGCCCTATAGCAGTTACCCCCAGGCAACACCATCTATCCATAGCAAAGGTGGGATTCGATTCGGGACCATACATACTATGATTAATGGCTCCCAATTGAGACGCCCAATAATAACGTTTTATATCAGGTAGAGCGATACCCCCATCGTACCACGGGGAGCGTCAGTTTAGCAAAGGCAATACGGGGTCTGACATCCCATATCAGTTTCCTTTGAAGATCCTCGACCGCACGAAAATAGCTAGCCGGGACTATATCAAGAGTGTTTTGGCGAGCATAGAGAAAATGAGGCAAAGACATCATTTTAAAGAGGGCCGCACGACAAAGCGGCGAAAGCGGAAGTTTACGCCAACCCGCGACGTCCGGCTTCAATCTAGCTAAGGGTGGGAGGAGATTCTGTTTATACCGAATCGCGGGATCCAGTGAAATATAGATACCGAGATATTTTAACCCGGTTTGCGCAATCTGGATGGGACAATTATGTGGAAGAAGAGGGGCATCACCTGAAAGGACATATAGGTAGGATTTTGTCCAGTTAATAATTAGGCCGGAATTCCTACCAAACGAGTTCAAAACATCGCACGGAACTATCAGTGACTTCCGGGGCGAGGTTAAGTACAGTAAAATATCATCTGCATAAAGCGAGATGCGATCTTCAAACTCAGGGGACCAACGGATAACCTTCATCGAAGGTTCCCACCGGATCCAGGCGGCAAGAGGTTCGAGAGCTAGCGCGAACAGAAGCGCCGACAAAGGACAACCCTGACGCGTTCCCCTCCCAAGACCAAATGGAGCAGAGACTCGGCCATTCACTACAATTTGCGCGAAGGGGACCTCATAGAGCAGCCTCACCCAGCCAATAAAACCTGGTCCAAACCTGAACTTAGCTAACGCAGCCCATAGATACGGCCATTCAACGGTGTTGAAGGCCATCGTGGCATCCAACGACGCCAAGACGGCCGGCTCACTCAACGTCGCGGCTCTCACAAGAACACCATGCAGACGCCTAAGATTCAGAGTGGTGTTTCTATGCGGGATAAAACCGTCTTGATCCGGATGTATCAAAACGCTGATAACCGTGATCAATCGATTAGCTAGCACTTTCGCGAGAATCTTAGGCTTGGCATTCAAAAGAGATATGGGTCGATACGAAGCACATCTATCTCTCGGCTTCCCTTCCTTGTGAATCACCACAATGGTCGCTAAACGCTGATCCAGGGGGAGAAGTACACCTTCCAGAGACTCCAAAAACATATCCCGTAGATAGGGAGCTATCTTGTCCGGCCGCAACTTGTAAAGTTATATAGGCAGACCATTGGGACCCATTGCTTTCCCCGAACGCAGGGAACGAATCGCAAGAGCCACCTCATCAGCTGTTATTATGGCGTCCATTTGCTCCCTATCAACATCAGAGAGACGTGGTAAAGCAATATCACGTAACAGTAGATGCGAGTCCTCTTACGGTCTGTCCGAAACAGAGGAGTATACTGTTCGGAAGTGATCCGCGAAACACTGAACGATCTCTTTGGGGTCTGAAACCCGCGCACCACCAACTGTCTCGATCACAGGCACCACCCGACTCGCTCTATCCTCCTTATCCAGCCACACAATCAATTTGCCAGCTTTATCTCAAACATCATACAGACGTACCTGCTGTTCCCTACTCATGGCCTTAGCTGCGTCAGTAACCAAAGCCCTGTACTCAAGTTGTTTTAGACGCAGGACATGCATCTTAGCACGGGTGACCTCCCGCTCCAGGTCAAGCTCCAAGTCTGCAATCTCCGTCTCGATCATAACCACCTCCTCATCCCTCCGTTTCTTGACACCCGCTATTAACTACAGGGCCTGACCCCTAAGGACGGTCTTGAAAGCCTCCCAAAACGATACTGCAGACGAAACGGAGCCCTCGTTTTCCGAAAAATACAGGTCAAGCGATTTTACCAGGGCATCACGAGTTTTGGGATTTCGAAGATACCAAGGGTTAATCGGAGCAATCCGTCCCTCGGTACCAGAATCCAACTCCACCCGAAGCCACAACGGAGAGTGATCAGAAATTCCCCGAGCCAAATGCTTAACCTCAATGATAGAAAGGGCCTGATCAGCCGGTACCAAGATATAATCAATCCTAGAGAGGCTACCGTGGGCGCCAGAATGGAACGTATATTGTCGCTGAGTAGGATGTAACAATCTCCAGCAATCTACCAGACCCAAAGTGTCGAGGAAATCGTGGAGCCAATTCTGTGCTCCCCATAGATCCCTAGGTGGGTGTCGATCAATCATACCGGAAACCACCGCATTAAAATCACCACCTAAAAACAGTGACCCCTCAGGGAGAGGGAGGATAACTCGCCCCAAATCCGCAAAAGTAGCCGACTGCAGGCCAGGGGGGACATATACAGAGATCAAGGAAAGATTCCGACCCTCCCATCTACCCGTAAGAGCGACATAGCGCCCTCTATCATCAAGAACCATGTTGTCAATCTCCAGCTGAAGAGAATTCTTAATAAGGATACCAACCCCTCTGGAACCAGAGGAAAACCCAGCATGTGCGACCAAACGATACCCCCTCCTATTCATTGCATGACAAGTATTACCAATCAAGTGCGTCTCCTGAAGAAGGACCACGTCAGGAGCAAAACGCTTTAACAGTTGCAGCACCACCCCAAGTTTTATCCTATCCCCCAGGCCATTCACATTCCAACTCATTAGTTTCAGCCCTCTACCCCCCCATCCGGAAAAAGAAAGAGGATCCAGCCCCAGGAAGAACACAGCACTTCGATCAAGCGATCTAAGAACACATTGCCTTGCAAAAAAACAAACACACACCCCAACAAAACCCCCATCCCCCCCACCAACATCCCGTTACAAAATCCCCCAGCCTGCACCCCTGCGTAAGACTAGAAAACCACCCAAACTTGCAGTGTGCCTGTCGCCCCCACATCTAACTAAGCTACAAAAAGAAACTCAGAGGAGGAATAAGACCCCTCGATTGCCCCGCAACCCCCCAAATGTACATCGAATCACATGTCAGGATTATCGAACCACAGTTCGGGGCCTGCAAGAGACTCCAGAAGCCAAGTAGCCGGCGCCTACTCCTGTTCCGTAGGTCCGCCTTCCGCACCGCCAGACTGCTCCTCCGATGGATGTTGGATCGGCAGAGCGTCCAGCCAGTCGGCTACCACCTCCGGTCGATCGAAAAAATAAGTCCGCTCCGCATGTTCGATCCTCAACTTGGCTGGGAAAAGCATGGCGTTTTTAAGGCCCATATCACGCAGTCGTCTCTTCACTCCCTGGAACCCAAGTCTTTGTTTCTGGACCGATTGAGTGAAGGCCGGGTAGAAGCTGATCGTAGTGTTTTCAAACTTTGTAGGTCCACCCATCTGTGAGGCCTGCAGGATAGCGTCTCTATCACGAAAATTGAAAATTCTCGCAATTATATGCCACGGTGGGGCGCCCAACCTCGGTTTAACGCCCAGTACTCTGTGAGCCCGTTCGACCATAAAGAACTTACTCAGTCCCTTAGGTGCAAGGTGGTTGACAATAAGATTCTCGACAAAGAGGTCAGCAGCAGGATCCTCCGCCTTCTCCGGGACTCCTATAATACGAACATTGTTCCGCCTAGCCCTTCCTTCATAATCCTCCAGACGTCGTGTAAGGAGGTCACTGGTAGTCCTCAGGTGACGGACCTCCGTCTGTAGGTCAACAACATCACCCGTCAGACCGGAAGTCTTAAGGTCCAAAGACTTGACTTTCTCATTAGTTTTCGCCAGGTCTGTACGGATCAGGTTGACACCAATCGCCACAGTATCTCGCTTATGAGCGAGAGTCTCCATTTGTTGCCCCAGTGAGGATTTATTCCCGTCAATAGCAGCCATAACATCCTGCAAGGTCAGCTCAATCGCCGAAGTCGGTGGTTCTTTCATGTCCTCCTGCGACCTACCCGATCCACCGGGAAATCCTTTAGCCTGGGCATATCGCTCCATGATGTTAGTCTGGGTATAGCCACCCCGCCGAGTGGGCTTACTTTTCTGCTTTTCACTCTCCGGTTTCCTCGCCATTGCGGGAGATAGGTCGACTTGGATCGATGAGTCGAAGCGGGAAGATGGCGGCCCCTGGTCCCAAGGGCGGCGGCAGCCTCAGCTAGAAAGTACAGGCCGAACGTCCTCCAGATCCGGCAAGTCAATGAAAAATTACATTAGTGGGTGACACAGGGCGGCAGTCTTCAGGCTCAAGGGGTGGGCACGTTCACAGTCACAGGTCTATCTGGAGGCAAAACCGAAAGTGAAAGCAACCGGAAGGGTCGTCCCAATCCCCACAGGCCGATGTTGTTTAACTACAGCTCGGGCACCATGCCAACTCCACATCCGGGCGTCACGGAGACGTAGGCTGCAATCTTCTAGGCACCATAACACCGGCTCCCATGGTTCGATTCAAAATTTAAATGCAGGTTTCGCCTCAGTCGCGGTTCGCCTTCACAAAGACGTCGATGAGGGACAGGATGGACGACAGGATAGGCGCGGGAGGTTACGAGGGTCTCTGGAGCCCTAAGCTCACGCGGCCATCTTGGTTGCGCACGAAGCTCCTCCCCCAAATGTAGTATTCTTTGCCAAGAATCTGTCCAAGATTTCTCTTAGGGTCTAATCAGCTCCGTATCTTGATTTGGAATGAAGAATGTCAGGCTCAGGACTCGATTTCCCAACAACCCGCAAGGGTAGCTTGGAAACACTGGAGCTGGATTTCTCGGCAGGAGAAAAGACAGCGTCTCTCTCAGTGCATCCGCTGGAGGGTAGGCTTCCTTCGGCACTTGCAGTAGCAGGGCGCATCGGGCAAGTAGACAGTCGAACGGCTCCAAACCACTGTGTGTTTGCTATGGCAAGTGTGGGCATATTTAAACCTTGAAGGTGCCGAGTTTGACGTAAAGGTAGACATAATAACGTCATCAAAGAGTCTCAGTTCTTTGAAAACTCTATGAGTTCTTGGACAAGTCAGTATTCGAGCAAGGGGAAGTCCCTAGCTGCTGAAGCCGAGTTTTCCAAGAAATCGTTGTAGAGTTTCGGAACTAGTGGAAGTAGCCCCGCCGTATTTGGTCTGCATGAGCTATGTCTAAATATGGTTATGATTCTTATGCCTATATAGGGATATGGTGATTTATACCTATATAAGGGCATGAATCGGGGAAAATTACAATAGGGTCCTAAAATGTTATCCAACACCCACTCCACGTGATCATGTTCAACTAAGTTCAAGCACTAAAATATATAATCTAGAGCAGGGTCTCCAAACCGGTCCTGGAGGGCCGGATCCATGCCATATTTTTTGGATATCCCCATTGAGATACATGTAGTTATTTTAAAAATCTGGCATGGATCCGGCCCTCCAGGACCGGTTTGGAGACCCCTGATCTAGAGCATGTGTTTACAATCCCACCCAAAGATACATATATAATGCATTTGAAATGGTTGCACACGAAAAATGAGCATTTGTACAGTACGTATTAAAAACCAATGATATCATTGTAAGCATATGATATGATATGATATTAGTAATGCTAACCGTTTGAATCACAAAATTACATTAATGAAATGGCTCTTAGTTACAGAAAAAAACGTTGAGACCATCCCATAGCAGAATATACTAACTGTTTTGGTTTTGGTATGCGTTTTAGGTTAATATCGTTCCTAGGAAGTATTCAAAGAATTCTTGTTCTCAAAGAATAGTTCTACTTTAAGCAGATTGCATTGTGCCAAAGTTCACTGTGTTTTGAAAAAAAGTCAAACCAAATCGTAGAAAAATACAGTTCCAAAGTTAGAAGCTTTTGTTTTGAAAAAGGTGAAGGTCGAATTTCAGAGTGTGAAAGAACACTGTGTGCTAACTTCAAAAGTTATTCTCTGTGTCAGGAGAAAACATTAAGTCGTCAAGGCTGGCAAAGAAATTGTCTACCACAGTAGATGAAAGTTGAACCACTTCATTAAGAAGGTCAATTGTGGCTAGATGTGAAACATTGCCGTCAGCGTCAGTCGCATTAGCAATGTTCGCAGCAGATGGTACCTGTGTGCCTGTTGGTCCGCGTATCTCACCTTCAGCTGGAATTGCCGGTGAGATCTCAATGAATGCCATCATCAGGATTGGTAGCAGTTGGGGGCAACACAATACATGAGCCGTTACCGTACCCAGTAAAGTGTCAACATCCGTTGGCATTGCTGATGGAAGTGCTAGACAGATATCTAACACGCATTCCTCTCCACAAAGCAGGCATCGTAAGATGAAATCTTGCCAGATTTGTCTGAATGACGGGAACCATGTGGTATTCAGATCTCGTGCCATGCCAAGGATCTGTGTTATTCTTTCACGATACGTCATTGCCAGAAGAGCATTCTCCATGATAATTTGGGTATCGCTGGTGCCATAATGGAGCACGAGGAATAAAAATAGGATCCCTGCTACGAGTCCCAAGATGAGTGGCAGGCCGCCGAACACAGAGTGCACGAAGTTAGGAAAATGCCCAGGACTGCTTCAAATGGTGCTAACAGTCCCGTAAAAATCGTCTTAAATATATGTACAATACCGCTGGTATCAGACATGTTTAAGATACGACCTAACATTTCTGCGAAATGTGTTGGGCAGTTTGTTGATAATAATGCATGTATCTCTGCAGAGGACCTTGCAACTTGCAGATCATACGTCTCTCTGGACGAGGTCAGTGGCACCATTTTTTGTAAAAGAATGGCTTTCATTCTGCTTAAAGTATCAATTCGTATAGAAGAGATGTTCAGTGAAGGCCATAGTGGCGACTCCCCGTCTGTCTTAGTTGTTGGAAACAATACTTGCATGCAATAAGTGACCCTGGCTGACACACTAACCAGATAGACTGTCCCTGGCATCATTCCACAACAGCTGTGATCATTCAGCAGTATGTAGCTTCCATTGGAAAGCTGCCTAAAAATTGGATCTATCACTGCTCCGGGGAACCCTGCAGGTGGCATGATAAGTTGTTTGAAGAACCCTACATGCTCCATGTTAATTAATGCCATGATGTGTATGGTTAATCCCAGGTCGACTTTATGTATTCCTTACCCAACCTTTCATACAGGCCTGCTGGTCAGTGCTTAATTTGTGCCGGTGCTTTCCGGTGCTAAGCACCAGCACTTATTTCTTAGGGCCGGGTCTAAAGGTTAAAGTGCACTTGATAATGGCTTATGCTTTGTACTGCAAAATAAGGGTCACCTTCCCGCACACGGACCTCCAAAAACAGCTGGTGAACGAGGTGACGTGACGTCCTTGCTAAAGCTCAGCATAAGTAAATCATAGCAGCGTTAATACCCTACGTCCGCTACCAATCAAATGCTGCATTGCATTCATGATATACAATAAATTATTAGCCCAGGCGCCGTCGTCCTCCTTGATGTTGAATCGGAAGTATTTCCTCCTGAGTCAGTCGGACTGACCAATGCAGATTAAGGTCCCGACTTTTAACCCGCCCCAGCAGACTGTGCAGCTGCAACAATTCAACGAAGCAAGCAACGTGTTGCGGAGCACCAGGCCTATCATTTGAAAAAACAAAATGCAGTAAGTAATTGGTCATTATTTCATGTTTGTTTGGTAACATGTGTTACCGTCTAATGGTTGAGGTATGTCACATGTGTTGGGAAAAGTGTCCGATCATATGTCAGGGTTTATTTGCAAAATGCCACTGCGGATGACAAACTGCTGCCCTACAATCTCGTGTGATAATAAATAATTTGTCTATATTGCTTAGCACATTAATTCAACTAGAATTTAGAAACGGAAGTCTTATTTGTCCTGAAAAGAAAACAACTCGGTTTTCAGTAGCGCAGTGAAAGTTCATGACAGAAGCTATGCCGACAGTGCTGAGGCCAGTTTCACGGAGATCTAACATAAATAGTCTGACGTAGAAAAAGAAAAGAAAACTGAACGAACCACAGCAGTCTTCACAGGGGTAAAAACCGACTTGAACAGAAATGTTTCTTAAACTTTTATTACCAGAGGAAAGAACAAATACACAGTCTTTCAAGACATATGAGGAACAAATATATTTAAAGAAATTTTTTTCAAAGAAGGCAGCTGCGTATTTACCTAACACCAATGTCACTATTAAATCTTGCACTATTTCAAAAATAAATTTTGACCAACAGCATTATTCCTTTTTTGGTACATAAACTGTGATCTACATAATGCTCAGATGTAATTCATACATCTGCTTCTTTAGGCTTACACTTAATTTAGGATAGATGACACCTAGTTCGAAATTGGACAAAACATCTGAGAGCACTACAGGGACAGGATGACTGTTGTGTGAAATGGAAAAGTGTGGGTATTTACTTTTTCAGAGTACCTTCATGCTGCTGAGTAGTGCTGGTACTCTCCCATTAAACGTATTAGACTTCTGCTGAGAAGTGCAGGTACTCGGTCCCTGAAAGTACCAGCCCATTTAAAGTACTGATTATTATTACAGTAGCTTTAGAGGAATACACACACATTTGTCCATGTGCATTGTGCACAGTTACAGTTTGTTAACATATATGAAAATGGGGTTCAACTTCACACATAACGTTTTCTTTCTTTCAGGGAAATGCGGATTTTCCAGTAAACAATCCCCTTCTCCTACACTTCACACATTTTGAGATTATTCCCACTGCACTGTGTCCTTGTGAAACCAATTTACTTTTCCCTCAGCAAGAATAAATCAACGTTTAAATGTACCTTTATGAATGCCTACAAACTTGCAAGTTTGTGGGTCTTCACATCGTTTGCAAGGCACTCGTGCAATTGAACATCCACTCTTCAGGCGTCTCCCCCAGATTAGGGGAGCGGATGTGGCATAACAGCCAGTGCTGCCTATTTTGGAACTGAAGAACCAGGTTCTGGTCTGGGGATCGGCTCACCATCCTGTGATTCTGGGCAAATCACTTATTCTCCCTGTGCCTAACATAATGAATGTGTCTCTGTGTAATGTAACGTGTGCTCATGTAAAGTGTTCCAATACCTTTGAGTCGAGGTTGCGCTACATAATAACTGCAAAAACCACAAAAAATAGCAGATTTACTCACAAATCATTTTATAGGTGCTATTAATATTACTAGTCCAATGTTTGAAGAAAAAATTTAGATTTTCTTTCTAGAAGTGATATTATTGAGATAATACTGTGGGATAAGACTGTGTTATTGTTTGTCAGTGTGAGTTTTATGTGCTGCTGACGTTGAGACTTGTTGGTGCTTATTTTGTCCGCAAAGTAATGATGTTGGTCAATTTATAAGCATAGTGAGGAATTTTGGCTATGAGGGCCTTTAGAGAGTACATGACAGCCTCAGCAGTAGCATTGAGAATTGAGTTCAGTGTATGGTCTGACTTTGCCACAGTGACATAAGATTGCCACACTCTGGGCTACTTTGAGTATCACAAGGTTTTATGGTCCTAGGAGGTTCCTTCAGGTCTTTTAAAGCTGAAGGATTAACTGCCTTTAGTGTTCAAGATGCTTGATTCACAATAGGCCAACACTCAAACTTTTGTTTAGCCAGCATGGTGGCTTGTAAAACACTACCAGAACACTTTAGGGGCCCATGTTATTTTTTCTAAATATCAGATGACGGATTACAGAGTTACATATTGACACTAGATTAATCTGTTTCGTGTAGAAAAGAAGACTGGTGACCTGGATGCATATAGGCCCAAAAATCCTCAGGATATGTGTTTAAAATGTATTATTTGTGGATCTTTGGCAAGGTCCAGAAACAGATTGTTTAAAATAGAGTTCTTCAGTTTAATAAGCTGGCTTTTGACAGGGATTCTGTACTAAACGAGAAGAAAGAAAAATCTACATCTTTATGTTGGTTCCTTGAGCTTGTCCAGGCTTTAGATTCTGTGACTAAAAACAACTGTTCATCAAAATATGGAAACGTTTTATTAAAATATGGAAAAGTTGGGTATTGATATGGGTTTGATATCCTTAATTGGGAATTTTTACATTCATACCTCAATAACTGTACACCTGGCCTGGAGAGGGGCTTAAGTTATTCTCAATATTACAAGGAAGGGGGTGGGATAGTGCTGCTCATGGGCTTCTGTTCTATTTTTTCTCTGCATCATTGAATTTTCCTATGGGGAGAATGACATGGTTAAGGGTGTGTCCATGTAAAGTAAAAGTGATGCCCTATTCCATGCAGATTATACAGCCCATGGTCTGCATTATGGATATGGTGCACTGTTCTATTTTGTGCTACCATGCACAATTAAATCTATATGCAGAACAGAACAGATTCAGAAGAGGCACATTTCGACAGTGGGTAACATTGTGAGGTGTGTAAGATGTAGGTAGAGAGGATTTAAAGCTGTACTATATTATTATACATTATTCAGTTGTGATATTGCTTCTGAAAATATCTTTCAGGATTGGTGGGTACCTCAATAGCTGTTCTACACCTGTTGAGGATGTGGGTGGAGACCATAGAGTGAGTGGGTGGGGCCAGTGGAGAAAGTGGGTGGAGTCACGGTAAGTGGGTGTGACTTCCTACAAAAATTTGAGCACCTGCACTTAATATTTTACAAATTAAGCACTGCTGCTGGTATGTGTTTTAAGCAATATTGACACTGGAAAATTATCATTGGTATCATGATGGTGCCATGTATTATCCATTCAACTGATGGTTTCTCAGAAACGGTCAATGGTAATCTCTCCAGTTTTTCTATGCTCAGCACCGTATTGTCTGCTCCTCTCTGTGCCAAAGAGATTTGTTTATCTGTAAGGTTAAATACAGAAAACAATGACGTAGTGTTGATTAGACGCCAAGGCACATAGCCAGAATGAAGGTTTTGTAACGTCCATCCTAACAGCATTATTGAACGTAATTGAGACTGGCCATGTTGTAACATTAACAAGTCCTGTTCCATTATGTCAATGGCAGAGGATACGATGCTGTCCAAGGAATACATTTTGGACGACAGAGTTGTTAACCCATTGTCAAGCACAGAGAGTACTTTCTCTAAATTAATAAGATCAATTTCTCGTATTCGTTCAGCTGTTTCCATTTGTGTGACTTTCCATGCTTCATTGTAAGCAGCGTAAATACCGGCGTATATGAAACGTTTATGACGTGGTTTGCGAGGATCAAGTAAGAATTCTCGTAATGAAGAACCAGGCCTTTAAGGGCCTAGTGGCGCAGGGCACGCCTAAATCTCAGAGTTCACCTGCTTCAGTTATACAGAGACACGGGACACTCCGTTAAGCGAGATAACAGGATTTATTAGCTGCAGCTATGCACAGTGATCCTAGAAGTACACCAATGGTATGTTCTCAGGAGACTGCCCCTTTATTCCGGGGCTCACAGTCTTTTATATTCTTTTACATCGGCATAAGAACACTCCAAATGCGCAAAATTTAAACCAATGGAAAGATATGTTTTTGGGGAAAAACAAGACGTCACATGATTAAATTATCCACCCCCTAGGTCATGTTTTGACTAACTCCACAGGTGATTCAATAATGGCGTCCCTGGGTTAATCAACAGTGGTAGACCTTTTTGTGTATTGTAAAAAGGCCAATTTACAAGGTTGGATAAGGCGGGAAGAAGGACAATGAAAACCAACAGATGGTCTGAGACAAGGATTAGTGTGTCGAGACAAGAATACTGAAGGCCAACAGGCAGTTTGGATAGGGATTAGTGAATCGGACTGATTCCTGGAACCGACTTCACCTCAAGGATAGAGGGGTTATTTGATATGTGGCAGTACGAAGGGCAAGAGTTTTCTGTTCGCCGCGCTGCCTGAGTGAGGGCAACACAAAATGGCGGAAAAACACAAAATGGAGTCGGAACCCAATTTCCTCAGTAAGTCAACGCCATCTTTAAGTAAAGTTAAGTGTTGTTTTATATCTGGGAGTGTGGATTTTTGTAGCCACTCAAGGCACAGTTTTCCTACACTGTAAGTTGTTATTATCCCTGGATGTTGTCTCTGGATATATCTTGGATCTGGCTGAGTTACTGTAAACCCTTGTGTCTTGTTCAGGAATCTATCTTGACAAGTATTCGTGTCTGTGGGCCAGATTAACCATTTTTTCCAATCAGGATTAGTTCTGTTTTGTAGTAAAATATAATTTATGTCTACCTCCTCATCCGAAGTTATATTACTTTCAGACGTGGGCTTTGATATAGACGGTTTGTTTACATCTTTTATCTTAGCCAGGCCAAGACAAGATGTCTGTTGAACAGTTTCATTTAAGAACAATATTTGTTCTAGGATGATGCAGGCTCTGAACAATGCTTCTAAACCTTGTACCTGTCAGTCTTTTGTGCAGTTTTCGTCTCAATGTTGTCTTTCCAAATGTCAAAACCTAATGTGGACAATTGAGCATAAAAGGCCGCAGAATAAATATATTTAGTATTTCTTAACATACTTTTCATGCCTGTATTATTAACATTTTTAAAGTAAAAGCTTTCTGGGTTTGTGACATTAAAACCTGTAAAGTATGGACATTTTCTATAGAATGTTTTAGAGCTACCTTTTGGAGGTGTTGAACAATGTTCCCATTGATTATAAGTTAAAACATTTCTAGGATTTGCAGATTTGTGCAAATAATGATGACCAAAATGATTAAAACAATACATTTCGTCATTATTTGATGAACCCTCTAAGTATTCATGTTTTTCAAATTTTGTTGACTTTTCTAAGTCTGTCATCATGTTATTAACAGTCTCCAAAGTCCCAATCATCAGAAAATGTACTAGGTGAAACAAATTCACTCAAGGAAACCTTAAATTGATTTGGAATCTTTAGCAGCTCAACAGGGCCATTAATGTCATAATCAGTTCTATCCCATGCTATTCCACCAGGTAGAGGAACGGCTGTGATGTTCACTAATGACAAGGTCTCGTTGTTCACGATGGGATGATTTGTGTGGGTTCAGGGGCAAGTTGATGTTCTTACTTGCTGTCTCCATTTTATTATGTTTTCCATCTATCAGCTTTCCCAAACTTAAAACAAGAATGAGCCATAGTAGGAGATAAAATACACCTAATCCAATCCAAAATTCAACCCATGGTGAAACCAGATATGTAAATGCTAGTTGGTAACCAAGTTCCGTTTTGGATAATATTGCTTAGACTTCTTCTTGTTTCGTTTAAGTTCTGTAAAACAGCCAAACGATCTTTGATATCAAAGGGTTTTTGTTCTACCACTGAAGTATGACGATCGAGGTCTTCAACCATCATTCTTATTTATTTATTTATTTATTTATTTCCAAGGTTTTATATAGCGCTACTGGACCCGGGGGTATCAGAGCGCTTTACAAGATAGGTAAACAATTACAATAAAGTAAAACAATGTGCATTAAAACATGAGTTACATAAAATAGGGTAATAGAATGTGCTGGGTGTTTAGGGGCGATGGAGATCAATAGGGGGTGGGGGTGTTGAAGTTCAGAGGGAGAAGGGAGTGAAGAAAAGGGGAGAGGCAGAATGAGAGGCGGGGAAGGGGTTGAGGAGGAGGAGAGAATCAGGGAGCAAGGATTGTAGAGAGTCAGGCATCAGTGAGGTTAGGTTCCCCAATATATGATGTGAAGGAGTATTTTCAGTCTTTTTTTTAAGAGAGGGTAGGAGGGGTTGCATCGAAGATCTTTGGGGAGAGAGTTCCAGATCGTGGGGGCGTTCCCAGAAAAAGCACGAGATTGGTTTTTTTGTGTGCTTGAGTGTGGGAGGGATTAGGACAAGTGAGTTGGTGCTCCTCAGGGACCTGGTGCATCTAGCTTTTTGCAGTTTCTCAGCCAGGTAGGAGGGGGTGCTTAGGTGAAGGACTTTGTGCGTGATACATGCAATCTTGTAGGTGGATCTACCTTCTATTGGGAGCCAATTGAGGTTTTTTAGGACCGGAGAGATGTGGTCGAATTTTTTACAATCGGAGAGAAGTCTGGTGGCAAGGTTGAGGACAGATTTGAGAGGTGCTAGGTGGGCTTTAGGGGTGCCAGCGAGCGTGGCGTTACCATAGTCAATACGGGAAAGGACAAGCGATTGGACAACGGTTTTAAAGTCGTCTGCTGGTATGAAAGGTTTGAGTTTTTTGAGGTGGTGAAGAGTGAAGAGGGCACCCTTGGCGCCATTTTTGATGTGTGGGATGAGATTCATGTTATGGTCAATGCTGATGCTTAGGGATTTGACAGTATTCGAGGGAGAGAGGGGGCAGTTGAGAGCTGTAATATCCTTGATCCAGAGGTGAATGGCGAGGGAGTTGTTTTTAGGAGTGAAAAGGATGATTTCAGTTTTTTGGGGGGTTTAGTTTGAGATGATTAAGATGGAACCAGGCTTGGATTTTAATCAGGGTCTCGTTGAGGTGAAGGATGTCATTGTTATGTTATGTTATGTTATATAGTTGCTTATAACGCGCACTGCTAGTCGAAACTGTCCTGGTGCGAGAGAGGATCGTGGTGTCAGCTAAAGGAAACAGGAACTACAAGGCTTGCCTAAATAAGTGTGTTTTCAGATGTTTTTTAAAGCTTGTGAGGTTTGACGTGTGCCTAAGTACGTCGGGAAGGTTGTTCCACAACTGAGCAGCTCTAATTGTGAGATTTAATCCTGTAGTATAGCTGGGTGTCATCCGCATAGAGGTGGTAGCATATTTTAGCTTGTTTAAGGATGAGGGTGAGAGTTTCCATGAATAGGTTAAATAAGGTAGGGGAGAGGATGGAGCCTTGCGGAACACCAAGTGAGACAGGTTGGGGCTTGGAGAGGCGGTGGCCGAGCTTAATTTGTTGGGATCTATTTTGAAGGAATGAGGATAACCATTTGAGTACGGTGCCCTCGAGACCGAAGCAAACTTCGAGGGTGTTAAAGAAGGGTAGGATAATGGACAGTATCAAAGGCAGCCGAGAGGTCAAGGAGGATTAGTAGAGAGGATTCACCTTTGTCTAAGGAGCGATGGATGTCATCTGTAATATTGAGCATGGCCATTTCAGTACTGCATCCTTTTCTGAAACCAGATTGGAATAGGTCTAGGAGATTGAATGAGTTGATATGGTTATCTAGTTGGGTCAGGACACATTTTTCCAGGGCTTTTGCGAGGAAAGGTAGTTTAGGTTAGAGAAGGGACGTAGGTTGTTAAGGTCGTTAGGGTCAGCGGAGGTGTTTTTGACGATGGGTGAGATTTGTCCTAGCTGAAGGGAAGCGGGAACACAACCTGTGGAAAGAGAGGAATTGATGATGTTGGTCCAGACTGGAGCAATGACATGTTTAAGTTCTTGGACCAGGTGTGCGTGGAGAGGATCTTTAGTGTGAGAGGAGGGTTTTGAGCTTAGAGATGATATTGGTGAATGCAGGTTTGGAAACAGGGGTGAATTCGTTCCAGGAGCCATGTTTTTTAGCCTGGTGGTGCGTGACAGTGGAGACAAGTTGGGGGCAACCATTAGGGGGACTTTGTGGCGGGGAGGAAGAGGATGAACTAGTGTTGTTGATGTTGTGGGGCGGGGAGTTGATTGAGGGGAGGTTGAGGAGGAAGAAGGGTTGGAGGTGAAGGAGAGTTCAATCGTTGACTTTATTAGAGAAGAAGCTGGAGATTTCTTCGCATCGTTCAACCGACGCTAGCATTTTGGGGGGGGCCAGAGGATGTTTGTTTTATAACAATGTTAAATAGTTCTATGGGATGGTTTCTGGCCTGGTCCAGGTGGTACCGGAGATAGGAGGCTTTTTCATTGAAGATGTTTTTTTTGTATAGGGTTCTGGCCTTTCTGAGGAGGGCCAGATTGTCAGAGGAGGGATGGTTCCTCCAGGTCCCTTCTGATTGTCTTAAAGGTCTTTCGTTATTGAGGTCAGAATTGAACCATGATTTGGGTGGAAGGTTTTTTTGTTGTTTGATTTTGATTGGGGCAATTTGGTTCAGGGCTTCAGTAATAGAATTATTATAATGGTCGGTTAGGTCGTTAGTGCTAAGGAAGAGAGGGGCAATGAGTGAGTGAGTTTTAATAGTGGATTCCAATTCGCCCGGCGGAATAAGGTGACGTTTACGAGTAGGTTTCAGAGGTAGATTGCCGATGGGAGTGGGGCGCGTAATGGCGCAATTCAGGGTGAAGAGGATGAGGTGGTGGTCGGACCAGTCAACGGGAAGGATGTTTGAGAGGGAGGCCAGATCCTTGCAGGTCAGAATCGTATCAAGGGTGGCACCTTTGGCGTGTGTTGGGGATTTGCAGAGTTGAGTCAGGTCAGTGATGTCCATGATGCAGTTGAATAAGGAGACTGCGGGGTCGTCATTTTTATTCCAGTGGATGTTGTAATCCCCAAGAAAGAGATTTTAAGAGTGGGAGAGCGATGCTTGGGTAATCAAATCAGACATCTCTTCAGTAAAGGCGATACAATTTCCAGGAGGGTGGTAGATAGTGTGAAACCTAAGGGCGGGGGAGCCAGGAAAGTTGATCTCAGCGCATAGGTACTCGAATGTGGAAGGGTCTTGCACATGGACTGTTGAGAGATTAAGATCTTCTTTAAAGATTAGGGCAAGGCCACCTCCTATTTGTTCACTTCTATCTTTCTTAATGATGGAATATCCAGGTGGGATCAGCAGGTCGAGGATAGGAGTGGAGTGAGGGTTGAGCCAGGTTTCGGTAAGGAATGCTATGGCAATGTTATCATGGAGAATGGTTTCCGCAATCTCAGTCGCATGGCAGGAGGCGGATCGGCAGTTAATCAGCAAGCACGAGAGGGGGGAGGTGCTGGGCATTTGGGAGAGGGGACCGGGGGTGTGGAAAAGTAAATTTTGCCATGTTCTGTGTCCCTACGCGTCCTCCATCATATGTTATCTGTGCATGATTAATATGCATATGTATTCCCCATGTTCGATTAAAGACGCAATTACAGTTGTGTCCACCTCTAGTATGTCAGTTTCCAGTTCTCGTGAATACTACGAATATCAGGCCTATGTAAAGTTACGTTGCCACGTTTCTCAGTGTGCACGTTATTCCATTGTAAAGTCCCCGTTTCTGGGCCTCAAAAGGGCCTGGACACCAGATTCAGCTTCTGACTCCTGAAGCCTCGCTGAGGAGCGATACAGCCCCCACCTGTATCCTCGACCCTTCACTTACTTCCTGCCTCGCAGTGCCCGGCTCAGCCTAGCTCTGCCTCTGAGTCTGCCAAGAGTATGTTATGATTCCAGTTATCAGTTCAGTCCTCCTTCTCTGCATTCCTAAAGCTACTGAATCGCATCAATAGTTTCCATCATTGTCTAGCCTTTACGTCTCCATGTAAGAGAAATACTGTATTAATGGTCATTTAATATTCTTCATCACGCACTACATGTAGAATAAAGCATGCTCCAGTCTTAGAGTCTGTTCGCCTTTACCCCGATAACTTTTGGATTCTATCAACATGTTCTCTAAACATCAGATACTAGATACTGTTTAGGTACATGTCGCCCTGACTCTCCAGACTTCAGTCTCTGCTCCTAGCACAGAGTTCGTAGCCCCCAGCTTCTCCTAGTAACACGTCATTGCCAGTTTGCGTGCACCATTAGGTCAGAGGTCCCGGCTCCTTAGGTAGCCCCCTCCATGTTTCCGCCCCATTCATGACATATTCTGTTACGTTTGCATCACATGTCTATGTATACGCCTCTGTTACACCTACTTTCACCCTTATCTTTCGCGACTGCTATTGACCACACCCACTGCTCCGCCTATCGTATGTATTGTAATGCAACTGTTTTAGTATATATGATCATGTCTTGTTATTTAATGTTACGCCGATTCCGATCCTGCCCCCGGCAGCGCTGCCATCCTATTCCTGTGCAGGTTGTCCCGTTCCTGTCCTTTATGTTGTAATAAACCTGCAAACTCCTACTACCTCGAATCTTGACTCTTATTATTTGAGCTATCTGTTATTCATTTATTTATTCAAAAATAGAGGTATTATTTATTTATTTACCACATAATGGCGCCCGAATAGGGACTTGCCCTTTCCCCACGCGTCGGTGAAGCCACGCCGACCCCCTGACCCTCTGCAGTCGTGACGGAACTCTTCTGCGCACCGGCAGATATTTCTGCTTTAAGTATCCCTCAGGCCCACGGAGGAGACGGAGGAGGCGGTCCAGCATCCAGACGAGACGGTGGAGGAACGCGGCGAGTCCCGACCAGAGCCCAAGCCGAGAGTCCAAGGTCCGAGGTATCCGGAGGCCCACCTGTAACAGAAATCCGAAGTTCGTCCGTCCGGCGTCGAAGCAGTCCAGTCCAGTCTGAGGCCTTCCGTTCTTGCTGCCCGGTGAGTACCATTGCTGGGGAGTATCTAGACAGGGTCAATCTAATTGACTCTGGTCCGTGGGTTGGTGGTACACAGTCCCACAAACGAAGTGTCCACTTCGGTGGATGCGGGTCCTGACGTGTCTCTGTATGAGACCGGTAAGTTTCGTACTGTTTCAGCAGTGCATCTAGTTCCTGTTCTAGTCAGTTCTGTTCTCGAGAAAATTCATGTATTCTGTTTTCCGTATTCCAGGTAGTATTCTGTTCGAACTGTTATTCTGAATGTTCTTCATGTATTTTAATGTCGTGGTATGAGTGCGAAGTGATTCTCGTGTTTATTGTGTATTGTATTGTGTCCAGATTATAGTTCAGTCATGCCACTCTTTTCAAAACTGCGTCAGTTAAAAACCAGAAAAGGTCTGCTAGAAGCAGCAGTTCCTGTCCCGCCTAGGGACAGTCCAGGTCATTTTATGTATCAGAAGCATGGCATAAGCGCCATATTGTATCTAGATTTATGGGTAGAGTATACCAAACAGTTAGAAGAAAAGTATAGATGGCCCGTATCGGGTACATGGGATGCCGAGTGCATCATGAGAGTAGAAGAAGCATTATGGAAAAAGAAAGCCAGACAGTCACAGAAAGATGCCATCGAGTTATGGCGCAAAGAATCTCATAAAAGAACCGAAAAAGAAATCAGAAAGTCAGAATTAAGTAGAGAATCCTTAGAACGAGCCCAAGAAAGGGAATTAATCGAGATAGGTGAACGAGTCAAAACCGAACAGACAGACAGACAGAGGAACGCCCTCATTAAGGGTATGTATCCTCTTCTTGCCGAGGGCTTGCCAAAAGCGACCCCAGAGGCATCCAGTAATTTCCCGCCACCATTAGTTCCGACCAAGCTACGTCACAAACCGACCGCAGCTGATATTTTCATTTCGTCCTATTTGGACGACACAGTCCCAGAATATGCAAACCCCGCTCCGCCAGTCCCTGTAAATCAGGCACTTCCCGCTCCTCCAGACACCGGAGTACCTGTTACGGTACCCCCGGTCCAGCCCGCCATACAAGTCCAGCCTGCATTTCCATTTCCCACTCTGCCAGGACGAAGAGCATCAGTAGACGACTCTAGTTTAGGGGCCGCAGGAGGAGGTCCTCCTCAAACCCCGCCGCCACACAAGCGTTTAACGTTAGCCGAATTACATGCACAAGCGTCACAGCGTACGCCCAGATATCAGTCTGTTGCAGAAATAAGAAAAGCCCTTAACGAATGTGGCTATGATCCAGTCCCAGGCGAGGATAATATGGTTTTATATTCATTACGCGTGAGAAAGGTGACCGAGTATCTAGTCACCCTACCAGATATGAAAGAAGATCTAGACAGAATATATCGTTTCGTCCGTACAGGGAATGATCCAGAAAGTATTAGTGACGTCATGTGCTAAAGAAAAGTTGAAGTCCAGCTCATGCTATTAAAGTTTCTGATTAATTGTCTAATACGAGAACAAGATTATCCGACCAAAGATCGAGCCGAAATGAAAGTCCTGACAAGGTGGAGTGATAATATAGCCGAGGGTAAGCATAAGACTATCGGTAGTATAGAGAGTATGTACAAGAAAATTCGTAAAGAAATAATAAGGTTACACGATCAACGGAAAGCAGCACAAGTAAGCGAGAAAGAAAATGACTCTTCTACAGAAGAGGTAGAGGACGAGAATCCCGACAGAATAGCGTATGTAGGAAAATCTAGGTTCCCAGATCGCCATTTACGTCTAGAACACAAGCCAGTTTTTCACCATTCAGCACCAGAACAAGGTTCTCTAGAACAAGTATTTCAAGCTACCGATCACATTCTGAAATCACGAATCGGTTATAACGAGTTAAGTACTATGCATGAACAAGAACTAATCCGATCAGCAGTCCGATGGATTACTGATTCTACCACTTTTCCAGACGAAATAGTGGCACAAATGTTTCTGAAATTGCCCCCAGCCGAGCAACGACTGGCGGGTATGTATATGATCCAGCACCTCATTACATTGTATGAGGGTCAACATTCTGATCCAGGTCCGTTACACGATGTCCTGAACGAGTTACTCCAGTATAGATGGAAAGGTTTAGGTACTGATTTAATTAGTGTCATTCTAGAACAGCGCCACAAATATAGTATGTTTTTGAACCCGCATTTTGTTCATGTCTCACCCCCAGAAAGTAAACCCTTTTACATAGACAGACAGAATCCGTTACGAGAAGTGCATCCAGTTAAGACAGAGGGTGGTGAAATGCAACGAGTGTTTGTTTACACCCCTATCACAAAGATGGAACTCTTAGAGATGAAAAAGTTAATTCCCTGTCATGATAAAGATCCAGCAGGGTTCCACCGAGAATTAAAAGACATGCTCCGTATGGGAGAATACACGTATCCAGATATTATTAAAATGTTAAAAGTCCTGTTGCCCGCAGGGGTATATGAGAAACTCAAGGAAAAAGAATGGGAGGTGGGAGAGAAAAAGATCGATTGGGCAGTCCTAGAAGCTGAAGACAAGGCACGAGTACCAGGTACCGGTCTTGGAGATAAATGTAAAGAATTACCAGAATTATTAATACAAGTTTTGCCTAGGTTATTGACAACTAGAAAAGAAGACTGGGATGCAATCTCAGCCTGTAAACAGAAACAAGACGAAGATATTAGTGATTATTATTCCAGATTTGAGAAATGTTTTACCATAAACAGTGGCCTCAAGACAAGTAGCGAGTCGTACCCTCATCTTTTTGTTACTAAACTAGTCGAGAATTCAAGTCCACAAATTAAAAATCGAGTTTTGAAAGTCGAAAGTACCTGGCAAGCTAATACCCCGTCCCAGATGTTACAGATGCTTCAATATCACCAGAATAGAATCAGAGAAGAGCAAGAACATGAAAGGAAACGTATGAAAGACACGAAAATGAAAGTACTAGTTGCACAATCTGTTCCTCAAGACAGTCAGAAAAGGGGTCCGAATCAAGCCAGTCATCCTGCAGCTCCCGTTAAAGGAAACTGCAATTACTGTAAACAGCCAGGTCATTTTATAAACGAGTGTGTAGTTCTGAAACACAACATAGCTACCGGTAAGACTAAAGAAAGACCACGTCCGCCTAGACAAGAACAAGTTACACAGACTCCTCAGTCACAGAATGCACCACAGACAGTTACAGCACCGCAACCCATCGCTGCAACACAGCATGTTACACAGCAGATGTATCAGTATGCACAGTCCGAGTATCCAGAGTATCAGCCATATTCATGAAACAGCCTAGAGAGGGAGGTAGGCTTGCCTCTCATCGAGATACCTGTAGATCAAGAAGGTCCCTATGTTCATAGTCAAGTATTAGGGAAAGACAGAAAGTTTTTGATTGATACAGGGGCAAGTAGGACCACCATCAGTCACGCCGAAGTTCCAGGGGCTCCGCTCTCAGGCTCAAGAAATGTTTCCCTTGGATTTTCAGGAAAACCTATTGTAAATGAAATTTCAAAGCCAGTTACTCTAGAAGTAGGTCCATTGTCCCGCACTACTGATCTGTTACTTACTAAGTCATGTCCAGAGAATCTATTAGGTATTAAAACACTGAAAGAGTTAGGTGCAGTTATATGCTGTTCCCCAGAGGGAATACGATTGTTCCTACGTGACTTCAAGGGTCACTATGTATTACGAGATTTTGATCCCAGATTGTCTAATGTTCCACAGCATCTATGGGCGCAAGGTCCAACTGATGTTGGCTTTATGCAAATCACACCCCATCGTGTGACTCTCAAGCCAGGTGTAGTGTTACCACGAATCAGACAGTACAGATTGCCACCTGAGGCTGTAGCAGCCTTATCCAAAATTGACGAGCTCATGGCTCAAGGAGTAGTGGTAGAAACTGACTCCAATGTATGTAATTCTCCGATCATTCCTGTTATGAAACGTACTGATCCAAATGCACCCCCAGTATATCGATTAGTGATTGACCTCCGAGAACTTAATAAATGTATTATTCCCCAGTATCCAGTTGTCCCAGATATCTCTTCCCTGTTGACAGCCATTGATTCCGAAGCCTCATTTTTCACTGTCATAGACCTCAAGAACGCATTTTTCAGTGTCCCCATTCATCCAGACAGCCAGTTTCTTTTCGGATTTTGTTTAAATGGAAGGAGCTATATGTTCACACGAGCTCCTCAAGGTTTCACGGAAAGTCCTAGTATTTACAGTCAAGCACTCAAGAGACAACTAGACAACATTCACATGCCAACTGACACTGCCCTGCTCCAGTATGTCGATGATCTACTGATCACAGCCCGTTCTGACCATGCTTGCGAGCGAGCATCCCTTACAGTCTTGTATTTCCTAGCCGAGATGGGACACAAGGTGTCCCCTTCGAAGCTTCAATTCTGTGTCCAGCAAGTGGTCTACTTAGGACACTTACTGTCCAAGAGGGGTAGGCAGTTGACACCAGACCGTATCCAGTTAATAGCGAGTCTTCCTCAGCCCAAGACCCAGAAGGAGGTACGTGCTTTTATCGGCCTCACTTCTTATTGTAGACAATGGATTCCTCAGTATGCATTTCTAGCCAAGCCACTGATACAGTTAACGACACAGGAGGCAGCCGTATCGACTGTCCTCCCTTGGACATCTGAACATACACTTAGTTTTAATGAGTTAAAGAAAGCCCTATGCCAAGCTCCAGTTCTAGCTACACCGAACTACAGTAAGCCTTTTACACTTTTTGTCACAGAACGTGAAGGTACAGCATTATCTGTTCTCACACAAGATCAAGCAGGACAGTACAAGCCTTGTGCTTATTTTTCGAGCACATTAGATCCAGTAGCCCAGGCTCTGCCTGCGTGCCTCAAGTCAGTTGCAGCCACAGCACTAGCTATCAGACAAAGTGATTCCATAGTATTAGGACACTCCCTGACAGTACAAGTTCCACACTCCGTGGAAGTTCTTTTAAACCGAACACAAACTCAGCACTTGACAATTGCACGTTTAACAGGTTATGAATTGACACTGTTCCAGCCACACATAGAAATCAGACGCTGCAACGTTTTAAATCCTGCTACACTGTTACCATCAGTTACTTTGAATCCTGCCACACACGACTGTGTGGAAGTAGTTAACATCATGACAAAGCCAAGACAAGATCTGACAGATATTCCATTACCAGATCCCGACCTGACACTTTATGTGGATGGTTCATGTATGAGAACAAGTACAGGAGAACTAGTCGCCGCGTATGCAGTGACTACTGACACTGAAGTTATTGAAACACACCGTATTGACACCCTGTCTGCTCAAGCAGCAGAGCTAGTTGCTCTGACACAAGCCTGCATTCACGCCAAAAACCTGAAAGTTAATGTTTACACAGATTCACGTTACGCATTTGGAGTTGTACACGACTTTGGAGTGCTCTGGCAGGAGAGAGGTTTCATGACTTCTCATGGAACCAAGATTCAGCATGGTCTCCTTATTCAAGCTCTGTTAGATGCCATACATTTACCGACATCCATTGCTATCATGAAGTGCAAAGCACATACGAAAGTTACTGACACTATTTCCCAAGGTAATGATCTAGCAGATCGCACAGCCAAGCTTACAGCTCAGACTCCAGACATTCCAGTTAATAAGACACCGACATACACTCCAGATCTGACTACCTGTATGACAGTTAAGGACCCTACTCAAGATGTCATAGATATCCAGTTACACGCTACTCCCGATGAAATCAAGAAATGGTCCGAACAAGGAGGGGTACAGACAGATCAGGGATGGGTAACGAAGGGTAGAGCCACATGGTTTCTCCCCGACTCTATGGTTCAAGTCATTATTAATACCGCACACAGTCCAGCACATTTAGGAGAAAAAGCAATGTTAGACAGTATCCAGAACATTTGGTTCAACAAGCATTTACGAGCTGCAGCCAAGCAGAAAGTCTGTATCTGTATGATATGTTGTCAGTTTAATCCAGGTAAAAGTGTCCCGGTGGAACAAGGTGGATTCCAACCTCCTGACCACCCTTTTGAAGTCCTCCAGATGGATTACATTCAGATGGAGCGATGTCGAGGTTTCAAGTATGTCCTTGTAGTTGTATGCGCTTTGTCCAGGTGGACGGAGGCATATCCAGTCCCAGATTACACAGCCGCGACCACTGCCAAGCAGTTGGTTCGTGAGTTCTTCCCCCGTTACGGACTCCCTAGAGTCGTATATTCTGACAACGGCCAGCCATTCTCATCTGAACTCATGAAACACGTGTCCCTTTTGTTAGGGTACCAGTGGAAGTTCCATTGTGTACGCCATCCTGAAGCAGCCGGTCTCGTAGAGAGACATAATCAGACCCTGAAAATCCGAATTGCAAAGGTTTGTCAAGAGAAAGGTGTGGACTGGCTCATAGCTCTGCCAGTTGCCCTGTTCTATATGCGCATGGTCGCACATTCCAGATCAGGTCTGTCCCCGTATGAGGTCGTTTTCGGCCGCCCCCCTAACATGTGGGGTACTCCTAGACCCCGAAGTATTACCGATGTTTCAAGTAATATGCTGACAGATTACCTAGCTTCCTTGATGTCTGCCCTCAACTCTTGTCGTTCACAGGTTGCCGCCGCATTTCCAGACAATACCGAGGTGGCACCGCATGAAATCGTTCCCGGATCCATGGTCCTAGTGCGAAATTTCGATCGCTCAAGTCCGCTGGAGCCTCGCTGGAAGGAGCCCCGACAGGTCCTCCTCGCCACCCGTACAGCCGTGAAGTTGGAGGGACGCAAAGGCTGGGTGCATCTATCGCATATCAAAAGGTTTTATGGATTGAAACCAATTTCAAAGAACATTTCCGAGGATTCAAAGGACTGCCAAAGTACTATTCTTAAGGACTGTCCCGCAAAAGACATTGCTACGAACCCTTCCCAGTTAGAGAAAACTCCGCAACAGGAGTATAAACTCAAGTTAAGGTCTAGTAAAATAAGTCAGCCAGTTTGATTGTCTAAGTCCTCCCCTAGGTGAAACGGTTAGACCGGTTTCTGACATGTATAAAATAGACCCCCATAGTGAGAGAGTTAGTCAAAACTCAATCCGATGTATCGTTTTTCTATGTTTCATATTATTTCTCAGTATTATGATTTCCTGCACCAGTTATGCATTCTACTTGTATTTTCCAGTTTCTCATGTAAATAAGTCTGCCAATGCTACAGTAGAGCACACGTTTAGTGATCTGCCTCCTCATGAACTCTCTTACCGCCTCGCTATGCGTAATAACTCTTTTATCCGCATGTTACATTATTCACACCAGACCAGCAATGCCACTAATTGTTGGGTGTGTGGTCGACTCCCCCCTTTCCAGACACCGAAGGGAGTTCTGCCACTCTTTCCTTATCCATTTTCACATAATGGTTCGTGTGGAGCATGGTCCACGTTAACGTCATCTTCAACAGATATGTCTTTTCTTAATTGTACATGTTTCCCAGACAAGCAAGGTCTTCCCCACAGAACAGGGTTAGATCTAGAAAACGAAGTTTACAATTTAGGTAATTATTCTTCGAATTTCATGGTCCTGAATGTTCAGTCTGATACTACTCCAGACTTACCTGCTATTTCAGTACTACCAGTCAAAGGTGAATTATGTGTCCGAAATAATGGTTCCGTACATGTAGGACATAGTGATTGTACTACTATTGTCAAATATAGTGACAGTGGGAAATCTATTTTCAAAGCTTCACGTCATTCTTATTTTATTTGTGGTCAGACCGCATATGTTCGTCTGCCCCTCGATTGGGAGGGAACCTGTTACATTGCCTTCCTACTGCCACCAGTTTTCCTAGCCCCACCTGATTATCATAGAAACACACATCTAGTACACATTAGACATAGAAGGGAGATCGAGTCCCCAATTGTCGATTATACTGAAACTGCTCTAGAACAGTATACAGATTTCAATAGAGGTTTCTTCTTCTTTATAGGACCTATCCAGAATAGTAAGCTAATTCGTAGGTTAACCAGAACCCTTGAAGCAGTAGTTAATGAGACTGCCTCTGCTCTAGGTAACTTAACTGAAGAACAATCTGCTATGAGATTTGTCGTTTTACAGAATCGTCTCGTCCTTGACGTCATACTGGCCGATAGGGGCGGGGCCTGTAGAGTCATCGGATCTAGTTGCTGCATTTTCATTCCAAATAACGCGCCGTCTGTTTATTCAGCTATAACCAGACTCCATAAAATTGCCCATCTGTTACACCAAGATCCAGGCACCTGGACATGGTCCGGTTGGTCCTGGAATAAAATTTCTGCTTGGGGATGGAAAGTCTTGTCCTTTCTAGGTATTGCAGTAGCGATTATATTCAGCTGCTGCCTCTGTATACAATGTGGCCCTGCGATTTGCGGCATTTGTGCTACCTCTTGTATTCCTAGTCCCAAGCCCCGTTCTAAATCCCGTTCCAAGAAAATTCGAGACGAGCAAATGATACTGTATGAAATGATAGATGGTATCATGAATATTGATGTTTCCTGATGGAAACGTAGTGACAAGGAGGGAATGTGGAAAAGTACATTTTGCCATGTTCTGTGTCCCTACGCGTCCTCCATCATATGTTATCTGTGCATGATTAATATGCATATGTATTCCCCATGTTCGATTAAAGACGCAATTACAGTTGTGTCCACCTCTAGTATGTCAGTTTCCAGTTCTCGTGAATACTACGAATATCAGGCCTATGTAAAGTTACGTTGCCACGTTTCTCAGTGTGCACGTTATTCCATTGTAAAGTCCCCGTTTCTGGGCCTCAAAAGGGCCTGGACACCAGATTCAGCTTCTGACTCCTGAAGCCTCGCTGAGGAGCGATACAGCCCCCACCTGTATCCTCGACCCTTCACTTACTTCCTGCCTCGCAGTGCCCGGCTCAGCCTAGCTCTGCCTCTGAGTCTGCCAAGAGTATGTTATGATTCCAGTTATCAGTTCAGTCCTCCTTCTCTGCATTCCTAAAGCTACTGAATCGCATCAATAGTTTCCATCATTGTCTAGCCTTTACGTCTCCATGTAAGAGAAATACTGTATTAATGGTCATTTAATATTCTTCATCACGCACTACATGTAGAATAAAGCATGCTCCAGTCTTAGAGTCTGTTCGCCTTTACCCCGATAACTTTTGGATTCTATCAACATGTTCTCTAAACATCAGATACTAGATACTGTTTAGGTACATGTCGCCCTGACTCTCCAGACTTCAGTCTCTGCTCCTAGCACAGAGTTCGTAGCCCCCAGCTTCTCCTAGTAACACGTCATTGCCAGTTTGCGTGCACCATTAGGTCAGAGGTCCCGGCTCCTTAGGTAGCCCCCTCCATGTTTCCGCCCCATTCATGACATATTCTGTTACGTTTGCATCACATGTCTATGTATACGCCTCTGTTACACCTACTTTCACCCTTATCTTTCGCGACTGCTATTGACCACACCCACTGCTCCGCCTATCGTATGTATTGTAATGCAACTGTTTTAGTATATATGATCATGTCTTGTTATTTAATGTTACGCCGATTCCGATCCTGCCCCCGGCAGCGCTGCCATCCTATTCCTGTGCAGGTTGTCCCGTTCCTGTCCTTTATGTTGTAATAAACCTGCAAACTCCTACTACCTCGAATCTTGACTCTTATTATTTGAGCTATCTGTTATTCATTTATTTATTCAAAAATAGAGGTATTATTTATGTATTTACCACAGGGGGACAGGTCTGAGTAGTCGGGGGGGGGGGGGGGTCTAGGAGACGCTGGAAGTAGGGGAAGTCTGCTTGTACCAACGAGAACTGGGATAGTGGACTGAAGGTTAAGGGGAGTGGAGGGAAAGGATGAAGATGGGCAGATGAGAGAGCTTGTAAGAGAGTTAACTTCTAGGGCTGTTGTGCAGGTGTCAAGTTGTGAAGGTAGGGGCTTGATAGCATAGAAGGGGGATGATTTGGTAATTTCAGCGGGTTCAGATAGGGTAGAGCCGTTCAAGGGGAGGGGTGGGCAGGGGGGAATGTCGGTATTGGTAGCAGCGCCAGGAGGAGTGTCGGTGTTGGCAACAGTGTCGGTGTTGGCAACAATGCCATGTGGGGAGTTAATAGGGGGGTTGAGGGGAGGGATGTTGCAGTGTATAGAAGAGGGGATGGTGTATTGTGAGGGTATCGATGTGTGGGTATGAACCAAGGAGTGTGCTTTGGTGAGGAGAGAGACATCAGTTCTGAGGGAGGTGAGTTCAGTGGCAAGGGATGATAGGAGAAGTTCAACATTAAGGAGTGATTGGGTAAGAAGTGAGGAGTGAAGTGGTTCTATAGGGTTAATAAAGTTAGAGGGTAGGAGTGGTCTAAGGGTCTGAGATAGAAGGGAGGACGGGTGGATAGCCTGGGGGAGGGTTGTGATGAGGGTGATCGTCGTCGTTGGGAAGAGCGGGGTCACAGGAGATAGACAGGGATGAGGCGTTCAGGTTGGGTGGTGGGTTTAGAGAACAGGACAGGGAGATCGGGGGTGGCGTTTCTGCTGTCTTTTGTGTTGCATGGGAGAACAGGGGAGTGTGGGAGGGAGGAATCGGAGGGGGGACGTGGGAAGTAGAAAGGGGCTGAAGGGGGGTGTTAAGTGGGGAGGGTGAGGGAGAAATGAATCATAGGGTGGGGTGAGGAGGAATTCAGAGGGAGATGGGGTGTAGAAGAAACTGCATTATTAGTATGGGGAGGGGAGAAGCGGGGGTAGGAGAGGAGGTTGGGCTCAAGATTGGCTGGGTTTGTGAGGGGGAAAGTGGGGCTTGGGGGATTGGGCGTTAGGGGTAGCAGGGAGTTAGTGGCACTAGTGGACTGAAGAGGTTGGGAGTCAAGAATACAGATGGGGATGCGGACAGTGAGATCGGGGCAAGGGGAGGGGGGTGGTAGAGACCATGGATAGAGATGGACCCCGGGGTTGGGGTGAGTTAGAGAGAGGAGACAGGGGGGAAGGGGAAGAGGAGAGATGTGAAGGGTCGCGGGGTGGATGAGGTGATAGGGGAGCATTCACGTGTTGTAAAAAGAGTTGAGAAAGTGCATGAAAGTGGAGTTCAAAGGTGTATAGGTGGAGATCGGAGGCTTGGATGAGAATGTTTCCAGACTTTTTTTTTTGGTTCAAACTGCTTTATTGCATATTGGTACAATACACATCTTCCAGTGCCTACAACCCGGAGGCCGGCAGCATCGTATATTGGTTAAACGAACCTCGTTATTTAAACACAGCCATTTGAACCGGCATCCCGGAGGCCCGGCGGCGTAACGGTGTCTGTCTAGGAGCGCCAGCCAGCATATGGGATGAAACGGAGAAAGAATGCAGGATGCAATGAGTGAACAGGGTTTATTTTGTAACTATCCCCAACATCCGAACAACCCCAATAGCACAGGTCAAGTAGTAAGGTGGTTTGTAAGCTACAGCAGTCTCGTGGTGGGTATAACACCAGTGATACATTGATCATTTGTATATTGTGGCCGGTCGGCATCACAAGGGAAAAACAGGTCAGTCTATGCCGTCTGGGCCCGCTTGCGGGACATCGGGAGGCTCACATATGTGACCCCTGAATTTGTTCCAGCCGGACCAGATTTCTCCCCATTTACGAGGGCACCCCCTTGTTGTGTAAACAGTTTTTTCTTGTAGCATACACCAGTCCATATCGCTTTGCCAGTCTCGCAGTGTAGGTGGATTGGGGGCTCCCCATAGTCCTGCAATATTTCTTTTAGCCACCATCTGCCCCAGGGTGACCCAGGTCCTCCCCCTCGAGGACAGGTCCGTGGGCTCCCAGATGTTCAGGAGACATCGCTTAGCCTCAGGACGAATCTCTACCTCCCAGACCTCCTGCATACACTGTATCACCCGCCTCCAGTATCTTTGCACTTGTGGACACTCCCACAGTATGTGGAAAAAGGTGCCTACCCTTCCGCAGCCCCTTTTACAGTGCCCATCACCTCCCCTCCCTATTACTGCTAGCCTGGTGCATGAGAAGTAAACTCTGTGTAGGATTTTTAGCTGGACCAACCGAAATCGGGTTTCGATTTTAAATGAATAATAAATTAAAAAAAATGTTTCCAGACTTGAAGATGGAAATGTCTACTTCACCCGTGAAGGCGGCAGATGGGGTGGTGGTGAGTTTCAGACCGTATGGGATCTTGCGGGAGGTGGTGATAGGGAGGTGTTGTAGAAATAGGCTTTTCCATTTAGAAGGGCGCTTGGAGAAGAAGATATAGTTGGTGGTGATGGAGGAGTTGAGGCTGTTGTGGTGGTCGACAAATAGGGTTTCGGGATGCTGACAGAGAAGTTTGTGTTTAAAGTTTTTCTTCCCATGTTTGGAGAGGTGGGGAGGGTAGAGGATGGACCAAGAGTTGGGGCCGAGCTTCAGGATGGGTGGAGATGTGATAGTGGGGGGGCAGGTGAGGGGAGGCATGACTGGGAGAGAATGGAGCGGGGGTGTAAGCCAGGATCAGTTGGTTTATATTTAGAGAGAGATTAGGTAAGGAGTAGAGGTCTGTAAAGGCAAGTGCAGTTTATTTGCGGGAGGGCTAAGCAAAGGGAAATGAGATATGTGAGGGTAGATTTCTGGAGGAAACAGTGTAATGCAGCTTATATGGTGGAGATGGGGCACAACTAGTCACATGGAGCAAACTGCACAACACAAGCAATAGACAACGCGATACCTGTAAGGCAAAGGGCACATCGCACTGCAATGTAAAAAGAGACGCCCAGACTGCAAAGGGCAGAGCTGGTAAAAGGGGGCGGGGGGTGGCTTGCGAGTGGTCAACAACAAGTGACCATGGAGCTAGAAGGGGGTGGAGTCAGCAGGGGGCAATAGGTAGGTGGGGGTATGCTGATGTAACATAAACAATGAAAAGCAGTATAGATGGTGAGGGTATAAGAATACGTCAAATCACAAGGCGCATACAAGCAAAGCATAAGCAATAGAGAATAAAATACATAATGCAGACATAATGTACATAAACAGCATTAACATAGCAAGTATGACAGCGTAATGCACATAAAAAGGGTAAAAGACATCGTATAGATGGTGAGGGTAAAATACATCATATCACAGACGCATGCAGGCGAAGCGAAAGCATTGGAAAATAGAAAGCATAAAAAGCATGATGTGGACATAATGCACATAACCAGCATTAACATAGCAAGTATAGCAACATAATGCGCATAGAAAGGAAAGCACAGCAAGTAGGAGGGTGAGAGTGAGGAGGTAGTGGAAGAGATGTGATTACATATTATGGCGAGTCACTGTCAATGTAAACAAAGTGAGTCAGCCAGGTTAAAAAGCTGAGTGGGAGGGATGACAGTTCAGAGTAGTTGACGGTAGAGGGGTGTCTCACAGAGGAGAGCGGGATGTCGCGTTGTTAGAGGTGTAAAAGTTTAGAGATATGCAAAAGCCAACCTTATATAATTATGAATGAGCGCTGCACCGTTCCTTCTAATGAGTCACAGGTGCCAGCGTTGGAGCGATTGGTAGCGGTGTCTTGCCCCTCGTCGCTGTCTCTTTAGTCTTTCGAATATAACTCTGCCATCTTGGGAGCAGGCTAGTCAGAGGATTCCACCTCGTATGCGCTCGCAGTCTCCCTGGCCAACTGCCCATCTCATAGGGGGACTCAAATGCCATGAAACCATAATGTCAAGGTTGCTGCCAATGCAGCGAGAGTCATAACTCAATCAGAAATGTCCCCACGGATAAAGTGTCCTAAATGGTGCATCTGGCACTACTTGCAGCACAGCTGTAAAAGGCCTAAATGGAGCAGCTGGCACTACTTGCTGCGCAGCTGTAAAAGGCCTAAACGGTGCAGCTGGCACTACTTGCTGCGCAGCTGTAAAAGGCCTAAACGGTATAGCTGGTACTACTTGCTGCGCATCTGTGAAAGGTCTAAACAATGCAGCTGGCACTACTTGTGCTTAGGGCAACGTTTTGTCTCTGTAAATATGAGCCCTCTGTGGCTGAGCCTTGTAATTGCCCACACAAGTTTAACAAAAGTTCAATGTCACAGTTCTTAGAAATGATTTGTTTTCTCCAGGATGTGGTGCCCCTCTGTCCACCACTCGATTGTAAGGCAGAAAGGAGAAGAGGGGCTGTCGAGGAGCCCTCTGGCAAGAATGTGGGGGCGTGGACCTAATTAACCAAAGAATCCCGAGTGTGGAACCGGGAAAAACAGGTCAGAGTCAAATAGGCATATGTTTTCTCTGCACCTTGGACGGGGATGCCCTCGAGTGAAGGTGCGGGCCCAACTGATGGTTAAGATGGTTTTGCAAACCAAAAAAGCATTTCATATGCAGTGATTCCACCCAGAGAAGTTCTTGGCAGGTTATTAAGACTACGTTGGACACTTATTAGATGTTTGACCCACCCGTCACCCGAACTTAATACCCTAGCTGTTATAGATTGCTTTATGTCACGTTTTTTTCTCTGCACAACTGAATTTCCCTCAGGATGGAATGGACTCGAAAACTGCAATGCAACGCCCAAACTGGCCATGGCTGCCTTATAAGCCCGAGAGCTTAAAGCAGGACCCTGGTCAGAATGTAGCGCGCCAATTGTGTATGTGCCGATAAAGACTCGCAAATCTTTTATAACAGTTCGAGCGTCAGCCGAGTGCTGAGGCCACATCCAAATGAATCTTGTGCAAGAATCCACTGCGACCATGATGTATTTATAGTTACCATCACTTTGAAGGGGACTACAATGGTCCAGGTAAACACATGCTAATGGTTTATCTGAAATTAGAAGGGGCGTCTCCGCCGGACGCTTCACTGTTGAAACTTTCATTTTCTGGCAGATTTCACATTCCAAAACATCGTTTCTGGTTTGTTTCCTCATGCGTGGCCACCAGTATCTTTGTTTTAATAATTATACTGTAGCAGAAACACCTGCGTGTGCAGAGGCAAGCCCTTCATGTGCTGCTAAAATTAGTCCTAACCTGTGTTCCATGTTTGGGATTACTCTATCCCCCACTCCAGGGATTCGAGCAAACGGAACACTATTTGCAGTGGCGGTGCGTCCATTGGGGGCGCTGCCCCACTAATACCACATGGCCCCAACATCGTCTTTGAAATCGTTCCACTTCTAACTCACGATTTCCTGTCCGGCAGCGGCAGGTCACCGGGCAATGCCTGAGTCGATCAGGAGACTGAAGGGTGTTGGGCTACGGCAGCATCAGAGTTTGACTGACAGTCAGTGAAGCGCAGCAGCAATAGAGTGCATGTTCGGGTTTGTGCTGGTCATTTTTGCGACCAGCCCGAACATACGCACTAGCCTGCACATTAGGACACAGAGGGTTGCTTTATGCCGCAGCCCCCGGTCTCCTAATGGGCAGGGGTGTTACCATGCCCAAGCCAATCCAGGCGCTGCTGGAGCAGCATCTCGATTGGCTGAGGCACGTGTTCACTGCGCAGACTGAGGCTGGCATAATCGGCATTGGGTCGGTGCCTGGCGTGGGTGGCACTTGGAAACGTATGACCAATCACTGTGCAGCCATGCAGACAGTGATTGGCCATTTCGTTGTGACGTCGTCCAACTCGCAGCAGACCACGCGGCGCCACACACACTACACACCTCGTGTCTTTCTTTGCGACTTTCCTGTGACGCTGCGATTTTTGCTCTGCATAGACTGCCCTCCTGCAGCTTCCAACAATAAGGTTAGTACTGAGTCCGTCGAATGTAGTGAATATTTAGTATAATATAGCATGGTTTACGTCGTGACTCGTGGCTTGACTCGTGACATGTCCATCGTGAGCAGGTCTATCCCCGGGGCTGGCTCTCCCTCTGCATCCTGGTCACAGGGCCTTGCTAACGACAAGAACCTTTTCTGGGAAAGGCCGGCGAGCAGTAAGGAGCTATACTGGGACTGGTGAGCAGAAGGGTTTGACTCTAGCCCTGGCGAGGAGCAGGGAGAACTGTTTATTTCCCGATAGGAACCATCCATGTAGTCGTGCCACAGTAAACACAGGGATCGGTGCTCGTCCACGCAAGAGACTCACTGAGACTGGGAGCAGCCGAGCAGGGGCAAGCTCAGGAAGGAGCAGTGAGCAGAGCAAGAGGGTAAGGCCTTCATGAAAATCTCAGATCTGTCACCTGGCCTCCAAGTGGAGCGGGGGAGGAGCGGTGCCAGCAGAGGGCAGGAGGAAGAAAGGAGGAGTAGGCGGAAGAAAGGAGGGTCGGAAAGGAGAATGGTGAGAGAGAACAGGTGAGGTGAGGGTGTGACTGGGAGGGTGGCGGCAAGGCGAGTGGAGCGGGGAGGAGGGGTGCAAGCAGAGGGCAGGAGGAAGAAAGGAGGGTCTGCGGGAGAAAGGAGGGTCGGAAAGGAGAATGGTGAGAGAGAACAGGTGAGATGAGGGTGAGGCGGGGAGGGTGGCAAGGCAGATGAGAGAGAAGACGCGCCGGGAGTTGGTCTGACTGCACTATTAGAACTTCTGAAAAGCCCGTCTGCTCTTGGAGCTCGGGGATTCGTCACATATTCTAATTGAAACAGACTTTGTAAATAACCCTTCCATCTGCCATTTATGGAGGATTTAACTACCTGCCAATATGCAAGTCATTCTCGTGTTTTTTTAAACCTGTAAACTGTGTTGTCTTTTGTACACACGATTTTAAAAAAATATATGTTTTTAAACCTTTATTGAAGCATTCAAAAGCATTACAAGCACAGGCCTACAACCACAGGGGCCGGCCGCAAACTCAGCAAATCAAATAGGAAATTTACTTATCAGTCAACAGCCCTGGCACCAACTGTGATGCTAGTTACAGCGTATGGTAGAATGCGATATCAAAAAACAGGATAATACAGAGGTTTCTTTTTTTCTTTTTTGAAGAAGCAGTAGTGGCATTACTATAAGAGGTGTCACACCATATAAGAAGGAGCAATTAGAGATGGGGGGACGTACCTCGCACTGCAGTCAATAGAAGGTAACGAATAATATAGCCGTAGTAACGCAACGCCAGCAGAGGCAGACAAGGAGTAAAGGATAATCTATTAGCGAGCGATCTAGTGCGAGTACCATCCAGAAAACCCACTCTTAGGAGACAGTAAAGTAAAAGCTAGTATAGACGCCCAATAGAGTAAGAAGTAACTGAAGGATAAACAGCCAACCACCCTGGAAAGAAAGAAAGGAAAAGAAAGGGACCATAGAACAAAACAAACTAAAATAACAACCCCCCCAACCCCCCCTCCCCCATTTCCCCCCACCCTGCACCCCTGTAATGGCTACCGCCTACCCCACTAACAGCGTGCCTGTCGCCCCGAAACTCGCCCTAAAGGAACGAAAAGAAAAGCGGAGAAGAACAAAAAACACACTCCCGGGCTCCCATACCCCCCCGCCATCAGCGACATTCCCAAGACGTATTATCCACTGTTTGAAGCAAAGTATTAAACCCCAGCCTGGGGAGGACATCAACAAAACCACCCGACTCCCGTTACACTATAAGGTACAATCCCGGCACATATCACGTAAATTAGCAAACCCTAAAAGTCAAAGTCAACCCTGGCCAGTACGGTTCTTTACGAGAGCCCTTGTTGCCCAGGCCACAGAAACCATGAGGAAATTAAAGCGTTCATAAAAGTTTAAGTCAATGAAATCGGATCGAAGACAGGATATAAGTTCGCGACATCCACAAAACCGGCAAGGAAGAGTGAAGAAGAATGGCAAACCTCTCCGATAGTCACTGAAGAACTGTTTGTGGCGATCAAAACCTTTAGCAACGATGTTCCGCCGAGCAGGGTTCGAGCAGGGAAAGCTGACGATGATCATAGGTGCGCTATCTATGAAGTCAGTGTCATCAAAGCGGGCTGAATCAAGCTTCCGCACGAGGACCTCAAAATGGTAGGCAGAGTACTCCACAGGAACCACAGTTTGCTGATAGCATGTCGGAGTGTCGTCGTCCAGTCTCAGACAGACGTTGTCCAGCGTTAGACAACTGATGGAACATGACGGTGAATTGAGAGTGGAGAGCTCCAATGGCGGCCATTACGAACCTCAACGTTGGTCTGCGGTCCGTCCCCTCCATCTCCTCTCACGAAGCGACGAAGCAGGACTCGAACCCCGGAGAGGACAACTCCGAGGCACCAGGCACACACGGAGCCGATGACAACAGTGGGCGCTCTCAAAACTGGCAATATCAACACCTTCGCCGCTCGCGGGGCCCAAGCCCGGCAACCCCGGCCCCCCCAGCAGGGTCTCCGGGCGTCGGACCCCCGACCGCGGCTACCGATGTGCACTTGCGTCACTGTACCGTGTCCTTAGCGTAAGCCGGGTACTGAGTAGCCAATCGTAAATGCAAGTATGATCCGAGTTCGGAAGACCGGACGCAACCCTGGTCCCACAGCCGATGTTGATCAACTCTAACCCGGATGGGCTATAAATCGAGGCCCCGGCTTCAGCCCTGAAGTAGGCCGAAAAGAAAACACAACATATCTTCGTCACCCGGTAAGTTGGAAATTCCGGGAGTGCACCGCAGGAGTCAGGAGCACTTCATACGCACGGGAGTCCGGCGTGAGGAAAGGATAGAAAGCAGGATATCCGAGCTGCCGGCCGAGGTCGGTGGAGCCGGGAGCTTATGCGGCCATCTTGCTTCGCAGTGTAACTCCTCCCCGTACACACGATTCTTGATACCCTGACCATATTAACGCAGTAAAATGGCTCCATGCGTTAAAGCAGCCACCGCAGTAATCCTTGCTTAACTTGTGGCCATAGGTTCGGTTCCCGTTACCGTCAGGAGCCCGTGGCCCATCCCGTTCCTAGCCAATACCCTGAACTCAATCAGTGGGCCCGATAGTGTCTTACCGTGATAGAAAATGAAGGCCTGGGGAGTCTAAATCATCATGAAAGGTGGGTGCAACATAAAAAGAAATAAGGAACCGTTTTTGAGGGTTCCCCTCATTGTGGCCAATAAACTTGTGTTAGATACATCCTTACATTTACCAGTTCTTGCATCCATGATGAAAGTAAAGCAGGTGGTAAGATAGCTGAGGGGGTCTATGCGCAGGCGGCAGACACCGATGTGCAGGTAAAGGGTGACATCCGAGCAAGACTGACTCTGCCTCTCATCCTTAATCTAAGGTTGACATATCTATGGTGCCATTTATGGGTGTGTAGCGTTTTTTGTACGCTAGCCTAGTTCTGCCTAGTTAATTCTCAGAATGTGGTTGTCTCTGGTGAGGTGGAGGGAGCAGATCTAGGCCCATTCGTGGCAAGCTAGTGGTGCCAGGTATGGGGTGGAGCACTATGTAGTGAACAAGCAACAGTCAATCAGAGATTGGTAGAGCGCTAATCACCCCGAGCGGTATCCAGGCACTTGTCGGAGGTGGAGCTACTCCAACAGCCATGTGTTGAGTCGACACCTGAAGTCAGCGAGGTGGGAGAAGGAGATCAGAGGAGGACTGCCAACTCCAGTAGGACGCGTGGTGGAAGAGGGCAGCAAACAGTGGTGGGCCCAGTGCTTGGCACTGCTGAGGAATGTTGCTAGAAGAGTTGTAGATCAGGGACCAGTTCTAGGCACTTGAGGAACAGGGAGGTGCTAGGTCGGGTGAGAAGTGCGGAGTCTGGGTGTCGGGAAATGCAAAGAGCTATTAGGATATTGTTTGGATGCTCAGGGCTTCGGCCTGCACTGTCGGGTGTACATCTTGCGTGCGTCTCTTTTGTTTCTGGATCCGTTTCACTCTTTGCATATTTTTGGTTAAATGTTCATTCTGGTGGAATCAACTACTGTACAAATACTGACACAAAAGTGGAGACAAGGCGAGGGTGTCAAAGTCCATCTGTTTTGGAAGGGGAAACGTTATGTCACCATTCTGTCCTGTGCGCAAAAGGCTGCTTTATTGGGAGCAAGCTGTGACGTTGCGCTTTTTGCTCTACAGTTTTGAACAATAAGGTCAGTACTGAGTCAGTCGAATGTAAATGAGTAAATATTTAGTAAAGCATGGTTTACGTCATGTCCATCGTGCGTAGGTCTATCCCCGGCTCTCACTGTGCATCCTGGTTTCAGGCACAGCTGAATCAAGCCGGGTTATTGCAGAAACTGCTTCTGGGTTCATGGCTTCATGGTTAGTGAAGAGCTATTGACTGCAACAAGACTATCCAGGCGTTTACTGTAAAAAAAAAAAAAAAAAAAAAAAAAATGAAACCTGATAGCCCCAGGCCGGCGTTCACGTGTGGCAAGCTGTACGTGGTGTACTCTATGTGAGCTGGGGTAGGCTTCTTATACACCAACTGAGAAACGACGGACTCTTATTATTAAGAGTGGGCAAAAATTTCCAATTGCATACTCGTCCTTCGCAGTGTAATACCAGTATTTTTGCAAACATGTCGCCTGGCATCTCTTAAGGCTTGGTCAATGAGCGTTTGTACGACAAGAAAATCCTTACCTTAGATGCAAATATAATGAATGACTCCCAAATGCAGTGATATACTTTATTGAACCGGGTGGAACATTTCCACATATTAATTAAATACACTTTAATTCTGAAGAAAAGTTATCCTATTTGGGAATAAAAGGTTCAAACTATGAAAAATAAATTAAAAAACGAAATAAAGCAAGTCACTGTTTTCAGAAAGTGGCTAGATCGATATTATTCATACCCAAACATATTAGCACTGCAGAATTTGCCAGTGAAGCAGTTCTTTTATTTTCTTGTCTTTTTTTTAACAGCATTTTTTCTGAGGTGGGGAAGTGCACCAATCCTGGGGTTCTGCAATGACTGATTAATGGGTGGATTGGTACCAAGTTCTTCCTGCTTACATTTCACATGCTTTACTTTTTCCAGGATGTTGCTACTTTTTATTTAGGCAGCATATTGCTCTCTTTCTTGTCTAGTGCGTAATTTGAATGGTTCTAAGAGCACTCGCTATCACTGGCCTCTGGCAATTTTCAGAAACAATAAAAAGGTAATGATAAAGCGGGTGATTAATGCTCTTCCTAGAGAGAGAGAGAGAGAGAGAGAGAGAGAGAGAGAGAGAGATCAGAGTTTTGTCTAGTGGAAGATTTGACTCATGGAAAGGTAGCGCAGAAGGTTAATGTGCCTGCTGCAAAGAACATGTACCTCATGCAGATCACAAAATGCACATGATGTAAATAGGTCAATGAGTCACTGCTTTTGTAAGTATACTGAATAAGCAGCTACCTATGTTATATGACATCTCTTTATTAATGTAATAACTGCACTTTCACACTTGCTTTATTAACCTTCCTGCTTTCTCAAATTTGCTTGAAAATGCACCATTTGTCCACTCTTTTTTCAAAATTTTCACTGGGGAGAATCTTCAGAATCCCCCCTAGGTTCTTCGGGCTGGCTCGCTCGCTATGGTGCAGTATGAAAATCATTTTACGCCTCACCACTTTCAAATGTCACCAGCCGCCACTGATTATTTGCATCAGTTATATAGGAGTACTTGAGTGGAAAGCCTTTTGGTAGTGTTTTTTACCACTGTCTTTTATTGAAGCAGTGACAGCTTAAATTATTTCGCTGCCTACTTTTGTTTTTGAACGAGTGATTGCAGCTACGGAAGCCGTTTGCACAGCTGCCTTCGCAGCTTCATCAGCCAATGAATTCCCTTCAACGTGAACGCCATCACGCTGATGACTCAGTGTATGGATCATGTGAGATTTTTGTAGTTCTTTCTGTAAAAGAACTACTTGTTCCCAAAGCAGTTTATGCTTGATTGTGCCACCTTTTGCATTTTTAAATCCATTCTGAATCCAGTTCTGCAGATATTCATTGTAAGACTGGACGCAGTAATACGAATCGTACACTAAGAGTGTGGGGAATTTGCGATCGGTATTTTCAAGCGCCATTTTGAAAGCCTGTAGTTCAGCTCGCTGAGCTGTACAGTCTCCGAGAGATTGAGTTTTTGAGACCATAGGTCTGAATTTACCATTGTGCCAGCGACCTTTAACAATCGTGCACACAGCATTATAAGCTTGTTTACCCCCAATTGCTGTGCTGATCCGTCTGTATATATTATACAGCCGTAATGTTCTAGAGGCAGAATTTCAGTGGGCAGAGGACATTCTTGTTCGTATTGGAGAAATTCTTGTGTCTTCAAGTAAGGGTCAAAAACATATTCAACATCTGTTGCAGCAAGAGAATTAACCCATTGTATCCATCTCGGAGGTAGAGCTTTTGCATTTGGAATGCTTGCTTTTGTCACTGCCTCTAAGGCAGGTACAGGAGTAACGACTTTTATGTGTTTACCAGCGCGAGGGCTCTCTCTTTTGCTACCGCAGTCTGAACCGCTGTCAGAATTTTTTCTGTTGAAGTGAATTTCATTTCAGCTTGTGTGTACAAGTGTGATTTGTAAGCTATTGGTACCTTTTCACCTTCATTAAAGGTTAGGTATGTGAATCCGCATCTCCCTGGGATGATTCGAATTACAAGGTTGCGTTCATTTACGCGTGTCTGTAAATGTGTTGTAGCTAACATGTCTGTTTGCACTGAAAGCAAAATTTCGGTGTGTTTTTGAGTCCAATTAGTAGGTTTGAAATCAGGTTTGATTAGTTCGTAGAGAGGTTTAACCCTTTCTACGTAGTTTAGAATGTAAGTTCTTCCGAAATCCTAGAACTGACTACGTTTTTCAGTGTTTTTGGAGGTTGGAGCAGCGCCCATTTTTCTAAAAAGTTTGCTGCCAGGCTTTTGCCTTCACTTGAAAGTTTGTATCCCAAGAATAGGACGTTGAGGTGGGCAATTCTTGATTTTTTTAAAATTGAATTTGTACCCTTCAGAGGCGAATCCAAGTATTATAGTGTTCAACCTGTTCAAGTGCCTGTCCAAATCATCATCTGTAAGATAGATGTCATCGACATACAATAATGCTTCATCATCATATGTTTGTAGTAACTCTGTTACTCTGGCTGAAAATAACCCTGGACTATTCTTGAATCCCTGTGGGAGACGACAAAAGTGTTGTTATGTCCCCATTATTGAGAAAGCGGTCAGATACCTGATTTCAGGTGCAATATTTTGACAGAAGAAACCGTTTGAAATATCTAATGTCGTTTTATATTTTTTGTGCACAATGTTATTCATCAGTGCTGCACTGTGTGCATTTTGTACTGCAAATGTTTTACAACAGGAATTTAAATGTCTGTAGTCCAAAACTAGACAATATGTATTGTCTGGTTTGGAGACAGGAAACAAAGGATTGTTCATGGACGAGGTGCATGTTTTAATCACCCCTCGGTATTCAAGTTGATCTGTGATCTCCCTGACCTGTTGTTTAGATTGTTGTTTAACTAGATACTGCTTCTGAGCAGTTGGTTGATTTTTTCACTGGATCTTGTGGTGAGGAAAATCCTCATCCCACATCTCACAGCCCATTTTCTGGCATAGGTGTATTTTTTATGAATAGGAATATGATTTGAGAAGGCTGGCATAATGATCTCTTCGCCATGTGGGCACTGCCTGACAAATTCAGGTGGCCAGTCTTTTTCAGCCAGAAGAATTTCATAACCCTTAGATAGTTTTTTCCAAAAGAGTGCTTTTATTTTCCTAGTTATGTCCCCCTCTATTTGGAGTGTGACTTCATATAACTTGTGTGGTACACTAACCCTGGTATCTGCAGTTTCAACCTGAATGCATTCTTTCAGGTCCACTGTCTCCAGATGATCATTCAGGATCTTGCGAGCTTTGGTAATCTCTGCTGCGCTGTCCAGCATTGTCTGGGCCCACTCCCCGTTCTTGAGTTGTGTCCTCAAGATCCTCGGCATGTCTGATTTTAAGACTTGCTACCTTCATTTTGGTGAATTGAGTTTTCTTATTTATCGGAACGTGTTGATCGTCTTTGGACTTCATATGTTCTTCCTTGTGTTCGGATCGTCCTCTTCTTTCGGGTTTCTGCGAGGAAGTCTGAAAGGTACGAGTGGAACGTGTATCAGTATCTTGATATCTATCAGGTTTTCTCAAATTATCCGTTTCTGAGGTTATACCTCTTTTCAAAGGGTTCCTTTTGAGGAGACCTTCCTCTGGATTGCGAAAGCTTCTCTTTAGGAAGTGTTTGTCTAGTATTTTCCCACTTCTTTTTAGGAGTGGTGAGAGTGTTTTTAATAAAAACTTTTTCAGGATTTTCTGTTAGTTCGGGTTTTACTGGTTCCCTCCCAAACTATCTCTTCCTAGTTCTTCATAGGATTTTTCTATTATTCTGGCAAGTTCATATGGTTGCTCAGTTACATCAAGTTCTTTTAGTTTTTGGCGGATAGCCACGGATGCTCCTTCACCTTTAATATTAGCTAATATTATAGCCGAGACCGGTTTGAAAACTTTCAGCAATTTCATACCCAGATTTAAAGAAGGTTCTGCCCTGTATTAATTTTGAATTTGTTTCAGGACGTCTGGTATTACCGCCATGGATGGTACACCATGTGTTTTTGTGTAGATTGCAGCAAAGACTGTACCCCAAGTGTCACAGTCCTCCAGGTGTGGTGTGCGATCCCCATTGGTAAACAGATTGTAAGAATCCTGTGTTTCTCATGAGGTGTACTATCGGGAAATACTGCCTCAATCTGTGTAATTTTTTGAGCTAACCAGAATGGAATTTGTTCCCTTTTTGTGGGTAATTTACAGATGACTGATTGTATAGCCTGTGGTGTAATTGTGTTTGTGTTCCCCTGATGAGGGGTGTGCTGTGGAATTCTTATAGCAGGTTGGACTATTAACGTCCGCATGACATATTGTACCAATTGTCTATGGATTTTAATTAATTGTTTTAGCTGAGCCAACAGTTCTACATCTCTAATTCTTTCAATGTCAGGATGTGGTGTATAGCTGGCTAGTACCGGCCATGTCGCTCCTGGTCTATCTAGCAGACCGAGCCTTGTAATGTGATTTTGATGTTGTAGGGAGTCTTTAAACCAAAGCTGATGCTCTTGATAAGTTAGTGGAATTTCAATGTCCTCGAAAGGAGCGTATTCCACTGGAGGTTCCTCTATCTTGTAGAAGTGGAACACATGTGTTGTTGGATTTGCTTGTGGAAAGATAATCCATGAATAGAATACCTCTGTCTGCCGATATTCATGTGCCTCTATGACAAATATAACTCTACCACCTCATGCTGATAGGCCAATATTCTAGAAGCTTTATAGCTATGGTTTTCCTTACGTTCTCTGGGATGATTATAGCATCCACATCCTCTTCATTAAACCCTGTGATGTCAAAACCTGGTCGAGCAGTTCCAGCTCCACCGGCTTCGGTGTTGTCGTTATTCGACATTGTTTAATGAAAGTTTGCAGAGCAAGTTTCAAGGAAATAAAGATAAGGGGCACAATATTTTGGAACACTGTATCCTTCAACGTTGAACAAAACCCAAAAACTAATAAGTAGTATTTTTCGTCCTACTCAGTTTAAGGCAGATATTTTATCCTTTAACCCACTCCAGACGTCTATTAGAGTATTTTAAGGGATAAAGGGGTTTCTGTGAGAAGCACGACTGTGTTACTCTAGTATCTAGCGTTAAATTAGTGCCTTACCAAACGTTGGGCGCCATGTAGTGTAGTTCCTATATTCCCAATAGGCTTTGCTCATTGGAATAAAATATCCTATAGATGTGACGTAGGACTAATGTCGACTAGGTCTCTATCGAAATATATTGGACTTAATTGTGAGTGCCAGTTAGCTCAGAGGTCACTAGAAACGTTCTCGAGTTCACAAGAAGGGATTTAGTTTCTGACAACCGCATAAACATGACAACTTTGTTTCCCCAAGATAAAACTGATCTTCAGAGTCGTGGAAACAATAGATAGATATTTCACTCAGTCAATCGTGCATGCTTCGTTTCACCAGAGGTGCAGCGAAATAGATAGACGGGCGTTTTCAATAAAAGGATTTATTGAACAGCCTTCTTTCTCAAGCATAAGAAATTAACTGCTACAATCGTAAAACTGGTTGCAAAATATAATGCATACAGTAAAAAGAGTAGAATAAAATAATGCTGTAAGAGCATTGAATGTTTCCTAGACCATAGATAAATACATACATAAATAACAGAGGCTAAATGTACTCAACTGGTGCTTCTAAAATACGCCTACCCCGATGTACCTAACCTAAGCTTAGTACGGGGGAAGAAGTAAGTGAGGTGTAGCATAAATGTAGTATTCTTTGCCAAGAATCTGTCCAAGATTTCTCTTAGGGTCTAATCAGCTCTGTACCTTGATTTGGAATGAAGAAGGTCAGGCTCAGGACTCTATTTCCCAACAACCCGCAAGGGTAGCTTGGAAACACTGGAGCTGGATTTCTCGGCAGGAGAAAAGACAGTGTCTCTCTCAGTGCGTCTGCTGGAGTGTCGACTTTCTTCGGCACTTGCACTAGCAGGGCGCGTCGGGCAAGTAGATAGTCTAACTGCTCCAAACCACCATGTGTTTGCTATGGCAAGTGTGGGCATATTTATACCTTGAAGGTGCAGAGTTTGACGTAAAGTTGGACATAATAAGTTCTTCGAAAACTCAATGAGTTCTTGGACAAGTCAGTATTCGAGCAAGGGGAAGTCCCTAGCTGCTGAAGCAGAGTTTTCCAAGAAATCGTTGTAGATTTTCGGAACTAGTGGAAGTAGCCCTGCTGTCTTTGGATTGCATGAGCTATGTCTAAATATGGTTATGATTCTTATGCCTATATAAGGATATGGTGATTTATACCTATATAAGGGCATGAATTGGGACAATTACAATAGGGTCCTAAAATGTTATACAACAGTACTGCCTGTGAAAGTCACAGGTATGAGATGCCAAACCACAGGAGCAAGCTCTAGAACAAGCCATGTTGAACCTTTCAAAGGCTGAGCTGGATTTTTAGGCGAATAAGTAAGACCCATCAAAGGGTATGGTCATCAAACTAGAATGGGCATCACGACTGAGAATCCCATGGTCATGGCTACCAAATCCACAGGCTCTAGACTCACTTTGATAATCTACTTTGCAGTGTCCTGCCCATCTATGTGTGTCACCAACAAATAATTTTTGAGATGGTCCAGGAGGCTTGGTACCATGATGTGTGCTATTTCGTACAGTATATGCAGGTACTTGGCAAGTAAGCAGGTGGCTTTCACAGACGGCACCAGGTTTACTAAAAAGAAAACCTTTTTCCCCTTTGACTTCAGCTTCTTGGATTCCTGGTTGGTATATGGAGTGGGTGTGAGAAAGTGGCTCTGAATATACCGTTCCCAAATAGGTACTGCGCGCACAGAGTCCACAGACCCCAGAGGTTTGGCAGAGGCTAAAGTTAGATATAACCTTACTCTCTAAAGTGGTAGCTTGGTCGAGCAGTAAGGCAGTATCAGAGGATAGTGTAAGCATTTGTTGTACACCCTCAGTTAGCAAATGGTCTCACACACTCAAGAACTAAACTCTAGGCCAATGGTATTATATCAAAAGATATAGTTTTTATTTTAGAACCAACAAGGTATCAAAATATACTTTCTCAGAATGAGTTACTTTAGTTAAATACTTTGCAAATAAGCAATAGACTTTTGGAATACAATAGTTACAGTTTGTTGCAATAGGCCACACAATATCAAAATCAACACATTGAGCTCAATGGGAATTTCTAAAAGGAGGCAATTGATTACTTCCAGAATTACTTTTCTAACTGCAGGACTGGATCCTAGATTCAGTCCTGAGACAGGTACTGTAAACAGTTGAGCAAAATCGTCTAAGTCACAGTAGTGGGTTTTAAGTAATATTTTGGTATTTTAAAAGTTGACACAAGAAATTTCACAGAAAAACAGTCAATGATTTCCTATGGAAGAAATTCACTTAGCAGGTATGGTTAATCTTTCTAACTCAGGGTTGGATCCTAGATCCAGCACTGGTGCACCACCTGTAAAGTTGAAGGATTGTGTTTTTGTTATACAGGCGATTTTTAACAAATATTTTTACGTTTGCAGAATCGACAGAAACTTTTTCAACAAAAACCAGGCAATGTTATCCTATGAAAGGAAATTCAGAATGCTAGTGAAGCATGTTTGCGTTACTTTTGTAATCCAGTACTGGGCTCCCAGGTCCATCACTGGGACATCTATCTTAAACAGATAAGTAATTACGTTTTTGTAGTTTGGACAATTTTTAAGGAATATTTGGACTTTGGAAAAATCGACACTAAGAAGAAATTTCACAGAAAAACAGTCAATGGTTTCCTATGGAAGAAAATTGAGTTAGCGGTAAGTACGGTTGTAATTACTTTTCAGTGCTGGGCACCAAGATCCAGTACTGGGGTCTCTCTTGATAGCAGGTGAGTAAGTCAGAATTCGTTGTTCGTCTTATTTTAGATGAATATTTTCAAGTTACAAAACTCCACACAGAAGAATTTTCAAGTGAAACCAGTCCATGTTACCCTATGGAAGAAAAGTGAGTTATTGGCTTTTGGTTAAGTACTCGACTGGCAGAGTTAAGGTTCTGGGCATAGACTCATGGGTCTCCCAGGGTCAGGTAAGTACAGTTGTTACACCCTCAGCGGCACAGGAGCAGCCGGGTGCAGAGGTACTTAGGCCCAATGTTATCCAATGGAAGGCAGGTGGCCCTTGGTTGGTGACTGCTGGCTAGCAGGCCACGCGGCTGTGGGTGCTGGGCTCCTGGTCACTTACTCAGGGCAAGTGGGGAAGTGAGATAGGATAGAGGTTACACTCCTGGGGTGCTCGGACGGCTGGGTGCAGGGTGCTTTTGAGCCTTCGGGCACTCAATGTTATTCAATGGAGATCTAGGAAAGTGAACAAAGACTGCAGGCTCGGGGACGGAGATTCTTTAGGTGCGACCACCACTTCGAGAGGTAAGTTGGGAAGCAGGAGATGGGGTGGACACCCAGGAGTTGGGCACAGGAGGCCCTGGGGTGCCGGGGTCAGGTGTTTCTATTGGCTTTGGGAAATCTTACCCTCAGATGGTCGCGGTAGGGGGGGGTCCCTGGTTCTGAGGCTGCAGGCGTCGTCTGGTTCGTCGAAGGGTTCTTTGGGCACTGGACTTTGTGTCCCAGTCGTCGGGGGGACGTCCTCGTGGTCTTGATTCACTCCTGCACAGGCCAGGCTTGGCGGGTGCAGAGTGTGCAGGGTTCGCGGTTCCGGGCTGATGCCAGGGCTTGTTACTTGCTTTGAGCAGTACCACTGCTCGTTTGAGATCCAGGTAGTTAGAGTCACATGGTAGTCTGGTCCTCCAGAGTTTTTGAGGTTGCTGACCACTGGAGACGGCAGTGTTTAGCAGGAGCAGGTTTGAGGGTCGACAGGCCTGTAGGGCTGGGGCAAAATCAGTCATTGTCTTCCTCTTTTTAGCAGCTGCACAGCAGGTCTTCTTGTTCCTTGTTCTTCCTTCTTGTTCCGGAATCTGGATCTGAGGAAGGAAGGTTCATGGTGCCCATAAATACTAAATGCAGGGGAGTTACAGGTAGGGTTAAATCAGGGACCAATAGGCCCCTGTCCTTGGGTGGGTACACCCCCTAACCTGCTCCTCTTCTGTGGGAGGGGGCAGGAGCCTAGCTGTGAGTGGGTAGGGCTCCCCCTCCTCAAAATGGCGGTAGCCCAGAGTCGTGCTTCGCCTCGCCTCTCCCACCTGAGGGGTGGAGTTGGCATAGGCTGGCACACTCCCTTTCCTGCTGTAGGGTTTCCCGCCAGTCTTCCCGCCAGAGTGGGGGTCAGAGCTGGTGGGGGCCAGTTGCTGAGTGCAGCAAGTGGTCTGGAGATGCTCACAGAGGCGGAATGCCTTTAAAGCTTCCCCTGCCCATCCTGGGGGAGGAGGCTTGGCACCTCGTCCCAGGATGGGCATTGTTGCAGGCCCAGGAGAGCGGGAGCTCTCCACCCAGTGGTCCAGGTCTGCTGTGTGGCAGCATAGGCAGCCTCTCAGACAAGACATGGATTGTAGGTTAGGTTTCAGGGGGCATCTCTAAGATGCCTTCTGTAGTACATTTTACATTAAATCCCACACTGGAATCAATGTGGGTTTAATGTGCTGAGAAGTTTGATATCAAACTAGTCAGTCTTCAGTGTAGCCATTATGGTGCTGTGGAGTTCATAATGACAACCTCCCAGCACCATATACTCTTAATGGCATCACTGCACTTACAGTGCCCAGGAATGGCCCTGGGTACTGTAGGAGCACAGGGTTCATGCACCCATGCCCACACCACTGGCATAGGGCACCCAGCTAGAGGGGTGGTTGATGTATGCCAGGGCAGTGGGTTTGTGGGCATGGCACACAGGGATGTGTGCCATGTCGACTCTTTGTTTAGTTCTGCACCAGGACACTCAGCCTGCAAAGGCAGTGTGTGTGTGTGTGTGTGTGTGTGTCAAGGTACAGGGTCCCGAAGGGTGGCACCATTAGTGCTGCAGCCCTTAGGGGTCTTCTCTGGTCACAATTCCCTGGGTACCTTGGGTACCATTTACCAGGGGCTGACATGTGGCCAGAGATGCCAATTGGGTTTAGGCTTTAGTACAGTTTTTAAGGGAAAGAACACAGGCCCTGGGTCCCTGATTGGCAGGGATCCAGGGCACACCAAGGAAAAGTGCATCAGGTATCAGGCAAAAAGTGGGGGGGTTATTGCAACAGAAACCCACTGCCTTACAGTGGGGAAATAACCCGAGTTCTGCTTGATACAAGATGCTTGTACTACTACACTCTGAAAGGTGGGATGATAGTCCAAATCTTGGTGTGCTGGCTGACAGCGCTGGGCAAACTGTCAGCTCACCGCTGGTGCCTTAGGCAGGTTTGGTCCAAGCCACCTTAATAGAGATGCTCAGGGCCTCATTAAATCGGATCAAGGGCTCTGAGGCTAGAGGATCTCTGTCAAGAGAATTACTTTGTTTTCCTTCATTGGTAGAGGTAAATCTATCAGCTTCTTAATGACTGCTGTGAAGGACACTACCTCCCCAGGGGGTTCCTAAAGGGCATTCCAGCTCCACCTCCAGAGAGGTGGCAATGCCATTTGCATTTTGAACTGGAAAATAATCCACTACTGTGTTGGTGGGAGGAAGCAAATATGTAATATGCATCATGAATTCCCAAAATTTGTGTCATGTCTAATGTGGTCAAGATTATCTCCCTTCTCAAAGTTGTCCAGGCAAAAGAATAGACACAAGAAGAGGCGCAGGCAAGACTACTTTATGCCCAGACACTGTTCCCACTTCAGAGGAGCCTACTTCCCTGTTTGTAACTTTTCCCCTTTTTTTTGGACCCTCTGATATTTTGAGCAAAGGTTGTTTTATTATTGAAGTCATATTGTTAAAACAGAGCTTGAGGATTTAGGGCCTGTGGTGTTTAAGGCACTAGGAGTGCACCCAAAATGACTTTGAGCAATGCTCCAGTAATGGTGTGGTAATTGCTCTGAAACACCTTTGTTTAAGCAATTTATCTCCTTTTAGAGAGCTGTTAGATAATTTTCACAAGTGAAGCCGTTGTCTTAAGTGAATTTGTTTTACCGAGTGTGAGTAAAAGTAGTGCTTAGGAAAAAGCTGATCAGATGGCCTATAGTGAATCAGGATTTGCTACCATTAGCGCATGGCATACTTCGTTCAGAGAGAGCAGCTGGATTGCTTCTTTTTTTACTGGAGTACTGGAGTACTTTATACTTAGTTTATGGAAGGGTTCACTTCCATGTGACAATCACAAAATATGGTTTAATAGCATTCTACTCCATTTTGGTTGTGTGTGCTCCTCATTTGTAATTATGACTCCACAAATTAATACTGTGCTCAACAAACATCTGATAAAGCTGATCTATTGTAAATATTGTTCTGATGGAGACTTCTAATCACAGATTCCTCACCTTTTGAGTATTCTCCAGGGTCAGACTGGACCCCGAAAACTTTCAGTAGGACCTATGTATGCAGGTAAGTGGTGATGTGCAATATCGCACTGATGGTGTTCTGCTCTCAAAATGATCTGCGGAGCAAATATAGGCACCACTCCTGCTCATTGACGTCAGTTCCTTTCTTTCCACACCACCAGACATGGGTCATAGCTACCTCCTGGCTTATCGAGACACATTTTAGCCCAAATTTACAGTGTGCAAAGGAAATGTCACCCCGTAAGTTGACAGGGGTCAAACCTTGTTAAGGTCTGTCGCAAACAAATGTTTGGGACAGACCCTCATCAGGGTTGTCGGAGGTCGAATCCTGACTCTAAAGCCTGCAGTGATTGAGCTTTGATGAACACTACAACCATATGCCACAGGAGGCAAAACTATACGCTGAAAAGCAGCATTGAGACCGTCCAAGGATCAGTTTCATTCCTGATCTACAAATTGCAGGGGTTGAGTCTGAGGTCGATTGTCGAAGAAAAAACATAAAAAATGCAAGTAGGACTCTGCCTTACCCACCAATCTCCTACACCTGAGAAGCCATGAGAGACTCCATGATCTCGCTCCTGAAGTGAGTTGACATTGGAACCCTTCCCCGCAACTTGTCCCGGCACACCCTGATTTTTTGGGCCATCTGCAACACAGAGGCCAATCCAAGAGTCCTGTAAGGTTATGCTTTGAAGATCCCTTCCGACTCCCTCTTGTGTGCCTCTGGGCCCCAAGGTGCTGATAGGCCCTCCATCTGGGATACTGCCGGCAGGTGCACCTTCAGTGCCAGCTGGGCTCTCCACACCCATGACTGAGCCTCCACGTATGCCCATAGCCAAGCCTCTGGCTCAATGACTCACGCCGGTTCCTAAAGCATCAACACCGATGCAGACTCCATCTACATTGGAAGACTAAGTGGCCCATTGTGCTCTCCAACTCAGCGCCACTCGGACTTCAACCAAGTCTGTACTCCGTTGCTGTTGATACTGTATCACACCCAAGGATGCTGCAGAGACTACAAGAGACAGGGATCCATGGGATGGCCTACATATGGCTTCAAAATGTTTTGGGAAATAGAACTCAAGCTATTGCTATTGGGCCTTTTAAATCATACAATAGGCAGATTGACAAGGGTGTTCCGCAAGGCCAGAGACGGCTCCTCCATAATATCGGAGGAGCGTCACCCCATTGCTCAAAGCCAGCACCTAAAAAATAAAATGATAATAAAAGAATTTTATCATCGGACAAGTGACTTACCTTCGGTAACGATATATCTGTAAGAGACCTACCTTCGTTATAGATACCTTACCTTAGAATTACCTCCAAGTGTCCGACTGAATCCAGAAATCTTTTCGTCAGCAGTACCTCTGCGCGTCGAAAGGTGGCGTTGGTCGGCTCTGTGTTAGTCGCCGGATTGATGTCGCGGTAGCTACTTAGACGCCACCTCACGCGCTGACGTCAGGTCTGTACACGACTTTCCACGCCAGAAGCGCAGAGCCATGCAAGACCCTGACCACTGGTGCACAAAACTAGGGCCCTGAAAGGAAATCCTTAACCCTAGAAGTCAGTTTGCAGAACGGGGAGGATAGGAATCTGTAACTAATCTATGTCTCTTACAGACATATCGTTACAAAAGGTAAGTAACTTTTTCATTTGAAAGAGACAATTATTTATAAATTCCTTACCTTAGAATAGATACCCCAGCAATACCAATCCCAGAGGTGGGTCTGCAAACTAAGTTCACACTAGAAAGTCCTGGAGAACAGAACAGCCAAAGAAGCTGTCTCTCCAGACTTGGCTGTCCAGGCAGGAATGTTTTGTGAACGTGTGCACAGATGCCCACCTAGCTGCCTGACTGACCTAACCTCTGGTCACCTCACACGCCGCACGGCTCCCCCTGTGCCTCCGTGACCCCCTCCTGCTGCCTGGAGCCCGCCGCTGGTGTGCCCCTGCCCCAGGGACTGGTATTGTTGTGCTGTGACTGATCGTAATTGTGCTGCTGTAATTGTGTTTCTGTCGCCGTATTTTATATTTTGTATTCTTGTGGTTTCTGGCTTCCCCTTGCACCCCTTGCCCCCCCCCCGCCCCACTGCCCGTTTCTCCTTCTGTATTCCCTTCCCCGCCCTGCTCCCGCCTCCCAGCTGCTCCTCCCTCCCACTTGTCCTCTTATGGAGGAAGCCGCGCGGCAGTGGCTGTGACCTAACCTCTGGTCACCCCACACGTCGCACGGCTCCCCCTGTGCCTCCGTGACCCCCTCCTGCCGTCTGGAGCCCGCCGCTGGTGTGCCCCTGCCCCTGGGACTGGTATTGTTGTCCTGGGACTGATCGTAATTGTGCTGCTGTAATTGTGTTTCTGTCGCTGTATTTTATATTTTGTATTCTTGTGGTTTCTGGCTTCCCCTAGCGCCCCTTGACCTCCCCCCCCGCCCCTCGCTCCCCGCCGCTGCTCCCCCGCCTGTTTTTCCTTCTGTATTCCCTTCCCTCGCCCATTGGCCACCCGCTCCCGCCTCCCAGCTGCTCTTCCCTCCCACTTAGCCTCTTATGGAGGAAGCCGCGCGAAGCGCAGTGGGAGCGCCGCTGGCGCGCTACAGGCAAGCCCGTCTACGCTAGTCTACGTCCGTCCGCGCCTGGACCGCACCCAGCGCCAGGACCCCTGTCCCTCGATGACGCCAGCCCACCCGACGGACTTACGACGCCTCCACCGTCCACGCACTCAACGCCGGCCGGAACCCCGCCTGCCACCGAGCCACCCCGAAACGCACCCATGGACCCTTCACCTGCCAAGCCTGCAAATTTACCTGCCATCGCACCCGCCAAGCCAAGCGCCAGCAACTATCACCTCAAGTGCATCCTGCTCAACACCCGCTCCATCCACAGGCATGCCGTCGAACTCTGGAACCTCCTCGACACAACATCACCAGACGTCGCCTTCCTCACAGAAACCTGGATGAACGCCTCCTCAGCCCCTGACATCGCCATAGCCATCCCGGATAGCTACAAGATCACCCGGAGGGACCGCGTCAACCAAACCGGAGGAGGCATCGCCATCATCCACAGAAACACCATCCGCATCACGACCAACTCCGACGACACCCTCACCGCCGCCGAGCACCTTCACTTCCAGATACACACCAGCACCCTCAGAGGCACTCTCATCTACAGACCCCTGGGACCACGCACACAATTCAGCGAAGCCATCGCAGACTTCGTTGGCCCGCACCCCCTCACCTCCTCTGACTACATCCTCCTAGAGGACCTCAACTTCCACCTGGAGAACCACAATGACAGCAATACCGCTGCCCTGCTGGACAACCTCGCCAACCTCAGACTCAAGCAACTGGTGAACACCCCCACCCACTATGCCGGCCACATGCTCTCCTCCAGCAAGCACATCTCCTTCAGCCACTCCACCGGTCTACACTGGACAGATCACAGCTGCGTCCTTTTCAAATACAGGAGAACCACGACTCTCCACCACCCGCAACAGGTTCCACGCAGAAGCTGGAGCAAGATCACCGCATACCAGCTCACCACTTCCCTCAGCCAGAACCCTCCCACCAACACGACGGACCCAAACGAAGCAGCCCGCAACCTCACACAGTGGATTACCAACTGCGCCAATGACCTTGCACCACTGAAGAACCCTCCCAGCAGACCCGGCAGCAAGAAAACCTCGTGGTTCACCAACGACCTCAAAAACTCCAAGAAATCCTGCCGCACCCTCGAGAAAGCCTGGCGCTGCGACCAGACAGCAGAAAACATGACAGCCCTCAAGGACGCCACCCGTCAACACTACCAGCTGATACGCACCACCAAAAGGACAACATTCAAAGAACAACTGGACAACAACACCCACAACAACAAGGAACTCTTTAGCATCGTTAAAGAGCTCTCCAATCCCAGCGCCTGCAACAACGACATCACACCCTCGCAAGACCTCTGTGACTCACTCGCCTCGTTCTTTCAACGCAAAATTGCCGACATACACAACAGTTTCGGCGAACAGACCACGCACCCTACCACCGAACCAGCGCCCCACACCACCACCCTCTGCACCTGGACCCCGGTCAGCACCGAAGACACCACCCACATGATGAACACCATCCACTCGAGCTCCCCAACCGACCCCTGCCCACACCACATCTTCAACAAAGCCGACTCCATCATCGCACCCCAACTCCGGGACATCATCAACAGCTCCTTCGCATCCGCCACCTTCCCGGAGAGCTGGAAACATGCCGAGCTCAGTGCCCTCCTGAAGAAACCCACTGCAGACCCCACGGACCTCAAGAACTTCCGCCCCATCTCGCTCCTCCCTTTTCCTGCCAAAGTCATCGAGAAGACCGTCAACAAGCAACTCTCCACCTTCCTCGAGACTATTGGATCCCTCGACTCCTCACAGTCCGGCTTCCGAGAAAACCACAGCACCGAAACCGCCCTCATCACAGCTACCGATGACATCAGGTCCCTGCTCGACAACGGGGATACTGCTGCCCTCATCCTCCTGGACCTCTCAGCAGCCTTCGACACCGCGTGTCACCGCACCCTGATACGGCGCCTCAGCAACACCGGAATCCAAGGAGCGGCCTTGGAATGGATCATCTCGTTCCTTGCCGGAATAACCCAGAGAGTCCGCCTCCCCCCCTTCCGATCCGCGGCCACCGAAGTCATCTGCGGCGTTCCTCAAGGATCCTCGCTCAGCCCCACCCTCTTCAACGTCTACATGAGCCCTCTCGCAGCCATCGCACACCAACACAACCTTAACATCATCTCCTGCGCTGACGACACCCAGCTGATCCTCTCCCTCACCAACGACCCCGTCACCGCCAGAGCCAGCCTCCAGGAAGGTATGAAAGACGTTGCGGAATGGATGAAGCTCCGCCGTCTGAAACTGAACTCAGACAAGACGGAAGTCTTCATCCTGGGACCATCCCCCTCTGCCTGGGACGACTCCTGGTGGCCCTCTGCACTGGGCACCGCCCCCAAGTCCACGGACCATGCACGCAACCTGGGCTTCATCCTGGACTCATCCCTCACTATGACCAAGCAAGTCAACGCCGTCTCGTCATCCTGTTTCAACACCCTGCGCATGCTCTAAAAGATCTTCCAGTGGATCCCCACCGACACCAGGAAAACGGTCACCCAGGCCCTCGTAACCAGCCGACTGGACTACGGGAACACCCTCTACGCTGGAACCACAGCCAAACTCCAGAAAAGACTCCAGCGCATACAGAACGCCTCTGCACGACTCATCCTGGACATCCCCCGTCACAGCCACATCTCTACCCATCTGAAAGACCTGCACTGGCTCCCCGTCAGCAAGAGGATCACGTTCAGACTCCTCACCCACGCACACAAGGCTCTCCACGACTTGGGCCCCAAATACATCAACAGCCGCCTCACTTTCTACACACCCACCCGCCCCCCACGGCTGACCCAGGACCATCTCTCCTTCAGGAAACAACTCAAGACCTGGCTGTTCGGGCAGTAGCGACTCCCCTCCCTCCCAGCACCTTGAGACCCTAACGGGTGAATAGCGCGCTCTACAAATTATTTGATTGATTGACAGATGTCATTCAGGGGGACTCCACGTCCCAAAGCAGTGGTAGCTGTCGTCGCCCTGGTGGAATGGGAGTGTAACCCCACTGGAGGCTCCTTCTTTGCCAAGGAATAGCAAGCTTTGATGCACAAAACGACCCATCTAGAAATGGTCCGTTTGTGTATGGCCCGTCCTTTTTTGGCGCGCACGTAGCCAACGACGAGCTGGTCATCCACCCGGAATTGCTTTGTGCGATCCAAATACAATGAAAGCACACTTTTTGGATTCAGACGGTGTAGCCTCTCTTCTTCTTTGGGAGGATGCGGGGTCAGAAAGAAGGTGGGCAAAGGGATAGTCTGTCCAATGTGTAAAGAAGTAACCACTTTGGGAAGGAAGGACGAGTTTGAAGGACAACCTTATCTGGATGAACAGCAAGAAAAGGAGTTTTAGAAGAAAGAGCTCATTCACCCTGCGTGCAGAGGTGATGGCCACCATAAAGGAAGTCATTAAAGTCAGAAGCCTGAGAGGACAGTTATGTAGCGACTCTAAAGGAGCACACATAAGATACGTAAGAAACAAATTCAAGTCCCACTGGGGCATTACGAAGGGAACAGGAGGAAAAAAAATAGTAATGCCCGTAAGAAAGCGATTTACAACAGGGGACTTGAAAAGAGAAGGCTGATCAGGAAGCCTAAGAAAGGCTGAAATGGCCGAGAGGTTGCCCTTTAGAATGCCCAGAGCAGAGCCCTACTGGGCCAAAGAAAGGAGGAACAAGAGAACCTCAGAAAGAGGGGCGGAAAGGGGATCCACAGCCTTTGCTGTGCACAATGCCACAGATTTGTTTAATCTGCAGGCCTATACCGTCTTAGTAGAGGGACACCTGGCTGGCAAGATAACATATATCAAATCGGAAGGGGGGGAAGAAGGAAGAAGTTGCGATCCATTCAGCTTCCTTATTTGTATTACCAACAAAATCAATGGGGGAATGGATCACTTGTCCTGAGTAACCAGGGTTTGTTAATTTTCGTTTAATGTATCGATAAAAAAACCCTCATTCACGTACAGAGGCTGCGGTGGGGTATATCTTGATTCTCCGCCTCGCTCTTAAAAACGTGACAGCATCATCATAGGGTTAGTCCTCATGCTTCCTCCACCCGGAGGTAAACCACTGGTTAGTGCTGTAGTGATCAGTGATGGTCGATAACAGTGTTGATGAAAATAAATTGGTTAAAAAGCTCGTATAACCAGATAAAGAAGAATTTTTTAATGGGTCTGGGCTTCTGTAAAAAATGTTTTGTGCGTGGGAAGGGTGATTAGGAGTCTTCCGCACTATCAAATGTCCATTAAAAGGTCAACACGTTTCAACCCTTTTCAAAAAAGATGTTATTTGTTTTGGTACTCTACTGAGGACCACAAATATTATAAACACAATTTGTTACACATTAGTATAATATCAGGAAAAATTTAAAAAATGTATAAAAATTATAGCATACAAATTCATTGGGGGGGTGTTTGCACAAAAATAGCATTTCTTTTGTGGTTAAAATTCTACATTTCCGATATATAGGGACCAGATATCTTAACCGTGCTATTACTACTTTAGCATTTGGGCATATAAATAGAAGGTGCTCAATGGTCTGATTGCCCCCCTGACAGAGGGTACATAAAAGTGATCCACCTGGAGTCCATTTAAATGTAACTGATAACACAGGTAGGATACCTAAACGTAACAGTGTAATTGCCCTCCTTGCGCCGTGTGAAAGAGAGAACTCAAGGTAGAGCTGTGCCTGCTTATATTCCAATGACTCAACATATAATTTGTACAAGGATAATTTGTTACAATGTTGATGATCAAGTTCGTAACTCAATTTAGGTGTAAAACATTTAAAAAAAAGTTTAAGTTGTGATGGAGACCAGGTTAACAAGAGTTCAGTACTGATCTTAGCTAATTGAAATACCGCTTTCATATTTCTGAAGAATGTTAAGTTTGAGGCGTCTCGGTCAAAAGTCTCGATCTTTAACAAAGTTCGTAATGATTTTCCTTTAGCGTGGAGGAGATTGTAAGCCCACCTGATGACGTTCGCGACAGCCGTCGCGTAGGAACTAGTGATCGAAAATTCGAGTCTTATTGCTTGGACCGGTGTGGATTCAGAGACCTTCAGAATTTTCTTTAGTATTTTCCCTTCCTTTAGATCCATATAGGACCACTGTTTTATTGGGATATATTCAGTGGCATAGGATAAAACGGGAGGAATCTTTGATCTGTATACTTTTAGCAATGTGGAGAAATGCCTGTTCCCAGTGGCCGAATACAGTCTTGAAAGAGCCCCAGCATGTATTTCAGATTTCTTTTTTAGATGGTTAATTTGCTTAGTATTTTGCAAGTTCTTTGTGAAAATCCTTCCGAGGTAGGTATATTCCTCGACCTCTTCAACTTTTTCTCCGCCTAGCTTCCAACAGTACTTGCAACTTTGTTTCCTACCAGAGAAAGATACAATTTTTGTTTTATTTAAGTTGGGGATTAAGTAATTATCTTTTGAATATTTGTGTAGGATGTCAAGAAGTATTTGTAAACCAAAAGGCGTGAGGTCCAGCATCACGATATCATCAGCGTATAACAAGGCGTGTATACTTTGTGCGGCGAGCTTTGGAGGCAAGCTATTGCCTTGTTGCAGATGGAAGGGCAGGTCGCTGAGATACAATGAAAATAATAACGGCGCTAAGAGGCATCCTTGTTTAAGGCCGTTCGTCGTGTGGATTACTTTAGTCAGACCTTTTTCACGCCCCATTTGGACTTGACACCATGTCGTGGTATGGAGATTTAGGACAACCTGGAGTAATTGATCAGGGATACCTAACCTCCTCAGCTTGTTCCAAAGAGTCGGTCTATCAACTCGATCGAAAGCAGTTGAATAGTCGATAAATGCTGCGTATATTGTCTGAGATCTGCCTGCAGTATATTTATCTAGGATGGTCTGAAGTGTTGCTGTGTTATCTATGACAGAATGGTTGGATCGAAAACCTGCCTGAAACATTGGTATTAGACCCTGCGAAAAAGCCCAGACTTTTAGTCTGTCCAGTACTTCTGCGGCAAAGATTTTCCCGGTAGCGCCCATCAGCGCTATTTGCCGATAGTTGCTGGCTACATTTCTGTTCCCCTTTTTATGAATGGGAATGATGATGCTTCCCTGCCATGACTTGGGTATTTTTCCGGTTTTCATTAGGTAATTAAAAAGGGGAGAGAGCATCTGGCTCCATTTTTTGGGATCTGTTTGAAGGACCTTGATGGGTATTTGGTCCGGGCCTGAAGCTCCCGTGCTCCTAGCTTTTCGAATATGCGTGGCAATGGAGATTGCAGAGATCTTACTGATGTTAGTGAAGTTCTTCACCAAATTGGTTTCGGGATCCTTTTTTTCAGGATCGATGGAATTTGTTTTGTATAAGTCACTCAAGTAAGTTTCCCAGTCCTGGGGTGAGACTGGGATAGCTTGGAGTTTCTTTTTTGATCCAGTCATTTTGGCAATTAAGGACCAATATTTGCGTTGATTATGTTGGTTAGCTGCTATTTGAATATCTACCCAGTTACGATCCTGTACCATTTTTTTTTGGTTATTTTTCTCTCTTCGTACTTGATTTTTTAGTCTATTACTTTCAGCTTTAGTTGATATTGAGAAATCCAAGTGTTGGGCTCTGATGAGTTTATTCAGTTTTTTTGCAATATGCGAATTCCGGTTTTTGTTGGTTTTATTGTTTTTACTTTCTCCTGTTGTAGTCAGTTGTGAATGGTTTGAAAACACGTTCTTGATGTTTTTGACTGTATTTTCAAAATCCTTTATTGGGTCATCAGAATATTTGATAGTGAGGAGTTGTGTATATTCAACCAGTGCAGTTATTTTGTCCAATGTGGATGAGTTCCAATAGATCCGCCTCTGGTTGATATTAACTTCAGTTGTAATGTTTTGGAATATTATCTTACTTGTAAGAGAAGGAATGGCCCTCCAGAGGGTTGAAAAGTGTAAAAGAGCGTGATCGCTCTCATCTGTAAAATTTATTTGTAGATTCGTGACTGTCTCCGTGAGGTCCATTCTGCAAATTATATAATCAATAGTTGAGGCTGTACCGTTTCCCCGTCTGGTATAAGATGCTGGTATATCTCCTTGCATGTTACCGTTCAAAATTGTCCCATTTAAACTTGGCAGTAATGATAGTAACGACCTGCCTCTCTTATCTGATTTATTTCCCTTACAAAATATTGGGATGGACATTTCCACTGCTTCTTCTTGGTATAATTTTACCCATTTTCCAATTTCGATGTTAGAGATTTTTCCGTTCAGATCTCCCATAATTACAAATGGCGTGTTATATCGATGATCTAATATACGAATAATAGATTCCATTATATCCTCAAACTGGGCGTCTTGGGTATTACCTGGAGGGGCGTATATGTTGAATAACAGCATTGCCTTTTGGGAAGCTGTATTATGTGTTTTCACTGCCACCATGATGCATTGAAGGTTAATTTGGTTTCAACGATTTCTTGGGACCATAAATATTCCTCTCTTAATAGGATTGCCAATCCGCCCTTTGCGTGGCCCCGATTGGATTCTTTTGCAGGGATGTCATAAACATAATATCCTTTCTGAATGAAAGATTTTGTTGCCCAAGTTTCCTGTAGGGCCAGGATGTCGGGTTGATTTTTGGTTGCTTCGATCATTTTATTATGAGTTATCCCAGCCATGTTCCATGAGGTGATCTCCAAGCCATTACTAAACAGTGTATTGGTGGAAGTTAGTCGATTTTTTGCTGTTTAGCGTTTCCGATATCCAGGCCCAAGATTTAGTTGTTTTTTTGGTTTCGCTTTCTCCTGAGTCATGGCTCCATACTACCCGTTCACCATTGTTCACTTCGATTTTTATTGTGTCATTTCCTATACCATTAAATCCCGACTCTTCCAGATTGGTGGTGTTTTTGTACTGATGTTTACTCAATGTATCTGTATGTAAACTGAAAAGACCATTGTATCCTTTATTAAATTTATTTTTCCTTGGTTCTGGCTTTTCAATTACGTCATACCCGCTTTTGTGTAGTATTTCCTTGTCTCTGAGAATTATCCCGGGTAGTACTGTTGACCAGAAAGATACCACCGCTAGTTTGTTATTATCTTTTATGGGGAAGAGCACCAAGTCTATTTCATAACTTGTGATAGATTTTAGAGATGGTATTTGTTGGAGTATATTGATTATTCTTCCTCGATTTAGTGGCGTGTTGTCAGTGGGAAATAGTTCTTCAATCATTAAGTGCTTTGACGTTGGTCCCTCCTTGAAACTACGTATCCTGTCATCATCTTCACTTGTTTCATTAACTTTCGACCCTTTTTTAGTGTTTAATGTATGGGGATAATATTCCTCAGCTTTTGGGTTCAGAGATTTCTCATTCAATATGGTTTTAGTAACTCTAGTTCCCCCTAATGTGGAGGTATTGTGAATTGTTATGGTCTCTTCGCTCGTTTCGCTTTTTAGAGGAGTAGTTGATTTTTGAAATTTAAGTTTGCGCACTTGTTTTTTGTGAATTCTTCTTTGAGGCTTTCTTCTCCTTTTTTTCGTCCCTACTTCATGGGTATCTTTAGTTTTGGAGATCTTTACCACGTGATCTACTAGTGCGGGTGCATTTTTGAAGGTGATATCCGTGGAGTCTTTCTCGCACCCGGTTTTATGTGGAACTGTTTTTTTGATAGAATTCGAAAATATAGAATATTGTTTCGGAATTTTCGGTGTTACTTCTTTGAAGAGTTTCTTCAGTGAATATATAGTAGAGGCTTTGTGTTTTTTTCTAGGAACCTTTATTTTTCTTTCTATTATTGTTACTTCAGAGGTTTGAGTACTTGTATCACATTTACTCAGAGTTTGTTTATTTTGATTGAAGTTAGTTAAGTGACCTTCCTGATATTGCACCATGTCTGATTCTTGTTGTTTTATTGGTACTTCCACTGATTCTTTTTTCCTTTTTTCTTCTAATAAAAATTTAGGAATACCAATTTGTACATCAAGGGTATCATCCGAGTTAGCTAGAATTTGACCTAAAAAGGTTAGGACTGATTCTAAAATTTCCTGCAAAGAAAAAAGAGCTTTTGACAAAGGTGTTACCGTATTTGCAGAATTTGTATTGGGAAAAAAAGTGTCAGGGAAGGAATCAAGTAATGGATCGTGCTCTGATGATTTTTCCGGAGAACTAGTGGGTAATTTGTCAATACATAGGAGTAGATCTGATTTGTTGTTTGGTGACTTCGTGTCAATGCCGACGGGATCCTCAGTACAAACTTGACTTCCTGAAGTATTAATCGGAGTTAAGATTGTTAGATGCAACTCCTTTTGTTCTGGAATTAGTGCATCCTCTGATGATGGTATAGTTTTTATAATGTCTTCAAGATGTGCGTCACTTAAGTTTTGAGTGGAATGGTGGATTGGAGAGGAGAGCTGTTTTCCCTCCTTAGTTTCCATGTGGTCGAGGATATTACCTTCTTCCAAGGCGAGAGTAGATGATAGTTTTTTTGGTGATAGGGCAGAGAAGTACTTGCTTATTGCAGGAGTCTGGATTATCTGACCGTGTTTTATTAATTTCTCTGTGGATTTCCTAACTGCTTCCTCGGTACCCATACGTTTCATAAATATTGTACGTGATCGTAACTTTTTTAGTGCCATATACGTAACTAAAGTCCTCCTGTTAAATATGAATTAGACTCCTTCTCAGATAAATTGATTGTGAGGTATTCGTTTGGGAGCTATATTGAAGTTTTTAGGAAATGTAGGTTTTAGATTTCACGGAGAAGAAGAACAACTCCGAACTCCTATTCCCGTTCCTTTACTCAGAGGTTCAATAAATTAACTCCACTACATACCTTATAGGGTCCGTACCTGATACCCGATTGCCGGAGGTCTGGGAGGAAAATGTAAGTGGGGTGGCCCGTCCCGTCCTTGTACGTCCCCGGACGGCCACAGACGGCCCGCCCTTAGCCCGGGCTTCGCTCCGTGCTCCGTCCCGCGATGCGCGTTGCAGGTATTAATTAAGTAGTGTGTCGGGTTGTAGGGGCGTGGCACTGGGAGGGGGCGCGGCTCACGCGGGAAGAGGACCAGCTGAAGGTGTTGTATGCTGGTCCTCGCAGTCCCGGGGCCGGCGCCTCTCCCTCCTCTGCGGCCACAGGGGTGTTACAGCCAAGTCAGACAACAGCTTTCAATAATGAAGGGCTACTCCAGTAGCAGACGAAAAACGAAGCAGGCAACAGCAGCGTCTATTCACGAGCGGCTCCCGCGAAGCGGGGGCCGCGAGAAGTTATCGGCTCTTGGTTGGGGGCGTGGCACTGGGAGGGGGCGCGGCTCACGCGGGAAGAGGACCAGCTGAAGGTGTTGTATGCTGGTCCTCGCAGTCCCGGGGCCGGCGCCTCTCCCTCCTCTGCGGCCACAGGGGTGTTACAGCCAAGTCAGACAACAGCTTTCAATAATGAAGGGCTACTCCAGTAGCAGACGAAAAACGAAGCAGGCAACAGCAGCGTCTATTCACGAGCGGCTCCCGCGAAGCGGGGGCCGCGAGAAGTTATCGGCTCTTGGTTGGGGGCGTGTCACTGGGAGGGGGCGCGGCTCACGCGGGAAGAGGACCAGCTGAAGGTGTTGTATGCTGGTCCTCGCAGTCCCGGGGCCGGCGCCTCTCCCTACTCTGCGGCCACAGGGGTGTTACAGCCAAGTCAGACAACAGCTTTCAATAATGAAGGGCTACTCCAGTAGCAGACGAAAAACGAAGCAGGCAACAGCAGCGTCTATTCACGAGCGGCCTTTTAAATGCCCAAGCGGGTCAGGTAGGATTTCTTCAGGACCTAGAGAAAATGGTGATAGAGACCATGTGTTGTCAGGGTCTATTTAGGTCAAGTTGTGTTCACCCGACTCTTAAGGTCAGATAGTACCTGTAGATTGAAGGAATGAAACAAGACAAACAAACATACACAGAGTACGTCAGTTGCGCATTCTCCAGAAATTGGTGCTGTCCACGTACATGAATAGGGAAGTAACTAAAAAATAGCAATTCTTTTACACATGACAAAATTCTCACTCAGTCCCATTCTGGCAAAGGATCTCTCTTTGTTCTTTAGTGTTTAAGTCACATTTCCTAAGTTGATAAAAAAAACTATTTTTAAAGCGATCTAGGTTTATTTGTCTTATCAAGCGTCACTCATGAATGGATACAATCTCATTATATCCATGGATTATTCCCAGAGTACTGCGATGTATCCGTGTAACTCTAGGACTTGTACTTATTGACAACAACTTTACTCATAATGTATATTCTTGGCGCCGTACCTCTTTAGGCCCAGACTAAGCTTTGCATCTGCGTGTTTTCTGCTTTTTATCTGTTATAGTCACGTGTTGAAGGGAAAAACAATAAAACAGCACGCTCAAGTTAATTGGATGCCGGTACTCTGTGCTAGTCTCTGACCTCATTATCTTATAACTGTGCCACTTCTCAATTATTGGATTAATTTGTTTTATGTGCCTTTCATGTAGCGCGTGTCTTATTCACCTCGTGTTTGACCCTCATTAAGTTTGTTAGCTAAGACACTCGGCATGCCGTGCACTTGCCTGTATGTCGTGTCTCCAAACCTCACGTCGCGTTGTGGTATAGACGCGTATTTAGGGAAATGCATATTGTTTCATAGATTGCCACAAAATCATGTATGCCTTCAAAAATGAATCCTATTCGAAGCATTCCATGGCCCTTTTTATATGCAAATAACGTTTTGGCCACATTGCACACGTCGAGCCTTTCCCCACAAAGCCATGTTTTCGCGTACCTTTTTAGGTCGAGCCTGGAATTCGCATCCAAAGGATGCGTCCAGGTGGAGACTTAGAGCTAGCTGACTCGGGGGAATGGAGGACAAGAAACTGCCACGCGCTTCTCTTGGCTGGATTACACTGCGTGCACGCGCACCCACACTCACGCATGCGCACATCACAGCCGCGCACATCACAGTCACAGCCACACACCCCCCCCCCCGTCGCCGCCACACCTACACACACACATAGCAGGCTGTTCACAACACATGCACACGCAGGCAGGCAGACACGACACACACACGAGCGCACACATACAGACACACACTACACCTCCCCAGCCCCCCCCCCGCGCCGCCGCCGCCCGTACACGCACAGACAATCCCTCCCCCGCCGCGCATACACACACGCACGCACACACTCTAGCGCACAGTCCTCGCAGAGGCGTAGCTCCCTCTCCGCCCCCCCTATCCTCGCCTCTGCCCCGGTATACCGCCCCAGCAGTAGTGACCAGAGAGCGCGGGTACCTTGCAGACACCATGGGAGGTCCTCGCGCACCCCAGGCCGCTCCGTTCCCCCGCCGCCGCGGACCGTGCAGCAGCTCCCTCTCTCCACCAGGCTGCTGCTCCTCCTCTCCGTGTTGTTCTCCTGGTCTCTGTCCAGGCGCTCAGGAGGGCGTCACTCACAGCTGAGGCGAGCGGCGACATAGTCCACCTTTTAGCCCTGTAGGAACAAGGGAGAGGAGCTGATGGGGATTGCAGTTTTTTACCGACGCCATACCACGTGCAGCTTTTGGAGGCGTGGCCCGAAAACACTACAATTCCCAGCAGACCTTTTCTGCGCGAGGAGTTCGGATGGGTGATTTTTTTACCATTATTGCTGAGTCATTAAGCCCAAAGTGAGGAAATGTACAAGCAATACAATAGGTTTATTTTTCTAGTTTACTGTCCCCTTCTCTTCTCGTTTTTTTTTTCTAGTTTATTCTTGTTTCATTTTGTTGGCGTTGTCTTTTGATACCAAAGCTACATTTGAGTATGAATCCGTGGAAAACACATCTTTTCACCCTACCTCCATTTTCTCACTATGCATACATAGAACAGTTACTATGGTAGTGAAATTATATGCCTGTAGTGAGCACATTGGGATCAGACCAAGCCTTGGAGTCCTCAGGTCGTGGAGTCAGATAAGGCAAATATTTATTTATTTATTGTGCTTTTTTTTGTATAACTCAGACCCCGTAGGCTAGAAGAACGCCTTACATAAGAGCAGCTAGATTTATAAAATGCAAAGTGAAACTGTATAGGGTATAAAATAAAGAGCAAATTAAAAGTTGTTATAAGTGACTCTTTCTTTATTACACTGGTAGAAAATCAAGAGCAAATAATCAAATGTAGGGGTAGAAATGCATGATTAGATGTCAGCTGGTGACCAATAACTGAGACAGATAGATTTGTCTAAGAGTTGGTGCAAAACACCTTTAGCTATAGGTCTCAAGATGGCTCTGCACCAAATGCGCTTTCCTGGTTGCTTTGCATGAAACACTTCCATCCTTGTCCCCCTTCTATTTGTTTATTTATTTGATCGAATTTACTTACATATCCAGCACACCTTCACCAAAAAGGCATCTTTTTTCTAGCAATCAAAGGGACCAAAAGATGGTGTTGAATCAGTATAATTAACAGAACCGACATGTCTTTGAAAGCGATCTGTAACTCAATCTAAACGCAACCCTAAAAACACTGTTGTCCGACGGAGCCCCACCCACCCTTTAGAACGCCCACACCGTGGCGGAAAAACCGCTGCGGTTAAGGCGTTAAGCAGCACACTCCCTTTGTCTCTTCACATCCTGCTTTCCCCTCCTCATAGCCAGACATATTGTGTGTGTATTAACACATGTAATCAACCTGCACTGCAGTATCAAACATCAGGCAGACTAGACTAAACTGACATAGTTGTAAGCCAAAATGTTAAGTCAGCAGGATCTGTAGCACGTGATATGATGTCTTAGCTAAGTAAGCAAACTGATAAAAGAGCACATCTGGTGGTGTGTTCACACGTGCAGTCTCACAGAAGAAGACTGTTATGCCTCATGAGCCACTAGTGTTCTGGGAAAATCCATGCAGTTCTTTTCTACTCCGAGTAGCAAAGAAGACCACGAAAAAGACCATAAGCATCATAACTAGTTTTTTTTTAAGTATCTGAACTCCATTCTAATATTCTAATATTCCCAAGGAAGAGAGAATAGGAGGGAAATGCTAACCCAGAAATAACTAAATGGGAGAAATGTTGCGGTAAAATCACTATAAGCTTAAAAACATGCATTAGCCAGTAGGAGATAATGTATCCAGCTCCAGCTCCGAAGTGCCATTGGTCAAATCAAAAGCAGATACTTCATACAAAGATTAAGACAAAGAGAATTCAAAGTGTCTGACTTATGCTAGCAAACAGTTCAATAAAGAGCCACGTTGAAATGTTCTCTCAATGTTTCAAGCTTTATTACAAATGTCACAAAAAGATGTTAATATTTCACTTCTGTTCTTGGATTTTCGTCACAATAAAATACACTGAACATAATCTTCACAAAAGTTATTTACAAAAGTTTGAGCTATTGCCATTTATAAATTACAATACCTTTTATTTAAGTATTAATTATTACAAAAAAATTAAAAGCCACTGTTATTTGTAATATCAATACATCTAAGTCACGTAAATACAACACATATTGCATTACAAATGCTATAGGTGTCACATTTGCGAAAGGTATAACTATTGGCATTGTAAATGACAAAGCTATTAATTTCGCTATTTTCAAAACTAACACATAAATAAAAAATTTGTCATTTACAATACCAATAGCTCAAACTTTCCTAATGCGAGACCTATTGCATTGCAAATGCTTGTTCCATAAGTGTTTGTGCAGCATCGGGCTGCCAGGGGATTTTGTTTCTGCTAAATAAACAAACATTGTGCAAAATAATTACAATTAGCTCTTGCAATACCGTACGGTTTTCTTTCCTGTTCTCTCGTGAGGATTCTTCTTCTACCTGTTACGAAGACGTAGCACGACATTTGCTGACTCTACCTCTGGGGGCCCGGTTCAAGTTAGTTGTCGGTTCCAGTTCTTTTAAAGAGCAATCTAGGCAGAGGAAAGACTATGCGTGGCATTTGAAGAAAGGCACACAAGGCATTAGTAGTCTCTTACTGTGGGTTTGTGTTTATAAAAAAGACATGATGTTTAACGTTCATTTTAAATAAAGAATTCAAATATTAAAATTCTTGTGTGTGTTGGTTTCAAATTGTGGTGGGGAAATGATTTATAGGAGTTGAAATGATCAACTCAACTGTACATTCCGTGCAGGTAGGATTTAGGAATGTGTTCCACGTTTTGTTTCAGATATTCAGGTCACATTCAGACACTGTGGGTAGTCTTTGTAATAATTCTGATGGGGCTTTATGGTAGAAGGGTGTTAACGTGGCTCAGTGATTATCTGTATGGCGTAGGTTGCGTAGATGCTTTTACTTTCTTTTTCAGAAAGACTCTTTTTAACGATTGAGGCTTAGCCATGGAATGTTGTCATTGAGCCCAAGGTCATTAGTTGCTAAGCGATGTTCTTTTTTTCGAATAGTACCTTTTCTGCATTGTTGTCACCCTTCCCACGCACAAAACAATTTCTAAAGAAGCCCAAACCCAGACCCATAAAAAAATTCTTCTTTATCTGGTTATACGAGCTTTTTAACCAATTTATTTTCATCTACATTGTTATCCACCATCACTGATCACTACTGCACTAACCAGTGGTTTACCTCCGGGTGGAGGAAGCACGAGGACTAACCCTATGCTGATGCTGTCACATTTTTAAGAGAAAGGCGGAGAATCAAGATATACCGCCACCCCAGCCTCTGTACGTGAATGAGGGTTTTTTTAACGGCACATTATACAAGAATTAACAAACCCTACTTACTCAGGACAATTTATCCATTCCCCCATTGATTTTTTTGGGCAAGATAACATCACAGATTTCGGGAGGAAGGTCGAAAACTCTCAACTGTTGCAGCTCAATCTCCAAACCAGGAGGTGGAGGCTGGACAGGTTCGGGTGGAGGTCCGTCCCCTGCTGCTGCGACATAAGATCCTCCCGAAGAGGCAGTCGAATCAGAGGATCGATGGCCATGTGTAATAGCTTGAGATACCAGACTCTTCATGCCCAATCCAGAGCCACAAGAATGACTTGGGCCCGGTCGCGCCTTATCTTCTTCAGTACTCCGGGTAGAAGTGGTATAGGCGGAAAGGTGTATAGAAGACCGCAACTCCATTCGTGTCGAAAAGCGCTGCTGAGCGAGTGCCACCTTGGAAATTCCAACGTGCAGAATTGCTGACATTGCACGTTCTCTTCTGTGGCGAAAAGATCTAACCAAGGCTCTCCCCACTGTTGAAAGAGACCTTGCACCACCTCCGAGTGAAGACGCCATTTGTGATCCCTCTTGCACATGTGGCTGAGTCCGTCCGCCCTGGCGTTCAGGGAACCTGCCGGGTGTTGAACTACCAGGGATATGCCCTGATGTTCCAGCCAGGACCAGAGGTGGAGAGTTTTTTTTACATAGGGTCTACTACCCCACCCGCCTTGTTTGTTGCAGTACCACTTGGCAGTGGTGCTGTCTGTGAACACTTTGAGTGCAAGATGAATCACCTGGAGCTCCAGAAGGTTGATGTGGAGCCCGGACTCTGCCAGAGACCAGAGGCCTATGATCTCTGCCTCCTGCATGTGGCCGCCCCATCCTAGAAGTGATGCATCTGTCACCACTGTGAACTCTGGTTGGGGAAGGGAGAGGGATCTGCCGTCGAACCAATCCTGGTTTGTTAGCCACCATTGCAATTGGAGTGCAGTGCCCTCCGATATCTGGACGCAATCGGACAGGTTCCCCTGATATTGTGCTACTGGAACTTCAGGTCCCACTGCAAAGCCCACAATTGCCATCTGGCATGATCCACCAGCAGGATGCAGGAGGCCTTCAGGCCCAGGAGCCGTAGGGTCATCCTGACCGAAAACCGGGATAGAGGCTGAAAGATAGGAATCATAGCCTGAATATCCCGGACTCGCTGTTCGGGAGGATAAACCTGAAACTGCATTTTGTGCAGAACCGCTCAGATGAAGAGGAGCTTTTGAGAGGTAGTCATGTGCGTCTTTGGAACGTTGATGGAGAACCCCAGCGAATGCAGGAGATCGGCTGTAGTCTGGAGGTGGGAGACGACAGCCTGGGGCGAGCCCACCTTCAACAGCCAGTCGTAGAGATAGGGGAAGACTGGAACCCCTGATCTGCGCAGATGAGCTGCGACCACCCCCATCACCTTCGTCAACACCCGAGGGGTGCTGGTAAGGTCAAAGGGGAGCGCGGTAAACTAAAAATGCTCATTGCCTACCGAGAACCGCCAGTAGCGTCGGTGGGCCGGCAGGACGGGGATGTGAAAATAGGCGTCCTGCAAGTCCAATGCTACCATCCAGTCTCCGGGGTCGAGGGCAGACAGGACCTGAACTAACATCAACATTGTGAACTTCTCCTTACGGAGGAAGCGGTTGACGTTCCTGGGATCCAAGATAGGACGCAGGCGTTTGTCCTTCTTGGGCACCAGAAAGTAGTGGGAGTAGCAACCACAACCTACTTCTGGGGCAGGAACCCCTTGATTGCTCCCTTGGCCAGGAGAGCCTGAACTTCCTGTTGGAGAAGGGCCAGATGATCCTCCGCATGTGATGGTACTGAGGTTGTATGGCTGGGGGGGAGGGGGAGGGAGTCTCAAAGGAGAGGCAACAGCCCTTCGGACTATATGCAAAACCCACCTGCCTGAAGTGATGGTGCACCAGTGGGGGAGGTGATGGCGAATCCTGCCGCCCACTTGCGAATGGTGGCCCTGGAAGGTCGGACTAGGAGGGTTTGAGGGGGCGGTGGTGGACTGGCCCGCTCGCTGGCCCCCAGACCCAAGAGTATGGGACCCACATCCCCGGCCACGCAGGACCTGAACAGCTTGCGCCGGCCTGTGGCCCCGGTTGGAACATGGTGGGGCACTCCTTCCGTAGCCACAAAACGGGCGAAAGGCAGACTGCGCAGGGCAAGATGTGGAGAGGCCCAAGGACTTGTACATAGCCCGTGAGTACTTGAAGCGTTCCAGTGCACTGTCTGCCTTGTCGCCGAATTTGCAACGGCCATCAAAGGGCATGTCCATCAGGGTACTTTGAACATCCCCGGAGAAACCAGTCAACCTCAGCCTCAGCGAAGGGCTACCAACGTTGAAATTGTTCTGCCTAGCGAGTCGGCAGTGTCCAGTCCACAACAAATTGCAAACTTGGCTGCGTCTCGTCCCTCGGCGACAGCATGGGAGAGCACTGCTCAGGCTCCCTCCAGGCACTGAGGCAGCACCTGCACCACCGTATCCCACACGGAGTGGGTGTAACGGCCCAACCGACATGCAGTGTTTACGGACCACAGCCCAAAGCTGGAGGAAGAACACATCTTCTTCCCAAGATGGTCCAGCGTTTTGGATTCCCTATCAGGTGGATGTGAAAATAGGCTCCTGCAAGTCCAACGCTACCATCCAGTCTCCCGGGTCGAGGGCAGACAGGACCTGCACGAACGTCAACATTTTGAACTTCTCCTTCCGGAAGAAGCAGTTGACGTTCCTGAGATCCAAGATATGACACAGGCCTTTGTCCTTCTTGGGCACCAGAATGTAGTGGGAGTGGCAACCACAACCTACTTCTGGGACCCCTCGATTGCTCCCTTGGCCAGGAGAGCCGTAACTTCCTGTTGGAAAAGGGCCAGATGATCCTCCGACATGCGATGGTACTGAGGTGGCATGGCATAGTCCCAAAGGGGATGGAACAGCCCTTCAGACTATCTGCAAAACCCACCTGTCCGAAGTGATGGTGCGCCAGTGGGGGAGGTGATGGTGAATCCTGCCGCCCACTATCGAATGGTGGCCCTGGAAGGTTGGACTAGGATTGTTTGGAGGCTGCTGCAGAGGGGGCGGTGGTAGACTGGTCCGTTCGATGGCCCCCAGCCCCAAGACAATGGGTCCCACATCTTCGCCCGCGCAGGAGCTGAACAGCTTGCGCCGGCCTGTGGCCCCGGTTGGAACATGGTGGGGCACTCCTTCCGTAGCCACAAAACGGGCGAAAGGCAGACTGCAGGGAGAGGGGTGGAGAGGAAAATGGAGTCGCCCGGTGCCGGGCGGTGGCATCAAGCAATCATCCTATCCACTGGAGCCCCAGTGTTGGGCCTGGCCCTGGTGCCCAAAAGGACGTCAGTGAGGGCTTTGTTGAACGGCAGCAGGGGATCTGAAGAGCTTGCTGCCGGCTGAAGCACCTCTGTCAGGAGGTTAGACCTGCCTGCCACAGTAGGTAGCTTGAGGTTGAGAGCCTCGGCCCCCTATGCAACACCACTGCGTAAGACGCTCACTCCTCCGTTGCCACGATGGGAGGAGGCAACATGCCGAGGTCTGAAGAGGTATCCAAACCACTGACATCTCCCAACTCCTCTCTCCAGTCAGATCATACTCCAACTGGTCTGTCAAAGGGTCACCAGACCCCTCACAGTCCTCCTCCCCCTCTTCTGGTTGCCAATATGGCCGAAAAGAACCAGGGTAGAACAGGAGCACAAAAGTATTCATCGGCGGTGGATCCAGCATCGGTCGACGTCGGTCCGGCACTGTGTCTATATCGAGGTGGAGGCCAGGCTCGACGCCGGCTGGGGACACAACTGGTGTCGGCTGCGTACATCGTGCCAGTGGAATCGGCGCCGGTGGAGGTGTTACGAGGTCGACTGGCGCTGATCCGGATCCAGCTGGATCCAAGGGGAGCCTGAGGCGCCGGCACCGGGGTCGGGCCGAAGCCACCGGCATCAAAGACCCAGGGCCCCCAGCCGAGTCGGGCGACCCAAAGACGCCATGCATCGATTTGTAGAAACTCTGAATCTGGACAGGGGTCGCTCCAGGTCCTGGGAAGGGAGGGAAAGTCGGAGTAGACCCTTCGGGCTCCACACGCGGAGCCGCGGGAGGGGCACCAGCCACATCCCTCGTCGCGTCAGACGACCGATGGGGAGAAGGCGAAGAGCGACGATGCTTCTTCGACTTCTTCTTGTGCTTCGACTTACCTGAGGAGTGCAAAGACTTTGAAGAGGACTGGTGGTAGTGGCTCCGCGACCGGTCCCTCGACCTCCCACGCAACCAGGACCTTGAACGGGGCGGAGCCGACTGTCGGGCCATGAGAAGCTTTCAGGACTGCTCTTGCAAAGACTTCATATTCATGGTCCGGCAGTCGGAGCACGACTTGGGATCATGGTCTCGCTCACGGCAAAACAGGCACACGCAGAGCGGATTTGTCACCAACACCAGCCAGCAGCAGCCGCAAGCCTTGAAACTGGGCATCCCTGACATTCGGGCGATGGATGCGATCAAACTAGGTCGCAGGTGGGGTGCCGTTTGGAGCGAATAACTCCCACGTGAAGTAACCCCCATCACAGGTCCCATGGAGTGAAGCGCGATTGGCTTTCACGTTCGGACACCTGGAAATGCCAGGGAAGTCTGGCACAAATTTGTGAGTTTTTATAAATCTTATATTCCTTGCACCTTCACCACTGAGGTTAGGGTACGCCTTAGCGTGTGTACACCGCCCAGTGGCGTCTTCTTTTTACACTATTCTGTGGTCCTGATGAAAGCTCAGCCGACTTGGCTTCCCTGAGCAGAAACATGTCGATCGTTGATCACTGTTTGGACACAGTTGTTTCAAACTAATGGCCAAATGTTTGTCCATAATTGATTTTAATGAGAGCTTGCTGTGTCTTTATTAAAATAAATTTTTGGCTACAGTACGTTCTGTTTTAACCACACTTTTCACTAGTTCACTACTATTTACGAAAAACCAGCTCCACTGCAATTGCAGGTGTTGTAGCAAACTGGGTAGGCATTTGGCCCGCCCAGTGGAACCCGATGATGAATCATGTCACCCACTAGGGGTGAGTGAGTGTTTTCTTTAAAACCTTTATGGTTTCTCGGTACACTTCTGTCACGTTTTCTTTCCCTCTTTGGTTAAAGACACTAGTTCTTATGTGTTTTTTGCCAGAATTTGTAGTCACTCCTTTGTTGTTATTTATCCCTGACGTGCACCAGGAGTCAAAGACTCAAAAAAGGTGTCGACAAAAGTCGCCAAAAAGACAGTCAAAAAGTGACTGGAGGTACCGCTCTCTCTGTCTCAGCGCTGGCTGGCACGAAAAAAGAAAGAACTGACGTTAGCGCACAAATTCAGCGTCTAAGTAGCTACCGCGACCTCATCCCGGCGACCATGACGCTGACGAACGCGGAGCTGACCGACGCCACCTTTCGACGCGCAGGGGTACTGCTGACGAAAAACTTTCCGGATCTAGTCTGACGCCTAGGGGTAATTCTAAGGTAAGGAATCTATAACTAGTTGTCTCCAGATATTTTCAAGTGATTGGCTGAGCCTGTGAGCCATGCTTATGTAGGGAGGGGTGTGGCCAGACCATGGCAGGGAGGACGAGAGGTCGGCACCGCACTGTGTGCATGTCAGTTTGGCCATCCTAAGACAGCCAGCTAAACTGACATGCACACTTAGGTTTCTCCAGCCTAGCTGTGTTCCACAGCCGGTGGAGAAATGGCCACAGACTCCTTGTGCTTGAGCGAGCATCAAACAAACCCGCTCAGGCCAATCCCTGCGCTGCTCTCATGCTTGGGAATAGCATGAGAGCACTGTGTGGATTGGATGGGGATAATAATTTCTAAAATACATGTTCTTTTGTGCTTGATTGGCAGGATGTGCCTTATTTTTATTTGTTTGCTCACACAGTGAAATCATACGGAAAATAGCCGACACGTGTTTCGCCCGATGGCCAATTGGTCGAGGGTTTCCTCAAGGCTTGGCGAATAGTTGTGGTCCTATTCCGGAGGGATTAATGGTCAAGCGGTCTATGCAGTCCCAGGAACAGAATTTCAGAAGAAACTCTAACGTTACTTCCCTATCAGAAATCTAAGGTCCATGGACAAAGCATTACTTAGTGCTGACTAGATGCAGTGGCTGATCCTTTTCTTACTTGGCTTCGGTCTACTGGAACAGCTTACCTCTTCATATACGTCTTTGCATTGAATACCATAAATTCAGGAAAAAGCTAAAATCATGTCTATTTTAACTGAATTCACTTTTGCCTGTGACTGCAGTGCAGAGATACCTCTCGGGGTGATTTGCAAGCTATATTTAGTTAAATTAACATAACAAACTCAACCTTCCCAATCTGATACGCATAGAGTCGCCCCTCCGCAAGGCAGGTTTCATGTTACACCCATTGTTTGGGACAGACTCTGATAATGACTATGATGCAGGTAATGAAACCCTACCACGAAGAGAACAGGTGTGATGACCTCCATGATGCCAGGGGTCTTGACACCTTTCCAGATTCCAGACTCATGTCACCTCCATGTCCTGCTACTGAGAAAAGCACCTCCTTTGCAGTAGTCATGTGGAGGGCAGCCAAAGACCTCAACCTCCAGCTCCTCACCTTAAAGCCCAAAACTAATGTCCTGACGCAAGTCCTCCAGCTGGCAAAATCCAATACTGAGGCCCTGATGCCTTTCAATGAGGCACTCACTGACCCCATCCTAGGGGATTGGGACAAACTTTGTTCTGGCCCCCCAGTTTATCACCAACTGACCTGCCTTAGGCAACCCAATCTTTTTGTGCACCCCTCCACTGAGAGCTTGGTAGTGCAAGCTTCCACCACTCAGGTGAATCCTAACACTTTAATGACTAGTCACCCAGATAGGGAATCCAAGTGAGTGTAGACCTTCGGGAAGAGGGTGTTTTCATCCACTAGTATGCCTGCTGGGCTGCTATGCCCCTCCTCTCTGGGATTCGGTTGCTCAAATCTTGTCTGGTGTACCGGAATACTTCGTCCCATACACACACACACAGACCATACAGGAGTTTACCATCCGCTGCAATTTGGATACCACTGATTCCATCCTACTAGCATTTGGTCTAGTGTTGCTAGTTGTCACCATGTCTGGTTGTAGTTGACAGGCTTTTTCGGCCATGTCCAATCGTCCCTTATGGACATGCCCTTTGATGGGATCCGCCTCTTTGGGGACAACGCAGATTGGCTTTTGAGCGCCTCAAAGAGAGAAGAGCCACAATGCCCTCTGTCTGCTCTGCCAAGTCCACTGCTTCAGTTTTTTTGTCCTTTTTGCAGCTTTGGCAAAGGTACCTCATACAGACAGCCACTTTACCCTCAGCAAGGTGCTCAATACTTTCATGGCCGAGGTTGTGGTATGTACCAGCTCCACAGACAGGGACAATGTGCCAGTCAGTTCACTATCCCCACACCCTGACCTTCCAAACCTCTTTAGCATGCCCTTACTGAAGCACAGTCACCCGGCTGGCGGAAAGATTTAACATTTTCTACTGGGCCATAACATTAGACAGGTTAGTCCAGTACATTTTTCCAGAAGGGGTACGCTGTACCCTTCATGGCTACTCCGCTGCACCTTCCACCATGTCTGGAACGACTGATAGAGGACCGCCTATCAATCTTACAGCAGTATGTAAAAGCCCCGTAGGCCAAAGGGGCTACCAAGAGGGTGCCTGCACCAGAAATAGGTCATAGCTATTACTCCTGCTACTTTTTAGTGCCCATAAAGGTCAGATGCCTTCACCTATTTTAGAATAAAACCCCTTGAAAACCTTTCTCTGAAAGGACAAATTCAGAATGCTCACCCTAGCTGACACTTATCTGCCCTTGCCCCTATAGACAGGATGGTGGCGTTGAATCTGCATGATGCCTTTTTCCACACACTCCTGCAGGCCCATCGGTGGTACCTACCATTACTGGTGAGACAGGAGCATTTTCAGTTTGCTTTGCTCACCTTTGAGCTCACCAGGTACCCTCTAGTGTTCATGAAATTGACAGAGGTGCTAGCAGCACATCTTCAGAGGTCAGGGGTGCCAGTCTTCTCCTACCACAATAACTGCTGTTGAAGGCAGATTCATCCCAGGCAGTCGTCAACTACCTCCAGACTACTGCAAACCGCTAGACAACTTAAAGGGTGCACTATCAATGTTCTGAAGTCACAGTAGACTCCTTCTCAAATGCTCCCCTTCATCAGAATAAGACTGGACATGGTTCGGTTTTGTGCCTTTCCCTGGAAAGGAGAGTCCAGGACATTTAGGCTTTGAGCCTGATCTTTCAGCCTGTGTCTTGGATTTCAGTGAGGTCGACTGTGAGCCTGCTGAGTTCATGGTCTCCTGCTTCCTATTGCTCAAGCATGTCAGGTAGCATATGCAGGCTCTGCAGTCGAACCTGAAGTCTCATTGGGCCCAACATCAATGGTACCTCTCCGGCAACGTCCCGATTTAGGTGGAAACTGCAAAAGATCTGCAGTGGTGGTTACTGGACCGTGATTGAGCCGGCGACAGACCCCTCTCCCTACCCCACCCAGAGTGGACAGTGGTGACCAGTGCATCACTTCTGGGTTGAGGCGGTCACCTGGGAGGGATGGAATAAGGGCCTCTGATCTCCGTCTCCATACCAACTCCATAACAACCTCCTGGAGCTAAAGGCCATACACTCAGTGTTTAAAGTCTACCTACCATACACCAAGAGAAGGCTGATACAGGTGCCTATGGACAACATCACTGCCATTTGGCATTGCAACATATGTGGCCAGTTGGGTTTGTGGAGACTGTGCTAGGAAGCGATATGCGTCTGGAAATAGCTGGTCCATCAAGGAATTGTCCTGGTGGTAAATCACCACCCAGATCTTTGAATGCTAGGGTGGACAAGCTCTGCTGTCCACACCTAGTAGATCAAGAGTGGCAATTGCTTCCATAGGTTGTGAAAGAACTCTTCCACAAATAGGTTTGCTCTTGGCTCTATCTATTCACCACTACCGACAACATGAAATGTCAGCAGTTCTGAATGTTGGAGTTTTCCAGGTGTCTCTCGCTGGCAGACTCGTTCCGCCTTGGGTGGAACTTGGGACACCTGTATGCCTTCCTGCAGATACCTGTTCTGCACAGAGTTCTAAAAATCAGGACAAACCGGGCCCAAGTCATTTTAATGACCCCGGATTGGGCACTGAAGAAATAGTATCCACAGCTTCTGGCCATGAGCCTCTTTCCTCTGATCAGACTGCCCCTCTAAGAGGATCTGCTGTTGCAGCAAACAGGGCAGGGTCCTGCACCTGGACCTTTCTTGGTAGCCATGCATCCCTTGACAAAGACAGAATCTAGCTATCACTGGAACAAACTTGTGGTTTGGCCTGGTACACAGCAGATTGACCCACTCCTGTAGGAAAGTGTCCCTTTTTGCATGGTTACCCCCTACCTTTTGCCTGACATCTGATGCAAACTAACTTGATGTGTCCTGGGTCCCTGCCAATCAGGTTTCCAGGGCCTATGTTCTTTCCCAAAACTGTACCATAGGCACATCCCTGGCCACAGGTAGGCCCCTTGTAAAAGGTACAATGGGAACCAAGGGCACTGTGACCAGGGAAGGCCTAGGGGCTGCAGCACCTATTGTGCCACCCTTAGGGGCCCTGTACCTAAACACCCACACACTGCCATTGCAGGCTGCGTGTTTTGGTGGAGAAAAAAGTTAAGAGTCGACATGGCACACATCCCTATGTGCCATGTTTGCACCCCGCTGCCTGAGGCCTAGGTAAGCCACCCCTCTAGCAGGGTGCACTAGCCCTCAGGTGAGGGTACAGTGGCATGAGCCCTGTACCCCTTTCTTAGACATTGCAAGTGTATTAAAGCCATAAAGAATATACAGTCTGGGGGTTGGTCACTACGAACCTCACAACTCCATAATAGCTAAAACCTGGGAAGTTTGGTAGCAAACCTCTCAGCACATTAAACCCACACTGATGCCAGTGTGGAATTTAATATAAAATGCACTCAGAGGGCAGCTTAGAGATGCGCCCTAAAAAAAGACCAGCCCAGGTGTGGTTCCTGAATGGCTGACCACCATTTGCCACCACCAGACAGGCTTCTGGACCCCTGGGTAGGGAGCCTGCGCTCTCTGGGTCCGGAAACAAAGCCCATCCTGGGCAGAGGTGTCATGCCTCCTCCCCGACGATTGGGCTGGGTCCACAGAGTGGAAGCTTCAATGGCCTGCTGCCTTTGGAAGCTGCCCCCAGCCTTTTGGGCAGGAGAATTGGCGGGAAAACCAAGCTAGGAGGAGAGGTGAGGGAGGAGCGGTGAAGCACACATCTTAGTGCCCTCCATCTTGAAGATGAGGGGACCCGGCCAATTAGGGAGAGGCTCATGTAAATGTAAATGTAGTTGAGCTTATATAGTGCACAGCTACCCGCAGTGGGTTTCCCGGCGCTTGCTTAGGGAACCCGTCCTGGTATTCCCCTGAGAGATAGCAGGGTATCCACAAGGTGAAAGTCAGGCATCCCGCCGCGAGGGGCCGTTGTGGAGATTAAGCAAGCTATTGCCCAGAGTCGCAGAGTGTGAACCCGTGAGTCGAGGAGGCACCGGGGCGAGAATTATCGAGTCCGTGGAATTTTTAGCCCAAGACCCGCCGAGGCGGGGAATTGAACCCTGGTCCAGGACCGATCTCAGCTTCCGGGTCTGCTGCCTCTAACCCCTGAGCCACACTTCTCCAATTGGCGGGAGGCATAATAGGGGGTGTACCCAACCCAAGGAAGGGACCCATTGGACCCATCCTACACACCCCTTTAACCCTTTAACGCCCCTAAATTTAGTATTTAGGGGCAACCCCGAACCTTACCTCCTTAGATTCGAGGAAGAAAGGACTGAAGAGAGACCAAATTATTTGGCCCCAGCCCTACCGGCCTGTCACGACTTTTACCTGCCTACAACAAAGAAACTGGCGTGTCCAGTAGCCAGCAGCCCACCATAGCCCAGACGGCATGCCCTGCACCAGCCTTACAGACTCTGTCTCCTGTGAGCACCGGATTTGCTCAAGTCAAGACTCAACTGCAGAATCAGGATCCAGGCAGCTGTCCCAACACCACTCTGCCCTCTGAAATATACCTTAGAACAAATGAAGGTAAAAATCTATAATTATGCAGTTGATGTTTACAATTGAAGAGACATCGACTTCAAGGAGTTCTTCCAGAATAGCATACTGTTCATCAGAGACTGGATGAATAGCAACCAGTTAAAACTTAACCCTGATAAAACAGAAATTGTTAATAATAAATTAAACTATTGGAAACCTCTTTACTGGCCAACTGAGTTAGGCCCCGACCCAATACCAAGAGCATGGTTAAAAGTCTTGGCATTCAAATTGACGTGAACCTATCCATGAAACCCCAGATAAGAATGGTTACATCTTCCTGCTTTTTCCAGCTCAGCAACTTCAGGAAAATTAGAAGATTCTTCGCCAGAGAGGCCAGCACTCAAATTATTATCGCCTTGATTTTGTCCAGAATTGATTACGCTAATGCTATTTACCGGGGTCTCCCTATGAACCAAAATTACAGACTTCAGATGATACAAAATCAAGCTGCAAGAATCTTTTTTCAACAACAAGACATTGCCATAAGAAGCTCCTGATAAAGGAACTTCATTGCCTCCCAGTGGCGCAACGATCCATTTTTAAAATAGCATGCATTATTTTCAAAGCTATCCACAGCAAAGGTACCAAATACCTATTCACAAGGATCCGTAGATATTCTCCAAAAATCAATCTCAGATCAGCGCAAATTAATTTACTTGTGTTCCCGAGATTTAAATGCAAAAGGGAGGGTCATGATTCTCCAAGCTAGGACCCCAACTTTGGAACTCTATGCCCATCGCACTTAGACAGGCAGCAAATTACATGTGTTTTAGGAAAAAGCTGAAAACATTGCTACTTACTCAATCCTATAGCTAGGTACAGATTCAGAGAACGGTGGTTCCTAACTCAGTGCCAAGAGATCTGTTGGTGTGTACCTGCACTCTATAAATCTCCCCTAACATAACATGTCTCCCCCGTGATCCTGAACCTGGGGTCTGGTGATCGCCGACCTCCTTCAAGCCTCAAGACAACTCTTCTAACCTCAACCTGAAGGGTCCCCTCTGACTGCAACCAGAGCTGGTAAAGAAACCCAATGCCAGAAGATACCCCTGCACCTGACACCCCATGGCCTTGGGTGGCCCAACTGGCAGTGTCCAGGCATACCAAAGAAACTCACCTCTCCTGTCGGTGGTTGCCTTCAGGAAGTCTCCCTGCCCTAGCCTGCAGCAACTTTGCCAAACGGAAGGTCTCCATTAGAAACCACAGGTCCCCGACGTCTTCTAGGCACCCTGCACCCGCCTGACCCTGTGCCACTTGTGCAGCTCCTGTGCTGATCGTTGGCTCTTGCAGTGCTGACAATAACCCCAGAAGCTTCACTTCCACACTCAAGTGGCCTGCTTGTAGCGGTCCCTAACCAAAGGTCCCTTTAGCCATTTGGCGAACATTGGCCCCTGCACTCTGCACCTGGCTGCCCCAATGCTTGTGGTGCAACTTGAGTGACTACCTATACTTTGGGGAACCTTGGTCCTAACCCCCAAATTTCCCACTCTGGAGACGTTTACTTAAACGAGAATCTGATAACCACAGGAACCCATGCTATGAGTTTTTGGGCCTAAAATGTTCTAAGTGTTGAACTGTTGTTTTGTATGGAGGAAAAAGTCACTATAACTTAAACGAAGAAAAGTCTTCCTTACCTTGTATTGTGAGATTCCTTGGTGTGGTATCTAGGCATACCACCCCAGTAGACAATGTAATCCGAAAGTAATCAAAAAGAATTTAGAATACTGTGTAATTTAACCTGCTTTTGGAAACTATACCAATCAGTAACAATTGGCAATCCATTCCCAATTGCATTTCTGTGTAAAGGTTTCCAATAGAAAGTACATTTTACCTAGCTGCACCAAGTTCCTACTAGGTTTTAGAAATAAAAGATTGGTATATCTTTTTTTATACTGGCCCAACTGGTCCAGATTCTGTCTCTGAGTGTGTGTAATCAGTCCTTGAGTGAATGAATACAATAAATGCTTGACACACCCTCTGGATAAGCCTAACTGCTCGCCCACACTACCACGAAGAAAGCTGTTAGTACCTACCCAATTTAGCCTCTGCTATAGCTCTGGGGACTTATATCCTCTATACTTTACTTTGGTATAGTATATACAGAGCCAGCTTCCTACACCTCCAGACAAAGTTATCGGTTGTTTTGTTGTTTGTTTTGTCTTACGCTCATCAAGGCTTTGTTCTGGGAACAATAATAGGGTGGGTATCTTTCGTCCTTTTTTGGGTTACTGGATCAGCTCTCATTCTAATTCACCTGCTGTGAGGCGTTCTTTGAAATGCCTACAACTTATGCTTCTTCCATCTCCCTTTGTCATGCTACAGTAGGAATTTATTGAAGGTCTTATTTAATGCAAACGCCTTTAAAACGACTTCACAGCTTCTCACCCTCAAGATGGTGTTCCTAGTCACCTTTACTTCAGCTCGGCATGTAAGTGAGCATCATGCTCTCTGTGTCAACCCGATGTACACCACCTTCTTCCCAGACAAACTGGTTCTGTGGACGCAATCATTCTTCTTAAAGAAAGGTGTGACGTGTTCCACATCGGTCAAAATAGCACACATCCATGTGTTCTTTGTTCCACCTCACCCTTCTAAGGAGGAGAAGAGACTACATTGTTTGGACTCCAAAGGAGCACTTCGCTTTTACATCAATTCTAAAAGACACACCAAGTTGGATGATCAGCTCTTTGTGGGGTTTGCCAGAGCGAACAAAGGAAAGACTGTGCGGAAAAGGACCAGTTCCCGCTGGATCGTACTTTGCATTATGATCTGCTACGCACTGTCCAAAAAGCATTCTCCAGAAGGTCTGCAAGCTTATTCCACCAGAGTCAAAGCTGCTTCCACTGCCTTGCCACATGGAGTTCCTCTCCTGGACATTTGTCAGGCAGCTACATAGGCGCCTCCATATGTTCAGGAAGTACTATTGTCTGGATAGCCAGGTCAGCAGAGAGGGACATTTCACCCACTCGGGCCCAAGGGACAATTTTGGCTCAAGAACTTGCGGTGAAATACGTACTGCTTTGGTATCTATTCAAAAGGTGCGAAATCTGTGGTCACACATCTCTATCAGAAAAAGAAGTTACTTACCTTCAGTAACAGTCTTTCTGGTAGCTACTTTCTAACAGCGTATACCTCACAACACTCCCACCCTCCTCATTCAGTGAATTGGACCCTACCCTTTAATAAGCTCCCAAGTCTCGGAATCTGCACACTGGTGTAAGCCAATTTGCCATTAAGGCTCCGTGAATTGGGCGTGAACAGCCTCAAAAGCAACTGAAGTCAGTACGCAGGAGCAGTGGCTGTATTGGCCCTGCACGTGATTTTCGGAGCAGAACAGCATCACTGTGCAGACGCATAGTCACCGACCAGTAGACATGCTCCAAATTTTCCAAATCCAGTCTGATGCCTAGGGAGTACTCAAACGTTGAGGAGTCTGCAGTTAGAGTCTCTACTACAAACAGCGCTATCTCTTTAGCACTTGGTAAATCATTGAGTAACTTTACAAATAGGAAATGTTCTTTTTTCCAAAAACGTTCCAAAAACAAGATAATGGATTTTGTGGCTGTAATGCTTAGACAAATATCACTAATTTTTTTTGTAAATGTCCATGAATTCTCCTACAATTGTCTGTGTTTGTATAAGCAGTTGCTTGGGTTCTGTTAAGGCATGTGATGTTGTTCAAGATGCATACATTTGTATTCTCGCCTTCTCAATATATCCCAGATTTTAAAGTTGAATCCTCATGAACATTAATTTGATGTAGTGGTGTGCAGAGCCAAAATGTTGATAAGAAATGAATGATAAGACCTAAAAGAATAACTCTAAACATGTATAGGATTCTCAGATTGTTAACCCTTTTGAGAGCCTATTGGATCATTGTTCTATGTTATATTGGCCTCTGTGAATATGTGGGTTGTTACGGGTTTCTATGTAATTTTTTTGCCAAAATTCATTTATATCTCTTAGTCTTGTATTCATTACCTTGCATTTGTCAGCTTGCTTTCATAATCATTGGGTGTGTTCCATGGCTCAATAATGAACTTGATTGGTGGGGCTAAAATGGTGTCCAATATTGTGGATTCTTGAGGCTTTTGAATAAGAATTCTCCTAAAAGTAGTGGTAATTGATCTTTGAAAAAAATTAACAGGGTGACAGGGATTCTTATATAATGAAAAAAACGCGTCTTAGTGAAGAAATTAAAGCAGCAAAAGATTAGAAGAATAAAAGTATTATTCTCTAACGTTTTTACAAGGTCTTTACTGGGGAGCCAACTTTACAAGATTTTTTACTAAGATTGAGATGGTTGAAAAATATATACTTTTGTTCATATGGAGTGTAAGGCCATGCATATCCATACTAGTAACTCAAAGAAGGTTGGAATCAAACTACTGGGAGTTAATCAGAGATGTGGAAACAATGTTGAAGGGTGAGAATAAATGCAGATTCTTAAGAAAATTTACTTTATTTCATTTTTAGGATATGTACATATTTATAAAAATAAGACATGTTTGTGCCTTAAATATTTGAATCACATCTGTGCATGTGAAGACATTTACATCACTCTGTTTCTATATATTTAGCAACAATACATTTATGGGTCTAATTATCACTGAGCTAATACAGGAACAACAGTCTTCTTTTAAGTCTTCACATGTAAAAACAATCTTTACAGAAAAGAGCTTTTCATCAAAACTTGCCTCCCTTTTTTCCCCTTCAGGAGTGCAATATGCAAACAAAGCTTAACAGTGCAGTACAAGTAAAATCCCAGTGCTCTAGCTCCAGGAGTAATGGAATGCATTAGCGTGTTTTAAGTTACGTTTACACAAACTTTCATTTTTTACAAAATGACCTACCAGAAACTCAGTACAAATAACTAGGAAAACTAAGAAATGATAATTCTTATGACTCAATCTTCACTGTTAGGCAGTAATTTTAATTTACAACAAAACACCAAAAATATTGCAACCAGGTCAAGAGCTATCACTTTGCAATTACTTTATGTGTTTTAGTGTTATCATTTAAGGGGGGCTGGCATGTCAGACGCGAGAGAAGTGTTCACATGTAGTTTGTAATTTTTGCAATTATAAGACCTTACTTGCAGTACATAATGTTCAGCACTCACCACTTCCTTCTGACCTGAAGTCTGAAAATATATATATATATCATTATACTTCTAATGAATGAAAACAAGTTACTTACCTGTAACTGTGGTTCCCCAGTATTGGTAACTTTCATAGATTCCCATGCTTTTGTATCATTCCCAGTCATCGGAATGGGAGTCTCGGTAACAAAATAACATAGCAGTAGGTATAGAGAAAGAAACCAAAGAGACCAAACTTAGGCATCAGCCAATCAGAAGAGCCTCACCCCATAGAACCCTCCTGAAGGAACCTCAGAGCCTCAGATTTTCGTAGCCGTTGTTTAACAGTCACCATATCTGCTGAAGACTGAGCTTTCCTCGGGGAGGTGGGTGGGCGCATGGGAATCTATGAAAGTTACCAATACTGGGGAACCACAGTTACAGGTAGGTAACTTGTTTTTTTGCCCCAGTATTGGAACTTTCATAGAATCCCATGCTTTTGTATCAGAGTAGCAAGCAGTCAGCCATAAGCACATTTTGTGGCATAAATAAACATTGCAATAGCCATTATCACATGAAAACCAAAATGTGCAGAATAAAAGGAAGGTGGGATTGAAAGGAAAGCTCACCAATTAGTGGAAGAGGTTCCTCAGGACCGCTTGGCCTACAGCTGTATCTTCCTGTTGCAAGGAATCCAAGCAGTAATGCTTTGTTAAGGTGTGCACGCTGCTCCAAATCGCAGCTCTGCAAATGTCCTTGATGTGCACTCCCGCAAAGAGTGCTGTTGAAGAAGCCACCGATCTTGTGGAATGTGCTCTAACCCTGCTGGTCAGTGGCTTTCCAGCTGAATTATGGCAATGTAGAATGGCACTCGTAATCTACCTTGCAATCCCTTGTTTGGAAAGAGGGAGGACCTTAGCCAGGGACAAAAGATAAGGCAGAACTTGATGAGGTTGTGAAGAGAAGGGGTCAACATCCTCTGTCTTGCACCAAATGCAAAATCTTTTCCATTTGAGACGGTAAGTCTTGTTAGTGGAAGGGGCTCTAGCCTGGGAGAGAACTTCCTTTATTTCATTTCAGATTGGAAGGTTCATAAACTCTCGCTGCTCAGGAGCCATGCTGTCAGGTGCAACGACGCTGGATCCGGATGCCAAACTTGCCCTTCGGACATTATGAGGAGATCAGGAATCGTCTGCAAGGGAAGTGGAGGAACTAGCGACAACAGGAAGAGTTCCGTGAACCAGAACTGTCTCGCCCAAGCAAGGGCTATCAAGATCATCTTGCATGGTTCCACCTTGTTCTTTCTGATAAACCTCGGGATCAGTGGAATGGGGGAAAGGCGTAGACAAATGTCCCTGACCAGGCTATCGAAAGTGCATTCCCCAATGACTCTTGGTGGTGAAGCCTGCTTGCATAAGACCGACATTTCTTGTTGGTCGGTGTGGCAAAGAGATCTATCGCAGGCTTGCCCCACTGTCGGAAGACCTCGTCCAGAACCTGCTAGTTCAGTTCCCACTCATGACTGACTGAGGATGACCTGCTTAGTCTGTCGGCATTTTCGTTTAAAACTCCTGGCAGGTGCTCTGCCTGTAGCAAAATCCCATGATGGATCGCCCATTCCCAGATTTCTTGAGCTTCCTGAAACAACGGAAGAGACCTGGTTCCCCCTTCTTTGTTCACGTAATGCATGGCCGTGGTGTTGTCCGTCCGGATGAGAACTTTTGAACCTCTTAGACGAGGGAGGAAAGCCTGAAGAGCCAGTTTGATTGCCCTGAGCTCCAAGAGATTGATGTGGAGCCAACGAGTCTGAGGAGACCAATGCCCACTGACATGCAGGTCCTGCAGTACTGCTCCCCAACCGTCCAATGACGCATCCGTCGCCACAACCTGAGGAGATGGATCGCTTACGAAGGATAGACCTTGGGACAAGTTCTGCCGTTGTGTCCACCACACAGCAGCTTTTTTCATTGCTGAGGTGATGGTCACCTTGTCGTCGAACGACCCGTGAACCTGTCTCCACTGGATGTCCAGTTGCTCTTGAAGAGGACGCATCCTCAATCTGCAGTGTGGAATCAGAGGAATGCATGAAGAGATTACCCCCAGAACGGATTTGTAACTGCGTACTGAAAGACACCTTATTTGTAAGTCTAGCGCCATGGTCTGCAGTTTTTCTTGTCTCTCCAACGTTGGGAAAGCTTTCTTGAAATTTGAGTCCAAGATGGATCCCAGGAAGCGTGCTGTCCTTGACGGAACCAGAGATGATTTTTCCTTGTTCAGAGTGAGACGCAAATTCTGGAGAGGTTTGTGCACGCGTTGATCGCTTTCCTCGCAGCCTCCCTGGACGGAGCCTTCAGCAACCAATCGTCCAGGTAAGGGAAGACCTGCAAATGATTCTTCCGTAGAAACGCAGCTACTGGTACCAGAACCGTCGTGAAAATTCTCGGAGCTGAGCGGAGTGCAAAGGGTAAAACCCTGAATTGAAAGTGGCTCTTGGCTACTGTGAATCGTAGAAACCTTCTGTGTGCCGGGTGAATTGGTACGTGAAAGTACACATCTTCGAGATCGAGCGTGGCCATGAAATCCCCTGGATTGACAAGACGTAGAATGTCTTGAAGAGAGACCATCCGGAAGGATAGGGAGATGAGATAGGTGTTGAGCTCCCTGAGATCTAAAATTGGGCGCCACTTCTCTAGCGTCTTCCTTACCAGGAAGAACCTGGAATAGAATCATTCTCCTCTTTGGGCAGAGGGAACCGGCTCTATCGCTCCTTTCCGGAGCATTTGATGAACCTCGAGCTGCAGAAGACGCAGATGGAATGGCAGCAGGGGGCTTGGATGGTGTGATTTGTGTGAATTCCAGAGTATGACCCTTTCGAATGATGTTGAGCACCCATTGGTCTGATGTTATCTTGGACCAATTTCGAAGGTATTGTGAAACCTGCCTCCTACTGATGATTTTGCAGAGGTGGGTACAGTAGGAAGAGCCAGATGGCCGCTATTGTCTCTTGGACGCATCACGTCCTTGGCGAGAATGCTTCCCTCTGTTAGGCTTGAGTAATTTGAAGACTGACCTTGCCTTTGCTGGTACGGTTGACGGTTCTGTTGTGAACCTGAGCCATATGATGAGTACCTCTGCTGTTGATAAGAGCCTCTGTAGGAAGTGCTCTTGCCCCTGGAACCCCTAAAAGGAGCTTTGCGGTACTGAAGCGTACCCAGAGACTTAGCAGTCTCAGTATCTTTCTTAATATCTTGGAGGGTGTCATCAATCCGCTTACCAAATAGTGCTTCTCCATCAAAGGGCAAATCCAAGATCTTATTTTGGATTTCGTGCCTGAACCAGGTCGCCTTAAGCCACCCCTGGCGACGAAGAACTGCAGCTCCAGCCAAGGAACGAAAAGCTGTCCTGGCAATATCCATGGCACAGTCTATGACTTCCATTGACGTTGCTTCCCCTTCTTGCAAGATCTTTTTTGCCTCTGTCTTGGACTCCGGAGGAAGTTGATCTAAGTGCGGCGAAATATCACACCAAAGCTGGCGATCGTACCTGCCCAATATCGCCAAGGCATTTGCTGCTCTCACCAACAGACTCGCCATGGAAGAAAATCTTTTTCCAGCGTTGTCCAGCGTCCTGCCCTCTTTATCCGGAGGAGTTGTCAAAGGAGCCGAGGGGTTGCGAGACTTCCTTTGTGCTGCTTGTGAGATTACAGAGTCCGGTCTCGGGTGCCCTGTCAAAGACGCCGGACCATTCTCAGGCGCTTTGTATTTTTTGTCGAGGCGCGGTAATACAGAGACCACCGTCGCTGGATTTTTCATCGCCTTAAGGCCTTCCTCCCAGAGATGTTGAAAAATAGGGATGGATCTCGTTATCTTCCTATAGGGTTCTTTAAAATCATATAAAAAACACTCAGTGGAAGTAGAAGGCATAGATAGTTTGAATCTGCCAGCCGCTCTCTCCATTAGCTTGTGAAACCCCTCTATATCCGCCGGCGGGGAGTCCACCGTATCCGGACACGGAGATGCTGGGTCTGGAATGACATACTCATCCCATTCCACCCCTTGACCAGGTCTTTCATCAAAATGTTCATCGTCCTCCGATGAAACATCGTGAGTGTCCAATGGAACAAAAGGCTCTTGTGGAACCGGAGTCTGTGGCCGAGAGGATACCTGAGATGGCATTTCAGAAGTAGCCATTGGTGGAGCGCAGGGGAAGGCAAGTCCTGCACAGTCGGAACGGCAGTAGAAGCAGGTTGTGAACATCTTGATTTATAGTCCTGCAGCATATTGTGAAGGTCCTGCAATAATGATGAAGGAACAGATACCATGTCCTGTTTCGAGTACTGTTGTGGCTGGGAGAATGATGATGGTGATACCCACATTCCTGGCTGTACTCTCCGTCAGAATCTGTCTCCTGACATTTGACCAGAAGCTGGGAAGGACTATTCGCATAACCATACGAGTCCTGTTCGTCATCCTTTAACTCATCGTCATCCTCCTCTAAAAGCAGAGCTGGAGGCAAGGGGGTTACTCTCCTAGGAGATGTCATGTCCGGTGTGATCCTTGTCATAAAGATGGTAATCCTCTTTTCCGACGACAAAATCGTCGACGATCCCGTCGCCAATGGAGTTGTCAATGCTGCCGTCGTCGACGGAATAAACGTCGTTGAAGAAAGAACACTCGACGACAAGATGGGCGTCGCCGATACCGTCGACGCTCCTGCTGTCGTCGTCAATGTTGTCGTCGTCGAAGCCCTCGACGACGACACAGTCGTCGTCACCACCGTCGACGAACCCTTCGTCATCACTGCCGTCGTCGACATCCTCGTCGACCTTGTCGTCGTCGACATCCCAGTCGACATCGCTGCCGTCGTCGGCGCCTTCGTCGATGTTGGTATCACTGTCGTCAACGAGTCCTTCTTCGTCGACAGTCGTCGAGCCCGTCGATGGTACCATTTTAAGAGCAGGCTTCAATTCCTTCGACGAAGCCTTCGTCGACGACGCCTTCATCGTCGACGACTTGGTACTTCTGTCAGATTTTCCAGAAGACTGAGAAGAGGGCTTTTTGAAGGCTTGATCAGTCTTCATCCCCACATAAGACACAGATGGTCCTACCCTCTCCTTTACACCATGGTGAGGAGATTCGCCTGGACCTTGGCTCTCAGAATGACTTTTTTTTTTTTTGAGGTCTTAGAAGGACGCTCCCCTGAAGGAGAAGGGGAAACCCTACCCCTTTTGACTGACCTTCTAGAAGATGACGCAGATGAAGAGTCCTCACTGTCACTGGAGACTGTGTCCTTTCTGGACTTCAACTTCTGGAGCCAGGTCAGAAGCCTACCCTCACGATCCCTAAGGGTCTTGGTGGAAAAGGTGCGCCAGATTTTGCAGTCCACAGCCTTATGGTCAGGACAGAGGCAGTAGATGCAATCTTTATGCTTATCCTCCGCAAAAAGTATTTTCTTGCCACAGGTGGGACATGGCTTAAAAAGGGCCTTCTTTTCCTTTTCAGACATCCTGGAAGGAACAGCTAACAATCCTGATGAGAAATCCTGAAGAAAACTCTGAAGAGAAGAGTTTGAGCAGAACTCAAAGGAGACTCCCCAAGCACAACGTGCGGTAGAAAATCTGAGGCTCTGAGGTTCCTTCAGGAGGGTTCTATGGGGTGAGGCTCTTCTGATTGGCTGATGCCTAAGTTTGGTCTCTTTTACAAAAAGAGGCGGATATGCTACAAAAGGGAAAGAGGCCTAGGCCTTTTTCTTGATCTTTTGTACCTACTGCTATGTTATTTTGTTACCAAGACTCCCATCCCGACGACGGGGAATGATACAAAAGCATGGGAATCTATGAAAGTTCCAATACTGGGGCAAGACATATTACAACTGGTACCATTTCTATTAAGCCACTTTAAATTTCTATGAAATGTACTATTTAAGAAATGTTTCTACTTCATGCTTGGTCCGATTGGGTCAATCTGATAATTTCAGAGTGCCTTTTTCAATCAAAGTTCATCTGCAATTCAGGCACATAGATTCATCTAGACAATTAATTGTGCCGGACACTGAAAGAATATCAACCCAAAGTCTCGAAACCCAGTTTCAACTTCTCTCTAAGCTCATGATAGACTCAAATCACATGCAATGCAAAAAGAGGATGGACGGAATGTTGAACATTGTCAAACATTCACCCACAGTTACAGATCTGGGTTTAATCCATCATTATTTTGCTCACCATGTCATTCCAGTTTGGACCCAGCCATATGCAAATCAGCCTTGACCCTGTTCCTCATGGTACCAGTCCAGCCCGAACTGCCAGGCCATTAAACCAAATGTGTCCAAATAAATGTTCACAATTTTCTCAACAGCTGACCCACAGACTCCCCCGGAGTATATGCCCTAACAGATTAAATCACTATTCCCTTAAAAAGGCACAGGCCTACGATATTTAGTCATTTCCACTCTGGAAGAAATGATCTTTAAATTGTAGTATTTCAACTAACAAATACTTTGTTTCACAGTTACCATGCCCGAAGGCTTGGGGAAAACCAATATTAAGATTAAATACTTCATTAAACGTAGCAACAGTCTGTCTCCTCCAGCTTCAAGTTAGCTTTTACCCTAGGGTTGGAATCCACTACATGGTTGTAGCTACTTTGGATGATTTTAGGAATGCATACTGCTGTAGGCGGTGTTACAGCCTTGCGTCAACTGTTCTTGTGGGTGTCAAGTGACACCATCAACTGCTTTTTGCTCGATTACAATGAATGGGAAACCACATTACATTCACTTGGATACAGTCATTTCTGACGGATCATAATGAAAGGTTAGCCATCCAGCCCTAATAATCATCCAAGAGTGCAGTCTCTTGCATAGTTCCTCGCAGGACTTGGCACTTTGCTGTTTTTACACCTTTACTTGGTACCTCTGCTTTTTTGGGTGAAAATTAAAACCAGATTTTCATCAAGGTTGGTGGTATTCAGAGTGCTACTATCTACATCTTTGGGGTCTATCTTCTCACCCCTGATGCTTGGATGTACACAAACGGCTTCAAGCTAAAATACAGAAGAACAGCAAGTAGAGTAGAAACAAGTGTTCCAGATTTACATCTGAAAAACGTGTTTTGTGTGCTAATCTGCAGGTAAGCCTTACAGGCACATGCTATCTTTCTCTCTGATAGGTCTCTTCCTCAGAAAATCTGATCCTGTGCTCTTGCCCCTTACAGACTGTGCTCTTTTGTTTTTTGCTTTACATTGTCTCAATCTTCCTAAACTCATCACTTGGCTAAATCTCTTTTTAGGTCCCATTCACTGCTTAGGTGCGTTTTTCTTATTGTAAAATGTACATAAGTCGTTCTCTGATAAAGCTGCCCTTGCTCTCGTTCTCACTTTAGAGGTCTGTAAAGGCTAGTAATGGGAAAGGTTTTCTGGGGATGGAGAAAGACCTAAGAGACAAGGGCTATATTGCTACACACATCATGTCACCTGACTGTGATGGAAAACTATTTGTTTTGTAGGGAGTCTCCAATGAACCAATATGATGCTATTTTACAAATGTTTCGGCTTTTATCTCTCCTAAAGCATTCTTAATTGCTTTCTCTCTGACCTCACAGACCTCACTTCCATGCTTACCTTCTATTCTTGGTGTCCTACTGATGGTCGATCTTAGAGACGCTTGCTTGTAGCATGCAATGCATGTAACTTTCATTTATTATAAAATCATGTTACGAGCTTGCCTTGTTCCTCCCTCACTCCTCTCCTGAGCCCCCACGTTTGCACTTGGCTCCCCTAGCCTCTCCTCTCCCCTTTGACTATCACCATGGTGTCCTATGAACGGCTATCAACTAGCCGTTAGACAGTGTAAGTGAATAAATCAACCCGACAATTTTCACTACCTATCTTTCTACTGTTTCCTTTCAGCTCTGTCAAGCTATCTTATGCTGGCATAAGTGACACAAAAGTGAACTATAACCACCCAAGAGTACAACAGCCATTTATACAAATGCCACAGAGCAAGTCCCGGTTCACACACATGCAACTGCATAGGGGCGCAGCAAAGCTTTTGCTCCAAATTTGTCTATTCAAATTCAAACGTCCGTAATTCTTTTATATAATAGATATACATTCAATGATACCTATGCTTAACATAAGAACCCCAAAGATAATGCAATAAAGAAATAACAAAGAACATAAAAGCTCTCAGTGTTGTAATATCGTAAATTCAGTCTTAAATGATAAACAGTAGATTGCAATACTGCTCCCCAGATATCTCTTTGGGGGTGACATTGAAGCAGACAAGAGAACAATGTTTATATTCTAAAGAAAACTCGTTTGTGGCCAGTCGCATATCCAAAGCAGCAGTGGAAGGAAAAAACCCTTTGTCCGCGCCGTATGTGCTATACTGGGACAAAGTCTGGGAAGTGATTTAATTTCTTGTGATCGCATTTATTAAGACTGGAGACAATATTATCCCAAACCTTTATCTTTGTAAAAGAAGCATCTAGCATTGAGAACATAAAACTACACAACATAACACACGCAAACAGCTTAGACGGCTAAGCAGACCGCTCAGATCTGCTCATTTCCTTCTGAGGGACACACCAAAGAGAATACTTGGTCATAGGGTTACACTTGGTTTCATCTTACATCAATCTCCCTTATGCTTTGTTTAATTCAGTTACTATATTTTGGCTCTCATCATGGGCCTGCAGAATAGTTCCGACAACATTGTTTTGATTAAATATGATGCCCGAGACCCCTTGATTAGGTAGCAATCTGCTGAAAAAACAAGCATCACACTGAGTGCGCATTTCTCGCATGCAAACACGAGTGATTAAAACATTGAAAAAACCAAATAAAATATGAAGGCCAACCATACAAACATCACGTATGCCTATTGGGAGCAATGTTTGTACCAAAGCTGCATTAAGAGGGAAGGAGATTGCTGCAGGTGCTCTAATTTAATTAGTTGTCCTATGTATGTGGTTGGTTGCCACCAAATTCAGTTTTGAAACAGTGGTATATAAAAAAAATCCTTAATTCTCTAGGTTCTAGCATTCCAGATGTATAAAGCATTTACATCATTGTAGTAAAAGAATGATACCCACGCAGGTAACACTTTTGAAGTACAGAGAGTAGTAACTGTGCTTTACCCTATGGCTTTATGGTAAGTACACTTTCGTTTCGCATGTGTGCAATAGGCACTTGAAACAACACTAAGATTCAACTAATTGAGAAACTAAAATCTAAAACACAGCTACATTGATTCCATCCATCAATCCCATTCACTTTGTTTTTAATAGTTTTGTTAATTAAAATGTATTTTCATTCAGGTCAATTAAGGAGCGACTCTGCAGCAGCCCAAGGAATGTATTATATGTGTGGACAGATCATGCAGGCTCCGCCAGGAGCTGCTGTAAAAAAGGACAAAGCCGTGTGAAGTCCCAATATGTGACCAGAGGGGTACTTTCAACACACAAGCCAAGTGCGATGTTCCTGTGGAAATCCTCATTAACAAATTACTGCATCAAAATGTCACAAGGATACCTGCGAGTTGTGAATAAATACTTTACGTGGTCACTCGTAACCAGTTTAAATATGTTTTAGAGTAAATTTTCATTCCTGTTGGGTTGGATCAACCCGTATTCCACCGCCTTGGCCAGACACTCTTTAGCTGCCCTAGAGACAGGTTGTTTTTTCTTATCCTCTTCCTCTTTTGCTAGGACAGACAGGATCTCCAACATTTCACTCTCCATCAGTTTTCCAGCTACCTCCTGATCAGCGCTCATCATGTTCAGTACCACCACTGCACCCCGATGCTGCAGTTCCACATTTTCACTCAACAACAGAGTCTGCAAGATTTCTAGCCAGTGCACACTCTGGAGAAATGGATAAACCAAAAAGAATCATTTTATTAAGATGAAGACCCACCTCTGTGACAAACTACTAGGATACACATAATCAAACTAGGGGTTTATCTGCCTTACGGTCTCTCCTAATCAGCATTCCCAATGAATCCTCATTTCACGGCAGAAGCAAAAAACACATCAAAGCATTACATTTTTACTGCAGTAAATCAATTGTCTGTAACACCCAGTGGCTGAGACTGATAGTTTTATGATTTTGGTAAATGTAGTTCTTTCTCATAGCGTTTCAACAAGGATTAAGAGTTGGTCAAAGGCCTACTTTATAAAGAATCAGGGCTGAGAAATGCTATACGAGTGAGAATAAATGCATGTTTAAAAGTACTTTCACATGTTATTAATGGGTGAACTTAAAGATAAGGAGATGAAGGTGCTTGAGGAAGTAAAAACTAGTTTATTCCCTACTTTGGTAAAAATGTCTAACGGATAGCCAATTTCTTATCACTTGAATCAGATTGTTAGGGCATTCCGTGACACACTGATGCAAATAAAGCTGTCAGGTACTTGTGTATACTGTTAAACAAATTAACTTTGGTAACGTGCTCTCTCATGTATTCTCAATCTAACCAAAGATACCTCATATTTGTGAATATCCTCAGGCACCAGACTGGATCCAGAAACTCAAAAAGCAGCATGCTGTAAGGTATCACTGGTAGTTCTGTGCCAACGTCAACCACCTCCGGAAGAGCTGACATCAGTTTCTTTATATGCTAGTTGGCACCCTCACACACAGAGCCTAACAGCAGACTGAAACACCCATGATGTAGATTCCTAACTTGGAACCTTTTAACATGGAAAATGAGACCACTTCACAGAGCGGGGAGGGGGAAGGGCAGTGAGGAATCTGGGGTTATGTATCCACCAGAAATAGCGTTACCAAAGGGTAAGTTAAACCACGGATTCCTTACCCTGTGAGCAGATACCTCTCAATACCTCTCAATTTAAAAGTTTGTGCAATGGCTTAGTTAAAAACGTCCTGCACGACCGAATAGGCGAAAAGCCCTTCCCTTCGGACCTGGCCAAGGTAGTAGTGCTTTGTGAATGAGTGGACTGATGTCCATGTAGCAGCCTGACTGATTTCCAGGACAGGCCCTCTGCCTGTCCGCGTTAGCTCCGGTGGAATGGTGTTTTTCTTTAAGCTGCTTAATACAGGGATCAATCCATTTGTGAATCAGTGAACCTCACAAAAAGTTGATAATCTAATCTGATGTTCCTTGGTACGATCGATGTAAAGTGTGAGAAGTTGGCCTGATATATAATGTTCACTATTCTAGTGAGCACTTTGTATCAGTCCAAACAACCCTTATTGATGATTGGTTGTAAGTCAACCTTATAGACCAGCTATCCTAGTAGCATGGATACGAGCAGTCTAAGGCTAAGACTCTAGAGGGCGTGTTAAGCCAGCTGTTTTACCATCACATTACCCCTTGAACACCAAGTGAAAGGACACCACACAAGTTGTTATGAAAATAAACGTATATTTATTTCTAACAAGACTACCCTGGCTCTTTATGAGACAGGGAGCTAAGCACACAACAAAACTCTTACGAAAATACTTCAAGTCGCACAATTTACACAGATGCCCGAGGGGCACGAAAAACCATATACACAAAAAGTGGAATGCGAAATTACTAGCAGGTAAGTACTATTCTCATAGACTTTGGAAACGCTAGGCCTACAATGCTAAACCTTTAGATTAGAAGCAGGAGGCCTGTGGACGTCGTGTGCAGAGTGGGAACTCTCACGCGTAAGGCGGGAAAAAGTCTATGGAGGCTAGTAAAGTTAAAGTTACTGTTCTCGGGCGAACCCGACTAGGTGGGTCGAAAACAAGAGTGGATCCGAACACTTAGAGTGTTGGACTATGCTGGAGCACCGGAGTACTCGGTTTACCTAGCCCAGGGGCTGCGGCTGCATAGGGTTCAAGTTGCGTCGGAAACCCTCGTTGAAGAACCAGGAGCCTGAAGAAAGAAGTTGCTGGCAGGCGGCCAGTGAAGAAGTTCGTGGTGATCCAAGCCTGGATCAGGGAAGAAGAAGACCTGAAAGCAGAGGGGACCAAGTTCTGAATCACTAGCCAGTGATTTAGGTGGGCACCAGAGTGGCACCGGACGAAGTCACCTCGACCAGGTGAGTGGGCGCTGCTGGGCTCTGCAGTCTCTCGGACCAGGAGGCGTTGTCGGCGACCAGGATGGAGGTGCGAGCTGTCCCACGAAGGTATCTGCTTCGGACGTCGCTGGACTCAGGATTGGGCAACAAGTCTTGGCAAATGCAAGGCCCACGCGGTGGACCTAAAATGGCGTCTGGAGTGGACCAGGAGGGTCCAGGGTGCTTCTCTGATGGAGGGAAGCAAGAGCCAGTCTGGAGCAACCAGACCAGCGGTGTTGTCGTCGTAGTTCGCCGTCGGGAGGGCCACTAGCCAACGGGCAAGTGACCTGGACAACGCGGTGAGCAGCAAAGAGCAGAAGGGCCCCACGCAGATCTCGTGGATGCAGGGGGGCTGAACTTCGGTGCTGGAGCTGCTCAGGGCCGGGGCTTCTCTTACCCCAAAGCACTCAGTCGAGGGTCACTCGGTGGTCATGCTGGACAAGCGTCGTGCAGTCTTTAAAGATGGCTGGTCCCTCGAGGTCTCGTCACACCCACGGATCACAGCTGGGCTGATGATGCAGGTTGAGGTCAGAGGTGCCAGGGAAGCCGGTTCTCGTCGTGCTGGGCAGTCTTGATCCGGAGGAGAGACTTACAGCAGACCGCGATGCTTGGTTGGTGCCTGCTGCTGCAGGTTGACTACTCCTTAGTCACAAGGGAGAAATCTTAGGAAGAGTCTTGAGTTCCTCTCGCAGAAAGTCGGTTCAGGATTCAAAGATTGATCTAATTTGGAAGGGGGCCAGTTCCTACCTTTATCCTGAAAAAGGGGGCTGGCACGCGACTAAGTCCTGCCCTATGGGTGGGACTAGGAGGGGGGTGGTTACACCCCTCTCCTTTGGCGGGCTTTTCCCCTGCTCAGGGTCTGGAGTGCCCCTGCAACTGGTTCAAGCCGGCCTGTGCATAGTGAGCACCGGGGTGCCACTTGCAGTCACCTTCCTCTAAAGCCCTGCCTACCTAGGATACACAAAATCCTGTCTGGGACGGTGCTGGCACCGCCCCTGACAGGAAACCCTTTGTCCTTGCCTCCTGCGCTGGGAGGACTCCCAGCAACAGCAGGGCAGACTTGTGTCTCGGTGGCAGCATCCATTTTGTGGAGCTAAGGCTATGTCTGACTTTAACCGGGGTTACAGGTTACCAACATGTCGTGTCCCTCTAGAAGGGTGGAATGCTAACCCCGTCGCCAGAATTGGCAAGGGGTTAGTATTCCAATTCGTATGACACCTTACTCGACATGTTTTGATAAAGCGATACCAGAGTTGGCATATAACCGCGAGGATTATAATGCACTTAAGAGTATATGGTATGCGATATCATGGAAACGGCTAAGGGATGGATCCCGAAAGCCGCAGACAGGCTCAGCTCATGCCAGAGCACTATCTCACACGGTTCCAAGCACTCTGCCTTCAGGATTGTCAAGGCCTACCATAGGAGTGACTGATAGGAGATCTGTGTGCCCATTTAGGGTTAGATATAGGAATACTATATCTAAAGCAAAGGGTGAGTACACCACTTTGCCCCAGCTGTCAAGCAGCCAGTTGTGTCTGTTTGGTTAGTCAGCCCAGGGGTGGCATAATACATGCTGCAGCCCCTGGGAGACTTCTGGGTGCACCTCAGCCCTGGGTACAGGGACTTAGAGAGGGCCCAGTGCCAATTCAGTACCTGGGTACAATTTGGAATAGAGAGAACAGCTAGGCTGTGGGTCTGATTAGCAGGCCCACAGCCAGGGAAAGTCGTAAACCAGTGAAGCAAAAAGCAAAAATCTGGGTGATCATAGGATTGCAGACCCTACTCTCCTACATAAAGGTTCAGTGCTCTTTTGGGGACCAAGAGATGGAGTCTCACTTCCTCTTTTGAGGGATGAGTTGGCACAAAGATAGCCAGTAGAGTGATGGTTTGTCTCACATGAAAAGGCGTCACCACTTTTAGTAGGTACGCTGTTTGAGTCTGAAACACCGGTTTGTCTGGATGGAAAAAAGGTGGTATGAGGAAGCTCACTCACACAGCACGCCAATGTTATTGCAACCATAAAGACCATTTTCAATGTGAGGAGGTGCAGTATACAACTGTCCATTGGCTTGAAAAGGGTGCACATGAGGAAAGTGAGGGACAAGCTAAGGTCCCCCCTGGGGCATTACAAAGGCTTTTGGCAGAAATGTTTGCAGCAAATTTGATAGAAAATGTATGCATTATAATGGGTGACATGAACAAGGAGGCCATACACAGATTTAGTGAACGAAAGCCTGACTGCCAGAGTCACCTCAACAACTTTAGGAGGAAGGTTGAAGGAGATCAACTGCTGACGCTCAAACTCAATGCACAGACATACAGATTGTGCAGACCCAGGTGCAAGGCTCTGCGCTGCGACGGAAGATCCTCCAACAGCAAAAGCCCGAGTGGAGGATAGATACTCAGGCCCAGAAGTTCAGAGTACCACACTCTTCTGGCCCAATCCAGAGCCACTATGATGAGACAGGCACGGTTGTTCCTGATCTTCGGAGCGCAGGGCACAAAAGGCAGCAGGGGAAAGGTGTATAGGAGTTCCGTGCTCCAGTGCATGCAGAATGCATCTCTGAGGGAGAGCGTTCCTGGGAACTCCAAACCCAAAAGTTTTGGCACTGCACATTCTCAGTGGTGGCGAAGACATCAAGTCATGATTTTCCTCATTGATGGAAGGCACCCTGCACCGCTTCCAGGTATAACATCCATTCATGATCTACTAGGCATTGATGGCCAAGCCCTGGCGTTAAGATTCCATTAGGTAATGTGCCACCAGGGAAATGACCTGATGGCTCAGTCAGCTGCGAGGTGCAGAGCCTCCTTGCACAGTACTCAAGAACCTACCCTGCTTTCTGTAATACCACACGGTAGTTGTGTTGTCTGAGAAAACATGAATTAGTATGCCCTGGACAGTTGTCAGAAATGCCATTAATGCCAAGCAAATCGCCCGCAGTTCCATTAAAGTTTTGTGGAGGTGGGACTCTATCGGACACCAGAGTTCTCTTGTACTCACCTCTTTCAGATGATCTCTCCAACCCAGTAGAGATGAATCTGCTACCTCTATCAATACTGGGTGGGGTAGGGAGAGGGGTCTACCACTAGTCCAATTGCAGTCAAGCATCCACCTCTGCAGGTCTTTAGCAGTCTCCTCCGACACAGGGATTCAATCTGATAAGCTCCCCTGGTTCTGGCACCACTGTGACTTCAGCACCCACTACAGAGCCCGCATATATCATCAAGCATCGTCAGCAAGTAGGATGCAGGAGCAAGTAGGATGCAGGAGCAAGCAGTCCACGAAGCCTCAGAGCCATCCTCCCTGAGACCTACAACAGAGGCTGAAACATCCGGACCGTAACCTCAATGTCCTGAAATCGTTGGTCCAAAGGAAAGGCTCAAAGCTGCACCAAATGAAGGGGAGCTTCTGGGAGTCTTCAGCAAGCTGATTGAAAACCCCAATGATGTAAAGACCTTGGACGTCGTCTGGAGGTGGTCTACAACTGACTGTGGCGATCCCGCCTTCAACAGCCAGTCAGTTGAGGAAGACTGGTATCCCTGATGACGGGCAGTGACCCCGCCATCACCTTCGTGAATACTCTAAGGGCACTTGTGAGACTGAAAGGGAGTACAGCAAACTGAAAATGCTTGTGCTCCACCTTGAACAGCAGGTAGAGCCTGTGGGTCTGCAGAATGGGGATGTGAAAATGGCTGTACTCCAGGTCATATGCCACCATCCAGTCTCTGGGCAGGAAGAAGCTGGGCTAGCATAAGCAACTTGAATTTGTCCTTGTGAAGGAAGGCATGGAAAAGGCGAATACCTCTGTCCTTCTTCGGCACAAGGAATTACCCATGGGAATAACATCCAGTCCCTTCTTCTGAAGCTGGAATCATGTCTATGACTCCTTTTTCCTCAAGAGCCGGCACCCCTGACACAAAATAGACAGATGATCCTCCAAGAGCCCCTCTGATATAGGTGGCAGGTGCAGCAGGTCGAAAAGGAATGTGAGGGCGTAGCTCCACTGGACAATTTGGAGGACTCGCATGTCAAAAGTAATGCTCTGTCTATTCAACAGGAAGTGACTGACCCTAACTCCTACTGGGTGGCTGTGTGACTTTAAGGGTGCACTAAAGAGGTTTGGGGGTTTCAGTCAGATGACTGGGGGCTTGGGAGGTACATTTCCCATGATGGCCTGGTCGTTATCTGCTGGGCCCAGGGTCAAGACCTAGGGTCAAGACTGATTTGCATATGGCTGAGTCCAAACTGGGGTGGTGTAGTGAGCAAAATAACAACGGATTTAATCCAGATCTCTCGACTGGGGGAGAATGTTTGATTTATTCAGCATTCCGTCCATCATTTGTTGCCACAGCACTTAAATCTAAAATAGGCCGTAGAGAGCTTTCCTTCTTGGGAATTAGAAAGTACAGGGAGTAAACCACTGACCCTTGATGTTGTACTTGGAACTGGCTCGATAGCTCCTTTTATTAATAGTGCTTGTTCTTCCTGTTTGAGCAGTTGTTGATGTTCCAGAGAAAGCTTGAGAGTGTGAGGTGGAATATTGAGAGGATTGCTGGTGAGCTTCAAGCAATAGCCATGTTGGATAATGTCCAATACCGACTTGTCTGATGTTATTGACCACCAAGTGGAAACAAACTACTGTAGTCGACCCCGACAGGTGTAGGATGATCAGGGGAATGATTATGGAGTTACTGTTTGTTGCCAGATGTGGCGTTAAGGGTTGGTGTACCTTTACTCTGATCATTGGCATTGTTACCCATATAGTTGCACCTGTATACTCCACTGAATGAAAAAGAATGAGTTTGTGGCCTGAATGAAGATGTGGAAGCATCTGTGGAAGTGGTGTGAGTGGCTGAGTATTGGGTCCCAGACATCAGGCTCTAGGTGTGGTCTTGGTTAAGGTCAAATGAATTGGGGTCAGGGTCAGAGTCAGAGACCTTAGTGAGTTGTGGCGCCACTTCTAGCACCAGTGGAATCATTGTCGACAGCCTTTGGACCAGCGCAAAGCTGAGCATCGAACCTGAAGACAACACCTGAAGACAACACCTTTGCTGGTGCACAACCCGAAGCATGTTCAAGTGGCACAGACGGTGCTGAGGCCACACCCCCAGTGGTAACCAACTGCAGTTCATTGGGATCCGAAAGCCCATCAGAGGAAGCGAGCAGCATGCCAAAGATACACAACATTGCTTCTTAAAAGGCTTCAACCTGCTGCGACAGACCTGGGAACTCGGGCTCCATCGGGACCGGAGATAGATTTGTCTCCTTTGTAGACCCAGAGACACAGTGAGTCCCTCATGGCTTCTCCGGAGGTTGGAACAAAGGGGCTGAGTCTCGCTTGGACTTATTTATGTCTTTTCTGTGACTTATCCGAAGACTTTGACCCCAGAGATGATAAGCTGTAGGAATGGCTTCGGGAAAGGGAGCTGGAGTGAGTCCTCACTCTCAACTCTGACTTGGAGTAGGACCAGTATGGAGTATTGGGGTGCATCACCACAGAGATTTGGCTTTGGGTTTATCTGGGCAGACCCAATGCATATCTTGGAGTTATTCACTGACTTAAATACCAGAGACATATCAAGTGGGGATCTGCCACAGACATTTGTTTGTCACATCCATACAATGCTTAAACCCTGTATACTTAGGGGGTGACATGTTCCATTGCACACTGATAAAAACATTTTAATAAAAAATAATTTCACAAAGTGATGAAAAAGATGAGCAGAGCTCTGGTTCCACATGTGAAGGCGTGGAAAAAAGGAACTGATGTTATGGCACATAAGTGGTGCTTATATGCGTGTCTGCTCGTCGCTTCAGAAGCGAAATGACCTCAGCGTGTTTCCACACACAGTACTCCTACCAGCACTCAGGAACACTGCATTTTGGTTTCTGGATCCAATCTGGTATCTGGGGATATTCACAAGGTGCTGTTACAAATATCCATCGATACTGCCTACCATACAGATCTCAAGGTGAAACCCGTAAAGTCTAGGAAATCTATCATAATGCAATGTTCCTTCCTACACTTACCACTTGTGGAATTCTTTTGCAGAGTTCAGGCATTAGTGAAGTCAGCATGGCAAGAGCTCCTGATGCAGCACGACGCAGTTTCTCGTCATCTTCACCACTGTACAAAACCATCAATTTCAGCCGATCTGTGCCCTCAGCCAAAAACAACTCTTGCACCTGTAACAAGCATACCATATTTACTGCAATATACGAGATAGCTAGTTTTCACTTTATACATACTCAAATTTGGATTGCTCTAAGGAAGCAAAATTGAATCAATTTACAACTAAAATCCATGGAAACATGCAGCTAGGTCACCCTCTGCTTGCAGCTCAATCCGGATAAAATGTGTAAAATTGAAGAATAACCAGCTAATGATCTCCCCAGATCAGGTACAAACCACACATTTAAATAGTTACACATTTCCTGGTGGCAGGGTTCTGGAAGGTACTGACATTCTGACAAAGTAAAGTGCATAGTTGAACAAGTTACTTACCTTCGGTAACAATATATCTGTAAGTAACATTAGTATTGATAGATTCCCTACCTTAGATTTACCCCCAGGCGTCAGACTAGATCCGGAAAGTTTTCGGTCAGCAGTACCCCTGCGCGTCGGTAGGTGGCGTCGTGCGGCTCCGCGTCCGTCGTTGGGGTTGTGGCCGCCGAGATGACGTCGCAGGCACTACTCAGACGCCACCCATGTGCACGGACGTCAGTTCTGTACACGACTTTCCGCACCAGTTACGCAGAGCCATGCAAGAAACTGACCACTGGTGCATTGAAACTACGGCCCTGAAAGGAATGACCTTAACCTTTACTTTTGTAATTTGTTCACTTGTAATGTTCTCATGTATCAGTTCTGTTCCTATTGTGAAGCGCTCGACACCTTCGGGTAAAGTCTCGGCTATATAAAAACGCATAAATAAACCCTAGAAATCGGTTCGCCGATCGGGGAGGATAGGTGGGGTGGTAAGGAATCTATCACTACTAATGTTTCTTACAGATATATCGTTATCGAAGGTAAGTAAATTGTTTATCCGAAAGAAACACATACTGATAGAATCCTTACCTTAGAATAGAAACCCCAGCAATACCAACCCCGGTCGTGGGTCTACGAACCAAGATCACATCAGAAAGTCACGGAGAACAGAACACCCAAAGAAGCGGTCTCTCCGGACTCGGCTGTCCAGGCAATAATGCTTAGTAAACATGTGCATCGAGGCCCATGTGCCTGCTTGACAGATGTCTTGCAGGGGGATACCACATCCCAATGCAGTAGTGGCTGCAGTAGCTCTGGTGGAATGAGCACGCAGTCCCACCGGAGGTTCCTTTGAAGCCTACAAGTAACAGGCTTTGATACACAAGACAACCCAGTGGGAGATAGTCCTCTTATGTAATGCCTGACCTTTCTAGGTGCTAACGCAGCAAACAAAGAGTTGGTCATCCACCCGGAACTGTTGTGTGAGGTTGAGATAAAAGGAGAGCGTACGATTTGGGTCCAGGCGGAGGAGCCTCTCTTTCTCCCTAGAAGGATGCAGAGGTGGAAAGAAGGTGGTCAGGGTAATAGTCTGCCCCATGTGAAAGGGCGTAACAACTTTTGGCAAAAAGGAAGGACGTGGCCTGAGCACAACCTTGTCCAGATGGACCGATAGGAAAGGAGGCTAACAAGAAAGAGCCTGGAGCTCACTCACTCGCCTAGCGGAGGTGATGGCCACAAGGGAGGCAGTTTTCAAGGTTAAGAGACAAAGAGGACAGTTGTGGAGAGGCTTAAAGGGAGCGCACATCAAGTATGTAAGAACCAGGTTCATGTCCCACTGAGGCATAGGAAAAGGAGGAAAGAGGTGTGTAATGCCTTTGAGAAATCTATTTAGAACAGGGGACTTTAAAAGAGAGGGCTGATCGGGGAGCCAGAGAAAGGCCAAAAGAGCAAAAAGATAGCCCTTAATAGTGCCCAGAGCAGAGCCCTGCTGGGCCAAAGAAAGAAGGCACAGTAGTACTTCAGAAAGAGGGGCAGAAAGGGGATCCACAGCCTTTGCTGTACACCATGCCACAAATTTGTTCCACCTACAGACGTATACCACTTTAGTGGAGGGACGCCTGGCTGCCAGAATGACATCACAAACTTCAAGAGGCAAGTCGAAAGGAATCAACTGCCGCTGCTCAATCTCCATGCAAAGATTTGGAGGCTGGACAGGTTCAGGTGGAGCTGCTGCGATAGAAGATCCTACCGAACAGGCAGTCTGATCGGAGGATCGATGCTCATACGGAGTAGCTCGGGATACCATACTCTTCGAGCCCAGTCCGGGGACACAAGGATGACTTGTTCCCGGTCGAGCCTGATCATCTTCAGCACACTGGGCAGAAGTGGTATAGGCGGAAAGGCGTACAACAGACCGCAACTCCACTCGAGACGAAAAGCGTCGCCGGGCAAATGCCGCCTTGGAAATTCTAATGCGCAGAACTGATGACATTGCGCGTTCTCTTTGGTGGCCAATAGATCTAACCAAGGCTCTCCCCACTGCTGAAAGAGACCTTGCACCACCTCAGAGTGAAGACACCATTCATGATCCACCAGGAAAACGCCCTGATGTTCCAGCCATGTCCAGAGACGCAGAGCCTCCTGACAAAGGGTACACAACACCAACCGCCCTGTTTGTTGCAGTACCACATGGCTGGGGTTTTGTCTCCGAACACCTGCACTACTCTCCCCTTGACAGAGGGAAGGAATGCTTTCAGTGCAAGCCGGATCGCCCGAAGCTCCAGAAGGTTGATATGGAGCTTGGACTCCGCCAGAGACCATAGGCCTCTGACCTCCGCCTCTCCCATGTGGGCGTCCCATCCAAGGAGGGACGCATCCGTCACCACTGTAACCTCCGGTTGAGGAAGGGAGAGGGATCTGCCATCGACCCAATGAAGTTCGTGAGCCACCACGGCAAATTGTGCAGTGCCCTCCAAGATCTGGACGTGGTCGGACAGGTTCCCCTGATGCTGCGCCCACTGGAACTTCAGGTCGCACTGCAGAGCCCGCATATGCCATCTTGCTTGATCGATCCGCAGGATACAGGAGGCCATGAGGCCCAGCAGCCTCATAGTCACTCCGACCGAAACCCGGAACAAGGGCTAAAAGATCGGAATCAGAGCCCGAATATCCCGGACTCACTGTTTGGGAGGATAAACTCGAAACAGCGTCGTGTCCAGAACCGCTCCGATTAAGAGGAGCTTCTGAGAGGGAACCAGGTGCGACTTCGGCACATTGATGGAGAACCCCAGCAAATGCAGAAGGTCTGCCGTAGTCTGGAGGTGGGAGACGACTGCCTGGGGCTAGCCCGTCTTCAACAACCAGTCGTCGAGATAGGGGAAGACTGAAACCCCTGATATGCGCAGATGAGCTGCGACCACCATCATCATTTTTGTGAACACTCTAGGCACGCTTGTAAGGCCAAAAGGGAGCACAGGAACTGAAAATGCTCGTGGCCTGCCGTGAACCGTAGGTAACGCCAGTGGGACGCAGGACTGGGATGTGGAAATAAGCATCCTGCAAGTCCAGCGCTACCATCAGTCTTATGGATCGAGAGCAGACAAGACAAGAGCCAGAGTGAGCATCTTGAACTTCTCTTTGCGGAAGAAGTGATTGACGTTCCGGAGGTCTAAGATAGGACACAGGCCCTTGTCCTTCTTGGGCACCAGAAAGTAGTGGGAATAACAACCATGACCCACTTCTGGCTCAATGGCCCCCTTGGCCAAGTGGGCCGCAACTTCCTGCCGAAGAAACACCAAGTGATCTCTCGACATGCAGTGGTACCGAGGTGGCATGGCTGGAGAGGTAGTCTCGAAGGGGAGGGAGTAGCCCCTCCCGACTATCTCTAAAACCCACCTGTCTGATGTGATGGTGCGCCAGTGGGAGAGATGATGGTGAAGCCTCCCGCCACTGGCGTATGATGGGCCTGAAAGTTCAGAATAGGGAGGTTTGGAGGCAGAGGTGGCCGGGGTGGAGGTTGACTGACCCTCCTGCTGGCCCCTTGGTCCGCCACGGCAGAACCCGCGTCCAAGCTGAGATTGTTGCTGCGCAGGCTTGTGGCTTTGTTGCGAACGCTGCGGGCGCCCCTTCCGGTGCCACGAAAGGAGAGAAAAGCAGAAGGCAGAGGAGGGCTAACTGCAGACAGCCCCAAGGACTTGGCCGTAGCCCGTGAGCCCTTAAGCCGTTCAAACTCGCTGTCTGCTTTGTCGCTGAAGAGGCGACGGCCATCACAGGGTATGTCCACAATGTGTTTTGGACAACCCCCGAAAATCCAGTTGTCCTCAACCAGGCGTGGCGTTGAACCGACATTGTTGTTGCAATCGATCTGCCCAGTGAGTCGACGGTGTCGAGGCCACAACGAATCATAAACTTAGCTGCGTCTCTCCCCTCTGCAACAGCCTGGGACTGATCCAGTTTCTTGGATTCCGTATCTGGTGGTGCGGTAGGGAAGGCGGTCTGGGAAGCAGAGGCTTGGACAACCGAGCTCTCGGAGGTGGGGTGTTGGGAGATGTAAATGGGGTCACCCGGAGTTGGGTAATGGCTTCGGGCCACGTTCCTAGCCACAGGAGCTCCTGTGGTGGGCCTGGACCAGGTCCCCAAAAGAACGTTGGAAAGTGCTTAGTTGAAGGGGAGCAGCAGCTCCGCAGAAGTAGGAGCTGGCTAAAGCACTTCTGTCAGTAGGAAGGATGAGGTGTAGTGGCTCGGCCGCCCTACGCCGCAGCATAACTAGCCCCCTCATCTGTAGCCACGGTAGACCGCATTGCCAAGGTCTGGTGAGGTATCCAGACCACTGGCTTCCCCCAACTCCTCTGCCCAGTCCTGATCAACCTCGCAAGCAGCTGTGAGAGGGTTCTCAGACCCCTCCCAGTCCTCAGGCCGTTCCACAGGCCTAAAATAAGGAGCTGGGACATGGGGATAGAAATCCCCAAGCAACGTCGAGAACGGCATTGATCGACGCCAGCCCAACGCCGGATCCCCTTCGGACTGAAACCGGGGGCATCTTCATCTCGAGGAGCGGGCAACGTCGGAGGTGGTGCCGGTAGGGTCGACGTTGGTGGAGGTGTTATGAGGTCAACTAGCGTCAACCGGGATCCAGGCCTGGATCCAAGGTGGGGGGCGCACGCCGCCACCTACCGACGCGCAGGGGTACTGCTGATGAAAAAAATTCCGGATCCAGTCTGATGCTTTGGGGTAATTCGAAGGTACGGAATCTATCACTATGTGTTTCTTTCAGATATTAGAAACAATTAATACCTCAAATCTTGAGTAGTGAGGTGAGAAATGTAGTGATGGCCCTCCAAATTAACTGAAGAAATAAAAGAGGAGAGTTGAAGGCTGTGTTCAAGCATATAAACAGTTCATACTAGTTGTGGGCATTATATTAACAGTTAGAACATACATTTTTCAGCCACAAAGTAGAGGACATTGGTGGCGTTCTAAAAATGATGCGAAGAGATAGGTCCACTAAGCCACAGAATCACAAGTGAACATCTTACTTAACTTCATAATGCCTTATCTAGTAAAGCACAGCTTTCCAAACTTGTCATGTTGGTGACACACCTTTTGGGCAAAAAATATTTAGGGAGACGGTAACGCGAGCGAGCGCAGCAAGTGAGCCCGAACCACCTAAGGGGGGACATTTTTGAAAAAGTAGTGGGCAAATGGTGCATTTCAAAGCAAATTTGAGAAAGGAGGAAGGTTAATAAAGCAATTGTTAATCTGTTCTAACAAAGTCAGTGACTGGCAAAACTGAGTAAGCAAGTACTTACTTACAGAGTGAGTGGCTGGGATGGTGGGGTAGAGGCAGCTCCGATGCCACTGTGGTTACCAGGGGTGCAAGGGGCCCAGTCCTTTCTATTTTTATCTAAACATGTTTATATTATGCTCGGTGCAATAACCAAAAAATACACAAGATGATGGACGGAATGTTGCACAATGGTAAAACATTCACTCCCAGTCACAGATCTGGGTTTAATCCATCGTTATTTTGCTCACCAAGCCACCCCAGTTCAGACATGGCCATATGCAAATCAGTCTTGACCCTGTGCCTCATAGGAACAGTCCAGCCCGAACTGCCAAGCCATGTCTTCCCTGCACCGGAATCAAGCATCCTAGGACCGGTTTCTGGCTATCAGCCGTCTTCAGCCAGGATAGCTTGACTCCAGTGGCTTAGTGAGCACGGGACCCACGTCTGGGCATACCCTTCCCACATAGGGTGAACTGCAAAACACACAAGATGATGGACGGAATGTTGCACAATGGCAAAACATTCACTCCCAGTCACAGATCTGGGTTTAATCCATTGTTATTTTGCTCACCAACCCACCCCAGTTCAGACATGGCGATATGCAAATCAGTCTTGTCCCTGTGTCTCAAAAGAACAGTCCTGCCTGAACTGCCAAGCCATGTCTTCCCTTGACCGGAATCAAGCATCCTAGGACCGGTTTCTGGCCATCAGCCGTCTTCAGCCAGGATAGCTTGACTCCAGTGGCTTAGTGAGCACGGGACTCACGTCTGGGCATACACTTCCCACATAGGGTGACTGCAAAACACACAAGATGATGGACGGAATGTTACACAATGGCAAAACATTCACCCCCAGTCACAGATCTGGGTTTAATCCATCGTTATTTTGCTCACCAAGCCACCCCAGTTCAGACATGGCCATATGCAAATCAGTCTTGACCCTGTGCCTCATAGGAACAGTCCAGCCCGAACTGCCAAGCCATGTCTTCCCTGGACCGGAATCAAGCATCCTAGGACCGGTTTCTGGCTATTAGCCGCCTTCAGCCAGGATAGCTTGACTCCAGTGGCTTAGTGAGCACGGGACCCACGTCTGGGCATACCCTTCCCACATAGGGTGAACTGCAAAACACACACGATGATGGACGGAACGTTGCACAATGGCAAAACATTCACCCCAGTCACAGATCTGGGTTTAATCCATCGTTATTTTGCTCACCAAGCCACCCCAGTTCAGACATGGCCATATGCAAATCAGTCTTGACCCTGTGCCTCATAGGAACAGTCCAGCCCAAACTGCCAAGCCATGTCTTCCCTGGACAGGAATCAAGCATCCTAGGACCGGTTTCTGGCTATCGGTGCAATAACCAAGGCACAGTGAAACAGTACAGTTGAAGTTCGTAGCGCAGAAAATAATCCACTTCCAGCACAGAACCAAGGAGTTAATAGTGACAGGAATCACAGGAAATCAACATTGCGCATTATAACCATTGAACAACAAGGAAATACCAAAGGGCCCAGTCCAACTTTAATGTAGCTATCTTTTATCTCCCAGGGCAGGGGACAGGGTCTCATATTCTTTGCTAGTATTAGGACCTTGGGCAACCTTGCTACACCACAGCAGCCAACATTGCACCAAATCCATAGAACTGGCTGAGCAAGGCCTCCTCTTCGTTAGGAAATGAAGGTCCAGGTATAAATGTACCCTACACCAACAAAATACATACCACACTCTCCTTAGCAACATTATGTACACACCTAAGTACAAGTCAGACAGTGTTCATCGCATGTAAAAATTCTGAAATAGGAGTCTGATTGTGTTTTCTATCTGTACTAAGTACATGCAATCTTAGAATTTAGATTTTTCATCTAGGCAGGTAATGGCGGGGAACAGCTTGGGTAGGTATAGGTGGAGTCTAACCTCAGGTGACTGGTGGGAAGAGAGCATTCTGGCTCTAACTTTCCTTTCTTACCCTTTTTACCCACCCCCAAGGGATGTGCTGTGGTACATGGGGTCAGACTACCTAATTGTCTTTCTGGTTGTCAATGGGAGGGCAGTGAGCATAATTTTTGAAAAAAGATGAGGCTAACACAACAACACCACATTTATCTCGCTCTCTACCTCGCCAGTCTGACATGCTACTTCAGAACAGTCGGGCAGGTGGCCCTACTATATCCAGGCTAATCAGGGATTGACTGCAGGACGAAGAGTGAACAAAACTTTGAACATGTGCACCAGTCTATAGACGGGCATCTTCACCTAGTGATGAGGACAACGATGATTCGATTGACTTTTCAAATACCCAACCCTTTGACTTTTACTAGAAGTGAAAAATGCATATCAATGTAACTAATCACTACAGACATGTTTTTCTTACTCATGCTAACTGTGTCGAAGTGACTGTGCCCAAAAATATGTGCATGGTCTAGCTTTAGGCCTGTAAGACAGGGGATTAATCTCATCTAACCTTTGACTTCAATTTCTTTACAATGCAGTCACTACCACTCAACCTTTTAATTATGAAAGTATTTTGACTTCCAAATGTTTGGGAATGCTCAGATGTAAACAGTAGAATGAAGGGGGATTTCATCTCACCTAACTTTTGATGTCCATTTCTCCAACATACATGTCACTACCGCTGGGCGTTTTATTCATGAAAGTTTTTGGACTCCCAAAGAAGTGGAACAAACGCCAAATATTTAGGCAAGCCTAGATTAGCATATATAACCAAAATATCTACTTACTTACCGAGTGTTGTGCCTGGGATGGTGGGGTAGAAGAGGCTCTGATGCCACTGTGTCACAACAAGGCTGCACGCTCAGGGCAGTGCAGTGAGCAGCGTCGTAGCACTCCCGGAGGTGGGTGGGGGGGGGGGGGGGGGGACGACGAGGAGGTCAATACTTCCACTGGCCTCTCGCTATATCCAGGCCGCTGAGACCGCCGCTGAATCGAGCTCCTGACCACGATGCTTAACTCCGCTCCTGCTCTGCTTTTGCCCCGCTGCTGCTCCGCCTTGCACGTCGTCGCATAACGCATTCCCCTAATATCGGCCCCTGACGTCATCGCATCGCGTGACACACCTACGCATGGGGTGCGACACAATAACGTGTCACGCCACACAGTTTGGAAAGCTGTGTAGTAGAGGCTCTATCTAGCCACAGATTCCTTACCTTAGAATTATCCCCAGACATCAGACTGGATCTGGAATTTTCGGAGCAGTACCCCTGCAGCCCATAGGTGGCATTGTTCAGCTCGATATTGGCGGCATCTGCGCCAGAAGTGACGTATGTGGTACCTATATAGGCCCACCCCCGAATGTTCGGAGGGTAGGTCGGTCGCTATTTGGGTACACAAACGTCTCAGTCTTACTCAACGCCACTGAGCGTCTGCACACTGGAGTGTTTGGCTCCCCTCTACAGCCCGTTTCAGGTTCTTACGCCGAGGGACACTGTTACGGTTGGTGTAACTTGGTGAGGGTACAGTTTCTCTTGATCATATATATATTAACCGCCCCTCAGTGAGTAGATAAAAGGGTTTGCTGGTCCTGTAGAAATGCCTTGATCTCTCAAATGCTAGCAGGCATGAAACATGTAGACCCACATCCTTACTTAACATATGCTTGATAGGATTATTACATCCTTTTCTTGCAAATATTGAAGGTTTTTAATCATAAGAGAGAACCTGCTAATTAAAGTTGGTTCAGCTGGTTCTCATAGTCATTTTTAGCTCACACCCTTCCTGCACTATACTCACTCTTATATACACCACACATACCACTTGCACCCTCTTCATCATCAGCCAAGATCACAGGTAAAAGATCTCCAGCAAAGAGCCCCCCTGCAGGGCCAGTTGGGCAATGCAGCGCCGGCCCAACGAGGACCTGCCCAATAATGACGCATGACATCCTCTGGGGTGCGTTAGGGCTCTTGCTCCTTTTAGGAGAATTCCCCGCGTGTGCCCCCATGGTTAGGACCGCACCTCCCTTCCCATTATAGGAACAGCAACCCTCTTATTTTCACAGTTCATACCTTGGGGCCTGTGTACTGGACCGTTTGTGAGCCCGGTCCCCTCTTGTTTTTTGTTGTACCTATATAGGCACCACCTTGGTGCGCGGACGTCCGTTCATTTTTGCGACTTTCCACAGCAGGAGTGCAGAGCCATGATGAAGATTGACCACTGGTGCAAGTTTCTGGGGCCTTTTTCAAGGGGAAGCCCTCATCCTTTAATCTGGTCATAGAGCAGGGAGGATGGGGGGGGGGCTGGGGCAAGGGGGGGGGAATAAGTAATGAATCTGCGGCTAGACAGAGTCTCTACCAGATTCAGGTGTTACTGAAGGTAAGTAACTTGTTGCCTTCCCAGAGGCGAGCTAGTGAACGTAACAGACCAGAAAGCCCAGCAGGACCGAAAGGGCAACATGCCCATTCCGATGGACCTGACTGTCCAGGCAGTAATGTTTACTAAACATGTGTAAGGAAGCCTGGGTTGTAGCCTGACAGATGTCCAGGACTAGAACTCCGCGAGCTAACAAAGTGGTTGCAGCTTTGGCTCTGGTAGAATGAGCGCACAAGCCCTCAGGTGGGTGCTTCTTGGGCAGTGCATAGCAAATCTTTATACAGAGCACTATCTATTGGGATATGGGAAGGGCAGTCCCCAGCTGAAACACCTCTGTCAAAACATTAGTCTCGACTGCCACTGAGGGAAGCTGAAGGCCAAAGACCTAAGTTGCCCAACGCACCATAGTAGTGAACAGTGGCGGCTGCCTCAGAATGGGGGTGGTGAGCGGGGCATTCTTCGCTCAGCACTGGCAGCACAGAACAGAGGCACCCAGGCTCCCAGACTCTACCAACCAATCAAAACACTGCTGTCACCATGACAGCAGCGTCGTGATTGGTCTGAACGCTGCGGTTCGGTGCTCAGGTTGGGGCTGGGAGAATGTTCTCCATCCAGGCTGCATTATAGCCCAATGGAGAACATGCAAAGTACGCATGATGGTTAGGTCGGCCCGAGAGGGCAAACCATTCCTCCTACTGAAAAATAAAATAACGTCATGGTATTATAATTTTTTTTTGCACTGCTGACTGCTCAAAGAGCAGTGAGGCAACGCTCCTCCGCCTTAGAGAAGGAGCCATCACTGGTAGTGAAAGAGGCCATCTCCTCCATAGCCACAGTAGAAAGAGAGACCAGAGCAGTGTCAGGTGAGATGTCTAACCCACTTGCAGCCTTCCCTTTCTTGGTCCTGATATACCCTATGAAGAGTTGGTTATCCAATCAGATTTCTTTTGTGCGATCAAGGTAGAAGGACAATGCTCTTTTTGGGTTGAGACAGTGGAGTCTCTCCTCTTCCTTAGAAGAAGGAATCTGGGGAAAAAAGGTAGGTATGGTGATGGCCCGGCCTACGTGAAAAGGAGTGACAATCTTGTGATGGAAGGAGGCACGTGCCTGCAGAACCAGTTTGTAAGGGTAGAAAGTAGTATACAAAGGATGCACCAAGAGTGCCTGTAACTCACTGGCTGATGTAATGGCCACCAGAAAATAGGTCTTGATGGTCAATAACCGAAAAGGGCATTAGTGTAATGGCTCCAAAGGCGTGCACATCAGGAAAGTGAGGCTCAAGTTTAAATCCCACTGGGGCATGATGAATGGCCTGGGAGAAAAACGAGTTGCAAACCTAGGAGAAATCTTGTCACAACAGGTGACTTAAATAGGAAAAATGCAGAAATGTCTGAAAGATAGCCCTTAACTGTGCCTAGAGCAGAGCCCTGCAGGGTAAAATAAAGAACAAACAGTAGGACTTGAGAAAGAGGAGCAGATTTATTTTATTTATTTATTTTAAGCGATTTTTAGAGCGGGCAAATACCCCCAGGGGTGTCTCGGCACTATGATAACAGAACTCTCATTAAATTAAAAGATTCAGTTTGAGAATAACCATGTTTTGAGCTTTTTCCTGAAGTTGATCAGGGTAGGGGCTGTTTTTATTTCAAGAGGTAGAGTATTCCAAAGCTTGGCAGTGGCGGTGGTAAAGCATCTGTCTCCCCAGTTAGCTTTCCTTGTCCGTGGAACCTTTAGTAGATGCGCAGTGGAGGAGCGCAAGGTTCTTGAGTATTCAGGTGGGCTGAATGCTGTTTTTAGGTATAGTGGACCCAGGTTATTGATAGCTTTGTAAGCAATGCATAAAGCTTTGAATTTGGTCCGATTTCTCACTGGGAGCCAGTGAAGCTGTCTGACAGACGGGGAGATGGATGAAAACTTGGGGATGTTCAGTAAGGTTCGGGCAGCGGCGTTTTGAACCGTCTGCAGTTTGTTGATGACCTTTTCTCCAGTATTTGGGGTGTCTTTCATAGATTCACATGCCTGAATCATTCCCCGTCGTCGGAGTAGGAGTCCCACGGTATATAAAAAAGCAGTAATAAGCTATTTGTACATAGCAAATAACAGTTATAATAAACCAGGAAGTGAGTAGCCTCAGCTACCAATGAAAAACGTCCACATTAGTGACTATCCAAGTCATTATGTTAGACCAAACTGCAGCCAATCAGGCCACAGCTCCCACCTAGGTATTCTCCCCAGAGACCCAGGCTGTCAGATTTTTTACCGCACGTCGTGTGATAGGGAGTCTCTCTGAGCTCTGCTCAGTTTATTCTTCTACACTTCAAATTTTGAAAGTTCTTTCTTTTCAACATGTCCACATCTAAGTCCCTTTTCAGGGCCTGTGACTCTTGTGGCAAGGCAAGGCTCTTCAAGGAAGACCCTCATTCTCTCTGCATTTATTGCTTGTATCCAGACCATCAGGCTAAGGAGTGCAAGATTTGTCGCACTTTTCCCACTAAAACCCTCAGGGACAGAGAGGGTCGCCTCCTACTATGGATACAACGGAATAAGGACAAGGACTTGCCACTCTCTGAGGTAGGAAGTTTGGCCTCTATGTCTTCTATGGGATCTAGAAAGAGGATGGCTGAGGGTAAAGTAACTACCCCTAAGGCTAAGGTGGCGAAACAGGCCCAGCACACGCTTGCTGCTGAGGAACCTTCTACTTCTACAGTGAAGAAAGCCTGTGAAAAATCTGTGAAGCCGCCTGTCATTAAAAAGACTGCCCCTTTATTGTCACCTCAGAGGCTTACAACCAAGGCAGCAGCTCCTCTGCCGGTTTCCTGTCGGACTGCCACTACAGTGACTTCCACTGTGACCTATTCCTCACCAAAACCCTCTTTGGTGGTGTCCTCAGTGTCCTCACCTACCTATGTTCATGTTCAAATTCGTCCCATCTCGTCGACGAAGAAAGTTTCACCTACCGTCGACGAGCCTCCGTCGACGAAGCCTTCCTCAGTGTCGAAAAAACCCTTCCCGTCGACGACGACACTACCGTCGACGAAGAAAGCCTTGCCGTCGACGGCTTCACCGTCGACGAAGCACCCGTCGACGGATTCATCGTCGACGAAGACTCAGTCGACGATCCAACCGTCGACGAAGAAGACACCGTCGACGGCCCCGTCGACGAAGTCGTCGTCGACGGCCCCGTCGACGAAGTCGTCGACGACGGCCTCGTCGACGAAGATAACGCCGTCGACGGCCCCGTCGACGGCCCCGTCGACGAAGAAAAATATTCCGTCGACGATGAAAGGTGTTCCGTCGACGACAACGACGACGTCGTCGACGTCGAAAAACGGATCGTCGACGACACCTCTCCAGCCACAGTCGTCGACGACGGCGAGTTCGTCCCTCACAGCAAAGTCAATGCCACAGGACTTCCTGGTGGCCCAAGGGAATCCAATGACACCGAAACTGTCAACTTGTACAGATCTTCAAGTCTGGTCTGCAAAGAGCAACCCCATATCGTTGCCTTCTCCAGCCACCACTGCGGCGCTTCTACAACGCCCATCACAGTCTGCAGGTATGTCACCACTCACGATGCCAGACAGGCTGTTGGATTCAGACGAGGACTCAGGTGGAGATTTATTTCCAGCAGCTACGAGTCCATCTGACTTGCTCATACACGTTAAGGAACAGGAGGAAGAGGAGCAGGTGACGCAACAGACAAGGTTGGATCCTGCACCACCATCAGGGACACAAATGCCCATGGAATTATTTAGGAATTTAATGTCCATGTTGGATGATTACTATCAACGTTTTCCGCCCTCGGAATCGGGCGACTCACACCTCACTTCCCCCCCGCCTAGAGGAACTCCGCATTCAATCCCTCCTGCAATGGAAGAATCGATACATGCCCCATCCATGCCGGTACCAGCTAATCAACCGGTAGATGAGAATTCTGAAGAGGAAGCTCAGGAAGAAGGAGAATTGGATGAATCGGATTCGTCGGAGTATGAGGATTATCAGGTTGACTCCCCTGCTCCAGATGAACAGCCGAAGGCTGAATCACCACCTGTGGATATTACAAATTTCCACAGGATTATGGATAACGCTACCAAACGATTCCTCATTACCATGGAGACAAAACAGGATGATTGTTTCCTGTACGATTTCAAAAATCTGTCCCAAAGACAGAGTTGGTCGATACCGATCATAGAGTTTATTTGGAAAGAAGGTCTAAAGATCATGGCCACTCCAAACTCTTTACCTCCAGTTTTGCCACGAGTGGATAAAAAGTACAGAGCGCCTGCTTCTTCACCGGCTTGCCTGATTGGACAGGCCAAGACAGACTCGGTCATTGCACAAGCAGCTCAAAAAAGGGCTAAAAACCCATCATCTCAAATCTCCACGCCTACAGACAGAGACGGAAGACGACTCGATACCATTGGCAAAAAGGTTTCCACGATTGCAGCGACCACAGTAAGGGTTGCTAATTCTATGGCAATTCTGGGCCGATACGATAGGCAAATGTGGTCTGACATTTCGCCTTATATTAAGAAACTGCCTGAACCGGACCGGTCTGAGGCTATCAAAATTCTACAAGAAGGAGAGTGTGCGTCGTCAGAGATCATTGACGCTGCAGTGGATGTAGCAGCTACAGGCTTCAGACAATTGGCAGGAGCCGCAGTCCTTCGGAGAGAGGGATGGTTAAAATCTACATCCTTTAGACATGAAGTACAGTCTAAGGTCTTAAATATGGCTTATGATGGCGAGTTCCTATTCGGCTCGCACGTGGATGAGGCTTTGCAGGCCATAAAGAAGGATACTGAAACTGCACGATCTTTGGGCACTCTACAGTTTCGAAAATCTTCCTTTCGTGGCGCAAGAGGAAGAGGAAACTTCTCCAATAGAGGAGGATATTACCAACAGCGCAACTACACTACTTCTCAAAACACACAGAGGTACCAGCCATATAAGCAACAACCTTATGGCCAAAGACGAAACTCTTACGCACAGCCCCGAGGTAAAGCAACCTATCGGGGAAGAGATAACACCAACAAGAAGTGAGATTCACTTCCTGCCGCCAAAGTGTCCCCGCCAAAAACGAATTGGAGGAAGAATATCCCTGCATTACTCAAGATGGTCCAAGATTACTACAGACAAATGGGTGCTGGATGTGGTATCCAAGGGACACATTCTGGAATTTGTAAAAACCCCTCCAAATTCTCCTCCAAAAGGGCCGCCCCCAGCACATCTCAAGGAGCTCTTCATCCAAATCAATACCATGATTCGAAAAGGGGCAATCGAGAGAGTACCTCGACACCAGAGAGGGAAAGGTTTTTACTCTCGTTTTTTCTTGATACGCAAAAAATCAGGGGAATGGCGCCCAATCCTCGATTTGCGTGCCCTGAACAAATTCATCAAAAAATTGACGTTCAGAATGTTAACACTCCAAGAGATCCTCCAGTTTTTGGCAGAAGGGGACCACTTGGCAACACTCGACCTTCAGGATGCCTACTTCCACGTCCCTATCTTCCCCAGACACAGGAAGTTCCTAAGGTTCAGAGTGGCTGGCAGGGATTTCCAATTCAAGGTGCTTCCCTTTGGACTGCGTTCAGCCCCGAGGGTGTTCACGAAAATGCTAGCACCCGTAGCGGCGCACCTACGATTGCAGGGAATTCAAATATACCCTTATCTGGACGATTGCCTTATCAAGGCCAATTCCTACGCCACAACAAACGACCATGTCCAAAAATGCCTTTGCCTGTTTCAGAGCCTGGGGTTTTCAGTGAACTTCGAGAAATCAGATCTAATTCCATCTCAAAGAAAGTCCTTCTTAGGAGCAACGCTGGATTCCAAGCTCGCCCAGGTCTTCATTTCAAACGAAAGGCAGACAAAGATCAGAACGATGGCAACCACACTCCTCAGAAAAGAGTACGTTTCTGTTCGGAGATTCAAATCTTTCCTAGGGATGATCTCATCGTGCATCCCTCTCACTCCAAACTGTCGTCTGAAGATGAGACCATTACAAGAGGAACTCAGTCACCAATGGATGCAGATATCGGGGTCCTTCGAGGATATCATTACACTGACGCCTCGAATGAAAGACACAATCCTGTGGTGGAGCCAGAAACGCCACCTACAAATAGGCTGTGCTTTCCTCGCAGAAGTCCCAAGATTCATATTAACCACGGATGCCTCACTAGAAGGTTGGGGCGCTCACCTTCAAGGGATGACGATCAGCGGCAAATGGGACGCTCCACAAAAGAAATGGCACATCAATCTGCTGGAGTTACGAGCCATTTTCCTCGCCCTAAAATCCTTTCTGGCAATCCTACAAGGCTCCACAGTGTTGATTCGAACAGACAACACAACGAGCATGCATTACCTGAACAAGCAGGGGGGCACAAGATCAGCCCGGTTGTCTCTACAGGCTCAAGAGATCTGGACTTGGGCTCTGGATCACGACATCAACTTGTCAGCTGTGCATGTTCCGGGAGTAGCCAATGTACTGGCAGATTCGCTGAGCAGATCCAAAAACAGCACTCACGAATGGGAACTGCATCAGCCAGCGCTGGATCGGATCTTCCAGAGGTGGGGTCTCCCCGATCTGGACCTGTTTGCAACTTATCAGAACAAGAAATGTACTCACTTTGCGAGCTGGATTCCCCACAGGGACTCTTGCGGGGACGCTCTATCACTAAATTGGGAACGGATCTTTGCCTACGCCTTCCCGCCAATTCCGTTAATACCCAAAGTCCTCAAGAAAATGAGAAAGCAACCGTGTCGAATTATCCTGATTGCTCCACGGTGGCCACGACAGTATTGGTTCACGCAGCTTCTCCTTCTATCAGAGCGCGAGCCGATCCAACTGCCCCGAATTCCACACCTTCTAACAATTCAAGAAGGCAAGGTGTTTCATCCAGACCCTCAATCTCTGAAATTATCGGCTTGGCTCCTCAACACCATGAGTTTGCGCACTTGAACATTCCACAAGACTGTCAGGAAGTCCTGGCCAATGCTAGGGCGCCTTCCACAAACAAGACTTACAAACTGAAGTGGAAACGTTTCTGTGTTTGGTGCCACACTATGAATTTGCATCCAATGACTGCGGAGCCAGAAGCGATATTGCCCTTCTTTTTGCAGCTCGCTAAATCAGGTTTGGCGCACTCAACACTTAAAGTGTTCTTAGCCGCCATATCACGATACCGTCAGGACGGAAAGACTTCTCTATACTCCTCAAGAATAATACAACAATTCTTTAAGGGCTTATTTCGTATGTTTCCACCTGTACGCCGGCCACCTCCATCTTGGCATTTGAATGTAGTCCTAGCACAGCTTCTTCGCCATCCCTTTGAGCCTATCCATAAGGTCGATCTCAAGTTCATCACTTGGAAGGTTGCATTACTGCTGGCACTAACATCAGCCAGACGAGTGAGTGACATGCAAGCATTCACCACTAAGCCACCATTCTTGCAATTCACACCTGACTCTGTGATACTACGCACCAACCCGAAGTACATGCCCAAAGTGCCATCGGATTTTCATCTCAATGAGCCAGTGATACTTAAGACATTTTTTCCCAATCCGCAGTCACCAGCTGAGCGGACTTTACACACATTAGACATTAAGAGATGCCTTAAATTTTATCTTTCAAGAACAGCTGCCATCAGAAAGACGGATCAGCTATTTGTGGCGCATGGCAGACCAAGACAAGGCTGTGCTGTTACTAAACAGACTATCGCCAGGTGGGTCTCATCCACGATAGGGCTCTGCCATCAACAAGCAGGTAAACCCTTACAGACCTTGCCTAGAGCCCATTCTACAAGAGCAGTCTCCTCTTCAACTGCGTTGTTTGCTGGTGTGCCTCTCCCGCATATTTGCAGAGCCGCAACATGGTCCAGCAGACACACATTCACGAGGCATTACTGTCTGGATTCTTCAAGCGAAACCGATGCCTCGGTGGGGAGAGCAGTCCTGCGAAATCTGTTTCAGTAAGGTGAGCCTCTGGTGATCTCTCCCACCTCCTTTGCACTCTTTACGCTTTCTTATGATGTTGCATTGCTTTCTTTTATGCATGATAACTATGTTTCTGGCGTATAAGAGCGACATATTGTATTACTGCTAACTACTCGGATTCAGGCATGTGAATCTATGAAAGACACCCCAAATACTGGAGAAGAACAATAGTTACTTACCTGTAATCTGTGGTTCTCCAGTATTGGTGTCTTTCATAGATTCACATGCACCCACCCACCTCCCCTCAGAGTCTCACCCAGACTGTTATGATATAGCTGTATATACTCTGGTACACTCCAGTGCTACAAAAATCTGACAGCCTGGGTCTCTGGGGAGAATACCTAGGTGGGAGCTGTGGCCTGATTGGCTGCAGTTTGGTCTAACATAATGACTTGGATAGTCACTAATGTGGAAGTTTTTCATTGGTAGCTGAGGCTACTCACTTCCTGGTTTATTATAACTGTTATTTGCTATGTACAAATAGCTTATTACTGCTTTTTTATATACCGTGGGACTCTTACTCCGACGACGGGGAATGATTCAGGCATGTGAATCTATGAAAGACACCAATACTGGAGAACCACAGATTACAGGTAAGTAACTATTGTTCTTCTTGGGCGTTTAGAAAAAGGGCGTTACAATAGTCTGTTCTCGAAAAGACCAGAGCACTGATGAGAGTTTTTCCCGCGGAGGAAGGAAGGTATGGAATTAATTTTTTTATCCTCTTTAGGATGTGGAGAGATGAAGAAACCACAGAGTTGGCGTGTTGTTGGAATGTCAATCTGTCGTCGAATATGACGCCCAAATTGCGCACCTTAGACACTGGTTGAGGGGGTGGTCCCATCTCAGGTGGCCACCATTGGGGGGACCAGGTGGGCTCTAGTTTCCCGAATGTCATCACCTCCGTCTTATCGGAATTCAGTTTGAGACAGTTTGATGACATCCAGGAACCTATCGCCCTCATTCCCTCTTGGAGGTTGGCGGCGACCTTTGTACCATCGTTATGCACCGATAGCACCAATTGAGTGTCGTCCGCGTAGGTCGTGAGGGCTATTCCATAGGATTTTATGACTCTCGCTAAGTCCGACACATATATATTAAAAAGTGCCGGACTCAGCGAGGAGCCCTGGGGTACTCCGCATGGGAGAGAGAAAGTCTGGGAGGTGTAATTTCCCATCTTCACTGTCTGAGGGCGGTCTGCCAAAAATGAGGCGAGCAGTGTTTTAGCTTGTTTTTTTATTCCTATAGCTGAGACACGGTCGATCAAAGTGACATGATCGACCGTGTCAAAAGCTGCTGAGAGGTCCAGAAGTATTAATATTGCAGCTCCTCCCTTGTCCATTGCAACTCTTATCTCATCGGCTGCTTTTAAAAGTGCTGTCTCTGTGCCGTGACCCTGTCTGAACCCGAACTGGGTGTCGTCTAGCAAATTATTTTGGTTTATGAATTTAGAAATTTGTGAGTTCATAATTTTTTCAAAAATTTTGGCAGGGAAAGGGAGACAGGCAATTGGTCTGTAACTGGCCGGAAGGGAAGGATCTAAAGTGGGTTTTTTCTGAAGAGGTTTGATTATGGCCTCCTTCCAAACAGATGGGTAAACGCCAGATGAAAACATTGCATTGCAGATGGTGGTAAGAGCGGGAGAGATGGCTTCCGGGATAAGATTAAGAACAGCAGCGGGGCAGGGATCGGCTGGTGACCCTGATTTGGTCCGGGCGACCAAAAGTTCGATGTTTTCCTGCGAAGTAGCTTCAAAGATTGAAAAGGTAGGTGCCTGAATGGGGGGAATTATCTTGGGCGAAGAGGAGGAAGGGGAGTGTGTAAAAGTGGAGAAGATGGCTCTGACTTTGTCTTCAAAGAAAGTGGCTATTGAGTCTGAGAGATAGGGGATCAATGTTTCTTAGGGTTTCTTAGACGGAAACCTGACTGCCTGAATACCAACACAGATTTCAGAAGGAAGGTTGAAATCTGTCAACTGTCACCACTCAATTTCCACGCATGAAGGGGGAGGGTTTGCAGGTTTGGTGCAGAAACCTCCCTTGTTGCAGTGACAGAAGATACTCCTGAAGAGTTGTTTTTTGCTGTAATACATAGCTGTCACGTTGTCTGTGCGGACTAAGACAGCTTTGCCTGATATTTGTTTTTGAAATGCTTTTAGGGCTAGAAATATGGCTAGTAACTCCGGGTGATTGATGTGGAGTAACTTTTGTTGCGGTGTCCACCTGCCCTGCATGGAGTGCTGCAGTAGGTGAGCTCCCCAGCCGGAGAGCGGTGCGTCCGTTGTTATGACTATTTGATGGACTGGCTCTAGGAACGGTTGGCCCTTAGAAAGGTTTTTGGTGTCCCACCATTGCAGAAAGCGGTGAGTTCGACTGTCTACCAACACTACGTCTGTTAATTGACCCTGGGCCTGGTTCCATTGACGTGCTAAGCACTCTTGAATAGGACGCATTTGTAGCTTTCCATGAGGTACTATGAATATGCAAGAAGCCATCATCCGTACGAGTTGCATGAACACTCGAGTTGGAAGAGAGGGTTGCGGTTGGAATTTTGTTAGTAGGGCTTGAATATTTGTTATCCTGGCAGGACATGGATAAGCGAGCGCTGTTAAGGTGTTTATTGTGGCACCGAGATATTGTTGTACGTGGGACGGTTGTAGTTGAGACTTGGTGTGGTTTATTGTGAACTCCAAGTCGTGGAGTAATTGGATGGTGGTGTGAATGTGTTGTACACACGGACTGTGTGAGCTGGCTTTTATGAGCCAGTCGTCTAGATATGGGATGAATGTGCTGGCTTTGTAAGAGTACTTTGAATTGATAGTGCTGACCGTCTAGTACAAATCTGAGATACTTTCTGGGAGCTGTGTGAATAGGAATGTGGAAATAGGCGTCCTTGAGATCTAGGGTAGCAAGGAAGTCGTTTTGTAACAAAAGAGGAAGGACCTGCTGAAGCGTGACCATATGGAATTGGTCTGATTGTATGTACAGGTTTAGTGGCCTGAGGTCTAGAATAGGCCTGAGAGAGCCATCCTTTTTTGGGATAAGAAAGTACAGGGAGTAAGCTCCCTTGTTTTGTTGATGCAATGGAAGTAACTCTATTGCGCTTTTTTGTAGGAGAGATGTTACCTCTTGTCTTAATAGAACTAAATGTTCTTGTGACATTGGTCGCTGTTTGGGTGGTATGTTTGGGGGTGTAGATGTTAGTTCTAGACAGTAACCTGACTGAATTATTTGTCGCACCCACCTGTCTGATGTGATGTTGATCCAGGCAGGAAGGAATTGTTGTAGTCTTCCCCCAACTGGAGTGGAAGGTGGGTAAAGTCATTGGGCAGGGGTGGAGGCATTATTTTTGCCTCTGCCTTTGTTATTGTTACCCCGTAACCCCCTCTTTGGAAGTCTCTGCCATAGGTGGATTGGATAGGGGCTTTGTAAGAGGTAGAGGAAGTATCTGAGGAGTATCCCCTGTTGGTGCTTCTGTAAGATGAGCGACGAATAGAACGTCTGGGAGCTTGCGACTGCAAGGCCCCCAGAGATTTTGCTGTGTCCGTATCTTTTTTCCTTTTTTCGAGGGATACATCCTCATTAGGCCCAAATAAGTGTTGCTCATCAAACGGGTGGTTGAGGATGGCACTTTGAACTTCAGGTTTAAAATCTGAAATGCGTAGCCAAGCATGTCTACGTAAGAGGACACTGGGAATGACTGCCCTTGAAGCAGTATCAGCTGCATCTAGGGCATAGCGGATAGAGGTATTGTGATGTTTTTACACTCTTGTATTAGCTCATTTGCCCTATCTTTATATTTATCTGGAAGGTGCTGCATTATGGATTCTAATTCATCATAATGTGACCTATCGTATCTTGCAAGTAATGCCTGAGTATTGGCAATAAGCCAAATGTTTGCAGCCTGTGACGCTGTTTTTTTTCGTGATGCGCCAAGGAGCTTACACTCTATCTTAAGGGCAGCAATGGACCAAGGAAAGAAGGCCGTCCTTATCCTACTTGACCTGTCGGCAGCCTTCGATACGGTCTCTCATAACATCTTAGTGGACCGGTTGGCTGCCGCGGGGGTAGGAGGACAGGTGTTGGCTTGGTGTAGGAATTTCCTTACCAACAGACGCCAAATAACAGTATTAGGACCATATCAATCTGAGGCAAAAAACGTCAGCTCAGGGGTGCCGCAGGGCTCTAGCTTGAGCCCTGTTCTCTTCAACTTATATATGGTACCACTGATGAAACTGATCGCGTCATTCAAGATCAGTTCTATTTCATACGCTGACGATACCCAATTGATATTGGTGTTGGCTAAGGAGCGTCCAGGTGCCGAGGAAGACCTTAAGGACTGCCTCGCAGCAATTTTTAAATGGATGAACAACAACCATTTAAAGTGCAACGCCGGAAAAACCGAGATCCTACCTATAGGGAATTACAATCTTTTTTCCCCAACAGCATGCTGGCCAACGGATGCTGAAGTGCCCCCTAATACAATTACATTTGCTCGCAATTTGGGCACGAAATTTGACAACCATCTATCTTTTAAACCCCAGGCTGTAGCAGTAGCAGGCATGTGCTTTCAAATTATAAAGGCACTAAGGAAGTTTTTTGATCTTCTTCCACTATCGGCGAGGAAAACAGTCGCAGTGGCCTTAATAAGTTCTAGGCTGGACTATTGTAATGGACTATACGTTGGAGCTAATAAAACTGTTCTCCATAAATTACAGATGGTCCAAAACGCGGCAGCCCGCCTTGTACTGCGTCTGCCCCGTAAATCGTCAGCCTCAGCAGCTCTGAAAACCCTTCATTGGCTGCCAATAGGTAAAAGAATCTTGTTTAAACTTCTTTTAATTACCTTCAGGGCATTTCACCAACGAGGCCCACCTATTTATACAATGGGTTTAAAAGATATTTTCCAGCACGTTGTCTGAGATCTGCAAGTCAGAATTTACTTACTCCACCTTATTTCAAACTAGCCACAAAGGGTGGCAAGTCCCTTTTTGTACTTGGAACTAAAGCCTGGAACAAACGTCCTCTTTTCTTGCGGTCTTTCTCTCAGGAAGCCCCTTTTAGGAAGGCACTGAAAACTTGGATTTTCTCATTGCCTGATGCCATTTGTAGGACCTTAGTGTAATGTGTGTTCAGAAATCAGGACATTCTTTTTTCCCTTCCAACTCTTTCATCTGAGTTGCGTGAGCGCCAAGATACTCCCTGGAGTGGAAGTCGCGCGGTAGAAGTGCCCCTTACATATCTGGTGGGGGAGCCTCGCCTGATGTTTGTGAATTTGCTCTCTTGCGTGCGTTGGAGACTACAAGGGAGTCTAATGGTGCAGGGCCTTTAATGTATGCTGGATCAGAAGGGGCAGCTTAATACTTTTTTTCGATTAGGGGGTTGATGATTCGAGCCCTAACTGGATCTTTAAAGACTTCTGATGCGTGCTTAATAACCCCTTTAAGCAGAAGTTATGTTGAGGTGGACCTTTGTGTATTGTGAAAGGTATCCATAAGGAAGTCTTCTTCCACTGGAGTAGTACGTAGGTCAACCCCATGATATTGGGCAGCCCTATGTACAAGTTGGTTGAATCCCATAGTGTTTTCTGGTGGGGAAGGCCTGGAGGGATATACGTCTTCTTGTGGGATGTTAGGGACATCTGGGGTGTTATAGTCATTCCAAGGATCAGGTGAGCCAGGAGGAGAAGGATTATCTGGTGGCACCGAGCTGTGAGTATCTCTTGGCTTTGAAACATGTTCCGTGGCAGTGTCTTTTGTTGATGGAACATTTGTCTTTTTCGGTTCCCAAGGTTTTTTCGGTTTCGAGGGCTTTTCCGGCTCTAAAGCTTTTTTCGGTTCTAAGGGCTTTTTTGGTTCCGAGGTGTTTTTCGGCTCCGAACTGTGGGAGTCGGGTGGTTTGAGTGGTAATTTTTTGCTCTGCTCCGAGTGTGGTTTAGGTGCAGAGGAGCCGGTGCCAGTGTTCGACGCCGAGTGCTTAGATGTGGAAGCGGCTGGCGTGGAGGAAGATGGCTTCTATTTCGGTGCCGGTAGGTGTGCTCTGGCGCCGGGGGTAGGCTGACTCGAGCCCGAGTCGCCTAAAGGCTTATTAGGTTTCTTTGCTAAGCTCGAAGGCGGGGCATGGAAAGCAGTCTCTCGGTGTGCACCCGGGCCCGAAGGCGAGGGTGTGACCGAAGCCTTTTTGGAAGGTGTCGAGGAAGGGTCGGAGTGATGTCCTCGATATCTGAATCTTCAGCCTCCGAGTTGCTGTCGACGCCATGTTCTTTCAGTTGTTCTGGGACGTAGACGCCCTCTTCGAAGATGTCGTCCGGGATGGAAGCTGACGAGCGAGCCATTGTTCTTCGAGCTTGTCGGTCCCGAATCGTCTTCTTGGAGCGGAAAGAGGCACATGCATAACAGTCTCTGGCCTCGTGCTCCGGTGAGAGGCAAAGGTTGCACACCTCGTGGAGATTGGTGTGGGGAAACTTGAACCCACATTGAGGAAATTTTTTAAATGCCGTTCTTTCCATGAGCTGGAAGAGGAGGCCTGGGTAGGCCCGAAGTCCTCATCAACGACCGGAATCGAAGAATTCGGAGTTGAAGGGCAGCGTCGATTGGAAACGCGTTTGAAACAATACCGTCGGAGTAGTTGAGGATTGCGCGCCGAGGGAAAATCGGTTCCAACATGGAGCGCAGGAAACACATCCGAGCCCGGTGGCGGAAAAAAAACAATCTGAGGATGGAGCAGATGCCCATGCGCAATGGGGTCCAAAGGAGAAGTCACCTATCTTGTGACTTCCAAGACTTTTCAGGACAAAAACAAACTGCAAACATCCGGGCCCAACACTTGGTGGCGATCTATGCACAGTGTGTAATCTGCAGCTCATATGCCTCGAACAGATGGTTCTCAATCGTAAGTGGGTGGCATGGGTGGACAGGTAGCTACAAAGATGATGGAGTAGCCCCTTTGTACAATTTATAGTACCCAACGGTCTGATGTTATTAACCTCCAGTGGATCAGGTGACGGCGTATCCTGCCTCCAATGGATGCCTGTGATGGTAGGATGACAAACTAAAGGTGCTTAGAGACTGAGGCTGCCGGGGGCTGTTGCACTGACCTGAACTCTGGCTACCTGTCCCATGTGGTCTGTGGGAACCGCGTCCTCGCCCATGAAAAAAGTGTGGAGGGTATTGATGCAGTTGGAAACCCCTTATGTGGCTGCCAAAGGTGCACTGGGGGTGGCGAGGGGCCACAGAGAGACCCGAGGACCTGGCCATAGCCCTAAAGTCCTTAAAGCACTCTGGCGCTGAGTCTCTGAAGAGACGGGAGCCATTAAAGGGCTTGTCCATAGCCAATGCTTGGACAACCCCCAAAAAAGCCAGGCATGGCACTAAAGTGCCACCGACTAAGAAATCAATCTGTCCAGTGAGTCGGTCATGTCTAGACCACAACAAGTGGCAAACTTTGCTGCATCGCTTCTATCTGCAAAAGTCTGAGAGAAAATAGCTTGGACCTCCTCCGAGACCATAAGTAGCACTTGCACAACTGAGTCCCAGATCGTGTGGGAGTAGCAGCCCAAGAGGCATGCGGTGTTCACTGACTGCAGTGCTAGGCTAGCAGAAGAAAACATTTCCTTTACAAAGGTATGTAGCCTCTTCGATTTCCTATCTTGTGGAGTGAAAGATAATGTGCCACTCTACGGAGTGAGGTGCTGGGTGAGGAAATTGGGGTGCCCTGGAGGAGGGCGGTGGCCAATTGTCCTGTGAATGTGAGCCCTGTACAGCCCCAAGGAGGACTTTGGTGAAGACTTCATTAAAGTGGAGCAAGGGTTCAGAAGGGGCAGTCCCTGGCTGAAGCACCTCGGTCAAGACGTTAGACTGGACTGCCACTGAGGGCAGCTGAAATTCCTAGACCTCAGCCTCCCTATGCACCACCATAGTGAAAGAGCCAAATTATACGAGGGCTCCTCTGTATCATTCAATGGGTGGCAATATTCATCAGGGTCGCCATACTCCGGCCATCCATCCCCTGTAGAAGGCCTACCAAAGACAAAAGGGAACCGGTGTCATGTGACACCAGTCCTGCTCTGTGTCAAGGACTATGGGGATGGCGTCGTCCATTGGAATCAATGGCGTAGACGACATCAGTATAGGAGCAAGCGTCAGAGAAGGTCTTAGTCTTGCTGGTGGTGCTGCTCCAGATTCAGCATCAGATTCAAGGGGTCCAATTAGTGCCAAGGGCGTCCTTGCTTGCGGGAATCCAGTAGGGGTCTCTACCGAACCCATGAGGCCTGAAGGCACTCCAGGGGGTGGGGGGACGACTTGAATTCTCTTAGTTAGGCCGAGGTAGCTGTGGAAAATCAGGGAAGTGTGGAGCTGAACCTGTTCGGGGCTCTGCAGAGGCGCGGGCCTGGAGTACTGATGCTCCCTCGTTTCGTCCGTGGATTTGGACAGATATGGAGAAGTTTAAGACCTCTCCAGCTTCTCAGATTTCTTTTTAGTGTGCAACTTATCAGACAAGGACTTTAACCGGGGGGAGGATGGAGCGACCGCCTGATGCAGCGGGGCGTCTCTGCGAGTGGTCCCGGGACCTTCAAAGCGACCGGAATCTTGATCATCACATGGACGTCAGACATCGGGCTGGGGGAAGTGGAGGGAGACATTTGTCTGTGACAGGCACCACATGGTTTGAAACCAGCCTGTTTCTTGGCAGACATCCTGTCACGCCAGGAGAAAGTATTCCTCAAAAAAGTGTTTGACAAAAAGTTGTAAAAAGGTGATTGAGGTGTAGCTCTTTGTGGATCAGCGCTATTTGTTGTGGAAAGGAAAAAACGGACATCAGCACGCCAAGATGGCACCTATTTAGGTAGCATATGTCACTTATGGTGCCTACGCAGAGGTGAACAACGTCACCTATCGGCACACAGGGTACTGCTCGAAAATGACCAGATGCTCTCCGACGCCTGGGGATAATTCTATGATAAGGAATCTGTGGCTACAAGTCTCTATCAAATCAAGTAAAATATTTTGAAAGTATGAAGTGTTAATCTATGGATAAAGATCCTGTAGATGTAGTTTCTGCAGTGAAAGAATTGTTTTTGAGACTTTTTCAATAAACAGGCATTGCACGGCTCCTACTGAAACAAAATTGTGCATCTGTTACTTTTCGTTGCCATTAGTGAGCCACCTCCGTCTGTGCAACTCCAATAGCATCAATTTATTTTGCTTAGATTTAAATTTGTTACTTTTACTTCTACTTGAATCCTCACTTAGAATAGAGCCTAGGTGGAGGATAAGAACCATAAATAAAACATCTATTCCTTATAGTGCCCTCCTAACTCCCTGCTTAGTACCAACTACAACTTTCAGTTCAAACACTTCTGTATCAGTTTCAGCACTCTGTTCCCCTTAATCCAATATTTGGGGAACAGGTATACACTTGTCCTGGGTCTTACAGCCTTGTTGAGCTGTATAACAGTATAGCAGGAGTCTCAAAATATGAAAGATGTATTCATCTGGCTCTTCCTACACTTCTGTAGGTACTGACAAGTTGAATGACCGGCAATCACACCTCTTTTTACTTCCCTATTTGGTCTATGTTGAAATTTTCTCATGTATGCATGCAACTAGGATTATTTTTAAAATGCAAGCCTAGCAGGGGGAGCAATGGAGGACTGCAGATGGATCCACCACTGTCTCTTACTGTCTGCTCTTTCAGTTCAGGAAAGGAACTTAATTCTTACTTCTAAAATACAATGAGGTGTGAGAAATGTTCAAGGAGTGGAAACAGAAAACAAGGGAAGCATGGCCTGCCACGGAAAAGTCCTATTGTGGGCTTATAGAGCTCTGGTTGAAAAACTTCAGTTTTAACCCCCACACCAGCTCCTAAATGAAGAACACACATCATACATTAACTTCAACCTAAAGACCATGAAAACCCAATCTTCATTTCTGAAGCTTTCTTCTGAAATCAGTCACTGAAGCAGGACCTCTTGAGTCTACAGGCAAGAGATAAGTTGGAACATGAAGCAAGACCCTAGGGGCACTTACATGGCAAGATGATTATGACTGGGCATGACTGTAGCCCTATGGGAGGCAAAACTGTATACTCCATAGGATAAGGGGAAAGAACCTGCTATCTGTACCTACTCATAATATCACCATGGATGGCAGGTGAACAACCCCCCCAAAAATTGTATTCTATTTTGGGATTATACTATAGGAATATCAAACATTTTTTAAAAATTCACAACCATATCTTTTTGTGCCGCGTTTCATCGATTTACCACATCATAGTTGGTGAATACCACCATGGCAAACTCAACCACTGCTGGGAGTTCTTAGACAAAGGTTTGTTGGATAATTACAGGGATCCAATACAACTTAAAAATATGTTGGAGTTATCCTTTAATAATGGATTTACCGGATTTGATTAAAACCATGACAAATTTGGGTATATGGTGAGATATAATGTCACCCTACCCTACCCCAGTCTCTATGCCAACATGTTTCGGACGTTGAAAAAGCCCATACAGGTCTCCATCCTTCATTAGGGCTACTCTGTTCCCTGCAGGTATAATGAGGCCCAATGCTCTCAATTTATGAACCTCTCTATGAGAGAAGAACCTGTAGGGTTAAAAAAATTATATAAAAGACAATAAAATATCATAAGAAATCGTTGTTCTTTCCTTTCTTATGAGATGGGCACTCAACCAAGGTGTGTAGACATTGCACAAATCTCTTTAAGCTCATGGAATAAATGCAGAGCATGACCACCTCCAAGTATCTGTTAAACACAATCTTATAGGACAATTTCTTATGATATTTTATTTCTCATAGATGTGAAAAATCACCAATGATGAGGCATGCCACAAAAAGTTGTGGGTGAGATTAATTTTCAAAATCTGTTTGCGATTCCTGTAGAATAATCCAGAAATACAATAAAATAGCATTTTTTTGGGAGGTTAACCGGCATTCTTGGTGTGTATATATCCGTACCTACTCCCCAGAAAATAAATGCTGTGCTAGAGGACAAATAAAAAACTCAGGCCAATGGGATTTTTTGTAGTAACCTGAACACAGCAACTGAAGGTATATCAAAAAAATCAGTAAAGGAATAAGTGACTGAACAGTGGTCAAACAAGGCCAACCATAGAGTGCACAGCACAATCAAAGGTAGAAGAGTTCAACACCAGGGACGCTTGAACAGACATGCAATCCACATCAATGACTTTTGGCCTAACCGGGAAGTTCAATTAAAGTGGGCATATGGCGTTTTTTTCTTTCCTTGCAGCATTCTTCTGTGCAGGTAAACCCGAGGGGAATCTGTTCTACTGGGCCTAACAGATGAATAACATAAGCCAAGAGCAGTAACACCAAATATTGGGGTTAGTGTTGGGATGGTGTAGACCCACATGCCTAAGGGACAGAGAGATCCTTGACAAAGAGGGGGCAATGAAGAACACAACTTCCAAGTAATCAAACGTCATTGTTTTTGTACTGATTATGAACCAGACAACCAGCTTATCCTCTGGTCAAATACTGGATTCCCACCTCCTGATGAGGGTGTGTGGAAGTAAATATACTACAGGAGGGACTATGGCTATGATGAAACTAAAGAAGCAGGGGCGCCAGGCCAAGATGGCGTAGCAGTGAGATGCTTTTCACCATCACTCCTGCTAGCTGTCAGATTTCAGGGTAGTACTATGCCTAATGCTCATGCTTTTGGGTGGAAAAGGTTAGGGGGGCAGTAAACCCCTGCCACCAACCTGGAAATTGACCACCATACAGCCTCAACAATAACAAGGAGAACTGTCTAGCAAAAAAGTAAACAAACAGGAGCATGTAGCCATCCCGGGACACTAACAGGACAAGTAAAAGGAAAATAAATACAAAAAAAGCTCTGAAAAGGTCGATGATGATTTTCACAACATTTATCAACCCAGATAATATGGTGAAAACTTGACACCTCGAGGTCAAAAATCACACTAACACCCACCTAACTGATGCTGGTCAAAACTAAGTTATCTGAATCATCATTTGTTCTTGGTACAGTACTGCATGTTGAACAGTGGCTACTGACACTGTAACCAAAATTGAAGGTTATGGACATTACATTTATGTAAAAGGGATAAGCCGTTCCAACAAGTGAATGAAAATATAACAATATATCCAGGACTCAAAGCCAGGCTTAAAGTCCTATAACAAACTGGTGACAAAGGAAGATCAATCAAAGCTAAACTACATGTCATAGCCATTATACATTCCTCCCCACCTCTTTACTCATTGCCATATTGCACATGCACTCTGTGGCAGCAAGTCGGATCATGTCATGCTCTTCAAACATGTAACCCTCAATCATTGGCAATGCCTTCTCTTTGATGATTTTCTGCCTGTAAAATAAAAAGACAGAGAAATGTGTGTCGAAGTGCGGGAAGCTGACATAATATGTAGTTACCTTTTATTATAAAAGAAAAATTTTAACTCACCTGTAACCGTAATTCTTCAGCTTTGGTATCTTTCATAGATTGACATGCTTTAATCACTTCAAGCCATCGAAGTGGAAGTCCATCAGTAAGTTGAACATGGTAGTGTAAGGTACTGCCTGCCTGGCTACGTCCAAACAGTGCCTCATTATTAGAACATTCACCTCAAGGCCCAATCTAAAGTCAGTGAAGTATGGGTGTCCTTGCCTCACCCCTCTCAGTAGGCATCACACCTCTGATTTTTTAGCACAAGAATGAAGTATAATTAGAAGGAAGTGCCTGAGACAGACAGACAGACAGACAGACACACACACACACACACACAAAAACAAGTAGAGGAAAGTGGGATAAATAGACAGGCTCTACTTACTTGAAAAGACGACACAGAAACACTTGTCCTGCCGCTGTGAATCTGTCTACTACTGCCGCCAAACGGCAGTGTTTTTGTGAAGGTGTGTTTGCTTTTCTATGTTGCTGCTCAGCAAATATCTACAAGTGGCACAACTGAGTAAAGATTGGTAGAGGATGTAGCCTTACGGCCAGAGCTGCTGATTTTGGAGCTGGAGAACCAGGTTCGAGTCTCGGCATGGGCTCAGCCTCCTGTAATTCTGGGCAAATCACTTAATCTCTCCGTGCCTACCAAAAATGAATGTGTCTTTGTGTAACGTAACTGGTGCTCAAGTAAAGCGCTCCAATACATTCGGGTCAAGTTCGTCCTAAATAAAATCCGCCAAAAAACAAAAATGCTGAAGATATCAACATACTTCTTGTGGAATAGGTTTTGACTGTGCCAGATAGAAGTCTTCCAACTTTACCATGGCAGAAAGTGATTGTTTCTGAAACACATCTAGAAATTCTTTGTTTTGAGACTGGAAATCCCCGATGTGGCTGAGAGAAAGAGACTAAAAGTTGGGTTAATTTTCTGAATTCTTTAGTTCTGTGTAGGTAGAATTTGTGACACCTAGCATCAAATGAATGTAAAGCTCTCTGGAGCGCTCTTGAAAGAAAACTTTTAGAACACCATCTCAATTCAAGTGAAATTCCAACAGTGAAACTGATGGAACTTCCAGAATGAATTTAGGGTTAATTCTTAGTGAGCCAATGTCTGGCAAATTTTAAGCAAGGTTTTGCAATTATGAAAGCTTAGATGTCTCTTACTCTTCCCACTGAGGATCTTAAATCAATTGTAAAAGAACTGTATTGAGTCCCCACGCTATCAGTGGGATCTTTATGGAGGATACTCTCTGAATAGGCCTTGTGGGAACTCCTTAAAGATCGTATGGGACCATAATGAGGTCTTGCTTGGGGAGTCAATATAACATGACATTGCCACCAGATGAACTTTTATTGAAGGATGCTTCAGTCCTGATTTAGCCAGCTCTAATAGGTATAGTAAGATATGGTGAGCTTGGGCCTGAAAGGGATGCAAGCATCTACTATTTATCGGCATAGGTTTTATTAGTGGATAAAGCTTTGGACATGTTAAAATATTCCCATTGTCTGTCTGATATATCTATGTGCTGAAACTTGTCGAATTCAGGAGCCAAGCTGTGAACTTTAGGGACTATTGGTTATGATAAAGTATTTAACACTGGCATCTCAATAGCAAGTCTGAAGTCATTCCTAGCAGAAAGGGTGGTAATTCTTTTAGAAGTACAAGGTCCTTAATAGCTACCATTGGGCTCTCTGCCAGGTAGGAGCTATGAGAATGAGTCTGCAGGTCTCTCTCTTCATTTTTGAAATTAACTTGGGCAGCTGGGGAATCAGTGGAAAAGTGTAGGCAATCATTTTGTATTATTTTATCAAAAGTTTATTCTCCCATTAGTTTGGTTGGAGATACCTGGTTGCTTAGAAGTGGCCTTTTTTATTGCTTTATATGGCAATCTCAGATTTTACCAATGTTCCTTGAAAGCAGATTTGGCCATGTGTCCATGATTGCTCCATAGAATTATAGTCTTTGGAACAGTGTCCAGTAGGATTTGCTTTCGTTTAGCTTGAGTCCCAAATATTTGAAAAGCTTGATGCAGGTTGCAATCAAGTAGGCTGACCCTTTTCAGATCCAGAATGTGCCTCCATTATTTTGACGTCCTCTTCATAATGAGAGAGTGTCTGGAATACAACCTGAATTTTCCTAATGTTTCAGGACTGGTTCTATGACTCCCTTTTGTAGCATGCTGCCTCTCTGCTTTCAACAAACGTAAGCGATTGTGTTGGACTCTTATGATGTCGGTGGATGCTGGAAAAATTGTAGCACAGGGCTACATTGGATAACATCTAAATCTCACTTGTCTATAGAGATTTCACACTTGTTTTAAAACATAGAACTGTTACCCGCTACATAGCCTGAAACCATGCATCTTTGGAAGAGGACAGCTGGTGCCTCGGAGTTGTCACTGACATCTAGTGTACTAACTCTTTTGTGGACCGTTTCTGTACTTGGATGAGGCTCTACTGTAGGGTTGGGTGTGTGACTGTTTGTATTGTGGTGGCTGTTGCTCAGGGACATAATGTGGACAGATACTGCTGAGGTTGTACGATGAATATTTGTATTGCTTATTTGACCCACTGTATGGGTATTATCATCCTTTGACATAAATGGATTGAGGCTATCATTGTTGCAATGTCCCTTGTGATTTGACTGTTCAGTGTAAAATTCAATATTCTGGAGTGTGTCGTCGTGTTCCTGAACGACAGTACTCCGTCAAAAGACATGTCCATCATTTTGTTTTGGACTTTTGACTAAAACAAAATGGCTTTCAACCACTCCTACCTTATGAGGATTACTTCTCTGACCAGCTGATGAGAGCAGATATTTGCTACGCCCATAGTAGATTCGATGAATTCTGCGGAAGCGATCTCTCCTTGAAGATTAGCCTTGCCTTCCAGTTTTTTATCTTCTGGCAGCATGTACAAATAAAGGCCAATATATCACCAAATTCGGCGGTCATATCTTCCATCTACTGCCACTGTCAGTTCTGATGGAAATTGCCGCCATTTAAAAAAAATATTTTTCCTCAACCTTGGTATTATGCAGGCTTTCCTATCTGGTGGTGCAGAAAAAAGAATTGTAGGACTTTGTGACTGGCGTTGAGCAGCCTGCATTATTACGGAGTCTGGTTTTGGGTGACCTAGGAAACAACTGAATTGCAAGAATTAATTTTTGTCTAGTCTAGGGACCATTGCTCCAACTGTGCTTGGAATCTGCATCAGCTTATCTCCACCCTGCCAGATGCGATCCAGTAGAGGAATAGCTCTTACTGATCTCCTTGAAGGCACTATAATGTCATATGGAAAACGGTCTTTTAGTATGACTTCCTTAGGAAGGTCAAATCTTTTTAAATTTCTTTATACCTGGGTGAGTTAATCGGAGGAGGTGTTGGTGTTTGACACCAGCAGAATCTAGTCATCCAACTCATTCCTTCTTGGATTATTTGAACTAGGAAATTATTCCTCTGCTACATCTGTGAACTGGTAATCGTCAGTCTTATCCAATCTAATAGTTGCCTGAGCTGCCTATATAATCGTTGGAGGTAGTGCAGAAGAGACATCTTCACAGAGGATCTACACTTGTTCTTGGAGGTATTGGTGACTACGGATCTGGAGTGGCTAATAAAACTGAGGAGCTGATTGTGGCTGTGATCCGGACGTAAACCTGGTGTAGCAGTAATCTGCCATAATATAGTATAGGTCAACTAAGTCCACTGATATGCTCATCATTTGACGCAGTTCATAATTTTTTTAGAGTCTCTCATATAGGCCATAATGTTTATCACAGTAATATTTCTTGTCAGTATTGTTAAGGATAATTAGGATGTAAGGGTTCTGACTGTCTCTGAGGAAAATATAGTTGCCCTTACTCTGTAAACTGACATTTGATTCTAATTTGTCCTGAACTGTATACTGCTCGACCTGGGTCATTGGAGCCATGCTCCGCTTCAGTAGGAAGTAGGTTAGATGGTGACAGGAGAGGTATCCTTGGGGTGTAAATTTCTTGATCCCTTAGTCTGGAATTAAATGAATGGGCTTTTTATGGCGGAATGGTTTGAGGCATGTGTGCTGTAGATACACATGCTATGCATACTCCTACCATCTAGTGTTGGGTTTGGATATTTGCAAGTTGTTTTTTCCCGAAGAGGTTTTTTCCAGTCATGAGGTTAAGGTCATTCCTCCTTTCGGTGATAGTGCGCATGTGCATCAACTCCATTGTTAGAATGTTTCTTTCAGCCATCAGGTTTGTTGGTGGTTTGTGGCGACATGGTAGGACATCGTTCTTCAGGATCCTCTCAGTGCGCAACACACTGTACACTTGTCTGTTTCAATTCGGACGCATTTCACCATTCTCCACGTGTCAAAAAAATAGGTAAACACTATCTTTGGTATAGAAGACATCGTTGACGGCCTTCAGGCCCAGCCGTGTCGGTCGGCCTACACTCCGTTTTGTAGTATCCAGAACGACTCAGTTTCGATTTTGTCCTTGGTGCCACTCAAGGCACCGGGCACTGACCTGCATAAAGTTTGCAACTTATGCCTCTCACCAGAGCAGAAGGAAGAAGATTGTGATGCGCGTTGATTGTTCCGATCGAAAAAGACTTTAAGGGACCATAAGGCTCGATGAAGAGACATGCAGAGGCAGAAAATAGAACACACCCCGGATATCTTCGGAGAAGATACAGAGCATGTGGAAATGGAGGCATCGGCAGCAGAAGAGGAGGAGGAGACTTTCTCTATCCAAGAATCGGATTCCGAACTAGAAATCGAGCTAGAGTCCGAAGACATCCAGCTGGACAGGGTGCCATGAGTAAAAAAGCCCCTTTCCACCTCAAGATTTCTTCCAACGAACATAAGGCATCTGGGCCACCACTGCCTTTTGGTCATGGTTGGCACAGAGACAGTGCTTCCAACGCTCTGCCCTCGATCTCGGCACTGAAACAGACAGTCAAGCTGAGAAAAACTCACTTTGACACCAAAATCTTCGGCTACAAAGGAGAAAAAGGACACATCTAGCTTGGCTCTGAAAATTCCGGCACCGAAAACAAAAGATGCACATTGTAAGCCTCTAGAACCGATCCTAAAGGTTATGCAAGAAAATCTGGATCCTAAGCAGGAAAAGATCCACATTAATCTAGCTACTGGACACATATTAGCTAAACATGTTACACCTTCTAAAAGGATAATTGCTTCAGAGGATTTAAGTTATAAAATCCCTCTGAATTAGAAGGACTAGCTACGAACCCTATTCACCCTGTTCATTAGACCCCTCCACCATCTTCACCACCACCAGACTCAAACCCTTTAGATATCACACCACATGGTTCACCGCATACACAGCCTGATATTGATTACACAGGTTATAATAGTACACCACCTATAGATCCATGGAGCAATTATAACATTGATCCTCCAATGGATAAGGATCATGACTTGTACCCTACAAAGCCATCACCTTCAGATGACAACGCAGCATTTCTAGAGTTAATGTCCAGAGCAGCATCATATCATGGGTGCACAATTCAAAAGGAATCCTTAGAAGATGATTTTCTATTTGAGACCTTAGGAAAATCACATATGACAACGCAATCTTTACCTATGGGGATATCACATTCATTTTAAAGGGAATATTGCACCATGCTGATAAAATTCTTAAAGACCCTGTAGGGACTCGTATTCTACCATCTGTGGTTGATAAGAAATACAAACCTCCCCCAATTGATCCGATTATTATTAGAGGACAGTTGCCTTTGAATTCCCTAGTTGAATCAAATGCTCGCAAAAGGGCAAATTCTCCAACTACAACAGATGCACCACCTCCAGACAAGGAGTCTAAGCTAATAGATGCATTAGGGAAATGGGAAGCTGCACAATCCCCCAACCATTGGCGTAAAGCTAATATACAAGGCCTATTAGCTAGATATGACAGGGCCCACTGGGATGAAATGGAGCAGTTACTTCAATACCTCCCAGAAACACAAGATAAATGGGCAAGAATTAGTGCAGGAGGGAAACGGATATCGAATTCATTTATCAGATGTGCACTAGATGCCGATACCCCAGCAAGAGGTATTAACACCAGTATTCTTGTTAGAAGGCATGCACTGCTTAGACTCTCTGGTTTTAAACCAGAGGTTCAACAAACCATTCTTAATATCCCCTTAGACAAACAGAATTTTTTTCGATCTCAAATAGATGAGTAACTTGAGAAAATGAAAAAAAAAAGACACAGAAGTGGCAAAATCAATGGGAGCCCTTCAGTCAACATCCAATATAGGCTCTTTTCGACGCTCATTTCTCTCTTCATGCTGGTCAAACACACAACCCTCACCATCAAGAGGTTTCTATAAAGGTAGTACAGAGGAAACAATTTCAAAGACAGAGGTAAAGGCACACCGACACGTACCTCTCTGTTAGACCTGGCAACCTTGGCGTGGGTCCCTTGTCCCCCTTTTCACCCTCTTGTTGCCCGCTTCATGTAAGACCCATTTTTCGTGCTGAACTAGACGAGCTGAGTACTGTACCCCTGCTAACCAGGGCCACGGTGCAAGTGCCCCCTTTCAAAATGTAACCTCGAAAATTGTATCTGACCCGGGGAAAATGGTAGAACCTACAAATTAGTGTCCCTAACATCAGGGGTATACAAGACATCCTTTTAAGTGGATGAAGTTTAGATCCTGAGCATAGAAATGACCCTTTCCGAAAATGTCTAGATTCCGAACTTCGTTGTGAGCCCCAGATGTGTAGTCAAATGTCTGGGCGGTCTCCTACAGCCTGTGGGTAGTTGGCGGCCGTTAGATAAGAGAGGCGGAGTAGTTTCGGGCACGTGTCCTGCCTGCCACATGCCGGCCCCACTTCCCGCTGAGCGTCTGACACCCGACCTCCCTCCTTCAAAGGACGGGAGTGCCATCTGGCATGAAAGACCGACAACAGAAACCTGGGTGGAGGGGAACAGCCTGCCTGATCAAAGACTTCAAAGACCTTTTGGGCATATAACTAGGGAACCCTTGAACTGGAGGGGAGAGCCAGACCTCCGGTACACATCGTACCAACTTCAGCCCAACAGCATTGCGACGCGGCTCGGGTGCCACTCGCCTGTATGACACGACCTGACCTTTCCCCGACCTACAGCAGCTCATCGAGTTTCCCCTGAACCGACTTGTACCCTTGTACGCAACGTGACAGTCGTGCCCGTCTCGAGCACCTAGAACCTAGACTTTGAGTATCCAAGTCGCCCTGGCTGCTTGAACCCAACCGGAACTAACCCTATCCCAGTTACCCCCCACAAGACGGTCGTCCCCACCTTCATGCCCTATTGTGGATTGTTATTGTTATTTGGCCTTGTGATAAATCCTTCTATAAAGAGTACTATATTTTCATATAAAACCAGTGTGGTGTCCGTTTGTAGTGTGGCAAGATATTACTGTCCATGGTCATAAATGCTTTACACCTGCCCTCGAAGTTCTGTCAGATTGCTTGGCTATACTACTATGGGGCTAACCCCCTACCCTAACTAGAGGATGCCGGTCCCTGCTTGGACAGAAGTACTTACCTCTGCCAACCAGAGACCGCCAAGTCTAACACTCTCCATATCCCAACAAACAGTGACTTGCCTACAATACCCCCAACCGTTTTACACCTGATGGGAAAGACTTCAACAATTCTTTCCCCTTTGGCAATCAGTAACATCAGAAAAATGGGTATTAGACATTATCCAACATGGTTATTGCCTGGGGCTTATCGACAATTCTCCCAATATTCCACCTCGCAATCACAAACTCTCACTATACCACCAACAGCTCCTCCAAAAAAAACTACAAGCTCTTCTACCAAAAGGAGCTATAAAACCAGTTCCATTATAACATCAAGGACCAGGAGCTTCCTCACTTTACTTCCTAATCCCCTAGAAGGACGGGTCTCTTCGACCAATCTTAGATTTCAGACCATTAAACCTATACATACTGTCAGAACACTTCCAAATGGTTACCCTCCAACTTCCATATTCCTGTCCATCCAGCACATCGTAAATATCTCATTTTTGTGTTAGCAGGAAACCACTAACAATTTAAAGTACTCCCATTTGGAGTGACTACTGCACCCAGAGTATTCACAAAATGTCTAGCAGTAGTAGCAGCTCATCTAAGAAGACAACAAATGTATGTCTTGCCATATCTGGATGATTGGCTCATCAAAGCCAACCCACAGGAAAAGTGGTTACAACACACTCAAGCTACCGTAAACCTTCTCCATCAATTGGTATTTACAGTCAATGCTCAAAAGTCCCATCTTCAACCCTCACAGCTGCAAATATATCTAGGAGCAACGCTAAATACTCACACAGCTCTAGACTCTCCCAATGCAGCAAGAATTCAAACTTTCAAACTTTACTACTACAGTTTCAAAACAACCAGAACCCAACAAGTGAAATCCTTCATGCAACTATTAGGGATGATGGCCTCATGCATTGCAATAGTGCCCCACACAAGTTGCACATGCATCCTCTACAGGAATGCTTAGCACATCAGTAGAATCAATCATAGGGTCGATTAACAGATCTAGTGTTAGTAGACAGCCACACTCATCGCTCTCTGCAGTGGTGGAACACAGAAACTCTATCAATAGGGCGGACCTTCATCGACCCGATTCCAAAAGTCGCACTAACAGCGGTGCATCTCTCACAGGTTGGGGTGCCCATCTCCACCATCTAACAATTCAGGGCTTATGGGGCACGAAACACAAAAGTCTCCATATCAATTATTTGGAGCTTCTAGCTGTTTATCTAGCACTAAATGCTTTTCAGACTCACCTCATAGGGAAAGTTGTCTAGTCCGGAAGGTGAATATGACAGCTGTGTAATATGTACAAAAATAGGTGGACATGCACTCTCTACAGTTGTCACGCCTCTCTCAGACCTTTTGGCGTTTGGCAATACATCACAAAATTCATCTTCTGGCAGAACACCTTTCAGGCAAGCACAATTTGCCAACCTCCTCAGCAGAATGCGGCAACAAGTACACGAATGGGAACTTCATCCCCGGGTTCTCCTTCCATACTTCCAAAATTTGTCATTTCCACAAATAGGCCTCTTTGCCGCAGCAGAGAACTCAAAATGCCCAAGCTTTGCCTCTAGATTCCTACACCATCTATGCAAAGCAAAACCGTATGGATGAACTGGTCAGAGATATTTGCTTATGCTTTTCCGCCTCTCCCTCTTCTTCCATTACTGGTTCAGAAACTCAGGCAGACGTCACTCACACTAATTATAGTTGCTCGCACATGGGCTCGTCTCATTCAATCAATCAATCAGGTGGATTGTGAGCATGCTACTCACCTGTGAAGGTCTCAAGGCGCTGAGGGAGGGGGAAGTGGGGGCTAAGCAGCCCCGTTCAGTTAACTGCTAGAACTGTCAGTGGTTTCACACCAAAAACTGCACCTCACTTCCAACCTTCTCTTACAGACCCATGGAGAAATCAGACATTCAAATCCCAAGGATCTAAACCTAGCGATCTGGCTCCTGAAGTCAGAGTTTGGATACCTAAATCTACCACCAGATTGTATGCCCGTTCTTAAAGAAGCAAGAAAACTTGCCACTGGAGCATGTTATGCAGCAAAGTGGAAAAGGTTTGTTAGTTATTGTAATAACACAATTGATCCACTAAATGCATCTATGCAAAACATTATTTGCTAACATCTGCAACTGCAGCGAGTTGGCTTAGCTTACACATCTATTTGACTATACCTTGCAGCAGTAACTGCATATCTGCAAAAGAGATAACATGTAGCCCTATTCAAAGTTCCAGTTATTAAAGCTTTTATGGAAGGCCTTAAAAGAATAATACCACCAAGGGTACCACCTACACCTGTCTGGAACCTTAACTTAGTTCTCACAAGGCTCATGGGTCCACCTTTTGAGCCATTACACAATTGTTCTTTACAATTTCTTTCATGGAAGGTTGCCTTTCTAAATGCTATCACTTCATTAAGGCGTGTTGGTGAGCTACAGGCATTACCTTAGAAGAACCTTTCTTTCAACTTCATAAAGATAGAGTAGTTCTTCGTACAAACCCAATATTTCTTCCAAAAATAGTTTCTGCTTTTCATACTGAACAACCAGTTGGATCACCTGCGTTCTTCCTTCAACCTGATTCGGTAGCAGAAAGGGCTCTACACACACTTGTCAAAAGAGCACTATTATGCTATATTGATAGTACAAAAGAGTTTCGCAAAACAAAACAACTTTTTGTTGCATTTGCTCCACTTCATAAAATATTTCTAGATAAATTGTTAAATGTATTCAAACATGCTACGTTAAAGCTAAAAGAACTTTAACTATACCTCCTAGAGCACATCCTACGTGCAAAATAGGAGCATTTGAGGACTTTTTAAGTAACATTCCCTTAGCTGACAGATGTAAAGCAGCTACATGGTCTACATCAAACACATTTACTAAACATTATTGTGTGGATGTATTAGCACATGAACAAGCTGATGTAGGATAAGCGGTACTAAAAACACTTTTTTAAACTGCGACACCTAATGGCTAGCCACTGATTTGGGAGGATACTGCTATACCATCTATGCATAGTGTTGGACAGGCCGCATGGTCGGGCTGCCCCCCCTCACCGCAGTAGGACCTGGGCCCTGGCTCTCCCTGCATCCCCAGCCAGAGTCCCTAAACGACCACCCGAAGTACCCTGCAATCCCTCCACTACAAGACACCAGCCCCGGACCCAGCTGGCCCGGGTCACCATCCACACCACGACATCGAACCGGCCGCCATCTTGGGGCACTGCAGCACGAGGCCGCATGGCCTCAACTCGACCCTAAACCTGGGCCCGGCCGGCCCCGACATCGGGGCACCAACCTCCCCCCAGGAGGCAGAGTGACCACTTGGCAAATCAATGGGAGAGGGAATCGTCAACGGCTCCCCTCCGCCAGGTGTCGATCACCCCGGGCCGCCCTGGGCGCTGGCTCCACCCCCCTGCTGGGTGTCTGGACTCCCTCATCCCGGACCTCCCGGCCCCCAGGCGCGAGGGTCCGGACATCAAAGGGGACCAGACCTATAACTGGGGCAGTGCCAGACCAGGAAGGCAGTTGTATCCTGGAGTCGAGAGACCCGAGAAGAACTCATCCGTGACTGGCCTGCTGGCGCTGCCGCGGCCCTCTGCCTCGTGAACCCATCTTGGCCTGCTGGCGCTGCCGCGGCCCTCTGCCTCGTGAAACCATCGTCTTGGCCTGCTGGCGCTGCCGCGGCCCTCTGCCTAGTGAAACCATCTTGGCCTGCTGGCGCTGCCGCGGCCCTCTGCCTCGTGAAACCATCGACTTGGCCTGCTGGCGCTGCCGCGGCCCTCTGCCTTGTGAGACTACCATCTTGGCCTGCTGGCGCTGCCGCGGCCCTCTGCCTCGTGAAACCATCGACTTGGCCTGCTGGCGCTGCCGCGGCCCTCTGCCTTGTGAGACTACCATCTTGGCCTGCTGGCCCTGCCGCGGCCCGATCCACAGACCCTCCAGCTCGAGGATTGTGAGCTCGCCCCTTACCACTACCTGTACCGATCCGGTACCAAGACTGTCCCGCTACCCCCTTTCCCTACAGAGACTAGAAGTGAGAGGACCCCCGGGTCCGAGATATCCTGTATCGCTGATATCCTTGCCTTAAGAACCTTATATAAAGCCTTGAACTCGACTTGGTGTGGTGCCTGTTTGTGGGGAGGGAGGTAACTTGTCTGTACGATCACCGGAGACGGTCCCCCTCGGGGATCTCTCCCTCAGTATCCGGCCGACCCTCAGGGTCCCCGTCTAACATTGGTGGCCAGCGACGGGATCCGAACCTACGCATAATCGTACAGAAAGTCACCCGACCCACGACACACGACCACCATGACAACAGAGAGCGGAACAACGGAGAAATTCCAAATGGAAAAATTGGAAGACTACAACCACCGAGAACTGAAGCAATATTGCATGGAACTTGGTCTCCCAACCACGGGTCTGAGTACGAAGGAAGACTTCAAACGAGCCCTAGAAGCCTGGGCGGAAACGGGTACGGCCGTACCCCGAACACAAACGACCGAAACGAGCCCCGCACCAACTAAAGAAAGAGCGGGTCTCTCCCTGGAAGAGATCCGAGAAAGAGAAAAAAACAGACTCCACGAATTAGAACTAGCCCGACTTCGCTTGGATGGAGAACTCAAGCTGGCCGAACAAAAAATAACCCTGGAACACTTACGGCTCAAGGAAGAGCGAGAAGACAAGCAAAGACAGAGAGAGCTAGAGGAAAAGAAACTAGAGTACGAACATGAGCGCGATCTCAAAGCACTGGAGATCCAGAAACAGAATAAAGACCTCGGGCTCCCCGAACGACCGACCCCGTCTGCCTCGACCGAACCCAAGGTTCACATCCCCAAAGATGTCATCCGGGAATACCACAAGAACGATGATATACAGCAGTGGTTTAAAGCCTATGAGGTGGCAATGACCTCCCACCGGATTCCCCGAAGCGATTGGGGAGCCGGATTATGGGGGAGGTTTGTCAACGAAGGGCGGGACGCCCTGCTGCAACTCCCGGACCAGCTGATGACCTCCTACGACCACATGAAGGCCGCCCTCCTCACTCGATACGGGCTCACACCTGAGATGTACCGCCAACGGTTCCGCGACTGCAAACGGATTCCGGGTACAACTTGGGTGGAGTACGTGAACTTTTTTAGCCGAGCCTTCGAGGGGTGGATCAAGGGCAACAAAGTAACCACCTACGAACAACTCTTTGACCTTATCGTATGGGAACACCTGTCGAACAACTGCTTCGTGGAGCTCCGGCAACACCTCCTGGACAGTAAGCTAACCGACCCTCGACAACTCGCCGTCGAAGCCGACCGGTGGGAAAGCACCCGAGTTGGCCGGAACGCACCCAGCGAATTATCCAGACCGTATCGCCCCCGAGGGGGAGGAGGGAGTCAGGGTCGGGGGAAAGACCCCGGCCCCTCGTCACCCCCCAGGAACCCCTCGACCCCGGTTGGCCGAGGAAGCCCTGCCGTCCGGGCCGGTTTCCGGGCCAACATTACGTGCCACAGGTGCCAGCGACCCGGCCACTACGCCAGTGATCCCAACTGCCCAAAGAATCCGAACACTACCCCCCGCCAAGTTGCAGCGGCGGCCCTAGGGGAAGAACTAATCCCGGAAGACCAAGAAGAGTACGAGACCGATCCCTCTGAATGGGCGCCCGCCGCCATGGCACTGGTCTGCTTAGGGGAGAGAGACATGATTCCGCGGGCCCCCCTTCCCGCCAACACCCAGAAGTACGGTCAATGGGTCAACATTAATGGCCGCCGGGCGGAAGCCCTCCGCGACACCGGGGCCAGTGTAACGGCGGTCCGACGCCACCTCGTCACTCCCGACCAAATCTTGCCGAACCTTCTTTGCCCTGTCCGATCAGCCGACAACTCCGAAAGCCTATGCCACATGGCCTGCGTCCCCTTCGAGTGGGGAGGAGTAACAGGGATGTTAAAAGTAACTGTCCGCGATGATGCCCCCGTGGACTGCCTCCTAGGAAACGACCTTGAAAGCTCTCCATGGGCAGCTGTCGAACGGAGGGAGCACCTGGGGATGCTTGGCCTCCCCGAATGGGTCTGCGTCACGACCCGGTCCATGACCGCCCGCGCGGTCCCCAGCCCAGAAGAGCCCGAGTGGCCAGAACCTCCTCCCGCGCTCATCCCAGAGGAGGCCGCCCCAGGAGCCAGTCCATTGACCCAAACCGAAGAAGGATCCGACCAGCTTCGGGACGTCCCTGACCTGGCACAATGGCGGCAGGAGGGAGGCCCCACGCAGGAACAATTCCGGGCCGAACAGAAAACCTGTCCCTCTCTCGAAGGACTCCGGCAGCAAGCCCTGGCCCAGAGCACCGGGGATACCTCGGGGGCCCACTGGATCTACTGGGACCAAGACCTGCTCTACAGCGAGCAGAAAGTGGCGGAACTAGGGGCCAGTCGGGTGCTGGTGGTGCCCCTTCGCTTCCGAGACTTCCTCCTGAACTTAGCCCACGATGTCCCCCTTGCCGGACACCTGGGGCAGGATAAAACCTACGACCGCCTGGTGACCCATTTTTTCTGGCCCCACATGCGAAAGGATGTCACCAACCACTGCAAGGCCTGCCCCACCTGCCAGGCCAGCGGAAAAAGTGGCCGAAAAATCAAAGCACCATTGCAACCCTTTCCTGTCGTCACCACCCCGTTTGAACGAGTGGGAATAGACATTGTGGGGCCCCTCGACCCTCGAACAGCCCAAGGACACCGGTTCATCCTGGTCCTCGTAGACCACGCCACTCGCTATCCCGAGGCCATCCCTCTTCGGACGGTGACGGCCCCCGTGGTGGGCCGGGCCCTGATGGGGATCTTCTCCCGGGTGGGGTTCCCCCGGGAGGTCGTCAGTGACAGGGGCACGAACTTTATCTCCAGATATATGAAGTCTCTTTGGCAACAATGCGGGGTCACCTACAAATTCACGACCCCCTATCACCCGCAAGGAAACGGACTGGTCGAGAGGTTCAACCGCACCCTCAAGGGGATGATTATGGGCCTAGAAGAACCCCTTCGACGCCAGTGGGACGTGCTACTTCCCTGCCTCCTGTTTGCCTATCGGGAGGTCCCGCAGAAGTCCCTCGGCTTCAGCCCATTTGAACTCCTGTACGGGCACCCCGTCCGGGGCCCCCTCAGCCTAGTCAAGGAAGGTTGGGAGCAGCCTCCCCAGAAAACTCCCCCGGACATCTACAGGTACCTCCTGGCTCTCCGCAACCAGACCCGGCAGTTCCGAGACACCGCCAAAGCCAATCTCGAGGCCAGTCAGGAGGACATGAAGAGGTGGTACGATCAGCACGCGTCCTCCATTGAGTTCGAACCGGGACAACAGGTCTGGGTGATGTCCCCGGTTGAACCCTGTGCACTCCAAGACCGATGGTCCGGGCCCCTCAAGGTAATCGAACGCAAAGGGCCCGTCACCTATTTAATCGACATGGAGACTGCCCGGAACCCCCTACGGGTCCTCCATGCCAACAGGCTAAAACCCCATTTTGTGCGATCCGAGCTCAGCCTCCTGATGGCTACCGATAATGGGACAGAAGAAGACTCCGAACCCCTTCCGGACTTACTGAGGGCCTTCGAGCAGGATGGCTCAGTGGAAGGGGTCCAGCTCTCCGAGGCCCTGTCCCCGGAGCAACGCCAAGACTGCCAAACGCTCCTGAGGCGGTTCGCCTCCCTGTTCTCCCTCACCCCCGGAGTCACCCCCTGGTGCCTCCACGATGTGGACACCGGGGACAGCCCTCCTATCCGACACCGGGCATACCGCGTACCAGACCGGGTACGAGCCTGCATCCAGACCGAGGTGTCCAAAATGCTGACCCTGGGAGTGATCGAACCCTCAGACAGCCCCTGGGCAAGCCCAGTCGTCCTGGTTCCCAAGGCGGCCGCCCCGGGCGTTGCCCCTGAGCTCCGGTTCTGCGTGGACTATCGGGGGCTGAATGCAGTTACCAGGACCGACGCTCATCCCATCCCCCGGGCCGACGAGCTAATTGACCGGATGGGGGCCGCCCGCTACCTGAGCATCTTCGACCTAACAGCGGGCTACTGGCAGATCGGCCTCACCCCTCGGGCCCAAGAACGATCCGCCTTCTCTACCCCAGACGGGCACTACCACTTTAAAGTCATGCCCTTCGGCATGAAAAACGCCCCGGCCACGTTCCAACGGCTGGTAAACCAGGTACTGGCGGGCCTGGAAGACTTCAGCGCCGCCTACCTGGACGACATTGCTGTGTACAGCCACCAGTGGACCGACCACCTCCGCCACCTGCGGGAGGTTCTACACGCCCTCCAGCAAGCCGGGCTCACCATCAAGGCCAGCAAGTGCCAGGTTGGCCAAGGGTCCGTGACCTACCTGGGACACCAAGTGGGAAGCGGGCTAGTGGCTCCTCTCCAACTCAAGATTGCTGCCATCCAGGCCTGGCAACCCCCTACGACCCAAACGGAGGTCCGGGCCTTCCTGGGGCTCACCGGATACTACCGGCGGTTCGTGAAGGACTATGGCAGCATCGTGGGGCCCCTCACAGAGCTCACCTCCAAAAAGGGCCCCAAAACCGTCAACTGGACCCTGGACTGCCAATCGGCCTTCGAGAAACTAAAGACCGCCATGTGCACGGCCCCCGTGCTCCAGGCTCCCGACTACAGCCGGGAATTCATTGTGCAGACGGACGCCTCCGATCATGGTGTGGGGGCCGTCCTCTCCCAACTCAACGCCGAAGGGGTCGACCATCCGGTGGTCTTCATCAGCAGACGCCTCTTGCCCCGAGAACAGCGCTGGAGCACCATTGAGAGAGAGGCCTTCGCCGTAGTCTGGGCACTCAAGAAGCTCCGGCCATACCTCTTCGGCACCCACTTCCGGGTGCAAACAGACCACCGACCCCTGCAATGGCTGATGCAAATGCGGGGGGAAAACCCGAAGCTGTTGCGCTGGTCCATCTCCCTGCAGGGGATGGACTTCACGGTGGAACATCGTCCAGGCCAGGACCACGCCAACGCCGACGGCCTGTCACGCTTTTTCCGCCTCAGCGAGGAGAGTCCCCAGGAAGATGGCTGACTCTCCCCGCCTTCAGCTGGGGGGGACGCATGTTGGACAGGCCGCATGGTCGGGCTGCCCCCCCTCCCCGCAGTAGGACCTGGGCCCTGGCTCTCCCTGCATCCCCAGCCAGAGTCCCTAAACGACCACCCGAAGTACCCTGCAATCCCTCCACTACAAGACACCAGCCCCGGACCCAGCTGGCCCGGGTCACCATCCACACCACGACATCGAACCGGCCGCCATCTTGGGGCACTGCAGCACGAGGCCGCATGGCCTCAACTCGACCCTAAACCTGGGCCCGGCCGGCCCCGACATCGGGGCACCAACCTCCCCCCAGGAGGCAGAGTGACCACTTGGCAAATCAATGGGAGAGGGAATCGTCAACGGCTCCCCTCCGCCAGGTGTCGATCACCCCCGGCCGCCCTGGGCGCTGGCTCCACCCCCCTGCTGGGTGTCTGGACTCCCTCATCCCGGACCTCCCGGCCCCCAGGCGCGAGGGTCCGGACATCAAAGGGGACCAGACCTATAACTGGGGCAGTGCCAGACCAGGAAGACAGTTGTATCCTGGAGTCGAGAGACCCGAGAAGAACTCATCCGTGACTGGCCTGCTGGCGCTGCCGCGGCCCTCTGCCTCGTGAACCCATCTTGGCCTGCTGGCGCTGCCGCGGCCCTCTGCCTCGTGAAACCATCGTCTTGGCCTGCTGGCGCTGCCGCGGCCCTCTGCCTAGTGAAACCATCTTGGCCTGCTGGCGCTGCCGCGGCCCTCTGCCTCGTGAAACCATCGACTTGGCCTGCTGGCGCTGCCGCGGCCCTCTGCCTTGTGAGACTACCATCTTGGCCTGCTGGCGCTGCCGCGGCCCTCTGCCTCGTGAAACCATCGACTTGGCCTGCTGGCGCTGCCGCGGCCCTCTGCCTTGTGAGACTACCATCTTGGCCTGCTGGCGCTGCCGCGGCCCGATCCACAGACCCTCCAGCTCGAGGATTGTGAGCTCGCCCCTTACCACTACCTGTACCGATCCGGTACCAAGACTGTCCCGCTACCCCCTTTCCCTACAGAGACTAGAAGTGAGAGGACCCCCGGGTCCGAGATATCCTGTATCGCTGATATCCTTGCCTTAAGAACCTTATATAAAGCCTTGAACTCGACTTGGTGTGGTGCCTGTTTGTGGGGAGGGAGGTAACTTGTCTGTACGATCACCGGAGACGGTCCCCCTCGGGGATCTCTCCCTCAGTATCCGGCCGACCCTCAGGGTCCCCGTCTAACACATAGCATGTGTATCTACAGCACACATGCATTGAACGGATTAGGTTACTTACCCTGTAAGCATCTGTTCTTGGCTTGTTGAGCTGTAGATTCACATGCGCCCTCCCTCCTCCCCAGACACCTATGGTTCTTGCAGTTCATATTATGTACATTACATATGCATGGACATCTCTGTACTACACTTACTCCATTCTCACCCTCTTGCGGGAAAACAATCTAACAATGGAGTTGATGCCCATGCGCACTATCCCCGAAAGTCACCTTACCTTGTAATTGGAAAATACTTCTTTGAAGGAAAAACAACTTGCAAACATCTGGACCCAACGCTAGATGGCAGGAGTATGAATAGCATTTGAATCTACAGCTCTGCATGCCAAGAACAGATGCCTACAGGGTAAGTAAAAATCCTTTTCAAACGCGAGCTGTTGATGGCGCTGTAGTCAATAGTTTGTTGCATTGGAGGGCAACGGTTTCACAGACGGGTTGGCCATCAATGGTCTTGTCGACAGGTCAGTTGTCAATGTCTTCTTCGTGAATATCTGATTGTCTGCTGATGGGCTCGCTGGTAGATGAGCCTTTTGCAGCGACACTGATGAGCTTGTCAATAATATCTACTTTGGTGGGCTTGAGACTCTTGACAGTCTTTACCTTTGGCTTGCAACATCGATGAGGAGTTGTTGATTCAAGGCGTAGGCAAAGCTATCAACGAAGTTACTGTAGACAGTATGACTGACTTCACTTTCTTTGGCAGAAAAGAGGAAGGAGGTGGCATGGACCTAGTCAACCTTTTCTGGACCCCACACTAGATTGCAGGAATATGTATAGCATGTGAATCTACAGCTCTACATGCTAAGAACAGATGCTTACAGGGTAAGTAACAACCCTTTTCAAACGTAAGCTGTTGATGGCGCTGCAGAAACGGGTCATTTGTCAATAGTTAGTTGCATCGGAGGGTAACGGTTTCACCGACGGGTTGGCCGTCAATGGTCTTGTCGACAGGTCAGCAGTCTACGTCTTCTTCGTGAATATCTGATTGTCAGCTGACGGGCTCGTTGATAGATGACAAAACAGTGGTTCATGCACACCAAGATTGCTGTAGAAAACGTTTACTCTCACTTCCAACTTCATAATGTTGTTCCTGCAGACTGGGTATCACTTACTGATCCAAGAGCGTGGAAAACAACTGAAATTAGCACCTCTCTGGAGGGGTGTCTCCTCAATGCACAGCGTAATATGCGTTAATTCACATTAAGTCAGTCAAAAACAGGTTTGCTCCATTTTCCTGAATTGAATGTATTCACGTTAAATGTTTTTTTTTAATCCACATGAATTAGAAAAAGTAGAACTGAAGGATCCAAATCATATTTCAAATGAGTAGTTCCAATGCATTTCGGGCTGCTGGGAGCCCCTCATCAGGAGGATGTTTACATTTCTAAAAAATTAAGCAGAAAGACTAGGGTCAATGAACAGCACTGTTCATGCCCGTGACTTTGAACATGTGTTACAACAATCCAAACACCTCGTTTATCTATTTGTGAAAGACAACATTAAGGTTCCAGAGTGCAGCAGGATGATGTGGTTAAATACATCCATGAATGCTTTAATGACTAGGGTTTTGAACAATAAGGAGCGTTCCCTGTTCCACATGTATGCAGCTGTGAAGGCCAGGTGTAGCTGTAGGTAGGTGTAAGCTCATCCTGACTGCAGATGTTGGAGGTACCCAATGATGTCTTGGACTCGGTGTGAGATTAAGTGATCTGAGATACTGTAGTGGACAAACCTCTTTCACTTGGTGGCTCAACAGGTGCACGTGGTGATCCTACCAGTTTATGATAGAAGTGGAAGGAGGAGAAAAAAAGCATACGGCAAGTTTCTTCTCAGAGTATTGCCTAGGGACTCAGGGTGTGGAAACTTGGAGGCAAAGTATAGGCATTTTGCGTTTTTGCAAGTGGCCAAGATGTCCATGTCAGGACCTCCGCTATTGACAGAAGTATGGGAGTAACACTTGTAGGTGGAGTTACCATTTGTGGACTTGTTGCTGCGCCCTTCTGAGCAGGTCTGCAAAGTCGTTGTCCACGCCCAGGAGGTACTCGCTAGCTGATGCAAGCAGTGGAGGATTGCGCAATGTCAAATACGTTGCGCCAGTTCTGACACCTGCGAAGTGTGTGCGCCATCTTGCTACTGAAGGTCGGACATGGTGGTCATGTTGTCTGTTCACACCAGGGCTACTTTGTGCTGAAGGTCTTGGAGAAAGGCCTTAATAAGCAGCTGGAAAGCTAAAAGATACAGATGGTTGGTGTGAAGACCCTGATGATGTAGCCAGGATCAGTGACCACCTCAACAATGGACCCTCGACTGGCATGTCCCCGAAGTGAGTCCCCCACCTGGCGAGTAATGCATATGTGGTTAAATACTACTACAGAACTAGGTCTGTGAAGGGCCTGCTCCACAACAGGTTGTTGCTTTTCCACCACTGCAGAGAACGATGAATGCTGGACCTTATCAACACTAGATCTTTTCAGTGACCCTCTGTTTGAGACCATTGTGCCAAGAGGAACTCTTGAACTAGACAAATATGTAGCCTGGCGTATGGGATTATGGCTATACAGAAGGCCATCATACTTAGGAAGGGCATCACTTTTCAAGCTGTGAGAGGATGGAGTGGAAGAAAGAGTAATTAGCTGCTGAAATGCTGTGATCCCTTGATCGCTTGGGTAGGCCTTGCTGGTGACTACATTTAGGACAGACCCCAAAAAAGATTGGACCTGAAAGAGCTGGAGTTGGGACTTAATGGCATTGACTGTAAACTTCACACTGTGGAGCAGGGAGATGGCAGCTTGGGTGTGGGCTAGGCACTCTGGTCTGCTTGTTTTATTGAGAAGCGAGTCATCTATGTAGGGGAAGAAAGGAGTTCCCGATCCTCCATGCACACTCCCTGCAACACCCACTCCAAATTCCCCCCCCCCCCCCTGCCCATCTAGGATAGGCGGCTACCACCACAAGGCACTTGGTGAAGACCCTTGCGGTTGTGGTGACTCCAAATTGCAATACTATGAACTGCAGTTGTTACCCTGGAAGGTTCCTCATGGTTATATTCCCACCTTCCTGGTGGTGATAGGCCTACGGCTACCACTGATGCAACTGCATGTGCCAGGGGGCGGTAGCTTTCCAATCACCCCTTCCCTGCTTCCTGCAAAAGGAGGCCCTGGTTGCTGGTACTTGAACGGGACTCATCGGGATAGAAGTATCTGTGTCCTTCTTTATTTTATCCAATATTTTATTCATAGGGCAGACTGATGAACTGTTGCTGAATCCTTGGCTTAAAGCCATGAATGTCCTTAACCTTCTGGCAATTGTATAGGCTGAATCTAACACACACCAAATGGTCAACCTTGAGATGGTTTTTCACCTCCTCCCCTCCCCTCCCCTTCCCTTCCTAAGCTGATCATGGAGATGTTGGAGCACAGCCTCAATTTCCTCCATTGTATCGGGACAGGAGACCCACGGAACTGGTGATACACCAGTGTGTGGTGGTGCCAACACCCACCTTTTTGCCTGCTGTATCAATGAACTTACCCTCCTGGTCAGGAGTGCAAGTGTCATCTGTAGCTTGCATTGACGCTATTTTAGCCGGCAGTGGAATACCAGGGAGTCGGGTGGGGGCTGGAGGAACAAGCAGAGGGGTTTGGGAACCTGACCTGTAATGCATAGGGGAACAGATGGTGCTGGCTTAAACTTTTTATCAATACTTGGAATCACCACCTAGCATTTCACAAGCTACCTAAAAGGTTCTGGTGCAGATTGGACCATCCCCTTTTGCATAGGGAGAAACTGAAGGAAGCGTTCTGTTCTTGACAGTGTCACAACCAGGAAACAGTCATCTTTTTCTGTAATGTACATGTTTATCTTGTGACAGACAAGGCAGGATGGCACTGCAGTATTGTAGGAAGCGTACTCTTTATATAGTATACCAAAAAGAAGTATACAGTGCAAAGAATCCAGGTGTCCCTTGTAAGTGGACAGGGGCTTACTCAAGCAATCCCATGGTGCTATCTTAGAGGGTGGTGTAGTCGAGCAGCCTTAGGCTTATCAGAGAGGAGTGTTAGACATCTGCAATACAAACACAGTCAATAAATGATACACCTGACTCAATAAGGAAATCCGAACCAATTTATAAAAATAACATGTATCTTTATATAATATTTGGCACAAAATCATTACGATCAGGAAAGTACGTTTCGAAATAGAAATATTTATAGTTTTCAAAAGTCGACACGGAGTGCATTCCTCAGAGGCGGCAATGTTATCCTAAGGAGAAAAAACAAATGCTGTATACAAGTTCTTTACAGCGACTTATGAGACCAAATTCCTGGACTTCAGGTGAGTATGAGACAAGGTCTGTATGCAGCACCAATAGGTCACCTTAGGCAGCACTGGGGCCATCCAGTGCAGAGGCGCAATACAGCTTTGGGTACCCCGTTAAAGTTCATAGGGGTTTGGTCCGGTCACAAAGAGGCTGCAAGTTGGTACTGGGAGGCCAGTCCGGCTGATCCAACAGGTGGCTCAGGTCTCATGATGCTCGGGGACACCTTTAGACCTCTTCTCCTTGGGCCAGGACAGCCAGGTGCAGAGGTGTCCTGAGGCACCAGGTTTCCGTCACCGACAACACTTGCGGTAGAGGGGGTTTGAACAAAGAGGCTGCAGGAGGTGTGGGGATGTCCACAGCTGGGAAACCCAAGGTGGGCTTCGAGTCTGGAGGGTCTGGGGACCGTGCTGGCACTGCCAGCCCACTTCAACTCGGGCTAGGTGCAGTGGTGCCTTCCGGTCTTGGGTTTGTGGTGGTCCAGAGTCCTCACAGCTCTTCCGGGGTGCTTGCAGGATGCAGGGTAGCAGCTATGCTGCTCCATAGAAGTTCCTGGGTCTTAGTTGAAAACTGTAAGTCCTCCCAGGCTTTTGGAAGCACAGGCAGCTCCAGGATAAGTTGTCTTTGGCACAATTGTCGAGGACAGCAGACAGGCCAGCAGGGTTGGTGCCAAGTCAGTTGCTTCTTCTGTTCTTGTGACTCTTCAGCATCCGTCTTCTTCTTTCAGGTCGTCAGGATCTGATTTCCTGGTGCCAGGGGCTCCCCTAAATACTAAATTTAGGGGTGTTAAGGGTGTGTAGTGTAGTAGTCAATGGGCAAGCCAGGTTTGCATACCAAAGGCGGTCGGCTCTTTGAAGCCCACCCCCTAGCCCCCCTTCGAATGTGAATATATAGATCGTTCTGCTAGAACAGGGTGTAAAACAACCTGTGCCAGAGCAGGCTTGGTTCCTGATCTCCTGAGAGTGTTAGCCCTCACCCCGGAGTGGTATGGGGGACCAGAAACTATTCTGTGGTGGAAGGCTGTGCAAGACCAGTGAGCTAGCACACTGGTATTTGGCAGGTTTTCATGGGGCACATCTAAGGTGCCTTCTGGGTGCATGTATTAAGAAATCCATCAATGTAATCAGTGTGGGTTCATTAATACAAAATGTTCGATACTAAGCCTCTTTGGTTTCAGTGAAGCCATCATGTAGGTGGGGAACTCGTTTCCACCATTGTCCAGCACATATAATTAAAATGCTTCCATGGTCACTTGTACTGGCAGTAATTGAAATGGTCAGTACATGGGCATATCTGATCATGCAGATATGTCTACACATGCAGTATAGTGCACCCTGCTTTAGGGCTGTAAGGCCTGCTGTAGGGGTGACTTACATATACTTCATGCAGTGCCTGTAGGCGTGACACATAGGACTGTGTGCCATGTCACGTTTTCACTATTGTTTGCACCAAGACGTACAGACTGCAATCGAAGTTTTCACAATACATGTTGCAGCCCTTTGGGACCCTCTTCGGTATCCATGCCCTAGGTACCTGGGATACCATTTATTAGGGAAGTATAGGTTGCCAAAGGTATTGCCAATTGGGGGAATAACTGTACAGTTTTGGGAAAGAGATCTGGCACTGGGGACCTGGATAGGAGAAACTCAATCAACTTCCTACAGGTATGCAAATGTGTCTTCTGGTGGTGAAGCCCTACCAGGGTCATGCTCGAGGTCAGGGTCCCCTGAAGGCCACATCATAGTCTGTGGGATGAGGGTAGACTAGCAGCCCAAATCTTCTGCTGGGTAGTAGAGACTATGGTACTCGCGTCAGAGTAGGACTCTGGTTACCCCTGTTGGGTAGTCGCAGGAGGTGAGGGAGGAGTGGGTGGAGGCAGGGGAAAGGGTTGGCAATCTTGTCCTTTGCCCTTTTTGCCGCTTCACACTGTAGGGCAGTATCCAACTTTCGAATGTCCTCTAAAGCAAGTCTCTGCTTTTTTGGGAAAGTGCTTCCAGAAGTGGCAGAGATCTTGCCTGTGCATGGATAGATAATGGCACTGAGGTATGCTTTTAAACTGGAAGGCTGATGGCTTGAGCTTGAGGCTCCTGGCTGGATCCTGTCTCAGCTCAGAAGCCTTGCTGTGGTGCTAACTGGAGCTGGACCACAGGGTGGTGGCTGACCTAGAAACTGTAATGGTTTCCACATGGGGCTCTACACACACCCCCATATGGGAGCGGAGCTTAGCTTCGACGTGGGGTCATTTGTGTCTTGCTGGTCTAGGTGTACTCATGCATCTCAGCGTGAAAAGCCTGGTGCTGACTGAGGTAGACAGAGCATCTTTGGCTTCTTTTCTTCCTCTTCGAGTTCCTCCTCTTTCGGCTCCAAAGAGTTGGAGTGGATGACCTCTGGGCTTGGCGAATGGTCCGACACTCCTGATGGCCTGTTGTATTCATTTTCTTCAGCGCAGAGAATGTATGCTTCACCGAAGATGTCCTACCCACTCAGATGGTGAACGGTACATTTTGTTGTGGGCCAGTACCTATCTCTCCACTGCCAAAGATTCTTCTTGTTCCTGAGAGCTGAGCAGGAGCTGCAGCGGATATTGTTGTCCTCTAGTGAGAGGCACAGTTTCCAGATTCTGTGGAGGTCAGCCCAGGGGTACCAGAGTGGTACTGGGGGCATCTCTTGAAGGGCATCCGTTCCTTCACCCACTATGCCGATTCATTCTCCAGAGCTGGTAAGGAAGGTGCAGGGTGAGGCACACAAAGAGCCGAGGGGCAGGAGGCCTGGCCTTCAGCGAAGGAGTCCAGAGTGGGTTGAGGAAGAAGAGGAAATGGGACAACAATTTAACATTTCTTTGTGAGGGGAAAGAAAGCATTCGGTACGGAGACCAGAAACGTTCCGCAAAGAACGCGTCAAGACCAGGAGCAATACTGATATACATACCATAGGAACACATCTTTAGAAGCTACTGATGTTGCTTGGGCTCAACCTACATGAATGCCTAAGCGGGTTGAACCATCTGGTCAAAATATGCTACTGCAAGACATTATATAAAAGACAACAGAGCCATTCGAAGCTTCACTCCCAAAGTCGGAAAAAAAATCTTTCTTCTTTGAAAAGGCAATCTTCTGCATGAGCGCACAAACTCTGGTGGCTACTGATTTAAAGTTCTGAAGAACCAGCACTGAATGGAGAGTGTTCAAACAACAAAGTAGAAGGGGCCGCCACAGAGAGAAAATACTGCAGGTGGTAACACTCATTAAATAAAAAGGATGGAAAGGTGTGTTTAACGTAGTCTGTATTACGGCATGATGAACAGTGTTTTCTGGGAAAACAAGGTAAGATTTTGCCTGGTTGGCCTTCATAATTAACTTGTAAAGAAAAGATAACAGTTTACCGTAGGGCCAACGTCTCCTGGCTTGCATGTAACCACCAACCAAGTATGGTTAATAATGTGCTCAAATAGATGTCATCCATGTGTGTCTTACAACACCCTCATGGAAAATCTTTAGTCCTTCTCTCATCGAGTGTTCTGTATTTTATGACGGAGTCAAGTTCCAGGATTATGGAATCATGTCTCAAACCTCTCTGCTGGTAAACTTTGATAAAAAAATATACATTTATCATCATGTAGAGGCCAACTTGCCCATTTATTCACTGCAAATAAAAAGGAAACCTTATCTCCCTTATGAAAGTATCCTATTCAGAAGAAGAACAAATAATAGGCAATTGTCAATACACTTCCCATTTCAAGTAAAATAACGAATCACATAAGATTCACTCAGACAAACCGTGAAGGTCTAACTTTGCAGAACATATTAAAATCACATCAGCACAGTTCATGGCAGATGGAAAGACCATATGCCATTTTTACTCCAGAGTAAATAATAAGAGGCATACCGTAGTCTTTCACTTATTCCTGCAAGGTTAGTTAACGCCATCAGTCCCTCAAAGTTTTGCAGCCCAGTCCGATCAAGGTGTAGAAGGCTGACTAGAGGTCGAACAACCTCATAGATCTGAAAACACAAGGAAACGCACTGGTTTAAATAATCCACAAAACAGTATTGCAGATCCTTCAGGAATCAGCCATGAGTGTTTAAGTATGATTAATGGTTCTACAAATACTTTCAGATCATATTGGTTTGTCTTACCACTATTGTCTTATACTAAACTCTGCTAAAATGGAGGGCCTATACTTTTTCTCCTCCAGTATGCATGCATATGTTATTTCTATAGCGCAAAAGTAGACATAAGGCAGTAGAGCACTGTAATTTGTCAATAGTGATAGGAGAGCAAGTTGTAGACAATTAATGCATTGTGGTGTAGTGTGTCTTAAAAGAGGTGAGTCCTCAACCCTTTCCTAAATAACCATTTATACCATTACATATATAGTTCTTGGTCTATCTATGTCCTTCCTAAAACTGTGAATTTGCCACATCCTTTTGAAGCCCTTGTTTGGAATCATTCGTCAATGGCAGCCTTGCAGGTACTTGGGGAGGGGTCCCTTAGGTTGTTAGAATTCGTGCCCTTAGGGACTCTCTTTAGTACTTTATGTCCTAGGTACCAGGCATACCCTTTACTAGGTACTTACATAGGGTGCTAAAGTTTTTGGCACTTGGGGAAACAAGTGTACAGTTTTAGGGAAAGAACACTGGTACTGGGGACTTGGTTAGCAGGAGCCCAGTACACTTCACTCAAAGTTGCATCAAATACGAGGCAAAAAGTGGGGGTGGGGTCAGGGGAGGGGGGTGTACTTAAAAAAAAAAAAAACAGCTCCCTGCACCCAGCAACCTTAGGGACATTCTCACTGAGATCCAGCTAAAACACTGAAATAATTGAATGATCTGGACTCTGCTCCGGAGAAAGGGCACAAAGAGAGAGAGCAGGGACAACATGCAGTGAAGGCTCCCACCCCTCCTCCAGCAGTAGCTGAAAAAACACTTTTGTATGTCCTTGCTGTAGTAGAAATAGGAACTTTCTTCCAAAGATGCCAATCCAAATTCAAGACGCTCAGGGTAGTCCACGTCCTGTCTATTCCAGGCCTCGAAGACTGGATGGCGGCGTTGGACCTGCAGGATGCTTATTTCCATATCCCCGTCCTGCAAGCGTGGAGCACCACCTGTTATTCACAGTGGGTTAGGAGCATTTTCGGTTTAAAGTGGTCAGTTTGAGCCTCAACAGTGCCCCTTGGGTGTGCATGAAAGTGATTATGGTGGTCGCAGCATGCTATCATAGGTTGGGGGTCCAGTCTTCCCATACCTAGACGACTAGCTGCAGAAGGCAGGCTTGCCCCAGGCATTTGTCAACCACTTATAGATGACTGCCAAACTCTTATCATTGGAATTCACTACCCCTGTGGCTAGGTCACATCTGACTACTTTGCAGATGCTCCTGGTCATCTGAGCTATTGTCTTTGAGAAGCGCGGCCTCGCCCACGAAAGAACTAAAAGGCCTTACTGGCTGGTGGAGAGGTCTGGTGTTGGTGAAACTGGAAACTCCAACCATAGCTTGGACAGGGTTCAATTATTGGAAGAAATTTCATGCGGCCCTGCTTTCCTTAAATAATTTCAGGGCCGAAATCAGCTTTGTCACCAGAGAGGCGCAAGATATCAAACGGCAAGTTCATCAGGGATGATTGGACATCCCTGCAGAAGCTTGTAGACCTCGTTCAGGTGTGGCGCTGAAGGGGAACACTGGTACCCATTGATCGACCTAAGCAGTTGGTCATGTCCAATCCAGAACATACTATGGATTTCACTGCATCCAAACTGAATAGCTTGAGCGAGTGACACAGAACTGACTGGAGGAGCATGAGGAGGAATCCCCCCAGACAGATTTGTGGATTGCTGCACACCTGTGAGCTTGGTGGGGGAAGGAAAGCCAGGCTCTTCAGTACGTCAAAGGATGCTCTTTGATTCAGGAAGATTGCTGCAACAGGCCAGGGCACATCTAAGTAAGGAGATGGGGCTGATAACAGAATCCTAAAGTGTAGGGCTGGAAACCTGGGGTAACTCTTCGATGCACTTATCACTGTGGCTGACATTCAGATGTGAACCACTAGTCCCTACCATGGCCTATGTTGTGGTGCTATCAAAGTCGCTCCTAAGTTGACAGACTGCTTTCTGGATGAAGAGCAAGGCAGAGGAGGAAGCAGACCCCCAATTCAAACTTCAAAGACTCATACCCTAATTTCCAAGCAGCCAGTCTCCAGTCTGGAGGCAAAGGTCTGCCAGTCTACTAGCTGGGTGTTGGGATATCACAATGGGAAATCAAAGACCAACTGCTCCTGGAGCACCAGTGCCTGCCGGTTTGCCAAGACCAGTATGCCCTGTGAGTAAGAGGAGAGCGTTGGTGTGAGCAAGGGCCAGTGGGGAATCCTGGGTTGTAGAGTCCTGTAGCAAGGTCTGAGGAGAAGGCTGCTGCACTGATTAGGTCATCGCCCATGTGCAAGTCGCCGACCCTGTATACTAGAGGGGGCCACAGTGAAATTAGTGATTGGCATCACTGCCATGACATTCGAGCTGTAGTCTGTGTGCAGAGTGAAGCCCGGCGTATGCTAGAGGAGGCCACCATGAAGATTACTAGTGTGCTGATCTGGCCATAGCCCATTTGCAGCATGATGTCGATGACCCCATGTGGCAGAGGGTGCCACCGTAAAGAACAAGGCTATTGCCTGGTTCAGGGTGGCGTCAAGAGGAAAGGCCACTGTGGTGACTCATGCTGGCCCAAGACCCTGACTGAGTAGTACGACTGGCACAATGGCACTCATCTGTGAGAAATAACATCTTCTTGCCACAGGAAGTGCCATGGATGCCTAGCCGCTGCCCCTACAGAGTAGCGGGGGCTGCTCACCAAGAGAAGCCGCTGCAGCTCTCTGCAACACCTGCAAGTAAAGCACTCCAGGTGACTCCAGTCGAGCAATCCTCCATGATCGGGTAAGACTAATCGTATAGCCAGAGGGTCCCTGAGGGAGCTTCTACAGAGCGGTTTAGACAGAGGAACACTTTTGACTTTCGTAAGAGTTGGAATGGGACTCATTAGACTTGGACTAAATGTGGGGTCTAAGCTGAATGTCGCCTATAGTGAACGGGGATAACCACTATCGTTAGTGAGAGGGAAGTGGGACTCCGGGTCCTGCCTATTGAAAACCAAAGCCTGACTTCACAGGGTTGTGTGTAATGTTTGTATATGCCGTATTTTACTTTGTGTTCGCATATGAATACTCCTTTTTCATAAAAGCAAGAATTTGACTGGACAATCATTGCTTCTATTGAATTAATTTTGAGTGGTGAGCCTGTGTTCACCCTCAACCCTCCACCCCACCCACTTCTGCCCACCCCCCCCAATCCCTCATTCCTAGAAGCCTTGGACTTGCTGGACCCATGCTACTAATGAGAGTCAAGTGCTTCAAGGGGAACTTAGCCTAGTTGCCATCAGGAGTAAAAGTCCTCAACACCCACCGTTGGGCCCAGTAGCTCCTTCTTGTACCCTGAAAGGGGTTCCGACAGAGTTCTTCATACAAGTTTTCATTATCTTATTGTGGTATACAATCAGCCTGATCATCGTAATTGTCATTGACTGAGTCAGTGATGAAAATAGTGGGCAAAGTTTTGGCCCATCACATATGAAGAGCAAAGTGTTATAATCTGAAGAGTTTCCGGTTAACTGTGTGCAAGTCGGAGCTGGGCACAGCCACAGTTGAAGTTGTAGTAAATTCTGCTTGGAGTCAGATGGGGCAATGGGCTGCAATTCTGCCAGCAGTGTCAGCACTATCCTCAATGAAAAAGAAACTGCTGTACTGGAACCAAAATCAGCACCGGAGCCTATGCTGGATCTGATGAGGGCTCAGTGGGCGCACATGGCATCGACCGACGGACCTAGGAACTTGGGGTGCATCCGTTGGAGACCGGGGACGAGACCTGGAGGAATGTTGATGCCTTTGCCCGCAGACCCTACTCTGGAGTCTTAGAAATATACGAAGGGCCAAATCCTTTTTTGCTCGTAACCTGGGTATGATAGAGTGAGTACAGTGGTTCCATGGGTCTCATTCATAAATTACCATTAAGTTACGATACATCAATCCAGTCAAGATTTGGATTTCAGCAATGCTTATGGTATTTTATTCCATAAATAGTTGTTCATGATAGACATTGAATATGAGTATGCGCTAGCATGCACTGCACTCCGACAGTTCCCAATTAAACTGGGACATATTTTTTGAGACTCAGGATAACACTAAACATCAACACACCGGGTCTTTCTTCTGATAATAGAGTGCTATGACACTGTAACATTACAGTCTGTATGTGACTGCGAGACAATTTTGCATACTCCCTATAGCAAACACAGGTACAAGGAGTAGGGACTGTTGGTGCTGCAGTGGCATACAATAGCATTCCCATATATTGTCATCCACTCCTTGTGGATAAACTATGCAACAATGTGTTCATAAAAAACAAAAGGGAAGGCAGCCGCTTTGTTGTCGCCTCGTGTATGTGCCTGACTCATATTGGCACCCAGAAAATGGAAGTGCAGCCAACATGAAACTAGGTGCACCCACACTGACAGAGGCATGGCCTCACATGCATGTTGATTGCATGTGGCGATGCGATATGGTAGGTATTAAGGCAAGCTGCTCCTATACAGATTAATGATATAACTGGGAGGTTCTTAAACACAGACATGAACCATATAAGTTTGTTTATTCACAGTTGCAATTTTGGTGACCCAACAATGGAGTATTATAGCAGCCTCTGCATGAGAAAGTGAGACACAGCTGTGAGATATGTTTTACTACAAAGAAGTGTTTCTTAGACATGAGTAACAAATCCATGTTGTAAATAGTGTTCTTTACAATCTACTCTAGTAGGTGATGTGCCAGACGGCATGACTTGTCCTGAATAGATCCATTTAAACTAGGGTGTGAGGTGGAATGTCAACACTGGATTACAGATTATCCAGTATACTTAGGATTCAATTTATAAATCAGTATTTGCACCGAACTGTTCATCATATATAATTGTGGATATCCCTATTGTACACATGCGTCTAATTTAATTGGTCACATCCCTGCGCCGTCTGCACTACTGCAATTTATGAAACACCTATTTTTAGAATAAAATACTATAAGCAAGTCTTGAGTGGATAGATGTATCGTAATTTCCTGGTAATTTATGAATGAGACCGACAGAACCATTGTACTTACTCCTATTTGTAGTCGGAGAGTGGCAGTAAGGGGCCATCTTTTGATTTTTCTTGGACGTTCCGGAAAGACTTTGATTGGAATGATGATCTGCTGTGGGAATGGGACCTCCCTTTTGACTTCGTCCAGTTGGGACATGGAGTCTTCTTATGTTTGGCAACAAAGTTTTGCCTGGTGGTCCCATAAGGCCTTTAGAATCATCTGAGCGCAGTCATCACAGATCCTGCGGTCGTGCTCAAACACCAGGCACAGAAGAAACACTTTCACAGGTTCTTGGGGATGTGCTCTGAGAGCGCTCCGCTGGCCCATTAACGACCCTTTCATAATCCTGCCTGAGACCACCTTGGAATAGTCGCCCAGACGACAATCTTGACTCGGCCAGCCCCGGGGCAGACAAACGAGCCAAAGACAAAAGACACCACAGTTCCAGATCCACATGGCGATCCAAGAACAATAAACAAGATCCGGTAAACATGCCGCCCTCAAAGAAATAATGTTACTATCTCTATGGTCTGGACCCCCGGGGTGGGTAGACGGGGTTTTCCTCTTGCTCAGCCACTGGTTTTCAGGTCAAATATAAGCAGATGGCAGGGGTTTGCTCCAGCCCCCTAGTAAGGACTTCGGACACTACAGGGACTCAAGGTATCCATTGGGAAGGCTGTACTCAGTCTCCCTGTTAGGGACGGGATGAAATACTTCCACTGATAGATACTTCTGCTGTTTTGAGGTATTGGTGTCCGATGGGTGGGAGTTGGGGTGTTATGTGTGCTCTTGTTTGCCTTCGATTCTTAGTAAAGTGCTGCATAGCTAAAGATCCCTTACAATTATATAGTCCAGGACTGCTTGACACAAGGCTTCACCTTCCTATGACACAATGGCAGTAGAACCTATAGTACATTCTTCATGGCAGCTATACACTGTGCTTTGGACTACAAGGGGCATTGTAAGATAAGATCAAAGATCTGTGGTCCTTCGTCGTGCTGATGTTCTCCTGTTACAGGAGACAGATATGCTCAATATTAAGGCCCCTTGTTTAACCCAATATGGATTCATACACGCTTCTCATGCAGGATACACTTGGGGTTCCAGGGGTGTCACCGCAGAGTTGCGTTCACATTGATACAGAAGTGGGCCGATATACACAGTCGCTAAGTTTTCGTACATGGGACGGTAGCCGGGGAGCACATTGTGTTTGGTAGTGTTCATGCCACCCCGGTACTTGGTCAGAGTTTCTTGGACCATATAGTAGGGGTGTGGGTTGCTCTGCCGGAGGGGCTCTCTGTGGTGGGTGGCAACTGGAACAATGTCATGTCCCCGGTCATTGTTAGATGGCGCCCGAAGGGTGTGGCCGTTGGGATCCCTGATTCCAAGTTACGTTCTCTTCTTCCTGACCGACCCCCAGAGATCAGCCTCTTGTATTCTTCAAATCATAAAAAGTTTTGGGGAGACATTGGGGTTATTTATGAATGTTAAGTCCCCACTGTGGCCTCTGCATGGGTCCTCAGTCGACTACCCATGGGCCTTGGATCTGTCTCGGACTCGCGAGGGTATGAAATAGCTGGGGGTCTTCATTACCAATAGGCAGGAGATAACTAGGGCACAGAACGTTGATACAGTCCTCCCTAGGGTCAAGATGGAGCAAAAGTCAGGGCCGGGGTTGCCCCTATCCTTGTACGGCTGCTTGGCAATATTTAAAATGATATCCCTACCTCAGCTTCTATACCAATTACACAACCACCCTTATCCTATCTCACTGACATAGTTTAGACAACTAAACACAATGCTTAATGGGTTCCTGTAGGGGGGGGGGAAGCAATCAGAATGGCGCTCGGCACACGTTTCCTCTCTACTTACTGTGAGAGCATCGCGGCCACCGATGTTCAGTCATACTACGCTGCTTCTCACTTACAGGTTCTTAGTGGCTGGTGGTAGTGCCCCAGGGACGTGCCGGCCTACACGCTGGAGCAGTGGCTACTGGGCGATACCTCACTAAATAAATACTTGTATGGCTGTGCCAGCTTTCTTGCTTTTCCCCCGGCTACCGAGGTGGTACTGGCATTATGGCGTCAATCTCTTCACCTTATCGGCTGGCTGAACCGTCTTACAGGTGAGGCCCCATTGTACAAGTTGCTTACCTTCGGTGACAATATATCTGTAAGAGACATATATTAGTTATGAATTCCTTACATTAGAATTACCCCCAGGCATCAGACTGGAGCCGGAGAATATTTTTCTTCAGCAGTACCCCTGCGCGTCAGTAGGTGGCGTCAGTCGACTCCACGTTTGTAGATGGCATCGTGATCGCCAGAATGACATCACAGTATCTACTTAGACGCCGCACATGCGCCCTGACGTCAGTTGTTTACACGACATTCCATGCCAGAAGCGCAGAGCCATTAAGACACTGACCACTGGTGCTTGAAACTAGGGCCCTATTAGGGAGTCCCTTACCCTAGAAGTCAGTTCGCAGAAAGGGGAGGATGGGTGGGGCGGTAGGAAATCCATAACTAATATATGTCTCTTACAGATATATTGTTACCGAAGTTAAGTAACTTGTTCATCTGAAAGAGACTTTTAGTTATGGATTCCTTACCTTAGAATAGATACCCCAGCAATACCAACCCCTGAGTTGGGTCTGCGAACCAAGTTCACACAAGGAAGTCCTGGAGAACGGAACAGGCAAAGAAGCCATCTCTCTGGACTTTGCTGTCCAGGCAGTAATGTTTAGTGAACGTGTGCAACGAAGCCCACGTGGCTTCCTGGCAGATGTCATGAAGGGGGACTCCACGTCTCAAAGCAGTAGTGGCTTCCGTCGCTCTGGTGGAATGGGTGCGCAACCCTACTGGAGGTTCCTTTTCGCCAAGGAATAGCAGATTTTAATGCAAAGAACGACCCATCGAGAGATGTTTCGTTTTAGCATGGCCCGACCTTTCTCAACGTCCACATAGCCAACAAAGAGCTGATAATCCACCCGGAATTGTTTTGTGCGAACCAGATAAAATAAGAGCGCACATTTTGGATCCAGATGGTGGAGCCTCTCTTCCTCTTTAGAAGGATGCGGGGGCGGGAAGAAGGCGATCAAAGTGATGGTCTGTCCTATGTGGAAAGAGGTAACCACTTTGGGAAGAAAAGAAGGTTGAGTTCTAAGGACAACCTTGTCCGGAAGGACAACAAGGAAAGGAGGCTTAGACGAAAGAACCTGAAGCTCACTTACCCTGCGAGCTGAGGTGATCGCAACCAGAAAAGGAGTCTTAAGGGTCAAGAGTCTGAGAGGACAATTATGTAGCGGCTTGAAGGGAGCGCACATAAGGTAAGTAAGAACAAGGTTTAAGTCCCACTGGGCAATTCTGAAAGGAATAGGAGGCACCAGATGACTAATGAAACAATTTACATTAGGGGACTTGAAAAGAGAAGGCTGACCTGGAAAGCGAAGAAAGTCCGAAATGGCCGAAAGATAGCCTTTGAGGGTCTCCAGAGCAGAGCCCTGCTGGGCCAAAGAAAGCAGGAAGAGGAGAACCTCAGAGAGGGGGGCAGAAAAGGGATACACAGCTGTTGCTGCGCATAATGCCACAAATTTGTTCCATCTACAGGCATTTACTGTTTTAATTGAGGGACGCCTGGCTGCCAAAATTACAGTACAGACTTCCGTAGGAAGGTCGAAGGCTGTCAACTGTCGCTGCTCAATCTCCACGCAAGGAGGCTGGACAGGTTCGGGTGGAGTACCGCCCCTGCTGCTGAAACAGAAGATCCTCCCGAAGGAGCAGTCTGATCGGAGGATCGATAGCCATGTTCAAGAGCTCAGGATATCAGACTCTTCGTGCCCAGTTCGGAGGCACAAGAATGACTTTGGCCTGGTTGCGCTTGATCTTCTTCAGCGCTTGGGGCAGAAGTGGTATAGGCAGAAAGGCGTATAGAAGACCACAACTCCACTCGCGACAAAAGCATCACCTAGCGAGTGCCTCCTTGGAAATTCCAATGCGCAGAACAGCCGACATTGCACGTTCTCCTCGGTGGCAAATAGATCTAACCAAGACTCTCCCCATAGCTGAAAGAGACCTTGCACAACCTCTGAGTGAAGGCGCTATTCGTGATCCATCATGCACAGGCGGCTGAGTTTGTCCGCCCTGGGGTTCAGGGAACCCGCCAGGTGTTAAACCACCAGGGACATGCTCTGATGTTCGAGCCACTTCCAGAGACGAAGTGCCTCCTGACAGATGGTCCACGACCCCACCCCGCCCTGTTTGTTGCAATACCACATGGTGGTGGTGTTGCCCTTGAACACCTGCACTACTCTTCCTTTGACAGAAAGAAGGAATGCTTTCAGTGCAAGACAAATCGCCCAGAGCTCCAGAAGATTGAAGTGGAGTCTGGACTCTGCCAGAGACCAGAGGCCTCTGATCTACGCCTGCCCCATGTAACCGCCCCATCCCAGAAGTGAGGCATCTGTCATCACTGTGAACTCTAGTTGGGGAAGGGAGAGGGATCTGCTGTTGACCCAATCCTGGTTCGTTAGCCACCACTGCAATTAGTGTGCAGTGCCCTCCGAGATCTGGAGGCAATCACAAAGATTCTCCTGATGCTGTGCCCACTGGAACTTCAGGTCTCACTGCAGAGCCCCCATATGCCACCTGGCATAATCCACCAGCAGGATGCAGGAGGCCATGAGACCCAGCAGCCTCAGGGTCATTCTGACCGAAACCCGGGATAGAGGCTGAAGGATTAGAATCATAGCCCAAATATCCCGGACTTACTGTTCGGGAGGGTAAGCCCAAAATTGCGCTGTGTGCTGAATCGCCCGATGAAAAGGAGCATCTGAGAGGGAATCAGGTGTGACTTTGGCACGTTGATAGTGAACCCCAACGAATGCAGGAGGTCTGCCGTAGGTTGGAGGTGGGAGACGATAGCCTGGGACAAACTCGCCTTTAACAGCCAGTCGTCGAGATAGGGGTAGACTGGAACCCCTGATCTGAGCAGATGAGCTGCGACAACCGCCATCACTTTCGTGCAAACCCGAGGTGCGCTGGTAAGGCCAAAGGGGAGTACGGTGAACTGAAAATTCTCAGAGCCTACCGTGAGCCTACCGTGAACCATTGGTAACGCCGGTGGACAGGCAGGACGGGGATGTAAAAATAAGCGTCCTGCAAGTCCAACGCTACTATCCAGTCTCCAGGGTCGAAGGCAGACAGGACCTGAGCCAATGTCAACATTTTGAACTTCTCCTTCCGGAGAAAGCAGTTGACATCCATGAGATCCAAGATAGGGCGCAGGCCTTTGTCCTTCTTGTGTACCAGGAAGTAGTGGGAGTAACAACCACAACCTACTTCTGGCACAGGAACTCGCTCGAGGGCTACTTTGCACGAGAGCCGCAACTTCCTGACAGAGAAGGGCCAAGTGATCCTCCAACATGCGATGGAAAGCAGGTGGCAAGGAGAGAGGGGTAGTCTCGAAGGGGAGGTTATAGCCCCTTCGGACTATCTGCAAAACCCACCTGTCTGACGTGATGTCGAGCCAGTGGGGGAGGTGATAGCGAACTCTGTCGCCCACTGGCAAGTGGTGGCCATGAAAAGTCAGACTAGGAGAGTTTGGAGGCTGCTGCAGAGGGGGCGCTGGTGGACTGGTCCGCCCGCTGGCCCACGAACCTGGGTCCCACGTCCCCGGCAACACAGAGGTTGGTTAGCTTGCGCAGGCCTCTGGGCGGAACGTGGTGGGGCACCTCTTCCGTAGCCACAAAAAGCAGACTGCGCGGGGCATGTGGTGGTAGCGAGGCCCAAGGTTCAGGCTGTAGCCCTGGAATCCTTAAAGCGCTCAAGCTCGTTGTCCGCTTTGTCACCAAACAAGCGACGGCCATCAAAGTGGCATGTTCGATAGAGTTGATTGGACATGACCCGAAAAGCCAGTGGACCTCAGCCAAGCGTAGCGTCTCAGGGCTACAGATGTTGAAATTGTCCTGCTTAGCGAGTCGGCAGTGTCCAGCCCACATCGTATGGCAAACTTCGCTAAATCTCTTCCCTCAGCAACTGCACAGGAGAGCATAGGCCTCCCCCGGTCACTGTGGCAGCACCTACGCGGCCTTGTCTCACACAGAGTGGGTGTAACGGCCCAAGAGACATCTGGTGTTCACCGACCGCAGTCCTAAGCTGGCGGAAGAAAACATCATCTTCCCAAGGTGATCCAGCTTTTTGTAATCCCTATCAGGTGGAGCAGTAGGGAATGCGTCTTTGGAAGTTGAGGCTTGGACCACCGAGCTCTCAGCGGTAGGGTGTTGGGAGAGGAAAATGGGGTCGTCTGGTGCCAGGCGGTGGAGTCGGGCAATCATCCTATCCACAGGGGCCCCTGTGCTGGGCTTGGACCAAGTGCCCAGAAGGATGTCCGTGAGGGCCTCATTGAATGGCAGCAGGGGCTCCAAAGAGGCAGCTGCCGGTTGAAGCACCTCGGTGAGGAGGTCAGTCCTGACCGCTACCGTAGGAAGCTTAAGGTTCAAGGCCTCAGCCACCCTACGCAACACCACAGCGTAAGAGGCCTCCTCCTCTGTAGCCAAGGTAGGGGGAGAAAGCATGCCACGGTCTGGAGAAGGGTGCAGACCACTGGCCTCACACAACTCCTCTCTCCAGTCTGGTTCTTCCAACTGGTCTGCTAGAGGGCCCACAGACCCCTCCCAGTCCTCCTCACCCTCCTCTGGTTGCCACTAAGGGAGATAGGGAACACCAGGGTAGGACAGTGCTACAAAAGTACTGGTTGGCGCCGGTACCGGCATTGGTCCGGCTCCGTGTCCATGTTGAGGGGGAGGCTGGTGTTTGTGTCGGTTGGGGACACAACCGGCGGAGGAGGGGGGGGGTTGAGGTGACGCCAATGGATTCGGAGCTAGAGGAGGTGTAGGGTCGACCGCCGCCGATCCGGATCCAGGCCCGGGGCGACAGCCACCAGCATCGAAGGCCTAGAACCCCCAGCCGAGTCTGCGGGGCCCCAAGGCACGCCGGCAGAGTCGGGCTGCCCAAAGATGGAGTGGAAGGCTTCGTAAAAACTTTCAAAGTTGGGCTGGGGTTGCTCCAGCTCCCGGGAGGGGAGGGAAGCTCTGAGCCGACCCAGCAGGCTGTGCGGGCGGAGCCGGACGACTACCTTCTGCATCTTACGTCGCATCTACCAACGGACGGGGATAACGTGAAGAGTGAGGTGCTTCTTCGACTTCTTTTTGTGCTTCGACTTACCTGAAGACGAAGACTTCAACGAGGCATGGTGGTGATGGCTCTGCGACGGGTCCTGCGACATCCCCCTCGACCGGGACCTCGAGCGGCAAGGAGCCTTCAGAAGCTTTCAGGACAGGTACCGCAAAGACTTCGGGCCATGGCCCAACAGTCGGAGTACGACTTCGGGTCGTGGTCGCGCTCCAGGCACCAGGGGCACACTGGATGGGGGTCCGTCACCAACATCAGCTTGTGGCAGGAGCCACAAATCTTGAAGACGGTCTGCCGATGTGACATCCCTGTGCACCAGGAGTCAAACAACTCCAAAAAGATTTTGACAAATGTCGAAAAAAGACAGACAAAAAGTGACTAGAGGTACCGCTCTCTCTGGATCTGTGTTGGCTGGCACAGAAAAAAAAAGAAATTACGTCAGCATGCAGGGGCGGCGGCTAAGTAGATACCGCGACGTCATTCCTTTGATCACAATGCCAATGACGAACGCGGAGTCGACTAACGCCACCTACCGACGCACAGGGGTACTGCTGAAGAAAAATTCTCCAGATCCAGTCTGACGCCTAGGGGTAATTCTAAGGTAAGGAATCCATTACTAATAGTCTCTTTCAGATACGGTGTAATCATATTCTTTCACATCTACAACAGTTACAGGGATTCCAAGGTTGGGACCAAAACGGTATCTCAACACTAGCGGACGTTCTCCAGGGTCTCTCTCTCAAATCTTTCTCTGACCTTATAGATGAATACTCCAAACCACGCATCCAATTTTACAAATATCTGCAGTTCAGTCATGCAATTACTCCACATCTCAGGGATGTTACCGCTCTGCCTGAATTTAGCCCACTAGAACGGAAGCTCCTCATGGGAGACCTGGTTGATCACAAAATATCTAAAATATATCAAACATCAGTCACCCACAGTACATCAAGAATGGAATCCCTTAGGAAAGCTTGGCAAACAGACCTAGGCCTAATAGACCATGATGATTGGAGAGAGGCGCTGGAGTCCCTTCGAGGGGCTGCTATTTCCTCACGACTACGGTTAATTCAGCTGAAATACTTACACAGAACATAGTATACCCGCTTGAGGCTTCATAGGGCTGGACTTATTGCCTCCCTAATGTGTCTCTGCTGCGGAGCGGTAGAGGCTACCTTTATACACACAGTATATAGACGTTGGAATAGTATGCATAGATGTCTGGTTGAAGTGCTGGGATGGGACATACCAAGCACACCACAGTTAGCATTACAGAAGACATTGGGGGGTACCAGATATAACCGACACCTATTGTTCCTGGGTCTGACTGTGGTTAAGTTCGACATAGCCCGTTCCTGGAAGGCAGCATCTCCACCCCTTTTGGGTGTGTGCATGGATTTGATTTCTGCATGGGGTTGGAGGAGCCTGTCTTTAAATCTTGAGGATGCCCCCAAACACACACATGCATATGGCAAAGCTGGGCAGATTATTGAGGCATTATCTTGACACAGTCATCACAGCTCACACCATTAGATATAGAGGTTCTGCCCCACAACTAAATTGGTACTATATATATATACTGCCATCAAACTAACGATGGGATGGTACTTTCTTAACAGGGGGTGGAGACCTGGACATTTCATAAGGACAATACTCCTATTGCCTTCATCGCAGCAGGTTTTTTGTTACATATTAATTTGTTTATTTTTTCTTCTTTTTCTTCCTGTTTACTGGTTCTACATTGAACGTACAACATTGCTCATACATGCCAATACTGTATCTCACTATATATATATATATATATATATATATATATATATATATATATATATACACATGATATTGCTTTTTTAATTTAATGTTGGCAAGAAAATCATCAATATAGTTTGTTCTTAACAAAAACAAAAAAAACCCTACATGGCTTGAACCCTGTTGTCTTAGGGGGTAACATTTTCCTTAGCACATAAGTGTTTTGAAGAAAACTGGGTCTTGAAGACTAAGGAGCTTTGAAGGTGGGGAAAGAAAGGAACTGCAGGAGTTGCACTTATATGCAGCTTGGCTCATCACTTTCTTTTTTTTGTATCTCAATTCTTTAATGTTTTTGAAAAAAAGAACAGGTTATGATCATTATTTAAATACCATCATACATACATAAAGTACTGATGAGACATATGAAGATAAGTAAACTAATAAATGAAAAGACCAAAGAACAATCAAGTACCAATTTCTCATATATATGAGCAATCTTCTCGTCATAACTTCTCAGTATGCAAAGGAATGAAATACTTAGGAGAATACTATACCCCAAGTAGATGTCAACCTGTCAACTTATGGAGGAACAAATTCAGGGTTGTCAGAAATCTAGAAAAAGGCCCCTTATACAGTCAAATTGTTGTAAATTGTTGTTTAGTTTATAGATCATTTCCTCAAATTGTGCCATATCGAACATGTCCTCAAGATATGATTGGATCGTCTGAATTATATTTGTCTTCCAAAAACATAGTATGTTGACTTTTGCTAAACAGAGGGCTGTGGAAAGCCATTTAAAAGACTGAATGAATATGGGGGTCAAATCTGAGGTGTCATGAGGAAAAAGTGATAGTCACTATGTAAAGGAAAGATTAATAGGAGAGTATCCTTTCATAAAATTCTCCATCTGCAGCCAGAATGTGCGAATTTTGGGGCATTCCCACAGTAAATGAAGTATGTCACAATCAGATTCTTGCTATAGCAAACAAATCTTTTGATTGGGGGACAATGTTTGCATTGTCAGCATTCCGTCCATCATTTGTTTGCTGTAACACTTTTCGCCTTAAGTGGGATGGGTTGCCCAGATGTGGGTCCCTTGCTCACTGTGCCACTGAATTCAAGCTAGCCTGGCTGAAGAAGGGTGACATACCCTGAAACCGGTCCTAGGATGCTTGTTTCCGGTCCAGGGAGGACCTGGCCTCGCTGTTCGGCCTGGACTGTTACCAGGGGGCACAGGGTCAAGACTGATTTGCATATGGCTGGTTCCAAACTGGGGTGGCGTAGTGGGCAAAAGAACGATCGGTTTAACCCAGATCTTTTGACTGGGAGAGAATGTTTGCATTGTCAGCATTCCGTCCATCATTTGCTGTAACACAATCAGATTCTTGGCATATCCAACCCAGGGAATGGAGGCTAAGTTTGGCTGAATTTAATTTAGATGGGGACCAGTGGCAGCGATGCAGTATTTTAAAGTAGGTACATTTATCTCTAAGCCCTTTATGGTAGTTTCCCAATAAGCTATTCCAGTCCTTGTCCGAAAGCTTCAAGTTCAAATGTCACTCGCCACTTCTTAGCTGAATTATGTCGGCACGGAGTCACACAATGCCACTTACTGGAAGACAGTGGAATTGCTGTAAAGTTTCCGTATCCAGTCTGACCCCTAGTGGAATATTCACAAGGTAAGGAATATCCATCAGAAGGAAGTCTCCATCAGAAAGCGTGGTATTAGGAATCATCCTCCTTTGATGAGCAGAGGGTGAGCGAGTGGACAGCAATACACAGGGAATGTATGCAAGCCTGTTGAAGATCTGTGACTTACAGTGGAGGATGAAGATAGGTCCATAGATGAAAACCTGAGTAGACTATGTATGGGTAGTGAAATCAGTATTTAGAGATGGTCACTGATGTTACACCCGAGATGAATGAGACAAAGAGCTAAAGGACAGCTGCACATCCTAAGGGAAGAGGTTTTGGGCACCCATGCCTGGCAGAGTGTTCCCTCATGTCAAGTATCCTTGCATCAAATGCAGTACAGGCAAAATGGGGGCAGCCAGCGTTAGGAAATTCACTTATTCAATATTAATTACTGTGTTGAACAAAGCCTCATAATCACTGTTGGATCTATGTATCTGTGACTGCCAAGCTTGTGATGAACATCCTTTTGCTTTTCTCTCCTAGAATTGTCCTGCATCCAAATATCTTACCAGACAAAACATCTACGTAACATCAAGAGTAGTTATTCGACAACACAATGTCATTCTGTAATCATGCTCTATTCACATGGATTACTATAAACCCTCTAACTGTGTAGTGTCGATTATAAAACTGCAATGCTGTATTATATTAATCTTCCATGCCTAACTCGCTACTTTCTTACAAGTCTGCCTACTCACTGTAAAGGATGTCTTACAGAACATCATGGGGAGAGGATGCAGCCTCACGGCTAGAGCGGCCGACCTCGAAGCTGGAGAACTGGGTTACAGTCTCAGCAACGACGCTCAACATCCTGTGATTCTGGGCAAATCACTTCATCTTCCTGTGCATAATAAAAATGAATGTGTCCATCTGTAACAAAACTGGGGCTTTGTAAAGCGCTCCGATACCGGATATCCTCGGGTCTAGTTCGCGCTATGTCAAACTCTAACAAAAGCCTATGAAGCAGCTCTACTTTAGAAAAAGAACTAGTTACTTACCTGTACACTATGGTTCTCCAGTATTATCTTTCATAGATTCACATGCTTGTATCTTCCCCGTCGTCATGGTGGGAGTCTCCCGGTATATAATAACCATAGCAGTAGAAGAAAAAACTGCCTGGAAGCCATAGAGTAGTGAAACCACTAGGTAACCTCTCCTCCTCATTATGTGGCCCAAACTACAGCCAATCAGCAGCCAGCACCAGCCTACACCATTCCCAGCAGAGCCACCATACCTCAGATTTCCTACCGCCCAAGAGTGAGCTATGCAGGAAACCAGAGATAAAAAGGTGGTCTGCCTAAAGGAAACGGGGAGGCGGGAGGGCGCATGTGAATCTATGAAAGATAATACTGGAGAACCATAGTGTACAGGTAAGTAACTAGTTCTTTCTCCAGTATTCAATCTTTCATAGATACACATGCTTGTATCAGAGTAGATAGCAGTATTTGTAGTTAGAGCGTTTCTAGGCTAGACCCCTTTCTTTTCTCGGGGCTGCGTGCCATAAATTCCTTTCAGAAAAAGAAAATACTAACAATAAAACTTTGCTATTTCAGATATTAGCACATATGGAAAAACCACATTATATAGAAAAAACATTTGAATAACATTCATAAACATGTACCTTATTTAAAAAGATGTCGTAGAACTGCCTGTCCCACTGCCGCATCTGTTTTCCATTCCGTGTCCAGACAGTAATGTTTCGTGAATGTATGCACATTCGACCAAGTCGCTGCTCTGCATATGTCTGGAAGTGATACTCCTGCTAGCAATGCAGAAGACGTCGCCATCTTCCTTGTATCGTGGGCACGGACTTTCATGTCGAGAGGCCTTCCTGCTTTCTCCTGACAAAAAACAATGGCGGATGCAATCCATCTGGAGATGGAGGAACGTGACAGGGCCAGACCTTTTCTGGGCCCCGAGTAGGAGACAAACAGTTGGTTTGATTTGCGAAAGCTTTTAGTCTTTTCAATGTAGAACTTTAGGCATCTGCCAATGTCTAAAGTATGGAGAGCTTTCTCAGCCGCTGTAGAAGGATTTTTAAAATATGTAGGTAGGATCACTGGTTCGTTTAGATGAAAAGACGAAGGTATTTTAGGTACAAACTTCGGATTAGTTCTTAGCATCACCTTATCTGGCCTGAATTGTATGAAGGGATCCTGTATAGAAAAAGCTTGGATCTCGCTAACCCTTCTGGCTGATGTGAGCGCCAGCAGTAATGCAACTTTCCATGACAGAAATTGCAGTTCAGATTTGTGGATAGGCTCGAACGGAGCTTTCATAAGTTGTGACAAGACTGTGTTAAGTTGCCATGTGGGTGGAGGACGCTTAATTGGAGGGAACCTTCTGAATAGTCCTTTTAAAAACTCCTTGATCAGTCTGTTAGACCACAAAGATGGACATCCTGGAGATCTTCTGTATCTAGATATTGCTGCCAAATGGACTTTAATAGACGAGTGCGCAAGCCCTGATCTGGCTAAATGCAATAAATAAGGAAGAATTTGCTCTGGAGAAGACGTCAAAGGATGTACTGCATGAGCAAGGCCCCAAATACAGAATCGCTTCCATTTAGCGGAATATGTTTTGTTGGTAGACAGCGCTGCGGAACTTTGCAAGATTTCACGACATTCCGGGGTGATATTTAATGACTGGAACTCGTGCTCAAAAGGTTCCAAGCCGACAATTTTAGAGATGTCAATTGCGGATGAAGTACTTGGCCTTTGTTCATGGAAATCAAATCCCTGGTTGGTGGTAGCTGAATTCTTGGCTCCACCGACAACTGGAGAAGCTCTGTATACCAAAACTGCCTCGGCCAGGCTGGGGCTATCAGTATTATTTGGCAAGGTTCTGATCTCATTTTCCTCAATAATAAGGGAATTAGGGGAAAGGGAGGGAAGGCATAAGCAAATATCCCTGTCCATCGGAGGTGAAGAGCATTCCCTCTCGAGCCCTGTTGGGGGAACCTGCTGGCATAATGTCTGCACTTCTTGTTGTCTCGAGTTGCAAACAGGTCCAGACTTGGCTTGCCCCACACATTGAAAATCCGATTCAGCTGGATTCGACATAGTTCCCATTCGTGGCAAATGTCGGATGACCTGCTTAACAGATCCGCTTTTGAGTTGTCTACTCCTGGAACATGTTCCACTTGCAGCGATATGTTTTGACACAGCAGCCATTTCCAGATTCTTTGTGCCTGAATCGACAGAGGTTTTGATCTCGTTCCACCTTGCTTGCGCAGGTAAAACATTGTTGTCGTGCTGTCCGTTCGCACTAAGACCGATGAACCTTGGATCCTGGGAAGGAATGCCTGAAGACCCAGGAAGACAGCTTTCAATTCCAAGAGATTGATGTGAAGTGTTGTCTCCTGAGGAGACCAAAGGCCTTGAACCTCTAGGTCTTGTAGATGTGCCCCCCAACCTCGTAATGAAGCATCTGATGTCATGACGTAGCTTGGAGATTGAGTTTCGAATACCAGGCCCTTTGTTAGGTTGCTCCTGATACCCCACCATGACATTGCACATTTGATCTGATGGGTTATGACCAGCTTGTCTTCGAAGGAACCCAGGGCTTGGACCCATTGTTTGTCCAGGGCTTCTTGCAACGGTCTCATCTGTAAACGGCAATTGGGAATCAATGGGATACAAGAGGACATCATTCCCAGTAATGACTTGAATATTCTGATGGAAGTGAACTTTTTTGTTGCTAGAGATGCAGTCAGATTCAAGATTTTTGTTACCCGTTCTTCTGATGGGTAAGCTTTCATTTCCTGAGTTTTCAAGATTGCTCCTAGGAATTGCAGAGTACAAGTCGGAAGAAAACATGATTTTTCTTTGTTTATCCGAAGGCCTAATTTGTGGAAGAGATCTGTGCACCTCCGAAGGGATCTCTGTGTTGCCTGAAACGATGGTCCTTTTATTAACCAGTCGTCCAGATATGGAAACACCTGGAGACTTTGTTGTCTTAAATGCGCCGCTATTGGAGCCATGCATTTTGTGAATATTCTGGGGGCAGACTTCAGGCCGAAAGGCAAAACTCTGAACTGGTAATGGCGCCCCGCCACCATGAATCGCAGATACTTCTTGTGTTTTTTGTGTATCGGAATGTGGAAGTATGCGTCCAACAGGTCTAGAGAGACCATGTAGTCTCCCTTGCGGAGCAGTAGAAGAATTTCCTGCAAGGACAGCATACGGAAAGAAATTTTCTTTATGTATGTGTTCAGATCTCTGAGATCCAGTACCTGCCTCCATTTTGATGATTGCTTTTTCCTTATAAGGAAGAAGTGTGAATAAAACCCTGTTCCTCGCTGGTCTGATGGGACTTCCTCTATCGCTCCTTTCAGAATGAGTGATGAGATCTCTGCTTTGAGAGCTGCCATATGTTGATGAACTCTGCAGAGAGGAGGACGATCTGGAGGCCTTTGCGAAAATTCCAGGGTGTGACCCTGTGTAATGATGTCTAATACCCATCTGTCCGATGTTATGGACTGCCAATGCGGAAGAAACTGAGAGAGGTAGTGGAACTGGTCGATCTGAAGAGGAATTGGAGGCGCCTGATAAATATCACTGTCTGCGACCAGAGTCTTGTTTCCCTCTGGCGGCGGACCTTCTTCTTCCTTGTTGTTGGAAAGAAGAGTTCGAGGACCGGTATTGCTGGTTGGAGGAGTATTGGCGGTATCCCTGTTGGTTGTAAGGTTGGTACCGATTTGATTGGTAAGAGGAACGTTGCTGTTGAAAGCGTCCTCTGGATCCTCGTCCACGAAAGGACTGATAACGACCTTGCTGTAAAGATCCCAAGGATCTAGCAGTATCAGTATCTGCTTTTATCCCTTGTAACGTTTCATCAATCTGTTTACCAAAGAGGCTTTCGCCATCGAATGGCATGTCCAATATTTTAGCCTGGACTTCCGGCCGAAAGGACGTAGCCTTGAGCCATCCTTGTCTCCGTAAGGTTACCGCCCCTGCCATCTGGCGGAAAGCTATAGACACTATGTCCATTGCCACGTCTATGGACTCCGACGCCGCTCTAGCCCCATCCTGCAGGATGGTAGTCGCCTCCTCTTTCTTGTCCTCCGGAAGGTGCGACAGTAACGGAGCGATGTCAGACCACATCTGTCTATTGAATCGGCTCAGAAGGGCCATCGCGTTGGTAGCCTTGATAGAAGCTGCTGCCATGACTGCAAAACGTTTACCTATGCCGTCCATCTTCTTGCCCTCCTTATCGGGGGGCACCAGACATGTTGCCATAGGGTTCTTGGAGTGCTTTTGCGCTGCTTGAGTTACAACTGAGTCCGGCCGAGGATGACCAATAAGACATGCTGGAGCCTTCTCTACAACACGATACTTTTTGTCCAGCTTGGGTATGGATGCTGGGACTGATGCAGGATTCTTCATTAGTTTGAGCCCTTCATCCCATATATGTTCAATAATAGGAATGGCTCTTACCGACTTCCTGGAGGACTCCTTGAAATCATAAAGGAAGCATTCGCTTTCCTTGATTGGCATATCCAGCTTAAATCTCTTTGCCGCTTTTCCCATCAAATCATGAAAGCTTGCTATGTCCTCTGGAGGAGAACTTGACTGAGGCAAAGGTGAAGCCGGGGACGTTGGAGCAATATATTGATCCCACTCATCTCCAACTTCCTCATCCTGAGGAAGTTCCCCTTCCTCCTCTTGATCATCCTGATCGGAATCATTTAAGTCATCACGAATTGTAATAACGTTTTGGATCTCCTTCTGAAGAGGAGGAGGCGGCGGCTGAGCCAGTGGTATTTCCTTTGCAGGTTGAGAGATTTTTCCAGTGGCCGCAGGAGCATTATCTTCAGGAAAGCGACGATAATAACTATCAATCATGCTTCTAAGGTCCGATATTAAAGAAATAGGCACCGACATGGCCTCTTCCCGCACAGGCGTATCCACCTCTTCTTCCTCATCATAGTGGTAGGCCTGGTGAAATGACTCGTATCTCATCTGGCCTTTGACCGGCCGCTCCGTAAAAGAGAAGTGTTCCTGTGCCTCCTGGTGGTCTTCCTCCTCGGAATCCTGATGTTTAATATGGAGTTGCGAAGGACTGTAAGCAACACCACAAGAACCTTCCTCCTCTGATTCCTGACAGTCCAGAATGGTAGAGGGCAGCAAGGGTGAAATTTTGGGCGTAGAAAATTCACCTTTTTTGCTCGTCAACGCTCCCGTCGACGGAGCAATGCTCTTTATAGAAATATATGTTGATGTTATTCTTGTTGGAGATGGCATCGCCAACGATTTTTTCATCGTCGACGGGGCCGTCGACGGGGCCGTCGACGGGACAATCATTCGCATCGTCGGCGGGATACTCGTCGACGAAGATCTTGCCGTCGACGAAGGTCTGGCACTCACCGTCGACGGAGTCGTCGTCGTCATCGTCGTCGACGAAGCTGTCGTCGTCGAGATTGTCGTCGTCGTCGTCGTTGACGAGACGGTCGTCGTCGAGGTCGTCGACGGCCTCGTCGACGGTCTGACTGAAATTTCAGTAGATTTCGTCGACGGAAGCGACGACGGAGCCTTCTTTTCTGAGGAAGGCTTGAGAGGAGTTGGAGGGAGTGAAGTAGAAGGTTCACCTTCCTTAGATCTTCCTGATTTTTGTTTCTTCACCTCACCCTTTTCCTCAGAGGACCCTCTTTTCAATTTCTTAGAGGTGTGTCCCTTGGCTTCTCCCTCAGACTCCGAGTCATGAGTTTTCCTTTTCTGAAGCCATAACAAGAGGCGCGCTTCTCTATCCTTCAGTGTTTTAGCAGAGAAGGTGCGGCAATATTTGCAGTCCTTAGGAATATGCTTAGGGTACAAACAGTACAAGCATTCCTTGTGAGGATCTTCAGAATACAGTCTGGCCTTGCCACAGGACCTGCAAGCTCTGAAAAGGCTCTTCTTGGGGTTTTCAGCCATATTGAAAGAAATCAAGTTTGATAATGAAGAACAGTACCTGACTTCCAACTGTGAAAGGTCAAAAGTTCAGTGAAGAGAGAATAAGCTGAGCAGAGCTCAGGGAGACTCCTTCTCACACGAAGGCGGTTGGAAATCTGAGGTATGGTGGCTCTGCTGGGAATGGTGTAGGCTGGTGCTGGCTGCTGATTGGCTGTAGTTTGGGCCACATAATGAGGAGGAGAGGTTACCTAGTGGTTTCACTACTCTATGGCTTCCAGGCAGTTTTTTCTTCTACTGCTATGGTTATTATATACCGGGAGACTCCCACCATGACGACGGGGAAGATACAAGCATGTGAATCTATGAAAGATTGAATACTGGAGAATACTTACTTTTTATGAGCACATATTAAATAAAATAAAGACATACCATGCATCCTTCCAATTAGTATATAATAGACAGTGTTTACCACATGGTCTGAAAACAATTCCCATATCTCATAAACAGGTTCATTGGAGATCCAACAGCAAAATTACCTCCCTCCCCCACAAATGCCCATCTGTAGATAGCATATGCTTTCATAACCTCCTGCACACAACACAGTATCACAGTAAAAGGCACTAATACACACACATATACACACCCATTCGCAGCACGAATGGGTACATATGGACTTACCTGCCCCGGAGGTGACATCAGTAGATAGGAGGGAAAAGCAGAAGCCTCTGTGGTTCCCAGAGGCTTTGAGGAAGCAAGGGACTGTTGGAAGATCTCACCACCTTTTCCAATTGGCTGTACTCATCATGGGTCAGTCAATGAAAAGAGAACTTCCATACCTCATCACAGAGTAGGATAGGGGTAAATGAGAGCTGCTGACCCTACTCCACTTTGTGATGAGGCATCACCGATTGACGCTCAGCCTGGGACACTTTAGGACTTAAATCTAAAGAACCTAGGTGTGAGCCTACGGTGATGCGCCCCCTTGTCATAAAGGGCAGAACTTCAAGGGCTTTGCCGTGCAGAAAAGGTCACCCCCTCCGAGCTGTGAAATCTCCATCTGGCAAAGACTGGCTCAAACTGCCAGGCACATGCGCATTTAACATATGTACGATATGAATGTCAGCAGCCCTACGTGCCAAGAACAGATGTATACTGGTAAGTAGCATATTCCGTTCGAGGCATGTGGGCTGCTGAATTCATATCTTAACATAGACTGTATAGCAGTATCTCCTCTAGCGGTGGACGCCTTCCCCAGCTGCAGCAGTTTGAAAAGAGTTTTGAGGACCGCTTGGCCTACAGCAGCTTGCTGCTTTGATTGCACATCTACACAATAGTGTTTAGTGAAAGTGTGTATGATAGACCATGTAGCTGCTCAACAGATGTCTTCTAGTGGAATGTTTCCTAGGAAAGCCATGGATGCCCCCATTTTGTGCGTAGAGTGTGCCCTTGGGGGAACTGTTAGAGTGCGTTTAGCTTGGTGGTAGCATATTTGAATGCATTTAACTATCCATCTGGCTATTCCTGATTTTGAGATGGGGTTACCCTTATGTTGTGTTGAAAAAGCGACAAACAGGTGCTTTGTTTTCCTGACTGGTTTAGTTCTGTCAACATAATATAATAGAGCTCTTCTTACATCTAGTGTGTGTAAGGCTCTCTCAGCTACTGACTGCGGGTTTTGGAAGAAAACTGGCAATTCTATGGACTGAGTGATATGGAAAGTGGATATGACCTTTGGCATGAACTTAGGGAAAACACTTTGTGAGGATCTTAGAGCTGCATACTGACTGTTGCCGCTGGGAGCCGGATTTTATCGACTTTTAACCCACGCCTTGCAGGACCCGCTTCGCCGGTCCCGCTGCGCCTTCCTGGACTCTGGGGCTGTGAGGACAGAGAGAGGAACATCGACTCTAGGCACCGGCAGGGCTGCGAGCAGTACAGCAGGGACTCAACATCCCAGGAGTCCCTGCTTGCCACACCTGAGGCTGCTCTCCCTGCCGGTAACGCCCCCGCCCCTAGGTCTATATATGAGATAGAGGTTGCCGCTGCGCGGAAGCGCGCTGGAGCGCCCGGGGCTAAGCCTGGGCAAAGGGCGGGCCCTCTGTGGCCCTCAGAGGCCTGGAGAGTCTGGTCTGGGCTAGATCCCCTGGCAGTGATTTTAGTGTCCTGCTGGTGTTATTATTGGGGCAATTATCATCGTAAGTTCTTTTCTCCACCTTGTTGTATTTATTTTGCATACGGTTATATTTGTTTTTAGGATTTGTTAGCCAGTTAGGCTTAATCTATCACCAGGAATGTGTACCCGGGAAACACGTAGCAAGTCGAAACTCACTGGTTCTTTAGACAATTTTATTGTACGTACCAATCAATTAATTGACGAAGGCATCGTCCTCATGGAAAGGAGGGTTTCCCAGGACCTTGCTAACGCGAGAAGGTCCTCTTTAGGAATTATTGCTTCTGCACGTACGCCCACCAAAAATCTTTCTAACCCGGATTCTAATCCAACTGTTCTACCACTCATCTGTCCCCCTACTAACGACAACCAGGCTGCCTTACTTGTTCCCCATATTCCCCATATTCCGAACCCTTCGCCTGTAGTTCTCCCCACACCCTCTAAGACCCCCCAGGTAGTCATTGCTCGCCAGGATGAGTCAACTCACTTAAGGGGTGTAAGGGAGGGCGCTGTCCCGAAAAACTCCAAACCATCTAGTATGAGTACCGGTGATACCACATTAGGTGTCGACGGTGTGGGAGGTCCTATAGAGATTGCCAGTAACATCAGTGACAATCAGGAAGGTTGGGATAGTATGGCCATTCCAGTCCAAAGTACTGATAGAGTAGAGGTTCCTCATGGGTCTCACCCCTTTCCATTGGGTATTCCCGATAATTCAGTTTCTAATATCAGTCTTGCGAGCCTCTTAGAGTCAAGCAGCTTGGATGAGACAACAGAGGGCCTAGAAGACAGAAAAGGCATATTCATGAGTAGTGTGGCTCACTGGTTAGAGGCGGCAGACCTGAGAGCAGAAGTCAGCCCGCGACCACGGTTCGATTCCCGACGCGGCAGGGTCGTGGACCTTGGTCAGCGGACTTGATAATTCTCGCTTCGGTGCTTACTCTAATCAGGGGTTCCACTCGGCAACTCTGGGCATTAGCTTGCCTAATCTCCACAACGGCCCCACCAATTCCGGGGATGCCTGGCTCCACCTTGGAGACTCCCAGCAAGGGACCATCCCACAGGGAAAGCCAGGACGGGTTCCCCAGAGTTATACAGCGCCGGGACGCCCCGTTGCTGGGGCAGCTGTGCGCTTTACAAATATACTACATTTACATTTACATTTACATTCCCTAGCAAATCTCATCAAATCCTTACTTGCACCCCTGGAAACTAGATTAGCAGGGATTGAACTACAGTTAAAGGCTATACACCAAGAGGGGAAAAACAACCTTAACAACCCTGTCAATATAGCCTCGAAAACTCCGGTACTACCTAGTATTACACCCTCAGCTCCCCCCAAGCAGATAACTGGGGGATCTGTAATCTTTAAACCACTACCATCTACAACACCTACCTCTAAGAGCAGTAATAGTAACACACCTAATTTAACATCTAACGCTCCCAATAAAACCCAGACCTCTGACAAACCCCAAATTCCAGTGTCTAAATCACCGATCCTTAAACCAGTAAAATCCAATGTTCGCCGCAACATTAATTTACCACCTGACGCTTGCCCTTATGTAATAGTGCTAACAGGCGTTCCTGAGCTAGCCCCCTCAACATCTGAATCGTTTTGGGCTCTCAAGAATAAAGTCTGTCACTGGTTAGATCAAAATCATCCTCTACCCTCAAATATTAATAGTAAATTACTCATGGTAGAGAGAGCACCCTGGGTAGGCGAGAAGAATAAAAAAAAACATACAGGGGGACTGTGTTGTTGTGTCCTTTGAGGATTCGGGTCCGGTGGAACATATAACTGCAGGGCCCCCATGTATCACTAACTCTTCAATCTCAGCCAAACCCGTATCCTACTTCTACATGGTCTCAGACTACCGTGGTAATAGGTGGAGTTGGCTGAGAGGCTCAAACCATACAGGAAGAGGAATAAGAGGGGATTCCAGGCAGGATCACAATTCAAACCAGTGGACTGGGAGGAACCCAACACATCCTATAAGGGGAAGTCGTTTCCATGATACTAACCAGCAATATGGGACATGGTCTGGAAATTATAAACATAACATCATGAGCCAGTGGGATGGTGGCGTTAATGAAGGGTGGAGCGTAGTTCCGAGGAGATCAGGTAGGCCATTGTATGGCCCAGACCTCCCTAATGGAGTATGGCCAGGTCCCCAATTCAACCCTCCGTCCATACCTTGTTTCAATCGTTACAGTGGGTTGGAAAATGTAGATTGACTTTCAGCTATTTCATCGGGGGAAACAATACCAAAGGATATGTTAGATCCGCTAGGTTTAGAAGTACCTATGTCAGGAGAGACCCAAGTTCATCTAAAAACCTATAACTCTGGGTTTGAAAACAAGTTAGTTGACCCTCTTCACTTAAATGGAATAGAAAAAGCAGTAGTAGGGGAAAAGACAGAACGATCTGTAGTCGAAGTAGGTAGTGTCAAGCCGGATGACTTATCCCTGGAACCTGGTGATCTTAGTTGTACTGAAATGGAAATTGCCCCTATCCATTTATTAACTGCACCGATTATAGACGGCACCCCTATTAATATCCTTTCCTGGAATATAGCAGGGCTCAAAAAAAAACTTGAAATTCCAGATTGGAATGATTTTATTGAACCATTCGACATATGCATGTTTCAGGAAACATGGTGTCTGTCTCCCCAGTATAAAAATGGGTATTCTACTTATTATGTCCCGGCTGTTTCCTCAGGGAAAGGCCGCACATCTGGTGGCCTACACATATGGGTGAAAGTCAACCTTAATTATGTTGTCAATGTGTTTAATGTTCCCTCAGATGACATATTGTACATCTCTTTGAAAAGCCCAAAGGGGGGCAAAATACATATTTTTTGCATTTATGCAAGAGCATCGCAGGGCTGTCAAATCTCCCCAACAATAGAGCTATTGGATTCCAAGTTACTAGAACTGGCTCTGGGATCAAAAATATTGGTGGGTGGCGATTTTAATTGTACTTTCGAACCTCTGGACGATGAGGATATCCTGGGCTGGACCGCGGAGGGTTGGAAGTACTCTATACCCACCTTAGATTTGGCACCTATCAAAAAATGGTATCCCAGAGCTATACAGCTGAATGCTCTAGTCTTGGCCCACAAATTACGAGCTTTGAATGGGCGGACCATCTCTGATCGCAACGGGGCGATGACATATAACAAGATAGTCTCCCCATCGCGAATTGATTATATTTTTTTAGACATCCACTCTTGGTCCAACCTTATAGATATGGAGATCAGGCAGTCCATAGATAGTGACCATAATCCTCTATGTATGACAATTAACTGGCTAAATGGGCAAAGTGAGTCCACAGGACCGAAATTAATCACCAAGGAGGCTATTCCATCCAACTGTAATAGGAAACTGAGATGGGAGGCGATCAAGTTTGAGGAGGAGATTCTTCTTTACATCAGGGAGTTAGTTATAGTGGAATCTTCTATTTTGTCAGCAATAAAGATGGATTTGGCTAATTTTAATACTCATGGGCCACAATTACTATCCCATTATCAAGATCTTGTAGATAAAATAGGCAAGGTTTTTCAAAAAACTACTAAGGAGAATCAATTTCCTGAGAAGCAAACATTAAAAACGAATCTTTGGTATACTGCTGACTGCAGGGAAAAGAGAAAGGCAATTGCACTGGCAATAAAGTTAAAAGACCCCAGAGCAGTAAGATTGGCCAGGGGGGACTATCGTAAAATCTTGGCATTTTCCAAAAAGCAATGGGAGGAAGATCATTGGCAGAAACTTAAATTTGCAGCATGGGATAAGAATTCTGTGTCCTTTTGGAAATTAATTAATATTTTAGATCAAAGAGGAGTTGATCCTATTTTAAATCACATAAACAACCAGCAATGGCACGCTCATTTTTTAAAGTTATATTGTGAAGATGAGACCCAAGCCCATCTATCTTCAGCAATATCGTCCCTTTTAAGACTAGATTTATCATTAGAGGCAGTCCCTTTCGAAGCAAGAGAGGTTAAAGACGCTATTTCTAAAATCCGTCCTGGCAAAGCAGCTGGCCCAGACGGCCTGCCTGGAGACTTGTTAGCTCATGATCCTTTGGTTTGGGCAAACTTTATAGCTAGTCTAATGAATTTAATTCAACAGGGTCTCCCCGTTCCAGATTCTTGGAAAGGGGCGGAGGTAATTACGATATACAAAAAAGGAGATAGAGAGGACCCCGCAAACTACAGGCCAATTAGTTTAATTGACACCATACAAAAGGTAGTTGGCAGGGTTATTGTAAATAGAATCGAGACATGGCTCATGGAAAAAGAGGTACCAACACACTTCCAGGCAGGGTTTAGACAGAATGTGGGTGCAATAGACCAGGTGTTCCGGTTGTGTGCGGTCTATTGGAAGTCAGTATCTATTAACAAAGGCAGTTTGTATCTGGCTTTCATAGACCTCAAAACCGCATTTGATGTCATTCCTCGCTCCAAACTGTGGGAAGTTTTATTGGCAATGGGGTTTCCTAACTACCTCCTGCAATTTATTATTAAGCTCCATGAGGACAATTTTGCGAGGATACGGTGGGGGAGCCAAGGGCAATTGACAGGGAGGGTACCAGTCAACAGAGGAGTGCGGCAGGGATGTGTGATGGCACCGACGCTGTTCTCCCTCTTTATAAATGGGGTGGTGGACCATTTGAGGGAGGACCCTGCGGATGCGCCCGTCCTTGCCGGTGAGAAGACCCCTACACTCCTCTTTGCGGATGATACCCTTCTGATGTCCAAGACCCCGCGGGGTCTGCAGAAATTGCTTGACCGTTTCTCGCTCTTCTGCAGGGAGCGGGGCTTAACAATAAACACCACAAAAACAAAGTTAATGTTTTTTTCGTCAAAAAGGAAGTCTAGGAATGTACATATTTCACTTTTCGGGTCTCCCCTTGAGGTTGTAAACAAATTTGACTATTTGGGGGTTAGATTATCTAATAACATGTCCTGGGGGCCGCATATATCTAAAATGATACACAATCCTTAAAGGGTTTCTGGAGCCATATTAAAAAATCAGCGCCAGTCCATTAGTAGACCTGTTGCTCCTGCCCTATCAGTTTATGAGGGGAAGGCGGTAGCCTCGGCCGTCTACGGTTCTGAAATTTGGGGCGCTGTAAACACTAGAGCCCTGACAGTCACAGAGAATAAGTTTATTCAAGATTTGGTATCACTTCCTATGTCAACTCCCTTGTTACCGTTATTTTTTGACATGGGTAAGAAATGTATTGCTGATAAAGTCCATCTTAGGCCCCTATTATTTTGGGTGCGACTTCGAAGGACTGAAGAATTAAAAGATTATGCTCGAGTTCTGGACGAGTTAATTACCCTTAATGTGAATAACAAAATAAAGTGGCTTAACAACCTCAAGCTTTTGGTAAACTCGATAGGTCTGGGGGTGTCTTGGATCTCGCAATGCCCACCTACTAAACAACAAGTAAAAAAGTTATATTGGGAATGGGTAGACTCCAAGATGCATGTTAATTCGAATATAGGCCCCCTGACGACCAACTTTCTATAACACAAAGTATTGTGTAAGATTGAGCCCTTTCTGGATTTCATCCAAATGCCTAGAGACAGGACTTTGTTTTTGAAATTTAGATATGGAACCTTGCCTGTCAAAGAAAACACGGCAGGATGGAAAAGTATGGAGGGGAAAGATCTAAACTGCCCAGGTTGTAGTTGCCCGAAGGAATCTTTGGGCCACTTCATATTTGCATGTTCAGCCTACAAACATGTCAGGAATAAATGGCTGAAACCACTGTGTTTAATCCTTGGGCGTGAAAGATCATAGATCAGCCCTGCGTATTATGTCAACCAACACTGCCTCATTGTATATTATTTGTGGGGTCTCAAAATATCTCGCGGGTGCCTGGTTAATTCGATCCAGATTGCTAGGTAACACAGTAAACCCATTTGAATTGTTCAGCTAGTAATATTAATCTACCTTTTTAACCTTTAAAATCATTTGTTTCGGTTGTAGTACTTTGGGACGGACTGCTTTTTATGTATTTTTGTATGTATGTCTGTACTTTTATGATGAATATTTGTCGAATAAAGTATTACAACAACAACTTAGGGTTAGTACGTAGTGTTAGACCTGTCAGCCCTTTGGGTGGTCCCTCCTTATTTTTCTTCCCTCTTTGTTTTCCATTTTTTTTGTATGTCTACTGTAATTTTTTTTTTTTTTTTGGTGATGACCTTAGGACTCTGGGCACTTCATTGTTACTAATGAACAATGAAGCGCAGGTGCTCCTCTAAAATGGAGGAAGAGTAGCTGCTCCACACAAAATGGTGGCCTGTCAAGATCACCTCATAGCCTGGGGCCATAGGGTTGTCATGTAGTGTTCCAGAACCTTCTGGTCCACTCTAGACACTCTTGGCCCGGGCTACAAAAGGTGGAATGTTGGGCGGCCATTTTGTCCAGTGTGTGAGGAATGGGGTTGGTCAGGAGCTGAGGCTTTGGGAAGGAGAGGTTGGCGCATTGAGGGGGGAATTGACTGTCTTTGGGCCTGCATCCTTCTCTGATGACGTCCCCTCCTGTCTGATGACCTAGCCCTGCCTATATCTCTGATCCCAGGGCAAGTTTCACCTTTGGTACCCCCCCCCCGAAGAGAACTGTGGTTCAGCCTGGTGAAGGAAAGACCGTTGAGCTAGGAGTTGGAGAGTGTGGGCAACTGCCACGATAGGGGCCCAAGTCCGTTGACCTGATTTTTCTCACTTTAGCTGCTGTGCTACAACCTTGAAGTAACTGCCTTGTAGGCTAAATCCTTAAGCCTGCTACAGGGTTGATTTGTAAGAGATTCATTAAAAAAAAGAAAACAGATCCTGGGCGGCACAGCACTTTTTGTGCTTTTCTGCACTTACTGCTTCTGATCTGAAGTCCGCTGTGGAGGGGAGCGCGCAGTCTGGGCTTCCCCGCACTCTGAGGCAGCCGGCATCAGCGTGAGGCAGGAGAGCTGCTTCGATGAGTGCTGCCCAGCGACGGAGGCCAGCGAAGCCCCGCCTGATGAGAAAGGAAGAGGCGATGCACCGGAAGGTGAGGGCAGGCCAAGAGGAGGCCGGGCCCGAACGGAGCTCTTCCCCGTGTGGAAGAGCTGAGGGTGCGAGGGCCATAGGAGCAGGGGGAAGCCAGAATCGATCTTCCCCCCCCCCCCCCCCCCCCTTTTCGACAGGACTGCTGCGTGGGACCAGAACAGAGCGTTACGAGAGGCGGGAAGGGTTGGTCGAATACACCGCACGTGCCGGTTTACCTGACAGACTTGCCATTAATAAAGTAAGCCGGGAACTGTTAGGTGAAGGGAGGAGGAGATTCAGCCCATAGAAATCTTTGCTGGGTGGTATTCTTGGACAGACTAGCGGGGCAAGGGGACATTGAGACTATGGAGCTTGCTGATTAAACAAACCCAGTCCATTACCAGCACAATTCCCGCACCGGCAGGAGTGTACTGATTAGTTACAACCATCCTAAGCAATTTCAAGCCGATGACAGATGGGGAGTAAAGTGGCTAGTTGGTAGAGGTAATTAGCTATACCTGACTAAGGGCAGGAACCCTACAATAACGCTGGGGAATGAGTCTTGACTGTTAAAGTGGGAGTGAATACTCTCAGTGTAAAGCCGGTTTATTTTTAAAGAATCGACCTGCCTTCCTGAGATGCATGTAAAACGCATTCAGTGCTTTGATGATTAATCACTTTGATCTCCCTTTAACATTTTAGGCAGATGTCTGTATGATTCTGCTAAGGTGTGTAAGTGCTGCAGAGTTGCTTCTGGGACCTGTACCCCATTCATTGTAATTTCAATGTGTCCTTAATGGTAATGTGACTCGTACACCCTCTGCTCAAGATTATTGCTAATAGGCAAAGTTCGCTAAGGTAATTGAAATTTCTGTTATTCTTCATGAATTTACAAAAGTATGCTAAATAATGGTGATATCTAAAATGCAGATGTAACAGATTGTGAGGTAACTGAAAAACTAATTGAAAGAAAAGATAAAGCTTTTCTACTTTTCTAAAAAAACAGTGTGGTGTTATTTTTGGAGTGGGGGTGCGCTGAGTTACTGTGTTAAGTGTGTCGCAAGTACAGCACAAAAGCCTTGGAATTAAGTCTTTCCCTCTTGTGCCAAGCTACCCTAGTCGGACCGGTGACCCCGGGTCCAACACGTAGTATTACTTTATTTACATGTCTTTGCAAGAAAGGTTGCTGAATACTTAGAGCCTGTAACTCACTTACTCGTCTGAGTGAAGTAATGGCAATTAAAAATGCCACCTTCCATGTTAGAAATTGCAATTCACATGAGTGGTTCAAAAGGAGGTCCCATAAGTCTGGTAAGTACTATATTTAAGTTCCAGACTGGTGAAGATGGATGTTTTGGAGGTATTATCCTTTTAAGCCCTTCCATGAAAGCTTTGATTGGTGGAACTCTGACAGGTGTTGTCTGTTTTGGAGGTATGCTGCTACAGCTGCAAGATGTAGTCTTATAGAAGAGTATGCTAAATTGCATCTTTGTAGATGCAACAGGTAACAAATAATGTTTTGTATGGAAGCGTCTAATGAACAAGTTACTTACCTTCGGTAACGCTTTTTCTGGTAGATACAATATCTGCCTGTGGATTCCTCACCTTGTAAATATCCCCCTTGCGTCAGCAACATTCGGAAATTCTTTTCGTAGCCTCGCGCCGACGTGGACTTGGACGTCATAGAGACACGGCATCGCACGCGACTCCGCTGACGTCACAACGCCTATAATAGGCCCACGCCGGCATGATGACATCAGTTCTGCCCTTTTTTCCGTGCCATCGAGGCACACGGACGGACCAATGACAGTAGATATATACAAAGTATACACAGTACACAATAGTCAAGGCAAACACACACAGTGTAAGGCAAATGCAGGAAAGCAATTGAAACATTTCCTTGACAACAAAAGAAATAAACATTACATTACAGTAACTCTGGTATAGAAGAGTGGACAACGGGGAGGCGGGTGGGTCAGTGAGGAATCCACAGGCAGATATTGTATCTACCAGAAAAAGCGTTACCGAAGGTAAGTAACTTGTTCTTCTGATAGATACATCTGCCGTGTGGATTCCTCACCTTGTGAATAGAGTCCCACAGCAGTCCCCACTCCCGGAGGAGGGTGTCCACTCTTCTAAACCAGAAAATCCTGGAGGACAGAACGCGCGAAGTGGCCGTCCCACCTCACCTCGGAATCCAAGCAGTAATGCTTCGCGAAAGTGTGGAGGGAGGACCAAGCCGCGGCCCTGCAAACATCCTCTACAGGAACACCTCTAGCCAAAGCAGAGGTTGACGACTTCGCTCTTGTAAAATGAGCCCTTATACCCTCTGGTGGTTCCATACCGGCCAAAGAGTAGCAGATCTTAATACACAATACGATCCATCTTGACAAGGTTCTCTTGTGGACAGCTCTTCCTCTCTTGCAGCCAGCAAAACAAACGAAGAGCTGATCCTCCAAACGACAGTCTTTAGTTCTGTCCAAGTAAAAAGACACCGCCCTCTTAGGGCCCAGACGGTGTAACCTCTCCTCCTCCTTGGAAGGATGTGGGGGAGGATAAAAGGTAGGGAGGGTAATGGATTGACCAAGGTGGAAAGGAGTAACCACCTTAGGAAGAAAAGCAGCCCTGGTCCTAAGAACCATTCGATCAGCATGAATGGTCAAGAAAGGGGGCTTGGAACTAAGAGCCTGAAGCTCACTTACCCTCCTTGCCGAGGTTATTGCAACGAGGAAGACTGTCTTAAGAGTCAAAAGCCTCAAAGGACATTTATGAAGAGGCTCAAAGGGAGCACCCATCAGAAAGGTCAAGACAAGATTTAAGTCCCACTGAGGCACAATAAAAGGAGTAGGAGGGAACTTATTTGTGAGGCCCTTCAAAAACCTTAAAACCACAGGAGACTTGAAAAGAGAAGGTTGGTCAGGCAAACAGAGAAATGCCGACAACGCAGAAAGATAGCCCTTAACCGTAGCAACAGCAAGCCCTTGCGGAGCCAGAGAAAGGGCAAACTGGAGAACATCAGACAAATGGGCTCTCAAAGGGTCTATAGACTTTTCCCCACACGACAAATTTCGACCATCTATAAGAATAGATAGAGTTAGTGGAGTCACGCCTGGCAGACAAGATGACATACACAACGTCAGGTGGGAGGGAAAAGGAATTCAGGTTGCCCCGTTCAATCTCCAAACATGAAGGTGTAATGTCTGGAGGTGGGGGTGTAGAACCTGCCCCTCCATCTGAGAGAGGAGGTCTGCCCTGAGAGGGAGACGGAGCGGCGGGTGAGAGGAGAGGTGGAGAAGATCCGTATACCACACCCTTCTCGGCCAGTCCGGGGCGATCAATATGACTTGGGCCCGGTCTTGGCGAATCTTCCTCAGAAACCGAGGAATCAAAGGTATGGGAGGAAACGCGTAAAGGAGTTGATTTCCCCAACTCAACTGAAACGCGTCCCCCAAGGCTCCTTGCAACGGATACTGGAGACTGCAAAATGACTGACAGTGAGCATTCTCGCGAGTGGCAAACAGGTCCACCCGAGGAGTCCCCCACATCTGAAAGATGTCGTGAACCACCTCTGGGTGAAGCCTCCACTCGTGGTCGGCAGAGAACTGCCGACTGAGACTGTCTGCACGAACGTTCAGAACCCCGGCCAGATGATTTGCCATCAGACAAATCTGATGGTCCTGAACCCAGGACCAGAGGCGCAGAGCCTCCCTGCAGAGACACTGCGACCCCACTCCTCCCTGCTTGTTGATGTACCACATGGCGGTCGTGTTGTCTGTCAAGACCTGAACCGAACGACCGCGAAGGGAAGGGAGGAAGGCCTTGAGCGCCAAACGAATCGCCCGCAATTCCAGAAGGTTGATGTGAAACAACCTTTCCTCTGGAGAGCAAAGACCCTTGACCTCCAGATCCTCCAGATGAGCACCCCACCCTAGAGTGGACGCATCCGTTATCACTGTGGCCACCGATGGAGGTAGTTGGAAAGGCTTCCCTTGAGACAGATTGCCTTCCACGCTCCACCAAGATAGATCCGCCGCAGCTTCTCTGGAGATCCTCACAGACTCCCCGAGATCTCCGTTGTGTTGATACCACTGCTTGCGGAGACACTACTGGAGCGTCCTCATGTGCCAGCGTGCATGGTTGACCAACAGAATGCATGAAGCCATCAGACCGAGCAGGCGAAGGACCTTCAGGACTGGAACGACCGCTCCACTGTAAAATAAAGGAATCATTTCCTGTATGTCGCGAATCCTTTGAGGAGGAGGGAATGCACGACATACAGTTGTGTCCAGTACAGCACCTATGAACAGGTTGCGCTGGGAGGGCACCAGGTGAGACTTGGGTACATTTATCGAAAAACCCAACCTGTACAACAACTGGGTTGTCTCTCGCAGATGATGGAGCACCCTCTCTGACGACTCTGCTTTGATCAGCCAGTCGTCTAAATAAGGGAATACTGGAATCCCTGATCTTCTGAGATGCGCTGCCACCACTGCCATCACCTTGGTGAAGACTCGAGGCGCAGTAGTAAGTCCAAAAGGAAGGACCGCAAACTGATAGTGTTGCGATCCCACCGTAAAACGGAGATACCTCCTGTGCGACTTCAGAATTGGGATGTGAAAGTACGCATCCTGTAAGTCGAGTGACACCATCTAGTCTTCTTCTAGCAGCGCCTGAAGAACCTGAGCAAGGGTGAGCATCTTGAATTTCTCCTGCTTCAGAAAGAGATTCAAGATCCTGAGATCCAGGATCGGACGAAGTCTGCCATCCTTCTTGGGGATCAGGAAATACCGGGAGTAGCATCCCTGACCCCTTTCCTGCTCTGGGACCACCTCTATCGCACCCTTTTTTAACAGAGTTTGCACTTCCTCCTGTAGAAGCAACAGGTGTTCCTCGGTGCAAAAACCTTGACAAGGCGGGTAATTGGGAGGGAATTTCCGAAAGGGAAGGGCATACCCATTTTCTACAAGATTGAGAACCCAAAGATCTGATGTAACCGATTCCCAATCCTGTAGAAAGTGGGTAAGCCGACCCCCCACCGGACCCACATGATCCTGAATGGCGGATCTAGGACTGCTTTTCTGGGGCAGGAGGGTTGGAGGAAGTGGAGGAGGAAGAGGCTTGACGCCCACGAGGACGTGCTCTCTGCTTTCCCCTGTACGATCTGTATAAGGAATTTTGCTGCTGCTGCTGTTGTTGCTGCTGCTGCTGACCTTGTCGGTAATTCCGAAAGGAAGAGCGACCAAAACCCCTGAATCTTCTGCTGGTCGAAGAGCCTCTCATTTGAAGACCTAAAGACTTAACAGTAGCCCTACTGTCCTTAAATCTCTTAAGGGCCGCATCAGCCTTCTTCCCCAAAGAGGCCAGACCTATCAAAAGGAAGATCCAATAAAGTTGCCTGAACATCCGCCGAAAAGTCAGAGGATTTTAACCAGGCAGACCTTCTAGTAGCAACAGCAGTGCCCATGATGCACGCCACAGAGTCCGCAGTGTCCAGACCACTTTGTATAACCTGGCGAGCTGCTGCCTGCGCGTCTGAAATCACCTCCTCAAAGTCCTTCCTGTTGGCATCAGGAACCTTAGGAGTAAGAACACGCAAAGAATCCATAAGGGCATGCAAATACCTCCCCATCAGACAAGTGGCATTTGTTGACTTTAATGCCATACTAGCAGAAGAGAAGGTCTTTTTTGCAACCTGATCTTGTTTCTTTGCCTCCTTTCCACATGGAACCTGGGGAAAAGCACTAACATTCTTCTTAGAACATGCAGCCTGAATGACTAAGCTCTCCGGTGAAGGGTGAGAGGTCAAAAAGGCAGGATCCTTAGGAGCAACCCTGTACCTCCTGGCTACACTCTTAGAAACAGCAGGTGCCGACAATGGTTTCTTCCAAACCTCCAAAATGGGTTCTGTCAAGGCATCATTAAATGGAAATAGAGGTTCCACTACTGAATTTGGAGAATGTAAGACCTCAGTTAAAATATTGGATTTAAATTCCGCAGTTGGCAAAGTCAATTTAAGGAGATCAGCAGCCTTCCTCATAACTAAATGATAAGGTTGAACATCCTTAGAAGGCGTACTAGAGCCGGAGGGTAACTCCCACTCTGGAGAGAAATCAAGGCTTCTTGTGTCAGCCAACTCCTCAAAACAATCCTCATCCAATTCACCTTCTTCCAAAAGGCGTTGAGCCTCCCTTCTGGATCTCACCTTCACACGTTTTGCAACCGGATCCACCAACGGCTCCGACGGATTCGGTATCAACGTCGGTATCGAACTCGATGGCTCAGAGGGATGCTCTCGAGGACGACTTGGAGCAGGCGACGTCGGAATCGGCGTCAATGGCTTCGGTGTAGCCGGAAACTGCCAAGGCGGCGTCGGAGCCGGCATATAAGGCATAAACGGAGCCAGAGGATAGGAGTGAGGAACTCCTAAATTGAAAGCCAGAGGACCCATGGGACCCGAAGGTGCACCAGAGGGGTACCACGCCCTTGAAAAGACGCCATACATAGCGTTAAGAAACGCTGATGGGTCCTGGCCTGGTATAGGAAAGGGCGGCTGAAATCCTTCAGGTTGACCTCGGGGAGTGTCCGGATTCGGCTCAACAGGCGCGGAATCCACATTGTCCTGAATCTCTTCCTCTTCTCGGGCCAGGGACGGCGCCGGAAACGGATTCGGAGATGGATTCGGAGCCGGAGACCGCACTCGCGACTCCGAAGGCGAAGCCTCACCTTCAGGCTCAGGTTCAGAGACATCAAGAGTAACCACCTTAGAACGTACCTTCTTCGGTGACTTCGACCTCGATCCCGACTCCTTACCGGAACGATGTCGGGACTCATGTCTCCTCTTCTTATGCTTCTTCTTCGATTTCGAAGCATGATCCGAATTCGACTTCGAGGAAGAATCTTCACGAGATCTAGACCTCGACTTCGTCCTCGCCCTTCGAGAACGAGAACTCGGCGATTTCTCCTTTCCAGCCTTCAGTCTTGCCATCAGGAGTTTTGCTTCCCTTTCTCTCAGGGCCTTCGGATTCATCTTCAGACACGAAGAACAATCATCAACATCATGGTCAGAACTTAAACACCAGATGCAGTCATCGTGTGGGTCGGTAATAGACATCATTTTACCGCACTCCCTGCAGGGCTTGAAGCCGGTCTTCTTCGAAGACATCGTCGAAGAAAATGGAAACAGAGAAGCAGACAAATGTAACAAAAAGGCAACAAAGTATCAGTTGGCTACTGAGATTCCCGATAACCGTTAGCGTCGACGACGCAGAAAAAAGGGAACTGATGTCATCACGCCGGCGTGGGCCTATTATAGGCGTCGGTGACGTCAGCGGAGTCGCGTGCGATGCCGTGTCTCTATGACGTCCAAGTCCACGTCGGCGCGAGGCTACGAAAAGAATTTCCGAATGTTGCTGACGCAAGGGGGATATTCACAAGGTGAGGAATCCACACGGCAGATGTATATCAGAAGGATTGATTTGGTTATTATTGCAATAAATTACAAATCTTTTCCATTTGGCTGCATAGCATGCTCTAGTAGTTGGTCATCTTGCCTCTTTGATAATGTTCATGCAATCAGGAGGCAAGTTGAGATAACCAAATTCTAAGACTTCAGGAGCCAGATCGCTAGGTTCAGTTGATTGGGATCTGCGAGCCTGATTTCTCCATGGTTCTCAGTTAGAAGATGTGGCGACAGATGCAGTCTTTGATGTGGAACCATGGAGAGTTCCAGGAATGTTGCGTACCATGGTTGTCTCGCCCATGTTGGAGCAACCAGGATCATTGTCAGTGACTGCTGACGTAGTTTGCGTGCCACTAACGGAATCAGTGGGGCTGGTGGAAAAGCGTACACAAATCTGCCTGACCAGTTCATCCATATCGCATTGCCCTGTGACAACGGATGTGGGAACCTAGCGGCAAAGTACTGGCATTTTGAGTTTTCGTTTGTGGCAAACAGATCTATCACTGGATGCCCCCATTTTTGAAAGAATGGTTGGAGAGCTTGAGGGTGAATCTCCCATTCGTGTATCTGTTGGCTGTGTCTGCTTAACAGATCCGCTAATTGATTGTCTTTCCCTGGCAGATGTTCTGCTAGGAGAAAAATGTTCTTTGGAATTGCCCACCTCCATATGCTCTGCGCTAGGTGAGAAAGCTGTAGAGTGAGTCTCTCCCTGTTTCTGGATATAATACATGGCTGTCATGTTGTCCGTCCGGATCAACACAGCTTTGTTGTATACGTATTTTTGGAATGCTTTCAGTGCCAGAAATACTGCTAGCAACTCTAAGTGGTTGATATGCAGTGTCTTTTACTTGACTGTCCAGAGTCCTTGGACTGTGTATTGATGTAGGTGGGCTCCCCAACCTGTCAGTGATGCGTCCGCTGTTAATACTATTTGTGGAACTGGCTCTTGGAACAGTCGCCCCTTGGAAATGTTTTGTGGGTTCCACCACTGCAGAGAGTTGTAAGCGCGACTGTCTACCAACACTAGGTCTTTTAGTTGTCCTTGAGCTTGGTTCCACTGCCGTGCTAGGCATTCTTGTAATGGACGCATTTGAAGTCTGGCATGAGGGACAATGAATATGCAGGAGGCCATCATGCCTATGAGTTGCATGAACACTAGTCTCTACTATCGGCTTGTCCTTTTTCTTAAACTACAACACCGTACCCATGCTTGACCAGCCCTTGAGTCCCCCCATGGCCATGGTATCAATTGCAATTTGATAATTTGATAGTATGTACTCAGCCCAGGCTGGTCTTGGCGCTCTCCATGTGATGTAACTAATTTTTTATACCTTTCTTCTGTCCAGTTACTATTGACTAAGTCCCTGTCAATCCTTTCCAGACCTTGGCCCTACTGGCCCCAAATTGGTTCATGCTCCACTGTGAGCTTATCACCTCCACGATCTGTGGTGAGCTATCGCATCTCCTTCAATTTTCTCTATTCTTTCTTTTAATTATCTTCCTGAATCTTCACTTTTTCTTCACTGCGCTAGTTAAACGCAGCACCGTCACATTGATTCACTGTTCCTTCGAACTGAATGCTGCCCTGTGTCAATAATTCACACGTTCACGAATTACTGCTCAGATCCTTCACATTTTAGCACTATAGTTTTATGTCTTCCGTCAAGTATCATTAGAATCTGTGTATCTTGTTACTCGCTCACGCTCATGTGAACCACTCACCATAATATCACTCGCGCTCATGTGAACCTCTCACCTTACTGTATAGGATGACGTCACTTAGCACGCCACTTCGGAAATCACGCAGCTAGTATAGGACCACTACACAAGTGTCACTAAACGGTTGGGCGATAATATATAATTCTGCATAAACTAAATGTACTTTTGTTCCCCCTCGCCTTTCCTTCCATAGGCAAAAGAGGCTTATATTGAAAGGCAATTATGGATTTGTCCTGATGATGGTCCCCGTTATTTAGTAGTGGGACCGAAACGCCGTCGACCTAAGTACCATATACTTGTGTAATGAATTTCTATGCAATGCTATGTAATGGTACCTATTGAATTTTTCTGTATGATTGGATTTCTACAGAAACTGCTGCTCTTGCCTTGTAAGCCCTGTCCTGTTGTGTCTGTGTCTATGTATTTGTGAGGTTGGGTACAGGCTTGTGCCCCACACCAGTGAAATGTTGAAGGTTATTACGCTGTCCTAAAACTCCTAATTAAGTAAAAATTTAGAAGACCTCTGTCCGGCTGGACATGTCATCACCAATATAGAACTGACTGGGTCTATATTTATTTCCTACTCATTTTTGTCTCCTTGCTTGGGACCGTTGTTGTCCTTGTATAATATAGCATGAACACTAGAGCTCGTAAGGAGTGTTGTGGCTGAAACTTTTGAATTAGAGTATGCATGTTGGCTATCCTGACTGGATTTGGATATGCCTTTGCTACTGATGTATCTATTGTAGCTCCCAGATATTGTTGTATGTGGAAGGGTTGTAGATGAGATTTTGGGTAATTTATGGAAAAACCCAGACTGTGCAGCAGCTGGAGTGTTTGAGACGTATGGCTTGCACATTGGGGGTACGATTTGGCTTTTATGAGCCAATCGTCGAGGTATTGAAACACGTGGATGTGTTGCCTCCTGAGGTGTGATGCCACTACGGCTAGACATTTTGTGAACACTCTTGGGGCTGTAGTTACTCCAAAAGGGAGAACTTTGAACTGATAGTGTTGACCTTCTATTGTGAACCTGAGATATTTCCTGTGAGCTGGAAGTATAGGTATGTGGAAGTATGCATCTTTGAGGTCTAATATTGCAAGGAAGTCGCCGTGCTGAAGTAACGAAAGTACCTGTTGTAGAGTTATCATATGGAAGTGCTCTGACAGTATGTATTGGTTCAGGGGTCCAAGGTCTAGTATGGGTCTGAGCGACCCGTCCTTTTTGGGAATTAGAAGTATAGAGAGTATACTCCTGTTCCTTGGTGTTGGAAAGGGACTGGCTCTATGGCGCCCTTTTGTAGCATGGATTGGACCTCTTGTTGTAACAGTGTTATGTGTTCTATGGACATAGGACGGTGTTTGGGTGGTATGTTGGGTGGAGTAGAAGTGAGTTCCAGGCAATAACCATACTGGATAATTTGTCTCACCCACCTGTCTGTGGTAATTGCGTTCGAGACAGGTAGGAATTGGTTGATTCTGCCTCCGAATGGTGTTCGATGGTCTGGAGGGAGTGTGATGAAGTCACGGTTTGGTGGCAGTGGAGGCTCGGGTGTTATTGCCTCCACGTCCTCTGCCTTTGTAATTGGTGCCCCTATAACCTCCTCTATTGGAGTCTTTGTTAAAAGTGCTCTGGGTATTAGATTTGAAGGTAGAGGAGCTTTGTGATGTGTTGCCCCTTCCTGCGCCTCTATATGAGGAGCGACGAGAAGAACCTTGATGTTGTTGGAACTGAAGTGCCCCCATTGACTTGGCAGTTTCAGTGTCTTTCTTCATTTTATCTAAAATGGTGTCTACGGCGGGGCCAAACAGGAAATCTTGGTTTACTGGTTGGTTGAGGATGGTGGATAGCACATCATTCTTAAAACCAGATATGCGTAGCCACGCGTGTCTGCGCAGTAGAACGCTGGTATTGATAGACCTGGCCGATGTATCGGCTGCGTCTAGCGCACATTTGATGGAGGCATTGGTTATGAACTTGCCTTCCTGAATGAGGTCGTTAGCCTGTGACTTAAAATGTTCTGGTAGGTGTTGCATTAGACTTTCGAGCTGGTCGTAGTGTGCTCTGTCGTATCTTGCTAGCAGAGCTTGTGTATTCGCAATTCTCCATGAATTTGCCGCCTGTGAAGCTACTCTTTTCCCTGAGGCTTCTAGTATTTTAGATTCTTTATCAGGAGGGGGAGCATCTCCGGTTGTCTGTGAGTTGGCCCTTTTACGTGCATTTGCAACTACTAATGAATCTAAAGGCATCTTTTGTTTTATATAAGTAGGGTCTGCCTTATATTTTTTCTTAATTCTTGGATTGAGCACCCGCGCCCTAGCAGGATCTTTAAATAGGTCTGGCGCGTGCTTTAGGACCCCTTTAAGCATAGGAAGTGTTTTGAAAATGTTTTCTGAAGTGGGAAAAGTGTCAAATAAAAAGTCCTCCTCTAAAGGGTCAGTGTGATACTTTGCTGCCCTGTCTATAAGTTGATTAAACATGATCGTGTCGTCTGTAGGCGACGGTTTTGTAGGGTATGGGGAAGTGTCTAGGATGGGTTGCATTTCGTCAGGATCATTTTGGTCATCCCATGTATCATCCCCTGGTTCATCATAAGTGTACTGAGGATCTTCCCCCATGTCCTCTCCCTCATTGTAATCAGAATGTGTGGGAGAGTAAGGTACAAAAGGCTTATCAGGAAGAAAAGGAGGAGGAGTAAAAGGTCTTGAGGGAGATGTCCCAAAGTCTTTTTTCTTTGGAGGAACAGGAGAAGGAGTGTCTTGTGGTAAAGGCCTCTTCTTTCGGTGGTAAACTACCACGTGTCCTGTTTTAGGGTCTATATATAATTTTGGTTGCTCTTCAGTCACCGGATCTGGATGGAAGAGTTCTTCCTCGACAATCCGTGGCTTTGGCCTAGAAGTCTTTGGTTTATTGACTTGTTTTGGAGTCTTTGGCTCGAGGGCCTTTGGTGGTGGAGCTCCTTTGGGCTCAACTGCCGATTTCGTCTCGGTAACCTTTTTTGGTTCTGCGCCCTTTTTAGGGTCGGCGACAGCTTTCGGATCGACGGGAGTTCTTGGTTCGGTACGTTTTTTGTCCGAAGCAAGGGTTTTTTTTCGGGTCGATTGTCTTTTTGTGTGATCGCCACCTTTTTTAGGATCAGCGGCCTTTCTTGGTTCGTCTGTTTTGTTAGGATCGATGACCTTCTTGGCCTCGGCGACCTTCTTCGGTTCCGAGGTTTTCGGTTCCGAGGGCTTCTTGGGCTCGACTATGCTCTTCGGTGTCGAGTGTTTCGGTGGAGAGGGCTTCTTGGGCTCGGCGACCTTCTTTGGGTGTACGCCCTTCGGATCGACGAACTTCGTCTTCGGGTCGATGACCTTTGGTTGGACCACCCTCTTTGGTTCTGCGCCTTTCGGATCGACCAGCTTTTTCGGTTCGACGACCTTTAGCTGGAAAACTCTTTTTGGCTCGATGTCTTTCTTTGGGCCTGGGCTACCGGAAGGCGTGTGTTTAGGCTTCGGAGCCGAGCCGAGAGGTGGGGTCTCCGAAGGAATATCTCGATCTTGGCTAAGGCCTGTCGGCGATGCTTCGAACAGAGCCTTCTTTTTTGGGCTGAGTGGAGTGGGGGGCTGAGTACTCACAGTTTGCCCCGGCGTGATCTGGTCATCGGAGTTCGATTGGTCCTCAACGGTGACGATCTCTAGATCGGAGTCGGTGGCTTCGGGGAGATCTTGTTTGTCCTCGAAGATATTCTCTGGTTCCGGTGCCGACTTCTGCATCTCTTGTCTGGCAGCCCGTCGATTCCTGATGGTTTTCTTGGATCGGAATTGGGCACACGCTGGGCAATTTTCTTCTTTGTGTTCAGGTGACAAACACTTGTTGCATACTGTATACTTGTCAGTATGTGGGAATTTGGAGTGGCATTGTGGGCACCTTTTAAATGGACTCCTTTCCATCGACGTAAGTCGCACGTGGCGTCGATAAGGCCCAACGGCCCGCGTTGACGACCGGATCAAGATGAAAAGTTTGATGGAGTCGAGGGGTACCGAGTGAGAACAATACCGTTGAGTTCGAATGCCTTTTGGCCTTAGAAAGTAGTTAGTTTCGGTTCCGGAAATAACATCCGAACCCAATGGCGGAAAAAACAATCTCAGGATGGAGTGGATGCCCATGCGCACTGTAGTCCAAGGGAGGAGTCACCTATGTCGTGATACTTCGAAGACTCTACCAAGACAACAAGGTGCAATCATCCAGACCCAACACTAGGCGGCGATCTATGCTAAGATATGAATTCAGCAGCCCACATGATCCGAACATACCATAATACCTGGTGTAAGCGCTACACAAATGCTAGCATAAAAATTCAATATCATTATTCATCAGAGACTAAGCTGCAGGAGTTGATCAATCATTCTAAAGCTGAAAAGTCGGGTGTGGATAGCAGAGAAGGTGATGAAGATGAACAGATATATACTATGTGTGAGCAAGGAGTCCAGAAGGGATATAAACTTGGATTTAGATAAGAGAGCTATAGATGACAAAAAAGGAGACACTCTCAGGATTAGGAGAAGTGGTCCTAAAACACTTTAGTACCATACAGTGACGAACGCTGAGAGGCAGTATGACAGTTTGAGTATTTAAGTGGGGCTTTAAGTAAAGGAACTGGAAGAACATTTTGGTGTGATGTTGTCAGTAAATAGATAGAAATGAACCAAAAAAGTGCTGTGCATGAACAGAACAAAACTCCTTTATAGCAGCATTTAAAAAATCTTACACATTTTAAGCCAATTTCCTAAACACATATTAACAAAAATCACCATCCAAATGCCCACAAACTCCCTGGAAAAATGAACAATAACTAAAAGAATGACTAAACCTCTACAGTTTCTAATAACGCATGGTGGATCCACATACGTATCCTGTATTAACTCTGTACCCCACTTAAAGTGCTCAAACAATAAAAAGAGCTATCAAATGCTGTATACATCAATCTTTAAATCCACGGGTGTGGTATCAAAGCAGGAATATGTTGACTACCATTCTCAAGGTCACTATTTTCTTTTTTTTCAGATGTTGAATGGGAGTTTGTTTCATTCTCTGTGCATATGAGAAAAGCACAGAGCCTGTTGTTGCTAGTGCAACAACCAAAAGGCTGATATCATCTGAACAAAATAGGCACACCCCCTGTAGTACATATATCCCTCAGGGCTTTGATGTAGGATCTCCACAATGTTTAATATGTAACTGGAGTAACCAATTAAAGCGGATTGTTACCTGTTTGAGAGTGTTTCAAGGCAATAACAATATTTAATAGAAATAAAATGAATACCCACACACCCTCCCCTTCAATCTAGTCTTAAAATAAATATCTTTACTCTGCTTACCCGTTCTCCTGGAAAAGCAATCTCTGGATTTGAAGTGATGGTTATCTTTGCCAGAGCCTGAGCTGCCTTTGTCTTTCCAACAGTAGTACTTTCCAGAGCCAATGGAATAAGAGCCTGAGAAATTAAAGGGAACTACGGATGAAGTGCAAGAATTTATACAGACAGAACAATGCTTAAGTTCTTATCTTGCTGTACGCACCAATACTTAAATACTCTAGTAGATATGCATTACGTTAGAATGGTCATTCTGGGCCTATTCAAAATACCTTTGTAGGATCAATGTGGAATGGTTTATAGGAGAGTGTATAGTATTATGTTTGTAGAAATAATACACCCAGTAACCTAAAGTCTAGTCCACATCCTCTTTGTATTACCGGGTATTTGTATTTAACAACAATCAACTACTACATATTAAATATTATTAGATTTAAATGTCAAGAGAAGACAAACATGAATTAATGTCTTAGAGGAGAAAGTTGCTCACCTTCCCTCCTCCTTGAGCGACAACATTTCCTCTGTCATCTGGTTCCGTTACCAAGGCCAAAAATACCCTGTAAGAGAAGAATGACAACTAAGTTATTAACCATGATACAGACAAGAGTTCAACATCAATTTTCCCAGTAAGTACACCAAAAGAAGTAATGACAGATTGTTGACACACTTCGAAAGGGTACAAATACCCACAAGACAGAGATAAAATATGTAACTATGGAATGAAAATTAAAAATTTAAGATGGCACAAAAAGTTATACCTAAAATACCATCCTTTAGAGTATTTTTAGATTTCACAAAAGGCTGTTTATGTAAAGAAAATGGAATCTCTCTCTAAAATATTTAGGTAGGCAGAATGACAATGGTCTACCTCACTATTCAACTCTTGGGTTAATGCAGTTTGCTAGTTTGTACACAGGGTGGGCAAGAGCAGCAGTCTCCATTGTGTGTGCACCTTTCTCCAAACTGCAGCTGCTTGGCAGGGTCTGGTGATGCATGACCCGACCAGCCACTACCTCAGAATATTTGCCAGAAGTCTGAGCAACTGAATTAGACGAGCCACAGGACACATGAACCCAGCCCACAGCTTGCCCAAATCGGGCATGCAAGTTTCCAAACCCACCAAACCAGCTGACCCACGATAAACTTTGGGGTCTACAGTGCCAAATGAACCGGTCACTCCTAACATGAAAGAAGAGGCCGCTTCAACAACCCCACAATTTATTGAGCCTCCACAATTACTACATTTCCCATTCTTGACATCTGACCAGGTTATCAAATTACTTCTATCTACCAAATTGGGATCCCCATTAGACCCTCCTCCCCCACCCCCAAGATTTTTCATCTTTTACCAGGAATAATTGCTGCTCATTTCGCCCCCATTTTCAACTGAGTGTTTTCTGAGGCATCTTCCCTACCAAATGTAAACTAGCATCAGTCCTCCCCCTTCTAAAGAAAGCAAACCTAGACGGGGCAAATCCTAATAATCATCGGCCAATTTCAAGACTTACTCTGCCCGCTAAAATGGTTGAGAAGGTCATGAACGTAATACTATCCGAATATATAGAGAATAATTCTTTCCTGGATGCCACCCACTTAGGCTTCAGTAAACACTATAGCACTGAATTGGCACTGATCTCTGCATCAGAAGAGATTAGGCAGACTGTAGATGCAGGGGGCAGTGCAGCATTAGTGCTGCTTGACCTCTCTGCCGCATTTGACACTGTTAATCATACAAAACTACTGGACTGCCTTGATCGGATAGGCATAAAAGGAAAAGCCCTCACCCTACTTAGGTCTTTTCTATATGACCAAGAACAATTTGTAGCACTTTCTGTATTCAAGTCACACAATTTCACGCTACCTTGTGGGGTACCCCAGGGCTCGTCATTGAGCCCCGCCCTTTTTAACATCTATGTTGCCCAATTGGAGCAGTTGATTAGATCTCTGGGCTTCTCAGCAATCTCCTATGCTGACGATACCCAAATTGTGGTATCAGTGACAGGTTCACCATCGGACACAGCATCACAGTTCTATACATGCCTCCGTCAAGTTGGGGAACTGAATGGCCACCAATTCCAGCAAAACTGAGGTTCTACTCTTTGGCAGCAACACCACTTCCTCTGGCCACTCATATAAACCTAAGGGTCGCCTTTGATTCAAAGCTCACATTCGAAGTTCATGTGAACCAAATTACCTCTGCATCCTTTTATACTCAAAAACGACTAAGAAAAATCCTCCCTTTCATTCCGGTTAATCTATGCAAGCTAGCGATCTCTGCTCTGCTCTTATCCAGACCTGATTACTGCAACCGTCTTTTTATCAACTTCCGGTCTAAATGCTTGACTAAAGTACAGATTGTGCAAAATGCTTCCACATGTATCTTGATGAACATTCCCAAGCATAAATCTGCCACTGCTGTCCTAAAAGAAAGACATGGCTGTTTAACCTTTGACTCTGAGTTAAGATCGCACGGCACATGTTTACCTGATGAGCTAGCACCTTGACACCTTCAGGTAATTGTGTTGCGCTTTAAAAATCTCTTTTTCATTTCATTACATTCCAACTGATTTCAGGATATCCTTGGGAATGGGGTTCAATACCAAACTTGAGAAATCTGATCTGACACTTTTGGCTAGTCTTTTGGTTTAGATTTTTGTGAAACAAATCCTAGAGATTTTGCCATCTGATTAAGGACTGACACTTAAATGAGGGATGGCTGGGGATCCCAAACCTTTAGAAATATTCAGTCACTTGAAGCTATAGCATTCAGGCAATTGCTTTAATTACAATTTCTCGGGATCAAGTTTGCGCTATATAAAACTTTATAAATAAATAAATAAATGCCATATTTTCTTTGGTTGGCATCAATTGGGTGCTGGAAAAGTGTTCTCCATGCTCACCTCACCAAAAACCTTTATGACTTTCAATAGTTCACTATGGAAATGGACATTCATTACAAGAACATCGATATAGGACAAAAGATGCTATGGCCAGCTTTTATATACTGGTTCTGCAATTGTGAAATTACAGGGCACTAGTGTGTGAGTTATGTGCAGTGTGAACAGAAGGGGCTTACAAATCTGGGGTATGTGTTTGTGCAAAATATTCTCAAAAAGAGAATGGTTAAGGAAGAAATGGTCAATTTAATTTAATTAGTTGATGTTGCGTTTTGAACAACTTCACTCTGCACTGAACGAGAAGTGTCAACATAAACTAAGAGATTGGTGTCCAGACTGATTCCAGACACCCCCAAAGGATATGTTAGTCTGCAGACCAGCTAGCTCACTGTGACACCATAAGCCCCCCAACCTTACCAAGTAGCAAATAGTTTCTGGCAACTTTCGAAAATGACAACCCTGACCCCCTCAGGGTTCGTGGAAACAGTACAGTACTTTTCGCTCATCACTCGTACTCACTTTGTCTCAGAAAGATACACAGAATAAATGGTTGGGATTTTTTCAATGAGTATTTATTGAACCAGTGTCATTCTAGTATAAAATACGTGTGCTGCAACAACCATTTGACAGAAACAGATATATACGATTACAAGCACCAACACAGTGAATAAAAGGTAGAAAAATGTAGAATTCCACCATGGTGCTAAAACAGGGAATATATGCAGACATATAGATACATGGCAGTAATCAGGCGTACTCCTTAAATGCTAACCCTAGCAAAGTGTACCTAGCATGTATGTAGGTGTAAAGCCAAGACTCCCCACTAGGAAAGAGCCATTCCCATTAACTAATGGAAGGACTCTATCTTGGTCTCGAGTTTGATACCCCGAAAGAGATGTCAGACCACTGGGTGCTGGAGTGTCTGCGTGCAGGGACTTCAGCGTCTCGTGTCAGCATGGAAGCTTCTCCTCTGGCTTATCCAGCGAAGATGTGGTACTTATATACCCGAAAGGTACTCTCAGGGGTTCTGCCTAGATGTGTCATGGTACTGTGGGCCTGTCAGCCAAGGATGACAATAGCAGTGACTTTTGTACAGAGTTTTTATGCAGAAGATGGTAATCCTGCTGTGATACTAAGAACCCCCATTCATAATAAATGAGGCTAGTTTTAGAAGAAAAGCACACAACATTTATTAGGCACCTAGCTGGGTAAAAGGTCAGCGCCAGAGTCGTTATGTAGAGCAAGATAGGACAAATATAGGTAAACTAACTAGGCCCATTTTAGGGTACATTGGGGCTCATAACAGATGGAGCCACCACAGTTGCATTTTAACCCTTTAACCGCATGCACGCTAGCGGTTTTCCCGCTGCGATTTTTAAAATCCCACGTTACGTGACAAGGTCAGCTTGTCATCCGCGTAGCGCAGGTTACGCCCATGACGAGCTGACCTTGTTATGAGCGCAGAAGGGGTTAAATACATTTGTTACTAACTAGTGGTGGTAGTGTAACCACACAAAAAGAAGAAGCAATCTGTGTTATCCTGAGTGCCTCAAAAGCCAAGTAGTCTAGCCTTTGAACCAAGACACTCCTGCTCCAAGTTGAAAGTCTGGCTTTTATGCAATAAACATTAGGGTTACTTATGGACGCAACAACCAGATCTGGAGTCTCCAGCTGAAAATGTTGACTTCTTTAAGGTAAGTAATGTGTCCGCTAATGGCACTGTACACAAATCACTGTCTGCACGCCAAACTGAACCATACACCCAATTGACACAAAGGAGGACTTTTAAAACAAACACTGGCAAAGCCAATAGGTCTCGCCTATGAGAGAACTATTGGCTTTGCCAATGTCTTTTAGGCATGTTGTACAGCAGCGTGGCTGCTGCTCAGCATGGCTAAACGTTGGTGGAGTGGTGTAGGGGAGAGTGGATTAGGGTGGTGTGGGGTAGAGTGGCATAGGAGTAGGGTAGAATGGAGTGGCATAGATTAGAGTGGCATTGTGTGAAGAGAGGAGGCATGCAGTGACAGAGTGGAGTGCCGTAGAGCAGTACAGTTGGGGTGTAAATAATTAAAGCGTCAATACAGATGACAGAAAGGGTGAAAGCAACATAAATAAGAAGCTGCCTATGTTAAAAGTAGGAAAGCACATTGCACTTCCAGGAATATTAAAGAACTAATAAAAAAAAAATGTTTTAAAGCGTTCAAGAGTGACAATGCAAACAACTAATGTAGCTGTGGATGGATTGTAAGTCCACTAAACTGTAAACAATACATCTCACGGCACAGTGCATGCACTGTGTAGGCGAGACCTAAAATGTTGCTATAACAAATTGCTCCCAATAACGTAGCCTGGCATTGCTCAGCATTTTGTCTCGAATTTGCAGTTGTGACATCATCAAACTTCAAATCATTTCAAGAATTGACTTGTTAAGCTGTGATCACTTATTAGCACATGTTAAAAAAACACTGCTTGGAGCTTTAATAATGTGTAGAAACTGTAAACGTTCAGCTTTGTAAAATAGATACTCGCTAGGTTGCATCGAGCTGTAAAAAAGTGGCGAGGCTGCAGGGGAAAGGGTGGCAGAGAGTCAATAAAGGGGGCCCCTTGTTGTCTCAGGCCTTTGTGATGCAAGTAGGGTGGTACATGGTGCCCCCCCCCCTGTCTGCATGCACCCTCTGTTCTAGCACGGCATGGACTTTACAGTCCATGCTGTGCTGGAACGCACTGTGGTTGTCCCATGGTGCTGCCTTTCTAAGGCTCTCCTATGAGCCTTTCAAATGCAGCGCCTTGTGCCAGCCACCGCAAGATGCCCCCCCCCCCCCCCCGATTACAATTTGTAATCCAGCGGGCACTCGGTGGTGGAGTTTGGTGGTGTGGGAGCGAGCGGTCCCGGTCCCATGCCTCCCAACTCATAATCCAGCCCTAATTTTCTTTTTAAATTCGCCGAACTTTTGATCACAAATTACATTTTTTTTTACATTTAAATAGTGAAATGTGTACACGTAGTCTTTTCTGTGCAAAGCACTTCGTCAGTTGCATTACCATTTTTTTTTTCTGTAAGGCAAGTATTTATGTGGGTATGTTTTAATTCGGCAGCACCGATACTCGAAATGTAAACACAATATGACAGGGAGGATGGCCTTCTAGCTCAATAGCACCCAAAGATAAACACACATTATTGTCCACTACGAAACACAAACGTTGACATTCCTCTCCTTGTGTTCCACATTTTCCTCTTCATGACACCTAGAGCAGGCAAATAATCTAATGATTATTATTAACTGTGCAAACCCTTTACAATCCGGACCTGCTAAGAAGACAGAGGGGGCAAGTTCCTAAAGATAGAAGTTAGAAAGGGAGCATCGACACAACTACAGAATTTTAGCAATAAGGAAATTAAAGTAATACCTCGGTTGTCTCACTAAACCAGTTTCAGGTTTGAAAACTGCCTTAGCACACAGTGGTGTACTTTGACTAGCTTAGATTCGGACTATACTGCAACACCGCCATGTACCCTGCTGGATTTGAGTGAGACATATTGAATTCAGTGGAAGTCATCAGGGAGCTACTCCATGAAGGATCTTAGTGAGCAGACAGGCGGAGGAGTGGAATGAAACAGGGCCTAGTTTTACCAAATAATGCCCCAGGCTCATTCTGTTCACATCTGAAGCACAAGAGTTTCAAATATCCCAGTCATCCCATAGATGGGGTTGTGCTAAAATTGTCCACACTGTCTTCAAGCCAAGAGTTGGGGAAGCATAGAGGTTAGCTAAATTGAGTCAGTGTGTAAGAGATGTTCGAAAGATCAGTGCTGTCAGTGAAGAAACATAGTAAAGTGTGTGCTTTTTTGGCAATTTTTGAAGGGGTACCCTTCTGCAATTCCACCTTTTTCTATGGCTGCAATGAAGAAGCCCACAAGGTGTTAATGACAATAAGCAAAATTGTCACAGCTGTGCCGCAGGAAGCAGAGAAAGTACAGGGCGATGAGGAAGAAAGACATCTCTGCATAGTCTGAAAATGGATCAGCCAAACATTGCGTCAGCTCCCACAAGAAACGTTATCGGAAAGAATGCACGAGCGGAGTCAAAAATTCAAAAGACGGCCATGTCCAACAGCCTGCAACACTAGAATGGACATACCACAACAAGATGTCAGCATACATGAAGTGGAAAGGTCTAGAAGGTGAGCTTCCCAGCCTTGGAGCGAAGAGTCTGTGGTGAGATAAAATTGCAGTTCCCGGATACATCTTCTGACCTATACAGATGTATGGGCTCTTCCATCACAGTGGAGCCTATCTGTCCTTCGGTGTTATAGGTACCATGACATCCCAGGGACCTGACATATGCTTCAATGGTATATCCAGCTGTTCCTGAAGGTGCCACATTTGTATGAAGCTTGTGCTCGTTTGTTGTGCGCCTGCCGTAACTATATTAGCTTATCACCTCTTTCTTAAAAAGAACTGAATTTCTGATGAACCAGTCGTCCAAATAGGGCACACCCTTCCCCTTTAGGATGCAGAGCTAGACATTTGGTGAAGACTCTGGATGTCAAATGAATTCAAAATAGTGGTGCTCTGTACTGGAAATGTTATCATTTGACACAAACAAATGAATCTCCTGTTTTTGGTACCAACCAGTACACAAAAAATACGCAACCTTCAAATCTACTCATGCTAGAAAATTGTTCCTGTTGATGGACTGCAGGATACTGAAAATGTAAATTATCATCAAAGATTGTGCCTTGATGAAACTATTGAGTGTCATTCAAGTCAAAACAGGGCACCATTCTCCTGACCTTTCTGTGTGAGTAAAAACTTTGACCAGAGCCCTTGATTGCATTGCGACTGGGGCATTGGCAGAATGGTCATTTTCTGAAGAAGTTATACGATCTCTGGCTGTAAAGCCTTTAAATGTAATGTTCTCCTTTCTTGGAGGGGGTCGAAAGTGGCATGGAGATGAATTCTATTGTGTTACCATGCCAGATGATATTCAAAAAATGGAGAGTAGGGGCGTGGCTTCGCGGGCGAAGATGGTGGACGCAGCCTTCTAGAGCTCCCACCAGCCCGACAATCATCCGTTGACTTATCCTGGCTCCCGGCCCGACCTGCAGCCCACACCTGGGGTAATTGTGCCTGACAGCGGGGGGCATCATCCGGTGCAGAGTGTGGCGTTCCCGGGCCCTCTGCAGCGGAGCTGGCGGCGGAAACGGCCTGCGGCCTAGTCCCGGCGAGTGAAGCCGGGGCCTCAATTTTGGCGCCTCCCGGACGGGAGTTCTTCGTGCGGGCCGGCCGCACCACTGTATGCTCCTAGCCCGGAGCCACTTATCGGCGGCGGAGCTGTGGGGGTTCCATCTGGGCCGTCCCCTGCTGCGCCTGTGACGGCCCGTGTGGCTAGATCGCCGGAAGAGGGCTGCGGCCTATCCAGAGACCGAGAGCCCGGGGCCTCGAGTTTGGCGGCTCCCGGCCACGAAGAGGAGAATCCGGTGGCGGCCCTGCCCCTGTGAGACTGTAATAAAGCTGCGGCGTTTCCTTGGACCACGGGCCAGCAGACGGCCGGAAGATCCAGCAGGTGTGCCGCCCGAGCCATGGGGGTCCCTGTGAGTCCCTGCAGCAGTGTGGACGGTGACGACGTGAGGGAAGTGAGTGATCCCCGGGGTCCATACTGTGCGTGCGGACGAAAGTGCGGGGGGACCGCGACCCGCAGCTGCGGCGCCCAGGGGCTACCCGGTGTGCTTGGACTGTGTGGAGAGGGGGCCCCCTGTGGTTTTGGGCTGGCGGCCAGTTGCTGAGTGGTCGGGAGTGGAGCCGCGAGGCCCCCTGTGGAGCATTGTCCAGTCCAGGGGTCCCGCGGTGCGGAGACAAGACCCGGCAGGGGCCACGGTGAGCACCTTCAACGGGAGGGCGGACCGGTGTACTGTCCGGGGTGCCCCCCAGCGACAGACAACGACTGTGTGGAGGAGCTGTGCACCCGGGGGCAAGAGAGACATTCGAGTTATACCCCCTGGGTCATTACTGGTGGTGTGGGGTGTCTGTGCTGCGGCGCCTTGCTACTACCCTGCAGACAGCCTCCCAGTGCGCTTCGGACATGACCAGGGGCGGAGGGGGCAGCGGGACCACCAAGCAGGGGTCCATAGATAAATTCACCAGGCCGAGTGGGGGCTCTGGAGCATCTGGAGGCGGTCAAGGGACAGGGCCGGACAATGCGGCGCTCATGGCAGCAATCACTCAATCCAGGGACATGCTAGATGCCAAAATCGGGGCGGTTGGGGCAGACGTGACCCTGCTGCGCCAGGACCTGCGCAATGCGGTGACACGTATCACGGAGGCCGAATTCAGAATCTCGGTGGTGGAGGAAGACATGGGGGCCCTGAAGAAGAAGCTGGCAGCGATGAGAAACGTCCAGAGAGGCCTAGCGCTCCACGTGGAGGATGCTGAAGGGCGGGCGCGCAGGAATAACCTTCGATTTGTAGGTTTTCCCGAAGGATGTGAGAAGGGGAATATGGAACGCTTCTTGTCCCAATGGCTGGAGAGCTGGCTCCCTCCGGATGTTCTATCACACTCTTTCGTGATAGAGCGCGCACATAGAGCCCTGACGCAGAAGCCACCTGCGGGAGAGCGGCCGAGGCCGGTGATAGCAAAAATCCAGAATTTCCATGATAGGGATACTATTCTACAAGACGCGAGGGCGAAGGACTCACTTCTATTTGAGAATCAGAGGATCATGATCTTTCCGGACTACACTAGAATTGTGCAACAACAACGACACTCATTTCTGGCTGCCAAGGCAAAATTGCGTGGTCTGAAAATCCAATACTCCTTACTTTACCCGGCCCGCCTCCGGGTGGTGTTCCAGTCGCGGACCCACTTCTTCGATACCCCGGAGGCGGTCTTTGAATGGACAGATGAGACAGTGAGAGTCCGGCCGCATGCCCAGCCTGGCTTGAACCCGGGTCAGTCGAGGGAGCCTTCGCAGGAGCGGGATGGACAGAGTGTACGGGGCAAGAGACACAGACGATCTAGATCACGGAAGCGTTCCTCTTCTCGCAGTGGGAAACAAGACGGCGCACCTGCGGACTCTGCCCACTCCGGAACTGATAATTGAGGACCTTCGGGGAGTGAGTTTGTCTGCAGATGTCACAGGCTCCCGCTGGGAGGAATTGCATAGCTGTGCCTTGCTGAGCAGACAGTTGAATGCTCAGCGTATGGCCACCACTCGCTTCACATACTGCTGATGTGTGGGGCAGCGGATTGGGGTTCGGGGAGCTGGTATGCAGGGGCTCCTTGCCCCCTAAGCGGGTGGGATTGGCGGGAGGGGGGGTTCTTTTGATTGAGTGGGTAGTTGGGATCCATTGGTATGGTTGGCCTTGGGCGCTCTGTTATGGGCCCGAGGTTGCCCATGCCGCGACAGATACTTCAGAGTTCTATGAGGTATAGGGGTGGGGGGGCGGGGGACGGGGGTTTGGGATTTGAGGGAAATGTTCTGGGGAGGCGTGGGTAGGGGGGTTTGGGGTGGTTGGTGGGGGGTGCACGTGATTTCTAATGCCTTGCTATGGACTATGCTGTGCGCCTGGGCCTGGTGCTGGTTGCTTCTATGTTGTTTCCCCTTGGATTATGGCTGATGCGTCCCTTCAGGGGCTCCCCAAGGAGTCCATGCGCATAAGGAGTTGGAATGTTAGAGGGATGCTGGATAAAATCAAGAGAGGGGGGGTTTTGAGGTGGGGGAAAAGAGAGGCAGCAGATGTCTTGCTGTTGCAAGAAACGCACATGATGGGGACGAAAGTGCTTAGCCTGCAAAGATTTGGTTATCAACAGGTTTTCCACGCTGGGTTTTCTAGGGGCTCCAGGGGGGTCGCCATCTTGGTCCATCGTAGGTTGGCATACGTACATGAGCGGCAGTGGATAGCGCCGAGACGCCCACGGGTAATTGTATGCGCTTTATAAATGTCATTAAATAAATAAATAAATAAATAAATAGACCCGCAGGGCAGGTACGTTTTTGTGAAGGGTATGGTGGGTACGGAGTCCGTTGTGTTTGGAAGTATCTATGCCCCCCCCCCCCATTGCAGTGGTCCCTGGCTAAGAGGTTGTTTGCGGTGTGGGCGGAAATCCCTGAGAGGAGATTGGAATGATGTGATGGACGTCTGCATGGACCGTCAGCGACCGAGGGAGACGCAAACTGCTGCTGCCCCTACCCGACTGAGTGCGATGGTGGAAGGGATGGGCTGGGTGGAGGTCTGGCGCCACATGCATGCTAGGGCCCGAGAGTATACTTATGTTTCTGCTGTGCATGGTTCCTTCTCGAGGCTGCTGGACTATGTTTTTGTGCCCTGTGCGTGTTTGAGTAGAGTGCGGGAGGCGGGTATCCTGCCCAGGGGGCTGTCTGACCATTCCCCGGTGGCCGTGGATGTTGAATTACATAGGAAGAGACAACCGTTCAGATGGAGGATGTCTTCGTGGCACCTTCAGCAACCTGACTATATACAGCACATGCGGGGTGCGATCGCCCATTATTGGCGAGAAAACCTAGTGGCGAACATGGACGTGACGGTGGTCTGGGAAGCCATGAAGCCTACCTTGAGGGGAATCGACATAGCGTGGTGCGCAGCGGCCCATCGCCAACGTCGAGAGGCCATAGTTGCGGCAGCAGCGCAGGTGGAAATTCTGGAGCGGCGGTGTCGGGGAGAGGGGGATGATCCCTTTTCCTGCTAAAGTCATTGAGAAGATCGTCAACAGACAGCTGACCGCCTTCCTCGAGACGAACGGATCCCTCGACCCCTCGCAGTCCGGCTTCAGAGCCAACCACAGCACCGAGACCGCCCTCATCGCAGCCACCAACGACATCCGGACCCTGCTCGACAAGGGGGAAACAGTGGCCCTCATCCTCCTGGACCTCTCCGCTGCGTTCGACACGGTCTGCCACCGCACCCTAGTCCAGCGCCTCAGCAACATCGGTATCCAAGAGAAGGCACTGGAGTGGATCATCTCGTTCCTCGCCGGAAGAACACAAAGAGTCCGCCTCCCCCCGTTTCACTCCGAGGCCACCGAAGTCATCTGCGGCGTACCGTAAGGATCTTCACTCAGCCCCACCCTCTTCAACATCTACATGAAACCTCTCGCAGCCATCGCACGCCAGCACAACCTCAACATCATCTCTTTCGCCGACGACACCCAGCTGATCCTCTCCCTCACCAGAGACCCCGACACCGCCAGAACCTGCCTACACGAAGGGATGAAAGACGTCGCCGAGTGGATGAAGGACAGCCGCCTGAAACTGAACTCGGACAAGACGGAAGTCCTCATCCTGGGATCTTCGCCCTCCGCCTGGCACGACTCCTGGTGGCCCCCAGCCCTGGGCACCGCACCCAAGCCAACCGACCACGCACGCAACCTGGGCTTCATCCTGGACCCCTCCCTCTCGATGACCAGACAAGTCAACGCCGTCTCCTCATCGTGCTTCAACACCCTGCGTATGCTTCGCAAGATCTTCCGCTGGATCCCGAGCGAGACCAGGAAGACTGTCACCCAGGCACTCGTCACCAGCCGACTGGACTACGGAAACGCCCTCTACGCCGGAACCGCAGCCAAGCTACAGAAAAGACTCCAGCGCATCCAGAACGCCTCCCCCCCGACTCATCCTGGATGTCCCCCGACGCAGCCACATCTCCAGCCACCTAAGGAACCTGCACTGGCTCCCCGTCGACAAGAGGATCACGTTCCGGCTCTTCACCCACGCACACAAGTCTCTCCACGACCTGGGCCCCAAGTACCTCAACGACCGCCTGACCTTCTACACGCCCACCCGCCAGCTACGGTCCACCAGCCTCGCCCTCGCAGCCGTACCACGCATCCGAAGAGCCACCGCCGGAGGAAGATCCTTCTCTTATCTGGCTGCCAAGACTCCCTCCCCATCCACCTTCGGCTGACCCAGGACCATCTCGCCTTCAGGAAACAACTCAAGACCTGGCTTTTCGAGCAGTAGCATACCCCTCCCCCCAAGCGCCTTGAGACCCTCCCGGGTGAGTAGTGCGCTATACAAATGGCATGATTGATTGATTGATTGATTGATGTGGCGGTGCGGCTGCTCCTGCAGGCACAGCAGTCCTACTCGTCCGTGTTGCTCGATGAGGCCAGACAGGCATGGCTGGCCACGCGGAGTAGAGTATATCAGTGGGGAGGCAAGTCCTGTACTATGCTCCATAGGCTATGTCAACGTACCCTGCAGCCACTTACTTTACCTGGACTCACGGATACTCATGGATATGCGCCGCAGGATTACCTTCCGGTTGACGCGGTCGATAAATGTATTGCCGACCTGCCCCCGAGGGCAGTTTCCGCTGAGACGAGAGCGGCGCTGGACCTCCCACTCACGGCCGAGGAACTGGGGGATGCGCTGGGGCAGCTCAACACCGGGAAGGCACCCGGACCGAGCGGCTTCCCGTGTGAATTCTATAAGAAATTCCAACTCCAACTGGGGTCCCATTACAGGGCTGCACTGGAGGCGGCACGGGACCTGGGTCGACTGCCAGCTGACTGGCGCCATGCTGAGGTGGTGGTGTTTCAGAAGCCGGGCAGGCCCCCTGACTGACACGACTCGTACCGCCCTATCTCTCTGCTCAATGTCGAAGCTAAACTGCTGGCCAAGGCATTGGCGAACCGTCTTCTCCCATACGTAGATGCTCTGGTCCACCCGGATCAGGCTGGCTTTATGCCGCGTAGAGCATCGCGGCACAATATTAGACGGGCGCAGACGGCTGTGGATGCAATGGGGGCCACCGGGGAGCGGGCGGCCTTGCTGTTGGCGGATATAGATAGGGCTTTTGATTCTGTGAGTTGGTCCTATTTATTTGCGCTCCTGCCTCGACTTAATCTCGGCCCGGTGTTTATCTCGTACATCAAACTGCTATATACGGATATCACGGCATCCGTGCGTGTTTCAGGAGCGGTGTCGGAGAGGTTTCCAATCGGTCGGGGAACCCGTCAGGGATGCCCGCTGTCCCCGTATTTATTTGCATTAGCCATGGAGCCCCTGGCCTCGTGGGTACGCATTGACGCGCAGCTACGGGGCTTCGAGTGGGATGGGGGACTCACCGACAGGTTCGCGCTCTACGCAGACGATGTCCTCTTTTTCCTCACAGATTTAAATAGGTCGGGGCCCCGAGTGTTGGAAATCATGCGCATTTTTGGCGAAGTGTCGGGCTCTGTCTTAACCCGCGTAAGTCCACCCTCTGGGTGCTGGGTAACGGTGCAGCTGCAGGCTCTTGGGCGTCGGCCTTACAGGTGGCGGCCGGGGGCTTGATGTATCTTGGAGTGTTCCTGTCCGAGTCAGCGATGATCTCATGGGAGCGCAACGTGATGCCGGTTTGGGAGAAGGTACAGATGGATATTAAAACATGGTCCCGGATGACTCTTATCATATATGGTAGGTCCGCGATATTTAAAATGGTCGCACTTCCGCGCCTTCTAGATCAGCTGCAGAATCATCCGCACCAGATCGTGTCTCAGTGGTTCCGGCAGGTCAATTCTGTCCCAGGCCGCTTTTTGTGGGCCGGGGGTGCGGCTAGGGTGGCGCTGCACACCTGCTTCCTGTCCATGTACTGTGGTGGTCTTGCTACATCGGACTTACTGTCCTATTACCAGGCCTCCCATTTGCTCGTGCTTAATGAATGGTGGTATGGGGACGGTGGAGACCCGGCGCATGCTCTAGAACGCTCGCTGATGGAGGACAACACGCTGCACACCATCCTTTACTCGGCCAGATTGAGGAGGCGGCTGCCGTGCGCCACGCAGGTGGTATTTGCGGTTTGGCGACAAGCGCTACGTCGCATGGGCTGGTGGGGTAGATTGACGGCGGAGACCCCATTGTGGCACAATGGGCGGCTCCCCGCGCTGGCCTCCCTAATGGGGTTTGGCGGCTGGGATTCTTTCGGGATCTCTTCGCTTGGAGATGTTATGTCTGGAGTGACTCAAGTCGTTCCAGGAGCTTAGGGACGAATTCCATATGCCCAAGACCCAATTTTTCAGGTACTTGCAGGTTCGCCACGCGCTCGCGCCTAGTCTGGTTGGTTTGGAGTCGCTGCCGGAATTCAGCCCGGTGGAAGCGAAAGTTTTCATGGGCGACCTCGGAGATAAGAAGGTCTCCCGCATCTACCAAACACTGGTCACTCATTGTTCCTCCTCCCTGCTCCCGTTGAGGGAAGCCTGGGAAAAGGATGTCGGACCCCTAGATGAAGATGACTGGAGGGAGGCCCTGGAGTCCCCGCGTGGGTCAGCTATCGCGGTGCGACTCAGATTGATACAATTTAAATATTTGCATAGGGCTTACTATACGCGGGAGCGGCTGTGGAAAGCGGGTCTGATTGCGTCCCCGTAGTGCCTGCGGTGTGGAGTTGAGAGGGGTACCCTGTTGCATACAGTATGGTCTTGCGCTGGCCTGACGAGGGTCTGGAATGGTGTCTGGAACTGCCTGTCGGAGGTGCTGGGATGGGATCTCCCCCGCACCCATCGCCTGGGCCTTCTCCATGTGCTCGAGGGTGTGGGCGGGACTATCTACAAACGTCACCTTTTGTTACTGGGCCTGGTTGTGGCCAAGCGGGACTTGGCACGTGCATGGAAGGATGAGCGAGCTCCATCACTGTGTGCATGGAAGGCTGGACTGGACTATTTCAAGGGGTTAGAGCGCCCAGTGTTTGAAACCAGGGGATGCCCCCGCAAACACTACAAAATTTGGAAAAGGTGGGCCAACTATAGGGATTTGGTTTTAGAGCCACCAGCAGTACTCGACGGTGGTCCGGACTTGGACAATGAATAACAGGCCTGGGGAGGCGCATGGCGCCTGGCATGATATCAACAGTTACTGGAGGCTTATTGTGATCACGTGCACTGGGTTAGGGAGGGATAAGGGGTGGGTAGATGGGTCGCTGGTTGGTTGTGGGTGGTGGGGGGGTCGCTCTTTTTATTGATTGGGTTTACAAGATGCTGAACCATGTGTTGCTTTCTGGTAGTGATCTCCTGACTGTGGAGAGCTGTGATATGCCTTGACCTGATCAATCAATAAAATCTGTTTTGAAGAAAAAACAAAATGGAGAGTAGGGTGAGCTTACCAGAGAAGCCAGACACGTAAGACATGGTCCTTTGGTTTGCTAGAAGAAGAAAAGGAGCTCCATCCTTTACACTAAGTACATCTTCTTAGATTTTTCACTAAGTACATCCTCCTGACTATTATTGTGTATCACATTAGTAGGAAGTGGATGCTTGATGGTTGTAGTATACAGACTGGTAATAGGGTGAAAATTGACAAAAGAAGAATATCCGCAATGCTCATATAAGTTTTTACTGTTGAGTTGGAATCTTTATCTATGGTGCAAAATGCTGAGTGATGCTTTGATAGCTTGGAGAGCTTTGCCACCATATCTGAGAGCTGAAATCAAAAGGCATGTCACTCACTTAAACCTAGATCTCCTGGCAGAAGCATGTGCTTTCAGCCAACCACAACCATGTAAAAGTGCTCCTCTTCCCATCTTGCTGCTGTTGGAGATATCAGTTAAGGCAGATGAGACAAGGTCTACCCAGAAGTTAACTTGTCCAGCAAGAAAGAAACATAATGCCACAACTGCCTGTCAAAGCACATCAGAAAGGCACTGGTGTTGGAAATCTACACAGCCACTGATGCTAACGCTACTACTCTTTAGCTATTTGGAAAAAGTCCTACTTTTCTAGGAGTGTCATACAACACGAGAGAGGATTATGAGGTCAGCGACTAGAATTTCAGATTTAGTCTTGACCTCACTGAGCAAAAAGGCTGGTGTGCAGTCTGTTGACTTTTTTTTTTCAAATCTGGTAACTAAATTGGTTCCTGTAGCTGAATTCTTCATTCATGTGTTAGAGAATTTTTTAGTACATAGAAAATAATACTTTATTTAAATAAGTTTTAGTTACAGTAACTAGGCCTCAAGTCAGCATTAAAAAGCCTCAACCTGCTCACACTGACATCCATTTTAAAGCTGCAGAAGATGAGCGCATAATTGTTTTGTGAAAGAAGCTTTCCTACATGCACATTTTGTTTCCTGTGGTTTTCCTAGACGGAAAATACACAAAATATAATTAATTTGGCGGTGGTGGCTTTTATTTTGCTGAGTTGAAATGTATTAATTTGTATTCATTGAAAAGGAAGCCATATGCTTAGTGTTCCTGTATTTGCAATATGTTCAAGGTCCTTTGTCCAGGGCTGCGCTAAACCCATGCACTGTGTATTGTTTTCACTTCTCCCACAAATGTCACAATATTATTTCTCATTTCCTATGTTTATGCATGAAAGTAGGTGTTCCTAAATGTTTCTTATTTCATGTATCATGTTTAAATCAATGATGATTTGTTGTTAGCTCCATCATATCACTTCACTGTCGGAAAACCTATCAAATATACCTTTTTTGGGAGATGCACCAGACCTTTTGCCTACTTTCTCAAAGGCAGACTGCAGGTTAGATTATTTGCGATTCATACTTAAAACATTATTTTTCTCAGTCTAGACCACGCAGACTCCACGTTAGTCTGTTTATTTGATTTATACTTACAACTTAAATAAATCCAAAGCCCTACTGTTGACAATAAGTACAAGAAAGACAGCATACGCCTAACTACTCCTGTGAAAAGAGAAAGGCAATAAGCATCTGGGAATTAATGTCACCCGGAACATGGATTCAAAGTATTTGAGGCAGCAGTGGGGAAACTGGCCATCTTAGTTCAGATGTGGATCAAACATCACTGTTGAGTGGGGAGTCCCTATTGAAAATGGTATATTTACTCAGGTTCCTGTGCCAGTTTATGAATATGCCTACAATGTTGCCTAATACTTTATTTCAGTGATTAAGAGGTGTTTTATCCTAGAATTATTTGGGCAAGCAGCCAGCCTATGAAAGGCTGGGACACACTGGTGGAACTGTCCGACATGCGTGGTTACTTAGTGTCTGTTAAAAGTTTGCCCTTTCTGCAGGGTCGCCCCCATTGTTTTGCCTTTTTCCTGCCTGAATCCTATGTTTGCTGGCTATAGAACTCTGTGCTCTTGATCCCAGCTTAACAGTGGTAAAAAGTTTGTGCTCCTCCTTTCAACTTGAAAAATTGGTAGACTCCTGATTAGCATATTAAACTTACTTATAAGTCCCTAGTAAATGGTACCCTGGGCCAATAGGTTAAATGTCATACGTGGACGTTAGCACTCCAGTGACAATGTAAACATGACTGTAGGTCTGCTACCAGGAGCCTAGTTGTGCAGGTTTTTACTGCAAATTCGACCTGACAAAATAACCAATTTTGACAGGCCTTTGCCTTAAAATATTTATAAGTCACGCCTAAAAGGGCCTCATTGCCCATAAAAACAGTGCACATGACATTTACTTTACTTTATTCTTTATTTCGTCCGATTGGCCATAAAAGACACACATGTATACATACATAAAACAGAGGATCATAGCAATATACGTACATCAATACTTTTAAAAACAATTAATTTTTAAAAATCAGTACGAAATTAATTTTTCACCAGCCTCTTTAAAACATATTTCATTTAGCAGCAAAGGATAAGCTTTTAAAGGAGTCCTACTCAAAGCATCTGGCCACATTTCCTACAAACAAAATACACAGAATAGAGGAACCTACTAACACTGAATACAATAAACTGGGCAGTGTTAGTTTTTAAGATCCTATACGCTGTAAGACAAGATCTAGTTCCTAAGAGCGCACACATAGGTTTTAGCCATCTTTTTCGGGCTTTTGAGTACGCATTGCATATAAACAACATGTGTACCTCGTTCTCCATACAAAAGGCTGAGCACATAGGACATCTCCCACTTTTGCTGTTCAGACATTCCAATTTTTTCTTTGACCAACGTTCTATATTGAAGTTCAACATAAGATTCCCATACCTACATTTCAGAAAAAGAGACTTCGCCATACGGGGCTCTATTTCATCCAGAAAGGATTCAAAACAGGGTTCGTCTTTAAAGGATAAGAAATCTTGTATTAGGGTCCCAGTTCTGCTGTCATGTGTAAGCCTATTATTCATGTAAGACCAAAAGGCTTTCTTTACTATGGACTTGGCGTAAGGTGGTAAATTCTCTGGATTTTCCCACATCGAATACAAGCCCAACATTGTGAGCCATTTTCTAATATGCCCAAACCATAGAATGGAGTTAAAGGAGTCCAAATTCAGTAACTCTCGAAGACCATTCCTGTAATCTAACAATTCTGGGGTAGACCAAATCCTTATCCAGAACATTAGTGGTCTAATGATGGTCAGGTAATCAGTTCGTTTAAAATTCAGATCTAATAGGAGGGGAATTAGTGGTGTGCTAGTGGGAACCCTTACAATTGTTCTCATGAATTTGTTAGCCAGACCTTTAAAGCTCTCCCCGGCCCAAGGACCCCATATAGCGCGGCAGATTGGATTTTAAATTTAAAAAGTTCTAGTACGGGGGTTACGCTCTTGCTTGTGCTGGCATTCAATTTATTAATTATTGGTTTGGCATTGTGGGCGTATGACACCTTGCTTTTCTCGATTTGGGCCTTCCATGTTAGTTTTGAATCGAGTACTACCCCCAGATAGGAAAAATTGTCCACAGTTCCTAAAGTTTGGCCATTCAGGATCAAGTTCCCTCTGTCCGGTCTACTAGGATTCAATGCCATACATTTAGTTTTGTCAACGTTTATTTCTAGTCCTTTGGTCACACAATAGCTGCTAAAGGAATTTAAGAGTGCCTGGACGCCCTTCTTGGTTTGGGATATTAAGATGGTATCATCCGCGAAGAGCAACGCGGGCACCCTCTCTCCATTAAGCTGTGGTGAATCATTGCTACAACCATTCAGGTGATCAGGGACATCATTGACAAATATAGAAAAAAGAGTGGGGGCCAAGACGCATCCTTGCCGGACACCACGCTCGATTGGAATATTGCGCGTCAGCTCACCATTTGGACCCCATCTAATGTTTGCATAGTTTCTAGCGTGCAACTCAATTATTTGAACCAGAAGACTCCCTGGCAGACCGGCTTCATTTAGGGATCTCCAGAGCAAGTTGCGAGGGACAAGGTCAAATGCCGCTCTCAGATCTACGAAAGCTACATACAAATGACCTTTCCTTATGTGCACGTATTTCCAATATATACAACAAAATCTGAAGACCTGATCTATGGTACTGATCCTGCTCCTAAAGCCTGCTTGAAATTTAGAGAGTATAGCTGACTCCTCTAGCCAATCATTTATCCGGAATAATAAATGTTTGGCATAGAGTTTTTGCAGGATGTCCATTAAACTAATAGGCCTGTAATTTGAAGGAACAGATCTATTCCCCTTTTTGAATATTAAAACAACTTCTGCTGCACGCCAACTATCGGGAAACTCACAATTTTTGGACAAAGCATTAAACAAACGATTTATATAAGGAGCCCAAACTTCAATTTCGTGCTTGTAAAGGTCGCCGGGAATTTTATCAGGGCCAGGAGCTTTACTATTTTTCAGTTCATTAATCGCCCTTTTCCTTTCATCCAGAGTGAAATCAAGACATTCAGAAGGTGGGAGTAGCCATGGAATCTCATCGACACCACTATCATATTGTTTGTACAGAGATGTAAAATGTGACACCCATGTCAATTCATCTAGGAACATGTCTTTCACAGCTCTTCCTGCATGCCCCCCATTTGCAACCAACCTCCAAAAGCCAACATTATCATTCAATTTTGCAGCAGTCAACATGTCAGCCCAGATCGACTCTTCCCATAATGTTTTCGAGGTTTTTTGAACATGCTTATACTCTCCCCTTGCTAGTCTGACATCTTCTTTTGGGTTGTTTTTAATAGCATTTAAGAGCTTTCTCTTAGCCATCCTGCATGAGTGGTCATACCAGAGTTTCCCGTGGCATCCCACTCGTACATTTTGTTGCTTCTTCCTAGGCATTTTAGACATATAGGTTCTTAGTTCATTAAAAAATACCTTGTGTAGTTCAACAAAATGATCATAGTGGTCAGGTGAGAAGGGTTGTTCAACTATAGGCGCGAACATCGTGCCAAAAAGTAAGTAGACCAGTGCTAAAATCTTATCTTCAGACATTTAAAAATAGTACATGTAAAAGTTTAATGTTAAAAATGAAATGCCAGTGTAAATGCCATGAGGTACGAGTTACTTACCTTCGGTAATGATGTATCTGGTAGAGACGTTGTCTAGCCGCAGATTCTTTAACTTAGAATATCCCCAGGCGTCAGACTGGATCTGGAATTTTTTTTGCAGCAGCACCTCTGTGCGCCGGAGGATGGCGCCACACGACCCGCCCTGACGTCGTCCACGGACGTGACGTCAGTGAGGTCATATAAGTCCCTCCCGGCAGGCTGACGTCAGTTTTCTTCGGAGAAACTTTTCCGTGGCACAACGCGGAGCCACCAACAAAAATGTGAAAGTATGGGAAAAGTGTGCGAAAAGATGAAAAATCTGTAAAATAACGAAGGCGGATGGCGCAAAACACCATCATAAAAGACCGTATCAGACACTGTCTACATACAAGTGAAGAAGTAAAGGCAGAGCAAAGCTCCGAGAAAGAACCTTGCAAGCGAAGCGTGGACCCTCCCCAAAGGCTTAGTAACAAGGGGAGAACATCGCAAGAGACAAAGGTAGACTGTTACTATGTAGAACCGTGCCAGCCAACCAGGACGGAGCACAGAAAGAACAACAATCTTCTGCGAGAAGGTATGAAAAGAATGGCACTTCCCTTATAGTAATGGAAGGCCGAAACACAACCCAGCAGATCCCCAAAGAAGACGACTATAGAGGAGACAAGAGCCCTGAGTCAATGGAGAAGGCGGGAGGGAGGGAAGGTAACAGGAGAAGAAGAAGAAGAATCTCCTGATGAAGGTGAATCAAAAAGCAGCGTTGTACAGGAAAGAAGCCACTTGGAGGGAGGCAGCTGCATATGGTAATTCTTAAAAGAGTTGCACCAATGTGAGCCCCCTGGATGAAAACCAGTGCCAGCTGAAAGGAGGCAAAGCGAGAAGCCCACCTTACAAGGGCCTCGCAGAATGGGGAGGATGGGTGAGTGTTAAGGAATCTGCGGGAAGACAGTGTCTCTACCAGATACATCGTTATCGAAGGTAAGTAACTCGTACATCTGATAGAGACATCTAGCCACAGACTCCTTAACTTAGAATAGATACCACAGCCATGCCCCAAGGGGGAGGTGGGTCTGCGACAGAACAACAGAAAGTGTTCGAAGCACTAAGCCGTCAACAGAGTGACATACTATGGGGAAGGCTGTGGCGGAGTAACCTAACAGCAACCAAAGTAGCTCGGAAGAGCAAAAGACAACGAGAGACAAGGTATCACTAAACTGACAGAATGGCGCAACACCATACCTGTGTGAGTATAAGATGTAGAAACTGCACTAACCATACCCCATGACAGAAGAGAAAGTCCACAACGAAGGGAGGAAGAAGGACTACACCTAGAGCTTAATGGCGCACTAAGTTGACACCAACCAAAGCTAGGTGACAACAAAGAGAGATGTAACCAGAGCCTACCAGGCTAGCCCACGCAAGGGAGGCCAGAGAGGCAGCATCCAGGAAGCAAAGGGCCAAAGGCAGGAATTGAGCAACGTCTCAGAAGCACAGGCAGAAACAAAAGATACGCCAAGTGCACACCTAGTCACAAAGGGGGGCGGATAGGGACGAACAGTATCACGTTGAAGCAGGCTGATACAAACTACAACTAAAACATAGCCAAAGCCGACAGCCAGGGAGACAAAAAAGAGGCGTAGCTAAAATGAGCACTGGACTGACCAACAAGGCAGCCTGAAGGCCAAGGTGAGAACTCACCCACGAGAGACAGACGCAGGGCGCAGCACCTGGGACGACCTGCATTAGAGGAGCTGTCCCGCAGGCATAGAGTAGAGTGACACCCAATGACAAAGGACACATCCGAAGGGAGTGGCAGCAGAGGCACCGAAGGTGTCAATAGGAGCTGTGAAGAGGAACACACTTAATTGTTGAGAAGAACCTCAGATCTACAAACCACACCCTCCGACTGGGAGGGGAAATGCATCCCCCACAGAAGAGTGGGACTGTTTAATACATGAACTGCAAGAAAGAGCATCCTGAAGCAGGGGACCACCCCAGGGAGTGGAAGGCAAGGAACCCTTGTTGCCGAAGATGCAGTAAAAAGTACAGAAGTGCTCTATAAACATACTAAGAAAAGACACTGCCGTGCAGGACAAGGGCAAGCTTGTGTACAAGCACTGAATTGCTCCTTGAAACACAGAGATATAGGACCAGACCTCGCATCAGCGAAGAGAGGTGGAGGTGTATAAAAAGGGATACCCCACGGGCAATCCGTGGGTATATACATATATAGCAAAAGGGGAGAGCCACGATCACTCAGCCACGGGTGCCGTAGGAGGAACCCAACTAGTGCACCTGTGGCAAGAGGCAGACGTATTTTGAAGCATTTTAAAATACATTGAAAACCTCCAAAAGGGGAAAATGAGGCATATAAGCAAGGATCAGGCAAGGAGAGACCCATGGTGTATAGGAGATAGCGCCAAAGGCACAACACTGAACACAGTGCAATGGTAAGATAATGGCATCAGTGGATGTAGCGAGCCCAAAGGGACCTCCATGCCCGTCTAGCACAAAAAAGAGCTATACAATAGCATACAGGTACCCCACTTGGGGTATAGCATCCCTTCAAGAAAAACGGGGAAACACCTCTTAGGGTAAACCACAGTAAGAGGACAGAACGCAAACAACCTGTGGAACACCGCCACAGTAGGCTTACTGCCAGTCCAAAAACACATAGTGCATCTGGTGGATGCTAAATGAAAGGGTTACCACCCCAGAACACGACAGACTGAGACCTGCAAAGTACAGACCTATGAGGGAGGGCGAAAGCCTGCAAGGAGGCGCTGAACAGCCGAATCGGTGTGGGTATCAAACAAAAGGAACCCATCAAAGTGAAGGTCAACAAGGCGTTCCCGGATATTCTTTGGGAAGACACCATCCCGCAACCAAGCATGGCGCCGTAGGGCAATCGAACCAGCCATAGCTCGGCCTAAGGAATCCACAGTATCCAGGGCCGAGCGGATTGTAAATTCCGCCAGATCATGGCTGTCACGGAGAAGATGGAGGAGGTCCACACGAGCGCCCCCAGAGGTGGAAGATAGAAGAGACTCGGTAGAGTTCCAAAGGGCAGATGCAGCCGGAGCCAAGGCAGACACTGTATTGAGTGAGCGAAGACCTGCGCTAGTGGAGGCGAAAATACTACGACTCCACGACTCCAGCCATCTGAACTCCCAGGAGGGAGGGAGGAAGCAGCAGCTGAGCCAAGGAAGGATAAACAGCTTGCAGAACAAACTCCTGAACATCTGGGTGAACAAATAAGCAAACTGGGTCGTATGGAGCAGGACTTTGGCGGTGCAAGATAGAACGAGCCACCGGATCATCGGAAGGTGGCCGAGCCCAGGTGCCCAACAGGGCATCATAAAGAGAAGCTTCGAAAGGCAGAAGCGGCTCTACATTCTACGAACCTTGGTGGAGGACATCCAGCTGAGGGTCAACAGGCAAGGGGACCGAATGGGGTTGCATATTTAGAACCCTGGCGGCCAAGGAGACAGCTCTTATGAACGCCGCACCGGCCTCGGTAGCCCTCCGAGGAGGGGACAGCAACTCATCCGTGGGTGAGGGCTGTAAACTGAGCCTATCACCCCAAGGGGTTTGTCCAATGAACTGAGGATGATACCAATGTCCAAAAGACGGAAGCCCCATTCACGAATGAAGGTTCTGATGAGGCTCCTGAGGTGGTGGGTGTCCGCCGGGGCCACAAATTCCATAGGGCGGGGGGAAAGGCAAGGACAGATCCGGCGTTGTAGGACGTTGAGGCGACGCTGAACCTCCCCTGGAAGACTCCGGAGAAGAGTCAATAATACGGAATCGAGACGGCGCCAGGGCAACCTCGGCCGGCGCCGACCCTGCCTTGCCTGGCACCGGCTTGGTCTCGTCCGGCGCCCTACTCGGCCTTAACCACGACAGGCTCCGGTTTCCGAAGAAGGGGACGTGCCGGAGCTGGGGAGGCAAGCCTACGGCGCTGAAGCGGTGCCTACCCCGCCTCCGAATAGGCAGCTGCCTGTCCTGAAGGCCGAGGTGGGCTCGAAGCAAAGCTGCGAGCACCAGCAACCACCTGCGACTCCACAGGGAGCCCCACTGGACTATGCGGCGCGGTAGAGGTGCTATGAGTCGAAGAGGGGGACCTAGCCTGCCGCGCCCTGACGACACCCTATCTCCATCACCCCTAGAAGCAAGGGGCTCAGCCGGATCCGGGGGTGAACCCACCACCCAAGGGAGGCCTGCAAGACCGCAGCATAGGCCTCTATTTGGGTCCGAGTTGCCCCTGCGCAAGGATAAAGCAGATAGGGGAGGGACGACTCCCGGGGGCGCAAGTCCAGAGAATTCCAGGAACTAGCGCCCCCCGACAACAGGGAGGTCGAGGACCTCGGCGACATGCGCCGTGACTTACCCGGAAGGGGCGAGCGACGCCGCAAATACAACCCACTGCCGCTGAAGAGGAGGCCGGGGGCTGTGACGTCTCCGACCGGGACATGAGAGCCGAAAGCACCTTCATCTTGCACTCCCGCCAGGACTTCGGCTTGAGGTGTTGGCAGGCGTCGCTATCCGTCGAGTCGTGGTGTTCGCCCAGACACTACATGCAGATAAGATGTGGGTCCGTCGCAGACATTTGCTGCAAACAGGAGATACACATTTTAAAGCCCGAAGGCATCGCACACTGTTCCAGACGCAAAGAGTCAAAGGGGGCCTCAAAACAGGCCAGAGAAACCGCTTACTCAGGATCCGCGTGCAGGAAACTGACGTCAGCGCGCAGGGAAGGAACTTCTATCACCTCGCTGACGTCACGTCCGTGGACGACGTCAGGGCGGGGTCGTGTGGCGCCATCCCCCGGCGCGCAGAGTTGCTGCTGCTGCAAAAATTCAGGATCCAGCCTGATGCCTAGGGATTTTCTAAGTTAAGGAATCTTCAGCTAGATGTCTCTGTCAGATAGCTATTTTCACTGTAGCAGGTTTGACTGTTCTATAGGAAAACACTGTGATGCGATGCAATATTAAATACTAATCTTGTATCCCGGGAATGGGACTATCTAGAAAGATAATGAAACAACTATTTTTATATATATTAAAAATCCAATTCACTGGTGAAGTCAGATTTGTTATAAATTGTACAGAAAGATAACTTTTAAAAAGTTACCTTTGACCTGCATGAAGCCCCTATAAGCTAAATCTGCATTTTATTGTCCCATTTCGATCAGCCAGTAATGAGCATTTAAACAGGCACAAATGAGGTATGAACTTGCTCACAGATGCAAAAGAATAGGCTGACCTCCATAGGCAGAGATGACCCCTCTGAACCTGCTAGAATATGCAAGGGGCTAGGGGGGGGGCTGAAAAGATCCTTTTTGACACTAAAGCTCTACTTTGAATGTCCCATCGTGTCTGCAGGGGATTATCATGTGACACTTGGGTACACTTCAAAGAGGCCTACCCTGCGACAGGCAAATGTTAGCCAACACTTGGACAGGGCTCTATTGTTGTCTTTCCAGCTAGTTGGACCCATTCACAGTGGGCTTCTTTTGACATTACAGTGTTGCAGTCGGTTTGACAGGTCTACTCGGTATACATACAATATTTGGGGTGCACTTCAAAAGAGAGAAGCACAAAGCCAAAACAAAATCTACTATCTGGGTCCTAAAAGCTCAGCTTTGTTATATAGAATTTCTGCCTCTCAGGTTTTTCTCTAAAGTTGTTGTGGGTACAGAGACTGTGTCAAACTGGATTTTTATCTTAAGATATGGGACGACACTAGGATTGCCATAATACACTCCTCCACACACCCACAACCCTCAGAGCCCAAGTTAATTGCCATAATACACTCCCACACATCTCAGATCCGATGTTTAGTGTGGCCACCTTGAAAATGCCCTTGCACATTAGTATTCCCTGCTTGGCTAATTGTTCATTCACATTATACCTGTTTTTTTTAAACAGGTACTGCAAGACAGTTTGGGATGGAAATGAACTAGATAACGCGGGCTGCTACTGTTTCCCTGTAAGAGGGTATTATTTTAATTCTTTGTGAACCTTTCAAATAATTTGTGAAACGTAATATATGGGTTTCATTAGCCGAAATAAACATGACTTTGGCTGATGTAGCGATAAGGTACTTGTCCCTGCAATACCTATTGACTTTGGTTCTTTGCTTAGCGCCTGAGAGTTTAGGTTTGGCTTTACCTCCTCACATATTCCTGCCATGCCCACAAGATGGTCAGTTGTGGTTGTTCATCTTTTGATTTAAGGTCTTTCTCGCTTGACCTATATTTTTACCTTATTAACCATTAATCTGTAGACATTATCAAAATCAAGAACCCCTTTTTGAGCAGGCAGAATATCTTCAAAAGTTCCTGTTACAGGATCCCCTAGCAGTGAGTAATCTAACTCAAAGATTTCACATGTATAGGTTCAACTGCTACCCATCCTAGTTCGGGTGGCCTTGTCTAGTGTAGCTGTCTTGTTAGTTTGTAGTAATGTCTTATCTTCTCATCATCTCATCAACCTTGAAGAAAGTTGAGAAAAGTATCTCTCTTTTTTAAAACTCTATCACACGTTTAATAATTAATTTACAAAAGGTTATAAAGTTAATTTTCATTTCTATTGTTTAACCATCTTATAGAGTAGCATGTAAAGCCTCTTTCACCCCAGTCACAACTGAAGCTCACCACTTCTAGCATGTCATCCATTCTAGGGCATTAAAGTATAATAGGTCCCATCGTCTCCCTACTACCACTAATTTTCTTGATGTTTGTCTTGGTTTAGGATGGAGGTTACAAAAGGCCCACAGATGTCCGTGGGGCATGATTCCAGGTCACTTCTTTCAAATATTCTTCTTCATGTTCATGACGTCTAGCTAGTTCAAGTAATTTGTAGTTTAGCCATAAACCATACGAGTGGATTAGCTCTTTAATTTGTAGCGCAGCCTTCTCTTCAGCACAATACAACACTATACTTCAACTAGGCCAGAGCAGCGAATTGTGTTTTGAAATCTCTTGGGTAACACCCGCATCTAAAATATTGGCCCTGCTTGTATTCTATGTCGGGACCGGAGGTGAGGATTATGCTTTATAATCTTTCCTTCATTTGTTACGATTTCAAACAGCAGCCATTTTAACATCAGCTTTGTTATAAAAAACTAACATTCCCTTAAATGCTTTGGATAGTATAACATTAGCAACCAATAAGCTCAAAGCAGTCTAAATATAGTCCATTGTTTCTGTCCATGATGCCTTTTTTTTACTTTGCTGCTCAGCAGCCACAGATAAGTGCTGCTCCCTTATACTTGTGTTTATACTAGTTTATAAAGTGACTACGAATGTGTTACCGTATTTGTTTGCATTGCGCACCTGCAGCACTGATCCGAGTGCTGCACGCGCGTTCTTACTTTATATTTACAGGGTACTATGTTTTATTTCAGGCCTTTTGAGGCGCTTTAATAGACACCGCAGAATACTCCTGCCCTCCTTATGGGGTGGTGACTCTGGAGAACTACAGTTACAGGTAAGTAACTTATTTCTTAGTCCAGTATTGGAACTTTCATAGATTCACTTGCTTAAATCAGAGTAGCAAGCAGTTTGGTAGCACATTTACCATAGTTTTGACGCTTATCAGGAATCTAACAGTGTAACCTGCAAGCAATCAACAAACAGTATAAAATATATAATTATAATGTTAATAAGTAAGGACACAATATTTCATTAGCATTCAAGAAAATAACCAATTTACCAAATGGAAATGTGATACAGTTGAAAACAGGTAGGAGGGTAGACAAGGGTGGCTCACCTTAATGGAATAGATGCCGAAGTACTGCCTGAACCCTTGCTTTATCATTGAGAACTGCTGAGTCCAAACAGTAGTGGCGGGTGAAAACGTGTCTATTCTTCCACGTAGCTGCCCGGCAAATTTCTGGAAGTGATACTCCCGTAAATAAAGCGGTCGATGTTGCCACTGACCTCGTAGAATGTGCTCGGACTCTAGCCGACAGAGGTCTGCCAGTCTTCTGATGACAGAAATGTATTGTATTGTATTTGCAATCCACCTGGAAATACTCTGTTTGGAGAGTGGGAAACCTTTCCTTGGTGCACTGTATACCACAAACAGTAGAGAGGTCTTTTGGTCTCTCTAAATAAAATTTCAGGCAACGTCTGACGTACAATGAATGCAAAGCTCTCTCAGCCGATGCCGTAGGGTTTGGGAAGAATGTCTTAAGAACCACTGGTTTGTTGAGGAAGAAATCAGATGGCACCTTTGGAATGAACTTTGGATTTGTTCGGAGCAGAACTCCATCGGATCTGAATCTCAAGAAAGGTTCCCTTATTACAAAAGCTTGTATTTCACTGACCCTTCTGGATGAGGTCAAAGCCAGTAACAAAGCCAAATTCTAAGAAGATAGGAATTACATTTCAGCAGTGTGAATTGGCTTAAAAGGGTTTTTCATTAATTGTGAAAGAACTTTGGCCAGTTGCCAGGTCGGTGGTGGAGGTCTGACTGGTGGGATCACCCGAAAGAGCCTTTGAAAAACTCTTTAATTATTCTAGAAGACCATAAGGGAGAAGAAGTCAATGATCTTCTGTACCGTGAAATGACTTCTAAGTGAACCTTAATAGAACTATGCGCCAAACCTGATTTTGCGAGAAGCAGCAGGTAAGGTAGGATATGCTCTGGAGTGGAAGACAGTGGATGTAAGCTCTCCCAATGACACCAGATGCAGAAACGCTTCCACTTGAGGCGGTACGTTTTGTTAGTATTGTTCACCCTTGCTTTGGCTAGAATATTGCGGCATTCACTAGAAATATTCAAATGTTTGAATTCATTGTATCCAGGAGCCAAGCTGAAAAATGCAGGCTCTTGAGGTCCGGGTGTGATATTTGTCACTAGTTCATAGTCCGGATATCCGGAATCACTAGAGTCTGAAATGAGGACTTGCGATAGGAGAAGCATTTACATATACCAGTGTTGACGTGGCCATGCTGGAGCAATAAGAATTAGTTTGCGTAGCTCCACTTTCATCTTGCTCAGGACTCTTGGAAGAAGAGGAATGGGGGAAAAGCGTAAGCAAAGATGCCGGACCATGCAATTGAAAAGGCATTACCCCATGATTCCTGTTAGGGATGCCAACTTGCATAGTACTTGCTGTTCTGGGGAGTTACAAATAGGTCCAAGCGCAGTGTGCCGCAGCGTAGGAATACGTTTTTCAGGGTCTGGTGGTACAGCGCCCATTCATGACACGATGAAGTCAGTCTGCTTAACGTGTCCGCAATTGTATTCTGTCTCCCTGGAACATGTTCCGCTTGAAGGCAGATCCCGTGGTCTATGGCCCATTCCCACAACTTTTGGGCCTCCTTGGAGAGAAGGCGAGATTTTGTGCCCCCTTTCTTGTTTATGTAGTGCATCGTTGTTGTATTGTTTGCACTAGCACTGATGAATTCTGAATCCTGGCCAGAAATGCCTGGAGGGCCAGATACGCAGCTTTCAATTCTAACAAGTTTATGTGAAATTGGGTTTGAGCTTGATGCTATTTTCCGCTTAGAGTTCTTGGAGTTAAGCTCCCCATTATTTTGGTGAATAGGTACATGGAAATAGGCATCTTGCAGGTCTAATATTGTCATGAAATAGTGCTAGTTCAGGAGCTTTAGTACTTCTTGTAATGTTATCATTCCGAAAGATTGTTTTTTCAGACATAGATTGAGATTTTGAAATTCCATAATCGGTCTCCACTGCCTTAACTTCTTTTTGATTAGGAAGAAACTGGAGTAGAACCTGTGCCCCTGCTTGAGAAAGGTACTTTTTCTATTGCCCCTTTGTACAGTATGATCTTCACCTCCTGTTGAGGAGCCTTGAAATGTTTGTGGTGGGAGGTTTGAGGGGGAGTTGTAGGTGGAGTTTGAGTAAATTCTAGAGTGTGTCCAAATTGAACTAGGTGCAGAACCCATTGGTCTGTAGTAATAGCTTGCGACTGGTGAAGGAAGTGTGAAATGTTGCCTTCCAGACGGGTAGGACGAGATTGAAACAATTGGGTTGGTGACCTGAGATCCGGAGCCCTTGCAGTCTTTCCTCTATTTGCTCGGACATAGAATGTCTGAGGCGGTTGTCTTTGTTAGAACTGAGGCCTGTATGACTGTGACATGGAAGAATACGCCTGGTAATGATACTGCTGATAACCCCCTCTATACGAAGGTTGACCTCTACCAATTGATCCCTGAAAGGGAGTTTTCCGTACCTGCAGCTTCCCCATAGACTTGGCAGGGTCTGTGTCTGCCTTGATGTTTTTAAGTGCTTCCTCTACATGTCTGCCAAAAAGAGCCTCTTCATCGTATGGAAGGTCCAATATCTTGTTTTGGATCTCAGGTTGAAGGTGGTGGCTTTCAGCCTGCCCTGTCGCCTTAGGACTGCTGAACCAGCTAATTGTCTGAATCCTGTTACAGCAACATCCATTGCGGAGTCTATAATTTCGTTTGATATTCTTTCTCCTCCTCTTTTAACATCCTGTAGCAATTGATAAACATAAGAAGCAATATCCGACCACGTATGGCGATCATTGCGCCCTAAAACTTGCTGCTTTTACTGTGAGAGCTGACATTGATGAGAATCTTTTCCCAATAGAATCTAAACGTCTGCCCTCTTTATCCCGAGGGCCAGAAAGGGGTACTGTAGGATTCTTCGAGCGGCGCTGAGTGGCCTGCATGGCTACTGATTCCGGTTTTTGGGTGTCCTGTGAGGCATGCGGGGGCGTCCTCAGTCGTTTTATATGTTTTAACTAGCGGTGGGAGCACAGTTGGCACAGATGCTGTAATCACCATAATTCTAACCCCTTCCTCCCAAATATAATCAATTATGGGGATAGACCTCACTGATTTACGAAAAGGTTTCTTAAAGTCATATAGAAAGCAATCCACCTGTATGGTAGGCATTGGAATGGCAAACCTTTTCGCAGCAAGCTCCAACAGATTGTGAAATCCCCCAATATCCTGAGGTGGGAAATCTACCAGAGGAGGAACAGGTAAAACTGGTGAAGACATCCTATAGTCATTACATTCAGAAGCTGTATCATGAAGTTCCCCTTCCTCAACAGAAGAAACTGGTTCCTGGAGAGGAACAGATTGAGGAGTATTTGGCACTGAAAGGACAGTAGGAGCTCGAACTCTCATTGGTGATGTCACTTGAGGAGGAGGAGGCATAATAGATGGGTCAGAAGACGGAAAGCACTGTCTGTAGTCTTGCAGCATAAACTGTAAATCCTTCAATAATGCAGACAGCATTGCGATCATTTCCTCATGGTACTGATGATGTTGTTCAGGCTGGGTAAAATAAGCTTGACTATAGTAATGTTGCTCTTCGTCATACTCATCATCGTCTGGTTGGCACTTGACGTGTAATTCTGAAGGGCTATATGCCATCCCTTTCCTCACACTCTCCCTCCTCCAAAAGGTGTATGAGTAAAAGAAGAGTACTTTTGCTGGGTGAAGTGTATTCAGGCGTGATTTCTGATGCCAGAATCTTTTTTGGCGTCAGTTTCAAAGATGCAATCTTAGTCGACGATTAGGATGACGATTGGGTCGAAGACGGCGTCTTCACTTATACAACCTTGACTGTACTTGCCGTAGGAGATGTGGACGACGATGACTTTGTCGACGGAGGGGACTTCGCCGACGCCGGCAGGGTCTTTGACGGTAGAAACTTCGTCCACGCGGGAGACTTCATTTGCCTTGACGGCACTGAGTCCAATGATGGTGGAACACTCGTCGACAGTGATGACCTTGCCAACTTTGTTTGCGTCGTCGTTTTTTTCTTCAACGGTGTCGACGTCAACGATGATCCTGTCGATGGTATCTTCTTCGATGATGTAGTCAGTTTCGACAACGAGAACTTCATCGAACGTGCGTCAGACTCCTTGTGAGATATCAAGTAAATGGTTGATGAAACTGGACCTCGCGTCGATGAAGTAAGGGTCATCGTCGATGATGACACAGCCGTAGAACATGTAGTCGACGTTGATGTGCCAGAAATGCATTCACTTGTCATCGACGGCGCTGAAGTACTTTTGCTTACTGACTGAAAACTTCCTGACAGACTTCCAGAAGTAGGTTTTTTAAAAGTTAGTTTAAGTTCTGTGGGAGGTGTTTTTGGTTCAGTTATAGTCCTTGGCTGTTCTCTTTTATGAAATCCTTTGCGTTCAGAGGAAAACTCATGAGAAGACCTCTTGGCGCACTTTTTAGCAGGTTCTTTATAAGACTGTGATGACTCTCTTGCCCTTTTTGAAGAGGCTTTTGGACTGGTCACTCTCAGAGTCAGACACAGGGTCTGATCTAGTTTTTAACTTTTGAAGCCAGATGAGAAGACGTCCTTCTTTGTCTCAAAGGGTTTTATTAGAAAAGGTATGGCAGATTTTCCAATCAGATGCCTTATGAACTGGATGCAGGCAGTAAATGCAATCCTTGTGGGGATCATCTAAATAAAGTATTTTCTTCTGGCAAGTGGCACATTCTCTGAAGAGAGCCTTCTTAGCCTAGTCAGTCCAAATATACGGAGACCTACAAAAGCAGGAAGATGATATAAGAAATATATATATATATAAAAGACTAGCAGCCCGTCCCGACGTTGTCCGGGTATGAATTGCTGCCAGCCAGTAGTATATTGTTTTGTAGGATTTCGTTTTGATAGCATTTCTTATCTGTGACAGGCCTGTGAAACGCTCCGATTCACAGTGCACTGCTGATGCACTTAAGAGTGCGCGTTCAGTAGTGTGTGAACTCGAGTTTACCTACTTTATTTTTCCTTGCAATATTATATAGCGCGAACTCGACAACATGGCATGAGCACAATTTACATTACAGAAGAACACATTCATTTGTGGTAGGCACGAGGAGACAAAGCGATTTGCCTGGAATCACAGGATGTTGAGCTGATGCCGAGATTCGAACGTAGCTCCCCAGATCTAAAGTTCGCAATTCTAGAACTTGTGGCGGGAGGTGTGTCTAAAAGTTTATGTCGGTGCTGGCCATCAATGAGAGAGACCTGTGCATTTTTCAAATCGGTGGTGAAAAAATATGAGTATGTTGCTGGAAATGTGGGCCGCCGTGCCACCAATGTACTTACCGGGGGAGGGTAAACACCCATTATTCCGCAACTTTCTTTCCGCATACCATCACTCCGCATACTTTCATTACAAAGTACCATGATTCCGCAATGCCATTATAACCCATGGCATTACATTTTATATGCTTTTACCACGCATACATTTACAACAAAATTCGTTGTAAATGCATGAATGGTAAAAGCTTGTTTTTTTTATGTTTGGATAAGGTAAGTATGGGTATAGGGGAATATGTTTTGGGGTACTGAGGCATATATTTTGGGGGGTTTGGGTATTTTAAGGGTCCAGATAAAGTTTTGGGTTATGGGATACAGGGGTAGTTTTAGGGTTTAGAGATAGGTATGAGTTTTGGAGTACAGGGGTATTTTTAGGGTTCAGGGCTAGGTTTGGATTTTGGGGTATTTTTAGGGTTCAGGGGTAGGTTTTGGGGTACAGGGGTATTTTAAGGGTTCAGGGCTAGGTTTGGGGTACAGGGGTATATTTAGGGTTCAGGGCTAGGTTTGGGTTTTGGGGTACAGGGGTATTTTAGGGTTCAGGGGTAGGTTTGGGTTTTGGGCTACAGGGTTATTTTTATGGTTCAGGGCTAAGTTTGGGATTTGGGGTACAGGGGTATTTTAGGGTTCAGGGGTAGGTTTGGCTTTTGGGGTACAGGGTAATTTTTAGGGTTCAGGGCTAGGTTTGGGTTTTGGGGTACAGTGGGATTTATAGGGTTCAGGGCTAGGTTTGGGTTTTGGCGTACAGGGGTATTTTTAGGGATAGGTTTTGGTTTTGGGGTACAGGGTATATTTATAGGGTTAAGATGGGTTAGTATTTAAGGGTGTTGGGGTATTTTAAGGGGTAAGGGTGGGTTATGATTATGGGGTGCAGGGGTATTTAAAGGGAGCAGGGTGGACACCCGGAGCTGGAATGTACAGAACCTGGGAAGAAAAAACAATGAAATATTGGGCACAACGCGCTTTTTTCCCCCGTAATCCCCCGCCCCGCACACACCCACGCCCCCAGCACACGCCCACAGCACACGATATGAGACATGGCATGAAGGGCGGAACGTACCATACACCCTCAGCGTTTGTGACGCCACAGCACAATGCAGACACGCCCACAAGGGACTACTATGCTGGCACCGTTCTTTTACCTTTTAAATGTATATGGTGGGCGTCTGCATAGCCTATGTCCTTCTGCTGCAACTGCCCTTTCCGACGCTGTATTGGGTGTTGTGATTGGTGCTGTGGTTCCTGAGATTACCCGCCTCAAAGGTTTGGGCTCTCTCTTTATCATATTAGTACTAGCAGCCCGCCCAAGCGTTGCCTGGGGCAGAAGGGGGCTGGGGGCAGCATTTCCGGATTGCGGCAGCATTGCCCGGGGCAGAAGGGGGCTGGGGGCAACATTTCAGGCTTGGGTGCACTCCCGCCCCGGCCCCCGCCCGCCCCGACATTGCCCAGACCGCCTCCTGCCTCCCGCCTCCCTCCTGCCTCCCGCCTCGCCTTTGCCTTTGCCTTACCTGAGCCGCCGCTCTTCCCCGCGCTCCGGACTTCACCGCCACTCCTCGCTGCTCGTCACCGCTCCTCCCCGTCTGTCGTCAGCACGCACGTTGCGGCCACCGCTACGACGCGGCCGGCGCTACTTTTAAGGGACTACTTTGTTTTTAAAGTTTAATTTACGGTTTTTTTATTTTATGCAGCCTATGTCCATCTACACATCCTGAGGATTACAACAATGGATTGGGTGTGTGGATTGGCGCTGTGGTTCCCGAGTTTACCTTGCCAAAAGGTTTCTGTTCTCTCTTTATAATAGTAGTATAGACTAGCAGCCCGTCCCGACGTTGTCTTGGTAGGCTTTGCTCGGTGAAAGGTACTCACCAGCATCGCGCTCCCCTGGGCATGTCGGTGCAGTTTTCCCTTCTCTTTAAAGAAGTCAGTGGCCGGCTCACTTCCTGCTTTCTCCTCCTTTGCCCATGTGTTGTGGGCACGCTGGAACACCGCCTGCAGCTCACCTCGGGGCAGCATCGATCGCATCATGGCTGGCCTCACTGCAGTTATTGGAAGAGTCATCCTGGGCTGCCGCCCCTGCGCCCACAGACACGCATGGCGATAGCGCCCACAGACACGCATGGCGATAGGGAATAGCAGAGGCCAATCAACAGACACCCACCAAGACAGAAGAAGGAAAGGCAGCGCGCTTCCTGTTCCTCTCTGGGGCTGCATTGCTATTTGCGCAACATTCTTTTCCATGTGAAGAGATTCTTACTTTTTTTGTACATTTCTGCCAACTCTCGACGGGCCCCGCTGAGCATGGCATGATCGCTCCGGCCCTCGCAGGGTGTTGCTTCCGGCTTCCGCGGTCCTGGCCGCTCCTCCCCGCGCTCCTGGCCGCCGCCCCGTGATGTCAGCACGCACGTCGTTAGCTGGCGCTACTTCGAAGGGACTACTTTTCCAAAAAAGTTACTTTGCCCTTATAACATATATTCTTTTGACATATATAGCCTATGTCCATCTGCTTACCCTGACAATTCCAATGATGTTTGGGGTGTTTGGATTGGCGCTGTGGTTCTAGAGTTTACCCGCCTCAAAGGTTCCCAGTTCTCACTTTATAATAGTAGTATAGATATAGATATAGATTGTACTTTCCTGTTGAAGAAATCCAAAATTCTCTTTCTTGATGAGAAGAAACTGATCAGAGTTCAGAGGAGACTACCTAGCGCAACATGCAGTAGAAAATCTGAGGTTCTGAGCTTTCTTCAGGAATATCCTAGAGGGTGATTAGTGCTGATTGGTTGAGGCAAAAAATTGATCCTTCTCTCTATAAGGACTATGATAGGTTATTAAAGTATGAGGCATAGGCCTTTTTTGGTCTATACCTATTAGTTTGATCCTTCTCTCTATAAGGACTATGATAGGTTATTAAAGTATGAGGCATAGGCCTTTTTTGGTCTATACCTATTAGTGTGTTATGAATATTTAAGTCTATTACTATTAATATTTTCAATACCGGGGACTATCATCATGAGGACGGGAAATGATTCAAGCATGTGAATCTATGAAAGTTCCAATACTGGAGTAAACTCCTGAATGTGCTGGGTCTGGTGACGGATTCTGAATATGACTGAAGAAGCCAAGGTCTTGGGCTCTATGATCTCTCCTGAAGACCTCTCAGGCTGGGCATAGACAAAGGAAAGCAAACTGCGCCCTTTCAACAGTGTCTCGCCACTCACTTCTCATTAAGGTGGACACTAAACTGGATGACCTAGCATCCTGCGAGGCGGGGACAGTAGCCCAGTGAGGTCTTTTCGGTGACCCCTTCATCAAGGAACTGGGAAGGTTTGTGGTGAACTTCTCATCCCTCAACAAAGCCCTAACTTCCATAGAGAGGATTTTTAATCCTCAGCTCTTCCAAGGAGCCGCCCGTGACAGAGGCCGCTTGGCAGGCCGCTTCTCTTCACAACTCCACTCTAGGGGATACGGCTCCAGGTGCAGACAATGCCAAGATCAGTCCAACTTAACAACATTCAACCCCACCACAGGACAGCGATTCCGCTGCAGAGGCTCCTCCAGGGAACTGGCCACAAACTCCTCCACCAAAGGTGAGTGTTCGCCCTTCTTATCAGCTAAAAGTAGGGGGCCTTCTGGTAAATTATTTCCACATGTATGTGTCCCTCACAATGGATGAGTGGGTCCTTCAGCCAGTCCAAGGTTTTCAGATTGAGTATTACGGGTCTCCACACCACGTGTTGTGCCCAGAGCCGATAAACTTTTCTCTGGAAGATGTCTATCTCATAGACAAGGAGGCTGAGGCCTTTTTAGACAAAGGGGCCATATGCCAGACTATGCCACACCCCAACGGGTTCAACCTCTTCTTGGTAGACAAGCGAGACAGGGGTCAGGAACCCATAATACATTTCAAGGAGTTCAACGAGAGGCTGGTGTACAGCCACTTCAGGAAGGAGGGGCTCCATCTCCTGAGGGACGTCCTCCATCCAATCAATTGGATGGTGCATCTGGAGCTAAAAAACGAATCTCTTAGTATTCTGATCTTTCCAACCTAAGGGTGTTTTCTTCAGTTTATCTGGCAAAGTCTTTGAGTTCACCACTCTCCCCATCGGACTATCTTTAGCCTGTGGTGCTGAACAAAAGTCCTCGAAATCCTCAAACCAGAGGTAGAGGACGTGCAATTGCAGGGGATGAGGATCATCATTTACCTAGATGACATTCTCATTATGAGTCCCTGCCCCAAGAAATTGTCTATGCAGCTCGAGACGGCAGTGAATCTCCGGGAGAGTCTGGGATTCGTTATCAATAAGAAGTCCCTCCTGACACTCTTTCAGACAACTGCAATCCTGGGTTTTGTGATAAGACTCCACAATGGCCACCTTGAGTCTTCCGTCATGGAAGATGACAAAGATTTGTCGGCAAGCCCTCTACAGACAGTACACTTCCCTCTGGCAGCTTGCACATCTGGTGGGGCTACTGTCGTCCTTCAGTCCTTTTTCCCAGTGCCACGGCATTATCAAGAATTGCAACGTCTCACAGCCCACCACTTGCAAAAAGGGGTCACGTACTCACAGTTGGTGCCTTTGTCAGAAGAGGCAAGAGAGGAGAATCAGTGGCAGCTCTCCCACATGGAATGCGAGAGCGATTTTCGATTCCAATCCAGACCTGGTCATAGAGTCCGATGCCAGCAGAGCAGGCTGCAATGCTTGCTGTGGGGAACTCTCCACAGGAGGAAGCTGGTCACAACAAGAATAGAAGTTGCACATCAACTGCTTGGAACTCCTCGCAGGGTCAATTACGGTCCGGCGTTGGACCAAAGACAAAATTCAGTCCTCCTCAAGATAGACAACGTATCAGAATTACGTTATATCAGTCACCTCTGGGGGACCAGGTTGGAAGCCCTGTCAGATCTGGTGAAAGATTCCTGGCAACACTGCCTGCACCATCATGCATCGGTGACGGGCGAGTATCTCCCCTGTCAAGCGAACCAGGTGACAGACTGGCATTCCTACCATCTCCACGATTCGAGTGTCTGAAAGCTGACCAGGGGTCTTCTCGATGATCTAGGATGGGTGGGCACTTTTTCAGTGGACCTGTTCACCTCACGCCAGGACTGGCAGGTGGTCCGGTTCTTCAGCTGAAGACCGAATCCCCTGGTGATGGTGACAGAGTGCTATGCACTTCGCCCATTCACAGAGATGAGGGTTTCTCACACCTCTTTGAATGTGACACCTATTTGGAGGTCTCAAATTTGGTTCCCAGTTCACATTGAACTTTCTTGGGAGCTTCCAATCCTTATTCTCTTATTTCAGACTCTATTCCTAAATCCTAACAAACGATTGGTGAAGGTGGGTTGCCTAAGCCTGAAGGCTTAGCAGATTACAATCAACAGTGGAAAAATCTCTTCAGTAACAATAGTACCTCTTGAAGCGTACCATTCTGAACAACTAGTTTCAAAACCAGAGATTCTGCCCACGACAAGGCCTGAAAACTTGTGTGTTTGGAGGATGGTAGCTGGTGCCTTGGAGTTGTCAATTACATCTTGCATCCAGTCCCTTTTCACTGCCTCAGCGCTTGGATGAGGCTCTGATGTACGGGTGGGTGAGCAAATGTTCTCTACAGTGGTTGTTGTTGCTGACAGGTATAGTATAGGGCTGATACTGTTGGGGTTAGGATGATCGGTATCGGCCAGCTGGTCTGACTCAGATTTGCCTTCCTCTGCTATAAAAAGATTGTGGTCAACGTTGTTGCAAAGTTGTGATTTGGCAGTTTCACGCACATGTTAAACATTTTTGAGTGCCTTGTCATGGTTCCCAAACAGCAGTTCTCTATCAAACAACATGTCTATGATTTTGTTTTGTACTTCTAGTCTAAATTAAGTTTTCTGAGGACCACTGTTCTGGATAGCTGATGAAATCTGGTACTGCAGCAGTTCTCTCTCCTTGAAGAATAGCCTTGGCTTCCTGTTTCTTTGATTTATAGCTCATCTCCTTGAAGGCTCTTTAAAGTCATACAGAAAACAGTAATTTTGTCTGACTGCCACAGAAAAGTCAAATTGTTTTGCGGCTCTTTCCATCAGGGTTTGAAATGTACTAATAATGTCCAGTGGAGAGTCAATAGTGTATCTATCACTGGCATAATGTAGTCATCCCCTCTGTTCATTTGAGCTAGGCAATTCTTCGTCTACATCAGTGTACTGGTTGTTAGCAGACGTGTTGACACTATTAGACCCTTGACACATCAATAAAAATTGTTGTAGTGTTTGGAGTGGTGGAGAGGAGATAGAGGGTCCGCTCTTGTTTCTGACGGTATTGGAGACTTTGGTTCAGGAGGTGGCTGATGGAGTTGAGGGGCTAATTGCGGCTGTGGCTCTGGCAGAAACGTGTTGTAGTCATCTGCCATCATATGGCGTAGGTATTTTATTAGGTCCAGACTTGTATTTCCTCTATGTCCTGACATTAGTTTCTGATTTGGCCTCGACTGTATGTTGCTCCGTATGGGTCATTCAAGTCGGAATCATCCTCATCTTCAGTATCCAGTAGCTTAGATGGTGGTAATAGGGATAGTTTCCTATGAGAGATGTGCTCCACGTGTAAGTCACCTGATCCCTTACTTTCAAACTTCATACATGAGCTTTTGATAGAGGAAATGTTTTTAATAAGTGATGCTGTCGAACGGGTCGTTGATGGGTATTTGTCAATGAACTTGATATTGCATCAGTGAGCAACAGTTTTGTGGATTGGTCGGCCCTCAATGGGCTCATTGACGGGTTGGTCGAGGACGGCTTATTCAATTATATCTTATCCTCAATTGAAGGATGAGCCTTTTCCAGTGGCATCGACAGGCTTTTTAGCGATATTGCTTTATGCGGACTTGATGTGCTCAACTGTGTTTTAGCTTTGGCTTGTGACGTCGACAAGGAGTCGTCAACCATGGTTGCAGGCAAGCTATTGACGAAGTGACCATCGAGAGTATGAGACTGACTTCACCTTTGTTGCCAGAGGAGGGGAAGGAGGAGGCATGGAAGTGGGAAAATATTTCTTTTTGTGATGTCACTCAGGAGAAGTTGGTCTGTCAGCCTTTTGAGTGCCGCCTCATGACACATTTCAGAAGGTAAGTCTGTTTGCATTATTTGTTCTGTCAAAGCCTGAGGAGTTTCTGACATTCAATAGTCTACTCTTTTTTCTCTCCAGATATATAGGAGCTGGTTTAAAATTCACTGAGGAGGGGAGTTGCACTGTTTTGGTCTTTTGAAGCTATCGCAATGGCCTTCACCCTCAGTCATTGAGATTTATTGGCTGAAAATGTTCTGCAAATCTTGCAGTCTTTAGGCTAATGGTGTGGATACAAGCACTAAGTGCACCTTTTTGTATGGCTCATCTGTGAAAACTTTTATTTTTCCACAAGAGAGAAGTCTTGAATAGGCTTTTCTTTGGTTTTTCAATTTTGTCAGTCGTATCTACTTGTTTTTCCTTAAAGGTGGTGGTAGATGAAAATCTACACTCTACCTAAGAAAGGGTTTATAAAGGATACATGTTAAGATAAATTGTAGACTTCACAGACCTGAAGTGAGAGCAAAGCTCTGGCTAGCACTTTCACACAACATGCAGTAGAAATCTGAGGTGGAGTGGCCACTGGGAGGAGTGAAGCAAGGAGCCCTTGCACCTCATGGACTTACTTTTGGGCCTTTTACAACGAGGTGGGTGGGCTGATAAAAAGACACTTTTCTATTAGCATAGTAGGCAGTGCTTTTTACTACTATGTTAAAGTTACTGATGGACTACCACTTCGACGATGGGTAATGATTTAAGGCTGTGAATCTATGAAAAATCAAATGATGTAGAAAGGGGAGCATCTGGTAACATTAAACAAACCTATGAATACTTTACTTGAAGTCATTGTTTCTTCATCAAAATGAGTTTAAGGTTCCAAACCATTGTCCATTAAAGCATCCACTTCATAAAACTCTGCAATACACAACCCAGAATACAATAACCATGACTGAAAGCACAACATCAATCATTTTGTTTTTTAATGGCTGAAGGTATCCTGTTTTCCAGTCTAGAAATAACCTGCCCTATTAGGTCACAAAAAGGAAATGTCTCATAGAAAATAACTCAAAATATGGTAACATATTCTGAGTAGGAAGGTATGATATGACTGATTTGAAGAAATGCACTAACTTAGCTTGCCTTGAATTTCGTGCAATAAAGTGAAAGATCATTATAATCACAGGGCTTACTGTGTGCCAAAACATGTTGGCATCAAAAGTACCTTTTGGTTCTTACTCTTTCCTAGGAGTAAGGATGTTCCTAGTCTTAAATGTCTCAGATATTAGCAGAAGCCATTTCTCTTTTTGCTTGTAACTGCACATCTGGGTCATGACATTGCCAAGGAATCTTTAGAAAAATGTACCCTATGACATTACTAAGACATTTACTACAGACAAGGACCTCTGCTACTTTTAAAAGAAAGGTTAAATAGTGCTCCTCCAACTTAATGCTGGCACTGTTATCCTGGGGATGAGAGAAATGAGAAACTCTAACTATGCAGAATGTAGAAATATGTGCATCGAATGAGGCCAATTCTACAACGCAAAAGGAAATAAGCAGGGCAAACCAGTCAGCGCTTTCCTGTCTATCTTCCATGCATGCAGACCTGAACAGCTCACATGTATATATTTGGTGGCCAGACAGTTCATGTGATACTCATCTTCAGCCATGATCACAATTTGCTTACGAGATGCAAAGTCATATTTTAAAGAACTTGATTCAGTGACACCATAAACAGTATAAAAACATCAGAAAAAGTTGCTAAACGTTGAAGACTAAATATTAAACTGAACAAATGCAGAATATTTATTTGCAGTTTTTGGAAATTAAGCCAGACTCAAACCAATTAAACATGAAACATATCAAAACCAACGTTAAAATTGGAGCCTAAGTTACACTTCAAATGAAGATGAATAAGCCCACAAACAGACTCCCATTGTTCAGAGAACCTGCAGGGTACAGTATAAAATGGAAAACAGTGCCTTGATAAAAGCATTAAGAAAACCCCCCTACCATAACAGCCCAAATAAAATGGCTAAAACTAATGAAAGATTTGCTTGCACAGCTGGAGAGAGGAAAGTATGTGAAATGAAGAGAGAGCCCATAGCAACAAGCAAAAACTGTTCATCAATAATGTGGTTGTCAACATTAAGGATGCCTTTGGAGCCAAATCATTAGTCTACGTCCTTTAGGGCGACTCGCATATAATCCCGCAAAACTGCCAGATCCTAATTGATCCGAAGGAATTTCGATAACTCAGGATCTAAGTGGCACTGGATCAGAAAATCCGCTTTGCCCGTAATTTAGACCCACCCATGCAGAGACTGAAAAGGGATGTTGCACACTGGAGGTCCCTTCCATTCTCCATGCTGGGCAGGGCGGTGCTGTTTAAGATGATGGCTTTGCTGCGTTTTCTATATGCACTCCAAAATACGATGGATCCAGTCCTTACGCACAAGTTACTACTTGTGTAACGATATATCTGTAAGAGACATTAGTTAGTGATAGATTCCTTACTTTAGAATATCCCCAGGCATCAGACTGGATCTGGAAATTTTTGCGTAGCCGTACCCTTGCGCGTTGGTAGGCGTCGTCTGCGGCTCCGCGTCCGTCGTGGGCGCCGTGATGACGTCGTCGGAGTACTTAGACGCCTCCTCCGCGTGCTGACGTCAGTTCTTAGACATAGCTTTTCCGCGCCAGAAACGCAGAGCCATGTTAAAAACGAACACTGGTGCCATTGAAACTAGGGCCCTGAAAGGGGATGACCTTAACCCTAGATATCGGTTCGCAGAACGGGGAGAATGGGTGGGTCGGTAAGGAATCTATCACTAACTAATCTCTCTTACAGACATATCGTTACACAAGTAGTAACTTGTGCATCTGAAAGAGAAACGTTAGTGATAGATTCCTTACCTTGGAATAGATACCCCAGCAATACCAACCCCGGTGGTGGGTCTGCGAACCAATAATCACACCAGAAAGTCCTGGAGGACGGACGGGCCAAAGAAGCTATCCCTCCGGACTTGGCTGTCCAGGCAGTAGTGCCTTGCAAACGTGTGCACCGAGGCCCACGTAGCTGCCTGACAAATGTCCTGCAAGGGGACTTCCCGGCCCAGGGCAGTAGTAGTCGCCATGGCCCGAGTGGAATGGGCCCTCAGCCCAACAGGCGGTTCCTTTTTAACCAAGGAGTAGCATGCCTGGATACACAACACGATCCACCGAGAGATGGTCCGCTTGTGCACCGCCCGTCCCTTCTTAGCGCCCGCGTAACCAACAAAGAGTTGGTCATCCACCCGGAACTGGCGTGTGCGATCCAGATAGAATGAGAGCGCACGTTTTGGGTCCAGACGGTGGAGCCTCTCTTCCTCTTTCGAGGGATGCGGAGGCGGAAAGAAGGTGGGCAAGGTGATGACTGCCCGATATGGAAGGCTGTGACTACCTTGGGCAGGAAAGAGGGTCTTGTCCGCAACACAACCTTGTCCGGATGGACAGAAAGGAATGGATGTTTGGAAGAAAGAGCCTGGAGCTCACTCACTCTCCTGGCAGAGGTGATGGCAACCAGGAAAGCAGTCTTCAAAGTAAGAAGACGGAGACGACAGTTATGGAGCGGCTCAAAGGGAGCACATATTAGGTAAGTAAGTACAAGGTTCAAGTCGCACTGGGGCATCAGAAACGGAACAGGAGGAAATATGTGTGTGATGCCCTTCAGAAAACGAGTTACAATAGGGGACTTGAACAAAGAAGGTTGATCCGGCAGCCTTATAAAGGCTGAAAGGGCAGAAAGGTAGACCTTGATAGTGCCCAGAGCAGAGCCCTGCTGGGCAAGAGAAAGAAGGAAGAGAAGAACCTCAGAAAGAGGTGCAGAGAGAGGATCCACAGCCTTTGCTGTGCACCATGCCACAAATCTGTTCAACCTGCAGGCGTATACCGACTTTGTGGAGGGACGCCTGGCTGCCAGAATCACATTACAAACTTCAGGAGGCAAATCAAATGGCCTCAACTGTCACCGCTAAATCTCCAAGCATGGAGGTGGAGACTGGACAGGTTTGGGTGGAGGACCGTCCCCTGCTGCTGTGACAGAAGGTCCTCCTGAAGAGGCAGACGAACCGGGGGATCGACTGACATACTGAGTAGCTCGGGATACCAATACCTTCGTGCCCAGTCCGGAGCCACAAGGATGACTTGGGCCCGGTCGCGTTTGATCTTCTTCAGCACTCTGGGCAGAAGTGGTATAGGCGATAAGGCATACAACAGACCGCAACTCCACTCGCGACGAAAAGCGTCGCCGAGCGAGTGCCGCCTTGGAAATTCAAACGCGCAGAACTGATGACATTGCGTGTTCTCTTCTGTGGCGAATAGATCTAACCAAGGCTCTCCCCACTCCTGAAAGAGGCCTTGTGCTACGTCCGAGTTCAGACGCCATTTGTGATCCATCATGCACCGAGTGCTCGACGAATCGCCCGCAGCTCCAAAAGGTTGATATGGATCCGGGACTCCGCCGGAGACCAGAGGCCTCTGATCTCCGCCTCTCCCATGTGGCCTCCCCAGCCCTGGAGGGACGCGTCCGTCACAACCACGTGCTCCGGTTGGGAAAGGGAGAGGCCTCTGCCGCTGACCCAATCGCGGTCCGTGAGCCACCACTGCAGCTGTCTCGCAGTGCCCTCCGAGATCAAGACATGGTCGGACAGGTTGCCTTGATGCTGGGCCCACTGAAACTTCAGATCCCACTGCAGAGCCCGCATCCGCCACCGGGCGTGATGCACCAGAAGGATGCAGGAGGCCATCAGCTCCAGAAGCCGCAGCGTCAACCTGACCGAGACCCGGGATAAAGGCTGAAAGGGTGGAATCAGAGCCTGAATATCCCGAACCCGCTGTTCGGGAGGATAAACCCGAAACTGCGCCGAGTCGAGAACCGCTCCAATGAAGAGGAGCTTCTGAGAGGGGCACAGGTGTGACTTCGGCACATTGATGGAAAACCCCAGCTGTTGCAGGAGGTCTGCCGTTGTCTGGAGGTGGCTGACGACTGTCTGGGGCGAGCGCGCCTTCAACAACCAGTCGTCGAGGTAGGGGAAGACTGAAACCCCTAGCCTGCGCAGATGAGCTGCGACCACCGCCATCACCTTCGTGAACAACCGTGGGGCGCTGGTAAGGCCGAAGGGGAGCACGGTAAACTGAAAGTGCTCGTGGCCTACCGTGAACTGCAGGTAGCGCCGGTGGGCCGGCAGGACGGGGATGTGGAAATAAGCGTCCTGCAAGTCCAACGCTACCATCCAGTCTCCTGGGTCCAGGGCAGCTAAGACCTGAGCCAGTGTCAGCATTTTGAACTTCTCCTTCCGGAGGAAGCCGTTGACGTTCCGTAGATCCAAGATAGGGCGTACGCCCCTTTGCCCTTCTTGGGTACCAGAAAGTAGTGGGAGTAGCAACCACACCCTACTTCCGGCCCAGGAACGCGCTCGATGGCCCCCTTGGCCAAGAGGGCCGTAACTTCCTCCTGCAGAAGTCGCAAATGATCCCCAGATACGCGGTGGTATTGCGGTGGCATGGCTTGAGGGGTCGCCTCGAAGGGGAGGGAGTAGCTCCTTCGGACGATTTGCAGCACCCACCTGTCCGATGTGACAGTGCGCCAGTGGAAGAGACGATGGCGAACCCTGCCCCCCACAGGCGTCACATGGGCTTGAAAGCACGGACTAGGAGTCTTTTGAGGCGGATGCTGCGGGGGAAGGTGTGGACGGACCTCACCGTTGTCCCCGACCGCCTCCACGGCGGTTTCCACGGCCGCCACCGCATTGGATGTTAGTCTGCGGTCCGTGGCTGGCAGCACATGTGGGGGCGCCCCTTCCTTGGCCACGAAAGGCACCCGTTTGCTGGCGCGGGGCCGAGAGGGACAAGGACCTGGCCATAGCCCTGGAGACCTTAAAGCACTCAAGCGCATGGTCTGCCTTGTCGCCAAAAAGGCGACAGCCATCAAACGGCATGTCCATGAGTGTATTCTGGACATCAGCCGAAAAGTTGGCGGACCTCAACCAGGCGTGGAGACGAATCGCCACCGTCATTGCCATCACTCTGCCGAGTGAGTCGGTGGTATCCAGCCCCCACCGGATAGAATACCGCGCTGCATCCCGGTCTTCCACAAGGGCCTGGCCGAGTTTAGCCCGTACCTCCAATGGGCATTCTGGTATTCCGCGACCATGTCCCACAGAGAGTGGGTGTAGCGGTCCAAGAGGCATGCGGTGTTGGAAGACCGCAGTCCCAGACTCAGGGAGGAGAATACCTTCTTGCCGTACTGCTCATACCTCTTGGATTCCCTGTCTGGCAGAGCCGACGGGAATGCGGACTGGGAATTGGAAGCCTGGATGACCAGGCTCTCGGGGGTGGGGTGGGTGGAGAGGAAACATGGGTTGCCCGGGGCCGGGCGGTGACGTTCCTATCTACAGGCGAACCTGTAGCGGGCCTGGACCAAGTGCCCAAAAGAACGTCAGTCAAGGCCTCATTTAACAGCAGCAGAGGCTCAGCCAAGCATGACTGCGGTTTAAGGACCTCAGTGAGTTGGTTAGTCCTCACGGCCGCGACGGGGAGCTCAAGGGCCAAGGCCTTGGCCGCCCGCGTCAAAACCACACTGTAGGTTGCCCCCTCCTCCATAGCCACGGTGGGAGGCGAGACAAAACCAGTGTCTGGCGAGGTGTCCAGACCACTGGCATCCCCAAGTCCACCTGTCGAGTCTTTCTGGGACTGACACTCCCGTGTCAGAGGGTCCTCAGACCCCTCCCAATACACCTCATCACCCTTTCTCCTGAAACTCAGGGTTGTCAATGGATGGGGCCGGTTCGTTGAAGTAAAACTCCCCAATCGACGTCGAGAACGGCGCCCAGCAGCGCCGCACTGGCGCCGGAACCGGATCGAGGGAGGTATCGGGGACGGCACCGCCCGAAGACAGCGCCGGAGGTGACACCTGAGGGACCAGCGCCGGTGAAGTCGTCAGGTCAACCGGCGACGACCCGGATCCAGAAGCGGTTCCAGCAGGGCCCTGCAGCACCGGGCCCTAAGGCGCCGGCGGCGTCGGGGCCGAAGCACCCACCGCCGTCTGGGCAGAAGCCCCCGACCCGCCAGGGCCCCCAGACGGGTCCGCTGGGCCCGAAGGTGCCGCGGAGCCCGCAAGAGGAGTGAAGGACCTCATGGCTATGAGGAAGCGCTCAATCTCCTCCGGCGTTGCGGGCTGCCCAGGGACCCGAGGGTATGGGGCAGGCCGCAACGCCCGCGACTCCGACGGAGCCGCGTGGGCGGTGTCACCCGAATCCCCGGCTGCGTCGCGTGAACGTCGGGGGGAGTCGGAAGAGCGATGACGTCTCTTCGACTTCTTGTGCTTACCTGACGAGTGATGTCGACTCCCGGAGCTATGGTGGCTCCGACTCCGCGACCGGTCCCTCGACCTCCGTCCGGACCGGGACCTCTCACGACGCCGGGCCGACTGCCGGAGTTCGAGACACTTGTGGGATCGCTCCCGCCTAGCTTTCGAAGTCAGGGCCCGGCAGTCGGAGCAGGTCTTTTCGTCGTGGTCGACGCCGAGACAGTGGAGACACCGACGGTGAGGGCCGGTGACCGACATCAGTCGGTCGCAGTCCTCACCGTTCAGAGTCGAAGACTCGAAAAATGATCAAAAAGGATCGTAAAAAGTGTTGTCAAAAAATGACTAAGGTACCACTTTTTTCAGATCTGCTCTGCTGGCACGGAAAAAAGAAGAACTGACGTCAGCACGCGGAGGTGGCGTCTAAGTACTCCGATGACGTCATCACGGTGCCCACGATGACGACTGTAGGAAGGTAGATCCCTGACTATGGTTGCCCCCAACTTTTTGCCTGGTGTTTTGCTGGTTTTCTGACTTAGTTGACCTGGGGCCCTGCTATTCAGGACCCCAGGCCCACTGCTCTCTCTGTAAAATGGATTCCATGTACCCTAGGTACATATCCAATTGGCACTGGGCCCTCTCTGAGTCACTGTACCCAGGGCTGAGGTGCACCCAGAAGTCTCCCAGGGGCTGCAGCATGTATTATGCCACCCCTGGGCTGACTAACTAAACAGACACAACTGGCTGCTTGACAGCTGGGAGCAAGGTGGTGTAATCACCCTTTGCTTTAGATATAGTATCCCTATATCTAAACCTAAATGGGCACACAGATCTCCTATCAGTCACTCCTGTGGCAGGCCTTAACAATCCTGAAGGCAGAGTGCTTGGAATCGTGTGAGATAGTGCTCTGGCATGAGCTGAGCCTGTCTGCGGCTTTCGGGACCTATCCCTTAGCCGTTTCCATGATAGCGTCAGACCATATACTCTTAAGTGCCTTATAATCCTCGCGGTTATGGTAACTTTGGACTGACACTATCTAAACATGTCGTGTAAGGTGTCATACGCTTTGGAATACTACCCCCTCGCTAGTTCTGGCGACGGGGGTAGCATTCCACCCCTCTAGAGGGAGAAGACATGTTGGTAACCTGTAACCCCGGTTAAAAGTCAGACATAGCCTTAGCTCCACAAAATGGATGCTGCCACCGAGACACAAGTCTGCCCTCCTGTTGCTGGGAGTCCTCCCAGCGCAGGAGGCAAGGACAAAGGGTTTCCTGTCAGGGGCGGTGCCAGCACCGTCCCAGACAGGATTTTGTGTATCCTAGGTAGGCAGGGCTTTAGAGGAAGGTGACTGCAAGTGGCACCCCGGTGCTCACTATGCATAGGCCGGCTTGAACCAGTTCCAGGGGCACACCAGACCCTGAGCTGGGGAAAAGCCCGCCAAAGGAGAGGGGTGTAACCACCCCCCTCCTAGTCCCACCCATAGGGCAGGACTTAGTCGCGTGCCAGCCCCCTTTTTCAGGATAAAGGTAGGAACTGGCCCCCTTCCAAATTAGATCATCGTTGAATCCTGAACCGACTTTCCACGAAAGGAACTCAAGACTCTTCTCAAGATTTCTCCCTTGTGACTAAGGAGTAGTCACCCTGCAGCAGCAGGCACCATCCAAGCATCGCGGTCTGCTGTAAGTCTCTCCTCCGGATCAAGACTGCCCAGCACGACGAGAACCGGCTTCCCTGGCACCTCTGACCTCAACCTGCATCATCAGCCCAGCTGTGATTCGTGGGTGTGACGAGACCTCGAGGGACCGGCCATCTTCAAAGACTGCACAACGCTTGTCCAGCACGACCACCGAGTGACCCTCGACTGAGTGCTTTGGGGTAAGAGAAGCCCCGACCCTGAGCAGCTCCAGCACCGAAGTCCAGCCCCCTTGCATCCACGAGATCTGAGTGGGGCCCTTCTGCTCTTAGCTGCTCACCGCGTCGTCCAGGTCACTTGCCCGTTGGCTAGTGGCCCTCCCGACGACGAACTACGACGACAACACCGCTGGTCTGGTTGCTCCAGACTGGCCCTTGCTTCCCTTCATCAGAGAAGCACCCCGGACCCTACTGGTCCACTCCAGACTCCATTTTAGGTCCACCGCGTGGGCTTGCATTTGCCAAGACTTGTTGCCCCAATCCTGGGTCCAGCGACGTCGACAGCAGAGACCTTCGTGGGACAGCTCGCACCTCCATCCTGGTCGCCGACAACGCCTCCTGGTCCGAGAGACTGCAGAGCCCAGCAGCGCCCACTCACCTGGTCGAGGTGACTTCGCCCGGTGCCACTCTGGTGCCCACTCAATCACTGGCTAGTGATTCAGAACTTGGTCCCCTCTGCTTTCAGGTCTTCCTCTTCACCGATCCAGGCTTGGATCCTCACAAACTTCTTCACTGGTCGCCTGCCAGCAACTTCTTTCTTCAGGCTCCTGGTTCATCAACGAAGAAACCCGACGACACTTGAACCCTATGCAGCCGCAGCCCCTGGGCTAGGTAAACCGAGTACTCCGGTGCTCCAGCGTAGGCCCACTCTCTAAGTGTCTAGAACCACTGTCGTTTTTAACCTACCTAGTCGGGTTCGCCCGAGAACACTAACTTTGTCTTTGCTAGCCTCCATAGACTTTTTCCCGCCTTACGCGTGAGAGTTCCCACTCTGCACACGACGTCCCTAGGCCTCCTGCTTGCAATCAAAAGGTTCAGTAGTCCAGTCCTAGCGATTCTAAAGCCTATGAGAATAGTACTTACCTGCTAGTAATTTCGCATTCCACTTTTGTAATATATGGTTTTTCGTGCCCCCCGGGCATTTGTGTAAATTGTGCGACTTGAAGTATTTTCTTAAGAGTTTTGTTGTGTGCTCAGCTCCCTGTCTCATAAAGAGCCAGGGTAGTCTTGTTATAAATAAATATACGTTTATTTTCATAACAACTTGTGTGGTGTCCTTTCACTTGGTGTTCAAGGGGTACATGTGATGGTAAAACAGCTGGCTTAACACGCCCTCTAGAGTTTAGCCTTAGACTGCTCGTATCCATGCTACTAGGATAGCTGGTCTATAAGGTTGACTTACAACCAATCATCAATAAGGGTTGTTGGAATGATACATAGTGATCACTAGAACAGTGAGCACTGCATATCAGGCCAACTTCTCACACCGACGACGGACACGGAGCCGCAGACGACGTCTACGACGCGCAAAGGTACAGCTACACAAAAATTTCCGGATCCAGACTGAAGCCTGGGGATATTCTAAGGTAAGGAATCTATCACTAACGTGTCTCTTTCAGATGTCCTACTTCAAATAAATTGAGAGTCACCAGAGGCAACTCCTTTGGGATGGCAGGTCCCCGTATAGCGTTTTCCAAGTTGATCATTAACTGGTATGATGGGGGGAATTGGTCTTCCCTACTTAAAGAAAAACTACTGGTCGTCCCAGTTTGCGGCGCTTAATCATGGGGTTTCTGGCCGACCTGATGATTCCGAATATGTCACGGATAGGCGGCTGCTCCAGAGGGGGGGGTGTGGGGGGGGGGATGACTATACAAGAGCCTTATATGCTGGGCCCCGTAGATTCCCGCTGACCGGACCCACAGCACACGCCGTCCAGTTATTGCACACAGTCAATAATGAATATGCTACTTACCAGTATGCATCTGTCCTTGGCATGTAGGGCTGCTAACATTCATATCTATTGCATAGATCGCCGCCTAGTGTTGGGTCCGGATGATTGCACATTGTTGTCCTGGAAGAGTCTTCGAAGTATCACGAGATAGGTGGCTCCTCCCCTGGACTACAGTGCGCATGGGCATCGACTCCATCCCCAGATTGTTTTTAGCCATTGTGTCAGAGATGGAGTGAAATAGTGTAAATGATGTCCATGCTAATGATTGAATGCAAGAAATTATCTGCAGCCGCTACGGGCACCGGGGAGGAGGGTGGGCGATATGAATGTTAGCAGCCCTACATGCCAAGAACAGATGCATACTGGTAAGTAGCATATTCAGTTTGAGGCATGTGGGCTGCTAAATTCATATCTATTGCATAGAATAGATAGCAGCCCCTCCATTAACGGCGGCCGCCCGTGCCAGCTGCAGAAGTCTGAAAAAGGGTTTTGAGAACAGCCTGTCCTACAGCTGCCTGCTGCTTGGAATGCACATCTACACAGTAATGTTTGGTAAACGTGTGTGGTGTAGACCACGTGGCTGCTCTACAAATGTCTTCCAAAGGAATTTTCCCCAGGAAAGCCATGGAGGCTCCCAACTTGCGTGTGGAGTGTGCTCTGGGGGGGATCGTTAAAGTGCGTTTAGCTTTCTGATAGCAGATCTGAATACATTTAACGATCCACCTTGCTATTCCTGCTTTGGAAATTGGGTTGCCTTTGTGCTGGGCTGAGAAGGCAACAAAAAGTTGCTGTGTCTTTCTAAATGGTTGTGTTCTGTCAATGTAGTACATTAACGCCCTTTTGACGTCCAACGTATGGAGCATTCTTTCCGCTACTGTTTCCGGGTTTGGAAAGAATGCGGGCAGTTCAATTGTTTGATTGACATGAAAGTGTGAAACCACCTTTGTAAGGAACTTGGGGTTAGTGCGTAGCACTACCCTGTTTGAATGAATTTGTATAAATGGCTCTTGTATCGTGAGCGCCTGTAGCTCACTAACACGTCTGAGAGATGTAATAGCAATGAGAAAAGCCACTTTCCATGTTAAGAATTGAATCTCACATGAATGTAGAGGCTCAAAAGGTGGGCCCATCAGTCTAGTGAGGACCACATTGAGGTTCCACACAGGAGCTGGTGGTGTTCTAGGAGGAATGACTCTTTTCAGTCCCTCCAGGAAGGCTTTAATGGCAGGCACCCTGAAAACAGAGAGATGCTGCCTGTTTTGGAGATAAGCCACTATGGCGGATAAATGTATCCGAATGGAAGCGTACGCTAGATTGCATTTGTAAAGATGTAACAAATAGCAGATGATGTTAGGAATGGATGCATCTAGCGGGTTTATTTTATGGTCTGTACAATAAATGACAAACCGCTTCCATTTCGCAGCATAGCAAGCTCTGGTAGTGGGCTTCCTTGCCTCCCTGATGATGTCCATGCATTCTGGAGGCAGGTTAAGGTAGCCAAACTCTAAGACCTCAGGAGCCAGATCGCCAGATTGAGCTGTTGCGGATCTGGATGCTGAATGTCGCCATGGTTCTGCGTCAAGAGCCTGGGTGTGAGGTGCAGCCTTTGATGCGGTACCACGGAGAGTTCTAGAAACGTGGTGTACCATGGTTGGCGTGCCCACGTTGGAGCAACCAGGATGAGTGTCATCGAGTGTTGCTTTAGCTTTCGTGCCACCAGCGGTATGAGAGGTGCTGGGGGAAAAGCGTACGCAAATCTGCCTGACCAGTTCATCCATATCGCATTGCCCTGCGACTGTGGATGCGGGAACCTGGCGGCAAAGCTTTGGCATTTTGCGTTTTCCCTTGTGGCAAACAGGTCTATCTCTGGATGACCCCACTGCTGGAAGTACGGGCGGAGTACTGATGGATGTATCTCCCACTCGTGCATTTGATGGCTGTACCTGCTGAGCAGATCCGCCATCTGATTGTCCTTGCCCGGGAGGTGTTCCGCCATGAGGAAGATGTTCCTCTGAATGGCCCACTTCCACATGCTCTGAGCCAGATGAGACCGCTGTGGAGAGTGCGTACCCCCCTGCTTCTGGATGCAGTACATGGCTGTCATGTTGTCCGTCCGGATCAACACGACTTTGTTGCACAGATGTACCTTGAAGGACTTGAGTGCCATGAAGATTGCCATCAACTCTAGATAGTTGATATGCATCTTCATTTGCTGTGTCGTCCATAGTCCCTGCACCATGTAGTGGAGCACATGAGCTCCCCATCCCTGGAGAGAAGCGTCCATTGTCATGATGATCTGTGGCACAGGCTCCTGGAACGGTCGGCCCTTGCAAAGGTTGTGTGGATTCCACCAATGCAGAGAGTTGTATGCCCGACCGGTCACCAACACTAGGTCTTTTAACTGTCCGTGAGCCTGATTCCACTGACGTGCCAAGCACTCCTGAAGCGGAAGCATATGTAGTCTCGCGTGCGGGACTATGAAGATGCAGGAGGCCATCATGCCTATCAACTGCATGAACACTCTCGCTGGGAGTGAGTGTTGTGGTCTGAACATCTGGATGAGCGACTGGATGCTGTCGATCCTCACCGGGTTCGGCTGAGCTGTAGCAGTCAGAGTATTTATTGTCGCGCCCAGATACTGCCGCACATGGGCTGGCTGAAGGTGCGACTTTGGATAGTTTAGCGAAAATCCCAGACTGTGAAGGAGGTGAATGGTGTGGGACATGTCGGCGGCGCACTGCCGTTCCGACTTTGCTTGAACGAGCCAGTCATCTAGGTAAGGATAGACATGTATGTTCTGTCTCCTGAGGTGCGCCGCCACGGTCGCCAGACACTTTGTGAACACTCTGGAGGCAGTGGTCACTCCGAAGGGTAGGACCTTGAACTGGTAATGCCTGTTTTGTATGGTGAACCTGAGGTATTTCCTGTGGGACGGGTGGAGTGGTATGTGAAAATAAGCATCCTTGAGGTCCAAGGTTGCGAGGAAGTCTCCCTGGTTTAACAATGGAAGAACCTGCTGTAGTATATGAAAGTGTTCTGAGAGGATGTAAAGGTTGAGGGGGCGCAGGTCCAGAATGGGTCTGAGTGAGCCGTCCTTCTTTGGGATTAAGAAGTACAGGGAATAAACCCCTGTGCCTTCTTCCTCCACCGGCACAAGCTCTATTGCGCCTTTGTGCAGCATCACAAGAACCTCTTGCTGCAATAAATGCACGTGCTCTGCTGACATAGGTCGTTGTCTTGGGGGTATGATGGGTGGAGTGGACGTTAACTCCAAACAATAGCCGAACTGGATAAGTTTCCTTACCCACCTGTCTGTGGTGATGGCCGTCCAGACTGGCAGGAACTGCTGGAGTCTCCCCCGACAGGTGTTGGATGGTCGGGGGGCAGTGACAGAGAGTCACTGTTTGTTGGCAGCAGAGGAACGGGAACTGTTGTTGCCTCTGCCTCTGCCCTTGGCGCTGTTTCCTCTGTAACCTCCTCTACCCTGTTTGGGGTACGAGGACTGTGCGCCACCTCTATTGAATTGCGTCTGCTGTGCCAAGTGTCCTCTGTTAACACCTCGTGTACTTGAGCGACGAAAAGTGCTCCCTCTGAATTGCTGAGACTGAAGTGCACCCATGGATTTAGCTGTCTCAGTATCTTTTTTGATCTTCTCTAGAGTGGTGTCAACCTCCGGGCCAAACAGTCTGTCCGGATTAACGGGCTGGTTGAGGATAGTCGTCTGTATCTCTGGCTTGAACCCTGAGATGCGGAGCCATGCTTGACGCCTCAACATCACACTAGTGTTTATCGCTCTTGCTGCTGTATCCGCAACATCAAGCGCACATTTAATGGCAGCGTTGGAAATGAGCTTGCCCTCCTGTATCAGCATCTCAGCCCCTTCTTTAAACTCGTCTGGAAGGTGTTGTAGTAGCTGCTCTAGGGTGTCATAGTGCGCCCTATCATACCTGGCCAACAGGGCTTGTGTGTTAGATATGCGCCAGATGTTGGCTGCCTGTGCTGCCACCCTTTTCCCTGATGCCTCCAGCACTTTTGACTCTTTGTCTGGGGGAGGAGCTTCACCCGTTGTCTGTGAATTCGTCCTCTTGCGGGCATTGGAGACCACCAAAGAGTCCAGAGGCAACTGGCCCCGTATATAAGCCGGGTCCCCAGGTGCCGGTCTGTATTTCTTTTCTATTCTCGGGTTTACCACCCTTGCTCTCGTGGGTTCCTTAAAAATGTCTGTGGCATGTTTGAGAACACCCTTAAGCATTGGAAGTGTTTTCACAGTTTTTTCTGCTGCAGAGAATGTGTCCAATAGAAAGTCAACTACCACAGGGTCGGCATGCATTTCTACCTTATGGTTTGCAGCCGCCCTATCAATCAAGGCATTAAATGCCGCTGAGTCTTCAGTTGGAGAAGTTTTCACACCATAAACCTGTGGGTCATGCACCACTTGTTGGTCCCCCTGGTCACCAGAGTCTACCCATGAGTCCTGTTGCTCATCAGGGTCAGCGTTATCAGGGAAATTATATTACTCATCTTGCTCACCCCCATCTCCATCTGAGCCAGTGGGTGAAGGTGTTGGACTCCTCCTAGGTCGTGGAGGAAGTGTCTCAACTAGTAATGGAACGTCTGGTGCTGGCCTCTTCTTCTTTAGAGGTATCACAAACGACTCCAAAGGCTGGGACGTAAATTTCCGCTTGTAGAGCGTCAATTTTCCCGTGTTGGCGTCGATATAGTGTTCCGACTGCTCTTCCAGTGCAGGTTGTCGACCAAAACGTCCACTGAGCTGTGTTTGCTCCGAACCTCCTGAGTCTTTTGGCACCGATCGAGGTGCAAAGGCCTTCGGCGCCACCTTCGGCGGTAAAGTGTAGAGTATCGGCATCGAAGTCTTTTTCGGTGGCGCCATCGACTGTGGAACCGAGGGCGTTTGAGTCGCCGACGTCAAACCCTTCTCCCGTATCCGTTTGAGGGAGTCCGAGACTTGCTTAGTAAAAGAAGCGGAGGGCTTAGTAGATCCGACCGATGACCTCGGTCCGCCACCAGGGGAAGATCGGAGCGTCGACGATGTTTCCTTGGTCGCCGGAGACGCAGACGCACCCTCGACAGCTGCGGTCCGGGCCTCCGCCACGGCCGTAGGCGCCCACGCTGTTGGCTTTGGATCGGCAGGTTTTTGTTTCTGCGTCGTGGCTCCAGACTTTGGCTCGGGGCCCTTCGCCGACTGCGCTTCGACTGGGCGTTTGCCTGTTGGCGCGGTAGTCTTGCCCGAAGGCGGTTCTACAGTCTTCCTCGACTTCGAATCGACCACCTTGCTCGACACGTGCTCGACGACCTTCTTCGAGCTAGGCTCCTTGACCACTTTCGGTACCTTAGCCTGTTCGACAGCCTTCCTCGGTTACGAAGCCTCCGAAGACGACGGCGTCGATGGCGTAGCAGACGTCTTCGGTTTCGATGGCGTGTCGGCCATCTTTGTTGTTTTCGATTCCGATGGTTTCAGTTTCGGTTTCGATTTGCTTAATGGAGGCTCCGTTGGTGTGTCCGTAGCCGGGCCAGAAGGCGGGGCCGAGGATCGAGGTGCAGGGTCGTGGGTAAGGCCGTTTGGCGATCCCGTGACCTGAGCCTGAGTAATTAAACGTTCGGGGCATAGCTCTTCCTCCGAGCTATCTTCCATGGCCCCATAAACTTCCTCGACGTCCCCTACCTCCTCGACGTCTTCGTCTAGGTCCTGGCCCTCGACGGGTGCTCCGTAGTCAGCCTGGACCTCAGTCGATGGAGGCGAAATCTGCAGTTGAAGAGCTTGGTCTTCTGCTTCGGGGTCGTCGAAGATGTCGACAGGTGCCGGAGCCGCTCGCCGGGCCTCGAGGCGCGCCGCGCGCCGAAGCTTGAGCGTTTTCTTCGACCTGAACTTCGAACAGGCCATACAGCTGGCCTCGTTGTGGTCCGGCGAGAGGCACTTGTTGCATACAGGATGCACATCGATGTGTGGGTACTTCGAACCGCACACGGGGCAGAACTTGAACGGACTCCGTTCCATCGTAGTTTCGTCGGGGTCTTGCTGCGACGACAGAGCCTCGATGACCGAAGAGTCACTCGACTCTCCAGATATCCGACTCGAAGAGTTGGAAGAAACACGAGACCGAACGCGAACAATACCCACGAGGTAACGAAGGCCTTTTGGCCTTAAAGAAGTTGTTATATTGATTCCGAACAAGAGACGTCGAAATCACATCCGAACCCAATGGCGGAAAAAAACAATCTGGGGATGGAGTCGATGCCCATGCGCACTGTAGTCCAGGGGAGGAGCCACCTATCTCGTGATACTTCGAAGACTCTTCCAGGACAACAATGTGCAATCATCCGGACCCAACACTAGGCGGCGATCTATGCAATAGATGTGAATTTAGCAGCCCACATGCCTCGAACATACCTGAAGTGGGAGAACAAACTCACACTAGCCATTCCGCTGTGGAGTTTGGAGAGACTGGGGAACCTTTGGAGATCCAAGATGTTTGATAAGTGGGACCTCATTGGGATTTAGCGAATCAAAGACATCTGGAGGGAGGGAACGATTCAGCCATTTGCATCACTCCAAACACAGTACAGCTTGAAAGACACGGAGTATTACCGTTACCTCCAGGTCCGCCAATGCGTTACTCTCTCAGATCCCCAGTGGCACGACACTCCCTGAAGCCTCCCTCCTAGAGGACAGAATACTAGACGGACATCTTACAGAGAGAACCATCATATGTAGGAAGTTGATCAACAACATGGAAGATCCATTGCAGTCCCTTAAGGGAAAATGGATTGGTGACGGACATTTCTTCCCCACGAGTAGTTGCAACCCAGGCCAGACTGAGATTAGTGCAGCTTAAAATACTGCATAGGATCTATGTAACGGGACCTGACCTGGTACAAATGAGACGTACAGACAGCGGGGAGTGCAGAAGGGGATGTGGGGAATTGGGAACATTCATCCACATACTGTGGAATTGTCCGCAGATACAAATATACTGGAGAGACATACACCACACTGAGGGTGGAACTGGGAGTTGATATGCAGCCAGAGGCCCGGAGGTGCATTTTGAATGTCTGGGAGCCCACAGATCTCAACATGTACACTACGCAATGGGCAACATAGGGCGTATATGGTAGCAAAACGAAACATTGTACAGCAGTGGGGCGCTAGTCAGCCGCCTCAACTGAGGAGATGGGAGGAGGATCTGGACTGGTGCATGTATAGGGAAAAGTCAGTCTTCATAGCGAGAGGATGCCCTGGGAAATGGAATAAGGTTTGGGGAGCATGGAAGCGATACAGAGGTGACATCTGTCTTCCACCGGAGCAGCAAATCGATACTGAAACTCTGGTTACCCCGTGATCGAGTCAAGATACTAAATGTAATGTATTTTGTATTATATACAATGCCACTGAGAAATTGTGAAGTCGCCTGCTTGTAATTAATTGATGTGCTTTGGTCAAACTGTTTAATAAAAAGAAATGTAAAAAAAAAGGATGCTTATGGTGGGATTGAGACATTATGCTGCGCTTTTTATCATTCTGTTTTTGAAGTTTGATCAATAAAAGAATGCCATCTTTGTACAAGCTGCACTCCACTGCTTAAGCAAATAACAATGAATTTGACAAGTTTTCCCTCCATTTTGTTTTTGAAATTAGCCTTTTTTTGGAATACACCTTTCTTATATTATTGATAAAGTTCAGAAAGAATGCTCAATTTTAATTTCTCACTCAGTCATCCTCAAATCTTTCCAAGAACAAAATATCAAGGTATCAGAAATACTACTTTACCACAATTTCAGTACTAGTTAATATTATTTAAAAAGGCTCCTCGTGATGAAACCTATTTATACCATTTATATCTTGGTGTAATATAACAGAATTTATCTTGGGACTGAAATGCATCATATTTAATTACCTGGATATCAGTTCTCTGCAGGAATCGGTTAGTGCTGGACTCTCATTCCTAACCATGCAAGTTAGAGCAGAGACAACACCTGCAGCCAGCAGTTTTCGGATCCTAGTCACCACGAAGTCCTTTTTATCCTAAGGTAGAAAGGCAATAATAAGAGACACATTCTTGTAGCATAGCAGTGGCTTAAGACTATAAGAAGATCCATACAACACATCATTCACCTAGGCTTTCTTACTTTCCCTCCTCAGATCTATCAACATCTTCACCTTCACCCTTGATGAATATGTTCATTCATAATACCAGCATTAAGTCTTCTCAGCGTGATTACTATCACCCCCTTCTTAACTGGCATGTGCTCTGCATAAGCACAAGGATTATGTAGGTGTCATGGAAAAAGAGAGAAAGTAAAAGACAAGGAAAAATCAATAAAAGATGAGAAAGAAGGACTACAACACAGTTACAAATAAGTAGGGTAGGATAAATTGGTCTAATCCATTTAGTAATTTTTTTGTAACCCATAAAAATTATTTACAATGTTCTCCCTCCAAGGAAAAAGACCACATTATAGCTACACAGCAGTGATCTGGACCCTCACTGATTTTCCCACTTATTAACTCACCTTGGGGTGTTCCTCTGGAATATGCTGTTTAGCATATTTTGCCAGCTCTAACATTTGTGGATCCAGTTCTTCCTTGTCATAGCTATTGGTGCAGTTCACCAGGGTAGAAGCAACAGCAAACAGCACAGTCTTGTCCTCTGACTGCAAAAAACATTTAAAAAAACAAACGTAAATTCTGAAACTTCAAAAATTTAAATTTGCTATACTTACAAGTCTCACTTTATAGTTAACAGCAAGGTATGATCCGAGCTGGCTGATATTACATCTCAAAGTAAACAATATCGTAATAAAGAGGATGTAAAATAATCAGTATTCAGGCCCTTGAGTGACCAGACAATACCGTGCTTCAATAAGAAAGAGGCTTTCAAATGATTTGGATGTTTGTGTAGTCACTTTATTTTTCATGTAGATCAGTATAAACAGGCTGCTTCACATTCAGATTTCAGAACCTTTTGAACTGTTTCTTTTTCCATATATAGAGAGATCATGGCGCCCATTTCACATTTCACACTATCATCTATAAAAACACGTACAGATTATTCCACAATCAATGTACCACAAAGACGCCATTTCCTATCCAATTAATAAGCATCTGCTCAAACTAAACACAAACTCAGTAAAATGGAAAACGCACCTTGGGTTTATTTAGGCAACCCCTTGAAATGAAAATAACATTTGTATGCGCTCTGATACCCAGAGGTGTCTAGGCGCTAATGTTCAGAGTAGGTACTGCCTTTGGTGTAATGCCAAAGAGAACTGTCAGAAGACATAGTGGTTAAAAAACAAAGTCTTTAAGGCTTTCATAAAGGCCAGTAAATCAACCTTTGGCTTCAAATCCAGTGGCAAAGAATTCCACAGTTTGGAAGCATAGGTAACAAAGCTCCTACCACCTCATCTGGATCTTTTGAATTTTGGGATGACTAGGTTCGGTGCAGAAAATGAGCATAGCGGTCTATTATGGGAATAAAGCTGAAAGTGCTGTCTGAGAAATTCAGGTCTGGATCCTTGCAATGCTTTAAAGGAAATGCAATGAGCTTTAAAATCAATGTGCTTCTTGACAGGGAGCCAGTTAACGTGGACCAAAGCTTGTTTGGGGATACTGAAAAGCAGGTGAGCCGCTGCATTTTGCAAATTTTTTAAATTTATTTAGGAAACTTTTCAGCATTTAGTGAATAGTGCATTGTAGTAGGGTAAGGAAGTGCCCTCTTTTTGCATGGTTGCCCCCACTTTTTGCCAAATTGCTGATGTACTTTGACTGAGTGTGCCCAGGGTTCCTGCCAAACAGGTACCAAGGGCCTATGTTCTTTCCCTAAACTGCATTAAAAACAAAACTTAATTGGCACTCTTTGGCCACAGGTCCGTCCCTTGTAAATGGTGCCATAGGTACCAAGGGCACTGTGGCCAGGGAAGGCCTCTTAGGGCTGCAGCACGTATTGTGCTACCCATAGAGGCCCTGTACTTTTACACACACACACAGCCTTTGCAGGCTGCGTGTTTTGGTGCAGAACAAAGTGAAGAGTCGACATGCCACACATCCCTGTGTGCCATGCCTACAAAACAGTGCCCTGCAATAGGCCAGCCACCCCTCTAGCTGGGTGTACTATGCCAGTGCTGAGGGTACAGGAGCATGAGCCCTGTACCCCTACAGTGTCTAACCAATTCCTAGACATTGTAAATGCAGTAATGCCAGTAAGAGTATATGGTGCAGGGAGTTTGTCATTATGAACTCTACAGTATCATTATGGCTTTACTGAAAACTGGGAAGTCTGGTATCAAACTACTCAGCACATTAAAACCCACACTGATGCCTGCATGGGATTTAATGAAAAATGCACTGTGACTGGGTTCGGTTGAGTGTCCATACGAGGAAGTAATTTTGTTATAGAAGAATTTCGAGAGCTGGTTGCAAAGGTCTTGCAAGAGGAGATGTTGCTCGTTGTAAGAAAGTACCCTCTTCTTGCAAGGTTGCCCCCACGTCTTGCCAAACTTCTGATGTACTTTGAGTGTGCTCTGGGTTCCTCCCAAATAGGTACCCAGGGCCTATGTTCTTTCCCTAAACTGCATCGAGACAAAACCCAATTGGCACTCTTTGGCCACATGTCAGTCCCTTGTAAATGGTACCAGAGGTACTGGGGCACTGTGGCCAGGGAAGGCCTCTAAGGGATGCAGCACTTATTGTGCCACAGTTACGATGCCCTGTACCTTTACACACACACACACTGCCATTGCAGGCTGCATGTTTTGGTGCAAAACAAATTGAAGAGTCGACTTGGCACATATCCCTGTGTGCCATGCCTACAACCCACTGCCCTGGCATAGGTCAGCCACCCCTCTAGTAGGGTGCACTATACCAGTGGTGAGGGTACAGGTGCATGAGCCTGGTAACCCTACAGTGCCTAAACCAATTCTTATGTGTTACAGCAAACAAATGATGGACAGAATGTTGACAATGCAAACATTCTCCCCCAGTCAAAGGATCTGGGTTAAATCCATTGTTCTTTTGCCCACTACGCCACCCCAATTTTGGCCCAGCCATATATAAATCATTCTTGACTCTGTGCCTTATGGGAACAGTCCAGACCAAACTGCCAGGCCAGGTCCTCCCTAGACCGGAAACAAGCATCCTAGCACCGGTTTCAGGGTATGTCATGTCATGTTTGTCTAGGAGATGTCTCAGTGTGGTATCTAGGCATATCACACTGATTAGCAAAAGTAACTAAAAAAGTAATCTAAAAAGTAACGTACAAAGTAAACGGAAAAGTAATTTCAAAGTATTGATTCGCCTGTATTTTAACCAACTGATTTTGAACCTGCATTCAATTGTAAAACAATGTATAAGGTTTTGAAAGCATTTATTTCACTTACCTGCACCAGGCTTGTCATGGTTCTAGAAATAAAATAACTAAATAATATTTGCATACAAATCGAATTGCTCTAAGTTCAGTCTCTGGGTGTGTGACATAATTTGCTGCCTGAGTGTGTATAGCAAATGCTTACCACTACCCTCTGATAAATCCTTACTGCTCGTCCAGACTAACACAAATAGAGAGTAAAGTGCTATCTACTTTTACCTCTGCCTCCCTTTGGGGCTCTACTGGACTCTATGCACAATATAACTCATTTTGGGATAGTATATACAGAGCCAGCTTCCTACAAGTAGTTCAATTTTAAGCTGACGAGGGCACCAATTTCTGCACTTCCTTTGGAATGAACGGAAGAATTTTCTGTAACAGTTTCATCATAAAAAAGGAAGCGGACGTGATGGAATGGATGTGCACTTCAAAAGACAGCTTTCTGTCAAACAAAACCTTTGAGACAAAATATTCTAGAATTTTCACACATTTCTTTTTGGGTTACTAGATACATGCACCACTATTTGGGTGTCATCTGCGTATGAGACAAAAAAGAAGCCACATGATTTTATCAGTCTAGCCAAGGGAGTAACATATAAGTTATGAAGGGTTGGACTCAAAGATGAGCCTTGTGGAACCCCACATGGTAGTGAAAAGGAAGAACAGACGAAATCGTCTAAGGTCACAAATTGATCTCGGTCAGTAAGAAAAGACTTTAGCAGAGCAGTTATTATTCAAGCAATTGCATAAACTAGGATTTATATGTCAGCTTACAAGTAGAAGGTCTTTGGATATCCATAGTGCTAATATGCCCATTTATGGTATTTCATCATGTTGTTTGCATTTTAGAAATAAGATCTCAAAACCTACATTGTTATCAAAACAGATTAGGATGTTTTCTAATCTAAAATGATTGTTGTGGCTACATACCTTTACCTTATTTACACTATAGAACCCGGAATAGGCTGAAGGTGTTATAGCTTTACCAACATTTCTTCCATCTAATTTGGATCCTTTGAAATGTTAATCATTTTATAATTACAATCTGACTCTACAAGCATTTGTCTACAGGCAACAACCACAAAGGGTACTATTAACTTGGAACTGACAATAGCCAACTGCATCTAATTAAACAGGTTTGTATGAAAAATAATTGGTAGGAAACATATGGCATTATACAAGTTGAGATGTGCGAACTATGTATCTTACTGGCTTGATTGCTGGAAACAGAGTAACAATTCAAGGTAAGGACCATGGCACATTGCTCACTTGAGTTTGGAGAATATTTTAAAGTCACTAACTTGTTGAAAGAATTTGATTGAGATAAAATAACATTCTAAAGATTTTGCAGCTGAGGAATAGCTTGTGAACGTAGCTAGGGAGTTAACTGAAGTTCCTGCTCTTCTACGCCCAAGACGATTCTATTCACTTGCAGAGTCCCTCAGGGTTTCACCTTACCTACAGTTACCTTCACCTCAAAGTGGAGCCCCTTAGCATTCTTCTCACCAATACCGGCATCACAATTCACCAATATACCAATGATGCACAACTCTACTTGGAAGATTCCACCACTCTAGTCGTCTGACTCCTCAGATACTGGCAGAGCTACGAGATGCTCAACCCAACTAAGACAAAACAATAACTGGTGTAAACCAGGCTTAACCACATGGACATGGATGGACTCAAATCCCAACTTTGAACCAACACATTTGGATTCACTCCGGGGAACAAACCCATCCTGAAGGAACACACTGTAAAGGAAACAAACACTATCTTGTACCACCTCACTCTATTAAAGAAAGTGAAAAGGTTTCTCCCAGAAAGAGTCTTCAGAACTACGGTTCAATCCCTAGTACTCTTGCATCTCGATGGTGGCAAAGCCATGCTCCAAATCCTCCCAAACTCTACAATGGCACGCGCACCCAGGATATAGAATAACTGCCCTATACCCATCAGGACCACCCAAACTCAGATCCAATTTAGGAAATGGCTGAAGAAACATATGTTTAAGAAACACTACATCACAAGGCAGTAACAGTCTATTTTCCTCCCAGAATCTAGTAACCGTGGCAATCATTTGTTGGCTGTACCTTTGCCACAAAACATCGCTCTGCTGTCTTTTAGCTAGGTTCCCGCTACACAAATGTCACATACATGAAGAATCCAGAAGGACTTTTTCCTGGCATTACAAAAGCCATTTATCTCATGCTCCTCCCCATATCCAACAGTTCACATCCCTCATGTTATTTCTGTTGCTAAAGGTGAAATTTCAGCACAAGCATAAGGTTTCCTGAAACAAATTTATGGTAACACTTCAAGGTTGCCACGGACTCTACACTTTCAATTCGTCTCTCCACACCTGCAGTGTTTCTGATGCTTCACTGGAAAAACTGACACTTATTTCATGAGCAGTCAAGAAACCATTGGCGGTCACACAACTGAAGTGCTGTTTAAAAAGTCCTACATAATCATTAGAATATATTTTTCTGTTAGCTCCTATAACAAATATTAATTTGTATATTTTCACAACTACAGGGTGAACATTTGCATGTACTTGTACCTGCTTTCTAGCCTCAATGGGCTTTGGGTCGGGTTTGATGTACAAACCTACAAAGAAGTCTTGATTGGAACCATGGTTGGCACAAAATGTGGCGATCAATATCCCATTAAAACATTATTCTAGAACGGAGAAAGAAAAATGCTCTCGACTAAATATCAAAAAAGAATTTGAGCGATAAAGTAGCCTACCTGTTATACAAAAATCCCAAAGCTGGTTTAACCACAAACAACTTCAGGGAAACTAAGGTGCCTCCTCAGTTTATTCAGATCATTCTCATTTTTCAAATGTGAAATAAAAGCATAATAATTTCCCAACCCACAGAGTTCGTACAGCGCAGACAGAAGCAACACAATATAATATTGCAATGACAACAAGAATTGGCAATGCCAATAGGTCTCGCCGATGGGAGAACTATTGGCTTTGTCACTGGTGCAGGGTGGCCATAGGGAGTAACGAATGCATGTACATAACATGTGTACTGAGGCCCTAGACATTTTAAATTTTCCAATCTAACATGGTTAACAGCAATGTTCGATCAAGTAATACTAAAAGTAAAAAAAATTTGCACAAATGTAAATAAATTAAGTGAGCAGTCCAGCAGAAAGAAAGATGAAAAGCTGAGTGGATCCACCGGTCGAACACAGGCTCCTACTATGGACGGACTAGTCCACTGAGCCATCGACTACAGAGTTTGGACCAGTGAGGGCTCAAGCGGTACAGTGTTTGTGATGGCCAAACAAGCTCAGAGTACAAACACCAGCTTTATGTGTGCTAACAAATTGGCGTAGATGACTTAGTGCTCCACGAGTGATGCAAAAGATAAGGGAACCCATCTGGAAAACCTTTCCCAATTTCCTCAAGCCACCCCCCCCCCTCTCACCCGAATCAAACATGGCCCTCGAGATGGCCTGTTCCAGACCAGGAATACAATACAGAAGAATCGCTAGTGATGGACAAGCAGCAGGAGAAGCATCGCAACACACATATACATACAGATGGGAATGCAAGCAAAAGCATGGCACGTTGTGTGGAAATACTAACCTGACCCACAAGGAATGCAGGTGCTAACCTGCGCACCTCTGCTCGCTCCTGAGAGCGAAATGCAGTGGGAGTGAACATTAGAAAAGAGGTGGGACATGTACCCGCCTTTAGTCATTTGCATGCTTTCAATATTGAAAGACACGCGCAAAAGCCAATCCAAAGTGTGGGAGTAGTCAGACCCACACAGAGAAGCTACAAGAAGCCTCATAGAGCAGAGCATGCGCACTGCTAGGCTTGGTCGAACGTAATTACAATGTGTGAACCTACTTTATAGTATAATTGTGAAAATAATGTTTGTCAATCTGGGGGGCGAACACTATATTTTTTTTTTACAGAATTCGGGTACAGCATGGCATTAAAATGTTTGAAGACCATTACATTAGGATGCCAAAACGAAAACAGTCATATCAGTGATCTGTAGTCATTTGGTAACCAAACTTTGGATCGGTGTTGAAATTCTTGCACTATTAGGCAGTATACTTTCGGTCTAACCTCAACGGGCCTCAAAGGGTCTAGACACAAATACCTTGGAATTATAATATGTTATTGAGCAATCTGCTGATCAAAACCGCTATTTTGTTTGGCGCACGTGTTATTAGATTTTTCCACTACTGTGCATATTTCTGCCGTTCTCTAATCCGCCTAGCAACCTCCGAACCCTATGCCTTCCGCACTGCAGTGACCCTGGACTCACCTGAGGCCACCTCTCACTGCCCCACTGGCCAGCCGCAGAAGCCTGGAGCAACGGTGCCACCCAGTCACAACCGCCATCTTACAGGAAGAAGAGCGGTCGGCAAGGTGACAGGGGGGCAAAAGTCAAGCGCTGTCAACTGCTGTGTGCCTCTCCCTGTAGGGCAAGTAGCATCTGAGGTTACCCACGAGCGCCACTGGAACAGAAGCTCCATTGCAGTCACTTCCTACACTGGAACACAACCGCCGCCGCCGGCCATCTTGGATAGAAGGTGGATGTGCAACAATATAAGTACTATGACTTTCAATGCCATAATATAAAAATGAGTAGATAAAACTTATATCAATTTACCTTTCATAGCTGAAAGCTTATTAATTATATATAAAATGTTGCTATGTTATTTTTGGAAAACCAGTGATTTTTATTAGAATACTATAAATCTAGATAATCTGGTAAACCATTTAATACACTGACTTTATTACGCTTGACAATTACCCCTTTTTTCTTGGAAATTAGTTCGGGGAATAGAATTTAAGACCATTCCAACGTGGCTTCAGCAATAGCTTGATGGAGTTTTGCAAAGGCAGTTCTACTTTTATGTTGACCATTAATCCTTAGTCAGCAACAAATGAGAGAGAGTCAGGCAAGCAAAACAACCGAAAGCACGGCGCATTGTGAGGAAATAGTAACCTGACCACGAGGAATGCAGATGCCACCCTGCGCGCCGCTGCTCGCACTCAAGAGCAAAACGCTTTGGGAGTGAACATTAGAAAAGAGGTGGGACATGCACCCGCCTTTAGCCATTTGCGTGCTTTCTTTATTGAAAGACACACGCAAAAGCCAATTTAATGTGCGGGAGGAGTCGGACCCACACGGAGAAGCCACAAGAAGCCTTGCAGAGCAGCGCATGTGCGCTACTAGGTTTGACCTAAAAATTAGCCATCCGGTGGACAGGGGCGCTTCTCTGTGCACCAAGTGTTCCCCTCATATCAACTTCACGCCGTCAAAAAGTCAAAACATACATGAAAGTAGCATTCTTCTGTCCTATATTCTTTTGAAATCCCATAAAAACATGGACCTGAGATAGGATGAGCCATTTACTTTGAAGCGTCAACATAAATTTCGCTTCTAACTTGCCTGGCACCCTATGTATGATCTTGAGCAACTGAATGAATTTAAATTCCAGTGCGTAATATTATTAAATGTAAACCCGAGCACGCAGTGGAATTAATCTCGGCAAAAATCCCTATCCAAATGCTAGAGTGAGTGTAAGAAAGGTGGTTTCCTAATGCAATGGTTCGTGAAGTCCTTTACATAGGGATTTGTGACAACATAAGCAGGTGATAGACAGAGACCTCTAGCAAGAGGAAAGTTTAGTCACTCATCAATTTAGAACTTCAAAATGTAGTACTTCCCGTTTTACCTTTGCTAACTCGAACATGGCTTTCATAGCTGCTTTATCCTCGACAAATTCCTCCTTTACATCTGCATCGAAGGTGAGGTAAGCTAGTCCCTCCACTGCCCAACGCCGCGTGCTGGCCTTTATCTCTTCATTACACAGCCATCTGTGGGGTAGAAAACAAGGAGAAATTAATCTGATTATATCTGGTTCCATTGAGTAGGCTACTGCTCTGAAATGTGTGACTTCCTCTAATAGAGGCAGGTGCAAGTTGCTCAGAAGACAGACCGATAGCAAGAAGAAAGCTTTTTCTTTTATGTTGCTATTCTTACAATGGAATCAATGGTAATATTTATTAAAAATGGATACGGATTATTAAATGTGAATATTTTGTAATCGTACATGGACACTGTTAGTGCAATCAATCCATTATGAAAGCACTGACAAAAATACCTTTGAGATAAGTAGTTGTAAAATGAAGAGATATGATGAGCACAATAGAATTGTTATGATCCCGGAGAATACCAATAGACCAAAGAAGGATTTACATTGGCTCTAAATTCCTGGTTCAGAACACTTCAGCCAGGGTCAACAGAAATACCCCTCTTTTAGGGGGGAAAATTGAACCCTGTGAAAAAGAAAAGGGGATTGTGCACTGTGTGACAGGCAAGGCACCTTATCTTTAGGCACTATAGCCCGCAAAGCTCACTGAAACGACAGATGAGACAGTGGGCAACCATGATGAGTGTCTCTCTGCAGTCTAATCCTAAGCAATAGTACATTATTCAAGAAGATCACAGCATAAGTATGGAAATGACGATCAATCATTTTCTTAGATGTAAAGCAAGTGTTTAAAAAATCTTCTAAGATATACCAATAATAGTGAAGTATTTTTTTAGGCCCAAACAGGCTACAGAATTGGTATGATTTCGCATGACTAAATCACAACTTTTCCCAAATGAATGTGCCTGGTATGAAGCTTTGTGTTTTTCATAAGCCACACTAAGATCCTACACAGTCTGGTATCTCGGGTGCACTTTCCTACTATACAAAATATTAGAACATTGGAATGTTGGTAGCTCCATTGAAAACAATGGAGTTGCTCAGGCTTATAATGGCTGGTATAAGCCTGGAGCTCCAACATTCCAATGTTTCTTTGTTCACAGCTGTGGCTGTGAACAAAGGCTTCAGGGAGCCTGAGGGGATTTCAATCCCCTCACGCTCCATGAAGACTTTGTTTTATTTGTTTGAACATTCTGCCCTCGAGTGGCAGAATGTTCTAACAGCCTTATAGCCCTTTGTATCAGGGCTATACCGGCTATTAAAGTCCTGCTGCCTTGTTATGTTATGTTATGTTATGGGTGTCTCATATAGCGCTCGGCTACTCCATGGAGTGTCCCGGCGCTTTCTGACCCACAGCATACTAAAGAGGGCAGGCAAAAAAGGAGAAAAAGGGCAAGCAAATTACTGTCCATAAAGCCACGTCTTCAGACCCTTTCTGAAGACCAGCAGGTTCGAAGTACTGCGGAGTGATAGAGGAAGGGCATTCCATAGCTGAGGCGCCAAGCGTTTAAAGGAACGTCCCCCCACCCTTGCCTTCCTAACAACAGGGACAACGGCAAAGCCAAGAGATTCCGATCTTAGGGATCTAGATGGTTTATAGAAAGCAAGACGTTTTTGAATATATTCAGCTCCCACAGCATGGAGTGCCTTATGTGCCAGCGTAAGAGCTTTGAAAACGATCCGCTTCCGAATAGGCAGCCAATGCAGGGAGTGTAAAAGATCCGAGGCTCGTGCTCGGCGATGTAGGCCAAAAATGGCCCGTGCAGCTGAATTTGGGACCACCTGGAGTCTTTGAAGTAAGTATTCGGGAAGACCCAAATATAGGACATTCGAGTAATTCAACCTGGAGCCAATAAGGGCCTGAACCGTAGTCTTCCTATGCGCCAACGGGAGCAGGGGAAGGAACTTACGTAACATTTTAAGGAGGCCATAACACGTGCCAGTCAGTCCAAGGATCTGGGACTTAAGCGTCAAGCCGTTGTCAATCTTGACCCCCAATTTCTTGGCAACCAAAGAAGATGACGCAGGAGGGAACATGTTCACCGGCCACCAATCCTGCAAGCTCGGGTCAGACTGACACCCGAAGAAAAGCACCTCCGATTTATCTGGGTTGCACTTGAGGCTGTTCCGCTGAAACCATTCGAAAACAGCCCCAAGACACCCACGGATGCTCTCTCCGTCAAACTCAGCCCCCTTCCCACAAGTGAAAAGGAGCTGAGTGTCATCGGCGTATGACACGATCTGAGCCCCGAAGGACTCCACCAGCACCGCCAGAGGGGTCATAAAGATATTAAAGAGAGTCGGGCTCAACACCGAGCCTTGCGGGACTCCGACCTCCAGAGGCGGCACTTTGGCTGAGTTAGGGGGGGCCCAGACCACCTGCCGGCGACCGGCTAAATAAGATCGAAACCAACTCAACACCGTCCCTCTCAGACCGATCTCATGGAGCCTGCAGAGGAGACCCTCATGAGGGACGGTGTCGAAAGCCGCCGACAGGTCTAACATTACCAACATGGCTCTTCCTCCAGCGCTTCCTTGATAACCTCATTGACCTCCAATAGCGCCGTCTCGGAGCTAAAATTAGACCGGAAGCCAGACTGGGTGGAGTGCAGCAAGCCATGAGTTTCAAGGAAAGTAGAAAGCACAGTGTGTACATGCTTTTCCACCGTCTTTGCAAGGGCAGGCAAGAGGGAAATCGGCCTATAATTGGCATGTAATTCGGGGTCAAGACCCGATTTTTCAAGAAGTGGGACAACCATTGCCTGCTTCCAGACCGCAGGAACCACACCACTAGTCAGTGACCGATTAAGAATAGGATTAATCAGCGGGTTCAGAACCTCCGCTACCTTAGCCAGAAACTTCGCAGGGCAAGGGTCAGAGGGTGAGCCAGACTTGAGCTTAATCATGAGATCCCGAGAAGCGGAGTCAGAAAGAACTGGAAACTCCGAAAGAAAAGGTCCAGATCCAGCAGACAAACTCAGCTGGTCTCCTGGGATGGTAACATCATTCGGGCCCAAGGAAGAAAAGGAGTCCTGAATCCGCTTGATCTTCGTGGTGAAGCTAGCTAGCGAGATCACCCACGGCTCTGAGAACTCATGCTGCGACACATTAGCCTTAGGAGTGATAAACTCCTTTACGACAGTGAAAATTTCCCTGCAGGAACTTGAAGCAGTCTCAATTCTCGCAGAGAAATAATTCTTCTTTTCAATTAGAATGTCCGCGTGATAGACCTTAATGGCCGCCCTATAGGTCGCCTTAGCCCCAGGATCATACTGCTGGCGCCAGCGCCTTTCTGCCACCTTACAGTTACGCCGAGACAGCGCCAAAGCCTCAGTAAACCAAGGAGCAGAGATCCGCCTAGAGATTGTCCGGGAAACAGTCACAGGAGCTAGTTCATCTAATCGTTTCATTAGCCACACCTGCAGCAATTCGAGATCCCTCTCCTGATAACGGACAGGGATGATCTAAGCAGGCCTGGGCCAGACTTTCAGGAGTCACCCGATAATAAGCCCGACCAGTTTGCCTAGGATGGCCTGACATTGCGCAGGGTGACTTACTAGTGCCCAAAATCTGAAACCTAATCAGAGAATGATCCGACCAGAGGACAGGAACAGGGCTGGCCATATCAAGTGGAGTGGTGGAAAACACCTGATCAAGAGTGTGGCCCTTGTTGTGAGTCGGAACAGCCAGGTGGGGGATAAGGCCCAGGGGGGCGGTGACATCCATGATCTTAATCGTGTCACCGTCCATCCCCACATCCATATGAATGTTAAAATCCCCAAGCACAATACAGTGTTCCGTCTTCAAACAAAGCGCCGAAGCCAGCACCTGCAACTCCTCTTGAAAGGACCCCAGCTGACCTGGAGGTCTATAAACCAGGAGGCCAGAAAAGGATTGATGTGGAGAAAGGGTTAAAGAAAAAGCCAGGGATTCACAGCCAGAAATGGCTTCCATAGGGATAACCACACATGAGGCAGATCTCTGGACCACAATAGCAACACCTCCATCCCTCCCGCTCAGTCTATCTTGTCTAAGAATCATGTAGTCAGACGGAATGGCAGTTGCAATGTCAGGATTAGAGGTCTCCCCCAGCCAAGTTTCGGTATGCATTAAGCAGACAGGCTTTTCGGCAACTAAAAGCTCGTGGATATCAAGAGCATGCCTGCTCAAAGAGCGAGTATTAAGTAGAAGGCCCAGATATTTGACATTGGCCTGAGGGCTGACCGCCCCCAGCATCGGCAAATTGCCAGGTATCCATCCGCATCCCTGACATCGCCTTTTGCCTCTGCAACGGCCAGGAAAGACCACACGACACGCATCCATACCTTTCCTCAGTGCGAGTAGAACTGAATCCGAATAAATGAGCCTTGAGCCAGCCCCTCCCGCCGCCCCGTCCGCCTCCGGGCCGCTGACGGGCGCAGACGGACTGAACTCAGGCGTAACTCCGGCGTAACTCCGGCGTAACTCCGGCGTAACTTCGGCTTACCCGCTGCGCGTCGGCATGACCGCCTTAAGTGCAGGTCAAGCGACAAAAACGGGAAGGTTAAAAATTCACACCGCTAAAGAGCACTGTTACTCCTCCGGGCGCAGCGCGCTAAGCAGTATACAGCAGGTAGCAAATTCAATAGGCGCCGCCTGATTTACCCGCCTTAAGTGCAGGTCAAGCGTCCTACGAGCGACTAGCCCGGCAACAAAGATGGCGACGCCAGGCGTCCTACTATCCCCCCTAAGAAGTCCGCCGAAGTAGAGGCGAAGGACCAGGGCCCGCAAAAAGCGGTGGGAAATAGCAATTTAACGTGCAAGTCAGAGGGCAATTAAAATCAAGGGATAAGGAATCACAAATAAAATTATAAAAGACAAAAACGGGAAGATTAAAAATTCACGTCGCTAAAGAGCACTGTTACTCCTCCAGGTGCAGCGCGCTAAGCAGTATTCAGCAGGTAGCAAATTCAATAGGCGCCGCCTGATTTACCCGCCTTAAGTGCAGGTCAAGCGTCCTACGAGCGACTAGCCCGGCAACAAAGATGGCCCCCTAAGATGTCCGCCGAAGTGGAGGCGAAGGACCAGGGCCCGCAAAAAGCAGTAGGAAATAGCAATTTAACGTGCAAGTCAGGGGGCAATTAAAACCAAGGGATAAGGAAACACAAATAAAATTATAAAAGACAAAAACGGGAAGGTTAAAAATTCACACCGCTAAAGAGCACTGTTACTCCTCCGGGCGCAGCGCGCTAAGCAGTATACAGCAGGTAGCAAATTCAATAGGCGCCGCCTGATTTACCCGCCTTAAGTGCAGGTCAAGCGTCCTACGAGCGACTAGCCCGGCAACAAAGATGGCGCCGCCAGGCGTCCTACTATCCCCCATAAGAAGTCCGAAGGAACGTTGGAAGCTCCATTGAAAACAATGGAGTGCTCCAGGCTCATAATGGCTGGTGTAAGCCTGGAGCTCCAACAATCCAGTGTTTCTTTGTGCACAGCTCTGGCTGTGAACAAAGGCTTCAGGGAGCCAGAGGGGATTTCAATCCCCTCGCGCTCTCGTAAGGCTTTGTTTTATTTGATAGAACATTCTGCCTCTAGTGGCAGAATGTTCTAAATAGCCTTATAGCCCTTCGTAGCAGGGCTATACCGGCTTTTAACGTCCCACTGCCTTGTTAAAGTCCATCGCCTTCGGCTCGGGCCTTTAATGCTGCAGCGGGCCTTTAATAGCCAGTATAGCCCGCTATGGGGGGCTATAAGGCTATAATAAATCTATTTGATTTATTTTGTAGTTGCCTCGCCAGATATTTCTGAATCCTAACATGTGATAATGTCTGTTAGCAATGTATTATAATATCTGTAATTTAAAGGGGCTTTGAGACAATTCTCAGCGGTTCTAGTATTCCTCTCTCTAATGACAAATTCCCCACATTAATTCCTTGATCTTGTTCCATACTACCACTATAACACATCTGACTTGAACTTTCGATTCAATGAGGACCTGGAAGCAGCCAGCACCGTAAATAAAGAAGTAACTGGTGCTCTGTTTCCTAAACTGCACAACACCTAACTTGCACAGCAGTAACATAGGCTATGTGGCATGAGTTGGGTACACACCAGTAATTTGTGTATTGTTGAATTGGGCTGCATAACACTCAATGTCAAACCATTAACCCACAGCGCTGATTTCAACAGCTCCAGGATATACCGATTCTTAAACGGAGTACTGCATTAGAAACCACACTATGTCCATTGTTTTGCTGTCCCATGTGTTCTGTGCTTGTGCAGTGATGTCACTGATCAGAGAAATGCATGATGGGGAAAAATGTTGTAGCCCAGTGTTCCACCAAGGACAGCTGGTGATGGAATGAGCATGATTAAATGTAGCATGAACTTGGAGTTTACATAAATTAATCTGTCACTGTACTGTAACTAAATGTACACTGGACCTAAAAACATGATAGCTGGACTGTGCGTAAATTTAAGAAGACTCCAAGAAGACGACTGCAAGGAATGCTGAAACAATCTGCACAGCTTAACAGTCCATTTACATTATCAGATTGATCAAAGAAGAAGGACAATATTAACATCTTTTAAGGGAAGGAAGACACGGACTACTTAAGCTGTTCTGAGGTGCAGCAAAAAAGTAGAAATAATGGTTGAACTGTTAAGCGGCTGCTTCACTGGGTTCCATCACTACTCAGACACAGTGATGGACCGAGAGGAGCGGAGGTTTGCACACAAATCTTTCTGGGGTATCTACCCCTGAGCCTCGGTGCCTTGCTGCGGGACAAACACTGTTTGTTCTGGCCCTTGTTAGTATATCGGGTGGAGAACTGCAGGGATGTTTTGTGAACATAAGCTGTATGTTTCTGTATTTTGTGGTACTGTGAAATATACATGCCTGTTCAGGTCTGGTGTGCAGCGTTATTTCTTTTTCGAACGTGCACTGGAAGGGTTGCAAAGGTCTTTGTCGGTCACGTGGCCCCCTTACTGGACATGGCCATGTGAGATGCTTTGTGTAATGAACGAGGAGTCCAGTAACTGTATCAAGTTAAGGAATTTATTAGAGAGCAAGCAGGTCCGTCCTTCCCAGTCAGGTACCGTGCACCAACAGTAGTAACTCTAACATTCTGGAGTGTGGATGTGGTGCATCATCTGATGCTATGGTAACCAGAGGATGCACCACGAGCACAACCCCACATCTTCCTTCTTTACATTAACAGAAAAACAAAAGGGCATTTAGCCTTCTTAATAATAATTATGTGAAATAACATAGCAGAGGAGTAAAACAAGTTGCAAAATAACAATGCAAAATAACATTGCGAATATACATGCAATTTCAACCTAGGAATGAGGCAACCAGGAAAAAGTTACTACGGTACCACTATAACCCACACCCCCCTTCTTCCAAAACTAAAACAGAAAAGAATAACACAGCAAAGACAAAATCAGTTACATTACATAGCTCCTGAAACGAGCAGGGATTTTGATTTGCCTACCAGTGCGTGAGGTGTGCTGGTTACGAGCAGATGAGGAAAGCATTGGTGCGGGCAAATCAGGAGAAGGCAACTGAGAGGGAAACGAATCATACAACTGCGGAGAGGATGTCGACATATCACTAGTAGAAGCTCTAACAACTTCATTCCCAGTGTTACTACCTTGAATGACATCATCCCACAACCATTCAAAAGAAGGAGCAGGATCAGTGTCAGTCTTGAAACAAGAGAAGTTCCCTTTGCATTTCGCCAACCTGTTGTGATGCCAAACTTGGTTGTCACTTAACTTGGCAGACTTCGAGAACAACTCCACAACCTGCAAAGGATCAGAAAATTTGCTTTGACCTTTCTTAACCTTAGTGTCAAGTTTAATTCTGACCCAATCCCCTACACTGAGTTCAGCTTCTCTAGTGGCATTTTTTCTACCAAAATCGCTAATGTGTGAACCTTGAACCTTCCTTAGTCTTGAACGGACTAAAGCAGGAGACCACTTCCCACAAATTTTCTTGGAATTCCAAGTAACATTATCCTTAGTAAATGGCTCCCTACCTCTAAGGATCCTGAAAGGGCTATAATTGGTACTGGTGGGGGTGATTCTATAAGCCCAAATGGTTTCCAGTAATTCCTTTTCCCAATCTTTATCAGCGCGAATAGAGGCCTGGATACTCCCCATGATTACCCTGTTAAACCTCTCAACAATGCCGTTCCCAGCAGGATGGTAAACAGGTGTCTTTTTAGGGGTTATACCATTCCTACCTAAGAATTTCAGAAAAAGTTCAGATCTAAATTGTGGACCATTATCAGTTAAAATATTCCTCGGAATACCTTCTTGTAAAAACAACTTTCGAAGAAAGGCAACAACAACTTTAGTGTCAAACTTTTCAGATATTTCAATTTCAGGCCATCTAGAGTAATTGTCAATCACAAACAGAATATGTTTAATGCTACCTTCGTAATTTTCAACAGGACCCAACCAATCCATGCTTAAATCTTCCCAAGGGTACATAGGAATATGTCTAAATCCAAGAGTGGGTTTAAATACACGCAAGGACTTATCAGCATTTGCACAAGTATCACACCTTTGAATAAATCTCTCAACCTCCTTATCCAATCCGGGCCACCAGTACGATAATTTAACCCTTGACTTCAATTTCATGATGCCTAGATGACCTTCATGATTAATGGATAGAATCTTATCTCTCAAGGAACAAGGGACAATAACTCTTTCACCTCTACACAAGTGATCAGCATCATCTATACAAAGTTCATCTCTGACTTCCCAAAATGGTCTCAGTTTCTCCCTCAATTTCGATTTACAAGGCCATCCATTGGTAACAAAATTACGAACTGAGTTCAAGATCTCATCCTTATCACAGCACACCTCCCAGTCTTTTTTAGAAATAGCCACTAATCGTTGGTGACAGTCATCATGGATAATGGCAACTTCATTAGACTCAAAAGAATCATAAGAGTCATCACAGCTCTGTAAGGGTGAACGACTTAAATAATCAGCAACTATGTTCTTTTTGCCAGGAATATATTCAACATCATACACATATCCCAGTAACTTAAGACTCATCCGTGCAAGTCTCGGAGTGGCCTTCAGCATTCCAACAGAGGTAAGGATTTTTAATAGGGGCTTGTGATCGGTCCGTAAAGTGAATCTAGTGCCCCAGATAAACTGTCTAAACTTCCCGATACCCCACACAACGGCTAGCATCTCTTTCTCAATGACTGAGAACTTCCCTTCAAGAGTAGTTATGGACCTGGAAGCAAAAGCAATAGTGACTTCGAATCCATCCCTGTTAGACTGTGAAAAGACAGCACCCAATCCCTTACCACTCGCGTCGGTGGTGACTATGTTGTGCAGGGTGTGATCAAATGCCTGGAGAGGAAATGCATTAACTATTTCTTTCCTTATATTGTCAAAGTCATTTTGTAAAATATCATTCCAGACAAACTCCGTTCTTAATTTAAGTAATTGCCTAAGATTAAAAGTTTTGTCAGCAAAACTCTTCACAAATTTTGAGTAAAACTCAACCATCCCTAGAAATGACCTAAGATCATCTTTACAACAGGGAATAGGGGCATTTTCAATTGCCTCAACCAATTTCTTTTTTGGGAAAATACCTTTTTCACCCACCTCATGTCCTAAATAGGTCAAAGAGTTCATACCAAATTTGCATTTCTTTGACTCGGCTGTTAAACCATTACATTCAAGTGTTTTTAAAACAGAAAACAGTCTTTTGTCATGGTGAATCCTGGATTTGCCCATTACCAGTATGTCATCCTGGAAGTAGGTCACGTATTCCATGCTCCTGAACAACTTGTGCATAAGGCGTTGAAAAACCGCAGCTGCTGAAGCCAGTCCAAATGGCATTCTTATGAACTGATAACATCCAAAGGGAGTTATAAATGCTGTAAGCTTTCTACTAGACTCGTGCAGGGGAATTTGATGGTACGCTGATACCAGGTCTATAGAAGAGAACCATTTGACACCGCAGCTTTGTGCTAAAAGTTCATCAATCCTGGGGAGAGGAAATTTATCAATTACAATATTTTTATTTAGGTCTCTTAAATCTATGCATAAGCGTAGACGGCCGTCAGGTTTCCTCGCGACGACCAATGGCGCCAACCATTCAGAGCTTTCTATTGGCTCAATAACCCCCTTCCTTTCTAAGATGTCCAAATCTTTCATGACATCACTCCTGATGCTTAAAGGAATATTCCTTGCTTTATGGCACACTGGTTTAGCACCATCCTTCAAAATAATCTTATGAGAAAAGCCGATCAATTTCCCAATTTCCCCTGAGAAAACTTTTGGAAATCGTAAAGTTACTCTGTCTAAGAATTCCTTGTTGTCTTCATCAAGAATCAAAACCTGAACATCATTTCTTGCATTTAGGATGATGCCTAATGCACCTTGATCAATCCAGCCAAGAACGGATGGACCAACTTCAGCAACATATAACTTGCCCAAACACTTCCGCCCTTGAAATTCAAAGATCTCCTCAACAAACCCCACCATGGGAATTTTTTCACCAGTAAATGTAACAGGTTTGATGTCAGGTGGAAGTAACTCTTTTTTTAAAACATGTGCAAATGACTTTTTCCAAATATCACGTTTAACAATCGTATAGGGGCAGCCAGAATCAGGTACAATGCCAATTAAAACACCCCCAATTAGGATGTTGCAAGTAGGTTTCTTAGATTTACATTTTATGTTCAAAACAGCATTGTCATCTTCCCAAAAGTCAAGGATGCAAAAGATGCTATCATCACTAGATGCATCGTAATTTTCTGTATTTAGCTCATTAGAGTCATCAATGCACTTTACCACTTTCTTGTCTTTACCAGATTTAAATTTACAAACTTTAGAGAAGTGGCCAATTTTATTACAGAAATTACATTTTGATTTCAAAGCTGGGCATTTCGGATCATTCGCATAATGTCCGTTAAATCCATATCTGAAACAATTGGAAATGCTTTCTTTCTTATAAGATGAACCAGGATTAGCATTTTTTTTATATGAGGAGGATGATTTATAACTGTTCTTTTTTTGGTAGTTATTAGTTACTTTACTCACAGTTACACTATCATCTTTATCACTGTCCTTGAGGGCAACTTTAGCACACCTCTTGGACATTTCCGCCTTTCTGACTATTGCGAAAATTTCATTAAGTGGAGAATCTCCACAAGTCCAGAGCTTCTCCTGGATAGATGTATTGTTGCAATGCATGACTAATTGATCTCTAACAAAACTATCATGCAGGGTACTAAACTCGCAATTAATAGCCAATTTCTTTAGACAAGAAACGTAGTCCTCAACAGATTCCATGACCTTTATCACGTGAAGACGTCAAGCTTGGCGTGAGTTCACAGCGTCAAGGTTCTGGAAGAGACATCGCATCACTCGTAGAGACGTCACAACACTCGCAGATGAAGGACGCAGAACTCCACAGCAGAAAATGCCTCACGCTCCAGAACGTTCATCAAATTCAAAGGATGCGCAGGTACCGTTACATTTAAGAAATTGATAATGTGCCGTTGCCTCCAATCAAACTACAAAGCATTCGTAACTTCAGGTCACATCGAACATCAATTTCTATTAAAATAGTAATACGCACGCACCATTGAACATGTGTTCATGTAACGGTTCGGATGAAATTAAATTACTGGAAGACTTCCTCATCCGAAATCAGTCAAACGTCAGTCAAATAGTTATGACAGTGGTACTCACGGTACAAAATGTTCGTACGAGGTTTCCTGGGCTCAGGATTCTGAAACTCTTCAGTGTTTAAATTCAGGAAAGGAATAAAAGACGATATATTTAAAAAAAAAAAAAATCTTTGCGTAGGTTCTCAATCTTCCTGCTTGCTGGTTAAATGTAAATCCTGTCTTCTGTCGCCATAATGTAATGAACGAGGTGTCCAGTAACTGTATCAAGTTAAGGAATTTATTAGAGAGCAAGCAGGTCCGTCCTTCCCAGTCAGGTACCGTGCACCAACAGTAGTAACTCTAACATTCTGGAGTGTGGATGTGGTGCATCATCTGATGCTATGGTAACCAGAGGATGCACCACGAGCACAACACCACACTTTTGGAGGGGGCCTGTGTTCCAGGCCAGTCGGATGTGTCAAATGCCAGGCGGGGTGGTTGTGTATTTTCTGTGCTGTCTGGCAAGCATGGCTGGCCAGGCACATATTTGCTCACCAAGTAAACCGTCTTGAGTGTTACCCTTTTCTTTTCACCTCGTCTTCATGAATTACTGGGCAGTGTGTTAGTACTTTGTGTGTACTTGAGGTCATACCAATGGCACTGATGGTTGGTATCGGGAGGGAGATGATTGTGCCTCTATTTTCTTCAGAGACAAAACAAGTGTAAAGCATACCTTCTTTCACTGGTTTATTAATATTGAAAGGAAACTTCAAATGTCTTTGAAGCTCATTGAAGAATTGCTCTGCACTTGTCTTTGAGAATTACTTTATTTTTTAAGTCAGAAGGATAAAGTGTGTGTGGGGCAATGTATTAAATGTCATTTGAGTGTGTGGGACAATGTATCACATGCCATTTGAGTGTGTGGGACAATGTATCACATGTGATTTGAGTGTGTGGGGCGATGTATCACGTCATTTGAGTGTGTGGGACAATGTATTGCATGGTATTTATCTTTCCAATAATAACCTATGGTGTACATGGGTGTCCACATTTTAAAAAATTGTATGGGAGCTACCTACATTTCCTTATTTTCTGCATATGAGTGCATATTGTCTCCGGGTGCAGGTGTTCCAAATAGGGGGCTGCACGAGTGAGCTTCAGTAGTGCGCCTCGGTGGGAAGAGTTTAGGGGGCTATCAACCCTAGATGGCCGAGAGAGAATCTGTGTGTTCTGGGTTTTGGCACAAATTAACTTTCAGAGACTGGCCTGCCTCAGTGGGAAAAAATATGGGGGCTCTCTTTCCTATATGGTTGCATCGTGTCATCGGAAGAGACCATCAGGGTTTTCAGAGGGTTTTGGCATTTGTGTTCTGACCAGAGCATGACCCTCTCTCTGTAGAAGGGAAAAGAATGCCTTATCAGTAGGGAAGATGTTGAGGCATCCAGTGGGTAAACCGTTGCTGTGGTATTATTCCTCGAGGCTCAGGTCATCCAGACTGGGCTGGCATTGGGTCGTCTTTGGTCCTTAGCTACTGGATGGACTAGTGTTCGCTCCCCTCATGGTGAGAGGCCGTGGTTCCAGGTTTGCCGAGGGGTTTCGTTTTAAAGGTTCCTTGTGAGCCGTAATTAGGTCTGGGTCAGCTGCTCTTTTCACTCCGGTCGTTTGATAGCTCATTTGTTTGGGATTTTTAATGCGGTTTTATTCATTAACGTACCTCTAGATGTTGCAGCTGCATGTAACGAGGATTGATGAACATTTTGTACATTAAGTATAGGAAATGACGTTGCTTGAGGTTTCGTTGAGGTGCATTCAGCTCTGTTTAAAGGTAGCTCTGGATTAATTTTTGCAGTAACCATTTTAATTTGGGTGAGTAGGTCGCGTTTGTTTAGTTTTTAAAGTTTTGGTTAAAACTTTAATTTGCTACCTTTTCTGGATACAATGTTTTCTGTGCTATTTGTCCGAGCTTTAGGAGCCTCATTATTTTTAGGCGCTCTGAATGGGGGTCATTGTTGTGCTGTGTTGTGTCCATTAGAGTCTGTAACTGTCATGTCCAGTAGGGGAGGAGATGGGTAGATCTCACGTTCAACTACAAATACATTTTGAGGAGTATCTTTTCAATGAATCACGTTGAGGATCAATTGGGTTTTAAGAAAGTGTTGAGATCATCACAAGGCGGTCAAGTTCATACCATGAGACCGAATCGTCAGTAGTGGAATCTTTTGTGTGTGTGATCATAGAAGCGTCTTGCACAGGTAAAATCATCTATTTCGAATAATGGTGACGAAATTAGAGTCAAGGATAGGACGCATCCTCAGCAAATCCTCAGATAGCTCAAATGTATTATCAGTAACAGAAATGCAGGGGGGGTTTAGTTTAATTGATTTTGGCAGATGTCATGCCCCGGGTGGGTAATGTCAATTCTTAAACCGTGGCCTTAAGGCCGCTGTTCCTTTTCGGTTGGTTGAAATATTTATGGAGTCCTCTTATAAAGCTGGCCTTATAGGTGGAGGAGATATTGTTGGTGGAGGAGATATTGCTTCAATGTTTGTTACAAAGGCAGTGATTACTTTGTTTGATGGCAAGTTGCATGTTGAGTTTTCTGGTGTTTGTGTCGCCGTTGGCCTGGCAATCTTTTCATTCTTGTGTACGCAGAATGTTTGGTAGAACATATTTTGTAAGCCTTCCCAAAACTTTGCCACAGGGAGGCTAGTGTCAATTGTGCGCTAACTGGTTTAGAGCTAGCAGGGCAATTGAAAAGTTTGGGCTGGCACATTATGAATTGGGATTGTTTTAAATCTTGATTAACCTGTGTTTTGGTATCTTCTTCGTGCTGTTTAATTGTGACAGCTTCTGGTCTCTGTTTAGTTATGGGCACCATTTTTAAGTTTATCAAGGCTTTGGCTTGAAGAATAATTTAGAGGTCACCGAACTGTGTAAGGCAGAATGCAAGGTGGAGTAGTGTTCACAGAGGTATGATGTAATAAGGTGAGGTGTATAAGGAGTGAAATGAGGGGGATTAAGAGGATTGAAGCGGTGGGTTGATTCCTAAACTTTGTGAAGCCTCATGAGATAGGGAGGATGATAGAGAATGCCGGAGAGTCAGAGACTGGCCGAGGTACATTGGCTGAGGAACACAAGCTCCTCTGGACCCTGCGTTCGCCCGTCTCCCGTCCTCACCTTTCAGGCTGTGTCAATCATTCCTTTTATTTTTCTGTTTTGCCTTCTTTTTCCCTCTTTCTCCTTTATTTTCATATGCTTTATTTTAACCAGCTGAGTTGAACTGGACTTAGCACAAGCTTATCATTGCGGTTATCTGTTCTTTTTTCCCTTTGTTTAATAGCTTTCTGCCCTGTCCAACCCTGTGTCAATTAGAAGGGTCGTTGCAAGGGCTCTGATGTTCTGGGTGGCCAGGTGGCTGGCTCTGACTGTGATGAAGCGAGGCTTCAAACCTCGAGGGACCCTGGCTCTCAACGATCGCAGGCAGAGGTCTACGCTAGGTTGCCCTTGTCTGCTGATGATCGAAGCACAACCTAACAATGGAATTGTAGGGGGCAGTTGATCAGTGGCGGAACCTCAATGAGCCAAAGGTGCAGGGTTGGGAGAGCGAGGACCGCAAAAGCTTGCTCCAATTATCAGCTTCAGTGCAGTGGCCGGCTCTGCACACCCTCCCAGGCATCCAATTGTCATTACTGCTTCATCACACCCATATCTGCAGTAGTCCCCACAGTCCAAACAAACCGCAGCGGTCCTGGTGTTCTGACACGCTGTACACAAAATGGATGAGGAGACAATGAGCAGCAGGAGAGTGAGGTAATTGAGGCGCATGAGATACTTTGGAACTACGTATGCAACACAACTCCCTTTTCGTGAAGTAATGCTTTTTATCACCCAAAAGGTGACAACACAGCCTTTTCCCTTAGCCAACCTCCCCAATGGTAATGCACCCTTCCCGAAGTTGAGATTAACTGCAGTACTTCTGTTTCACTTGACCTAACCTTGCTACTACTACCAACACCAATTACATCCTCCATTAATAGTAAGTCTGTGCCATTTGTAATGAAGGTTAAAAGCAACTGTCCCTATGTAGCTACCAAACCACTTTGTACCTATTGTAGTGATCGAAACTAGCAACTGTCCTTGGCTTATGCAACAACCCTCCCCACTTTGTAAATTTGAATCTGGTTTTAATCTTTTGAATTTTTTTATTCATATCTTTTTTATTGAAAGAATAACTGCAGCATTTGCACAATATATTCAGCAATATTAGGTTGATGCACATATATATCAGGTGACTTCATTTCGGTTCCCATTATTTGACAGTCTGGGCACATCACAAATTTGCATTCCCATCTCCTCCTCCGTCAGCTCTCTCGCCCATGGCAATTATCACAGGTCCCCCACTCCATCCCCCCCACCGGCTTAGTGCACAGGGAACCTCTGTGTTCATTCCAACAGGCCCTGATCTTCCCCCACTTTCGCGGACACCCACGACCTTCATAGATTACTTTTTCCGCCATCATACACCAGTCCATATCTCGTTTCCAATCTTTAAGCTTTGGTGGTGACTCCGCTCCCCATAATCTCACAATATTCGTCTTGGCCAACAAACCCCAGTGTGACCCATATTTGCTCCATTCAACCTAGATCTGAGGATTCCCACACATTCAGTAAACATCTCTCTGAGAGGGGCCATCCCCTCCCACTACATTATTTATACATCACAAAATTGAAGTCCAATATTTCTGTATCCAGATTATATGGTGGAAGGTACCACCTGGTCTGCACCTCCACAAGCACGCGGAATCCAGTCTCCTCCCCAACTTTATTAGTGATTGCACAACATATAAGCCCGATTTAGGCTCTTAAGCTGTACTAGGCGAAATCGTGACCTGATCGCTACTTCTTTGGGTGGGGATAGTTTTATGCCAGTCTTCCTCATCTATATCCCCAATATTCGCCTCCCGTTGCTGACAGTTCCAGAGCAATGTATCTGGTGTATTGTTAATCAGTTTATTATATGTTAGTGATATCGCTTTGCACGTAATATAATCGTCAAGTAATCTAGCTTCCAAAGGGGATGCTTCAGGGAGGAGCTCGCCTCTGGGTATTGCTGTTGTTATGGCATACCAAACCTGGAGATATCATAAAGTTTCCAATCTAGCTAGAACGTATTTGCGCTGCTATTCGGGAAGCACTATCACTTTTCTCCCCTTTCCAGAGACCTCCCACCTTGGAGATGCCAATCATTTCCCATTTATCAAACCCAGGTTTGAGTTTCAGTGTGCTTAGTTTATTAGAATCCCACAGGGGCGTGAATTGTGTAATTTTCCCTTCCCAACCTAGTGTTTTGAGGGTTCTATGCCATATTTAGACCGTTAGTGATGTAGGTCCCGTGAGGGTTCTATGCTTGGGAGGGGTGTAAAGTGCCTGTTTCTAGCTGTGCGGTTGCAACAATTGATGGTCCATGGCATACCCTAGGTCACCTGGGGGGTAGTGCATCCATTGATTGATTGGGGCAAGCTGTGTCGCTTGATAGAATTTGAGAATGTCTGGCACCGCTATGCCCCGTCATGAATGAATGCACTTATAGAGCGCAGCTTTCACTGCCAAAGCAGCATCTTGGTGCTAAGTGGCGGGTGGACGAAGTGTCAAGGAGAAAGGTTTCTGTATGTACCGCAATCAGATGAGGAATAGAGCTAGGCTATCTGGGACAGCGAAGATCCAAGTTTTAAGTCTTTTCTTAAAGATCGCTTCTGGCTGAGTGTGTCTCAGTAGACTGGGCAAGTGGCTCCATGCTTCTGTTCCCAGGACCGCCACGGACTTTCCTCCTCTGGACGTCAGGCGGAACCGAGGTGGTACTAACAAATTTTCCGTGGAGGATCTCAAGGAACGTCGCTTTACATAAGGTTTAATTCTTTTCCTGAGTTATTTGGGTCCAGTTTGCTTCACCGATCTAAAGATTATAATGAGGATCTTAAAAAGTACCCTTTTATGTTTAGGCAGCCAGGGAAGGGTGTGGAGGGCCGCCAAGGCCCCCCTTGGCAATTTCAGTACAAGACGGGCTGCTGCATTTTGCAGAGTCTGTAACTTTTTCAGAGTGGTGTTCTTTATTCCTCCGTAAAGACTGTTGCAGTAGTCCAAACTCAATGAGGTTAATGCTAATGCCACAGTCTTTCGCGCTATCGCTGGAAGGAGATCAAATAATTTTTGTGCGTTTTGATCCAGTGATAACACAAGACTGCCACGAACAGCGCCTGCTGATGAAAGGACAGTGAGTTATTGAATCTAATCCCTCAGTTCTTGAAGGTGTCCACTGTATTTGTGGGAGGGGTTGTGTCAGTTGGCCACCACCGTTTGGGCATAGAGATATTGTGTTTTCCTAGCAGCATAATCCCCGTTTTTTGGCTGTTGCACTTAAGGTGATTGGATTTCATCCAATCAAAGACAGCAGCGAGGCAATGTTGGAAATATTTTTCTGCTGCCGTAGACTCTTTATCCAAGGTAAGAATAAGCTGTGTATCATCAGCATAGGACACAGTCTCAATACTAAAAGATGACACCAGGTCTAATAGGGACACCATGTATATGTTAAAGAGTATTGGGCTCAAGGCTGAGCCTGGGGTACCCATGAAGAAAGTGGTTTCTCTGAAACCAGCCGCAGGTCAGTTTTACGAGTGCTATAAGAGGAGACTTTCTGTCCCAGAGCAATGTCCTCAGTTCAGATTCTATTTCCCGAAAATATACTTCAGGAACCGGAAATGGCGTATTTTGTAACACACATAGAAATCTGGGTAATGCCATCATTTTAAATAATGCTCTACCCAAAAGGGATAGAAGCAAGGTCCTCCAGTGGCAGATATCCTTCTTAAGGCGCACCAGGGGAGCTTGGTGATTATGGTCGATAAGGCTTCTGGGTCAGTGATGACATAGATCCCCAGATATCGGAAACCATTGCTGGTCACCCTTACTTCATTACCCTTAGATTGCCACCGAGCATCTTCTTTCAGGACAAACAAAATTGATTTTGATCAATTAACGGTGTATCTCGAGTATTTCCCAAAGGATGTGAACATGTCCCATATCCGACTTAGGGAGGCGCGAGGGGCTGCCATGAATAGCAAAATATCATACGCATATAGGGATATTCTGTCTTCCCATTCCTCTGTCCATCGCAGGCCCCAGACCAGGCGGTCCACAAGGGCCCAGATCGTCAGCAGTTCTAGGACTAGGTTGAACAACAAGGGTGAGAGGGGGCATCCCTGGGGTTTTTGCGTTAACCACTACTCTGACCAATGGTTCAGTGTACAATAGGCGTATCCACAACAAGAACTTTAGGCTGAAGCCCATGCGTTCCATCCTGTCCCTTAACGCCCATATGGCATGTCACAGCATCTTCTTGGATAGACTGGGCTCGACCCAGCACCCCTTGGAGGCATTGCAAATTCAGAGCCGTATTCCTGCCGGGCATGAAGCCAGATTGAGCCAGATGGAATCTTGTTTTATTCCCGTTTTATTGCAAAGAGCTCCAACACCTTAAGGTAATGTCCATGCTACATAAAAATGCATAAATATCTACATTAAAAGAAATCATGAATAAGTAGTTAATCTCAGGGTTGAACTGCAGGATGGGGCATAAGCACAAAGAGTTTCTTCCATGTTCTTGATTAGTCAATGTCACTGATGTGAGCCAAAAATGTGTGCTTAATATGGTCAGTTGTGTCAGGTTCAAAAACATATTAAGCTCCATTCTGACTAGCCTGTCATGGGGAGGGCTTCGTTTGAGTGCTATCTTAAGAGTCACATTCTCTATAAATTGGAGTTACGCATCTTGTTCAGTATTCTAGTGACATTGGGTTGTTGGATTAAACGCAAGGCAACATCTTTAGGGAGCCTTTTGTTGCATGTGATCATTCAAATTTGTATCCCTAAAATGATATTGTACTTAGGTCTTGCAAATAAACTGTGTACTTCAACTTCATGTTTTGTACACAACAAACTTAAAGAGCCTTGTGATGTGGGCATACATATTTATCTGTACCCGCTAATGTATATATTCGAAAATTCAATAATAAGCGATGGGTATAAGTTACAGTAAGCATACATTAATTGAAAGAGTATGGCTTTATATATCAAATTAGGCCTAGCTAGACCTGCATATTATAAGTGTCTAGAATATCTCAAATAAATATTTGGTATACTCAATAATTAACCTTGTCATGCCTTGTGCCGATCTGCATCTGTGGTTGATAATCTAAGCATAATGTACAGGTTTGCAAAAGGAAAATTGTCTCAGCTGAGGGGTGAATGTGCACACAAGTCATGCACGGGCAAAGCAATGACTTAGGGGATAGTTTATTTACCTTCAGGAAGAGTATCTTCATTGAGCAGGTATTGGCATGTGTCTTGGGCTGGTGGCAGGCAAAATAAGTGCCATCTCATCTACTCCTATATGCTAATAAACATTAAGGAGTGACAAACGTAGGCCACCATTTTTTAGTGGTCATTTTCTTGGTGCACCGTCAGCTGCTCACTTTAATATTTATCTGAAGTATTCCATAGTCTTATTGTTATGTAAGAGGGGAATCCAAATGTATCCCTTCTCACGCAAAACTAAATATTTGTCAAGCTTAATATCACATTGGCAATTATGTATTTATGTTCAGCTTTTGCTGCTCAACCTAGTGCGGCGGTCCTCTTCCCCCCCAAAAATAATAATCAAAAACAAAAAAGTAATAGATAACTATTACTGTATGTTTAGTGTTAAATCACATAGGTCCCATGTTTTAATAGTACATACCGAGTTCACACATATGAAGAGAAAGATTGGCAGTGTGTAGGCTAAGCTTTGTGCTTACATCAGCACTGGTCCCGATAATGGCACACACAGACTTCTCTTTTTTCTTGTTGTGCCTGTGTTACGCAAGCATGTGCAAGGGTCCTTTCATGAGGAGCACATATGTAACTTTTGGTGTCTATATATATATATATATATATATATCAATGCTCGAAGGTGTCCACCTTTGAGTAGCACACGAACAGCAGCTTGGTTTATGTATAGGTGAGGACGGGGATCCACTCGTAGACGCCGCTCCGTACGGGATCTGCCCGACGCGTTTCGAAGCTCCATATGCTTCTCTTCAGGGGCTTTAACGGAAGCGGTGTGCGCAACCGCTGACCCACTTCCCCATTTATTATATAACACACCCACCGATGGGAGACTCAAATGAGACTGTGCATTCTGGGAAGTGTGGTCCGGGAAGCACACAATCAAGTCCTGTATGGACTCCACAAGTGGGCCCGTCCTCGATTCCAAGTACGACTGCTGCTTCACTTTCGTGACCCCCAGGGTATCGGGGTGGTGCATACTCCGCGGCTGGTGTGTTATATATAAAATAGGGAAGTGGGTCGGCGGTTGCGCACACCGCTTCCGTTAAAGCCCCTGAAGAGAAGCATATGGAGCTTCGAAACACGTCGGGCAGATCCCATACGGAGCGGCGTCTACGAGTGGATCCCCGTCCTCACCTATACATAAACCAAGCTGCTGTTTGTGTGCTAATCAAAGGTGGACACCTTCGAGCATTGATTTACAAGCGGCCGTCCAGCCGCGGAGTATGCACCACCCCGGTACCCTGGGGGTCACGAAAGTGAAGCAGCAGTCGTACTTGGAATCGAGGACGGGCCCACTTGTGGAGTCCATACAGGACTTGATTGTGTGCTTCCCGGACCACACTTCCCAGAATGCACAGTCTCATTTGAGCCTCCCATCGGTGGGTGTGTTATATATAAAATGGGGAAGTGGGTCGGCGGTTGCGCACACCGCTTCCGTTAAAGCCCCTGAAGAGAAGCATATGGAGCTTCGAAACGCGTCGGGCAGATCCCGTACGGAGCGGCGTCTACGAGTGGATCCCCGTCCTCACCTATACATAAACCCTGCTGCTGTTTGTGTGCTACTCAAAGGTGGACACCTTCGAGCATTGATATATATATATATATATATATATATATATATATATATGGTGATAAGTCACGTAAGTAATCCCTATCTATAGGGAATTCTGAAGCCAAAAACATGTACTGCCTTTACAGTAGTAATATACGATTTTTACTGGGTAGAACTAAACATAGGGCTTACATAAGCACTAATCCTGAAGATGGTGTACATGTTTCATCCAGATCGGTCATTAGGATGCTATAAAGATTCTATAGATCTGTGCTGGACATCTGGGACAGAGTTGCGGTTACCAGGGGGCTAAACCTCTTCCCCTCTCCCCACACCCCATCACAGGCAATCCACTATTTCCACCAGCTCAAAATCCGAAGGTGTTTGCCAGCTGGCTGGAGGGCGATTGCAGGACGATACAAGACTTGTACGCGGGGGACACTCTTAAAACCTTTGTGCACTGCCAGGAGGAGTTCCACCTCCCAGTGGGAGCCAGGCTCCAATATGCGCAACTCTGTCACTGGCTTTCCGCGCAAGAAATGAAGCAGGCTGCCACACGAGCACTCACCCCCTTTGAACGCCTAGTACGCACCTATGATGACTCGAAGGGACTAATTTCTCAGACGTATAAAATCTTACAGCACCCCCGCTAATACCCACTCACCCATACCAAAGACCATGACAATCGGTATCTCCCACTGACATGTCACCTCCTCAGTGGAGTCGTTTGTGGCAAGATATCCAGAAGATCTTTCGCAGTATACCGCAACGGGAAACTGCATACAAGATTATGACACAATGGTACTATACTCCTTCCTGCCTGCATAAGATGTTCCCCACGTCCTCTCCAACGTGCTGGAGATGCTCGAGCTCGGCGGGTGACTTTATTCATATTTGGTGGACATGCCCCGCTCCTGACTCTCTTCTGGAAAGAGGTACTTAGTCATATTAAAGTGGTGCTTGGCTTTCCCCTGCCTGAATCTCCAGCTGCAATCTTGCTAGGTCTTAGACCTAACAACCTGTGAGCACTCACCAAAAGTGATTGGTATATTACTCTCCATAGGCTAGGGGCGCTAAACAGCTCATTGCCTTGTATTGGAAAAAAGCAGAGATCCTGCCCACCCCATTAACGTCTGGTTCACATGCTTGTGGCACACAATGACAATGGAACTCTTCACAGCGCGCCTACTGTCACGCGACACAAGACTCACTAAAATATGGAAACCACTGATTGACTTTCTCTGTAAAATAGAGCACGCACGTCTCCTACCCCCGAAGCTCCGAGCCATGCGCCTTTTTGAGGACGCAATACTTCCACCTGAACCTGACAGATTATTAGTATAGTCATACTGATATAGCCCCTGACCCCACGCGATGTGTGACAAGCACCAACGCGCTTACTACCCGCCAACGCTCCACCCCTAACCCTCGCCTGCCCCTCCCAACGCAACCCCCTCTCACTATATGTCAGCCTTGACCCCCACTGCTTGAAAATCGAAACACAATGATGGTCACTCCCTGCCCTGCGCTATACATTTCAGCCCCCTTGTGGTAGTCGCCCTATATCCGCTCGTTCTCTAATGGACATTTCGCCCCTCTTTACTTTACCTTAATCTCTCACTGTTCTTGTCTGTAGGCTCTTTGCCGCTTTCTCTTCCCTCTTCCTTCGTTATGGAATTAAGTTTGTTGAACCAGGGTCTTGAACCGCTACCACTGTGCAACCCTATGAGCCATACACTGTAAAACACGGCTGGCCCAATGTGGGTTGTAGGCGACTTGCTGTGTAATGTCTGCATGATGTATGTCACCACAGCCTCTCCACGCCTTCTTATTCAACGCAGCCGGCCCTGCATAGGAGCATTACGGGCTGTGGACTTTATGTAAAGTCTGGGAGCAATCTTGGTTCCATCAGTGTATAACACTATGTCCATGTATTCTATTGGTTTTAAGCTGGCCTGATGTGTAAATGTAAGGTTGTCTGTGTTGCTGTTTGGATGTTCAATCAAGGCAGTCTGTTTAGGTAAACTGCCATTCCAGATGACAAAGACATTGTCAACATATCTGCCTCAATATGGTATGTGTTCAGAAATTTCATGTGGGCAAATGATGATTTTCAAAGACCCCCATATACAGGTTTGCATAAGATGGAGAAAATGTGGAGCTCATAGCAACTCCTTGGGCTTGTCTATACCATTGCGCGTTGCATAAAAAGAGGTTATTCTCCAAACGAGTCTTGTCAAGTCTAGAACCATGTAAAACGTAAAATCCAGTATTTATAAAGCACAAACTACTCACCCTTAGGGATCTCAAAGCGCTGGGGGCAGTTGTGGAAATTAAGTGAGCTATTGCCCAGAGTCACATGGTGCTGAGCTGATCTGCCGCCGGAACCAGGGATCGAACCGTGAGCCCTGTGCTCCGAAGCCAGCTGCCCTGACCACCGCACCAAACCTCTCCACACCATGTCAGTGTGTTTAAATAAAGTGGCATCTCAGACAGAGTGAGCTGAGATGAGAGCCTGTAAGGAATATGCTACTTACCAGTATGCATCTGTTCTTGACATGTAGGGCTGCTGACATTCAGATCTATGCATAGATCGCCGCATAGTGTTGGGTCCGGATGATTGCACATTGTTGTCCTGGAAGAGTCTTCGAAGTATCACGAGATTGGTGGCTCCTCCCTCTGACTACAGTGCGCATGGGCATCCTCTCCATCCTCCAATTGTTTTTCGCCATTGTGGCAGAGATGGAGTATAGTACAGTAAGAGATGTCCATGCAAAGAGTGAATGCTACAGCTGCGACAGGCACCGGGGAGGCGGGTGGGCGATATGAATGTCAGCAGCCCTACATGCCAAGAACAGATGCATACTGGTAAGTAGCATATTCCGTTTGAGGCATGTGGGCTGCTGAATTCATATCTGTGCATAGAATGTATAGCAGTATCTCCCCTAGCGGTGACTACCTGTGTCAGCTACAGCAGTCTGGAAAAGAGTTTTGAGAACAGCCTGTCCTACAGCAGCTTGCTGTTTGGAATGTACATCTACACAATAGTGTTTGGTAAATGTATGTGTGGTTGACCATGTGGCTGCTCTACAAATTTCGTGTAAAGGAATATTTACCAGGAAAGCCATGGATGCCCCTAGCTTGCGTGTGGAATGCACCCTAGGGGGAACTGTTAAGGTGCGTTTTGCCTTTAGATAACATATCTGGATGCACTTAATGATCCATCTGGCTATACCTGATTTTGAAATAGGGTTGCCTTTGTGTTGTGGTGAGAAAGCAACAAACAACTGTTTTGTCTTTCGAAATGCCTTAGTTCTATCTATATAGTATAGCAGAGCTCTCTTGACATTTAGAGTATGCAAGGCCCTTTCAGCTACTGTCTGTGGGTTTTGAAAGAACACTGGCAGTTCTATGGTTTGATTTATATGGAAATGGGATACCATCTTTGGCATGAATTTAGGGTTTGTTCTGAGAACTACTCTATTTGCATGTACTTGAATGAATGGCTCTTGAATAGTTAGGGCTTGCAGCTCGCTAACTCTTCAAAGTGAAGTAATGGCAATAAGGAAAGCCACCTTCCAAGTAAGAAATTGTAGTTTTAGACGAAAGTAGGAGGCGCACTCAAATACATTAAGGAGACGATGTTTAATGTTCCAAATAACTTCTTCTTTAATTCGGTCAATTAAACCAGATAGAAACAGCCAACACGTTTCGTTACAATATGTAACTTCGTCAGGGCTGAAAAAATGATTATAAAAAGCACAGATTACATATATGTAAAAAACACACAGCCGACATATACATCAACACTTAACAGACTATTTACAACCTAGGATGGAAGTTTTTTCGCATCAAAACAACATTGCAATACGATTTTATATATTTTTTTTATATAAACACAAAAAAAAACACAGAAAAAGCAAACAAGTACCAAACACAGAGTAATTCTATGTATTTTGACCTAGCAAACTAATTACTTCATAGACAAACACATATATGTACAATCTTAAAAACCATGTACCTGTCAACAAGTATGTTAGCAAGCAGTTGGCTACATGGCATCACGTATTCGTAATACCAATTAATTTATAATGTAAGGAATTAAAAAAAATGTAAGGAATGAAAGAATTGTTTGTTAATACAGACACCGAAGAGGAAGGGGAGAAGAAAAAAACTTGCCGTGGTAGTCAGTTTAAGTCTCAATTAACTAGTTCACAGCCAATTGAAACAAAAAAGATATTTCATAGACAAGGATTACACATATGTCGGGCCAACGGCCCTAGTACATTTTCCTTAAAGATTTTCATAAAGGATTTTTTCTTATCACAGTTGAAGACAGGAATAATCTGATAATTAAAAACTTAATATTTTTCTAATAAGAGAGGGAACATTTTTGCCATTAAGGTGACCTCCTTTATAAAGTTTGTATCTATTATGCATATTTAAAGATTAATTTACCTATGCACAATGCAACTTGATAAATTTGACTGCATATTAAATTCCTTCTTGCATAATGAGTTTCAATTGGCTGTGAACTAGTTAATTGAGACTTAAACTGACTACCACCGCAAGTTTTTTGGTCTCTACTACTGGTCATATCCCTTCTTTTTCTTCTCCCCTTCCTCTAAATTAATTGGTATTACGTAGCCAACTGCTTGCTAACATACTTGTTGACAGGTACATGGTTTTTAAGATTGTACATATATATGTTTGTCTATGAAGTAATTAGTTTGTTAGGTCGAAATACATAGAATTACTCTGTGTTTGGTACTTGTTTGCTTTTTCTGTGTTTATATAAAAAAAAAAAAAATCGTATTGTAATGTTGTTTTGATGCGAAAAAACTTCCATCCTAGGTTGTAAATAGTCTGTTAAGTGTTGATGTATAAGTCGGCTGTGTGTTTTTTACATATATGTAATCTGTGCTTTTTATAATCATTTTTTCAGTCCTGACGAAGTTACATATTGTAACGAAACACGTTGGCTGTTTCTATCTGGTTTAATTGACCAAAATAAAGAAGAAGTTATTTGGAACATTAAACATCGTCTCCTTAATGTATTTGAGTGCGCCTCCTACTTTCGTCTATAACTTCACCCTTTTGGGATCTGTGCCCTAGGACAACAGGCATTTGGAGTGTGCAGCACCAACATCGACTTGTTTACTATTGTTTTGGTTGTGCTTAACCCTGGTCAGGTTGTCCTGTTCTTTCTTCTCTCATAGGAAATTGTAGTTTGCATGAGTGTAGTGGTTCAAAAGGTGGCCCCATAAGTCTGGTTAAAACAATGTTCAGATTCCAGACTGGTGAAGGTGGGTGTCTTGGAGGAATTACGCGTTTAAGTCCTTCCATAAACGCTTTAATTGCTGGCACCCTAACTAGTGAAATGTGTTGCCTGTTTTGAAGATATGCTGCTAACGCAGCTAAATGTATCCTGATGGATGAGTAGGCTAAATTGCAACGTTGTAGGTGCAAGAGATAGCAAATGATGTTTTGAGTAGAAGCATCAAGTGGGTTTATATAGTTGTTACTACAGTAAATGACGAAAAGTTTCCACTTAGCTGCATAACATGCTCTGGTAGTGGGTTTTGTTGCCTCTTTGATAATATTCATGCAGTCTGGGGGCAAGTTTAGGTATCTAAACTCTAGGATTTCAGGAGCCAGATCGCCAGGTTCAGCTGTTGCGGGTCTGGGTGTTGGATTTCTCCATGGTACGGAGTTAGAAGATTGGGTGTGAGTCGCAGTCTTTGATGAGGCACCACTGACAGTTCTAGGAACGTTGTGTACCATGGTTGCCGCGCCCATGTGGGAGCAACTAGGATCAGCGTCAGCGAATGTTGGCGCATTTTGCGTGCCACAAGCGGTATTAATGGAGCTGGGGGGAAAGCGTACGCAAACTTGCCTGACCAGTTCATCCATATCGCATTGCCCTGCGACTGCGGATGTGGGAACCTGGCGGCAAAGTACTGGCATTTTGCGTTTTCGCTTGTGGAAAACAGATCTATCTCCGGGTGTCCCCACTTCCAGAAGAATGGTTGGAGCACTTTGGGGTGAATTTCCCATTCGTGTATCTGTTGGCTGTGCCTGCTGAGCAGGTCGGCTACTTGATTGTCCTTGCCGGGGAGGTGCTCTGCCATGAGAAACATGTTCCTCTGAATGGTCCATTTCCACATTGTTTGAGCTAGGTGCGACAGCTGTGGTGAGTGTGTTCCTCCCTGTTTTTGAATGTAATACATAGCTATCATGTTGTCCGTCCGGATCAACACAGCTTTGTTGTATAAGTGTGTCTTGAACGCTTTTAGGGCTAGAAAGATCGCCATCAACTCCAGAAGGTTGGTGTGCATCCTCTTTTGTTGTACAGTCCAGAGTCCCTGTACTGTGTAATTTAGGACATGGGCTCCCCATCCTAGCAGGGATGCGTCCGCGGTTAACACTATTTGTGGGACAGGCTCTTGGAACAGTCGTCCTTTGCAAAGGTTTTGTGGATTCCACCAATGCAGAGAGTTGTATGCCCGACTGGTCACCAACACTAGGTCCTGTAATCGCCCCTGAGCCTGGTTCCACTGCCTTGCTAGGCACTCTTGGAGCGGACGCATGTGTAGCCTGGCATGAGGGACTATGAATATGCACGAGGCCATCATGCCTATTAGTTGCATAAACACTCGAGCTGGTAATGAGTGTTGAGGTCTGAACCTTTGGATCAACGTTTGCATTCCGTTGATCCGTGCTGCGTTGGGATATGCTTTTGCTGCTAGTGTATCTATTGTTGTCCCAGGTACTGTTGGACGTGGGAGGGTTGCAGGTGCGACTTTGGGTAGTTTAGCGAGAAGCCTAAACTGTGCAGGAGATGGATGGTCTTTGACATGTGGTTGGCACATTGCTGGGCTGATGGCGCGTGTATTAGCCAATCGTCCAGATATGGGTACACATGGATGTGTTGTCTCCTGAGATGTGCCGCCACTGTAGCTAGGCATTTGGTGAACACTCGTGGAGCTGTTGTGACACCAAATGGTAGGACTTTGAACTGGTAGTGCTGTCCTTGAATGGTAAACCTTAGATACTTTCTGTGAGCAGGGTGTACTGGTATATGAAAGTATGCGTCCTTGAGGTCTAGAGTTGCTAGGAAGTCTCCCTGGCGAAGCAATGGTAAGACTTGTTGGAGAGTGAGCATATGAAAATGCTCTGACAAAATGTACAGGTTGAGGGGCCTGAGGTCCAATATTGGTCTGAGAGAACCGTCCTTCTTTGGAATAAGGAAGTATAGGGAGTATACTCCTGTTCCTTGATGCTGGAGTGGTACTGGTTCTATGGCCCCCTTTTGCAGCATACTGATGACCTCTTGCTGTAGTAGCGTTATATGTTCCTGTGACATTGGACGGTGCACGGGTGGTATGTTGGGTGGTGTTGAGGTGAGTTCGAGGCAATAGCCATGTTGGATAATTTGCCTGACCCACTTGTCTGTAGTGATATTTAACCAGACTGGCAGAATTTGTTGTAGTCTTCCCTGGACCGGTGTTATATGGTCTGGGGGTAGTGCCAAGAAGTCACTGTTTGGTGTTAGTGGAGGATCTATTTGCATTGCCTCCACGACCTCTTCCCTTGGTATTATTTCCTCTGTATCCACCCCTGTTTGAGTTTTGTTTTATGTGGATTGCGTGCTACTTTTGTAGGTGGAGGATTGCTGTGATGTATGACTTCGCGCTCCTCCTCTATAATTGGAACGACGAAAGGAGCCTCTGTGTTGTTGGGACTGAGGGCTCCCATGGACTTCGCCGTTTCAGCGTCCTTTTTCATTTTGTCCAGAATTGAGTCAACTGCTGGACCAAACAAAAAATCTGGGTTTATGGGCTGATTAAGAATAGTGGATTGGACTTCATTCTTAAAGCCTGATATGCGAAGCCATGCGTGTGGCCTAAGCAGTACGCTTGTGTTGATAGATCTGGCAGCTGTGTCTGCCGCGTCTGGAGAACATTTAATTGAGGCATTTGTGATGAGCTTTCCCTCCTGTATAAGTTCATCTGCCTGAGTCTTGTAAGGCTCAGGTAAGTGTTGGAGAAGTTTCTCTAAACTATCATAGTGGGCCCTGTCATATCTGGCCAGCAAGGCCTGTGTATTGGCTATTCTCCATGAGTTTGCTGCCTGAGCTGCTACTCTTTTGCCTGATGCCTCTAAGATCTTTGACTCCTTGTCAGGAGGAGGAGCCTCTCCAGTAGTCTGTGAATTTGCACGTTTTCATGCGTTGGATACCACTAAGGAGTCTAGAGGTAGTTGTCCCCTGATGTATGTAGGGTCTATAGGTGCAGCCCTATATTTCTTTTCAATTCTAGGGTTTATGACACGTGCCCTAGCAGTGTCCTTAAAAATGTCATTTGCGTGCTTTAAGACGCCCTTCAACATGGGGAGTGTTTTCACATGTCTTTCCGATGTTGTTAATGTATCAAATAGAAAGTCTTCTTCAATAGCATCAGAATGCATTATCTAGTAGAGAGTTAAAAGCCACTGTATCTTCTGTGGGTGATGGCTTAGTTGGGTATACTGTAGGGTCTGTAATGGGAAGAGTCCCTTCAGTGTCTGGTTCACCCCCTCCACCCCATGGCTGTGAGTTTTGGTCTCCATATGGGTTTTGTGGATAACCAAACCCCACATCTGCATCCTGATCTTCATCTGGGTTGTAGTCAGAGCGTGCAGGTGAGTTTGGGGCATATGGAGTAGTAGGCATAGCTGGAGAGATAGGTTCAAAAAGTATAGGAGAGATAGCACAGTCTCTTTTTCTTGAGTGGAATTTTAGAAAAGTCTTCAGTAGGCAGAGGTCTTTTCTTTTTTGTGTAAACAGTCACTTTCCCAGTTTTTGGGTCAATATATAGTTTTGACTGGTCTTCTGTGAAGGGGTCTGGATGGATAATCTCTTCTCCCACAGTTTTTGGCTTTGGTGCCGTAGGTTTTGGTTTGACCTTTTTCGGTTCGATGCCTTTAATGGGTTCGAGCGCTTTTGGTGGTTGGATCGGTTTTTGAGGTTTTTCGACAGGTTTTGATGGTTGGACGTCTTTGACAGGCTTCACCACCTTCTTCAGACCGAGCGGTTTCGTCGGTTCGGCAGCGTCTTTAGGTGGTATAGGTGTCTTCGGAGCCTGCGGCTTTGGCTCGATGCCCCTCTTCAGATCGATGGGCTTCGGCTCAACCAATTTGCTTTGGTCCACCTTAGGTTTCACTTTCGGTTCGACGTTTGTCTTAGGCGTAGGCCTTTTGCTGTCGTCGACCGTTTTTTCCCTTTGTCGATAGTTGAGCCTGATTTGCTCGATTCGACGTGCTTTGTCTTGGGGGTGGAGTCAACGTGCTTTTGTTTGGGGGTCGATTCGACGTGCTGTGGCCTCGAGGTTGACTCGACGGCTCTTGGCTTCGAGGTCGACTCGACGGCTTTTGTCTTCAAGGTCGACTCGACGGTCTTTGGCTTCGAAGGTTGTATTGGAACTGTGGCCTTCGGGTCGGCGCTCTTCGGCTTAATCACCTTCAGTTCGACAACGTTCGGTCCGAAGACGGTATTGTCGACGAGTTTCGGTTTCGATGGAACCGATGTCGTATGTCGTGTGTCAGAAGGCTCTCTTTGTATGTTCTTAGCCAGGCGATATGGCGGGGCTATAGAACCAGTATGTTGATCTTGGCTAAGGCCTGCTGGCGATGCCTCGACCTGAGTCTCTGATATCGGTGTAGTGTCTATATGGGGCAGTGTACTCACGGGTCGCCCCTAGTCGTCATCGGAATCATCTTCGACAGCTACGATGTCTTGATCATATTCCTCGAGATCGACGATTTGTTCTTCCTCGTCGAGGTAATATTCGGAGTCGTGCTCCGAGTATTGTTCTTCATCTTGATCCGAGTCTTCGGCGTTAACTAGGTCTTCCTCATCGTCGAAGATATTCTCGGGCTCTGGTGCCGACCTCTGCATTTCTTGCCTCGCCGCCCGTTGATTCCGGATCGTCTTTTTTGACCGGAACTGGGCACAGGCTAGGCAACTATCTTCATTGTGATCTGGAGATAGACATTTGTTGCACACTGGATGCTTATCTGTGTGCGGGAACTTTGAGTTGCACTGCGGGCAGTATTTGAATGGACTTCGTTCCATCGACGGTCGGTCCACGTGGCGTCGAGAAGGCCCAATGGCCCGATTCGACGACCGGAGTGCAACAGATGTTGAAGAAGTGTATCGGTACCGAGCGCGTAACAATACCGACGGATCCAAAGGAAACGTTTTTGTTGATTCCGAACTTGGAGTGCTGGAAAGTACATCTGAACCCAATGGCGGAAAAAAACAATCTGAGGATGGAGAGGATGCCCATGCGCCCTGTAGTCCGAGGGAGGAGCCACCTATCTCGTGATACTTCGAAGACTCTTCCAGGACAATAATGTGCAATCATCCGGACCCAACACTAGGCGACGATCTATGCACAGATATGAATTTAGCAGCCCACATGCCTCGAACTCCCTTTTCCAGTGAGATACACATGTAAAGTGAGTTGAAGTCAAGAGTTACAAAGTCATTGAACCATTCTATGTACACCAGTTTAATCAACAGATCCGTTGTGTCATGTATGTATGATGGAAAATTGTGTACAAATGGTTGTAGGAATAAGTCATGAACTCCGATATGCTTCCGTAGGGAAACGGATATCAGAGATTATAGGTCTACCAGGCGGGAAAGAGCCTAGTTTATGAATCTTGGGGAGTAAATATAGGCAAGGAGCACGGAATGTAGGATTAAACATACTAAAACTCCGTGCCAGAGATAAGGCATAAGTCATGGCAGTAGACCAATCTCTGTTCAATGTTGTTAGTGCTTTCCTTGTTTGGATTGTTGGGAAGCCTAATGTAAACTGTACCGCCAGACAGTTGTCGGTCAGTCCACCTAATGTAGTCTGCATCTTACATCACTACAATATTGCCCCGTTTCTCCGCTTCCTTGACAATTATACTGGGCTCACTCACTAGTGTTTTAGGTGCTCTCCATTCTCCAGAGTCAAATTGTACCTGTTGGGGTTAGATCTCCCACATTACTTATCTTACATTGTGTAAAATCCATGAATTACTGCTTTATGGAAGACATATATGATGTTGTACAAAGATAGGTGTGGTACAAATGTAGATTTGGATTTGAGACTACTGTCCAGATTTAAATGGGATGCGATGTTTAAGTCAGTTTGTATTTCTAACATACAAGGGGATGGTCTATTAGTGTCATCCAATGAGAGAAGAAGTTGAAGATCCTGTATGTTTTTAATGGATTTCTGACATTCAGGTAGGGTATGTGCAAATGATTTTTGTCACCGATTGATAGAGAGATGTTCCTTTCTCTTTCTTTTTGATGCTCTCCCAAATGACATACTAGGGACATGGATAGACCATTCCATATGTTACACTAGTAAAGTATTTGTGTATTTGGTTTACATTTATCAGACTTGATATGACAACCGTACATGTAATTTAAACTACGATGGTTACTGCAAAGCAGTTGATGTAGCCTATGAAATCTAGTGATAATTGTATGTACTGTTTCTACTGATCCTACCCATCGTCTTCTGCTTGTTCAGCCCATCTTTATGGTTTGTCTCTTGATCCTCTTCACTGTTTGGAAATAAGGTTAGTGGATGCCTTTACTGCACACTACCCTGCTCACTAAAGGACATACTACATATCACAATTTAGGACATCTTTCGGGATTTTTTCTTCACTGATAGATGGTATAGATTTGTTAGCATAGAAACTGACACAGATATGTATAACTGTGTAATTAATCATACTATTAGGGATATATATACATATATATGGCAAGAAGTGTTTGTCAGAACGCGGGGAGCCAACGCAAATAAATCTAAACATAGCTACATTGAGCACGCTAAGAGAACCAGATAAGTCCTAAGGAAAAAAAGAATGTGTCCTACGGGGAAATAAATATATACACAAAAGAAAGTTGCTGAGACCAATTCACAGAAAATCAGTGTTTATTCTCCAAGTGAGGAGAAGAGTGGCTGCAGATTAAAAAGTCTTTCATTTCCTGACGCGTTTCAGCAGTTACGCCTTAGTTATAGGATCGAGGTATAAGCAGTGTCCAGACACAGGTGCTTTAAATCTCCTGCATCACGTGACCAAACAACAACCTACAAGTCAGAGGATGCATTGGTAAAGACCCTCAGTGTTGTGGTGATTATTCTTAAATTGCTGAATAGCGTTTTTCACTCCTGCCATCAAACACATTTCATAATTAGCATGCATCCTGTTATTAAAGTGTCACGTGCATTGTAAAAAATTATTCAGAGAGTTCTGGAAGATTTTGTTTTTAGGTCAACCCCTGAGCCAGCACGCAAGCGCTGCTCTGGGAGTGGATCTGGGGTAGTGGAGTACGGAGAGAAGCCACGCCCACTCCCCCACCCTTCTTTTTCATTGGCTTGTGCCTTTGTCCTTTACTAAATGCTGCCTTCCATTGGTTTATGGGCCCGTTAGTCCCTCTCTATGACGGCAATGTTGTCATTTGTACCATTACATGGCAACTGGACCCTTTACTTCAAGTACTATTTTCTGACGAGCCTTCTCGCCACCCCCTCTCACCCCAGCACCCCAGCACTCCCGTTGTTCATGTCACCCTGGCCCCTGCCCGCCTGCAATGCAAAAATGCCCCCAACTCCTCCCTTGATTCCGTGTCACAGCGTCTCGCGGCTCTTGAAAGCCAGCTAGACGTAATCTCCCTGGGCTGAACGGAAATCCTTTCTAACCTAGGTATAGCCAGCAGACCCTTGAAATCCCCTCCTTGGACTCCCCACACCGTCAACGCAAACAGAAACCCCTAGTACCCAGCTTCAAGGTCCCCCCCACATGGTCTTGGGATCATGTTCACATAAGGCCTCAAAAAACGGTGTCCCCTTCCCTGGGACCAAGATCCATACACTATCAGATACAAAACACCGGAAATCAAGGCCCTTCAGAACAGAAGCACCTATGTCAGACAGTGAAGCAACCTTACTAGGCGCCGCATACGACACTCCCGCCTTAGACTCTCCTAAATTCAAAATCCAAGTGATCACAGGTCACCGGAAAGACCTTCCCTGCACCAAACCACTGAGACATCCTGTCCTCACCGCCATACCTAGGGCGACCAAAGATAGAACTGCCAGCAATCAGGAGCTTTTCACCAATTGCTTACTAATCAACTGCAGATCGGCCTCACTACACGCAACAGAACTAGCTGAGGCTATCCTCACTCATGATATTGACATTGCGTTCCTCACAAAGACCTGGCTGAATAAGTTATCTCCTCCCTGCCTAGGCATGCTGTTACTACCTGGCTTCTCCCTCATCACCAAAGACAGGATAGATCAGCGAGGAGGGGTTGCTATCATCCACAAGGACAGTTTGGGCATCTCGGAAACCACCTCTTTTTGATTACGATTCATTTGAATGTCTATCCGTCATCATCAAGACCAAAGATAATGATTCTTTACTGTGTCACCTGCTCTATCAACCCCCACGCATTTGGAGAACAACTATCCGACCTGATAGCACAAGGCGCACTTGGTGATTCCAATAACTTAATTCTTGGTGATCTGAATCTACAATGGAACGAGACACACAATCCTCTAATCCAATCGTTATCCAGCCTCCTCTATGATGACAACCTTAAACAATACTGTACTGCGGAGACTCATTACAAAGGAGCCACATTGGATGCCATCATTTCGCAAAAGAACTCAATCACGGTAAACCACATACTTCCCGTCAACTGGTCAGACCACCACATGATCCTATTTCATATCAATCACCCCACTATCTCCCATCAACCTCCACAAGATCCCCCCCAAATAGATGAGAAACCTCTCCCAAGTACCTCTGGATATCCTGGAAGCTCAGTTAAGCTAATTTCTCCCGGACAACAAAGCCCACCTCTCCACCAATGACCTCAATGACCGATACAATTCCGAGCTTGTGTCCATACTCGACAAAGTAGCTCAACTAAAGCTCAAAAGAAGCAGAGCCATTCCATCCAGAACATGGTTCAACGCTGACCTCAATGCAGAAAGGAGAAACTTAAAAGCCAAAGAAAGAGTGTGGAGAAACAACCCGACCGCCATTCTTCATGACCAACTGAAAGCAGCCCGTAGGAATTACAACAACCACATCAAAAACAAGAAATCCAGCTTCTTCCGCGAGGCACTGGACAAGGCCAAAAACAGACCGAAGGAGCTCTACAGCATCATCAAAAAACAAACCTCCAAGCCACTGTCCTCATCTGTACAGGCGTTCAAAGAACTATGCGACAACTTCGCCCACTTCTTCAACGACAAAATCGCAAGAATCGAACTGTCATTAGACATCAACGAATCACACCCCAAGAAGAGCAGCACGGCTGTACCTCATGCCCTCTCTCCTGGCTCTTCTCTCACCCCCTGGCTTAGCTTTTGCCCCGTTCTAGAAACAGAGATAATCTCGTTGATCTCGACCTCCAAACCATCAGCAAATATCTCAGACCCCATTCCTCCCCTACTAATCAAGAAAATGAAGCACGCTTTTGCACCTATATGGAGCAAAATCATAAATAGCTCCTTAAAAAATGGAGTGGTCTCTGATTGCCTTAAAATGGGGCAAGCCACCCCCCTGCTGAAAAAACCCGGTCTAGACTTGACAGATCTGAACAATTTCAGACCTATATCTAACCTCCCCTTGCTCTCTAAAACACTTGAATGCTGCATACTTCATCAACTGACACAGCACCTGGACAACATCAACCGCCTAGACCCACACCAGTCTGGCTTTAAAAAAGGCTGCAGCACAGAAACCGCGATGCTGAACATCATAGATGATATCCATGGATCACTAGACTCAGACAAATGCTGCCTCCTCATTCTCCTTGACCTCTCTGCAGCATTTGATACGGTGGACCACAAACTCCTCATCAAGGTTCTTCAAGAAAGAGCTGGTCTCGGCGAGGTAGTTCTCAAGTGGTTCTCCTTCTTTATACATAATCCTACACAAAAAATAAAAATCAAGAACTTCACCTCCGAAACCCAGCAAGTCAACAAGGGAGTCCCCCAAGGATGGGTGCTCTCTCCACAGCTTTTTAACATCTATATGCAACCGCTCTCCAAGCTACTCAGAAAAGCCAACATCCGCTTCCACCTCTACGCAGATGATACACAGATCTATCTGGAAACTTCCTCTCTCAATGACATCCAAAGACTAAATGATGTCCTGAAAGATGTTCAAGAATGGCTGACAAAACAATCACCTGAAACTAAATCCAGACAAGACCGAGACACTCCTTATCTCGAACAAGGAGGACAACCCTCAAATCACCGAATGGCTAAAGGCAATCGATGCGCTCAAAGGGAATCTTACTCTAGCAGACTCTGTTAAATCTCTTGGCGTCACCTTAGACTCTAAACTAAACATGATGAAACACATTAAGAACTCGGCCAAAAGTGCATTCTTTAACCTCAGACTTCTGAACAAAATCAAACCCTACATTCCTAACAAGGATCTCAAACTGGCCACTCAATCTCTGGTACTGTCAAGGCTGGACTATGGGAACGCATTCCTAACAGGTATTGCTAAATCGCACTTGGCACCGATCAAAACAACATTACATGCGGCAGCCAGAATGATCACCGGCATCAAAAAATCTGAATACATCTCCCCGGCACTCAGAGAACTCAAATGGCTCCCAGTAGAAATGCAAAGTAACTTCAGAACGGCCTGCCTAACCCACAAAGCCCTCCATACCGGCAAACCCGAATACTTGGCAAAAAAGCAGGCCAAGCCAGGAATCTGAGAAGCTCCAACTCCCTCCTGCTCATCCTACCTAAAACTAGACAGAAAAGAACAGCGGACTGCTCTTTCACGGGAAACGCCCCCAAAATTTAGAACTCCATCCCCCCCGCACATCAGAACCATACCGTCCTTTGTGGAATTCAAAAGTCAACTCAAATCCCTGTTCCTCATCAGTTCCCTTGGTTGTGGATAACACGGAACAGACAGCAACCCAAGAACTATGCGACCGCAATGAATCTTGAAACCAAAGAAGTTCTGCATTACAATTATGCAGCTCTTACTCGGACACTCGTTGACTGCTAAAACCTTTCATATGTCATGCTTCTGTTGATTATATGCTATTCTCTTACTGTAAAGCGCTCTGTTACCTTTGGGTCTTGACAGCGCTATAGAAAACATCTTACATAAAATAACCTCTACCGCGCTAGCGGGTTTTCCCGCTGTGCGCTGAAATTTAAAAATCGCGCGTATCGTGAGAAAGCCAGCTCGTCATCCGCGTAGCGCAGGTAACGCCCATGACGAGCTGGCTTTGTCATCATCGCTGAAGGGGATAGAAATAAAGTAAATGCGAGTCCTATTGCATTGCAAATGCTTGTACAATCTGTTAGCCACAGAGCACAGTGTCTCACGAAACATATGGAATCCGGAATAACCGGGGAAAGGACACCTCTCCCTTTCTCACCCCTGTTGCTTTTGGTAGCTGACAAATCCATCTCTTGGCATGGAGACAAGAGGGTCCTGCCCCTCCCCCCCCCCCCAAATTCATCACCACAAAAACTCCGTAGTCAGGGGCCCCCAACCCTGCAGGGCGGCCTCAGCTGCCAGGGACGAAGCATTCTGGTAATTAATACACCAAAGAAGGTTGGGGGGCATTACCCTCTTGTCTCCGTAGAGAGAGATGGATTTGCCAGCTACGAAAAGCAACGCAAGTGAGAAGGGAGAGGTGTGCTCTCCCCGGCGATTCCGGAATTGGCCTCAGAAACTTTCTTTGGTGTATTAATTACCAGGATGCTTCGTACCTGGCAGGTGAGGCCGCCCTGCAGGGTTGGGGGCCCCCAACGACGGAGTTTTTGAATGATATGTATGATATGTATATACACACAGACACATATATATATATTTATCAACCACAAGATTTCTTCACAGAAAAGCTCGCACTAGGGAGTGTTTGAACCAAAGTAACGCGTTTCAACAGCAATGCTGTTGAAACGCGTTACTTTGCTGGAATAAACTTTGGTTCAAACACTCCCTAGTGCGAGTTTTTCTGTGAAGAAATCTTGTGGTTGATTGAATTCCCGAGTGAACCGCTCGGTTTCAGCTCGCCATCTGTCTATGGGACACGGACTTCAGGAAACGGGTCTTTATTTGTGTATATATATATATATATGTTCCTCGAACGCCTGGAGCTTTTGGGAAACACTCGACGGTTCTCCGCCTTACTGGCTTGTCATGCAGCGCATTCCGCCTTCTTGCTTTAAAACTAGCCCGACGCGTTTCAGGGATTTGATCCCATCTTCAGGGGCAGCCCACAGTGAGCACTCGTTAGGCATCTTCAGTTTCACGGATTCAAATTATGCAAATCACCTGATGGGCGTAGGCTCGATTCCGTGTCTCATCATGCATTTCTGGGATTTGTAGTCCGTCTTGAGTGCCATGTTTGTTCCACTTCTGAGTGAAGTCGAGTGTTCACTGTACATTGGGGCAAATGTTCATATCCTTAAGTAGGTCGCATGACGGTTTTCATGCGCTGTGTCTTCACTTCTGGAGTTCCGTGCACACCTCCAAACGGTTTGGAAATGCTGGCCTCTCTCTGCCAAGAAATTTCGTTTTTCTGACAGATGATGGTGCTCCCCCACGGCACAGGCAGCCGTGTGCATAATGTTCCTCGAACGCCTGGAGCTTTTGGGAAACACTCGACGGTTCTCCGCCTTACTGGCTTGTCATGCAGCGCATTCCGCCTTCTTGCTTTAAAACTAGCCCGACGCGTTTCAGGGATTTGATCCCATCTTCAGGGGCAGCCCACAGTGAGCACTCGTTAGGCATCTTCAGTTTCACGGATTCAAATTATGCAAATCACCTGATGGGCGTAGGCTCGATTCCGTGTCTCATCATGCATTTCTGGGATTTGTAGTCCGTCTTGAGTGCCATGTTTGTTCCACTTCTGAGTGAAGTCGAGTGTTCACTGTACATTGGGGCAAATGTTCATATCCTTAAGTAGGTCGCATGACGGTTTTCATGCGCTGTGTCTTCACTTCTGGAGTTCCGTGCACACCTCCAAACGGTTTGGAAATGCTGGCCTCTCTCTGCCAAGAAATTTCGTTTTTCTGACAGATGATGGTGCTCCCCCACGGCACAGGCAGCCGTGTGCATAATGTTCCTCGAACGCCTGGAGCTTTTGGGAAACACTCGACGGTTCTCCGCCTTACTGGCTTGTCATGCAGCGCATTCCGCCTTCTTGCTTTAAAACTAGCCCGACGCGTTTCAGGGATTTGATCCCATCTTCAGGGGCAGCCCACAGTGAGCACTCGTTAGGCATCTTCAGTTTCACGGATTCAAATTATGCAAATCACCTGATGGGCGTAGGCTCGATTCCGTGTCTCATCATGCATTTCTGGGATTTGTAGTCCGTCTTGAGTGCCATGTTTGTTCCACTTCTGAGTGAAGTCGAGTGTTCACTGTACATTGGGGCAAATGTTCATATCCTTAAGTAGGTCGCATGACGGTTTTCATGCGCTGTGTCTTCACTTCTGGAGTTCCGTGCACACCTCCAAACGGTTTGGAAATGCTGGCCTCTCTCTGCCAAGAAATTTCGTTTTTCTGACAGATGATGGTGCTCCCCCACGGCACAGGCAGCCGTGTGCATAATGTTCCTCGAACGCCTGGAGCTTTTGGGAAACACTCGACGGTTCTCCGCCTTACTGGCTTGTCATGCAGCGCATTCCGCCTTCTTGCTTTAAAACTAGCCCGACGCGTTTCAGGGATTTGATCCCATCTTCAGGGGCAGCCCACAGTGAGCACTCGTTAGGCATCTTCAGTTTCACGGATTCAAATTATGCAAATCACCTGATGGGCGTAGGCTCGATTCCGTGTCTCATCATGCATTTCTGGGATTTGTAGTCCGTCTTGAGTGCCATGTTTGTTCCACTTCTGAGTGAAGTCGAGTGTTCACTGTACATTGGGGCAAATGTTCATATCCTTAAGTAGGTCGCATGACGGTTTTCATGCGCTGTGTCTTCACTTCTGGAGTTCCGTGCACACCTCCAAACGGTTTGGAAATGCTGGCCTCTCTCTGCCAAGAAATTTCGTTTTTCTGACAGATGATGGTGCTCCCCCACGGCACAGGCAGCCGTGTGCATAATGTTCCTCGAACGCCTGGAGCTTTTGGGAAACACTCGACGGTTCTCCGCCTTACTGGCTTGTCATGCAGCGCATTCCGCCTTCTTGCTTTAAAACTAGCCCGACGCGTTTCAGGGATTTGATCCCATCTTCAGGGGCAGCCCACAGTGAGCACTCGTTAGGCATCTTCAGTTTCACGGATTCAAATTATGCAAATCACCTGATGGGCGTAGGCTCGATTCCGTGTCTCATCATGCATTTCTGGGATTTGTAGTCCGTCTTGAGTGCCATGTTTGTTCCACTTCTGAGTGAAGTCGAGTGTTCACTGTACATTGGGGCAAATGTTCATATCCTTAAGTAGGTCGCATGACGGTTTTCATGCGCTGTGTCTTCACTTCTGGAGTTCCGTGCACACCTCCAAACGGTTTGGAAATGCTGGCCTCTCTCTGCCAAGAAATTTCGTTTTTCTGACAGATGATGGTGCTCCCCCACGGCACAGGCAGCCGTGTGCATAATGTTCCTCGAACGCCTGGAGCTTTTGGGAAACACTCGACGGTTCTCCGCCTTACTGGCTTGTCATGCAGCGCATTCCGCCTTCTTGCTTTAAAACTAGCCCGACGCGTTTCAGGGATTTGATCCCATCTTCAGGGGCAGCCCACAGTGAGCACTCGTTAGGCATCTTCAGTTTCACGGATTCAAATTATGCAAATCACCAGAGAGAGGCCAGCATTTCCAAACCGTTTGGAGGTGTGCACGGAACTCCAGAAGTGAAGACACAGCGCATGAAAACCGTCATGCGACCTACTTAAGGATATGAACATTTGCCCCAATGTACAGTGAACACTCGACTTCACTCAGAAGTGGAACAAACATGGCACTCAAGACGGACTACAAATCCCAGAAATGCATGATGAGACACGGAATCGAGCCTACGCCCATCAGGTGATTTGCATAATTTGAATCCGTGAAACTGAAGATGCCTAACGAGTGCTCACTGTGGGCTGCCCCTGAAGATGGGATCAAATCCCTGAAACGCGTCGGGCTAGTTTTAAAGCAAGAAGGCGGAATGCGCTGCATGACAAGCCAGTAAGGCGGAGAACCGTCGAGTGTTTCCCAAAAGCTCCAGGCGTTCGAGGAACATATATATATATATATATATATATATATATATATATATATATATATATATATGTATGTATGTGTATATCTTTTTTTTTATTCTTATTTTTTTTTAGGTTAAGATTGCTTGCCTCCAAAACACTGGTGGTGCACGTAAAAGCTCTAGCGCTTGCAAAATTCACCACTGACTTTCCCTCTTCAAAGGACAACACAGCACTCCAAGATGGAAAAATAAAGCCACTGTTTAATCCATAAAAACCTCCGGGCAGGACGCGTTTTGGTTGTATAACAAACGTTGTCACCTGGTGAGTGCTATTTTGAACACTCTATATATACCCATTTTAAATGCTAAACATGGACAAAATACTATTCAGTACAATGCATGCAACTTCATTTTAATAACAATTGTCTGACACTTCGGGGTTAAATTTACATGTTGGGCTGAAATAGTCACATATTGCCATCTGTATTAATTTCATTTTGTGTATGTTTTTATCTATAGCAATTCAAGCTAGTGGTGGTGTGGCTCACTGGTTAGAGGCGGCAGACCCTGGAGCAGAGGACGGCCCGGGACAAGGGTTCAATTCCCAACGCGGCAGGGTCTTGGACCAGGGTCAACGGACTCGATAATTCTCGCCTTGGTGCCTACTCTAACTAGGGATTACACTCAGCAACTCTGGGCATTAGCTTGCCTCATCTGCACAACGGCCCCCCACATACGCCGGGGATGCCTGGTTTCACCTTGGAGATACCCAGTAGGGACCATCTCACAGGGAAAGCAAGGACGGGTTCCCCAGCGGTCTACAGCGCAGAGATACTCAGGAGTCTATTCTAGCGCTTTAGAAACCCGCAATTAAATTAAGCGTTCATATGAGGCTGAAATAGCCAAGTATTCTTATCCTTTTCTAATTGGTAATGGCTTACGGCAATTGAAACATGAACACAAACATGCACAGGTACAAATAACGTTCGAGAATTTGCTTCATTTCATGTCGGCACATTATGCACTAACTGTGTAATCAGGCTTCTAAAACAGTTATTAATAGTTCACTTTATGAATAAAAAATTGCTCTAATCATTCATCTGGAATTAACAGAAGTGTCTCATAGTTATAAGATCATAAATTACGAGTCCGATTTACTGTGCTGCAGCCTCGAGGTAGTTACCAAATAAAAATCAACTTTTCAGTTAAAAACAAAACAGCTAGTGTAAACCAGTTATGCAGCCTTGAATGTATGAATATTCTTGTATTGCCAGTAATCAAAGTCATTTAAGGTAAACCATTCATTTTTACCTTACTGCCTCATGCTGAATATCATCACCATTGGGAGTTAACTGCATAAAACGGACTGCCTCCTTCCTTTCTCTTGTCACTGAGGCTGCATATTAATATTACTTTTCTAATCCGGTATGTTTGAATCACTAAAAAGTGTAAATAGACTTCCATCTTTCACCGCTCGGCCACTGCCTCTGTGCCCAACTCCAACCTTTGCATTACGGAGCTGGGCACCGAGGCAGTGGCCGAGCGGTGGAAGATGTACTTCCCACATTCTGACAAACACTTTTAGCTAATTTTGATAAATGTGCTTTTGGGCATACTTAGAATTATGATTACAGGTAGCTCGTTTTGATATACACTTCCATGCTATTCATAGGATTATATTATCTGAACATTAAGAGTGTAGGCTTGTTATGTGTAGAATGATTGTGAAAATATACCTCTGGTATGGCCGAACTTTATGGTAAAAATGAAACACGGCTGTATTCCTAGTCCATTGTTTATCTCCTCCACACACCTTAAAACACGAGGACGAGTCGGCGTCTCGCTTCTGTGCATCGGGTGGCATACTATACCACAGGCCTGTTTGCAGCATACAGCTAGGAATGCAGCCTGTTTTTCGTTATGCCTGCTGCATTGTCTCATTAGCTGTTTTACTGGCATTTTTTTTTTATTTATATGTGCACTAATGTTGGTATGTAGGTGTGGCGCCTACCTGCAATCTTTTTTTGCAGTCCCTTCTTTATTTTCGAATCTACATCTATTTAAATGCCGCACGCTTGAGCCCGGTTCACAGTCACACCCGTTGAATTCGAGTGGCAGTAAGGAGTTCGCGGTAAGTGTAGGCAGGGAACCCCGCTCTCTTAACTATTGACTATGCCTTGGGAACATGCGCTTATCAACCATTGATTGGTCTTAGGGCTCTGTTGGATTTAATATGTATTGTCCGGAGCCACATGTAATACTCACTTTTTCCCCCTTTCAAGATTGAGTGCGCTTTAAGTGAGGAGTCTATTTTTCTGGCCCACTGGTTGTAAACCAGTTATTCTTAGCGCTCGACTTGGTGACATGTGTAACTATTTTTTGCACTGTTCTTTAATTGTAAGACCAAGTGTGCCCTGAATGTGAAGTTTCTAACACGTGGTAATTTTTTATGGTATAGCGCTTGATTTGATTTCTGATGCATGACATACTTTGTGCCTACACTATTTTTTAGCGTTTGATCAGAAATAGGTTTGAATCCCATATATCCGTAGGGACTCCTGCACAGCCATTTAAGCTAACAAAACATGGCTATGCTAGTAATGTTAATTTCATGTTTAATTATGATATCATGATGCAATGCCTATATTAGCTATCAAGCCTCTTGTAAATCTTTTTTTTAGATATGTGGACGATATAATTACTTTGTTAGGTCCCCACATTGGTCTTGTGAGAGACACCACTGGCAGCTAAATTGAACGAAGTGATACAGATAGATATATCTTAAAAATGTTCTCTTTCCAAGCTTATTGCCGGGTGACACTGATAGTCGAAGATTGAATCTTCATTCCCTGGTTGCATTTATTGCATGAACACGAATTATCGTTCCTAAGTAAGTGGTCATCACAATAGCTTCTGTTGACGTCCCTACAAATTTGGACAGACTGGTTAAATGAGTTTTTCTGTTCACAGCAGACTATGAACATGAATTTTCCCTGAGAGCGCTTCTAAATTAATGAGATCGCTCGCACAGTAATTTTAATACAAGCGATTCTCTGCATTTTCTAAATAAATAATATCTTGGTGCTGGTAGCCTATTTTCACGTGAGAGGTGGATGAAAAGACTTTTTTTCTTTCTTTCCCTTTTTCTTTGGTGAGTTTGGTCAAAATTCTTTAAACTACAACAACAGGGTCTTCTTTTCTTCTTTGCTTTCCTCTTTCTTTTCTTTTTTGCTTTCTCAAGGGAGTCCAAATAGTGATCTTGACAAATGTATTTGTAATTACAAAAATTGTTTGACGCTCAGTGAACAAACCTTGTCCTGATGATGACTGCACAACTAAACCGCGGTTGAAACGTCGTCGACGCATATGTGGCCAACCAATTTCAAAGGACACATAATTTTTGTATATGTTGTATCTTTATTGTAACACTTTTTGTTGTTTGCCACCCTGCCTGGTCCTTTTGTGATGTATTGTTTTGTATACCAGCAAATATTTATCTGAGCGTGCTTATTTAACTCTATATATTTATAATAAATTTGTGTTATTTTTCTAAAGTTGTTTCTACTTTATTTAATTTATGGTTCTCCCTGCCCTTCCTTTTCTCTCTTTTTTCTCTTATAAATGCTAATTTGTGTATATATGAATTGATTATTTGTGTTGTTTAGTAAGTGTCTCCTGAACAATTGTTAGGAATACATACGGTATGTAGGTGTGGGCGCTTACTACGGACTCCTCAGCTACATGCCCTTAAACGTATCGGGCGCTGCATGACACCGCAGGACTGTTTGCGCGACACGGGTAGGTCTAGGACCTGTTTTTGTTAGGACCACACATTTCTACTAATAGTTTATATATCACTTGGTCTGACACTATTATTTATATGTGCACTGCTGCAGTTGGGCACTACTTATGGACTCCAAACTACAAACTGACAATTACCAGGCAAGTTGTCTCCTAATATACTAAAGTTAAATAACAGTCTTGACATTGAGGATTGCTATAAGTTGCATATCAAGTTTATTCACACCCCGAAATATATCAGTAAGTCCCCTCCTCTATACTTCATATTTGGCCTTGACCAGGACTGTATAGACGGTAAATAGATTGTTCTCGTTTCTAACCTAGTTCAGTCACATATGTTTAACCAATGAACTAGGACTCATCATATACATCTCTTTGATTATTTTTTACTTATCTACTTGGATCACTACTCATTATTTTTAGGTTAGTGTTTTATTTGTGATATACTTTATATTGGGCCTCTACTTGGACCATATAAATGCTGTGTTGATCACTCTTATTTTTAACTTAGTTTGGTCACATGTTAGATGAACCGATGATCTGAGGATCTCACCCACCTTATATACCACATCGCGTGTTGGTACCTTTATTTTTAGGTTAATGTTTTTTTTTTATATCCTTATACATTTCTGGCATACGTACTTCTTGGAAGTTCAATGTTCGTGACACAGACTTTTGGTCTTTACTTCTCGGGTTACTCACCAGACCACTTTATACATGCTATTTGGACGATATCCTTTGTGGGTCGCTATCTCATTCACACTATCTTCGCATTACAAGATTCCTCAGGACTATTGTCTTGCACTACTCTGTTATTGTGGGTTGCTGTTTCGTTCACGCTGTGCTATTTTCACAAGGTTTATTGAGGCTATTCTTTTGTGCTACTCTGGTAAATCATGATGTATTTCCCTCACTTTTCAAATACTTTTCTTGGAAAACATGATATACTACTTCACCTTTTGCTGTTTGGGTTCTCTCATGCTTTTTTAAAAATTTCATAAGACTTGTACAATATGTTAATTATTCCTGTTTTATTTTTATTTTGTACACTGACAACCTTGAAAAAGTCACTGCTCGTGACGAAACAAGCCAGCTGTTGCTTTGATGACATATTCACAAGGATCATTGAATTCGCTACATTTGAATGAATCCCTGGAACTGGACCTTCTACATACCCTTCTTTGTTGACTTTGATTTTCTCTTAGGAGTGCTTCGGTATCCATGTATAATTTCAATTTGTACAGCGGACCTTCTGGGTTTGTTGTTGTTCGTACCCATGAGTAGTAGGGTACACGATACCAAGCAAGCACCAATACGTTTTGTATGCTTCTAATACTATTCCTACAACACTGTATGTACATAGGAGGTGCAATTGACATACCACTGCTACCTATCTTTCCCCAGAATTTGTATTTGTGAAAATCAGCACTTCTCTACTCGGTAGGACATTTACATTATTAACAGCAAACATTTGATTTGACTGCTATGGCCTCCTTTGACTATGCCAGGGATAAATTATTACACAAACTCTTTATAGCTTATTCAACTAGAATACCTTAAACAACAAGAGCTATCTAGACGGTGGGACTTCACAATTATTAGAAAATATATAGATATAGAACAGGTTGACCGAGGTCTCCGGGTTATTATTTTCCCTCTTTTGAAGACCTGGATGCAGACCTATTAAGTGAATGGGAATATCTCATATTGGCCTCTCCCTACAGCATTATGAAAATTTTGATTAAACATGCTGCAAGAGAGAAACACTCATACAGGAGATTACCAAAGTTGAGGAGGAAATGAAAGGGTTAAATTTACCCCGGAGGCTACTGACATAAATAATAAGATTCTCAAAGAAGTCTTTAATAAACATCATCTTTATATCAAAGGCAAAAAGCTGCACAAACTAAAAAGAGATGAATGATTACATGCTTATATAGCGCATGGCTACCCGGAGGCATCCCAGCGCTTTAGACCAAGGACAGGCAATCACCACTCAACGAAACAGATAGGTCTTCAACCGTTTCCTGAAGGCAAGATGGTTAGGTTCGAGCCGAATGTTTATCGTAATGGCAGAGTATTTACCTATGCACGTAAATTCAATTATATAAAAACACGTCCAAACACAATCGATGACAAAACGAAGGAGATGATTGCATCCACATCAGCTTGTGAGTCTGATATCTCTAGCATTATGAGTGACATGAATGAGAATGCTCCCACTATTGCGAGACGTTTTACCAGTATGAACACCTCTTTTTTAGTGGAGCTGGAAAGGTCAGGAAAGGCACCAGACAGAATTACAACAAACAGAATCCAAGCAGAAGAAAACAAGAGGCGGCAAGAACTCCAATTGAACACAAAGAAGACAGAGGTGATGGTGGTTGGGAAGCAACCTGGATGGTGGAATGACAACTGGTGGCCCCCCGAGCTAGGAATGATCCCCTCTCCTGCTATGGAGTTAAAAAACCTCGGGGTCTGGCTGGACCCTACACTTAGCTTCACTTGCCAGACTAAGAGGGTGGCGGCCTCCTGTTTTGGCATCATCAGGGGTATCAGGCCGGTGCTTAAATTCTTCGATGCCCCCACTAGACAGCTTGTGGTCCAGGCCTCGGTACTATCCAGGATAGATTATGCCAGTGCTCTGCTAGCAGGCACGAACAAGGCTGAACTTCTGCGGCTACAACGAGTGCAGAATGCCGCCGCAAGAGCGATATTTGGGTTGCCCAAACGCTGCTCAGCGTCCAGAGCACTGCAAACACTCCATTGGTTGCCTGTAGCTCGGCGGATTGAGTTTAAGGTGCTCTGCCTGGCTTTCAAAATTTTGAAGGGCATGGCTCCACCTATTCTCATGAACCTTATGACCCCTTATGTCCCTTCTCGCTCTTTGAGATCGATGGGCCAGAATTTGGCTGTTGTTCCTCGTTTTTTGTTGAGCAGGATTGGAGGCCGCTCCTTCCGAGTAGTAGCCGCTAAGCTTTGGAACGCTCTCCCTAATGAAATCCGTGCTCTGGAAGATTTATCCAGGTTCAGACGTGTCATCAAAACCTTTCTTTTTAATAAAACTAACTGACTCTGCTGCATTTTGTGATGTTGTGTATACCTTTCTTGGTGCCAGGACGCCCCTTTGCTGGGGCAGCTGTGCGCGGTATAAAAACCATTAACATAACATAACATAACAGTAACAAAAAGAAATTCAAAAGAAGGAGTGACAACTAGATCGGCATTCCACAATTAAAATAATTTAATTCACTCCCCAGTATCCCACCTATCGACAATGCTGAACAGGTATCCACCAATAATGCATGAATTATCAACTCGTCAGATCATACATTGTCAAAACATCAGACAGATGTTTTACGTAGGGGACTTGGCTTTAGTCTGACTTCTAGGCCAGACTTCATATTGATTTGTAGAAGTTTGTACGTTGTTTGAAATTAAAAAACACTTCAATGAGAAAGCTATTTATGTAGACTCATTTGCACATACCATACCTGAATGTCAGATATCCATTAAAGACATACACACATTAAGCCACATTAGGGCCAGATGTATGACGGATTTTTGCATGCGCAAATGGGTTTTAGAGTGGTTTGGCAATACAAAAATGCTGTGGGCGATGTACTAACACTATTTTGCGAGTCGCAAATAATTTGCGACTCGCAAAATAGTGTTTAGCGACTCGCTATTAGGAAGGGGTGTTCCGTTCCTAATAGCAACCCCAACAGCTATATAAGAATGTTTTGCGACCGCAATTGCGGTAGCAAATCACTTGCTGTTTACCAGCCTCCTCAGAAGGGTGGTAAAGCACTCGCAAACGGGAAGGGGTCCCCAGGGGACCCCTTAGGGAATACATGCACAAACATGTTTTAAAAAATGAAAATGAAAAGTCAAATTTTTCTGTTGTTTAAATGCATCCCGTTTTCCTTTAAGAAAAACTGGCTGCATTGAAAAAAAAAACTGTTTTATTTAAAAGCAGTCCCAGACATGGAGGTCTGCGGACCCCAGCAGGCCACCATCCCTGGGACTGCCCGCCATTCCAAATGGGGTCGCAAATTGCGACAGCCTCATGAATACTAATGAGGCATGCAATTTGCAACACCATTGGGAATCGCAAACAGTGTCTCAGACACGGTTGTACATTGGAAATTGCGAGTCGCAATTTCCAATGGTCGTACATCTGGCCCCTCGTCCTTTGTTCACAGCTGGTAACTTAATGATCTACGTTGTTTTCATCTTTCTCAGAGCTAGATTACTATCACCGCCTGTTGGGACGAATTTGACAAAAGCTATCTCATGGAATCTGATGTTGATTAATTCTGACAGAGGGTGGCCTGTATTATAGTGTAACAATGCTATAATCCACTGGCTGTAGCCAGTGGATTATTAGGATAATGTTACTTACACAGTAAACATCTGTTCTTGGCATGTAGAGCTGTAGATTCACATGCTTTCATACTCCTGCCATCTAGTGATGGGTCCGGATGTTTGCAAGTTTTTTTTCTTCGAAGTAGTCTTGCCTAGTCACGAGGTAAGGAGACTCCTCCTTTCGGTGATAGTGCGCATAGTCATCAACTCCATTGTTAGATTGTTTTTCCGCAAGAGGGTGAGAATGGAGTAAGTAAGTGTAGTATAGAGATGTCCAGGCCAATAAATGTACAATGAATAACTACAACAGCTACAAGTACGGGTGGGCGCACGTGAATCTACAGCTCTACATGCCAAGAACAGATGCTGACTGGGTAAGTAACGTTATCCATTCGAGGCATGTGTGCTGTAGATACACATGCTTTGCATAGACTACAAAGCAGTATACTCCCAAAGCGGTGGCTAACCTGTAGATGTTGCAGTTGTTTGGAACAGTGTTTAAAGTACTGCTAGGCCTACACCCTGTTGATGTGCTGACGTGCTAACACATCTACACAATAGTGTTTGGTAATTGTGTGTGGTGTAGGCCTTGAAGCTGCCTTACATATGTCAGCTACAGGAATGTTACCTAAAAAGGCCACTGAAGCCCATATTTAGGGTATGGTTAAGTTCTTTTAGCTTTAGCATAGCAACTTTGAATGCATTTAACAATCCATCTGGCAATACCAGATTTAGGATTGCCATTGTGAGGTGAAGTAAATGCAACAAACAATTTTTTTTTTTTTTTTGCACAAGTCTTTTGTCCCAGCTATATAGTACAGTAAAACCCTTTTAAGTTCAAGCGTAGGAAGAGCGCGTTCTGCCACAGAATCAGGTTGAGGAAAGAAAACTGGTAACTCAACCGATTGGTTTATGTGAAAAGCAGAAACTACTTTGGGGAGGAATTCAGGGTTGGTGCAGAGAACTATCCTGCACATAAAAATTGGAGCCTAGAGGGAAAAATAGGTCTGGGTCGCCCCCCACTCAATACGTTATCAATACAACAATGACCCAGACCAAGGGCATTCAATATATTTCCTAAGACTTGGCTACCTCATGTCATATTCTTTTAACAATAACCACCCATTTCATACTGTGTAGGGTTGGGGGTACACCAGTCAATGGCCCATCATAAAAACGCCTGTCTCCTTCTATACAACAGTCCTAACACCCACACCATAATGTGTAGAAAAAATGTGTGAAAAACGTGATAACACCTCACGGGCGCACCACCAATGGGACCCCTGGCTGGTACTCACCAGGATGGCCCTGTTATCATCATCGGTGTTATCACGCTGAACGGAAACGTGTCCAACCAAACAAATGTTAATAGTGATGAGTGCAGTGGAACAAACAGACAACACATACATATAGTGAAACAATACCACATATATAAAATCCACAACAAGCATGAACAGACAACTTTATTCTTGTTCTAATATGCTTGATGTTTTCAAGTTAAAAAGGTGAAAATGGCTACTCCCTATAGAGCCAATATCAACTTGCCGACATGTTTCATTGCCTTAATGATTTTAGGCAATTTCTTCAGGGCATATCTTTAGTCGCCACTGCTTAGGACACCAGGGTTGTAGATACTGTTGTAAAGACAAACCACAAAGAAGTGTCTCACTCATATGTCCTTTACGTGTGCAATTCTATTGACACAGCGCACCACACACACAATCATTTTTTATATATTTACCCTCGATCAGCCAAGGTGTCTCCTACCAGCCACGAGGTCTTTAAAAACAAATTCCAAGGAACTCCAATCGTGAGTTCACGAGGTTTTCTCCTTGCGCGATGAATCACTGTAAACACATCGCAGTCATGTTCAAAATATGCCTTAAGCAACTCATTGTTACAGACCTGTATTTCTCCAGCTATTCCCTATGTTTGTTTCAAGGAAAAGTTACCGCTGTACGGAGAGTCGCCGGCTTTCTCTCATACCTCGAGCAACCTTCTGGTTGTTCCTTCCCTGTTTACATATTACGCTCTCTGATAGGATCCCGTGGTCTCGCGGTAACACGCGACCATATTGGATTGGGGCAGTTCCCATTGTTTGTTATACCAGAGGTTGTAACTCCCGTCTGTTCACGCGAGGTGACGGAGTCTGTTTCCTTGGTTACGTGGGTACTGCTGCGGGTTGCTATCACTTCGTTTACAGATTAAGCAAGCCGACCTGCATCACGTAAATGCACTAATGCAATCGGAGCCCCGATTGCTGGTCAATGCATGTTTAATGAGTGAGATTTATGCTGTCATGTGTCTGATGTCCAACCCCAGGGGAGTGCAGCCCTAGTTCCAAATTTTTTGGATTGTTTCGAAATCAAAATAGGGGGTTTACATAGTCACATCCTAATCACCCAGAGTGTAACCATAGATAAACAGTACGGATTTTCGTGTGTTGGATTCTATGTATCCCTCCCTTATTTCTGTATTTATTTTTATATTATTTATAGTAAAAACTGTCTAGTATGTCCAGATGTGCATCATACACTAGGGGCTGCATTCTTTTCCCATTATAGTCATATACAGTACAGTACTACCAGAGGGACATGTACACAAGGGCACGCTACTTAATATATTATGCGAGCAGAACCATCACAAGACGCAGAGCACCACTGAGGAGATTAACGTAGTTTGTTCCATTCGAGGAGTTCATTCAGCCCTCTTTCTTCACTTTTCTCCTTGTAAATCCATCTTGCTTCTTTTGTCATGAGTAATCTCTCAATTGTTTGTGGATCTCCTTTCACTTTCTCCAATACCACCCATGTAAACGTGTGTTTATTTCTGTGGCAATGTTGGACAAGTTTTGTTGTTAGTCTACCCGTTCTAATTGTGCTCAGATGCTCCTGTATTCGCAGTTTTATTTTTCTTGTGGTCAGGCCAATGTATTGCAGGCCACATTCGCATTGAAGTCTATACACCACGTTAGTGGTATTACAATTGCTGAATTGCCCCAACCACCATGTTTTGCCAGATTGGAGCGTTATACTCAATGTTTTTTCAGTCAAAGCACATACAGAACATGATCCGCATGGGTAATGGCCCTTGGGGATGTTACTTTCATTTCCTTCATTGTGTTGTTTTTCCCTTGTGTGCACCAATTTGTCTTTCAGGTTGCAGGCTCTTTTGAAAGAAAATCGTGGAGGAGGCATCTTAAACTCGTTGTTCGACAATAGTGCCCAGTGTTTCCTAATCGATTGGCGCACTTTAGTCGCAAGAGGGTCAAATGTCATAATGACCGGAATACACTCTTCTCTTTCCCTCTTATTGGGCTCCAACAGCACACTCCTAGGTGTGTTAAGGGCTCTTTTTCTCGCCTGCTTAATCACTCTTGATGGATATTCTCTAGCTTTTAATTTTTCACTCAGGGTCATAGATTGTTCATTGTAGTCTGTAGTGGATGAACAGTTTCTGCGGTATCTAAGAAATTGTCCCACCGGCAGATTATCCCTCAGAGCCCTCGGGTGGTATGACTTGTATGATAATAGGGAATTTCTGTCGGTTGGTTTTTGATGTACGCGGGTTTTCAAGATATTATCTGTAGCGTCAATATCTAAATCCAGATACACAGCTGTACTATTGCTGTACGTCCAGGTGAATCGCAGGCTCTGGTCTTGGGTGTTAAGCCAGTTTAGAAACTCAAGCAGGGTTCTTTCATCACCAGTCCAGATGCAGAGCACGTCATCGATATATCTCTTCCAAAGGCGCATGTGGCCTTTGAAAGGATTGATGTTAGAATCGATGACGTGCTCTTCGAACTGGCCCACATAAATGCAGGCCAGGCTTGGCGCCATGGTTGCGCCCATAGAGGTGCCAGTCGTTTGGAGGAACAAATCTTCTTTATAACAGAAAAAATTCTTGGTTAATGCCAGTTCTATGCATTGGAGGACAAACGTTTGGGGGGCAACGTAAAACCATTCTTGTTTGGCCAATGCTCGTGCAGCAGCCACCAGGGCGGCATCTTGAGGGATGCACCAGTATAAAGACTCGATATCGATGGTCACTAACATTTCTGCTAGTGGATCAAACGTCATATTATATTACAGAGAACTATCCTGTCTTTGTGTAGCTGAAAATAGGGTTCTTCTAAGGTTAATGCCTGTAGCTCACCAACTCTCCTCACTGATGTGATGGCAATGAGGAAAGAAACTTCCATGAGATAAATTGCAAAGGGCACTTGTGCAATGGTTCAAAAGGTGGCACCATGAGCCTTGTGAGAATAATGTTGAGATTCCGTACTGGGGCAGGAGGAATCCTTGGTGGTAGTCCTTCCATGAAAGCTTTGATTACGGGAACCCTTAATAGTGACAGATGTTGTCTATTCTGTAAATACGCAGCTACTGCTGCAAGGTGGAAACAAATAGATGTATATGCTAGTCCAGTTTGCTGTAAGTGTAACAGGTAACAGATAATGTTTTGTATAGAAGCATCTAAAGGATTGATGATGATGTTATTACAGAATACAACACATCTTTTCCACTTTGCTACATAACAAGTTCTGGTGGCAGGCCTTCTTGCTTCCTTTACAATATCCATACAGTCTGGTGGTAACGTTAAATAACCAATCTCCATTACTTCAGGAGCCACATCGCTAGATTCAGTTCTTTGGGATTTGAATGTCTGATTTCACCATGGTTCTGTGTGAGGAGACTGGAGGTCAGGTGCAGCTTTTGATGTGGAACTATTGAACGGGTGGAACTATTGACAGGGTGGTGTACCATGGTTGACAGGCCCATGTTGGAGCTACTACAATTAGTCTGAGGGATGTTTGCCTGAGTTTCCGAACCACACACCGAATGAGCAGGAGGCCGAAAAGCGTAGGCAAATTTCCATGCCCAGTTGATCCATAGGGCATTGCCCTTTGAGCACAGGAGTGGGAACCTGGAGCTGAAGCTTGGGCATTTAGCATTTTCGACTGCGGCAAACAGATCTATCTGTGGAAAACCCCATTGTTGAAAGTAGGGAAGGAGAACTTGGGGATGAAGTTCCCACTCGTGAATTTTCTGTCTCCTTCTGCTGAGCAGGTCAGCTATTTGATTGTTCACTCCTGGGAGATGCTCTGCCAGAAGATAGATTTTGTGATGGATTGCCCAATTCCAAATGGTTTGAGCAAGTGTTGACAGTGTGAGAGTGTGTCGCGTTTCTGCACATAATACATCACTGTCATGTTGTCTGTTCGGACTAGGATAGTTTTGGCTAAGAGGTGAGTTTGAAAACCTTGGAGTGCTAGAAAGACTGCTGAAAGCTCTAGATAGTTGATGTGGAGAGTTTTGTGCTTGTTTCTCCACAGGCCCTGTATTGTGCAATCTTTGAGATGAGCTCCTCTGCCCCCCCAACCTGCTAGAGATGTATCTGCTGTGAGCACAATCTGTGGAATAGGGTCAAAGACCGGACGGCCTTTTGACAAGTTTAGTGGGTTCCACCACTGCAGAGAGCGATGGGTGTGGCCGTCTACCAACAATAGATCGGTTCATTGAACCTGTGACTGATTCCACTGATGTTCTAAGCACTCTTGAAAGGGGCGCATGTGAAGCCTTGCATGGGGTACAATTGCGATGCGAGAAGCCATCATTCCGAACAGTTGCATGAACACTCTGGCTGGTAAAGCTTAGTTGGGTTGAAACTGTAGAATGATAGCCTGAATATTGCGTATTCTGGCTACGTTGGGAGCGGCTAGAACTTTGACTGTGTCTAGACGCTCCTAGGTAAGACTGCAACTGTGACGGGAGCAGGTGAGATTTTTTAGCATTGATGGTGAACCCCAGTTGTTGCGGTATATCTACTGTGATCTGTGTGTGTTGTAGACAGTTCTGGTGCCTGCTGGCTTTGAGAAGCCAGTCATCTAGATAGGGGAAGACATGAATCTGCTGTCTTCTGAGATTCGGAGATGAGCAGAGATTACTGCCAGGCATTTGGTAAAATCTCTGGGCGCTGTATTCACTCCGAAGGGAAGCACCTTGAACTGGTAAATATAGCCTGCTATCACAACTCTGAGGTATTTGCGATGAGCTAGATGAATTGAAACATGGAAATATGCATCTTTTAAATCTAGAGTAGATATAAAATCAGTTTTATTTAGAAGTGGGAGTACCTGTTGAAGAGTCACCATGTGAAAGTGTTCTGACAGTATATAATGGTTTAACTCTCTGAGTTGAGGGAACAGACTTGTTTGGGAATGAGAAAATAAAGAGAAAAAAACCAGAGCCCTGGTACTGAATTGGGACTGGCTCTAATGCTCCTTTTAGTACGAGAAATTGAACATCTTGTTGTAGCAATTGTAGGTTTTATGGAGACAATGTGTGAGATTGAGGTGGAATGTTTGGGAGATTACTGGTAAGCTCCAGGCAATAACCATGTTGGGTAATTCCAAACACCCATTTGTCTGTTGTCATGGACTGCCAAACAGAGAAACTGTTGAAGTTTTCTCCCGATAGGTGTGGTGTAGTTGGGTGGGGGGGGGGGGGTGTTGAGTCGGGGGGCTTGGGCAAGTCACTATTTATTTGGGGACGGGGAGCTACGAGGTGTGTTGCCTTTACCCCTACCTTTGAAGTTGTTGCCTCTATAACCTCCTCGAAAAAGTCCTCTGGAGGGAGAGGACTGGTTGTTACCTCTATATGTTGTTGTTGAGGTATTCTGGTCTGGGGATACAATTTTAGACACTCCTCTGTAAAAGGAGCGATGAAGGAAGCCTCTGTTGGATGGAGCTTGGAGAGCTTCAATGGACTTGGCCACGTCAGTGTCCTTTTTCATCTTCTCTAACGCTTGATCTACACTTGGAACAAAGAGATGTTCTTTATCAAAAGGTGTATTAAGGATGGATTGTTGAACTTCTGGCTTAAACCCAGAAATTCTTAACCAAGTGTTTCTTCCGAGCAAGATGCTAGTATTGACCTCTCTAGCCTCAGTGTTTGCAACATCTAGAGCACAACATATAGAGGAATTAGAAAGGAGTTTACCTTCATTTACTAAGCCCTGAGCCTTAGCTTTATGCTCATCACGGAGATATTGAAGCAATTGCTCCATCTCATCCCAGTGTGCCCTGTCGTACCTGGCTAAAAGACCCTGCGTTTTCGCAATGCAACACCGATTTGCAGCTTGAGCAGCTACGCGCTTGCCAGAATCGTCAATGAACTTGGACTCCTTATCTGGCGGAGGAGCATATCCTAATGTCTGAGAATTCCCTCGCTTACGAGCGTTAGACACTACCAGAGAATTGAATGGTAACTGGCCCTTGATATATATGGGGTCTGTAGGGGAAGCCTTATATTTTTTGTCAACTCAAGGAGTCAATATGCGTGCCCTTACTGGGTCTTTAAAAATCTCATCAGCGTGTCTCATCATGCCTTTAAGCATGGGAAGTGTTTGTGATGATCTATGTGGGGATCCTAAAGTTTCGAACACAAACTCTTCCTCTAGTAATTCTTTGTGTAATGCCATCCAATGATATTGTGCAGCCCTGGCAATGAGTTCTTGATGGGATGCATTGTCATCTGGGGGAGAAGGCTTGGCTGGGTAGAGGTCTGGATCATTATCTGCTGGGGGATCAATTGTATAGTCTGTCCATTAGTCTGTTAGGCGATGTAACCCCCTCCCCCCCACCCCCATCATCGTCATCATCATGATGAGATTGTGGAGAATCCTGAGGTGTAATTTGCAAGGAATTCTCAGGTGGAGAAGGAGGCTCTGGAGGTGGTGATGATGATAGATGCAAAGGACTTGTCGCAACAGATTTCTTCTTTAAAGGGATCTTTTAAGAAGGGTCATCATCATAAACCATTTGAGAGGGGGCTTGGTGTGAATATGGGCAGTTTCAAGATTAATATCTAGCTTCTTTTGTCTCAGATCTGGTGTTAATGCAACATTGTCTATATTAAAATCCGATGGGGTATCTTTTTGTTTTCAATGCCATTATTTTCGGTGCCGGCGTAGGCTGGCCTTTCCGTGCGGAAGGTTTCGGCTCCAAGGTTGCTTGAATTTCGGCACAGAAGATTGAGGCTCGGAACCGGTCTTGTGTTTGGAACTAGATGGCATCGGCTCAGAGAAGGACTTTAGATGACTCTGTACCGAGCAGGAAGGCTTGACTAGGTGTTTCAGAGCCGAGGCTGGCCCTCGGAAACGTCGTTTCAGTGCCAACCTTGGCCAGAAGGCAGAGGTGGTGCCGAAGCCTTGTGTTTTTCCGGAATAGTTTGTGGGGGCAAGGGTTCTTTGCTACTCACATCACCTTGTCCCTGCAGCAGTTCATCGGCGTTGAGGTCTATCTTGAGTTCCGAGTTATGTTCGGAGAAGGCTCCCTCCTCTGCTGCTGATACCTCAACGTCTTCCTGACCGGGGTCTTCACCGACTATGTCTGGCGTGGCTTTGATGCAGCATCTCTCGATGTCAAGCCTGACGATCACAAAGAGTTTTCTTTGAACACAACGATCTGCAAGCATCACAGTGGTCTTCTTTGTGCTTGGGAGACAAGCACAAGTTGCACACTTCGTGTGAGTCAGTGCGCGGATACTCTGTGTGGCACAGAGGACAGAATTTAAATGGAGTCCGATCCATCTACAACGAGTTGACTCTGCACAGTTAGGCCCAAAGGCCGTCCACAACGCTTTCCTACCGAAAAGTCGATTCCGTTGTCGAAACAATATACGGAGAAGTGGAAAACGCATACGAAAACTATACCGTCGAGGACAGAGAGGATTGCGCGTCGAGGGCAACTCGGAGAACGGTTTCAAACCGGAGCGCAACAATATACGTCCGAACACGATGGCGGAAAAAAACTATCTAACAATGGAGTCGATGACCATGCATACTATCACTGAAAGGAGGAGTCACCTTACCTCGTAACTAGGAAAGACTTCTTTGAAGAAAAACAACTTGAAAACTTCCTGACCCAACACTAGATGTCAGGAGTATGCAAAGCATGTGTATCTACAGCACACATGCCTAGAACATATTGTTATTTCTGATGGCTCTGATGTCTGTTTGAATTCCAGTGTACTGCCCACACAGATTTTGTTGAAGGCATCTGGCTGCCAAAATGACATCACCATCTTTTGGAGGTAGGTCAAATGCTGCTGCTCAATCTCAATGCATGGAGATGCAGGTTGTATAGACCTGGGTGCAAGACTTGCACTGCTGCTACCACAAAAGCTCCTCCCAAAGTGTCAACCTTATCAAAGGAAAAAGACTCAAGCAAGAAGTTCCAGGTATCATACCCACATGGCTCAATCCAGGGTTACTAGGTTGACTTTGACATAGTCGTTCTTGATCTTCTTCAGAACTTGGGGCTGGAGAGGTAGTGAAGGATAGGCTTAGAGGAGTCTTGTCCTCCACTCTGGGCAGAATGCATCTCAGAGACATAGCCTTCTTGGGAACTTTAGCGTGCAAAAGGAATGGTTTCTTCTGTGGCGATGTGATTGAGTCAGGGTTCTCACCATTGTCAGAAGATGTCCTGTGCCACCATTGGGTTTAACTGTAATTTGTGATCAGCTAAGCAACACCAGCTGGGTTCATCTGCCCTGGCGTTTAAAGATCCCATCAGATGGTGTGTTATCAAGAAATTCCGCGGAGGATTTAGCCAGCCAGCCCCAGATGTGCAAAACCGCTAGACACAGGACCCAGGAACCCACCCCACTGCTCCTGTTGCAGTACAACATGGTGGTGGTGTTGTCTGTGAAAGCCTTCACCAGCCATCCCATGATGGAGGGCAGGAAGGCCTTCAGGGCCACCTTAATCACCCTACCTCCAGCAGGTTGAGGTAGAGGCGGGTCTCTCTTGAGACCAGAGTCCCCTGATCCCCACCTCTTCCAGATGACCACCTCAACTCAGTAACGATGGATCCGTCACCACTACCAACTCTCAATGATTTAGGGAAAGGGGTCTGCTGTTGGCCCAATTAGAGTTGAGCAATCACTACGGCAGATCTCTTTTGCAGTCTCCTCTAACACATGGATGGAATCTGAAAGGTTTCCTTGGTGCTGGGCCCACTGAGACTTCAGATAAGACAGCAAATCTCGCATGTGCCTTTTGGCTTGGCTGGCAAGCAGGAGTCTGGTAGGCCAAGAAGCCTCAGAGCCATCCTCACCCAGGACAGAGTAACATCAGTATCATAGCCTGAATGCCCTGGACTAGAAAAAAACCTCGAAATTGCACAGTATCCAAGATGGCTCCGATGAAGGGGAGCCTTTGTGAAGCAGTCTAGTGTGACTTGGGCAGGTTAATGAGAACCCCAATGATGTCAAGAGTTATGCGGTCATCTGGAGGTGGTCCGTAACTAATTGTGGTAAGCCTGCCTTTAACAGCCTTCACACCTGATCTTCTGTAATGTATTCTAATACTCAAGTAAAGTACTCTATTGCCCATGGGCAATGTTTGCGAAATATATAAAACTGCAATAAAAAAAGCCAGTCGTCACTTTAGGGGAAGGCTGGTACCCTTGACCTCCAAAGCTGAGCAAAGACCACCACCATCACTTTTGTGAATAGCAGACGGGTACTGGTGAGGCCAAAAGGGAGCAACCCAACCCTAAAGTGCTAGTGGCCCACCTTGAACCGCAGGTAGCACTTGTAGGATGGGGATGTGTATATAAAGGATGTATGATGTTACAACGCGATCATTTAGATCGCGGTACATTACATTGCTGTTTTTACAACGCAAGTCGTTACAACGACTTGCGCTGTAGGGCGCTGGACTTAGGAATAGTATGATTTACTATTCCAACTCCAGCTTACGTACATTAGGGAAGGTATTGGAATAGTAAATCACACTATTCCTTAGTCTAGAGCGCCCTCCAGTGCAAGTCGTGTTAACGACTTGCGTTGTAATAGCAGCGATGTAAATGTATTGTGGTGTTTTGACCGCGTTGTTAAGGTCGTTTCTCATATATAAGTGTCTGACATGTCCACCCCATTATCCAGTCTCTGGGATTCAGGACAGAGAGAACCTGGGCCAAAGTGATATTTTGAATTTGACCTTGCGCAGGAAGGCGCTAAGAGGGTAAAGATCTGGGATAGCATGGAGGCCTCTGTCCTTCTTCAGGAAGTACCCGAATAGCACCCTGTACCTACTTTAAGGCTGGGATCTTCTCTATGGCTCTTTTGCCAAAATATCCTGCATTTACTGGCAAAAAAACACAGTCCAATGAGAAGTAGTTCGATGAAGGTGCTGTGGGTCGAAAAGGAATGGCGGGCGCAGCCCAGCTGGACAATATACAAGAACCACCCTTTGTATGTAAGATGTTGCCACCCTTGCAGAAAGTGGGTGATCCTGCCTCCTACACAATGGCTGTGTGATGCTAAGGGTGCACAAAAGAGGGTTTGAGTTGTAGCCGGAAGAGCAGAGGAGTCGGATGACCACTACCGCTAATGGCTAAGTTGTGGTTTATTGGGCCAACAGCCTAACCTTGAATGGGCTGGGAGGGCTGTTGTGCAGGAGGTGGAGCCTGACATTCTTGACAAACCAAGCCTCTGGCATGTTACCAAAAAGTGCAAAAATGTTGGGATGTATTGCCGTACTGGAGCTGAAGGGCACAAAGTACATGTTGTGGCTCATCTCGCTTTAAAGACACTCTAGGGCCGTGTCCATCTTTTCACCAAACAGACATGTGCCATTAAAAGGCATTCTCAATTAATGTTTTTTCTTGGACTTTTCAAAACACTTTGACTGCAAGGAAGCTCTTCCTTGGGAACAACTTCACGAGTAGGTCTGCGCTCTCGACTTCAAGAGGGACTTGACGTTGCAGAGCCTCATGTTTCAGATGGCCTTTGGATGCACTTGATTGTGGTCGTCATAGGCCTTGAGTCCTGCATTGAACTGAAGCTCTAGAGGTATACCTCATGGGGGTCTGTCACAGATGTCTGCTTGCAACAGTCCCTAAATATCTTAAACTCTGTCATTTTAGATGTGACATGTACCTTACACATTGAAAATCTCAGTGTGAGGAAAAGAGATCCGGGTCCAAGTCTGAAGGCACGGAAAGAAAGGAACTGATGTCAGCGCATATGGGTGACACGTATATGTGGCTATGTTTGTCACTTCTGGAGTGGAAGGGCATTGACGCAGAGTCACATGGTACTACCGAGTGGTGAGCAGGAGGACTGCTTTAGAGTTTTCTGGATCCAGTCTGGTGCCTTGGAAAATCCACAATGTGAGAACTCTCTGGTTAAAAGTATCCATCAGAATCCACTCTATGCTGATAGCGTGGGTTGATCTCACGACATAGGCCCTCGACAGATCCATGTGTTAGACCTTTGTGGTGAGGCTGCAGACCTAAAAGTCAATTGGTCAAAGTTGCTGCTGGTCCCACTCACGGGGAACAAAGACAGGGTTGACTGGCAATCCCATCTTCCCTATGTACAGTCATAGCTTCCAGTACATGGGAATACACATTGCGCTGGGGCTTACATGGAGTCTTAACCTCATCACACTGCTGGCTCAGACACAGAAAGAATAAAGTACATGGTCCAACTTCACCCTCAATATTTTTGGCAGGGTGGTACTATTTAAAAGGATGGTCATGCAGAGCTTTTTATACATTGTACAAAATTTCCCCTTAGTTATTTCCCAGAGCCGGGTTGTGGATCTGACTGCCTGGGTACCCTTGTTTAAATGGGTGAATCAAACTCCCTATATCGCCTTTAACAAACCCAGCCTACCAATGATGGGTCTGTGGACATAATGGACCTTCACCTACACTATTGGTCATCTCAGATTCTGGCTTTGAATGACTGGCTGTATGGGGGTCAAAAGGACCCTGCGTTTCATACAGAGATCTCGCTCGTCGTTTGAGGCAACAAAATAGGCTTACCATATGGGTAACCCATTCTAGACTTGCAAGCAGAAGTCACCCAAGTAGACCTCTTGTATTGGTGGTTGGCCTTGTGCTGGATCAGATGAGACTGTAGCCCCACACCTGAAACGTCTCTCTGGCATGGGAGATAGCTTCTAAACAGTACCTACTTGGAGGGTTTTAACAGTGGGATCTGATTGGAATCTCCAAGCTAGGGTATGTCTGGCAGGGTACACAAATGAAGTCTGTCCAGAGTCTTCAAACTGAATTTGATCTCCAAAGAACCCAATTATATTAATACTTACAGCTGAATTTACCCCTCACAAATCCAGTTTGAATGAGCCTCCAGAATACAGCTTGCTAGAGACCAAGATCATCCTAGGCCCATTAGGAAAAGAAGAAATATCTATAACCTATGAATCCTTAATTATAAAAGTCCCGGATCTGTTTCTGGTGCGATGATGGGCGAGCTGGCTGGGACCTCTGGAAGAAAGCTATTGGAGAAATGCCAAAATAGCCTCTGAGAAACTAGTTATTCTCCTTTGGTCGCCTTTCATACAGTTGAATTATATGCACACTACCTAGTTCAGCCCTAAGAGGCTATAATGAGCAGGTAATATTTGTTCACCCTTACATTTCTGTTGTAATGCTAGTAAGTGCAATTTCTTCCATATAGTTTGGACTTGTCCTTTCATGGTAAAATACTGATATGAAATATTTTCCACCCTCTCTAAAATAATAGACCGACCAGTTGACGGTTTACCCAGTGTCCCACTCCTGGGTATTTTGGACAATGGGGACAGCTGAACAGGTGACCATACCTTAGTGGGTATTGGGACAATGATAGTTAAACAATATATTACTGGATACTGGAATTCCCCTGACCCTCCTTTCACAGCCGAATGGCTGACGGAACTGGACTGGTGCACAAAATGGAAGAGTTCATCCACAAAGCCAGGGGTGTAGGTATAAACATTGCAAGATTTGGGAAAGATGGTGGAAGATGGTGGACATATTATAATTTTATAACTAGATAATGTGATGGAATGTATTGTATCAATGTCTTGGATAAAGTCATGAGATCATGATTGTACTGTGTTTTGTTATGATTTAACAAAAACAATAACATTTGGTTATCAAAAAAACGTAATTGTATTTACAAGACATAAATTTAAAACTCGCCTCTCACAAACACTACCATCAACATGCACAAACGGTACATGTCCACGAAATGTGGAATGAGCAGCATGCAGCATTTTGGTTCTCACAGCCTACCTTGTAGATGGTTATAAAATTAAAGGATACTTTGTCTATCACATTCTCTTCAACGCAGATTCTGAATGAACGCAAGTTACAGCTGCTATATGTAAGATTATAAAGGTTTTCACTGAATATTTCAAACTCATTTTATCTCTCTTTATTTCTTCATAATAATGGGTTGCAGAATACATTTTATTTGCATATCCGAGCTGAACCAACCAGCGATCTCAAACTTTCTGCCAAACCTTGATGTTCATATGTACAGGTTTTGCTACTGACCAACTGCCTTTTGAGCAGCCACTGTATTTTGTTGCCAGTGCTGAAGAATAGGGTCCTTTATCTATGCTGTATCTACTACTCCCATCTTTTTATATTTGATAGAATATGTTAAAACGAAAACTCAAGGTAACAAACTATTCTATGTGCCTTAGTTTTACTTCTTAGAGAATTCTATCTTGCACGTATTACAGTAACAACATCCCAAATGCTTATTTACAGGAGGAATGTCTATCTTCATCAAGAGATCCCACCATTATCTGATTAACTTACTCACTTGCGACACTGCTTTGCCAGTTTCAAGGTCGAACCCTCTGCAAATTGTTTCATACTGAAGTCTGTTCCTCCTGCAGATCCAAGTTTGCAAAGACCCTGCAATGAAAACAAAACAGCAAAATAAACACAGACTTGTTGAAATCAAACCTCATCGCAAAACAGATTTGACTGAGATTAGGCGACCGAGGTTAAAGAGCTCTAATCTAAAGTCAACTGAAACAAGTAAGTGGGAAATTTGTTAAGGAGTTAAAGCAATAGATTAAATGTAAGGAATGGGGTGTTAACACATAGGAAAATAGAATGTGAAAATAAGCGGTGGCAAAACAAATAATGTATTTCTATTTGTTAATATAAGTCTGATTTTCTCATATATGGGGTCTGGAATTTTATGCCACCAGTGCCTCGTTGGTTATTATCAGTGGCAAAGACCTCCAGTGGGCACTAGGAGGGGGAGACAACAGTGCCAGTATCCCACTAAACAAGAGTCATGTCAATGCCAGGTAACAAAAGAGGTAGTTACTATTGCCTGAAGTTGGTTTGGTCTGTTCTACTAGGCTAGTAAATGTTTACACTAACTCATAATAGTGCTAAGGACTCCTACAAACAATGGTGCTAGCATCTCTTGCCATGGTCTCCTGTAGCGAAGATGTGTGGGAAGAGGTGAGGCGCAGCAGCCAGGGTGCTAACTCTTGTGCCTAGGGGCTCACGTTCGATCCCCGGCGGCAGATCAGCCCAGCACCTTGTGACTCTGGACAATAGCTCGCTTAATCTTCTCGACAGCCCCCGGCGCCTTGACTCACTTGGGCAATTGTTTGCACTTTACAAATACTAGACATTTACATTTAGGTAAGAGTACCAAGATCTGCAGCTGAAAACAGGACCCAATAAAGGAGTGCTATAGTCTATTGTAGAAAACAGTGCCAAGGTGACTTGTTGAAAAAGCGGTAGAGACAAGGGAGCAGAAGAATCACAATTATGAAGACAAAAAAGACAAAGCCTCTACTGTTAGGAATATAAGGTCCCAGTCAGAGTTCCAAGTTTACAGGCGGGCTGAAAGCCCCAGTATTTAAGGGTGCTTGGTTATGTTAAAGCCAGAGTACAGGGAGTGATCGGAGAATTGAGTTTAAGAGTCTTCTAGGGAAAGGAAATATATGGCCCATTGTAGAAAAAGAGTGCTTTGGTCTACTGTGGAGAAGAACGCTATTATCAATTATGGGAAGTGGCATAGCGGGCTCCATGGACAGGAGAATCAGAATTGCCTGTGAATGAACAAGTTACTTCTCTTTGGTAGCGCTCTTTCTAGTGAATACTCTATCTAAACACAGATTCATCCCTGCCTTTCACCTCCTCGTTCTGTGTAGTGGTCTCTTTTTACCATCTAAAACGGTCCCAAACTAGACATCTGGACACTCGTACCCCCCAACTGTTTTATGGTTTTGTGCTTTGCATAAGAGGTCATGGAAAGACTCACTCAAGAGTTTCGTTCTTAGGGGTGCCGCTTAGATGCAGCTCTGCCTAGTCACTTCCAGGGCAGAACAAAAGCAACAAGGAGCCACATATCTCCACCCAGCGACACACAGGAGCACTGCTATGAAAAGTTTCCAAATCCAGTCTGGCACCAGGGGAACATTCTACAAATGAGGAATCTGCGGTTAAAAGTATCCATCAGAAAAGAAGAGTGACAAACCTCTGTGAACAAGGATCCCTTGGGTAAAAGAATCCTAGGATTACCTGTCGACTAGAGTGTCATAACCTCTGAAGGCATGATTGCAATACTCCACCGTGGATTAAAATGCTGAACAAGAATGCAAAAGTTGCTTTTAGACAACAGTTCACAACATGGAGCATAGCTTCTTTACTATCTTTTTGATTGAATGACTTGTATCCTTACACTGCTCACATTCAGTGAACTATGTATTTCAATTGTATCAACACTCTATTAGAGTGCATGTTTTCCTGCTCTCTCCCTCTTGTGCAGCTGCACCCGCGCTCATTATGCTTCTCCCTAATAACCCTACTCCAAGATCATCCACTGCTGCCCACCCCTCCCTAGCCTTTCCAGTTTATTTTTCCTCTCCCAGGGCCATATCTCAAGCACATCCATTGTTCCAACATCCCCTTTACACTCCTTGTTGCTTCCCCCTCATCCGCTCCCAACACTCTCTGCTGCTCTACCACTCCTCGTAGTTATTTTACAGACCTTGCACTCAACTTTGAGATTGACAGCCCTTACTGTTTTTTGTCAACAAAAACTGGTCAGGTTTAAGGATTTGTCTGTGAAGTATTTGTAGAGCGCAGCATACACCCGAAGGCATTTTATTTATGTAGAGACAAACGATAATGTTCAGACTAGATTAGTAGTCATTGCAATTATTAGTTATGGAAAATTTAGTTTTTAAAAATGTTTTTCTTAACTTCAATAGATTAGCTTCAGATCAAACAGAAAGAGGTAACCTATTCCCCGGAAAGGCCTTTCCCCAACCAACATTTGTTTCTAATTTGGGGACCTTCTCAAAGTACTGGTCTTCGGCTCTAAATGTGATTCTATGGCAATAAAGCGAGCAGACAGCTGTGTCTGTTACGTTATTAATGACTTTATGAACTTAACAGTAATTTCCCGTACTTTTGTCACCTAAAATATACTTCATAAGGCCCTGCCAGTCCTACCTGAAAATGTACACTATCCTATCCTTCAAGATGTTGTAGGATCTAAGATACAATATGCAAATGCTCTTACCTAGGACTTTCAGTTAATGGGTTTGAGCAAATGCAGTTGATAGAAAATGCTGTCGCCCAGAATTTCCACCACACAAATCCATATCTGGCCATATGCCCACCTTACATCTTCTCCCTGTTCAGCGAATCCTTTTTAAAAGTCTCTATTTTAAGGCTGTTCATAACATGGGAAAGCTCTTTATTAATCAACTTTTCTCATGGTATTCCCCAAACGTTCCAGGTCACCTATTCCCATTCAGATACCTAGAATCAGGAAAATCTGCCACCGGGGGCAGGGGGGAATTGTTTGCCTTCCAGAGAGCAAAGGCTCTGAACTCACATCTTTGGAATTAAAGCTCCTCACATATGTCTTCAAGTTTAGAAAATGGTTGAAAACATGCCTATTTAGGCAGTAAAAATCCACAATTCTTCTCTATTTGCTGTTTTTTGTTGTTGTTTTTTTTAAGAGCCTGGATACTTTTGGGTATTAGTGCGCTCTTTTAATGACACATTTAAATATATCAGAGGCCCAAGCCGTCAGAACACTCTGTGCATGAAGCTAATAACAGCAGCCAACACATAAATTGAGTTTTGAACTCCCTGTGGTTGGGGGCCTACGTCCAAGTCAATAAGTAATTGAAAAAAGAAAAAGGGAGTATGATGCATGTCACACTCACATTCATTTCTTCAATCACCAGCCAAACGGGACTGAAAGGGGCTGGACACAGCTCTTTCAACTGCTCCTTTTCCCTTGAGAAATGGCAAGTAACCTGAGGCAATACAGATCCCAAAGACCTGCTAAAGGTATTAGAGGAAGCGCTGTTAGAAATATTTAACAACGTATTACCAATAAAACAACTTTGAAAATCATCATTTCTACCGAATAACTAGAAAAATAGCACTTGAGCTGCCTTAGCATAGAGTTAATTTGAAAAAGTATAGAACTGAGGAAATCTGGTGGCAAGGCTAGGGCTGTGGATTCAATGCAACCTAAGGGTCTCCAGTCTCTAAGGCTTAAGGGTTTTATTTTCACTGAGGATAGCGTCTGATACCACAAAAGCACAATTTCAAATAAACATTGAATTAATCTATGCTCAGGGTTCTCAAAGTGTTTCCCCCATCAAAGAAACTCTGTACTTGTAATTGAGTTACCTAATTTTTGCTTCGATAAAGAGTCTACTGCCAACTTGTAAAATCTCAAGATGAGTGAAAACAATCCCACCACGGAAACATTTGCAGAGTTTAAGCAATTCCCTGAGCCAGAGCTGCTTGATCAAGGTAAACTGTCACTCAGGAACTTGCACCCTGAAGTATTCAGCAATTATCTGCATCACTGATGAAGGATGTAGTCATAGTATTTATAAAACAGTTGGAATCTTGGCTTTATTTTAGGAACAGCGAGTTGCCATAATAAAATCAATCTTGAGATAACACTATCTTTACAAAAGACGTCAAAAATGTCATACCCACCCTCTTACTCCATATCTAGCACGTTTGTCAAGTAGAACAGCTGCTGGGCCATTTACAAACTTGTGCTGAAGCACAGATCTGTATCCACGCAGAATGATTTAATGCTAACATTGGATTGGGCTGGTGCTGGAGTGCTTATCCTTGGCCTCCTGCTGAATCGACCAGACCATGTCAGGTTCAAATCGATGATATTAGAATTCCTTAAATCCTTTATATTTAGAGGTAGGTTTGAGGTTATTTGTGTAAAGGTTTACTTGAAAAAGTAGCCCAAAAGCTTGTACCTTTGCTTGTATTCACAAAACTCTGACCAGAATAGTTCACTCTGGAAAGCCACATTTATGTACTACTGTCAAGACAAGCTTGTGTCAAGAGTAGGATGGGTAGAGAAGAACCTCATATTTAATGGAGGTTAGAGATAAGGAGTTTCTAGGAGCGAAAAATATTTTCTACCCTGAGAAAAAAACGATAAAACCAAATGTGCAGAAATTTCCACATGCAGATTTTTCCACCAGGTGCAAAATCAGTGTGCATACCTTTTACATTTCTGAATGCTCAAGGAAATCTACCTCTTTTGTACATTTCATAATATTCTTCTAGAATCTTTTATTAATCTCAAACTTGCAGGGCCTTCTAAGATGCCACTGTACTTATTATTTTGAAAGCTAAGTACTTTTGATTTTTAATCTACAACAGGATATGTTTTGTCTCTTGATAAATGCCACAAGCATGTTACTATATCGAAGCATATTCAACAATTGTGTTCAGTGATTTGCTAATTTCCTACTTTGATTCCTGAACAGGCCTCGTTACATTCAACTAAAAGCACTCATAGATATAAATACCTTTCATTGTCAGGGGCATGGAAATATTGATACACCTCCAGCCACACACTGTTTCGGAATCCAGGCCAGAATATAACGGATATGGATTCAAATTCAGGGCATCACACCATTTAATCCGGATCAGTAATACTTGTTCACAAAGCATTATATTTTACAGTTTCACTACTGCTTTATGCTGCTGCTTTATAAACAAATGTAATGTGTTTCATGACAGCATTAAAGTATATTAGTGGGGTACAGTGCTCTGGCGACCATGAGGCCCGGATTGCGCTTTAGGAAAGTATTTAACCAAACTATATATGAAGTGGAATATACGATGAGAACTGTAGATATTTTAATGTAGATGCCAATTTTTTCAGGCAAGTTAGCGAAAATTCAATTTTGATGATCTCAGATCAAACTCACCCACTTCTGTGGTGCAACTCCCTCACAGGACAATCTCTGTCTGGGTCATGTTATTCTGACACATGCTCCATATGAACTACCCCACAAAGAGGAGTACTACATCCTACCTAATGAAATCAAACAGGGTTTGAGGGTAGGAATTGGACTCAAAGGCAGAAGCAGCACCATCATGCCGATAAAGATTAGACGGAGGAGAAACATGGAGGCTTAACATGACCCCTGCTGCTCAACCCAATAAGTCTGAATCAATATCCTCTCCTGCAGCACAGCTTACGCTTTGAAGGTTCATATCACTGGAGTAATCATCCTTTTATATTGTCTCTTCCCTAACTCCTATTTGGTTGGTCAACTCTAGTTGGCCTCCATGCTTTGATGAAGTTCCATTACTCCCTCCAGTAAATTGACTGAAGTCTGTTACAGTACCTCATGCAACATGCCATCAGCATCAGTTGCTGACCTAAAAAAAAAAAAAAGCACCAATGCACTCACCAGTGACCAGAAGCACACACAAAAGACGTGTTCTTCCTTTAATCCTCCTCAAGGTTACTTGATCTCTATATGGTACAATGCAATTTAAGAGCAACATACTCTATTTACACCATGTTTAAGTTCTGTTAAAGTGACAATGGATTCTACAAGCGGGTGTGTCTGCTTATGACAACTTCTCCATAATCTGAGGTACGAGTCCTATAGTACTCATTGGTAGGAAACATTGTATGATCTTGTTTTTGGTGCTAATGTCCTAGTGTTTTCATTGGGTTCCCAGTGGTGTGCATGTGAAATTATTTATTTCCCAGGGAATCACTTCCCCAATCCCTTTATCCGCCGATGACTGAGATTTTCTAGTGGATGTTTCTGGAGGTGGCTTGGTTCTTACTATCCCCTCAAGAGCATGTGACTGTATTTGGAACCATGCGCATTTTGTCGTCGATGAGAGTGGGTACTGGTATTGTACGTCAGTGAGACAATAGGTCAACTTGTCACTGCTGTGCACTTGCTAGTTAGTACCATGCTCTAAATGAAACATTTGTGGCAATGTAGGCACTCACCACAAGGGCACGGATCCGGATAGAATCATTCTCATTCCGCTTGTAAATATCCTTCAGGAGAGTGACCCCGTTGGCAGTGATGAAGGAAGCACGTTTGGCTTTACCAGCAGCATGAATCAATGCCTCAACTGCAATCATCTGATCAACCTCACGGTCAGAGGAGCACAGGGCTAGGATGCTCTCCATAATACCACTCAACTCCAGAGTACGGTTGCCAGCATCCGATGCACCCTGCAACAGGCATGAAACAGTCTGTATGGCCCGCAGCTTCCCATCTAAATCTTGGCCTTCAAACAAGTTTCTGAATTTGAAATAGAAAAAAGAAAACTTTAAAGCAGATTACAGAGAAGTGGAAATAGCCAACATTTTCTAACATTTAAATCAAATGTATTCTAGCACAACTTTTTGCGTATGGTTGTAAAGAATATACCACCTCATAGTGTTTTCCTGTAAAAATGTAATTATTCATCTGAGTTACGTGCCTGTAATGGAGTTTCAAAATTTGCCTTATGTAGAGGCCATCGTGGTGAAGGAGCACCTAAAACTAACAAGGATGCAGGTGTTCCAGTGCAGACTCAGGAATGCAGGGCTGTATTATAAGGAGGCAGCTGGAATCACACATCTGTTCGTAGAATGGGATGCCTGTGGAGAAACTGGTACACTCTTCCTGAAACTCTGGGTAAAATGCATTTCACATAAAGAGAATAAAGATAGGTTGGCTTAGAATGATTCAAAGCTAGGGTAAATGTTTTTGGGCCCTGATAGATGTCACAGAGCTTTCCAGAAAAAAGTCAACTACCTATGAATATTTTGAAATACTGCCTAAACATGTGCCAGGATTCATAAATTCCGAGGTTCCAATGAGGAATTACAGCAGGAATCATTAATTTAGGGTCTAGTTCACCATATTTTTTTATTTGGGGGGGGAATTTTATATAGCGCGTACTCAACCCGAAGGTATCAGAGAGCTTTATATGAGCACCAGGTGCATTACAGATGGACACTTTCGTTTTGTTAGTCACAGGGATATTAAGTGATTTGCCCCGAATTATAGAATGATGGGCGACCCTTCTGAGACTAAAAACCCTATTCCCCAGCTTCGAGGTAGACCGCTCTAGCCGTTGGGGAACATCCCCATTCCTCCCTACAGTTTATCAGAATTAACATGCCACTCTCCACGGTAGTATATTATGCTGCAAACTGGGAGTCTTGAATCCATAACAGCTCACAACAGACATACGTATTTAACTACTGGGTTTGCAGCTTGTTAGTCCAAGGAGGCATTAAAAAAAGTGTGGTAAATAAATAAATAATACCTCTATTTTTGACTAGATATAACAATAACAGATAGCTCAATAAATAAGAGTCAAGATTCGAGGTAGTAGGAGTTTGCAGGTTTAATACAGCATAAAGGACAGGAACAGGACAACCTGCACGGGCAAGATCTGGGATGGCTAGCCAACAGGGGGGCCCCGACAGCTGTCGGGCAGGATCTGGAATGAGCGCGCTGGCTTTTAATAACAATACACAAGTATATATACTAAAACAATTGCATTACAGTACATACAGTAGGTGTGACAGTGGGTGGAGTTAGCAACAGTCGCGAAAGATAAGGATGAAAGTGGGTGTAACAGGAGGCGTGAACATAGACATGTGATGTAAACGTAACAGAATATGTCATAAATGGGGCGGAAACATGGAGGGGGCTACCTGAGGAGCCGGGACCTCTAACCTAGTGGTGCGCGCAAACTGATGATGACGTGTTACTAGGGAGAAGCTGGGGGCTATGACTTCTGAGCTAGAAGGAGAGACGAAAGTCTGGAGAGTCAGAGCGACATGTACCTAAACACTATCTAGTATCTGATGTTTAGAGAACATGTTGATGGAATCCAAAAGTTATCAGGGTAAAGGCTAACAGACACTAAGACTGGTGCATGCATTATTCTACATGTAGTGCGTGTTGAGGAATAGTAAATGACCATTAATTCAGTATTTCTCTTACATGGAGACGTAAAGGCTAGACCATGACGGAAACTATTGATACGTTTCAGTAGCTTAGGAATGCAGAGAAGGAGGGCTGGACTGATAACTAGAATCATAACATACTCTTGGCAGACTGGCAGGCAGAGCCAGGCTGAGCCGGGCACTGTGAGGCAGGAAGTAAGTGAAGGGTCAGGGATACAGGTGGGGGCTGTATCGCTCCTCAGCGAGGGTTCAGGAGACAGGAGCTGAATCTGAGTCCGGGCCCTTTTGAGGCCTAGAAACGGGGATTTTACAATGAAATAACGTGCACACTGAGAAACGTGGCAACATAACTTTACATAGGCCTGATGCTCGTAGCTTTCACGAGGCATACTAGAGATGGACACAACTGTAATTGCGTCTTTAATCGATCATGGGGAATACATATGCATATTAATCATGCACACATGACATAAGATGGGGAACACGTAGGGACACAGAACATGGCAAAATTTACTTTTCCACATTCCCTCCTTGTCACTACGTTTCCATCAGGAAACATCAATATTCATGATACCATCTATCATTTCATACAGTATCATTTGCTCGTCTCGAATTGTCTTGGAACGGGATTTAGGACGGGACTTAGGATTAGGAATACAAGAGGTAGCACAAATGCCGCAAATCGCAGGGCCACATTGTATACAGAGGCAGCAACTGAATATGATCGCTACTGCAATACCTAGAAATGACAATACTTTCCATCCCCAGGCAGAAATTATACTCCAGAACCAACCGGACCATGTCCAGGTGCCTGGATCCTGGTGTAACTGATGGGCAATTTTATGAAGTCTGGTTATAGCTGAATAAACAGACGGCGCGTTATTTGGAATGAAAATGCAGCAACTAGATCCGATGACTCTACATGCTCCTCCTCTATCGGCCAGTATGACGTCAAGAACGAGACGATTTTGGAGCACAACAAATCTCATAGCAGATTGTTCTTCCGTTAAGTTACCTAGGGCAGAAGCAGTCTCATTAACTACTGCTTCAAGGGTTCTGGTTAATCTACGTATTAACTTACTATTCTGGATAGGTCCTATAAAGAAAAAGAAACCTCTATTGAAATCTGTATACTGTTCTAGAGCAGTTTCAGTTTGATCGACAATCGGGGACTCGATCTCCCTTCTATGTCTAATGTGTACTAGATGTGTGTTTCTATGATAATCAGATGGGGCTAGGAAAACTGGTGGCAGTAGGAAGGCAATGTAACAGGTTCCCTCCCAATTGAGGGGCAGACGAACATATGCGGTCTGACCACAAACAAAATAAGAATGACGTGAAGCTTTGAAAATAGATTTCCCGCTGTCACTATACTTGACAATAGTAGTACAATCACTATGTCCTACATGTACGGAACCGTTATTTCGGACACATAATTCGCCTTTGACTGGTAATACTGAAATAGCAGGTAAGTCTGGAGTAGGATCAGACTGAACATTCAGGACTATGAAATTCGAAGAATAATTACCCAAATTATAAACTTCATTTTCTAGATCTAACCCTGTTCTGTGGGGAAGACCTTGCTTGTCTGGAAAACATGTACTGTTCAGAAGGGACATATCATTTGAGGATGACGTTAACATGGACCAGGCTCCACATGAGCCATTATGTGAGAACGGATAAGGAAACAGTGGCAGAACTCCCTTCGGTGTCTGGAAAGGGGGGAGTCGACCACACACCCAACAATTAGTGGCATTGCTGGTCTGGTGTGAATAATGTAACATACGGATAAATGAATTGTTGCGCATAGCAAGACGATAGGATAGTTCATGAGGAGGTAGATCACTAAACGTGTGCTCTACTGTAGCATTAGAAGACTTATTTACATGAGAAATTGGAAAACATAAATGAAATGCATAACTCGTGCAGGTAACCATCAGGCTGAGAAACAATATAAAACTTAGAAAAACGATACATCGGATTGAGTTTTGACTAACTCTCTCACTATGGGGGTCTATTTCATACATGTCAGATACCTGTCTAACCGTTTCACCTAGGGGAGGACTTAGACAATTAAACTGGCTGACTTATTTTACTAGACCGTAGCTTCTTTTTATACTCCTGCTGTGGAGTTTCCTCTAACAGGGGAGGCTTGGTATCAATGTCATTTGCGGGACAGTCCTTGAGAATAGTATTTTGGCAGTCTTTAGGTAAAATGCAATCCTTGGCAAAGTTCTTGGAAACAGTTTGTAGTCGGGATCCGTGAAATTTCTTAACATGAGACAAATGGACCCACCCCTTACGGCCCTCCAACTTCACGGCCGTACGGGTGGTTAAGAGGACCAACTTCGGCTCCTTCCAGCGAGGCTCCAGCGGACTTGAACGATCAAAATTGCGGACGAGGACCAAGCTTCCTGGAACGATTTCATGCGGTTTCACCTCGGTATTGTCTGGAAATGCTGCGGCAACCTGTGAACGACAAGAGTGTAGGGCAGACATCAAGGAAGCTAGGTAATCTGTCAGCATATTACTGGAAACATCTGTAATACTTCGGGGTCTAGGTGTACCCCACATATTCGGGGGGCGGCCGAATACGACCTCATAAGGGGACAGACCTGATCTGGAATGTGCGACCATGCGCATATAAAATAGGGCGACTGGCAGGGCAACTAGCCAGTCTACACCTTTTTCTTGACAGATTTTGGCAATACGGATTTTCAAGGTTTGATTATGTCTCTCTACGAGACCGGCTGCTTCTGGATGGCGTACACAATGGAACTTCCACTGGTACCCTAACAAAAGGGAAACGTGCTTCATCAATTCAGATGAGAATGGCTGGCCGTTATCAGAATACACGACCCTAGGGAGTCCATAGCGGGGGAAGAACTCACGAACCAACTGCTTGGCAGTGGTCGCGGCTGTGTAATCTGGGACTGGATATGCTTCTGTCCACCTGGACAAGGCACATACAACTACAAGGACATACTTGAAACCTCGACATCGCTCCATCTGAATATAATCCATCTGGAGGACTTCAAAAGGGTGGTCAGGGGGTTGGAATCCACCTTGTTCCACCGGGACACTTTTACCTGGATTGAATTGACAACATATCATACAAGTACGGACTTTCTGCTTGGCTGCAGCTCGTAAATGCTTGTTAAACCAAATGTTCTGGATACTGTCTATCATGGCTTTTTCTCCTAAGTGTGCTGGACTATGTGCGGTATTGATAATGACTTGAACCATTGAGTCGGGGAGAAACCATGTGGCTTTTCCCTTCGTCAACCATCCCTGATCTGTCTGGGCCCCTCCTTGTTCGGACCATTTCTTGATTTCTTCGGGAGTAGCATGTAACTGGATATCTATGACATCTTGTGTAGGGTCCTTAACTGTCATACAAGTAGTCTGTTCTAGAGTGGATGTCGGTGTCTTGTTAACTGGTATGTCTGGTGTCTGTGCTGTAAGCTTGGCTGTTCGATCTGCTAGATCATTACCTTGGGAAATAATGTCAGTAACTTTCGTATGTGCCTTGCACTTCATGATAGCGATAGATGTCGGTAAATGTATTGCATCTAACAGAGCTTGAATAAGGAAACCATGCTGAATCTTGGTTCCATGAGAAGTCATGAAACCTCTCTCCTGCCAGAGCACTCCGAAGTCGTGTACAACTCCGAATGCGTAGCGTGAATCTGTGTAAATATTAACTTTCAGGTTCTTGGCGTGTATGCAGGCTTGAGTCAGAGCAACTAGCTCTGCTGCTTGAGCAGACAGGGTGTCAATACGATGTGTTTCAATAACTTCAGTGTCAGTAGTCACTGCATACGCGGCTACTAATTCTCCTGTACTGGTTCTCATACATGAACCATCCACATAAAGTGTCAGGTCGGGATCTGGTAATGGAATATCTGTCAGGTCTTGTCTTGGCTTGGTCATGGTGTTAACTACTTCCACACAATCATGTGTGACAGGATTTGAAGTAACTGACGGTAACAGTGTAGCAGGATTTAGAACGTTGCAGCGTCTGATTTCTATGTGTGGCTGGAACAGTGTCAGTTCATAACCTGTTAAACGTGCAATTGTCAAGTGCTGGGTCTGTGTTCGGTTTAAAAGAACTTCCACGGAGTGTGGAACTTGTACTGTCAGGGAGTGTCCCAATACTATGGAATCACTTTGTCTGATAGCTAGTGCTGTGGCTGCAACTGACTTGAGGCACGCAGGCAGAGCCTGGGCTACTGGATCTAATGTGCTCGAAAAATAAGCACAGGGCTTGTATTGTCCTGCTTGATCTTGTGTGAGAACAGATAATGCTGTACCATCACGTTCTGTGACAAAAAGTGTAAAAGGCTTATTGTAGTTCGGTGTAGCTAGGACAGGAGCTTGGCATAAGGCTTTCTTTAACTCATTAAAACTAAGTGTATGTTCGGATGTCCAAGGGAGGACAGTCGATACGGCTGCCTCCTGTGTCGTTAACTGTATCAGTGGCTTAGCTAGAAATGCATACTGAGGAATCCATTGTCTGCAATAAGAAGTAAGGCCGATAAAAGCACGTACCTCCTTCTGTGTCTTGGGCTGTGGAAGACTCGCTATTAACTGGATGCGATCGGGTGTCAACTGCCTACCCCACTTGGACAGTAAGTGGCCTAAGTAGATCACTTGCTGGACACAGAATTGAAGCTTTGAAGGAGACACCTTGTGCCCCATCTCGGCTAGGAAATACAGAACTGTAAGTGATGCTCGCTCGCAAGCACGTTCAGAACGGGCTGTGATCAGTAGATCATCGACATACTGGAGCAGGGCAGTGTCAGTTGGCATGTGAATGTTGTCTAGTTGTCTCTTAAGTGCTTGACTGTAAATACTAGGACTTTCTGTGAAACCTTGAGGAGCTCGTGTGAATTTATAGCTCCTTCCATTTAAACAAAAACCGAAAAGGTACTGGCTGTCTGGATGAATGGGGACACTGAAAAATGCGTTTTTGAGGTCTATGACTGTGAAAAATGTAGCCTCAGAATCAATGGCTGTCAATAGGGATGAGATATCTGGAACAACTGGATACTGGGGAATGATACATTTATTAAGTTCTCGAAGGTCAATCACTAATCGATATACTGGGGGTGCATTTGGATCAGTACGTTTCATGACTGGAATGATAGGAGAATTACATACATTGGAGTCAGTTTCTACAACTACTCCTTGAGCAATGAGCTCGTCAATAATTTTGGATAAGGCTGCTACAGCCTCAGGTGGCAATCTGTACTGTCTGATTCGTGGCAAGACTATACCTTGCTTAAGAGTCACACGATGGGGTGTGATTTGCATAAAACCAACATCAGTTGGACCTTGCGCCCATAGATGCTGCGGAACATTAGACAATCTCGGATCAAAATCTCGTAAAACATAGTGACCCTTGAAGTCACGTAAAAACAAACGTATTCCCTCTGGGGAACAGCAAATAACTGCACCTAATTCTTTCAGTGTCTTAATGCCTAACAAATTTTCTGGACATGACTTCGTAAGCAATAGATCAGTAGTTCGGGACAATGGACCTACTTCTAGAGTAACTGGTTTTGATATCTCGTTTACAATAGGCTTTCCTGAAAATCCAAGGGAAACATTTCTAGAGCCTGAGAGCGGAGCCCCTGGAACCTCGTCGTGACTAATGGTAGTCCTACTTGCCCCTGTATCAATCAGAAACTTTCTGTCTTTCCCTAATACTTGACTGTGAACATAGGGACCTTCTTGATCTACAGGAATCTCGATGAGAGGCAAGCCTACCTCCCTCTCTAGGCTGTTTCATGAATACGCTTGATACTCTGGATACTCTGTCTGTGCATACTGGTACATCTGCTGTGTAACATGCTGAGTTGCAGCTATAGGCTGCGGTGCTGGAACTGTCTGTTGTGCATTCTGTGGCTGAGGAGTCTGTGAAACTTGGTCTTGTCTAGGCGGACGTGGTCTTTCTTTAGTTTTACCAGTGGCTATATTGTGTTTCAGAACTGCACACTCGTTTATAAAATGACCTGGCTGTTTACAATAATTGCATGTCCCTTTAACGGGAGCTGCAGGATGACTGGCTTGATTCGGACCCCTCTTCTGACTGTCTTGAGGAACAGATTGTGCAACTAGTACTTTCATTTTCGTGTCTTTCATACGTCTTCTCTCGTGTTCTTGCTCTTCTCTGATTCTATTCTGGTGATATTGGAGCATCTGTAACATCTGGGACGGGGTACTAGCTTGCCATGTACTTTCGACTTTCAAAACTCGATTCTTAACTTGTGGACTTGAATTCTCGACTAATTTAGTAACAAAAAGATGCGGGTATGACTCGCTACTCGTCTTCAAACCACTGTTTATGATAAAGCATTTCTCAAATCTAGAATAAAAATCACTAGTGTCTTCGTCTTGTTTCTGTTTACAGGCTGAGATTGCATCCCAGTCTTCCTTTTTAGTGGCTAATAATCTAGGCAAAACTTGTATTAACAGTTCTGGTAATTCTTTACATTTATCTCCAAGACCGGTACCTGGTACTCGTATCTTATCTTCAGCTTCTAGAGCTGTCCAATCGATCTTTTTCTCTCCCACCTCCCAATCCTTTTCCTTGAGTTTTTCGTATACCCCTGCGGGCAACAGGACTTTTAACATTTTAATAATATCTGGATACGTGTATTCTCCCATACGGAGCATGTCTTTTAATTCTCGGTGGAACCCTGCTGGATCTTTGTCGTGACAGGGAATTAATTTCTTCATCTCTAAGAGTTCCATCTTTGTAACTGGGGTATAAACAAATACTCGTTGCATTTCACCATCTGGTGTCCTAACTGGGTGTACTTCTCGTAATGGATTCTGTCTGTCTATATAAAACGGTTTACTTTCTGGAGGTGAGACATGAACAAAATGCGGGTTCAGAAACGTTCTATATTTATGGCGTTGTTCTAGAATGACACTAATTAAATCGGTACCTAAACCTTTCCATCTATACTGGAGTAACTCGTTCAGGATATCATGTAACGGACCTGGATCAGAATGTTGACCCTCATACAGTGTAATGAGGTGTTGGATCATATACATACCCACCAGTCGCTGCTCGGCTGGGGGCAGTTTCAGAAACATTTGTGCCACTATTTCGTCTGGAAAAGTGGTAGAATCAGTAATCCATCGGACTGCTGATCGGGCTAGTTCTTGTTCATGCATAGTACTTAATTCACTGTAACCGATTCGTGATTTCAGAATTCGATCGGTAGCTTGAAATACTTGTTCTAGAGAACCTTGTTCTGGTGCTGGAAGATGAAAGACTTTCTTGTGTTCTAGGCGTAAATGTCGGTCTGGAATTCTAGATTTACCTACATACGCTATTCTGGCGGGATTCTCGTCGTCTACCTCTTCAGTAGAAGAGTCATTTTCTTTCTCGCTTACTTGTGCTTCTTTGCGTTGTTCGTGTAACCTTATTATTTCTTTACGTATTTTCTTGTACATACTCTCTATACTATTGAGTGTCTTGTGCTTACCCTCGGCTATATTATCACTCCACTTTGTCAGAATTCTCATTTCGGTCGGATCTTTAGTCGGGGAATCTTGTTCCCGTATTAAACAATTGATCAGAAACTTTAATAACATGAACTGGATCTCAGCTTTCCTGAGAGACATGACTTCACCAATACTTTCTGGATCTTGTCCTGTACGAATGAAACGATACATTCTGTCTAGATCTTCTTTCATATTCGGTAGGGTGACCAAATACTCGGACACCTGCCTTATACGTACGGAATATATAACCATACTATCCTCGCCTGGGACTGGATCATAACAGCATTCAGTAAGAAGTCGCCTGATTTCTGCAATGGACTTATATTTAGGCGTACGCTGTAACGCACGTTCATGTAACTCGACTGCTCCTAGACGTCTACTTGGCGGCGGGGTACCAGGAGGACCTCCTCCCGCGGCCCCTATACTGGAATCGTCGACTGATACTCTTCGTGCTGGCAGAGTGACTGATGTGGCGGGAATTTGTACTACGGGCTGGACCGGGGGTACCGTAGCAGGTACTGCAACAGGTGCCCCGGTGACTGGAGGAGCAGGATTTACATTATTTACAGGAGCTGGTGGAACAGGATTTGCATATTCTGGGACTGTGTCGTCCAAATAGGACGAGAGAAAAATATCAGCTGCGGTCGGTTTGTGACGTAACTTGGTCGGAACTAAGGGTGGCGGAAAATTACTGGATGCCTCCGGGGTTGCTTTTGGCAAGCCCTCGGCAAGAAGAGGATACATACCCTTAATGAGGGCATTCCTCTGTCTGTCTGACTGTTCGGTTTTAACTCGTTCACCTATTTCGATTAGTTCCCTTTCTTGGGCTCTTTCTAAGGATTCCCTACTTAGTACTGACTTTCTGATTTCTTTTTCGGTTCTTTTATGAGATTCTTTGCGCCATAACTCGATGGCATCTTTCTGTGACTGTCTGGCTTTCTTTTTCCATAATACTTCTTCTACTCGCATGATGCACTCGGCATCCCATGTACCCGATACGGGCCATCTATACTTTTCTTCTAACTGTTTGGTGTACTCCACCCATAAATCTAGATATAATATGGCGCTTATGCCATGCTTTTGATACATAAAATGACCTGGACTGTCCCTAGGCGGGACAGGAACTGCTTCTTCTAACAGACCTTTTCTAGTTTTTAACTGACGTAGTTTGGAAAACAAAGGCATGACTGACCTGTGGTCTAGACACAATACAATACACAATGAACACGATAATTACACCACTTTCATACCACGACATTGAAATACATGAATGACATTTAAAATAACAGTTCGGACAAAATACTACCTGGAATACTGAAAACAGAATACATGAATTTCTCGAGAACAGAACGGACTAGAACAGAAACTAGATGCACTGCTAAAACAGTACGAAACTTACCGGTCTCATAAAGAGACACGTCAGGACCCGCATCCACCTAAGTGGACACTTCGTGTTGGATCTGTGTACCCAAACCCACGGACCAGAGACAATGCAATTGACCCTGTCTAGATACTACCCCAGCAACGGTACTCACCGGGCAGCAAGAACGGAAGGCCTCGGACTGGACTGGACTGCTTCGACGACGGACGGACGAACTTCGGACTTCTGTTACGGGTGGGCCTCCGGATACCTCGGACTCTCGGCTTGGGCTCTGGTCGGGACTCGCCGCGTTCCTCCACCGCCTCGTCTGGATGCTGGACCGCAACCTCCGTCTCCTCCGTGGGCCTGAGGGATACTTGAAGCAGAAATATCTGCACGTGCACGGTATGGTTCCGTCACGGCTGCAGAGGATCAGGGGGCTTGCGTGGCTTCACCGGCGCGTGGGGAAAGGGCAAGTCCCTATTCGGGCGCCATTATGTGGTAAATAAATAAATAATACCTCTATTTTTGACTAGATATAACAATAACAGATAGCTCAATAAATAAGAGTCAAGATTCGAGGTAGTAGGAGTTTGCAGGTTTAATACAGCATAAAGGACAGGAACAGGACAACCTGCACGGGCAAGATCTGGGATGGCTAGCCAACAGGGGGGCCCCGACAGCTGTCGGGCAGGATCTGGAATGAGCGCGCTGGCTTTTAATAACAATACACAAGTATATATACTAAAACAATTGCATTACAGTACATACAGTAGGTGTGCCAGTGGGTGGAGTTAGCAACAGTCGCGAAAGATAAGGATGAAAGTGGGTGTAACAGGAGGCGTGAACATAGACATGTGATGTAAACGTAACAGAATATGTCATAAATGGGGCGGAAACATGGAGGGGGCTACCTGAGGAGCCGGGACCTCTAACCTAGTGGTGCGCGCAAACTGATGATGACGTGTTACTAGGGAGAAGCTGGGGGCTATGACTTCTGAGCTAGAAGGAGAGACGAAAGTCTGGAGAGTCAGAGCGACATGTACCTAAACACTATCTAGTATCTGATGTTTAGAGAACATGTTGATGGAATCCAAAAGTTATCAGGGTAAAGGCTAACAGACACTAAGACTGGTGCATGCATTATTCTACATGTAGTGCGTGTTGAGGAATAGTAAATGACCATTAATTCAGTATTTCTCTTACATGGAGACGTAAAGGCTAGACCATGACGGAAACTATTGATACGTTTCAGTAGCTTAGGAATGCAGAGAAGGAGGGCTGGACTGATAACTAGAATCATAACATACTCTTGGCAGACTGGCAGGCAGAGCCAGGCTGAGCCGGGCACTGTGAGGCAGGAAGTAAGTGAAGGGTCAGGGATACAGGTGGGGGCTGTATCGCTCCTCAGCGAGGGTTCAGGAGACAGGAGCTGAATCTGAGTCCGGGCCCTTTTGAGGCCTAGAAACGGGGATTTTACAATGAAATAACGTGCACACTGAGAAACGTGGCAACATAACTTTACATAGGCCTGATGCTCGTAGCTTTCACGAGGCATACTAGAGATGGACACAACTGTAATTGCGTCTTTAATCGATCATGGGGAATACATATGCATATTAATCATGCACACATAACATAAGATGGGGAACACGTAGGGACACAGAACATGGCAAAATTTACTTTTCCACAAAAGAACGCACGGAATTCCATATGGCAGCTAAATAGATCAAATAAACATGTAGGGCACTACATGGGCACCCTTCACTGCACAGTAAAAAAAAAATCATCTTTGGCCAGGCTCAGTCTGCCACACTTGAGGAAATTTGGTGGGCCTGCCAAAGTTCAAGTGACCTAAATATCTGGGACATTTGGATGAAAACTTTTAATATTGTCTTGTCAGTTGGTCTCCTTGTTGCGGTCCAGTGGCCACGGCTGTTCTAACTTTGTGTGGGGTGCGAAGCAGCTGCTGCTTATGTCAAGACCCATTCGAAACTGACAACTACACAATGCCAGCTTGACGCACTTATCAGTTCAGCACAGAGCTGGAAGGCTCACTTTTTGTCGCCTCCAACGCCCTCAACTGAGGTTAAGGGTCATTGCCCGGCTCTCCATTACGCACCCAGAGGGAGAATCCCCAATAATACATGCTGTTCTCAATACTAGGTGGGATGCACCTTTGTTGTACTGTTGGAATTGTTTTATGTGTTGGGGGTGGGGGGGGGAGGATATGGGGATCTTTCTCCTGGTAGGCTTGGGCCACCAGAGTGGGAGAATGGAATATAGTGATGTTACTCATTGACAGTTCAAACCAACCCCTTGTCAGAAACACCAATAACCTGTATGACATGGAATGTGGGGGAATGAACAACTCTTGGAAGAAGAGGCAGGTCCTATCATACCATGACCGCCACCAGATCAAAGTGGTGTTATTGTAAGAAACATACATAAATCCGCAGACGACGACTCGCTTTGCCTCACAATGGGCTAGCTACTTCCGTTTCTCATCAAACTTAAAAGGTGTGGCCATTCTAATAAAACGAGGAGTCCCGTATCACCCACTGGAAAAGATGCTGGATACCAAGGTCAAAATGTTATTATTTCTTGAAGCATTATGCCTCGCTGCCTACTATAGTCAATTGTTATGACCCAAATATAGACAACCCCACATTATTTGACCGCCTATGGGGAAAGGTCCTCTTGACAGACATCTACTCTTTATAGTGAGGAGGAGATTTCAAGAATGCGCAGCAGAGACACCTTGAAAAATCACACGTTCCCCCAGCTGCGAGAGCATGCCATCCACCCACCTCATGGCACCAATTACTGAGTATTATATGGTTGACTTCTGGAGAGCCAGACATCCCCACGCCAGGGAGGACATGTTCTACTCAAGGGTTTTTAGTGGTTGGTCGTGAATAGACTAATGGCTAGTCATGTGACGTGGCACTTGGGGGCAATTGGCTGATCACTTAGCGCCCACCCTCTCGGACTACTCACCGGTAGTGCTGCATCTCGCAGTACCCTACGTGCTTCCAGTGAGGCGATGTGGCGCCTCTCCCCTTAGGTTCTGCTCGACTCCGTGTTCAAAGCAGAGCTCCAGACAGACATTGCAAATTACTTTTCTCACAATGATGGAACAGTCAACTCTATGAGCACTATCTGGGAGGCATTCAAGGCCACCTTTTTGGGACACTGTATTAGCAAGCGTAATGGTATAGGGCAGATTCTCAGGGACCACCTACACTAGTTAGAAACTCAGCTACGAGCCTAAAAAAATCAGCTGGCAGACGGCCAGAATGCAGGCATACTAGAACAGGTTATACACAGAGTGACAGAAGGCAAGAGAGATGCAAGTATAGAGGGAAATAGGCCCAACCTCGGGCCTACTTAGAAGGGAGCAAACGGGGTAGATCACGGTCTGCTAGAATACACAACTCCTCAGGGTAGCTCGCTGTATCACTGCAATAGAGGACTCGAGAGGGAAGAGATGCAATGAGGCTGCCAGTACACTAATTGTATTGACAGAGTTTCTTGGCACACTGTACACCTCTTACTATTCCCATCTACTGACTGACCCCAATGCTTACTCAATGGACGTTGCCATTGGATGGTTGAGCAACAGACAAAAAACTTTTCTTGATCAACCAATTATCCTGCACTGTAGCCATTAGCTCCTTTCTCACATGCAAGGCGCCTGGAGCCAATGGTTTCAAGTTGAATTTTATAAATAGATAGTAAAAGCCCAATCCCACAGCCCCCCAGCACCTATCCCCCACCCGGACATCTTTCATCGGTTTGACCATACGGGGTCCCACTGTAGACATGTCAACAGCAGACTTAACGATCAGGGCATGTGATAAGCTGAGAAGAATGGTAAAGGATCTACTCTAATCCCCTAAACTTCTGCTTAGTTACCACCCATTGCTGCTAGTCACTCACGGGTGCCTGATGATATCTCAACTTCGAGAAAAAGGCTTAACTACTTAGGGTAGCCTATATAACCAGGGCACTTTCCTATCATTGACAGACTTTATGGGTGATACTCCGGGGCCTCTGCTAGATACGCTCACATACCACAGGCTAAGCAGCAACTGCAGGACTGCTCTTCCTGCTTTTCACCCCCAAAAAATCCAACTTCTGCCATGTTAGCTACCTTTCTCGAAGCCACATCCACTAAACACCTTATCAGCTCACTTTATAAGGCATCCCAGGAGGAAAGGGAGGAGAAGCCACAGAGGGCGAAGGCAGACTGGGAAGCTGATCTGGGGTGCGAGATCTCAGAGGAGACCTAGCGTTTCAGCAGTACACAGACAAGTCTAGTATCTTCAAGTGGCCATCCTCGGGTCATTTATTATAGATAGCTGCAATACCTCTACTATACCCAAGCACCTTCACAAATTTGGGCTGCGTATCAATCGCTGTACCAGATGTGGCGCGCATGAGGCAGGGTTCATGCTTCAGACTAGATCTGACCTAGAGTTCATGAATCTTGGAGGGAAGTTACTGCAGCTTTGTCCTCTATGATAGGGGAAGAGGTACAGCTAGACCCCATTGTTTGTTTCTAGGGTGTGTTAAGGCCTCATACAGAAAATTCACAGCGCTCACCCTCCTGCTGCCAAAAAGACTGGTGGACTGTAGATTGGAGGGTGGGGGAGCGTCCAAATGTTAAAAGATCGATCACTGATCTAGTATATTGCACAGAGTATTGGAACTATTTGCTGAACTGCTCCCCCTAAACCTAGACCTAGAGCGAGATGGCAACCCAACTACATACCTGCTCCTCCATGCAGAAACCAAAGCTTCCAGCTCATTGACTGAGCTTGCACTGCCAAACAAACGACAAAATTGGAACCTATAGCAAGCCCCTACAGGTCTTCACAAATCTAGCCCCCTGGTATAATGCAACAATCCTCTCCTGGTACATTCACCTTAGGCTCCTTATGATGCGGGATACAGAGCAGCCCACTTACGGCTTCCCTACTATGCATACTGATTTGCAATATGTTGCCATTGTTATGTATCATTTGCTCTTACTGTCTTAGTATGTAAACATAAAAAATATCAATAAAAATTGAAAAAATAAATATTGTCTCGTCACTATAAATAACGTCAATCAGTACGCTTCAGGGCAACACATACCCCACCTAATTATCAGTTTTGGTTCATCTGTTTCAACATTTTCTCGCTATTTACAGATACATTTAAGTACAGACCCAATTGGCACACTTCAATATTATGGGTGCAGGTTAAAATATTCCTCTTGATTCGAAACATTTCCTTTGTTTAAAATGTACGCATTTAAAATAAAATAAAATCTTTATGTATATGCTTTTACATCACTTTCTCTCTCCCATTGCGTGAATAAGATAGATAATCTATTTCTGCATGTGATATGGCTTCAACATTGCAATATAAGTGAACTGATCACATAGAAGGGAACCAAAATCACCAATCAAAACTGGGTTAAAGAGGATGCAATGCAATCCTTTGAACTCCACTGTTTTAGATAGTTCTTAATGCCATTTTGTGGCCGTGTAGCTCTGTTATCCTAGTTAACCCCTTCAACGCGCATGACAAAGCCAGCTCGTCATGGGCGTTACCTGCGCTACGCGCGTGACGAGCTGGCTTTGTCACGTAACGCGGTTTTTTTTTAAATGCAGCGCGCAGCGGGAAAACCCGCTAGCGCGCATGCGGTTAATGGTGCTCCTTTTATCAACATTACCTAAATTATGAAATATGCCTCTCAAGGCTCAAATCTGTGTGATCTTTCCACCAAATCTTTCTCTGAATAGGATAATTAAAATGTCCCAACAGCAGCTAAAATACAGCCAGAAGAAAACAAAAGAACTCTGTGAAAGAGACTTTTGACTAAGGAGTCTTAATAGGAAAAGGATCGTTCATCAATACTCTATTTTCACGTCCACTACTATCGGAGGTGTGGAAGGTATATCAAGTTATAGGAGTCAAGGTATAGTATGATTGTCAAGTGATTATCTTCAACAACCTGTGCATGTAGGTGATCTTTAACAAAATCAAATGGTTTGGGGATTGAAGAACATGTTACTTACCTTCGGTAACGCCATATCTGGTAGAGACATAATCTAGCCGCAGATTTCTTACCTTTGAATTGCTCAGGTGTCAGACTGGATCCGGGAGATTTTTCTTCGAACAATACCCCTGCGTGCTGGTAGGTGGAGTAGGTCGTCTCCACGTGACAATCTCAGTGGCGTCCGAGACGGAAGTGACGTCCGCATCACCAATATGGGCGCCATCTCAGCGTGCTGATGTCCGTTACTTTTCATGACTTTCCACAGAAGTAGCGCAAAGCCATGAAGTGCAATGACATTGTAGCGTTTCTGAACAACTAGGGCCCTGAAAATGATCATCACCCTGACCCTAGATACCTGTCCGCAGTGCAGGGCAAGATGGGTGAGGTGGTAAGGAATCTGCGGCTAGATTATGTCTCTATCAGATAAAGAGTTACCGAAAGGTAAGTAACTTATCCATCTGATAAAAACATCTACCTTCCTTACCTTTGAATTGATACCCAAGCAATACCATTCCCGGAGGAGGGACTGTGGACAAGTTTAGACCAGGAAGTCCTGCAGGATAGATAGGCCAAAAAGGCCATCCCTACGGACTTGACTGTCGAGGCAGTAGTGCTTGGTAAACGTGTGCAGGGATGCCCAAGTTGCTGCCTGACAAATGACAAGGACTGGAACTCCACATTGCAACACCGTGGTAGCAGCCTTAGCTGTGGTGGAATGGGCCCTTAAGCATTCAGGAGGCTGCTTTTTTGCCAGAGCATAGCACATTTTGATGCAGAGGACGACCCATCATGAGATAGTCCTCTTCTGCACAGCACAACCTTTCTTCATTCTAACGTACCCCAAGAACACTTGGTCGTCCAATTGGAACTCTTAAGTGCGGCCAAGGTAGAATGACAACGCTCTTTTTGGGTCCAGGTGGCGGAGTCGCTCTTCTTCCTTAGAGAGGGCAGCGTAGGAAGGCGACAGATTCCCCCACATAGAATGATGTTACCACTTTCGGTAAGAAAGAGGCCCTAGTAGAAAAGCACCTCATCAGGGAAGATGGTCAGTTAAAGAGGCTTGGATGACACTGCCTACAATTCGCTAACCCTCCTGGCTGATGTGATTCCCACCAAAAAGACTGTTTTGATGGTAAGCTGCCGGAGGGGACAATTGTGCAGAGGTTCAAATGGAGCGCACATTAGAAAGCTGAGAAGCAAATTAAGGTCCCAGTGAGGCATAATCGTAGGGGAAGGTGGGAACATATGTCCTAGGCGTTTGGGAAATCTTTTGCAATGGTAGATTTAAATAATGAGGGTTGATCTGGCAGCCTCAGGAAGGCAGACAGGGCTAAAAGGTACGCTTTGAGAGTGTCCAGAGCGGAGCCCTGTATGGCCAGGGTGAAAATGAAAAGCAAAATCAGAAAGAGGCTTAATAGATCTTTCTGTACAATATTTCTAAAATGTGTTCCACCGGCAGGCGTACACAGTATTGATGGAGGGCCGCCTGGCGGCCAAAATAATATTGCAAACTTCAGGAGGAAAGTCGAATGCTATCAACTACTGCCGCCTAATCTCCACGCAAGAAGGGGTAGATTTGCAGGTACGGGTGCAGGACCACCCTGGTGTTGCAACGGAAGATCCTCCTGAAAGGGCAGCCGGATCGGAGAATCGATGCCCAGCTGGAGAAGCTAGGGATAACAGAATCCCCGTGCCCAGTCCAGAGCCACAAGAATGACTTGAGCCCGGTATAGGCGGAAAGGCGTATAGGAGGCCTGAGCTCTACTTGAGAAAAAAGCTTCTCCGAGCGAGAGCCGCCTTGGAAACTTCCGTGCGCAAAACTGGTGACATTGCACGTTCTCGGCCGAGGCGAACACATCTAACCAAGGCTCTCCCCGCTGTTGAAAGGGACCTTGCACCAACTATTCGTGATCTGCTGCTAGGCATAGACAGCAGCGTCATTCGTCTGGCGTTCAGAGAACCTGCCAGGTGTTGAACCACCAGGGATATGCCCTGCTGTTCTAGTCATGTCCTTAGATGCAGGGCCTCTTGACAAAAGGTCAATGACCCTACTATGGGGAACATGGCGGCCGGTAGTGAGTGCTGAGCAGCCGTGAGCTCTCACCTCTCGAGTCTGATGCGGAGCAACATAGTAAGGATGGGCGGACCTAGAGCGGAGCAGCGCTAAGGTGCTGTGCGGCATACCTCCGGCCCTGAAGTGGTGTTTTCTCCGAGACTTATTGTCCTCCTGGCTGGCGTCGACGCGGCACCAGACTCTGGTTTCTCCCGGTCTCCGCTGCGGGTTATGTGGTTGCACGCCTGGGCTCGGGCCCTGGACCGGGCGCCGGTGCGAGGGTGGCGGGGACTGTGGCTGAGGCTGCCGAGGTCGCTGCTTCACCCCGCGAGGTGGAGTCTGGGCGGAGGCGGTGCTGCAGCTGGCAAAAGGACGACGGGCGGCGGCCAGAGTGCGGTTTCCCAGCGCGAAGAGCCCATTGCCAGTCCTAGTCGCACTCAGCCGGCAAGACTGAGGTGGAAAGGTAGCGGAGGAGAGTGAGAGCCCCCCGCTGATGACCAGGCAATATCCCATCTAAAATAATACAAGTGGAGAAAGTAACCACTCTATCTCAAGTGGAGGGTAAAAAGGTCACAAAAGTAAACAAGCATTTACAATGCAATGGTCTTGGCATCATTAAAGGTAGAGCTATTGGCATTGCTCATGACATTTCTTTTTTTTCCCTTTAAATCATAAATAAATGGCATTGTCATTTACATTGCCAATACACAGCACTCTGCACTCAACAGCACACAGCACACACCACTCTGCACCTGCACTCACTGCTCTGTGCACTCACTACTCTGCACTCACTACTCTGCACTCCCTACTCTGCACTCCCTACTCTGCACTCCCTACTCTGCACTCCCTACTCTGCACTCCCTACTCTGCACTCCCTACTCTGCACTCCCTACTCTGCATCCTGCACTCACTACTCTGCATCCTGCACTCACTACTCTGCATCCTGCACTCACTACTCTGCATCCTGCACTCACTACTCTGCATCCTGCACTCACTACTCTGCATCCTGCACTCACTACTCTGCACTCACTACTCTGCACTCACTACTCTGCACTCACTACTCTGCACTCACTACTCTGCACTCACTACTCTGCACTCACTACTCTGCACTCACTACTCTGCACTCACTACTCTGCACTCACTACTCTGCACTCACTACTCTGCACTCACTACTCTGCACTCACTACTCTGCACTCACTACTCTGCACTCACTACTCTGCACTCACTACTCTGCACTCACTACTCTGCACTCACTACTCTGCACTCACTACTCTGCACTCACTACTCTGCACTCACTACTCTGCACTCACTACACTTCCCCATTTTACCTCTGAGTGGTGACCATCCTCACTAATTATGTTGTGCGCCCGTCCTCTTCTCTGCCTCTCTTCATTTTACCATATTCATTCATTCATCATTCATCCACAACCTTCTTCTCAACCATGTGTCAACAACTGCCATTGTCAGCATTTACCCGCAACAACCTACTATTAACCACTGACAGATATTCAACAAGTCCACCCCGAGTCTGTTTCACCCCTTTTAGCAAAGAATCTATGGGACGGAGGAGAGATGCGGGCGGAGGGAGGGGGGGGGAGCGGGATGGAGGAGAGCTGCGGGCGGGGGGAGCGGGACAGAGGAGAGCTGCGGGCGGAGGGATTGGGGGGGTGGGACGGAGGAGAGCTGCGGGCAGAGGGAGGGGGGAGCGGGACAGAGGAGAGCTGCGGGCAGAGAGAGGGGGGGACCGGGACGGAGGAGAGCTGCGGGCGGGGGGGGGAGGGAGCGGGACAGAGGAGAGCTGTGGGCGGAGGGAGGGGGGACGAGCAGAGCAGCTCTGGAAACCACCACCGTCTTTCTCCGAGGCAAAGCAGAAATGCCTCGGAGAAAGCATGGTAATTTTCGCATTCGGGGGCGTGTGTTTTGTTGTTCTGAGTGACGGGTGACGTCACTGGCGAAAGAACAGCAAAATGCACGCCCCCAAATCCGAAAAAGACGGAGCCTATTCGGAGGGACAGCTCTCTCCTCCAATGGCTGGCCTCCGTTTAGGAAGCCAGCCAATGGGAGAGAGGCAAAAACAGAGGTGGGACAAATAGTCCACACTAAGAAACATTAAATCTCGGTACTTCCGGTTCTGCCTTCGGCAGACCGGATATTACCTCGACCTAAAAACTAATAGGTTAAATTACCTAAACCACCTAAATTAGGGAGCTCCCGCGTTACTCCATCTCTGCGTACTTATTTTAAAGTGCAAGCTCAAACGTCTCCGGGAATACCTAGCACTGTAAGCGACTCGGGGAAAATGGAGCAGGGAGATAATAAGATTCAATTAATGAATAGCTTTTCCTGCTTAGCAGAGGACACAGCCTCACTACACACTGACTGTATTCAACCAGAAATGGTGCAGCAATCCACTGCGACCACAAACTCCAGCATTACTGTTTCTTCTGTGCCTTCTACCTCTTTCCCGAACCCCTCCTCAAGCGCCGATTCCATGCCAATTGCAATGGCCGATCAAGTGGAGGCTAATTGTACAACAGAGAACCTGCTCCTAAATTTGATCTTGGAGATGAGAGAAAAATTCACAATCCCTGAAAATAATCAATCGAAGATTCAGGGGACCTGAAAGTCACTAGAAGCTAAAATAAACAATATCTTTGGCCGAGTGGGAGTGGTGGAAGCCACAGTAGAAGATCTTTGTAGAAAGGTCACGGCAAATACAGTGGAGATCAAGAAACTAAAATTGAGAGATAAACTCTGGGTAGACAAACTGGAAAATAGTGCCAGACGGAACAACATTCGGATGTTAAAAGTCCGCGAAGACCTTGAGAGGGGGGATATTAAAACCTTTGTAATTGATCTCCTAAATGACCTTCATCCAGAATGGAGAAGGCGACTCTAGAAAACGACATCCAAAGGACCATAGGGACCCCTTTAGCAGGAGTGCAGGAAAGAAAACCCCCAGGAAAATATTAGTGAACTTTAAGTTTTACTCCATAAAAGAGGCTGTTCTCTCTCAGGGCCTGAAAAGGGGAGTCTACAGCAGGGGTGATTGTCATTCCGTATAAGACGGATATATCTTGCACCACACAAGACAGGCAGTGGCAACTGGGCAGACAGATACAGGAACTGAATAGCTTATGAGCCACTGCGAAACTCCAGTTCCCTGTCGCTCTGAAGGTTATGTGGAGGAATAAAATGTACAATTTTAAGATCCTGAAGACGTTAGCTCCTGGATTCAACAGGTTAAAAGCTCATCCAATTGAGGTTCTTAATATTGACTTAATCTCCCTATCCGACATGAGAGAGTGAGAGACAAAGGAGAGAGGCTTTAGTATACCTCTAGAGATAAGGGAGGGTTCCCCAGGTAGGAAAGGGTAAGGGTAAAGAAAAGAACCAAAGACAAATTAAAAGATGTTAATCACAGGGTGAGGGAGCATTTTGGGAGAAAAAAAGTCCTCATTCACAAAAAAATGCATCTGGAAGTAGGAGTTCATGGCTGGAAGGTCTTTTAAATAAATGCTGTTTTAATAGTAACTATAGGTAGCTCTCAAGCTTTAAGGGTCCTATCCTGGAACGTGGATGGGCTTAGGTTCCCGGCCAGAAGAGAGAAAATGTTGGAATATCTCCGACTTGCTAACTATGATGCTATACTGATCCAAGAATCGCATCTTGTAAAAGAAGAGTGGGGAGGGATACTAAAAAGCATAATGGATAGAGCATTGTTTTGTTTCAGCACAGACGGTTCAGACAAAGGGAGTAGCTATGGCAGACACTCATGGTAGATGGGTTATGGTTAGGGCTAAGATCAAAGTAACTTGGGTAACTTTTGTTAGCTATTATGGCCCGAATACTGATGACCCGGCCTATCTTCAGTCCCTATTTCTCCATTTTGGAGATGTACATGATCAAATTATAATGGGAGGTAACTTTAATGTCGTGTTAAACCCCACTCTCGAGTCCACGTCAAAAAAAGTTGCGGAGGCCACACCAAAAACTCAAAAAATCTTGAAACGTTTAATGATAGAGGGTGGCCTCCTTGACATATGGGGAGAGAAAAGAAATGCCCGAGGGCTGACACTGGGAGATTTTACCCATCACAACAAGAAATAGGCCCACCGTTCAATAATTGATTCCTTCTTGGTTGATCGTACAACTAGCAGAGATATGATCAAAATGACCCATCTGCCAGAGCATCTTTCCGATCATTCTGCAGTCTTATTAGAAATTAAATTAACTTATCGCCCCATCTCATTTAGATGGACTTTGAGTCGTACACTACTTCTCGAGCAGTCGAAAAAAAAAAAGTAAAATAAATAAATGACCCTACTCTGTCCTTTTTTTGCAGTACTACATAAAGGTGGTGTTGTCCGTGAATACTTGAACCAGCTTTCCCTTGATTGAAGGAAGAAAGGCTTTCAATGCTCAGAGCTACAGCAAGTTGATATGAAGTCCAGATTTCGCCGGAGACCAGAGTCTTCTGATCTCCACCTCTCCCAGATGGCCACCCCATCCCAGGAGTGAAGCATCTGTCACTACTGTATGATCTAGTTGGGGAAGGGAGATGGGTCGGCCTCTGACCCAATTGCGGTTTGTCAGCCACCACAGCAGGTCTCAAGCAGATTCCTCAGATCTGGACCATGTCGGAGAGAATCCCCTGATGCTGCGCCCACTGGAACTTCAGGTCTCACTGCAGAGCCCGCATATGCCATCTGGAAGGTTTCACTAGCAGAATGCAGGAAGCCATGTGGGCCAGCAGCCTCAGAGTCACTCTCACCGAAATCCAGGATAGAGGCTGAAACATCAGTAGCATAGCCTGAATATCCTGGACTCGCCGTTCAGGAGGATAGGACCAAACTGTACTGGAAACAGAACAGGTCTGATGAAAGGGAGGCAGTCAGGTGTGACTTTTGCATGTTTTATAGTAAACCCCAGCAAATTCAGGGGATTCGCTGCAGTCTGGAGGTGGGAGGCAACAATCTGAGGCGAGCTCGCCTTCAACAGCCAGTCGTCAAGATGGGAGTTGGGGGGGGGGGACGGGATGTAGGAAGACTGGCACCCCTGATCTGCACAGATGAGCTGCAATCACCACCATCACCTTGGTTAATACCCAAAGGCACGGTAAGGCCAAAGGGGAGCACAATGAACTGAAAGTGCTTGTGGCTTACTGTAAACTGCAGGTAGCGATGATGAGGAGGCAGGACGGGTACGTGAAAGGAGGCTTCCAAAGCTACCATCCAGTCTCCTGGGTCCAGGGCAGACAAGATCTGAGCTAGAGTGAGCATCTTGAATTTTTTACTTTTTTGAGGATGTAGTTGAGGACTCACAGATCTAGAATAGAACGAAATCCCTTGTCCTTTTTTGGGAACAGAAAGTAGTGGGAATAACAACCACAGCCTACTTCTAGCACCGGAACCCTCTAAATGGCTCCTATGGCCAAGAGAGCCATGACTTGCTCCTGAAGCGAAGACAGGTGCTCCTCTGTCAGCCGGTCATAAATTGGAGGCATGGAGGGATGGGGGGATGGGTAGTCTCAAAGGGGCGGGAGTAGCCTCTTTGGATTATCTGGAGAAACCACCTGTCCGATATTATGTTCTACCAGTGGTGGAGGTGATGGATGATCCAGCCACCAACTGGGTGCCGATGATCTGGAAGGGCCGGACTAGGAAGGTTTGGAGGTGGAGGTTGCGGAGGGGGATGGGTGGACTGACCTGACCGCTGCCCACCTGACCGATGGGGTCGGAACGAGCCGCTCCCACAGACACACAGAGGTTCTTGAACTTGCAAGATCTTGTTTCTGGGATATGGATGGTGTAGCCAAAAAAGGGAAGAATGGCAGACAGGAGACGTGTGGCCACTGAGAGGCCTAAGGCCTGGAGTCCGTGAGTCTTTAAAACACTCCAGCGCAATTTCTGCCATGTCTACAAAGAGATGTGTGCCATCAAAGGGCATGTCCATAATAAAGAGAGGCCTAGACATCACCTAATAAGCCAGAAGTCCTCAGCCAGGCATGGCGGGAACAACCACTGTCGCTGCAATTGCTCTGCACAGCGAATCGGTAGGGTCGAGACCACAACGAAAGGCAAACTTTGCTGCATATCTCCTGACTGATACTGCTTGGGAGAGAATGGCCCGGGCCTCCTCCAGGACCTGTGGCAGCACTTGCACACCCGTTTCCCACAGGGTGTGAGAGTAATGGCCCAATACGCATGCTATGTTCACCAACAGCAAGAACACATTTTCTTACCTCAAATGTCCAGTCTCTTGGATTTTCTGTCCAGGGAAGCGGAAGACAAAACGCAGTGGGAGGCAGAAGCTTGGACCACCAAGCTCTCAAGGGTAGGGTGGTTGGTGAGGAAATTTGAGTCGCCCGGTGCAGGGCAATGGGTGCAGGGGATTCTCTTATTCACAGAAGCCCCTGTGCTGGGCTTGGACCAGGTTCCCAGAAGGATATCTGTTAAGGCCTTGTTGAATGACCGGAAGGGTTCAGAGGAGGAGACACCTGGCTGCAAGACCTCTCTCAAGATGTCCGTTCTAACTGCCACAGAAGCGAGCTGAAGGTCCAGGACCCCAGCTGCCCTTCGCACCACACTAACTTATGAGGCTCCTTCCTCTGTATCCACAGAAGAGGGAGAAATCAGGGCCCGGGTATCTGGGATGAGACTGGAGCTGGCGCCGCCGGTGGCTTTGGGAGTCTCAATGTGGGGGCCGGCACCGAGGAAGGTCGCAACGGTCGGCCCAGATCCATTCCTGAATCCATTGGGGGGGGAGGGGTGGGGATTTGGGGGGAGGGGCAGGGTATCATTGGTGCTGAAGACACCGGCAAAGAACCCGATGGAGGCCCCTCTGAGCCTACTGGGCCCGAAGGTGTGCCGATAGGGTCAGGCCACCCAAATATGACACACATTGCTCTGGCTCCTGAGAAGGCAGGGAAATGTGGCGCCGACCCAGGTGCAGGTTTGGAGGAACGCTGAGAATCCTCCATTGCGTTGGCCGACTGACAGGGAGAAGTCAAAGCATGCTTAAACTTCTTGTGTTTTTTTGCTTCCTAAATAACTGAGTCGACGACTTCAAGTGCGAGGATGAAGACTTGGGGATCCTAGAGCAGTGCACGGACCTTCATCTCGATCAGGACCGTGAACAGGACCGTGAACAAGACCCCTGGGGAGACCGACGGGTGCAGAGTGCTGGTCCGCAAGCAGCTTTGGGGACTGCTCTCAGAAAGCTTTCAGAGCCATGGCACAGCAGTCGGAGCAAAACTTCCAATTGTGGTTGCGCTCCAGACACCAGAGACAAACCAGGTGAGGATCCATCACCGACATGGCGCAGTGACAGGCACTGCACGGCTTGAATGCAGACTTCTTGGACATAAAGAAAAAAACCTACACACCAAAAAAGAGATTAGACAAAATGTCAAAAAATGCCTGTCAAAAAGTGACAAGGGGTAGGTCTCTTCACGGATCTGCGCTGGCCGGCATGGAAGGAAAAGAACTGATGTCAACGCGCCAAGGTGGCATCTATACAAGTGACGCAGACATCACTTCCGGCTTGGACGACTTCAGAAGGACCCAACAAATGTTACCTTCTGGCATGCAGGGGTATTTCTCAAAGAAAAATCTTCTGGATCCAGTCTGACGCCTGGGAAATTCAAAGGTAATGAATCTGCGACTAGATGACGCTATCAGATAAAGCAGTTACATGTGATAAAAGAAAATAGAAAAGTATTTTTGATTAATGCAATGTTATAAAGTATACAGAAAAGTCCCTTCGTTCCCAGCTCCACTCCGGTTACTTCCATCCACTCCTTTCTACACCTTCTTCCTTCTGTGTCCATATTGAGATTTCCATTTTAAATAGCATAATTTTCCTGAGTTTACATTCCGTACTTTGCAATTTGATTCGGTTTAGTACATTCTATGAAGACCTTCATTCAGCGTTCTGTTCCTTTTCTCTTTTCTCCTCTCTCACATCCCCTTTTTGATCTCTCCACGTGGATACTACGGATACTGCTTTTTCTTTAAATTCAATCTCCTTTCCACTTATATAGCACACTTGCCTTTTCATTAAATTCACTCTCCTTTCCACTTAAAGCACACTTGCACCTTAAATTCATGACTCATCCCTTTTCTCTTTATCTTTTCTAAGTATATATTACCTCTTGGTGGAGCTTAAGGCATTTCCGTTCTTCACACCATGCTCTCTATAGACTAGTAAATTCTTGTTCAATTTCTTACTTGTTATAACTTTTTTCACTCTATACTTTGTAAGGATAGACTCTTGCATATCCGCAGTCTATTGCTTTCATCCTGATGATGACCTAAACACCATCAACATATATGGCTGAACAAAACATTTCGGTAAACCATTACACTGCAGAGGGGAGCAAATTGATTCAAGTGGACTGTACAACTACTGCCACATTCAGCAATTATTGTGTATACAGTCTGTCAATATATCTCGTTTGATCACTTCTTCGGGCTATTACCTTCATCACCAGCAAAGTATGTTCACTTCTCACAATGGGCACATATAGGTTTATTTGTTAAATGATGATCTATGTCTAATGATGTAATATTATAAACACCTCTTATGGTTAATTTGTCTACATGATCGTTCTTAGAAAATATATCTCCTTAATCATGTAATAGTTTAGTCACATTTTGACTATATCACACCAAATTATTTCATTACCTTGATGGACACAGCTGTCATTCATAAAAAACTAATTTGTGGCACATTCATGGATTGGTGTATTCTAAACATTGAACATTTGTGTTACTGTAACAGGTGTAATTTATCAGTATTTCTCCATGTTTTCTTGCCAGCATTTTCATTACAAGGCTTTGTAATGCATGTAAAAAAGTAAATAAAAGTAATTGGGAAAGTACTGCTTTAACATGCATGTAGAACGTTTTAAGTTGGACAAAATCTTTCTAAGCAGACTGCACTTTATGGCATATTTCACACTGTCCAAATCTTCCACAGCTTAGACAAAATGTATACTTCTCACCGAACATAATCTTCGCAGAGCTTGTGAAAATTGTCTCTCTCTGCATCACATTTCAGGTCATCGAAGAGCTTGTTGAGAAGCACAGAGGCACTCATCCGGCTATTCTCAGTAACAGGAAGGCATCCTGGAATCTCCATCACAGATCCACCTACCTCTAGGATCTTCTTCAAACCTGAAAGCGCACACAATTCATATTTTACTTGACTGTAGACTGTAATAGCAGAACTAAAAGTTTATCATCTGCAGAAACAAAACATCATCATGCATATAACCATATTAAACAAGAACCACCAGAGAACAAATTTAGAAAACACTGGTGCACCACAGTTCACACTATCTGCTTTAAAATCCCAATGCAGAGAAGACTGAACCTGTAGGAAACATTTCATGAACTGGGCTCTCTAACTATAGCCTGCTGTGCAAGCACTTGATCAACATAATTAAATTCCTGTATCATCTGGTTTGTGTGCATATGTTTTACACACACATCCACAAATATACCCCCCTACCCTCTTCCAAATCCATGCAGAACAGGAGATTCCTATTTGCAGCATGTTTGTCACTCTGCAGGCGAAAGATGCAATTGGAACCTCGACCTTTGTTGGGAGTTTGAAGGTTCTGTCTGCTGAGACATCAGAATATATGTGACTGTTCTCTCCTCTTCAGGCGGAGTAGAACCGTTTTCACCAGCTCTCAAAATACAAGAGTCCACCTACTTTCACCCTCTAGAACAGATGAGAGGTTAATGGAGCAGCAGGATAAGGTAGTTCACAAACCTCCTGAGAACTTCAGCCTCCAGTATTTCTAGCATCCACCTTTTAGGGATAGCCCAGATACAAGAGGTTATTTAAGCTCAGTTTGTATTCTATAAAACATACTCCGGTTATTAATCTATCTGCACTCTTTGAGCTGCAATCTTGGCATTCCTACCAGTTAGACACAACTCCTTATAAAATGTCCACAATACCACTTCACCCCTGTCCAACTCCACACCTACGAAGCACACTGGCACACGGATGCTTCAGAGGAAATCTCTTGGAAACAACAGGAACAGCTAAGGAGCATACCCCAACATGAAACGGCTTACAGAATCATGACTAGATGGTATTACACTCCCCTGTGTTTACAAAAAAAAATTCCCACCTCCTCCTCAAGCTGATGGCGTTATCAATCAGCAACCAGAGACTTAATCCAGATCAGGTAGTCGTGCCCGCAACTTAGCCTATACTGGAAGAAAACCCAAACCACATAAAAGACACTATCTGCTTTCCTGCCCGAGCACACACACCGTGGCCATATTGGGCATTCGATCCCCGACACTTACCACTATGACCCAATGCCGTATGGCATCTCACGGCACAAATGCTAGGTGCGGCCAAACAAGTATTGGCCCTTCACTGGAAAAAGCACTCTGCGCCACCTATCGCTTCATGGTTCACCTGCCTTTGGCACGTCATGGCAATGGAGCTCTTATCATGCTGGGTGACACACACAGAACCAAATTTTACCCGCGTCTGGCAACCACGCTCAACCACTTCAGCAAACTAGAATACACTTGCTTTACTCCTCCTTGGCTACGCGCCCTCCAGTTGTTTGAAGAGGTCTCCCTAAACAGTGCAGTTGCAACCCCCCGCCCCAGAGATGAAAGCCCAACCTGGTAACATAGAAAGCCCTATGCCCAACACTTGACACCCAGCATAAGCCATGGCGGGTTCGGCCGGGTTGGCTCGTGCTCCCCTCTCTCTTTCCCTTTCCTCCTTGTCCCCCTCAACCCCCTTCTAGTTTTCCCTTTAACTTCTTGATTTTCTCCCCTCTCTTGTCACAGATACAGCCTTCCCAGCAGCATACAGCTCTTTCTTCAATCATTATGTTGCTGGATGTGCGACACTTGAGGACAATCGCTTTTAATGTTGTTATGTGTATAAGACCTGACTATCAATATCAGCTGCTGTCATACGTTTTACATTGTGGTATAAGTTGGTAACCTTCAATAATATGATTTGCAAAAACAAAATGTCCACAATACTCAAGATTACCTCCAAAAGTTTGTTAAAACTTACTTTCATTAGGTTAAAAAAAATTGTTGCCATATATGCTCTACAAATAACCTATATGGTAGCACTGAGTTGATACGAACAGATCACATTCTAGTGCAAGTGATGGCAAGTAACAACTAAGCAATAAAAACTACACACAAACTACTTTTCAGATAACAAAAATAATTGAGAGCATACAAACAACTAGGGACAGAATTTACTACCGGTGAAGACCAATGTGCTCACCATTATCGATCACCCAAAGCGTCAAGCTGTTGTTGGAGTCCCGCAGAGACTTCCGTGGAACCACTTTAATCAGTAGGTTGAAAGCATTGTCTCTGCCTTGGCCAGAGATATTTTTCTGGACAAGCATCTCCAACAGGTGAAAGATCATTGACTTCAGCTCCTTCGAGGGATCTTTTATGGTACAAGACAAAAATGGAGATAACATGGTTATTAATTCCACATCTCTTTAATAAACACATACACTCAAACATATCCAGCACACAAATACAAGAACAATGAAGCATACTTGCGGCCTGTTACTTTGTTCTCAAAGTTTTTTTGGTTTTCAACTATGAAAAACAGACACTAGTACACTAGCAGATACATGAGTGCTTCTTTAACACCATCAAAGAAAATAAATGTGGCAAAAACTGCCTAAATTCAACATTTCTGACAAACCCAGTATGTTTTATGCCACTGGAGACTCACATTTGGAGTCTTTTGGCAGAGTCTTTATATTACTTTTGTAGAAGAAAAGGTTATTTGCTTGCTTTTTATGTGAATTGCATATAAAAAGGTTAATTGCTTGTGGTCCTAGTTCTGCATTGTTGGAATGTTCATTGAAGTAAAATGCTTGAAAATGTCAGTTACAAAATACCATTTAAATTTTTTAAAAACAAAACACTGAAATTCACCAGTTAGTTACCTGAGCGAACTATAACTTCAGACCCCGCCCTGCACGGCTTACATATTAGATCACTCATGACATGTTCAATGACATTACTGATGACATCATCCACAGACAGGCCATTCCCTACCACACTCAACTACACACTACCAGCACTCCGATTATATTCTTGATCTGCTGTCCCTGCTGTACTCTCGGGCCTCTAGATACATTTTTAGCCTTAATTTCCAAAAACTACTGAACAGATTTACATAAAATGTATGCTTTCTGAGTAAATATCTTGCTTTCTACCAAATTTGGAGAAATTCCATTCAACCATTTTGGCTGTAGCTGTGTCTAAAGTCCCTATGCTAAACTGTGTAGATGAGAAATATTTCAGGACTTTTCAGGAAGGAGCTGAACTGGATGAACCTTTTTTTGGAAAGTTTTGTGAATATTCATCAAATGACACCAAGGTTATTAGAAAACCAAAAAATACATTTACTATGGAAACCTGGTCCTAACGAGAACTACAGAGTGCTGCAGCCATTGTGAAATATTTAGGTGATTTTTGTTTACCCTTAATGTAGCTTTTAGGATTTAAGAAATATACATTTTAAGTATGCACTACAGCATCTTAGTTGCAAAAGGGGGTTGAAAGAGTATACCAGAAAGGAAAACATGTAGTCTGATGGGCTTTTTGCTGAAAGCTGTGAAAACAGGTTTTTTTAGGCTTCTGTGAGTAGGATCTCAAAGTAGATGGGAAGTTCCATACCACTGTTTTTGATAGAAATGGCTCTTATCTTTGTGCCTTTTTACCTTCACTCAACGTTTTTACACTCATCTACTGAGTGAAGGGTTTTTCACCTACAACTGGAAATATTTTCCAGTCAGAATGCCTTCTCTTTTTGAGAAGTACCCTTATAATGGAAGGAAGGCGGTGGTCTCGGATCCGACACAGTGTCTGTGTGGCATGTCTCCTGGCTTCATACTCTCTGAAGGAATGTAATATATGCCTTAATATGTACAAAAGGACATTAAATAGCAAGGAGGGCATAATGCTGAGAGGAATGCTCCAGGACACGAGAGCTGAAAAGTAGAGGAAGAAGAGTATTCAGGATTCCTCTTTCCATTAATCCTCTGGAAGGAAGATGGTCCCTGAAAAGGACTCCTCAAGGGGGAAATCTGGGGCAGAAGACAAGGAAAACACACAGTCAACATCATTATTCTCATTCTTTTTCAAGATAGTTGTTGAGACTCACAGTATCAATTTTGAAGGCTTTGGTGTCTACCTGCTCTCCGACTAAGGTGGGTTCGACACCATTTAATCCACACTGCCAAGAAGACGGGGGCATTGATCTTCCAAAAATGTGAGGACCTCAAAGGGCTACCGGAAGACATCGACAAGATCACCACCACCATAAACGTTAAAGACAACTCACTGACATTGAAAAAGTTATCATTGCCCTCACCCTCTAAGAGGAAACATCAAAGACATGACATCGAACAAGATCACCATCTCCTTCAACATCAAAAAGGGCAAGAATGAATATCTCACTATCTCCATCAATATCTAGGATGATGTCTTTCTCTCCATCTCCTCCTGCTTCTTCAATGGCCTAATAAAAGTCACTTTATTCACTGAAACTTGAGTCACCTGCTCAGACTAGCACACCAAGGTTCTCTACATCTTAATGCATATCTAGACCACTTCTGGCATTACCAATGCCAGACACTCTGGCTCCTCATACCCTGCCTCTTAGGCCTTTGAGACCTATTTTTCCATTTGAGGATCCCATTCAAGAGTCCCTGCAGTCTTTGCAATTGTCTCCTCCAAATATTGCATCCCGTATCACATCTACGTCTCCAGTGGGTAGAACCAAGAGACATCTAACACCTTGCTCTTGTCCCCTATTTACTTCAATTAGTACAATTAACGCACCTGAAATATTTCAAAGACACACTTCTACAACAAGATCTACATCTCCATATTCAGATATGGATGACTCTCTTGGCTGTAGACTACTTCACAACATTCTATGAGGTCTTACGCGGAGCTTCAAAGCTCAACATCTGTCTTGAAACACTGCATTCTACAGTTCCAGTATTCCTAGAGACATTGCACCCAAGAGCAGATCCTAAACCTGTCCTTCCATTGGTCCATGGCTTCTCTGACGTAGCAGAAGAAAAAAAATCTCAGCCCTACTATGGGGAAGGTTGTTACTCTGCGTCTCACAAAAAAATAGAAGTCTCCACAACACACTCTGATTTCTTAAAGTCTGATCCCAAACCAGACCCTAATATTGTGACATCAGTGAGGACAAATCATTGCGGTCGGACAAACTGAGTAAGAGGTTGGGCGCGACAGGTAGGAAAGTCTGTGGAACAGCTGTAACATTTCTCAAGAACGCAGAGCATACGCCCTTCTTGGCAGGTACCAGAGAAAGATGAAACACAGAGTACGGTCTATTATGAATGATTTGTCAAGACATCAGCAACAAAACTTCTTAGAAAAAGTCAATGAAAGTTCTCTGGTGGCCAAGCAGTTGATCAGCATAGCAAAAATTACCATTCACTGCCTTGCAATAGGATCGCAATCAGAAGGTCTTTATGGCTTAGACCACTACCTTGAAGCCAGAAATTCAACCAAGGATTTTAAATCTCTCTTTTTCAGGGTCATCCCCGATGACAAAATGGTCAAAATAAAAAAAATGAAGCGGAGACCCTTAAGGCCGCGGGATTTAAGGAAAAGATTTTTCAAACAACAGTTTAGGGTAAAAACAAAGATTATTTTCAAAGAAGGATGTACCCAGGAAAAAGGAAGTATATAACCATGTCCCGCGATCTTGGTTACCCTTTAAGGAGTAAGGATCAGTTTCAAAGTATTGAGGAGAGAATTTCTGTGATCTGGTGGCAACCTGCCTTGATTCATCTCAACAGCCCAAAGCACAGATGCCCAAGTGCTGCCTTGTGGTCCTCATCCTAAAGCATGCAGAGATGACAGACTTGTATCGCTGCTCGATCCAAAACCAAGGTCAATAATGTCTAGAGCTCTCATCATCCCCTGAAGAAAAAAGTAGCGACAGTCCAGGTGCCTGCCACCAGAAAATAAATGCAAGAGTGAAAACACTTCTGGAAGGATGTATACTTTTAACTGCAGAATACTCACCTTGAAAATATTCACCAGGCGTCTGACTGGATCAGAAACTTAAAAGCAGAAATCCTGTATGCCAGTAGGTGGCATAGTGTACACTGATATCTCTTTTCTTTTCGTACTTTCAGACAGGGATCCGGAGAATGTGCTTGGTCTTTTAGAGCTCTTTTTTGTCAAATTTTCTCCAGTGTACTAAGACCACAGGATTCAAAATATGCAGGGACTGTTGCACACAGATATCTGTGATAAACCCTCACAAAGTGTCTCTTTGGTTCCTGGGGTCAAAGCAGAACTCCAGGACCTGTGCTCACGGCACCCAGATGAATCCAAAAGCCATATGGGATCGTGAGGTGAAGTTCCATATCCCAAACATATATGGGATCGTGAGGTGACGTTCCATATCCCAAACACAAGAAGACTAAATGTTGACTGGTCGGACTCAAAAGGAAGGTCCTGTTCCTGCTCATGATGTCGTTATCACAGCAGATCATCATCCCAGGCAAAATCTTTGTGTAAATTTAAAAAAAAACATACAACATAAGTGAAATCTGCGATTAGGCCCTTCCTGCGATTCCCTGACTTCGGAGAGGGTGTCATCTTGCCTCGCAGTCAGCTCCTGATCTCCAACAGAGCAGATTCTGAATTTAGTTCCACTACAACCAGAGTTCCCAGGTCAGTCGTCAACGTCGCAGCAGGTAGAGACCTTCAGGACGGCCAAGGTGTGTATTTTTGGCACTTGATTAGTTCCCCCCAGCACGCCTTTGGCCTCAGGAATCCAAATGGAACTCCAGTCAGGCTTCCGCCAGCGGAATCGCCCTCGGCATAGTCTGTACCCCTCAAACCTGCATTGAGTTCAGCACCTACTCCGATGCCACCTTCTGTTCCGGCTCTATCCTCTGTGGCGGCTCCCATAGCATCCATGCTTGAGAAGGACTTCGAGCCTATAGTACTCTCCGACTCCAAAATGAATCCACATGACTTCAACCGAGGCTGTGCACAACTTCCACTGAGGGAACAAACTTTCGATAACCTTTTCAGAGCCGACTATGATCACATGAAAACCATGTTCAGGGCCACCAGTCTCTAAGAATGTCACCTCCCGCCATCAGCCAGAGCCAGGAGATGCAGCCTTTCATACACAACAGACAGCTGGGTGATATAGGCCTGCACTAATAAGGTATATCCCAACATCTTCCAAAACACCACAACTGACTGCGATTCAAAAAAATACCAACATTTTTCAAGCAGATTTTCTCCTCTATAATTCATGCTCTGAGGTTAGTGAACACTAGCTGTCCTCTACTCCGCTAGTCCCATGGCCTTTCAACAGCTCATAAAGACAATATCCAGGGCATCAGGGGCACGGTGAAGCACAGAGGCCCGGAGCTCGGAAGTTAGAAGTTGGTGTTACATCAGCTACTTCCTTGTGCTAAGGGCAGAAGGCATTTGACCTTCTTTAAATGTTCGCCCTCACGGTGCACTCCTGTTAAAGTAGAATATCAAGATGCTCACACTAGCCCAGGTCTGGTCTGCCCTAGACCCTGGATGGTGGCATTGGACCTACAGAATGCCTATTTCTAGATCTCCATCCTACATGCCCATAGGCACTACCTGCTGTTTACTGTAGGCAGGAGCATATTTAGTTTGCAGTGCTCCCTTCTAGCCTCACCAGTAGTCCTTGGGTGTTCACGAAAGTGATGGCGGTGGTCATAGCACACCTTTGGAGTTTGGAGGTAACAGCCACAAGTTTGTTGTTTCTTATTTTCTCCCTCAGTCCTTTGGACTTCATCCAGCCGACTCTCAGACTTTGCTCCTTGGCTGGACTGTCTGATCTCTTTCTCCCCCACTCACCCCCCACACCCCGTCTCTCATATCACCCATCACATCTCCTCCCTCTCTACCCCTTTGGAGGTCTTATTTCTCCGTTCACTCTGTAGATAAGTTATATATATTAGTTAGTTATTAGCCTAATCGTTGTGAATATGGAATCCTAAGGGAATTGTACTATTTGCATTGATACAACGCTAACCACTAAAATATGTTGTAGTTCTTTGTACTGTCTATCAATATTTTGTGATTGTGAGCTTACCAGTTTGCATCTCTCCCCCGATTGTCTCTACAACTTATACAGTTCCTTTTCTTCTATCTGTATCTCTTCCTTGTGGAACTTGCTGATTCCCTCCCTTGGTCTTCCTATTCTCCCTTTCGTGGATCCTGTTTCTTACTGGATCGCTAACTTATTCTGGTATTGTGTGTGTAATCTTTCTGTAATTAATGTGATTTTTTTTGTCATATGTTCCCCCTCTGTTACTTGCCAGTTCCTACCCACCTCCTAGCCTCCTGTCCCTTGTGCCCTTTGACTAAGCACTCCTTCCCCCCCTTGTTGGGGAAAGATCCAATATTTATTCCCTGGCGTCTGTGACCCTGCTGAGAGAGTCCACGGCGCCAAGGGAGCCACTCACAGTTGAGGTATGGTATGGCACCCCTTACCAAAGCACCCCCTCTCCCCTGGTTGGGGAGGGGAGGCCCTGGAGTCTCAGAGACCCCTCTGAGAGAGTCAAATGCATAAAGGGAGCCTCAGGCAAAAAGGATGTGGGAATGATACTACTTCCCCTGGGTGTGGGTGTTTGATTGATTCAGATGCTCCGTCCATCACCACCCCCTTTTGTACCACTACTTCCCCTGGGATCACAGCTTCCAGACCTTGGACGCGGCTTTAATCCATCCACCGGTTTGTGCCCCCTTCACCCTGACCCTCCTCTTTCATGCTTTGTCTCTTACCCTCCTCCACCTCTTTCCCTCTTTCATTCTTTGACTACTTCTCCCACTCCTATCCTTTCTCCCCTGAATCCCTCCCCTTGCCTGCTTTTTTCGACATAACATGTAATTACGCCACCTAGCCCCCGTCCCTTGTGCCCATTGACTAAGCACTCCTTCTCCCCTTGTTGGGGAAAGGCCCAATATCTATACTCTGGAGTTTCAGTGACCCCTCAGAGAGAGTCCACAGCGCCAAGGGAGCCACACACAGTTGAGGTATGGTGTGGCGTCCCTTGCCAAAGCACTCCCTCTCCCCTTGTTGGGAAAGGATTCAGAAGGTAGGCCCTGGAGTCTCAGAGTCTACCGTTTTGTGCCCCCGTCACCCTCCATCCTCCTCTTTCCCTCCTTCATTATTTGTCCACTTCCCCTGCTCCTACCCCCTCTCCCCTGAATCTCTCCGCTCGCCTGCTTTTTCCCTTACAAATATATCCTTATTATTTCTCTCGACCTATAATGTAACTATGTAGCTTTGCTCTGACACTGTTTAACCTTTGTAACAATATAACCTGCAACTATGGTCTGATACTCATGCAAAGCGCTCGGATACCTCCTGGTCTAGCCAGCGCAATATGAAACCTTTTAAATAAATAAATAAATACCTAGACAACTGCCTGTTAAAGGAGGACTCGCCTCAGGCAGTCAACCACATTCAGACAACGGTAAACCCCGTACATTGTTGGGGTTCACTATCAACATGCTGAAGTCACACCGACTCCTTCGCAGATGCTCCCACTTAACGGAGTCATTTTGGATATAGTACAGTTTTGTGCCTTTTCCCAGAGCAGTGAGTCCAGGAGATTCAGGCTATAAACCAGATGTTTAAGCCTCTTACTGGATGAATCTCAGTGCTGATTACTCTGAGGCTGCTGGGATAGTGAAATATGCTGGGATTTATGCAATCTGCCCTATGCTAGCTCTGCACTAGGACATCAAGCCCCTGTAAGCACAGCATCAGGGGAATTGTTGGATTGTATCCAGACTTCACCAGAGGCTGCAAAAGATCTACAGTGATGGCTATAGGACCGCAACTGCATCAGTGGCAGACTCCTCTCACTGCTCCACACAAAACAAAGTGGTGATGGATGCATTGCTTTTAGGGTGGGAAGGCCACTGGTTTCTGGATGAAGCTTGACTCCACATAAACTTGTTGGAGTGTGAACGAATCTCTTGGCATTGAAGGCCTTCTTGCCACCCGTCATATGAAGGCTGGTACAGGTGCTCATGGACAACACCACCACCGCCATATGGTACTACACCAAGAATGGTGGGGTGGGGTCTTGGCTCCTGTGCCAGGAGGCTCTATGCCTCTGGTAATGGTGGGGTCTCCACAGTATTTCTCTTGTGGTGAACCACCTGATGGGATCTCTGAACGTGAGGGCAGACAAACCCAGCTGTCTATACTTACTGGATCTTGAATGGCAACAGTAACCTGGGGGTGGCACAGGGAGATTTCATCAGTTGAGAAAATCCTGGGTTGATCTTTTTGACACTGCAGAGACACGCAATGTCAGAATTTTGTGTGCTGGAGTTTTCAAGTCTGTTCTCTCTCAGAGCTTGGGACTCCTATATACCTTCCTGCCTCTACCTGCCCTGCCCAGAGTTCTGAAGAAGATCGGGAGTGACAGGGCCCAAATCATCCTAGTGGCACCGGATTGAGCCAGGAGAGTGAAGTACTCAGAACTCATTTGCATGAACCACTGTTCTCCAAACAAGCCGACACTTCGGGAGGATCTGCACCTGAATCTGCACATTTTGCATTTCCATGCTTGGAGATTGAGCCGCGTTAGTTGATCTCCTTCGATCTTCCCCCTGAGATCGTTGATGTCATCATGCTGGCCCACCAGAAAATCAGTGTACGCCAGTCGCTGGGACAAGTTTGTTGATTTGTGTGGCACTAGCAAAAATGACCCACTTCAAGGCACTTTGTATGAAGTTCAATTGCTGGTTTTGTCCCTGGCCCAGCAAGAATTTGCTTTGGGCACTATCAAGGGGTATTTGCCAGCTTGTCCGACTTTTTTGCAGTTGCCGGATTGGCCTTCTTTATTTAAATCACAAGTTGTGATGAGGTTTTTGAAACGTTTGCAACCTTTATTTCCACCAAAACTATTGTAGAACCACAGGGGACTTGAAAATAGTTCTCACTTTTCGATGTGCACCCTTTTTGAGCCACTGCACAGTTGTCCATTAAGACATCTGATGTTTAAACAGTCTTTCTCTCGCCATAACATTGTGCTAGGTATGTGAGTGAGCTGCAGGCACTTTCTGTCAATCCACTTTATACAACATATATTCCAGATAATTGATGTTGACCCAAACTTCTTTTCTGCTTAAAGTGATAACTCCATTTCATGTTGGGCAGGCTATCAGGTTTCCGGTATCCTTTGTCCAAACTCATTGATCTAAAGAGGAAGAGAGGCTTCATCATCTGGACCCTAAGAGGGCAATAAGCTTTTATATTGATTGTACCAAGGAATACTGGGTGGATAATCAGATCTTTGTGGAGTTCTCCAGAGCAAAGAAAAGCAAGGTAGTGTAAAACCGGACTAATCTCAAGATTGACTGTTCCCTGCATAAAGATCTGTTACGCAATCGCAAAGAAGCAGCCTTCAAAAGGCTTACGAGATCATTCTACAAGAGCCAAGGCTGCTAATACTTGGCTAGCATCTGGAGTACCTGACCTTGATATTTGTCAGTTGGCTAGAGAGGCCTCAGTTAATGCTTTCACAAATCACTACTGCCTCGAAAGCCATGTCCATTGAGAGGGGCATTTTGCTCGCTAGGTCCTGCAGGTATGAGCCAGTTCCCAGACCCACCACCACGAGAGATACAGGTTTGGTTTCTATTCTATGGTGAGGAATCTGCAGCTAGAAGTTTCCATCAAAACAGCAAGTCACTTACATTCAGTAACAATCTTTCTGGTGGATACTCTATATATACACAGATTCCTTTCCAACCCGCCAACCTACCGGTTTTGAGAACTAGACTATTTTTGCCATTTAAAAAGGTCCCAATTTAGAGATCTGTGCACTGGGAATGTCAATATGCCGATATACTCTGCACCTGAGGCCGCATATAGTCTAAGAAAGCATGGGACATCAGCATGCACAGATGGCATTATGCGAGGCTCCACCTGTCACTTCTGGAGAAGAATGCCATTGGCGTGAAGCAGCTTGCCACCTACCGGCACTTTAAGTGTCTGGATCCAGTCTGACGCCTGGGGAGTAATCTAAAGGTGACGATTCTGCAGTTACATAGATTATCCACCAGAAGGATTGCTGCCGAAGGTAAGTAACTAGTTCTTCTGGCAGACTTCAGGAAGGGACTCAATAAACTGCTCTTTGACAAGACACCCATGAGACATTAGCGCTGGAATACCCTCAGGGGTGGTTAGCTGCGCTCTATAAATATTAACTTATTGACTTGATTGATTCTGTGACATATTGCTTGTTCGAGGTGCTGTACTTACCCGTGTAATCTACATTTCACTCTGTAGAAATAAAATATCACAGCTTCGGTTGCGCCACTGTGTGGCTCGACTAGGGCCAACCTGCACCACTGTGAAGATCCCATCATACACCTGAGACTGCACAACAATCCTATTTGTGTTACTTCAAACAGTTGTTTATGCGCAGCCCAGGACTGGTGAAGAGTAAATGACCATGTGACCAAGATCCCTCTCCACAGCAGTTTTCAAGGATTGTCACCAGGGGTACATTGCCAGCATGTATCTGAGTCCTCCCATTTACATCAATATGCAGGACTGAATCAACAGTAAAGCTTGGTAATATCTGCACAGACCTTTCTTACTCTGTCCCTATATACTTAACTACCTACCTGTGAAGCACTCCTGCAATAGATCCCTACAGATACTGCCAATACACCCACGTTCCCCATGCAATCATGTTCAATATAATTTACTCTGGGCCTTAAACATTTTTACTAAACTAACCTGTACTCATGAACAAAGCATTACACTTTTTTACAAAATAGGATCGCACTGCATGGACATCATATTCATAGTTGACCTTTCTAGCTACCTCTTCTAGAAGGTTCTACCACATGTTACCCTTTAAGTGTATTTCCCTTCAGTATCACATGTGAAATGAAGTATAAAGAGGAGTTCGAAGCATTCAGTGAACTTATGGTAGTACCTGGTTCCTGAAATTCCAAGGAAAACAGGCAATGTTTGTTACAAGGAATGACCAGTCAGCAATCTGCATACCATGATCAACACACTAAAAGAAACGTTAGCCAATAGGGTTAAACAGGGAAAAATCCTAAAGGGAGAACGGACAGTCAAACTGACCTCATTTCTATAGCAGGGTATAAGCCACGTAAGCTCAACTGAAGTGTTAAAAAACATTTCACATTAATCAGAGAGCAATGCACTGAGAACTGAACCCTAGAAGACCATACATGCACCAAAACAGGTTAGGAAGGATTAGGTTACTTACCCAGTAAGCATCTGTTCTTGGCATGTAGAGCTGTAGATTCACATGCTTTGCATACTCTTGCCATCTAGTGTTGGGTCTGGATGTTTACAAGTTATTTTTCTTCAAAGAAGTCTTTCCTAGTCACGAGATAAAGAGGCTCCTCCTTTCAGTAATAGTGCGCTGGGCATCAACTCCATTATTAGATTGTTTTCCCGCAAGAGGGTGAGAATAGAGTAAGTAAGTGTAGAACAGAGATGTACATGTGTATGTAATGTAAACAATGAGACCTGCAACAACTACTGGTGCCTGGGAGGTAGGAGGGTGCATGTGAATCTACAGCTCCACATGCCAAGAACAGATGCTTACTGGGTAAGTAACATAATCCGATAGAGGCATGTGTCCTGTAGATACAATTGGTTTGCATAGACTATATAGCAGTATTCTCCCAAAGCGGTGGTTAACCAGTAGGTGTTGCAGTTGTTTGAAAAAGTGTCTTTCGCACTGCCTGGCCTACATTGGCTTGTTGACATGCTACACATCCCCACAATAGTGCTTGGTAACTGTGTGTGTTGTGGACCATGTTGCTGCCCTACAAATGTCAGCTGCAGGGATGCTGCCTAAAGAGGCCATAGAGGCTCCTATTTTACGAGTGGAATGTGCTCTAGGAGGCATAGATCAAGTTCTTTTAGCTTTAGCATAGCAAGTTTGAATGCATTTAACAATCCATCTTGAAATACTAGATTTAGAGACAGGATTGCCATTGTGAGGTTTAGCAAATGCAACAAACAGTATGTCATTTCAACATAGTACAACAATGCTCTTCTGACATCAAGTGTGTGAAGAGCTCTTTCTGCTACGGAACCAGGTTGAGGGAAGAAACACAGGTAACTCAACTGATTGGTTAATATGAAAAGCAGAAACCACTTTTTGAAGGAATTTTGGGTTGGTACAAAGAACTACTCTATCTTTATGAAGCGGAAAGAAGGGTTCATCTAAGGGTAATGCTTGTAGTTCACCAACTCTCCTTAATGAATAGATAGCAATGAGTAAGGCAACCTTCCATTGAAGAAACTGTAACAGACAATTGTGTAATGGCTCAAAAGGTGTACCCATGAGTCTTGTAAGCGCTATGTTCAGATTCCAAACTGTTGCAGGAGGTACCCCGAGTGGTATTACTCTTTTAAGGCCCTCTAAAAAGGCTTTAATTACTGGAACCTTAAACAAAGATAAATGTTGTCTGTTTTGCAAATATGCGGCTTCTGCCGCAAGGTGCAATCGAAAGAAAATGTAAGCTAGACCATACGCTGTAGATGCAAAAGGTAACAAATAATATTTTGTATAGAGGCATCTAGCAGATCAATATTGTTGTTGTTACAATATACAACAAATAATTTCTATTTTGCCTCATAACATGCCCCGTGGTAGGCTTTTTTGCTTCCTTAAGAATGGTCATACAATATGGTGGCAAATTTAAGTATCCAAACTGACTTCAGGAGCCAAATTGCTAGAATGAGCTACTTGGGGTTTGGGTGTCTGATTTATCAATGGTTCTGAGTGAGGAGTGTGGAATTGAGATGCAGCTTTTAATGTGGAAACACTAATAGTGTGGTGAACCACGGTTGACTGGCCCATGTGGGAGCCACTAAAGTCAGTGTGAGATGTTTGCCTGACCCTCTGAGCCAGAAATGGAAGGAGAGGCGCAAAAGCGTAGGCAAAAATCCCTGACCAATTTATCCATAGGGCATTGCCTTTGGATAGAAGGTGTTGGAACCGGGAAGAGAAGTTTGGGTATTTAGAGGTGTCCACTGTGGCAAACAGATCTATTTGTGGAAATCTCCATTGTTGAAAGTATGGAAGGAGAACTTGGGGAGGAAGTTCACACTTGTGTATTTGTTGCCGCATCCTGCTGAGGAGGTCAGCACTTTGATTGTTAACTCGTGGGAGGTGCTCTGCCAGAAGATGAATTCTCTGATGGATTGCCCAACGCCAAATGGTCAGAGAGGTGAGGCAGTTGCAGAGAGTTTGCCCCCTCATATTTAATAGGTCTTGCCCAGCGTTGCAGCGCGCATACGCTGCTCGCTCTGCGAGACATATTGTGGTAGAGGAGATTTCAGAAGGGGATTGAAACCCTGCCCATCATTTTCATTGGCTGGTGTCATCGTTTATGCTAAACGGTGGCCTCCGATTGAAAATGAGGCTTCTTTGTTTCCGCCTTGTCTCCTTTTGGGAAGCCCCATCCGGACTGCATTGTTTGCTTAACAGCTGTCGTGAGGGTATTTCTTATCTTTACGAGGCGTGTAGTAACAGGTCATGTTTACGAAGTCTTATTTCTTCATTTGCGCAATGGCGACAGCTTGGTCCGTGGCAGTACGTGTCTTTTATTGATGTCCTCACACTCGTTTTATATGTTAATTTGAGCGCGGCATCCACGTGTCTTTTATTCATGTACGTGTCTTTTATTGATGTCCTCACACTCGTTTCATATGTTAATTTGAGTGCGGCATCCACGTGTCTTTTATTCATGTATGTGTCTTTTATTCATGTCCTCACACTCGTTTTATATGTTAATTTGAGCGCGGTGTCCACTTCAAAGACACCGCACTCTGTTTCTTTATATTTTTTTGTTGACCACTGAACGCAGCGCCCGCGGAGTTCGGCCTGCCATTGTTGCACTTTGTTGACAGCAGGCTCGTGCACAGAGTATGGAGTCCCAGTTATGGCTGTGCAGTGTCTGCAGGGATCGCTCCACACACTAATTGCCAGAATGTGAGGATTAACCGTGCGGCGTCGAACATCGAAGGGTGACCCATGCAGCCGGAAGCCCCCGGGCAGCCAAGGATTAAAGGGTAGCGAGCGATTATAATTTCCTGTCTCTTAATCTTTGGTTTGGATTTAGCAGTACAAAAGGGGATGATGGACGGAGCGTTTGAACAAACCAAACACTCACCCCCAGTCAACTGATCTGGGTTTAATCCATCACCATTCTTTAGTTCACTCAGCCACACCAGTTCAGACATGGCTATATGCAAATCAGTCTGACCCTGTGCCTCCTGGGAACAGTCCAGCCCGAACTGCCAAGCCATGTCTTCCTTGGACCGGAAACAAGCATCCTGGGACCGGTTTCGGATTCATAATCCTCATCAGCCAGGCTATCTTGAATCCAGTGGCCAAGTGAACAAGGTACTCACGTCTGAGCATACCCTGCCACACTTAGGGCGAACAAAGCGATACAATTCAGATACTCTGTCCATCACCACCCCCTTTTATGAATCGTTTTGGCCACCATAAGTGTGGAAGGGTATACTCAGATGTGAGTCCCTTGCTCACTGCATCATCAGGATTCAAGCAAGCCGGGCCGAAGACGGCTGAAATGCCAGAAACCGGTCCCCGGAAGCTTGTTTCCTTTCCAGAAAAGAATTGGCTTGGTAGTTTGGTCTGCCCTGTTCCCATGATGCACTGGGCCAGGGCCAGACTAATTTGCATGTAGCCAGGTTCTGAACTGGGATGGTGCAGTGAGCTAAAAAACGGTGATGGATCAAGCCCTGATCTTTTGACTGGGTAGGAGTGTTCTGCTTAATTCAGATACTCTGTCCATCACCACCCCCTTTTATGAATGGATTTAGCAGTGGCATAAAATGCCCGTAAGTGCTCGTGGAGTCCTACAGCAAGAATGCACTTGAGGTTTTAATTCTTAACATACCTCAGAGGGACGATTACCTACTGCTGAGATGTTTTGGCTGTAGAACTGCCTCGGGCTTTCAACCTGCCTAGGTTGAGTAAAATCATCCTTCCGGGGTTGATAAAATCATTGGGTTAACTACAGTTCTCCATGTCCCTCAAGACGTATCTTCGATTCGGAGGCTTTATATGTGACATTGTTACCAGTGGTATTGTTGCTTTGCATCATGGTAGCGCAGTACTGAAGGTGACAGTTTACTTTTCAGCACAGAGTGAGTTTACTGCCGCTATTTACATACGGGTTTTACAGCACTGTGTTGCCTTGAGCGCTGCAAAGGTCTTCGGGTAGCATGCTGGCACTACATGAAATATGTATCACAAGGACGTTTCTTGGAACATAAATATTGACCGGACGGCATAACGTGATGCCCTGGCATAAGTTATGTTGAAAACAGCACTGGTGTCTGCAAAAACGTGACACTTTTAACGCATTCTCATGGTCCCCTCCGAATGCAAAGTGCCAGCTTTCATGTATGTACGACTATATGTTACGCTACCCATGACAGACTCCCAGCTTGCTTTCACCATAACGAGTGCTTTTCGTTGATTAGTTGGGTAACATATAAAATATGTAATACCTCTGGTCTAGGTACTAATCTGCTGTATTTGGACCTCGAGGTTGAAAAATGACCACAAATGAAGTTGTGAAATATATGTACTTTCAAAAACAGATGTGTGCCGTCTGTCACAATTACATGTTAATCCCTATTGCATGCTGGACTATGCCGGCTGAGCTCACGACACACACAACATGCTATTCTGTGTACACAGCTCATATTTGGCGCTTCTGTTGCACTATATGGTCACTAAGTAGCTCTCTGCGACTCCTCCTTGGAGCTAGGTCCATGATGTATCAAAATACCTAAATGGGTTCCTCTTGGGAACACAAACGTTTTATTCCCGCCATTGCGAATAACATTGTTACAAATTACACCATCTCTTGAGCCATGAAGTAACAGTTGTTTATTGTGAAAGTGCAAGGCAGCATAGGATATGGAAGCGCATTTTAGTGCCCGATTAACCTCTGCTGGTTTAACTCCTTTGACCATAGGTTTTTCTTTGAATAGTACACAAAAGCATGACCAGTCTCTAGTCCATGGCTAAAGGTGTACAATACAGGGAATGTTTCTCAAGACCGTTACAGCGCCTGGTTGACACGTCATGCCAGAAAATCTCTCCTGTATAACATATAAGACCTATCATGACTGGCTTTGTTGGCTCAGCGCAGAGCCCAGCGCCTGGTTTTATACATGCATTGCTGCTCTTCTCCTCACTCTACGTCATTGGGTCCCTCACTACTGTTCTCCTCACTCTCCGTCCTTGTGACTCACTCTTTTCTTCTCTTCACTCTCCGTCCTTGTGCCTCACGCTGCTCTTCTCATTCCTTTCCTTTTGTCTCATGCTGCTCTTCTCACTTTCCTTCTTTGTGACTCGCGCTGCTCTTCTCCTCCTCATTCTCCTTCCTTGTGCCTCACATTGCTCTTCTACTCACTCTCCGTCCTTGTGTCTGACACTTCTCTTCACCTCACTCTCCATCCTTATACCTCACTCTCCTCTTCTCCTCACTCTTCGTCCTTGTGCCTCATGCTGCTCTTCTCCTCCTCACTCTCCATCCTTCTGCCCCATGCTGCTTTCTTTTCTCACTCTCCGTCCTTGTGCCTCATGCTGCTCTTCTCACACACCTCCTCTGTGCTTCACCCTGCTCTTCTGTTCACTCTCCTTCCTTATGCGGCAATTATCCTCACTCTGTCCTTCTGCCTCATGCTGCTCTTCTCCTCACTATGTCCTTGTGCCTCACGCTGCTCTCCTCACTCTCTATCCTAGTGCCTCATACTGCTCTTCTCCTCACACTCCTTCCTTGTACCTCACGCTCTAATTTAGTATGAGTGTGTCGTAAATACTTTTGGTGGGTGCTGGCTTTGATGAGCCAGTCGTCTAAGTATGGAAAGACATGAATCTGTTGTCATCTGAGATGTGTTGGCAATACGCCAGTGGTTAGCGGCACGAGCAGCCACTCTTTTACCAGATGCATCAATTAATTTAGACTCTTTATCTGGGGGAATGTGCATCTCCAGATGTCTGTGAGTTTGCTCTTTTATGACCATTAGAAACTACAAGTGAGTCTAAGGGTAGCTGTCCTTTAATAAAAACAGGATGATATGGTGACTATTTGTATTTCTTGTCAACCTTAGGTGTTAAGATATGGGCACGAACAAGGTCTTTAAAAATATCACCTCCATGCTTTATCATGCCTTTTAACATAGGGAGACTCTGACTAGTCCTATGTGAAGACCCTAGTGTCTTAAATAAAAAGTGGTAATCTAAAGCCTCTTTGTGTAGTGTAATCCCATGTAAAGCTGCTACTCTTGAAATTAGCTATTGATAAGATATGTTATCATCTGGAGGTGATGGTTTTGCAGGGTATAAATCTGGATCATTATTTATGGGTGTATCAATATTATAATCATCCCATGGATCTGTTGGTAAATGAACACTGTCATTATCATTATCTCCTAAATCAGGCTGTGTATGAGGAGACCCCCTGTGGTGTTATGCGTAGTCGATCTGAGGCTGGCAGTTGTAGTAATGGTGAATATGGTGGAGGGTGGATATGACTTGCAGCAATATCCCTCTTCTTCCTAAGAGGAATGTTATATCCAGTGTCCTCTGGACTAACTTTCCTTTTAAGCCAAAATGTAGCCAGTATTTGGGTTGATGTATAGCTTTTTCTGTTTCACGTCCAATCTGTCCTTCATGACTTCTAAGGAGGGCCGGCTTTGGAGCGGTGCGGCACCGGATGCCAAGCTCGGGTGGTGCACTTAAAGTGCACATGGTTTGGAGTGTGCATGGTGCCTGCCTCCTCACGCATCCTTCTGTACTTGAGCTTAGAGGCTGTGTGGGAATGGTCATGCCGCTCCTCACACCAGAAGAAAGATTATGACAGCAGCAGCAGTTTGTTATTTAAAAAGACAAGCAGCTTCCTTGTCCTTCTTTTGGTGCGCAGCAGCGCAGGCAAATTCTGTGCGGAAGAGGGACAGAGATGTCCTAGGTCTATCATGGAAGCAGGAGGCCCTTGTGGCTCCACGATTACCACAGCAGCTTTATTTATCTCGAGAGAAAGGATCAGGAGAGCCACAGCTGTTAGGAAAATAACTTTGAAAAGAGTCTATTCTCTGCAATCTGTTCAACTTCGCTCTCTAGAACTCTGTTTTTTTTTTTCTCACTATTATACTAACTCTTAAGGTAATCCATGGCAGTGGTGCTGTCCCTATTTAAGATGTTATTGTTCATCTACTACAATGTTTGCATTTTATACATGTGTGCTTTTGTGGGGGTTTTTCCATGTAGCAAATTAATCTTATATCGAGCATAAGCTGAACTGAGTCACTTCTAGGTGTCTGCGTGATTTGACGGAGGTACATGTTCCTCACAGTGTGTGTCAGTAGATCATAAAGGTGTGCAGACTTCATGCTCTTCCAATCATTGGCATTTCTTCAGAGCTATGCTTATTTGTGTGCTGTTAGTAATGACAATTTTATGTGAAAGTGGGTGATGGAGGTACACAGTTGGTAAACAGGACTGAGCAAAAAGGAAAATTCTGTGTTTCTAGAGGAGGAAGACAGTGTTTTTTGCCTGTTTTTTGTCTGTGTGTACACGCATGTGTGAGGGTATGGTTGCTAGGAAGTAAATGCAAAAGGTCTGAGTGGAAAGCATGATGAAGGAGATTTGAGAGAGGATTTCAGAAAGATGCGGGGAATACGAAGGTCTAAGCATATAGCAGAATGAGAGAATGCAGAGGACAATGGTACAGAAGGAAGAACTGTAGTAATGATTCACTCCAAAGCTACTACTATCATTACTCCTATCACAGAACTTGGAAATGTTTAATTCACAGTCTCATATTTTGGGAATTGATGCATTTTCAATTCTATTTGTTCACATGAGGTTATTTATTTGATACTGTTAATAAACACTGGCAAAGCCAAAAGGCCTGGTTTATTTTAGACGCATGTTCGTTGTTCTGTGATGTATCAGGATGCAATTTGCTGTGGGCAGGGAAGGGCCCTACTAGTGGTAAGCACCGACAGTAAATACGCCCTGCCATTGAAAGGTGATCCTATGCTATTTTATATTAAAGCCTTTAACTTTGCAAATAAAAAACTCTAATCTGGTTCTCGGTAAAGACTAAGATACCTTAAAGTCATTCAAGACAGCCACGTAGTTCTCTTTTACATTTCACTCATTTTAGATAATTTGCATGGTATGCTCCCCTAACCTGTACTAGTATTTCCTTTTCTCTGATGAGTTTCTGCACTTTTGTTTTTTTTATGTAATATGAGTCTTGTAAAGTGCGACTTTAAAGTGTGAATGAATGGTGAAGATGGTACAGGATTTAGAGCTGTGAAGATGAGACTGAAACCAGTGTATGTCGTTGTCAGTACTTGTCACTGGGTCAGAAAAGTTTCCAAATTACACGATGATTTATTCCTTGGCCTCTTTGCAAGTAGAGAGAGATATAGAAGACAGAATTTGTTATATATGGGCCAGTGGGTACCCTTTTTCCTGAGTGTTCCCTCCTCATCTCGCACTCCATCATCCATCCCATGTCCACTGCCCTCCCTGTTAGGGAGATCATCTTGAGCACGTGCCTAGTGCACAGTAATTTTTAAAAAAAAGAAAATTTCACGGCTGACTACTGTGGAGACAATAATGGTCACATATGGGCCAAGTGAAATTGTGATTCTATGGAAATTATGCAGGTACACAGCTTTGAAAGCACAGACAGCACCAAAGAAATAAATGCATAGCTTGATGTGTGGGTAGAGGGGGCACCAACTGTGGTTGTCGCACAGGGCGCCACCATCTCTAAAGCTGGCCCTGCTTCTAAGATCCGATCTGGGGGATCTGTGAGATATAGGATTTTGGCTCCGAAGTTTTCAGTGCCAAACTAGTCTTTTTAATCCTTCAAAGTTGAAGGTTTCGATTCTGAAGGAGACTTGTGTTTTGAAATGGAAGATTTCGGCTCTGAACCATATTTTTTTTTGCAGTGGAATGTTTCGGATCCGACCATTTGTCTCAATTCGATCCTGATCGGGAAAGGTCTGACTGTTTGTTTTAGTGCAATCCCCGAGGGAGGGGTGTCGGAACCATCATCTCGGTGCCAACCAAGGCCCGAGTCATAGGTGGTGCTGAAGCCTTATGTTTAGTGGAAGACAGTTTATGTGGTAAGGGAGCTTTAGTACTCACTGCACTCTGTCCCACTGGAATGACATCGGACTCCAATTCAATCTCTAATTCGGAATCCGATTCGGAGACCGAAAAGGCCCCCCTCTTCTTCCACAGCTGTCGCTTCCTCCTGTTCGGTTATTCCTCCAAAGATATCCTGAGTATGTTGAGTGCTTTGGTGCTACATTTCTCGTCAGCGAGCCCGACGATCCCGAAGGATCTGTTTCGATCAAAAAGATCAGCAAGCCTCACAATGTTCTTCCTTGTGCTCCGGTGAAATGCACAAGTTGCAGGCTTGGTGTAGATCGGTGCAAGGGTACTTCAAGTGGCACCGAGCACAGCATTAAAACAGAGTCTGTTCCGTCAGCCGAATGTTGGACCGATGCGGCTAGGCCCGAAGGCCGCCCGTGATGTTTTTGACCGAAGATAGAAACTTTCCCGATCGAATCGATACACGGAGCGAAGGAAACGCGTATGATAACAATACCGTCGAGGGTACAGTGGATTGTGCACAGAGGGGAACCCGAAGGATGGTTTCGAACCGGAGCGCAACAATACACGTCCTAACCCGATGGCGAAAAGAAAACAATCTAACAATGGAGTCAATGGCCTTGCGCACTATTACCGAAAGGAGGAGTCACTTTACCTCGTGACTAGGATAGACTTCTTTGAAGAAAAACAACTTGCATACATCCGGTCCCAACACAATATGGCAAGAGGAAGCAAAGCATGTGTATCTACAGCACACATGCCTCTAACAGGTATTAAACTCTAATTAGAGCAGCTACTAATCCTCAATGAACAAGAACCAATATTAAAGTCTCACAAGGGAGGGCTACTTAACAGTTGAAATAAATAGAGTGCACTGGATAGAACAAAAAACTTGTACTCAACCTGAGGTAGAAATACGAAGACCAAACAATTAACTCCAGATGCCCTAATTCAAAAAGGTTTACAAGAATCACTGAAATAACAACGCTTCCTCCATATACAAGGACTGTTCATCACACATACTGAGAGTCCACATACACTTTGGCATGCAATGGCTCGAAGACGGCACTTACCAAGGACAATGGCTTCCTCCATTCCACGAAACTCCTTCTGATTATTTTCCTTCAGAGCATCAAACATGACTTGCAGCAGATTGCATGCAGCAAGGGAGACCTGTTCATCTTTCACGCCCATCACAGTACTAAGCCGGTCCATCCCCACCATACTAAGGATTGCCATTGTCTAGAACACACAGATAAAGCATTGAAACTTTAGGATTGAAGAAAAATGTTCTGACTGTTGTCTGCCTCAAGAACAGCACAGCAACAATTGAATTATACGACACAATTAGACGTGCCTGCACAGTCATGCATTCATATTATACTCAAACTATGAAAAATAGCAGTAGCATTTGCTGTGTAGTGTAACATTACCAATAACATTTTGAACTTCACAGTGGGAAGAAAAGATCAAATGAAAGGAGATGAATAAAATAGGGAAGCAAAAGCCTGTAAGTAGCTCACAGTTTCCTCCAACCAAAATGTAGTCTCTCCTTTTACTCCAATTAGAGTTTAGTCTTGGGATCCTGGCACTTTTACACATATTCACTAGGGGCACGGTTATAAAAAAGTACCCCGAGGGCATAATGAATGTTTGGGTCTATTTTTACGCTGCAGGACACCTTAGTTTTACAGCAGTAGTAGCAGACACTTGTGCTGCCCTCTCTGGAATATGTATCACACAGTGCACATTTGGCACTAGTATAATATCCACAGGGCAATTTCTCATTTGGATAGGGCCATGTCCTCTACGCAACAGATTGAATGCCTTTGGTCTGCATCTTATTACATACACTGGGACAAAGCCAAGGTGGCAGCTGGGAGGAGCAACAATTGTTTGCCACCAATGAATAATTTCACAGTAATTCCACACTTTGTCAAGAGAGCTTGGGGGACCCAGGGACCTCTCTGGCATCCCTCACCGGCAGGTGCAGTTACAGACTGTACCCACGTGCGTGGCAACTCTGCCCTCTCCTCAAAGTCCTTCTGCACTGAAAGATAGACTGGCAGTTTGAAACCACCAGTATGCTTATCAGTGCTGCACTGTCCCCAAGCAAGAGATTTCAACTTCACTGGAACATAACATTATTTTATAGAAGAGGCTGCGGCAAAAGGGAACAGACCACTTAATGTCTTCTGCAGCTTGTTTCATGAGCTCCTCCATCCTACTCCAATAAATCTATACTATATTAAGGTTAGCTTCAGAAGCATGGCCTTTTTGGCTGCTTTACCTTTTCAAGAACAAAGCAAAAAAACTGGACAGTATCAGAAAGTGCTGCGACAGACCACAGAACCAAGGCATTTAGTGCATCCAAAAAATATTTAAAGTCATTTTTATTTCACACAATTTCAAAAATGGAACCATAGTCTTCCCTTTGATGCAGTTCTGTTAGCAACACACTGAACTCCAGATGGAGGGTTTGTGCTACATGAGCAACATATAAATACAGGTCCGCTCAGTGCCCAATTTGGGCAGTGGACCCCACCGGCACTCCTTTTTAGGGACCGGCACTTATTTTTTCTCACCAAGAGTAAGAAAGAGAAAGACAAAAGAGGGAAATAGAGGATTATGGAAAGACAGTGACTAAAGGAGAATGCAGGAATCTAATACAACCTGCAAGAGTCAGATGAAGGGGCAGGGAGAGTGTGGCAATGGATAAAAGAGGTATGAGGTGTAACCAAGACTACGAAGCCTTGGTATTCAACACAACGGATACTCGTAGTGCCGGGAGAGAAACACTAAGTAAAATTTTGACCCGCCACTTACTGTTAGACAAACTAAGCACTGGGAGCGATGTGACAAAGTAATACATGTAATATATTCAGAGGATGCAGGAACTTGGGAACGGCAAACTCTCTTGGCCTTTCTACTTTTGGAAGAGGATTTTTGACAGACTGAAATCATCTTTCAGATGTAGGACCTAGGCAAAAAGTACTTGCACATTATGGAGTTTTAGATTGTTAAATTAATGGGCCATATTTACTCCTTAGACTACTGGTGAACGCATTTTCCAGATGTCCCCATCTCACGGACCTCAACCAATGTATTACTCACCATATTTGTGAAAGGCTGGTGCTAGGTTAGCCCTTTCAGTAACTGCTTGAGAAGAAAAATAATGGTTTAGCACTGCATTTAGCAGGAGATGTCAAATGCTCATAGGTGTAGGGGCAGGTGGAACGGACTCAGCTGAAGCAGAGTGCTGCGGGCCAATCTCTTTCTATACAGTAAGCAGTTCATCATGAAGTAAATCTAAGTATGCCCTTCCATCCCAGGGGATCAGAAATGAATCACTACAGCTGAATTTGCAACATCACTTACATGAAACTTAAAGATGACCCAGGTGAGAATTGTACTTATCTCACTAATCAGGAAATAAAAGAAGGTGATTTGGATCATGGCTACAGTTTTGCCCTTCCCTAAAGAGGGTATGGGGAAGATGCGTATTTAATAAAATAAGTACAAGAAAAAATGTCATGCATTTATATGTATTTAAAAAAAATTAAATGGCCATCTCCACGGGTAAATAAGGAAATGTTGAAAATGGGAAATAGGATGGTAATAAAGCACAAAGTGTCTCAACTGTGCAGCAGAGTTTACTTCAAAGGCTCGTTATTTGTTTTTTACTAGCCACATTATGTTAAACATGCAGTTTAAAAAATATTTCTCAGCCATCCTTCAGTTAGCCAACATATTGTCACAAAGCTCTCCAAGACATTTTCTGATGGAGCCAAAACTGTCACGATTTCTGCACTTCAACATTCTACACTTCATGCAGAACTAAACAAGGTTTTTAATATTCCAGCTTGAACCTAGAATCACACTGCCCAATGGTTTTTGTGAAATACAGACCAAAGATTTTTTAGCAACTAAGTGACATGTACCCTTGACTGATGCGCAGAGGACAGTCCAACGAGCGTCCTCAGGGCTGCCAACATCATGTCAGTCTTCCCTGTGTCCAGCATTCGCAGCAGCAGCTTCACTCCATCACTCTGAAAAATCCTCTCAGCGCCTGTATCGTCGCGAGCTAAGACAATCAGGTTTTGGGCAGCCTAGCATACATGGAAAAAAGAAAATCAAATGTTAGCGGAGGGCATCTATAGTAAAAGCATTTCACAATCAATTAGGTTTGTAGATATTCCATTAAAAAAGCATGAGAGACAGTTTTGCTTGTAGCAAATAAATATGAGATGGACTCTAGATTCTGTTATGGAAAAAAATAATAACACCATGTTTACACTGCCTTTTTTATTGCTTGACCTTGCCAATAGTTATTTGTTTTTTTACATAGCAAAGATGTCTTTTGGGTTGAATGCTTCCCTTTATAAATATAAAATGCATTTCATTCCATTTTGGTAGGCAGTCACAATATGGGGAAACTCCATTTAACTCCTCTGTGTAACCTTTCTGTGCCCAATAAAACACTTACCACTGGATTCATTTGTTAAACTATGCAGAGATCAAGTGCTTGCCATGGATTATCAAAGAATAGTAAACTGAGAATACACAGAATTATAGATTGTGAATAACAGATTTTTACATCAAATAGAGTGATGCTCGAGTTGTATATGTGATGTCACTTGGAACTCTAAAATGAAGAACATTCCTCTTATTCAGTTACCCATCTACAATATTAATCGGGACTCCCCCAGTTCCTCTTACCCTACTCAATTCAGCAACACTGCAGGGGTAGAACGGTCAGGGGAGAGCCGTCCAACATCATGGCCTGGAGTCCTGTTACTCCCCTCCACCAAAAACACAAAATTGCCTTTGGAATCCTACCCACAGTCACTATGACAGGGTCTGTCTAAGAGCTGCACAGCACGCAGGGGATTCCCCAGTCACCAGCAGGTCTCTGAAGACATGGGAGAGGGTGGTTGACAGAGACAGTACCACTCGCATTCCCCGGTCTCCCTCCGGTCTGCTGACAGCCGGAGACAGAGGAAGGCAAACATACACACTGCATCAATTGACATGGTCAATTTGTCAGGGACTCTCAAGATGTAGGCGCAGTGCAGGAGCACCAGTGGCACAAAGGCTTCCTTTGAGAATGTAAAAGCTGCAGAAAAATAACTTTGGTTTTCCTCTGCTGTGAAGTAAATACCTGGTGCTGGAATCCAGGATTCACAACACTGGCTCCCAATGAGAACCATACCTAGTATACAGAACTGTAGATGAGTAATGCGAGCATGAAGGATGCCATTCAACAAGTGATCTCAAATAGACAATGAGAGTGAAGATCATGTCACACCGCAGCCTCGGCTCCTGCTCTAATCAGCAGTGAAGGGGTACAGCAGTCACTCTGGATCACCGGGATGGAGAAACGTCCCCTGCATGACTCTGGACAGCGTGCAGTCCCACCTCAAAGCTGACGAACTGCTTAGAAGGACATGTGAAAAATGCTGCCGGAAGCCAATACGACTGCTGCGACATTGCAAGAGACCTGCATCAACGGCCAAGAGTGAGGCTCGAGGTCCCTGAAGTGTCACAAGCTCCTGCACTAACAACTGAACTGAAATGTGCTGAATGGAACTAGAGTTTTGAAGCCAGGGGGCTAGCGCTTAGAAGCATCCAGGGGCTGGAGGAAGCAGAATCCGCTCTTAGTTGAAGTACATGTGATAACTACAAGAGCCGTAAAGAGACCACGTCAGCACGAGGACATCACCACTAGGACTCACGTAGTGCAGCCCACCGGGGTAGTGCACTTCCGCTGACAGCGGCGCTAAAAGGTGTGCCCTAATCACAAAGCAACATATGAAGTTGGCCAGAAAGCGAGGTATTGTGACACTGAACCCATGTGAAGTGGGTGCGGGGTGGGATAAAGTAATCTTTTGGAACTATTGAGGGCCTATGAGGAGAGCGAGAAACAGGAAGACCCCATAGAAGGCCCCATAGAAAGACAAATTGCTTACACTGCCTGTTTTTGAACTGCTATTAAAATTAGAGAGTATTAGTAGTCATTAAAAAGATAAACCGTTTATTTAATTCTCTTTTTTCCTGCAAGAAAGAAAAAATGCAGGACTAGTGATTAGAAGGTGCCTCTGTAAACATAAGTACCGTACTGGTAGGCAGCAGGTTGCTGCAGCATCCAGAATGTGGCGTTGTAACAAATCAAAGTTATTTCATTTTGGGAGCCAAAAGGAGGAAGATCTCAAACACCTACTTATATCAAAGTGCTGAGACAACTAGGATAAAAAGTAAGTTATAGTTGCTTCTCCATAATGTAAATTCCACAAACAATTAAGAGAATAGCAGGCTTGTCACTGCATTATGTTAGCAGAGAGTATTTCAAATAGGAGGAGATGCCATATTGCTCAAAGACTTCTTTAGGTGCAATTGATCCCCTTGAAGCCTTTTTCCAACATACACTTAAGGAAATATTTCTTAGGAGCACAGGACAACAGTTTTAATTCCAGGTGGAAGCACTGTGCAGGCATACTGACAGGCTTCTAATATCACAAACATATCATATAAATGGAAAGAGGCTCTTCAACATGCAATCATATCACCTATAAGTAAAATCAAGTATCTTGTATTACTCATGCTTTGCATGCGCTGACGCGACAAATAGGGACTGTCCAATTAAAAAGAGCAATTTAAAGAGTGTTACTAGTGTACGTTACTGGTAATACTACTTTCTGGTGCAGAAAATGTGCAAACGCTGGACGGCACAGAGTTCCCAAGCCAAGCACAGGTTAAACCTACAAAGTCATTGTGAAGTCTTTGGTGGTGGGCCGATTTTTATTCGCAACTGGCTCTTTTTCTACACACCTTCTCGGAATCTGTGCTTCCCCAGCATGGCTCTATTGAGGGTACCCAAAATTCAGTGCCACTGCATAAGGGGCAGAACCTTTCCATTGCTATGTACAGACTCTGAAATTGTCTTCTAGTATTTCTGCGCCATTACACATTGGCTTGCTTTTTAGTAAACAGCTTAAACCCTGGCCATCTTAAACAGCGAGCAGCGTTTGATCTAGTACGTCAATTCTACAACCATAAGTTGTATCCCTCGTCCTTCTCTGCATCTCCTTATAACTTTTTATGCATGAGGTGTCACATCACATATTCGTGAGAGCCCCTTCAGTGGGCTCACACACTGCTGAGCACACTGAGAATAATAACAGTGAGGGCCAGAAAAGACTGAACGTCTTCGGCAGCCATGTAGGCAACACTGTTCACAGGCTCAAAAAATGTATTCATATTTAGGAAAACAAATATATCCAGGTTTTTATCGTCTGCCCTGTTCGTCACTAACCCCTCTGACTACTCGCATGCTCCTTCTGTCTTTAAGAAAGATGGAAATATGAGTCACAAAAAGAGGAAGGCCCTGAAAGAGGAAGAACTCAGGGAGAGGGCATGGAAAGAAGCTCTGTAGCCGTGTGATTCTCAGATATGGAACATGAAAGAAAGTCTGAGCTCCTGGGAGGGCGGGAGGAGTGAGAAAGAGAAAACAAGAAAATGTCAACCAACGGACGAACAAGCATTGGGAATGGCTTATAATTGAAACTGTTTTTACAGTGACAGGTGATTTTAGGAACTGAATAAGTCATCCTCATATGCGCAACTCTTTGTTCATTCTGGCACTTATGCATACATTCGTCCAACCGCTTCCTCATTCTTGCATTCAAACACTTACCCATCCACAATAAAACCACATAAGCTCACCAAGAATATACAAGACAAATTGAAAGAAAAACGTAGATAAAAGAAAGCACACAACTAAAGATGGCAGGCATATGCAATACAAATGTAATTAAATATAGAAGAGTTCGGCCCGCTTGAAATTGTATTGTAGATAATCTTCCACTGTATTAAAGTTCCAAAATGTCTGGAAGTTTAGAATCAATGTACCGGTCACTCTGGAGTAGTAGAATAATGGTACAATATGCATGATATTATTCCAAGATGGCGACTCAGTAAACATCACTCTGGCCAGCCATCGTAGTATAGTAGTGAGCATAGTGTATACTTGTTATGCAGATCCAGGGTGGCTGACATAAAACTAGAGACCATCTTGTAAGGATAAAACAATGATACATTGAAGATAATAAATTGCACGATGCCTGCCTTGGTCCGAAGAAGTGGATTGAGAGCAACGTCTGGGGACCTGCAAGGATGCTACAAAAAGGAAGGAAATGAAAAGAGACCTAGAATATACTAAATCAAAAACTGAAGGACAACCCCACCATCCTGGCCCATCCTGGCCCTTAAGCCCACTAGTTTTCAGGCAGATGAGCACGTGATCAGGCAAACTGTCATCACATAGCAATAAAGTCAATGACTGCAGGACGCTGACCAACTGCCCCCTGTAGTATACTGTCAAGCGCATTACCAGAATGTGATGACAAACTGATAAGTGGCAGAAGAGAGGTGGCTCAATACCGGTCTAAGTGTGTACAGGAATGTATAACTGTATACACATATATGAATTGTTTGATGACGTATCGGCAGACAAGGAAATAGTACAAATAATGCACTCTTAGGGCTCTTTAAAAAGGGGTAACTAACATCAAAACCCTTTCATAATAACGTAAATTGTGAGATTCTATCAAAATACCCAATTAAAAGGCATTAACAAAGTGTAAGACCAATTCACCTTTAAAGGTCTAATGATTTTAAAATGTACTTTTTATACTAAGAAAGTGAGGCCTCCTGTATTTGTCAAAACTTTTCATAATAAACAGATCAAATCTATGGCATTGGACATAGTCTTTCCAAATGAACCAATCAGACCAATAGCCTTTGAAAATAGGGTCATCACCATAACCAAACCAGGCCTGCTACATGAACAAAGTCACAAAATTGAAAATATGTACACAATTAGAGTTGGCAAAACACTATTCAGCCTCTTCCAAAAGGGTTAACAAGGATTATTAATGAGAAAATCCTCCCCTTCAAGCATCAGGTGCAGTTTAAAGTTCTCTTTATTGCTATACTATAACAAAGGACCCCAATTACTAGGCACCATCATCAAACCTTACAGCCCTGGAAGGTCCTGGGGATCCGCGAATGCACTTCTTGCAATAGTACCAAAAATACGCAGAACAAGATGGGGAGGCAGTTCTTTTGAGTACCTAACTACTAAATTATGGAATTCTCTGCTGATCAAATTGAGCTAGATACACTGATAACCCACCTTCAGAAAATTAAGACCTAGATATTCATTAATTAGATACCTCCCCCCCACCCTGGTTTTCATATGGGGTCCGGTTCTATGGTTATGCTAATTGGTGCAAGTGTTGGGAAGCCTAAGGGTAACCATATGATTTATAAATCCCCTAGATTAGATTAGAATGTATGGGGACAGCAGTAGTCTCAAAGCAGAAGCGGCTTCGATTCCACAAAAAGCACGGATATTCTTGATGTTGAGGGGAGGAAAACTGTTGAGGAGGTTATAGGACACAAGTTTAGCTCTGCACACACTTCGATGAACTAGGAGCAGGATCGAAGTGGAGCCAGAAGCAAGAATCAAACCTAGACTATAGGTAGCCTTCAGACACAGAGGAGGGAGGGTGGGAGGGGGGTATGCAGGGGAGTTAAATGGTTATGTTGACAAGAGGGTATTCTCTAAGAATGGCATGTGATTATACGTGGTGAGAATAAGCAAAAGGATTGCTTGTGGTCGGAAGACCGTTCCATAAGAGATTAGAAATGTATCATTATTGACCAAATGTTCCATTAGATGTATTGAAATACCTGCTACATGATCAACTGTCAATAAAAAATATTTATTTTTTTAAAACCAACAAGTTTAGCTTTGCACATAGCGATTTCTTTTTATCATGGGCACTGTCATTTTTTTCTATTCCATTAACCACAGGATGGAGGACCACTTGCCATGAAAGATTTCTGTCATGTTAATTAGGGCAATATTTTGTCAAGACCTCCTGTTAACTCGGCAGGAGCATTTTTGTGAAAACCGTAAAGCTGGCTGGCTGAATGTCTTAGTGGTTTCTTGGACTTTTCACTGCGGGAAGTCCACTGCTGTATGCCGGTTCGCATCTCCCGTATCCTTCTTACCTTGTTCTCAAGTATCTACCTTCCTAGACCTTTTTTTTCTATTTTGACAGGGGGGAACTCTGGTATTTTGGAGTGCTGATTAGAGGTGGATATGAATCTGCCAGTGGCTTTTGTGGTTTTCTAATAAGTGTCCCATCTATTTTTACTGGGGCTACTTCCTGTGCCCATGGACCCTATTTTTAACAAAAATATTTTATCAGGATTAAGAGGTAGTGCTCCAATGATTTCTCATTTCCTCTACTTTAGCTGGGTGTACTGATGCAGTGTGTAACGCTGCAGTGAAAAGGCGGTTGGCATAGTGTTGGCGCCAATAAGTATGCAAACACTCTTTATGTCAAGTTAGCATTTCTTTCTTTTACAGAAACAAACTACTCTAGTTAAGATTTATTTCTGCCAACGAACCAAACAATGGCACTGAAACACAGGAAATGTTTCCTCTGCGTGTTAGGACTATTGCTTATTTTTCCTGCCCACGCCGACCAGGTCTTGCATGGCAGTTCCAGGTCTGAAAAATATGCGCTGCAAATCTTGCTTGAATAGAATGGGCCTTATGTCAAATTGATCCAATGGCCATATGGCAGATGGACTAAAGGTTCGCAGATTTCTGCAAGCAAGGTTAGAAATTTACAGCTATAAACAGGGTTGGAGAACTGCAGGGCTTGGTAGGGTAGGAGCCCCATGGATTTACAGCGAGCTTCTCACTCCGACAAACCTTAGTTGCAATACATTTGTATTTCAGCTTTTTATATTTTGTACACAAACCATTTTCTAAATTTCCACAGCAAGTAATGCTTAGAATTTGTTTGAACGTTTCCCACCCTTCCCTTAACAAGCTCTTCCACTTCAAGTCTTTCTTTGTTTTACTGGCTTTAACATATCTTCAGACAAACTAAATGACAAGTTTATCTTGATATCATCCCCAGATACTAGCAACAACACTTCTGGCAAAACCCAAATACAGGTTTTGAATGTTTGCATCAAAAAGATGAAAGACAGCAATACACTGATAATTATTTAGGAATCATTTCATAGGACCTGATTATTGCTGAGTGCCAAAGTCCAAAGCCATAATATTGAGTTATACGGACTCGGACTATGGCAGTTATTAATCCCAAATGACTAGTTGGAGATGATGCACAGCATAGGGAATCAAGAATTCCTTCACTACGTACCAGGGTCCTAATAACATTTCACCTTAACTTCCTTAGGGAATGACACCTTTTGCATATTGGGACGCAAACCTAAAGTTGGGCCTGTTAGCCCACTTGCCAAATTTCCCTAGAGTTAAATAGCTCATTTTCAATCACCCTACTCCCAGAGATTTCTGAGAGTAGGGTGTTCCCACCAAAACTCCACATGAAGATTTCTTTTTTTGCAACAATGTATGAACAAAGGTGGACTATCCTTTCGTATAGGCATCCGGCCCTACCCGCTATTTAGGTATCTGTCTGAGCAGAGACGTAGATGACCTTTGGAGGGCCAACTTCGGACGTGCGGTGGACTGGCTTGAGTCGAAAATACCATACTGGAACCCGCTCCCCCTGTCACTAACCGGTTGTATAGCCATTGCTAATATGGTTGTCCTTCCCAAATTCCTTTATCTTTTTTTTAATGTCCCTAACTGCCCACTTTTTTCGTAGGATACGCTCTCTGATCATATCTCTTGTCTGGGCTGGTAAGCAACCCAGGATTGCATACGATATTCTTACTCTCCCTATGTCAGTTGGCGGCATGGGTGCTCCAAATTTTAAGCGTTATGCCTTAAGTGATCAGGCCAGTTTTTCACAATTCTGGATTTACCCCACTCCTTTTCAGCCGCATGTCGCGGTCGAAGCCGACCTTGCAGCCCCTTGGCTGCTGGACACTGCCCTGTTTGCCCCAGCTGGACACCCACGCACTGAAGTGGATACAGTCGAGACCATGCGTTGGGCCTGGAGGGACTACGTCGCATCTCTAACGCTCCGATTCTATCGGCTAACACGATGCCGATCGTTCGACATCCTGCATTCCCTTCTCTACAGCCATGTGGTATGGCCAAACATGTCGCCCGTCTGGGGCTGGCGACACCGGCAGACCTTTACCCTGGGAACACATTCTACTCTCTCCCTGCTGCCTCTGCCCCCATGGACACTCTGCTTTTCTACCCCTTGCGGTCGATCTGTAGGGAATTGCATCCCACGTTCCCCCAAGCTCCCCCTTCGATGTCTACCCTTGACTTCATATACTCGACCCCTACCCCCCAGAAGTTGGTTACCAAACTATATGCCCTCACGCTGGCAACCACTTCCACCTCCTCTGATTGCGCCGGTGCGGCATGTAGCGAAGTTCTTGGCATTTACATTTTCCAGGCCGATTGGCTCTAATGCTGCAACCAAACGAAGAAATTATCACCCAACTATAGCCTGAGTCTTATACACTTTAAATACTTACACAGGCTCTATCCCAACCCCGGGCAGCTACATAAATTGGGTCTCATCCCCAGTGATAGGAGCTTGCGATGCTCTTCCCCTGCCATGGACTTCTCTCATCTTGCCTGGTTGTGCCCATGGGTGTCCGACTTTTGGCGGGAGGTCTGCGCTGCTATTTCTGAGATCCCCTCTACTCTGGTTCAGCCCGACCCACCGCTATGCCTCCTAGGCTTTGTTAAGTTTTGTCCTGACGCCTCCCGCCGCTTAATCCCCATGCTACTTGCCCTTGCGCGGCGTAGGGTATCCATATACTGGGGTCGCAGACCTGCGCCTAAGTTCGCCCACTGGCTCGAAGATGCATCGCTCTGCCAGCCTCTGCTGTCTGAATTCTGGGACCTTATGCCTACGATATCTCGCCCACTCGACACATGTGGCCGCCTAGTGACATACCTTCACACCCGCTCACATTGGAGCCAGACTGCCTCTCCCACGCTCCCCGCCGGCTCCCTGCCCGCGGCAGTCACCGGTGCTGGTCAGTAATCACCTTCTTCCCTGCCCTCATCCGCCCAGGTCGGACCTGCTCCTCCCCCTGCAGCGTTGTCTTTCCATCCTACAACTATATACTGAACAATGGTGTTTTTGCTGTGTTGTACAAGATATTGCTCATTGCCGATTGACTTTTTGGACCTTCGTCGTACTCCGCAAATGATCCAATGTATACGGTGCTCTGATTTGATGCATAACTGTAACCCGCTCATCCAAATTTGTCAATAAAGGTTTTGAAAATTAAAAAAAAAAAACTTATGAACAAAGGCAACGATAAAGAAGTTAAAATCTGAAACCATTTCAACTGTACAGGTATGCGATGTCAACCTATCAAAAAGTCTCAAAGAATGGATTAACTGTGAAACCAATGACAGTTTCATCATAGAACGTCATGCAAAAACAATATTTTAGAATGTTGCACTTAGATTAACTAATTGAAAAGGCAATAGGTCTTCCTAAGAGCAAAGCACCTTTTTAGGTTGAAATGATTTTATTACATACATGCATCAATCAGACCAGACAGATCTACCACTTACCTCAAATAAACCGTACTTCAATATCCAAAAACATAATTTGGTAAGCCCAGCCCTTTCCTCATGTGGGCAGAACACTTATGTGAAGAATCAACTCCAATTATATAGATCTTTATGTCCTCTAAAGTAATCATTGATTTACTACATTGACTTCATACATTCAAAACCCATACCTTCTGTTTCTTCTCCATGTCTTTCTCTTCCTGATCAAGCAAGATCTGAAACATCTGTTCCACTCTGGAATCTGTAGATGACATACGTTGGACCTGAGAAAGAAAGAAAAAGAAGCTCACCAGGTAAATTACATATCACTGTGATTAAACAGAAAAACGTTTGGTAACTCCTCAATGAATGTCTTTACTTCACACAAAAAGAAATCTTCCCTAACCCCCCATCCCCCTTATTGTGAGTGTCAATGAGGTCTAGCTATCCACTCTGTCCTACCAAAAGGAAAGTAAAATACTTCTTCAGTAAAACCACTTACAGGAAACACAGACATTTCCAATTACTGAAAGACGAGCCTGGATTGGACTTGTCCTGTTTTAGATTATTCTTTTAGTGGTAAAATCTATAAAAGATATTATGCTGTGGAAACACAGTAGAGCACTTAATACTGCCATCTTAAGCAGCACTATCAATACCAAATATTGCTACTGGTCAACACAACAGTACTGTAATGAATCACACCCGGAAATATGAAAGTCTGGAAAACAAGTTGCTAAGTGAAACCAAAGATACTGAGTAGGTGCATTATCCCATTGAGCTTCATTTCTGGTAAGCGTAAATGTTTACAGCTGTCATCCCACTAAAATAAATAATACCTGTTGCTGAACACGCACTCCAAGGCTACGCAGGGCCTCCTGGAATGTTTTGTTTTTTGGCTCTAGAACCACACACCTCCGAAGATCAACAATTGCTTCATCTAGTCGTTCAAGCTTCTCTAGCGCCTGGCTGCGACGAAAGAGAGCCTTTACATCCCCGCCATCCACACCAATAGCTGTAATGATATGACACAAACATAAAAATGTCACGTCCAACAAGTTTATAAAAAGTACACCACTATAAAACCCCAACCCTTCAAATGTAGACTTAACATATCGCCCATGGTCTGTGCCCATCATAGGAAATTTGAAAGAATAGCTGAAAGCACAGCGAATCCAGTAAGACTGCTGCAAAGTAGTGAGAAAACAAACAACGCACAAGGTACTAAGCAAATTCCTACCTGGCTTGAAAATCGTATTCACAATATGAGCTGACAACTAAATGAAAATAAAAAAGCTGTGTTCCTGTGCTCTAAATGCAGGTTTCTGACGGTGTTCATCGATTTAACGAGACATGTCTCACAGTCCATTGCTGATTAAGGAAAGGTTAAGCTGTGATCGCATCTGCATGTTTGGTAGGACGATCTACAATTCAAGTAGGGGAAATAGCAATGGCATGTTGGGATGAAAGAATAAATGTTTATTACAACATAGTTCCACTATTCTAAAAGTGGCAGAGTCCATTTTATTTTCACGTAATTAAAACCAGAAAAACATCCATTAAAATTACAAAAGAGATCCCACTATTTTCCTATACGAAAGGTAAATAATGTAGCAGAGTATCAGCAGTATTTTGCTTAAATGTCCCTTTAGTTGACCAATTTATCATTGCCTCAAGAAGTTGTTCTGGAAGGTCTTGCCTGAGAGTGTACAAGGCATCACCCTTAAAAACAAAAATATTATACACAATACATCTGCATGTTCAGTGATAAATGAAAGCTGATTTTCAAAACACCAATTAGTATATTTTAATTGAGATTCGACTTTTATTCTTTTTAGGGGTTTTATGGGCTACAGAGTTTTCAGGGTTATTATTAACTCTTCAGTAGTAGCCAATAATTGGCAGGTATGTTATCTTGTTGGAACCGAATTGAGACAGCTGTCTCTTATCAAACAGTTGTTGCATTTGTCTATCATTTCACACAGTTCCAACTAAGGCTTTCATGGAAACCTATGTGCGCCCTTTTCCCCTCAATACTTGCAACATGGACAAGGAAACTGAACTGTCTTTCAAAAGAGACTATACCTTTTGTTGCATCAGCCTCAGCATCTGAATAATTCTCCTGTAAAAATAAAAACAGTGTTATTGTCTAGCAAAATAAATACTTTTAGTAAGTGAGAAAGTATAAGCTTAAGGGTAATCAACTCAACTAACGGGTAATATTAAAAAAGACACAATTGTGCTGAGGTGGGAGAGCAAATCTCATGGCACAAATGCGTCAATCAGGGGTGTCCAATATAGGTCAAGAGGCACGAATCCAGGCCAGGTTTTGTAAATGATATCCATATAAATGTATTACATGAAAATGTATTTCTTGTAGAAATCCTGAAAACCTGTCACTGACCTCACCTTTCTGGACCTATGTTGGACACCTATGCTGAGGTTAGAGGACAACATATTTCTATACACATAGCACAGCATCCAGTTTCTTTTGCCAAAGACCTATATCCAATAGTTGTATCAAGCATTAGATTAGTAAAACATTTTGTCACATCCTTTTTTTGAGGAAGAGCTCAGATTATGTTCCATTTCTACATGACAGATTGCTCTCCCTTTATAAATGTCATGACCATTATAATCAACAAGTTTGATTGAGCAAGCCCAGATGATGTTAAACAGAAAACCAGCTCACTTAACTCCTTAACTATATCATCTGTCTTGTCATTTTAATTCTGAAGGGTACCACATCACTGCCACATCATTGCCAATTCATCTCCGCAGGTGCTGGTACATAGTACTCCATCAGTGATACAGCTTTTTACCTGTATCGCGCACAACATAAGTATTTCTCCCTATCATAAACCTCTAAACGATGCAGAGACTGACGTGTAACATATTGGAGGCAATCGGAAACTACAACCGAACGTCCCATTGAGTCACATCCAGGGTTGCTTCCAAAAATCCCCAAAATATCCACATCATCTGCTGTCCTATATATCTGAGAGAGTTCACCAGTTATCCTGAAACAAAGCTCCCTTTAGGCTGCAGTCTCTATCAATCAATCAATCAATCAAGAAATGTATATAGCGCGCTACTCACCCGGAGGGTCTCAAGGCGCTTGGGGGAGGGGGATCTGCTACTGCTCGAACAGCCAGGTCTTGAGTTGCTTCCTGAAAGAGAGGTGGTCTTGGGTCTGACGGAGGTGGATGGGGAGGGAGTTCCATGTCTTGGCTGCCAGGTAGGAGAAGGATCTTCCTCCCATGGTGGCTCTTCGGATGCGTGGAACGGCGGCGAGGGCGTGGCTGGTCGAACGGAGCTGGCGGGTGGGAGTGTAGAAGGTCAGGCAGTTGTTGAGGTACCTGGGGCCCAGGTCGTGGAGGGCCTTGTGTGCGTGGGTGAGGAGTCGGAACGTGATTCTCTTGTTGACGGGAGCCAGTGAAGGTCTCTCAGGTGTCCGGAGATGTGGCGGGAGACGTCCAGGATGAGTCGTGCGGAGGCGTTCTGGATGCGTTGGAGTCTCTTTTGTAGTTTGGCAGTGGTTCCGGTGTAGAGGGTGTTTCCGTAGTCCAGTCGGCTGGTGACGAGTGCCTGTGTGACAGTCTTCCTGGTTTCGGGGGGGATCCATTGGAAGATCTTACGGAGCACGCGTAGGATGTTGAAGCACGAGGATGAGACGCTGTTGACTTGTCTGGTCATCGAGAGGGAGGAGTCCAGGATGAAGCCCAGGTTGCGTGCGTGGTCCGTTGATTTGGGTGCGCTGCCCAGGGCAGGGGCCCACCAGGAGTCGTCCCAGGCGTTGGAAGATGGTCCCAGGATGAGGGCTTTCATACTTGTCTGTATGGAGTTTCAAGCGGCTGGTCTTCATCCACTCGCCTACTTCTTTCATCATTTCGTGTAGGTTGGTTCTGGCGGTGGCTGGGTCGTTGGTGAGGGAGAGGATCAGCTGAGTGTCGTCGGCGTAGGAGATGATGTTGAGGTTGTGTTGGCGTGCGATGGCCGCGAGGGGGGCTCATGTAGATGTTGAAGAGGGTGGGGCTGAGTGATGATCCCAGTGGTACGACGCAGATGACTTCGGTGGCCTCGGATCTGAACGGGGGGGAGGCGGACTTTCTGGGTTCTTCCGGCGAGGAACGAGATGATCCACTCCAGAGCCTTCTCTTGGATTCCGATGTTGCTGAGGCGATGTGCTAGGGTGCGGTGGCAGACAGTGTCGAACGCTGCGGAGAGATCCAGGAGGATGAGGGCCGCTGTTTCCCCGTTGTCGAGCAGGGCACGGATGTCGTCAGTGGCTGCGATGAGGGCGGTCTCAGTGCTGTGGTTAGCTCTGAAGCCGGACTGCGAGGGGTCGAGGGAACAGTTTGTCTCGAGGAAGGCGGCAAGCTGTCGGTTGACGGTCTTCTCGATGACTTTGGCAGGAAAAGGGAGGAGCGAGATGGGGCGGTAGTTCTTGAGGTCGGTGGGGTCCTTTGAAGGTTTCTTCAGGAGGGCGCTGAGTTCGGCTTGCTACCAGCTTTCCGGGAAGGTGGCGGTGTCGAAGGAGCAGTTGATGACGTCTCGGAGTTGGGGTGCGATGACGGAGGCGGCCCTGTTGAAGACGTGGTGGGGGCATGGGTCGGTTGGTGATCCGGCGTGGATGGTGTTCATTGTGTGGATGGTGTCTTCGGTGCTGACCGGGGTCCAGGCGCGGAGGGTGGTGGTGGGGGGCGTTGGTTCGGTGGTTGGGTGCGTGGGCTGTGTGCCGAAGCTGTTGTGTATGTCGGCGATCTTGCTGTGGAAGAACGAGGCGAGTGAGTCGCAGAGGTCTTGCGAGGGTGTGATGTCGTTGTTGCAGGCGCTGTGGTTGGAGAGCTCTTTGACGATGCTGAAGAGTTCTTTGCTGTTGTGTGCGTTGTTGTCTAGTCGTTCCTTGAATGCGGTCTTCTTGGTGGTGTGGATCAGCTGGTCGTGTTTGCGGGTGGCGTGCTTGAGTGCAGTCATGTTGTCTGTAGTCAGGTTTTTGCGCCAGGCTTTCTCGAGGGTGCGGCAGTTCTTCTTGGAGTTCATGAGATCGTCGTTGAACCAGGAAGCCTTCTTGCTGCCGGGCCTGCTGGGATGGTTTTTCAGGGGTGCGAGGTCGTCAGCGCAGTTGGTGATCTAGTGTGTGAGGTTGATGGCTGCCTGGTTGGGGTCCGTTGAGCTGGCGGGAGGATTCTGGTTCAGGGATGTGGAGAGCTGGTCGGAGGTGATCTTGTTTCAGCTCCTACGGGGAACCTGTTGCTGGTGGTGGTGGGTCGTGGTTCTTCTGAAGCTGAAGTGGACGCAGCTGTGGTCTGTCCAGTGGAGTCCGGTGGAGTGGCTGAAGGAGATGTCCTTGCTGGAGGAGAAGACTGGGTCAAGCGTGTGTCCGGCGTAGTGGGTGGGGGTGTTAACCAGTTGCTTGAATCCGAGGTTGGCGAGGTTGTCCAGCAGGGTGGTGGTGTTGCTGTCCTTTTTGTTCTCCAGGTGGAAGTTGTGGTCCCCTAGGAGGATGTAGTCAGCGGAGGGGAGGGCGTGCGGGCTGATGAAGTCTGCGATGTCTTCGCTGAATTGTGTGCGGGGCCCTGGGGGTCTGTAGATGAGGGTGCCTCTGAGGGTGGTCTTGGGGTCGGTGTGTATCTGGAAGTGAAGATGTTCGGCGGCAGTGAGGGTGTCATCGGAGTTGGTCGAGATGCGGATGGTGTTCTTGTGGACGATGGCGATGCCTCCTCCTGTCTGGTTGACGCGGTCCCTCCAGGTGATCTTGTATCCGTCCGGGATGGCGATGGTGATGTCGGGCGCTGAGGAGGCGTTCATCCAGGTTTCCGTGAGGAAGGCGACGTCCGGAGATGTGGTGTCGAGCAAGTTCCAGAGTTCCACGGCGTGTCTGTGGACGGAGCGGGTGTTGAGCAGGATGCACTTCAGGTGGTTGCTGCTGGTGCTCGGCTTGGCTGGTGCGGTGCGGGTCCAGATGCAGGAGAAGTTGCAGGAGTAGCAGCTGAAGGGTCCGTGGGTGCGTCGCGGGGTGGCACGGTAGCATCCGTGGATCCGGCCGGTGTTGAGTGCGTTGAGTGCGGCGGCGTCGTAGCTCCGGCGGGTGGGTTGGCCTCTGCGGGGGCCAGGGGTTCTGGCGCTGGGCGCGGACGGGCTTGCCTTTGGCGCACAATCGGCGCGCCCGCTGCGCGTCAACGCTGCGCGTGCGCGACATAAGAAGGTAGCCGGGAGGGAGGGTCAGCTGGGTGGCGGGAGCGGGGCGGCCAATGGGCTGGCGGGGGGCGGGGCCGCAGGGAGGCAGCGGCGGGAAAGTCTGGTGCGGGCGGGCGGCTCAGCGGTGGCTGGGTCGCCCTAGGCGAGCACCGGAGAAATCAGCAGGCGAGCACAGGAACCAAAAGCAGGCGAGCACAGGAGCAAACAGCACGCAGCAGGAGGAGCGTGGGGGCGACCAGGCCTCGGTAAGGCTCTACTGGGTCAGGTCCCTCTGGCAGTGCCCACAACAAGAAGCTGCGAGCAGTGACTATACATAGTAGCTCCCACCTTGTCCAGTCTTCTCTCTATGCTCTCACCATCTTCGTCCATTGGGTCTACAACAGCCCCACCGGCAACCACGATCAGGAACAGGCGTTGCCCACAGGGAGCCTTTTTGATGCAGATTCCTTCATCGATGCTGGGGAAGATTTTTCTCTGCAGGTTTCTGCCACACCACAGATGCTCCATATTATGAAAAGAGTACACTCTGTGGTACAATACCTCCCCTTCACAAGTTCATATATGTGGCTGCTGCTCTAACCTTGCATGCTCCTGTCACATACATGGAACGTTTAAGACATACATGTGGGGTGATTTGAAGTACAATTGAATAGCGCATTCTATATAAGGATGCTTGTACATAGTATTGCATCACAAAGAGAAACCAAGTAGAGGTGTTCCAGTTTGAGAAATAAGTGATTCTGAATTGTCAGGACTTTAAGTAGCCAAGTGGATAAACCAACTTGTTACTCTGCCCTTTAAAATCAGAGGTATAAAAGCACAATTTTTTTGTAAACATTTTGACTTGTACTCCCAAAGCAAATGTATGTAGCTAAGTAGGCAATTTTACGGATTCAAGTGTTTTAAAGTAACTGCCAAGTCCTGCTATCGTACACTTGCTCGCATATTTTAACAATATTTATGCACATATCTGTAGGAAGCTTACCAGCTTGAGATAGCATGCAGCTCGGTTCCGATGCAGAACTGCCACTTCCGTTCTGTTACTGCATATTCGGATGGCTTTGGTGTACCGGGACAAGGCAGCTTCATACTCCCCAACTTTAAAGAGTTTGTTACCTTCCTCTCGTAGATCAATTGCATTAATCTAAGCAAAGAGAAAAGCAAGCAAAAACGACAGAGCCATAAATTAACACTGTCATGGGCAATACAAAAGGAAACTGAGATAATAAAAAGGTATACGTCCTCTAAAGATTACAGAGTTATGGGGACAAGACAAGTTTAGTGCTTCCTTTCCTGGGTAGCAAGCAGCTGTTTTGAGCAACTACCCTGTCTGGAGAGCACTCCTTATTCCCTCGGATCACTGCACTGCCTCCCTTATCCAGTGATAAATCCAATGCCGTTTCACAACTTTTGGGGGTTGCTGTATGTTCGTGATATAAATATTATTTAAAGAGGAGTGCCAACGAGAATTTGTTTATAGTTTGAGTGTCCCCAGATAACCATATATTGCTGGTCTCCTAGTGTAACTTCTTACAACTGGTGTCCCGTGGCGACCTGACTACTGGACTACCATTTATTCACGTTCAGCCCTTGACATTTTCGAGAGTAGCAATACAGAGCAGCCCAAGGCTTCTGAAGAAAGTGACATGGGCAATAAACTTTACACACAGTAAAGCAGCCAAATACCAATTAATAAATACATCAGTGCCCAGTCAGCGTTTTACTTTTAAAAATGGAAAAGTACGTTATTACACACTAAACTAAATACTACTCATAACATAATCACTTACCACTTCCTACTGGGAGATCTGTGTCTAGATATAGCTATTGAAATGTACTGCCAGGGTGTATGTTTTTAGTATTCCATCGTTTTTTTGCAAAACTATAAACGCAACTTTTCACGTGCCATTCCCACCGAGAATTATTTCCCCTCAGTCCCTGTAGTATTTCAAACTCCCTTCCCCAGGGATGCATAGGTAACCACAGATGTCCGAATCTTAGTTGAATATTATCATCCTCGGCATCAGCTGGAACTTTTATTTCATTCTAATTTGTTCAGTAGACCACATTTCTAATTTTTCCTGCAAAATATTTTTACTGCAAATCCGCTGCTGGGGCTGTTATCAAGAGCTAAACAAGCATTTACAATGCAATGGTCTCGTCTTTGTTAAAGTTAGAGCTATTGGCATTGCAAATGGCGTTTTTTTTTAAACATAAATAAATGGTATTGTCATTTACAATGGCAATAGGTGAGCATTAGAGAGTAGTAGAGAGTATTAGCAGACTCAGAGCCCCCCCACACAACAGAGAGCCACACACACACACACACACACACACACAGATAGCCCCACACACACACACACACACACAGAGGGCCACACACACACACACACACACACACACACACAGAGGGCCACACACACACACACAGAGAGAGTCACACACACACACACAGAGAGTCACACACACACACACACAGAGAGCCCCACACACACAGAGAGCCCCACACACACAGAGAGCCCCACACACACACACACAGACAGAGACCCACACACACAGACAGAGACCCACACACAGAGCCACACACACAGAGCCACACACACAGAGCCACACACACAGAGCCACACACACAGAGCCACACACACAGAGCCACACACACAGAGCCACACACACAGAGCCACACACACAGAGCCACACACACAGAGCCACACACACAGAGACCCACAGAGCCACACACACACACACAGAGCCACACACACAGAGCCACACACACACACACACACAGAGCCACACAGACACACAGAGCCACACACACACAGCCACACACACACACACACACATACACACACACACACACACACACACACACACACACACACACAGAGGCACACAGAGCCACACACACACACTCGGCCTCCTGAATGTCTGGCATAACGGGCAATCCAGGCCAGACTGACAGGCTACAGCTGTCGCGCCATGTCGATTAAGCAGTCTCCAGAGTGCATTCTTGGGGTGTCTTTTTAATTGCACAAACCTCCTGGACTCGGACATGGTGAATCCCATTCACAAGATTTGGGGTTGGGAGCTTCTTGATTGGATTTAAATTATCGTTAGCTGGACCTTCATGGTTTTGAATAAAGGAGAATACATGATACCGCGTGACTTCCATGTCTGAATCACACATGCATCCTGTATGCGATTCTAATGTAATTCCCATTGTGTTACGAAAACGGACAAGGTGGGCTTGATGGGTCAATCTTATCTAGCAATGTTTGCGGCTAGACTGACATGCTTACTCCGTGAATCACCTGCATGACTAGCAACACAACACAAGGCTCTGATTTCAGGTGATCAGACAACACATGGGAGACCTCTCCAAACCCCTTCGATCGCAGTGTTTGGGAAAGTGCTCACTTTATATCCCAAAACTACCTGTTCTTGGAACATCAATGGTCTCTCGTCGAAACTGCAATCTCCAGACACACTCAGATTCCTTAATAAACACGACATCATCTTTCTCCAGGAAACTTGGCTTTCAACGAGCACTCCACTCTAAGGCTATCTGGAATTTTGATGTTGAAATTTCTTTATTTCGGCCGTCGGCCATAAAAGACACACATAAGTACATTCATTAACTCATATGTTAGTATAAAATACGTGCATCAGAAAACATTTAAGACTATAGTTTCAATAGTACGTTAAAAAAAAATAATAATAATAATAATTTTCAACAGTTAATTCAGAAAACATCATTCAATCAGCGGGAAAATACAATTTTTAGCAGCAAGGTTCACTATTTAAAATAAATCCATCTTCAGAGCACCTGTCCCAGTTTCTTTCGGACAATAAAGACTGAATGAAGAAACCTACTAATACTGAATACAATAAACTGTGCAGTATTAGTTTTTAAGATCCTGTACGCTGTAGCACACGATCTAGTTCCTAAAAGAACACACATAGGTTTGAGCCATCTTTTTCAAGCTTTGAGATATGCTTTGCATATAAATAACATATGGACCTCATTCTCCTTGCATAAATCTGAGCACATAGGGCATCTCTCATTTATACTCGTAGGACAGTCCAGTTTTTTATTTGTCCAGCGCTCAGTGTTGGAATTCAGCATGAGATTCCCATACCTGAACTTCAAGAAGAGAGTCTTGGCAAGAGGAGGCTCTATTTCATCCAAGAAGGATTCGAAACATGGTTCACATTTGGAGGTTAAAAATTGTTTAGTTAAGGTGCCAATTCTACTGTCATGAACATATCTGTCGTTCATAAAGCACCAATATGCTCTTTTAACTGTATTTTTAGCAAAAGCTGGTAAATTCTCCGGGTTTTCCCAGAACGAACTCAAACCCAGATTAACAAACCATTTTTTAACATGCCCAAACCACCGAAGGGAATTGAAAGAATCTAAATTCAATACTTCTTGAAGACCATTTCTGTAGTCTACTAGTTCCGGAGTGGACCAAATCCTTATCCAGAACATTAATGGTCTTATGATGGTTAGGTGGTCGGTTCGTTTGAAGTTCAAATCGAAATGGAGAGGTATTAGTGGTGTGCTGGTCGGGACCTTTACAATTGTTCTCATGAATTTATTGTCAAGGCCTTGAAAACTCTCCCTGGCCCAAGGTCCCCATATCTCAGCCCCATATAAGGCTGCAGATTGAATTTTAAATTTAAAAAGTTCAAGTACGGGAGTTATACTTTTACTTGTACTAGCATTCAATCTACAGATTATAGGTTTTGCATTATGGGCGTATGCCACCTTACTTTTTTCGATTTGAGCCTTCCATGTTAACTTGGAATCGAGTACTACCCCCAGGTAGGTAAAATTCTCCACAGTACCTAAAGTTTCCCCATTCAGGGTCAGGTTCCCTCTGTCCGGTCTAATGGGATTTAAAGCCATACATTTTGTTTTATCAACATTTATTTCTAGCCCTTTGGTCACACAGTAACTGCTGAAGGAGTTTAAGAGTGACTGGAGGCCCTTCTTAGTTTGGGATATTAGGATGGTGTCATCCGCGAAGAGCAACGCAGGCACTCTCTCTCCATTCAGCTGTGGTGAATCATTACTGCAAGCATTAAGATAATCAGGCACATCATTGACAAAAATAGAAAACAAAGTGGGGGCCAAGACGCATCCCTGTCGAACACCACGCTTAATCGGGATATCTCGCGTCAGTTCACCTTTCGGACCCCACCTGATGTTTGCGTGATTTCTAGCATGCAATTCAATAATGTGAACCAAGAGACTTTCTGGCAGACCGGCTAAGTTTAACGATCTCCATAGCAGATTGCGAGGAACAAGGTCGAATGCCGCCCTCAGATCGATAAAGGCTACATACAGATGACCTTTCCGAATGTGAACATACTTCCAAAACAGACAACAAAATCTAAAGACCTGGTCTATCGTGCTGGTCTTAGACCGAAAGCCTGCTTGAAGTTTGGAAAGTATAGCCGATTCCTCCAGCCAGTCATTTATCCTAAATAGTAGATGCTTGGCATAGAGTTTTTGCAGAGTGTCCATTAAACTAATAGGTCTGTAATTAGAGGGAACAGATCTATTTCCCTTTTTAAAAATGGGGACAACTTCTGCTGCACGCCAACTATCAGGAAACTTACAACTTATAGACAGAGCATTAAACAAACGATTAATATAGGGTGCCCAAACTTCAGGTACATGTTTATAGAGGTCACCCGATATTTTATCCGGGCCGGGAGCTTTGTTATTTTTCAGTTCATTAATTGCCCTGTATGTTTCTTCCAAAGTAAAATCTAAACATACAGGTAGTGGGAGTGAACATGGGAGCTCCTCTTCCTTACCATTATCGTATGGTTTATATAAATTGGAAAAGTGTATCACCCATGTCATTTCATCAATGAACGAGTCCCTCACAGGTCTACCAGCATGCCCCCTATTTGCAACCAACCTCCAGAAGCCAACATTATCATTATGTTTTGCAGCAAACAGCATTTCAGCCCAAATTGACTCTTCCCATGTTTTCTGCGATTCCCTTTGTACTCGTTTATACTCCTCCCTAGCGAGTCTAACATCATCTTGGGTTTTACTTCTGATCGCATATAGGAGCTTTCTCTTAGCCAATTTACATGCATGGTCATACCAAAGTTTTCCATGGCATCCCACGCGTACATTTTGCTGTTTCTTCATCGGCAATTTGGACATATAAACTCTCAATTCTTTAAAAAAGACCTTATGTAGCTCAACAAAATGGTCACAATTATCAGTAGACAAAGGTTGTCCTACAAGGGGTGTAAATGTCTTGTCAAACAGTGAGTAAACTGCAGCCAGGGTCTTACCCTCACTTAAAAGATGTGGCCATTTTAAAGCACGTCTATTATTGTTAATTGTATGTGCCTGCTCACATTGGGCATCAGTAACTGCCTCGTTGGTAACTCTAATTATGTGAGGATCAATAAAAAGTTCCAGCGGAAAATGATCACTCTCGACCCGTAATGATACTTTAAAATCAATCATAAAATGCCAGATAATTAAAGAGACAAAGATGAAATCTAGTCTACTTTTCGATTTCCCAAAGGTGGGTTGTTTTGTAAGATCTGAGGGAAGGCGACCATTGCACGCTCTAAGGCCATGGCCAACTGTTAGCCTCAGTAGTTGAACCGCCAGGGTGGTACACGGGACATAATTAACGGTCTCAAGCTGAGGAATATTATATGCTTGGTCCTCATCTTGACAAACGTCAGAGATCCCAAGGATCGGTTCGAAATTACAATTCAGGTCCCCCCCTAGTATTACAGGGACCTCACCCACCACACTTTTCAAAAAGGTATCCAAGATTTCCAAGGTGGGCGAAATCTTGGAATGCCCTTTCGGTCTATTATAGACATTAATAATGTAGTATTCACCCCCATTGGTCGATACAATTTTTAAAGCCAAAATGTCAGGGGTTCCTGTGTCTATAAGATCAACTCTTATCGCTAGAGTAACTTTGAGCCATATCAACAAACCCCCACATGGCCTTCCCCTATCGGACTGAGTGGCCTTGATACCAAAAGTTTTGTATCCCATCCTGTGCGGAATATCCAATGCCCAAGTTTCTTGTAATAGGCAAAAATCGCAAGTGTCTACATAATCTGCCCATTCTGGGTCTTTCAGATTTTTCCCCACTCCAGCGATGTTCCATGACAGGAAAAACAAATGTGGGATTGGCTCACTGCTAGGGGGATCGAATTCGGCATTAAGTAACGTTGGTGCCAAGGGGGGAGCTACACTATCTAGCTGTGGGTTATCCAACCTTATTTCTGCGTCCATAATCGGTGCCCTGGATAAAAATCTAATCTTAGGACCAGCACAATCCACAACATTATCAATATGTGCTAAGGTCAAGGTTGAATGGCTTTCCATATGCCCATGATTGTGATCGGACATTACGGGGGGATTTACAGAAGGCCCTGCTGACAAAGTTGCAGAGGTCATTGATTCTACATTAGGCGTCGGTTGCCTTAAAAGTCAGTCCACCTCCTCAAGGCCGCCAAACCTGTTCTGAGTAGGTAGACCATTCCAGCACATAAAAGAATCTTGGTAGTTGGAGGGATAAGTCCTCCAGGGATGGCGCTGTACCAGGGTCCAGCCATCGTGCTGTAGTTTTTTAGGGGGTGGAGGGTAAAAAAAAGACAGGAGTCTAGGGATAACACAAGAACCTTCCCCATTGGGGCAAGAACAAATATAACGTGCTGTATGTGGGTCCTCAAAGGTCACCACTACACAATCTCCAACCACAGATTTCTTTGTAGGGCCCACCCAAGGAACACGTCGTACCATCAGCACACTGCTCTTCCTACCATTGGGAATTGCACGGTTTACATTGAGCCAGTGCATTGTCTTGTTCTTCAGAGACCAATGGTTCTCATGGTGGCCATTCTCAAGCTGGGGAACACCCGTCAAAACAACCACATAGTCATTTGCCTCTGGGGGAAGATCAATGTAACCCCCTCTAAAATTATTCTTTTCAGAAGTACCCTGGGGATACTGATGGCGAGATTCTGTGGGGCATGGTTTAGTAGGAGGGACTACAATAGGCTTTAGGATGGGTACAGAACAAGAACTGGAGGGGACAACAGGTTTAACTGATGTAGCAGTTTGGTTAACACCCACAGTTCGTGGTTTCGGAACTGGACGTTCCGGTGGTAATACAGGTAGAGGAATAGAAGATACCTGTGGAATCGAGTCCTCTACCCCAATGCCCTGATTTTCTAGACTTCTCAGGCCCAAAGTGGCCAAAGCAATAATGCTTTTCTCCATCTCCAACAAACTGTTTTCAATGGATGAGAGTCTATGAGCAAGGGGGGAGAGCAGTTTTTTGAGAGTTTCCCAAACTATGCCTATGAATTCACCGTCCTTCCCTTCCTTCCCCTCCTGGCCCTCAACAGTTACGCCCCCCTCTTGGAGTGTGGTAAAGATTTGAGTGGGTACAGCCCCCCTGTTGGCACCTTCTGAATGTATCTCCTCTTTGAGGATAATCCCTTCAGTTGTTTCGGAGATTTGTACAGTGGGCGGTTTTGATTTCTGTTCCACCGCAACTCTTGCCTTTTTCCCGTAATAGGTATACCGGGTGGTCTTTTTCCTTTTTGGGAAATTACCCAATTTTGAATTAATTCTGGTTGAGTTAAAAATTACGGGGTCGGGAAAATTAGAGCTGGTGACCTGCGTTTCACCAAAAGTTTTTGCAGTTGCTGGAATTGAAAAGTTAAAACTAACATTCTTCAAAGGAGACAGTACAGGTGGAATTATATCACCAGCATCAACAATTTGCTCTACAACCTGCGAGGCCAGTTGTAGAGTTGGAACCTGGTGGACCTCTGCCTGCACGACTAATGGCTTGCGGATGGCAGGTCGCTCCGGGGTAACAGCAGTAGCTATGTGCCCCAGTGAAGATTTTTTTGAGAGGGTTATTACCTCTGATAATCTTCTAGCGGCTGCCAACTCAAGAGAAACACGGGTCTGTAGTTTAGAAATTTCCTCATCAATGGCCAAGTTGGTACGAGTAATAAAATCATCCATTGGGCCACTGATTGAGGTGTTTCCCTTACCAGTCTTGCTACGGGTTATCCTAACGGACATATTTGTAGTAAATTACACCTGAATAAAACCTCCTATACAATATGAATAGTAGCAACTACACCAACCACAATTTAACAATATAGCCAAATGGACGAAAGAGGGTAGGCCAGTCCAGTCCTCGGCCGTCCTCGAACGGCCTCAAACGGCCCAGTCTTTGCCCTGTCTTCGCCCGGGCTGCGTCCCGCGCTGCGGGAGTGTCGGGACAATAAATTAGTGGCCGAGTAAAACAAGGGGGCGTGGCAGCAGGGAGAGCGGACCGGATGTCAGTCAAAGGTCTAGCAGGGACTCCTGGGCAATGGAGTCCCCTGCACGCTCGCAGCCCCGCTGACCGCACTCACCCGGTGGCCGGTGTCCCAAGCAGCGAAGCGGCACCCGCGGAGCGGGTGCGGCGAGTCGTCCTGCTAGTTCCTGGAAGGTACAGGGAGTACCGCTGCAGTTGCCGGGTCAGCGACCAAAGGAGCCTCCAAAGTGCCTCAGTGCTTGAAAGTGTGTCCCGCTGGTAAAAAGAAGGAAAGGGTTTTTAAACGGCAGAGGGCGGGGGGCGGCAGCAGGGAGAGCGGACCGGATGTCAGTCAAAGGTCTAGCAGGGACTCCTAGGCAATGGAGTCCCCTGCACGCTCGCAGCCCCGCTGACCGCACTCACCCGGTGGCCGGTGTCCCAAGCAGCGAAGCGGCACCCGCGGAGCGGGTGCGGCGAGTCGTCCTGCTAGTTCCTGGAAGGTACAGGGAGTACCGCTGCAGTTGCCGGGTCAGCGACCAAAGGAGCCTCCAAAGTGCCTCAGTGCTTGAAAATGTGTCCCGCTGGTAAAAAGAAGGAAAGGGTTTTTAAACGGCAGAGGGCGGGGGGCGGCAGCAGGGAGAGCGGACCGGATGTCAGTCAAAGGTCTAGCAGGGACTCCTGGGCAATGGAGTCCCCTGCACGCTCGCAGCCCCGCTGACCGCACTCACCCGGTGGCCGGTGTCCCAAGCAGCGAAGCGGCACCCGCGGAGCGGGTGCGGCGAGTCGTCCTGCTAGTTCCTGGAAGGTACAGGGAGTACCGCTGCAGTTGCCGGGTCAGCGACCAAAGGAGCCTCCAAAGTGCCTCAGTGCTTGAAAGTGTGTCCCGCTGGTAAAAAGAAGGAAAGGGTTTTTAAACGGCAGAGGGCGGGGGGCGGCAGCAGGGAGAGCGGACCGGATGTCAGTCAAAGGTCTAGCAGGGACTCCTAGGCAATGGAGTCCCCTGCACGCTCGCAGCCCCCTGACCGCACTCACCCGGTGGTCGGTGGCCCAAGCAGCGAAGCGGCACCCGCGGAGCGGGTGCGGCGAGTCGTCCTGCTAGTTCCTGGAAGGTACAGGGAGTACCGCTGCAGTTGCCGGGTCAGCGACCAAAGGAGCCTCCAAAGTGCCTCAGTGCTTGAAAATGTGTCCCGCTGGTAAAAAGAAGGAAAGGGTTTTTAAACGGCAGAGGGCGGGGGGCGGCAGCAGGGAGAGCGGACCGGATGTCAGTCAAAGGTCTAGCAGGGACTCCTGGGCAATGGAGTCCCCTGCACGCTCGCAGCCCCGCTGACCGCACTCACCCGGTGGCCGGTGTCCCAAGCAGCAAAGCGGCACCCGCGGAGCGGGTGCGGCGAGTCGTCCTGCTAGTTCCTGGAAGGTACAGGGAGTACCGCTGCAGTTGCCGGGTCAGCGACCAAAGGAGCCTCCAAAGTGCCTCAGTGCTTGAAAGTGTGTCCCGCTGGTAAAAAGAAGGAAAGGGTTTTTAAACGGCAGAGGGCGGGGGGCGGCAGCAGGGAGAGCGGACCGGATGTCAGTCAAAGGTCTAGCAGGGACTCCTAGGCAATGGAGTCCCCTGCACGCTCGCAGCCCCGCTGACCGCACTCACCCGGTGGCCGGTGTCCCAAGCAGCGAAGCGGCACCCGCGGAGCGGGTGCGGCGAGTCGTCCTGCTAGTTCCTGGAAGGTACAGGGAGTACCGCTGCAGTTGCCGGGTCAGCGACCAAAGGAGCCTCCAAAGTGCCTCAGTGCTTGAAAATGTGTCCCGCTGGTAAAAAGAAGGAAAGGGTTTTTAAACGGCAGAGGGCGGGGGGCGGCAGCAGGGAGAGCGGACCGGATGTCAGTCAAAGGTCTAGCAGGGACTCCTGGGCAATGGAGTCCCCTGCACGCTCGCAGCCCCGCTGACCGCACTCACCCGGTGGCCGGTGTCCCAAGCAGCGAAGCGGCACCCGCGGAGCGGGTGCGGCGAGTCGTCCTGCTAGTTCCTGGAAGGTACAGGGAGTACCGCTGCAGTTGCCGAGTCAGCGACCAAAGGAGCCTCCAAAGTGCCTCAGTGCTTGAAAGTGTGTCTGGAATTTACATTGCCAGCCACAATAAAGAGCAAGCACGGTAGACAGTGTGGCGGGCTGCCGATCTATGTGGCCACCAGACTGTCAGCACGTATCAGACAGCTAAAATTTGATCTTGACTGGGTCACTGGCATTGTGGAAGACACTTTTGCTTCAGAGAGTAAGCTACTACTGCTAAATGTTTACATCTCTCCATGTCCCAGTGAGAAAAAATCTAAACTGGACTGCCTGACCGAAATTTTAGGCTACATCCTAAGTACATACGGCAGTATACCATATCTAATATCTGGAGACTTTAACACAAACCTTTTTTACAATCAGTTTGAAGACCTAGGGATCATTCTTTCAGCAGTCCCCCCACACCTTGCCACGCAAACATTACCGCCAGGACTCAAACCATCTAAACTGGGCGAATATGCAGTCCTTCAACTTAGCAGAGCTGGATACATAGTAATAAATGGTCGCTCACCCTCAGACACCCCCCGGCCTGGACAAGAACCAATGGACGAACCCACTCATTCCTGGACTTTACACTAGTGAACAGCGAAATGTTCACCTTAATTGTGTGCCATTACATTGTAGCACTGGGGGAAGTGATCATCGACCCCAAATAATCTCATTATCCTTCAACATACCTCGCCACTGTGCATTGGCCCACACAATATCAGATCGTCACACAGAGAGTCTAAGACGAATGAAATGGTCGTCAAGCGCAGTCCCATCTATCATGGAGAAATGCTGTCATCTTCTACGGCCACAAGGTGAAAAAGACGTGCCCATTATTAACGGATGGGAAGCGCTCGTGACCAGTTTATTAAATGAATTTCCATCTAAATCCCACGACCGGCCAGAGCCCTCTCAACCTTGGATTTCTCCTGCAACAAAAACGTTAAAACAACTAAGAAACGCTGCCCTGCGCCGGACCAGAAAAAGTCCGGGAAATTTAATTTTATTTAATCATAACACGGAAGCTCAAAAAGCTTTCAAGGCATCAGTGCATAAAGATAAGCAATCTGTGTCAGACCAGTTCTGGCTGGAGCTAGTCTACGCTGGCAAAAAGTCCAACACAAAGTTATTTTGGGCCCTTGTAAACAGAGGCACACTAGGAGGTAGTGGAAATATCATTGCAAACATAAGTGCTGACGATTGGACTAAGTTTCTATTTAATCACTTTAGAGAAAACTCAAGCGGGCCACAGCCCGCTAGTCCTTATTCGACATTCAAATCACGACCATCACCCACCGATGACCATACCATAGGCAATTCTGTGCCTATTACTAAAGTTGAAGGCGACTTGGACAGGTTCATAATCGAGAAGCCAAGAAACAACCCTACCTCAGGGACGCTGACGACACACAGAATTTTATTAAACACCATCGCCCGGATTATTAGGAAGGGTAGGTCTGACGGAGCACCTGGCCCTAACGGACTCCCCCAGGCCTTGTTTAAGTCAGATGAAATGTTGTGGTCAGGTCTCCTTGCACCGCTGTTCTCACACTGCAGGTTCAACGATCACATCCCGGATTCTTGGAAAGGTGCCATCATTCATCCCATCTATAAAAGTGGAAAAAGAGACGACCCAAAAAATTATAGAATGATAGCCCTCCTTGACATGGAATCCAAATATTATGCCAGTATCTTACTAGAAGATCTGACAACCTGGGTTGAATCAATACAGCGTCTCCCCTTCAACCAGACTGGCTTTGTAGCCAAGTCAGGCACAACCAGTAATCTATTGGCATTATCCGTATTGATTGAGAAGGCTGACATCTGTCGCATGCAACTTTATTGCTGCTTTGTTGACTTTAAGGCGGCCTTTGATCGAGTGCCACGTGGCCGCCTATGGCAAAAATTAGTCTGTTGGGGTATACCCCACAGGTCTTTTGCAAGCTATCATCCAATTCCACACACAGACCTGGATAAGGATAAAGTTGGGGGACGGGTCCCATGTCTTAAAAAAGAGATTCAAACAGGAAGTGGCGTTAAACAAGGCTGCGTTTTAGCGCCTCTCCTTTTTAACCTGTTTATCTCCGATTATCAACTTTACTTGACAAGGTTAATTCTCATTCGCCCCAACTGGACGGGACCCGCATCAGCAATCTGTTATACGCCGACGACCTCGTATTATTGAGCCACACAACCACAAAAGTTGGTCTGCACAGGCTTCTTCACGAACTCCTTCCTTATACAGTTGAAAACGCTATGGAAGGCGCACTCAAAGGAATTACGCTGGAACTTGTGATCTTGAGTTTTCTTTTTCTTTATTTGGGTAATTATACCAAAAAAGGACATACACAGCCAACGCGTTTCGTTACGTGTTGTAACTTCGTCAGGGCTAGGTCAGTGATGTTGGTTTGGAACCGTAAGTGACCAATGAAGTAGAAATAGTGCAGGTATGAAGCAGGTACCGTAGCCAATAACAGGAAATCTAAGTCATAAACCGGGTAAGGCTGCTATAAAATGCCTGGTTCCAAGAGAAATAAGCACTGGAATGCCGCCGTTGTTAGGAATTGATAACGAAAGATACAAAGATCTTGTCACTAAGAAATAACTAATGAAAAGTTTCCGTCCTGGATGTCTCTCGGCGACATGTGTATTACTCTCAAGTAGAAGTTAAGTAGAAATGATACATTGAAGACAAAGGGTGAGAAGAAAAAAACTGATATTATCAGGTTGGTAACGAATTATCATCCCATGTCACATAAAATCTACAACATCCTAAATAAACATTGGCACCTGTTGAAGTCTGACCCAAGCATAAACACCTATATGAAGAACAAACCTAGTATTTCATATAGAAGGGGCTTAACAGTACGCAGTATGATTAGCCCTAGCTATCCCAAAAGTATTAATAAAGGACCCACATGGCTACATACTCACAATATGGGTTCATTTAAATGTGGACACTGCAGTATGTGTAAATTTGCAGATAACGGTATTAAGGAATTCCAATATAATGGGCTAGCGAAATATAAGATCTTTCAGCATATTGACTGTAGCACCAAGTATGTTGTTTATGCGATACGGTGTAAGTGCCAAAAGATCTATGTAGGGAGTACAATCAGGTGCCTTAAGGACAGAATGGCAGAACATTTCAGGGCTCTGAAAAAAATGGATCTTAGATATCCATTGGCTAACCATGCTAACAGCTGTCCAAGTCAGAGGGGATATTTGTCGTTTTCTTTTCATGGCATAGAACATGTTTTTGGTGACAAACGAGGTGGCAACAGAGAACTTAAATTACGCCAATGTGAGGCCAGATGGATTCTCAAATTACGTGCAGTTGATCAGGGATTAAATGTTGATTCTGAACTGCAATATTTTTTGGGAAGTTAAACTGTACTCTGTGATATTATTGACTTGACTTCTGCTGCTATATACTGTAAACATCAGGATGTCTTAGGTTGCATGGTATAACAATAGTGATTTCTCAAATGCATTACTATTCCCATGTAATTACCAGATAAATCTTTTTGGGCTACGATTATTGTTTGAAAATCTTTGAAATTTAAAATATTGGAGGGCATGAACGAACTTTTTTAGAACTTTCTCTGTTCCCATGTTTAAAGGTTTCAACTCTAAAATTGTAAATATGTATAGTAATTTTGATATTTAGCTTATGGGTTTTGTATTATATCTTTTTTGATTGTTCTATTATTGATCAATCCTTTATCTTTTTCCTTTCTCCTACTTTTTACTTTTAATTTTATAATTAAGCTCTTATTTTTTTTATATATCTTTCTTTTATTCTTATTCACTGCGGGACATGCAGGCAATGTGAAACTTCATATTATATTATATATTGGCTATTGTGGCTAGATACAGTTCGTTGTTTTTAGTATATCGTCATTGGGTTTGTATACTGTGCCATTGGTTTTTATTAGGATGGACCTGCTCCAAAATGGCGCCCGTGACTCTTGGGAGCGCCGCATTGGAGTACTCCAGTTCTGAATCGTTTTCTTTAATATGGGCGAGAGGCTGCTCAATATTTAAGGTGAGAATAGCGTTACAAATATTATATGGTAGCGAATTATAGTCTGTGGTATTGTACAATGTTATCAGGTGCATATACGTTCTTAGAACGGACTTACTCCAAGATGGCGCTGGTGAATTTCTGAGAGCGCCGCATTGGAGTAGTCCGTCTTTGAATTTCTTGTCTTTAACATGGCGGCACATTAGCACGCCGAACTCTGTACTGATTCCGTGGGCGAGACGCTGCGCAACACTTAAGGTGAGGATAATGCATATAACTATCAATTTAGCCTCAGCTTATGATCTCGTACGCTGAGATTATCGCATTGCATTAACTGGTCTTGGAGTAAATTACGATACTGTATCTCGTGCATACTTGGTATATTAAAACGGTATGCTGATTACTGGTAATGTGAAGGGCATTAACGGGCCTGCCACGAGAGTCCTGATTTTGAATTCGGTTTTTAATATTGGAAAGGAGTTATTGGAGAATATTACGAAATGGTATCCCATACATATTCAGTAAATTAAAATGGTATGTTGTTTGCTGGAAATGTGAAGGGCATTAACGAGTTTGCCACAACAGCCCTGAGTTCGAAATTGATTTTAACATTGGAAAGGAGTTATTGATGTGCTTAGCACTTATGGTAGTAACCCAGTTTTGTAGGTTTTTGAAGTTGTTAGGTATGATACTTGATAGTTGTGTGTGTATATTAAGGAGTCATTTTTCGTACACAGGAAAATAATACTATGACATGTGAAGATAATCGGATGATGAAATTATAGATACACTTCGGTTTGAGTTACGCGTAAGGTAAGGGGTCACTAACACGATAATTGGCCCTTTTTAAAGTTGGTCACTTGATAGTAAATATGGATAAAGCATTACAAATATCCATTATGCTTTTTATTTGTAGCTGTTCTTACTTGCCTCAATATACTAAAAGAAATTACTGATATACAGATTTTTGCATTAGGTGAGTTCTTTGACATAAGTAAATCTACTTCACTAGCTGGGATTCACGCTGCATTGCATGTCCTATCAGATGAATCTTTGGTTACCCTTGGTGGCTGTTAAATAAGAGGACTCTAACCGTATCTTTATTACTTATTTATTATTCTTATTATTTAATTTTTTCACTTTATTTCACTTTTCTTTTGTTTTTTCTTTGTTGCCTCATTCTGTGCCGCAGGATGGCTGTATAGGGATATAAGGTTCATATTTGAATTCCCACTTGGTGGAGGTTAGGCTTAGCTTCCACCATGAGTGGAGAGGTATCTCATGATGGCTTTGTATGTATCTTGTATTTGCAGCCCTGAGGAAGTCTTTATGGTGATGATGCGCCAAAGACGAAACATGCATGTTGGCTGTTGTGTTGAGAACTAAAAAACAAGATACATTTGTGTGAAGAATATTGATTCACGAGTTTATGTGAAGAAAAGAATTGAAGAAGAATAAAAAATCACGGATATTCTACTTTGGACAATTATTATTGACTGTACTGATCAATCTCTGAAAGTACTGTGAAACGACATAAGAAGGGTTATACACCTTTTTGCTCAGGGGGACCTACCAAACTTAGACTTTATTATTGCAATTTTCACAAGTTGCAACTTGGCAGTATTGAGTGGTGACTGTCTGGACTCCCTTAGTAGCAGTTTACAAAATAATTCATAGAGCAACACCTAAACCATCAGATACTGCGCAGAAATACCTTACTGCCCTTTGGTTGCAAATTATTACTCTCAAGTAGTTGGTGTGAAGCGTGCTCCTGGACCGCGTCACAAATAAGGACAACGACCCTCTGGACACAATAGTCCCCCCGAATATAGAAAGTCAGGCTCCCGGCACAGTAGCTCGGATTCAGAGGAGCATGCAAACGAACAGACAGACAAGAGACACCACCAGTTGTGACGAAGTTACAACACGTAACGAAACGCGTTGGCTGTGTATGTCCTTTTTTGGTATAATTACCCAAATAAAGAAAAAGAAAACTCAAGATCACAAGTTCCAGCGTAATTCCTTTGAGTGCGCCTTCCATTCTGTTTTATATCTGGTTGTTTTTTTTGTGCCCAAGGACAACGGGCGCAGGAAGTGTGCTGCACCATTCTTAATTTCATTTGGACTAGTGTTTCGGTTGTGCTAAACCTTGGTCTTGTTGTCCTGTTGCTTCTGTTAATATACAGTTGAAAACGCTCTTGAATTAAACCTGTCAAAAACAAAAATAATTCATTTTAGTAAACAGAAGCAGCGGAACAGCAGGTGGTTTTTCAATAACAAAAGCATTGTTACATTGCCACACTATAAATATTTGGGAATTTTTCTCGACTCCAGAGCTTCTCTCACAAAACAAAAAGAAGCCTTTAAGGCAAAAGCACTGTTGCTGGAGGTCGCGTCAGTTAAACTCTCGAAACACCTACTAGGACCAAGCCTAACCCCTCTGCTCAAAGTGATGAATGCCAATATCACAAATTCTTTATCTTATGGTCACGAGATTATGTTGGGCTCAACTAACATCTTACTAAACAAATCAACTATAAGAATCTTCAAGCGAGCATGGCATCTGCCGCAGCCTTGATCCCCGGCACAAGTGAGATTAGAACTGGGCCTGTTCGATCACAACGGCGTCCAGGCTGGCGCTTTTATCAAGTTCTGCAATAGACTGCCTAATTCCCGGGACGACAGTCTTGAGATTAAACTCTGGAACAAAATATCGACCAGCTCATCTACCCAAAAATATCGGCACCACTTGGACCAATCCCTACGGCTCCTCGGAGTCTCGGAATATTGGGGAACAAATCCATCACAACAAGCTTTGAAGAGCGTAATCAAGCGAAGCATTCGGCTCTGGTCTTTCCACTCCGACAGAGCATAATTACCCAGCACGCTTGGGCCGTCGACTCAGATTACAAACCAGGGGTTGAGTCTTCATACTTATTCACTCTTCTGGAAGGTCAAATTCATGGCCCTAAGGCTAGGCGAATGGCCCTTTTTAAAGTACTTGCCACAATGGCGGCGCCTTAGTCACACAATCGAATGCAGGGAATGCGGATACCACTCCGATAGCTTGGAGCACATGCCCAGCTCTGTTACATGATAGAAGGACCTTATTGAGAGCAGAGTGGATCAAACTAGGCGCTCGTACATGCCGTCGGGCCATAATTGCAGCTATGAATCAAGAAAACACAAAGCTGAACATTCAGTTCACCAAATTCGTTGCCAGAGCAGCAAAAACGCTGAGGAAAGAAAAAGCAGCAATTCCTTTGCCAGCTGGCCCAGCTATCTCTTTGCAACAAAAACTATAGCGGCCGCCTGACCCCATCAGTAAGGCACATATGATCACTGTTTGCACCACTTTAACCAGCTGTCATATTTACTTGTCCCCCCTTTTTTCTTTCTTTTTCATGTAACTTATTGTGCTTGATCCGGAAAAGAAAAATGCCTATGCGGATAATTTTTTAATTTTATTCATTTTTATTGCATCATCATCACTGCACTAACCAGTTCTTTTAACGCTTTAAAAAAAAAAAAAATAAGAAAAAAAGAATTTGTTGTATACGTATATATGAGTTACATGGTTTTCATATGTTGTTGTGATTTTTGGTAATCAAACATTACATTTGAAATTTACCTCACGAGGGCACATGGGGAATCCCAAGCACACACACACATAAAACAAAACAAAGTGGCGGCTGCAGCGAGCGGACGGCAGCCCGGTGGAGGGCAGCCCAAGACGGCAGTCCTCAGAAAACGGCTCTTTTCGAATCCGACTTCCGGCATCCCTGGATCATTGAGAGGTAACCGTCCATCCTCCTGCTGCGGGGCTCGGGTTGGGATCTCTAGGGCTTGGATTAGGATATTCAGAACTTGTTGTTATCGGATCTTCCCGCCTTGTGCCCCTTGTTTTGTGTTTTTGCGCAGTCGGGCACCAGACTGTACTGCTCAATCCACGTTGTGCCCCTTTTTTTTTTTATATAACCTCCTTAGTGCCGGAGTTCGTGCCGAGTTTTAATTTATTTTTCCTTAAAATGGCGGCCCCCACTGCTCTGCTTCAGTTTCGGTTTCACCTTCCCGGTGTTAAGAGGGCCGGCTCTCCTCTTCTGCCCTCACCGGGAGTATCGCGGGTGTCTGTGAGGGGGAGGGTGGGGTGCAACGGGTGGCTCCAGCACAGACCTTGTTGTCTCCCGCACAGTGCCTGAGTGAACCAGGGACTTCAGAGGAAGCGGCCGTGATCACAGTTAATGGTCGCCATCTTGAGCTCTCTTCTCCCTCTCTTAATCCTCTCGGAGGCTTCACCGTGGTTTTTCTCTGTTTCCCTCCGTTGCAGGTTTTCGCTACCCGTTTCTTCTTACTCGCGGGTCTTTCCGACGTCCTCTGGGGGGGTTCGCGCTTCTTTTTGTGTATCGCTTTCTATCTAATTTCTCGCTCGCTCCCAGTCTGAGGAGCGGACTGGGAGCTCCCCCCAGCAACGCGGCCGGAGAAAAGGACACACACAGCACTGGCCTCAGTTGGCCCCGGCCCAGCGAGGCGGGCCTGAGGAAGTGAGCCAGAGCCGTGGTGCAGACCGGCAGGACACGGAGGAAGGAACTGTGGCGGTTATTGGGGGTTTGTGGATGCGAGACTCGGTGCGTGAGGGGGTGGGTCGGAGAGATGAGGAAGAGGAAAAATGGGGAGGGCGGGCTCGGCGGCGGCTGCGCTGCTAGAAGAGGGAAAGGGAAGGCTATGGGGCTGAAAGTAAAACTGAATCGTGTGTGAGTGCGCTGGCAGGCTCTGTGCTCGATTGAGGATCTTGGTGAGTGGCCTGTCCCTAAGCCCTGTCTTTTTCGGATTGGGGGGCGTGTTTTGGACTGATGATGTCACGGAGAGAAAGGACCTAAAAAACACGCCCTCGAATCCGAAAAAGACGGGGCTTAAATGGACTGACGCCCCTCTTCTCCAATGGCTGTCCTCCGTTTAGGAAGCCAGCCAATGGAGAAGAGGGGCGGGTTCAAGCCCCACTATTGGAAAACATAAAATCTCGCCAGCGAGATTGAGCAAGCGCAGCCTTCGCTAGCCGAGACCTATAAACAAAGTTAGCAAAATTGCAGATCTAGCTTTTTCTCTGGCAAAAAAGAAGCCATGGAAGTCACTTATTGCACCCCCAAAATAGCTAAAAGATCAGAAAAATGGTCAGAAGCTGATAGCAATACCCTTGTCAAACTATAGCAACATCACAAAGGAGGAGTGAACTGTGACTTTTGGCATACTCTTGGGAAGCAATATTACCCACCCTCTCCAACCATCAGACAACAGACAACAGACCACTGTAAATGACCAGAGTTCACCGACGCCCCTCAGTGATGAAGCCTTGACTCACTAGATGACCACATACCTTTGAACAGGCTAATCAAAGACTGGACAAGAGACAAACTGACTTTATACAATAGGATAACACAGGGCTGACAAACGTTCCAATTTTATGAGTACCAGATATATTACCCCTGATGTCACAAGCCACCACAAACAGGTACGGTACAATCTGTGGCCCAGAAATGACCTAGGTGACTAGAATTTACCTAAAGTTTGTTTACTTGTTCTTGAGTATACCCAACTGCTGATCACCGCTTTATCCATACTGAATATCTTTAATGTATACTATATTTGATTTGTACAGTTGATTATCAAGCTGATACAACCTGTGAAACACAAAAAAGAAAAAGTAGAGCTTGGGGCAGGCCGAGCGGCACATTGCAATAGGATGGAAGACACAAACCCCTTGTTTGCCCTTTATAGCGGATACGATAAAATGGACAAAAGCGGAGTGCGATATGAGATGCTTACAAAGGCAGGGGTACAACTGGATGTCAAAGACTGGATATTTGGGGCTTAGGGTCTGATGTATATGTTGGTGGAGAGGGAAGACAATGGCGCCAGAGTTCCTTCCTCACCAACCTATTAGTCTGCCTGCCTGATTTTAGATGTGCAAATACAACAATTGATGGACAGAATGCAGAACAATGTCATACATTCACACCAGTACAGAGATCTAGGCCTAAATCCATAATTTTTCCCCCTCAGCATGCCTTTCCAGTTTGGACCCAGCAATATGCAAATCAGTCTTGACCCTGCACCCAATTGGAACAGTCCAGCCCGAACTGCCAGGCCAGGTCCTCCCTGGACTGGAAACAAGCATCCTAGGACTGGTTTTGTGGGTTTCACCCCTCATCAGCCACGATAGCCAGGATAGCTTGACTCCAGTGGCATATTCATCCCACTCGGGGTGACAAATGCAAATACAACAATTGATGGACAGAATGCATTACAATGTTGTATTATTCACCCCATTACAGAGATCTGGGCCTAAATTTATCGTTTTTTTGCTCACCATGCCATTCCAGTTTGGACCCAGTCATATGCAAATCATTCTTAACCCTGCACCCAATGGGAACAGTCCAGCCCGAACTGCCAGGCCAGGTCCTCCGTGGACTGGAAACAAGCATCCTAGGACCGGTTTCGGGTGGTGTGGTGAGTAAAAGAATGATGGATTTAACCCAGATCCTTGTGACTGGAGTGAATATTTGCATTGTCCAGCATTCGGTCCATCACTTATTTCTTTTGCATATGATTTTCGATGTGAGTGGACTTGTAATTTGGCTACGGCAGTGACTACTCAGTCAATGCCATAGCCTAACTTCTCTGACGGCCCGAAGGAGTAAAGGCCGCCTGAGAATTGGTTATATGTCTAGCTGCCCAATTAGAACGGGCAGACATTTAGCTGTCACCGCCAGGTAAACAATGGCGGTGAGGGACAGTAAAAAAGAAATAAGAGGACTTTCATGGCGGGGGGCATTATCTTTATTATTTTCAAAAAGAAAATCACATTTTGTTATTTTCTTTTTAGAAATTAAAACAAGAAAACTGTTTGGTGCCAGGCTCAGTCATGTTGACGCAGTCCTGCACCAAAAGCAAAATGCATTGACACAAAATGCCATGATAGGTGTTCCTGGCAGTGCTATATAAATGACCACTAGCCTGGCGGTCATGTATAAATCTAGTTGTTGGGACCTCTGACAGGGCCATGGAGTAGTTTACTCCATCCCCGTGGCGGAACAACATTGTGACTGCCAACATCAAAATCTGCCCTTTGGTCTTAACACTCTGATGTACCAAATAGATGGGAAATGACAATAGGAGCATAGAACTAAGATATGAGAAATGAAAGCAACAGACACTGTTCAACCTACATAGCGTGTATTTGTAGAGCGCACATTCGCCCAAGGGTATCTTAACGCTGAATAACAGATGTTTATTGTTACCCAAGTCAATGGTACTCATTTTATCGACCACAGAAGGATGAAAGACTGAGTGGACCCGCTGTAATTTGAACCTGTCACCATGAGGTTGAACACAGGCACCTATAGTGGACTCATTAGTCCACTTAGCCACCAGTCCGCGCTTAACCATATGCGTTATACATAGTTACGTAGGACAGCAGCTTAGGAAGTACATGAGAAGGGACAAAGTATGCTGTAATCATCGACTGGCTTTTATAAGCATCACACTGAGTAGGGGTGGGTTTTGAATGGGGTTTTCTTGAATGATGGTTATGTTCTGTTGTATGTTGGTCTGGAGCACCGCTAATTTACATGACATGGTATATCTCCATTACATATCTGCACTTCCCGATGGATTGTTCTTACTGAAGAAGTGCAATCAAATACATTTACTAAAAAAATAAGCGTCACACTGAGTTAAAGTGTAGGCGTTTTGATGTTTTTGTAATGATCTGTGTATTGTATGTGAAATTAAACCAATAAACGTGCTCACAGCTTTAGCTTGGACCAGGTTCTCACTGTCGTCTAGCTTTGGACCATAAACAGCACCCTATTTAGATACCGGTGTAGCACCAGTGCAGTTTTAGCAACATTTCTTGTTCTCTAATATAGTGACAACAGCCGATCCAGTCCAGGTTCTCACGTCGAATCATGGGAGAGCGGGAACGAGGAGAACGCCGATCTGCTGCCTTGCCCCTGCTGCCCGCTGTCTCGCGCTTCACCTCCCGGCTAGCGGCTTGTGGCCTTCCACCAGACATTGTTGCCACACAGTGGGGGCCCGAAATTATCCTTGAAAAATGTCTTCGAGCCATTGAGCCCTTCGAGCCCTGGACGAGTGACCTAGTGCGGTCGAGTGTGACAGAGTTTAGGCCCCCCGTAGTGCACCAGTCAGCCGCTGTCGGGCTCGAGCAGCGGGCAGAGCTAGGGAAAAGAAGGAGCAAGGGAAAAGAAGGAGCAAGATGAAAGAGGAGTTTGGCCCCCGCAGTACACCTCTATCTGGGAGGAAGTTGGCATGTGTCCAGAGCCACTCCCAGAGGGGTTGGCAACAGCAGTAACAGCATTAACAGCGGGAGTGGGGGGGGGGGGGCAAGAGAGCACAGCCACCTTTAGGGGGTGGCAACGGAGTGTGTGTCCAGTGAGTCTGCGGAAGCGACCCAACTAGGTTGGGGGCGGCTGGCAGGCTCTTCTGTGTGCCCTGCTCTCTGCTCCCCTGCCTCAGGAGGCTGAACAGACGGGAAGGAGAATCTACGGACTCGCGGATAGGAATCTGGCGAGTCGAGGGAGGAGGTTCAAGGAAGCTATGGAAGGTTGATAGTGGATAGCGAGATAGAGCCTTGTTGAGTGCTGCTTCCTGGCAATACAAGGAGGGAGGCAGTTTTCGTACTTGGGTCATAGTGACCGGGCTCAGCTTGTGTAAACAAATTGAGGTGGTGGTAGCGAGCGCACTTGGGCACTTATAGCTGGGAGATCTACAAAGTGTTAAAAGTGACAACTCATCAATAACATATAATAACTTTATCAAAACAAATACATATCACTCAAACTACTAGTCATGCGATCAGGCAGGGTGAGGAAGGCACTGGGAATTAAAGTAGTTACTCCTAAAAGACTCGCCAAAAGGAAAAAAGGCGACAAACCAGCAACAGTAAATGGTGGAAGTTCTATACTGAAGAGCAAGCTAATTGCACCTATTGTGTCCATGTTTGAAAAATCAATGTTAAACAAAACAAAAAAAACGATGCAAAACTCAAGATTTCACTATTTAAAAGATCCCGGTTCATCTTTCTGTGCTACACCTGTCTGATGACCCTGTTGGCACCCAAAAAAAAAAAAATCGTACAACGGATATACCAAAGGGGGAAAGAGCTAGGTCAAGAACACACCCTAAGGAAATTAATATCAAATTTAAAATTAAACTCCATTGAGAAACTAGACCTGAGCTCATGGAGTAAACTGACGGAGAAGCTAGAAAATCAAGACACGAGCAGTCCAGCCGGGGTAATCTCACTGCATAGTGCCATTATAACAACACCAACAGTACATGCTGCACGAAACGATATCAGTATCAATTCGGAACATCAGCATCAACATTAAGAATTTCTACCCGCCCCCAAGTAAAATCTGTGGGGAAAGCACGCCATGTAGTCCGGCTATAGCACATAAGACCTATGATCTTAATACATCAAGTAGCTGCTCCTTACAAACTACTGAGCATGGACAAGTAATTAGCCTAAATGGCTTGCAATCAAACACAGATGATCTAGTGCACCTTTGGTCAAACCAAGGCCTATCTTTAACCGACTTGGATGACTCAAGGGTGACTAAACATGTGGAAGGTACACATGAGACAAAGGTGGAAGGAAATGAAGAAGAGGAGTTGGTCGCTTCATAGGAGAGCAAACCTGTGGAAGACACATACGAGGTAAAGGTGGAAGCCCAAGGAAGGGATTAAGATGAAAATCAGATGCTTAGCCCAAACCATACGGGTGCAAACGACAAAACATTAGACCACAGAGACAATTTTCAATCAAATCTAACAGAGAAATCTGGAGATTCACCTGAAAATTGGGCAAGTAACATCAAAAGCAATAAAAACGGGCAAACAGAAGTAATACCATCAGTACTGTAAGCACTACAAATGTCAACAGCAACGTTGATAATGCAGTCGGATAAATTGGATATACAAATAGATCTTATGAATATCATCGCATCACAGATAGCTGGAATAAATACAAAACTTGAAGATTTAACAAATTTAATAAAAAGAGTACAACCAAATTATTCACCGCGGGAATCAACCTGCACATGTGGTCCAATGATAGACAAATTAGGTTTTCTTCCAACAATATAGGAACAGATACTTTGTTTGAATAAGCGCTTGGTTACGCCGGCTAAGAATTTAGTGTCTTCCCATACAAAAAAGTCAGAGGTAATTGTAAGTCAGATCCATGCACAGGCACCAACAAATACTTCTCAAGAACAAAAGAAAGAACTTCAATTTCTCACTGCTGAGACAGCGGATCTCATAATAACTAAGCAAGTGGCTGATCAAAGTGTCACAACAGAGCAATCTGAAAAGAAGACGATTCAATCTAGAAGACAAAAGAAGAAGGAAAGGAAAGCAAGAAACAAGACAAATGATCCTAAACCGCAGCAAGGTAAGAGTATATTCCATTTTCTCTAAAACAACAGCAGGTGAGCCTCTAGAAGAATATTGCCCTGGACAACACTAGATAGTGTTATAAGTAACGCAAACACTTTATTGAAGGGCTCAGAGGCATATATACGGAGAAGGCGTTAGCCCCCAGGAATCAAATCAACAATACAACTTTAATGAAAATCGAGGACTGCTCATCATCATCATTAAAGACCACATGAAAACCGAGTCAAAGGGCAAACCTGTAGTCGCCGCAGTAAAGTGTGAAGAAGTCAATGGAATAAATAAAGAGTTAGACAATGTGGCATTTAACAACAAGCCTGAAATACACAACATGACCTCACTAATGAGACCACAGTTACAAGAAATTGAGGAAGTAGGCAACCGTAGGGTCATCACAGAGGGAAATTAAAAACTCCAAAAAAGCATGTTGCAATGAAGCCACATACTCTGTTAAGTATTCAAAAATTAAGATCGGATTTGGTAGTAAACAGGGAACCTACTAATAATTGGAAATCTGTTACTGCGGCAATTACATACGTAGAGAAAGTAGATACAACTTCTGTACCACAACATCCAGTAAAAGAAGTGATAGATCAATGTACTCCAGTAGTATTTCAAAATCCAACACAAACTAAGCAGCAATGCCCCTCTTACGGCCATCTTGGGGATGTATGACGGTACAACGCGTGGTATTACCACGCGTACCGTTACAACGCATTTTTTCAGCGCAAGTCGTTAACACGACTTGCGTTGTAGGGGTGCGGACTTAGGAATAGTTAAATTTACTATTCCAACACCAGCCTACGTACAGTAGGGAAGGTGTTGGAATAGTAAATCTACTATTCCTTATCCTTGAGCGCCCTTGTAAAAGACGCGTTGTAACGGTACTGCGGGGTAACATCCGCGTTGTAAAGGATGTTCCCCCCATCTAAGTATCCGTATTTCCAATCAAATTAAATCTCAGTCTAAGAATTTGGAGGTCAAAGAAATAGCACCTAGTACCCAGGTAACTCACCAGATAATACGGACCCCAGACTATGAAAGGCAGGGCAGTTACGATATCTTAAATAGAGGCAACATTATGAAACTTATGGCAGAAATTAAGGAACTAAAACATGTACAATCGTCAGATCTTGTAGCAGTCCAATTTCTACTAGGACATAACAACACAACAAAAGAATGAACATTAACTACATAGCAGACGTTGTAGTGAAGGCAGGGGCCCTGCTTGCACACATGGCTATGTTAGCATAAGCTTATTAGACGTTTAAATGCCATTTTGCCACTTTGCAGTTTTTGCACACAACACTACATGTAACTGTTGTTGTAAGTTAGACTGCTTGATTTTCTTCACATGGGAACGGCTTGTTTTTAACATCCCTAGACTTACATCGCGACCTTAGTTTGTACAGTGCATGCAGAAACCTCCAAGGTTACCATAAAAATGTAAGCTGTTATTCGGATTGATCGGCCCCCGCTCTAGACACAACATGCACACAGCTGCAGCTAACTGAAATTCTAGCGCTTTTAATATCGCACTGCATGCATGATTAGGGCACTTAGAGAAAATCATTTTCCAGAGAGAGAAAGCTTTGCTGATCCGGATGTGATTCACTTCTGCTGATCTTGGAGGTATGGGGTTCCCCGTTGAAGCCTAAGAGGCCTTCTATTATTATTACAAAACCTAGTTGCTAGCAGAGGAGGGTGGTTCACAAAGCAGTTTCCACCATCATTATAATAGGATTTCTCCCTTTGTGATTTATGGAATTGTAACAATGCTGATCGTATTATTTTTAATCATATGCCTGCTTACGTTAGCAAAATACTGCATCTTAGAGTACGTCGTTAAAATAAACATGTTAAACTTTTCCCTGTCTCTACTTACTCACAATGTGGAATGGTAGGAGAATAAAAACGAAAGAGTGTTCTTGATTCCCACCATTCCTGAGAGTAACCTAAGTCGCATGTTCTGGGTTGTCCACTCATTGGTAGCTTCGCTATAGGACAGAGAGCTAACGAGACACTGATGCTAGTCGGTTTGGGGTTCTAGGTACTGAGGTGAGTTGTTTGGTACACCGCAATTCACTGAGATCCTGGGTCTCTGTGCACAGTTCTGTGTATGAGCAGGATCCCAGCAACAACGTCGGAGTTAGCACACTTAATACTAAGTAGCTCGGATCAATTTACAGCCTGGCAAATACAAATAACAGCACCGGCAATACATCGTTACCCATTTCAATTGAAAGAAATTGAAAAGCAGCATACTAAAAGGAAAATAAATCAAACAGCAGTTTCCACACAGGTGTATTCAATTTTACAAAACGCAAAGGGTAGGAGTGGTACAGTCCAGTCTTCAGAGGGATTAGCCACAGAAGTACAAAGGGAGACTGACCTAAATCAAGATCAATGGAGCTGGCTACCCAGGATACTAAGCAACAACAGTAGTGTTTGACATAAGAGAGTTATGGCTACCAGCTCTGATATAGGTGCTATACACATGTTATCTTGGAACATAGCTGGAGCTAGGGGATTACTTGAGGAGGGCCTTCAACTTAAGGAGTTGGCAGATTGTGACATAATACCCCTGCAGGAGACTTGGTCGCAGGAAGAGATCAATAGTAGGTTTCACTCACTACACAATAGCTGTGGAAAAATGCAAGCAATATGGTGGGGCAATAGGCGGATTGATAGTATATGTATCCACAGCTTTAAAAATAACAACGGAACAGCTGAAATCTCCGGATCGCAGCATACAACTTGTTAAATTCTCAGATCAACACTCAGGTTAAGGAAATACAATGGTATGAATTAACTACTACACACAACCGAAGGTTCAAATAAAAAAAGGAGAAAAATGATCTTTTAACTAAAACAACATAAAAATTACGTTGTACAGAGCCCATGTGGAATTTAATAGTGTCAAGACACTTTAATTCCAATCTGATATTCACGCCGGATGATGATGAAAAAAAAACCAGACAATTCATATTGGTGTGTTCCACAGCAATGTTATGCTGGGACCTGTTGTGTTGTCGTGTTGTGTGGACCGTATTGGTCAGCAACTAGCAACAGATCTTGAATTCAGAGGTATGCATGTGCTTAACGGAAGAATGGATGAAGATCGCCCACCGAAAAAAACACATCACCCTCAAGGGCTCAATCAACGGTAGATTGTACACTTATAACACTTCCTCTAATGCCATTATTGGCCCGTTTATTCATAGAGTACACCACCTTGAGTGATCACTCAATGCTGCACGTCATTTTTAATCTAAACATGCCAAGATTTCAGTTTACTAATAAACCAGAGGGCGAAATTACTTCAATAAAACTAAAACGTCTTAAATGGACAAACACAACTAAAACAGATTTGTTCTTATCAATAAAGGTTCTCCTGGCAGACCAAACAATAGAACCCATGAATAGAATCCAAGCTTGGTCGCTCCTTCTAAAGAAATTAGCAAAAATAATGAAAGAACCCAAAATCAGGGTTAAAAGATATGACCAAATGAAAGACCTACCAAATGATCTACAAATGCTAAAGAGAGCTCTAAAAAGAGCGCAAAGGAATCTGCACCTAGACAAATCTGAAGGGATAATATGGGAAACATTTCGACAACTGAGAAAACAATTTAAAAAGAAAATGTGGGAATTAAAAAAATTGAAAACAGTTTCTGGTCCAAACTAATTTACAACGCAAGACATTCGAATAAATTTGGGCACTCAATAAATAACATGTCAAGGACTCGAAATGCATTAACATCGTTTCTTCAAGAGCAGGAATGGGTTATTTTTCTTAGGGAGAAATTTAAACAGAAACAACTCCAAGACGTGGACGATTACCAATCGCTGACCGTGATGTAGTCAACTGAGCATGAACTGGTTCCACTGACAAATCAGTTATTTTACACAACAGAAGAAATAATAAACAAAGGTAAATGTGATGGAGCTCCCGGCCCGAATAGGATTCCGCAAGCCACATTTAAACACGATTCGGAGTATTGGAGCACGCACCTAGAAAATCTTTACACTGATGTTGAAATTAACAATCTAGTTCCAGATAGTTGGCAGAGATCAATCATAACCCCTATTTATAAAGGAGGAGACATATCTAACCCTGCAAATTATAGGCTAATTGCCTTACAGGATGTTGAAGCTAAGTATTTTGCCTCACTTATTCTTGAAGCTCTGGTTGATTGGTCAAGAGAACGTAATTTAATCCCAAAAAATCAAACAGGATTTTGGAAGGGTATTGGAACAATCTCCAATATCTTGTCAATTTCACTGATTGCTGTAAAATGTAAAAACAAGAAACAGAACCTGCATCTGTGTTATCTAGATTTAAAAGCTTTTGACAGCGTAGACTGGAAACTACTGTGGGCTAAATTAAAATCCTGGAATATACCGGAGAGAATACTTATGGGTCTACTGCTGTTTTATACAGATATTGTTTATGTGAAGCTTGGGGATGGACCTAGAATATCCAGAAAGGTGTATACCAGCATGGGTTTAAAACAGGGCTGCGTTTTGGCCCCGCAACTATTCAACTTATTCATCTCAGACCTATCTGGAAAGCTCAATGGAATTAACTCATATTCACCAAAATTAGGTAAATTACAATTATCGCATCTTGCCTACGCAGATTATATTGTTCTCTTGAGCTTAACTACGGTGGGTTTGATAAGACTATTAAATGAACTCTCTGAATTTCTGTCTGTAAATAAACTGGAACTCAATTCATCCAAAAAATGCTCATTACAAACTGAATAGCTCCTCATCATAAAATCAGGCTAAAAGGCAAATTATTAGAGAATGTATCATGCTACAAATATTTGGGATTTTTATGTAGATAAGCTATTGTTTCGAGACCAGAAAAAATATATGACCCAGCGAGCAGGGGCCCTAATATTTGTCCTTAGATCACTAGCAAAGAAACTGGAAGGACCTTCATTAAGACTGCTGCTGGTGACTATTTCTTCCAAAGTACTGCCAACACTATCATACGCCAGTGCCGCTATGCATGGGAAGGACTTAGAGCAGTTATGTGGAATTCCTGCAGCCCGTCGCCCAGGACATATTGTTTGGGGTCAAGGACAAGAAGTTTTCATGTTTATTTTGTATTTGGGACAAGTAGGCCCACCCCTCAGCAGCACAAACCCTTTGGCTGCCAGATTACACTACCACATTATGGATCAGGGAACAGTACTGTCTGCAGTTAAGTTAGCATTTGTGTTCATATGTGAATGCTGTTCTAACTTGTATTAATGGTTCATTAATAAAAGCCTTTATTAATAGGGTCAGCGCTCTAAGGAAATTTTTTAAGTTCAGATTGCACTACTGACCGTGGTTCCAGTATAAAGATGTGTACACACGTTTGCAAAGTTTAACAATATAAGGATACGTATAATGCCTATAGGATGCTCTCTGATTAGATGCAAATATATGTAAAAGCTTGAATGCAAGATTGATGATTCTATGCTTTCAAAATAAAATGGTCATAAAAAATGCAACTAAGAAAAAACGTTTTGCTAAGCTACTGTGTACCATTTCAGGTGCCATTTTTTTGAAGCATCATTTATCAAAATGTGATAATGCATGCTAGTATTTCCCAAAAATATTCATAATGGAAAATCTGTGTAACCAGTTGCATCAAAATTATAGGAAACATGAAAATAGACAAGCATTGGCAAAGCCAATAGAGATGACGTTGGTGGTGAGCCTATTAATTATGTCAGTGCTTGTCTTGTTTTGTAAAACTCTATTGTTGTGGGAGCTGCCAGGACCTCATTATAAAAAAACATTGGTAAAGCAAAAATATTTTTGGTCTCAAAAACCACACATGCGTTTTAGCACTTTCAAATAATCATGTGTAGATTTCCTCATGTGAAAATCTGTTGTGCATAACAAGTTAACTTTACCACCAACCCCTTTTTCCCAAGCCCTGGAAAAAGTTTTTCTTCTGCCCTCGTCAGGAGTAAATTTCCAACCTTTTTCTGTATGGGAAAATATTAGAGATAAGCTGATGAAACCCATAAAACATGCAAGTTGGTAGGTATGCCCAGACACAAATGGGCATTCCAACCAGGGGGAACTATTGCTTACCGCTACCTCCAGCCACAGTATGTAGATCTGTGGGAATGTGACAAGATAACGGAACTGCTAGTATTCAGACCCTACCATGGTGTGAGCTCTGGCACAATCAGAGAGGCTATTACCAGAGCTCTTATTGAGCGAAACTGCTGCCATAATTTGTCGCCACACTACATGGCAGCAAAAGGACAAGTGGATTTTGTTAGAGGACAAGTAGGTTTATGAAGCAACCTGTCCCAAGGACAAGTAGATATTTTAATACATTCCAAACACCTGTAGAGACTCTTAAGCTAATAGCAAGCATTTACAAAATGTTCTGCAGCTCGCCAAGATCGCTTAACCAGCGCAAATGCGCTTAAAATTTGGGCTATTAAACGAAACATTGGGCAGACTCTACACATACAGAAAGGTGTGGTATCGGATTAAACAAAATGTAGAGGAAAATAGCCTCAATGAATCTTTATGGCTGGAATTGGAAAAGGAAGAAAAACCTGCCATCCTACAAATTCTTGGAATATGCACTTAAGATTACTTGTATCACTGATCTCTGGAATAAAAATAGGCCCTATCCAACATTCAAGCTGGCACTCAATAAAGCTGCAAAGTTCCATTCGTTGCTGGTCGATAAAGTCATTTTTGTTAAAAGATCTCATTCTTGGGCAGTGATCAATAGCTATAAAATACTGAAACAAGCAGCTTGTTTGGACTCCACCTTCTCTATTCATGTAAAAAGACAACTAATGGCATTGCGGTTTGGAAAGTTCCCTACTCTTGCGGACACCCCGCAATAGAAGTATATGGAGAATCAAAAATGCCGGCTTTGTGACAGTAAAAAGGAAGATTTGGTTTACATTGTAAGAGACTGTAAGATACTGCAACCAGCGTGAATTACCTTTTTACGGAAAGCGTTCTTGGACAGAGGAAAACATTTGTGTAGAACCGCTATTAGAAGAGGACTGGATTCAACAGATTCCCAAATGAATTGCAAATTGATAAAGTTTTTATGCATTCATGAACAAGAAATGAAAGCAAAAGCACTTTAAAGAGCTAATTTGAAGAATATTTTAAGGATTGTGTAAATCTTATGATGTTTTTTGGATTATAATAATGTAATTTTGGGGAAAAATTGGGAATGAAGAAAATTGTGTATGTAATATTGTTATGGTTTTAATTAAATGAACAATAAACTATTATTATTATTACTGAGGTCATAAATATTCTGTAGCATCGCTCTCTGGCCTCCCAAATGCCACTGAATAAAGACTGCATCCAGCTGTACCTGCCACCAAACTTCTAACTTTGCATCAAGTTATTGCACCTCTGGATCCCAAGGTGTGAAATGCGGTTTACTTATTTGTGCTCCAAATTGGCGTAAACTAAGCATTTTATGCATAACACAGATGTTTTTCGTGCTCAATCAGTAAATTAATATTCATTCTATTTGTGTTCACAAAGATGTTTCTCTGTTTCATCCAGTTGTTAATCTCTGTCATTCTAGATTAAATCGCCAAATGATCATAGGTATTCTTCAAATTTCTTACGTTTATGACAAGATGAATGGTCTGATCCAAATGTGACTTGCCCATTTCCTTTCACACTTGAAGCCCCCTCATATGCACCCCAACCACCAAATCTATAAAAACTGTTTCATGTCATCTGGTGATTGTTGCCAAGTTACCCACTACCAACATCTAGTCTTCCAATTGATTTGCAATTGTAATCCAAGCATTCCAACCTACTGTAACTCATAATGTGCACATGCTGCACACTTAAGCTCAGCGTAATTCCCTTGGCAATAACACTGCCAACCACTCATGGAATGAACAGCAAACCACTAGCAATACCGCTCCTACCTTCTCGTACTGTGCTGTACTTTTTACTGCAACACGTAGAGGTTGTGACAGAAGACTAGTATTAATGTTATTCTATGCTGCAGTGCAACATATTGAAATTTTTAGTCCCATTTTCATCCAACTATTTAGGTGGTCTACCCCAGCTGAGCAAAAAGCCTATGAAACATATCGAAGTCGGTTATTAATCATTTATTCTACTCCAGAGTTATCTAGCTTACACAAACACTGCAAGCCATGTAAAACATCACATCAGAGACGCAGTCTTCAAATACTGACCCAGCATCCATTACTTCCAACCCGATCCTTCACATGGTCAATCTGAGTGGCAGCACTTTAGCATTTCCAATAACCATGGGTGAAACTTCAATTACACTGGTGAAAGTTTGTGATTTTCGTGTTACACTTATTACAGGAAATTACAGAAATTACGCCAATCCAAGAATTATGCCGCAGTTCAAAGGAAAAATAAAGCACAATAACTACACAAACAACCACCAGAATGTGATCAGCTGTTTGCGGAAATTGTGATTTCATGGCATTTTTAAGTATAAAATGCATCCTTATGTAAAAAATGGGCGCAGGTATGCCTTTTGCATTAAAACTATAGTGCTAAATGACAGGTGTGCATATTACGTAGCACATTCAAATTATCCTCCCATCCATTGCTGCCTTTTCCTCAAAGAGTGCATCCGAGCAAAGGTAAATTTGGCGCTACTCCTGAACCTCCTCTCCTACCCTTTCCCCAGTAAACCCCTCTCATTGGTGATGCTGGTGGTGGCCCTTTTGTGCTCACTGGTCGGGTCCTGGCTGAATACCTCAGACCAGTGAACAGCATGTTTACACACATTTGCCACTTTACCCCTCATCTTAAACACCTATTCAATTGCTAAACTGGAGGCGATAGTCCATTTGAGGGGGTGATACAGAAGGAAGGGGGAGTGGGAGAATAACAAACGTATGCAGCCTGCACTGCCGAGGTAATTAACTGAATGGCAGTCTGGAATGCCCAGGTTACTTACCAGTAATCTTCATTACTACGAGTCCTAGTCTTGCTCGCCACAGTAATAACCATTGAGCATTCTGCTCCTACAGAAACTCCAAGTAAAAAGTTACATACTAGTCTCCCTATCCCTCCAATATAACCCCCAGTGCAACAATCAATCAGATAAAAGGACACATTAGTCAGAGCACAACCTGTAAGCAAAGCTGTAGACATGAAGCCACAACAGAGGGCCGGGAGGGAAGGAAAGTATACTGTGGCGAGGAAGACAAGGACTCGAAGTAATGAAGATTAACGGTAAGTAACCAGAGCATTACCTCCTCGTCCGACTTCCTCGCCACAGTAATAGTCATTGAGCAGAAACCAAAGCAATATCAGCTTCATGGATAGGAAACACAGCCAACACATGGAAGCCAGTATAAAACAAACTTTATTGATAACAATGGCGAGAGACACGCATCTCAAGAAACCTCAGAGTCCAGGATCGAAGAGGCAAAGGCAACAGAAGCCCCACTCCCAATCTCAAGCCGTAAAGACACATGAAGGTATGAGAAGACCAAGTGCCCACCCTGCAAATATCCTCCAAGGAAACACCTTTAAAGGCGGCCCAAGAAACAGCAACAGATCGAGTAGAATGCCCCAGAATAGGATGAGAGGGAACCACTGACAGGACATCATACCAAAATAATAGTCTCCTTAATCCATCTACAGAGAGTGGAAAGAGACGGCTTCAGGCCCTGCCGAGCCAGACCAAAAGTGACAAACAAATTGTCCACTCTGTAACAGAGACTCCTCCTCCGACGAAGGAACATGCAAGAAGACAGGGAGGACCACCTCTGCAGAACGATGAAAGAAAGAGTCAACCTTAGGGACTAAAGTAGGATGAGCCAGTAAGACCATCCTATCCTCCAAAATCGCCAAAAAGGAGCAGACAGTAGAGGAAAGCCCCCAACACGTCTGGCAGAGGCAATAGCCACCAAAAACACCACCTTAAGTGTAAAAAGGGAACCCCTTGTAATGACTGCAACACTAACGGAAAATCCCACGGGGGAGGAGACAACACAGGACGAGGGCATTGAAAAGCAAGAGATTTGAAAAGACGAGCCACCAAGAGCTCCATAGATACAAAAAGCAGACTAAGAAAAGCCCGACTGACAGCCCACTGAGCACGGAGGGTAGAAAGGGCTAAGCCCAAATCAAAACCATGAACCGTGCAGGATCCAAACTCACAACAGATCAACCATGGAGAAGACACCAACTAGTAAAGTTGTCCCAATGCTTAGCATAAGACTTCAAATTCGAGGGGCGCCTGACTGCTGTATAAGACCCGCAACCTCCACAGAACAACCACTCTGGATAAGGGAACACCGTTCAAGAGCCAAGCCTGCAGACCCATGGACCGGAACACCAGAAGAAAAACCAGAGGCCCATCAAGGGATACGTATGGCACGGTAACGTCCAACCCGGATCCACCCTCACCAGGGACGACGCAGGAACGAACCCCTTGATGGAAATCCTGACCACAGGGGTGCCAAAGAGACAAAATATGGTTCACCACAGGATACAAATGGAAAGGACTCCACGGAACCACCAACAATGACGCGGACATCAGACCCTAGACCCTCAACCACAGTCTCACAGTAGGGCAAGCCCCTGACAACAGGGACCGAATCTCCAACATTAGAGTCAATTTTCATGCAGGAGGCAGGAACACCAACCCCAACTGAGTCCGGAAGTGAGTACCAATGTACGACAGATCCTGAGAAGGAACCAGGCAGGACTTCCTCCGAATCACCAGAAATCTGTGACCCTCCAGGATCTGGCAAACCTCCTGGACATGGAGCTCCGCCTTAGAAAAAGAAGAAGCAGAAATCAACAAATCATCCAGGTAAGATAAGATCTTAATACCCCTCCCATGCAAATGACCTAGCAAAGGGATCAGAACTTTCGTAAAGGGGGAGGAACACAGGCCAAAGGGTAATACCTTGAACTGAAAATGTTGCCCGATAACACAGAATCAGAGAAACTTCTGAGAGTTCAGATGGACTGGCACACGGAGATACGCATCCTGCAGGTCGATGGAAGCCAAAAAATCCCCCTGAGAGATCAGCGGGAGGATCACCTGCTAGGACACCATCTTGAACTTTATGGGAGGAATGAATCAATTTAACCACTTCAGATCCACCGGTCTGAGGTCCCAGGTGTGTTCCTCTCCCAGGAAGAGAACAGAGTACACTCCCAGCCCCAGCTGATCCATGGGTACTGGAATGACAGCGCCCTTTTCCACAAGACAGCGGACGCCTTACAACAGAGCCACCTTCTTCAGAGAGTCCCTGGGGCAACGAGTGACCCGAAAACAGTCTGGGGGAGTGTGGACGAACCCAAGGTGAAAACCTTTCGACACCACCTGAAGAACCTATTGATCCGACACAGTTTACCTCCAGCTGTCCAAAAAGAGAGACAGTCGACCCCCCACAGGACCCACACCTGGAGCAACCCAGTCAGGACTTGGAGGGAGCAGAAGAGGAGGAGGAAGATATGGCAGGAAACCGGGATTTGTTAGAGGAAGGATCACCCCGGCCACGCCCCCTTCCATGAAAGGGCTGAGGAACCCGTCCTTGACAAGCAGGACCAAAGGCCCTACGAGCCCCAAAAAAGCGTGAACGCCCTGCTCTCTCCGGAGCCAACTGTTTACAATCTTCTGCAGACTTCTTGACCATATCTTCCAAGGGAGCACCAAACAGCTTAACTCCTTCTGTCCAGCAACAGCCTTCCAAGAACTGGCAACCAGCTGCCACAAAAGACCCAACTGTAGAAGCCGCTGCACAGAAAAAAAAAAAGGAAATTTCAGAAAGGAGACACACCTGTTGTTCCATTAGTGCGAGAGTGGGAGAAATGTCCTCGCCCTGGGCCAACAACTCCGCTAACGACTTTAAGTCTTTCAGCAACGATTGGATGGCATAGGAAGAATAGGTAGCAGCCCTAATAGAGAAATTGGCAGTGGCATAAGTAGGTTTCACCGCTGCATCCACCTTTTTATCAACAGGATCAGCCGGAGAAGCATCCTCAGAAATAATAGTACCCCGAGAAGACATGCCAGCCATCAAAGAATCCACCTTCACCAAGGCTGGAGATTTAAACACAAAGTCCTGACACAGATACTGTTTTGCCAAAAACCTGGGAAAGTTACTCTTACCCACATCCTTCCATTCAGTTTCCAACACCTTCACGACAGAGGAGTGGAGCGGCAACAACTCCAGCTCTTTTTGTTGATACTGCAAAAAGAAATCGGAGTCTTCCACAGTTACATCAGACTCCGGAAACAGCAGTTTGGAACAGATGTGCTGAAGAGCATCCTTAAGATCCGACCCCTGAACAAAACGACCCTTAAGATCTACATCCTCCTCCCCATCAGGGTCCTGGGAGGAACCAGGGTCACATTTGACCTTTTTAGAGGGAGGAACCGACCCTGACACGCAAAGGGCAGCCACAGCAGTATTAATCATTTGTTGGATCAGAGCGATGGAAGGGACCACTTCCATAGACCCAGAAGTCTCCCCAGCGTGAGTAGAAGGCAAATCAGCATCTTCCTCCATCTTGGCACAACAAAAAATGCCAGACTAAACCACTAAGGCAAGCTAGGATGCTTAAAAAGCATACTATTGCCATGGAAACCAAGAAAAAAATGCTTGAGACCGGCCATCGGCACACCCATAGCGCATACACCACTTTAATTAGCCCCTGGAAAAGGCGTTGTACCAAACGTGCCGACCCGCAAGGAGCTGACATGAAGACACGCCCCCACAGGACGACGACCAGCGCAGAAGACCCAAGCCGCCGTCCTGCAGAAGCCGGTAAGATACAGGAGAGCAGGGAGCCATGCGGAGACTCAGGCGTCCCTCCTAACCCCACAAGGAGTGCGCCGCAATCAAAGACACACGCTAGACCTGCCAAGTCCGCTGTAGCAGGACTCGGCAGAACCAATGAAGTCAGTGTATAGGCACAGCACTTCCGAGAGTCCACTAGTGCAGGACCGAGGAGGAAAAGTCAAAGAAGTGCCAAAAGAAGGGGCGAGGCAATGATTACAACCCCTCCACCCCCTTTAACAGGGTCCATGAGTCCGGTAGAGCAGGACCGCCGACCCCAACGTACCTACTCTTCCAGAACAGGAACAGCACTCGGAGCAGTGCAGAAACAAAAAAACAGGTTGTGCTCTACTAATGTGTCCTTTTATCCGATTGGTTGTTGCCACTGGGGACCATATTGGAGGGATAGGGAGACTAGTATGTAACTTTTTACTTGGAGTTTCTGTAGGAGCAGAATGCTCAACAGTTATTACTGAGGAAGTCGGATGAGGAGGTAATGAAATAATTATTCGAGGCAGCTCGGCAGGCGAGCTACGTGTGCGCCCTGGAACTAGACTCAGCTTGCCAATGCCAAAAGCCAACCCTGCTGCCATCTTCCCCTAGTGGGTTTGGCTGAGTGAAATACAACCGCTCAGGTACACAGTAGAAAGGAACTCCGGAATAAATGCATTTTTAGAGCTTTTAGGATAATCGCAGCCCTGGTAAAGAAGTGAATGGTGACAGTCAAGTCCTATGAATATGTCAGCACAGAAATAACTGTTCATGTTGAAGGTAAGAATAGTTGCGTATTTATGAATACAATTTAACTGTGTCACTGGAACACCCTGATTCCAATTTTGAACTTCAGCGAAGTAGTAAGTGCATTTTGGGACATGTTGTCCTCGTTCATTTCAACTAAATTGACATGAAAACTATGATTTGTAATGCGACAAGATGGCTCTGTGAGCTAAATGCTCACCACTGAACGTTCAGGAATCGACAAGTCACATGTTTAAATTCTAGCACAGACAGCTCAGCCATGCTGCCCTTCAAAATCAGTTGAATTAGGCAATGGTAATAACTGTTATTTACAGTATTTAGAAATGGAAAAACAAATTATAAAACGAAAGCCGATGACCGGACATTTTGTGTCTCCCTAGGTCTGGGAAAATATTTTTTATTACGTGGGCTAAATTCCCGAAATTACTTGAAATTTCACATTACATAATTTTCGCGTAATATTTGCACTAAAAACACTTGTGTGCACAGAAAATGACACATTTTTGTGCCCGAACTATTCTCCTGCCGCTATCGTGCTAGAGGTTTTTTTTTAACCCGAAGTGAATGCTCACGTGAAAAAAGTAAGGAGTGTGTTGGATCACAACCTGCTTCATTCAGACCATCGGCACTCACTGGTTAGAGCGGCAGACTCTGAAGCAGAGATCGGGCCCGGGACCAGGGTTCAAGTCCCGACGCGGCAGGGTCTTGGGCTCAATGTCTGCGGACTCGATAATTCTCGCCTCGACGCCTACTCTAATCATGGGTCCCACGCTGCAACTCTGGGCAATAGCTTGCTTAATCTCCACAACGGCCCCACAACACTGGGATGCCTGGCTTCACCTTGGGAGTGCCCAGGAGGGGCATCTCACAGTGAAAGCCAGGAAGGGTTCCACAGCGTTATACAGCCCCATTGGGGCAGCTGTGCGCTTTACAGAATACACTACATTTACATTGTCATGCCAGTCAACATGACGCCAGACCGCCCTTAAATTCCTTTATTAGGTTGAGCGACCTATCTCAATGCACATGCGCATTGAGCGGGAGCGAGATATATAGGGGCTTATCGAGAGTTTACCGAACTGGCGATTCCACTGGCGATTTCTTGCAGTGCATGTGCTTTTTAGGTCATTGCGCAACGCAAGCCCTAAAAAGCGCGTGCACAATGCCACCAGCCGCCTGCCTGCCTGCCTCGCATTACCACATCAAAGGCAGCCCTCCCAGCGCATTTCTCACCCCCTAATTATTCACGGCCGGTCGGCCGTACTTTCAGTTTCACGGCCGCGTCTCCTCTTAAAACTTGTTTAACTTGTTTTTTTTATCTTGCCTCCCGCAGCGACGCAACTTAAGACCAAACGGAGTTCTTAAATGTACACCAAGCAGGGTTAGGCTCTGGGGTCGTGCACTCCTCATCGCCTGGGCGTCGTGCTTCATGTTTGAGCAAAGCACAGCGCATACAAACAATGGCGGGCGAGGCTTTTTTTCCTCACAGCAGGCTCCCTTAAATTTCAATGACTCATGGTTTTTTAACCAGCTCCGCACTTGCGCTTCAGCAGTAGTGCCGCTGCATATGTTTATTTTCAGCACCTTTAACTTTCAACAAGGCGGCGCACGCCTTTCTTTCAGTATGGCGCTTTTTTAAATCTTGCCTCCGAAAGCAACACGACTTAAGATACCACGCCCCCTCATGTGAGACCTTCACACCCTCATCGCCGCTCTCCCCGCTCCGCCCCCTCCCCTGCCCGCCGTGTCGCATTTCTCCTCCCCCCTCCCCACAGCAATGCCCTCCATCTTGTCTTCCCATAGTTTCACTTCCCCTCTCCATTTCTGACCCCATCACCTCTCGGGCCCGTTCTCTAAATATGCCCTCCGAAGCTCTTGCTCTTTCTGTCCACCCTCTTCCTCTCTGTCTCTCCCCACACGCCTCTTACTCCTGCCTTACTGCCGTTCTGTTTCTCACCCCGACTCTTCTGTCTTCCTTCTTTCCGTATTCACCTCACTCTGTCTACCTCGCTCTCTCCCGCCTTCTTCTCCTGCCATCATCTCTCTCCCGCTCTCTCTTTCCATCATTCTCTCTCTTCTGTCTTCATTTGCTTTTCTCTCTCGCTTTCTTTTGCTCTACCTCTATTTATTTATTTCCCTTTCTCCAGCTTTCTCCTCCGTCTTCATCTCCGTGTTTTTTTCCCGCTTCCATGACCATAATTTGTTTTATTTATTTTTATTTAGATTTTATTGCAACAAACCCTAAACTTGTCTACAATAATATTTACACTTTAAGAGAAGCACCAAATAAACGGGAATCTGCAGTAAAATGCTCTCACGGAGCCTTGTTAAACAATGTCACATCAGACTGAGAAAAACTGGCTCTTCCCTGCCGGGCTTCCCATCGCGTTCCCCCCCTTAGCCTCGGTGTGTGATAAACAATGTCACATCAGACTGAGAAAAAAACGGACTTTTCCCTGCAGGCTTTCCATAGCGACCCCCCCCACCTCAGCCTCAGCATCGTTGGTGGTGTTCAGACAATACTTACTGGGGCAGTAAGACGGCTGATCCACTCACATCTCCCCGCTTTTAAATTGCCTCGTCTTAAACTGGCTGCCAAGAAAGCTCAGTGGGCTGCTTGCCCCCTCCGGCTATGTACTTCTAACCTGCAGGTGAACTTTACATCGAAGTATGGCTGACTCTGCAGGTCACGCTTCCAATGTCGACGCAATGTACAGTTTTATGAACACAACCCTTTCAAAATAGGCATTAAAAATCAATACACACTGAAAGAACGCATTAATTAAATACATGTTTCCATTTTAAAGGAAAAGAGTTAAAAAATGTTTTAACCCCAAACAAGCTTTCACAAGCACTTTAAGAATGCAAAACTCTCATGACACAGCCTTGTTATTAAAGCTTTATTTTTTTTTAAATTAATCTTACCCTGCAAGCATTATTCTAAAATCTTTGTGTGCCAATTTCTTTAAAAAAATATAGTTTATAGAAAATGCTTTAATTTAATAAAATACAATTTTGGTTTATGAACATAGCCAATACAAGACTGTGAAACATGAAACAAGCATTGGCATAGCCAATGGGTCTCGCCTTTGGGACCTTATAAGTGTTTAGTTATCCAGCACAATATACTTGGTACAACACCATCAACTGTTGCATGGCTAAACACTTATAAGGTCCCAAAGGCGAGACCTATTGGCTATGCCAATGCTTCTTTGGAATAGAAGATGAAGCATAAGAAACAGGCAAGCGCCAGGCAGCACAACCTCTCGGATCCCAGCTCGGCTTCTAACTGACCAGCCTCACTGAAATCCATATGACCAAGCTTCATTCCAAAGCTCGCACCAACACGAGCCTTAAAGCTATACACAATAAACAAACATCTTTATTTAGTATAAGAAATAACAACACACCAGCTACATGTCTGAAAAATAAAACTCGTGTCCCTCTACTACTTCGTGTGAGGATATTCATTTTATACTTGTTTACACATTAAGTTTTATCAAGAATTATGTTCGCTTTCAGGAACCTATTTCTACCTCGCACTGATCCTACCCAGTACTTATCAAACTATTTCTTTTAATATGGCTCACCACTCCATTGCTTATTGGGAGCGCTCACTGAACATCCTTCCATTCCCTTCAAACCGCTTACGGGGATACGGCCCTACATTGCCATTTACATGACACGTTCTGCTCGGGCTGAGGCAGCCTAGGCTTCGGTGCTCACCTCTGGGTCGGTTGCCTCCATCTCCGGGCTGTGGCGCCCTGCGTGCGGATAGCCTCGGACAGTTCGTTGAATTCTGCCGACCAGTCAGCCGGGTGAAGCTTCCAGTGCCTGGGGCTGTCAGACACTCCAGCAGCCACCGAGCCCGGGTCACAGACAAGCCACGCCCCTTCAGCGGGCGCGCAGCTATGATGCAGTCAGAAGCGTCTGTATAAGTGCTGGGAGTGCATGCAATGCGTCTTGTCTTTCCTAATATGGAAGAAGGAGGAATTGTATCTGTTTTGTTGGCGAGAACTCTAGGCGTAGTTTTTTATGTGTCCATTTGCTTCACTCATACCGCTGACTGAGCCCAACTAAAATTGTAATTATTTTGGTTGACAATGTGAGTGTGTGTTAGAAATGTTAGTGTGTTTCAGATATGTTTTCTTCAAATAGTCTTCTGCGAGCCATAGTACGATTTGAAAAGTGATTAGGTCGGTGGAATGTGTTAACGCTGGTTCGACGTTAACATTGTTATAAGCACTATTATTATTACTTATTTATATAGGCAAACATAATTGCAATTTTTTAAAAATAAATCTTTTTATTAATAACAGACTACAGTAGTGTGACATTACATCATAGTGTTCAAGTGAGATACTTGCGTCTGTATATTAAGTATATAATGACAATTTGGGTACATACAACTACAATAAATGACATATCTGTACTGCGTTTTATGTCATAGGTGAGACGGGTGGGTGAGATAAAGTGCGGGACACAAATATTACCTCCATATTCATTCTATTCGCCCCATATTCGGGACCATTTTACGGGCATTCCTGTGCCATGTAGACTGTATTCTCCCTCATCATCCACCAGTCCATGTCTGTTTCCCAGGCTTCTACCGAAGGTGCCACACTTGCGCCCCACATTCTGGCCACATTACGTTTAGCGACCATCAACCCCAGAGTCACCCATGCTTTTTCTTTACTATTCGGGTCTGTGGGTTCCCATATGTTCAACAAACACCTCCTGACATCCAGGTCTGAGACGTCTCTTTCCCAACAACCACAGAGCCTTCCCAAGGGATCCGGGGCGTTGTTGATCAGTTTTTTGTAAGTGAGGGATATCGCCTTTGTTTGTTTATAGCCATCTAGGAGCCTGTCTACCAGAGGCGAGGCCTCGGGTGGGGAGAAGTGGGGGTACTCCCCCTTCGGTGTCTGTGACGTCGAAGCGTCTTACCTGCATGTATCAAAAGCGCTCAGTGTCTGCCATGTCATACTCTTGTTGCAGAGTAAGGAATGAAACAATCTCTCCCCCCTCCATAAGTCGCCAACCCTAGAGATCCCTATTAAATTCCATTTATCAAATACCTTAGTCTTTCACAGGGTTCCCAGCTGATCTGAATCCCACAAGAGGGTAGCCTTGGTTATCCTACATTCCCAACCCATACTTCTAGTGGCTGCGTGCCACACCTCCACCAAATGCCTGGTGGGTACTGTCAACTGGAATTTTGCAGGCCTGCAGTAGAGAGCCATAAAGTAATTCCCCCCCAGGCAAAAGCCATTTATCCATCCTGTAGCCCGGGTCGTCTCAATGCCGCCCAATAATATTTTTAATGTCCGTGAGCCCTATTCCTCCATCGTACCATCCACCTCACTAATTTTGCCAATGAAATACGGGGACGCCCTTCCCAAAGTAGTCCTCTCTGTGCATTTTCCACCTCTTTGAATTATCCTGTCTGAACCAGTTTAGGGAAGTTCTTTATGGCATAGAGGAATCGTGGTAATTACATTATTTTAAATAGGGCAGCTCTTCCCAGTAATGATAGTGGGAAAGTATTCCAGTGTCCCACATCTCATTTTGAGCGTTGCAGCGGGGGCGGCAGATTATGTTCATAGCTAGCCCTAGGGTCAGATGTGACATATATCCCCAAGTATTGAAATCCGTCTAAGGCCTCCTGTTCTGGGTACCCTCGTGGCAGGGGAGGAAGTCTTCCACTCAGGACATAGATCACAGATTTACTCCAATTAATTGAATAGCCCGAGTATTTGCCAAAGTTTGTGAATATGTTGAGGACTCTATGCAATGATGCCCTGGGCAAGGCCAGATACAGCAGGATTTCGTCCGCACTCCCAATTTTCTGCCTATTTTTCTGCCCTTTTCAGGCCCCGAATAATAGGGTCTCTATGGATCCAGGATGCGAGTGGCTACAGAGTTAGCGTAAAGAGTAAAGGGGACAATGGACATCCCTGTCTAGTCCCTCTACCGAGGGAGAAGGCAGCAGATTTTTTATTATTGACAACTACCTGTGCCTGAGGATTCGAATTCATGAGTTTTACCCATTTGATAAAATGTGGCCCGAATCCCATCTTACCCAGCACCGTAAAGAGGTATGGCCATTCTATGGTGTCAAACGCCATAGTGGCGTCCAATGACACCACTACCGCGTCTTATCTGATGATTTCTGTTATATTCATTGCTGCTTCTGTCTCGTGTGGGGATGGATTGGAACCTGGAATCACATGGTAGAATCAATGTGGTTCCAGATTCTGGTCATTCTAGCAAGTGCGGTTGCTGAGGCAGGAACAGTACTACTTGCCTTGTACAACAATAAATCTTCTACAATTCAACTTACCTGGTCTCCTGGAATATTTACCTTACAATATTTTCCTTATGACCCAACACCCCGTTAAGTCTCCTCAGGTTGAGTGCTGGGTTTCTGTTGGGCATAAATCTCAACTGGTCTGGTTGTACCAACTTACTAACAACCGACCTAGGCAGACAGCCAGTAGCTTAGCCAGTATGTTAGGCTCAGCATTTAATAACGAGATTGTCCTATATGAAGAACACATATTTTTGGGCCTACCTACTTTGTGTATGGTTATCAACGTGGCCACAGGCGGATCTTGTCTACCCACTTCACAACTCTCCTCAAACATGCTCCTCAAATATGCAGCAATGATGTCTGGTTTCAGCTTGTACAATTCAATTGGCAGCCCATTTGGGCCCAATGCCTTTTGGATTGTAAGCTTCTAATGGCCTGGGCAACCTCGTCATTGGTTACCTCACTGTCCAACAGTTCCAAGTCTTCCGTCGATAAGGTTGGGAGCGGTATGTCTGAGAGCAGGGCATTAGAATCTTCTTCTCGGAGGGAGGCATGCACTCGATAGGTGGTACAGTAGTAATTGGCAAATGCATGAGCTATCTCCTGCGGATCAACCAACACCTCCCCCGTCCCTGTATGCAGTTCCGTGCGCAGACGACTTGCAAGCTCTTTTTTGTCCAGCCAGGCCAATAATTTACCTGCCTTATCCCCCAACTCATACAGTCTACCTGCCTTATCCCTAATCAGTGTTTTGGCCATGTAGGTGGCTATAGATCTATATTCCTCTCGTTTGAGTTTCAGAATATGGAGTCTGTCTGTCTCTCCCATCCCCGTTGCTTCCTCCTTCATTTGGAGGATCTCTCCCTCCAGCCTGGCTAGGTCTTTAGTCTTTTCCTTGCGCACCCCCGGCAACCTGGGAGATTGCCTGTCCTCTCACGACCGTTTTGAAAGCCTCCCAACGTGTTTGTGCCAACTTTACTGACGCTTCACTTTGCCGGAAATAATGATCTATACCTGTAAATATCTGCTTCTTAACTACTGGATTTCGAAGATATCAAGGATTAATCGGTGCTATTCTTCCCACTCGTTTTTCACCAATTACCACTCTGGCCCTTAACAGTGAGTGATCCGAGATAACTCAAGCGAGGTGGCACTCAGGGTTCCCTACTTGGACCGCTGAGGTGAGAAGATAATCTATTTGGGACAGGCTACCATGTACCCCTGATTAAAAAGTGAACTGCATATCACTGGGGTGCAGCATCCGCCATGTATCAACCAGGCCCATTGTGTCTAAAAAGACAGGAAGCCATCTATGTGAGGGGCCTATGTTCCGGGCAAGATGCTGGTCAACCGCACCGGACACAAGTGAGTTGAAATCGTCGCCCACCTGAAGATACCCCTCGGGAATGTTAGCAATATATTTCCAAAGTCACTAAATGACTGTCTCTGTAGCCTCGGTGGGGCGTAGACCGTTGCTATTGTTAGTGTTGATCCCCTGCCACTGCCCGAGACAGCCGCATATCTACCCATCGCATCTGTCCAAGTGCGCTTGGGTGACCTTGGGAATGAGTTTTTGATCATAATGCCCACTCCCCTGGAGCCCGTAGTGAAGCCTGAGTGAACAACCAAATGGTATACCCACCTATTTAAAGCCGTAGAGATGTTGCCGATGAGGTGTGCTTCTTGGAGCAGCCCTATTTTTGGGGAGTGTCTCTTGATAAACTCTAATACTATACTTCGCTTTAATTTATCCCCCAAGCCATTGACATTCCAAGACAGGAGGTTAAAACTTTTTTCCCACAGTGCCCCTATCATTATGGTTAGAGCTATTAACGTCCTTCCCACTGCCTGCTTTGCATGTTATTGCACTGTCTAATAACACATAACACAAAACAACCCTTACCCAACAATCCCCCACCCTGCTCCCCTGCACTCTGGGCGTAGAACTGCCCATGACCCCAACCATGCAGAGTGCCTGTCGCCCCAAACAGTAGACTAAATGTAGAATATACTGGGGGGGCTTCACCACCCCGATCCTCACCCATTTTGTATACATTACGGTGGGTTCAGCAAGGTAGATCAGCCAGTTAATAAGACACTTAGCATAATTATTTATGGTATTGTTCGACTGCAAAGCTTTCCCTCGACTCAGGGTCCGGACGGCGTCGATGCTCATTAGTTATTGTACACTCTATGGTGTATAGGTCACTCGGACTTTCCTGGTCGTCCTATTTGACCCGTTTCTCGTCCTTTTCGGGCATTATGGTCTTTTGCCGGCCTCCATGCCTCCATCCAATCTTCTGCTGCCTCTGGACGGTCAAAACACTAGGCCCTGTCCTCAGCCTCGACTTGAAGCCTGGCGGGGAATAACATTGCGTATCTGAGGTCCCTTTCCCTAAGCTGCTTCTTGATGCCTAGGAATGATCTCTGCTGTCTTTGCACATTTAGTGTAAAGTCAGGAAAAAAGGATATCTCGCTATTTTCATTCTTAAGTGGAGGGGCCGTACAGGCTGTGTGTTCTATGTTATCCCTGTCTCTAAAGTTCAGGAGCTTCGCCAGCATTGGGCTTGGTGGCACTCCCGGTTTCGGTCTTCCTCCAGGGACTCTGTGTGCCCTTTCGACGGCACAGAAATTGGAGAGCCCCTTGGGTTGCTGGTGTTTAACTATCCATTCTTCCACGAATAGGTCTGCTGCCGGTCCCTCCGCTCGTTCCGGTATTCCAATTATTCGTACATTATTCCTTATTGCTCTACCTTCATAATTGTCCAATTTAACCTCTGCCATATTCTGAAAGGCTTGGAGATCCGTGATGTTCGGTCACAGTTGTTTAGAGTCTCCAATTATGTCTGTGGTTACCGTTTCCATATTTTTGACTTTCTCCCTCATTTTTTGTAAGTCCGCTCTGATGAAGTTGACCTCTGTTGTGATTGAGTCCATCCTTTGTTCCAATGAGGTGCACACACCGTTGATAGCGGCCATAATATTCTACTGGTTGAAGTCTTTATCCTTGCGCTCTGGTCTCATTGTCGTAGGGCCTTTAGTGGTGTGCTCAGGTCCTGTTAGTCTGGCCACCATGAATTTATCAGCTTTGCTTACTGTGGTCCCTTGGGGCCCTTGGTTCCCGACATCTTGGTCCACTCTCAGCACTGTGCCCAATATTGATCTCCGTATTTCAGGCCTATAATCCTAATTTGTGGCACGTTTCCAAATTCACCTGCGTACGAGCTACAGGTGACGGCTTCTGCCTGTCTGAGTTCTCCCAGGGTAACGCCCTAGGATGCGTTATTCTCCAGTGCCTGCTGGCCTTGAGTGTAGTACTGCCCCAACGGTGCTTCTAGGTTCCTTGAGCAATGCCGTCTCTGGGTTTTTACCGCTAGCTCTCAGTACTTCTTTGGGCCACCAGATCACTCCCAACTATCCCAGGTGCCCTCTAGTCTGCACATTGTCCATTTAGTCTAGACGATCGCCTTCTGCGACCCACCCCAAGACTGCGACTGCCGATTCGCCACTCACCGCAGTCACTACAAATCTTGCGAACTCCCGAGGGCCACACAATCTGCCGATTCACTGCTGTGATGTGGGCATTATCTATTGCGCAGGCCCACTTTACGCCACTCCACGGCCCATCCAGACGGCTATCAAAGCCGTCTCTGTATCTTCTGCTTCTTTAGGAATTGTCAAGTGGGCGAATGCACCAGCAGGGCCCTCGGTCTCAGCTCGATAAGCACTATATACCTGGAGCAGTGTCTGTTCAAACTGGAGAGTCCCCAGCACTTCTCCCACTTATCGATCGATGCATCTGCTCGGGATCATCCTGTGTGGCCCCCACATAGGTCTCACCGGGTCCCTCCGCCCGCGATCACAGCCTCCAGTCTCTCGATTCAGGCCGAGTCAATCACCTGACATCACCGCAAGCCGCGTCCCGCTTACACTAGTCCCCAGCTCCTGGCAGGCAACACCACGTAGCGCGCCTATCTCTGCAGCTGCAGGATCTTTCGTTACCATTTTTACCTCGTCAGCTGTGATCACACCTCTGGTGCCACCGTTACATTTCACGATGAATCTGTGCAGCGGATTTTAAGGTAGGGTCGGTGTGCTGGAGCTGGTTTAACTAGCGGCCATTCCGTTCAGTGGCAAAGACACACCGCCACAGTTGCCATTTTAATTGTTCTTGTACATATATAGCGCTCATTACCACTGACGTTGTCTTGAAGTGCTTTACGCTGAGTAGAACGGTACAAAAGAGGGTGGAGATGGACGGAGCATCTGAACCAATCAAACACTCACACCCAGTCAAAAGATCTGGGTTTAATCCATCACCGTTCTTTAGCCCACTCTGCCACCCCAGTTCAGACATGGCCATATGCAAATCAGTCTGACCCTGTGCCTCATGGGAACAGTGCAGCCCGAACTGCCAAGCCATGCCTTCCCTAGACTGGAAACAAGCTTCCTAGGACCGGTTTCGGGCATTCCAGCCGTCTTCAGCCAGGCTTGCTTGAATCCAGTGGCAAAGTGAGCAAGGGACTCACGTCTGAGCATACCCTGCCAACTTATGGCGAACAAAGCGGTACAAAAGGGGGTGGTGATGGACAGAGCATCTGAACCAATCAAACGCTCACACCCTGTCAAAAGATCTGGGTTTAATCCATTACCGTTCTTTAGCCCACTCTGCCACCCCAGTTCAGACATGGCCATATGCAAATCAGTCTGACCCTGTGCCTCATGGGAACAGTCCAGCCCGAACTGCCAAGCCATGCCTTCCCTGGACCAGAAACAAGCTTCCTAGGACCGGTTTCTGGCATTCCAGCCGTCTTCAGCCAGGCTTGCTTGAATTCAGTGGCAAAGTGAGCAAGGGACTCACGTCTGAGCATACCCTGCCAACTTATGGCGAACAAAGCGGTCCAAAAGGGGGTGGAGATGGACGGAGCATCTGAACCAATCACACACTCACACCCAGTCAAAAGATCTGGGTTTAATCCATCACCGTTCTTTAGCCCACTCTGCCACCCCAGTTCAGACATGGCCATATGTAAATCAGTCTGACCCTGTGCATCATGGGAACAGTCCAGCCCGAACTGCCAAGCCATGCCTTCCCTGGACCGGAAACAAGCTTCCTAGGACCGGTTTCTGGCATTCCAGCCGTCTTCAGCCAGGCTTGCTTGAATCCAGTGGACAAGTGAGCAAGGGACTCACGTCTGAGCATACCCTGCCAACTTATGGCAAACAAAGCGGTACAAAAGGGGGTGGTGATGGACGGAGCATCTGAACCAATCAAACACTCACACCCTGTCAAAAGATCTGGGTTTAATCCATTACCGTTCTTTAGCCCACTCTGCCACCCCAGTTCAGACATGGCCATATGCAAATCAGTCTGACCCTGTGCCTCATGGGAACAGTCCAGCCCGAACTGCCAAGCCATGCCTTCCCTGGACCGGAAACAAGCTTCCTAGGACGGGTTTCTGGCATTCCAGCCGTCTTCAGCCAGGCTTGCTTGAATCCAGTGGCGAAGTGGGCAAGGGACTCACGTCTGAGCATACCCAGCCAACTTATAGCGAATAAAGCGGTACAAAAGGGGGTGGTGATGGACTGAGCATCTGAACCAATCAAACACTCACACCCAGTCAAAAGATCTGGGTTTAATCCATTACCGTTCTTTAGCCCACTCTGCCACCCCAGTTCAGACATGGCCATATGCAAATCAGTCTGACCCTGTGCCTCATGGGAACAGTCCAACCCGAACTGCCAAACCATGCCTTCCCTGGACTGGAAACAAGCTTCCTAGGACTGGTTTCTGGCATTCCAGCCGTCTTCAGTCAGGCTTGCTTGAATCCAGTGGCGAAGTGGGCAAGGGACTCACGTCTGAGCATACCCAGCCAACTTATAGCGAACAAAGCGGTACAAAAGGGGGTGGTGATGGACTGAGCATCTGAACCAATCAAACACTCACACCCAGTCAAAAGATCTGGGTTTAATAAATCACCGTTCTTTAGACCACTCTGCCACCCCCGTTCAGACATGGTAGTATGCAAATCAGTCTGACCCTGTGCCTCATGGGAACAGTCCAGCCCGAACTGCCAAGCCATGCCTTCCCTGGACCGGAAACAAGCTACCTAGGACCGGTTTCTGGCATTCCAGCCGTCTTCAGCCAGGCTTGCTTGAATCCAGTGGCGAAGTGGGCAAGGGACTCACGTCTGAGCATACCCAGCCAATTTATAGCGAACAAAGCAGTACAAAAGGGGGTGGAGATGGACTGAGCATCTGAACCAATCAAACACTCACACCCAGTCAAAGGATCTGGGTTTAATCCATCACCGTTCTTTAGCCCACTCTGCCACCCCAGTTCAGACATGGCAATATGCAAATCAGTCTGACCCTGTGCATCATGGGAACAGTCCAGCCCGAACTGCCAAGCCATGCCTTCCCTGGACCGGAAACAAGCTTCCTTGGACCGGTTTCTGGTATTCCAGCCGTCTTCAGCCAGGCTTGCTTGAATCCAGTGGCAAAGTGAGCAAGGGACTCACGTCTGAGCATACCCTGCCAACTTATGGCAAATAAAGCGGTACAAAAGGGGGTGGAGATGGATGGAGCATCTGAACCAATTAAACACTCACATCCAGTCAAAAGATCTGGGTTTAATCCATCACCGTTCTTTAGCCCACTCTGCCACCCCAGTTCAGACATGGCCATATGCAAATCAGTCTGACCCTGTGCCTCATGGGAACAGTCCAGCCCGAACTGCCAAGCCATGCCTTCCCTGGACCGGAAACAAGCTTCCTTGGACCGGTTTCTGGCATTCCAGCCGTCTTCCGCCAGGCTTGCTTGAATCCAGTGGCAAAGTAAGCAAGGGACTCACGTCTGAGCATACCCTGCCAACTTATGACGAACAAAGCGGTACAAAAGGGGGTGGAGATGGACGGAGCATCTGAACCAATCAAACACTCACACCCAGTCAAAAGATCTGGGTTTAATCCATCACCATTCTTTAGCCCACTCTGCCACCCCAGTTCGGACATGGCCATATGCATGGCCCTGCGAAACCTAACGTACTTCTGGGATTCGCTGCAGCGTCACACTGGAGCTCCTAAACGCCGGTGGGACGCGGCAGCGAATCCCAGAAGTACTTTGGGTTTCATGCGGGGACACGTGATCAGCTGACACGGAAACCCTGATAGGAGGTGTGCGGGTATGTTGTAACTTCGCTACCTCGAGGTGTTGAACTGAAAAACACAGTGAAATGAATGAAAGGATGAACCCCTGTAAGCCCTGATGAAGTTGCGATACAAGTTGGCAACGAAGCATGTTGGCAATTCAGCATTAGGTTTGGTACAATAGAAACCAATTTTAGCTTGGAAGGTTTGCAGCCCAGAATAAAGTCGGAGTGGCCAGCAAGCCTCTCAATTTTATTGGTGAAATTTACACTTTTTGATTATTCACGGGGTGCGTTTGTTGACTTGTGCACGAGTGGGAGTTATTATTTGTGTCTCCTTAATAGTGAAATTATTTGTTGATTTCGCTTACTCTTTTCTCTTCTTTTTCTTCCTTTCACGATTGAGAGAGAGTTACCAATGATGATAAGTGGGTAAACTGGTAATCATCAGCCAGCAACCCCTTTTGGCGGTTCTACCGTGAGGTGCTCCCTCTCTTTCCTCACATTTTTTCATTGCATGGAAAGTGGGGTCAGTAGGTGGTAGTGGACGTGTGGTTTCCTGTCTATAAATGTGACACTGTGACTTATATGAATAAATGAAATTCATATAAAAAAAGGGAATGAAAGAAAATTGGACCCTCCCAATATGTCACGTCTATAAGGTAACATGTGTCCTCAAGGAGGAGTCCTGTGTTGACTACTTAAGACACCAACTGGACCACGCGGCAAACCGCCCCAAGAAACTTTTTGAATTGGTCAAACAGCAATCAGTAGTAGGTCCTAACCGCTCTGACCCTATCGGCAGCCCTTCCTCTTGCAACAAACTTGGTGCTTTCTTCACGGGGAAAGCAAGACTCATCCCCATTGACCTCACCTCTAAGAAGGCTCTATTGTCTTCCCCCAGGGACATATCACCTCATGACCTCTTAGGAAAGCACAGATCTACCAGCCTGATCACCAAGAACACTGTGTCATGGTGCACCTTTACAACCACTTAGTGTAAAAAGACATCCACAAGATCCTTCAGAATATCAACCCATCCAACCACTTCAGTGACCCGTTACCCCCGGCAATCTTCAAAGAAATCAAAAATGTACTCATCCCCACCTGGACAAGGATTGTAAACGCTTCCCTTTCACAAGGCACGATCCCCGACTGCCTAAAAGCAGACAAAGTGGATCTCAATAACCTCCTTCCTATCTCCAACATCCCCACCCTAGCGAAACTCATAGAAAAATGCCTACAATCCCAACTCTGTGCTCACATAGAGAATTTCCAACTCCTTGACCAGCATCAATCAGGCTTTTGGAAGGGGCCCAGCACCGAGTCGGCGCTCACTCACGTTATGGATGACTTGTTGAAAATGCTTGACCAAAACGAATCCTGCCTCTTGATCCTCCTTGACCTTTCCTCCACATTTGACACGGTTAATCATGACAACCTCCTCGCCATTCTGAAAAATACGATGGGCTTTTCTGATCAGGTGCTACAATGGTTCCTGTCCTTCCTCCACCACAGATCTCAAAGGGTCAAGGCAAACCACTGTCTCTCCCAGCCCTCTCCAGTTCTCATGGGTATTCCCCAAGGATCCACCCTATCTCTGATCCTCTTCACCCTGTTCTTGGAAGCATTAGCTAACTCTTTAAACTCCACAAACTCTCTCTTCCATATGTAGGTGGACGATACGCAACTCTATTTGAAAATCTCTTCCCTGGAAAATATCATCTTACTCATCACGACCCTAACGTCTACTCAAAACTGATTAACTGAGAACCATCTACTGCTCAACACCTCCAAAACAGAATTCCTGGTCATCTCCCCTCCGAACCACACCCCCAAGCTTGACCTTTGGTTGTATCACCTCACTTTCTTCAACTGCACTCCTCTCTTCATTGACTCAGCCAAATCGCTCAGAGTCACCTAGGATAAGCACCTGAATATGAAAAATCACATAAGTAAGGTGTGCAAGGGAGCAAACCACTTGATGAGGACACTCAGAAATATCAAACCTTTCCTTCCACAAAACGATTTCAAGCAGATGGTGTAAGAGTTTGTCCTGCCGAGGCTTGACTACGGCAGCGCGACCCTCTGTGGCCTTACCAAATACTTCCTGGCTCCATTAAGAGCATCACTGAATACAGCCGCTAAACTGGTTACAGGCTCCAAGCGAAACGAGCACATATCCCCAGTCCTAAAATCTCTCAAATGGTTGCTTATGAAGCACGTATTCAGGTAAAGACCGCCGTTCTGGCGCACAACCCCTTCACTTCAATAAAAAACGACAACATTTCAACATACAATTATTAAGAAAAATGACTTTCAAAAGATTTTAGCAACTGAGTCCATAGAAAACTATGGATGCGTGATTTCTTGCAAAGTACCTGCCGTTGCGACAAAATTCACCAAGCCCAACAGCCGCAGGGATAGGAAGCGTTCAAAAACAAAGAGATGCGTCGATTCCTGAGACCTTCGATGATGCGATGCAACAGTTCCGCTGGACACACTGGAGCAGTGCGTCGGGTCCGGTCTGTAGGGGGAAGCGATGCATTGATTCTGAGACAACTTCAATCCGGGGGTGATGCGTTGGGGAAAACTTGCCGCACAGGGACGATGCGTGGAAATCCGGGATGCGGCGGCAAACAATGTGGCGGCGTCGAGCAGCGCTGCGTCGATTCCTTCAGCTGCGATCCCTCAGTGCGTCGATTCTTGCAGCGGCAACAGGCGCTGTGTTGGTTTCAGCAGCGGTGGTGCAGGGAAATTCTTCTCGCATCACAGCGTTGCGTCAGAAAAACTGTTGCAAGAAGAGCGATGCGTTGATTTTCTTGTTGTTGCATTGCTTTCCAGCTCCCAGTAGCAGAAACAACCCCCAGAGGCCACACACAGCCACAGGTTCTCCTAGCAGGTCAGAACACCCAGCAATGAAGTTCAGGGGAGCTGGGGGGAAGTCTTTGTGTTCCTGAGACTTTCAAAACAGGAGGCAAGCTCTACTCAAGCCCTTGGAGACTTTCCTCAAGCAGGGGACACCGCACACAGCAAAGTTCTTCTCCTTTCCTTGGCAGAAAAAGCAACTGCAGGCCACCCCCAGACACACAGCAAGGGCAGTACTTCTCCTCAGTTTGTCCAGCTCTTCTCCTTGGCAAAGGTTCCTCTTGATTCCAGAGGTAGTCTAAAGTTATGGGGTTTTTGGTATAATAATTATACCCCAAAATGTCTTTGTTCTCTTTGTGCAAGGGTCTCTGAGCTCAGTTCGAACCAGTTCTGGAGGGCACTCTGCAAGTGCACAACAACATCCATTGTCAGTGTGAGCCTTGGCTCCAGACACACCACAGGGGGGCGGTGCCAGCATTGTGGAAGGCAGGCACAGCCCTATTCAGGTACAGGTGCTACTCCTCCCACCACTCCAAATGCAGATCATGCCTATTGCACCTAATGCTGGCTCATTCAGGAAAGTCAGGACACACATCAACCCCTGTGGCTGTCTGAGAGAATGCACCTCCCCAGCCCCTGTCACTCCAAAACCAGACAGTCAATACACAAACCGGCAGAGGCACACAGAATGGTTAAACAAGAAAATGCTTACTTTCTAAAAGTGGCATTTTCAAACACATAATTTAAAAACTATCTTTAGTAAAAGATGTGTTATTAAATTCTCTGAGTTCAGAGAGTCTAAACTTTATTTTTATAGCTTATCCCTATGGGAAGATATGCTTGTAAAATGTTACAAAGCATTCCCCATTCTTTCCTATGGGGCAAAATAGCCTTGCAATAGTGAAAAACAAAATTGGATATATTTCACTATCAGGACATGTCTCACACACACCAGTACATGTACTATCTTTCACATACACTGCACTATGCCCACAGGGGTACCTTGGGCCTACCTTAGGGGTGACTGACATTTCAGAAAAGGGAAGGGTAGGGTCTGGCAAGTGGGTGCACTTGCCAAGTCGACATAGCAGTTAACAACTGCGCACAGATGCTGCAGTGGCAGGCCTGAGACATATTTTCAGAGCTCCTCATGTGGGTGGCACAATCAGTGCTGCAGGCCCACTAGTAGCATTTGATTTACCTGCCCTGGCACAATTAGTGCACTTTACTAGGGACTGACCAATAGGTCAAAAATACAAATCATGGATAACCAATCATGTTCACAATTTACACAGAGAGCATATGCACTTTAGCACTGATTAGCAGTGGTAAAGTGCCCAGAGTCCTAAAACCAACAACAACAGGTCAGGAAAATATAGGAGGAAGAAGCAAAAAGTTTGGGGATAACCCTGCAAAAAGGGCCAAGTCCAAAAATATCAGATGCAGAAGTGAATAATCCAATCCCTCCTTGTGTGACTCATGTGCATTTCCTCAGCCACCACCCATTCTGAAATGTCTCTAAGCCAGTCCCTTTAGAATGGGGGCTCCGGTGCCAGCAATCTAATAGCAATGTGGCACTTAGCCAATAGCAATCTAACGAGTAAAAATGTCTTACTCTGCTTTTTCTTTGCCAGGGATGGGAGTATACCTAACAGGACCTGCTTGATAGTGGATTGAACAGTCCAGCCAGTGGCCCCATTTAGCCTTTCTACCACTTCCTGCCAAAAAGGTGCGAGTGGTGGACAGGGCCAAGCCATGTGCAGGTAGTCTGCCTCGGCTTCCCTGCAATGACAGCAGCATGCTGCACTAGTTGCGTATATGATATGCAGGGTTTTGGGTATAAGGTTTGCCTGGGGAATATAATTATATTGAATCAATTTAAAACGAGCATTAGACGAAACTGTCCCCAGCCCTCCATGCACCTTCTCCCATTCTGCAGCAGTGATAAGTTCCACCGTCGCCCCTCCCCACTACTCTTATATTTTTAGCAGTGCCGCTGGGAGGTCATCTTGCAGAGCTCTATATACAATGATATCAGTCGCCTTCCTCCCGTAATAGCCAGAAACACTGATAATGTCTAAGATGAGAGTGATACATCCAGAAAGCACACGAGCTGTGGCCAAGAGTTTTGTGTATCGAAGAAATTGCCCCTTGCCAAGAGCAAAGGACGTGATAGCGTCCTTTCTGGTAATAAACTGACCATTAGGGTAAAGGTTGCCAAGTGTGTCGCAGCCACCATTCAGCCATTTTCCAACCGACATGGTTTTAGCCATTCTCATGAAAGGTTGCAGTGACTAAATATTCATGTCAGGTGCATACGGGCACGTTTGATCACACTCTTCACTGCCAGCTCCCAGATTCAACAAACCTGTCGCACTACATATGGTGTGTCTGGTGGTACACCGACCCCCCTCATCAATAGGGTAGTTAGCGTCTCTGCATCATAGGAGCCTTGCAGGAGCCATTTCTCCCAATTGTCATTGGGGTCTAACCAAAGTATTGCATGCTGTAAGAGGGCCACTATATAATATAATTCCATAGAAGAAATATCTACCCCACCCCACGTCCGCTATGGCCTTTTGAGTGTGGAGAGCTCAATCCTTTTTCATTTATTCGCCCACAGCAGCTCTATTATAAGTTTATCGATTTCAAGAAAATAACGTTGATGGGTCTCGTACAATGTGCCCCTCAAGGTGTATAAGCACTGTGGTAGCAGTATCATTTCGACCAGGGCAACTCTGCCCATCAATGACAGGGGCAGGTTCTTCCAAAACCGGATCGCCGGTCACAATCCATTCATCATCCTGAGGATAATAAGGTTTGGAAAGTCATGTTCAGTGACCCTAATTCCTAGATATCACACACACTTTGTCTCTCAGGGCAGTCCCGTCATCAGCAACCCGTCAGCCAGGACCCCTGTCAACACCCTTAGGGGAAGAGCCTAGACTTATTTAGGGTGACACGGAGTCCCAAGATTTCCCCGAATTTGAGCATTGTGCTCAGGAATATGTGCACAGAGTATTCCGGACGCAGCAGATAGACAAGATTGTCTGCATCGAGAGAGACCACACAGTTGGTCTGCCCCCGCTTGATTCCATAGGGTCCGAGTACCTGACGGAGTTTACTGGCCACTGGCTCCATTGCCAGTGCAAACAGTAGAGGTGTCAGGGGCACTCATATTGTCTGTCGCTGTGCAGCAGGAAACTTTCTGTGACCGTCCTACCGGTCCACACGTGTGCCCTTGGGTCCATATACAATAGTTTCATCCACTGTATGTAATTAGTACCAAGATTCACTTTCTCAAGAACCAACCAGAAGTAACTTCAGTCAGCCGAGTCGAACTCTTGTTCAATATCTAAAAAACGCCAAGGCTAGGTGTAGTCCGACAGATGTGGGGCATGGTATACATGTGAGAGGTGTTGCAGGTTATAGAGGGCTATCTGCTTTCGAAGAAACCTGCATTGGTTTATATGTATAGTGCCGGAAGGAATCCAAGTAGGCGAGTAGTCAATATCTTACAAAAAATCTACACATCTACATTCAACATAGAGAGGGGATGGTAGGAGGAGGCCTACATGTGATTCTTACCTAGTTTAGGGATCATTACCACTGTCACTTCCCCTATTGTATCAGGAAGTCGCCTCCTCTTCAGGGCCTCTTGTATACCTCAAAAACTTTGTCCGTCAAGGTACCTGAATTTCTATGATAAAATTCTGCTGGTAGCCCATACCCCTCCACAGGTTTTTCAGACCGCGTATGGGTGTGATAATCTCATCTCTGGATATGGGTCTCTCCAGTACAGAACCTCAAGATCACCCTCCTTGAGACACTGCATGTTCACCCTTGTCAGGTCTTTTCTCTGCTCCATCGCTCAGTTGGGCTGTATATGTTTTATGTGAGTGGGTCATGAACGCATTGTTGATAGCCTGCTGCATACAAGCACCCCTCTACCATCTTATACTGATAATATTGGGGTATGTTGGATTTCCTGTTTAACCAGTCGGTGAGTAGCGCCCCCACTTTATCGCTTCCCCCCCTGCGTGGAGCCTCTGATAGTGAGCAATATAAGCAAAATTCTCAAGCCTTCGCCAGTCATCTAAAAGCTCTTTCCTACACTGCTGCCAATCCGGAAATTTTACTATGAGCAGTGGGAAAGTCCCTTTCAATATCGCAGAGGTTGTCCTCAGGCCTATCTATGCTCCGCTTCAGTTGTTTCCTAACACCATAAGTGTTTTTTAGTCACTCTCTATGAAGCACAACCTTCATGGGTCCCAATTCGGAGCACTGCTCCCTCCCAATTTTCTTCAATATAAAGGGTCAACGTCGCATCCACCACTGTTGTGAACACCGGGTCCAGGACTGCCTCAACCCTGAGCCTCCAAAGCGGAATTGCTGGCCTACGGCACCCCATTGTGTAACCCACCAACAGTGTGGAATGATCACAAGGGTACTGGGCTAAGTATGACAACTCCTGCACAGCCTGAGTCAGGGCAGTGGAAACGAAACAGTAGTCCAAATGGCTATAGGTCCCAGTTGCAGGTGCGTAACATAGATGTTCCCTCTCTCCCTTGTGCCTCTCCTTCCGAATGTCCACCAATCCTAGCCCCCTCAAAGTATCCAGAAAAGCCCTCGTCATCACTGGTGAAGTGGTTCACGGTCCAGCACACCATTCATAACGCAATTAAAATCACCCGCTAGGATAAAGTTTGCAGTATGATACTCAGTTGCTGCAGCTGTTACTTGACCATAAAAATCTGGGCAATCAGTATGTGCACATATACATTCACTAAGCAAACATATGTCCTATCCAGCACCCAAAACAGGATCACATATCTACCCTCTGCATCTATTGCATGTCCCTGTGGCAAAATGAAACCCCCTCCACCTCCTCCACAGATGTACCACACAGTCTCCCCAGACATGGGTTTCCTGAAGAAAGGTAATAGCAACTCTATATCTTTTCAAATAGACATATACCCCGCGCCTTTCCTCCAACCAGCCCAAACCTCTGACGTTCTAGGTCAATAGTTGCACTAAGCTACCTGTCATCCACCTTTATATACTGTGCAGGCCTCTTCCTGCCACATTCATCCTCACACCAGACAGCCAACAGAGAGAGTGACATGTGTAACGTCAACAGATACAGATTTATGCAGGAGCAGCTCAACTAGCCCCAAAACAGCAAACAAGTTACAACGCAAGTTACCCACAACCCCCCCCCACATGCTAAGTACATTCAAACAGCCCAACACTGCAACTAGCAGGTTAGGAAGTAGCATCCACTGCCTCATCTTCTCGTGCAAGAAAAAGAAATCCCTACCACAACTACAACTTGTACTCTGCAAGAGGGCCGCTATCCAGAGAGAGCTGCATGGCCTTAGGTACTCAAACGTCTATACCCAGACCGCGGACCTCACTCCTGCCTCTGCCAGCATAGTGAATGTTTGGCATATTATGACCACATTTAGCGGCACTTAAGGATCCCATGCCAGAATTTACTCATTGGGATTAGCCAATTGGCACATTATGACATGAATTGTTCAGCATACAAATAAGGCAAAATAGGCTAGTCCAAGTGCTAAGGGCCCTCGCTGCGGACCCCCAAGATTTACCCACTTCAGACCTCCAAAAGTATATCACTGCCGGACACAGGATCCTTTCTCTGTCGCACGAATAATTCCCTCGTGTGCACCACACCACATCTGGGTCCATGAGTGTCCCATCTTGACAGACAACAATCCATCCAGTCCCCCTAGAGCCATCAATTCTGATCGATCGTAAGTTCCGCCTGCGCAGACATGTAGATTGTCTCACTGCATTCAGAGTATTCTCCTTCCAACTGGAGTTGCTCTGGTGTGGAGCACCAGCAAGAGTATCCACCCAGTTGATCGCCTCCTCAAGTGTGAAGAAGAACAAAGCCTTCCCCCCATGTAGCACTCGCACCTTTGCGGCATACATGAAACTGTACTTCAAGTTGAGGTCACTAAGCCCTTTTTGGGCAGTCATGTAATTCTTGCGCAGGTCTTGTACCTTTTTGTTATAGTCTGGGAAAATAGAAATATTCCTGCCATCAAACTGAGGCGGACCTTACACCCGGACATGCTGCAGGATGGCATTGCGGTCCCAAAAATGGAACAAGCCTGCTATAAGAGCCCTGGGGGGCTCCCCAGGCCTCAGCAGAGAAGTCAGCATGTGGTGCGCTCGCTCAATTAAAAAAAAGCTTTGACAGTTGTTTAGGAAGCTGTGTGCTAACAATACAGTTTTCTAGAAAGAGTTCTGCAGATTGCCCCTGCTCCTTCTCCGGGAGCCCAACAAACTGCAGATTGTTCCAGCATGACCTCCCCTCCGAGTCCTCAAGCCGTTCCTCCAGGCAGTCTGTCGCCTTTCTCAGTGTTGATACAGTCTCCTCCAGCAGCCACATGTCTTGCTGTAATTCTGACATTCTCCTCAGCAGTAGTAAACCTTTCTGCCAGTTTCCAAAGATCAGCTCTCAGTAGGCTGACTTCTATTGCCACAGAGTCTATTGTCACCTCAATTTCCTTCGGCAAGCCCTGGATTGCAGCCATCAAGTCCACCAGGATCGGAGCCGGGTCTGGAGGAACCATCCAGCTGGTCCTTCGGTCTGTCAGTCGCCTCTGCCAGATGCAAGCGTGAGTGTAGTTTACTATTGTTTTGGCATGTGCCGGTTTATTGTTCATCTCTTTTCCCATTGTGTTATGCGGGTCCTGGCTATATGTTTTCCATGGAACCACGCAGCAGGTCAAGACCACTCCAGCTCTCAGACAGTTTTCCCACTCCACTTCTTTCGGTGCACTTCAAAGGTGATCCACAGTGCACTGCTAAATAGGTAGGGGCCTCTGTAGTTTCCAACACTCAGGTCACCCACCGCTAGCAATCCCACAACAGTGCCAGAACTGTTTGCCCAGAGCTCTCATGCCACAAGCCAGTCACAGGATTCCACTCTACAGTGTCTCCCATGCCCTGCCATACCATGCAGTAAGTCTACCCTGACTCTCACCTAGTGTCCTCGGCGAACGGGCTTGCAGTCCTAATCACAGTCTCCACTGAAGGGCACTCCTTCACAGGAGTGCCCGGGTCCGGACTTGCCGACTCGTAGACCCCGCAGGGACTGGCCTCATCTCCATGAGTGGAAGACCCGCAACACAGCCCCTGCTTCAGCGGCCTCCTCCACGTCGCACCATGGACAAGGCACTGCCTGTTGAACCAGGGCACACCAGCAGCTACACTCCAGGGCCTCCTCAACCATACCGCATCACGAGTCCTCCATCAGACACCGTCACCACGCCACCCGCACTCTCAGGCTCACAACCTGTGGCCCAGGTGCCATCACACTGTTGACCCTGGTCCCAGCGGATGCACCCCTCGGGGGCCCCTGTCCCACAGCACCTCTCTGCAAGTCTCCTCAGTAGACAGCCTCCCGCTACTCCGTGGCACTATGTGCAGCGCCTCAGTGCTTCTGTGTCTCCACCATGGGCGACATCGTCCGGTGGGCACGCCCAGTCCCAGCAATCTCAGAAATTCAGGGCCCACAGTGGCGTTGATTGTTTGGTCCCTATCGTTGCTGCCATCTGGTCACCTACAGCTGCAGTTGGTCACCACTTATGCAGGGTTATAGGTAAGTGTCCAGCTTCGAGAGCCTCCAATTCCGCAGGAGTTAGGCAGGAATAAGAAATTGCTGGTGGCAGCTCTGCGAGGAGTGTCTACCCGGCCATTTTGCTTGACCACCTGTCCACTACATCTTGAAGGCATGCTTGATCATCAGGAGTGGCGAATCAGCCCGGAGTTTCTCTCTTTTCTTTCTTATGCCTTTCATCTTTACCTGTTTCTACCTATGGCCCTTGTGTTTCTGCATATGTGGTCATTGGTGGAGGTGGCGAGACGAAAGAGTGTATTGCTCCCTTTCAATTCCATGCGCAATGTTAATTTATCCTGACAACAACACACTCCAAGACTTCTACATTTCTGATAGCAAAGCCCTGGCTGCAGCACCAACATCACAGTTTCTTAGTAAGTCTGCCATGAATCAGTGGGAAACAAATCCATGATGAGTTCAAGATGGTTGCCACCATTACCAGCAATGCAAGAGTTAAGTGTACTCACAGGCATTGTAGTTTGCTATCTGGTACTGGTGCAGGGCAACTTAGTGAGAATCCTTTCACTAAGTTGCCCTGATACTCTGGGAAAAAGTGCCATCCTTGCCTTTTCTTGAATAAATTCATTATAAGGGAGTTTGGAATGCTGGGCTTGCGCCCCCGCCAAACCCTACTGTGAAGGTTAGCCATGGATCATGACAACAGTTAGCTGAAGGGATGGTCAAGACTTCCTTTCTGCAAAAAAATGTTGATTATGAAAATGAAAATTTTCACTCAACACATTAAAAAGTCTATTAAGACTTTTGTTGCATGCCTAAATGCGCCTATTTAACAATGTGAATTTGGCAAATTTAACTGTGAGGATGCTCCAAGATTACAAATTATCACTGGATGATATCCTCACAGTGGTTTATGCCATGGGCATTGTGGAATTTCAGGTTGAAGTAATGACTCATCAGGCTCTTATTTTATGTCTATCTGGCAAGTCGATTTCGCTCTTATGCCAATTGATAAAGCTTTTAGCTGCCGCTGAAAAATGTTTGCCATTGATTGCTAAGGTATACTATAATCAAATCAAATGGTCCTAAGAGAAATTTTGAACACATGGATTGCGTTTTAGCTGCTTGTTTGCACATTATGGACTCCTGAAAGACTGCTAGGGTAACCTATTTAAACAATTAAGATGCTGATGCTTCTTTATTACTTGATTGAAAAATGGCAGACACTTATGCACTTCTAGAGCACAATGGAATTACTGTTTACTGCACGCCTGCACTTTAATATGTAATAATCCAGTCTATATTTTAATCAATTTTATAGTTGATTTATAAAATGATTTATAAGGCTAATTGGATTTTAATGTATAACTATGATTGTAACTACAAATTGTTAAGGATACTTGTGTGGCAGTTTTAAATAGAATCTCAGAAAGGGCTTTTTACTTATGGTATGGCTCGTAATTACAGATTTGTCTTTTTATACAGGTGACTACTATTTACAGGAATGTGATAACGTTTTATATGTTGTCTTGTTTCTAAGATGTTTTAATAGCAATGATTTTTGTTAATCAAGCAAAAAAGAATTCATTAATTTATTCGACTCATCACTGGCATAGTGAGGCTTTCTGAGCCTCCTGTCTTGTCAGGGATGTGCAACTTCCTGACCGCCTGCCTAGGAAAATATGCCACTGCTGTTGCTACAGCCTACCAAATACTGACTTATGCCCCACTGCAGAAAGTAAATGCGATTGGTGTGGCAAGACAGGGCATGCTTATTTGCACAGAGATATCAATTTAAAAGAGAAAATGTCTTGGCTTTATGATACCAAAAACATAGACATTAGAGCCCTTGCTAAAGAGCCCATCGAAAACCTTGTCACCATTGTCTCCCAGGGAGATATTAATGCCACAACAACTGAATATAACAAGGGCATGGAAAACCTGGTTAATGAATATGATTCACAGAGGAGCAAGAGGAAAAGGCTTCAATGTTCTCTCCCCTGGTTCTTACAAGAGCTATATTCTTAAAGAAAGCATTTGAGACATCTTCAGAAAAATTGAAGACAACATCTCTGTAAAATCAAGCTAGTCTCAGGGCTGCTAGAAGATAAAACATCGTCAAGCAAACTCTATCTACATCATATTTCTGCTTGACTTCTTTAAAAATCACTCAAATTGATTGTTCAATATCATTAAATAACCCAGCAGTCAGTCTTAAACTAGCACGGTCTACATTCTATCATCAAAATGTGAAGACCCTTTGCAAAGAAAGTACTCTGTAATAGACCTTCAATTCTTCCAAGATCTGACAAACCTAAATAGTGCATACAGAACTGTGAGGCTAAATGGATCTGATCATTCTTTAACACAGACCCAGAGTCGTTAACATAAAACCATAACTAAGGTCAAATAAACCTCCAGTCCAACTCTTTGCCAGGACCTTGAGCAAGGAAATGATCAAGAGGCTGCTACCATAATGGTCCTCCATGGGAACAAGGTGTTTTCGCTGATAGTTTGAAAATTGGCCAAGTCTCCCCATCCTAAAGAAGCGTCCAGCTGACTCCAGTGACCTGAACAACTTCCATCCAATCTTAAACCTTCCATTCATACGTTAAGTGTTAGAAAGTAGTGTAGCTTCACAACTATCCCTCACTATGCAGGAAAACAACATTCTGATTGCCTTCCAGTCTGGTTTCAGACAACGATACATTACAGAAATCGCCCTTCTGCAAATTGTGGATGGTTCTCTCCTTTTCCTTGACTCGGGTAACTCCTGCTTATTCATCCATCATATTGGACCTTTAGTCTGCCTTCGGCTCAGTCAAACACCATGCTCTGACTAACATCCTCAAAGAAAATAACTAAAAGAAAGCAACTCCTCAAACCATGGGGACAGTGACCACAAAAAACAACAACATTGCTCCCCTAGGTATTACTGAAATAAGAAAATATATTCATGGGAGATGTCATTGTTTTTAGAGATTGATACATTTGTTTGTTTTTATCTTTTCTTTGGTTATGTTTTACTGTGTTAAGCATACGTACATAAGGAAAAAATATATACTTTTAATAAAACTTAATTTCCTTGTATCTGGTATACATGTATAATATTTACATTAGGCTCAACGTTAACTCCTTTACTACAAGTATCCCAAGCAAAGGTTCTTCTAAGCTTAACCTATGGGATCGAGGCATTGAGAGGTCGGGATACCACCATCATGGAGAAAACAATAACAAAAATCTTTAGGAGTATTTTTTAATTACCATCATATAAGTCCCCATCTCAGATCAGGCTGGAGTTTGGCCTTGTCAAGCTATCTTTGGCCTGGCACGCAGCCTTTGTGAACTGTTGCCATAATTTTAAAGCAGCGAATAAGAATACTCTAAGGGGCACATACATCAAGCATTTTTGTTGTCGCAAACGGGCCAATTTACAGAATTGGCTGGCTTGCGAACGCAAAACAATGCTTTTCAGATGCAGCAAACCCTATTTTGCGATTCGGTAACCTGTTACCGAATCGCCTAATGGGTTTGCGATTCGCTATTAGGAAATGGCGTGTTTAGGGCGTCTCTTCCTAATATCGAATCGCATCGGTATGTATGAATGTTTTGTGACCGAATTGTGGTCGCAAAACATTTACATTTTACCACCTACTAGTAGGTGGTAACCCATTCGTAAATGGGAAGGGGTCCCCAAAAGACCCCTTCCCCTTTGTGAATGTTTGTTGCAGCATTTTTTTAAGAGCAGGCAGTGGTCCCACGGACCACTGCCAACTCATAAAAAATGAAAAGAAAACTTTTCATTTTTGTGTTAGAAACGCATTCTGTTATCGTTTAAGGAAAACGGGCTGCATTTAAAAACAAAAGTGCTTTATTCAAAAGCAATCACAGACATGGTGGTCTGCTGACCCCAGGAGGCCACCATCCCTGTGATTTTTGCGATTCCTAGGGGGTCGCAAATTGCGACTTACCTCATTAATATTTATGAGGTAGGTCATTTGCGATCCCCTAGGAATCACAAAAAGTGTTCAACACACTTTTATGCATGCCATTTTGAGATTTCCTACTAGGAAATCGCAAAACGGTTTCTTGATGCATCTGGCTTTCAGTCTTCATCTTTGGCTGTAAATATAAGCGAGGGCTCGATCTCCAGCAAGATCCTACTTAAACAGAGCAATAATCAAGTTTGGCCTTTCCTCATCATGGGATCTAGCACTAAGAAGATACAAATTTTAAAGAGTAACAAGACTGAGCACTAGAATTTTATTAATGTTGAAGGATAAAACCGTTTTAGCCAGGCGTAGCCAGCAGGAGGCACAATGCAGACCGTGTAGTTGCAGCTGTACAGATCCCTCCCCCTTACCTCCCCTACCGAGGATGAGCAGGAACGCAGGAGTAGGATCTCCCCCACAAACAAATTATGCTACCTGGCAGCATGGCGCATCTATGGTGGGAGTGTCACAGCAGGAGATTTCTCCAGGGCCTGCTACGGGTGGTGTTGGGGTTGGAGGAAGTTACTGAGTGGCACTGCAACAAGCGACACAAACTCTTGGGCATTAGGATGGGACCTAAATCAGTTCTGAAAACGCGAGTGGTGAGCGGTACTGGAACAGTAATGGAGAAAGGCAAATTCCCTGGGAAGAAAGGGAGAGCTGGAGAGGCATGCGAAAAGGATGATCCCGGGACTAGCGGGACCAAACGTAGCCAATACCCATCGGATTTAAAAAACACAAACAAACCGGGGTGCAGTCATGGAAGCCGGAGAAACCGCCCTGGGGCCAGGAGAGCTACCTCGTGTAACAGACATAGTGCATGGTCATACAGAAGGGAGCAGACCACCAAATAGCAGAGGATCAATGGAGTCAATAAATGTGAGTACGCTTAAGCTAGCTCCTACTCCCACTCTAACGGATATGGTAAATATGGATGGGCATTGGACTCTAGTATCCACCTCGATATGCCCTGATAAGACTATGGATATATTAGTATCAGAAGCCATGGATGATGCGGCAGGAACTAGGATGGGCTAGGGAAAGGAGTCTAGAATGTCACCAGGCCAAAAGCAGTCAACCTGGTACCGGCAAATGCTATGGGAAAGAAAGGGAAAGTGCCTACAATTAGAACCCCAAGAGGCGTCAGGTCTAAATCAGCTGGCCACACAGAAGTGATGGAAGTGGTGGAGCACTTCTTTTAGCTGTCTGATCAATCTGACTGGTCTGTGGAAGAATTAAAATTGAAAGATTACCTGAAGGACAGCCCGACAAGCTGCTCCAGTGGATCAAGTGACTGTGGTGATGGGGGTGGAAGACAGGAAACTCGAAAACCTCTCAAACATATTAATACACCTAACGGAGAAGCAAACCACACTGCTCTCATGTGGGACTACCCAGCAATAGCGAGACCAGAAGGAGCCACCCCGTGTGGTAGCATTAGTGCAGAGGTTCACCCTCAGGTGATTACGCCGGAGACTATATATCAAGGAGTTATGGCCCATCGCGATGACACCAGATTAGATTCTCGGAGGATGCAGACAGCCAATAGGAAGCTCCAAGGGTCTGTTCATAAGGTGGCAAAAACCTGCACTGTGTTTGCAACCAAAATGTCTGAAATGGAAGGCCGGCTGGGCGCCTTAGAAACAGACACCATAGCCAACAAACAGATGGGTGTAGATTATCAGACATGCCTAGTGGACACACAGTGGAACCTTGAAGAATTTGAAAACAGGTTAAGACGAAATAACCTCAGGGTTCAGGGGGTGGAGGAAGAGCTAGAATAAGAATATGCCCGGAGCTTTATTGTCAGTGTGTTTAAAAGTGCCTTTGTGGAACTACAAAACTGGAACTGGGAAAGAGAGATCAAGAGGGCGCACAGATTCGCTAAGACTCAGAAGGGAGCTGACCCAGGGCTATCTTGGTATATTTTGGTAACTATCTTCTGCACCAGGCAAAGAGAGTGGTAGATGACTGTTCTTTTTTTGTGGGACCAGACTTTTGCCACGCTACAGTGGAGCGACGTTGGCGGCTACGGGAGTTAATACAACCCATGCAGTCTAAGGGGGCACAGGCATATTTACTTAACCCAGCCAAACTCAAAGTCTGACTCAAAGAGACCATGCGTATTACTTCACATCAGAAATTAAAGTAAAAGAGTTTCTTGATGGTTTAGGCTGATCTTGGATTTTACACGAGGTCAAGGCAGGGTGTACCCAAAGGAGGAATGTTTAAAAGTGGAGTGGTGTGGCTCACTGGTTAGAGGCGGCAGACCCGTAAGCAGAGAACGGCCCGGGATCAGGGTTCAATTCCCGCGCGGCAGGGTCGTGGACCAGGGTCAAAACGGACTCGATAATTCTCGCTTCGATGCCTACTCTAACCAGGGAACACACTCGGCAACTCACTCTGGGCATTAAGCTTGCCTCATCTCTACAACGGCCCCCCACAGACGCCGGGGATGCCTGGTTTCACCTTGGAGATACCCAGAAAGGGACCATCTCACAGGGAAAACCAGGACGGGTTCCCCAGCGGTCTTTCGTGCCAGGATACTCCTTGGAGTTGCAGTGCGCTTTACAAGTACACCCACATTTACATTTACAAAAATTGTTGATATATATGGGGCATTATTCTAGAATAATGTTATGTGTAATCACCATAGCAAGTTTTTGTGTGGTAAAAGGGCACTTTACACTAGGGTATCATGATTATAATGCATTTTTGCTTATCACTATATTGTGTTATGTGCTAGGGAGCAAAAAGGAAGAAAAGAGAGAGGGGGAAAGAAAGAAAGAGAGAAGGGAAGAAAAAAATAGAAAAACGATATATGGGGTGTGTCAGGAAGGTATGAGTCTAATATTTCTAGACAACCAACAGGAGTGTGGTAGGGGTAAGAAAGCAGAGAAGAGATAGAATAATCCTCATGTGTTAAAAAAGCTGGTCTGTGTAATCTGGATCAGAACACGATCAGAGAAGACTATGATGCTTAGTAAACTTTGTATTTGCACAAGAAATGTTTGTGATCTGAATGATAAGTGCAAAAGAGGTAGAATGGCAATGGGTCTTAAGGCTATGAGACTGGATGTTATATGCCTACCAGAGATGCATGTTCCTTTGGGACAATAGGACAATACTAGAGGAATTGGGATATACATTACTAAGCTGCATGATGCAGGTGGCTAATACGAGAGGGGTTACTATAATGGCCAATCAGTTTGTGAGGTAGATAATCAAGATAATGTGGGAAGGTGGGCTATTGTAGACATACGTATCGGTACACGGAGGGTAACAATATGCTCACTATATATCGCCCTTATCTGGATGATCCAGAGATTTACAATTTACTTAATTTGGAATTATCAACCTGGTCAACCCCTCTTATTCTCTCTGGGATTCAATCTTGCCCTAGGGCGATGTGAGATCACAATCCTCTTATACTAGAATGTGTAATGCTAGGCCTTGAAAGACAACTCAGAACCTGGACGTTTGACAGGAAGCTACTAAAGGATGAGCACCATTTGGTTCATATGCATGAGTGGTTGAAGGGGTTTCTTTTAGTAAATCAGGGCACAGCTGCACCCGGGAATGGTCTGAGATTCCCTAAAAGCAGGAGTGAGGGGAGCTACATTGAGTTATAGTCTGTCTAAACCTCAGTAAAATAGGAGACAGATACAGGAAATGTATGATATACTCTACAAATATGAGTCTGATTTGGCTAATTAGTTAGGCTGGGGATGGATAGTGGCGATAGTGTGCAGGAATTAGTGATAATTAAGGCTAGGATTAACAAATATTACAGCAAGGTGGCTGCTAGATATTAGAATTATAGGGCAGAGTGCTATGAATATGGGGACAGTAAGGGCAGGTTGTTAGCACATTGCATTAGACAGGAGGAGACAGCAAGAGGGATTGAGGCTATCTTTGACAAACAGGTGAGGAGATTGGTAGTGCCTGCAGAGATCTTAGAAGTTTTCCGCATGTATTATGCTGAGCTGTATTTAGAAGATATAGATCCACAGCCAAACTGGTGTTCTAATTTTCTCAGCACAATTATGGGGAACCCAATTGAGGAAGAGGATAAAGCGTCTCTGGGACTACATAGGTTAGCGGCAGAGCTGGTGACTGCAGTTAAAGCTATGGCAAGGGGCACAGCTGTCGGGCCAGATAAAATTCCTCTGGAATTTTATGCAGTATTTCTTCCAGAATTCCTAGAGGCTATGTCCCTTATAGTTTCAGCAGCACAGCTAGAAGGGGTAATACCACCATCATGGGAAAAAACAATATTGTGATATTTAAAAAAGGGCAAACCTCCGGAACCCAGGGTCATACAGACCAATATTCTTGATAAATGCTGATGTTAAAATCTATTAAAAAAAGGTTCTAGCAATGAGAAGCAGCACGGTCATTTCGAAGCGTGTGTCTCCTTACCAGGGCAGTTTCATTCTGGGGAGGGGCACTGATGATCATGTGCATAGAGTGATCACTCTATTGGATAGAGCATAAATAAATAAATCACTGCTTGGGCTGGTGTTTTTAGATTCACAGAAAGCCTTTGATCGAGTCTTGTGGGACTACCTTTGGGAGGTATTGAGGTGGAAGGGACTCGGTCAGGGCTTTATCAAATCAATCAGTTCTTAGTATCAGGCTGCTAAGGCGAGGTTTCAGATAATGGGCAAGATGTCAAATGAAATCAGTATCACCAGAGGAACAAGACAGGTGTTCCCTTACTCGCCTCTAATATTCGCTCTATACATCGATCCATTTTTAGTACGATTGGAATGTAATAGTTGGATTCAGTATAAAGTATACAGATGGTAGAGGCAAAAAATCTGGGGAAACCACGCCAAAGATGGCAAGTCTAACAAGCACCGTCACAAAGAGCTGTATGTCGGAGATCACCGCATCGCCAAGTCACTCAACCATGGCCAGGATCCGCAGTGAGTCGGACACGAGCACGGCCTGGAGCATGAACTCGGGTGCTGCCACAGAGCAGAACTTCTCAAGTTATCTGCGAGGTAAGGGGATGCGTAGACGATGCGGTAGGGCTTCTGAGGATGGCTAATAACAGGGATAATCACACAAAAGTGATCCCAAGTCTGGGAGCCCCTTTGGGGTTTTACCTTACGGTGGCCATTTTGGCCTTTTCCCCACAGGCATCTGTTCTGGTTAATGGTTCAGTGTCTCCATATTTTCCTCTACAGCGTGGTGTTCAACAGGGTTGTCTTCTTTCTCTGTTATTATTTGTCCTTGCTCTTGAGCCTTTCCTTTACCTTAACTCGTCCATCTCTGGTTTCTAATATCGTGATCGTCATCTAAAACTAGAGGCTTACACAGATGATGTCTTCTTTTTCTTTCATCCCCCGAGAAGTTCTTGCCTGCACTACTGAATGAAATAGGCCTTTCTCTAAGGTTTCAGATTATAAAGTCAACAAAGACCAGATGGAAAGTGCTTCCTTTAAATAAATATACTTTTAAACATTTCTTCATAGAAGCTGGTTTTCATTGGGTGTCCTCTGCTTAGATTAAATACTTAAGTATCTGATTTACAAATTCAGTAAAATACTTGGTTACAATTCATTTTAAGGAATTCTTTACTAAAATTGACATTTTATTGTCTTCATGGAATCCCCTATATTTATCTTGGTGGGGTCGTCTAGACTCCATTAAAATGATAATTTCTCCTGTTTTGCCCTAGACTATTTCTAGTTTACCGGTATATATTCCCAAAATCACCTTTAAGAAACTAAATTCTGTGCTTTCTGAATTCTTGTGTAGCACCAAGAAAGCAAGGGTTTCCTATATCTCCTACAAGAATCTAAACTTAAAGGTGGTGTAAATTTTGCAAATCTGTGTAAATATCATACGCTTTCGGTTTACGTCAAGCTTCTTTTCGGATCTCTGACTCTACCATACATTTTTCTCCTTAATGGCTTCAGGTGGAAAAAGCTTTTCTTAATCCCTTTTCTCCAAAAGACGTTCTTGCTTTCTCTTCTAAATCTTGTATCCTTTCCTCCCCCCTTATTAAACCTACTAGATCCTTGATAAGATTCACTTTCACTTCCATTACATTGACAACTTCTACTTTTGTCAGTATGTCTATCTGGTATAATAACCTCGTTAGGATCTATCAATCAATCAGGCATTTGTTTAGCGCGATTACTCAACCATAAGGGTCTCAAGACTCTTGGGGTAGGGGTGGGTGCAGGTTCCAGTCCATCAAGGGGGGGTCCGTAGAAGAGCCATGTTTTGGGGTTTCTTACGAAGATGGGAAGCAATGTTGTCTGTCTGAGGTGGAGCGGAAGGGCGTTCCAAACTTTGGCCGCGAGGTAGGAGAAGGAGCAGCCTCCCGATCCGGTTTTTCTGGTGCGTGGGACCATGGTGTAGGAGAGCGGGGCTGATAGTAGGGTCCTTTGGGGTGTGTGGAATTTGAGTCGGCTGTTCAGGTATGCTGGTCCGGTGTCATGGAGGGCCTTGTGTTCGTGAGTGAGCATCTTGAAGGTGATGGATTAAACCCAGATCAGTTGACTGGGGGTGAGTGTTTGATTTGCTCAAGCGCTCCGTCCATCATCCCCTTTTGTATCGCTTTGATCGCCCTAAGTGTGGCAGGGTATGCTCAGACGTGAGTCCCTTGCTCACTTGGTCACTGGATTCAAGATAGCCTGGCTGATGAGGATTATGAATCCGAAACCGGTCCCAGGATTCTTGTTTCCGGTCCATGGAAGACATCGCTTGGCAGTTCGGGCTGGACTGTTCCCATGAGGCACAGGGTCAGACTGATTTGCATATAGCCATGTCTGAAATGGGGTGGCTGAGTGGGATAAAGAATGGTGATGGATTAAACCCAGATCAGTTGACTGGGGGTGAGTGTTTGATTTGCTCAAGCGCTCCGTCCATCATCCCCTTTTGTATAGCGCGATTACTCAACCATAAGGGTCTCAAGACTCTTGGGGTAGGGGTGGGTGCAGGTTCCAGTCCATCAAGGGGGGGTCCGTAGAAGAGCCATGTTTTGGGGTTTCTTACGAAGATGGGAAGCAATGTTGTCTGTCTGAGGTGGAGCGGAAGGGCGTTCCAAGCTTTGGCCGCGAGGTAGGAGAAGGAGCAGCCTCCCGATCCGGTTTTTCTGGTGCGTGGGACCATGGTGTAGGAGAGCGGGGCTGATAGTAGGGTCCTTTGGGGTGTGTGGAATTTGAGTCGGCTGTTCAGGTATGCTGGTCCGGTGTCATGGAGGGCCTTGTGTTCGTGAGTGAGCATCTTGAAGGTGACTCTTGCCTCGATGGAGAGCCAGTGGAGTGTGTGCAGGTGCTTGGAGATGTGGCAGTGTTTTGGCAGGTTGAGGACCAGTCTTGCAGTGGCGTTCTGGATGTTCTGTAGCTTGCGGGTGAGGTTTTTGTTTATTCCGGCGTAGAGTGCGTTGCCCTAGTCGAGTCTGCTGGTGACCAGGGCGTGAGTGACGGTCTTTCTGTGTTCAAGGGGGATCCATTTGAAGGTCTTATGTAGGAGGCGGAGGGTGTGGAAGCAGGAGGCCGAGACTTAGTTGATCTGGCGGTCCATTTTGAGCTCAGAGTCCAGGATGATTTCCATGTTGCTTGCGTGGTCCGTGCGATTGGGCGGGTTCCGAGGGGAGAGGGCCACCAGGTGTCGTTGAAGGCATCGGGGTTTGGGCCCATGATGAGTACTTCTGTCTTGTTGGTGTTTTGTTGTAGGCAGCCGTTCTTCATCCATTTGGCGACGGCTCTCATACCTTCTCGAAACTTGTGTCTGGGGTGTTGGGTTCTTTGGATAGGGAGAGGATGAGTTGGGTGTCGTCTGCGTATGACACAATGTTGAGTCTGTAGGTTCTGATGATGGGGGCGAGCGGAGCCATGTAGACGTTGAAGAGTGTAGGGCTGAGGGAGGACCCCTGAGGGACTCCGCAGGTGGTTGGTGTAGGGTCCGAGAGGAAAGGGGGGGAGTCTGACCCGCTGCATTCTGCTGGAGAGGAAGGAGCTGATCCAGTCGAGCGCCTTGTCCTGGATCCCTGCGTCGTGAAGTCTGCGTATTAGGGTGCGGTGGCAGACTGTTTCAAATGCCACTGGGAGGTCGAGGAGGATGAGGGCTACTGTTTCTCCTTTATCCAGTAGGGTGCGGATGTCATTTGTTGCGGCAAGGCAGGCGGTTTCCATGCTGTGGTTTTTCCTGAAGACGCATTGGGAGGAGTCGAGGATGTTGTGCTCTTTGATAAATGTGGCAAGTTGGCTGTTGATGGCTTTCCCAATGACTTTCGCAGGAAATGGGATCAGGGAGATGGATCTGTAGTTTTTGAGGTTGGTGGGGTCCGCCGAGGGTTTCTTCAGGAGAGGGTTGACCTCAGCGTGTTTCTAGTCATCGGGGAATGAGGCAGCTGCCTGAGAGTGGTTGATGGTGTGGCGGAGCATGGGTGTGATGGTGTTGGCTGCTCTGTTGAAGATGTGGTGAGGGCAGGGGTCCGCGGGACCCAAGAGTGGATTTACTTCATTGTCTTCAGTCTGTCTTCGTGGTGAGGGTTGTCCAGCTGTCAATCGTTGGCTTCAGGGTGTTGGGGGTGGTTGGTGGGGGTTCCGTGTGTGGGCTGTCTTCGTCGAAGTTGTCGTAGATGCTCTGGATTTTGTGGTGAAAGGTGTTATTTGTCGCAGAGGTCTTGTGAGGGAGGGATGTTAGTCGACTCGCTGGTGGGTTGGGCGAACTCCTTGATGATGTTGAAGAGTTCTTTGCAGTTGTGTGCGTGGGTGGATATTCTGTCTTCAATCACTTTTTTCTTCGTTTTACTGATGAGTTGGTGGTGGGCGTTGTTAGCGGCTCTGAAGTTGTTGTGAGGTTCTGTGGATTTGGTGTTCCCCCAGGCCTTTTTTGAGGCGGCAACAGGTGTGTCTGGACTCTCAAAGTTTGCTGGTGAACCATCTGGCTTTCTTGGAGTGGGTGTTATTGTTTTTTTTGACGGGGGCAATGGTGTTGGTGCTGTCGGAGATCCATATCTGTGCAGGGTTTGGGCTGCTGTGTTGGGGTGGTCATTTTCCACGATGGTTGGTGTGGAGTTGCTGAGTGAGGAGGTGAGCTGGTCGTCGGTGATTCTGGTCCAGTTTCTTCGTGGGAGCAGGTGCTGGTGTTTGTGGATGGTGGGTGTTCTGAAGATGAAGTGGACGCATCGGTGGTCAGTCCATGGGAGTTTGGTGGTGTGGCAGAAGGTGATGAAGTTTCCTGTTGTGAAGAGAGGGTCAAGGGTATGTCCTGCTGAGTGCGTGGGTTCGGTCAAGATTTGGCAGAGTCCAATGTTGTGGAGGTTGTCCAGGAGGGATGTGGTGTTGGGTCCAGTTGGTTGTCGATGTGGAAGTTGAGGTCTTCCAGCAGGGTGTAGTTGGTGGATGCGATGCCATGCGGGGAGATGATGTCCGTGATGGAGTTGGTGAACGGTCCGCGCGTTCCAGGGGGTCGGTAGAGGAGGGTTCCTCGGAGGGTGGTGGTAGGGTTAGTCTGCATCTTGAAGTGTAGATGTTCCATCATGTCTGTGGGCTCATCGGGAGTGTGCTCAGGCGGAGGGTGGATTTGTGGACAATGGCGATTCCTCCTCCCAGGCGGGTGTGACGGTCCTTTCTGGTGATCTTGTATCCTTGTGGAATGGCGATGGCGATGTCCGGTCCCGAAGTGGTGTTGGTCCAGGTTTCGGTGAAGAACCCTACGTCCGGGTGGTGCTGTCGAGGAGGTCCCAGATTTCTGAGGCGTGTTTGTGGAGGGATCGGATGTTGAGGAGGATGCATTGCACGGTCTTCGGTTCGGGGGTGTTGTTGCAGCCGGGTTGTGCTGGGTCCGTGTTCCTGTCGGTGCTGCAGGATTGTCGGCATCGGTGACAGCTGAAGGGTCCGTGGTGTCGGCCAGCTAAGCTAGCTTGCAGTTGTTGTTGCGGCCTGGGTTGAGTCTGTGGAGTGCTGCTGGCATGTAACGTTGGCGGTGCGGAGGTCGTAGGTTCCTGGCACTGGTCGTGGTCGGCAACGGGCACAGACGGGCTTGCCTTTGGCACGCCACGCAGCGGCTGCTATTATGTAGGGGAGGGTTGGACAGATGGGAGGCAGGAGCGGGGAGGGGAGCTGGATTGGTCGCGCAGGGGGGAGGGGCCGTGGGGGCAGCTGCGCAAGGAAACGGGTGGGAAAGAAAAGGGAGAAAGAAGGAGGCTAAGGAAATAAGTAGAATAAGGCAAGAATGTAGAAAAAGTGCAAAAGGTGCAGAACAGAGAAAGACAGAGGGAGAAAGAAAAACAAGTGAAAAACGGAGAGGAGAGCGGAGTGAGACAAAGGTGTACAGAGGTCCACTGGACCACCAGGGAGGCTAAGGAAATAAGTGGAATAAGGAGAAAAGGTAGAAAGTGCAAAACAGAGAAAAACAGAGGGAGAAAGAAAAACAAGTGAAAAACAGAGAGGAGAGCGGAGCGAGACAAGGAGACAGAGGTCCACTGAACCACCAGGGATGAGGCGCGGGTGATCCTGCGGGTGGAGGAGGGCCTCGAACTCCAGCAACACTCAAGAGTGCAGGGGCTCGGAGAGGGCCTCACTCAATAGTGGAGCTGCGAGGGTGGGAGAGCAATTTCACTGACAAGGAATCCAGAACAGACTGATCTTATGGCGTTCTGGAAAAAATAAAGGTATTATGTAGATAGCACAATTATTTGAAAATTATATTCCTATCTCTTTCCCTCAATTTTGACAGACATTTAAGTATCTTCAATCGTTTCACTCCCGCTCTTCTTTGCTTATAAAAGCTGTATTGGATAGTCTTTTCTCCCTATAGGACAATCCTCTCGCTAGATTACATAAGTCTGACCTAACTAATCTTCTCACTTCTTAGCCTAAAGCATCTGGGAAAAAGACCTTGGCATGAACTGGCATGTTAATTTTTGGAATAAGTTATGGTCACGTATATATAAAATTTCTAGAATAGCTAATACTACTTAAACCCTGTTTTTTATTTACCACAGACTCTATTATGCCCCCTCACATTGTTCAAAATTTTCCACATACATATTGTCTCAATGCTGGACTTGTGTATTTTCCAAAAGTGATATTATCCATATGTTATTTTGGTGTCCCAATACGTTCTCCTTTTGGTATAAAGTTTGGTCGCAAATCAAACAAGTATTCAAATTACAGCACTCCTTTCACATTCTCCATCTCTTTTTAGGTACTTAAACCAATTAATTTTCCCTTTTAATTTTACCTTCCCGGATTGTAAACTACTATATATTCTCTAAGTATTGCCTTTCAACAAATTGCTTTTAACTGGAAATGTTCATCTAAACTATCATCTAAGGTTTGAGGGATATTCTTGGTTCCCATCATAAATTGGATACCATCTATATGTCTCAATGTTCTATTCTCATTAAGTTCAATTGCCATGGTTACCCCTGATTAATTTTCTTAATAATACTATTATTGGTATATCATCTACAAATTGTACATTGTTGGAAAACTTCTAGCCACCATGAATATTTTATTTTTATCTCTCTATTATTTCCTATTTTTACAGGTTATTATTGTATATTGTTATTATTGCCTCAGTAATGCAATCTGTTTAGATTCTTTGTATTAGTTTCAAGATATGAGGACAAATACTTAGATTTACATGAGTATTTTTTATCCTTAATATTCCTCTTCCTTCACCCCTTCTGAAAATCATAAAAGACTGTTGTTGTTCTGCTGACTTTTATTCTCCATTGTAAGAGATTCATGCATTACTTTTATTATTGATTTCTTTCTGTTCATCTTGCTATTTAAATTGTGTTTTAAAACAAAAACATAATACAAATGCACAATATAATCAATATACAGTACCAGATAATCTAGAATAGTCTTTTTTCCTAATGCTTTTTGGGTTTGTAGCATCAAGTGGGACACAAGGCAAGGTTGCTGTTTTAGGACTTTTTTGTCCTAAAATGCATTAAGGATTCCATTTATTGCTCAGTGTTGTGCTTTTTAAAGTGTGGATGCTATCTTAACATTTTTCATGATGATATTTGCATAGAGGGTTTTGGAAGGCAGAAACTTTAAATGTTGCAAATACTGATTTCAGTACATCCAACTATGAAAAACAGACAAACACATTATCAGGCATATGCATAAAAGTAAATAGCGGGAGCAAATAGGCAGATTCTCAGAATCTGCCCCTTTGCTCCCGGTATTTTTGCATTTGGGATGCGGCAAGGTTGCGCTTTCCTCCAGGATCCTCCAAGCTTTACGATTACCACGGACGCATCCCTCGAGGGCTGGGGGGCTCATCTTTAGGGCCTAACTATCAGCGGCAAGTGGAACCTTCAACAAAAATGTTGGTACATCAACCGGCTAGAACTGAGAGCCATTTTCCTTGCACTCAAGGCGTTTTGTGCAATCATCCAGGATGCCAATGTGTTGGTACGCACAGACAACACAACAAGCATGTTTTACGTAAACAAGCAGGAAGGAACAAGATCACTTCTACTTTCTCAGGAAGCCCAAAGGCTATGGACATGGTCAATACAACACAACATCAATCTTCAAGCAGTGCATGTTTCCGGAACGGAGAACGTCTTGGCAGACGCACTCAGCAGGACAACCGTGTCCACTCACGAGTGGGAACTTCATCAGCAGACCGTGGATCGGATCTTTCATCTATGGGGTCATCCAGACCTAGACCTCTTTGCTACCAAGACCAACAGCAAATGCCGATTCTTCGCAATCTGGCATCCCCACAACGACTCTCAGGGGAATGCGTTTTCGATTGACTGGTCTCTGACATATGGTACGCTTTTCCGCCAATTCCGCTAATTCCCAGAGTCCTGCGGAAGATGAAGAAGGAGCCATGTCGGCTAATTCTAAATGCTCCCAGATGGTCTCGCCAGTACTGGATTACAGAGCTCCTTCTCCTATCGGAGTGCAAACCGATTCAGTTGAGTCCAATTCCGGATTTACTCTCCATTCAGAATGGCCAGATTTACCATCCGGATCCAACATCGCTGAAATTAGCGGCCTGGCGCCTGAGTACCGTGAGTTTGCCCATTTAAACATCCCTGCAGATTGCAAGGAAGTTCTGCCCAAGGCACGGGCACCTGCTAGCATAAAGACGTACAGTCTTAAATGGAAACGTTTTTGTGTCTGGTGTCGTTCAGCTGGAATTCATCCCTTTTCAGCTAAACCAGAGGAGATCCTGCCTTTTTTCCTACATCTGGCTCGCTCAGGATTATCTCATGCTACCCTAAAGGTTTTCCTGGCAGCGATTTGACGGTATCGGCAAGATGGGACTAATTCTCTTTACTCTGCGAGAATTATGCAACAATTCTTTAAAGGCCTTTTTAGAATGTTCCCTCCGGTACGTCGTCCGCCTCCATCGTGGCATCTCAATGTAGTGTTGGCACAATTCATGCGACACCCATTCGAACCTATCCACAGAGCAGATCTGAAATTTCTTACGTGGAAGGTGTCACTTCTACTGGCCCTTACCTCCTCTAGGAGAGTCAGCGATATCCAGGCTTTTACTGTTCTTCATCCTTTCTTACAGTTCACAAATGACTCTGTGGTGCTCCGCACCAATCCGAAATTCATTCCAAAAGTACCTTCGGATTTCCATCTGAATGAACCGGTGGTTTAAAAGACATTTTTTCCTAACCCTCAGACACCTGCGGAAAAGGCATTGCATACTCTGGACATTAAAAGATGTCTAAAATTTTATTTGCAAAGAACATCTACATTGCGCAGGTCTGATCAACTATTTGTCACTTATGAGACAATTCGTAAGGGACAGGCAGTTTCTAAACAAACAATTGCAAGATGGATATCTGCAGCTATTGCATTTTGTCATGCTCAAGCAGGAAGACCTCTGCAAACAGCTCCTAGAGCGCATTCGACAAGAGCAGTGTCTTCCGGCATTATTTGCTGGAGTCCTCTTCAGCACATCTGCAGAGCGGCAACATGGGCCAGTCGCCATACTTTCACCAAACACTATTGTATGGATGCAGCCAGCGAGACCGATGCTTCAGTGGGTCGAGCAGTTCTACGAAATCTTTTCATCTAAGGTGAGCCTCTGTATCCCACCTCCTATTCCTGTTGTCAGACGCTTGTTATGTTTCTGGTATGCACATGATCAAGTGGTTGCGTTCTACTATGCTTTTACTATGTTCTTTTACATATTGCATTGTTATGTGCCTCTAATATTGGCAAGCTATGCTACCATTAGCATCTGCCAAGCACGGATATGTACTGCTTTCTACTCTGATTCAGGCATGCGAATCTATGAAAGACACCCCTAATACTGGAGAAGAACAATAGTTACTTACCTGTAATCTGTGGTTCTCCAGTATTGGTGTCTTTCATAGATTCACATGCAACCCGCCCACCTCCCCTCAGAGGCTCTTGAGCTACATTGGTTTACCATCACTCCTTGCGAGAAAATCTGAGAGCCTGAGCCTCTGGGGAGAACCTTCTGGTGGGTGCTGTCGCCTGATTGGCTGTAGTTTGGACTATACAAAATGACTAGGATAGTCATGAGTGTGGAAGTTTTTTCTCCTGTAGCTTTGGCTACTTTACTTCCTGGTTGGGAATTACTGTTTTTTTCCTATGTTATTATGGCATTTTATTGCTTTTTTATGTACCGTGGGACTCCCACTCCAACGACGGGGAATGATTCAGGCATGTGAATCTATGAAAGACACCAATACTGGAGAACCACAGATTACAGGTAAGTAACTATTGTCCTTATGAGGTGCTTTGATTGAGAGGCAGAAGACAAAGCTAAGAGCCTGGCAGTGGGTTGGCCTCTCTGCAGAGCACACAGAACAATGGTCATGTATTCTAATTGCAATTGAATTCTGTGTAAATGTGTGTGAAGGTGGGTACACAGATATAAAAAAATTAACAAGGCAAAAGTAAAAAAAAATAAAGTGCTTAAATGTAAATGAGTGCAGTGTCTGGGGGTGGTAAAGTGAGGAAGTGCATTCAGGGATGTGTGGAGAAAAAGGGCATTCATATCTAACATAAAGCTTGCATAACCAAAGGCCAATATTCCTTCCAGAGGCCTCAATAATATTTAATTCACAGTCCCACAATTTCAAAAAGGAAACCTTTCCAATATTAATTATTTACAAGAAATCATTGTTGTTAACCATTTATCTTAAAAATCTAACAACCACTGACAAAGCCAATAGTACTGGCAGGTTTTAGGTGTCTGTCAGTTGTGTTACATAACTGGATGCACTAACATCTCAGAGAGAAACTAAATTGCTGGTTGGGTGGCACAATATGGGACTCACAGAAATGTATTTTATATGTTCTCTTTTGAAGAGCCCTCACCTTTTTTATCCCACTAAAAGACCTGTCTACACATATTTCTGTGTTACTGATTGCAGCCAGCAGCTATGGGTGCTTCCTGAAGCCTGATTAGAGCATTTTCTACCAAAGTTGATGCCACATACAGTGCAAGACATTGGGCGAGCACACACTTTAGAAGCCTGAGGTTGTTCCGCTGTATAATTTGCACATACAGTAATTGTTAAACATATTAATGCAGTAAGATACAGGGCAGTTTTTAATGTGTTTAATAGTTTAAGACTATTCAATTCCACTGCTTTATAAACCTTGCTTTTTCACTAAATTAATTTGCTTAAAATGCACAATTTGCCATTCTTTTTTCAAGTTTTTATTGAGAGGTTGACCAACCCTGAGCCCATGGGCGTAGGAAGTGTGGGGGACGAGGGGGATATATCCCCCCCAGATTTTAAAGTGGGGGGACACAGGGGACAAGCGTGGGCAGGACGAGGGGACAAAATAATTTCCCCTCTCCCTTCTGTTATTCACAGAGCCATTAGCGCGCGAAAGCGCTACCTAATGGCCCTGTACTTGACCTGCCTGGAGTCAAAGAGGACCCCTGCCCTCTGCCCTTTGTTATGCTGCAGGAAGGCTCGGCGTCCTGGGAAGGGCAGAGAAGGAAAAAAACTCTGTCTCTTTTCTTCCATACTCAGAGAAGGCAAGCACAGTGTCAACTTCTTCTGAGTCCTGATCTGCCTCTGGCAGCTGCCCTCCTCCCCCTCTCTCTTTCTATTTCCTCTATCTCTTTCTATCACTGTCTTCCTCCTCGTTACGTTCTGATTTGGAGACAGCTCTTACGTTCTCTCTCTTGCCTCTCTTTGTCTTTATTTGTTTCCCTGTGAAATGGATCCAAAATAGGAAGAACACTTTGGCTGGAAATGTCCCCATTTGCTGATCATTTTATAATCATTTTATAATTCCAAAGAAAAACATCAGGACGGAGAGAAAAAATTATTAAATACCTAAATAAAGCGATACAGAGTGGTCAGCAGACAGTCCAGATTGTTATTTACACCCACAAACATTAGCACCACTTTACATAGTTTGCCAGTGAAAGCGCTACTTTCTTTTTTTCTTCTTTCTTTAAAGAACATTGTTTTTCCAGGGTGGGGAAGTGCACCATCCCTAAAGGGACTGCAATACCTGGTTGATGAGTGGAGTAGAAACGTTTAATATGATCGTTTTCAACTGTATTAATTATTTTAGCGTATAAAATGTGTACTGCGGCTCTGTGTTCGGGGATGTGGTCTCTTTTTAAACCAAACTACTTACATTTTGAAAGGATATAAGCAATGGACATTGAAACGGGTCCCTTCCTGACTGGTCCTGTAGCCATGTCCTGAAATTTACAGGCAAAATCACTTACTGATTTCTGAATAATGAGTTTAAAACTGTTAAGGTAACCTGAATACATTTCACATGTTTTGCTTATTCTTGCATTCCTTATGAGTGTTTGCTTTTTCCAGGGTGTTCTTTGTTTTTTTTCAGGCAGCATTTTACTCTTGTCTAGTGCATAATTTAAATGTAGTTGCAGCACAATTGAGTTGTAGCTTAAGGCAGTGCAAGTTTCTCTCAGTGGGGCAGTATGGTGTTCAGTGTGGCAGAGGATGTGGCACTCTGGCCAGAGCTGCTGAATTTGGAACTTGAGCACCATTTTCAGCCTTCATGACCAGTCCACCAGACCACACTCCTCACAGAGCTCATTCTGATGCTACACCTTAGAAGGCCCGATAGACCTTAGAAGCCCTGGTGTCTTAGCACCCGTAGGTGGACCCTAATGGCGGCAAGTGTGAGTTAACCTTGAAGGCCTGTCCACCACTATCCATACTGCAGTTCACCTCCAGTCTTGCGAGCAGGCATACAACGAAGCACACCCTAGACACACCATCGACAGTGACTGTCACTGAGGTCACAAGATCCTTGAGGCAGTCCACCGCACCAATTGGTACCCCCATTGGCCTTTTTGAGCAGTAGTGGTGCAACTCACCAGGGATCAGTAATGAAGGATTTGCATGCACACCAAACTTATGGGGTGATTATAATGGAGGTGGGACTGCCCCGTCACCCCGTCAGTGGCGGTTCCACCGCCATCGTTGACTGCATTACCGGCAGCAATATTACAAGGGCGGGTGGTTCCCTGGCGGTCGGAAAGACCACCGCCACACACCCAACTGGCGCCTTGAGCCCACCAGTGCGGCAGAGGGGCTCGTGGTTCCTACAATGCTGGTGGTGCCTACCAGCCACCACAGTAGGGATTACGATACCCTTTACCCACCACCCTATCCATGGCGGTTCACCCCCATGAAAAAGTTGGTGGAAAGGGACATTGAGGGCCCGTAGCAGGCCCCTGTCCCCCCAGACATGGGACCCAGGGGATATCTAAGATGCCCCCCTACATATCACTGCACCATGTGGCAGGCACCTGATTGTGCCTGCCACGTAGTGCAGTGATATATGTAACATGTCCTTTTTCACATTGCGGCGGATGATGCAGCCATCAGCACCTGCTCCAATATAAAAGATAGGCCCTGCAAATGCCATAGTGGCGGTCACATTGTAATGCCTATCGTGGGGCCGCCACCTTGAAGGCCAGTGGTCCCATTCCCCGATTCGATGGCGGACGGACTGAAGTCCTCCTGCCATCGTAATCAGCTTTTAAGTTTGTAAACTTCATGGTCTCTGCTTCATGCACAAACACTTTTAACATGTGCAGCCTGCTTTCGGGCCACTGGAATTATGCAGCAATGCAGGCACAAAAGATGTTGCAGTGTTGACTAAATTATGCAACAATAAAAAGGCTGCAGCGTAATGCAGTGGATTTTATGATACTTTATTATTTTGACATATTTATACATACTAACAGCCTCTGCAAAGCTTTTGCCTCATTAGTACCTGTGTAACATACAAATGCAGCAGTGGGAAAGGTGACCAGTCAACCTTTGCAAAGGGCCTTACACTTCACAGCAACATAAGTCACATTTCTCTTAGTAATTTCTGATCCGTTTCAGCAACGAAATTGTTTTTGGTCAAATTGGTAGATTATGCAGCAGATGATGTATTATGTGGCAAATATGACACAGCCATAGTTAAGTGGAAAACATTTTTCCACTTAACTTATTTTTGCCCCAGCATTGTAGTTTATCAATTTGCAAGATCCCCAAACCGAAAAGTCGAGTTTGGGCACAATTTTCATTTTAAAAGCAGTCCTACAACACAGGGATTCTTGTAAACTGACCCCAGGCGTCAGCAGTGCACACATGCAAAGGCAGAAAGGGCTGCTGGCCTCAAAACTGCCATGCCCTATTATATTCTAGGGACTTAAAGGTAGTTCTAATCCCCCTGACCTATTATGTACTAGGGCCTTATAGGAGAGGCCATGCCTATCATAGGGGTACCCTAACCCATAGTGCACCCTAGTGTATGTAGGTGTTTTCACAGTATCTTTAAGTGTCTCTTTCAGAATAGCACTGGCCCTGTGCCTGTTCAGGCAGAGGCCAGGGTCAGTCAGAGTCAGGTACCACCAGTACTAGTCAGCAAAACGTTGGGGAGTGCCCAGGGCAGAGGATGGCTTTGCAACACTAAAGAAGCACACACTCAGAATTTAAAACATAACACCATGGTTGTGGGGTTCTCTTTAATAATCAGAATTGATTTCTATCCTAACAAACCCATTTTCTGACATTAGGATAAGGAAAGACTGGGGAAAAATCATAACGTTCTAATCTATACCTTGAAGTTTTCGTGCAGTTCTTTGATGGCAGGTAATAGCTCACTGTTCAATGTTAGGATTTTAACGTATAAACTGCAAATACCAAAAGAATCTCTCAGACAAAAGCAGTAACTCACTGACCTATTTACATGATATGCATTTTGTGATCTGCGTGGTACACGTTCTTTGCAGTAGGCATATTACCCCACTGTGGCTACCTTACCAAGAGTCAAAACTTCCACTAGACAAACCTCCGATCTCTCTCAATAAAGGACATTAATCACCAAAGTTATCTTCACATTTTTATTGTTGCCTGAAAATTGCTGGAGACCAGGAATGCAGCAGCAGGTATTTTTGAAACCATAATGCACATGCAAACACGACTCCCCCACCCTAAGTCTGTGACCTTTGTTTGCTTGGTGCATGAAGATGCAAGATTCATATACCTTTTTTTAAACATTTGGTCTGATTACTATATGAAATAACAAACAAGCATACATGCAAACTGTGACAACATGCCTGCTTTTCTCAATATTTCACTTCGAAAGTATGCGATTGTATTTGTTTAACGGGCGGCGATTTGTATAGGGTCACTGGAAAGTCCACAAGGTTGTCCCTGTCCCCCCCAGAATTTTAGTGTCTCCTACGCCCCTGCCTGAGCCCCACGTTTGTCTATAAAGCTTGATCGATTCGCTCGCTCCATAAAAGTCATACCCGAATCTACGCCCCACCACTTTCAAATCTCACTGCTGCCACTGATACTAAGGACCTCAGATTTTCTACTGTAGGTTTCCCTTGGCACATGATAATACAATGGAAAAAATTACTGAATATGGTTGTATAATAAGGCTCTTTTAACTGAATCACCACAAGACATTTCCTGAAAAGAAACTGGTCAGAGTCATTTAAAAAGGTATGCTTTAAGATCTTTCTCTGAATGCATGATGCACGATTGTAGTGTGGAGAGTCATAGTTAAGGTCCTTGGACATAAAAATGTCAGCCTCCTTTCTTTCTGCACCCATTTGATGAATCTGTCAGATAACTTCAAGTGGTGTTCTGTTGTACAGCTTTGTACTTTATCATCTCGTTTTTGTCTGGTTTCCCCTGGATGCTAATATGCATCTGAGACATACTCAATAGCTTGGTGTATTGTTGTGATGCTGTTGTATCTAAATCCATTCATTTTTTTTTTGTAAATATATTTTTATTGCAGGAAGCAAATATAATCACATTATTGGTACCTGAAGTGCTGGCCGTATTGACACAGCCTCTATACACGGCCATTCAGCCCACAACCCTGGGGTCGGGCGGCGTGTGCCATTCGTTCGCTGTGTGTTTCCACACGGTCTCGCAATATATCACAGGTGGTAAAATAAATCTCTTCTGCATTGTCAAACACCCCAAACAACGTATCTCCCCTCCCTCCATCTGTCTCACCCCCCCAGAGGGTTAAAGTATCATCCATCCTGGTACAGTATTCAAACGTGTGATGGAAGCGAATGCCGCTCCCTTCCCTCTATCCCCCTCCCACCACCCCTCTCGTCAACGGTAGGTTATCATGTGATCAAATATCATGCGATAGAAGTCATAGTTCTCTATATTGGGTATAAATCAGCCGTAGTATGTTAATGGGATCCAGGCTGTCCCTCATCTGTACTGTCTGAGTCAGTATGTGCGTTATGGTCGCGCAGGGCCTGCACTATTGTCTCCCAAGCTTGCGCCGCCTCTAGGGCTCGTTCATCTCGCCGCCGCCTCGCCTGCTGGAATCTCAATGTACTTTCGCTTCCCGCCCGCTTAAGAAGTTCATAACGCCATCTAGTGGCCGTTGGACCAACACGTGCCTTCCAGTTTCTGGTGATTTCCCGTTTGGCCAGTAGTAATCCTAAATCGATAAATTTACTAGTAATTTTATTCTTAGGGGTATGTGGAAACCAGTGTAGAATCCCTACAGCCGCATCTATCTGCAACGATCTGCCAGTCACTTCGGTCAGCGTGTCTCCTACTATCAGCCAATAGGAGGTCAGCATAGAACAGGACCACATCATGTGGAAAAGGTCCGCCCTGTCTGTCCTGCATCTAGGGCAGGCTGCCGACTCCAGGTCGAAATATTTCTGTAGCTTCTCCGGGGTCAGATAGGCTCTATGCAATATATAGAAGTGAACCAATTGGAATCGGGCACTCCTCGTTCCCTTCCAGGCCCGCTGCAGTATCTGGGACCACATGGACTCTGGAATTTCCTTCCCTATGTCAGCCTCCCAACGGGCTTTGAGAGCCGTTAGGGGGGTCAACCTCTCATCGACCATTCCGGAGTATAAGCACGACACTGCCTTAATTGTCCCCGCGGACATCATGACATATTGACATGTCGTCGACATCTGTGGTTCCTCCTGACCAGTTCTCCAGTGTGCCTGGAGTGTCCTTGTGACCGCCGCATGGAGCAGAAAGTCACCGCGGGGAATGTCGTAGCGATCTAGAAGCGCTTGGAAGGGCAGTAATGCTCCATCCTCGTAGAGGTCGCCTACTGTCTGCACACCCATTTCTTCCCAAACACCCAGTCGAGACCAATCTCCGCCGTGGGGCAATGCCGTAAGCATTCCCAGCGGGATCTCCGGGGCATAGGGTCGCGGTCTGCCTAGCTTGCGATACACTCGGTTCCAGCACGAGCGTATGGCGCGTTCCTCCTGTGTGAGATCCCGTAACTCGAGCTTCTCTTGCAGCGCAATATACGATAAAACATGTCTGGGTACGCCACTGCCTCGTGATTCCTCCGGACCACGAAACTCACGCGCCACCTCCTGGGTGTAGAACTGTAGCTGGGCAGCCAAGTAGTACGTCTCAAAGTCAGGTGCCGCTAACCCCCCCTCCACTCTCGGTCTCATCAAGGTCTTAAGCGCCACTCTGCGGCGGCCCGAGCCCCAAAGAAACAATACTATTATAGAATCCAGGCCCTGGAAGATGGATCTGGGGATCCATATCGGGAGTGTCCGGAAGTAGTACAGTAGGCGTGGCAGCGCCACCATCTTTAATAGCGCCACTCGCCCTGCCACCGATAGGGGTAGTGTAGACCACAAGGACATGCTACCCTTGAGCACCCGGATGCCCCTGGAGATGTTACCCTCTAGTATGTCAACAGGGCGATGGTAAACCTGTACCCCCAGGTACCTAAAACAAGCCGGTGCCCATCTAATTTCCCTATGAATGTCCGGCTGGGGGCTATCTCTGTGGACCGGAAATAGGCAGGTTTTAGCCCAATTCACCCGGAGTCCCGACACCTCACCAAAAGTCGTGAGCACTGATTCTGCTCCGGTTAAGGCCGTTCTAGCGTCCTCAAGGAAAAGCAGTAAGTCGTCAGCATATAGGGAAATGTACTGGTGGCCCGTCGGAGATCGTAACCCCCTATAATGGGCCCCCGTACGGATCGATATAGCCAGCGGCTCCACAGCCAGGGCGAACAGCAATGGGGATAACGAGCAGCCTTGTCTCGTTCCGCGTTCTACCGGGTATTGCTGTGATATCAGTGGGCCCGATTTTACCCTAGCCACCGCCGAGGCGTACAACCCCGTGGTCCATCTCAGGAATCCCTCGCCTAGACCGAACCTCTCAAGGACCCTGCGAAGATAAATCCATTCCAGGCTGTCGAAGGCTTTCTCTAGGTCTATCGAAAGTATCATAGGATCAGGAGCATCCACGTGATCACCTTCTAATAGCCTAAATAAGCGTCGGATGTTCATCGTAGTGTTGCGTTTGGGTATAAAGCCCGCCTGGTCGGTATGTACCAAGGAGCTCATGTGTTCCAGCAGTCGTGCAGCCAATATGCTGCTCAAGATCTTATAATCGACCGTGAGCATCGAGAGCGGTCTATAGGATGCTGGGTCCTCTCCCTCCCGATCTGGTTTAAGTAGCGGTATCACCAGGGCCTCTCGCATCGAGGCAGGGACTTCGCCTCTTTATAAATCTGCAGCAGTTTGGGGGCCAGGATATCTATGTATGTGGAATAAAACTCCACGGGTAGGCCATCAAGGCCCGGCGTTTTATTACGTGCCATGTTTTTAATCGCGCTTCTGATCTCACCCAGCTCTACATCCCGTCCTAGTCCCTTCGCCTGTTCCGACTCCAGAGCGGGGATCGGCAGATCTCCCAGGAAGGCGTCCGTCGGGGAAGCGTCCGGCGGTAACCGACTGCGATATAGCTTCTTATAGTAACTCCAGAAACAATTAAGGATCTCGGGTTGGGTATAGACCTCCTCATTCTCTGCGGTCTTCATTGCTACAATGGGCGAGGTTCGTCTCGTAGGGTTAGCAAGCCAGGCCAAGAGCGCACTCGATTTGTCACCCTCCGCCAATGATCTGGTCAGGTAAGCCTTGTGGTCATAACTGCGCAGGCGCTCAACCTCTACAGCCACCGCTTCCTTCGCCGTCAGAGTCTGCTGTTGGAGTTCTGGGTGGCCAGGGCGGGAGAGTTCTAGGTCGCGGAGGACTCGATCAGCTTTGTTCAGGTCCTCCAGGAGTACACGGCGTACTCCAACTTTTTGCGTTATACAATAGCCTCTAATCACCACCTTAAAGGCGTCCCATTCCGTTGTTCTCTCTGCAGTCGTGCACTCGTTAACCTCAAAATATCTCGTGATCTTGTCCTCCAGGTCTCCGTGGAACACCTGGTCTTCTAGTAGCTCAGGCCGTAATTTCCAGGTAGGCACACACGGGGCACACTGGAGCCATCGGAGATCAATCAGTAACGGATTGTGGTCGGAGATTGTCCTCGTCAGGTATTCAGACCGCACCGCCGAAGAAACCACCCCCCCCCGACCCCAAAAGGCCATCCAGTCGCACATGTAGTTCATGCATGCCCAAAAAGTGGGAGTAATCCCGAGTGTGCGGGTGGTGCGCTCGCCAGATGTCCGTCAGTCCCCACTTAGTCTGCCAGTTTAATCTGCCCTTGGCCATCCTATGCGTCGGGGAGTCCGGGAGGGGAGGATGAGATCTATCCAGGCCAACGTCTAGCACCGAATTAAAGTCGCCCCCTAGCAGGATGGGTCCCGAGAGGTAGCGGGCTAAGGAGCCCGACAGGGCATTCAGGAAGGCAAGTTGGTCTGTGTTAGGCGCGTAAATGCAGCAAATATTCAAATCTCTGCCCCCTAATTTCCCTGCCAACGCAACATATCTCCCCTCCGGATCTATAGTGTGGCTATCGACCTGCAAGGGTACCCCCGCCTTTATCCATATTAGCGCGCCTCTTGCGTAAGCTGAGTAGGTGGTGCAGTATACTTGCCCTCGCCATCTACGCTGTAGCGCAATTCCTTCAGATTTGGTGAGATGCGTTTCTTGTAGCAGCGCTATCTGTACCCCCCTGCGCACTAAATAAGCATGGACCTTATGCCGTCTGGTCATGGTGTGCAGCCCCCGCACATTCCAAGTGATACATTTCAGATTCGATAGGTCAGCCATTGTCCCATGTCGCGTCTTCCTGTCCCTCTGAGAGCATCACGACTATGGGGAAATACCCCTTGAGATCCATACCGATGACGAGTCCCCCCCATAACAACTGTAAATCAACTTGCAACCAGAAACCCCCGTCCAACCCCCCCAGAACAGGTTCCAAATTGTGCCATCTAGTCCCCATCCAAACTGTACTCTCCAAAACCTCCCCAACCTCCCCACCTACTAACCTAACGGTAGCCACCGTAGGTGTGCCTTAAGGGCAATGTGGGGGCCGAGCGACGACGCGGGGTCCCACCACGAGTCACATCGCGGCCGAGCTCAATAGCATCAGGGTCTACAAAGAGAGTTCCTGCCACCCCCCCTATAGTCAGTGCATAAACAAGGTCCCCTGATGAGTCCCTTCCTCCCCACACACCCGCATCCTCCCACAGCTCCCCAACCAGAACCGGCTCACCCGGAAGCTTCACTGTTCATCAAGTAGACCTTCGGCTGTCTCAGGAGTGACCTCGGGGAGCTTCACACTGTCCGTTTCAGAGCCCTCTGTGTCCGAGCGGCCTCCACTCTCCCCAGGCTCCGATTGAGCCGCTCCATGGCCGTCCTGAGGGCCAGACATGGAAGAAACCATCTCCAGCGCACCGCGCCGCTCCGCCGCAGTCTCCACCGTGGAGGGTCAAGTAGTCCTGCCCCTGCGGTGTCTGAACCTCTTAGGTTTCCGCTGTAGTAAATCCTCCGTCGTCGATTGAGATGAGGTTCCGAAGCCATCTTTGCCCGCCCTGTATAGTTCAAGCCAACTACATGCTTCGTCCGGGGTGTCAAAGAACTTGGTGGAGTCATCCACGATGATGCGGAGGCGCGCCGGGAACAGTAGGGAGTACTGGATGCCCTCGGCTCGTAGTTCCCGCTTGACGGCCAGGAAGGAGGATCGACGTCTCTGCGTCTCGTAGGTATAGTCCGGGAAAATATTTACGCGGCTGTTGTCCACCTGGTAAGGGCCCTTCTGTCTGGCCGCCTGCAATAGGAAGTCTCTGTCTCGAAAATGGAGCAGTCGCGCCACCACCGGGCGGGGCGGGCGGCCTTGTAGCGGTGGCTTGGCCGGCACCCTGTGCGCTCGCTCCAATGTGTAGAAAGGGGACAATCCCTCTGGCGCCACCGTCGTCCGCAGCCAATTTTCCAGGAACGTCACCATGTCCCCACCTTCAATTTTTTCCGGAAGGCCAACTAATCGAATGTTGTTTCTCCTGTTGCGCCCTTCCGCATCCTCCGCCCGTTTCTCCAGTGCTTCAATGCGGGTCAGAGCGTCCTTCACCGTTGCGTCCAAGACTTTTTGCGCAGGTTCTAGGTGTCGCACCGATCCCTCAACCTCCTTCACTCGGTCGGAGAGCTTGCCATGATCCGCTCGGAGCAGTCCCTAGCCCATTGCAACTTGAGCAATGTCCTCCCGGAGGGCCGATCTAGTTTCAGTAATCGCCAGCAGAATTTTATCCAGCTGCGCCTGAATATGTGGGCTTCCAGGTCCGTCTACGTGCAGGCGCTCCTCGTTGTCCGGGGGTTCCACGTCAGATGCGGTCTGGGCGCCTCCCTTAGGTCCCCTCGGTTTTCCCATGATGTTCAGGGCCTACAGTAGGGTCACAGCAGTATCGGGGCCTATCAAGCCGGGGCCGCAGTCGATGTGGCGCAGCCTCCAAATACGTCTCCGCTCAGCGGCCTGTCTCACCGCGGCCCCCAGGAGCCCCCGAGGTCAGCAGGGCCTTAGGTGGTAGTCAGGACGATCATCTGTCCGTAGGCCAGTGCAGGTGCAAAGACGGCGGGTAGGAGCCCCTCGCGTCTTCAAATCCCTAATCAGGCGTGTGCTCCCGGCCTCACTAGTAAGGGCAAGAAGGCCCCGGATGAGCGCGGTGAAAGATCTGGGAGCGACGAGCTTCCTTAGCGCTGCGGGCCCTCTCCTCGACACTCGGCCTCTGCGAAAGTCCCCGCAGTCGTGCGACGGTGGAGCCGCTTCACAGGTCACAATGGAGCAATGGGCCGCACCGCCAGGCTCTCCGCAGCCGTGTCCCACCTATTTCTCCCTCTCTCTGCGCAGCTTCTCTGCCCCGATGAATGGACTCGGGTCAGGGTCCTCCGTTGCGACTCCCAGTCCCCTCAATGGGGCGCTCCCCACCCGTGCGTTATGGGGTTATCCGTTGTAGTCTCTTCACGGTGGGGGCCGCTAGGGCGCTCTCCAGTGTTCCCCCCGCTTCCGCAGTGTAGTTCGCTCACCAAGACGGGAGTCAGGGCCAGCGTTGCGGGCCTCCGTAACAGCCTCCGCTCGATAGCGTGCAGGTCCCTCCGCTCCTCCCTCGCTCCGCTCCACAGCAGCGCCTCCCGGCCGCAGGTCGGGTCCTCCCGGTGCGGCCGCTGGGTATCGGCGGTCCCTCTCGAGGGTCTCCAGGGGTCAGGCCTCCGGATATTACCCCAGCGGGGAAGGATAGCTTGGGTCGCTGGGGGTGTCGGGGTGCCCGTGTCCCTCCCGGTCCTTCAGCTCCCTTAGGTCCGAGGCGGCGACACTGGCACGGGCGCCATCTTGGGCTTCACCCCGTAGCCTCTTAACTTCGCTGGTTCCTCGGTCCCGAGGTTGAGACGGGCCTCTATGCCCGGGCAGGGGTGCCCAGGTCACCTGGGGAGTTCTTTGGGGGTGCAGGCGTCTCAAGGACCTCCCAGCAGCAGGATTAATGCAAGCTCGGCCGCGGAGCCGAGACGCTAGGCGACCTCCGGCATCGGCGCTCAAGCCACGCCCCCCATCTAAATCCATTCATATGTATGTTATTTTATTTACTGTATTTCACACCCTTTTTGTGCATGTTGGTACTGTGATCTTCATTGGCTGAAAATATAAGTGCTTTAAAATATAGATTTATGGGCAGTAAGAACTTGGGCCCCCGTACGGATCGATATAGCCAGCGGCTCCACAGCCAGGGCGAACAGCAATGGGGATAACGAGCAGCATTGTCTCGTTCCGCGTTCTACCGGGTATTGCTGTGATATCAGTGGGCCCGATTTTACCCTAGCCACCGCCGAGGCGTACAACACCGTGGTCCATCTCAGGAATCCCTCGCCTAGACCGAACCTCTCAAGGACCCTGCGAAGATAAATCCATTCCAGGCTGTCGAAGGCTTTCTCTAGGTCTATCGAAAGTATCATAGGATCAGGAGCATCCACGTGATCACCTTCTAATAGCCTAAATAAGCGTCGGATGTTCATCGTAGTGTTGCGTTTGGGTATAAAGCCCGCCTGGTCGGTATGTACCAAGGAGCTCATGTGTTCCAGCAGTCGTGCAGCCAATATGCTGCTCAAGATCTTATAATCGACCGTGAGCATCGAGAGCGGTCTATAGGATGCTGGGTCCTCTCCCTCCCGATCTGGCTTAAGTAGCGGTATCACCAGGGCCTCTCGCATCGAGCCAGGGACTTCGCCTCTTTATAAACCTGCAGCAGTTTGGGGGCCAGGATATCTATGTATGTGGAATAAAACTCCACGGGTAGGCCATCAAGGCCCGGCGTTTTATTACGTGCCATGTTTTTAATCGCACTTCTGATCTCACCCAGCTCTACATCCCGTCCTAGTCCCTTCGCCTGTTCCGACTCCAGAGCGGGGATCGGCAGATCTCCCAGGAAGGCGTCCGTCGGGGAAGCGTCCGGCGGTAACCGACTGCGATATAGCTTCTTATAGTAACTCCAGAAACAATTAAGGATCTCGGGTTGGGTATAGACCTCCTCATTCTCTGCGGTCTTCATTGCTACAATGGGCGAGGTTCGTCTCGTAGGGTTAGCAAGCCAGGCCAAGAGCGCACTCGATTTGTCACCCTCCGCCAATGATCTGGTCAGGTAAGCCTTGTGGTCATAACTGCGCAGGCGCTCAACCTCTACAGCCACCGCTTCCTTCGACGTCAGAGTCTGCTGTTGGAGTTCTGTGCGGCCAGGGCGGGAGAGTTCTAGGTTGCGGAGGACTCGATCAGCTTTGTTCAGGTCCTCCAGGAGTACACGGCGTACTCCAACTTTTTGCGTTATACAATAGCCTCTAATCACCACCTTAAAGGCGTCCCATTCCGTTGCTCTCTCTGCAGTCGTGCCCTCGTTAACCTCAAAATATCTCGTGATCTTGTCCTCCAGGTCTCCGTGGAACACCTGGTCTTCTAGTAGCTCAGGCCGTAATTTCCAGGTAGGCACACACGGGGCACACTGGAGCCATCGGAGATCAATCAGTAACGGATTGTGGTCGGAGATTGTCCTCGTCAGGTATTCAGACCGCACCGCCGAAGAAACCACACCCCCCGACCCCAAAAGGCAATCCAGTCGCACATGTAGTTCATGCATGCCCGGAAAGTGGGAGTAATCCCGAGTGTGCGGGTGGTGCGCTCGCCAGATGTCCGTCAGTCCCCACTTAGTCTGCCAGTTTAATCTGCCCTTGGCCATCCTATGCGTCGGGGAGTCCGGGAGGGGAGGATGAGATCTATCCAGGCCAACGTCTAGCACCGAATTAAAGTCGCCCCCTAGCAGGATGGGTCCCGAGAGGTAGCGGGCTAAGGAGCCCGACAGGGCATTCAGGAAGGCAAGTTGGTCTGTGTTAGGCGCGTAAATGCAGCAAATATTCAAATCTCTGCCCCCTAATTTCCCTGCCAACGCAACATATCTCCCCTCCGGATCTATAGTGTGGCTATCGACCTGCAAGGGTACCCCCGCCTTTATCCATATTAGCGCGCCTCTTGCGTAAGCTGAGTAGGTGGTGCAGTATACTTGCCCTCGCCATCTACGCTGTAGCGCAATTCCTTCAGATTTGGTGAGATGCGTTTCTTGTAGCAGCGCTATCTGTACCCCCCTGCGCACTAAATAAGCATGGACCTTATGCCGTCTGGTCATGGTGTGCAGCCCCCGCACATTCCAAGTGATACATTTCAGATTCGATAGGTCAGCCATTGTCCCATGTCGCTTCTTCCTGTCCCTCTGAGAGCATCACGACTATGGGGAAATACCCCTTGAGATCCATACCGATGACGAGTCCCCCCCATAACAACTGTAAATCAACTTGCAACCAGAAACCCCCGTCCAACCCCCCCAGAACAGGTTCCAAATTGTACCATCTAGTCCCCATCCAAACTGTACTCTCCAAAACCTCCCCAACCTCCCCACCTACTAACCTAACGGTAGCCACCGTAGGTGTGCCTTAAGGGCAATGTGGGGGCCGAGCGACGACGCGGGGTGCCACCACGAGTTACATCGCGGCCGAGCTCAATAGCATCAGGGTCTAAAAAGAGAGTTCCTGCCACCCCCCCTATAGTCAGTGCATAAAAAAGGTCCCCTGATGAGTCCCTTCCTCCCCACACACCCGCATCCTCCCACAGCTCCCCAACCAGAACCGGCTCACCCAGAAGCTTCACTGTTCATCAAGTAGACCTTCGGCTGTCTCAGGAGTGACCTCCGGGAGCTTCACACTGTCCGTTTCAGAGCCCTCTGTGTCCGAGCGGCCTCCACTCTCCCCAGGCTCCGATTGAGCCGCTCCATGGCCGTCCTGAGGGCCAGACATGGAAGAAACCATCTCCAGCGCACCGCGCCGCTCCGCCGCAGTCTCCACCGTGGAGGGTCGAGTAGTCCTGCCCCTGCGGTGTCTGAACCTCTTAGGTTTCCGCTGTAGTAAATCCTCCGTCGTCGATTGAGATGAGGTTCCGAAGCCATCTTTGCCCGCCCTGTATAGTTCAAGCCAACTACATGCTTCGTCCGGGGTGTCAAAGAACTTGGTGGAGTCATCCACGATGATGCGGAGGCGCGCCGGGAACAGTAGGGAGTACTGGATGCCCTCAGCTCGTAGTTCCCGCTTGACGGCCAGGAAGGAGGATCGACGTCTCTGCGTCTCGTAGGTATAGTCCGGGAAAATATTTACGCGGCTGTTGTCCACCTGGTAAGGGCCTTTCTGTCTGGCCGCCTGCAATAGGAAGTCTCTGTCTCGAAAATGGAGCAGTCGCACCACCACCGGGCGGGGCGGGCGGCCTTGTAGCGGTGGCTTGGCCGGCACCCTGTGCGCTCGCTCCAATGTGTAGAAAGGGGACAATCCCTCTGGCGCCACCGTCGTCCGCAGCCAATTTTCCAGGAACGTCACCATGTCCCCACCTTCAATTTTTTCCGGAAGGCCAACTAATCGAATGTTGTTTCTCCTGTTGCGCCCTTCCGCATCCTCCGCCCGTTTCTCCAGTGCTTCAATGCGGGTCAGAGCGTCCTTCACCGTTGCGTCCAAGACTTTTTGCGCAGGTTCTAGGAGTCGCACCGATCCCTCAACCTCCTTCACTCGGTCGGAGAGCTTGCCATGATCCGCTCGGAGCAGTCCCAAGCCCGTTGCAACTTGAGCAATGTCCTCCCGGAGGGCCGATCTAGTTTCAGTAATCGCCAGCAGAATTTTATCCAGTTGCGCCTGAATATGTGGGCTTCCAGGTCCGTCTACGTGCAGGCGCTCCTCGTTGTCCGGGGGTTCCACATCAGATGCGGTCTGGGCGCCTCCCTTAGGTCCCCTCGGTTTTCCCATGATGTTCAGGGCCTACAGTAGGGTCACAGCAGTATCGGGGCCTATCAAGCCGGGGCCGCCGTCGATGTGGCGCAGCCTCCAAATACGTCTCCGCTCAGCGGCCTGTCTCACCGCGGCCCCCAGGAGCCCCCGAGGTCAGCAGGGCCTTAGGTGGTAGTCAGGACGATCATCTGTCCGTAGGCCAGTGCAGGTGCAAAGACGGCGGGTAGGAGCCCCTCGCGTCTTCAAATCCCTAATCAGGCGTGTGCTCCCGGCCTCACTAGTAAGGGCAAGAAGGCCCCGGATGAGCGCGGTGAAAGATCTGGGAGCGACGAGCTTCCTTAGCGCTGCGGGCCCTCTCCTCGACACTCGGCCTCTGCGAAAGTCCCCGCAGTCGTGCGACGGTGGAGCCGCTTCACAGGTTACAATGGAGCAATGGGCCGCACCGCCAGGCTCTCCGCAGCCGTGTCCCACCTATTTCTCCCTCTCTCTGCGCAGCTTCTCTGCCCCGATGAATGGACTCGGGTCAGGGTCCTCTGTTGCGACTCCCAGTCCCCTCAATGGGGTGCTCCCCACCCGTGTATTATGGGGCTATCCGTTGTAGTCTCTTCACGGTGGGGGCCGCTAGGGCGCTCTCCAGCGTTCCCCCCGCTTCCGCAGTGTAGTTCGCTCACCAAGACGGGAGTCAGGGCCAGCGTTGCGGGCCTCCGTAACAGCCTCCGCTCGATAGCGTGCAGGTCCCTCCGCTCCTCCCTCGCTCCGCTCCACAGCAGCGCCTCCCGGCCGCAGGTCGGGTCCTCCCGGTGCGGCCGCTGGGTATCGGCGGTCCCTCTCGAAGGGTCTCCAGGGGTCAGGCCTCCGGATATTACCCCAGCGGGGAAGGATAGCTTGGGTCGCTGGGGGTGTCGGGGTGCCCGTGTCCCTCCCGGTCCTTCAGCTCCCTTAGGTCCGAGGCGGCGACACTGGCACGGGCGCCATCTTGGGCTTCACCCCGTAGCCTCTTAACTTCACTGGTTCCTCGGTCCCGAGGTTGAGACGGGCCTCTATGCCCGGGCGGCGGTGCCCAGGTCACATGGGGAGTTCTTTCGGGGTGCAGGCGTCTCAAGGACCTCCCAGCAGCAGGATTAATGCAAGCTCGGCCGCGGAGCCGAGACGCTAGGCGACCTCCGGCATCGGCGCTCAAGCCACGCCCCCCATCTAAATCCATTCATATGTATGTTATTTTATTTACTGTATTTCACACCCTTTTTGTGCATGTTGGTACTGTGATCTTCCTTGGCTGAAAATATAAGTGCTTTAAAATATAGATTTATGGGCAGTAAGAACTTCCATCATGCTGGATGTTGTCAGGGTTGTGCCTTCTGAAAATAGTGAAATCAGGAATATTTCAGCTGACCATCCATGAGTTCTAATTTATGGAAAAATATCACTAAATGCGAATACCGCATTCTGTGCTGCTGGATGATCATTAACTTGACTGCTACAGCCATGTAAAATCTCATTACACAAACGTACCAAAAGACGAGTTAAAATAAGCACTTATGCTCCTACCGCAGCTAAATTCACACAGCTAGGCCAAATCACGAGTTGAACGGAACAGTATTTCAGTATTGAATATCATTATGCCCCATTTCAAATGGTCAGTGTTCCTAGACATGGATTTCCTGAAAGTGGGAACACTGGACCCAGTTTTACTTAATGGAATAATAAGTTGGTTAAATTGCTTTAGGGTGGTCTGCAGGTGCAGATCGGCTCAGTCCCTGGGACCACCTAAGTCCCTTCTTGGTATAAATGCTCTCCCTGACAGGCCACATCTCAACCTGCCCACTGCTGTGGAGAAGCGTGGCTCAGTGGTTAGAGGCGGCAGACCCGGAAGCTGAGATCAGCCGTGGACCAGGGTTCGATTCCCCGCCTCGGTGGGTCTCGGGCTCAAAAATTCCACGGACTCGACAATTCTCGCTCCGGTGCCTACTCGACTCACGGGGTCACACTCTGCGACTCTGGGCAATAGCTTGCTTAATCTCCACTACGGCCCCTCGCGGCGGGATGCCTGGCTTTCACCTTGTGAATACCCTGCCGGGGTATCTCACAGGGGAATACCAGGACGGGTTCCCTAAGCAAGCGCCTTGAGACCCCTGGGTGATTCGTGCGCTATATAAATCGAAATACATTTACACATTTACATTTGCTGTCCTCCTCCCATTTCTAACACTCTCCACCCTCGCACTGCCCTCACCAGCTTCCATTTACCACCTGCTGAAATTAAATTACCAACAATATCAAAATCAAGCTGCTTGATTCTCCTTTTGCTAACCCATATTTAGATGAATCATTTCCTTGCTCTTTACAGTGACACTCTTTTTTGTTTAGGTTGAGCCTAGCGCGCATGCGCTGCTCTAGGAAAATGACCTCTTGGAATCACACTGGACTTTTCACACGCGTGTGTTTTGTTTGGAGCATTTTTCCTATTGGGCTTTGCGTGTGTCTTTGTAAAAAGATAGCACGCAATTGGGCAAAGGCGGGTGCACGTCCCACCTTTCCCAGGAAATGTATCCGCCCATGGCCTTTGGCTTGGGGTTACGAGCAGTGGCGTGTAGTGTGCCATATGTTATGTGTCAGAGTTCACATGAACGCTCACACACAGCACTTGCAGGTTGATGCTGCTGCATTCCTTGCATCCCACAGTGTTTTGCCTTCGGGAGCGAGCAGCTGCAGTGCCTTTTGAAGGTGCTTTAGAGATTTTGACTGAAACTCTAGAATACTAGAGTAAGGAGGCACCCATTCTGAGATTGACTGCCACAGCTTTCCCAAAATAATGCCAGTTTAAGGCCTCTGCTCCTTCCAAGAGACTTGACTGGATTTAGCCGCAATCACGCCACCAATCTTTAGTTTGAACAAAATCCTGTGTGCAGATCACATGCAAGCTGGTATCTGAAGCAGAGGAAAGAATGCTCCAAGGCCCGTGAAGGCAGGATATGTTCATGTGCACTGTCACTCCATTCGGCTGACAGGAGCTACACCAAGCTGGTGTTTGTGAAGTGGCGCAAGGAGCCTCTTTACGTGCCAACCCTGGATTTGATACTCAGTACCCTGTCTCTTCCTACACGGGCCGTGGGATCTTGCCCCGCCCACCACTCGTCTTATACAAGATGAAGCTCACGCCAGTGTCTGTGTCACCCCCAGGCCTGTGCCTGCCCATCGCACTACCCCTCTCTCAAATCAAGTCACTCGATATACTGCTGCGCTGGCGACTGACTCTTCCTTTCCTCTCTTCTAATTTTAAATATCTTTTCATAGCTTTGTACAGGTGTAGTCGCCTTGTCTGCAGAGTTAATGTACATACCTGGCAGGCCCGAAGGTTTAGCGGCAGTCTTGGGATAGAATAAGTCTTGTGTAGTCTGTCACATGACTGACTCCGGCCCAGTTCTGCGCTGTCTTGAGAAGCGCCCCTTTGTGATGCATTCTCTTGAAATTAATTTTGCCTAAATTACTTCTGCATACACAACATCCTGTCTGCAATAAAGTTAGCAATAACCAAATAAGCACTCAACATAACTTAACTTTATGCAGTCTACATCCTGTCACTCTTCTTCCCCACATGCCGTTTTTTAGGTTGAGCCTGGAGGAGGCAAAAACATACTTCTTGGGCTCTTCTGTGGTATCTGGCGCTATATTATTTAAGGCTCACAGTGTGTGGGCATGCCAGTGGGGGATAATGTACTACATTGCTAAACACTTATAAGGTCCCAACGGCGTGACCTATTGGCTATGCCAATGCTTGTTTTCAACTGTCCCACCCCCAATTCTAATTGAGGATCATTCATTGGTATTTCTCTTATATTTTTAAGGAGGCTATAGGGTGGGAAGGGTTCGTCACAGGGAAACAGTATCTGCTGGGTCTACTCCCAACTCAAGAAGAAATTGAGCAGGCATTTTGTGAATCTGGGGGTCATAGTGGCCAAAAGACGGATAGCGATCAGGTGGCTTGCCAGGTTCCCCCCAGCGATGCAAAATTGGAGACAAGTTACGATTGAGTCGGCAGGTGCGAAGGTGGGAAGGAGGCTAACATGTGGTGTACAAGGAGAGATGATAAACTGCCTGACGATTTGCTCTCCTGGCGGGCTATGATTGATTCACTCGCCTCCATGTCAGAAGAGGAAGAGGTGGCTGAGTGAGATTCTCCCTTCCTGGGTGGGAGTGCCAACGGAGGATGGCAAGTTGTACTTTGTGCCCCTAATATAGGGATTTCATGATAGATGGGATGATGGGAGTATTGCTCCTCTCACTGGGGGATGATAGAACAAATGCAGTAGTCATTACAGTAGCCTAATAGGTAACATGCAGAGCTTATTTGTGGTAGCGGGGTATGCAGGTGGGGTGAGTTTACATAGGGAGTTGTGGTTTCAATGCATGAGAATTAATATGCTGCAATGGACCAGGTCATGGGGACAAAAATCCTATATTTGCAGGTAAATATGGAGCGTTACTGTGTTTACTGGATGGCCCTGAGGCCGCGTTTCTGTAAGTTATGAAGATGTAAACGGACTTCTCTGTGTACCAGCCTCGTGAATCGGGGGTATGATTTGTGTATGACTATAAAAGTTCTAAATGCAAATAAAGAAAGTTAAAAAAAAAAATATATATATATATATATGTATGTATATATATATATATCAGTGAAGGTTCAACCCAAAAACCTTTAATCATTGGTATAGATGGCACGCATCATGTCGGAAGGTTAAAAACAGTCACTCCGTATTCTTTCTTCCTCAGCGGCATAGTACGAAATGCCGTGTAGTCCCATGACTGCATAATTTATTCATAACACGCCTCTCAATGGCTGCCCGGATGGGACTGTGTGCAATGCAGTCTGGGAGTTTGAGTTCTTTAATCCTGGATGGATACACTTTCTTAACTGTTCCACCTGTTCACTGCTGTCGGAGTGCTTCCTACCTGTGTGACAAACCCCCGAGCATTGAGATATATATATATATATATATATATATATATATATATATATATATATATATATATATATATATACTTTCTTTATTTGCACACACACACACACACATATATATATATATATATATATATATATATATATATATATATATATATATATATATATATATATATATATATATATATATTAGAATAAAGGCGAAAAAATTTTAAACAATTGCATCTGTTGATTTTGCTGAACATCCCAGCAGACTCGATATTTAGGGTTGTAGTTGTTTCTCCGATCAAAGCCATTTAATAGCTAGGTTCTATTGACTCCTAAAGGTCTAAATGTAATATTTAAAGTAATCGTTTGAAGAGTACAAATGTCTTTAGGCCTTATAATTTGATAATTTTTAACAACACATTTATTATGCTATAAATGTCCAGATTAAGCAACAGTGTATCTTCCAAAACTAGTAAAGAATAGCAAAGAAATGTGTAAAACAATCATGAAAAATATAATCCTGGTTAAAACATTGACCATGCTTGTCATAAAATACTTAAATCTATGGGAGATAAGATTACTATGAATCAGTGGGTTGTTTAATGGGCCACATTCATATAAGCATTGTTGTAGTACATATATAGTACTACTTCACATACTCTTAAATTCAAATCATAAAGGTACACTATTAGAGCTACGCTTACCCCAATCCTGTCTCCTGTGTGTAGAATTGTCTGCCGAGAGACAACTACATTTTATGTGTAAATGTGAGAGCAGCAAGGCAGAGTTGCTGGAAAATGGAGTATATCCACTACAAAGTAAGAGTAAGAATGGAAAAATGAAAGTGGGGCACAGTGAAGGACAGGCAGATTGTCATGGCTGTGTCCGGAGGCAAGGTCATGCAGGTACGAGGGACACACAATCAGGCTAACCCTTCCTTGCACTATTGTGGGGGGGAGGGGAAGTAGGGGAACTGTGGGTGGAGAATCAGAGGGCGGGTATAACCTTGGTCAGTGGGCGGAGTAAGAGGTGTGGTCAGAAAGAGTAAAACATCCCAATTTTTAGTATTTACCATTTCACTGACCAGTTACAGCTTATTATGTTATTCAATTGATCCAATGGATAGTCAAGTTTATTTTTTGTGTTTCCAATCATAGAATGTCCCAAATGCACTTAAAAGTGGAAGCACAAGCCATTTGTCTCAGAACCATTATGTTTCTGTCCTCAGCACTTCTCCTTTTTTCAGCAAGAGCAGTTCAAACATGAATAGCAAAATATCCTAGTTTGCAATGTTTGCCACATATTACATCTGCTGCTGCATAGTCTGACAATTTTAACTAAACAAATTGTTTGTAGCTCAAACGGATCAAATGTTACTAAAAAATGTGACATGTTGCTAAGAAGTGGAGGGCCAGTTGCAAAGCTTGACTGGTCACCTTTCTCACTGCTGCATTTGTATGTTACACTGGTACTGAGGCAAAATCTTTGCAGAGACTGTTAGTATGTATACAAATTTCAAAATGATAAAGTATCAGAATCAAAATGAATCTAGACAGCAGAGCAGTTCATATCCCTCACACCAATACAGCAGTTCGAAACTGGTATGCTCAAGAGATTTTCCTTCAAACAAGTGGAACCAGAGGCTCAATATGTGTCCACCACATTATCGGCAAGGATTTACTGTAAAGCAAGAACAAAATACTTTACCTAACCAGGTGTGGTAACCAGTCTATGAAACTATGTGAAAGTTCTCCCGCACCTATAAATACATACATGATTTGGCCACAGCATTACAGCCACATATTTATAGCCAACTGTACTTAGTGCCTCCCCCACGTCTTCCAGCACCACACCATCATCCACCTTTAGCCCTAATGTCAGCAACAGAAAGCCCTTATCAACAATCCCACTGTCACCAATTCTCAACACTTCCTCCACCAATTCATCAACTTTTACATACACATCAATTCCCATCACTGCCACCTCCATCAACCCCACAGCTTCCATCTACTTCCATCTACTTCCACTCCGTCCTCGTGTAACCCTCTATATTCATCCATGCCATTATTATTCTCATCAATGCCTCCACCACTATCTCCACATCAGTCCCCACATTTTCAGAGTCCTCCATTCTCAGCAATGCTTTTACCGCCTCTATCACCTCGTCCTGGTGATTTCACTCCATCTCCTCCTTGTTAGTCTTATGGAGTCTTTCCTTAGAGAAGTCTTTCCTTAGAGAAGTATGATGAGTTAATTGCCACTCCCAATTACATTGGTTTGTGTGATCTGCAGCTTTATTTTAACATGGTTATTCTTTCCCTCCTATTCAATATAATCACTTATATTAAAAAAAATATATAAAGAATTTCTAAAGCATGAACGCTATATTTCCAGAAAATCTGCTATCAGTTATTCATTTTTGGGCATAGGCAGTGAAAGATATTAGAGATGACCTGCAGAAAATGTGCTTCAAAATATTTGTTTCCATCTGTTAGACAGTGTCATCCTCACTTGTTGAATATGTAGCAGTTCAGTGAATATACAGACCTATATCCATGCCCCTCCACCCTGTCTCTAATAAAAAAAAGTCCTCCTTATTTAGATATTGACGGAGGATTCAGGCCTTTGGTCGTCAATTATAAGAAAGTTTAGAGGCAGCTATTCTGCTATTTAGATGCCGTAATCCATATCTTTTATAGGAACTGCCAAAGAAGTGGGCATACTTGTTACCTGATTGGAACATGTTTGTTGACACCAGAAAAAAAGCAAGCTGGTTCTCTGAAGACCTCAAGATCTCCAAACAAACCTGCCGAAAGCTAGAGAAGTAATGGATCCGTGAACGTACACTGGAAAGCTACGCAGCCCACAAGAACGCCACCCGCAGACACCACCACCTCATCAGATCCACCAAACGGGCCTCCTTCAAACCTGCCTAGACAGCAAAGAGCTCTTCAACATCGTAAAGAAACTCTCGAACCCCAGCTCCAACACCAACGACATCCCACCTTCGCAAGACCTGTGCGACTCGCTGGCCACCTTCTTCCACCGCAAGATCATAAACATCCACGACAGCTTCAACGCCACAACCGCCCTGGCAACCACGAGACCCCGGCCCCCACGACCACCACTCGCACCAACCGCCTGATCTCCTGGACCAACATCAACGACGACGACACCATCAAGATCATGACCTTCGTCCACTCCGGATCCCCGTCAGACCTATGCCCACACCACATCTTCAACAAAGCCAGCACCACCATCGCAACCCATCTCCGGAAATCCATCAACATCTCCTTCGAGAAAGCAACCTTCCCGGAGAGCTGCAAAACACGGCGAGATCAACACCTTACTCAAGAAACCCAAGACGGACCCCAAGGATCTCAAGAACTTCCGACCCATCTCGCTGCTCCCATTCCCGGCAAAGGTCATCGAGAAGGCCGTCAACAAACAAATGACCAGATTCCTCGAGGATAACAGCATCCTGGACCCATCCCAGTCCGTGTTCCGAGCAACCACAGCACCGAAACTGCCCTCATCCCGCCACCGACATCAGAACCCTGCTAGACAATGGAGAAACCGCAGCCCTCATCCTCCTGGACCTGTCAGCCACCTTCGACACAGTCTGCCACCACACACTACGAACACACCTCCATGACGCCGGGATCCAAGAGAAGGCTCTGGACTGGACCACCTCCTTCCTCTCCGGCAAAACAGAGTGTCCGGCTCCCCCCCTTCTGCTCCGAAGCCATCGAGATCATCTGCGGCATACCCCAGTGCTCATCGCTCAGCCCAACGATGTTCAACATCTACATGGCATCGCTCGCCTACGTCGCCCGACTGCACGACCTCAACCTCATCTCCTATGCCGATGACACCCAGCTGATCCTCTCCCTCACCAAAGACCCCCTGACCGCCAAAGCCAATTTCCACGAAGGAATGAAGGCCATTGCCAAATGGATGAGAAACAGCCGCCTGAAGCTGAACTCGGACAAGAAAGAGGTCCTCATCCTCGAATCCACACCCTCGGCCTGGGACGACTCCTGGTGGCCGACCAAACTAGGAACTGCTCCTATGCCCACCGACCATGCACGCAACTAGAGGTCATCCTCGACTCGACCCTCTCCATGACGAAGCAGGTCGACGCCGTCTCTTCCTCCTGCTTTAACACCCTCCTCATGCTCCGCTGGATCTACAAGTGGATTGAGGAAAATGAAATTTTGCCTGACCAAGATGCCCCCTACGTGTACCCTATGTTACATGTATGTGCATGTCACCCATGCATATTTCTCTTAGTGGCTTGAATCACAAGGCCTCTGCAATCACGTCCTGCATTAAGGTGCCTGTCATCAAGTTTCCCAAACGTTAAGCTAACATGAAGGCCCATGTATTTGCATTGTGCACTTTTAAATAAATATCGTAATAAACCCTTTTTGTGGTTCAGTCTGAGCCACTTTCTGAATTAGGGTTTTCATGACTCCTGACACACTGCAAGCTGCAATTACGTATCTCTGACCTCGCATACTTCTAGCTCAGCCGAAAGAGACCCAGCAAGGGTTGCCAAGATAGTATTATGAATAACTGTTATCTGCCTGCTGTACAGAGTCACATTCCTGCCCAGTGAGGAAGGTAAACAAAACCCGTCCGCGGAAGATAGGGCCTAGCCTCTCTGTCTCCATTGAAGTAAATCACAGTGCTTGCATCCATAGAAAGCTCACAGCCCCCATGCAATGCACAAAGAAATATATGCTTTTTCTGATTCTTAGCGATGAGCAACCTTTGCTTCAGATAATACATCCCCTGACTTAAGATATCAGTTAGTACCAGACGTGCTGGTCGCCTTGACACTAAAGATCTCTCTACTAGACTGAAAGTCAGCTCTCCTCCCAGTTACACGTCAATTGCACGTCATGCTCAAATTGCGTGCACAAGTAGGGCAAAGTTCCAGCCTGCCATGTAACTCCTCCTCTATGTAGCCACCCACCTATCACCCACCTGTGACTCATCAAGTGTACACCCTCATGCACGCCCACATGCTCTTATCTCTTTCTTTCATGCTCTGCCTGGAGCGCTCCTCCCTATGTACAAGGAAAAATGTATATATGTGTTGTTCTCTGTAAATAATGTTAGAAGACCCTTCCTGAACCTTAGTGGTGATGGAACAGATTCTCCCTTAACTCGAGTTATTGGAATAAAGCCCTTTTAACTTGGACACCACGGACTCTCTGCCTCTCATTTGATACATGCTAATTGTTAATGCCTAGAAATTATGCCAGGGTAATATTTAATTTACCACATTAATTTGGCGCCCTTACAGGGACATATCCTTTTCCCCACGCGCCGGAGTTGTAGGTCCAGCTTTGCCCCCTTCTACAGCCGTGACGGACTTTAAAGTGTACACGCCATCGGGATTTCCCGCTACTCCCTTAGGCCCAGGAGGAGGACGGACTGTGACCAGGCATCCATACGAGGCGGTGAGGATTGCGGATCGTCTCAACCAGAGCCCGACCTGTGAGAGAGCAAGGTCCGAGGTTTCCAGAGGTCCACCCGTTCCGAGGCGCATGCGTAGACGTAGACGTAGATGCGTAGAAGTCCGAGGCCTTCAAGTTTCAAGTTTTGCTTCTCTGTGAGTACCACTATGGGGAATGCACAAAAGTTTCAAGACGGGTTCATTTTATATGAACACGGTCAAGACGGGTCCACGTTATTCGTGGAAACGGTAAAGATGGGTTCACGTTATTCGTGAAAACGGTAAAGACGGGTTCATTCACACGAGCACGGTCAAGACGGGTCCATGGTAAACGTGGGCACGGTAAAGACGTGTCTCATTTTTGAGACCGGTATGGTTGTACTGTATTCCAGTGCATATAGTTTTTCAAGTACATGTTTAGTTCTCTGTATTTGGTTTAGATCATGTTTGTTTTAATGTTATGATGTTTTAGTGTGAATGATTGTTGATTGTTTCAGTCTATTTTTGTGTATTGTATTTCCATTGTGTTGGTTTCAACATGCCACTGTTTTCAAAATTGCGTCAGATAGGGACCAGAAAAGGTATACTAGAAGAGTCAGTTAACATCCCGCCTAGAGACACACCTGGTCATTATATGTATAATAAGCATGGATTAGACGCCATCTTGTTTTTAGATTTATGGGTAGACTATACAAAGGACCTGGAGGAAAAGTATAGATGGCCTATCTCAGGAACATGGGATTCAGAATGCATTATGAGAGTAGAGGAAGCGCTATGGAAAAAGAAATCAAGACCCTCTCAGAAAGATGCCATTGAATTATGGCGCAAAGAGTCACATAAGAGAACAGAAAAAGAATTGAACAAGGTAGAGAGAACTAAACAAGCAGGGGAAAAAGCCAAAGAAAAAGAATTGCGGGAGGAGGGGGAACGGGTCAAAACAGAACAGACTGATAGAGAAAGAAACGCCGTCGTTACTGGTATTTATCCCGTCCTGGCTGAAGAACTAGCTAGAGTGACCACCTCAGAAACACCCAGTAGGTCGCGAACGCCACCACCTGTACCCTTTAGAGTATGTAGAAAGAAGCCAACAGTATCAGAGGCTTTTATTTCCTCCTATCTAGAAGAGCCCGTCCCCATCGGCCATATAAGTTTACTGTGTAGTTCCTTGTAAATAGCTCCTTGTAAATATGGTTTATGAAGAGCATGTCATTATTATAACTTGTTGAGTTTCTTGTGAATATGGCTTGTGAATAGCGCCATGTAGTTATGGTTTGTGCAGAGCATGTTATCATTACGTTAGGCAGGAGAGAGCTGGATCTCTTTCAAGTGCTTGGAGAAAACGTTTTGGAGATGTGCGTACGTGTTATGTGATAACGTGGAGAGATGGGTTCATGACTTTCCCATGTACTGCAGTCATTGGGGAAAGATTGTGCTTCAGCTGCCAAAGAGTTAATATCTTGTATTGAGAAGGCAGTATTTGTTTTAACATGCTGTTTAACAAGGTGTTGAGGGATTTTGGCGTTTTTTAGTCGAGATTTGGCCGATTTATGGCCGTTTTTGGTGTTTGGGGGGGGGCGTGTTTTTGAGCGGAAATTCGTACCCGTTCCAGTGGATGGATTTGGTTGTTTTTTGGTGAGGATTTAGGGAATCCCTTGACTACTGTGATGCCAAATTTGAAAAGGATCTGAGCTGTGGAAGTGGTGGAAAAAGCATGTTTTGTGCGGAGGTGCGATTTGCCATGTTATCCAATGGGCGTTTTTCTGAAAATTGAGAAATTATTTTGGGGGTGTTCCAGGTGCGCTAGGGGCCCGGGGGTTGGATCAGCGGTAGAGGAGGTGGATGGCCAGGTGTGCTAAATTTTGGGGATTTTTGGCTTGGGCGGAAGGGTGTGTTTGGCTAATGTGTATTTTTGGAAAATGGAGCTGTTTTGATTTGTGCGTGCTTTTAGGCCGAGATTTCGTGGTGTGCTAAGTAGTTCTTAACTGAGTCTGCGGGATCGGCTGAAACTTGGGAGTGTCTAGTTTTGCAGCAAAGTAGTTTGAAGGAAATTGGTGGAGGGGAAGGTGTCTTTTTGGCGTAGTTTGGAAGTGCGTTTTGGCACGATTTCATGGCTGTGTAGCTCACATGCATGGTTATGTGAGCTGACACTAAAAGTCAGTGAGTATTTAGTTGATTGATGGTTTGATTTAACTTTTTCATTGGTTGCTGGGTCTGCCTATGTGCTTTGTCAGTTTGCTGACTGAATGGTAATGTCTTGCATGGAGAGTAAAGAAGTGTTCATTTAACATTCTATTTCAAATGCGTCCGTGTATTTGTGTGGGTTTGCCTTGGAACACTTGATTTAATGTGTTTGACTCAGAGGTCGGTAAGCTGTAAATAAACCAGTCGGATTGAGATAAGGGTTTGCACGGAGGGTGCTTTAATGTTTTCACGGTTGAGAAGGAAATATAAAACAGACCCATCATAGAATGTGCTTTTAATTAGTGTAATGCAACGGTGTGTTTTTTAAAATAAAAATGTGTTCTACAAAATATACATTATTTTTCCCAATGCTAGCTGCCCTTTAGTATAGCGTGTGACAGTTAATCCACTCAATTAGACAACATGGTTTTTTGAACCTCAATTAGAAAACATGGTTTTTTGAAAAATTATGAATCTGGCCCTTTTTATAGGTAGAATAGAAGAGCTTGCACACTTAATTATGAAACTCTTGGTTCTGCAATGCAAAATTATGGTGTTTCACATGTTATTTTCAAAAAGTAAAATGTGATGTGTTTCCATGTCATGTTGTTCTGTTTCTTTTTTTTCTTTGCAGCTAGTAACAATATTTTATGATATAATTATTTTTAAATGCTAGCATGTGTTTAGGTTACGAAATAAAATATGTCCTTATTAATTACTGATTTTAGGATGTTTTTTATCACGTTTTAAATTTGCTTCAGTTAAGTTAGAGAATGTTGGTTAGCTCTCTGGCCTGGGTACAGATGTGTTTTGAATTACAGAGAATGTGTTTTTCGGCCTTGAAGTGGCCTGTCTACCAGGGAAAGATATTTTGTAAAGGGAGGGCTTTTCCCTCTTGGAGCGCCGAGCAGTGCCTGTCTTGTTATTATTGGGCATACTCCAATTCTTTTCCGCGGACATTTGTTGATATAAACTGACAGCCCTGTGGGTGACATCACTATGAAGGGGAAGGCAGTGTAGAGAAAAATAAACTTGATGAGCCGCAGAGAAATTGTTTATGTAAGGGGGGGGGTCAAGTTGATCTTCCTTACAGCCAGCACAGAAAGCTTCATTGACTTCAGATAAGAGCATGCTTGCAAATGAATAGTTTTTCCCTCGTAGTGTAAACAGATTAATTGGCAGGGGTTTCGCTCTTGCAATCCTGGGGATTCACATTTCAAACGACAATAGATGGAACCAACATTTAAACATTGCAGTACTAAGGCATAAACAACTGGCTGGTACCATCATCAAGGAGCATTGTAAATCTTTGACCAAACCAATCAAACCTCCTTTGATCATATATGAGGCAAAGGCCATAGGGTCAGCATTGTATGGGGCAGAGATGTGGGGGCAAGAAAACCTTCAGGAGTTACAGACATCAGAAAATAACTTCCTTCGGAAATTAACAGGCACCCCACAGAGCAGCCCCCTTTTGCCTCTCAGATATGATCTTGGCAGGAAAGAAATATCGGCAATGTGCAAACTTCGTCCGATATTATATTGGCGTAGAATCTGGACCACCCCTGAGTTGTCACAATATGCAGCAGGGTTTGCTGATGTCATCAAAGCAGACCGATTTCATAAAATCAGATGGTTTAGATCATTAAAATCAGCATTATGTGAACTAGGGTTAATTGAATTGTGGTCCGACCCAACTGGGTCGTCCTTTCCATCCAAGCTATTTATAAAAAATCTTTTCTGGGAACAGGTTGAAAACAGGAGTCTCCTTAGTAACAACCATGGGTCTATGACGGCTACTTTTCTTGAAGCTAAGCTTTTTCCCATGTATGAAATATATTGGGATTTAATAACGAAACCCATGGACAGGAAACTGTTTTTTCAAATGAGGGCTGGCTCTCTACCTCTACGTAACTTAACAGCAAAATGGAGAGATGGTGGTCCAGCTATTTGCCCAGTTTGTGGGGAAGGAAAGGAAACGTTGGGTCACTTTTTGTTTTCCTGTTATGCATATTCCGTTCCCAGACGTGTTTGGTTGGCTCCCATGTGTAGAAACCTGGGTACTAAAAGTAGCATGGTAGCTCTACGTATAGTAAAATCTACCTCCTTAAACTGGATTACAATAGCGACTGCAAAGTATCTGGGGTGGGCGTGGGTAATTAGGCAGAGATTGCTAGTAGGGTAACTACTCTCTGCTTAGTTGAACAGAGATTGCTAGATTATCTATTCTCTGTTCCCCACGCGAGGTGTCTTATCTGGTTTTAATCTGTTTTTTACTATATGAACTTTGCACTTTGGATTATATATACTGGATGAAATGTAATTTTAATTGTCTTTTTAATATGTATTGTGCTTAAGTCATATTCGATCTTGTAATTTAATTGTACTTTTATTATGTGTTTGTTTGTCTGCTTTTATGAGTAATACTCGAATAAAGCACTTTTGAATTGAATTGAGTCCTAGCATTTACAGTCAGGCATTAAAAATACAGCTAGACAGTGTTCACATGCCTCCCAACACTGCTCTACTACAGTACGTAGATGACATCCTAATTACAGCACGTTCAGAACCAGAATGCGCAAATGCATCACTGACAGTGTTACATTTTCTGGCTGACAAAGGGCACAAGGTGTCCCCTTCCAAGTTGCAATTCTGTGAAAAGCAAGTGGTGTACCTTGGACACTTACTTTCCAAGGAGGGTAGACAACTAACACGAGAACGCATACAGCTCATTTCTAACCTTTCACAGCCCAAGACACAGAAAGAAGTACGTGCATTTATTGGCCTCACTTCATACTGTAGGCAATGGATTCCCCAGTATGCCTATCTAGCCAAACCACTCATACAGTTAACTACACAGGAGGCAGCCACTCTGACTGTCCTCCCTTGGACACAAGAACATACCTTGGCATTTGAGGAATTAAAAAGAGCATTATGTCAAGCACCAGTTTTAGCGACTCCATGTTACAGCAAACCTTTTATGCTTTTCGTAACTGAACGAGATGGAACAGCGTTATCTGTCCTCACACAAGATCAAGCAGGAAAACACAAGCCTTGCGCTTATTTTTCTAGTACACTAGATCCAGTGGTCCAGGCTCTGCCTGCGTGCCTGAAATCAGTTGCAGCAACAGCCCTAGCCATCAGACAAAGTGACTCGATAGTGTTGGGTCACCCTCTGACAGTACAGGTTCCACATGCAGTGGAGGTTCTCTTAAACAGGACACAGACACAACATTTGACTGTAGCAAGACTGACAGGATATGAACTGACATTATTTCAACCACACATAGAGATCAGACGTTGTAATATTCTGAATCCTGCAACACTTTTGCCCTCAAGTACAGTAAATGCACCGCCACACGACTGTGTGGAAGTAATGAATATAGTGACGAAACCAAGACAAGACCTGACAGATATTGCACTTCCAGACCCAGACTTAACGCTCTATGTAGATGGATCATGCATGAGAACGAGTGCAGGAGAATTAGTAGCAGCATATGCTGTGACCACTGCTACTAAAGTCATAGAGACACAGAAAATAGACACACTATCAGCACAAGCAGCAGAGCTCATCGCTCTGACACAAGCCTGCATAAGAGCTAAGCACTTAAGAGTGAACATTTATACTGACTCACAATATGCTTTTGGCGTAGTTCATGATTTCGGGGTACTTTGGAGGGAGAGAGGTTTCTTGACCTCCCATGGGACCAAGATCCAGCACGGCCAGCTCATTCAAGCCCTGTTGGAAGCAATACATTTACCTACAGCCATTTCTATCCTGAAGTGCAAAGCTCACACCAAAGTTACAGACACCATTACCCAGGGTAATGACCTGGCAGACCGAACAGCTAAACTTACAGCCCAGACAGCCCAGACAGCCCAGACACCAACAGACACGACAAGGACAGAGGTGCCATTACTGACAACATGTATGACAGTCAGGGGTCCCACTCAAGATGTACTCGACATACAGACACATGCCACTGCAGATGAGATAAAGAAATGGACTGAACAAGGAGGGGTCCAGACTGAACAAGGTTGGATGACTAAGGGAAAAGGTACATGGTTTCTTCCAGATTCTATGGTACAAGTAATCATGAACACAGCACATAGTCCAGCACACTTGGGAGAAAAGGCAATGATAGACAGCTTACAGAATATCTGGTTTAACAAGCACATGCGTGCAGCAGCGAAGCAGAAAGTACGAACATGTATGATCTGTTGTCAGTTCAATCCAGGTAAAGGCATTCCGGTGGAACAAGGCGGATTTCATCCTCCTGACCACCCTTTTGAGGTCCTCCAGATGGATTATATCCAAATGAACAGATGTAGAGGTTACAAGTATGTCTTGGTAGTTGTGTGTGCACTATCTAGATGGACAGAAGCATATCCAGTTCCAGATTATACTGCTGTGACAACAGCCAGGCAATTAGTGCGCAAGTACTTCCCCAGGTATGGATTGCCTCGGGTCGTATATTCCGATAACGGTCAGCCATTCTCCTCTGAATTAATTAAACAAGTGTCTCTTCTGTTAGGATATACTTGGAAATTCCATTGTGTAGGACACCCTGAAGCAGCAGGCCTTGTAGAAAGACATAATCAGACAATCAAAACAAAACTTGCTAAGATATGGGCAGAAAAAGGCGTGGATTGGATGGTAGCTTTACCGGTTGCCCTCTTTTACATGCGTATGGTAGCTCATTCCAGAACAGGACTATCCCCGTATGAAGTAGTCTTCGGTAGACCGCCAAATATGTGGGGTACGCCTATGCCTAAAAGAATAACTGATGTTGACAGTAACATGCTGACAGATTACCTGGCTTCCTTGATGTCTGCACTACTTTCTTGTCGTTCACAGATTGCTGCCGCCTTCCCTGACAACACCCAGGTCAAGGAACATGCCATAGTCCCTGGTGATTTCGTTTTTGTGTGGAACTTTGATCGTTCAAGCCCCCTTGAGCCACGTTGGAAGACGCCGAAGTTGGTGCTACTGACCACGAGGACCGCAATAAAAGTCGAGTGACGCAAAGGATGGCTTCACGCTCAGCACTGTAAAAGACACTTTGGACAATCTGGTACTTCAGTAAAAGACAATACAGACTTTACGCCGCTTGCGCCGCCTGCGCCGCCTTTCCTAGAAAAGACTCCACAGCAGGAGTATAAATCTAAGTTAAGATCTAGTAAGTCAGACGTAGTTTAATTGTCTAAGTCCACTCGGTGGTGAATCGGTTAGACTAGATTTCTGACATGTATAAGATCACATACGAGAATAGTAAGAAAAAAAACATGAAAGCAAAATACTGCAAGTTATTACGCAGTAGATGTATAGTTACTTTGATCATTCTTTTTATTCTGTGCATTGTTATAATCTGTGTCAGTTTATTACTACATGTTTTCTTTCCTATTTCCTCACATATACACTCTTCCAGTAACAGCACCATAGAGCATACATTTAGTGAACTGCCACCTCATGAATTGTCATATCGACTTGCATTGCGTAACAATACTTTTATTCAAATGTTACACCATTCTCACCAGACCAGCAATGCGACTGATTGCTGGGTATGTGGCCAACTGCCACCTTATCAAAGGGCGAAGGGAGTTCTGCCCTTCTATCCTCTGCCATTCTCACACAATGGTTCATGTGGAGCATGGTTTGCCTTAATGACCTCAATAGATAGAAAGTACATAGCTTATCCAGGTGGCTGGATATATGGAAACCTGAATAAAGTAATGAATGAAGCATGTTTTCCAGACAAAGACGGATTTCCTCAAAGGAAGGGAACCGATCTAGAGAATGAAGAGTACGAGCAGGGAAATGCATCCGTTAATTTTATAATGTTAAATGTTCAGCCCAAGCAAAATACAGGTCCACCGTTTATTTCAGTTCTACCAGCAAAAGGTGATTTATGTGTTAATAAGAAAGGCTCAGTACATATGGGACACAGCGAGTGTAAAGCTGTAGTAGAGTTTAATGATAAAGGACTTTCTTCTTTCAAAACATCACGCCATACCTATTTCATTTGCGGTCAGACAGCGTATGTACATCTGCCCTTAGACTGGGGTGGGACTTGTTATATAGCATTCTTATTGCCACCTGTATTCTTGGCCCCATCCCATTATCATACAGATTCACGACTAGAACATGTTAGAGTAAGGAGAGAGACAGATGCCTCAGGGATTGATCAGACTGAAACAGCTTGGGAGCAATATACAGATTTCAACAAAGGATTCTTTTTCTTCATAGGTCCCGTCCAAAACAGTAAACTGATACGCAAGTTAACAAGGACTCTTGAGGCAGTAGTGAATGTGACTGCATCTGCCCTGGCGAACTTGACCCAGGAACAGTCTGCTATGAGACTTGTTGTTCTTCAACATCGCCTCGTTCTAGACGTCATCTTGGCGGAGCTTGTAGCGTGATCCGATCTAGTTGTTGCGTTTTCATCCCAAATAACGCGCCATCTGTGTATGCAGCGATAACAAGGCTCCACAAGATTGCTCATGGCATACATCAAGACCCAGGCACATGGACTTGGTCCAGTTGGCTCTGGGGTGTGATATCTGCTTGGGGATGGAAAGTGTTGTCCTTCCTAGGAATGATCCTACTTATGATATTTGGTTGCTGTCTCTGTCTGCAGTGTGGCCCGGCCATTTGCGGCCTGTGTGCAACTGCATGTGTTCCACATCCAAGTATACAAAGGGTTAAGGACGAACAAATGATGCTGTATGATCAACTATACGGTCTCATGAATATAGATGTATCCTGAAGGGTTAAGTAGGGGACAAGGAGGGAATGAGGAAAATGAAATTTTGCCTGACCAAGATGCCCCCTACGTGTACCCTATGTTACATGTATGTGCATGTCACCCATGCATATTTCTCTTAGTGGCTTGAATCACAAGGCCTCTGCAATCACGTCCTGCATTAAGGTGCCTGTCATCAAGTTTCCCAAACGTTAAGCTAACATGAAGGCCCATGTATTTGCATTGTGCACTTTTAAATAAATATCGTAATAAACCCTTTTTGTGGTTCAGTCTGAGCCACTTTCTGAATTAGGGTTTTCATGACTCCTGACACACTGCAAGCTGCAATTACGTATCTCTGACCTCGCATACTTCTAGCTCAGCCGAAAGAGACCCAGCAAGGGTTGCCAAGATAGTATTATGAATAACTGTTATCTGCCTGCTGTACAGAGTCACATTCCTGCCCAGTGAGGAAGGTAAACAAAACCCGTCCGCGGAAGATAGGGCCTAGCCTCTCTGTCTCCATTGAAGTAAATCACAGTGCTTGCATCCATAGAAAGCTCACAGCCCCCATGCAATGCACGAAGAAATATATGCTTTTTCTGATTCTTAGCGATGAGCAACCTTTGCTTCAGATAATACATCCCCTGACTTAAGATATCAGTTAGTACCAGACGTGCTGGTCGCCTTGACACTAAAGATCTCTCTACTAGACTGAAAGTCAGCTCTCCTCCCAGTTACACGTCAATTGCACGTCATGCTCAAATTGCGTGCACAAGTAGGGCAAAGTTCCAGCCTGCCATGTAACTCCTCCTCTATGTAGCCACCCACCTATCACCCACCTGTGACTCATCAAGTGTACACCCTCATGCACGCCCACATGCTCTTATCTCTTTCTTTCATTCTCTGCCTGGAGCGCTCCTCCCTATGTACAAGGAAAAATGTATATATGTGTTGTTCTCTGTAAATAATGTTAGAAGACCCTTCCTGAACCTTAGTGGTGATGGAACAGATTCTCCCTTAACTCGAGTTATTGGAATAAAGCCCTTTTAACTTGGACACCACGGACTCTCTGCCTCTCATTTGATACATGCTAATTGTTAATGCCTAGAAATTATGCCAGGGTAATATTTAATTTACCGCAGGATCCTCACCGAAACGAGGACGGTGACCCAGGCCCTCGTCAGCAGCAGACTGGACTACGGAAACGCCCTCTACGCAGGAGCCTCGGCTAAACTCCTGAAACGGCCCCAATGCATCCAGAACGCTTCCGCACGCCTGATCCTCGACATCCATCGCTGCAGCCACATCCCACCCCACCTGAGAGACCTGCACTGGCTCCCAGTCAACAAGAGGATAAACTTCAAGCTCCTCACCCACGCACACAAGGCACTCCACAACACCAGACCAGCGTACCTCAACAGCCGACTCAGCTTCCACGCCGCCAGCTCTGCTCCGCCGACCACGCCCTCGCCACTGTCCCCCGTATCTGAAGAGTGACCGCCGGCAGCAGATCATTCTCCCACCTCGCCGCAAGTCATGGAACACCCTCCCCATCCGCCTACGGCAGACCCAAGACCTACTGACCTTCAGAAGACTCCTCAAGACCTGGCTTTTCGAACAGCAGCAGCATTCCTCCCTCCCTAAGCGCCTTGAGACCCTCACGGGTAAGTAGTGCGCTTTACAAATGATTGATTGATTGATTGATTGATGAGACAGGGCAACAGTGGAGCTCATCGTTCTCAAATTCCTTTCCTTGCCTTAGAGGGTCAATTAATGTTGCCCCAAACTCCACGACCCCCATCCTGCACACATGCAGCTTGGAAGCTATTCCTCCGAGGTCTTGCGCATGACAAATAAATAAAAAAACTGAATTCAAGTAAGAGATCATTGGGGCTCTCTGAATCCCAGGGAGTGGAAACACGGGTCCAATCACAACTGCACCATGGGGGTTCCAGCAGTCCCTAGCATTGCCTTCTGTGGGGTACTAGGAAGAGAAGATTTGTTCCTTGGCTTAAACTTAAGCAGTACATTTTCCTATTAGAAATGTATTTTTAAATTCGTGCAGCGTAATGAATCTTTTGTCATGATGTAGCTGCTTTACATACAACTTGCGAGTAGAACTGTTTTATATATATATTTTTTTTTTGCTCAACTGCACCTTCACTTTACAAGGTACTTTAAAATTGTTTGAAGTTGGTTTCTTTTCTTACTAAGCTGAATGAAAATTTTCACGACTGTAGTTTAAGTAACACCGTTTTTAGGTTTCGGCTGACGATAGCAGCGCGTATGCGCTGTGTCTCGGCATTCAAGAGCTTCTTGAAATCGATACGGTTGAGGAAGGGGACTTGAAGCCCCGCCCCCTCTTCCCATTGGCTCGCCTCATAGCTTAGGCTTAACACTGGCATTCTATTGTTAAGGAAGCTTTTTAGTCCCTTCTTGTTGCCGCCCTGTCCACTTTTGGCCCCGCCCTCCGGGACTGGATCTTTTACTGGCGGTAGTGCACGGAGTCTTTTAATTATTGGGTTAGGACTTTTTTTTTAACCATTCGTGTAATGTTTGTTTAACATTGGAATACACATCTCACTTTATTTTTGTGTCTTGTAAATGTCCACAGGTGCCTTCTTTGTCTAGTGCACGCACAATCACCGTAAATGTCTACCACGCAATTGTGAAAAAGGTCAACGTTGTGAAATGTTTACAGTTTGTTGATCGGCAGTTGAGCCACGTGTCTATAAATGACTATTTGATCTGTCTCTCTTGAGGCTGTCAGTGGCGAGGAAACCCGATTAGACTTGAAACCCGCGGTTCATCTTTGGTTGCAGGGCAAGATTTGAACTGTTGTGTGACCTTTGATGTAAGAAAACAGCTGCACTCGGTCCACTAGGCATGGATAAATCCCTCACCGGGTTCACAAACGCAGAGGGTGTTTAATGCATGTGTACCGATCACCATGTTGTCTTTGTCTGCTGCAGCCGACAACATATTGCCATTGGACAGAGCATCTGAAAGTAGATTTCAGTGGAAATGCCTGCTGGGAAGTAGAGTGTGGATATTTGTAATAGCATTTGTATAGCACGAATAGGACATTACCCTCTTTCTACACACCACATGTGTCTCTTGCTAGAGGAGGATGTAAACATCACTGTGTTGGAAGCAGTATCCAGCTCTGCCTGTGGCGCCAAAATTCACTTTTTGGTTGAGTGCCCCATTATTCGTGAACTGATAGTGTACGAGGCGCGGGCTCAAAATGATTCTATGGTTTACTGTTGTTAATGATTGGAAACAAGAACTTGTGGATGGGGGTATGACTCAAAACACTGCGCTTCCACTATTGTGAACTTTGGGCAATGTGTGTGCAAATGTTGTCTGCATTCCAGTGAACACTGTCTGATTGTGTGATCATGTTAATGGTGCATAAATGATTATGAACAGTGTATGGCTGCATACACGTGTACCCTAATTGCCAGGACGTGTTTAATTACCAATGGGGTGTTGTATGGCGTTTTAGATTCCGAATGGATTTTCCCGATTCATGCCCTTATATAGGTACAATTCACGTTGCCCTTATATATAGGCATAGAAATTAAGCCCTGATTTAGGCATAGCCCATGCAACCCAAATACAGGCATGGCTACTTCCATCCGTTCACCAAACGTCACAACGATTTCTGGGAACACCAGCTTAAGCCGTTAGTGACTTCCCCTTGCTTGAATATTGATTTCTCCAAGAACTCAGTTCGTTTTACAATGAACATCTATTGCTTAGGTGTTCATTCATGACGTTCATATGCCCGCCAAACATGGCATTCCTAAACACCTTCAAGGTATAAATATACCTTCACTTGCTATAGCAAAGCACGGTGGTTCGAAGCAGTTTGACGATCTACTTGCCCGACGCAGCTCGCTAAAGCAAGTGCTGAAGGAAGCTGACTCTCCAGCTGACGCACTGACCAGGAAGCTGCCCTCCTCTGCTGGGAATCCAGCTCCAGTGTTTCTGACTCCCCTTGCGGGGTGTTGGGAAATCGAGTCTCGAGACAGAGATACCAGACCTCCTTCATTCTAAGGTATGGAGCTGATTAGAACCTAGAGAAACCTTTGGTAGATTCTTGGCAAAAACCAAACCTATGCTAAAGACCATACTTACTTCTTCCCTCGTACTAGACCTAGGTCAGGTACATTGGGGTAGGCGTATTTTAGAAGCACCAGTTGAGCATTTTAGCCTGTGTTATTTATGTATGTATGTGTACATGGCTTGGAAACCCTACAATGCAATTACAGTATTATTTAATAATACTATTCTCGCTGTACGCATTATACTTTGCATTCTGTCTAACGATTGTAGCAGTTTACCTCTCTTGCATGAGAAAGAAGACTGTTCAATAAACCTTTTATTGAAAATGCCTGTCTCACTATTTCTCTGCAACTCTGTAGAAACGAAGCACGCATGATTGACTAAGTGAAATACTTATCTATAGTTTCCACGACTCTGAAGATAGTCCTAGGGAAACAAAGTTGTCAGAAACTAATCCCTTCGAGAAAGTTTCTAGTGACCTCTGAGCTAGCGGGCCCTCACAATTAAGTTTAGTATAGTCGATAGAGACCTACGGACCTAAGTCCTACGTCAAATCTATAGGATATATTATTCCAATGCGCAGAGCCTATTGGGAATATAGGAACTACACTACAGGGGAGCACATATGTCGTGAGTGCATAGAAGTGTACACCACAGTTATGTGTGCCTGCTTATGTTGGAGCTGCAGCCTTTCTCCCTTCCACCCTCCTTGTTCTTGTATATGCATATGTTGTGGATGCATGTAGGGTTAGGCCGATTGTGTGTAAACGTTTTGATCTTGTATGATGTTGTGCTTGTGTCAGTGGTGCCTAATTGGTGCCTGCAGGCACGTGTACGACATTGGCATCTGCATTGTGGTATTTTTGTATGCATGTTGTGGGATGGATGCATGCAAGTGTGGCTGTTTGTTGCTGTGTTGCTGTGTGCACGTGTATAGTCTGTACCAGGGCTTTAAGTGGGCTGAGTCCTGCCTGCGCTCAGCACCCTCAGTTCTGGTATGGGACAAAGGTAAGCACCCTCTGCCCCCACCCCGGCACAGTTCTTTCTAATGAGGTCATGGCTGGGATGTCTGCCAATAGTGTTTGATCTTCTGTGGGATGTCTCTGTCCACCTATCTGGCTGGGATTCCAACCCTTATTAATACATTCATTCTCGTCAATCTTTGCCATGAGTTCAAGGAAGCTTGGCGCCTCTTAGCTTCTAACAATCCGTCCATCATCCCCTTTGGTTTTGCTTTGTTTGCCCTAAGTTGGCAGGGTATGCCCAGACGTGGGTCCCTCAATCACTTTGCCACTGGGTTCAAGCTAGCCTGGCTGATGGCGGCTGATTAGCCAGAAAATGGTCCCAGGATAATTGTTTCTGGTCCAGGGAAGACATGGAAGACATGACTTGGCAGTTCGGGCTGGACAGTTCCCATAAGGCAGAGGGTCAGACTGATTTGCATATGGCCATGTCTGAACTGGGGTGGCGGAGTGAGCTAAAGAATGATGATGGATTAAACACAGATCAGTTGACTGGGTGTGAGTGATTGCAATGTTCAACACTCCGTCCATCATCCCCCATGGTTCAATCAATCAATCAATCAATGAATTTGTAAAGCACGCTGCTCACCCGCTAGGGTCTCAAGGCGCTGGGAGGGGGTGCTGCTACTGCTCGAAGAGCCAGGTCTTGACTTTCTTCCTGAAGGAGAGCTGGTCCTGGGTCAGCCGTAGGTGGGTGGGGAGGGAGTTCCATGTCTTGGCCGCTAGGTAGGGGAAGGATCTTCCCCCGGTGGTGGTTCTGCGAATCTGTGGGACAGTGGCAAGGGCGAGGCTGGCGGATCGGAGCTGGTGGGTGGGTGTGTAGATCGTAAGGCAGTTGTTGAGGTATTTGGGGCCCATGTCGTGGAGGACTTTGTGCGTGTGGGTGAGGAGCCTGAACGTGATCCTCTTGCTGACGGGGAGCCAGTGCAGGTCTCTTAGGTGGGCGGAGATGTGACTGTGGCAGGGGATGTCCAGGATGAGTCGTGCAGAGGCGTTCTGCATGCACTGGAATCTTTTCTGTAGTTTGGCTGTGGGTCCTGCGTAGAGGGCGTTCCCGTAGTCCAGTCGGCTGGTGAAGAGGGCCTGGGTGACCGTTTTTCTGGTTTCGGTGGGGATCCACCGGAAGATTTTTCGGAGCATGCGCAGGGTTTTGAAGCAGGATGATGAGACGGCGTTGACTTGCATGGTCATCGTGAGGGAGGAGTCCAGGATGAAGCCCAGGTTGCGTGCATGGTCCGTGGGCTTGGGGGCGGTGCCCAGAGCAGGGGGCCACCAGGAGTCGTCATAGGCGGAGGGGGATGGTCCGAAGATGAGGACTTCCGTCTTGTCCGAGTTCAGCTTCAGGCGGCTGAGCTTCAACCATTCCGCAACGTCTTTCATTCCTTCCTGGAGGCTGGCTTTGGCGGTGGCGGGGTCGTTGGTGAGGGAGAGGATCATCTGGGTGTCGTCAGCGTAGGAGATGATGTTGAGGTTGTGTTGGCGTGCGATGGCAGCGAGGGGGCTCATGTAGACGTTGAAGAGGGTGGGGCTGAGCGAGGAGCCTTGAGGAACTACGCAGATGATCTTGGTGGCTGCTGAGTGGAAGGGAGGAAGGCGGACTCGCTGGGATCTGTCAGCAAGGAAGGAGGTGATCCATTCCAGGGCTTTTCCTTGGATACCGGCGTGGTTGAGACGTGTAGTTAGGGTGCGGTGGCAGACAGTGTCGAAGGCGGCCGAGAGGTCGAGGAGGATAAGGGCAGCCGTTTCCCCGTTGTCGAGCATGCGCCTGATGTCGTCGGTAGCTGGGATGAGGGCGGTCTCGGTGCTGTGGTTTGCTCGGAAACCGGACTGAGATGGGTCGAGGGAGTCAATTGTCTCAAGGAAGGCGGTTAGTTGTTTGTTGACGATATTCTCGATGACTTTGGCGGGGAACGGGAGGAGCGAGATGGGGCGGAAGTTCTTGAGGTCCGTGGGGTCCGCGGTGGGCTTCTTCAGGAGGGCACTGATCTCCGCATGTTTCCAGCTTTCTGGGAAGGTGGCGGATGCGAAGGAGGAGTTAATGATGTTCCGGAGTTGGGGTGCGATGATGGAGTCGGCTTTGTTGTAGATGTGGTGTGAACAGGGGTCGTCTGGGGAGCCAGAGTGGATGGTGTTCATCACGTGGGTGGTATCTTCAGTGCTGATGGGGGTCCAGGTGCGGAGGGTGGTGGTAGGGGGTGTTGGTTCGGTGGATGGGAGCGTGGTGTGGGCGCCGAAGCTGTTGTGTACGTCGGCGATCTTGCGGTGGAAGAATGAGGCGAGTGAGTCGCAGAGGTCTTGCGAGGGCGTGATGTCATTGTTGCTGGCTCTTGGGTTGGAGAGTTCTTTAACGATGCTGAAGAGTTCCTTGCTGTTGTGGGTGTTGTTATCCAGCCGTTCCTTGAATGCCGTCTTTTTGGTGGTGCGGATCAGCTTGGTGGTGTTTGCGGGTGGCGTTCTTGAGGGCTGTCATGTTTTCTGCTGATTGGTTGTTGCGCCAGGCTTTCTCGAGGGTACGGCAGGATTTCTTGGAGATTTTGAGGTCGTTGGTGAACCACGAGGCTTTGTTGCTGCCTGGTCTGCTGGGGGCATTCTTCATTGGTGCAAGGGCATCGGCGCAGTTGGTGAGCCACTGTGTGAGGTTGCGGGCTGCTTCGTTGGAGTCCGTTGTGTTGCTGGGGGGGTTCTGGCTCAGGGAGGTGGTGAGCTGGTCGGTGGTGATCTTGCCCCAGCATCTTCGGAGGGCCTGATGCAGGTGGTGGTGGGTCATGGTTTTCCTGAAGCTGAAGTGGACGCAGTTGTGGTCTGTCCAGTGTAGTCTGGTTGTGTGGCTGAAGGAGATGTGGGTGCTGGAGGAGAAAACTGGGTCAAGTGTGTGGCCGGCGTAGTGGGTGGGGGTGTCCGCCAGTTGCTTGAGTTCGAGGTTGGCGAGGTTGTCCAGTAGGGTGGTGGTGTTGTTGTCATTGTTGTTTTCCAGGTTGAAGCTGCCAAGGTAAACTGCCTTCATTTTGAAGCCAAATTATTTTAACTGAGCACTCCATGTGCATTAGAGTGTAATACCTGTTTTACTGCTTCGTTTTTAAATATATAATTTGCGCCGTATTTGGGGTATTTTTTCGGGGTGGACCACTCACCTGCACTATAATTGTAATTTCACCGCTGTTTGGCGGGGCCTTGGGTGCTGACTTTGGGTGGGTAACATCTTGGGGGAGGAAGGGTCGTGTGTGAGCGCCATTTTGTTCGGCACTCTAGTTGCAGCGTGACGCGCCTGCCGCTCGGCTGCTACTTAAAGCTGCCACATGCAAACGCGCCATAGGCGCGCCGGAGGCTCGCCAGAGGCGAGCCCATCTGCGCCCATCCGCGACCAACCGGGGCCTGGGGCCACGACCCCTGGTCCTCGCCATATCTACACCAGAGGAGAGCTGTTGGAGGTAGGTCTGGGGACGTTCCATCTTAGCCAGACATGTGCAGCTAAACTTAGTCAGGAAGGGCTGCTGAAACGCCATGGTATTAAACCAGGAACTAATTTTGAATGTTCGGCACGCGGGCTGTCCTATGGCCTTCTAAATACGCGTTCCTTACAGAAACATAACTTAGAGGTGCTCTCATTGTTACAGGATGGAGAGTGGGATATCCCCGGTGTCACGGAAACGTGGCTAGAGGACTCCTCATTGCCGGACTTGGTAGCCTCCATTCCTGCCAATTTTACGGCATTTTGCCTCAATAGAGCAGGCCCAATGAGAGGGGGCAGTGTGGCCCTTTTATATAGCACCCGTTTGAGGGGTGAAAGATTTTTCGCGGAAAGCCTGGGAGGCGCCGAGGTCTTGGGCGTCAAGCTCGGGATAGGGACGGATTGCTGGACAATTATTTTAGTCTACCGGCCCCCCTGGGCGTTGCCGGACTTTCCGGATCTATTCCTGGAGTTGGTCCAGGACGTCCGATCACGTTATAAAAACGTAATTATCATGGGTGACCTAAATTTCCATTGGGAAAAGTTCCCGAAAGGAGGTCAAGCCAATCAGATAAATGAGGCTCTTAGGTTATTTGGGTTAGTTCAGAGGGTAACGGGCCCTACACACGAGAAGGGCCACACCCTGGATCTCGTTTGGATAACAACCTCTGAACATGGCCGAGATCATGGCCCAGTAGTTGCGCAGCCGTGTGCATGGTCAGACCATTTTTTAGTGAAGGGCATGATATCGGTTGATGAACAGAGGGGGAAGTCCGGAGTAGGATGGAAAGTTGTGAGGAAATGGAAACATATAAATGGGGATGAAATGGTAGCTCACCTCCTAGCTTGTCCTCATACTAATAAGATGGAACATAATCCAGAAGTTATCTGTAACGATCTAACAGATAAATTGAAAAGGGTAGTTGATCTCGTGGCACCAGCACGAAGGATGAAGTATGTAGATAGAGGAGCCGGGGCCCCGTGGTACAATGAATCCCTTAGGGAAAAAAAGTGGGCTCTACGCAAATCTGAGAGAGCATGGCGGAAGGACTACGGTCTCAACGCACGAAGTCTTTATATACAGGAGCTCGCCTCCTATAAACATGCTATTCTCTTAAGGAAAGCAGAGTTCTATGAGGACAGGATTTCTAGAGCCTCGGACCCACAAAAAGAAATTTTTAAGGTCCTCTCGGAACTCAGGAAAAATAAAGAGCAAAGTCCAGAGTTTAAGCAAGGAGACTGCCAAAAATGTCAGGACTATTTTTCCACTAAGATCAAAGACCTTTTATCAGAAATCGCCACCACCCCAATCCTGGACTGTCCTCTACAGATTGTTCCGGTCATCCGTCCAGTCGACAACCCCTTTGTCACTCTGCCCTTGATTACGAAGGACAGACTGTCAAATCTTGTGGGGCGGGTTAAATCTGGCTCCCAGGCCGACCCTTGTCCTCCGGAGGTATTCAAGTTAGCTAAGCCAGGTATTGAGGAAGATGTTTTGACTCTCCTCAATAATTCCTTACAAATAGGACAGGTTCCATCCTCCTTTAAGGAGGCACGGCTGATCCCCCTGCTGAAAAAAACCGGGGTGGACGTTAAGAATCTAAAGAACTTTAGGCCTATTTGGCAGTTACCATTCTTGGCCAAAGTTCTGGAGCAGCATGTCCTTACGCATCTTTCTGACCATCTGGAGAAAAATGTCTCACTTGAGCACAACCAGGCGGGGTTCCGTGCGCATCATAGCACGGAGCTAGTGATGTTATCTATCCTGGATGAGCTGAGGAACAGAGCTGACAAGAAACTCCCTGGGGCCCTGGTGCTACTAGGCCTCTCCGCGGCTTTTGACACTGTTTGTCATAGTCAACTGCTGCTGCGGGTGAGGGACCTAGGCATCCAGGCATTCCCCGAGGGCGACGACTTTGGCCGCCATCTTGGAGGGAAAGCCCGGTTAGCGCTCTAGCGTTCGGGCGAATCACGGCCCGGGCGCCTTAAAAAGCACAGACAGATGAGGCTTGGGTAATTCTAAACTTGATAACGGAGCACTCCTGAGGCGGAAAGCCGGGAGTTAGGCCACAGACTCTATTTTTAATTACCACACTTTGCACATATACCTGTTTTATATTGCTTTTAAAAATTGTTGTTTACTTGCGTAAAATTGCACACGAGCACTAATCTGCCCAGGGACAGTTGGGGCGCGCTATTGTACTCGCTCCACGCTCACCGAGGGCCGATTCAGGGCCACACTCGGATTCAGACGGGCTTCCCCGAGGGCGACGACTTTGGCCGCCATCTTGGAGGGAAAGCCCGGTTAGCGCTCTAGCGTTCGGGCGAATCACGGCCCGGGCACCTTAAAATGAAGCCTATTTCCCGTCCGCGCAGCGGGCGGGCGCAGCGGGCGCGCCGATGGCGCGCCAGAGGCGCGCCAGAGGCAAGCCCGTCTGGGCCCGTCCGGGCCAGATCGGGCCTAGGGCCAGCCTCTATGCCCATTTCTCGGCAAGATCCAGCCGCTCTCACTAGGGATCAATTGCTGGCATTACAAAACCACGGGGATTCAGGTTGCTTTCAACGGGACTGGACGATGGCTCCGTTCTGCTGCTGTCGGTCCTGCCCCGAGCCTGGATCCGTGGGGATCAACGGCAAGAAAACCAGCCGAATCCTGAGGATGGCACTTCTTAACTGTAGATCTTTGCCAAAACATGCGGTAGAAATCAACTTGCTGATCGAGGATAGCAACCTTGATCTGCTTTTCCTCACGGAAACATGGTTAACCCCTTTCACTGATTTTGATACCATCTCTGCCCTACCTTGCGGTTTTAGGATTCAGACTCGTAACCGTGATGAGGGGAAAGGGGGGGGTCTTGCAATAATTCACAAGGAATCCCTGACCTGTAGATTGGAGGATAGTGGAATCTTAGACACAGAGAGCACGGGTTTCAACATTCAATTGACTCCTACATCCTCCCTCTCGGGATTCCTCATTTACCGCCCGCCGGGTAACCTAAAACAATTTTTAGATTCCCTTTTAGAATCCACCTTAGCAGCTGCAGCTCGGTCCTCCAATTTCTTGGTTTTGGGAGACCTGAACTTGCATTTTGACGATCCTAATGATAAAATAGCAGTTGATGTTATTTCAAATCTAAAAGCTTTTGAATTGGATCTCATAAACAGGGAATCTACCCACAATAAAGGTCATCTGTTAGACCCTATTTTTTCTAATCTTCCCAATCTGAGAGCTCAATCTCCTCTGCCCCTACCGTGGTCCGACCATTTTTTGGTCCCTTTCTCTTGGGAAATCCACCCTGAAACAGATTGGGCCACGTGCCCTCGTATACTTCAGAGAGACTGGCCGAGGTTATCGGTGGGAGATCTCACTCGGGCCCTTGAACAATCAACTCCGGACACAGAACCTGATCCACTCCTGGCGGATGAAAACTTTAATAACTGGCTCACTAGCTCCCTGGACACGGTCCTTCCTCTTAAATTAAAAACTAAAAAGAGCAGTACCTTTAAATCCCCCTGGTTCACAACTGAACTGAGAGACCTCAGAAAAACCTGTAAGAAATTAGAAAGGAAGTGGAGGAAAGATTGGTCAACTCTTAGTAAAACCTCCTACCAGGCCGCTCTTAGACTCTACAAAGCTGCACGGCAGAAATCTAAAGCAGAATTCTTTAAGGAGAAAATTAAAACTTCAGCTAACTCCTCCAGGGAAACCTTTAAAATTGTTAATCAATTGCTCAAAATCCCTGCCCCAATAACCATACACAGGGACCCCGAACTTAGATGCGACCAGTTAGCGGAGTTTTTTGACAGCAAAATTCAAAAAATCCTAGATAGCCTTCCCCAAATGCCCACCCTACTTCCGAGAGAAGCCCCTACCCCCGTTTCTCCCAGTCCCCAGCTCGAGGCCTTCAGTACTATCACCAGGGAAGACTTCAGTAACACGTTAACAATCATAAAAAGTGGCTCTCCTTCTGACCCAGCCCCTATGCACATCCTCAAACAAATTTTGGGGACGATCTCACCTAAGGCCACAGAGCTCCTAAACACCTCATTCGCCACAGGCACTGTCCCCCCTAGCTGGAAGCAAGCTAAAATTAAAACACTTCTTAAGAAACCAGGATTAGATCCCTTGGACATGGCCAACTACCGCCCAATTTCCTTGCTTCCAGGAATGGGCAAAGTGGCTGAGAAGCTGGTGAATAGGCAGCTCTCAGACTATTTGGAAAAGAATGGTCTCCTGAGCGACTCCCAAACTGGTTTTCGCCCGGGTCAGAGTACAGACACTGCCCTTCTAGTGGCTACTGAAGAAGCAAGATGCATCTTAGATTCAGGGGGATCTGCAGCTCTGATCCTCCTGGATCTAAGCGCTGCATTCGATACCGTCGACCACCCAACCTTGGTCCAGCGTCTTGCCAAAGTGGGCATTACAGGGTCGGCTCTTAGATGGCTCGAGTCCTTCCTTGATAAAAGATCGTTTAGGATTTGGGAGAATGGCTCAATGTCCAAACCCGTCCCCTTGCAGTGTGGGGTGCCGCAGGGCTCCTCCCTGAGCCCCACACTGTTCAATGTCTATATGGCCCCGTTAGAGGAGGCAGTAGCCCCCTTCGGGATCAAATCTGTTAGTTATGCAGACGATACTCAACTCATCGTCTCGCTGTCACAACAAAGGGGACACCCATCTGATTTGTCAAGCTGCCTGTCAGCTATCTTCTCCTGGATGACTGCCTCCAAACTTAGACTCAATGGAGCGAAGACCGAGATTATGGTCATGGGTCACCCACATCCATCTCTGTCCTCCGACCATTGGCCTCCCTGTATGGGGGAACCACCACCCCCAAAGGAGAAAGTCAAGAGTCTTGGGGTTTGGTTTGAACCCCAACTCACCTTTATGACCCATGCGCAGAAGGTGGCTGGAGGATGCTTTGGATCATTGCGGGCCGTAAGGAAGGTCCTCCCCCTGCTCCCCTTCGAATCAAGAAAACTTCTGATTCAGGGCCTAATCCTGGCCAGACTGGATTATGGCAATGCCCTCCTCCTGGCGGCACCCCTGGCCACGATTAACACCTTACAGCGGGTCCAGAATGCCGCAGCAAGGCTCCTTATGGGAGTCCCTAGATGGGTTTCTGCTAAACCCTTGCTTAGAGCCTTGCACTGGCTCCCAATCCAGGAGCGAATTTCCTTCAAATCACTATGTATTGCCTACAAATCCCTCCAAGGTAACGGCCCCCCAGCCCTCAGGGGATTGATCTGTCCTTACAAAGCCACTCGTGCCCTTCGATCTGATGAAGAAAACCTGGCCGTTACTCCTAGAGTAAGGAAGGCCCGCACGGGAGGTCGTCGCTTCTCGCTGAATGCAGCAAAAAAGTGGAATGCCCTGCCCAGGGACCTACGGAAGGAACCTTCATACCCTAAGTTCAGAAAATCACTTAAAACTTTCCTTTTCCCCAAAGCTCCCTAAACCTTTCTTCCTCACTCGCTCTGTTATTAACTGTGTTAGCGCTGGGACGCTCAAGGGCAGCCATGCGCTCTATAAATCCAATTCCATTCCATTCCATTCCAGGGCACAGCACTTGCCTGGCTCTCATCTTTCCTCCAAGGGAGAACTCAGAGAGTTCAATTGGCAGACTTATCTTCAACCACAGTGCCGATCACCTGTGGTGTACCACAGGGCTCTGCCCTCTCCCCTCTTTTATTTAATGTTTATCTACAACCCCTGATTTCGGCTCTCAACCAGATGGACTGTCAAATATACAACTATGCCGACGACACCCAAATCATCATCCAAATGGAAGATTGTCCGGGTGCACACGCAAGAATGCAGAATATCCTAAGATATACAGCTAATTGGATGTCTCTAAATTCTTTGAAAATCAATCCAGATAAGACCGAGGTGTTGCCAATCACGATCATGGGTAACCCCTGGAATGATCAGTTTTGGCCATTAGAACTAGGAGCGCCTCCTGAACCTGCAGCAGTAGTGAAAAGCCTGGGCATCTCTTTGGATGGGAGTTTGACGATGCAAAAGCAAGTCTCAGGAGTGGTGGGCACGTGTGTTGGTCTCCTTCGACAACTAAGGAAAATCTCCTCACTCCTGTCCTTTGCCACCCTGAGGCGCGCTGTATCTGCCATGATCCTAGCCAGGATGGACTATGGCAACTCATTATATGCAGGGCTCCCGCAAAAACATCTGAATCGTCTGCAAGTTGTTATGAACGATGCGGCAAGATTGATTTTTAAGAAACCAAGGAGAACGCAGGCGTCTCCTTTATTGCGTGAACTCCATTGGTTGCCCGTCAAACAGAGGGTGTTGTTCAAAGGGCTTTGCATTACACACAAAGCCCTGTATGGAAAGGCGCCAAGTTACATTAAAACCCGTCTGGCCCCATACAAACCCGGTAGACGGCTGCGTTCCTCAGATGCTACCCTTCTAACCCAACCGCGTTTTAGATTATCCACTCTTGGTGGTCGCGCCTTCTCTAACATCTTCCCAGCGGTCTGGAATAGTTTACCAACCGAACTGCGCAAGGAATCCAACTTGCTGCCTTTTCGGAAAAAATTAAAAACAGTGCTTTTCCAGCAAGCATGGGGTGTGCTGTAATGTGATAATCGGCTGTAGAATTTGTTTGGCATATACCTGGAAAAGCGCTTAGAGACCCGGGGTGATTACGCGCTATATACATCAAATAAATAAATAAGTCCCCTAGGAGGATGTAGTCTGAGGAGGTGAGGGCAAGTGGGCTGATGAAGTCTGCGATGGCTTCGCTGAATTGTGTGCGTGGTCCCAGGGGTCTGTAGATGAGGGTGCCTCTGAGGGTGGTCTTGTGGTCGGTGTGTATCTGGAAGTGAAGGTGCTCGGCGGCGGAGAGGGTGTCGTCGGAGTTGGTCGTGATGCGGATGGTGTTTTTGTGGACGATAGCGATGCCTCCTCCGGTTTGGTTGGTGCGATCCCTCCAAGTGATCTTGTAGCCATCAGGAATGGCTATGGCGATGTCGGGGGCCTCTTAGCTTCTCCCTGTAGGCACCATCTGTTGTTTGCGCTGCTCAGGGAGACTCCAATTCAAATAATGCACTGGGCTGCTACAACCATATGTCGTGGGCACTTTCATTCTAATGTATGTGGAGTCATTTAGACCCATTCACTAGTGGTAAAATGGGAGCGCGCTACACTTGTTCCCGTTCACTCACCAGTGCCCGTTACAAAATGAGGTACAACTGTGTCCAGCCCTGTGTCTGAGTGGTTACATCACACTGCGTACCTTGGTGCTAGTTTTATGAGGAACATACTGCTCTAGGGGTGCTAACGTTGCAAAATTGGTCATAAACACAATATGCAAACAATATTAGCCTTGGACTTATAAAAGAGGCTGACAAACTGCACAAATACTATCTGTGTCAAGGTGAGAGATAATGCCGTGATACGGGTGAGCCCTTAACCAGCATTAGATGTTTATTTAAGCAAGAGCACTTTGCATGCTGGATTTATAAACTCGTGTTTTCAATGAAAATCAAAACAGAACTGCGAGTTCCAGAATGCAAAGCGCTGTTGGCTCAAAAATGGCATGGAGGTGGAAGAAGAGGATATTCAGCCGCTTTCCAGTCATGTGCACATAAGACCCTCATGCCCTAAATACCAACGGGATCCTAACTAGAATTATTTAGCATTAATTTTTAGGTCACAAAAAAAGATAAACATCCGGCGCTGTAACCCACAACTTACCGCCACCTTTAGTCAAAAATGTACACATGTCTGTGGACTGCTGTCTCTTTCAAGTGAGGCTCTCACGGAGGGTTCCCTGTTTGAACAAGCATTAAAAACGCAATATGTCTCGCCTTCTATTAAGTTAAAGCCATTTGCTTTGCTATACAATACCATTAGCAAAGCAAATGACTTTAACTTAATAAAAGGCGAGACCCATTGCATTTTCAATGCTTGTTTAAATGAGCACGAAAATGCCCATTTTAACATGCAGTACATTTTGAAAGGGTGCCAAGTAGATATATGTTTGTACTCGAATATGTATTCATTCTGACACCGTTTTGTTTCAGCTTTTTCAGTGATGTATTACGTACCTATTTATATTTTTTAATAAATGCACATCTTCAGCAAAAAAAAGATGGCATTTCCAGCAATAGTATTTCTTATCTTTTTGTATCTTTTCAACAGGGGATCGAATGAAGGAAAGGAGAGAAAAGGGGTTACCAGGCGTTTCTTGAATTCAAGGTTTTCAGAAAGTGAGAAGAGCGAAACAGAGACAGAAAGAAAGGGAATAAGCTGCTAGAGGCAGAGCAGGAAAAGTGGACACTGTCCTCCTGTGGGCAAGAAAGAAGAGACAGAGTCCTTTTCCTTCTCTGCCCACGCACCAGTCCCCGAACGGCCACGAGAAGCCGAGCCTTATCAATAGGCCTTGGCTATTTCTGCCATTAGGGGACGAATTTTTAAAATAAACTGATCATGTCTTACATAAAGGCAATCCATGATCAAGATTTTATACACTGTGTCAATAGATAAAGGACAGTCCTTCCGAAATGAGAAATGAATAAATCAAGAGAAAATTGGGGATTCATAGAATACTATAGAATTATAGGGAAATGAATAGTGAAAGATTAAATGATATGCCATCAGTAAAATAAACAAGAATGGAATAAATAATGAACTCCTCTCAGAGAAAAATGTAAAACTCTCTGAGGATTACATATACAGCCTATAAGTAATCAAATGGTAACTAATTAGTACTAAATTGCAATTCTGCACAAGAAATCCACCGCAGGCAGCATAAACCTTCTGAAAATCATGATTTTGATCAGAATAACTCCTCAGATTGCGAGTTGGCTGCACTTTTTTGTGGAAGGAGTCCATTTTGGGGGGGGGGGGTGGGAGGAAGGAAGTGCCCCAGAGTCTCTAACTTCCTGTTCCTGTCCAGCAGGCTCCTCCCAGTGCTTTGCCCATCTTCTGGTTACTTTTCATTTGGATCTGGAGCTGGAAGGATTACTTTTTGTGGCTGCTGCTGGATATTTGTATTTGAGGACTTTTTGGACTTTGGAGTAAGTTGGTGTTGTTTATTTGGGGCATTGCAGTTGCTGCAACTACAATTTTAAAACTTTTTCCCAACTTTAAAAAAAATATATTGTGGGTAGCCACAGTATCCATTTTGGGGTGCCTGTAAAGCCACACTAGCCAGTAGGCCCAGGGGTAGTGAGTGGTGCATGGACCAAGTCTTTTTGTGGGGTGTCTTGAATTTAAACATTATTGAGGGCATGGATGGCATTGGATTGTGGTGATTTTTGTGTGTTTTGTTGACTTTTTGGGGTGTTGTTGGGGCCTGGCCATGTGGGTGGGGCCATTTTGAGGCCTGGTCCAGGCAGGGTCTGGCCATGTAGTGGGGGTCAAGTCTCAAGGGGCCATTTTGAAGCCAGGCAGTGTGCTCAGGCCTGCACCCAGTTTGCCTTGCTTTCATCCATTAGGCCTAGGGGTAGTGAGTGGTGCATGGACCAAGTCTTTCTGTGGGGTGTCTTGAATTTAAACATTATTGAGGGCATGGATGGCATTGGATTGTGGTGATTTTTGTGTGTTTTGTCGACTTTTTGGGGTGTTTAACTGATGTTCCTCTGGCTTCCATTGTTTTTAGGTGCAAAAGAGAACCACCAGTGCCAGGAAGAAGTCCTGCAGCGGTGTGTGCAGCACAACGTCGCGTGACGTCATGTGTGGCCACAGACAAGACAACTCTGCAACTCGTGCAACTGCGGCCTGCTGTTCTGACATCTGAAGAAGATGGCCCCAAAGAAAGGTGGCCGTAGCGCCTCAGCGAAAAAAGTTGCCAGTGCCACTACCCGTAAGAAGGAGCAGAAGAAGCAAGTGGCACCACCAACCAAGGAGACTGGTGTGCCCACCGACACCTTTTTTGGGAGACAAAAAACTACACCTGCAGCAGCAGCAGTGTCCGCCGGGGACCAAGCTGGAAGCAGCACCTCCGCTTCATTGGGCTCAGTGCTACCACGCCAATTAAGGTTCAAGACCATGAGTGCTGCTGAGGCAGCCACTTTGGTTGTTCAATCACCATCGACCAGTGATGTTGGCTCATCACAAGAAAGTACCATCCAATCAACGCCGGGTGTAACTCAGCTGGCGAGTGTTCAACAATCACAGCCGCAACGACAACCACAAGTGCAACTAGTACAAGCGCAAGTACATGGGCAAGGAGAGGCGCAAGTACATGGGCAAGGAGAGGCGCAAGTACATGGGCAAGGAGAGGCACAAGTACATGGGCAAGGAGAGGCGCAAGTACATGGGCAAGGAGAGGCGCAAGTACAAGCACAAGGAGAGGCGCAAGTAGAGGTGCATGGAGAGGTGAAACTAGAGGTTCATGGAGCGGCACAACTGCCTACAACGCTTGTTCCTCCAGAAGTAGGGGCACACCAGGAAATTGATATTCAAGTGGAGGTATCATCCGAGGAAGCCACTCCTCCTGAGGATGATCCATTGTCTTCCAGATCCCCAGCAAGAAAAAGGTCAAGGAAGGCTGGTACTACTACTACTACAAGTTCTTCTTCAAGCCCCCTTCATTCTGATGACCTTGATTGTGATTGGAACCCAGCAATGCAGTCTGACAGTGAGGCACGCCATGAGCTGACAAAGGTAGCTAAGCCTAAAAGGAAGGTTCCCGCAAGGCTTCGACTTATGGTTGATGACGACGAACAAGAAGTGGTGTCTTCTGCTGCTGATGAACAGTCTGACGATGACCCAGTCATCACAGACGTCACTCCAGCCACAGCGGGCATGCAGCAGACAAGCATTTTCACCCTATCCCGAAAGGCTGCTGAGCGGGATGTGGGCAGTGTGGCACTGGTACCACCACCAACGCAGTTACCTACAACACCAAAACGACCTACAGCTTCCATATTTTTTCGTCAGAAGGGCCGGCAGGGACCTCCATCCAGCTCGACCTCCATTTCCTCAAGTAGTGGTGCTGTAAGTGAACAACAGAAACAAATTCAGTCACGCCCATCCTCCACTTCATCTGGCATTGCAAGTCAAAGTAGCACCTCCACCACCAGCAGACATTTCCAGTCCCCAGTTTGGGACTTGCCGTGATACGGGTGAGCCCTTAACCAGCATTAGATGTTTATTTAAGCAAGAGCACTTTGCATGCTGGATTTATAAACTCGAATCAGCACTTCATACCACCCGAATACAAAATACGTGAATGCCCGCAGGAAGAAGAGGACACCGACTTAGGTTACGCCGACGGAAGTTCTTTTCAGTCACCTGACCTACTCCCGTCACAATTCATAGACTTTGAGGACGAGCTCTACGTCCCTGACACCGAAGCTTTAAAATTACTTCCTTTTTTTTGTCCTTATTCACTTTTATTCCTGTGTGTCTTTCTTTGCTTTGAAACTTTTACCACAACAAAACTCTAATCACCTAATCACAACAAGTCCATCATTAGCACTGTCTTCATCTTATTTTCCTTATTGATTTGAAGGTGCCGCAGTCTGCATTCCTGATGTTCACAAGTTCACAACTCAATCATGCTCCTCTATCCTCCTCCTCCAGACTCCCCCTATCCATTTCCCTCAAGGCAGATGGATGGATTATGGAGAAAAAATAAACTTTGTCTTCGTAGACGAGTCCCCTCAAGTGGGACTGAAATAACTGACTGACTACATGATTGTTGATTGTTGACAGACTTACTTCTGAAATTGATAGGAGAGGCTGCCCTGTGGGCTCTCACTTTCAGAAGAAGATGCGGACAAAAAGTAGAACAGGTAATGAATAATGAGAAGATGGCATGCAGTGGACAGCAATGGCTGTCTGTCTCTGTTGAAACCAATTGCTGTTTGTTTTTTGTTTTTTTGTGAACAGCGCAATTTGCCATTTTTTGAATATACCAGTATTGCATGTTTTTGGGGGTTTCTTTGGGGATGTTCTAGATTTGCGGTGCTGGGTCGGGGGGTCTTGGAGCACTGCTGGGAAGGTCTAATTTTGATTGCAAGTGGTTTGAAGAAAATACATGGTGGAAAAGGGGAGTTATGGCCTAGCTGCAGAGCGCGTTTGGACAGAATTGAAGGAAGGCCGAAAATATTCTAAGTATGAGATTTGCCATTTTTGCTTTTTGCCTGTTTGTGGGGGTTCTACTTTTTTGCGGGTGGGTTGACAGTTCTGGGGACATTGCTGGGAAGGTCTAATACCGGATAAAAGTGGTGTGGAGAAAATCCGTGATGAACATTTTTTCCCGTTTTTGCTCACTTGCCTGTTTTGGGGGGCTGTTTGGGGGGGTTCCTGGTGTTTGGGGGTGGGTTTTGGGGTCTGGGAGCACTGCTGGCACAGTCTAATTTTGATTGCGTTTGTTTTTCAGGAAATCCATGGTGGAAAAGGAGAGTTATGGCCTAGCTGCAGAGCGCGCTTGGAGTGATTTTGGAAGTGTGAGTTTTCCCGGTTTTGCTTTTTGGCTGTTTCGGGGTGTTAAACTTGTTTTCGCCTGGGTTGACGGGTCTGGGGGCATTGCTGGGAAGGTCTAATACCGGATAAAAGTGGTTTGGAGAAAATCCTTGGTGATATTTTTTTCCCGTTTTTGCTCACTTGCCTGTTTTGGGGGCGCTGTTTGGGGGGGGGGGGTCCTGGTGTTTGGGGGTGGGTTTTGGGGTCTGGGAGCACTGCTGGCACAGTCTAATTTTGATTGCATTTGTTTTTCAGGAAATCCATGGTGGAAAAGGGGAGTTATGGCCTAGCTGCAGAGCGCGCTTGGAATGATTTTGGAAGTGTGAGTTTTCCCGGTTTTGCTTTTTGGCTGTTTAGGGGTCTTCTACTTGTTTTCGCCTGGGTTGACGGGTCTGGGGGCATTGCTGGGAAGGTCGAATACCGGATAAAAGTGGTTTGGAGAAAATCTGTAGTGACATTTTTTACCTGTTTTTGGGGGGCTGTTTGGGGGGGTTCCTGGTGTTTGGGGGTGGGTTTTGGGGTCTGGGAGCACTGCTGGCACAGTCTAATTTTGATTGCATTTGTTTTTCAGGAAATCCATGGTGGAAAAGGGGAGTTATGGCCTAGCTGCAGAGCGCGCTTGGAGTGATTTTGGAAGTGTGAGTTTCCTCGGGTTTGCTTTTTGGCTGTTTGGGGGTCTTCTACTTGTTTTCGCCTGGGTTGACGGTTCTGGGGGCATTGCTGGGAAGGTCTAAGACCGGATAAAAGTGTTTTGGAGAAAATCCGTGGTGAAAAGGTTTTTCACTTTACAGAGTTTTCGCTCACTTTCGTGTGTTCGGGGGCCTGCTTGGGGGGTTCCTGGTGTTTGGAGGGGCTTGGCGCAACGCTGGGTATGGATAGTTTTGATTGCAAGTGGTTTGAAGAAAATCCATGGTGGCAAAGGGGAGTTAGGGCCTAGTTGCAGAGCACGCGTGGAGTGATTTTGGAAATGTGCCTAAAAATTTCTGTCCCCATTTTTGTATTTTTGCCTGTTTGGGGGTCTTCTACTTGTTTTCGCCTGGGTTGACGGGTCTGGGGGCATTGCTGGGAAGGTCTAATACCGGATAAAAGTGTTTTGGAGAAAATCTGTGGTGAAAAATTAACTTTACAGAGTTTTCGCTCACTTTTTTGTTTTTGGGGGCCTGCTTGGGGGGGGTTCCTGGTGTTTGGAGGGGTTTGGGGGGCTTGGAGCAACGCTGGGTATGGATAGCTTTGATTGCAAGTGGTTTGAAGAAAATCCATGGTGGCAAAGGGGAGTTAGGGCCTAGCTGCAGAGCGCGCGAGGAGTCCCCATTTTTCTATTTTTGATTTTTGGGGGTCTTCTACTTGTTTTCACCTGGGTTGACGGGTCTGGGGGCATTGCTGGGAACGTCTAATAACGGAACCAAGTGGTTTTGACAAAATTCATGGTGAAAAAGGGGGTTAGGGCCTTGAAATCGCTGTTTCCACTTTACACATAGCTTGAGGGGAAAGATCTGCAAATTTCGCCCACACTTATTTATCCTTGAAAAGGAGACTCTGAGTACTCACTTTCGAAATGATGCTTGTATGTTTTCTAATACTGTCGACTCTGAAACTGAAAGTGTTATTTTTGCACTACACAGCGTACCTTATATTTTTTTCTCCGTGTTGTTTAAATATCACTTCCTGTTTTCCCATCAACAATTACAGGCCGGCTTTTACCCTGTGCGATGACAAAAAGGATGACCTTAGGCTTAGCGACCCGCAATTCAGCATCCGCCAGGCAGTCAGTGGACAAGGTGTCTTCTGGTCCCCAACATTGATCGGCGGAGCGTCAGATGGAATGGAGGAGTACCGCGAAAGAGGAATGGCTGGATGCATGCAACTTCCCAAATTCAACAGGACAACTACAACAACATACAGTTACATTATCCATCTTCATTTCAAGTTATCTTTTAAGTAATGTTATTGCTGTGAACTACTGTGAGTGTGACACTGTGCATTTGTTTGCTCTCTGCTTCAATTCATCTCTCCAGCCATTGTATACTTTTTTCTTTGCTATTTTTTAAACTAATTTAATGTACGAAGTGGTTCTTCTCTCTGAGGGCAGATAGGCAAGTGAAATTACGTAATTACTGCAGCCCTGTACTGTCACATTGTTATTTCTTCATAGTACATTGTAGAAAGTACTACTTACTTTACAAAAACCTATCTATTTAGAAAACAACTTCATGCATGCAGTAGTGCATGCACTTCCTTTATGTCCCTTAAAAGATTTATGAATAGCTTCGTATCCAAAGATTTGTTTATCTTCATTTGTTGTTTGTCCATGCTGTGTTTTTTTTTTCTCTCTCCACAAAACGTTACCCACAAACCCCATTCCCATCCAAGTTTCAAACCCTAACCCTCTTTCCCCGGGCTGTGTGGTTTTCATTGAGGTGTGAGCAAATTACAACAATAATTCCACACGCTTGCTGGGGAGGATAAGGTGCAAGCAACCTCCTCAACTCAATTTTAAGGCAGCTAGATGAATCCTAGGATATTGTAATTCTGGGTAAAAAAAACAACAATGAGTATTTTAAAATAAATTCTGAATTTCATGCCCACCATCGATTGGATCCATCGTCAACATCATCCTCCTACATGTCAAGAAGACTTGTTGTGTTACGCTGCTGTGTCACTGTTCTTGTTGTAGCCATAATCATCCATGCAATTCTTTTTTTCCCCATACTTATCTTCAGCATTGCTTAGGATACTGTTCCTTCTAATACTCCTCTCAGGCCACTCAATGTCTCATTTTTTTACTTTGTTTTTCATATGCTACTACTGCTAGTGTGGTACCACTCCTACTACTAACACCACAACAACGGAATTTCGGTCTGGGATGGTGTAATCGCCATTTGCCATGCAGCCAGCGCTGTGCCTAGCTCTGTTCTCAAACACAAATCACAGGTAAGATAAGCACTTTGGGGAGGTAGAAAGATAGGCTAGGATGCGGAGGAGAGACTGATAGTAGTACAAGTAAAGTACTAGTAGGCCAATTGAATTCACTAACTCTGTTAGTGGCATTTTTGGACGTTTTAGATAATTCATGCTGGTAACTTTGAGGAAAACCAAACGTGCCGTAACTCCCGCCCACCACCCCACAAAAGAAGATCAAAGCTTACACTATATTGAAGTATGTAAAATGAATAATGTATTTCCCCTAACAAAAATAAACTAGTCCCACCCCTCCCTAACCAAACAATTGTCCATTTGAAGTAGTCCAAAAATAAATAATCCCCAACTCCCGATTCCCACTCCCCCCAACAGTCTTTAAAAAAGGGGCAAGGGACACAGTCACTTCCGGCGGTGTTTGGGCAGGCGGTCCTTGCGGAGGTCCCGGAGCTGCTTTTCAAGGTCGTCCACCTTGCGCTCCAGGTAGTCCACTCTCAAGCTTAGGTGGCGCATGCGTGCCTTCCAGGCTCTGAGGGGGCCAGCTGCTGATGGTCTTGCAGCTGAGCGGCGGCGGGGGGCTGTCCGAGCCCGGCGGTGGGATGGAGGCTGCTGGCTGCTGGACACGGTGGCAGTGCTGGAGGAGGTTGGTGACGTTCCCTCCTCTTCTCCCGAGCCCACAGCCGGCAATATTCCACTCGAATGTCCTCCATCTTCCGGGCTCTGGCCCGGACAGCCATCTCCCCTCTGGTGAGCTTTTTGGGAGCATCTATATGAAGAAAGAAAGAAAAATAATGCAACCAATACTCTTTAACAATAACACAAAATAATTCAACAGAAAGTTGTCTCACAGTAACACTAGCAATTTGCAAGCACAGTATAACATTTTGGCAGGTATCTTTCCGCCGTCTTTGTAGGCCAGTAACAGTGGGAGTTTCAGGAATTCTACTACCAGGCAGCACTATGGACTCAATACATAGTCAGAGAGTACACCTGTTTTCTTCTTTTTTTCTCTACTTTTGCGAAAGAAATGAATTGCTTGTACGTGAACTTGTGGTAGCCGGCATAATGCCAGCTCAGTCAGCTTGCACCCAAGAAAAAGAGACACAAGCCATGATGACGCAGACTTGCATGCATTACTTTAAGCAGTATATGCAGGTGGGGATGGGAAGCTCTTACTTTTGTATAGGGGTGGCACTGGCCATACTCGGTTACATCAAGGGCTACTTCTCAATGCAATTTATATTTTGCACTGCCCCTTCCGGGCCTTCAGTACTACAAAAGGAAATTGAAGATTATTAATTTTTGATCATGTCTCCAGCCGATCACATGATCTCTTTGCTTATGTGATGCATGACTTTAGGTGCTTTATTCTGATACATTGAGTGAACAACAGCGATAGTCCACCCATGATTAACACAGCAGAAGAAAACAAGTTACTTACCTGTAACTTTAGTTCTCCAGTATTGGAAGCTTTCATAGATTCACATGCGTGAATCATTCCCCGTCGTCGAGACGGGAGTCTCCGATATATAAAAAAGCAGTGCTTAGTAGTAAAGCAAACTGAAAAGAGGCTTAGGCCCATTTCCCTTTTGCAACCCATAGCCTTTGTTATGTAAAAAAGGCCCAAACTTTTCCCTGAACCAATCAGAGCTCCTCACCCTCTAGAACACTCCTGAGAGAACCTTTCTGCCCCTCAGATTTTTCACGCACTTGTGTATATAACACACTCTTTGTGCTAAATTCGAGGTGAGCCTCTCAGGGGAGGAGGGTGGGTGCATGTGAATCTATGAAAGCTTCCAATACTGGAGAACTAAAGTTACAGGTAAGTAACTTGTTTTCTTACTCCAGTATTGGAATTCACATGCCTGAATCAGAATAGCGAGCAGTGAAAAACAAAGCACATTTCTCTGATACATTTCATAACCATGCAATACGATTTGAAAATGAAGCATAATCTCATATATGTATATACCTATAGAAAATGTGACTTTGCAAACAAGAGAAATTACGGATGGAGGGATGTAAAAAAGGCTCACCGTTACTGGATGATATTCCGCAGTACCGCCTCTCCCACCGTCGCATCCGATTCTGCGGCTGCCTCCAAGCAGTAGTGCCTGGTGAAGGTGTGCGTAAATGCCCAGGTCACTGCTCTGCAGATATCCTGGATTGGCACTCCTCCAAACAGTTCAGTGGATGTGGCCACCGCCCTCGTGGAATGGGCACGAACTCGTGCATTCAAAGGCTTTCCAGCAGCTTGATGACAGTAGACAATCGCACTGGAAATCCATCTGGCAATTCCCCTCTTTGACAGCGGGAAACCTTTCCTGGGTGCACTGAAAGCGACGAATAACTGAGAAGACTTGCGAAACGCCTTAGTTTCTTTCAAGTAAAACTTCATACATCTCTGAACGTCCAGTGAGTGCAATACTCTTTCCGCTGCTGTTGACGGATGAGGAAAGAAACGTTTCAACACCAACGGTTTGTTCAAATGAAAATCAGTTGGCACCTTCGGAATGAACTTCGGGTTTGTCCTGAGTCTCATTCTATCCTCCCGAAACTGTAGGAAAGGCTCCTGAATCGTGAGCGCTTGTAGTTCACCTACTCTCCTCCCTGAAGTCAATGCAATGAGAAGAGCCACCTTCCAGGACAAGAACTTCAGGTCCGCCTTGTGTATCGGTTCAAACGGTGGTTTCATCAATTGAGAGAGTACAATATTCAGATTCCATAGTGGTGGTGGAGGCTTTACATGAGGAAAGACCCTGAATATCCCTTTCATAAATTGCTTGATAATCCTTGATGATCACAAGGATGGACCTGACGATCTCTTGTAGCGGGATAACGCAGCCAAATGCACCTTGATGGAAGCGTGTGCTGATCCTGACTTTGCCAATAGCAGAATGTAAGGTATAATTTGATGAGGTGCAGCAGTAAGAGGGTGAACGTTATGCCTCTTACACCACAGACAAAACCTCTTCCATTTCATCCTGTAGGTTTTGTTGGTACTCTCTGCTCTGGCCTTGGACAGGATCTCCCTACATTCGTGTGAGATGTTCAGATGGCTAAGCTCACAGTGTTCAGGAGAAAGGCTGCTAATCGCAAGGATTTCAGGTCCGGATGGAGCACTTGCCCCTTGGACATTGTCAGAAGCGATGAAATTGGATGTAACCGAATTGGACGGTCCTCCGACCACAGCAGCAGTTCCGTGAACCAGTGTTGTCTGGGCCACCATGGGGCTACCAGGATCAGCCTGCACGGTTCTTTCTTGATATTCACCAGTACGCGGGGAAGAATAGGAATTGGAGGAAAAATGTAGGCAAAGATGCCAGACCATGCCATGGAAAACGCATTCCTCCAAGATCCCTTCTGGGGAAGCCAGCTTGCGAAGTACTGGCATTTTCTGTTTTCCCTTGTAGCGAAGAGGTCCACTATCGGTGTTCCCCATCTTCGAAAGACGCTGTCCAGGATCCCCTGGTCCAGCTCCCATTCGTGGCAGGACGATTTGAGCCTGCTGAGAGTATCCGCCTTGACGTTTTGATCCCCCGGGAGGGGTTCTGCTGCTAATGATATTCCTGACTGAAGAGCCCATTCCCATATCTCCTGGGCTTCCTGAGACAGGGAGAGAGATCTCGTTCCCCCTTGCTTGTTCACATAATGCATCGCCGTAGTGTTGTCTGTTCTTACCAACACTGGCGAACCTCTTATCCTTGTTAGAAAAGCCAGTAATGCCAAGCGGATCGCTCTGAGCTCCAGCAGATTTATGTGTAATTGCTGCTCATGCACCTTCCAACGACCGCTGACTTGAAGGTCCTGAAGGAAAGCTCCCCATCCTTCTAAAGACGCATCCGTCGTTACCTCTAGAGGAGCCGCTCTTGCCAGAAACATCAGACCTTGAGACACATTTCCTTTTTGTGTCCACCACTTTGCTGCCTGTACCATCACTGGTGTCACCCATATTGTATCGTCAAAGGATCCCTCCGCTTGACACCATTGGAGATCGATCTGCTCTTGCCATGGGCGCATCCTCAGCCTGCAGCAAGGTACCAGGGGAATACAAGATGACATCATGCCCAGCAAGGATTTGTACTTGCGGACTGAAAGAGACTTTCTTTTTACAAAGTCTTGGAAGAGGGATACAATCCTCAGTTGCCTTTCTCCGGAGGGAAATGCTTTGTTGCATTCCGTGTCCAATATAGCCCCCAGAAATGTGATCACTTTTGCTGGACGGAGGTTTGACTTTCCCTCGTGGAGAGTCAATCCTAGTTTGGCGAACAAGTCTATGCAGGCCTGTGTTGACGCTCTGGCTTGTACCTTTGATGGTGCTTTGACTAACCAGTCATCGAGGTAAGGAAATATTTGATGTTTTTGCCTTCTCAACACAGCCGCCACTGGAGCCAGGCATTTCGTGAAAACTCTCGGCGCTGACTTCAAGCCGAATGGCAGTACCCTGAATTGGTAATGTCTTCCGGCTACTAAGAACCGAAGGTATTGCCTGTGTGCAGGATGGATCTGCACGTGGAAATACGCGTCTTGTAGATCCAATGTGGTCATATGATCTCCTGGGTTCAATAACGGAAGGATGTCCTGCAGAGACACCATCCTGAAAGATTGTTTCTTGAGATAGGTGTTTAAGGATCGGAGATCCAGAATGGGGCGCCACTGGAGCTTGTTTTTCTTGACAAGAAAAAAACGGGAGTAAAACCCCTTGTTTTCCTGAGTTTTCGGTACCGGTTCTATTGCTCCCTTTCGCAGCATTGTCCGAATCTCCTGCCGGAGTTGATGCAGATGGTTGGCTCTGTGGTGCATCGGTGGCGTACAAGGGGGCGTTTGAAGAAATTCTAGGGTATGACCGAATTGAACTACCCCCGGAGCCACGAAAAGGGTTTTTTCTGTATTGCAGTGTCCCCAGAGCCTTTGGCGTATACGTATCCTTCTTGATACTCTGCAGAGTATCATCAATATGCTTCCCAAATAAATCTTCTCCATTGAAAGGGAGGTCTAAAATCTTGTTTTGCACCTCTGGCCTAAACGCCGTTGCTCGCAGCCATCCTTGCCTGCGCAGGACCGCTGCTCCTCACAAGGATCTAAAAGCCGTGGTCGCTATATCCATAGCGCAGTCAATAACTTCGGCCGAAGTCCTCTCCCCTTCCAGGAGAATCTTCTTCGCCTCCTGCTTCTCTGGTTCCGGCACCTAGTTAATGTATGGAGACGGGTCACACCACATCTGCCTGTCGTACCTTCCCAAGATAGCGAGGGCATTAGCTGCTTTCACTAGCAGAGCCGACATTAAGGAAAACCTTTATCCTGCATTATCCAACCTTCTGCCCTCTTTGTCCGGAGATGTTGTAATCGGAGCAGATGGGATCCTGGATTTCTGTTGTGCCGCCTGTGTAATAACAGAATCCGGTTTGGGATGACCCAAAAGGCAAGCTGGAGCATCAATAGGTGCCTTATACTTTTTATCTAGTCTGGCCAGAACCGGCGTTACCGTAGCTGGCGTCTCCATGACCTTTAATCCTTCCTCCCAAATATGAGACACTATAGGCAGGGATCGCACAGATTTCCGATACGAGTCCTTGAAGTCATATAAAAAATATTCAGCCTTCTCCTGTGTCATGGTCAGTGCAAATCTCTTAGTGGCTCTTTCCATCAAATTATGAAATCCACCAATGTCCTCCAATGGAGAATCTACTGGTCTCGGCGTAGGAGTTGAAGGTGAGGGGTGATATAGTCATTCCATTCTGCACTTGTTTCCGCAATCTCCCCATCCTCATGATCGTCATCCGAGGTATCGTGATGTGACGCCGGCGGTGGAGACCTAGCAGTAGGCTCTCTCCGACGAACTGGTGTCCTTGGTACCGACCGTGGACGTGGAATAACCTCTGGTGCCCTTGAGTGACTGGAGTCGCTGGGTATCTCCTCCTATAATCCTCTAACATGCCCTGGAGGTCCCTCAACAAAGAGGATGGCACACTTGTCATCTCCTCGCGTTCCTGTTGGCGATATCGGTGCTGTTCCTGAAAACTCCCATATTCTTCCTCAGAATCCTCCTCCTGGTACTTGACCTGCAATTGCGAAGGGCTACTCGCAATTCCATACTCGTCATCTTCCTCTTCCGAATCTTCCTATTCCAGCAGGTGAGATGGCAGCAATGGAGAGACCTTGCTCGGAGCTGTAACCTCTGGCGTTATAGGTTTTTTCCAAGGCACCAATCTTTTCTCGGGTGTTTTTTCCCTCGTCGACGAGCCCATCGATGAGATTCCCATCGCCGTCGTCGACCAAGTCATCGTCGTCGACGCCACCGTCGACGTTGTAGTCACCGTCGACGCTGTCCTCGTTGACGCTGCCGTCGACAGTGCCGTCGTCGACACTGCCTTCGCCGCCGTCGATGCGGTCGTCGACGCTCTCGCCGTCGACGTTGTTTTCTCATCAGCTTTAACACCATCTTTCTTCGTCGACGACAGAGGTGTTTTTGCCGTCGTCGACGGTCCCGTCGACAGTGCTAAAACAGTACCTTTCTCCTCAGAAGGCATAGAAGAAGTCCGTTTGATGGTAATCTTGATTTTCTGGGGTGATTGTGGTGGATCTGAGGCAGATTTCACTTGTTTCACCTCACAAGCAGAACCTTCTTCCCCTTAGCTTTAACTGAAGGGGATTTTGAGGGACTGCGCCCTGAAGACCCTGGAGTGGTCTTTTTTGGGGCCTTCTCAGGTCTTTCTCCTGAGGAATGTGTCTGAGGAGATCTACTTCTCTTCTGAGATCTCTTAGACGCCACAGATTCCCCTTCACTCTCACTTGAGAGGATCTCCTTCCTGGCTTTAACCTTCTGGAGCCAGATCAGCAGCCTTCCCTCACGATCCCTCAAGGTTTTATTCGAAAAGGTACGACATACCTTACAATCTGCTGCCTTATGGTCTGGATAGAGGAAGTAGATGCAGTCTTTTTTTTTTTTTTGTCCTCATTTCAAGGCTGTGCAAATAAACGTTCTCAACCCATTCCATCGTCGCGGGCACCCGGGGTTGGCATTCTTGCAATGGCCTGGGCATGCCCCCCCTGCCTCTTAATACCAAGGCCTGGTGTAATCATAGGACAGCCAGGCCTTAGACCAGCCTCATTAGTCTTCCCCAGTCTAATAAAGGATCCCATATCGTACTATTTGCTTTTTGTGCCAAACTAAATTCTAACCGTGCCGTGCTCAAAGCCGCCCGTAACCAGTTTTCATATGTGGGAGGGCTAGTGTCTTTCCAGAATTTGCAGACCTCCCTACGTGCTATTATGATAAGATTGAAAAATAAAGTCACTTGTGCCCCCCTTACTAAACTAAGAAGCTGAATATCCATCCCAAAAATTACTCTAACTAAATTTAACGTCAAGGACCCTTGTGTTTTAAAAATGCCATCTAAGGCCTTCTCAACCATACACCAGAAGGAGCCCAGGGAAGGACAGTCACAAAAGAGATGTATATCATCTGCTTCCACTAACCCACATCTTGTACACGATGGAGGGTGAGTCACAAATTTTGCAATTTTTTTTGGCGTGTAGTAGAGCCTATTGATGGTAAAATAGTGATTCTTCTTCAGGGAGGCTGATCTGACATATTTATACAAGGTATTGAGAGATCTGTCATAAAGAGCAACCGATGTCTCCTCCAGCCCCGAGGCATTCCAGATTTGATACATTGGGGGGGACACTGTTTCCTCCTCCTGCAACATTTTCCCATACCACATTCCCACGTCCTTCTTCATTGGGCTAGGGGATTGAAGTGCAGACTCGATATCCCAGTTCCCACCGATGTTCTCTCTCTCAGCGGCAAACCAAGAACAGATCTGGATATACTTGAATCTAGAGAAGGAATCCCCTATCTTCGTTCTCAAGACCTCCCATGTTAGAACTCCCTCTGATGTTACTATATCTGCCCATACTGTTTTACCTGCTCTTCTGATGGAAAGAGAAAGGCTGTCCTTAAAGCATGTCGGCAGGCCCGGGGAGTCCCAAATTGGGGCAAGATCTGAGTAATACTTTATGCCCCACCTCCTTTTGACTCTGGTCCATACTAAAAGTGCATGTTCCAGTATCTTGAGATGTTCCTTTTTGTAAAATTTTGGCGCGCCAAATTTATAAAGGAAGCCGCGTCCGCCCCCTTTTTGGGCCACCATTGTGTTCAGTATCCGCCCCCAGTTAGAATCATCAGGGCTGGTAAGGAGGCATCTAATGTTTTTCAGTTGGAAAGAAAAAGAATACCAGAGAATGTCAGGGAGCGCAAGACCTCCCTTCAGCAATCTTCTTTTCAGCTTTTTCCAAGAAATCCTTGAGTTTTTGTTTGCCCAAATAAAGCTGCCAATTTTCCCTTGGATTCTGGCTATAAACTTGTGTGGAAAAGTCAATGGTATCATATTAAAAAGGTATGTTAGTTTCGGTAAAATCACCATTTTAACCAGATTGATCCGACCATAGATTGTAAGCTGGAGGTTCTGCCACCTCAGGAAAAGGTGGTCGATATCCTTGGCCACTTTTTTTATATTGATCAATGCTACAGTGTTAAGGTCTGGTGTTACTATTATACCCAGCACATTATTTCGTTTTTTTGGTTGTTTATCAAATACCCAGAGTGTTTACCAAATTCTTTCATTATCTCTTCCACTCTAGGGAAGACCTCAGCCGGATTACTTGTATAGATTAGCAAGTCGTCGGCGTATAACGCCACCTTGCAGCTAAAACTTCCGGCAGTGAAGGGTGTAACTTGTTCGTCTAACCGCAGCGCTTGTGCCAGAGGCTCAATGTAGAGATCGAATAACAGGGGCGAGATAGGGCACCCCTGCCTAGTTCCTCTCTTTACGCTGAAGCGTGATGTCAACCTGCCATTCAGTAATATTGCGGTGGATGCTCCTTCGTAGCATCCCCTCAATGTCTGTATGAAAATTGCGTCAAAGCCCATCTTGCTCAGCACATCCCACATAAAGCCCCAGTTGACGCGGTCGAAAGCCTTCGCCGCGTCATAAGCCGCCACTGCCAGGGGTTCCGACCGCGTCTTTGCTAAGCTTATGCTTCCAAATAGCTGGAGGGTTAGGTCGTGTATGTATCTTCCTGGCACAAAACCTTTTTGATCAGAGTTGATAAGCTGGGGGATTAACCTTGCCAATCTCCCCGCCAAAACGCTAGTGAAGATCTCGTAATCCGCGTTTAGCAGGGAGATAGGCCTAAAGGAATCGGCCTTTAAGGGATCCTTCCCTGGTTTTAATATTAACACAATTGTGGACTCCTTCCAGGAGGGAGGTATCCTTCCCTCCGGGCTGTATATATAGTTGAACAATTGGCAAAGTCGTGTCACCAAAGTGTCCTGTAATATTTTATAGAGCTCCCCGGGGAGGGCATCGGGGCCGGCGGCTTTATTCTTCTTTATTTTTTTGATATACATGCCAATTTCTTCCTCAGTGAATGGACTGTTGAGGATATCTAGACCTTGGTCCGTGAGTCTGGGGAGTGCCTTGCTCTCTAACCACTGTAAAGTATTGCCTGAATCAGGTATGGGCTTTTCCTCGTCATATAATTCAGAGAATAGTGAGAGTAGGTGTCTTTCCATGTCCTCCTGTTGACAAGATGTTGTTCCCTGATCGTCAATGACTAAACTATTTATATTATTCCTGACCCGGTCCGCTCTAATTTTATTGGCCAGTATAGCCCCGGCCTTTTCTCCGTACTCATAGTTATCCATTGCATGTACGGCCCATTGTGCCTTCACTTGTGAGTCCAACAGCCCACGATATTCAAGCCGCAGGCGTTCTAAATCTTCTAAAACCTGTGGCAAGCTATCGGTATTTACAATGTGCCTTCTATTCTCCAGCGCAGAGATTTTACCTTCCAGGTTTTTAAATTTCAACGCCTCCTCTTTGTTATTAGAACTAATAAGGCCGTGGATCTGTCCTCTAATATAGGCCTTATATGCTTCCCATACAAATTCGATGGCTGCGGAGCCGACATGGTCTATAAAATAGTTATTATTTGCATTGATAACTGCATCGACTATGTCTTGATTATGCAGTGCAGCCCTTTTTAAAGTCCATCTAGGGACAGGAGTGTGACTTATACTCTGGATCGAGGATGTGAACATAATAGGGGCATGATCTGAAAGAATAGTGGGTAGCAATTTAATATCAGAGATAGCTTCCAATCCCTGCCTATCCACCAATACGTAATCTAGTCTTGAGGCGTGTCCATGTTTTTTACTAAAATACGTAAAAACAGATCTCGCCCCCCCCTTCATTCTCCAAAGATCCATAAGGCCTACCTCGTGCATCATGTTAACCATGGTTCGTCTAGAGCATGGGTACTCACAAACTTTCTCTCGGGGGCCAAATTTACAGTGTGGTTTGTGTCCGAGGGCCGCACTGGTGGGGGCGGGGTCAGTGGTGGTGGGGCGGTGCTAGAGCAACAAAAAAAACTGTGACCATGAGGTTGAACACATGTCCCTGCAGCAGACGCCTTCGTCCACTGAGCTACAAGACACGGCATACACATCTCTCTCTCTCTCTCTCTCTCTCTCTCTCTCTCTCTCCCTCTCCATCCCTCTATCTCTCTCTCTCTCTGCCTCCCTCCCTCCATCCCTCTATCTCCCTCTCTCCCTCCCCGGTCTCCCTCTGTCTCACTCACTCTGACTGTATCACTCCCTCTCCCTCTCTCCTTCCCTCTCCCTCCCTCTCCCTCCCTCTCCCTCCCTCTTCCTCCCTTCCTCTCCCTCCCTCTCCCTTCCTCTCCCTTCCCTACCTCACCCTCATTCCCCTTCCCCCTATTCCCTCTCCCTCCCTCATTCCCCTTCCCTCCCCTCACTCCCCTTCCTTCCCTCACTCCCCTTCCCTCACTCCCTCCCCTCACTCCCTTTCCCTCCCTCCCCTTCCCTCACTCCCTTCCCTTCCTCACTCCCCTTCCTCACCCCCTCCCCTCACCCCCTGCCCTCACTCCCCTTCCCTCACACCTTCCCTCCCTTCCCTCCCCTTCCCTCACTCCCCTTCCCTCACTCCCCTTCCCTCAATCCCTCCCCTCACTCCCTTCCCTCACTCCCTTCCCTCCCTCACTCCCCTTCCCTCACTCTCCTTCCCTCACTCCCTTCCCTCACTCCCTTCCCTTCCCTCACTCCCTTCCCTTCCCTCACTCCCCTTCCTTCCCTCACTCCCTCCCCTTCCCTCACTCCCTCCCCTTCCCTTCCTTCCCTCCCCTTCCCTCACTCCCTCCCCTCACCCCCTTCCCTCACTCCCTTCCCTCACTCCCTTCCCTCACTCCCTTCCCTCACTCCCTTCCCTCACTCCCCTTCCCTTACTCCCCTTCCCTCACTCCCCTTCCCTCACTCCCCTTCCCCCACTCCCCTTCCCTCACTCCCCTTCCCTCACTCACTCCCCTTCCCTCACTCCTTCCCTCACTCCCTCCCCTTCCCTCACTCCCCTTCCTCACATGTTTTGAGATCTACTACTTATATGTAATCGGAAGCGGGTACAAAATCGCCTCTGTACATTTGAGCTATAGTTCCCAGTGGCTGCTGGAATCCACTGGGCTGGGGAGGTGGGCAAATAAAATAATTTATGCATGAAGCATGTTAGCAACGCCCTGATTGGAGGGAGTGCCTCACTCGGCGCTCCACAGCTGCCTAGAGGCGTGTACTTACTCTCAGCCCAGCTGCCTTAATGCAGCTGGGTTGAGAGGTTTAAAGTGTGCATGTCTGGCTGGTTGTAGCAAGATGGCCAGTCTAAAAGACATGTGCACTTTGAACAGTGCATAGGCAGCTTTCTGCCCACCACTCCTCCCTGCTGTCACTCAGCAGGTCCTGTCCCGTCCTAAAGCTTTGTTCAGCACGGGACAATGAAAAATAAAATGGTAATGAATTTCCATTTTATTTTTTATAAGGGGGATCTTGGCGGGCATTTAAGTGGGGTGACCCTCCTACACTCCAATGGAGGCGCACCCCCTGAAAGTTCCACGTTCTGATAATCCAATACTATACCATCAGCTACTCACCGGTCATAAATGATGTCTTTAGTGGTTCAGAGCTAGAGCGGAATGAAGAACCAGCAATATGGGACATATTTTCCACTCTTTATGAACCTCTCTCTGGTGTTACCAGGAGATGCGGTGGTAACACCTGAAGCCATCGTGGTATCATGGCACGCTGCCCAGTACTTTTGGGAGATATCGTGCAGCATTTTGCGGTCAGGATGCGCCTCTCGAGGAGAGTGCCCTGATTGTTTTTCTCGGCTCCAAAACTCATCTGCCGAGTGGACAAGATTACCTGTGAAATCATGCCTCAAACATTTGGATTTTCTCATATTCAACAAGAAAGCTGTGTGCTTGGACTCTTAATGATCAAGAGAATAGATTGGCTCTTTAAATCCCCTTCCAGGCCTGGAGCTGGTGGCAGGCAGCGCTGCAGCTATTCACGGAAAGCGCTATTCTGAACTGAGCTCTGTGATAAATATTTGGAATTGGGTTGGAATGTAATGGGCTGCCACTCCTGCGCCATTCACCCTGCCTGTGTGCCCCCACCCCCCTCATCCCGGGCTTTGACAGCTTCTAGGCGCGCGCACACAGCCGCACCCAAGCATTTCACAGGTCTTTAAAAGACCATTGGCATGTTAATGAGGCTATTTTACCCTCTCAGCGCCCCTGCAGCCCCACTCTGACTACAGCGGAAATCGCCCGGCCCCCACAGGCAGCAGAGTCTCTGAGTCGAGCTCTGGTTAGACAGCCTTTAAAAATAAAAAAAACTCGGGTACGATATCTGAAAAGTCCGCGGGCCGCCAGGGAAGGCTTGCCGGGCCGCCAGCGGCCTGCGGGCTGTACTATGAGTACCCCTGGTCTAGAGCGTGGGGTAGTGACATGCTGGCTATAATTGGAATGATCTTTCCGAGGATCGAGAAGGACATTAAAATCCCCTCCTATGATCATGGGGGAGTTATTCTCTATTAAGTTGGACTGAACTTTAAGTAGCCAGGTGGGGTCATCTATGTTTGGGCCGTAATACGAAACAATAGTCTGTTTAGAGCCACTAAAATCAACTTGTGCTAAAACCCATCTCCCTGACTGGTCTGTAGATGTTGATTTTATAATCCCCCTGGCATCAGCCTTGATCAGAACTGCAACGCCCTTATTTATTCCCGCCTGCCCAGAACAACTAAATGCGCCTATCCATTTTATTTTCCCAAAGATCTCTTTGCTTTCAATAGCGCTTAGGTGTGTTTCCTGGAGGAGAATGACTTTGGCCGGAGATTGCTCCAGAAAGCACAATATCAGTCTCCTTCTCCTGGGACACCGGAGCCCATTTACATTCCATGAAAAGAAAGATATTTTATTATGGGCCATTTATAGTGTCTCCGCCCCCCCCCCCCCTTTTTCCTGTCCCCCTGTGCCTCCATCTGCGCATCTGAAAGTCTCTGGAAGTTATGATGAAATGGTAACTAATTTTTTCCTTTTTTCTCCCTGCATCCCCACCCATGCTTCCCTCCTCACCCCCTACCCCTTCCCTTATCTTCTCCCACCCTCCTTGGGGAACCCTCCTTTTCTTCTTGGGCATGTGCACTTAAACGGATGCCCCTCCCCCGTGTGTCTATGTAAATGTGCTTATTTTAGGTTCAGGGCAATATTAGATTCAAACTAAATTTGCCTTAGGGCAGTGAACTCTGCGTTTCTGCCTAATATGTGTGTAGTCTCAAGTGCTTCTTATCTGCTAAATCCCTTTCTCTAGGCCCTTCCCTCTTAAAAATGTTCTACCAAGCTCAGCCTGCACCTTCTCCGCCTCCCCCTTTACCATCCGTCCTAACCATTTCAATGAGGGAGTCTGCCTCATCAATCTGTCGTATATTGTACAAGTGGTTATTCCACATTATGCGGAGAGTTGCAGGAAACTTCATCTGAGAACGGGCCCCTAAAGAATTGAATATTGCAAGCCTCTTGCCCATCTCCCATTGCTTGGTGGCAGTTGTATGTGAAATATCAGAGCGGATTGTAAAGGAAAAAGGTCTGGAGAACGAAGTTGACTTTATAGGCCCGGTTTTTAGTGCTGCGGACAGGATCCTTTCCTTAATGGAATATGTCAGAAAGTTCACCAGAATCTTTCTAGGACGCTCTCTCTCTGGATTCCGTCTATATGGATCCCGGTGTGCTCTCTGTATATCCACTAATAGGGCCGCATCTTCATCAGTCGAGTCCTTCAGGATTGTAGCTTTAAGTAATGCCACCACGAATTTCTTAATATCTCCTCCTTCCATATCTTCGGGGACATTCAAGAGTCTTAGGTTGTTCTTTCTGGCATGATTTTCAAGCCTCTCAATATCATCTTTCATTTCCTGATTTTGCTGCGCCAGTTTGTTCATATGGGCTGAGGTTGTACTAAGTGCCTCCTTGATCCTGTGCATCTCTGCTTCTAATGCCTCTGCCCGTAGTGAAACCTCCTCCACCTTCTTGGCCAGCACCTCACAGGAAGCCTGAATAGCGACCTGGTTGGACTCTGAAATTGTGAATCTTTTCCCCATTTCTTCGAATCTCTTCCCCATATCGTCCTTTATCCCCAGCAAAATATCTGCCAAAGAAATGGGATTAATGGGATTGATTGCTGATGAAGGAATAGTATTTGTGATTGTATGTGCACCTTCCCTGGTTATTTGAGAGCCATCAACCTCCTCCTTATTCGCATCATCCTGTACAGGATCTTGTACAGAGTCTTGTATCTCCAAAGCGGAGAAGCTGTTTGAGAGTTCTATTGAGGGATGAACCCTATCTTCCACCAAAGACATTGAGTGCTGAGGTGATGGATCAGGCAGGGAGGGGGAGGGAACAGTCGTTCTATCGACACCGATACTTGGTGGTATACTGGTTGGAGTACTACTGGCGGCCATCTTCCCCGCCATGTCTGCGGTTGAGAATGAAAGAACTTTATAAAATGATTTCAGAGAGGGGGTGACCTTAGAAGCTGCCGATGCAGTGTTTTTTATCTCTTTCTTTTTCCCTCTCACTTTCACCGAAGGACTATGATTGTTTTATGTTGGTTCTTCCTGACCGAGATGTAGGGAGGATTTGTATTACAGATGGGGTAGCCTGTAGCTTCTGGAGGGCTGGTGCTATGCTAGCAGCTTGATTTCGTAAGGTGTAACGACTTACTCCTACTTTAGCAACAGGTATTTTTAGGGGGGGGGCAAACATTGCTTGCATTTAAACTAGCGTCGTTGATACTCCTCTCCCCCATACAAGACTCCCAAGCCTGCCCCTGCTTCCTACTGCAGTGAACCTGTGTTCCACCGAGTAGCGTGCACACAGAGACCAGGCTGGTAACTCCCTCACACTCTGAGTGATCTCTGAGAGCAGCTCGTACCCCTGCTTGTCCTTTACTGTCTGCGGCGGTAACAATGTATCCCCCGTTCTTTGTGTCTTTATTGCATTCCCACGCCGTGATCTGTAAATCTCCGCCCCCACCACTCCAGAGACAGTATCCTACTATTGACATTGTATCACCGATCTTACCGAGCATACGCCTTACCGCCTCAATGTGGGACCGTGTCAGTTGTGTCTCCCATCCGGTGAGAGAGACCCGCCTCGGATCTCTCCGCCACTCCCTGGCTGCACCGATCCCTCGGAACCACGCCTGGTTCTCACCAACCATCCGCGTTCGTTTTGCGCTCCGCGTTTTCAAACAGGAAACCAAGGTCCAAATCGAAAGGAGAGAAAGTTATAAAGAGGCTGCCTCCACTGAGGCCAGAAAAAGAACCGCGGCAAATATGAAGCCCAAGAAATGCGTAGTTGAACTCACTGCTGCTCCGGCTCAGGCTCTAGCATGCTTCTAGCGAACCTGCGAGCTCAAACTGCACACAAGGGGTGGAGCTCCGTTACGGCCGTGAGCTTCCGGCCGTCATGCTCCCCCGCCTCCACAGTAGATGCAGTCTTTGTGATGGTCATCTGTATAAAGCCTCTTCTTAGAGCAAGTGGAACAAGCTCTAAATAATCCTTTCTTCTCCTTCTCAGACACGGTAGATGAAATACTCAAATCTAAGTCAAAATACTGTAAAAGTAAAGAGTTTGAGCAAAGCTCAAAGGAGACTCCCTAGCACAACGTGCGGTAGAAAAATCTGAGGGGCAAAAGGTTCTCTCAGGAGTGTTCTAGAGGGTGAGGAGCTCTGATTGGTTCAGGGAAAAGTTTGGGCCTTTTTAACATAACAAAGGCTATGGGTTGCAAAAGGGAAATGGGCCTAGGCCTCTTTTCAGTTTGCTTTACCACTAAGCACTGCTTTTTTATATACCGGAGACTCCCGTCTCCATGACGGGGAATGATTCAGGCATGTGAATCTATGAAAGTTCCAATACTGGAGTAAAGAAAATTATGAACATAGGGAGTGAGTGTGGTAACCATAATTGCCGGAGGAAGGGACTTGACTTGATATAATTGTCAACTATACAATACATACACAATATATGCTGTGCTTGCAAAGTAAACTACTGTACTGTTACTATAGGCAAGGGAGAGTTTCAGAACAATCACAACTTGTAGTATTTGGATTTCCTCTGCTTTGCTACTCTGGCACGGACATGCTGTTCGAACAAAGTAACACTCTTCATGCACTGAGCGTCTGCTCTACATACACCTCCGCTATGTATGAGGAAGAAGATACCATCCAGGCTTCCAAAGTAAACGTCTATCATTTTTCTTATTGTCTCAACTGTAACAACTTTACTTTTTCTCAACAACCAAATAACACCCTTTTCATTGTATTTGGTAAGCCACCGTCTTCTTGACTTGCATTTCAGTTTCACCCAAATGATATATTGCAATACACACCACACATGAATTTTCTGATTGACCCACACAGGCAGTCATTTTTTCTTTCTCCTCCAACCATCCTTGCTTCATGCAGCCATGCATCTGATTCCTTCCTATCAGCCATCTCTGCCTGCATTCAAAAACACGCATCATTCTTTAGTCATAAATGTTACGACTCGCTAGTCCTTCCATTGACCCTAAGTTAATTCCCTTTTCGTTCATCACATCCCTCAACTTCATCTGATATGACTTTGCTTCACGATAAAAGTTTCCCAGCTGATTTGAAGGCAAATAGAGGGGGCCATTGCTTACTCGAGAACTACCACCGCTAATGCTATTGCTAAGTCAAGGGTGACTGTCTTCTCCGTGATTGGCAAAAATTTTTTTTAATTCTAAATCAGTAACTGTTCTTAACAGTACAGTGTACTTGTATTAGTGTACTATCTACTGTACAGTACATCATACACTCCTTTGCGAGCCTACTCTGAAATGTCAATAAGTAAGGAGTCTGATAATAACTTACCACCGTCCGCCGCTGCTGAGCCATCCTCCTCAGCTCCTCCTGGTGGCGCCGTCGCTTGAGTGCACCCCTCCGCGCTGCTAGCCCCGGCACAGGTGGTGGCAAGTGCTGCATCAGATGTTATGACGCCTAGAAAAAAACATGTCATATCTTTAGATGCCATACACCACCCCCTACTTCGTCTCGTAATGGAAGAGAAAATGTTAAACAATTTTTAATTATTGGGAGTGAAAAGAAGTCACGGTTTTGGGGAGGGTGTTAACTTATATGCTAAGCCATAACATGCAACTCTTTTAGGCACAACTGATTAATGCTTGCTCTTTAACGTGCAACATTTTTATAATTACAGACAGAACCAACTACTCCTCATCACCACCAGGAGGACTTGAAGTTCCAAGAAGGTGAGGGCTCCCGAGTCCCGCACAGTTCCTTCTGACTGAGGTATGTGGAAAGTCGAACTGCACCTATCATCAACAATGTCCTATTTCTCTTGTCCATACTTCTGTATGTGCAGAATAGTCCCTGAAACACTAGCGGTATGGTATGTGCTACTATCAAATCAGAAAGACAACTAGTAGCTTATTCTTGGAGGACATTGACATTTTGTTGTTGGAAATTGTCAAAGCACTAACATTAAGAAGACTGGAATAGACAGCAAGGGCAACCCAGAGGACTGCACTGAGTGCCCCTAGAGCTATTGCTGGATCAGAGTTTTGTTTAACACCGTTTGCCGACTAGGCAAGCTTAACTACCTACACAGACCGACTCATAAATAATAGTAAATAGTAGTAGCACAGAGAGTGATGGTAGAGAGGCAGGATAAGAATGTAGAAACAGTGTACAAGGAGATCAAAGACTATTTTGTAAAAACTAGAGTTAGGGAAGTATAATTATATTAACAACTGAATTACTTACTGGGGCCAGCAGAAGAGCCTGAAGTGGACCGTTCCTCCTGCCCACTCTGTTCCGCCAGAGTCTGGGGTGATGCTGTCCTCTTGCCCCTGGGAGGTGCTGATGATCATGAAATAAACACAAACATGGATGATTGTTTTTTGGAAATATTTGATTTCTTTGACCACAATCCTAAATTATCTCGGGGAAACAAATTAGCAAGAATTGTACTACATGTATTGATCTATCTGATCTGGTCAACTAGGAGGATACTAGTACAATATTGCTGGATTCGCAGACCGTCTACTTGTAAAGTTATGTAAATCACTAACTAAACCAACAACAAAAAGGTTCTACTATGACTGCCAGCACTCAGCAGCACGCGACGTGACAGACACAGTCCGTCATCATGATTGGAGACCAAATAACAAGTCATAATATACTCAACCTGAACCTATCAATCCATCACTATCTCTTCTTCTTAGTGACAGCAGGAGTACAAAGGAAGGACTAGACTTGAGTCTCTAGTCTCTCTAGCATTACGCAGTTCTGTAAAGTACTACACTCATACATATTCAGGCCAAATGAGCACAAAGTTGCAAACAAGTAAGCAGAGTAGCAACGCCACTGAGCAGGCGAGCACCTGCAATCATAGAAGCTATTTAAACGCTAATTTACCTGCAATGTAATCAAATTGGCAGCATTCTTGCTCTTCGGGAAAAAGAAACAAGTTACTTACCTGTAACTTTAGTTCTCCAGTAGTGATAACTTTCATAGATTCCCATTGCTTGTATCATTCCCCGTCGTCGGAATGGGAGCCTCGGTAATCATATATATATATATATATATATATATATATACCTAGGTAAATACACCCTAGTAGGTACAAAAAAGTAAAAAATAGGCCTAGGCCTCATTATATTTTGTAGCCTATAGGTGTCCTTATGTAAAAAGACCCAAACTCACCTTAGCAACCAATCAGAATAGCCTCACCCTGTGGAACCTTCCTGAGAAAGCTCAGAACCTCAGATTTTCGTAGCCGTTGCCTTGCCACAGAGTCACCTAGACCAGAAGTGAGCTTTCCCAGGGGAGGTGGGTGGGCGCATGGGAATCTATGAAAGTTACCAATACTGGAGAACTAAAGTTACAGGTAAGTAACTTGTTTCTTACTCCAGTATTGGAACTTTCATAGATTCCCATTGCTTGTATCAGAGTAGATAGCAGTTAGCATGCCTCAAACATTTCGTTCATAGTTACAAATCTATTATCAACCAATGATATAACACATCATAATAATCATCAATCAGTAACCATAGCATAATCAACGAAATGTGAGAAAAAACAGGAAGGAGGGAAGAGAGGAAAGCTCACCTCTTACTGGAAGAGATTTCTCAGGACTGCTTGACCAACAGCCGAATCCCCCTTTGCAGCCGCCTCAAGGCAGTAGTGTCTCGTGAATGAGTGAGTGCTGCTCCAGGTGGCCGCTCTGCAAATATCCTTTATCGATACTCCCGCAAACAGTGCTGCAGACGATGAGATCGATCTTGTGGAGTGCGCCTTCACCTGTCCTTCCAACGGCTTGCCTGCCGCCTGGTGGCAGAAACGGATCGCACTCGATATCCATCTGGAAATTCCCTGCTTTGACAAAGGAAACCCTTTCCTTGGGGCTCCAAAAGCGACAAACAGCTGGGGCGTCTTCCGAAATCCAGCTGTGCGTTGAAGATAGAATTTCAAACATCTCTGAACGTCCAGAGAATGAAGTGTCCTCTCAGCCTGGGTTGAAGGCCGAGGAAAAAAGGAATTCAGAACCACCGGTTCATTAAGATGAAAGTCTGTCGGTACCTTCGGAATGAACTTGGGGTTCATTCGGAGGATCAAGGTATCATTTTTGAACTGCAAGTAAGGTTCCTTGATAGTTAAAGCCTGAAATTCTCCCACTCTCCTTGCCGAGGTGAGTGCCAGAAGAAGCGCCACTTTCCATGACAGGAACTTCAAGTCCGCCTTATGTATCGGCTCAAATGGTGATCTCATCAGTTGAGCCAGGACCACATTCAGATGCCAAACCGGAGGTGGAGACCGAACTGGCGGAAACACTCTAAAGAGTCCTTTCAGGAACTGCTTTATCACGCTTGCTGATAACAGAGAAGGACCAGATCTTGTTCTTCTCGCCTGGAAATAGCCGCCAAGTGGACCTTGATGGAAGCATGAGCCAGACCTGCCTTTGCCAAAGAAAGAATATATGGCAAGAGTTGATGCGGAGCTGATGAGAATGGATGCACTCCTTCTCTCTGGCACCATAAATTAAACCTTTTCCATTTTGCTCTATATGTTTTATTAGTGCTAGGAGCTCGTGCTTGTCCTAAGATGTTCCTGCATTGCTCCGGAATGTCTAGATCCTTAAACTCTCTGTGTTCAGGAGCCATGCTGTCAATTGAAGCGAGCTCGGGTTCGGGTGGAGAACCTGGCCGTTGGACATTGATAGAAGAGTCTGGTTGGAGTGAAGATGAATGGGCTGTTCCTCTGACAGAAGAAGCAACTCCGTGAACCAGAACTGGCGAGCCCAGGCGGGCGCTATCAGTATCATCCTGCACTTGTCCATCTTGAGCTTCTTGAGGACTCGAGGAATCAGGGGAAATGGCGGAAAGGCGTAAACAAATGCGCCGGACCAAGACATCAAAAGGGCATTCCCCAGCGATCCTCGATGGTGTTCCCTGCTTGCGTAACACCGGCATTTCTTGTTCTTCGGAGTGGCAAACAGGTCGATCGCTGGGGTCCCCCAGCGGGAGAAGATGTCCTTGACCACTGCGTTGTCCAATTCCCACTCGTGTGAGACTGCCCTCAGGCGGCTTAACGTATCCGCTTTCGTGTTGCATACTCCTGGAAGGTGTTCCGCCACAAGCATGATGTTCTGTGAGATTGCCCATTCCCATAACAGCTGGGCTTCCTGAGAAAGCAGTGGCGATCTTGTGCCTCCCTGCTTGTTAACGTAATGCATTGCGGTGGTGTTGTCCGTACGCACTAGGATGGCAGAATTTGAAATCTTTGGAAGGAAAGTCAACATTGCCAATCGAATAGCTCGTAGCTCCAGAACATTGATATGCAAGCGACGTTCTTTTGGCGTCCAGTGTCCACTGACTTGGAGATCTTGCATGACCGCTCCCCAACCCTGAAGGGAGGCGTCTGTTGTAAGGACGCGAGGAGCCGGCGCCGCTCTGAAACTGAGACCCACCAAGAGGTGAGATTTTTTCATCCACCCTGAAACCGTCTGTTTCATCTGCTGGGTGACAGTTACCCTGTCGTTGAAAGACCCTTCCACCTGCTTCCACTGAAGGTCTAGTTCCTCTTGCAAGGGGCGCATTCGCAGCCTGCAGTGCGGAATCAATCGAATACAGGATGAAATCGACCCTAGAAGAGATTTGTACATCCTGACTGTCATCCAACTTCTCCTTTGCAATCGAGCGGCTGAAGACATGAGTTTCATTTGTCTCTCTTCCGAAGGGAAGGCCTTGCACACCTGAGTATCGAGTATTGCTCCCAGGAACTTCACCGTACCCGCTGGTCGAAGAACCGATTTTTCTCTGTTGAGTTGTAAACCCAGCCGAATGAAGAGACTTAAACATGTTTCCACCGCCTCTGTTGCCGCTTGGAAACTTGGTGCCTTCAGCAGCCAGTCGTCTAAGTACGGGAATACTTCCAGCGACTGTCTTCTCAGAAACGCTGCTACCGGGGCCAGCACCTTTGTGAATATCCGTGGTGCGGACTTTAATCCAAATGGGAGCACCATAAACTGGAAGTGACTCTTGCCTACTGTGAAGCGAAGGAAACGTCTGTGAGCTGGGTGGATTGGGATATGAAAATAGGCATCTTCCAGGTCTAACGTAGCCATGAAGTCGCCTGGATTTAAGAGGCGCAATATGTCCTGGAGCGAAATCATCCGAAACAACAGTTTTAGGAGATAGGTGTTGAGCTCCCTTAAATCCAGGATCGGACGCCACTTTTCCTTTGTTTTGCGGATCAGAAAAAATCTTGAATAGAAACCTTCTCCTCTTTGCGATAGGGGAACACGTTGGATCGCCCCTTTCCGAAGCATTTGTTGAACTTCCAATTGCAGAAGGTTTAGATGTTTTGAAGTAGTGGCGTGGGGAGCTCTTGTAGGTGGAAATTCCTGGAATTCTAACGTATGCCCATGTCGGATGATGTTCAATACCCACTGATCCGATGTTATTTCTTCCCAGCTGCTCAGATGTTGAGTTATCCTGCCGCCCACCGGAGACCCATGGAGCGGAGGAACAGTTGGCAGAGTCAGGAGGCCGCTATTGACGCTTGCCAGCGTCCTTGCTTTGACGCCCTTGACGTCCACGAGAGTTCTGACGAGAGAACGACTGAGATTGTGACTGCCGCTGATAATACTGATTGCCGTACTGAGGTCTGTACGACTGCGACTGCTGCGAGTACCGTTGCTGTTGATAACCACCTCTTGTCGAAGTGAAGCCTCTTCCTCTTGCCCCACGGAACGGTGTTTTCCTATATTGTAAGGTACCAAGAGCCCTAGCCGTCTCTGTGTCCTTTTTTATTCCTTGCAGTGTGTCATCGATATGTTTTCCAAATAACATGTCCCCATCAAAGGGTAAGTCCAGAATCTTATTTTGAACTTCTGGTCGGAAGTAAGTAGCTCGTAGCCAACCCTGCCGTCTAAGAACAGCCGCGCTACCCAGAGCACGGAAAGAAGTAGTTGCGATGTCCATCGCACAGTCAATCATTTCTGAAGAAGAACGTTGCCCCTCTTCCAGAAGTTTTTGTGCTTCGGCCTTAGGGTCATCCGCCAGAAGGTTTACATAGGCTGCAATATCACTCCACATCTGACGGTCGTACCTTGCTAGAATCGCCAGGGCATTGGCCGCCCGGACCAGCAAGCTAGCCATTGATGAAAAACGCTTCCCAGCGTTGTCTAACCTTCTACCCTCCTTGTCTGGTGGAGTTGTGAGGGTGGCCGAAGGATTTCGCGATTTTTTCTGTGCTGCCTGTGATATGACTGAGTCTGGTCGAGGTTGTCCAATCAAGCAGGCGGGACTGTCATCAGGAGCTTTATACTTCTTCTCTAGGCGTGGTAAGGTTGGAATGATCGTCGCCGGGGCCTGCATCACCTTCTTTCCCTCTTCCCATATATGTTCTACAATGGGAATCGAACGCACTGCCTTACGGTAAGCCTCTTTAAAATCATATAAAAAACAATCCGTAGATGTTGAAGGCATAGCTAGTTTAAAGCGTGCCGTGGCTTTCTCCATTAAGCTGAAGAAACCTCCCACCTCCGCCGGAGGTGAATCTATCGGGTCAGGCACCGGAGAAGCCAGATCCGGAATAATATACTGGTTCCATTCACTATCCGGGTTCTGATCCTGGTTGTCACCTGCTCCATCCTCATCCGAGGTGTCATCCCGGTGTGGTGTATGCCTAGGATATTCCCTCTCTTCATCCACATGTGACGGAGGCACAGACTGAGTCGCCACCACCTGTGGCTGAACTTGCACTTGACTTTCCACTGGCCGGGACCCTTGTCTGCTTCTATATTCTTCCAGCATAGCTCTTAAGTCTGTCAACAGACTCATAGGCATAGTAACCGTGCCCTGCTGTCCCTGGGCTTCCTGGTATGCAACTTGATCTTGCTGTCGCTGTTCTTGCTGATAATAATACTCATCTTCTTGGTCAGAATCATGGTATTTAAGATTCAACTGTGATGGACTATATGCATCCCCATACATCTCATTCTCCTCCTCTGAGTAGTCCTCTTCGTCCAATAATAGGGCTGGGGGTAATGGATCCACCTTTCTAGGTGAAGTCATATCCGGAGTTATCCTCCTTTTCCTGGTGCTTTCCCTTGCACCTGCCGTCGACGGCGTCATAAATGAGTCCACCATATCCCTAGGCTGTACTGCCATCGTCGACGGGGCTGTCGACGAGATTATTGTCACTGTCGACGGGCCCGTCACCGTCGACGGGCTCGTCATCGTCGACGGGACTGTCGTCGTCGACGAGACTGCCATCGTCGACGGGATTGTCATCGTCGACGGAATTGTCTTCGTCGACGAGGTGGTAACCGTCGACGTAGTTATCGTCGTCGACGCTGTCGTCGCCCCAGTCTTCGTCGACGGCATCGTCGTTGAAGTCCTCGTCGACGCCTTCGTCGTCGACGTCTTCGTCGTCGCTGGATGGCTCGTCGACGGATGAGGAGACAAAGTCACTGAAGAGGCCTTAGAGCCTTCTTTAACCACTGTTGAGACTTCTACAGTTGGCTTCTTGAAGGACTTAGAAACTTTATCCTGATGTGTAGGCCCGGCCGAGCCCTCATCAAGTTTTGCCTTCTGCACCTGAGGTGCTTGCCTTTCCCTCTCCTTTACACTTCCGTGAGGAGATTCGCCAGGCTCGGGCTTGCCAGACCTATCAGAGGTCCCACGCACAGCCTTTGAGGGGGGTTCAGATGATACCTCCACAGATGATCTACCCCTCTTTAGAGCCGTTTTAGAAGACGTTGACCTGGCATCCTCCTCATCACTTGATACCACTCCATCCTTCTTTCCCAACTTCCTGAGCCAAATAAGTAATCTTCCCTCACGATCACGAAGGGTCTTAACAGACATCATCCTGCATATTTTACAATCTTCTGCTTTATGGTCAGGGTATAAACAATATATACAGTCCTTGTGTTTGTCCTCAACATAAAGCCGTTTTTTGCCACAAGTGGCACAAGGCTTGAATAGGCTCTTCTTTTCCTTATCAGCCATTGTTAAATTTTGAACAAATCCTGTCAGAAAACAGTTTAAATACCTCAAAGTAGAAGTTAGATCAGAGCTCTAAGGAGACTCCCTGTCACCAACGATGCGGTAGAAAATCTGAGGTTCTGAGCTTTCTCAGGAAGGTTCCACAGGGTGAGGCTAATCTGATTGGTTGCTAAGGTGAGTTTGGGTCTTTTTACATAAGGACACCTATAGGCTACAAAATATAATGAGGCCTAGGCCTATTTTTTACTTTTTTGTACCTACTAGGGTGTATTTACCTAGGTATATATATATATATATATATATATATATGATTACCGAGGCTCCCATTCCGACGACGGGGAATGATACAAGCAATGGGAATCTATGAAAGTTCCAATACTGGAGTAACATATATTAGCAATATAACACAGAGCAGAAGAAAACAAAGTAGTTATTAAATAGCTACTCACCAAGGCCAGGGATCTCCACACCGAGCAGGTGGAGCAGGTCCTGCTCGCGGTCAAGGATGTCCGACCACCGGTGCGTCGCTTGCTGATAGGTGCGCCGGACCCCTGACTCCCTCCGCATGGCCCGGCACACCTTTTCCCACAGCTGGCGACGCTCCCGGAGGCCATACCCTGCCGCGATCCTGCCCCCTGCTGCCACGGTCTTGGGGAGGCGGCGCTGCACATAAAAAATCACTGCGGCCACCTCCACCGCGCTGAATGTCTCCTTGGCCATCACTTCCTCCCCTCGTAACCGCCCGCAAGGGAGCCGGTTACGGGGTGCGGGACCCTTCCCCTTCCCTTTCCCCTTCTCCTTCCCGGCTCCCTTTGCCATGGTCCTGTACAGCAGAAAGAAAAAAAAAAGGAAAGAATAGGGAAAAAGTAAAGAAAAAAAAAGTTTAAAAAACTAGCTTAAAAAGTAACGAAAAGTTGAAAAAAACACAAAATATAGATCTAGAAAAAAAGAGGGATAGATATAGAGTAGAAAAGATTAAAAAAAAGTCCAAAGAAACAAAGGATTGCACAGATGAAGGAGGATTAGAAAGCATGCACAGAACCATAGCAATGAATGAAAAACAAGATGGCCACGCCCATTGAGGACCGCGTGGGTAAGTTCGAGCAATTTTCCCCCGCGAGTACGCAAAAACACGCGCGAACTTGTAATAGCGTGCCGCACAAAACGCGACATTGCCAATAGCGCCCGGAAACGGAAATACGCAACGCACACAAGATGGCTGCGCTCATGTACGACCTCATGGGCAATCTCGCAGTCGGTGCGCTGCAAGCGGTCCGCGAGTAAGCAAAACACCGCGCGAACACGCAAAAAAAAGAAATCTGCAAATTAGCACGAATTCGCTTTCGTGCGATTTCGCGGACCGCGAATTCGCAAATTTCGCCCATACTTACTCCTGTGCAGCCAGCATTTCCAAGGCTATGAACCCGTATCAGCGGGTCCTGTGATGTAACAAGGAGCTACAAACTCGTGCATATCCGAGTTAAGTGGGAAAAACTTATTTTGGATTATTCTGTTCTTTTCTTTATAACGTTATCCTGAGTTACCTTGGAACCCCTCACTAGACTTTGGTTGTGTACTCTCCTCGGGGAGAGAAGTGACTTGCAACTGCTGTGGAAAATCCATGAGGTGCGCCTCGGTACAGGCTCATTTGGACAACGCCAAATTAAGGCTCAGCGGTGTTCCTGTTTGCTGTTACAGCGTGCTGTATGTCTAATATGAGTACCAGAACCAAGAGGTGTTCTCGAGATAGGGTGCATGTGTGTGAACGCTGGTATTAATTTGCCTTCTTTCTTGTATGCAGGCCTTTTCACACAATACTGAGGTTCTCCTCCCAAGCGTTGGTGAAACACATCATCCAGAAGGTTTCCTCATTTGGCAGAATTTGTTGTTTTATCCCCTTCCCTGTTCTCCCCGGTGTGCTTATACGCAGGGCAGTGATCTTGCTGCACCCCCTGTGTGGCAGCATATAGGGGAATCAGGAAATAGCAACCTTCCATCATCCCTGCTGGCCGACTCCGCAAGTCAGTGGTATTTCCCACTGGACAGGCCTGACACAGATACAAAACATTCATGCTAAAAGGTAAGTCAGTTGCAATTCACAAAGGTTACAACAACATCTACTTTAGTAGAACTGCACACACAAACAGCCAAAGGAAACTCCAGCCCAGACTTTGAGTAAATCACACATCCTTCATGGTCATTCACAGGTGCTAAAGAACAAGTTACTTACCTTCGGTAACGCTTTTTCTTGTAGATACTATATCTGCCTGTGGATTCCTCACCTTGTGAATACCCCTTGCGTCAGCAACATTCGGAAATTCTTTTTTCGTAGCCTCGCGCCGACGTGGACTCCTGACGTCATAGAGACACGACCTCGCTCGCGACTCCGCTGACGTCACAGACGCCTATAATAGGCCCACGCCGGCGTGATGACATCAGTTCCGCCCTTTTTTCCGTGCCATCGAGGCACACGGACGGACCAATGACAGTAGAAATATACAAGTATACATAGTACACAATAATCAAGGCAAAACACACAGTGTTAAGCAAAAGCAGGAAAGCAATTGGAACATTTCCTTGACAACAAAATATATATACATTACATTACAGTAACTCCGGCATAGAAGAGTGGACAACGGGGAGGCGGGTGGGTCAGTGAGGAATCCACAGGCAGATATAGTATCTACCAGAAAAAGCGTTACCGAAGGTAAGTAACTTGTTCTTCTGATAGATACATCTGCCGTGTGGATTCCTCACCTTGTGAATAGAGTCCCACAGCAGTCCCCACTCCCGGAGGAGGGTGTCCACTCTTCTAGACCAGGAAATCCTGAAGGACAGAGCGCGCAAAGTGACCGTCCCTCCTCACTTCGGAGTCTAAGCAGTAATGCTTCGCGAAAGTGTGGAGGGAAGACCAAGTCGCCGCTCTACAAATATCTTCTACAGGCACACCTCTGGCCAATGCTGAGGTAGAAGACTTAGCTCTAGTAGAATGAGCCCTTATACCCTCTGGTGGTTCCTTACCGGCCAAAGAGTAGCAGATCTTTATGCAGAGGACGATCCATCTCGACAAAGTTCTCTTATGGACCGCTCTTCCTTTCTTGCAGCCAGCAAATCCAACGAAGAGCTGGTCTTCCAAACGAAAGTCCTTGGATCTGTCCAAGTAAAAGGACACCGCCCTCTTAGGGTCCAGACGGTGCAGTCTCTCTTCCTCCTTAGAAGGGTGAGGGGGAGGATAGAAGGAAGGTAAAGTAATGGACTGCCCTAGGTGGAAGGGAGTTACCACCTTAGGCAGAAAAGCAGCCCTGGTCCTGAGAACCATTCGATCAGCATGTATGGACAAGAAAGGGGGCTTGTGACAAAGAGCTTGAAGCTCACTTACCCTCCTTGCCGAGGTTATTGCAACGAGGAAGACTGTTTTAAGGGTAAGAAGCCTCAAGGGACATTTGTGGAGAGGCTCGAAAGGAGCACCCATCAAAAAGGTCAAGACCAGATTCAAGTCCCACTGAGGCACAATAAAAGGGACAGGAGGAAACATATTTATAAGTCCCTTTAAAAACCTTAAAACCACAGGTGACTTAAAAAGAGAAGGCTGGTCAGGCAAACAGAGAAAAGCTGACAGCGCAGAAAGATAACCTTTCACCGTGGCAACAGCAAGACCCTGCTGAGCCAGAGAAAGGGCAAACTGGAGAACGTGAGACAAATGGGCCTTCAAAGGATCGATAGACCTTTCCCCACACCACGAGACAAATTTCGCCCATCTATAAGAATAGATGGACTTAGTGGAGTCACGCCTGGCTGACAAGATGACATCCACAACGTCAGATGGGAGGGAAAAGGAAATCAGGTTGCCCCGCTCAATCTCCAGGCATGAAGGTGCAATGTCTGGAGGTGGGGGTGTAGAACCTGCCCCTCCATCTGAGAGAGGAGGTCTGCCCTGTGAGGGAGACGAAGCGGCGGGTGAGTGGAGAGGTGGAGAAGATCTGTATACCACACCCTTCTTGGCCAATCCGGGGCGACCAATATGACTTGGGCCCTGTCTTGCCGAATCTTCCTCAGAACCCGAGGAATCAAGTGTATGGGAGGAAACGCGTAAAGGAGTTGACCTCCCCAACTCAACTGAAACGCATCCCCCAAGGCTCCTTGCATCGGATACTGGAGACTGCAGAATGACAGGCAGTGAGCATTCTCGCGAGTGGCGAACAGGTCCACCCGAGGAGTCCCCCACATCTGAAAGATGTCGTGAACCACCCCCGGGTGAAGCCTCCACTCGTGGTCGGCAGAGAACTGCCGACTGAGACTGTCTGCACGAACGTTCAACACCCCGGCCAGATGATTTGCCATCAGACAAATCTGATGGTCCTGAACCCAGGACCAGAGACGCAGAGCCTCTCTGCAGAGACGCTGCGACCCCACTCCTCCCTGCTTGTTGATGTACCACATTGCAGTCGTGTTGTCCGTCAGGACTTGGACTGACCGACCGCGAAGGGAAGGAAGGAAGGCCTTGAGTGCCAAACGTATCGCCCGCAATTCTAAAAGGTTGATGTGAAGCAACCTTTCCTCTGGAGACCAAAGGCCCTTGACCTCCAGATCCCCCAGATGAGCACCCCACCCGAGAGTGGATGCATCCGTTATCACTGAGGCCACTGATGGAGGCAGATGAAAAGGCTTTCCTTGAGACAGATTGCCTTCCACGCCCCACCAAGACAGATCCGCTGCAGCTTCTCTGGAGATCCTCACCGACTCCCTGAGATCTCCGTTGTGTTGATACCACTGCCTGCGGAGGCACCACTGGAGTGCCCTCATGTGCCAGCGTGCATGACTGACCAACAGAATGCAAGAAGCCATCAGACCGAGCAGGCGGAGGACCTTCAGGACTGGAACAACCGCTCCATTGAAGAATAAAGGAATCATCTCTTGTATGTCGCGAATCCTTTGAGGGGGAGGGAATGCACGACATACAGTCGTGTCCACTACAGCACCTATGAACAGGTTGCGCTGGGAGGGCACCAGGTGAGACTTGGGTACGTTTATCGAAAAACCCAACCTGAACAACAACAGTGTTGTCTCCTGCAGATGATGAAGCACTCTCTCTGACGATACAGGAATCCCCGATCTTCTGAGATGCGCCGCCACCACTGCCATCACCTTGGTGAAAACTCGAGGTGCAGTAGTAAGTCCAAACGGAAGGACCGTAAACTGGTAGTGCTGCGACCCCACCATAAAACGGAGATACCTCCTGTGCGACTTCAGGATCGGAATATGAAAATACGCATCCTGCAAGTCGAGAGACACCATCCAGTCTTCTTCCAGCAGAGCCTGAAGAACCTGAGCAAGGGTGAGCATCTTGAATTTCTCCTGCTTCAGATAAAAATTCAAGATCCTGAGATCTAGGATTGGACGAAGCCTGCCATCCTTCTTGGGAATCAGGAAATACCGGGAGTAGCATCCCTGACCCCTTTCCTGCTCTGGGACCACCTCTATCGCACCTTTTCTCAATAGAGTTTGGACTTCCTCCTGAAGGAGTAACAGATGTTCCTCTGAGCAATACCCCTGGCAAGGAGGGTAATTGGGAGGGAATTCCCGAAAGGGAAGGGCATACCCATTCTCTACGAGATTGAGAACCCAAAGATCTGATGTAACCGATTCCCAATCTCGTAGAAACTGGGTAAGCCGACCCCCCACTGGGCCTACATGATCCTGAATGGCGGATCTAGGGCTGCTTTTCTGTGGCTGGGGGGTTGAAAGAGGTGGAGGAGGAGGAGGCTTGACGCCCTCGAGGACGTGCCCTCTGCTTTCCTCTGTAAGACCTATATAAGGTATTCTGCTGCTGCTGCTGTTGCTGCTGCTGCTGGCCTTGTCTATACGACCGAAAGGAAGAGCGGCCAAATCCTCTAAATTTCCTGTTCGTTGCGCCCCTGACCTGAAGGCCAAGAGACCTAGCAGTTGCCCTGCTGTCCTTGAATCTTTCCAAGGCCGTGTCTGCTTTCTTTCCAAAAAGCTCCACACCATCGAAGGGCAAATCCAACAATGCAGACTGCACATCAGTTGAAAAATCAGAAGACTTTAACCAGGCTGAACGCCTCGTGGCAACCGCCGTGCCCATGATCCTTGCCACAGAATCCGTAGTATCAAGTCCACTTTGGATGACCTGACGAGCCGCCGCCTGAGAGTCAGACAAAGCTTCTTCAAAGTCTTTTCTACTTTCCTCAGGAACCTTAGGGACCAATGAACGCATAGAGTCCATAAGAGCATGAATGTATCTTCCCATAAGGCAAGTGGCGTTAGAAGACTTCAAAGCCATACTGGCCGAAGAAAAAACCTTTTCCGCCACTTGATCCTGCTTCTTGGCCTCTTTGTCGGCAGGTACTTGCGGAAAAGCCCCAACAGACTTTTTAGAGCAAGCGGCCTGAATTACCAAACTCTCAGGGGAAGGATGAGAAGATAAGAAAGCAGGATCCTCAGGAGCCACTCTATACCTCCTTGCCACACTTTTCGAAACTGCAGGAGCAGAAAAGGGCTTCTTCCAAACCTCCATGATGGGATCCTTTAAAGCGTCATTAAATTGTAGCAAAGGTTCCACCGACGAGCTTGGAGAATGGAGGACCTCTGTTAACAAGTTCGACTTAAACTCGACAGAAGGCAAAATCAAACCCAAAAGTCCTGCTGCCTTCTTCATGACAACATGATAAGGTTGAACATCCCTGGAGGGAGCATCAGGTCCTGAAGGCAACGACCACTCTGGAGAAAACTCGAGACCACTAGCATCCGCCAGGTCTTCAAAACAACTCCCCTCCAGCTCACCTTCCTCCACTTCAGAAGATGATTCATCAACCCTCTGTTCATCCAGAAGTCGTTGAGCTTCTCTACGAGATCTCATCTTCACTCGAAGTGCGGTCGAATCCAAAGCCGAATTCGACGGCGCCGGAGTTGACTTCGGAACCGAATCCAAGGGCTTGGAAGGCCGCCCCATAGAATCCAAAGGAGCCGGTGACGCCGGGACCGGAGTCGTCGACTTCGGCCGAGCCGGCGTCGACACCGGCGTCGACCTCGGTGGAGCTTGGCACTGCCACAACGGAGTCGGAGCCGGCATATACGGCATGAAGGGTGCCGGAGCATATGAGTGTGGAACACCCAAATTGAAAGCCATTGGACCCATGGGACCCGAAGGTGCTCCAGAAGGGTACCACGACCTCGAGAAGACACCATACATCGCGTTTAAAAACGCAGAGGGGTCCTGACCTGGAGCCGGGAATGGTGGATGCTCAGGTCGACCTCGTGGCACGTTCGAATCTGTCTCCTCAACAGGATTCGAAACCTCCTCCTCAACAGGAACCCCAACTGTGTCCTCCGGAGCCGGAGATGGAGCCGGGGACGGAGCCGGGGACGGATCCGCAACTGGAATCGGAGACTGGACCACCGACTCCGAAGGCGAAGCCTCACCTTCTCGATCCGACACCTGAAGAGGAATCACCTTCGACCTCACCCTCTTGGGAGACTTCGATCTAGAATGATGATGGGAACCATGCCTCCTTTTCTTGTGCTTCTTGTGAGAACCAGAGGTGTGACCGGACGAAGACTTCGAAGCCGACGCCTCCAGAGACCTCGACCTGGATCTCGACCTCGACTTCTTCGAGTGCTTCGATGATCTTTTCACCTTACTCGCCTTAATCCTGGCCACAAGAAGCTTGGATTCTCTTTCGCGGAGAGCCTTCGGATTCATCTTTTGACACGATGAACATCCATCGACGTCATGATCCGAACTTAAACACCAGATGCAGTCCTGGTGAGGGTCCGTAACGGACATCATCTTCCCACATTCTCTGCAAGGCTCAAACCCGGTCTTCTTTGTCGACATGACAATAGAACACAAATATCCGAGAATGGAGAATCGAGGAAATAAAGTAACACTGTACTAAGGCTACAGAGTATCCCGAAACCGTTAGCGTCGATGACGCGGAAAAAAGGGAACTGATGTCATCACGCCGGCGTGGGCCTATTATAGGCGTCGGTGACGTCAGTGGAGTCGCGAGCGAGGTCGTGTCTCTATGACGTCAGGAGTCCACGTCGGCGCGAGGCTACGAAAAAAGAATTTCCGAATGTTGCTGACGCAAGGGGTATTCACAAGGTGAGGAATCCACACGGCAGATGTATCTATCAGAAAGGGAATCATTAGGAAACTAATGGAGGCAGGGAGTAATGCTTGTAGTACAAATACATACACCAATAAATAAATAAATAAATAAATAAATACATAAGTGAAAAAAATGGCTTATAACTTTAGACCTATGCATATGTCACACTGTACAATTATGAACATTAAAAAATAATCTGTAAAATTAGTGGAAAAGTCAGATAACTGTACATGTTGCAGACACCTATAAAAATCATACAAATGCAATACAAATCCAAAATATGATAACATTGAAAAATAAAATTGATGTAAAAATGGTCATAAACATTGCAGGTACCTAAAGAAATCACATTATAACAATGTAATAAAGCTAGTATCTAGCTCACCAATGTCTCACAGCACAAGGTGAAGTGTGTTGAGCCCAGGATGTGGGCTCTGTTTATGTACTCCTAGTAATAAGTAAGGAGTATGCCATTTTACTCTGGTGATCCATGTTTCTCTATTCTTTTTAATCTGTAGTTCTACAAATCATTGGCAGAGATCGTCACCTAGGCTATGCAGAACTGTATTTGTTAGATGTACACCTGAAATATGCCTGTAAAGTTACTATTATATCTTTCTGGTCATATTTTGCGTTGTAGGAGTCCACACCCATACATTTAATTAGTGGGTATGCATGCGTGTACTAGTGGGCAGGAATCTCTGTCTGACGTTTCTGAATTGCAATTAGGAAGAAATTTATGCCTTGGTGTTGGTGTAAACCTAGATTTGGGGACATTTTCACCTGTATGCTTACCCTTATAAATTGACCTCCTCGTGGTTAAAAATGTGTTGCTTATTACATCAGCTCCATTAAATGACTTGACTACTACAGCACACCTCCACTACACATTTTGACCAATACATCACCTGAGCACTATATTGCCTGACGATTACCCCGAACTAGGTAAGTAAAATAATTTGTCTTGGGGTCTGGTATAATAATAAACACTAAATTAAAATAATTTAATTAAAATAAAATAAAATTGGAGGTTAGGGTTATTATTGAATATTAAATCAAATTAATTTTAATTTGAATACAACATTTTAAATAGCAAAATAAAGAGGCAGGACTTCAAAGGGGTCCTCTTGAGGTATATTAATTGTATATACATCATTAAAAAAATTAAATGAATCTGTATTTTAATATATTATCTAGAGGCAAGGCTAATAGTGAAAATTAAATTAAATTGAAGATGTAGAATAATTAATATTAAATAGTAAATGAAAAAAAGAGTTCCATGGAGGCTTTCCCAAATGATAGTATTACTACAAATTGATAAATTAAAAGAATTGAAATAAAATAAATGATATATTAAGATCATATTAATAAATGATCTTGACAATAAGTAGATAAAATATGCAGGGATGTTAAGATTATGTTAAGTATGTAACTTAAATAGGTGGATTGTTACAAAAAATTAAGATAATTTTATGTAGAAAGTTGGATATCACAATATTGAGTTCATAAATATCGAGTTACAAAAATATCGACTTTAGAATATCATCCACATGTATATTTTCCAAGTTAATATAAAGACTATATTAACTATTCTTAACTCCACATCTACACACCTTTAACATATATATTGTTAAGCTAAGTAGATGTCAAGTTAGGCGAGTTTGCGATGCAGCGCGCGCAAGATAAATAGTTTCCTTTATATATTTACTTACTTTACTCCGTTCCGCCGTATGTCGGAGTCAACCCCCACCACCCCACCTTGCCCCTCCTTGCCTCACCCCCCCCCCGTAGCACTCCCTCTGCGAGCTGCCACTGGTAGCCGAGCTATTGTAGGTCGACTTTACTAACTTGATATTGTGTAAGTACACCATCTTGGTTAGATAAAGAAACAAGCATTTACAATGCAACGGTCTTTGCAAAAGTTAGAGCTATTGGCATTGTAAATGTCAACATTTTTAATTATGTGTTGGTTTTGAAAACAGATAAATAAATGGCATTGTTATTTACAATGCCAATAGCTTAATCTCTCGCAAATGTGAGACCTATTGCATTGCATTTCGCTGCCTGTGCAAGAAAAGTGTGGGTTGCAGGACGAGATCCCACAGGATGCATGCATATTCCTCTAACAAGAAAACCAATAGTGCTGGGTTTTGACTTCACTAAGTGAAGACCCCTTTCTGGTTTCCAGGGGCTGACCCTGGAAGATAGGGCTATGCACATGGACAACAGAGGGTGTGCAGATGGGGATACGCACATGAACAATGGAGGGTGGTCGGTTGGGATTCTACACAAGGACAGCAGCAGGAGGGCAGGCAGGCCACACACACACAGAGACACACACACACACAGAGCCACACACACAAAGAGCCACGTACACAGAGCCAGACACGATCTGGTCGTCATAGGAAGAACAAAGTATAGGATACTGTTAGGATTGAGACGTCATAGATAAATAAGGCTGATGAGTATTATTGTGAATATGCAGTATTAATGCCTTCGCCTCAAAGTATGCATGGTGCATAACAGTGTACATTCTGCTGTGTGCTCAAGACCAAAGCCCTCATCTCTCAATGCCACTCACGCGGGTGGGTATGCGGGTAGAGAGTAGAGAGTAGTAGAGAGAGAGGCAGAGAGAGAGGTAGAGCGAGAGGTAGAGAGGTAAGAGGTAGAGAGTGAGTAGTAGAGAGTAGAGTGAGTAGTAGAGAGTATTTTATGTATTTATTTATTTTAAACGTTTTATATAGCGCTAGCTTGACCCGTGAGTATCAGAGCGCTTTACATACACATACTAAACAGCGGTAGGATATTACATTACATAATAAGGAAGCAAACCACAGACAAAAAGAGTAGTAGTGAGTAGTAGAGAATGAGTAGAGAGTAGCAGAGTAGTAGAAAGTGAGTAGTAGAGAGTGAATAGTAGAGAATGAGTAGAGAGTGAGTAGTAGAGAGTGAGTAGTAGAGTGAGTAGTAGAGATAGAGTAGTAGAGAGTAGTAAATAGTAGTAGAGAGTGAGTAGTAGACAGTAGTAGAGAGTAGTGGAGAGTGAGTAGTAGAGAGTTGTAGAGAGTGAGTAGTAGAGTGTAGCATCCCTTACCAATGTACTGGCATCACCCAATCCCCTCTCTCACTCGGTATGCTCTTCAAATACTTTTTCTCTATTGAACGTTTTCCTGTCATTGATCCTTCCTCCTCTTTTCACAGCCATGCTCGCGCCTCTCATTCCTCACTCATTCCTCTACCCTCCATAACTTCCTTTAGGTCTCGACACCCTCTTCTTTTGCATCCTACAGCTCTCTCTATCTTTTGCCTCTCCTTCCTTTCTTTTTTCATGTTTTTTCCTAGTTTGCCACTGAAACAGCTTAATCTTCTTTAGCTACTTCTCAAAACACTCTTATACCATATTGTCTTGCAAGTTCCTTTCTATCCTGCACCCACCTTTATTGGACACCGGCACTTATTTTTTATACAAATTTAGCACAGCTTCTTCCTTCGCCTTTTTCAGCCGAAGTTTCTTTCCAGCCTGCTTTCTCCTTCACTCATCCTATCTTTTCCCCACCCCCTGTTTCTTTCGTAGTCTCTCTGTTACATGTCTGGCAAGTAGTATGTGTGCAGGGCCGGCATTGAGCATGGCGAACTGGGCCCAGGGCACCAATATTCTTAGGGGCGCACTGAGCTGTGTGCGTGACGGTATTGCCAACAGCAGCAACCCTGTTGACTTGCTCCAGCCTTGTTAGTGTCCCTGCCTATTCATGTCTGTCTGATTTGCCAGTAAATGGTTTTAATTCTTCATTATCGTACCGCGGGCAATGTTTTTAGCACCACATTTCCCCATTATTTGCCCTCCCTTCACTGTCTCACCCCTGCTGACACATACCAACAAAACCAGCATCAGCAAGAGACAGCTACACTATCGGTGATATCGATGATCTGGTGAGGTCCAAAGACGGTTGTGTTCAGGGGTCAGATCCTGCTCAGCCAGGGACTGACCAGTGAACTCAAAAGAGGTCCCTGCTGCTTCATTTAATTCTCTAGCATCAGCAAAGCCGCCAAATTTATTTCCGTCCAGGGCGCTATCTTAACAAAGGCCGGCCCACGAGCCGGCTCAGGGGACGGCCAAACCGCCTAACGCCAGTAATTGCGCACCAAGATGACAAGGCCTGCATCGAATGGAAAAGGCTGTGTGGAAACGCCAAGCTTGCACTGGCGACGTGGGCCCAAACAAGACGCATTAAAAAAATAATGATTTACAATACAAAAAAAACAACAATTACAAAAAAACAGAAAATGCTAGAAATGGGCCAGTAAAAAAGAATATAGGAAGGATGGGGTTTTGAAATCAAAACACCTGTCCTTTAAGGCGCGTTTCAAACCTCTGATAGTTTTTAGGTGACACATTTCCACTCAGTAATTGGCAGAAACTTCACAAGTCTTTCTTTGCTTCCTTTTAAAGGCGGTGAAATTACGCAGGAAGCGCAGTCTTTGCTGCCAGGGATGGCGGAGAAGAGTCTGACAGGTGCACCCTGGGAAATGCAGAAATCCTAGAGATTCCGTGCAACTCCGGAGCAGCGTGTCTGTAACAGGTCCAACGCATCGGAGGAGCAGCCGGCGGAAGCGGTTCGTTAGTCCCCGAGATGACACTGTTTGTCAGAGGCTGTGGCGAGATTTCCACCGGGGCGCTCTGGCCTCAAACAAACCCGCAGTGCTTGTGATTGAAATACGAGGTGATCTCGGAGGGCAGGCTATGTCTGGTAGTTTAATGCTTGAACGACACTAACAAACATTTGGGAGAGAGGCTGTGCCCGATTTGTCATACTGCTGATTATGTCAATTTGAGGTCCTTCTCAAAAAGAGGCAAAAATAATGTCTGCGTTCTTACGACTGAGAATAATCCTGAGCAGTGTTAGTGCAACACTTCTTTTGGAAGTGCCTCCATCTCCCCCCCCCCTCCTTGAAAGAAATGCGTTACTTACCTGTAACTGCAGTTATCCAGTATTGGTATCTTTCATAGATTCACATGCCTGAATCATTCCCCGTCATCGGGGTGGGAGTCCCCGGTGCATAATAACAGTAATGTCATATAGACATATACATACTAATAGGCCAGAGGCCTCACATTAGTAACCTCTCCAAGTCCTTTTGTAAAAAGGACCAAACTTTGACCAGGAGCCAATCAGCTACTACCACCCTCTAGTACCTTCCTGGAAGGAGCCCTAGTCCCTCAGATTTTCGTAAGCACAGTGCTAAGTAGTACCTACTGAGAGAACTAAGGTGAGCCCTTCCAGGGGGGGCGGGTGGGTTGCATGTGAATCTATGAAAGATACCAATACTGGATAACTGCAGTTACAGGTAAGTAACGCATTTCTTATCCAGTATTATGGGTATCTTTCATAGATTCACATGCCTGAATCAGAGTAGCAAGCAATAGGCAGCACATTTCGCATAACATAGCATGTAAGACACTTGATATTAACTTATGAATAGTGCAACACAATAAACTGCAAACAGTAGCAGGATAAGAAATGTGCAATTAGATAATAGGAAAGGTGGGATGAAAGGAAGAAGGCTCACCTCTAATGAAATAGATGACGGAGCACCGCCTGTCCCACTGCTGCATCCTTCATAAGTTCCGAATCCAAGCAGTAGTGCTTGGTGAAGGTATGTGGTGTCTTCCATGTCGCCGCTCTGCAAATGTCGACAATGGGCACCCCAGAAAAGAGCGCCATGGAGGTGGAGACAGCTCTAGTGGAATGAGCCCGAACCTTGGAGGGCAGAGGATGTCCCGCCTGCTGATGGCAGAAGGCCGATGGCCGCAGAGATCCATGTTGAAATGCTCTGCTTTGACAATGGTAGGCCCTTCCTGGGCCTGTTGAAGGCAATAAATAATTGGTTGGACTTGCGAAATTGTTCCGTTCTATGAATGTAGAATTTCAGACATCTTTTCAGATCTAAGGAATGTAGAGATCTCTCAGCTGCTGAAGATGGATTCGGGAAGAAAGATCTCAGGACAATAGGCTCGTTTAGATGAAAAGAGAACGGCACCTTTGGTATGAATTGGAATTAGTCCGTAGAATGACCCTGTCCTGTTTGAACTGAAGGAACGGGTCTTGAATAGAGAAAGCCTGCAGTTCACTCACCCTCCTTGCTGACGTGAGAGCCAGCAAAAGAGCTGTTTTCCATGACAAGTATTTGAGATCTGCTTAATGCATTGGCTCAAAGGGGTGTTTCATCAACTGAGCCAAGACAACTTTGAGTTGCCATGTAGGTGGTAAAGGTTTTATTGGAGGATAAGTCCTGAATAAGCCTTACAGAAACTGCTTGACCAGTCTATTGGACCATAGGGAAATACCAGACGAAGAGCGCCTGAACCGAGATATGGCTGCCAGGTGGACTTTGATTGAGGCATTGGCCAATCCCGAGTTGGCCAGGTGAAGCAGGTAAGGCAGATGTTGTGCCGGAGATGACGAGAACGGGTGCAGTTTGTTAGCTTTACACCACAAACAGAATCTCTTCCACTTAAGGGAATACGTCTTATTAGTACTGTCAGCCCGGGCCCGGGCTAAGACGACTCTGCAGTCCTGAGGAATATCTAGGTCCTGGAACTCTCTGAACTCAGGAGCCAAGCCGATAATCTGAGAGATGTCGGATCTGGATGCTGGACTTGCCCCTGGTTCATAGTGAGGAGATGCGGGTAAGGCCTGAATGGAATCGGAGGCTCCTGCGACAGAATGTGGAGCTCTGTAAACCAGTGTTGGCGCGGCCACGCTGGGGCTGCCAGGATCAGGGTGCAATGCTCCGCTTTCAGTTTCCGGAGGACCCTGGGGATCAGGGGAAATGGAGGAAATGCATAAGCAAATACGTTGCACCATGCCATCGAAAATGCATCTCCGAGAGATCCTTTCTGGGGAAGCCAGCTTGCATAATCTTGGCATTTTGCGTTGATCTCCGTCACAAATAGATCCAGGTGAGGTCTGCCCCATCGGGAGAATACTGCGTCGAGAGCATGTTGGTCGAGCTCCCACTCGTGACAAATGGAGCGTTGCCTGCTTAGTGAGTCCGCCAGGGTGTTGTCTGCTCCTGGGACATACTCCGCTCTCAGCGAAATGTTGTGGTGGAGTAGCCACTTCCAAATTCGCTGTGATTCTTGAGACAACGTCATGGATCGAGTTCCCCCTTGCTTGTTTAGATAGTGCATTGTGGTGGTGTTGTCCGTCCTCACAAGCACTGGGGAGTTCCTGATCCGGGGCAGGAATGCTCGAAGTGCCAGGTGTCTGCCCTCAGCTCTAGCAGGTTGATGTGGAGTTGTTTTTCTGCCAGCGAACACTGACCGTGTATCTGAAGTTCCTGCAGGAACGCACCCCATCCTTCCAATGATGCATCTGTTGTTATCACGTGTGGGGAGATTGGAAGTAGGAATGGAAGGCCCTGGTTCAGGTTTTTTATTTGAAGCCACCAGTGCAGGGCCTTCACCATGAACGGAGTGATCCTGATAAGATCGTCGAAGGATCCCGTACACTGGATCCACTGAGATGATAACGCCTCCTGTAAGGGACGCATACGGAGGCGGCAGTGTGGTATTAGGAGGATATTGGAGGACATCATTCCTACCAATGACTTGAAGAGTCGCACCTTGATGGCCTTTTTGACCTGAATGCGGGCTGCCAGAGACCTCAGTTTGACCTGACGCTCCTGTGATGGGAAGGCCTTCTCCTGATGCGTGTCTAAAGTTGCTCCCAGGAAAGTGAGGCGTTGAGAGGGCTGCAGTACTGACTTTTCCTGGTTGAGCGTAAGCCCCAGGCTCTCGAAGAGCTGAAGACAGGCGTTGGAAGATCTGCTCACGCCTTCTAGAGTAGGAGACTTGATGAGCCGATCGTCCAAGTAGGGGAATACCTGGTGATGGTGATGGTGCTGGCGAAGGTACGCTGCCACTGGAGATAGGCATTTTGTAAAAATGTGTGGCGCCGACTTCAGGCCGAATGGCAACACTCTGAATTGGTAGTGGCTGCCCGCCACTACAAACCTTAGGTATTGGCGGTGACTTTTGTGGATGAGTATGTGAAAATAGGCGTCCTGGAGGTCTAAGGACACCATGAAATCTTTGGAATTGAGTAGCTATAACACTTCCTGAATGGATACCATACGGAACAATTGTTTCTTGAGGTATCTGTTGAGGTTTCTGAGATCCAATATAGGTCTCCATTTCTTCTCCTTTTTCCGTATTAGGAAGAACCGGGAATAGAATCCTTTCCCCCTCTGACCTCTGGGAACTCTTTCTACGGCTCCTTTCTGGAGCATTAGTGAGAGTTCCGCTTGAAGGAGATGCAGATTCTTGTGCTGCATGGGACCTGGGGGTTCGAAGGAGGAGTTTCCACGAACTCCAGAGTATGGCCGAAACGAACCAGCTCGAGAACCCAACGATCCGACGTTATTCTTTGCCAATTGTGGAGGAAGTTGGAAATTTTCCCTCCAACTACGTATTGTGGAGAAGAAGTGGAGGCCTGTTGGAGAAAGAAGTCATTGTCTTCTGGCAGAGTCCTTCTTTCCTTCTCTCCCTCGAAAGGACGACTTATTGTACGAGGACTGGCCTTGTTGCTGCCTCTGGTGGTATTGAGGCTTGTATTACTGGGACGAGCCGTAGGAGGATTTGTATCCCTGATAGCCACCTCTTGTCTGCTGGCCTCTTCCTCTGGAGCCCCGAAAGTAAGTATTTTTGTACTGGAGGGTACCCAAGGCTTTTGCGGTCTCCGTATCTTTCTTGATACCCTGCAGCATTTCATCAATATGCTCCCCAAAGAGCAGCTCTCCGTCAAACGGAATGTCCAGTACTTTGGTCTGTACCTCCGACCGGAAAGATGTAGCTTTCAGCCATCCCTGGCACCTAAGTACCGCTGCCCCCGCCAGCTGCCGAAATCCTATTGAGGCGATATCCATCGCCACGTCAATCATTTCCGAGGCGGACCGCTCTCCCTCAAGGAGGATCTTCTTTACTTCTTCTTTCTGCTCCTCTGGCAAAATCCGCCCACATCTGGCGATTGTAACGCCCTAAGAGCGCTAGCGAGTTTGCCGCCCTGACAGTAAGGGCCGACATCGACGAGAATCTCTTCCCGATGCTATCCAGTTTACGGCCTTCCTTATCCGGAGGCGCAGTCAGCGCAGCAGAAGGGTTGTTGGATTTCCGCTGCGCGGCCTGGGTGATAACTGAGTCCGGTTTGGTATGGCCTGTAAGGCATGCCGGAGTCGTGTTCGGGGCCTTATATTTCTTATCAAGCCTGTTGGGCACTGGTAGTAAAGATGAGGGGTTTTTCATTATTTTTACCCCCTGGTCCCAGATGTAATCGATAATAGGGATTGACCGAACCGTCTTCTTGAATGGCTCTTTAAAGTCGTCTGGGAAGCAATCATGAGGTTGCGTGGTCATCTCTATTTTGAACCTTGCTGCTTCTCTCTCTACAACATTATGAAACCCCCCGATATCTTCTGGGGTGAATCCGCCTGTGCCTGGTCTGGGGATGCCGGACGTTCAATGACATAGTCATCCCACTCGTCATCCTGTATTTCTCCCACCTCCTGTTGACCTTCTTCATCTTCTCCTACTGCTTCCTCTTCTTCTTCATCAGAAGACGGTAGAGGAGGCAAAGTCACAGGATCCGGGCGAATGACCAGAGGTGGTGGTCTAGGGCGAGGAGGAGGAGCTGGTGCCACAAGATTTGGAGGCACCACCGAAGGAGGCGGAAACCGCTGCTTGTAGTCCGCTATGAGGAATTGGAGGTCCGTGACTATTGAGGCCGGGAGGCACACCATAGGTTGTGGAGGAGGCGGTTGATATTCCTCCTGGTATGGCACTTCTGCCTGACCCAGGTCTTCGTAATCCGAAATCTCTTGGACCTTGACATTGAGCTGTGAAGGACTTGTTGCAGTGTGGTACATGGCACCATCATCAGAATCTTCAGTCTCCAGTAAGTGGACCGGTGGCAGTGGCTGGACCTTGCTAGGAGACGTAGTCTCTGGCGTCAGCATACGCGTTGACATCCTGAAGTGTGTATAAGTACACTTCAGCTTAGGAGATTCTTCCGTCGACGGGCCCGTCAACCGGGTGGTCATCAGCGGTGGGATGCTGTCAGCCACAGCAGACACCTCTGTCGACTTCGTTTCTTCGTCGACTGCAGCGTCGGCGCTGGAGCTGTCGTCGATGGCTTCGTCGCCGATTTCGTTGTCGACGGTCTCGTCGACGCTGGTGTCGACGTCGATGGCTTCGTCGATGGCTTCGTCGACGTGGAAACTATCGTCGACGGAGGCGTCGTCAACGCTTTTTTGACAGGAATTATAGATGTCACAGACCTACCCGTCGACAACGATGCTGAGGTAGTTGTCGACAAGGTAGTGAAGGCCGATGCTGTTGACGTAGAGATGGTTACTGTCGACACTGTCACAGGCATGGCAGAAGACACCAGCACAGGCTTCTTGAAGGTGGCTTCCTGAAGAGAAGTCTTTACTGCCATGGTTTTTGGACGACCCTCTGAAGACTTTGGCGTCTGCTTTTGAGGTGGCATATCAGACAGACCTCGAGATGTCTGTCTTGGCCTTTTGGCAGAGGAGTGTGAGCTCCTCAAGGAACACTCGCTCTCACCTGAAGAGACTGTTTGATCCTTGTCCTTTAGTCTCTGAAGCCACAGAAGCAGGCTTCCTTCTCTATCTTTTAAAGTCTTGACAGAGAAAGTGCGGCAGATCTTACAATCCTTGGCAGAATGTTCAGGGTAGAGGCAGTAGAGGCAGTCCTCATGTTTGTCATCTACATGCAGCCTCAACTTACTACACGAGGCACAGGGTCTAAAGAGCCCTTTTTTAGGAGTGGTAGCCATAGTTTCTCTAGCCCTCCTCCACAAGAGTAATATTTGAAGAGAAAAATATGGAATAAATCCAGAAATACCAGAAAGCTGAGCAGGGCTCAGTGGAGACTCCCTTAGCACGACGTGCGGTAGAAAATCTGAGGGACTAGGGCTCCTTCCAGGAAGGTTCTAGAGGGTGGTAGTAGCTGATTGGCTCCTGGCCAAAGTTTGGTCCTTTTTACAAAAGGACTTGGAGAGGTTACTAATGTGAGACCTCTGGCCTATTAGTATGTATATGTCTATATGACATTACTGTTATTATGTACGGGGGGACTCCCACCCCGACGACGGGGAATGATTCAGGCATGTGAATCTATGAAAGATACCCATAATACTGGATAATCTAGCCTACCATTCACCACTGTGAAATAAAAAGCCCTTATATCTCTACAAACCAGTGATTTAAATCTGGGCGTCATGTTCAAGGTGTGTCTGTCACGGTATTGCAGAGGTCACACATTTGCCTTGTCATGGCCCTAAAACAAAAATTAGGACAGAGCCTCAAACATCTCCACGTTATCTCGTGGCACCTTTGTGTTTATAACACACACTGGTGAAGGCGTCCATGGGTGTGTCACTGTAAATATGCAGTGAGCCACCTTCATACCATTTACGGGGAAAAACAAGCGCTCGCGTAAACTTTTCTCTTTTAACCCCGTCCTTTTCAGACTGGGTGCCCCGACTTCCTGCTGTGGTAAAAGGTTCCTTATCTTCTTTATGGGGCCATCTGGACCCATAAAGAAGATAAGGAACCTTTTACTTCAGCAGTAAGTCAAGGAGCCCAGTCTGAAAAGGACGGGGCTAAAAGAGGAAGAAGAACGTCACTGGGACCTCTTCTTCATTGGCTGGCCACCGTTTAGGAGGCCAGCCAATGGAGAAGTGGGGCGGGGCTTAACCTGGCTAGAGAAACTCACTCTATCCCATTAAGTCTCGCCAGCTCGACTGCGCATATGCGCAGTCTTTCGCAGGCGGAGACCTAAAAAGACTAGGGTTAGGCTAAGTAATAAAATTAATTTTAAAGGAAATACATATATTTGAATATTAACAAATTAAATACATATAATTGAAATAGTAATTGATTAATAAATATATTCAGAGAACAATAGTAAGTAATGTAAGATAGTTAGAGAAAATATTTAATTAGCGAAAGAGAAGGGGGGTTCAATTATAATTATGAATAAATCATTTAGTATAAAAAAGATTGATGAGAAAATAAGGGTGTAGTGGAGGTCGATGGGTGAGAAAATACTTATGAGTGTACCTGACTGACACAATTGAAGGCAATATGGTGAAGGTGATTTATTAAAAGGGTGATGTAATGATGGTTGATAATGTAACAAGCAGTCAGTGCCACTGAAAAGGAATCGCCTTGGGATACAAGTCTGTAGAGTTGTTTTCAAAAAGCGATGGTCTTGTCACTTGGAAATCTGAAGCATTACCAAAAGAAATATTCTTTCTATTGTTTTTTTCTGTTAGCATGCAGTGGGAAAATCCTAAACCTTCCTTTTGTACAAAATATTACTGTACATCATACCATCATCCCGCCTGCTTATTTAGTTCACTTCTTCGGAAGAACAACTTTGTACTTCTTGTGGTTGCTTAGCTACTTTTCACACTTGATATCTGTCATCACATGAGCTGTCATCCCTGTCCCCTCTTTTAGGCCACACGTAGTACTTAAGTCCTTGTTGTCCTTTGAAGTCTTATTTTCAAGACGGAAAATTGAGCTCATCAGATATTTCCCAATGCGTCTCTGGTTGAGCTTATTGTAAAACGACTGCTGGTTGAGCCGGTAGAAGTACAGGAAATCCACCACCATCATAAAGAAGATGAGCAGGCCATAAAATCCGACCCCAAGAATTGGCAGAGGACTCCTTAAAAAGAAGAGAAACATTGATTTATGTTGTGCAACCATTTGAGAATGTACACGTCCCTTTGGCTGAGCCATTATGCTAAACAATCTTGTGGTGTAGTGTCTAAAAGCTCAGAATCAGTGGTTAGTACACACAAACCTAAACTAGGAACTGAATAACAGTCATTCCAAACTAGGTTCCCTTTTAAATCCAAACACAAATTGAAGAAAAGCATTTCAATTTTATGAGGTACGCTAAAATATTCTATAATATACACCCATGCGAGTGGAATCAAAGGCAGCATAATTTAAATGGAGAGATAAACTTCTCACTTTGCCTTCCCGTATTGTCTCGTGCTCCTTGATTTAACTTTACCTCATTATCCTTCCTTCTCTTTAAGTCTCATACTCTTTCCTTTCCCTTGTGTCTCATGTGTCTTCCGTTTCCCTATTTGTTGCATGCTCAATCTTTCCTTATTTCTCACACTTCTTTCTCATCTTTTTGTTTGATGCTTCCTCTCACTCCACCTTTTGTCTTCCAGTTCTTCCATTGTTCTTTCTGTCAGGCTCTTTCCTCTCAATTTCATACATTATGCCTCTTTTTGTGGCTCCCTTCTTCTCTTTTGTGCTTCTTTCTTCTCTCTTACGGCCTCACGTACAAAGGAATTAAGCATTGTCAAACCCTCCGATTCAGTAAGTGAGAGCATTTATGAATGCTAAAACCCTTTTGTACATGTGCTAAACTCATTTTGCAATTTGGAAAAGAATTCCAAATCACTAAATAGGTTTAGAAATGGTTTCAGAATCTCCATTAAGAAGGGACGTGTTTTAGACGTCCCTTCCGAATAGCAATTCTGACAGTCGTGTATCAGTACTTTGTGACCACAACAATGGCAAAGCATTGAAAAGATACAGACTCACAAGTTGTAAACCAATTCCCTTTAAACCCTCTTTCCTTTTTTAATCTTTAAAAAGGTTTCAGTAAGAGTAGGCAGTGCTCCACAAGTTTCCCCAGGACCACTGCCAACTCTTTGTGAAACTTTTCAAACAATCAAAACTTTTTCTTGTCAACTCAGTCCTGTTTCCTTTAAGGAAAGCCAGGTTGGAATTAAAAAAAATGTCTTTATTAAAATGCGATCACAGACATAGTGGCATGCTGTCCCTGGCAGGCCATCATCTCCGTGTTTGTGGTCTGCCTAATGAATATTAATTAGGCAGGTCATTCTGTGACCCTCTCGATTCAGCATTGTGTGTACCTACCTATCTGCACAAAGGTTGGTTTGCAAAAGACAATTACATGTGCTAAAATTTGGTGCACAATTTGAGACCACTTTTGAAAAAGGAATAACAGTAAATGAGGCCCCGATGTTTATTTCCTTCCTCTTTTTTGATGCATGACGTGAGCAGATTCTGCTTTATCACCGTGTAAAATATTAAGCAGTAGGGGCTAGCACAGGTAAGAGCGGTGAGGCTGGGGCGGGGCAGGATGGGTGCCGGGTAAGTTGACATACGACGGAAGAAGTAAAATTAAATAAACATGTATTGGCATAGCATTGGCATAGCCAATAGGTCTCGCCTTTGGGACCTTATAAGTGTTTAGCCATGCAACACTTGATGTTTTTGCACCAAGGATATTGTACTGGATAACTAAACACTTATAAGGTCTCAAAGGCGAGACCTATTGGCTATGCCAATGCTTTTTTTTTTCTTTAAAGGACAAGCAGTGCAATCAGGCTCCGGCTGCCACTTAGAGGTGTAGAGAGAGAGAGGTGTCTAGAGAGAGAGAGAGGTGTGTATAGAGAGAGAGAGAGAGAGAGAGAGAGGGGGTGTGTAGAGAGAGAGAGAGAGAGAGGTGTGTAGAGCGAGAGGGAGAGGTATGTAGAGAGAGGTGGGTGGAGAGAGGTGTGTAGAGAGAGGTAGGTAGAGAGAGGTGGGTAGAGAGAGGTGTGTAGAGAGAGGGGTAGAGAGAAGTATAGAGAGAGGTGTAGAGAGAGGGTTAGAGAGAGAAGTGTAGAGAGGTAGAGAGAGGTGTAGAGAGAGGTGTGTAGAGAGAGGTGGGTATAGAGAGGTGGGTAGAGAGAGGTGGGTAGAGAGAGCTGTGTAGAGAGAGGTGTGTAGAGAGAGGGGTAGATAGAGGTGTAGAGAGAGGGGTAGAGAGATAGGTGTAGAGGTGTACAGAGGTTTATTGGTAGAGAGAGGTAGAGAGACATAGCTAGAGGTAGAGAGAGGTAGAGAGGTGTACAGAGCTAGAGAGGTGTACAGAGCTAGAGAGGTGCAGAGAGGTAGAGAGAGGCAGAGAGGTAGAGAGAGGTAGAGGAGAGAGGTAGACGGAGAGGTAGAGAGGTAGTGGTAGAGAGGTAGAGGTAGAGAGAGGTAGAGAGAGAGAGGGAGAGAGGTAAAGAGAGGGAGGGAGGTAGAGAGATAGAGAGGTAGAGAGAGGGATGTAGAGAGGTAGAGAGAGGAAGAAAAAGGTAGAGAGAGGTAGAAAGGTAGAGAGAGGTAGAGAGAGGTAGAGAGGTAGAGTTAGAGAGAGAGTGAGAGAGAAAAGTAGAGAGGTAGAGAGAAAGGTAGAGAGGTAGAGAGAGAGGGAGAGGTAGAGAGAGGTAGAGAGAGAGGTAGAAAGGTAGACAGAGGTAGAGAGGTAGAAAGAGGCAGAGAGAGAGGTAGAGAGGTTGGGGTGGAGAGGTAGAGCGGGAGAGGTAGAGAGGGAGAGGTAGAGAGTTAGAGACAGGGAGGTAGAGGGAGGTAGAGAGAGAGAGGTAGAGGGCGGTAGAGAGGTAGAAAGAGGTAGATAGAGGTAGAGAGAGAGAGAGGTAGAGAGAGAGGTAGAGAGAAAGGTAGAAAGGTAGAGGTAGAGAGAGGTAGAGAGAGAGGTAGAGATAGAGAGAGGTAAAGAGGTAGAGAGAGGTAGAGACAGGTAGAGGGGTAGAGAGAGAGGTAGAGAGAGGTAGAGGTAGAGAGGTAGAGAGAGAGGTAGAGGTAGAGAGGTAGAGGTAGAGAGGTAGAGGTAGAGAAAGGTAAAGAGGTAGAGAGAGCTAGAGAGAGGTAGAGACAGGTAGAGGGGTAGAGAGAGAGAGGTAGAGAGAGAGAGGTAGCGAGGTAGTGAGGTAGAGAGGGGTAGAGAGAGAGGTAGAGAGGTAGAGGTAGAGAGAGCTAGAGAGGTAGAAAGGTGGATAGAGGTAGAGGGAGGTAGAGAGTGGTAGAGAGGTATAGAGAGGTGTAGAGAGGTAGAAAAAGGTAGAAAGGTAGAGAGGCAGAGAGAGGTAGAGAGGTAGAGGTAGAGAGGGAGAGGTAGAGAGGGAGAGGTAGAGAGAGGGAGGTAGAGGGAGGTAGAGAGGTAGAAAGAGGTAGAGAGAGAGGTACAGTAAGGTAGATAGAAAGGTAGAGAGGTAGAGAGAGAGGTAGAGGTAGAGAGAGGTAGAGAGAGAGGTAGAGAAAGAGGTAGAGTGGTAGAGGTAGAGGTTGAAAGGTAGAGGTAGAGAGAGGTAGAAAGAGGTAGAGAGAGAGAGAGGTAGAAAGGTAGAGAGAGGTGTAGAGAGGTGTAGAGAGGTAGAGAGAGGTAAAATGGTAGAGAGAGGCAGAGAGAGAGGTAGAGAGGTAGGGTTAGAGAGGGAGAGGGATAGGTAGAGAGGTAGAGAGAGGGAGGTAGAGAGGGAGGTAGAGAGAGGTAGAGGTAGAGAGAGAGTGAGAGAGAAAAGTAGAGAGGTAGAGAGAAAGGTAGAGAGAGAGGTAGAGAGAGGGGTAGAGAGGTAAAGGGAGAGGGAGAGGGAGAGGTTGAGAGGTAGAGAGAAAGGTAGAGAGAGGTAGAAAGAGGTAGAGAGAGAGGTAGAAAGGTAGAGAGAGGTAGAGAGAGAGAGGCAGATAAAGGTAGAGAGGTATAGAGAGGTGTAGAGAGGTAGAGATAGGTAGAGAGGTAGAAAGAGGCAGAGAGAGAGGTAAGAGGTAGGGGTGGAGAGGTAGAGAGGGAGAGGTAGAGAGGGAGAGGTAGGGAGATAGAGGTAGAGAGGTAGAGAGAGGGAGGTAGAGGGAGGTAGAGAGAGGTAGAGAGAGGTAGAGAGAGAGAGGTAGAGGGCGGTAGAGAGGTAGAAAGAGGTAGAGAGAGGTAGAGGTAGAGAGAGAGGGATAGAGAGGTAGAGGGAGAGGTAGAAAGAGGTAGAGATAAAGGTAGAGAGAGAGGTAGAGAGAGAGAGGTAGCGAGGTAGAGAGGTAGATGTAGAGGTAGAGGGGGAGAGGTAGAAAGGGAGTGGTAGAGGTAGAGAGAGGGAGGTAGAAAGAGGTAGAGTGAGGTAGAGGGAGGTAGAGAGGTAGAATGAGGAATAGAGAGGTAGAGAGAGGTAGAGAGAGAGGTAGAATGAGGCAGAGAGGTAGAGAGAAAGGGAGAGAGGTAGAGAGGGAGGTAGAGGTAGAGAGAGAGGTAGAAAAAGAGGTAGAGAGGTAGAGAGAGGTAGAAAGAGGTAGAGAGAGAGAGCTAGAAAGGTCGAGAGAGGTATAGAGAGAGGTAAAGGTAGAGAAGTATAGAGAGGTATAGAGAGGTAGAGAGGTGTAGAGAGGTAGAAAGGTAGAGAGAGGCAGAGAGAGGTAGAGAGGTAGGGTTAGAGAGGGAGAGGTAGAGAGGGATAGGTAGAGAGGTAGAGAGAGAGAGAGGTAGAGAGAGAGAGGTAGAGAGAGAGGTAGAGCAAGGTAGAGAGGTAGAGAGAGAGGTAGAGGTAGAGAGAGGTAGAGAGAGAGGTAGAGAAAGAGAGGTAGAGAGGTAGAGGTAGAGGTAGAAGTAGAGAGAGGTAGAGACAGAGGCTGAGAGGTAGAGGTAGAAAGGTAGAGGTAGAGAGAGCTAGAGAGAGCTAGAGAGAGGTAGAGGGAGAGAGGTAGAGGGAGAGAGAGAGGGAGAGGGAGAGAGGTAGAGGGAGAGAGGTAGAGAAGAACAATAGTTACTTACCTGTAATCTGTGGTTCTCCAGTATTGGTGTCTTTCATAGATTCACATGCCTGAATCATTCCCCGTCGTCGGAGTAGGAGTCCCACGGTACATAAAAAAGCAGTAATATGCCATTTGTACATAGCAAATAACAGTTATACTAAACCAGGAAGTAAAGTAGCCCTAGCTACCATGGAAAAAACTTCCACATTAGTGACTATCCAAGTCATTATGTTCAGACCAAACTGCAGCCAATCAGGCCACAGCTCCCACCAGAATACTCTCCCCAGAGACCCAGGCTGTCAGATTTTGTAGCACCGGAGTGTACCTGAGTATATATATATATAAATATCTAACAGTCTGGGTGAGACTCTGAGGGGAGGTGGGTGGGTGCATGTGAATCTATGAAAGACACCAATACTGGAGAACCACAGATTACAGGTAAGTAACTATTGTTCTTCTCCAGTATTAGGGGTGTCTTTCATAGATTCACATGCCTGAATCCGAGTAGTTAGCAGTAATACAATATATAGCTCTTAGACGCTAAGGTGACAGTTTTCATGTATGAACATAAGTAATGCAATAACATATTAAAGCGTCAAAAGAGCAAGAGGAGGTGGGAGAGATCATTAGAGGCTCACCTTATTGAAAAAGATTACGCAGGACTGCTCTCCCCACTGAGGCATCGGTATCACTTGAAGAATCCAGACAGTAATGCCTCGTGAATGTGTGCCTGCTGGACCATGTTGCAGCTCTGCAGATCTGCAGGAGAGGCACACCAGCAAACAAAGCCGTTGAAGAGGAGACTGCTCTCGTAGAATGCGCTCTAGGTAAGGTCTGTAAGGGTTTACCTGCTTGTTGATGGCAGAGCCCTATCGTGGATGAGACCCACCTGGCGATAGTCTGTTTAGTCACTGCACAGCCTTGTCTCGGTCTGCCATGCGCTACAAATAGCTGATCCGTCTTTCTGATGGCAGCTGTCCTTGAAAGATAAAACTTAAGGCATCTTTTAATGTCTAATGTGTGTAAAGTCCGCTCAGCTGGTGACTGCGGACTCGGAAAGAATGTCTTAAGTATCACTGGCTCATTTAAATGAAAATCAGATGGCACCTTGGGCATGTACTTTGGGTTGGTGCGTAGTATCACAGAGTCATTTGTGAATTGCAAGAAAGGTGGCTTAGACGTGAACGCTTGCATGTCACTCACCCTTCTGGCAGATGTTAACGCCAGCAGTAATGCAACCTTCCAAGTGATGAACTTGAGATCAACTTTATGGATTGGCTCAAAGGGATGGCGCATGAGCTGAGCTAGTACTATATTCAAGTGCCAGGATGGGGGTGGCCGACGTATTGGAGGAAACATACGAAATAAACCTCTAAAGAATTGTTGAATTATTCTTGAGGAATATAGAGAATTCGTACCATCCTGACGGTATCGGGATATAGCCGCTAAAAACACTTTAAGTGTTGAGTGCGCCAAACCTGATTTAGCCAACTGTAGAAAGAAAGGTAAGATCTTTTCCGGTTCCGCATTCATGGGATGTAAATTCATAGTTTGGCACCAAACACAAAAGCGCTTCCATTTAAGTTTATAAGCTTTGTTCGTTGAAGGTGCTCTAGCATTGGCTAGGACTTCTTGACAGTCATGCGAAATATTCAAGTGTGCAAACTCATGGTGTTGAGGAGCCAAGCCGATAATTTCAGAGAATGAGGGTCCGGATGATACACCCTGCCTTCTTGAATTGTCAGAAGATTTGGAATTTGAGGCAGTTGGACCGGTTCGCGTTCTGATAGAAGAAGAAGCTGTGTGAACCAATATTGTCGTGGCCACCGTGGAGCGATCAGAATTATTCGACACGGTTGTCTCCTCATTTTCTTGATGACTTTTGGAATTAATGGAATTGGCGGGAAGGCGTAGGCAAAGATCCGCTCCCAATTCATTGACAGAGCATCCCCGCAAGATTCTTTGTGGGGAATCCAGCTCGCAAAGTGGGTACATTTCTTGTTCTGATATGTTGCGAAAAGATCCAGATCGGGGAGACCCCATCTCTGGAAGATCCGATCCAGCGCTGGCTGATGCAGTTCCCACTCGTGAGTGCTGCTCTTGGACCTGCTCAGGGAATCTGCCAGCACATTGGCTACTCCTGGAACATGCACTGCTGACAAGTTGATGTCGTGAGTCAGAGCCCAATTCCAGATCTCTTGAGCCTGCTGGGACAACCGGGCTGATCTTGTGCCCCCCTGCTTGTTCAGGTAATGCATGCTCGTTGTGTTGTCTGTTCGAATCAACACTGTCGAGCCTTCCAGTATCGCCTGAAAAGATTTCATGGCGAGGTAAATGGCCCGTAATTCCAATAGATTGATGTGCCATTTCTTTTGTTGTCTGTCCCATTTGCCACTGATCGTCATCCCCTGAAGGTGAGCGCCCCAACCTTCTAGCGAGGCATCCGTGGTTACGATGAATCTGGGGACTTCTGCAAGGAAAGCACACCCCACTTGCAGGTTGTGTTTCTGACTCCACCACAGGATTGCATTCTTCATTCGAGGTGTTAAGGTGATGACATCCTCGAAGGAACCAGATACCTGCACCCATTGGCGACTGAGTTCCTCTTGTAAGGGTCTCATCCTCAGACGGCAATTTGGAGTGAGAGGGATGCACGATGAGATCATCCCTAGGAAAGATTTGAATTTGCGAACAGAAATGCACTCTTTTCTGAGGAGTGTAGTCGCCATTTTTTGGATCTTCTCCTGTCTTTCGCTTGAAATGAAGACCTGAGCGAGCTTGGAATCCAGCGTTGCTCCTAGGAAAGACTTCCTTTGTGATGGTATCAGATCTGATTTCTCGAAGTTCACGGAGAAACCCAGGCTTTGAAGCAGGCAAAGGCATTTCTGGACATGTCGGCGTAGGAATTGGCCTTGATAAGGCAATCGTCCAGATATGGGTATATCTGAATACCCTGTAATCGTAAGTGGGCCGCTACAGGTGCCAACATCTTTGTGAATACCCTTGGGGCTGAACGTAGTCCAAAGGGAAGCACCTTGAATTGGAAATCCCTGCCAGCCACTCTGAACCTTAGGAACTTCCTGTGTCTGGGGAAGATGGGTACATGGAAGTAAGCATCCTGAAGGTCGAGTGTTGCCAAGTGGTCCCCTTCTGCCAAAAACTGGAGGATCTCTTGGAGTGTTAACATTCTGAACGTTAATTTTTTGATGTATTTGTTGAGGGCATGCAAATCGAGGATGGGGCGCCATTCCCCCGATTTTTTGCGTATCAAGAAAAAACGAGAGTAAAAACCTTTTCCTCTCTGATGTTGAGGTACTCTCTCGATTGCCCCTTTTCGAATCATTGTATTGATTTGGATGAACAGCTCTTTGAGATGTGCTGGGGGCGGTCCTTTTGGGGGTGAATTTGGAGGGTTTTTTACAAATTCTAATATGTGGCCCTTGGAAACCACATCCAGCACCCATTTGTCGGTGGTAATGTTTGACCATTTTGAGCAATGTAGGGATATTCTTCCTACAATTCGTTTCTGGCTGGGACAAAGTGGTGGCAGGAAGCGATTCTCACTTTTTGGTAGCGTTGTCTCTACCCCGATATGTTGTTTTCCCTCGGGGCTGTGAATAATTATTTCGTCTCTGGCCATAAGGTTGTTGCTTATATGGCTGGTACCTCTGGGTATTTTGGTTGTTCGTATATGAACGCTGTTGGTAATATCCTCCTCTATTTGTGAAGTTTCCTCTTCCTCTAGCACCACGAAAGGAAGACTTCCGATACTGCAGGGTACCCAATGATCGTGCAGTTTCGGTATCTTTCTTGATGGCCTGCAAAGCCTCATCCACATGCGAGCCGAATAGGTACTCGCCATCATAAGCCATGTTTAATACCTTGGCTTGCACCTCCTGCCTAAAGGATGTAGATTTCAACCATCCCTCTCTTCTAAGGACAGCAGCTCCTGCCAACTGTCTGAATCCTGTAGCTGCTACGTCCACTGCAGCATCAATGATCTCCGACGAATCACATTCCCCTTCCTGCAGAATTTTTATGGCTTCGGTCCGGTCTGGTTCAGGCAGTTTCTGAATGTATGGCGATATGTCTGACCACATTTCTCTATCATACCTGCCGAGAATTGCCAGCGAATTAGCAGCCCTAACTGTGGTCGCTGCAATAGTCGATACCTTTTTTCCAATGGTATCGAGTCGTCTCCCGTCTCTGTCCGTAGGAGTGGAGATCTGAGATGACGGATTCTTTGCTCTCTTTTGAGCTGCTTGCGAAATGACTGACTCCGTTTTGGCCTGGCCTAGCAGGCAAGCAGGTGAAGAAGCTGGGGCCCTGTACTTCTTATCCACTTGCGGTAAAACCGCAGGTAAAGAATTTGGCGTGGCCATGATCTTTAGACCTTCTTTCCAAATAAAGTCTATAATAGGAATAGACCAACTTTGCCTCTGAGACAAACTCTTAAAGTCGTACAGGAAACAATCGTCCTGTTTAGTCTCCATGGTAATGAGAAATCTCTTAGTTGCTTTGTCCATAATCCTATGGAAATTCGCAATATCCACCGGTGGTGACTCAGCCTTTGGTTGTTCATCCGGAGAAGGTGTGTCAGCTTGATAATCTTCATACTCCGACGAGTCCGTTTTATCTAATTCACCTTCTTCCTGAGCCTCCTCATCAGTATTCTCATCCTCCGTTTGGTTGTTGATCACCGGTATTGATGGGGTATGCTCCGTTTCTTCTGCCATAGCAGGCAGTGGATTCGGGGTCACTCGAGGCTGTGGAGAAGAGACTTGTGATTCGCCAGACTCTGAAGGCGGAAAACGGCGATAGTAATCGCTCAACATGTACTGTAAATTTTGGAAAAGTTCCATAGGCATCTGCATCCCTGGTGTTGGTGCAGTGTCCAACCTGGGCGGTTGTGTCACTTGCTCCTCTTCTTCCTGATCTTTTACTAGTATAAGCAAGTCAGATGGACTCTTGGCTGCCTGGAATAATTCGTCACCAGAGTCCTCCTCCTCAGAATCCAAGAGCCTGTCTGGCATCGTTAGTGGCGACATAGATGCAGACTGGGATGGACGCTTTTGCAATAGAGCCGCAGTGGTGGCTGGAGATGGCAGCGGTATCACATTGCTTTTTGCTGACCAGACTTGGATATCTGTGCAAGATGACAGCTTTGGTGTTTCTGGATTCTCTTGAGCCTCTGGAAAGTCTGTGTCTTGCGGCTTAGACTTCGTTGTCAGCGATGTACTCTTCGACGATAATTGCTCCGTCGACGACTGTGGCAGTTTAGACTTCGTCGACACGCTGGATTTCGTCGTCGACGACGGAACCGTCGACGGGACCATTTTCTTCGTCGACGGGGCCGTCGACGGAACTATCTTCTTCGTGGACGAGACCGTCGACGACGACTTCGTCGACGGGGTCGTCGACGGGGTCTTCCTCGTCGACGTTGGGATCGTCGACGGCTGCTTCGTCGACGGTGTCGTCGTCGACGGTAAGGTCTTCTTCGTCGACGGTAAGGCTGTCGTCGACGGCAAGCTTCTTGTCGACGGAGGCTCGTCGACGGGTGGTGTAACTTTCTTCGTCAACGAGATGGGACGAATCTGGACATGAACAAAAGTTGGAGAGGACGCTGAGGACATCACCAAAGAGGGTTTTGGTGAGGAAAAGGTCATAGTAGAAGTCACTGCAGTGGCTGTCTGACAGGAAACCGGCAGAGAAGTCGCTGCCTTGGTTACAGGCCTCTGAGGTGACAATAAAGACACCGTCTTGTTTGATTCAGGTGGCCTCACAGATTTCTCAGAGGATTGCTTTGTTTTTGAGGTAGAAGGCTCAACAGCATCCTGAGTGAGCTGGGCCTGCCTCGCCACCTTAGCCTTAGGAGAAGTCACCTTACCCTCAGCTATCCTTTTTCTAGATCCCATAGAAGACACTGAGGCCAAACTTCCTACCTCTGAGAGGGGGACATCCTTGTCTTTAATCTGCTGAATCCATAGCAGCAAGCGACCCTCTCTGTCCCTGAGGGTCTTTGAAGGAAAGGTGCGACAAATCTTGCACTCCTTAGCTTGATGATCAGGGTACAAGCAGTAGATTCAGAGAGTATGCGGATCCTCCTTGAACAGCCGTGCCTTTCCGCAGGATTCACAGGCCCTGAACAGGGACTTTGATTTAGACATGTTTGAAAGTGATAACTGTCAAAAGTAGAGCAAAAAACTGAGCAGAGCTCAGAGAGACTCCCTATCACACGACGTGCGGTAAAAAAAATCTGACAGCCTGGGTCTCTGGGGAGAGTATTCTGGTGGGAGCTGTGGCCTGATTGGCTGCAGTTTGGTCTAAACATAATGACTTGGATAGTCACTAATGTGGAAGTTTTTTCCATGGTAGCTAGGGCTACTTTACTTCCTGGTTTAGTATAACTGTTATTTGCTATGTACAAATGGCATATTACTGCTTTTTTATGTACCGTGGGACTCCTACTCCGACGACGGGGAATGATTCAGGCATGTGAATCTATGAAAGACACCCCTAATACTGGAGAAGAACAAGTTACTTACCTTCGGTAACACCTTCGGTAACGCTTTTTCTGGTAGATACAGTATCTGCCTGTGGATTTCTCACCTTGTGAATATCCCCCTTGCGTCAGCAACGTTCGGAAACTTTTCTTTGTAGCACGCCGGCGTGGATGACGTCATAGGAACGCGGCATCGCGCGCGACTCCGTCTGACGTCACCGACCCCTTATTAGGCCTACGTCGGCGTGATGACATCAGTTCCGCCCTTTTTTCCGTGCCTTCGAGGCACACGGACGGACCAATGACAGGAAATATACATATATACAATGTACACAGTACATACAAACCAAAATAGCACACAGTGCATAGCAAAGGTATCAAAACCTAAATTATATACAAATAGATATACAAATAAAACCAGGTATAGCAGAGTGGACGACGGGGAGGCGGGTGGGTCAGTGAGGAATCCACAGGCAGATACTGTATCTACCAGAAAAAGCGTTACCGAAGGTAAGTAACTTGTTCTTCTGATAGATACATCTGCCTTGTGGATTCCTCACCTTGTGAATAGAGTCCCACAGCAGTCCCCACTCCCGGAGGAGGGAGTCCACTCTGCTACACCAGGAAATCTTGGAGGACAGAACGCGCGAATTGGCCATCCCTCCTCACCTCGGTATCCAAGCAGTAGTGCTTCGCGAAAGTGTGGAGGGAGGCCCAAGTCGCGGCTCTGCAAATATCCTCAACAGGTACACCTCTAGACAATGCAGAAGTAGCAGACCTTGCCCTGGTAGAATGAGCTCTTATACCCTCAGGAGGGTCCTTACCCGCCAGGGAGTAGCAAATCTTGATGCACAGGATTATCCACCTGGAAAGTGTGCGCTTCTGCACCGCTCTGCCCTTCCGACAGCCAGCAAAACCAACAAACAGCTGGTCGTCCATCCGGAAGTCTTTAGTTCTGTCCAGATAAAAAGACACCGCCCTCTTAGGGTCCAGACGGTGCAGTCTCTCTTCCTCCTTAGAAGGGTGAGGGGGAGGATAGAAGGTAGGAAGGGTAATGGACTGTCCTAGATGGAAGGGAGTTACCACCTTAGGCAGAAAAGCAGCCCTGGTCCCAAGAACCATTCGTTCAGCATGAATGGTCAGGAACGGGGGCTTAGAACTAAGAGCTTGAAGCTCACTCACCCTCCTTGCCGAGGTGATTGCTACTAGGAAGACCGTCTTGAAAGACAAAAGCCTCAAGGGACACTTGTGTAAAGGTTCAAAGGGAGAACCCATCAAGAAAGTCAAGACAAGATTCAAATCCCACTGAGGCACGATAAACGGAGAAGGAGGGAACTTATTAGTAAGCCCCTTCAGAAACCTCAAAACCACTGGAGATTTAAAAAGAGACGGCTGATCCGGCAAGCAAAGAAATGCCGATAACGCCGAAAGGTAACCTTTGATTGTAGCAACAGCCAATCCTTGCTGCGCCAAAGAAAGAGCAAACTGTAAAATATCAGATAAATGAGCCCTCAAAGGATCAACACCCTTTTCCCTACACCAAACAACAAATTTAGACCATCTATACGAATAGATGGACTTGGTGGAGTCACGCCTGGCAGAAAGAATGACATCCACCACATCGTGAGGAAGAGAAAAAGAGTTCAGGTTGCCCCGTTCAATCTCCAGGCATGAAGGTGTAATGTCTGGAGGTGGGGGTGTAGAACCTGCCCCTCCATCTGAGAGAGGAGGTCTGCCCTGAGAGGGAGACGGAGCGGCGGGTGAGAGGAGAGGTGGAGAAGGTCTGTGTACCACACCCTTCTTGGCCAATCCGGGGCGACTAATATGACTTGGACCCGGTCCTGGCGAATCTTCCTCAGAACCCGAGGAATCAAGGGTATGGGAGGAAACGCGTAAAGGAGTTGATTTCCCCAACTCAACTGAAACGCGTCCCCCAAAGCTCCTTGCATCGGATACTGGAGACTGCAGAATGACAGGCAGTGAGCATTCTCGTGAGTGGCGAACAGGTCCACCCGAGGAGTTCCCCACATCCGAAAGATGTAACAAACAACCTCTGGATGAAGCCTCCACTCGTGGTCGGCAGAGAACTGCCGACTGAGAACGTCTGCACGAACGTTCAGAACTCCGGCCAGATGATTTGCCATCAGACAAATCTGATGGTCCTGAACCCAGGACCAGAGACGCAGAGCCTCTCTGCAGAGACACTGCGACCCCACTCCTCCCTGTTTGTTGATGTACCACATCGCGGTCGTGTTGTCCGTCAGGACTTGAATCGACTGACCGCGAAGGGAAGGGAGGAAGGCCTTGAGCGCCAAACGTATCGCCCGTAACTCTAGAAGGTTGATATGAAGCAACCTTTCCTCTGGAGACCAAAGACCTTTGACCTCCAGGTCTCCCAGATGAGCACTCCACCCGAGAGTGGATGCATCCATTATCACCGTGGCCACCGATGGAGGAAGTTGAAAAGGCTTTCCTTGCGACAGATTGCCTTCCACGCTCCACCAAGACAGATCCGCTGCAGTTTCTCTGGAGATCCTCACTGACTCCCTGAGATCTTTGTTGTGCTGATACCACTGCCTGCGGAGGCACCACTGGAGTGCCCTCATGTGCCAGCGTGCATGGTTGACCAACAGAATGCAAGAAGCCATCAGACCGAGCAGGCGAAGAACCTTCAGGATTGGAACGACCGCTCCATTGCAGAACAAAAGTATCATTTCCTGTATGTCGCGAATCCTTTGAGGTGGAGGGAATGCACGACATACAGTAGTGTCCAGTACGGCACCTATGAACAGGTTGCGCTGGGAGGGCACCAGGTGAGACTTGGGTACATTTATCAAAAAACCCAACCTGTGTAACAACTGAGTTGTCTCTTGCAAATGAAGGAGCACCTTCTCTGGAGACTCTGCTTTGATGAGCCAGTCGTCCAGATACGGAAATACAGGAATTCCCGACCTTCTGAGATGTGCTGCCACCACTGCCATCACCTTGGTGAAAACTCGAGGCGCAGTAGTAAGTCCAAACGGAAGGACCGCAAACTGGTAGTGTTGCGAACCCACCGTAAAACGGAGATACTTCCTGTGCGACTTCAGGAAAGGGATGTGGAAATAAGCATCCTGCAAGTCGATCGACACCATCCAGTCTTCTTCCAACAGCGCTTGAAGAACCTGCGCAAGAGTGAGCATCTTGAACTTTTCTTGTTTCAGATACAAGTTCAAGATCCTGAGATCCAGGATTGGCCGAAGCCTGCCATCCTTCTTGGGGATCAGAAAATACCGGGAGTAGCATCCCTGACCCCTCTCCTGCTCCGGAACCACCTCTATTGCACCCTTTCTGAACAGTGCCAGGACTTCTTCCTGCAAGAGAAGCAGGTGGTCCTCCGAACAATAACCTTGGCAAGGAGGGTAATTGGGAGGGAACTCCTGGAAAGGAAGAGCATACCGATTTTCTACGAGATTGAGAACCAAAAGATCTGATGTAACCGATTCCATATCCCGTAGAAAATGAGTAAGCCGACCCCCTACTGGACCCACATGATCCGGAATGGCGGATCTAGGGCTGCTTTGCTGTTGTAGGTGGGGGTGGGTATTAGAGGAGGAAGTAGAGGAGGAAGAGGTTTGACGTCCACGTCCACGACCCTTCTGTCTACCTCTATAAGACTTGTACAGAGGGTTCTGTTGTTGCTGCTGTTGCTGGCCTTGTCTGAAGGGACGAAAGGAAGATCTGCCAAAACCCCTGAACTTCCTGGTGGCTGTACCTTTCATCTGCAAGCCCAAAGATCTAGCCGTCGTTCGGCTATCTTTGAACCTTTCCAAAGCCGTATCCGCTTTTTTTCCAAAGTGACCAACTCCGTCAAAAGGTAAATCCAAAAGAGTAGCCTGTACATCAGCGGAAAACTCTGAGGACTTTAACCAAGCAGCTCTTCTGGTAGCCACTGAAGAACCCATTACTCTAGCCACAGAATCTGCAGTGTCCATGCCACTCTGAATAACATGGCGGGCTGCTGCCTGAGTGTCTAAAACAACTTCATTAAAGTTTTTTCTGTCCTCCTCTGGAAGTTTAGCAGACAATTGTTTGACCGAGTCCATTAGGGCATGCACATATCTACCAAGTAAACAAGTAGCATTCGTTGATTTTAAGGCCATGCTACCTGAGGAGAACACCTTCTTAGCGGCTTGATCCAATTTTCTGGAATCTTTATCTCCAGGAACTTGGGGAAAAGAGCCTGCTGATCTATTCGCACAAGCAGCCTGAACCACCAGACTCTCCGGTGAAGGGTGAGATGACAAGAACTCAGGATCTCCAGTAGCCTCCCTATAACGTCTCGCCTCCGATCTAGACACTGCAGGTGCAGACAAAGGCTTTTTCCAAACTTCCAGAATTGGCTCGGTCAGAGCTTCAGTGAAAGGCAAAGTTGGCTCAATGACAGAAGAAGATGAATGTAAAACTTCTGTAAGGATATTAGATTTGAACTCAACCGTTGGTAAAGTTAAGTTTAGCAAATCAGCAGCTTTTCTAATTACCATATGGTATGGTACCACATCCTTGGAGGGTGCATCTGAAACTACAGGTAAACCCCATTCAGGAGAAAGTTCAAGACTGCTTGCAGAATGAAGATCTTCAAAATAATCATCATGTTCTTGAATCTCGCCTTCCTCCACTTCAGGTTCCATATACTCTTTCTCCTCCAATAGACGTTGGGCTCTACGTCTCGACCACTCCATACGGATCGAAGTCGACGGATCCGGTAACGACTTCGATGGAGTCGGAACCGGCGTCGACCGAGGAGCTGGAATAACAGGAGGTAGAGAAACAGGAACCGGCGTCGAGTCTCGATCCAAATTTCGAGGGCGCTCCGGAGTCGGCGAAGCCGTGCGCTGAGTAGATGACCTCGGCGGCGCTGAACCGATCCAAGAAGGATATGGAGTCGGCATGAAAGGTAGAAAAGGCACCGGTGCATAAGCTTGGGGGACACCCAAGTTAAAAGACAAAGGACCCATAGGACCCGCAGGTGCTCCACTGAGGTACCTTGCCCTCGCATATACTCCATACATAGCATTTAGGAAATGCGATGGATCCTGACCAGGACCAGGAAAAGAAGGGTAAGAACCCATTGGTGGATTCGTAGGAGGCTGTATTGGATTCGGTTCCTCCTGATCCTTATGACTTTCCGGTTCATCCACCGGAGTCGGAGACTGAGGAACTTCCGCGACCTCATCATGTTCCGAAGACTGACCCGAAGTCGGATTCGGATCCAGTTCCGGCTCCGGTGTATGTTCTCGAGATTGTACCGGAGTGGTACCACCAGCAGGAGACGGAGATACAAAGTCCTTGTGATGCTTCCGAGAAGACTTCTTCTTAGAGTCCGAAGACCCTGAATGATGGTGAGAACTATGCTTCTTCCTCTTATGTTTTCTCTTCGAGGAACTCGAAGCATGCCCAGAAGCTGACTTCGACGCCGACTCCGATATGACTCTCGACCTCGATCGCGACCTCGATTGTGACTTCGATCGCGACCTCGATCGTGACTTCGATCTTGACTTCGGTCTTGATCTGGAGTGTCTCGATCTTGATCTCGAAGATCTACCGGCTTCTTTACCTTTTATCTTGGCTAATAAAAGTTTAGCTTCCCGCTCTCGTAGAGCCTTCGGATTCATCTTTGAGCAGGATCGACAGCCCTTGACGTCATGATCCGATCCTAAACACCAAAAGCAATCTTCGTGTGGATCGGTGATCGACATCATCCGGCTTGATCCAATTTTCTGGAATCTTTATCTCCAGGAACTTGGGGAAAAGAACCTGCTGATCTATTCTCATAAGCAGCCTGAACCACCAGACTCTCCGGTGAAGGGTGAGATGACAAGAACTCAGGATCTCCAGGAGCCACCCTATAACGTCTCGCCACCGATCTAGACACTGCAGGTGCAGACAAAGGCTTTTTCCAAACTTCCAGAATTGGCTCGGTCAGAGCTTCAGTGAAAGGCAAAGTTGGCTCAAAGACAGAAGAAGGTGAATGTAAAACTTCTGTAAGGATATTAGATTGAACTCAACCGTTGGTAAAGTTAAGTTTAGCAAATCAGCAGCTTTTCTAATTACCATATGGTATGGTACCACATCCTTGGAGGGTGCATCTGAAATTACAGGTAAACCCCATTCAGGAGAAAGTTCAAGACTGCTTGCAGAATGAAGATCTTCAAAATAATCATCATGTTCTTGAATCTCGCCTTCCTCCACTTCAGGTTCCATATACTCTTTCTCCTCCAATAGACATTGGGTTTTACGTCTCGACCACTCCATACGGATCGAAGTCGACGGATCCGGTAACGACTTCGATGGAGTCGAAACCGGCGTCGACCGAGGAGCTGGAATAACAGGAGGTAGAGAAACAGGAACCGGCATCGAGTCTCGATCCAAATTTCGAGGTCGCTCCGGAGTCGGCGAAGCCGTGCGCGGAGTCGATGACCTCGGCGGCGCTGAACCGATCCAAGAAGGATATGGAGTCGGCATGAAAGGTAGAAAAGGCGCCGGTGCATAAGCTTGGGGGACACCCAAGTTAAAAGACAAAGGACCCATAGGACCCGCAGGTGCTCCAGTGGGGTACATTGCCCTCGCATATACTCCATACATAGCATTTAGGAAATGCGATGGATCCTGACCAGGACCAGGAAAAGAAGGGTAAGAACCCATTGGTGGCTTCGTAGGAGGCTGTATTGGATTCGGTTCCTACTGATCCTTATGACTTTCCGGTTCATCCTCCGGAGTCGGAGACTGAGGAACTTCCGCGACCTCATCATGTTCCGAAGACTGACCCGAAGTCGGATTCGGATCCAGTTCCGGCTCCGGTGTATGTTCTCGAGATCGTACCGGAGTTGTACCACCAGCAGGAGACGGAGATACAAAGTCCTTGTGATGCTTCCGAGAAGACTTCTTCTTAGAGTCCGAAGACCCTGAATGATGGTGAGAACTATGCTTCTTCCTCTTATGTTTTCTCTTCGAGGAACTCGAAGCATGCCCAGAAGCTGACTTCGACGCCGACTCCGATCTGACTCTCGACCTCGATCGCGACCTCGATTGTGACTTCGATCGCGACCTCGATCGTGACTTCGATCTTGACTTCGGTCTTGATCTGGAGTGTCTCGATCTTGATCTCGAAGATCTACCGGCTTCTTTACCTTTTATCTTGGCTAATAAAAGTTTAGCTTCCCGCTCTCGCAGAGCCTTCGGATTCATCTTTGAGCAGGATCGACAGCCCTTGACGTCATGATCCGATCCTAAACACCAAAAGCAATCTTCGTGTAGATCGGTGATCGACATCATCCGGGCACACGAGCCACACTGCTTGAAACCCGTCTTCTTCGACGACATCTTCGACGAAGAACAGAAACAGTAACAGACAAAAAGCAACAAAGTCTCTATCTGTAACCACAGAAGATTCCGAAACCGTTAGCGTCGACGACGCGGAAAAAAGGGAACTGATGTCATCACGCCGACGTAGGCCTAACAAGGGGTCGGTGACGTCAGACGGAGTCGCGCGCGATGCCGCGTTCCTATGACGTCATCCACGCCGGCGTGCTACAAAGAGAAAATTCCGAACGTTGCTGACGCAAGGGGGATATTCACAAGGTGAGGAATCCACAAGGCAGATGTATCTATCAGAAGTAGAGAGGTAGAGAGTGGTAGAGAGGTGTGTAGAGAGAGGTGGGTAGAGAGAGGTGGGTACAGTGAGGGGGTAGAGACTGGTGAGACCCAGCCCCCTTAAAGCACATGCTGTGAGGTAGAAAGAGGTAGAGAGGCAGAGAGAGGCAGAGAAAGAGGTAGAGAGGTAGAGGTAGAGAGTGAGAGGTAGAAAGGGAGGGGTAGAGAGGTAGATGTAGAGAGGTAGAGATAGGGAGGTAGAGGGAGGTAGAGAGGTAGAAAGAGGTATAGAGAGGTAGAGAGAGGTAGAAGTAGAGAGAGAGAGAGAGGTAGAGCGAGGTAGAGAGGTAGAGAGAAAGGTATAGAGAGGTAGAGAGAGAGGCAGAGAGAGGTAGAGAGAGAGAGGTAGAGAGCTAGAGGTAGAGAAAGAGAGGTGGAGAGGTAGAGAGAGGTGGAGAGGTAGTGAGAGCTAGAGAAAGGTAGAGAGAGGTAGAGAGAGAGGGGTAGAGGGAGAGAGGTAGAGAGGGAGAGAAGTAGAGAGGGAGAGGAGTAGAGAGGTAGAGAGGTGTGTAGAGAGAGGGGTAGAGACTGGTGAGACCCAGCCCACTTAAAGCGCAGTTAGAGAGAGGTAGAGAGGTAGAAAGAGCTAGAGAGAGGCAGAGAGAGAGGTAGAGAGGTAGAGAGGTAGAGGTAGAGAGGGAGAGGTAGAAAGGGAGGGGTAGAGAGCTAAATATCGCCTACGCAGCGCATGCTCGCTGCTTAGCTGCGTAGGCGAGAGCTGCGTAGGCGAGACCTAAAAAATAAATAAAACCACTTACCTTGTGCTCGCTGCATCCCAGATTTGGCGATGCGGCGAGCACAAGGTAAGTGGTTTTATTTGTTTAATTTTAATTCTTCAGTCGCATTTCGACTTACCCGCCCCCACCCCACCCCACCGCTTTTATCTGTGCCGTCCATCATTGATATAAATTCCATCATTGTTGGTGTTTAATAGAGATTTGGCTGTCTCAGCAGTAACTTTGTTAAAGTTTGCTGCTGTTCTATTTAGATTTTGCCGTTTTGGCAGCACCTTTGTGTATCTTTGGGGCAGGGTAGTTAGTTTTAGTTACCAAATAAGGGAGCTACATTAATGGTGTCCGCATAACTGACTTCACTTCACTGGCTTCACACTTTGTAAGTATTATTCCTACCTTCCTTTAGACCAGTGAGTATAAGAAGCATTTCCCGCCCTCATCATCATCTTGTGTATATAAAACAATTATGTTTCTTTACATCATGTTGGGAAATGCGACTGTGCATCCTTGGAAATATAGTAATTAGGATGAGATATTTATGGACTGCTCTGATTTAGGTATATGGGAACAGAAGCTACTGCTCTGTCCTCCTTAGAAACCTGTTTGGTAAAGAATGCAATGGGTTTTTGTTTTTCTCTACTTCCCATCTCTACTGCGTAACTGTCCAGATTGAAGCAATTGGAAGAAAGATGAAATCAATGGACTAGCATGCATGCTTTTAACTCTCCTACCTATGTAACTTTGCAATTCACCTGCTCAATTCATAAGGAACACTCAAATTAGGCATGCCAAGCATGGTGCTGTGTACCTGTGCACCGTTGTGGAGAGTATTTCCGATAGGTTCACGTTCATGAGGGCTTCCAACTCCACCTGGCTGCAGCAGTATTTAAGGGAGTGGTTTCCAGGATCGCAGCAGTAGATTTGTTCAGCTGGATCACTCAAGCGGGGGCAGTAGAAGCCAGAATGATAGTGGTTATTCCAGCCGTAATAGCCCTCACACAATCGACTATTTAAAGAGGATGCTGGGAGCAATCAAGAAAAAAAATCAGTTTAGAAGTTGAGTACATTTCATTCCCATATCAGCTTTTCTCTTAAAGAGTCTTTAAATTGATGAGTAATTTATTTATCTATTTGACATTGTTCGCCCTTCAAACAGTGGTACTGTACATAGCATCATACATTACATGAGTAATTGGCACTTCTTGAAGGTTTGAGTAATGCGACATAGACTTATAGCGCCTGATTTTCAAAGTGAAACGTAAGTGTGCACTCACAGAAGTACTATTTTAAAAAAAAATCTTTTTATTGAAACAAAACAGCTCCATCAAAAGACACATCAGGTATTAGCGAAAAAGCAGTGGTCTTCATACATTAATTGAGTAGAGTACAACAGTCATTAATGGGTAGTACCACAGTCTACCCCCAGGTCTTGCCCCCACAGAACATAAGCTGGTCCACTAATCTGCCCCGTCCTCTCCCCCACCCCTCCCCTCCCTTGGCCAGAACCCGCCCCCTACCTCCCTCCTCCCCCATCCCTCGGTGCTGTGATCAGACTCTACTACCAGTCGGTGCCAGGGCCCCCCAAGGAGAGGTCGTGTCCAAGGTATGTAGTACGTGGTACCTCATGGGGGGGAACTCCTAAGGTGATGCATCCGGGGTATCCATCCATTCTCCTCTATACCTCCTCCACGCCTGCCATATCTTTTCCCATTTTTTGGGGCACCCCCTGCTGTCATAGATGACTTTCTCTGCCCTCTGGCACCAATCTACATCCCGTTTCCACTCCTCAATTGTCGGAACTAAGTCACTCCCCCAGAGCCTTGCGATGTTCCTTTTGGCTACCATACTCGCCAAGGCCAGCCATATCTTATCTCCTTTGGGCCACGTAATGTCCCCCGTGACCCCCAGAACGTGCCACCTAGCTTCCAACGGAACCTCTGCCCCCACTACCTCCTCCATTATGTCTTTCAGCCTCACCCAATATGTACGGATTTTAGGGCAATCCCAGAGGATGTGAAAGAATGTTCCCTCTTCCCCACAGCCTCTCAGGCAAAAGTGTGACGCTGCGTACCCCATCTTGAGTAGTAACGTTCATGGGGTGTAGGACCTATGGAGGATGCGCAACTGCACCAAACTGAATCTGGCTCGGATCGCTACCTCCCTAGGACACTGCAGGGCTTCATTCCAGTCGTCGTCCTCTAGCAAGCCAAGGTCGGATTCCCACTTCTCCCGCAGTGGCCCCAGGATATGAGGAGCGTTATTGATGAGCTTTTTGTAAGTAAGTGATATGGCCTTGTCAATCATGGGGTCTAACAGCAGTCTGTACTCGAGAGGGGCATATTCTGGGACCTGATCCCCCTGTGTCAGATGTCTATATAGGGCGTGTTTGAATTGCTGATAGTGCAGGAATTCGCCGTCCCCCATTTGGAAGTCCGACTGGAGAGTCGTGAACTCCACCGCCTGTCCCCTCCTCCACACGTCCCCCAGCGTATCTATACCGATCAGGCTCCACTGTCGCAGGTCAGGGAGTTTCACCACTTCTCTAAGGAAGTCCCCCTTCCATAAGGGCGTCTGGGCCGTGAGTCTCCTTCCCCAGTCAAGCAGTTTTGATGCTCGGTGCCATACATCTACCACTACCGCCGTTTGGGGAGGCAAGGATTGGTCGCGCCGTGGTTTGGAGTAAAGAGCTGCTAAGTAGGAGCCCTCCCCAAGGACCATCCGGTCCACTCGGTATGCTGGTTCCTCCTGTGGGGCGAACACCCATCCATTGATATTGATCAGTTGTGTCACCCAGTAGTACAGGCGGATGTCCCCCTTCGTAGGGACCCCGTTGCAATTTTCGAAGAGCAGTCCTTGGACATCCCCCGCCCCACAACAGGGAGCGTTGCTCCGATTCCACCGTTTTGAAGACTTGTTCCGGGATCGGGAAGGGCGAGCTCTGCAGCACATATAGCAGACGGGGCAAGGCCATCATTTTGAATAGAACGGCCCTGCCCATTAGGGAGACTGGAAGGGTTTGCCAGTGCTCTACGTCACTGTGCAGGCGGTTCAGTTGAGTCTGCACATTGAGCTGGAAAAACTCAGTGTTGAACGGCGTGACCCAAATCCCCAGAAAACGAAAAGCTGTGCGCCAAACAAGGCCCTCGCAGCTGGGCACCGCCTGCGGCTGGGGTCCCACCAAGACATAGCCCAGGGATTTGCTCCAGTTGATACTGTATCCGGAGTATTCTCCGAACGTGCGTAATACGACCATCAGTCGCTGTATGGAGTCCGACGGCCTCTGGGTGTAGAGCAAAATATCGTCCGCATATAGCGATATGCTTTCCTCCCATCCGCCACCCACATCTATACCCCATACCCCCGGGTCCGTCCTCACCCAGTGCGCCAGCGGCTCCAATGCCAGGGCAAAGAGGGTCGGGGACAGGGGGCACCCCTGTCTAGTGCCGCGACCCAGTTGAAATTCCCGTGGCATAGTCCCATTGACCCGAACCCTCGCCTGTGGTCCTGTGTAGAGTAGCTTCACCCAGGAGCAGAAGTAGTCTCCGAAGCCCAGCCTCTCCAAGACTGCGTAGATGTATCGCCACTCGATACTGTCAAAGGCCATGTGGGCGTCAAGAGAGAGCAGAGACGCCGGCACCTCCTGCCGCGCAGTCACCGTCTGCAGGACCCCGAATAGACGGCGCAGGTTCAGTCTCGTGCTCCTGTGGGGCATGAAGCCCGACTGGTCCGGGTGAACCAGCGATTGGATCCCCGCACCCAGGCGCGTGGCCAGGATATTCCCCAGGACCTTCGTCTCGTAATTAAGGAGGGAGATGGGCCGGTACGAACTGCAATCCCCCTGTGGTTTGCCTGCCTTATGGATCACCACGATCGTGGCCAACCGTTGGTCCCTCGGGAGCTGTCCATTCTCCCGCGCCTCGAGGAACATGTTGCTCATGTGGGGTGCCGTGATGCTAGCCACACATCCAAATGCTTCTGCTGGGAACCCGTTGGGCCCGGGGGCTTTCCCTGTCTGCAGGTCTCCCATAGCCTCCTCTACCTCTTTGACCGTGATATCTGCATCTAGCAGCTCCCTGTCTGCAGGCTCTAGTACCGGGAGCTGCAGAGGGGCCAGGAAAGCACGACACTCCTGTTCGTCCCTCATCGTGTGCGACCGATAGATCTCTTCATAGTATCGCGCAAAGTCCTCCCCCATTGCCGAGTTTGTGGTGCTCACTGATCCATCCGCTCGTTCTATGTTCGGCACCCAACTGCGGTCTCGGTCTCTCTTCTCCAACCAGGCGATCATTTTATTCGCCTTGTCTCCTAGATCGTAACCCTCCGCTGTGTGGCTAGCGCGTGTAACCTTGCCTGTTCCGTCAGGATGTCCCGTATTTCTTTGCTCAAGAGGCGTGCCTTATGCAGTCTGTCACGATCCTGGGTCGGAGTGGTCCCAGTCCCGTTTTTCAGTGCCAGAAGCTCCGATTCCAATTGCTCCACCTGTACATGCCTGTCCTTGCGTCTCCGCCCCACCTCAGCCTGTACAAAGTCTCTGGCTACAGTCTTGTATGCCTCCCACACTATCCCGGGGGAGTCCACTGACCCTACGTTGTCCTCAAAGTAGAAAGCGACCCTCTCTCTGAACCTCTCCTGGAAATCACTGTCTCTGAATATAAAGGAGTCAAGCCTGGGTGGGGCGCTCCAATCCCGCTTGGGCCCCAACAACTGCACCCCCACTGGCGCATGGTCAGAGATCCCCCTAGCATTGTGATGGCCGTCACGAAACAGGTTCACGCCATCTGCCTGTGTGAATATATAATCTATCCTAGAAGAGGACCCATGAGCTGCGGAGACATGTGTGTACTGTCATAGGTGCGAGTTATGTGTTCTCCACAAATCGATCAGGCCCAGTGCCTGAACAAAGTCCCAAAGGTGGCTCACCCCTCCCCTACCCAGTGTAGACGTTGATCTGTCTCGGTCTCTATCCATCACCTCATTCATGTCCCCTCCCATGACCAGTATTCCTGGAGGCATTTCTAGCAGGAGCTTCCCCACATCAGGAAGCGTGGATGCATGCAGCTTCGGAGGAACATATAGTGAGCAAAGGTTCAAGATGCGACCCTCCCATTTCACAGACAGTGCCACAAAGCGGCCCAAGGGATCTGACCAGCATCGCCCCAGGACCAACGGTATGGAGTTCTTAATGAGTATGCCCACTCCCCTAGATCCGGATGTGAAACCCGCGTGAGCACGGAGAGTGTAACCAAATCTGTCTAGGGCCTTGCAGTGGTTCCCTAGTAGATGCGTCTCCTGTAGGAGGACAACATCTGGGGCGTGTCTGCGGAGGTACTGCAGTACCACAGTGCGTTTGATCTTATTCTGCAAGCCGTTCACATTCCAGGATAGGACGTCTATGTGCTGCGCTTTACATGTGGGTGACTCTGCCATTGTATCTGTTGAATTGAATGGGCAATGCCCACCTCTCCCCCCCCCGACCCCTTCCCACCCGTTCCCTGTGTGTGTCGATGGAGTCAACGCCTGTAAACAATGCAAAAGCAAAAGACAACACCCAAAACATTCCCCCCTAACCTTCCCCTGAACAACCCCCCACCCTGCTACCCTGCTACTCCGTCCAACCGTGCCAGACATCCCCAACAAGCAGAGCGCCTGTAGCCCTTAGAACGATAAACTCAGGGGTGAGCGGAGCAACCAAGTTCAGCATCCAGGGCTCCCCCTGACCCCCCTTCGCAGTCTGATAAACAGTCCGACGAGCATCCCAGGCTAGTTCAGTGTCATGTATTAAAGTAAGTGCCTCCCATGATCCAGCTCTGTTTCCCCGCCCGACTGGCTGCTAGCAATATAGTCAAATACCTGTGCAGATTATCCATCAAGTCTCGTAGAGCCCACTGCGCAGGCCGAGGCCTCTCCCCATACAAAGCCAGCCTACCATGCTGACAATCATCGCTACCCCCAGCATTGCGAGGCTACAAAATCCTACCAGTGCGAGTCCATATAGTCCACCTCCTCACTCCAGGTCCGGCGAGACCGAGAGGCTGCGGGTCCTTCTTGTAGTCTGTTGGTGATGGTTCTCTCGTTGCCGTCGCGCCCTCCCCGTCGACCCCATCGATGAGGCCGGAGACTGGGGGGCCGGGCTCCTCCAGCTTCCCTCCCGGTCCGGGCCCCCCGCTGTTGTTGATGGCGCTCGTTCCAGCCAGCTATGGGCCTCCTCTCGGGTGTTAAAGAAGATGGATTTTCCCTCCACCAGGACCTTCAATCGCGCCGGGAAGAACATCATGTAGCGGAGGCCACGCTCTCGGAGTCGCCTCTTAACCGCGTCAAATGATCTACGCTCCTGCTGGACCTTGAGAGTAAAGTCAGGAAAGAAGCATATCGTAGCATCCTCCACGCGCAGATCTCCATGTTGCCTTGCCGCTTGTAGGATTGCATCCCTGTCCCTATAGTTTAGTATCCGCGCGATGATGGTTCTCGGCGGGGCCCCTGGTCGCGGCGGCGGGATCGGCGCCCTGTGCGCCCGCTCTATGACAAAGAGCTTAGACAGACGCTTGGGTTTCAGGGTGTTCAGAATGAGATCCTCCAGGAACAGTTCTACGCTGGCCCCTTCCATTTTCTCCGGCACACCTACCACCCTGAGGTTGTTCCTTCGGGCTCTTCCTTCCTGGTCCTCCAGCCGTGCCGCCATTTGCCTCTGTTGGTGCGTGAGTTGTTGGACCTGTTGCTGCAGCGTTTTGGCGGTTCCCTGAAGGTCCGTGATGGCGGTAGCATTTTGCCTACCTTTTCAGACGTTTTCTTCAGGTCCGCCCACTGAAGCGTCAGTTCAATAGACATTTTGTCTATCTTAGATTCCAGTGTGGTGCCCAGTGACTGAATGGCCTGCATGATGGAGGAGAGAGACGGCTCTCTGGGCTCTTCAGACGACCCGGGGTGGGATTGACCGCTGCTGCCCGGGTCCGCCATGTAATTGTCCATGGTGTTGGACTGGGTCGCTGTGGGTTTCTTGTTCTGCATGGCCGCTAGAGAGAGCACGCGGCAATTTTCAGGCCCACCGCCGGTCCCTCGTACCCGGTCGTCCCAGAGAGGAGCGGGAACAAGCCTTCTTAGCCCCACACTGCTCGTGCGCCCGGGTCTGGACCAGCCGCCCCCCCTGGCACCCCGCCGCCGCTGGCCTCCCACAGTGCCCTGCTGTCCGGGGGGGGGGGGTCTCGCGCTGGATTAGTGGGCCTCGCCGCCCTGTGGCGGCACCTCGTGGCCGGCCGGGCCCGGTCTTCATGTCCCTCACCCACTGCAAGGGGGGGGCGGCTGGTCGCACTCCCTCTCCGCACAGGGGTGAAAACAAAGTTCATACTACTCCTGGACGCCCCATCATCGAGCAGCACTCCTCGCCACTGCCCTGTGCCCTCGCCGCGGTATGCCCGGCACCTGCGGTCACTCGCCTCTGTGATCCTGGGTCCGGAGTTAAGTGTCTCTTGGCGGTCTCTCCACACGGGACAACACGGGGGCCCCAGATGGTGCGGGCACGGCTCCCCACGCGTGAGGCCCTATCGCTCCACCACTGTTTTCCTGCCGGCTGTGCGGGCCTGTATGCCACTTCCCAGCTCCCCCGGTAGATAGGAAGGGGGGGGAGGGAACCCACATCCGATGCCTCCGATCCAGAAAGGGAGGAGGAGGCCTCCCCTCGCCACACGCAGGAGTCCCCCTGGGCCGGGAATGGCAAAGACCGCCACCTCACCTCCTCGTCTCGGCCTGGTGAACACTCGAGGCCGGTGCTTCAAAGGCGGGCATCTCCCGCCCAGGCCGCACAGGTCCGTCCTTGTTTCTCCACCTCCCGGGGTCAGATCGAGACCGGGAAGGCAGCGGCAGGCGTCAGAAGGGCAGATCTCCCTTATGCCGGTACTGGATGCCGTCTGTCTGACAGATAATTAGCGGATTTCGGGGATTCTTGGGTTCGCCACTCGAGCGCCGCAGATCTATGCGGCCATCTTAGTCGCCACCAGGCCACGCCCCCAGAAGTACTATTTTTAATCCGGGAAGATTTACAATGTTCCCATATTCCCAAAACCCAGCAGGACTAACCCTGGAAAGCTGCGCCAATCACAGCTTTCCAAGGGGTTCTACTGAGTGATTCGGGATTTTTTAAAAGGCTGATATATCTCAAATGTTTATTTGGAGTTGTTGCACAATTGTTTACTGTGACAAGACAACCCTTTGTACAAATCCTCCTTTTTACTCTTTTTTTTTCTCCATAGGAACGACATTTTCCCCATGTAAAGACCTTACGCGTGCTCCTCCAAAACCTTGAGAAATACAATACGTCATTTACCAAAAGTGATTGGAGAACAAAGAAATGCGTTATTAGATATGGATGACCTAGTAATTCTAGACAGTATGCTAATAGGCCTGCAAAAACAATGGGATTGCCTTGGGCTGAACTGTGTGTAAAACAAACTATTAATACAAGTAAAACTCAAGTATTATTGATGGGAAATCCAGAAATTCTTTTTGTAGCTTCGCGCCGACGTGGACCGTCGTCACAGAGGCACGGCATCGCGCGCGACTCCGCTGACGTCACCGACCCCATATTAGGGCCACGCCGGCGTGATGACATCAGTTCCGTCCTTTTTTCCGTGCTTTCGAGGCACACGGACGGACCAATGACAGTAGAAATATACATAGTATACACAGTACACAATGTCCAGATAACACACACAGTGCGAAAACAATGCAGGAAAGCAAAATGTAATAAACATTTCCTTTGACAATAAAAATATATACATACATACAATAAGTAAGGTATACAAGAGTGGACAACGGGGAGGCGGGTGGGTCAGTGAGGAATCCACAGGCAGATACTGTATCTACCAGAAAAAGCGTTACCGAAGGTAAGTAACTTGTTCTTCTGATAGATACATCTGCCAGTGTATTCCTCACCTTGTGAATAGATTCCCACAGCAGTCCCCACTCCCCACTTGGAGGACAGAACGCGCAAAGTGGCCGTCATTCCTCACCTCGGTATCCAAGCAGTAATGCTTCGCGAAAGTGTGGAGTGAGGCCCAAGTCGCGGCTCTGCAAATGTCCTCTACAGGCACACCTATAGAAAGAGCAGATGTTGCAGACTTAGGTCTAGTAGAATGAGCCCTTATACCCTCTGGAGGTTCCTTACCCGCCAGGGAGTAGCAGATCTTGATGCATAAAATTATCCATCTTGAGAGCGTGAGCTTGTGCACAGATCTTCCTTTCCTGCAGCCAGCAAATCAAACGAACAGCTGGTCATCCAACCTGAACTCCCTTGTCCTGTCCAGGTAGAAGCTCACCTCCCTCTTAGGGTCCAAGCAATGAAGCTGTTCCTCCTCCTTGGAAGGGTGAGGGGGAGGATAAAAGGTGGGGAGGGTAACGGATTGCCCCAGGTGGAAAGGTGTTACCACCTTCGGCAGAAAATTAGCCCTGGTTCTAAGAACCATTCGATCAGCATGAATGGATAAAAACGGGGGCTTTGAACTAAGAGCTTGAAGCTCACTTACCCTCCTTGCCGAGGTAATTGCTACAAGGAAGACTGTCTTGAAAGACAAAAGTCTCAAGGGACATGAGTGTAAAGGTTCAAAAGGTGAACCCATCAAAAATGTAAGAACAAGGTTCAAGTCCCATTGACGTACAATAAAAGGAGTAGGAGGAAATTTATTGGTAAGGACCCTGATGAATCGTAAAACAATAGGTAACTTAAACAAAGAGGGCTGGTCAGGCAAACAAAGGAAAGCCGATAAGGCCGACAAATAACCCTTAATAGTTGCCACCGCAAAACCCTGCTGGGCCAAGGAAAGAGCAAATTGAAGAATATTGGACAAAGTAGCCCTTAAAGGGTCAATGGACTTTTCCCCACATCAAGCAACGAACTTTGACCATCTATAGGAATAAATGGACTTAGTGGAGTCACGCCTGGCTGACAAAATAACATCCACCACATCGTGTGGGAGAGAAAAGGAACTCAGGTTGCCCCGTTCAATCGGCTGGACTGTTCTCATGAGGCACAGGGTCAGACTGATACGCATATAGCCATGTCTGAACTGGGGTGGCAGAGTGGGCTAAAGAACGGTGATGGATTAAACCCAGATCTATTGACTGGGTGGGAGTGTTTGATTGGTTCAGATGCTCCGTCCATCACCACCCCCTTTTGTACCGCTTTGGCCGCCATAAGTGTGGCAGGGTATGCTCAGACGTGAGTCCCTTGCTCACTTTGCCACTGGATTCAAGCAAGCCGGGCTGAAGAAGGCTGTAATGCCTGAAACCGGTCCTCGGAAGCTTGTTTCCGGTCCAGAGAAGACATGGCTTAGCAGTTCGGGCTGGATTGTTCCCATGAGGCACAGGGTCAGACTGATTTGCATATAGCCATGTCTGAACTGGGGTGGCAGAGTGGGCTAAAGAACGGTGATGGATTAAACCCAGATCTATTGACTGGGTGTGAGTGTTTGATTGGTTCAGATGCTCCATCCATCACCACCCCCTTTTGTACCGCTTTGGCCGCCATAAGTGTGGCAGGGTATGCTCAGACGTGAGTCCCTTGCTCACTTTGCCACTGGATTCAAGCAAGCCGGGCTGAAGAAGGCTGTAATGCCAGAAACCGGTCCTCGGAAGCTTGTTTCCGGTCCAGGGAAGACAAGGCTTGGCAGTTCGGGCTGGACTGTTCCCTTGAGGCACAGGGTCAGACTGATTTGCATATAGCCATGTCTGAACTGGGCTGGCAGCGTGGGCTAAAGAACGGTGATGGATTAAACCCAGATCTATTGACTGGGTGTGAGTGTTTGATTGGTTCAGATGCTCCGTCCATCACCACCCCCTTTTGTACCGTTCAATCTCCAGGCATGAAGCTGTAAGGTCTGGAGGTGGGGGTGTAGAACCTGTCCCTCCATCTGGGAGAGGAGATCTGCCCTGTGAGGGAGACGGAGCGGCGGGTGAGAGGAGAGGTGGAGAAGGTCTGTGCACCACACCCTTCTTGGCCAATCGGGGGCGATCAATATAACTTGGGCCCGGTCTTGGCGAATCTTCCTCAGAACCCGAGGAATCAAGGGTATGGGAGGAAACGCGTAAAGGAGTTGCGAGTCCCAACTCAACTGAAATGCGTCACCCAAGGCTCCATGCATCGGAAACTGGAGGCTGCAGAATGACGGGCAGTGAGCATTCTCATGAGTGGCAAACAGGTGCACCTGAGGAGTTCACCACGTCCGAAAGACGTGACGAACTACCTCTGGATGAAGCCTCCACTCGTGGTCGGCAGAGAACTGCCGACTGAGACTGTCTGCACGAACGTTCAGAACTCCGGCCAGATGATTTGCCATCAGACAAATCTGATGGTCCTGAACCCAGGACCAGAGACGCAGAGCCTCTCTGCAGTGACACTGTGACCTCACTCCTCCCTGCTTGTTGACATACCACATCGCGGTCGTGTTTTCCGTCAGGACCTGAACTGACTGACCGCGAAGGAAAGGGAGGAAGGCCTTGAGCGCCAGACGTATCGCCCGCAATTCCAGAAGGTTGATGTGAAGCAACCTTTCCTCTGGAGACCAAAGACCCTTGACCTCCAGGTCCCCCAGATGAGCACCCCACCCTAGAGTGGATGCATCCGTTATCACTGTGGCCACCGATGGAGGAAATTGAAAAGGCTTTCCTTGTGACAGATTGCCTTCCACGCTCCACCAAGACAGATCCGCTGCAGTTTCTCTAGAGATCCTCACTGACTCCCTGAGATCTCCGTTGTGCTGATACCACTGCCTGCGGAGGCACCACTGGAGTGCCCTCATGTGCCAGCGTGCATGGTTGACCAACAGAATGCAAGAAGCCATCAGACTGAGCAGACGTAGGACCTTCAGGACCGGAACAATCTCTCCATTGTAGAATAAAGGAATCATCTCCTGTATGTCGCGAATCCTTTGAGGAGGAGGGAATGCACGGCATACAGTAGTGTCCAGTACGCCACCTATGAACAGGTTGTGCTGGGAGGGCACCAGGTGAGATTTGGGTACATTTATCGAAAAACTCAACCTGTGCAATGTTAGACCTGTCTGGCCCTTTGCGTAGTCCCTCCAATTTATTATTTATTTTGTCCCCTTTTTGCCCCTCATGTCTTTATATATTTTGTGTCCACTAAATTTTTATGGTGTTGGTCTGGGGAATAGGTGCTCTTTCACCTTCATAATCCTTCACCTCAGGCCTAGATGCCTTTCCTGACCGGAATTTCCTTGGAGTCACAAAATGGTGGCTACCAACTGTCACAACTGACATACCTGGGACCTGTCTCATAGGATAGAGTAGGGCATTCCAGAACCTTCTGGTCCCTTCTGGACCTCTGAGGGTCAGCCTATAAAAGGCGGAATGCTGGGCAACCATTTTGTCTTGTTAGAGAGGAGCAGCTGGAGTATAGGTCAAGGGTCTGGAAAGGGGTAGGATCTTCACAGGGTAGCTTACCTCTCAAGGGTTGGCCCTCTTAGGATTCACCCCCCCCTCCACCTCTGTAGGTCTGACCCAGTTAGTTCCATCCTGCTGACCCTGGACAGGGGGACCCAAGCCCAGGAGGGTGTGAGGCGTAAAACCAAGTCTTCCCCCATCCTTGTCCAGTATGAAGGGATAGAACAGTTTGCAGGAGATAGAGGGTTGGAGCCTTGGGGTGTGGAACTTTACCCCTGATCCGTTCCTCCTTTGTGTCAGTGGGATCGTGGATTGACTGTGTAAAACCGGGACCCCATTGCTTGTAGGAGAAAGCATAGCCAGAGAAATCTCCTCTCACCTGTGGAATCTGAGGTGGGAGAACAGGCGCTGCCGCGAAGGTAGTGTGAAGCGGAGCGTTGTGCTGACTGAATTCTGGCAGCGCGCTACTGCACAGACTCTCGGCGGTGATCACGGTCCTGACAGGAGGGGCCTAGGATCGAGCAGGCTCAGAGGTGAACCACTTCCCGTGTTGTCGAGGGGAGCAGCCGCCGTTTCGAGCCGCTACTCTCCCGCGCGTGCGCAGGAGCGCTGCCGGGGAGAGAGGTGTCTGAGGCGGACCGAGGCGGGGAGCGGGCCCTGCACTGAGCGTGAATCTAGCGCGAACTCCTCACGGGGCTGGCAGGTGCGATCTGGAAACCAGCCCCGAGGTACGCGCCGGTAGAGATCAGCGGGGGCCCCTGAAATCGGAGCGGAGACCGGAGAGAGAGGTACATTTACCGGCTCAAGTAAGGAGAGTGGGGAAATTGCGTCGGGCCTAGACTTTCCCCCTCCCCCTTTTCATCCAGCAAAGTGACTAGAGGCGCCGGAACTCGGTGTAAAAGTTCGGTTCTGGTATCCCAAAGGATTCCCTTCACAGAACTCAAAAGAGGCAGAGTAAGAGAAGGTTTCAGAACTGAGAAAGGCCAACTGAGGAATACTACTAACCTTGCTGGGGAGCAGCCTGGGTAGAATGCCTGTGGTTCCTTAGAGGATTGTCAAATCGAACTTGTTAAATCTTGGCTCACTCAATAGATATTGTGTTCTTCTGCTAAAAACCTGATATGGGAAAGTGGCCCTAACAAATCTGTTTACTCCCATCTATAGAGAGTTCAGCCACAGGAAACCGTCTGACAGAGAATCCATTGGGGGGAAGGAGGGAATTGCAGTGATGCTGTAAGAGTTGGCTATGTTAACCTTGTGACCCCATAAATAAGGTACCTGGTGACTGATAAGAAAGTAGTTCCTATGAATGTTTCAATGCTGGAGACTTAAACACTGCTGAAGTGGGTTCTCCTGATGTTATCAGATTTGTGGGTGAAAATGATAAGAATTGCGTAGTGTAACTCTTTGTAAACTACTAAATAAGGAGAGTACTGGTGTAAAAATGATAAAGAAGAACAGTCTTATTTTTATAAAACAATCCGTATTTTTACACAAAGATTGGTGTAGCGTCATTTTTGAGTGGTATTGCATTAAATTACTGCTGGGTGGTTTGCACCTTTACACATGTGCCTTAATTAGAGATTGTCTTACCCTAGGCCAGGCTACCCTAAGTGACCTGACAACATTAGGTTCCAACATATTGGTGTCTAGCGGTGGGATCTTGACTGTGGTTGCGACTACTCTGCAGTAACTAAGTGTAATCCACTAACCTACACCTGGAGTTTTCTCCTGGCGGCCTTCCTAATTTTTACTTTTGCTTTTTCCAAATGTATTCCTGGTGGTGGGGTGGAGGTAGCTTCAGGTTGCCCTTGCAACTCTATTCTTTTTGTGTGTTTAACCTTGTGTTGCCTTTTGCAAAATGGAATTTGCACTGGAAAAACTGGACACTTATTCATTGGCCCAGCTAAAAGATTTCTGTCAACAAATGGGAGTGTTCTTTAAGCGTGGTGCCAAGAAGGGGGAACTCCAGACCAGTTTGAGGGCTTGGGTGGAAGCGCGCAGTGAAGAGAAGGAGGAGGATGGGGAGACAGACCGGGGCACGGTCATAGGGGTAGAGGGATTGTTCCATCCAGAGGTGGGAAACCTACTCCCCGAACCAATGACCTCTTCTAGGAGGGGCAGTAGTGTCTCCGGGGGAAGCTTGACCGAAGCGGAGCTCACAGACAGGAGGGAAAAAAGGAAGCTGAAGTGGGAGTTAGCCAGATTAGAACAGGAGAAGGAAGAGCGGAGAATGGCTCATGAATTCAAACTAAAAGAGTTAGAACTCCAGGCCCTGCAACGGGGACCCTTTCCAACTCCAAATGGTGGCAGCGAAACCAGAGAACCAACCAGGGAGTCCAGACCCTACCTGCCTAAGGATATAATTGCCAGCTATAGTCAGGGGGATGATATAGCCAAATGGCTGGCTGCCTATGAGGTCTCCTTTAGAGCCCATGGGATCCAGGAAAAACACTGGGGGGGTGGGTTGTATAAGTATATGCCTCCCACTGGTCGAGACACCTTGTTAGCTTTAGAGCCAGAGGAGCAGACTAACTACCCCCCAATGAAGCTAGCATTGATCAGGAAGTTTGGGCTAACCCCAGAAAAGTATCGCCAGAAGTTCAGGGGGAGCCACAAGTTAAGCACCCAGAACTGGGTGGACTTTCTAGATTATACAAGGAAGGCATTGGAGGGCTGGGTACAGGGCAGTGAGGTGAAGGATTATGAGGGGTTGTATGATCTTTTTTTGAAAGAGCATCTACTCGAGAAATGTTTTCCCGAGCTGCGCCAACACCTGGTGGACAGCAAGCTGACTAACCCCCGGAAGCTTGCAGAGGAGGCAGACATCTGGGCAAGTACCCGGGTGTCCTCAAAGGGGACTGGAGGGGATTCCCAAAAGGCCGGACAGGGCGCCCCTCAGAAGAAGGAGGGGGGAGATAAAAAGCGGGAGTTCTCTAAAGGTCCCCAAAACAGTTTCCAGGGAAAGGGAACAGGTTTCACCCCTAAGGCTAACCCGCCCAGAAACCCTCATCCTGGCCAAAGCCAGCAGCCAAGGGTTGTCCACTGCCTCGAGTGTGGTGGTGTTGGACATTATAAGGGAGATGTCAGATGCCCAAAGAGACCACCCCCTCCCACCGGAGGAAAAGCCCCGGGAGTAGCTAGTGTAGCGCTTGGGGAGGAGTTCCCTTAGATAAGGGGGGTGAGTGGGCGGGTGTCACCTTAGTGTCCCTGGGAGAACGGGAGATGGTTCCTAAGATCCAGGTGCCCCCAAATACTGTTAAGTATGGACAATGGATCACCATCAATGGCCAGAGAGGGGAGGCTCTGAGAGATACAGGAGCCAGTATGACTATGGTGAGAAGTCAGCTGGTGTCTCCAGAGCAGGTGGTTCCCAATGTACTCCACCCCGCCGCGATGGCTGACGGCAGAATGGGCCACTATTCCGTGGCTGAGGTTCCCTTTGAGTGGGAAGGGGTTGCAGGTTCACTTCGAGTTGCCGTAAGCCCTGCCGTGCCAGTTGATTGTCTGCTGGGGAATGATATGGAGCATAATGCTTGGAGAGAGGTGGAATACCGGACGCATTCTGCAATGCTGGGTACACCTGACTGGGCCTGTGTAAGCACAAGGTCTGCGACTGCCCGGAGAGGGAGTTCGCCTGGGTTGGAGCCTGGAACAATGGCCCAACCCGCTGCCAAAAAGGGACAGACCCGAAGACAGGAGAAGCCTGCTTCGGCTTCCACACCCCATGTGACAGATCGGCTGCCTGCGGTGGTGGACCAGGAGTCCGTGGAGGGGGAAGTAGTTTCTCTGGAGGACCTGCCCATCCCTGCTGAGTGGCATGTGGAGGGGGGGCCTACCAGAGAGGAGTTCTGTAAGGGCCAGAAGGAATGCCCTACCCTTGAGGGACTGAGGCGACAGGCTGAAGCCCAGGCAGCAGGGGACGTTGCGGGACACTACCACATTTACTGGGAGGATGGACTCCTCTACAGCGAACCCAAGGTACCCTTACCTGGTTCATCAAGGGCCTTGGTAGTCCCGCAACGGTACCGAGCCTTTCTGCTGGAATTGGCTCATGCAATACCCTTGGCAGGACACTTAGGTCAGGACAAGACCTTTGCTCGGCTTGTCCCCCACTTTTACTGGCCTCAGATGAAAGTCGCGTCCAACACTTACTGTCGGACATGTGTATCCTGCCAGGCCAGTGGGAAAACAGGGGTGAAGCTGAAAGCTCCCCTGGAACCACTTCCAGTCGTTAGCACCCCCTTTGAAAGGGTGGGCATCGACATTGTAGGGCCATTGGATCCACCAACAACAGCTGGTCACAGGTTTATCCTGGTTCTGGTGGATCATGCCACACGGTACCCAGAGGCAATTCCTCTGAGGACTGTCACTGCACCTGTGGTGGCTAGGGCCCTGATGGGGATCTTTACCCGAGTGGGATTCCCCAAGGAAGTTGTGTCCGACAGGGGGACCAACTTTATGTCAGCGTACATGCGGGCAATGTGGAAGGAGTGTGGAGTGACCTACCGGTTCACCACTCCCTATCACCCCCAGTCCAATGGACTGGTCGAAAGGTTCAACAAGACCTTGAAGGGCATGATCAGAAGTCTGCCTGAAAGCCTGCAGAGGAAGTGGGACGTCCTCCTACCCTGTTTGCTATTCTCCTACAGGGAAGTGCCACAGAAGTGAGTGGGCTTCAGCCCCTTTGAGCTTCTGTATGGGCACCCTGTACGCGGTCCTCTCAGCCTGGTGAAGGATGGACGGGAAAAGTCTCCCAGGAAACCCCCCCAGGATGTGGTGAGCTACATGCTGGCCTTCAGGAGCCAAATGGCGAAGTTGTGGAAGCAAGCTTCTGACAACTTGGAGGCCAGCCAGGCAGTGATGAAGGAGTGGTATGACCACAACGCTCACCAGGTGGAATTGGAGCCTGGCCAGAAAGTGTGGGTGATGGAGCCTGGAGAGCTAAGTGCCCTCCAGGATCGCTGGACAGGCCCCTTTGAGGTGTTGGAAAAGAAGGGTAAGGCCACATACCTGGTGGACCTTAAGACCCCTCGACAGCCCCTACTAGTGCTACATGCTAACCGACTCAAACCCCACCATGAGAGGCCCGAGGTCATGTTAATGATGGTGACTGATGGGGGAGAGGAAGCGGAAGCGAACCTCTCCCAGACTTGTTCTCGTCTCAAGAAAAGGATGGGTCAATGGAGGGAGTGATTCTCTCTCCAACCCTAACTCCTGAACAGCGGGAGGACTGTCGCCAGATACTGGAGCAATATTCTACGCTGTTCTCCCTTGTCCCGGGAAGGACTCACCTGTGTACCCATGATGTGGACACAGGGGACAGCCCACCAGTGAATTCAAAGACCTACCGGCTGTCCGACAAGGTGAAGGCTAGCATCCATGGTGAGGTTGCCAAGATGCTGGAGCTAGGAGTTATTGAACCTTCCAGCAGCCCCTGGTCCAGTCCGGTGGTTCTAGTGCCAAAGGCAGCTCCACCAGGCACCACTCCAGAACTGAGGTTCTGTGTGGATTACCGGGGACTGAACTCAGTCACCAAGACTGATGCTCATCCGATCCCTAGGGCGGATGAATTGATTGACCGGCTGGGAGCTGCCCAATATCTGAGTACCTTTGACCTCACTTCAGGGTACTGGCAGATCTCCCTTACAGACGGAGCAAAAGAAAGGTCAGCTTTCTCCACGCCTGAGGGACACTTCCTGTTCTGCGTGATGCCCTTTGGGCTCAAGAACGCCCCTGCCACTTTTCAGCGGCTGGTGAACCAGGTCCTCTCCGGAATGGAGGGTTTCTCCGCTGCTTATCTGGATGACATTGCTGTCTTCAGTAGCAGTTGGGAGGACCATTTGCAACATTTGCAAGCAGTTCTCCAGGCCCTGAAACAAGCTGGATTGACAATCAAGGCCAGCAAATGTCAGATTGAGCAGGGGTCGGTTGTGTACCTTGGACACTTGGTGGGAAGGGGGACAGTGCAGCCCCTGCAGGCAAAGATTGAGGCAATCATGGCCTGGGAACCCCCCAAGACACAGACTGAGGTCCGAGCTTTCCTGGGCCTCACAGGCTACTACCGTCGCTTTGTGAAGGGGTATGGCACTATTGTAGCGCCCCTCACAGAGCTCACCTCAAAGAAACAACCTCGACGGGTAGTTTGGACGGAGGCTTGTCAGCAAGCTTTTGAAAAACTGAAGCAGGCAATGTGTGCAGCACCGGTCCTGAGGGCCCCAGACTTCGCCAAGGAGTTCATTGTCCAGACAGATGCATCAGAACATGGCATTGGGGCAGTGTTATCGCAACTGAATGAAGAGGGCCTGGATCAGCCTGTAGTCTTCCTATCCAGGAGACTGCTTCCCCGGGAACAAAAGTGGAGTGCAATTGAGAGGGAAGCTTTTGCAGTGGTGTGGGCTCTGAAGAAGCTGCGGCTATACCTGTTTGGCACGCACTTCCTGGTTCAGACTGACCACCGACCCCTTCGTTGGCTGATGCAGATGAAGGGGGAGAATCCCAAGCTGTTGAGATGGTCCATCTCCCTACAGGTAATGGACTTCCGGGTGGAACATCGGCCTGGAGTGGACCACGCCAATGCAGACGGTCTCTCTAGGTACTTCCGCCTTAGTGATGAGGACTCCCAAGGGGTTGGGTAGTTCTCCCCACTTTCAGCTGGGGGGGACGCGTGTTAGACCTGTCTGGCCCTTTGCGTAGTCCCTCCAATTTATTATTTATTTTGTCCCCTTTTTGCCCCTCATGTCTTTATATATTTTGTGTCCACTAAATTTTTATGGTGTTGGTCTGGGGAATAGGTGCTCTTTCACCTTCATAATCCTTCACCTCAGGCCTAGATGCCTTTCCTGACCGGAATTTCCTTGGAGTCACAAAATGGTGGCTACCAACTGTCACAACTGACATACCTGGGACCTGTCCCATAGGATAGAGTAGGGCATTCCAGAACCTTCGAGTCCCTTCTGGACCTCTGAGGGTCCGCCTATAAAAGGCGGAATGCTGGGCAACCATTTTGTCTTGTTAGAGAGGAGCAGCTGGAGTATAGGTCAAGGGTCTGGAAAGGGGTAGGATCTTCACAGGGTAGCTTACCTCTCAAGGGTTGGCCCTCTTAGGATTCACCCCCCCCCTCCACCTCTGTAGGTGTGACCCAGTTAGTTCCATCCTGCTGACCCTGGACAGGGGGACCCAAGCCCAGGAGGGTGTGAGGCGTAAAACCAAGTCTTCACCCATCCTTGTCCAGTATGAAGGGATAGAACAGTTTGCAGGAGATAGAGGGTTGGAGCCTTGGGGTGTTGAACTTTACCCCTGATCCGTTCCTCCTTTGTGTCAGTGGGATCGTGGATTGACTGTGTAAAACCGGGACCCCATTGCTTGTAGGAGAAAGCATAGCCAGAGAAATCTCCTCTCACCTGTGGAATCTGAGGTGGGAGAACAGGCGCTGCCGCGAAGGTAGTGTGAAGCGGAGCGTTGTGCTGACTGAATTCTGGCAGCGCGCTTCTGCACAGACTCTCGGCGGTGATCACGGTCCTGACAGGAGGGGCCTAGGATCGAGCAGGCTCAGAGGTGAACCACTTCCCGTGTTGTCGAGGGGAGCAGCCGCCGTTTCGAGCCGCTACTCTCCCGCGCGTGCGCAGGAGCGCTGCCGGGGAGAGAGGTGTCTGAGGCAGACCGAGGCGGGGAGCGGGCCCTGCACTGAGCGTGAATCTAGCGCGAACTCCTCACGGGGCTGGCAGGTGCGATCTGGAAACCAGCCCCGAGGTACGCGCCGGTAGAGATCAGCGGGGGCCCCTGAAATCGGAGCGGAGACCGGAGAGAGAGGTACATTTACCGGCTCAAGTAAGGAGAGTGGGGAAATTGCGTTGGGCCTAGACTTTCCCCCCCACCCTTTTTCATCCAGCAAAGTGACTAGAGGCGCCGGAACTCGGTGTAAAAGTTCGGTTCTGGTATCCCAAAGGATTCCCTTCACAGAACTCGAAAGAGGCAGAGTAAGAGAAGGTTTCAGAACTGAGAAAGGCCAACTGAGGAACACTACTAACCTTGCTGGGGAGCAGCCTGGGTAGAATGCCTGTGGTTCCTTAGAGGATTGTCAAATCGAACTTGTTAAATCTTGGCTCACTCAATAGATATTGTGTTCTTCTGCTAAAAACCTGATATGGGAAAGTGGCCCTAACAAATCTGTTTACTCCCATCTATAGAGAGTTCAGCCACAGGAAACCGTCTGACAGAGAATCCATTGGGGGGAAGGAGGGAATTGAAGTGATGCTGTAAGAGTTGGCTATGTTAACCTTGTGACCCCATAAATAAGGTACCTGGTGACTGATAAGAAAGTAGTTCCTATGAATGTTTCAATGCTGTAGACTTAAACACTGCTGAAGTGGGTTCTCCTGATGTTATCAGATTTGTGGTTGAAAATGATAAGAATTGCGTAGTGTAACTCTTTGTAAACTACTAAATAAGGAGAGTACTGGTGTAAAAGTGATAAAGAAGAACAGTCTTATTTTTATAAAACAATCCGTATTTTTACACAAAGATTGGTGTAGCGTCATTTTTGAGTGGTATTGCATTAAATTACTGCTGGGTGGTTTGCAACCTTTACACATGTGCCTTAATTAGAGATTGTCTTACCCTAGGCCAGCCTACCGTAAGTGACCTGACAACATTAGGTTCCAACATGCAACAACTGAGTTGTCTCCTGCAGGTGATGGAGCACCTTCCCAGGCGACTGTGCTTTGATCAGCCAGTCGTCCAGATACGGGAATAGGTATCCCCGACCTCCTGAGATGTGCTCCCACCACTGCCATCACCTTGGTGAAGACTTGAGGCGCAGTAATAAGACCAAACGGAAGGACCGCAAACTGGTAGTATTGCGACCCAACCGTAAAACGGAGATACTTTCTGTGCGATTTCAGGATGGGAATATGAAAATACGCCTCCTGCAAATCGATCGACACCATCTAGTCTTCTTCCAGCAGCGCTTGAAGAACCTGTGCAAGGGTGAGCATCTTGAACTTTTCCTGTTTCAGGTAAAGGTTCAAGATCCTGAGATCCAGGATTGGCCAAAGTCTGCCATCCTTCTTGGGGATCAGAAAATACCGGGAGTAGCATCCCTGACCCCTCTCCTGCTCCGGAACCACCTCTATCGCACCTTTTCTGAACAGCGCCAGGATTTCCTCCTGCAGGAGGAGCAGGTGGTCCTCCGAACAAAAACCCTGGCAAGGAGGGTAATTTGGGGGAAATTCCCGAAAGGGAAGAGCATACCCATTTCCCATGAGATTGAGAACCCAAAGATCCGATGTAATCAATTCCCAATCTCATAGGAAATGGGTAAGCCGACCCCCCCACTGGACCCACATGATCTGGAATGGCGGATCTAGGGCTGCTTTGCTGTGTTGGCAGGGGGCTGGGACGGGGAAGAGGAGGAAGAGGAGGAAGCTTGACGGCCTCGAGAACGGGCTCTTTGCTTGCCCCTATATGACCTGTACAGCGTGTTTTGCTGCTGCTGCTGCTGCGGCTGCTGCTGTGTTGACTTGTAGGATCGAAAAGAAGATCTGCTAAATCCTCTAGAACGTCTCCCAAAAGTGCCCCTGGTCTGAAGGCTCAATGACTTAGCCGTCGCCCTGCTGTCTTTAAAGCGTTCTAAAGCAGCGTCTGCCTCTTTACCAAATAAACCAGACCCGTCAAATGGAAGATCCATCAATGCAGACTGGACATCTGTCGAAAACTCACTCGATTTTAGTCACGCAGCTCTCCTTGTTGCCATGGAAGAGCCCATGACCCTCGCCACAGAGTCTGCCGTGTCCAATCCACTCTAAATCACCTGCCTTGCTGCAGCCTGAGTGTCCGAGATTACCTCCTGGAAGTCTTTTCTATCCTTCTCCGGTTTCTTAGGCACCAACTGTTTTACAGAGTCCATCAGGGCGTGGATATAACGCCCCATCAGGCAGGTCGCGTTTGTGGACTTCAGCGCCATACTGGCGGAGGAGAAAACCTTTTTAGCAGCCTGATCCTGTTTCCTCGACTCCTTTTCTGCTGGAACCTGTGGAAAAGCTCCCGTTGATCTTTTGGAACAGGCCGCCTGCACCACCAAACTCTCAGGCAGAGGGTGAGTGGACAAAAATTCTGGGTCATCAGGAGCAGCTCTATACCTCCTGGCAACAGCCCTAGATACAGCAGGAGCTGACACAGGTTTCTTCCAAACCCCTAAAATTGGTTCTTTAAGGGCATCATTAAAAGACAGCAATGGTTCAGTCACTGAAGATGGTGAGTGAAGGACCTCTGTGAGAAGATTTGATTTAAACTCAGCAGTAGGTAGAGTAATGTTCAATAAACTTGCAGCCTTCTTTATCACGACATGGTAAGGAGCCACATCTTTAGAGGGTTCATCCGACACTGATACTAAATCCCACTCTGGGGACAGTTCAAGGCCACTAGCCACTGTCAGGTCCTCAAATGGGTCCTCAGGCTCCTGCAGCTCACCCTCCTCCAAATTCTCCTCACGATACCTCTCTTCCTCCATCAGCCTCTGGGCTTCACGCCTCGACCTGTGCTTCACATTCGAAGCCATCGGATCCACTGTCGGCTCCGTCGAAGCCGTTGCCGGCGCCGATCCCGACGCTGGACGAGGAAGAATCCCACAATGTCGCTCAGGGTTTGGCATCAGGGTTGAAAAAATCGGCGTTGAAGGATTCGGGTCGACGACTTCGGCGTCGATGGCTTCGGAGACGAAGGCCTCGCTGGCGTCGGAAAATGCCAATGCGGCATAAAGGGCGCAGGTGCATAGGTTTGGGGAACACCCAGACCAAACGCCATCGGACCCATGGGACCAGCAGGACCCCCAGAGGGGTACATAGCCCTGGAATATATACCAAACCAAAGAGAGATGGTTATACAGAGATTCAGCTAAAATATACACTTTCACTGTTTTACTTAGATGTAGGACTTCTCCCACAGGATACCAAGCTCAAACCTAATGCCTCATGTACTACAAGGAAAAACAAGGAAGGCTTGGGTCTATACACTATCTGGCCTAGACCACTCCAATTGAAACAACAAAAAACAATTGGCCAGGTAGGTTGCTTATCACGGCAAAGTCTAGTACCACTTACCCAATTAGTCTAAGTGGACACAAATGTGATTTAGTATTTTTTACTTATTTTTTCATTTTTCAACGTTTCATTCATGTATGACTGAAGAAAAATACAATTTCAGTAGCAAAAATTCACATACACATTACACTTTTTAAACATAAAATGTACAATCACTGTGAATGAGACATATTTACAAATATACAATTAATACAGTAGCAAAAACAAGAGCTGCCTATTTTCATTGAATGTTTAAGGCACCAGTCCTGATATACAACCTCCAAGCAAGCAGGAGACTTTTTGATGTAATTGCTAGCCTGCTCGCTTGCCTATACTGGAACTTGACAATTACTAGGGTCAAAAATCAGGTTGAATTTATCTACAGTTGAAGTCCTGATGTGCCCTTCCTGAAACTTGTTCCAGTATCCAGTGGTTCTCCTCAGGACCTGGACTGGAAACTGTCCTGTACTGAAATGTAGCGTTTGCTGAGCAACAGTATTCTTTTTTCTTTTTTCTTTTTCAGGGGGGACTGTATCTCTCGAGGCGGGATTTTTTCAAGTTCTTCGGGCTTATGTAATATCTCCTCGGCGAGGTGGATCGCGAGTAAATCAACGTTGTTTCTTTCCTGATTCAGCCGGTTGAATGTCCGTTCTCCGACCCTGTCTGTCTCACCGCTCCGACTCCGGCGTCTGACGTCAGCCTGAAGCCCGAAGAACTTGAAACGCTACAGTCCAGGTCCTGAGGAGAACCCCTCAATAACACGTGGGTTCGAAACGCGATGGCATGATACTGGAACAAGTATCACTAAATCACATTTGTGTCCACTTAGACTAATTGGGTAAGTGGTACTAGACTTTGCCGTCATGTACTGCAAGAGTAGCATCACAAGCCCTTATACTGCTCCAATCGGTGTCATTGTAAAAGCACAGGGATGTGTTGTATTAACAATACTACAACACATCCACGTGTTTTCCTCTGCACTGGCGCACCATTGGCTGCCATGCGCCAACGAAGGCACCCTTGTTGTTTTTGTGCAGGAAGGGACACCTTCTTGCACAAAAACAATCATTGATGGCATTTTCCTCTTTCTATGCGTGCTGCAGAATGCAGCATGCATAGAAAGAGGGAAAAACAAGAAGAAAAGTATTTCTTCTTGTTGCGCCACTCCTACGTCTCTAGCTTCCCCAGCTCCCAAGGCGGATTACCTGGTTTCTGTGCAATGACCGTCAGCGCGCACGTTGGGCTGACGCCATTGCACAGAAACCAAAACTCTTACTTTTACTCAGGAGACTGAGGGGAACACTGTGTGGTAGGACATTTGTGCCGGCACAGTGATCCCACGTAAAAATATGTGGAAAATGTGAATTCTTTCAGCTAAATTTGAAGTTAGAAGGGGGTTCTGGGTAGGAAAATGTTGGGGGATTCTCTCAAGCCATACTTCCCTGGACTTCACAGAGTGTCTAGCTTTCAGAAATGTGTGGGTTGGGTAGGTTTTCCTTAGATGACCGCCGAGCCCAGGGCCAAAAACCCAGGTGCCCCATTGCAAACTAGGTATTTTTCTGATAGGTAATTTTGATGTCTCCTCAATATGTTTTGGGCCCTTGCCTGTCGTGGGTACTAGGCCCACCCATACGAGTGAGGTACCATTTTCATCGGGAGACCTGGGGGAACGCTGGGTGATAGGAAATTTGTGTAAGCTCGTGATCCCACAACATTCCCACACAGAAATTTGAGAACATTTATATTTTTTCAGCCAAATTTGAGATTTGTAGGGTATTCTGGTTAGGAAAACGTTGGGGGGGGGTCAATGCAAGCCATACCTCACTGGACTCCCCCAGGTGTCTATTTTTTAGAAATGTCCGGGTTTGTTAGTTTCCGAAGATGGCCGCCGAGCCCGGTGCCACAAACCGAGGTGACCCCCCCTTGCAAAATCAGGTTGTTTTGTGATAGGTAATTTTGATGTCTCCTCAATACGTTTTGGGCCCTTGCCTGTCGCGGGTACTTGGCCCACCCACGCAAGTGAAGTTCCATTTTTATCAAAAGACGTGGGGAACGCTGGGTGGTAGGAAATTTGTGTCAGCCCGGTGATCCCACATCTTTCCCACACAGAAATTTGAGAACATTTGATTTTTTTCAGCAAAATTTGAGGTTTGCAAGGTATTCTGGGTAGGAAAACTCTGGGGGGTCCACGCAAGCCATACCTTGCTGGACTCCCCTGGGTGTCTAGTTATCAGTAATGTCTGGGTTTGGTAGATTCCCAAGATGGCCACCAAGCCCGGGGACAAAAACCCAGGTGACCCCCCTTACAAAACCAGGTTGTTTTGTGATAGGTAATTTGGATGTCTCCTCAATACATTTCGGGCCCTTACCTGTCCCGGGTACTTGGCCCACCCACGTGAGTGAGGTACCATTTTTATCAGAAGACTTTGGGGAATGCGCGGAGGGTGGAATTTAGTGGAACCAAGCAGATTCCAGAACTTTCCATCACAGAAATGTGAGGAAAATATTGTTTGTTTGGCAAAGTTTGAGGTTTGCAGGGGTTTCTGGGTAACAGAACCTGGTGAGAGCCACACAAATCACCCCCTCCTGGATTTCCCTCGGTGTCTAGTTTTAAAAAATGTTTAGATTTGCTAGGTTTCCCTGGGTTCTGGCAGAGCTAGGGTTCAATATCTACAGCTAGGCACTTTGCAAAAAAACGGTCAGTTTTCACAGTAAACATGTGGTGGGTCCACGTTGGATTTTGGGCCGTTTCCTGTTGCCGGCACTAGGCCTACCCACACAAGTGAGATACCATTTTTGTCGGAAGATGTTGGGGAATGCAGGGTGGGTGAAATATTGTGGATCCAAGCAGATTCTAGAACTTTCGATCACAGGAATATGAGCAAAATGTGTTGTTTTTGTTTACAAAGTTTGAGGTTTGCAGGGGATTCTGGGTAACAGGGCCTGGTGACAGCAACACAAGTCACCCCCTCCTGGATTCCCCTTGGTGTCTAGTTTTCAACAATGTATAGGTTTCTAGGTTTCCCTAGGTGCTGGCAGAGCTAGGGTTTAAAACCTACAGCTAGGCACTTTGCCTAAAAAGGGTCAGTTTTCACTGTAAAAATGTGGTGTCCACGTTGCGTTTTGGGCTGTTTCCTGTCGCAGGCACTAGCCATACCCACACAAGTGAGGTGCCATTTTTATCTGAGGGCTTTGGGGAACGCAGGGTGAGTGTAATTTTGTTGGCCACGCAGATTCCATCACTTGCCATCACAGAAATGTGAGGAAAATTGGTATTATTTTATTTTTTTAAATTTGAGGTTTGCAAGGAATTCTGGGTAACAGAACCTGGTGAGAACCACACAAGTCACCCCTTCCTGGATTTCTCTGGGTGTCTAGTTTTTAAAAATGTATAGGTTTGCTAGGTTTCCCTAGGTGTCGGCAGAGCTAGGGTTCAAAATCCACAGTTAGGCACTTCGCAAAAAAGTGTCAGTTTTCACTGTAAAAATGTGGTGAGTCTACATTTTGGGCCGTTTCCTGTCACGGGCACCAGGCCTACCCACACAAGTGAGGTACCATTTTTATAGGTAGACTTTAGGGAACTCAGAATTGTAGAGCAACTGTTATTACCTACTGACTTTCTGTGCATTTCTGCCTTCCGAATGTAAGACAATGTGTAAAAAAGAAGTCACTTTGTTAAATGTCCTACAATTCAAAGGCTAATTTGTAAGCATGGGCGGAAAATCCGTTGCGGATTTTCGGCAAATTCGCAATCCGCGAGAATCGCGAATTCCCCGCAAAATCCGCGAGCGGAACGGATTGGGTCAAAAGTTGAAGCTGACTTTTGTAACTATTTTAGAATGGCGCCTGCAAGCTGCCAGCAAGCTGCCAGAGCCATTCTAAAATAGCTACAAAGTCAGCTTCAACAGGAAGCACTGATAGATAAAGTAAAGCAGGTGCTCGAGTTGAAGGTCAAATTAAGTTACACAATCATTAATCACCCCGAGTTTGGGGTGATTAATGATTGTGTAACTTAATTTGACCTTCATCTCGAGCACCTGCTTTACTTTATCTATCAGTGCTTCCCGTTGAAGCTGACTTTGTAGCTATTTTAGAATGGCGCTGGCAGCTTGCCGGCGCCATTGTAAGTGGGGCTGAGGGCAGAAGGGCACAAAGTGGGACAGAGGGCAGAAGGGGACAAAAAACGAGTGGGGCAGAGGGCAGAAGGGGACAAAAAACGAGTGGGGCAGAGGGCAGAAGACCACAAAAACGAGTTGGGCAGAAGAGCACAAAAAAACGAGTGGGACAGAGGGCAGAAACGAGTGGGGCAGAGGGCAGAAGACCACAAAAACGAGTGGGGCAGAGGGCAGAAGAGCACAAAAACGAGTGGTACAGAGGGCACAAACAAGAGTGGGGCAGAGGGCAGAAGACTACAAAAACGAGTTGGGCAGAGGGCAAAAGAGCACAAAAACGAGTGTGACAGAGGGCAAAAACGAGTGGGGCAGAGGGCAGAAGACCACAAAAAACGAGTTGGGCAGAGGGCAGAAGAGCACAAAAACGAGTTGGGCAGAGGGCAGAAGAGCACATAAACGAGTGGGACAGAGGGCACAAACAAGAGTGGGGCAGAGGGCAGAAGACCACAAAAACGAGTTGGACAGAAGGCACAAACAAGAGTGGGGCAGAGGGCAGAAGACCACAAAAACGAGTTGGGCAGAGGGCAAAAGAGCACAAAAAAGAGTGGGACAGAGGGCAGAAACGAGTGGGACAGAGGGCAGAAGAGCACAAAAACGAGTTGGGCAGAGGGCAGAAGAGCACAAAAACGAGTTGGGCAGAGGGCAGAAGAGCACAAAAACGAGTGGGACAGAGGGCACAAACAAGAGTGGGGCAGAGGGCAGAAGACCACAAAAACGAGTTGGGCAGAGGGCAAAAGAGCACAAAAACGAGTGGGACAGAGGGCAGAAACGAGTGGGGCAGAGGGCAGAAGACCACAAAAACGAGTTGGGCAGAGGGCAAAAGAGCACAAAAACGAGTGGGACAGAGGGCAGAAACGAGTGGGGCAGAGGGCCGAAGACCACAAAAACGAGTTGGGCACAGGGCAGAAGAGCACAAAAAAACGAGTGGGACAGAGGGCAGAAACGAGTGGGGCAGAGGGCAGAAGACCACAAAAACGAGTTGGGCAGAGGGCAGAAGAGCACAAAAACGAGTGGGACAGAGGGCAAAAGAGTACAAAAACGAGTGGGACAGACGGCAGAAACGAGTGGGGCAGAGGGCAGAAGACCACAAAAACGAGTTGGGCAGAGGGCAGAAGAGCACACAAAAACAAGTGGGACAGAGGGCAGAAACGAGTGGGGCAGAGGGCAGAAGACCACAAAAACGAGTTGGGCAGAGGGCAGAAGAGCACAAAAACGAGTGGGACAGAGGGCAGAAACGAGTGGGGCAGAGGGCAGAAGACCACAAAAACGAGTTGGGCAGAGGGCAGAAGAGCACACAAAAACGAGTGGGACAGAGGGCAGAAACGAGTGGGGCAGAGGGCAGAAGACCACAAAAACGAGTTGGGCAGAGGGCAGAAGAGCACAAAAACGAGTGGGAGAGAGGGCAGAAACGAGTGGGGCAGAGGGCAGAAGACCACAAAAAAGAGTTGGGAAGAGGCCAGAAGAGCACAAAAACGAGTGGGGCAGAGGGCAAAAGGGCACAAACACGAGTGGGGCAGAGGGCAGAAAGGCACAAAAACGAGTGGTACAGAGGGCAGAAGGGCATAAAAAACGAGAGGGTGGCAGTGATGAACCAGAGGGCGCATCACGGTCTCGCCCAAAAAAAAACCCCGCGAACACGCAAAGCGCCCCGCGAACATGCAAAAACGCCTCACGAACACGCAAAGCGCCCCGCGAACACGCAAAAATTTAAAAATCCGCAAATTCGCACAAATTCGTGAATTTTGCGGATCCCGAATTCGCAAATCCGCAAATTCGCGAATCACGAATTCGCAAAATTCGCCCATGCTTACTAATTTGGGTAACCACATTTTCGGAGATGTGCAAATAGCTACTGTTTCGAAACTCTATATTTTGTTCCCATTTCAGAAATACATAGGTGTTTTTGATACCTATTTTTCACTCTTTATATTTAACCAAATTAATTGCTATATACAACGGTACACAATGATAAAACACTGCAAGACGCTGCTCAGTTATTGGCTCTGGGTTCCTCGGGTTCTTGGGGTACCTACAAGTCCTACATGTCCCCACAACTAGAAGGGTCCAGCGGATGTAACAGTATATTGCTATTTTCAACTGTTAGTTTCTATAAAAAACCTTGAAGGACCTACAGAAATGACCCCTTGCTGAATTCAGAATTTCGGCTACTTTTCAGGAATACATAGCTTATGGGATCCATTATTGCTTTCACACCCATTTCTACCACTAACTGGAAGGAGGTTGAAAGCACAAAAAGTAGCAAAAATAGGCTATGTTCCAGTAAAATCCAAAACTGTGTAAAAAACTTTGGTTTTCTGAAAAAAGTAGGCTTGTCCCTGAAAGCTGGGAAGATGATCATTTCAGCACCACAAGCCCCTTTGTTGAAATCATTTGCAGGGGAAAAACAGATGGTTTCTTCTGCAGCACTTTTCCCCGATTCCCCACCCCCCCCAAAAAATGTTTTTGCTGTATTTTGGCTGATTTATGGGTCCCCTCCAGGGGAATCCATAAACCCTGGGTACCTTTAAAATCCCCATGATATTGGAAGACAAGGTATCAAATTTGGCGGGGATATCATATGTGAACAAAACGTTACAGGGGCCTAAGACAAACTACGCCAAAAAGACAAAAAAAGGAATAGAACGGGGCGGGGTAAAGGCCTAGCAGCGAAACATTTAATGGAGAGGAAAACATGCTTGAAACCTTTACTAAAAGCAGCTGGGATACGTAAAGTGAATGTGCATTAAAATATTTATCTGCTTTGGCTGAAAAACAAGAAGAACAATTGTTGGACAGAATGCAGAACAATATCATACATTCACCCCAGTACAGATTTCTGGGCCTAAAGAACAAGTTACTTACCTTCGGTAACGCTTTTTCTGGTAGATACAATATCTGCCTGTGGATTCCTCACCTTGTGAATATCCCCCTGCGTCAGCAACGTTCGGAAATTTTCTTCATAGCACGCCGACGTGGACGACGTCACAGGAGTACGACCTCGCGCGTGACTCCGCCTGACGTCACCAACTCCTTATCAGGCCCACGCCGGCGTAATGACGTCAGTTCCGCCCTTTTTTCCGTGCCTTCGAGGCACACGGACGGACCAACGACAGCAAATATGCAAATATACAATGTACACAGTACATACAAATCAAAATCGCACACAAAGTGTGCAGCAGAAATAGCACAATAGCAGAAAACATATATACATAAAGACCAGGTATAACAGAGTGGACAACGGGGAGGCGGGTGGGCATGTGAGGAATCCACAGGCAGATATTGTATCTACCAGAAAAAGCGTTACCGAAGGTAAGTAACTTGTTCTTCTGATAGATACATCTGTCGTGTGGATTCCTCACCTTGTGAATAGAGTCCCACAGCAGTCCCCACTCCCGGAGGAGGGTGTCCACTCTGCTATACCAGGAAATCTTGGAGAACAGAACGTGCGAAGTGGCCATCCCTCCTCACCTCGGTATCTAAGCAGTAGTGCTTCGCGAAAGTGTGGAGGGAGCCCCAAGTCGCGGCTCTGCAAATGTCCTCAACAGGTACACCTCTAGACAAAGCAGATGTTGCAGACTTTGCTCTAGTTGAATGTGCTCTAATACCCTCAGGAGGGTCCTTACCCGCCAAGGAGTAGCAAATCTTGATGCACAGGATTATCCACCTGGAAAGTGTGCGCTTGTACACCGCTCTGCCCTTCCGACAGCCAGCAAAACCAAGAAACAGCTGTTGGTCCATCCGGAAGTCTTTAGTCCTGTCCAGATAGAAAGTCACCGCCCTCTTAGGGTCCAGGCGATGCAGTCTCTCTTCCTCCTTAGAAGGGTGAGGGGGAGGATAGAAGGTAGGAAGGGTAATGGATTGCCCAAGATGGAAGGGAGTTACCACCTTAGGCAGAAAAGCAGCCCTGGTCCTAAGAACCATCCTTTCAGCATGAATGGACAGGAATGGGGGCTTGGAACTAAGAGCCTGAAGCTCACTTACCCTCCTTGCCGAGGTGATTGCAACGAGGAAAACCGTTTTAAAAGAAAGAAGTCTCATGGGACACTTGTGCAAAGGTTCGAAAGGAGAACCCATCAAAAAGGTCAGCACAAGGTTCAAATCCCAATGAGGAACCACAAAAGGAGTAGGAGGGAACTTATTAGTAAGTCCCTTCAAAAATCTTAAAACCACTGGAGACTTAAAAAGAGATGGCTGATCCGGCAAACAGAGAAATGCCGATAAGGCTGAAAGATACCCCTTGACCGTGGCAACAGCAAATCCTTACTGCGGCAGAGAAAGAGCAAACTGCAAAATGTCAGACAAATGAGCCCTCAAAGGGTCAACATCCCTCTCCCTGCACCAAGAGACAAATTTAGACCACCTATACGAATAAATGGACTTAGTGGAGTCACGCCTGGCAGAAAGAATGACATCCACCACATCGTGAGGGAGAGAAAAAGAACTCAAGTTGCCCCGCTCAATCTCCAGGCATGAAGGTGTAATGTCTGGAGGTGGGGGTGTAGAACTTGCCCCTCCATCTGAGAGAGGTGGTCTGCCCTGTGAGGGAGACGGAGCGGCGGGTGAGAGGAGAGGTGGAGAAGGTCTGTGTACCACACCCTTCTTGGCCAATCCGGGGCGATCAATATGACTTGGGCCCGGTCTTGGAGAATCTTCCTCAGAACCCGAGGAATCAAAGGTATGGGAGGAAACGTGTAAAGGAGTTGTGAGACCCAACCCAACTGAAACGCGTTCCCCGAGGCTCCTTGCATCGGATACTGGAGACTGCAGAAAGACGGGCAGTGAGCTTTCTCGCGAGTGGCGAACAGGTCCACCCGAGGAGTCCCCCACATCTGAAAGATGTCGTGAACCACCTCCGGGTGAAGCCTCCACTCGTGGTCGGCAGAAAACTGCCGACTGAGACTGTCCGCACGAACATTCAGAACCCCGGCCAGATGATTTGCCATCAGACAAATCTGATGGTCCTGAACCCAGGACCAGAGACGCAGAGCCTCTCTGCAGAGACACTGCGACCCCACACCTCCCTGCTTGTTGATGTACCACATCGCGGCCGTGTTGTCCGTCAGGACCTGCACTGACACACCGCGAAGGGAAGGGAGGAAGGCCTTGAGCGCCAAACGTATCGCCTGCAATTCTAGAAGGTTGATGTGAAGCAACCTTTCCTCTGGAGACCAAAGACCTTTGACCTCCAGATCCCCCAGATGAGCACCCTACCCGAGAGTGGATGCATCCGTTATCACCGTGGCCACTGATGGAGGAAGTTGAAAAGGCTTTCCTTGAGACAGATTTCCTTCCACGTCCCACCAAGACAGATCCGCCGCAGCTTCTCTGGAGATCCTCACTGACTCCTTGAGATCTCCGTTGTGCTGATACCACTGCCTGCGGAGGCACCACTGGAGTGCCCTCATGTGCCAGCGTGCATGGTTGACCAACAGAATGCAAGAAGCCATCAGACCGAGCAGACGAAGGACCTTCAGGACTGGAACAACCGCTCCATTGTAGAATAAAGGAATCATTTCCTGTATGTCGCGAATCCTTTGAGGAGGAGGGAATGCACGACACACAGTAGTGTCCAGTACCGCACCTATGAACAGGTTGCGCTGGGAGGGCACCAGGTGAGACTTGGGCACATTTATTGAAAAACCCAACCTGTGTAACAACTGAGTTGTCTCTTGCAGATGATGGAGCACCTTCTCCGGCGACTCTGCCTTGATCAGCCAGTCGTCCAGGTAGGGGAAAACAGGAATCCCAAACCTTCTGAGATGTGCAGCCACCACCGCCATCACCTTGGTGAAAACTCGAGGCGCAGTAGTAAGTTCAAAAGGAAGGGCCGCAAACTGGTAATGCTGCGATCCCACTGTAAAACGGAGATACTTCCTGTGCGACTTCAGGATTGGGATGTGAAAGTACGCCTCCTGCAAGTCGATCAACACCATCCAGTCTTCTTCCATCAGCGCTTGAAGAACCTGAGCAAGGATGAGCATTTTGAACTTCTCCTGTTTGAGATAGAGGTTCAAAATCCTGAGATCCAGGATTGGCCGAAGCCTGCCATCCTTCTTGGGTATCAGGAAATACCGGGAGTAGCATCCCTGACCCCTCTCCTGCTCTGGAACCACCTCTATTGCACCCTTTCGGAACAGAGCCAGGACTTCTTCCTGCAGGAGAAGCAGGTGGTCCTCCGAACAATAACCTTGGCAAGGAGGGTAATTGGGAGGGAACTCCTGAAAAGGAAGTGCATACCCATTTTCTACGAGATTGAGAACCCAAAGATCTGATGTAACCGATTCCCAATCTCGTAGAAAATGAGTAGGCCGACCCCCTACCGGCCCCACATGATCCAGAATGGTGGATCTAGGGCTGCTTTGCTGATGCGGGTGGGGGTTGGGCATTATTGGAGGAAGTGGAGGAGGAAGAGACTTGACGTCCACGTCCACGACCCTTCTGTCTACCTCTATAGGACTTGTACAGAGGGTTCTGCTGTTGTTGCTGTTGCTGTTGGCCCTGCCTGAAGGGACGAAAAGAGGATCTACCGAAGCCTCTAAACTTCCTAGTTGTCGATCCTCTCATCTGGAGACCCAAAGATCTTGCAGTAGCCCGGCTATCTTTAAATCTTTCCAAGGCGACATCCGCCTTTTTCCCAAAAAGACCAGTCCCATCAAAAGGTAGGTCCAGCAACGTGGATTGCACATCTGCAGAAAAATCAGAGGATTTCAGCCATGCGGCTCTCCTGGTTGCAACAGTAGAGCCCATAATCCTGGCAACAGAATCAACTGTGTCCATGCCACTCTGAATAACCATGCGTGCCGCAGCCTGAGTATCGGAGACCACTTCATTAAAGTTCTTTCTATCCTCCTCTGGAAGCTTAGATGATAATTGCTTCACAGAATCCATCAATGCATGGACATATCTACCCAAAAGGCAAGTAGCATTAGTGGATTTTAGGGCCATGCTGCCCGAAGAGAAAATCTTCTTTGCAGACTGATCCAATTTTTTAGAGTCTTTGTCTGCTGGTACCTGAGGAAAAGAACCTGCAGACCTGTTAGAACATGCAGCCTGCACTACTAGACTCTCCGGAGAAGGATGCGAAGAGAGAAATTCAGGGTCACCAGGAGCCACTCTGTACCGTCTTGCAACAGACCTAGAAACAGCAGGAGCAGTCAATGGTCTCTTCCAGACCTCCTTTATCGGATCAGTTAAGGCATCAGTGAACGGCAGTGTAGGTTCAATAATAGAAGAAGGAGAGTGCAAAACTTCTGTAAGGATGTTGGGCTTGTACTCAACAGTAGGCAAGGTTAAGTTGAGAAGATCTGCAGCCTTCCTAATAACAACATGGTAGGGTGCCACGTCCTTAGATGGTGCATCAGAAACTGAAGGCAAACCCCACTCAGGAGAGAGCCCCAGACCACTAGCATTCTGTAGGTCTTCAAAATAATCATCATGATCAAGAAGCTCACCCTCTTCCACATCAGAATCTTCACCCCTCTTCTCTTCTAAGAGACGCTGAGCCCTGCGTCTCGACCACTCCATACGAACCGAAGTCGACGGATCCGGTAACGACTCCGACGGAGCCGGTTCCGACGTCGAGCGAGGAGCCGGGGTAACTGGAAGACGAGACTCACGGACTGGCGTGGTACCTCGATCCAAACTACGAGGTCGATCCGGAGTCGGCGAAGCCGCATGCGGAGTCGAAGACCTCTGCGGAGCCGTACCGAGCCAAGGTGTAAGAGGCGCCGGCATAAATGGCACAAATGGAGCTGGGGCGTAAGACTGAGGAATGCCCAAGTTGTAAGCCAATGGACCCATGGGACCAACAGGTGCTCCAGTGGGGTACATTGCTCTGGAGTAAACTCCAAACATCGCATTAAGGAAATGGGAGGGGTCCTGTCCAGGACCCGGAAAAGGAGGGTACGAACCTACCGGATGTTCTGAAGGAGGTCGTTCCGACATAGGCTCATTCTGACCTTCCTGACACACTGGAGTTTCCATCGGAGTTGGAGTTTGAGGAAATACCTCTTCCTCTTCCTCATGTTCCGAAGAATGTTGAGACATCGGATCCGGTTCTTGTTCCGGAGTCGGGGAACATCCGAGAGACTGAGCAGGAGAAGGAGAAACGAAGTCCTTATGATGCTTACGAGACTTCTTCGAATCTGAGGACTCCTTTCCCGAATGATGTCTAGAGCTGTGCTTCCTCCTCTTGTGCTTCCTCTTCGAGGAGCTCGAAGCGTGACCCGAAGCCGATTTGGATCCAGATCTCGATCTCTCTCTGGACTTCGACCTCGCTCTGGACCTCGACCTCGACGCCGACCTCGACTTCGAACAAGATTTTTGCCTCGACTTCGAGCGTCTCGACGTCGACCTCGAAGATCTCCCAGTCTCTCTTCCTTTTATCTTCGCAAGAAGAAGTTTTGCCTCACGTTCTCGTAGTGCCTTAGGGTTCATCTTGAAACAGGAACGACAGTTCTTAACGTCGTGGTCTGATCCAAGACACCACAAGCAATCGCCATGCGGATCGGTGATCGACATACGAGCGCAAGACCCACATTGCTTGAAGTCTGTCTTCCTCGACGACATCTTCGATGAAGAAAGAAGAATTAAAGGAAAAACAGCAACACTGTCATAGTAGAAGAATACAAAGTATCGCAGACGATCCCAAAAACCGTTAGCGTCGAAGACGCGGAAAAAAGGGAACTGACGTCATCACGCCGGCGTGGGCCTGATAAGGAGTCGGTGACGTCAGTCGGAGTCACGCGCGAGGTCGTACTCCTGTGACGTCGTCCACGTCGGCGTGCTACGAAGAAAATTTCCGAACGTTGCTGACGCAGGGGGATATTCACAAGGTGAGGAATCCACACGGCAGATGTATCTATCAGAATCCATCGTTTTCCTTGCTCACCATGCCATTCCAGTTTGGACCCAGCCAAATGAAAATTAGTATTGACCCTCTGCCCAATGGGAACAGTACAGCCCGAACTGCCAGGCCAGGTACTCCCTGGACTGGAAACCCGCCCCACTCGGGATGACAAATGCAAAAAGAACAATTGATTGACAGAATGCAGAACAATGTCATACATTCACCCCAGGACAGAGATCTGGTCCTAAATGCATCATTTGTTTGCTCACCGTGCCATTCCCGTTTGAACTCAGACATATGCAAATCAGTCTTGACACCCTGCCCAATAGGAACAGTCCAGCCTGAACTTCCAGGCCAGGTCCTCCCTGGACTGGAAACAAGCATCCTAGGACGGGTTTCGGGGTTTAACACCTCATCAGCCAGGAAAGCTTGACTCGTGTGGCATGGAGAGCACGGGACCCACGTCTGGGAATACCCGTTCCACTCGGGGTGGCCAGACGTGGGTCCCTTGCTCACTTTGCCACTGGATTCAAGCTAGCCTCGTTGTTGAGGGCTGTTAGCCCGGCACAGGTCCCAGGATGCTTGTTTCGGGTCCAGGGAAGACATGGATTGGCAGTTCGGGCTGGACTGTTCCCATGATTCAGAAAAGGGGGTGGTGATGAACAGAGTGTCTGAATTAAGCAGACCACTCTTACCCAGTCCAAAGATCAGGGCTTGATCCATCACCGTTATTTAGCTCACTGCCCCATCCCAGCTCAGAACCTGGCTATATGCAAATTAGTCTGTCCCTGGCCCAGTGCATCATGGGAACAGGGCAGACCAAACTACCAGGCCAATTCTTCACCAGAAAGGAGACAAGCTACCGGGGACCGGTTTCTGGCATTTCAGCCTCGTCGGCCAGGCTTGCTTAAATCCTGATGGAGCAGTGAGCAAGGGACTCATGTCTGAGTATACCCTGCCACACCTATAGTGGCCAAAAACGATTCAGAAAAGGGGGTGCTGATGAACAGAGTGTCTGAAATAAGCAGACCACTCTTACCCAGTCCAAAGATCAGGGCTTGATCCATCACCGTTATTTAGCTCACTGCCCCATCCCAGCTCAGAACCTGGCTATATGCAAATTAGTCTGTCCCTGGCCCAGTGCATCATGGGAACAGGGCAGACCAAACTACCAAGCCAATTCTTCACCAGAAAGGAGAAAAGCTACCGGGGACCGGTTTCTGGCATTTCAGCCTCGTCGGCCCGGCTTGCTTGAATCCTGATGGAGCAGTGAGCAAGGGACTCATGTCTGAGTATACCCTGCCACACCTATAGTGGCCAAAAACGATTCAGAAAAGGGGGTGGTGATGAACAGAGTGTCTGAATTAAGCAGACCACTCTTACCCAGTCCAAAGATCAGGGCCTGATCCATCACCGTTATTTAGCTCACTGCCCCATCCCAGCTCAGAACCTGGCTATATGCAAATTAGTCTGTCCCTGGCCCAGTGCATCATGGGAACAGGGCAGACCAAACTACCAAGCCAATTCTTCACCAGAAAGGAGACAAGCTACCGGGGACCGGTTTCTGGCATTTCAGCCTCGTCGGCCCGGCTTGCTTGAATCCTGATGGAGCAGTGAGCAAGGGACTCATGTCTGAGTATACCCTGCCACACCTATAGTGGCCAAAAATGATTCAGAAAAGGGGGTGGTGATGAACAGAGTGTCTGAATTAAGCAGACCACTCTTACCCAGTCCAAAGATCAGGGCTTGATCCATCACCGTTATTTAGCTCACTGCCCCATCCCAGCTCAGAACCTGGCTATATGCAAATTAGTCTGTCCCTGGCCCAGTGCATCATGGGAACAGGGCAGACCAAACTACCAAGCCAATTCTTCACCAGAAAGGAGACAAGCTACCGGGGACCGGTTTCTGGCATTTCAGCCTCGTCGGCCCGGCTTGCTTGAATCCTGATGGAGCAGTGAGCAAGGGACTCATGTCTGAGTATACCCTGCCACACCTATAGTGGCCAAAAACGATTCAGAAAAGGGGGTGGTGATGAACAGAGTGTCTGAATTAAGCAGACCACTCTTACCCAGTCCAAAGATCAGGGCTTGATCCATCACCGTTATTTAGCTCACTGCCCCATCCCAGCTCAGAACCTGGCTATATGCAAATTAGTCTGTCCCTGGCCCAGTGCATCATGGGAACAGGGCAGACCAAACTACCAAGCCAATTCTTCACCAGAAAGGAGACAAGCTACCGGGGACCGGTTTCTGGCATTTCAGCCTCGTCGGCCCGGCTTGCTTGAATCCTGATGGAGCAGTGAGCAAGGGACTCATGTCTGAGTATACCCTGCCACACCTATAGTGGCCAAAAACGATTCAGAAAAGGGGGTGGTGATGAACAGAGTGTCTGAATTAAGCAGACCACTCTTACCCAGTCCAAAGATCAGGGCTTGATCCATCACCGTTATTTAGCTCACTGCCCCATCCCAGCTCAGAACCTGGCTATATGCAAATTAGTCTGTCCCTGGCCCAGTGCATCATGGGAACAGGGCAGACCAAACTACCAAGCCAATTCTTCACCAGAAAGGAGACAAGCTACCGGGGACCGGTTTCTGGCATTTCAGCCTCGTCGGCCCGGCTTGCTTGAATCCTGATGGAGCAGTGAGCAAGGGACTCATGTCTGAGTATACCCTGCCACACCTATAGTGGCCAAAAACGATTCAGAAAAGGGGGTGGTGATGAACAGAGTGTCTGATTTAAGCAGACCACTCTTACCCAGTCCAAAGATCAGGGCTTGATCCATCACCGTTATTTAGCTCACTGCCCCATCCCAGCTCAGAACCTGGCTATATGCAAATTAGTCTGTCCCTGGCCCAGTGCATCATGGGAACAGGGCAGACCAAACTACCAAGCCAATTCTTCACCAGAAAGGAGACAAGCTACCGGGGACCGGTTTCTGGCATTTCAGCCTCGTCGGCCCGGCTTGCTTGAATCCTGATGGAGCAGTGAGCAAGGGACTCATGTCTGAGTATACCCTGCCACACCTATAGTGGCCAAAAACGATTCAGAAAAGGGGGTGGTGATGAACAGAGTGTCTGAATTAAGCAGACCACTCTTACCCAGTCCAAAGATCAGGGCTTGATCCATCACTGTTATTTAGCTCACTGCCCCATCCCAGCTCAGAACCTGGCTATATGCAAATTAGTCTGTCCCTGGCCCAGTGCATCATGGGAACAGGGCAGACCAAACTACCAAGCCAATTCTTCACCAGAAAGGAGACAAGCTACCGGGGACCGGTTTCTGGCATTTCAGCCTCGTCGGCCCGGCTTGCTTGAATCCTGATGGAGCAGTGAGCAAGGGACTCATGTCTGAGTATACCCTGCCACACCTATAGTGGCCAAAAACGATTCAGAAAAGGGGGTGGTGATGAACAGAGTGTCTGAATTAAGCAGACCACTCTTACCCAGTCCAAAGATCAGGGCTTGATCCATCACCGTTATTTAGCTCACTGCCCCATCCCAGCTCAGAACCTGGCTATATGCAAATTAGTCTGTCCCTGGCCCAGTGCATCATGGGAACAGGGCAGACCAAACTACCAAGCCAATTCTTCACCAGAAAGGAGACAAGCTACCGGGGACCGGTTTCTGGCATTTCAGCCTCGTCGGCCCGGCTTGCTTGAATCCTGATGGAGCAGTGAGCAAGGGACTCATGTCTGAGTATACCCTGCCACACCTATAGTGGCCAAAAACGATTCAGAAAAGGGGGTGGTGATGAACAGAGTGTCTGAATTAAGCAGACCACTCTTACCCAGTCCAAAGATCAGGGCTTGATCCATCACCGTTATTTAGCTCACTGCCCCATCCCAGCTCAGAACCTGGCTATATGCAAATTAGTCTGTCCCTGGCCCAGTGCATCATGGGAACAGGGCAGACCAAACTACCAAGCCAATTCTTCACCAGAAAGGAGACAAGCTACCGGGGACCGGTTTCTGGCATTTCAGCCTCGTCGGCCCGGCTTGCTTGAATCCTGATGGAGCAGTGAGCAAGGGACTCATGTCTGAGTATACCCTGCCACACCTATAGTGGCCAAAAACGATTCAGAAAAGGGGGTGGTGATGAACAGAGTGTCTGAATTAAGCAGACCACTCTTACCCAGTCCAAAGATCAGGGCTTGATCCATCACCGTTATTTAGCTCACTGCCCCATCCCAGCTCAGAACCTGGCTATATGCAAATTAGTCTGTCCCTGGCCCAGTGCATCATGGGAACAGGGCAGACCAAACTACCAAGCCAATTCTTCACCAGAAAGGAGACAAGCTACCGGGGACCGGTTTCTGGCATTTCAGCCTCGTCGGCCCGGCTTGCTTGAATCCTGATGGAGCAGTGAGCAAGGGACTCATGTCTGAGTATACCCTGCCACACCTATAGTGGCCAAAAACGATTCAGAAAAGGGGGTGGTGATGAACAGAGTGTCTGAATTAAGCAGACCACTCTTACCCAGTCCAAAGATCAGGGCTTGATCCATCACCGTTATTTAGCTCACTGCCCCATCCCAGCTCAGAACCTGGCTATATGCAAATTAGTCTGTCCCTGGCCCAGTGCATCATGGGAACAGGGCAGACCAAACTACCAAGCCAATTCTTCACCAGAAAGGAGACAAGCTACCGGGGACCGGTTTCTGGCATTTCAGCCTCGTCGGCCCGGCTTGCTTGAATCCTGATGGAGCAGTGAGCAAGGGACTCATGTCTGAGTATACCCTGCCACACCTATAGTGGCCAAAAACGATTCAGAAAAGGGGGTGGTGGTGAACAGAAAATCTGAATTAAGCAGACCACTCTTACCCAGTCCAAAGATCAGGGCTTGATCCATCACCGTTATTTAGCTCACTGCCCCATCCCAGCTCAGAACCTGGCTATATGCAAATTAGGCTGTCCCTGGCCCAGTGCATCATGGGAACAGGGCAGACCAAACTACCAAGCCAATTCTTCACCAGAAAGGAGACAAGCTACCGGGGACCGGTTTCTGGCATTTCAGCCTCGTCGGCCCGGCTTGCTTGAATCCTGATGGAGCAGTGAGCAAGGGACTCATGTCTGAGTATACCCTGCCACACCTATAGTGGCCAAAAACGATTCAGAAAAGGGGGTGGTGATGAACAGAGTGTCTGAATTAAGCAGACCACTCTTACCCAGTCCAAAGATCAGGGCTTGATCCATCACCGTTATTTAGCTCACTGCCCCATCCCAGCTCAGAACCTGGCTATATGCAAATTAGTCTGTCCCTGGCCCAGTGCATCATGGGAACAGGGCAGACCAAACTACCAAGCCAATTCTTCACCAGAAAGGAGACAAGCTACCGGGGACCGGTTTCTGGCATTTCAGCCTCGTCGGCCCGGCTTGCTTGAATCCTGATGGAGCAGTGAGCAAGGGACTCATGTCTGAGTATACCCTGCCACACCTATAGTGGCCAAAAACGATTCAGAAAAGGGGGTGGTGATGAACAGAGTGTCTGAATTAAGCAGACCACTCTTACCCAGTCCAAAGATCAGGGCTTGATCCATCACCGTTATTTAGCTCACTGCCCCATCCCAGCTCAGAACCTGGCTATATGCAAATTAGTCTGTCCCTGGCCCAGTGCATCATGGGAACAGGGCAGACCAAACTACCAAGCCAATTCTTCACCAGAAAGGAGACAAGCTACCGGGGACCGGTTTCTGGCATTTCAGCCTCGTCGGCCCGGCTTGCTTGAATCCTGATGGAGCAGTGAGCAAGGGACTCATGTCTGAGTATACCCTGCCACACCTATAGTGGCCAAAAACGATTCAGAAAAGGGGGTGGTGATGAACAGAGTGTCTGAATTAAGCAGACCACTCTTACCCAGTCCAAAGATCAGGGCTTGATCCATCACCGTTATTTAGCTTACTGCCCCATCCCAGCTCAGAACCTGGCTATATGCAAATTAGTCTGTCCCTGGCCCAGTGCATCATGGGAACAGGGCAGACCAAACTACCAAGCCAATTCTTCACCAGAAAGGAGACAAGCTACCGGGGACCGGTTTCTGGCATTTCAGCCTCGTCGGCCCGGCTTGCTTGAATCCTGATGGAGCAGTGAGCAAGGGACTCATGTCTGAGTATACCCTGCCACACCTATAGTGGCCAAAAACGATTCAGAAAAGGGGGTGGTGGTGAACAGAGTATCTGAATTAAGCAGACCACTCTTACCCAGTCCAAAGATCAGGGCTTGATCCATCACCGTTATTTAGCTCACTGCCCCATCCCAGCTCAGAACCTGGCTATATGCAAATTAGTCTGTCCCTGGCCCAGTGCATCATGGGAACAGGGCAGACCAAACTACCAAGCCAATTCTTCACCAGAAAGGAGACAAGCTACCGGGGACCGGTTTCTGGCATTTCAGCCTCGTCGGCCCGGCTTGCTTGAATCCTGATGGAGCAGTGAGCAAGGGACTCATGTCTGAGTATACCCTGCCACACCTATTGTGGCCAAAAACGATTCAGAAAAGGGGGTGGTGATGAACAGAGTGTCTGAATTAAGCAGACCACTCTTACCCAGTCCAAAGATCAGGGCTTGATCCATCACCGTTATTTAGCTCACTGCCCCATCCCAGCTCAGAACCTGGCTATATGCAAATTAGTCTGTCCCTGGCCCAGTGCATCATGGGAACAGGGCAGACCAAACTACCAAGCCAATTCTTCACCAGAAAGGAGACAAGCTACCGGGGACTGGTTTCTGGCATTTCAGCGGCGTCGGCCCGGCTTGCTTGAATCCTGATGAAGCAGTGAGCAAGGGACTCATGTCTGAGTATACCCTGCCACACCTATAGTGGCCAAAAACGATTCAGAAAAGGGGGTGGTGATGAACAGAGTGTCTGAATTAAGCAGACCACTCTTACCCAGTCCAAAGATCAGGGCTTGATCCATCACCGTTATTTAGCTCACTGCCCCATCCCAGCTCAGAACCTGGCTATATGCAAATTAGTCTGTCCCTGGCCCAGTGCATCATGGGAACAGGGCAGACCAAACTACCAAGCCAATTCTTCACCAGAAAGGAGACAAGCAACCGGGGACCGGTTTCTGGCATTTCAGCCTCGTCGGCCCGGCTTGCTTGAATCCTGATGGAGCAGTGAGCAAGGGACTCATGTCTGGGTATACCCTGCCACACCTATAGTGGCCAAAAACGATTCAGAAAAGGGGGTGGTGATGAACAGAGTGTCTGAATTAAGCAGACCACTCTTACCCAGTCCAAAGATCAGGGCTTGATCCATCACCGTTATTTAGCTCACTGCCCCATCCCAGCTCAGAACCTGGCTATATGCAAATTAGTCTGTCCCTGGCCCAGTGCATCATGGGAACAGGGCAGACCAAACTACCAAGCCAATTCTTCACCAGAAAGGAGACAAGCTACCGGGGACCGGTTTCTGGCATTTCAGCCTCGTCGGCCCGGCTTGCTTGAATCCTGATGGAGCAGTGAGCAAGGGACTCATGTCTGAGTATACCCTGCCACACCTATAGTGGCCAAAAACGATTCAGAAAAGGGGGTGGTGATGAACAGAGTGTCTGAATTAAGCAGACCACTCTTACCCAGTACAAAGATCAGGGCTTGATCCATCACCGTTATTTAGCTCACTGCCCCATCCCAGCTCAGAACCTGGCTATATGCAAATTAGTCTGTCCCTGGCCCAGTGCATCATGGGAACAGGGCAGACCAAACTACCAAGCCAATTCTTCACCAGAAAGGAGACAAGCTACCCGGGACCGGTTTCTGGCATTTCAGCCTCGTCGGCCCGGCTTGCTTGAATCCTGATGGAGCAGTGAGCAAGGGACTCATGTCTGAGTATACCCTGCCACACCTATAGTGGCCAAAAACGATTCAGAAAAGGGGGTGGTGATGAACAGAGTGTCTGAATTAAGCAGACCACTCTTACCCAGTCCAAAGATCAGGGCTTGATCCATCACCGTTATTTAGCTCACTGCCCCATCCCAGCTCAGAACCTGGCTATATGCAAATTAGTCTGTCCCTGGCCCAGTGCATCATGGGAACAGGGCAGACCAAACTACCAAGCCAATTCTTCACCAGAAAGGAGACAAGCTACCGGGGACCGGTTTCTGGCATTTCAGCCTCGTCGGCCCGGCTTGCTTGAATCCTGATGAAGCAGTGAGCAAGGGACTCATGTCTGAGTATACCCTGCCACACCTATAGTGGCCAAAAACGATTCAGAAAAGGGGGTGGTGATGAACAGAGTGTCTGAATTAAGCAGACCACTCTTACCCAGTCCAAAGATCAGGGCTTGATCCATCACCGTTATTTAGCTCACTGCCCCATCCCAGCTCAGAACCTGGCTATATGCAAATTAGTCTGTCCCTGGCCCAGTGCATCATGGGAACAGGGCAGACCAAACTACCAAGCCAATTCTTCACCAGAAAGGAGACAAGCTACCGGGGACCGGTTTCTGGCATTTCAGCCTCGTCGGCCCGGCTTGCTTGAATCCTGATGGAGCAGTGAGCAAGGGACTCATGTCTGAGTATACCCTGCCACACCTATAGTGGCCAAAAACGATTCAGAAAAGGGGGTGGTGATTAACAGAGTGTCTGAATTAAGCAGACCACTCTTACCCAGTCCAAAGATCAGGGCTTGATCCATCACCGTTATTTAGCTCACTGCCCCATCCCAGCTCAGATCCTGGCTATATGCAAATTAGTCTGTCCCTGGCCCAGTGCATCATGGGAACAGGGCAGACTAAACTACCAAGCCAATTCTTCACCAGAAAGGAGACAAGCTACCGGGGACAGGTTTCTGGCATTTCAGCCTCGTCGGCCCGGCTTGCTTGAATCCTGATGGAGCAGTGAGCAAGGGACTCATGTCTGAGTATACCCTGCCACACCTATAGTGGCCAAAAACGATTCAGAAAAGGGGGTGGTGATGAACAGAGTGTCTGAATTAAGCAGACCACTCTTACCCAGTCCAAAGATCAGGGCTTGATCCATCACCGTTATTTAGCTCACTGCCCCATCCCAGCTCAGAACCTGGCTATATGCAAATTAGTCTGTCCCTGGCCCAGTGCATCATGGGAACAGGGCAGACCAAACTACCAAGCCAATTCTTCACCAGAAAGGAGACAAGCTACCGGGGACCGGTTTCTGGCATTTCAGCCTCGTCGGCCCGGCTTGCTTGAATCCTGATGGAGCAGTGAGCAAGGGACTCATGTCTGAGTATACCCTGACACCTATAGTGGCCAAAAACGATTCAGAAAAGGGGTGGTGATGAACAGAGTGTCTGAATTAAGCAGACCACTCTTACCCAGTCCAAAGATCAGGGCTTGATCCATCACCGTTATTTAGCTCACTGCCCCATCCCAGCTCAGAACCTGGCTATATGCAAATTAGTCTGTCCCTGGCCCAGTGCATCATGGGAACAGGGCAGACCAAACTACCAAGCCAATTCTTCACCAGAAAGGAGACACGCTACCGGGGACCGGTTTCTGGCATTTCAGCCTCGTCGGCCCGGCTTGCTTGAATCCTGATGGAGCAGTGAGCAAGGGACTCATGTCTGAGTATACCCTGCCACACCTATAGTGGCCAAAAACGATTCAGAAAAGGGGGTGGTGGCGAACAGAGTGTCTGAATTAAGCAGACCACTCTTACCCAGTCCAAAGATCAGGGCTTGATCCATCACCGTTATTTAGCTCACTGCCCCATCCCAGCTCAGAACCTGGCTATATGCAAATTAGTCTGTCCCTGGCCCAGTGCATCATGGGAACAGGGCAGACCAAACTACCAAGCCAATTCTTCACCAGAAAGGAGACAAGCTACCGGGGACCGGTTTCTGGCATTTCAGCCTCGTCGGCCCGGCTTGCTTGAATCCTGATGGAGCAGTGAGCAAGGGACTCATGTCTGAGTATACCCTGCCACACCTATAGCGGCCAAAAACGATTCAGAAAAGGGGGTGGTGATGAACAGAGTGTCTGAATTAAGCAGACCACTCTTACCCAATCCAAAGATCAGGGCTTGATCCATCACCGTTATTTAGCTCACTGCCCCATCCCAGCTCAGAACCTGGCTATATGCAAATTAGTCTGTCCCTGGCCCAGTGCATCATGGGAACAGGGCAGACCAAACTACCAAGCCAATTCTTCACCAGAAAGGAGACAAGCTACCGGGGACCGGTTTCTGGCATTTCAGCCTCGTCGGCCCGGCTTGCTTGAATCCTGATGGAGCAGTGAGCAAGGGACTCATGTCTGAGTATACCCTGCCACACCTATAGTGGCCAAAAACGATTCAGAAAAGGGGGTGGTGATGAACAGAGTGTCTGAATTAAGCAGACCACTCTTACCCAGTCCAAAGATCAGGGCTTGATCCATCACCGTTATTTAGCTCACTGCCCCATCCCAGCTCAGAACCTGGCTATATGCAAATTAGTCTGTCCCTGGCCCAGTGCATCATGGGAACAGGGCAGACCAAACTACCAAGCCAATTCTTCACCAGAAAGGAGACAAGCTACCGGGGACCGGTTTCTGGCATTTCAGCCTCGTCGGCCCGGCTTGCTTGAATCCTGATGGAGCAGTGAGCAAGGGACTCATGTCTGAGTATACCCTGCCACACCTATAGTGGCCAAAAACGATTCAGAAAAGGGGGTGGTGATGAACATAGTGTCTGAATTAAGCAGACCACTCTTACCCAGTCCAAAGATCAGGGCTTGATCCATCACCGTTATTTAGCTCACTGCCCCATCCCAGTTCAGAACCTGGCTACATGCAAATTAGTCTGTCCCTGGCCCAGTGCATCATGGGAACAGGGCAGACCAAACTACCAAGCCAATTCTTCACCAGAAAGGAGACAAGCTACCGGGGACCGGTTTCTGGCATTTCAGCCTCGTCGGCCCGGCTTGCTTGAATGCTGATGGAGCAGTGAGCAAGGGACTCATGTCTGAGTATACCCTGCCACACCTATAGTGGCCAAAAACGATTCAGAAAAGGGGGTGGTGATGAACAGAGTGTCTGAATTAAGCAGACCACTCTTACCCAGTCCAAAGATCAGGGCTTGATCCATCACCGTTATTTAGCTCACTGCCCCATCCCAGCTCAGAACCTGGCTATATGCAAATTAGTCTGTCCCTGGCCCAGTGCATCATGGGAACAGGGCAGACCAAACTACCAAGCCAATTCTTCACCAGAAAGGAGACAAGCCTCCGGGGAATGGTTTCTGGCATTTCAGCCTCGTCGGCCCGGCTTGCTTGAATCCTGATGGAGCAGTGAGCAAGGGACTCATGTCTGAGTATACCCTGCCACACCTATAGTGGCCAAAAACGATTCAGAAAAGGGGGTGGTGATGAACAGAGTGTCTGAATTAAGCAGACCACTCTTACCCAGTCCAAAGATCAGGGCTTGATTCATCACCGTTATTTAGCTCACTGCCCCATCCCAGCTCAGAACCTGGCTATATGCAAATTAGTCTGTCCCTGGCCCAGTGCATCATGGGAACAGGGCAGCGTGGAAGGGTATACTCAGATGTGAGTCCCTTGCTCATTGCACCATCAGGATTCAAGCAAGCCGGGCCGACGACGCCTGAAATGGCAGAAACCGGTCCCCGGACGCTTGTTTCCTTCCCAGTACAAGAATTGGCTTGGTAGTTTGGTTTGCCCTGTTCCCATCATGCACTGGGACAGGAACAGACTAATTTGCATATAGCCAAGTTCTGAGCTGGGATGGTGCAGTGAGCTAAAAAACGGTGATGGATCAAGCCCTGATCTTTGGACTGGGTAAGAGTGGTCTGCTTAATTCAGGCACTCTATTCATCACCACCCCCTTTTCTGAATCATTTTGTCCACCATAAGCGTGGAAGGGTATACTCAGATGTGAGTCCCTTGCTCATTGCACCATCAGGATTCAAGCAAGCCGGGCCGACGACGCCTGAAATGGCAGAAACCGGTCCCCGGACGCTTGTTTCCTTCCCAGTACAAGAATTGGCTTGGTAGTTTGGTTTGCCCTGTTCCCATCATGCACTGGGACAGGAACAGACTAATTTGCATATAGCCAAGTTCTGAGCTGGGATGGTGCAGTGAGCTAAAAAACGGTGATGGATCAAGCCCTGATCTTTGGACTGGTAAGAGTGGTCTGCTTAATTCAGGCACTCTGTTCATCACCACCCCCTTTTCTGAATCATTTTGTCCACCATAAGCGTGGAAGGGTATACTCAGATGTGAGTCCCTTGCTCATTGCACCATCAGGATTCAAGCAAGCCGGGCCGACGATGCCTGAAATGGCAGAAACCGGTCCCCGGACGCTTGTTTCCTTCCCAGTACAAGAATTGGCTAGGTAGTTTGGTTTGCCCTGTTCTCATCATGCACTGGGACAGGAACAGACTAATTTGCATATAGCCAAGTTCTGAGCTGGGATGGTGCAGTGAGCTAAAAAACGGTGATGGATCAAGCCCTGATCTTTGGACTGGGTAAGAGTGGTCTGCTTAATTCAGGCACTCTGTTCATCACCACCCCCTTTTCTGAATCATTTTGTCCACCATAAGCGTGGAAGGGTATACTCAGATGTGAGTCCCTTGCTCATTGCACCATCAGGATTCAAGCAAGCCGGGCCGACGACGCCTGAAATGGCAGAAACCGGTCCCCGGACGCTCTTTTCCTTCCCAGTACAAGAATTGGCTTGGTAGTTTGGTTTGCCCTGTTCCCATCATGCACTGGGACAGGAACAGACTAATTTGCATATAGCCAAGTTCTGAGCTGGGATGGTGCAGTGAGCTAAAAAACGGTGATGGATCAAGCCCTGATCTTTGGACTGGGTAAGAGTGGTCTGCTTAATTCAGGCACTCTGTTCATCACCACCCCCTTTTCTGAATCATTTTGTCCACCATAAGCGTGGAAGGGTATACTCAGATGTGAGTCCCTTGCTCATTGCACCATCAGGATTCAAGCAAGCCGGGCCGACGACGCCTGAAATGGCAGAAACCGGTCCCCGGACGCTTGTTTCCTTCCCAGTACAAGAATTGGCTTGGTAGTTTGGTTTGCCCTGTTCCCATCATGCACTGGGACAGGAACAGACTAATTTGCATATAGCCAAGTTCTGAGCTGGGATGGTGCAGTGAGCTAAAAAACGGTGATGGATCAAGCCCTGATCTTTGGACTGGGTAAGAGTGGTCTGCTTAATTCATGCACTCTGTTCATCACCACCCCCTTTTCTGAATCATTTTGTCCACCATAAGCGTGGAAGGGTATACTCAGATGTGAGTCCCTTGCTCATTGCACCATCAGGATTCAAGCAAGCCGGGCCGACGACGCCTGAAATGGCAGAAACCGGTCCCCGGACGCTTGTTTCCTTCCCAGTACAAGAATTGGCTTGGTAGTTTGGTTTGCCCTGTTCCCATCATGCACTGGGACAGGAACAGACTAATTTGCATATAACCAAGTTCTGAGCTGGGATGGTGCAGTGAGCTAAAAAACGGTGATGGATCAAGCCCTGATCTTTGGACTGGGTAAGAGTGGTCTGCTTAATTCAGGCACTCTGTTCATCACCACCCCCTTTTCTGAATCATTTTGTCCACCATAAGCGTGGAAGGGTATACTCAGATGTGAGTCCCTTGCTCATTGCACCATCAGGATTCAAGCAAGCCGGGCCGACGACGCCTGAAATGGCAGAAACCGGTCCCCGGACGCTTGTTTCCTTCCCAGTACAAGAATTGGCTTGGTAGTTTGGTTTGCCCTGTTCCCATCATGCACTGGGACAGGAACAGACTAATTTGCATATAGCCAAGTTCTGAGCTGGGATGGTGCAGTGAGCTAATAAACGGTGATGGATCAAGCCCTGATCTTTGGACTGGGTAAGAGTGGTCTGCTTAATTCAGGCACTCTGTTCATCACCACCCCCTTTTCTGAATCATTTTGTCCACCATAAGCGTGGAAGGGTATACTCAGATGTGAGTCCCTTGCTCATTGCACCATCAGGATTCAAGCAAGCCGGGCCGACGACGCCTGAAATGGCAGAAACCAGTCCCCGGACGCTTGTTTCCTTCCCAGTACAAGAATTGGCTTGGTAGTTTGGTCTGCCCTGTTCCCATCATGCACTGGGACAGGAACAGACTAATTTGCATATAGCCAAGTTCTGAGCTGGGATGGTGCAGTGAGCTAAAAAACGGTGATGGATCAAGCCCTGATCTTTGGACTGGGTAAGAGTGGTCTGCTTAATTCAGGCACTCTGTTCATCATCACCCCCCCTTTTTTCTGAATCATTTTGTCCACCATAAGCGTGGAAGGGTATACTCAGATGTGAGTCCCTTGCTCATTGCACCATCAGGATTCAAGCAAGCCGGGCCGAGGACGCCTGAAATGGCAGAAACCGGTCCCCGGACGCTTGTTTCCTTCCCAGTACAAGAATTGGCTTGGTAGTTTGGTTTGCCCTGTTCCCATCATGCACTGGGACAGGAACAGACTAATTTGCATATAGCCAAGTTCTGAGCTGGGATGGTGCAGTGAGCTAAAAAACGGTGATGGATCAAGCCCTGATCTTTGGACTGGGTAAGAGTGGTCTGCTTAATTCAGGCACTCTGTTCATCACCACCCCCTTTTCTGAATCATTTTGTCCACCATAAGCGTGGAAGGGTATACTCAGATGTGAGTCCCTTGCTCATTGCACCATCAGGATTCAAGCAAGCCGGGCCGACGACGCCTGAAATGGCAGAAACCGGTCCCCGGACGCTTGTTTCCTTCCCAGTACAAGAATTGGCTTGGTAGGAGGAGCCTAGCTCGCGGACGTAATGGCCGCCTTTTAGCTCGGCTCCGTCGACCCTCCGGCTAACTCCGACTATCCTGTCATATATCCTGCACTGCGACGCTACTTCCGTACATAATTCGAACTTTGAACACCCACTCTTACTCACCGTCTGATCCGGAGGTCCCTGGGTGCTGTGGATCCGCGGTTGTGCCCTCGGTGGGATTGGGGCCTCCGGGCGCTCGGGACCGGGGCCTCGCCTGCGGGACCCGACCGGCGGAGAAGAGATTCCTGCGGGGCCCGACCGGCGGAGAGGAGATTGCCGGCCCCGGCCGCGAAAGTGAGCCACTGGTGGGAACCGTTGTGCGTGTGCCCCGGAGATCCTGAACCGGCCCGATGACTGGGCCATGCGGCTGGAGGGGGACGAGCTGTGTTGGGGGCTGACCGTGTGAAGGGGTCCCTTCGCCTTTGTCCTGTCCGGCGGTCCTGGACCCCGCGCCTGGCTCTTGCCTGTGGGGCCTGCCGCTGTTCGGAGAGGATCCCCCCCCCATCGGGCGCTCTCCCATCCTGTGCCGGTGAGGCCGTTGTTGGGAGCCTCTGGGGGTCTGTAAGGTCCTGCATTTGGGAACTGTTTGGGGGCCCACGGTGGAGTGTGGGGCGGCGAAACTCACAAGATGGCTGCCGACAACGTTGGGGGTACTCCGCTCTGCACCGATGCTCCTTGCCGGCCGGATTGTGCAGAGGCCTGGATGTGTACTCGAGCGCCCACGCCCGGAGATGTCCTGGACGCCTTGATGTCATTGTACGCTGTCTTGGCCCCCGGTGCCTCTGCTGACCCCGTGCGGCTCGCCGCCATTTTGGGCCGCCGCTCTTTCATGCACCCCTGTCGTCCTGATGCCGCCATTGCTTCACCCCCTTCGGCTGCGCCAGGAGTTGCTGTTGTTGTTCTTCGGCCGCTTGATGGGCCGGTGACTTTTGACCCTCTGCTTCCTCGTCGCCTGGATTTCGAGGACTTCCACACGCCGCGGAGATTTGCTCCTTCCCGGGTACCTGGGACTCATGGTGGGCCGCTGTTTGCTCCCGCTTCGTTGGATTCGAACTTTTGTTCTGGAGGGATACCTTTGTACTGTCGAACTGCGCACCTGGACTCTGGCTTGCCTTTGCTTGCCTTGTCGTTACTGCTACAATTGACTTGCTTAATTGACTTTTTGTACTCCCTCCGTACGAAAGCTCTACCTGATTTATATCATTGTCGTGACTCTGGACTACGTTATGATTATTTTTTGCTGGGTGGTCCGCTCCACATTATCCTTTATTGGGTTGGTTTCGTGATCAGGAAGGGTTGGGGGTGAGTTACGCGACATGATAGTTTGCTGGTCTACCTGCCCGTTGCATTGATGTTTGTATTCTCGACACGGTGAAATGTTACGATCTCTCCCTCCTCCCCCTCCCTGTGGTTCTTGCTGTATGTGAAGGTGTAGTACTGATTTGATACTTATTCATTTGTTGGTCGGGGGAGGGTCGTGGCCGAATGTGTTTGATCATATCCTCTGGCTCCTCCCTCACAATTTATTAGGTCTCGCCTGTCGATGCGCATGCGCATCGAGCTTGCGAGACTATTGCGGCTTAACCACTCTTTAACTAACTTGCAAGGAATCGTGGCGATTCCTTGCAGTGCCCGTGACTTTTAAGCTCAATGCGCATGTGCATTGAGCTTAAAAGCGCGTGCACATCAGTTCCCTCAGCCGCACTCCAGGCCCCTGCTGTTTTCACACCCGCTCCCCGCTCCGCCCCCTCCCCGCCGTGTCGCAGATCACAGAAGCTTGTTTATCTACTTTCAAGCGCACGGCCGCTAGGCCGTGCCTCCCCTACTCTCCTCCCCCCTCCTCCTACTCTCCTCCCCTGCCTGCCGTGTGGCACCTCTCCCCTCTCCCCGCTCCGCCCCCTCCCCTGCCCGCCGTGTCGCAGATCACAGAAGCTTGTTACAATAAGACGTTTAAACATTTCTAAAGCGTGCATGCGAGTGAATGTAATCGCCTTTTGCATGCTAAATACGTTTGCTACAAGGTGATGTGAAGTGGCGTCTCGCCGGCACCAGAAATAGCTTTTAACTTCAATGAAATTGGTAAAAAAATTCCTGAAACCCTGAAACGCAAAGATAGTCACAAGTAGGCCCAGGCCGTGCACACGTCTTTATTTTCCAAAGTAATCAGTCTCCCTTAGCACTCCCGCCGTGACCTGCAATGAAGTGGCGTCTGACTGTCGGTAAACTGCCGTCTCGCTTTTGCCCGGTTTACTGCACCTCTTTCTCCAGAGGGCCACATTCCCCAATACAACAAAGACTTTTAGGCCTCCCGTGTCGTTTTTTGCACTCTACGTTTAAACAATTCAAGGGCGTGCATGCGGAGTGAATGTAATCGCTTTTTTCAATAAGAGGTGCATGCCAAATACGTGTAATCGCCTTTTGCATGCTAAATACGTTTGCTACAAGGTGATGTGAAGTGGCGTCTCGCCGGCACCAGAAATAGCTTTTAACTTCAATGAAATTGGTAAAAAAATTCCTGAAACCCTGAAACGCAAAGATAGTCACAAGTAGGCCCAGGCCGTGCACACGTCTTTATTTTTCAAAGTAATCAGTCTCCCTTAGCACTCCCGCCGTGACCTGCAATGAAGTGGCGTCTGACTGTCGGTAAACTGCCGTCTCGCTTTTGCCCGGTTTACTGCACCTCTTTCTCCAGAGGGCCACATTCCCCAATACAACAAAGACTTTTAGGCCTCCCGTGTCGTTTTTTGCACTCTACGTTTAAACAATTCAAGGGCGTGCATGCGGAGTGAATGTAATCGCTTTTTTCAATAAGAGGTGCATGCCAAATACATTTGCTCCAAGCTGATGTAAAGTGGCATCTCGCCGGCCCCAGAAATTGCTTTTTACTTCAATGAAATCGGTAAAAAAATTCCTGAAACCCCTCTTTGTCGACAGGCGCCTAACACCCCTTGCGTTTTGCAACATGCTTTTCCAAATAGCAAATATGCGGACAGCACTCTTACATCAACAGGCTCCAACCAGTCTCACATCACCAGCCTCCAAACAATGCCACATCACCATGCTTCATGCACTATCATATCGCCTTACTCTAACCACTGTCCGCTTCCACACTTTTTCCACTTTCACATCACCAGGCTACAAGCACTCTGACATCACCAATATTAAATTAGTCTCACATTCACAGCGTCCACGCATTCTCACATTCCCTACTGCCAAAAAATACAAAAGAAAAATATGAAAAAAAACTTCAACTTTTAAGTACATCCCATTTAACGTGAACAAGCATACCACTATAATGAAGCTGTAGCTCATGTACTTGCTACCCCCTTTACTTCTCATGCATTACATTTAAAACAACAACGCTTTAAAAGGAGCATTCACCAAAATAACTTTGCAGAAACATAGGGTTACTGCACCTCTTTCGAGAGGCGCACAACCCCCAATAAAAAAAACACTTTTTGCCCTCTCGTAGCACTCTCACATTACCAGCCTTCAAGCACTGTCACATACTCATGTTCCAAGCACTCTCAGTTCACCACCCTTTAAGCACTCTCACATCACCAAGCACCAAGTACTCTCACAATACTTTATTACATACAAAGAACAACTTTTTCAAAAATGCTGTATTAAACATTAAAATTTAATATACAAATTATACATTGTTTTGCATACTTATTTACTACAAGAAATTAGCAACATCTAAAACAGCTGCCATTGCTAAATAATGCAACACCAAAAAAAAGTTTATTCCAGTTGGTGGTTTTCTAATGCGAGACCTATTGCATTCCAACCCCACTCATCCACGCAACGCCACTCACACACGCAACGCCACTCACACACGCAACGCCACTCACACACGCAACGCCACTCACACACGCAACGCCACTCACACACGCAACGCCACTCACACACGCAACGCCACTCACACACGCCACTCATCCACGCAACGCCACTCATCCACGCAACGCCACTCATCCACGCAACGCCACTCATCCACGCAACGCCACTCATCCACGCAACGCCACTCATCCACGCAACGCCACTCATCCATTTGCAAAACGAAAAATGTCAAACTCTTCTATTGCGAGACCTATTGCATTTTCAATGCAAGCACTGGCGTTGCCAATAGGTCTCGCAGTAGGAAAGTTGGAGCTATTGGTTTTGTAAATGACAAAGCCCTTTAATTTTTTAAAAAGAAAACAAAAATAAAAGGCATTGTTATTTGCAATAGCTCCAACTTTCCTACTGCGAGACCTATTGGCAACGCCAGTGCTTGTTTTTGTTTTGTATTTCCTCTCCTTCTCTTTTTTGTCTTCTTCCTCTACTTTTCTTTCACTATATTTCGGGTTTCGGATTAGGGCGACAGGCACGCTGTTTGGAGGGTAGGCCGTAGCCTTCTGCAGGGGTGCGGGGTGGGACGGGTGGGTGGGGTCTTTCAGATGTTTTCTTTTGGTTCTATGGCCCTTTTCTATCCCTTTATAGCGGTGCCGCTTCTGTCCTCGCTTCTCAGGCTTGGGTGGGTTGGGGTCTATTGCTTTGCCACTTTTCTCGGTTTCGATGCTTCGTTGCGACTGCCATACCCTTCTTTTCGCCAGCTACCACTTTCTTCTGTACTATTAGCCGCGGGTTGCTTGGCCCGGGGTGGCGCCCATCTCGCACGATTGGGTTTCTCCCTTTATTTTTCTTTTATTTTGTTCTTCTCCCTTCCTTTCCCCCCCTTTTTTTGTCCCCCCTTTTTTTTGGTTTCCTCCCCCTAGTTTCCTTCCTATTTCCCCCCCCCCCCCCCCTTCCCCCTTTTTCCCCAGGCTCGTATTGTGAGAAGTGGACTTGATTCGTACATTTTTCCGTTCCCCTTGCCTCCGTTAGCGTGTTATTGGGTGGGGGTCATTATATCTTGGTAGCACTTGTATGCTTCTTCACTACATTTTGCGTCTGTTTTGTGCTATGGTCGTAACATGCCCTTACATCCTCCTCCCCCCCACCCCCCGTCTCCTCCTTTCGTTCTGGCATGGGTATAATCCTGTTTCTGGGTTTTTCTGTATTTGTGAGTCAGCCATGAGCCTTGTCCCCTTATTATAAAATAGACCTCATTGATCCTGATGTTGGGCCGTTATTGCTGCTTATCCCATTTCTAGCACTGTTCGATTATGTTTGCTTGCCTGCCACCTGGCTCTGTGTCGCCTCTTTTGCCTCTTGATTGTCTTTGATTTGTGGCCGGCCGGATTGGTTGTAGGCCCGTACATGTTTATCCTAATGATGCAAATAAAGGTCTTCAAAAAAAAAAAAAAAAAAAAAGAATTGGCTTGGTAGTTTGGTTTGCCCTGTTCCCATCATGCACTGGGACAGGAACAGACTAATTTGCATCTAGCCAAGTTCTGAGCTGGGATGGTGCAGTGAGCTAAAAAACGGTGATGGATCAAGCCCTGATCTTTGGACTGGGTAAGAGTGGTCTGCTTAATTCAGGCACTCTGTTCATCACCACCCCCTTTTCTGAATCATTTTGTCCACCATAAGCGTGGAAGGGTATACTCAGATGTGAGTCCCTTGCTCATTGCACCATCAGGATTCAAGCAAGCCGGGCCGACGACGCCTGAAATGGCAGAAACCGGTCCCCGGACGCTTGTTTCCTTCCCAGTACAAGAATTGGCTTGGTAGTTTGGTTTGCCCTGTTCCCATCATGCACTAGGACAGGAACAGACTAATTTGCATATAGCCAAGTTCTGAGCTGGGATGGTGCAGTGAGCTAAAAAACGGTGATGGATCAAGCCCTGATCTTTGGACTGGGTAAGAGTGGTCTGCTTAATTCAGGCACTCTGTTCATCACCACCCCCTTTTCTGAATCATTTTGTCCACCATAAGCGTGGAAGGCTATACTCAGATGTGAGTCCCTTGCTCATTGCACCATCAGGATTCAAGCAAGCCGGGCCGACGACGCCTGAAATGGCAGAAACCGGTCCCCGGACGCTTGTTTCCTTCCCAGTACAAGAATTGGCTTGGTAGTTTGGTTTGTCCTGTTCCCATCATGCACTGGGACAGGAACAGACTAATTTGCATATAGCCAAGTTCTGAGCTGGGATGGTGCAGTGAGCTAAAAAACGGTGATGGATCAAGCCCTGATCTTTGGACTGGGTAAGAGTGGTCTGCTTAATTCAGGCACTCTGTTCATCACCACCCCCTTTTCTGAATCATTTTGTCCACCATAAGCGTGGAAGGGTATACTCAGATGTGAGTCCCTTGCTCATTGCACCATCAGGATTCAAGCAAGCCGGGCCGACGACGCCTGAAATGGCAGAAACCGGTCCCCGGACGCTTGTTTCCTTCCCAGTACAAGAATTGGCTTGGTAGTTTGATTTGCCCTGTTCCCATCATGCACTGGGACAGGAACAGACTAATTTGCATATAGCCAAGTTCTGAGCTGGGATGGTGCAGTGAGCTAAAAAACGGTGATGGATCAAGCCCTGATCTTTGGACTGGGTAAGAGTGGTCTGCTTAATTCAGGCACTCTGTTCATCACCACCCCCTTTTCTGAATCATTTTGTCCACCATAAGCGTGGAAGGGTATACTCAGATGTGAGTCCCTTGCTCATTGCACCATCAGGATTCAAGCAAGCCGGGCCGACGACGCCTGAAATGGCAGAAACCGGTCCCCGGACGCTTGTTTCCTTTCCAGTACAAGAATTGGCTTGGTAGTTTGGTTTGCCCTGTTCCCATCATGCACTGGGACAGGAACAGACTAATTTGCATATAGCCAAGTTCTGAGCTGGGATGGTGCAGTGAGCTAAAAAACGGTGATGGATCAAGCCCTGATCTTTGGACTGGGTAAGAGTGGTCTGCTTAATTCAGGCACTCTGTTCATCACCACCCCCTTTTCTGAATCATTTTGTCCACCATAAGCGTGGAAGGGTATACTCAGATGTGAGTCCCTTGCTCATTGCAGCATCAGGATTCAAGCAAGCCGGGCCGACGACGCCTGAAATGGCAGAAACCGGTCCCCGGACGCTTGTTTCCTTCCCAGTACAAGAATTGGCTTGGTAGTTTGGTTTGCCCTGTTCCCATCATGCACTGGGACAGGAACAGACTAATTTGCATATAGCCAAGTTCTGAGCTGGGATGGTGCAGTGAGCTAAAAAACGGTGATGGATCAAGCCCTGATCTTTGGACTGGGTAAGAGTGGTCTGCTTAATTCAGGCACTCTGTTCATCACCACCCCCTTTTCTGAATCATCGGACTGTTCCCATGAGGCACAGGGTCAAGACTGATTTGCATAGAGCTGTGTCCGAACTGGAGTGGCGAAGTAAGCTAAATAACGATGATGCATGTGAGTGTCTGAAACTTTTCAGCGCTCCGTCCATCGTCTCCTTGTGTTTGCTTTATTCGCCCTATGTTTGCCCTAAGTTGGCAGGGTATGACCAAATGTGGGTCCCTTGCTCACTTTGCCACTGGATTCAAGACAGCCTGGCTGATGATGTCTCTCTTTACTTTTTAACCTATATTGTTTCAAACATTGTTATTTTTTATTTTTTTAAAGTTCTGGTTATTATGAAAATAAACACTGTCACTATTGAATATGATTCTAGTCTGTGATGGAGGTTAGGGTCTGATTACCTATATATATTAAATTTGTGGTATGTGATTTTAGTTTCACATGGTTTTATGAAATAGAGAATGACATATTTGCAAATTTAAAAATCATTCTCACCCTTCACTGACGACCTGACCTGTCTTCTGGAAGCACCTTCTATTTGACTGTATGCTCCCATATCTCAAGGTCTTCTGGATAATCTTATGTTGCACTCAGAAAGCTGTTGCTTTCTATTTTAATTTTGTTACCTGCATGGCCACTGTCAGTGCATAGTAAGCTTTTTTTAATGGATGCTTTTACTCGAGGTCATCATAGTTTTAGCAAGCAGATCCTCCTTTCCATGCATTATGCTTTTTTATATAAAGCATATTAATACTAATGCAGCCTAGAAACACTCTAGAAAAGCAATAGGTCAAATAATTGGAATAAATAAATCCTATAATGGACTGTATTACAGTACAACGTTACTGGGCATATAACATAACAATCCTAAAATCTGAAATATGGCTAATTTTAGTTTTATATTCAGACTGTTAGTTAACTTCAAATAAGGTTCAGTCCCATTTCAACAATAATGGCCTCTCCTGTTTTTAGTTCATTACCTTTTCGCATTCTCCCCATGTCTGCATGACGTCTTTTCTTTATGCTGCTGAGTCCTGCATGGCACACTAGTGTGCTGCTTTGAATTTTTCCAACCTGAAGTCCTCTTTTTTCTGACTACATACCCTTCTCATTTTACACCCTCTAAATATTCCTCTGCAACAGCATGTTTGTCCCGTAATTTATCATATAACTTCAAACTCTTATTACAAAAAATCTAATTTTCAAAGACATACGTAGCTCGTATTTTGCCTCCTGGCTCATCTAGCCAGGAGTCAATGCAACACAGTCACCACCTGCATGCATAGTGGTCATGTGAACTCAAGTGGTCATGATGGACTATGCCCATAGGAGATGGCGGTGCAAGTTCAATACAAACGTTCTGAGTGAGGGTTTACAAAGGGAGGTCTTATGCTGCAGTGTGTCTTATCACTCATTTCTTTTGTGGCCATTTATAAAGAGGATGTGCAGAGCAGAGAGCACACTTCGAAGCACTTTAGATATTCCACACTGTTTATGCTGGTATACAGTGGGAAATTTAAAGTAGAATCAATGACAATGGGCGCAGCTGGATATTCTTCAATGCTATCACCAGCTGCAAATAGTTTAATTGAAACCAAGACGAAGAACCAGCCGCGGTCGGTAGTGGGTGTACCTGCAGGGCGGTGACCGGGGGAGGGGGAGGGCAGGGTGGGGGGTAGGAATGTATGGATTACGGAACTTTACAGGTATGTAAACATTGAAATAAATAAAACGAATTTCGTTGTGCGCACTGCATCCCAATTGCGATGCAGTGCGCACAACAAAATTCGTTTTATTTATTTCAATGTTTACATACCTGTAAAGGTCCGTAATCCATGCATTACTACTGATGAAGCAAAGCTTCGCATTTGCGACGTGCTTTTGTCATGAACCTCGTTAATGTGTAATAACGTAATAAGTTGTACGTCTTACTAACGTTTGTTTTATATTTAAACGAGGTTCCCCGAAGCTTGCCTATGTGTTTTACTAAAATAATTAATACGAGTCTTTAAAAATGGCCGCTGCTTTGAAATAGTGTCTGCGCATGCGTCGGTCACACTCACGTGTCCTGACGTGTTTGCAGGTTTGGAGGTAAATAGTTGCGCATGCGTAATACATAGCCTTGCCAGTAACGTGGTACTGCTCGTGCCACTGCTCTTGTATCTGTTTATATGTAGCTAACATTTAGACTGCATAAGTATATTTTTTAGTGATAAGTTGAAAGTACAAACCCTGTGATGTGTTTTCATAATGTTATTTCTATGTATTAATTTGTTCTCGCTTACTTTTCATGTACCGCGGGGAATGGGGGTTTGACTGAGCCGAAAGCCATCTTGGAGGGTACTTGTGCGCAGACTCGCCGAAAGTCATCACGGCATTGAATTGCTGCCAAGGAAGGTTGATGCCAGAAGCCACTCTGGGAAGCAGCACCTTAGCCCCGCAGCATCTCGATATTGTTCTATTATGTTGCAAAAATGTATTCTTTGCCTGTATTCTGCGCAGTTTCTCATGGGAACCCCAATCTTGCTAGGCGGTGCCCTGAGATGTAAATAAGGCCTCCAAATAGTGTATTCTGATTGGTGTGTTACCCAAATCCTATCTTAGGACCAATCCAAATTGAGGGATTCTGACACTTTGCAACATTGGGGGGTGGTACACCGTCCCCAAACTGTATATCTACCCTGGGTTCACCTAGGGAAATTGTCCGACTTGTCTGGTTTAGCTGACCTGTCACTGACCCATCGTACTCAATAGGTGACTGAAGATACAGAGCGCTGCGGAGCACTCTGTCTGAAATTGACCATAGACTAAGGTTCTACCGAACCTTAAAGTGCTGGCGAAGCACTTTGCTGGGAGTTCGCTGACCCAATCGGGGTCTTGATCGATAGCTGCAGAGAGGGTGGAGCGCAGGCGTTGCTTCCAAACTGCGGGTGCGGTCCTGTCCTGAGCGGTCCTGTCCTGAGGGGTTCCTGTCCTGAGGTCCCGTCCTGATTCCTAATCTGAGGGTATCCTGTCCTTTCCTGGGTGTCCATTCTGCATCTGCTGTCCATTGAGGGGTATCCTTCCTTGAGGGTTTCCTGTCCTTAACTGACCCGTGGCCAGGGTTTGGTTTCCACACCAGTCTAGGTAAATATTGCTCTAAAATTCTTTGAACTTGCACCTTTCTATTTTTCTGTCTTTTGCTTTAATAAAGACACACCTTTGCATATGTTGATTTTTCCATGCTTTGCCGCAAACTATTGAATCATAAAGTCATTTGCATATTTTTCATAACGTTTTCCCATGTTACCCTACCTGTTAGAAATCATATTTTGCATTGCAGTTTGTCATTTTCTGATATGGTCTAGAACGGCCTTACTTACATTTTCCAAAGAACTTTTGCCCTAAGTGCATAACGTTTCCTGTTGCATCCCATATTAGCATTTCCATGATTACCCTGACTTTATTTCTCTATAGTTATGTACTTTTCGTTATCTTGATTATTGATTGCCTTATTCTTGTAAATCTTATGCTTACCGAGAACGAACTTTAGATAAAGGTTTTAAAACTTCCAGTTGTCCGTGGTCATTTACAACAGTATTGATGTCATTTTGGGTTGGTATTTTGCTGCCTTTCCTTTTACAGCTAGCTCCCTGATCCGTTGAGGTCATAGGTACCCGTGCCGGTGGATGGTAAGTCGGGTACACTGAGTAATTATAATAGGGAATTCACACAAATTGGTAGCAGCCCGTGAAGTCACCCTGTCAATGAATATTGTGAATTGAAAGTATATGGGCCCGAAGCCGGAAACGGCGAAATTATTGGCTGGGTGACCTCGCGCGCTCTATCAGTTTTTCTGGCTAGCAGAGGATGGTTAGGGACTAGTTGAAGCTTAGGCAGGATTAGTTAGGCTAGCTAAGTCGGTAGCTGCTAGTACATTAATGCTGCTATAAGAGCGGTCGTTCCGAGGCACTGATCAATCTCTTGTGAATACGCATGAATTGTTTTATCATTGTTATTCTTGTTCTTATATTGTTATATGTATTAATCCATGCGTTTGTAAACCGTATCGTTCATTGTTGTCCGAACTCCCCGGGGAATTGAAAAGGCAAGTGGTGAATAGAATCCATTGTCTTGAGGTCGCAGGCTTAAGGAAGGTTAGGTGCAGGTTAGGATAACCGGGAAGCACTAACTAGGGTTTTTTCTGAATACGTGTGTGAATAAATGTCAGTAACGAGGTTCATTGGCAAAATTCCCATAGTGGCGTAACCTAGTAAGGGTCACATCGGAAGAGTAGCAGGTTCCTCGGAGCTTGGGTGAAAGCAGAGGGGTCCGCTGGGAAACCTTAGACTCGGATATATCCCGGAAGAGTGGATGAGTTTAGGGGAATAACAGGTTCACCGATGCTAGAGTGAAGGGTAGGCGGAAGAGATCTACCCGCAGCGTGTGAAAAGTAAATGGAAGTAGTTTACTTGCAGTAAAAGAAATCTTTCCTGTCTAGACACTTGAGCACTGTGGCGAATGTGTATTCGTTGTAAAATAACCAAGCACTAGCACTTTAGAAAGAAAGAAAGTTTCCGTTACCTTGTGAAGGGAGGGAGTCAGCCGCGAAGCGTCTCTGACGTCACTCCGTGCCGCGCTGGGATTGGTAGAAGCAGCGGGCGGGTAGTGGGGCTGGAATTGTAAAGGAGGGGCGAAGCGCCGAAGCGTGAGGACAGTCTCACGAAGGGGCCGCGCACCCATTGGTCGAAACTATTTTGAACGCGTGCACCCATTGGTCGCACGAAATTGCAAAACGCGTTCTGATTGGAGGTGACTTTGTAAACAGAGTTAAGCGGAGAAATCGTATGTGGCACTCGTATTGTCCAGAGACTAGACCCGATCCAAGAAGCCAAGGGTTTGAAAGGGATCAGTGGAAAGCCAATAGATACGATATTATGTACGGGACTAAGAGAAAGATGTCCCTTGTAAATAGGGTAAAGAATTATTTCAAAACGGACAAACCGATTAAATCCAGAGAGGGCGTTATTGTCCCGCCCCCGAACACTCCCGCCTCCTTCATGATGTTTGATCGAGGGTACAATACCTGTGTGTGGTTGGAAAATTGGGTAAAGTACACAAAAGATGACGGAATATTGGCTTTTCCGTTAGACGGTACTTTCAATGGCAGGATTTTATTTAATTTGAGAACCCGAATGAATGAATTGCATCCCAGACCGAGACTAACGCAGTATGAGGCATTAGAGGAATGGGAAATTGAGGCTTTCGAAAGAGAGAAACCCCGAATGGACAAAGGTCTGACCAAGTGGTACCCAAGGCTGAAACAAGAGACCAGGGATAAAAAGATGAAACAGTGGAGACAGAGCATGATTGTTGAGGGTCTGTTTCCCATGATGCCAGCAGGTACCCCTTCTGCGAGAGAGAAAAGGACAGAAAAGAGTAAGCATTGGGGAGCGCTTGGAGAGTCAGACGATGAATTGTTAGATGACATCTTTACGGGAAGTCCGCCCCCTTATAATGAGGGAGCCCGACCTTCCAGTACAGGAGAAAATCCCCAGCGTCCATCTATTAAGGAGGAGGACAGATCCCTAAGTAGGGGGGGAGGTGGTCAGGTACTGCCCTATTTTGAGAATCCTGGACCCACGGAGGTACGAGATATATATCCTAGAGTGCCCGTGAGCCCGGAGGAAAAATATTCCCGTGAAAGAGCCTTTTTCCCCGGACCTCTTTATGAAAACGAAGAGAAACCGTTAAGTTCGGGAATGCCCTTTTTGCAGCCTCCATATGGGGAGGAGCGCAGGTCATTTGGCACAGGAACTTTGTTCCCAAAACCAAATTATGGTGGAGGACCAAGTGAAACGCATCCTACTGCCCCGAGTCTTACCCCTCACCTGACCCCACAGATAATACCTGACCGGACATTAGGAAGAGTACTAGATGAAAGGGAGCAAGAGGCCCTAGCTAGACAGAGGACAGAAATAATTCAGAAAATCTCCCAGTTAAATACCAGTCCTGAGGCTTTGACTATTCCGGTAACAATCGGACCAGTGGTTCCGTTGTATGGGAATAATCAAGGAAGTCCAAACCCTCCAGTTATGAACCCAATCATGGCCCCGCCGAGGCAGGAGCCCCTACTGATAGACGATCAGTCCAGTGAGTGCGAGTCCGAGGTTGTGTTTTTGGACCTGCCAAACAAACAGACCGGGAAGGGAGTGCAGAAGAGGCATAATCCTTTTAATGCGAAAGAAATTAAATTAGAATCAACGTCAGGTACTAGGAGTGTCTCTCTGGTAACTCCGGAGGAAATTGAAAATTGGAGTCGTGAATTAGAAAAACAGGCTCCGCAAACGAAACCTTTAGACCTCTACAAACTGAGGGTAGAAATAGAGGAATTAATGGCAGGAAATGTGGGATTGGACAGATTAAATACCTACTCTGAAGAAGAGTTGCTGTTTATGTGTAAAAGCCTTACCAGAAGTACTAGGGTGCTCCACGAAAAGTTGACAGACACTGCAGCTAGTATGGGGGTAGATATTTCCCGATCCAAGCCCTTACAAAAGCCTTACAGAGCTGAATTCTCAGACAAAGATATAGAGAACTTGAATGTGTCAGGGAAAAAGTTGCAGATTAAAGAGTTGTTAGCAATTTTGCAGAAAGGGGGAGACGTGGAAAAATGGAGAAGCAGGTGGGCACGAAAGAAAGATGAGGCTCGATCCAGACAAGCGACCCCTGAGTTCCCTTTGAGAGAAGTAGACAAGCCTGAACAGTTATGCCCCATGCGTGAAGTGCCAGGTGGGAGGTATGTGCACGTTCCATGGTCCAGACAGGATATTGTGTCCTTTACTAACGATTTTCCGAAATTGCGCGAAAAACCAGTTGACTGGTACCGGCAGGTGGAAAGGTTCGTAAAGGTGCAAAAATGCCTGTGGAAAGACCTGGATGGATTTTTCGACATTGTGGTCCCGGTAGATCTATGGACCGAGTGTAAAATAGCCATAGGCTGGCCTAGTGAGGAGTACCCGAGGGACTCTAACACAGGGGAGCCGTCGATTGAAGTGATGAAAAAATACGAACAAGTAATGTTGCATTTGAAAAATAAGGTGCCCGCAAAGGAAACAGATTGGACCAGGATAGATAGAACAACGCAGGAAAGAGACGAGACAGTGCACTCCTATTATGAAAGGCTGTTGCAGGTGTTTAAAACATACAGTGGTATAGATAACATCGAGATGAAGGATATGACGCATTTCATTTACAGGTTTGTAAACGGTTTAAGGCCTGAAATTTGTCAGTGGATAAAAGATAACAAAATTTGTTGGCACTCCAAAAAGATAGACGAGGTCCTGCGGTACGCGAAGTACTGCGAGGACGAGATGGCAGAAAAGAAAAAGGCCCTCAAGGAGAAGGTGATGTGGGCTCAAGTGAAGCTCGCAGAACAGCAGGAAAAACAGTTGAGTAATATGGTTAAAAGCACTCAGAACCAAGGTCCTGGGGGTGGGGGAGGAGGTAAGCCCCGGCCCAAAATGAGCAGGGAAGAGGCTATGAAGAAATTTCCCTGTCACCAGTGCGGAGAAATTGGACACTGGCGTAACGAGTGTCCTTATTTGCCTGACGATAACCCCAAAACACCTGATTTAACTCCACAGACGCAGAAAGAAAGACCAAGAAAGACTCAACCACAGGTAAAAACGGTTCAGGTGCCCCGAGCTCCAAAGCAAGTACATAGGGGAAAAGCGACAGAGGGTGATGAGATAGAAGTCTGGGAAAGCAATGAGAACAGAAATGCAGCAACTTCGCAGTATTTGTTGAATGATACCTTCCTTTGTGATGACCAGTACTGACGGGGCCTGAGAGGGGAGGACGAGGAGTGCGTACTTGGCGCCTCCTTGCCGGTAGACCAGTCCGGACCATACATTGAAGGAAAGGTTGACGGAAACGATGTCACTTTTCTGTTGGACACTGGTGCTACCCGTTCTACTGTAAGAACAGTGGACGTTCCAAACCTACCCCTCTCGGGAGAAGCCATCCAAGTAGTGGGTGTATCTAATCAATTGATTAGTACTCCTGTTACCAAGCCCATGGAGATTTCAATTGGAAACTTTAAGGAAATGCATAGATTTGTCGTTTGCGACACTAGTCCAGTGAACTTACTGGGACGTGATTTGCTGTGCAAAATGAATTGTACCATCTTTTGCACACCAAAGGGTGTTGAAATTCAGACCCCAGATGAAGACGGCATTTATAAATTAATGTTAATCAGACCTGACTCAGAAATTAAACGAATGACCATGCAGGATTTGCCCAGGGAACTCCAAGAAGCAGTGAAGCCAGAAGTATGGGACTTTACTGGGAAAGATGTAGGGTTAATGAAAAACGTAGACCCCATACAGATAGCAATAAAGGACAATGCTGTATACCCCAATACTAAACCCTACAGGATGAATGCAGAAGTGAGAGCAGGTGTCACTCTGGAAATACAGAAATTGCTAGAAGGAAACATCATACAGGAAGTAATGAGTAGCCCATGTAACTCACCGATTATGGGTATCAAGAAGCCTAGTGGCAAGTACAGAGTAGTGCAGGACCTACGAAAAGCCAACAAGATAGTAGTCCCCTGCTGCCCTATTGTCCCGAACCCAGCAGTGATTCTGTATCAGATTCCCTGGGATGCTGAGTGGTTCACTGTGATAGACCTATGTCATGCATTCTTTTCCATTCCCTTGCATCCAGATAGCAAATTTCTTTTCTCATTTGCCTTCAATGGTCACGTGTATGTCTGGAACAGGGTCCCTCAAGGGTACACAGAGAGCCCCTCTATCTTTAATCAGATCTTGAAAAAATGTTTGGAAACTTTGGTCTTACCTGGGAACTCTGTCCTAGTGCAATACATAGACGACCTCTTGGTGGCGTCTAAAAGTCATAGGGATTGTGTGATTGACACCATTGCCCTACTGAATCACCTGAGTGAGAAGGGACATAAAGTGGCCCCTGACAAATTACAGTTCTGTGCAAAATCAGTGAAATATCTGGGGCACCAGATAGAGAAAGGTGTCAGAAAAGTGACATCAGAAAGAGTGAGAATAATTCAAAAGATGCAGTTACCCCGTACTCAGAAAGAGATCAGAATGTTCCTGGGAGTGATAGGATACTGCAGGCAGTGGATTCTGGGATTTGCAGTCCTAGCTAGGCCCTTAATTAAAATGACCAAGAGAGGAACACCAGAGATTGTAGAATGGGATGATGAAAGCTTAACAGCCTTCACAAAATTGCGAGATTGTCTGTGTACAGCACCGGCATTGGGAATGCCAGACTATTCCAAAGAATTTGCCCTATTCTGTGACACTCGCGATAATTGCGCGTTGTCAGTCCTGACACAAGATCATGGCACAACGAGAAGGCCTGTGGCATATTTTTCTGCCACCCTGGATCCAGTGGCTGCTGGAGTACCAGGTTGTTTGAAAGCAGTAGCTGCTACCTGCGCAAGTTTAGAGCAGAGTGAGTCCATTGTCATGGGACATCCGGTAACTGTGTATGTTCCACATGGAGTAGTAATTTTACTGACCCGAACAAAAACTCAGTATCTCACCCCTAGTCGGCTGACTAAATACGAGAGGATTCTTGTGGGTGCTGCAAATGTAAACATTGTTAGGTGCAGTATTCTGAACCCTGCCACCTTGCTCCCAGACCCAATGGATATGGAAGGTGGGGTGGATGATGAGCATGATTGCATTGATTTAACAGAATTCAACACCAAGCCACGTCCAGACATTAAAGAAACACCATTGCCTGTGCATGACAAGGAATTATTTGTGGATGGTTCATGTATAAGACATGAACTAGGAGGCCTGAGTGCTGCCTATGCGGTAGTCTCCTTAACCAAAATTGAAGAAGCAGGTTATCTATTTGACGTAAAGTCTGCACAAGTAGCCGAATTGATAGCTATGATAAAAGCTTGCAAAATTGGGAAAAACCTACGCATAATAGTGTATACTGACAGTCAGTACTGTTATGGGGTTGTGCATGACTTTGGCCAGTTGTGGCTACAGAGGGAGTTCCTGACTTCATCAGGTACCCCTATTCGAAATGGAAAGGTTGTACAAGACCTTTTAGAGGCAATCCAGTTACCAAAGGAACTGGCAGTGGTAAAGTGTGTCGCTCATAAAAAAGACATGGACACTGTATCACTGGGAAACGATTTTGCTGATCGAGTGGCCCAATGGTGCGCCAGAGATCGGTATATCGTAAATCCAAAACGAGGGGGGCCAGGAACCAGCTGCCAACTTCAGGTGTTTGAAGAAGTGCCTACATGGGATGAAGTGAAAGAGTGGCAGCAGGCGGCACCTTGGCAAGAGAGAGAGAAGTGGAAGGAGGATGGGTGTAGACCAAGACGTGTGGATGGTGTCATCTTAGGTCCAACTGGTATGCCTGTGTTACCTAGACACTTACTTAGCACAATGGCGAGATTGATACATGAAGGATCACACATTGGTAGGGACGTCAAGATTCTAGTGTTCCAACAGACTTGGTACAGTAAAAAGTTCAGGAAAGTAGCAGAGTCCCTCTGCCAGAGGTGCCTGTCATGTCAAAAGATGAACCCAGGCAAGAAAACTGTGGTGGAACTGGGAAAAATTGGGAGGTCAGGGGGTCCCTTCGTGAGAATACAGGTTGATTTCATCACCATGCCCCGTTGTGAAGGAAAACGATATGTCCTTGTCATGGTCTGTTTATTTTCGAAGTGGGTGGAAGCTTTCCCTACTCCCCAAAATGACGCAAAAACAGTAGCTAAGTGTTTACTAAAAGAACTGATACCTAGGTTCGGGGTTCCAATCACTATTGAATCAGATCAAGGCTCACATTTTCAGAATGAGGTGATCGCCGAACTCTGTAAGGCCTTTGGAATCTCACAAAAGCTTCACTGTGCATACCGTCCAGAGGCTTCTGGAATAGTGGAACAAATAAACGGAACTATCAAAAACAGACTAGCAAAACAGTGTGATGCATCTAAGCTGACCTGGGTGAAGGCCCTGCCCCTGGTCCTGATGGGACTCAGAAGTGTTCCTGACCGCAAGACAGGCCTAAGTCCCCATGAAATCATTATGGGAAGAGTGATGAGACAAGCATGGGTGCCAGGAAGCAAACTGTTGAGTATTACTGATGATTTGGTGCTTGAATACTGCAAGAGATTGGGTGACCAAGTGCGTTCTATCTCTCGCCAGATCAGAGAAGACGCCATCCTCAATCCAACGACTCCTCTCCACAAACTGGTCCCGGGAGATTGGGTCAAGATAAAGAAGCATACTCGGAAGAGCTGCCTGGAGCCAAGGTGGGGAGAAAAACGTCAGGTGATCCTGGTAACTACCACAGCAGTAAAGTGTGCAGGGGTTCCACGTTGGATACACGCCAGCCACACCCAGAAGGTATTACCCGACGAGGAGCCTGGAGAAGAAGGGCGTCCAGCAGAGGACTCTGCAGGAGCCAGACCAGAAGTAGCTGACGACGTACAGCCCAGTACCAGTCGAGCTGCAGAATCAGCAGACGTTGGCCCAAGAACAGTTGATAACGAACTACCAAGAGCCCAGCCTGCTGAAGGGGTCCAAGAAGCTGAGCCAGAAGTAGCTGAAGACGAGCTGCCGAGCATATGGCCAGAGGAGTGGATACCATTGATTGATCTCACTGAAGACCCCATTCGAACAAGTGAGCGACTTTGGGAAGGTAGAGAGTGGAATAGAGAGGAAAAGGAAGGCACAGGCGAAGAACCTCAGGATCTTGAGATTCACATCAAAACTGAGGAAGGAGAAGGTCAGACAGGGACAGAGCAAGTGATTGATACAAAGCAAGTGATTGATACAGAACAAGTGGTTGATACAGAACAGGTGATTGATACTCCTCCACTGACTCCTGATGTCGGGAAGGGACAGACTAGACATAGCGTAATAGTTCGAGCAGAAGAAAATCAAGAGATCGAAGTGCTTGAACAGTATCAGATAGGATTAGAAGAACGTGTTCAGGAAACAGAATCAGAGACATTTGAAAAGCAAAAACAAAATTCTCCTGAACCAGGCCAGATTAGTAACCAGGCAGAAGAAATAGATGCTAGCCCTGGAAATAGTCAGATAGAAGAGGAAGAAACTGAAACAGAATTGCCACAAACTAATGAAAACAAAAGGGCAAGAGAAGAAAACGAAGTCTCGGTACCAACCAAAAGACTTAAGAAAAGAAAGCACATTGAACCTGGATACATAAAGAAATTGAGACTGAGAATAAAAACAGTAGAAGAAAAACGTGCAGAAGAAAGGAGAAGTGCTCGCATAGCAGAACAACCCGAAGATACTTCCAAAAGAAGGAGTGATCGAATAAAGAGACAAAACAAAAAGTACAAGTCACCTGAATGGACACTTGTGTTGGAAGAATTTGAAGATCTTGATCTAACTGACGAGAGCGACGGAGAACCAGTCGCTGAGTATTCTGCCGAAGAAGAAGACGAGCCACCGTGAATTTGCACAAAGTAAGCTACTGGTGTAAAGACACAAAGAGGGGTCGAGAAACTTCTTCTGAGCCAAAATGTCTGATTCAAACGTGAATGGTAGACCTAGTTGCAGTCGTTGCAAAACATGCTGCAAGGTATGTGTATGTAGTATAGTTATACTGATATTACTCTGGATAGGACTAACAGTTTTCATTCCTTTTGCGGTGAGCAAAAATACTAATATTGTCCCTACTGAAATTGTAAATACTGACAGTGAGGAGCTGACAACACAGAGTGTAGCCAGACATGAGAGAGCACTGAGACAAACAAAACAAGACTTAGAAGCATCAGATGAGGGAGAACTACATTATCATGGAATTAAAAATAAGACGCGCTTAAATGTTTTCGCAAACTTGTTAATACACTATGTAGAGACTATGGAAATTGAAGATTGCTATGTCTGCATGAAGCTACCTACCTCTGTAGCTGAAGGCGTGACATACCATCACTTGCCGCTGACATACGGAATCTCCTGTAGCATTTTAGCTAGTTTATTTTACAAAAGAGGACCGTTACAGTACTATTACTCTAACAATGACGTGATCTTTTCTGAACTTGCCATACGTGGGAACTTGAATCCTGTACATACCAAAAGCGACGTAATACGATATATGGGAGACTATTTCCTGACTATTGGTGATATTGACATAGGTGACGCACACAGAGATAACTTGACTTGTTCTTTGCGTGAGCAGGAAAAGATGTTCCTGAACATGGCAGAGAAAAGGAGAATTAAAATACAAAAGAAGGCAAATGACGAAAGTCAGAAAAGACCAAGGTGGGCAGAGAACATGGAAGGCACCTCAACTGGTGGGGCGGGTCCTGCTCTGTTGCTGGATTTTGAAAAGAAAGGCAAGCTATGTCTTCACCGCGAGAAGACTAGCTATTATAATAACATTTTCATTGGTTCCAGTGAATGCGAACATAATTACAAGGTAATTGGAGGTTGGGGTTTTAAAAATGGGTCAGAGCCTGTGTTTCCTGGAATTTATTATATATGTGGGGACAAGGCTTATTTCAAATTGCCGGATCACTGGTATGGAAGCTGCTACTTTGGCATTGTCTTCCCGAAAATATACCATGTGAATGGAGTTGCTGGAAGCAGTGAAAATACTAATGGCTTAGTGCGTAGTAAAAGAGAAAGCATAGGTGAAATAATGGGTAGTATTTTCAGTGCACTGATACCTGGAGTGGGAGTGGTTCTGAACACTCACAGAATTTGCAAATTGTCCACTATAGTGGATGCGTTGTCTACTGACACAGCTCATGCATTTCTGCTGGTCAATACCGAAATGGTTGCGATCAGATCAATGGTTTTGCAGAACAGACTTGCTCTTGATACCTTATTAGCAAAGGAGGGCGGAGTCTGCCGGATGTTGAAGGCGCAACATTGTTGCACTTATATTCCGGACAAAAGTGTGCAGCTCAAAAGATACGTGAAAAACATTACTAATTTGGAAAGGGAACTCAAACCACTCGAGGTTGACAGTGCCTGGAAGAGACTGGTAGATGGTCTCTCAAATGTAGGTCATTGGTTTACTAGCTTAGGTAAAAGCTTATTGTTTAAGATACTGATGCCAATTGGAATTATAGGTCTTATCCTATTTTTCATATTTGCCTGTTGCAAATGTCGCAAGCACACTGGAAAGCATCAAGTGAATGCCAGAGGAGTGAAACGAAGTGTGGATGAGCTTGAATTAAAGGAAATGAATAATCAGATATACAAAAGGGTGAAGAATTCTCACCCTACTAAAGATGAGAAAGAAAAGTTGAGCAAATTGTTGGAAGAGATAGAGATGTATAAGGTGTGAGAAGTTGGCATCTGGTTCCATTTATTTTGTGATGATAGTAAATATCATCAAAGAGGGGATTGATGAAGCAAAGCTTCGCATTTGCGACGTGCTTTTGTCATGAACCTCGTTAATGTGTAATAACGTAATAAGTTGTACGTCTTACTAACGTTTGTTTTATGTTTAAACGAGGTTCCCCGAAGCTTGCCTATGTGTTTTACTAAAATAATTAATACGAGTCTTTAAAAATGGCCGCTGCTTTGAAATAGTGTCTGCGCATGCGTCGGTCACACTCACGTGTCCTGACGTGTTTGCAGGTTTGGAGGGAAATAGTTGCGCATGCGTAATACATAGCCTTGCCAGTAACGTGGTACTGCTCGTGCCACTGCTCTTGTATCTGTTTATATGTAGCTAACATTTAGACTGCATAAGTATATTTTTTAGTGATAAGTTGAAAGTACAAACCCTGTGATGTGTTTTCATAATGTTATTTCTATGTATTAATTTGTTCTCGCTTACTTTTCATGTACCGCGGGGAATGGGGGTTTGACTGAGCCGAAAGCCATCTTGGAGGGTACTTGTGCGCAGACTCGCCGAAAGTCATCACGGCATTGAATTGCTGCCAAGGAAGGTTGATGCCAGAAGCCACCCTGGGAAGCAGCACCTTAGCCCCGCAGCATCTCGATATTGTTCTATTATGTTGCAAAAATGTATTCTTTGCCTGTATTCTGCGCAGTTTCTCATGGGAACCCCAATCTTGCTAGGCGGTGCCCTGAGATGTAAATAAGGCCTCCAAATAGTGTATTCTGATTGGTGTGTTACCCAAATCCTATCTTAGGACCAATCCAAATTGAGGGATTCTGACACTTTGCAACATTGGGGGGTGGTACACCGTCCCCAAACTGTATATCTACCCTGGGTTCACCTAGGGAAATTGTCCGACTTGTCTGGTTTAGCTGACCTGTCACTGACCCATCGTACTCAATAGGTGACTGAAGATACAGAGCGCTGCGGAGCACTCTGTCTGAAATTGACCATAGACTAAGGTTCTACTGAACCTTAAAGTGCTGGCGAAGCACTTTGCTGGGAGTTCGCTGACCCAATCGGGGTCTTGATCGATAGCTGCAGAGAGGGTGGAGCGCAGGCGTTGCTTCCAAACTGCGGGTGCGGTCCTGTCCTGAGCGGTCCTGTCCTGAGGGGTTCCTGTCCTGAGGTCCCGTCCTGATTCCTAATCTGAGGGTATCCTGTCCTTTCCTGGGTGTCCATTCTGCATCTGCTGTCCATTGAGGGGTATCCTTCCTTGAGGGTTTCCTGTCCTTAACTGACCCGTGGCCAGGGTTTGGTTTCCACACCAGTCTAGGTAAATATTGCTCTAAAATTCTTTGAACTTGCACCTTTCTATTTTTCTGTCTTTTGCTTTAATAAAGACACACCTTTGCATATGTTGATTTTTCCATGCTTTGCCGCAAACTATTGAATCATAAAGTCATTTGCATATTTTTCATAACGTTTTCCCATGTTACCCTACCTGTTAGAAATCATATTTTGCATTGCAGTTTGTCATTTTCTGATATGGTCTAGAACGGCCTTACTTACATTTTCCAAAGAACTTTTGCCCTAAGTGCATAACGTTTCCTGTTGCATCCCATATTAGCATTTCCATGATTACCCTGACTTTATTTCTCTATAGTTATGTACTTTTCGTTATCTTGATTATTGATTGCCTTATTCTTGTAAATCTTATGCTTACCGAGAACGAACTTTAGATAAAGGTTTTAAAACTTCCAGTTGTCCGTGGTCATTTACAACAGTATTGAATGTCATTTTGGGTTGGTATTTTGCTGCCTTTCCTTTTACAGCTAGCTCCCTGATCCGTTGAGGTCATAGGTACCCGTGCCGGTGGATGGTAAGTCGGGTACACTGAGTAATTATAATAGGGAATTCACACAAATTGGTAGCAGCCCGTGAAGTCACCCGGTCAATGAATATTGTGAATTGAAAGTATATGGGCCCGAAGCCGGTAACGGCGAAATTATTGGCTGGGTGACCTCGCGCGCTCTATCACTACCCCCCACCCTCCACCTCCCCACGTCACTGCCCTGCAGGTGCACCCACTACCGATCGCGGCTGTGAAGCACTTCTATTTACATGCCCGTTCTAAAAATCATGTTTCCGGGCTCTCCCCTTAAGTGTGGGTTCAATGCGTTCCACAATCTAGAGCCCAGGACTCACAATGTTCTGTCTCCATGTTTAATCCGATTGAACGCTCATTTGGTAAAAAAGTGTGCTGATGCAGAAAGCAGGATTCTGTTAGAAATTGTATTAGACTTTGAAGGCATATGTATTTTACTGTACCTGAATAAGACTTGTGGATGGAGCTTATGTCCACTGAGAACCAATGCAGTGTTTTTCACGCGGGCGTTGGTGCTCATGCACCTTTAGGTGCTGACACAGTCTGACAGCTCAGCTGAAAGGACTTTGCAACCTGTCAAAGAGCTTCTTTGTGAACCTGGTGCCCTTGATGGTGCAGTATTCTAATCGTCCTACCACCAAAGCTCTGGTTAGTTTTACCTGGTCATCATATTAGAAGAGTAGAATGATTCTCTGAAAAAAGGGAATGCTGACGCCATTGACCACCTATTCATTTGAGGCATGAAGAAAGGTTTGCATTACAGTTGAGTGGCGGTGCACCCAGACTGGATGGTTGCTCCAGTCTGGGGAACATTATTTTCTGCTCTACCAAGCTGCACAATCTCACTCTTAGCTCTTGTAGTGTATTGTCAATATAAACAGGAGGATCCTTCTAGTCCCTGATGGACTCCATAGGAGAATGACGTAATAAGTTTGGTATGTCTGGGTGTGGTCAATAAAGTTTATGACGCAGTGCGTGAAGTTAACAGTTGCATTCTGAAGAGCTTTGTGCATGCCGTGGTCATTTGCATGCTACCAGGCTGCAGGGAACGGGACAGCTGGCAACGAGTAGGGGATACATGCCCCTAAGAAACTAGACTGCTCTCCCTGAGGGTTTGCCAAAGTCCACCAAACTGCTTGTGCGAGCCACGTGCGCCTCAGTAAAAGTGAAGCAGGCAATGGTGAGTATGTGTGGAGTAAAAGCGACATTCCAGTTAGTGCAAGATTTTGATGAAGGTGAAGGCCATATTGAGAGGTCTCTTCTCAGTCGGGCAAAAATCTGCTGGTAAGGCCAAAAGGAGAGGTACTGCATCACGACATACCACAGAGTCATCATATGTACAGAACTATAGCACTAAAAGCAGCGATAACCGGGTACAAAAAACACTGAAGGCAGGGCCAGCCAGGTGCGAAGTGCGGCCTAATCAGAAGTATCCAGGCGTAAAGAAATGTTAAAGGCAGTGAAAATTGAGTACAGTGCAGAAGGTTGAGAACTGTGATGACCAGAAGCAAGAGACAAAATCTGTCTCTCAGCGCCAACGATAAAGTGGCCAACCGACATAAGATAGGCAGTGACAACGCCAATATAAGCACCATGTAAGCATGCAGCCGCTGCTTACATGAGGTGCAGGTCCAAATGGGCCCCACTCTCAATGTCAGTAAAGTCTGCCACTGGTTACGAAGCCACCACCTTCCTGAAACCAAGGATACTATTTGTATCGCCAAACAGTTGAATATTGGCACCAGATGGACTGCATGGATCGAAATATTTGATGATTTCATCAATGCGCTATAAGAAGCAGATGACAAAAAGATCATCAAATACTCAAAGTATCTTGCAGGTGATGGTGTGAAAGAAGTGATAAAGAAAATAGCACAAGCTGATGGAATATCTTATTGTCGAACTAAGAAGGCATTAGAGACAAAGCCGAATGTTGACTATGACTACGATTTTCAACCAGGCAAGACAGCAAGTTGGTGAAACGATGAATGAGTTTGTCAAAGGACTTGACATCCTCATCAAGCTTTGCAAGTTCAACTAATTCAATGATTCTGCTTCACATCGAGAAGAGAAAATAGATGCCAGAAAATTCCAGACACATATAAGCCACGCCCAAAAGACCAAACGGTGACATCAATTAAGGCAAATGGAAGCTAAACCAAGCCGATTGTCATAAAGGCTCTTCAACGTCATTGTCGAGCGACAGTCAAGATGGCTGTGCGTTGATGTTGTCAAAGCTGCATGCAGAGAAGAGCCCAAGTCCAAGAGAGATGGCCACATGAAACAACCAAATTCATTTGGCCAGTGCTCTTGGATCACACCAAACATGAATGGTTGCTCCATACCTTTTAACATCGCCAGTGGTGCATCGAAAAGCATCCAGCTGGCAGAAAAATACAACAAACTGTCTCCGGTGCCCTATCTCACACCGTCGAAGACGAAGGTATACGTGTGAGCTACCTCCACGCCCTTGCAAAGTCAAGGATCAATTGTAGAAACTCTGCAACACAAGAAGACGAGAGTACAAGCACCTATTTATGTTCTTGATGGCTCAAGTGCATGTTTACTAAGTTTCAGCACTGCTGCTGAAATGGGCTGATCTTGATCATGCTGAAATAGTGAGTCAGTTCCCGTTGCTGTTTAATGGATTAGGAAAGCTTAAGATAATGAAAGTGCAACTTAAAATTAATGAAGACATTCATCCTGTTGCTCAATGGCATCATCGAATTGCTTTCTATCTTCAGGAAGCTGTTTAGAATGGACCTGAAAAGCTGTTGAAGCTTGATATCATTGAACACTCTACTGGTCCGATGCCATGGGTTTCGCTCATAGTAGTAGTGTCAAAAAAGGACAGTGGAGGTGCTGTGAACATTTGTGTTGATATGAGCCAATCTAACAAAACAATCGAGAAAGAACAACATCCATGTCCCCACATTGCAGACATAATCACACAGCTGAATGGCGCCCAGTTCTTTTCATACCTTGAGCTGATCAAAAGGTATCATCAACTCAAAACAGAAGAAAACTGCAGGTACAATACTACCATATCGACCCATATTGGTTTGTTCAGATATAAAAGACTTGTGTTTTGGGGTGTCGTCAGCTGCAGAGCTTTTTCAGGATGTCATTCACTGCATAATACAGCCTGTCACACATGCTTTAAGTACAATGATGATATACTGCTATTTGGGGCCACTCAAAAGGAACAAGAAGGCTAAGCCCTTACACAAGTATGCCATTAACTTGCTTACGCACGTCTCACTTTAAATGCAGAAAAGTGTGAGTTTCATGAAAAAAAAAAAAATCTTTGGGAATATTTTCTCTGTAATGGGTAGGACACCAGATCCGGCTAAAGTGCAAGCTTTATCATCCACTTGTCCCCCACAGGATGTGCAACAAACACAAGGAGATGATGGACGGAGCGCTAACACTTTTCAGACACTCACCTCCAGTCACTATTAGATCTGGGTTGAATCCATCATCATTCTTTAGCTCACTTCGCCACCCCAGTTCAGATGGAGCCCTATGCAAATCAGTCTTGACCCTGTTCCTCTGGGGATTAGTTCAGCCCAAACTGTCAAGCCAGCTCTTCCCTGGACCGGAAACCAGCATCTTGGGACCGGTTATGGGGTAACACCCCTCATCAGCCAGGCTAGCTTGAATCTAGTGGCAAAGTGAGCAAGGGCCCATATCTGGGCATACCCTACCAACTTAGGGCAAACAAAGCAAACACAAGGAGATGATAGACGGAGTGCTGAAACTTGTCACTCACCCTCAGTCAGGATGTGACCATGCTGAAATCTTTCCTAGGCCCGACCAGTACCTGTTCCAGGTACATGTGTGACTTTGCCACAGTCAGTGCCCCATTGAGCGATTTAACAAAACGGAATGTTGTGTTCAAGTGGTCACATGAATATGATCAGAGATTTTTTTAAATAAAGCAAACAATTGAAAACGTGACTGAAATGGTCTATTTTGATCCAAAACTACATATTGAGATTGTGGTAGATGCAAGCCCAGTGGGGCTGGGTGCGATCCTTGCCCAGAACAATGGACATGACAATGCTCAGAGACACATTGTGGCTTATGCAGGCAGACTGAATGTGCTTATTCCCAACCTGAGAAAGAAAGCCTAGCTGTAGTGTGGGTTTGTGAACACTTCCACGTATTTCTAAACAGAAATCATTGAACTTACACAGAAGAGTTATCATGGCATTGTCACCACTTTAGAGCTCTCTGTGACAGAGTGTGGTTTCCTTGCCTTGAAGAAAGAGCTGAAAGAGAATTAAAGGCCTGTCAGTTGTGTTACTGCTTATATCCCAGAACAACACAGCATACACTAGTTATGTCTGATCTTCCGAAGCAAGGGTGGGAGAGATTTTTAGTGGATTTCTTTGGACCCCTCATCAATGAATATCATGTCATGGTAGTCGTTGAGTACTCACAATTTCCCCCTGTGGAAGACCTATCACCAACCACACATGGCAAAGTGAATGAGACATTAAATGACATTTTTACAACCTGGGGTGGTCGCTCCATTCTTAAGTCTGACCATGGCCCACCTGACAATAGCCGGGAGTTTAAGGACTTTCTCACTGATATGAATATTAACCATCAGAAAAGTACACCTCTACGGCCACAGGCAAATGGCATTGTTGAGTGATTCATGGGCACCCTAAAGAGAGCATTTCAATGAGTGTTCTAGAAGTAAGTAACCTCAAGTCAGCTTTATGTTCAGCCCTTCGTGTTTACAGGCCAATTCCACGACAGGTGCAAGTCCCACCACCTTAATGTTTGGGAGAGCCATGGGAACAAAATTGGCACAATGGACCACTGATAGGTTGGCAGATGCTGACGAGATCCGTACAACTGATTTCTTTCACAAGTCCAGAATAAAGGCCTATGCTGACAAACGCCAAAGTGCTAGGGAGACGGTTTTTAGGAGGCACGAAGTCTTCGAGGGGGAAGGGGCATCACCATACGGCATAATCACCGGACTCAGTCACAGATATCTTTTGTTTGACTGAGACATTAGGTCAATGCGTGAGTCTGGTGACTATCCCGTATGGTGACACCCCCTCCCCCTCGAAGACTTTGCGTCTCACACCTTTATGAATTGATTTCTAATCTCTGGCATAGGAATGATTCTTGTCTAGCATTTGATTTTCATGCTAGCCATCCATATAGATCAAAGATATTGCCTTATGTAGCGTCGACATTTCATTGTATGATTGCATAACTACTGACTTATCGTCACGTGACAAGAACATAATTTTATGGACTTGGCAGATGCCCTCAGTGGCTGTTCTTTGAAGTGTAATATATATATACGACCAACAGGTGTGCTGTGTCAGTCATTTTATGGGGGAGGAGATTACAGGGCATGCAAGTACGAACTGAACAGCAGGACATGGGACAAACGAGGAAGGGCTCCATGCAGTGCAGGGCGCTGAGGAAGGCTTATTGCCGAAATGCATTCGCCACCACTGGGAAGTGTTAAATAAAGCTTTTACCCTCCATGGATTCCCCTCTGGCCTCTGATTTCTTCTTTTGGAGAGATGTGGTGATATATTTTCTGCGGCGACCAGGGTGCAGTACAGATGGCCCTGCTGCAACAAGTGACCCGGACTTTTACTGGCATCATGCTGTTTACAGCATCTACACGACTCGAGGTATCGAGATGTCCGGTGACCACCAATCTATCCAGGCGAACACAAGCGGAGCGAGGTATTGTACCTCCGTTAGGGTGCTATGCTGTCTCGTGACTGCCCCTGCTCAATTGTGGTCTTGTGTGGATTGGTTTCAGAAGTCCGAGGGGACTCAAGGAGGTGGCCGTGGACTTTGGCATTTGTTGTGGAGATACCTGCACCACCTACCTGCATAGGACCACCATGCCCGCACCAATGTGTTTTACTTCCTTCCCCCTATGCGGCCAACCCAGATGCATAAACATAATGCATTCTGGGAGTTGCAGTCTGTGCATTTATCACAACGACCAACAGGTGTGTTGTGTCAGTCATTTTATGGGGGAGGAGATTACAGGGCATGCAAGTACGAACTGAACAGCAGGACTTGGGACAAAGGAGGAAGGGCTCCATGCAGTGCAGGGCGCTGAGGAAGGTTTATTGCCGAAATGCATTCGTCGCCACTGGAAAGTGTTAAATAAAGCGTGTAACCCTCCATGGATTCCCGTCTAGCCTCTGATTTTTTTCTTTTGGAGAGATGTGGTGTTATATATATATATATATATATATATATATATATATATATATATACGTAAAGACATCTATTCAGTTCGGTTCTGATAATGTCTTTTAATGTGGTTTTCCTGATGAAGGCGCCATGTTCGCCGAAATACGTGTCGATACATTGAAGAACCAACACTACATCATTTTATTAACTTTTCGTTTTTTCTTGTATTTGTCTGGCTCGCCACATGTTCTATTATATGTACTGTCTCTATATTTTGTGATGTTGTATCTATTTTTGTGATAATCCATTTGTAAAGTATTTGTGATAATCTGAGATAAAGTATTTACAGTTGCATTACCCTTAATGTGATATAGTCTTGGCTGTCTTTGTGTTACATCATCCTGTCATTGTATGAATGTGTTTTACTAGTTTATTAATGAATTTTGAGCCATCTTTTAAAATGCTTGCACTAATTATAATTGAGCTTTTTTATAAGTAAGTGGTACATTAAGTCTAATTTTATCATTGTCAATTTAAGGTCTGCTACTTTCTGAGTGACCTATATGTTGTCTAGAGATTTCGTGTATTAGTTACAGGGGGTCCTTATTTTCACATTATTTTCTGTCAAATACTACAGAATTATTCAAACCAACATGTGTATATAGCGGCAAAATAAAAAGAACTCTCCTCACCCCTCAATCCTGAAACACCCTACTCCTCAAGGGACGATCGAGAGTCAGTCCCTACCCCTCCAGGGCCTATCACGAGCCTGTCTATATGCGACATTCCATAGACAGACTACTGGGCTGACAGCTCACAGTTCTAGGGAAGGCCCTCAAGTATAATTTGCTTCACTCTTAGGGCCATAAGACAAGTTAGGTCCCTAAAGTCCTTTGGAACAAACTGTAATAGGGGAAACCATATCCTTCAGCCTGGCAGTCAGATGCCACCATCACAGTGCAGCTTCTTAAATACACAGGCTCTTCTCTCCAAACACACCTAAAAGATATGATATCCCCAACTCAAACAAAGCAGTGAAACTGACAAGAACCAAACCCAGACAATGCCAATAGCATAAATATCAGCGGTATGTCTTACACCACCATCTTAGAAAAACTTTAGTGTAAAGACTATATTAAAGCTCTGCGCTATTTAACTTATATGTCCGCCATTTTAAGGACATAGTGGAACAGCATGGCTTGTCACTTTTCTCCTATGCGGATGATACGCACATAGTTGTATTATACTCCACTAATGATGATCTCATCATGTTCCATGTTTAGCGGAGTTTGCTAGCTGGATGAGGAATAAATGCTTGAAATTAAATGGAAGCACAATGAAGTCCTATAGGTGGGCAAACAACTTCAGTTTTTGGGTTTCGATTGCTGGCCTGAAGAACTAAGCTCGTGTCCGACTACCAGTCAGGCTTTTTAGTTGCATGATAGACAGATAGACTGACTATGAACCAGCAAATCACCAAAATGTTTGAGAAAAATTCTATGGCTTCTACCATCTTCCACCCAAAGAACAATAGTGCAGGCTTTAATTACATCCATGTTGGACTATGGCAATGTTCTATATCTGGCCCCTACTAATTCTCAAACTAAGTGGCTCCAAATGGTTCAGAATGTGGTGGCTTTTCTTATGTCATATCCCAAAATCTGCTTCTGCTTCTTTTCATCTCCGACAATGACATTGGCTTCTAATAGCCAAACGTACTCAATTCAAGGCGTTATGCTATATGCATAAAGCTATGTATCACACTGGTCCAATATATCTATGATCGCTGGTACACCCTTAAACTTCCAGGCATTAGCTCTGCTCTAGCAAGCATAATCTTGCAACTATTCCCCAAATTACATTGGCAAGGATGGGAGGGCGCTCTTTTGACTTTCTAGGACCGAAATTATTGAACTACTTCCCTCCAAATTTTCTTCTATGTAATTCTTTCGATGGTTTTCTAGCTTTTCTATTCTGGTTACTCCTTTTGCTGACATTAGCGCTTGGAAGCCCTATTGGGGTGCCCACTTGCTCTACAAATCTAAATAGAACAGAAAAAATGAACGGGGTTAAATATATGTGATGTACTAGTGAGAAAATTCCCATCAATAAGGTTCTGAGCCCGAATCTCCTTGCCCACACTTTGACCCTATCTTGCCAGTTTAACATTCATCTTTAACATTGAACCTACTGGCTTTCATTGCCACCTCATTATGATGTCAACTAATTTATTTGGATCCCCCTTGAAGTTTCCATATGTTACTTTACCTTCTCTTGGCGCCCCCCTCTTTAAAAACTTCCCACTATCCTTCTCTTCTCGATCTGCACTCTACTCCCCGTGTTCTAGATTATCCCCTCTGATCACTTGCAGAAGTCTCTCTACACTTCTTTTCCATGCCTTTAACATCTTCTGTGCCCCTGAGTCTACTCTGTCTCCACTTGCTCGCAAGTTCTGTTCCTATTTTGGGTGCTGATTTACAAAACATTTAGGAGTACAGGAAGTAGTATCTTTTGGAGTACTGTTTTATGTACTTTCACAAGCCTTTCTGAATCAGTTTCGAAACTTCTAACTCTCTATTAGTAAATTTGTGAAGAGGACACAGTGCTCTCTATTGGTACCAGCTGTATAGGAATATTCCCTGAATGTTCCTACTTTAGATATTCTTCTGCCAATTCACAGAGGCATGTAAGGGTACGTAAAAGAGATCTACAAAAGTACCAATTCATATACTTCAACATTCCTTTGTGAATATATTCCCAGATTTACTAAGAATTGTAAACCTGGGAATGTGTCAAAATGGTACGCCATCGCAACAGAGGTGCAATGAAGAGAAATATGTTTATTTATCCTTGTTATTTTCTCTTTCTATGTGCAGAATGCAGCACACACTGAAAGAGGGAAACAACTATGAGGAATGTTTTTGTGCAGGAAGGCTGTCCTTCCTGCACAAAAACAATTCTTCGTGTAATGCAAGCACCCTTGCTCCATGGAACAAGGGTGCAGCATTCAACCTGCACCTGGAGGCGCATAAAGGAAGTGGCCAGGCCACACAGCGCGGGAGCCCGTTTTCAAGAGCGGAGGAGGGGACAGCAGCTAACCAGCCAGGACCACAAGCCCCAGCAGCCTTTGCGACCGTTGCCGCATTCATTCTGCACCCGGAGGCGCATAAAGGCAGTGGTCGGGCCCCACAGCGCGGGAGCCCGTTTTCAAGAGCGGAGGAAGGGGCAGCAGCCAATCAGCCAGGCCAGGACCACAAGCCCTAGCAGCCTTTGTGGCCGTCGCTGCATTCATCCTGTGCCCAGAGGTGCATAAAGGTAGCCCGCAGCGCCAGCCCTGCAGTTCAGGATGCGCCGGAAGTGCCCGAGCCAAGGGTGGGCCCGACTGCACCCATCAGTGTCAGGGAGAGGCAGGGCCACCCCCCTTGGTGTTGGTGCTCTACAATCCTTCTCCTTAGGTAAGACATTTGAACCTTTATCAGCCTCATTGGCAACTGTAACACTATAAGAAAGACTATTGAGCTCTTTCCCATTATAAAAAAAATGGGAGTACATTTCATTCCAAACATTTATAATATAGAGGAGCGGTTCATACAAGATACAAAAACTTGTCATCTAGACACTATGGGGCCAACTAGCATGGCGGGCGGATCGCCACCGACCGACCGGCGGTGGCGATCCGCCCTTCAAAACACCACGCCGGATGGCTTTTTACCCCCGCCACATTCGCATGGCGGGGGGTACCGCGGTGGACGGAAAGACCGTCTGACGCTTTTCCGCCGGAAGGCAATCGTCACAATTGCCTACTGGGCAGAAAAGGCCTATAATATGGTGGTGGTGCCTTGCAGGCACCGCCATCCATATTATGATGTGGGCGGTGTTATGCCTTTCCATGACGGAGACTCCACCAGCATGCAGAAATCGCTTTGGGGCACCGTTCTGGGCCCCCGGGCGGTTGGGAGGGTGGGGGGCTGCACTTGGGAGGTACCCATGGTACCCTCCTACATTGGCATACACAAGGTGGCAGGCACCTGTCACGATGTGCATGACAATGCACACCATGCATTTTCTACATTGTGGCGAGTGCTGCTCACAGCACTGCCCGCCACAATGTTGAATATGCTGGATGCGACCGCCAGGGTGGCGGTCACTTCCTAATTGGTGGTGCGGGACCGCCGCACCACTGGCGGCCAGTCCCAGCACCGCTGGGGTGGCGGGCGGACTGAAGTCCACCCACCATCCTAATGGGCCCCTATGATGGAGGGGTGAATTGTGGATGATCTCTGTACCGTGGAATATTGGATCGAACCTTTCTCATTTCTCTTGGTGCCTTGTTGTTAATTGTTCATTTCTAACTCGGTGGAGTTCTGTATCAGTTTAGTATCAGTAACAAGGAAAAGGGATCCATAATGGTACCTGGTGTGGGTGTACTTTTGGGAAAGGACGCAGCCCCTAGCCCTAAAACACATACATTTTGCTTACAGAATGGGCAAACGTAAGCCCTTGATGGACAGGCTAAGGGTAAATCCTCAAAAATAAGAAGGAGCGCAGCCGAAAATTGCTCTATTGAGGAAATAGATAATCTGATTGAAGAGGTGGAGTCAATGTTAAATACTAAATGTAAATCAATTAGTAAGAGTAAAGCAAAAATCACAGCTTTCTATATTAAACTTCTTCTAAGCTCTCAAATAAAATAGAGAGCCTTACAACAAAGGATTTGACAATGGTAACAATTGAGACCCCGCGAAGGACCCCAGATATTATTACTTTCCTTCATACTCTTAATAGTCAAAATGACCATGATGTTCATCTGGAGCTGAAGTGTTGCGCACCAGCTATGCTAAATAGAGCTGAGAGAGGCAGAGAGACACTTACACCGATTATAACAGGGCCAGAAAAAGGGCTAGATACTGACAGCATTGAAAAACCCACACAGTCATCAAATTCAAATATGCCGGCACAACAACAACATGATAATATGCAAGGGACAGCTAGTGAAACCCATGAGCCATCAAAAACGCCAGTAATACAGGCCAGTAGTTTACAAACTAGTGAAAGTTTGCAATTGATAGGCAACCTTGTCCAGATATTAGACACACTAACAAAAGAGGTCGCCAACCTAAAGGTAATAATAGGTAAACTAACTAGTCACAAGGGGCCAGTTAGGGAACCTGTTTTAAACAAAAACTGTGCATGCCGCAAAAGGAGCCAAATTGGCCCCCGAGCTCCAGTAAAAAAAAAACAACCCGTGAACACAAGGCCTAGTGAAAGGAGATAAAAAAATTGGAGGACCAAACAGCTGACAATCCAAGGGCTCAAGACCTGACCCACTATGTAAAAATTCTGAGAATAGGCATGAATGGGAATACAGAATGATCTGTAGTCAGGAAAGATCTAGATCTGAGATTGGGAATGAGCGGACAGGGGGAGTGCAAAGGAATAGCACCCATAATAATATACAACCCAATAGAAATAGGGGGGGCACACCAATTGGCGTAGAATGGGTATGGAAAATATAGCACGGGAGCAGGACCAATATGCTACACAGTATATGAGACACCAATCTACTAGCCATTCAGATTTTTAACACCTATAGGGAAACTGGTACCCCCCAAACAAATGGGCTGGAAAGTGGCTATGACAAACATCCCTAAACTTAGCCTTTCTTCATACAGGTAGGAAGGTGGAGTTCCTGAAAAATAAAGTAATACACTGGATTAGACACAAGTGCAACTGTAGATCTATAATACATTCTGATTTACTTGAGGTGGAACGCTTAACTACTAAAAATTAAGTCCTTGATACCATACTCCTAACATTAAAAACAAAAATTATAGCTGATGGATTAGTAGCACTTGATTTGAGAACAGGTCCACTCTCCAGCAGCCCGGTGAGATTTAGACTATAAAATCCCCATGATAATATAGATAGGAACAATCAAGAATCTGCTAACCCTAGATCACAACCAAATTCTGATCCTTTGGAAAATAAATTGGAGGCAGTTGATTGACAGCCAATTCTGCCCTCAATACTTGACCAAAGCATGGGGCCCTTTACCTCCAAACGAATAGCCAGTTCTGTCTGACCCCACAGTTAAGTATCACGCTAACCAAGTAGATAGGGGAGAAATAGGAGCTGAATATGTCCCAGATAATTAATATTCAAGGAGTGTACCAATTCAGCAATCAGAATTGCATTTCACATCATGGAACATAGCAGGACTGAAACGTAAACTAAAAGATGGCGAATGGCAGGAATATGTTAATCACAGTGAAATCTGTCTGCTACAGGAAAACCTGGGCATTAGAAACCCCATATAAGCTCGGGTACAAGGTAAGAGGTAGACCGTCGGGTGATCTTGTTCTCTGGGTAAAAATAACCCTTAGTGTAGATATAACTCAGCTGGAATTTCCCTCACAAGATATAATGGGGATAAAGATAACAACACTCGACAAAACCGAAATTTATATAGTAAACGTTTACAATAGACCAAGTCCATCCAGTAAGGAATCTCCTGTTATAGAGCTGTTAGACAAAGTTCACAAAGCCCTGAAATTGCCATCAATAGTGGGTAAACATGAGGTTGTGACAAGGATCTATAACACCTTTTCAGATGTCATCTCCCCCTATATTGAACTGCCTACTTCAGAGATTCTCATAATGCAGATCCATCACAAAATGATAGAAAAACTCAAATTGATCCTGAGCAAGATCCCTAGAGAGAATGGTGTGGAAAATGCTGTTACATACACTTCAGCTAATCAGTGGTATAACAGTGAGTGTCGCAAAGCAAAGCGTGAGCTTATAATGGCAGCAAAATCAAATGATGTCATAGCCTTAAGAGACATAAGGACCAAGTATAAAAGATTATTAACGCAAAGAAAGAGAGATTGGAAGTGATAATTGCAGCCAAAATCAAGGATCATGCGAGTTTTTGGAGATTGATAGCCAAGGGTAATAAATAGGGAGAAGCAGTATTGATCTCTTTTTGGACTTAGGCACTTGGGTCAACCATTTTTCAAAATTATACCCAGAGACTATCATTAAACCAACAAATAACAAAGAGTTGCAATAAACTCTGTAGCAATTATAAATATGGAACAAACTTACATACCATATTTTAGTATAGAGGAAATCCTGGCATCTATTGACGCAGTCAAGTCCGGGAAAACCTCAGGCCCTGATAAAATACCAGGCGACCTGTTGAGGCATGATAAAGCTGTCTGGTGGCTGTATATTTATCTTCTCTGTAATGCTGTGGAGGTAGGTGCCCCAGTACCAGAATCTTTGAAAGGGGCAGAAATCATTACAATTTTTAAAAACAGAGCAAGAACCAGTACAATTGATCAGGCATTTAGACTTCTTTGCATGGGGTGGAAATCCACGATTTTAAAGAAAGCCCGCTTGTATACTTTATAGATTAGATGTAAATGATGTCCCAAAACAACTAATATCTCAAACCCCATAGAGACTCCAAAATCTATTAGACTCATTTAGTGAATATTGTGATTTAAAGGGCCTTGAAATAAAATCTAGCAAAACAAAATACACGGCAGTCAAATCGCAAAATAATTCAAGATGAACATTACTGTTCAAAAGCAGAAGTTAGAATATGTGTCGAATTTTTGCAACCTAGGTATCACACTCGACACCAAATTGACTTGGTACCCGCATCCGCAAAAAAACAAGACCATTGTGCTCCAAAATTCAGCGCCTATACTAAGAAATCCTGGCAGCTATTGACGCAGTCAAGCCCGGGAAAGCCTCAGGCCCTGATAAAATACCAGGCGACCTGTTGAGGCATGATAAAGCTGTCTGGTGGCTCTATATTTATCTTCTCTGTAATGCTGTGGAGGCAGGTGCCCCAGTACCAGAATCTTTGAAAGGGGCAGAAATCAATAAAATTTTTAAAAACAGAGCCTGTCAAGACCCTGCAAATTACCGGCCAATAAGTCTAATTGATACCCTACAAAAGATCTATGCTAAGCAGATTTTATCAAAATTAAATGATTGGGCAGAGGGAAACAATGTTTTATCACAGTATGATGCTGGGTTTAGAGCAAGAACCAGTACAATTGATCAGGCATTTAGACTTCTTTGCATGGGGTGGAAATCCACGATTTTAAAGAAAGGCCACTTGTATACTTTATAGATTAGATGTAAATGATGTCCCAAAACAACTAATATCTCAAACCCCATAGAGACTCCAAAATCTATTAGACTCATTTAGTGAATATTGTGATTTAAAGGGCCTTGAAATAAAATCTAGCAAAACAAAATACACGGCAGTCAAACCGCAAAATAATTCAAGATGAACATTACTGTTCGAAAGCAGAAGTTAGAATATGTGTTGAATGTTTGCAACCTAGGTATCACACTCGACACCAAATTGACTTGGTACCCGCATCCGCAAAAAAACAAGACCATTGTGCTCCAAAATTCAGCGCCTATACTAAGAAAACATCAGAATAGTATAACCAAGGCAGTGTCACCTGCACTAGAAGTGTATAAATACAGGGCACAATCAGAAACCCTCTATGGAGCAGAACTTTGGGGGCCACCTGCAGGAATACGTTTGCGGGGGAAGAAAATAAGTTTTTTATGATGCTGCTATGTCTTCCTGCACACATACCAGTTATCCCCATTGTTATGGATTTGAATATAAAACGCATTGACCATCAGGCTATATTGAGACTGCTGTCGGTTTCGGGTGCGATTGTGGACCACTGCAGAACTTGCAAGCTACAAAGAAGTGCTAGAAGAGATATGAAGCTTTGACCAACGTCATAGCCTTCTGTCGGTCAAGTTGTGCGAACATGGTTCTATAAACTTGGGTTGAACCTTTATTTCGAAGAGCCTGCTTTATTGCCACAGCTCTCTAAAAAAATACTGAAAACAAAATTTTGGACATATATGCAAAGCAGTGTCTCCCACAATTCAGATATTGGTAGATTGACATCTCAGATCCTTTTCACAAAATCCCTCCCATCCTTTGAGGAATTTCTGGATGCAATCCAACCTCAGGTGGCAAAATCACTGTATAGAAAGTTTTGCTATGGTGTCCTGCAAGTCAAACCCACTACTGTAAAATTGGGTCGGAGTAATGGTGATGACAATGATGATCACTGACTTTTATGTCCACCCAATGTACAAGAAAACAATTACCATATACTATTCTTCTGCCCAGCATATGCCATCCCAAGGCGAAAATGGATTAAACCCATTTGTCGCAACTGGGGAATTAGGTCTTTATCTGATGCGACAAGAATACTAAAAACTGATACTTCACAGAAAATTGTTTTTAGTGTTATTTGATACCTGTTTTCTGTCCACTTATTGAGGGGGAAAAAAAGGCATGAAATTATAAAATCGCTAATTTTATTTATATCTGTTGTTTTAAATATACATATGCACTTTCTTGCACTTGCACTTTGTACTTGCCTAGTATTCAACTAGAAAGCACCTGATACTTATATGCAATTTTTTGTACAAGCTATGAATGCCTAAATTACCTACATGGACAACTACAGCATTTGCACTTTATTGGTCGACCAGAATTTATAAAGAAAGCTCTAAAACATGTATATTTCCCTATGTTTTAATTGTACTGAACAGTAAGCTTAGCATTTTATTGACCTTTATCTGACTCATTGATTGGCTGCCATTTTAATCATTTTAACGTAAATGTAAAAATACTTTTGCAATTGTCTAAAGATTTAATCAGGGAATTACCCCCATTTAAATTGTGCTTTAAATTGTGCTTGTTAATATGTATGAACTGTTTTTACTGTTTATCTTTTATGTTTTTTTTAACCAAATAAAGATTACTGAATGAATGAATGATTGAGTCAACAAAAATTGGTTTGGGCTTTAATGTGCCAGGTACAGAGCAATGAAACATTAAGGTGTTTTTTTCAGTTTAACTTATCAACCAACCATCCATGTTAATATTTATCCTAAGAAGTGCCCCATTTTGAGGTCTGTGGCTACAAATGACCAGCATTTGATCTGTCTAATAAGAACCACTTTCTCAGGAGAGCCACTGTATTAGAGATAAGTTAGGAACGTCCTAATTATGTTCAATATGGACATTTTCCTGCCTTCCTATTTCAGGTTGTATCTTGAATTGTACTTTACTCTGCACCCTTTTTTAGGTCGAGCCTGAGCAGCGCATGCGCTGCTCTGCAAGGCATACTGAACTGGATTATAGACTTGAAGCCCTGCCCACTCTCTGCCCATATTTGTCACTGGCTTGTGTCATTGTCCTTCGTAAATGCTGGCTTCTGATTTGCTAATAGGCTTGTTAGTCCCTCCTTAGTTCCGCCTTGTCTTCATTTGTAATGAGGACTGGCCGTTTTACTTCGGTTGTTACACGGTATGTCTTATTTAGTCTGTAAGCGCTATTTTCTTTAATGAGTTTCTCCTACTGCAGCACGACATGCTTTCCTGCAAAATTAAGTGCGCCATGCGCGCTTTCACTTTCCAGCATCCCAGGTCAATGGCAGTCGCTTATTTGAAATTAAATAGGTCTCGCATTTACAAGAGTTTGAGCTATTGGCATTGTAAAGGACAATGCATTTTATTTATGTGTTAATTATCAAAACAGATAAATAAAAGGCATTGTCATTTATAAAAGGCATTGTCATTTATAAAAGGCATTGTCATTTACAATGCCAATAGCTTAAACTCTCGCAAATGCGAGACCTATTGCATTGCAAATGCTTATTACTGTAAAGCACTTTGAATGAAGACTACATCTGTGAATTAAAACAATAACACGGCTGGTACAGACCCGCGATGTTGTTGCTCATATTAAATATGGGCTTCTTTGAATAGGATTAGTAAATACAAGCCTGTATGGTAATGTGGATGGCTGTGCAAAATTAGATCAAATTAACAAATCAATCATGAATTCTATTTGTTTCAAGTAAAGTCAAAGATGAAAGAATACATTAATCTAATTCCAGTATCACTGAACAGAAAATGACAGTAGCAATTACTTATTGCTTTTTTTTTTACAGGAGCTTTTAGCTTATTTTAGAAGTATCATTTTATAAATTGACATGGAGCTAGGCATGCACCCGATGCCAATCCAGAATTAATCATTCCGACAAGTCTGCCAAAGAAGTCGATCCCAAAGCATTTTCAGGGCAGTTTCAACATATCCATGGGGGACAAAACACACAGAGCCACAAATTGCATATAATTACAACTATTAATACCGTCTCATATTAAGTATAATAGGTAAAAAATGTGCATGCTAAGGTGTGTGGTGGCATACCCAGAAATACTTTAATGTAAGTCGTTTAGTTTGACAAATGCAAATATCTGGACCCATTTACGCCTGTTTGTGCATAATATATGCCCCTCAGTAGTGCCATTTTCTGTCTTGTATGATGATCTCAACATTATTTGTCCTACTCGTTCTGAGTGCTGTGTGTATGTGTGCGCTCGAAGTCTCGAACGTCCACGCGTGCGCACAACGGCGCATGTAAGTATGTAACAACGTAATACCACAGTATATTAAAGAAAATCAATGTACTGAATGTGTGCCATTAGCAAACCCATGAAATGTGTTATAATAGCATTTCGAGTCTGTGCAATAGTACATTGTACAACATGAGACTAGCGATACGTTGAATTTCAGGACTGACCACGGTTGTGTGGAGTTGGCAACACAGAGACACAAACACACACTCGGAGCCATTCAAAGTCCAGACAGGGTTGGTGGAAGAGAAGGAAAAGGAAAGCTTTAGGTGATCATTGTTACCTGCCCGGACTGAGGTGAAAAGTAAGGCCGACGAGAGCAGCAGGTTTCGCCGATGGGCCCGCTGCATCTTTCCAGGAGATGTCCTTGTTGCGCATCGCTCACACTGGCACCGAGGTGGGAAGATGGGAAGCTACAAAAAAGAGACCACAGACTCCATTATCGAGTGCATCCATTAACTGGGACAATAAACAGGGTTTAAAAGCCATTACAGCTTGCCACATGAGCACATACACTTTATTGTTCCAGTTCAAAGAGCTTCTTCCAGATAATAGCTTTTCAGGGCGGCGCAATCTCTCCAGGGGCTCGCTGCTATGGCGGTAGGAAGTAGCTCCGGATCTGGCTCCAGTACAATTTATTCCTTCGCTAACCTACTCTGCACATCAGCCCATGGCGCCTGAAACAGTTCTGGCACTCAAGCTCCAAAGCATGACTTCTTCAATAGAAGGAGACTCTATAATACATTGCTTTGAATTTCAAGGGACTTCGGGAAAATTGGCTTTGATCATAGGTGCACCAAAATGGAGGAAGAGGATTAGACATGCAGAGTCAGGTGACCATGGACAACAATCTCACTGAGCCATTGACGCCTCCTCAGACACAGAGAAATAAATGGCAATGTTAGGATTGAGGCTGTGCTGGCACGAAATGTCGTTATCCTGCTAAGGGGCTGCAGTCCTTCTGAAGCCATTCGTTCACACATGATGACTCATCCCAGTGTAACACTTGCAGTCCTCGGAAGAGTAGCCCTTTTGAAAGTGCCTGGGAGTATTACTGTGCTTTCTTAAAGCAATCTATGATTAGATGCATAAGAGACTTAAGATTTAGTTCGTATTCACAGAAAAACTGGTGACTGTTTAGGTGAGGAATTACCCTGACACTTTGTGACAATGAAAGATGGACAGAACCAGCAAAAGGGCCAAATTCCCAAATGCAAGCAAATATTATTGGTCATCTACCCGCAGTCTGGTAGTAAAAGGCAGCCCGGCTGACAGTGCACCTGCTGCACAAATGTTAGATACACCGCAGGACAGAGCATATTGCTCTCTCATGACATTTGTATCTCATTTTGCACTCAGCTTTCCTCTGCACTTCCCACATTTTCTTCCCTTTGTAGGGTCGAACTCACAGCGATGAGCCAGTGAGCACACAGGTCTAAACCCTGTCCTGAACGGTGGCTTATGAACTCCAGAGTTTTTTTCCCAACTTGTGTGAATGCGGTGTGATCGTGGTCTCATCCCATGCTGTTAAAATACACAAACAACAGTTGATGGACAGAATGCAGAACAATTTCATACATTCACACTAGTACAGAGAACTGGGCCTAATTCCATCGTTTTTTTTGCTCACCATGCCATTCCAGTTTGAACCCAGTCGTATGCAAGTCGTCTTGACCCTGTGCCTCTTGGGAACAGTCCAGCCCTAACTGCTAAGCCAGGCCCTCCCTGGACTGGAAACAAGCATCCTTGGACCGGTTTCGGGGTTTCACCCCTCTTCAGCCAGGATAGCTTGATTCCAGTGGCATGGAGAGCACAGGACCTACGTCTGGGCATACCCCACTCGGGGTGACAAATGCCAAAACAACAGCTGATGGACAGAATGCAGAACAATGTCATACATTCACCCCAGTACAGAGATCTGGGCCTAAATCCATTGTTTTTTTGCTCACCGTGCCATTCGTGTAAACTCCAACTTTTTTTAAAACAAAAGCATCTATTATGTCAAACTTTCCTGTAGGATCCCAACATGGATGCTGTACAGATCATAACTGTGTGAATGAAGTCAGCATGCAGAGCCAAGGCCCTTCAGTTGGGAGGGCAAGTTCAGCACCATTTAGAGTGTGACTACAGATCGATCCCACCCCCGGTAGGATCCATGGGGCGATCATTTTCTTCATTACATGTAAGCCACAATCCTTGCACGACCTCTCCATCATTTATGAACGTATGGGAGCCTCACGTTTCACGTGAAGCTCACTCATTTTGGTCATTGATTAGTTGTCTCTCTACACATGTGTCCTTTCAACACGTCTGTCACTGCTACTTTGACGTAATACATTTTGTTATCTGTGCTTTTTTGCCGGTTAGGGCACAATTCCTCCCCCCTCTCTCACAATACTGCTATGATCACAATAGTGCTAATTGATTGCACTTCACTTTAAGGCACCATAGGTATGTGAGCCTAATTAAATACTCCATACACCATGTATGGCAGCACAAGGTTTGAAGCATTTTGAAAGTAACCATACGCATTGTTGTACCTACAGACTTAACCTGGATATGTTTTCAATCTGTTTTCTTCTTCAGATATTTATTTCAGACAACGCTAATACTTAGAACCATAGGTTTTGTGGTATTCACTGCCACAGGATAGGGTGCACCTTAGCGTGTACATACCACTGGGGCAGCTCGGTCCTGACGAAAGTCTCGCAACTTGGCATTTTGAGGCTGAAACATGTAGACCGGCCACCCATTCACTGTTTTTACCTTGGATGTCACTGGTCTCTCAATACCAGAAGTGCATCCTCCATTATAGTTTTAATCTTACCTTACTTCACCATTATTAAAATTTCTAGAGGTTAAGTAAAGGTATTTTTTTCTTGTACCAATCACTTTGCACTGTCCAACACCAATTCCTGATTCGCTGTAAACAGGCGTCGCAGAACACCAGAGTGGCATTCGGCCGCTTGGGTGGGAACCCCATGATGAAGCATGTCACCAACTAGGTTGGCGAGTGAGGGTTTTTTTAATAGCAATTGCTACTCCTTCCACTTTGTGCTGAGGTTGTTGCTTCGGAATTCCTCCTTTCTTGTTTTTGTATATTTATCGCAAGGGGACCAGGATTGTTTCCATTCTAAAACCTTTTCTCTCCTAGAGTTTACTTATATTATTTCAAGGCCAATAGTAGATTTTTTCTCCCCCATATTTTCCTGTAATGTGTATTAAAACTAAAAAAGGTTTCAATACCTGTTCTAAGAATACCTGCCTGCTAGAAATAACATGTATTATTCTACAGTTATAGGAAATTGCAATGGCTCTGAAGATTGAATCTCCTTATATGCTGATTGCATGCTGCTGAAACGCAGATGACACTACTAAGGTTGCTACGAACATTCAAGGTGAATGGTACTCATGTCTCCAGGTAAATTGGAATAAATCAATACTACAATCCGCTTATGAAGTGGGAAACGGTGCCCATGATAGGTTGCCCAGTCTTAGAAACTGCCGTGCCGGAAGTTGTCGACAAATGCTTGATTAATTATCCTGGAGATTCATATAAAAAAAAACTAGATGTAGGCCACTGGCAGTATTTGCCATTATCCCTGTTCCGGTGTACTGCATCATGCAAACTGATCTCCTTAGCGAGAGAGGCATATGTAATGAAAAACTCCCTGGTCCTCATACCATTGGGATTTGTTATAAGGGCGTACGCAACACTGTATATTATTACTGAATGGGAAAGAGGCCATTATTCTAATGTATGAGTTAAGCAGTAGTATTTAAGAAGGATGCATTGCCCTCAGAAATTACTTGGGGGCATCGCAGTTTCTCAATGGGAACTGGAAATGTGACTCGACAGAAATGCACTGGGGCCAACAGGGTATGTATGGGGTTTACATTAAGGTGCGGGGGTGATAATGGTAGTGGCGAGACCCACTACATTGGTACTACAGGTATAAAGAATCTAGTTAAAAACAGGATGGGAGGGATGGTTCTCCCATAAAACCCCTTGTGGAATTGTATTGCTAGTACTGAAGTGGGAATGCGTAGGGGTTTCCATAAATGGAGTCATGTAGGCATAGAAAAGGTGGGAGATGTTTGATGAAACAGGGAGATGATGAAAGAGGAATTCTCTACACAGGACACCCAATACTATAAATACATTTAACTGATAGACAATGTGAAAATATAGGCAGTGTCTGACATACAAGATAGCTCTCTGCCTGCGTACACAGCTCTGCTGGTACTAATTAGCCATAGAGTACTATACCAAATACATAAAACATTAATTAACAATACCCCAGACGCATTATAATGTCTGCAACCCAATGGAAGAAGGATGTTGGGAACTGGAAAATGAGGAATGGGAAGAGGCATGCAGAAGGCCATGGGAAGGAGCTATAGGGGCAGGTGCCCGATTAGACTAGTTGAAAATCCTCCACAGTAATGTATAAATACACGTACCCTATTATACACCGTGGGAAACATGAAACTGTATTTATAGGCGAGCATATGTAATTGTGAAGTAGAAAGTTCACTTGCAATATTATGTAACATTGCTCAATAAAAATATAAATGCCACATTAAACTGTAGCCTGGCTGCTGAGAAGGCTGGGGATGCCAGCGCATCAGAATAACGAAGACACCTGTCGTGAACTCAAAGAATCGATACTAAAGAGAGAATAAGGGAGGCTAACAGAGGACAAGACTTTACTCGGTTGCAGATTGTTTAATTATCCGCCCTCCACCGTGCTCAATCAACCAAAGGGCAAGATGAGAAAACTAAGACGCCGGGTCAAGACAGACAGCCAAATGGAAAGGGTTTAAAGACTGAAACTGGGAATTCAACCTAAGTAATGTAACAATGATACAAGGTGGTTGTTTGTTTAAAAGGACCATTTATTTAAAAAAGATGTTCGATAAAAAAATCAAAGCAATTGTTACTTTCTTACTTAAATTCTTGAATTCGAGCTTATAGTTGCATTTTTAGGTGGTGGCATGGATTTAGTTGTTTTTTTCTTTTTAATGGCATTTTCTTGCAAAATATGTAATCACTGCACCAGCTTGCTAATGCCACGCCTATTAATTTAGTCAAAGCTTTTTTTAAAGGGGAGATTTGGTAAAACAATAGTGAAATTATATCTTTGATATTTGTACAACAAAGGTTTTCAGCCAATCACCTTACAAATACAAATTCTAGTTTGTTGATGGGCAGGTGTGTGCACATCCTCTGTTATACGTTAAAAACGATTTTATTTTCATTAAAACTATTTTTGTTTTGGCCCTGTACCCTGTTAAGAAAAATGGTACCAACATTTTTAATTATTCTACACATTTTACTTCTACAATTATAATGTGTGGTTGTATTTTTAACAGTTTATCATGTTTTTGAAACTATTATTTAGTTTTTTTAGAGGTGTGAATTTTCCACTCAAAATACTCAGTCCAAAAATGAGAGTTTTACAAAGTGGCAGCTGAATCTAAAAATATTTGTTTTGGCACCCATTACAGGGTGCTCAGTAGTTTAGACTGTATAATAGAAAAAAGTGTTAGGTTATGTAATTGAGGACAGGTGGGACATCCCAAGACCCTACGGAGGAAATGGGGGATCCTAGAGGTTCATATTTGTAATCCAAATTAGAAAAATGCCCTCTTTTGTGTCACATGATTTGTAACTGGACTGGTAAATATGCCCTGAAATTCACGGAAACATGAAAAAAACAGAAAACCAAATGTGGAATAATGCATAGCCTACTGCCATGCACAGTGATCACTTTGGGCAAATAGGTTTGGTAGTCCAACTCAAAATGTACTGAACGAAACTTTGCTAAAGGTAGGTTGTTGTTACCTTATTCAGATATTAGCGTTTGTTTGTGGAACCTCAGAATTGACTTTCACTCTATATAAATATTAATGTGTCTGATTCTCTGCTCACCTTTCAATTAGTAGTCTTTTCATGCAAGAATGCCTTTAAACAGTGTAAACATTAAAATACATTATCCGGTTAAGGCAGATTGTTCGAAAAAGCATCCTGCTTGGGAAACATAACATTTAGCTATCAGCAGCCTATAGTCAGTTGAATATTGCAAAAAGCAAGACTGAAAGAAACCCACTCACTTATACAGTCAAAACTAGCCTTTTAATTAGAAAAAAAAATAACATCTACACAAAAATCACTACTATATACTACCATGAATGAAAACGATTTTTTCTCTTCTGCTTGGCATTTACTGCTAAGAAGCACATTGTAGGCTAAAATATTCAACTGAGTTCTATAAATGTTTCCCCACTAGAAAATAGATCACTTCTCTCTATGACACCTTCGCTTATAGTTAGCTTTAACATGCAGTTACTATTACTAAGAGTGGCAGCACAACTTGCAGTGTCTTCGTAGTTAAAATCAAAGCTACCACAGCCCATATTCTGGCTACGTTTCAAGAACAAGGGTGGCACAACCAGCTGCTCCATACTACTAGGAAATATGAAGGGCACAAACTCGGACTTATGACAAGAAACCACTAGGGTCAGAAACAGATCAAGGTTATTAAAGATGAATAGGACATGGAGAACGAAGACCCTATTTCTGTTGTTGCTGTGTTTGTTATCGATTTTAGTCCAGGCTGTTTTAGGAGGAATTCATGTCCCCTTGGGATGATCTACTTAATATGTTTCAATGTGTGTCAACAGCTTAAACATGGGAATGAGGCAGAAATGTTTCAACCTATTCACACACAGGATCTAAATTATGTAATAAATCCAATATCAGCAGTCTCCCAATTGAATTCTATAACCAATTCTAAGATGTACTAATTCCAGTTTTACTATTTGCAATTAATTAAAAATACAATAACACTATAAATCATCCAAGCAATATGGCATCAAGAGCAATATTGTTACAGCCGGGTCGGGCTTAAATGTGATGTATTGAAAAATAAAAAAAAACATGTTTTGGATATCAAACTATGGTTCCTCTGTTATATTGGATCTTAAGAAGAATTTATTGACATGATCAATGTGGATTTTTTGAACTTTCAGTAAAATTATCGGACTATTTATGCACTCCCTTTTATATATTGTTTTTTATTCGTGTTTATGGTTTCAAAGCAGTTGACACATTAGAGGGTTGAGTGCTACCTACAATACATTAACACTACTAACATATGTGCAGCCACATACAGCTAAAACTACTGTTTTTGGTATTACTTTACAGCTTGGAACACAATTGAGTTATTCAGAACTAGCAGGCCTTAGCTGGCCTATCTTCTTACAAACCAGATAAATAATAAATCATTGTTGTACGACACACACAGTGAAAACATTCACTGCTGCTTGCTCAATTTAGTGCTTGTAATTTGTGCCAATTTGCTGTATGTGATCTTACCAGCTCCTATCATTGTCACAGATGATCCGGTCTTCTCTTACGCCCTTTGATTCCCAACTCTTCTCTTACAGCATCCGAATCCCAGTTTTTTTTTAAAAAGTCCCCAAATACCAGATCTTCTCTTACAGCCTCCAAATTGCAGGGCAGGTCTCCTCTTACAGCATCTAAATCTAAAGTGTTCCCTGAGAGAATACGAATCTCAAGTCTTCTCATTCAACAGTCAATGGATTCATTAATGTTGTCTTGATTAGCACACATTGCAAAAATAAATTGAGGCTAAGGTCTTTTGTTACAGCATGCAAATGTCAGGTCTCCACATATCTTACACACAGTGAGGATCCGGTTTCTCCCTTTTCTGTTGCAACAGGATTAACTATGGTCTTCCCTAACATGAGGTGAGTCCTGGGTGTTCTCTTACAGCTGGCGAGTCTCGCGTATTCTCTTACAGATGCAGGTGGTTTGTACATCTACCCGTTATCTCTTACTCCATGGAATCTCAGGTTTTCTCACATCCTCTTACAAACAGTAGTACTTTGGATTCTCTCTTACTGCGGAAGAGGCTACTACCTTCTCTTACAGCAGGCGAGTCTCACAGCTTACCATCTTCTCTTACAGCTGGTAAGTCTAAGCTCCACTGACAACATTTTGTAGGTCTTTACATCATTACTGCAGGCAATTCTGAGGAGCATTCTTAGAGCAGGAGCCCTCCTTTATATTCTTATAATGGATGAATGTCAGGTTTTCTTTCACCGAGTGCGAGCTTCAAGTCACCCCGTACACCAGTAGGTCTAGTGTCTTTCTTTCATCAGGCAGGTCTGCCTCCTTTACAGCAGGTGTGCCTTGTGGTTACTTGACACCCGTTACAGTATATGGGTCGCCTCTCTTTCGTTTCAAGTAAGTTTCTGGTCTCCCTTTGGAGAAGCTGGGCTTGTTTGCTGCACGAAAAGATTAAAGGCCGGGTCAGAGGTTTCCGCGCGAGTGATGCGCAATGAATTAATTCTACGCACCTTTATGAAACATTGGAAATTGAATCCTTCTTCCTGCCTCGCTTCACTCCAGCTGCCTGAACGTCCCCTCGAAGCCGCCTATTCATTGAGCGCTCTCAGAGACAGTCAGTGCTAATGAGCGGCGTGTCCCCCGGGGAGCCGGAGCTGAGGTAAGGAGCCTGCACATCCGCACCGCCCCCTTTTGTAGTTTAAAACGGCCCGTCAGTGAACTCTCAGAACCGTGCCCCTCAGTCCAATTCTTTAGTGACAGGGCACACATCTGGTAACTTACTTTAGACTTTGGTCTCTTTCCACAGACACTTACTTACTTTGCTGTTTGCGGAATACAGTACACGCTCTGAACGGCGACGAATGATTGTTTACTTGCTGCTCCGTGGCAGTTACTCCCGCGGGGCAAGGCCCGCGAGGGCGGGGCTCGTGAGTGACGGTTTTCCATTATTGCCAAGATAACGAGTTCTCGCAGCAACCGGCGCGTGGCTGACGCGGCTCTGTGCTCTCTTCTCTCGGAGGAATAGTCCACGTGCTGACAGTGGCAGTCCTATGACTGCAGCTAGAAAAGAAGCACCGGTCTGACGGACGGACGGACGACGCTGCCTGCGGACTACAGCGCGAACATTACCTATTTTCGCATTCAGTAAAACCGAATGCAACTAATTTAACCCCCCTGGATACGCCATGTTAAATGGAATTACCATTGAAAACCTCCTCCGCCTCTAACCAAGTGTTAAATCATTGCAGTGAAGAAAAAAACACAAACAAAAACAATATTGTACAAGATGAAATAACTATCTCACATCTGTGCAATGAATACCACTAACCAATTCCAAATCTTTATTTCGATCACAAGATCATAAAAGATGTAAAAAATTTACAAAATCAATTAAAAAACCAGGACATCAATGTGTCATTGATATAAAATACATTAAAAATTACGAGTAATAAAGAAAAAGAGAAACAATGCCAGTTAGTCAAGAGATGGAGGTTTGTCATGAGTCTCCGACCCCCCTCATCAATCGGGTGCGAGTATACCACATTGCAGTTAAAATTTTTGCCATAGCAAACACAATTGGCGGGGATAAATCAGTCTTTAAAACTCTGTATGCAGGTAGGAGTGTTCTGAATCCCAGGTTTTTGAGGAGTGGGACAAGCCAGTATTTCCTGCTTTTCTTGTAGGCTTGGCAAAAGAAAACCGCATGCACATCGTTCTCCTTTATGTGATCGCATACAGGGCATTTCTCTGTAGCAGACTGACAAGACCATGCTTTGGTGAAGGATTTTAGAGGAAGAGTCCCATACCTCCACTGCAGGAATAGCTTTCTAGTTAGGACCGGAGTCATGCCATCCAGAACGCATTCAAGGTTATATGAATCTTTAGTTTTGATAAATTTGTGCGTTAAGGATCCTTCACGACTGCTGTCCAGAGCTCGAAGAAGCATGTGATCATAGTACATTCTGCACAATGCCTTCCTTGGAGTCCTCTTACTTGTGCTTTCCGGGTCTGACCATAATTCTGGTAGTCCAAGGGTCTCACAAGTACTCTTGATGTAATTTAACCAAGGCATCTTTGTGGCGTTGGGCAGGGATAAGAATTCCTGTAGCTCAGTTCTATAATTAGTGAGATCTTGGCTGCTCCAAAGACGGCGCCAAAAGGTAAGTGGTTTGAGCCCGAGTTCCTCCGTAATGGGCCTCAGACCCAGGTCCAGTCTCAAAGGCAGGAGTGGAGTGCTTGAGGGAAGGGATGTCAGCTGCCTAAGGAATTTGTTTTCTGTGGTCAGCAAGTTGTGTGACGGAATGTGACCCCATAATTCTCCCCCATAGGTGACTCCCCCCCATGCCTGGACTTTATACATTTGGATTGCAGGGGCTAGCGGGCGGGATGGTGACTTGCTCGCAATTCTCAAAATACCTCCCGCCCTCTGGGCCAGTTTCATATTTGCTTTTTCCCGGTGTGCCCCCCACGTTAGATTTTGATTTAGTGTTATCCCCAGATACTCAAATGTGTAAACCCTTTCCAGGCGCACTGTACCAAGCAAGGGGTTGGGGCGATTGGAGGGCATGGGGTTTAGAATCATGAATTCAAAAAAGAGATTGAGGGAGCGACAGTGTTCAGGTGAAATTACAAGGTTCACAAAAGTGAATTCCAACAAATGTTCTTTATTCAGTGTTTGTTCAACAGAGATGATAATGTTACAATCAATGATACATCTTCATTCAATCACGAATCAATACATTGTCAGTACAGCCGACGCGTTTCGTCCAAAGGTGGACATCATCAGGGCTGTAATTATCAAGAAAATAACATAAAAAAGAATTAATAACAGGTATTTTTGGTACATAATCCTACCAATATTAACTAAACAAAGAATTAGTCAACAATTTTACATTTTCAGGACACCTGCCTATTTAACAATCTACTCAGAATCAAAGAATATCAATTCAAAACATTTCTGTTGTATTAACAAAACGTAATGTATACACTCCCATCAACTCAATAACTAAAAAGGATTTGACAATTCAAAGAGAAAGTGCGAGGCCTACCTCCTGTGAGAATGTACAAAAGATCTTGATTCTGAATTCCACAAATATGTTTCCCACTGTAGTAATATCCTAATGATAAAATAGAAAAGGTTTAGAATCATAAATTTAGTTTTCTGGGGGTTGATTTCAAGTCCCCTATCTGTGCAAAACTCCAGAAAACCATCCAGCACCCGCTGAATGCCCATCGGGGATTTGGACAGCAGCAGGGTGTCGTCCGCAAACATAATTGCGGGCACCCTGCTGCCGGTCAATTTTGGCGCGTCAATATTGGCAATCCTTGTCAGGTGCATGACAACCCCGTTCACAAAGAGGCAGAACAGGGTCGGTGCAAGCACACAACCCTGTCTCACCCCTCTGCGAACGGGGAATCTATCGGTTAGGTTGCCACTTCTCCCGCACCTGACACGTGCAAAATTATTTTGGTGTAACTTCATCAGGATTGCGAGTATGTCTTGCGGGACGCCTAACTCCTCCATTACCTTCCACAATTTTGATCTTGGCACCAAATCAAAGGCGGCACGTAGGTCCACAAAAACCGTGTATAAGGTGCCGCCCTCGATATGTGCAGTCCTCCAGTAAATGAGATTTAATCGGAATATTTGATCAATTGTGGACACCCCCCTCCTAAATCCCGCCTGGTATGGGCTCAGGATATCTGTCTCCTCCATCCAATTCTGCAGCCGGTCCAATATTAGCCTACCGAAAAGCTTCTGTGATACGTCGATGAGGCTTATTGGACGATAGTTGGCTGGGAGCAGAGGAGATTCCTTTTTAAATATTGGAACGACCTCTGCACCCAGCCAAGTATCCGGGACCTCCATTCCCCTGAGAATCGCATTGAATATCAATAGGAGATAGGGGGCCCATACCCCTGGCTCCTGTTTGTATAGGTCACCTGGGACCCCGTCCAGCCCAGGGGCTTTATCTGTTGACAACCCTGCAATAGCTGCCCGAACTTCTTGTTCAGTAAAAGGTTCACCCTCTGAATCACTCGCTAAGATGCAGGGGGGGGGGAATCAAGGCCTCATCCTCTGGTGCATATAAGGACTGGAAATGGTTCTGCCATATGCTCGGGGCAATATTGGGTTCGATTGCCGAGGGGAGATCTTCTGATCCACTGTTAACTATCCTCCAAAACTTACGGGAGTCTCTGGTAGCTAATGCTCCAGAGAGTTCCTCTCAATGTTGTTGGTCCCATTCGGCCTTGGCGTTTGCCAGCAATTTCTTATATGCCCGTCTTCTAACTTGTATCTCCTCCTGGCTTCTACACGCCTTGATTGCGATTAGAAGTTCTCGTTTGGAGTTCCGGCATGTGGCATTATACCAGGTCTTCTTATGTTTTCCACTATTTCCACCTACATCTTTTACAAAAAGATCTAATTCCATGGAATTAATTAGTTCTTCATGAGTTCGCCATAACTGCTCTCTATTTTTCCCGTTGCTAAATTCCTCCCCGAGGGCAAATGCCTTTTCAAGCATTGGGATAATTCTGGCGTAAAGCCTAGGTAGCTTGACGCCACTTGTTTCCAATTTTCCCCATCCTACTCTCCTTCTGTTGTTTTCGAGGAGTAACTCTGTGCTTGCCTTTTGTTCGTCCTGTCCCATGTCCACAATCCCTGGCATGGCGTATTCGAGTTCCAGGGCATTGTGGTCACTGTCCAATCTTGCAATTACCCTAAAATCGATGATTCGTGACCAGGATGACAATTTGACTAGGACGTAATCCAATCTGGATTCACTTCCTGCCTTATTAAAGGTACATTTGCTTGGCATATCTGATTTAGTACGCCCATTGCAGGCCCTAAGGCCATGATTAAGAGTGAGGGCGGTTATCTGGAGAGCGAGTGGGGTCCAAGCTCTTGGTGGGGGTGCCACCGTAGCAGGTACCAACCATCTTGAATTCTACTCTAGGGAGGGTCCATCAAGAAGGCAGGGCAATGGCTCGTAGTGCGAATTTAGGTCCCCTCCAACCACATATTGGAGCTCCTTTGGAATTTCGCATAGGAAAGCGGAGAGTTCCTCGATAGTATTAGATTCTCGTGCTATGGCTACTGGTCTCGAATAGATGTTTATTATCGCCAGTTTGGAGGAATTTGGCCATTCTAACAAGACAGCTAATATATCATCAGAGTCCACGGTTAGGCATCTGGCCTGGCAGCCCAATTGGGAAGCTACCCAAATTTCCAGCCCTCCCGATGGACGACCCCTACCCCCCCATTTGGCAGGTTTTAAAAATACAGCAAACCCCTGGCACGTATACTCCTCTCTTGCCCAGGTTTCCTGAAACAGGCAGATGCTTTTGGAATTAATAAAGGAAGCCCATTCCTGGCGATCCATTTTGTTGCCTAACCCCGCTACACACCATGAAATCAGGTTCAGTGTTGGAGGCCTTGTGGGAAATAGCTGGGAGGCAAAATTATTGTTCTCGCTAGTACCCAGATTTGCCATTTGATATTGTAGCGGTTCTCCCTGGGCCGCCCCTGAATTCCTGCCAATATCAGATTTTTCTGCTATATGGTCGGCGGGATTTCGGTAGTGTACAGGCTCATTGGGCGCAACTACCTGTTCCCGTGGAGCCAGGGCTTGTTCAGGGGGGATGGTCCTGTCCTCACTATCATCTTTGAAATAGGAATGGTACTTGTCCCTGCCTTTGGACCTGAGCTGTCAATCAGCCATTTCAAGGCAACTATACATATTGGAGGTGGGCGGGTAGACTGGCTGGTGGATTCTAAAGGGCCTAGGAGCTCCTCTCAATCTTCCCCCCATCCGCCCCCCCTCCTGGAGCTAAACTCCCAGCTCTCCTCGTCGCCGTATGAGGGTAAATGCTCTGCCGCCATTCTCCTATAATAGTAGGGGTCCCTCCTTCCTCCACTGTTGCTCTCCCATTCTCCCGCCATTTCTTGATAATTCCCCCATCTCTGTTCTTCTATTGTATACGTACTTAATGGATAGAAGAATGAGAGGGGGAGGGGCTGGATGTGGGTCCCTTGATCGTCGGGGCCCAACTACAAATGTAAGAGGCCGGACTGGGTTCTCTGAAACTAACCAGGACGCAATCGTCGCTGATTGTTTTTCTCATGTTTCCCACCCAGGTTGCCCGTCTTACCATAAGAATATCACTAATTGTGCCTTGTGGGAGAGGTCTATATATAGACAACAAGTTGATAACTTTATACTTGAGGGAGGCAGTCGTCTCTATGGCGGTGGAATTTAACTTGGGTACCCCCGCTAAGATTACTGTATAGGGGGAAGCATCAGGTGGTAAGTTCACAGATTTAGCTTTGCGGGCATTATTTAGCGTGTTATCAGGGGGTTGCAGCTCTCTCTGTGACTTGTTAGAGGGAACGGTAGTCTAGGACACCCCCCGCGCCGCACGGCCACCAGCTGCTGCGTGTGCCTCCCGCCTGCCTCGCTGCCCCTGCCGCCGCCGTGTGACCACGCCCCCTGCCACCGAGCGGCGTGGTCTCCTGCGGTCTAGCGCTGTGCTCGCCTGATCTGTAGGCTCCTATACCCCGTTTTCTTGCTGTGTGCCCCTCTGCCTGTTGAGTTATATTTTGTTCATTGTATTGTGCTTACTGTATTTTTTTTCGCCTGTCCCCCTGTCTCTCGCGCCCCCCGGTCTCCTCCCTCCCCGCTTCCCGCCTCCGCCGCTAACCACGCCCCCTTTTCTTTCTGTGCCCTCCCCGCTCCCACCTCCCAGCTGCTCCGCCCTCCCTCGCACTTGGCCATATATGGCGACCGTGCGACGCAGGTGAGTGTGACCTAGTCTAGGACACCCCCCACGCCGCACGGCCACCAGCTGCTGCGCGTGCCTCCCGCCTGCCTCGCTGCCCCTGCAGCCGCCGTGTGACCACGCCCCCTGCCACCGAGCGGCGTGGTCTCCTGCGGTCTAGCGCTGTGCTCGCCTGATCTGTAGGCTCCTGTACCCCGTTTTCTTGCTGTGTGCCCCTCTGCCTGTTGAGTTATATTTTGTTCATTGTATTGTGCTTACTGTATTTTTTTCGCCTGTCCCCCTGTCTCTCGCACCCCCCGGTCTCCTCCCTCCCCGCTCCCCGCTTCCCGCCTCTGCCGCTAACCACGCCCCCTTTTCTTTCTGTGCCCTCCCCGCTCCCGCCTCCCAGCTGCTCCGCCCTCCCTCGCACTTGGCCATATATGGCGACCGTGCGACGCAGGTGAGTGTGACCTAGTCTAGGACACCCCCCGCGCCGCACGGCCACCAGCTGCTGCGTGTGCCTCCCGCCTGCCTCGCTGCCCCTGCCGCCGCCGTGTGACCACGCCCCCTGCCACCGAGCGGCGTGGTCTCCTGCGGTCTAGCGCTGTGCTCGCCTGATCTGTAGGCTCCTGTACCCCGTTTTCTTGCTGTGTGCCCCTCTGCCTGTTGAGTTATATTTTGTTCATTGTATTGTGCTTACTGTATTTTTTTTCGCCTGTCCCCCTGTCTCTCGCGCCCCCCGGTCTCCTCCCTCCCCGCTCCCCGCTTCCCGCCTCCACCGCTAACCACGCCCCCTTTTCTTTCTGTGCCCTCCCCGCTCCCGCCTGCCAGCTGCTCCGCCCTCCCTCGCACTTCGCCATATATGGCGACCGTGCGAACGGGCAGCGGTCACGCACAGCGGGCGCGCCGATTGTGCGCCGAAGGCGCGCCAAAGGTAAGCCCGTCTGCGCCCGTCCGCACCTGGACCGCGCCCAGTGCCAGAACCCCTGGCCCCCGCAGACCCCAGCCCACCCGCCGGACCTACGACGCCGCCACCCTCAACGCACTCAACACCGGCCGAATCCAGGATTGCTACCGAGCCACCCCGAAACTTACCTACGGACCCTTCAGCTGCCACGCCTGCAAGTTCACCTGCACCCGGACCTGCCCCGCTCCAGCACCTGCCAAGCCGAACACCAGCAGCAACCACCTCAAGTGCATCCTGCTCAACACCCGCTCCGTCCACAGACACGCCATCGAACTCTGGAACCTCCTCGACACCACAGCTCCTGACGTCGCCTTCCTCACGGAAACATGGATGAACGCCTCCTCAGCGCCCGACATCGCCATCGCCATCCCAGAGGGCTACAAGATCACCCGAAGAGACCGCGTCAAACAGACGGGAGGAGGCATCGCCATCATCCACAGAGACACCATCCGCATCACGACCAACACCGACGATACCCTGACAACCGCCGAACACCTGCACTTCCAGATACACACCGACCCCAAGACCACCCTCAGAGGCACCCTGATCTACCGACCCCCGGGACCACGCACTCAATTCAGCGAAGACATCGCCGACTTCATCAGCCCGCACGCCCTGCCCTCTGCCGACTACATCCTCCTCGGGGACCTCAACTTCCACCTGGAGAACAACAGCGACCGCAACACCACCACCCTGCTTGACAGCCTCGCCAACCTCGGACTCAAGCAGCTGGTGACCACCCCCACCCACCAAGCCGGACACACACTTGACGCTGTCTTTTCATCCAGTAAGGACATAGTCTTCAGCCACGCCACCGGGCTCCACTGGACGGACCACAGCTGCGTCCACTTCAGCTTCAGAAGATCCACGATCCACCACCACCAGCAACAGGCTGCCCGAAGAAACTGGAACAAGATCACAGCAGACCAGCTCGCCGCGTCCCTGAGCCAGCACCCTCCCGCCAGCTCAGCGAACCCCAGCCAGGCCGCCGACAACCTCACGAAGTGGATCAGCAACTGCGCAGACGACCTCGCCCCACTGAGGACCCCGCCTAGCAGACCCGGCAGCAAGAAGGCCCCATGGTTCACCAACGAACTCAAGAGTTCCAAGAAGAACTGCCGAGCCCTCGAGAAAGCCTGGAGAAGGGAGCCAACACCGGACAACATGACCACCCTCAAGACCGCCACCTGGAAGCACCACCAACTGATCCACGCCACCAAGAAGACAGCATTCAAGGACCGGCTGGACAACAACGCACACAACTGCAAGGAACTCTTCAACATCGTGAAAGAGCTCTCCAACCCCAACGCCGGAAACAACGACATCACCCCGTCGCAAGACCTCTGCAACTCCCTCGCCTCTTACTTCCACAACAAGATCGCTGACATACACAACAGCTTCAGCCCACAATCAACGCTCCCCACGACCGCACCAACGCCCCCCACCACCACCCTCAGCGCCTGGACCCGGATCAACACAGAAGACACCATCCGCACGATGAACTCTATCCACTCCGGATCTCCGACCGACCCCTGCCCCACCACGTCTTCAACAAGGCCGACGCTGTCATCGCACCCCACCTGCGGGACATCATCAACACCTCCTTCGACACCGCCACCTTCCCTGAGAGCTGGAAGCACGCCGAACTCAGCGCCCTGCTAAAGAAACCAACAGCGGACCCCACCGAACTCAAGAATTACCGCCCCATCTCGCTCCTCCCGTTTCCAGCCAAGGTCATTGAGAAGACCGTCAACAAGCAGCTTGCCGCCTTCCTCGAGACGAATGGATGCCTCGACCCCTCACAGTCTGGCTTCAGAGCCAACCACAGCACCGAGACCGCCCTCATCGCTGCCACCGATGACATCCGAGCCCTGCTGGACAACGGAGAAACAGCGGCCCTCACCCTCCTAGACCTCTCCGCGGCGTTCGACACTGTCTGCCACCGCACCCTAGTGCAGCGTCTCAGCAACATCGGAATCCAGGAGAAGGCACTGGAGTGGATCATCTCCTTCCTCGCTGGAAGGACACAGAGAGTCCGCCTTCCACCGTTCAGATCTGCAGCCACGAAAGTCATCTGCGGCGTTCCTCAGGGCTCCTCGCTCAGCCCCACCCTCTTCAACGTCTACATGAGCCCCCTTGCGGCCATCGCACGCCAGCACAACCTCAACATCATCTTCTACGCCGACGACACCCAGCTGATCCTCTCCCTGACCAACGATCCCGCCGCCGCCAGAACCAACCTCCACGAAGGGATGAAAGCCGTAGCCGAGTGGATGACGACCAGCCGCCTGAAACTGAACTCAGACAAGACGGAAGTCCTCATCCTGGGCTCCTCACCATCTGCCTGGGACGACTCCTGGTGGCCCCCCGCCCTGGGCACCGCACCCAAACCGACAGACCACGCACGCAACCTGGGCTTCATCCTGGACTCCTCCCTCTCCATGACCAGACAAGTCAACGCCGTCTCCTCGTCCTGTTTCAACATCCTGCGCATGCTACGGAAGATCTTCCGGTGGATCCCCACCGAGACCAGGAAGACGGTCACCCAGGCCCTCGTCACCAGCCCACTGGACTACGGCAGCGCCCTCTACGCCGGAACCACCGCCAAGCTCCAGAAGAGACTCCAGCGAATCCAGAACGCCTCAGCCAGACTCATCCTCGACGTTCCCAGACGCAGCCACATCTCCGGGCATCTGAGAGACCTGCACTGGCTCCCCGTCAACAAGAGAATCACCTTCCGTCTCCTCACCCACGCACACAAAGCCCTACACGACCAAGGCCCGAGCTACCTCAACAACCGCCTCAACTTCTACGCTCCCAAACGCCACCTCCGATCGACCACTCACACCCTCGCCGCCGTCCCCCGCATCCGAAGAGCGACAACAGGAGGCAGGTCCTTCTCCTACCTGGCCGCCAAGACTTGGAACACCCTCCCTGCCGACCTTCGCCTGACCCAAGACCTCCTCTCCTTCAGGAAGAAGCTCAAGACCTGGCTGTTCGAGCAGTAGCGGCACCCCCCCCAAGCGCCTTGAGACCCTCCGAGTGAGTAGTGCGCTATATAAATGCCTTGATTGATTGATTGATTGATTGATTGATCTTTAGATTGTGTGATTATATTTTGGGGTGGAAGTAATGATGCCTGGGTTTGTGTAGGTGGGTTGTTTGTGTTTACGTTAGCCGAGGGTTTGGGGATCTTATTCTGATTTAATTTGTGTTGCATTTGTTGAGGGGTAGTTGGGCCGCTTTTCTTTGTCGTGATTGTTAGGTCAACGCCCTTTTTAAGCTTTGGATCTGCCCCCCCTTTAACTCCCTTGCTTGCAGGTTTCAAGCTATCTGCTAGCTGGACTGTAGATTTTTCAATGTTGGCCAGCCTAGCTTCAATCTTTATCAGGCGGGCTTCTAGAGGGCTTATAATGGACCTCAGGAGTGCACCTATGTCTGCGAGTGTAATGTCCTCGCTATAAGATTCTAGTGATGTATTGGAGTGAGATGGTGTATCCATGGATGCAATAACAATGGGTGGGACCACTACTCTGTCCTCTAATAAGTGGTCCGAACTGATATTGCTAGGGCTAGTAGTGTCCGGTACGGGGTTAGATTTAGGAGTTTTTGCCCTACTCCCTCCCTTGCGTTGGCCCCCTTTCTTTTTTTTTGGATAGCTCCTTCCCTGGCTCCCCTGAAAAGATCGGAAACTTTCTCACTAGTGGTGACTTTTGCCGGTTCATGGCCAGGTGGTTGAAGTGCGATTTTTGGTATTTGGCCCGTCGGAAGGGTCATTAAGCTCATGTCTTCAAAGTCATGAGCTTAATGACCCTTCCGACGGGCCAAATACCAAAAACCCCACTTCAACCACTAACGTTATTCAACAGTCAAAAGGCCAAAAAACATTTAGGGTCAGATTTACTAAGAATTTACACCGAGTTTGTAACACAAAAATGTTGCAACCCAGCACCAATGGTTGATTTGGGATTTTACTTTCCAGGGCAAAGCTTTATTTGGTGTGGAAATGTGCCCTAAACAGCCCAGCCAAGTACCACATATCAGGTGTTAGACTAATGCATTTCAGTGTGTTGGTTCGCATCACCACACTGAAATGCAAAGTCAAGCATTTCTGCTAGCGCCTCCTCAGCTAAAGTAAAGAAAAGTAGCAGTAGTGCTGCCTTGCATTGATGTGTATCAATATGGCGTCCCATGGGTGTCACATGGGGATTTTCATGCAAACACCCATGGGACACAAAGCCCTAGCTCCTAAAAATGGCAGGCAGGGCTTGTGCCAAAAAAACATCTTTTTCAAGGTAAGAGTTAAAGAGGAGAAATGTCTTAGAGAAGTTAGGTGGGATGTTGACGCCATAGGAGAACGAGTCGCGACTTTAGAGGAGCATTATCTGGGTAGAGACGATGACTTGCACCAACTTCATCAAGAGATGAATCGACTCAAAAACAAAATTTGGATCTACAGGCACATGCGGAGGACTTGGAGAACCGCTCGAGACGCAAAACATACAGATATGGGTGGTTCCGTGGAGGGAAGAGGGGGGATGACCTTCGTGCTTACATTAGTGCCCTGTTCCAGCAGATCCTCGGAGATGAAGAGAGTCAGGAGATCCAACTGGACCGGATTCATCGGGTGGGACTGCCACGAGGTGCTAAGGCTCCCCCTCCAGACATACGTGTCTGTGTGCATGACTTCCAACTTAAGGAGCGGATCCTCCGCAAAGCCAGAGACCTTCTTACGGTGCAATTCCGAGGTCATCACCCAGCTCTCTACCAGGACTTTGCTGCTTCCACACTGGTTAAACGTAGAGAGTTTAAGCCTATTACTAGTCATATCCGAGGACAGGGCATCCCTTACTCTTGGGGTTATCCATTCCGCCTCATCTTCAAATTCAACGGCAAACTCCTGCAGATCTGCTCCCTCGAAGACGCCTATACTATCCTGGGTCTGGAGCGGCTCCCTGCTCTGCCTGAGAATGTGCACCCTTTTCCCCGACGACGTCGTTGCTCATCGGAGTGGCAGCGAGTGGAAGATCCCCGCCTAGCTCCAAACCGGATACGCTGCTAGAAAGCTCGAGAGAGAGAGAGGCAGCCCTTTCGTCGGTGTCACAGATAACCGACAACACTGACTTTCCTTGATTCACACAGATTTGGCATCCTTTTGGGTTCAGTTAATGCCGCTTGAGGGAGGGAACAGTCCGAAAGTGAACAGTAACACCGCTCTCTGACAACGGGGAGATTGCTTTCTATACTATTGTTCGGACTGGGATTGTGCCTCGCCCCCTTGAACTTCTGACCATTGAGACGAACTATTGTCATACTTTTCGATTTCTTGTTTTTGCTATTTTGCTTTGCTGTTTTTTCCCACTAATGCAACACCACCGGGTTGGCGCCTCCGCGCCTCACTTTTTCATTCGGAGGACGTCACCAAGCGAATTCGAGATACTATAGTGCATTATATTTTGGAGAACGACCAGGGGGGTACTCCTCTTGCCACGGTATGGGATGTCTAAAACTCGTGGTGCGAGGCAAATTTATTGTGATTGCGGCATCCTATGCGCGGCTGTGCAAAGAGAAAAACGCGGAACTGGAGAAGGAGGTGGGTGAATTGGAGGCAGTTCATAAACGAACCGGGGTCCGAGAGTCTGGAGAGAATTAGAAACAACGCGACGCATGCTAAAACATCTGGACCAGGATAGAGCAGACCATGCTCTTCTGAGGCTGCGACACAAATTCTATCTCAGTGGGGATAAATGTGGGCGGATGCTGGTGCATAGGCTCCGAACGCAAACTCAGAGATCTGCGATCCAATCCATCCGGGACCTGAACGCAGTGGAGCATAACACGGATGCTCTCATTGCTGACACCTTTCGTCAGTTCTATCAAAGCCTCTATGCGAAAGAGGACACCCACTTACACGCCCCAGGGGAATATTTAAATTCCTGCAGTATTACCCCCTTGCTTAAATCATCGGCTGACAACTTGGATTCAGCCATACGCATTGAGGAGGTTATATCAGCGATAGCGCGATTAAAGATAGCCGAGTCACCTGGACCGGATGGCTTTCTGGCGCTGTTTTATGAATCCTTCTGTGTGGAGCTGGCTCCCCTTTTAACAAGGTTTTTTAATTCCTTTCTTGACACTGGGAAAGTGACGCCCTCAATGTCTGAAGCGGTAATCTCGGTAATCCTTAAACCAGGAAAAGACTCTAGAGAATGTGGGTCATACCGGCCAATCTCACTCCTTAACATAGACGCAAAGTTATTTGCGAGTATCTTGGCTGCACGGCTTAGCCCACTATTGGACGGCCTTATAGACCCAGATCAATCGAGTTTTATCCCGACACGTCAAGGAGGAGACAACACTAAGCGGCTCCTCCACCTCATTGACTTGTTACACCGATCTCGCACTCATGCCTTCTTATCCTCAATTGACGCGGAAAAAGCCTTTGACCGTGTTGACTGGGAGTTTCTCTTTGCAGTTCTACATTCCTTTGGCTTTTGGGATAATTTCATCCGGTGGGTTCGTTGCTTATACACATACCCCACGGCTGCGGTATGGGTTAATGGTTGTAAATCAACCCTCTTCCCCATTGCCCGGGGTAAGCGGCAAGGCTGTCCCCTCTCCCCACTTTTATTTGCGCTCTATATGGAGCCGTTTGCCCAACGTATTCGATCCAACCCTGACGTAGCAGGTATCAAATTTGGAGCTGATATACATAAACTTAGTATGTATGCCGATTATGTCATTCTCTCACACATACAACCTCGGAGAACTCTGCGGCACCTGTCCAAAGAACTTGCTACCTTTGGTGACGTTGCGGGGTTTAAAGTCAACTTTACGAAGTCACAAATTCTTAATATCTCTATCCCCGGGGATGAGGTCCAAGACCTACAGCAGGATTTCGCCTTTCCGTGGGTACACACGGACAGTACATATCTGGGCATCCGGCTGACATGGTCTATCACTAAGACAGTCGCCCTCAATTACGCACTGTTGATGGAACAAACCATCAAGTCACTATCCGCCTGGGCACGTCTTAAACTGGCGTGGTACGGGAGATTGACAGCGGTAAAAATGACTGTACTCCCATGTATCATATACCTATTTCAGATGCTTTCTGCGAGCCCACTGCCAGGCGTCCTCTGGAAGTTACAAGGGCTCCTTAATAAGTTCTTGTGGGATAATATAAAAAAGTGCGTCTCGCGTCAGTGCTGGTCACCTCCTCAAAGGAGAAGGGAGGGCTTGGCTTCCCGCTTGTGGTTGCTTATCACCAAGCGTCCTGTCTCCGCTACATCATCAGATGGAATAGGCCTTTGTCCAGCAAACACTGGAACTTTATTGATCAGACGTGGCCGGACATAACATATGGGGCGAACTGTGGCTTCCACACAAACACAGAGCATGGGGTTTATATTCTTCTCCAGTCACCTCCCCGACCATCAAGGCGTGGGACCAACTAGCGCGTCAGAAAGGGTGGACCTCGTTTCCCTCTCCTATGTCCCCTATTGTAGATAACCCCTACTTTTAAGCAGGTTTCACGTCCCTGACGTTTCATCGGTGGAGGGAGGAGGGTTGCAAAAGGGTAGGCTCCATTTTTGATCTTAATGGTCTGATTCCCTTTCCTCAGCTACGTAAAGACTATGATCTGCCGGCCTCAGATGCCTTTCACTACTCGCAGGTCGCCCATTGGGTCACACGATCTGAGAACTTTTCTTGCATGTCCAGCCCTATGACAACCTTTGAAAAATGGCTGATATGTAAAAAAGATGATCGTAAACTCATATCTGAACTCTATTCTATGATTGATCACTACACACCCTAAGAAACATCGCACAAAGGCACAAGTTTGATTGGAGACTGAGTTGGGGAGGCCCCTAACACATAAGGAATGGGAACACATTTTTTACCGTACGCACCATACTGCTTCCAATACAGCGGGTGCAGAGTAGGTACCCGTGTTCTCTTCAGTCTCTGAACTACTGGTTATTCATCTTCGCTGTCTCATAGTTCACTTGACTCAGTCTCATCTGTGACAGTTTTTGGGATGCGTTCTACAAATATGCTCGTCTCAGTCTCCCACAGCTCCTTGGTCACCCTTTTCTTCTACTAAACCGACTGGTCACATTGTCATTCACTGGTACACTGGTACACTAGGTTGATTCACTGTGGCTACTCCAGATTCATTCACCACAGGCTCAAAACTTGCCTCAGTTAGACTCTGTGACAGCTCTGGGTTCTGAAATACTTGCTGTCTTTGAGACACCTGAGTACAGTGCTTGGCCCCCTCTGTTCTTTCCGTGCGATGCAAGGTTTGGCTTTGCTGATCAGTAGTGGTTGTCATTACCTTTTCATCTTAGTGTTTCACTCGCTGAGGGTGGGAAGCATGTACCCAGTTTAGCCATCCAAACACATTTGATGGCTGTGTTGGTGACTCAGATAACCTGGAAGGGGCCACACCAATGGGGTTCCAGGTACAACTTTCTGATGTGCCTCTTCACCAAACCCCAGTTTCCAGAACTAAGGTCTTGGCGCTTCTCCTGGTTCGGGGGCAGTTGCAGTTTCAACCTGCTGAGAGACAGAATGCACCACATAAATCAGTCCTTTGGAATAGCTGAGAAGCATATCATCTGAGGCATTTACAAGTGCCTTAGCATGCACAGCAGACAGCCTCCTGGCTCTGCCCACGAGGATTCCATGGGGTGACAATCTTGTTCGCCGATTTTGGGCATTTCTGAGACTCATCAATAACAAGGGGAAAGCATTGGGCCACTTCACAAAAGTCAACGCACACACTTTGGCAAAGCGAGATTTCAAGTACCATTTATCTGTTCTACGATCCTGGATGCTTCAGGTCGAAAACTACAGGGCAGTCGTTGTTCAACTTGTATGGCTATGCCCAGCATCCACAGAGCCTCATTGTTGAATTGTGTTCCTCAGTCTGACTCAAGCGAGACTGGGAATTTGAACCTAGGTGTTAACTCTTGTAGCAATAGCTTGGCTACAGTGAGATTATCATTTCTTCTTGTTGGGTTCACTTTCACCCAAAAGAAGATACAGACTACAACCAGGACTGCAGAAAGGACATATCGCAGCCCAATACACATGGGCATCTCAATACATTCCAACTGAATCCTGGTGAAAGGACCTCCTGATCTTCCTATGTGACTCAGTATTACTGGTGTCCTCCTCCCTACATTCAGTTGCTGACAGGTGACACAAAGATGACAAAGATTCTTGACCATCACTCTAAAACAGGGGTTAATCTAATTCTGTCTGAAGAATCTCAACAGCTGATCCCTCCCTATATGTACTTGACTATGGAAATGTCTGACCATCAAGGACAAAAAACTCTCTGCCAACACAGGTTTCCCATCAGCAGAAACCATAATCTCCCATGTATTGGCAAAAGTCAACAGCAAGTTCTACTTGGTCTCAATTACAGATTAATTGAATATTCTCCATTGAATGCACAATATCCATGCACCAATACCATGTAACTACAAGCAGGCCAATTTCCTGCAGTGACATCATCACTGCTTCTCCTGTGTGCTGTGCAGTTCCCCACTGCTATTTTCAAAGTCATTTGCAGGGCTTCCAAGAATTTCATGACATCATTTCTGTTCCTGATCAAAGACCCAGAACATTCCATAAACCATCTTTATGACCACAATCATCTGAAATCATGAACAACACCAAAGCTATACTGACTATCACTGTAAATGATCACCTTCAATTGTTCAGAGGGATAGCAAGCTCTAGAAAGAGTGACCAATTCAGCCACTTAGGCATAAGTTACATCACAGAGCTAGGAGGCTTCCACTACACCTTTCTAAGGAGATGACAGCTTAAGCAGCTCTCAAATTTCCCCCATCATTACTTAAGCATGAGCCATTCACAAACAATAAATAACCAGGCTCTGCTAGGGGTTAATTTTCCGATTTCACAAGTTTTTTATTGGTAGTTTCCATAACCAAGCATGAAAATACAAAAACAAACAATAAATGTGAATCTTGGCGACTGGCTGAATTTGACAGTCTGGTTAGGAGGACAATGGAAATGAAGCTCCATCATCATATTACCTGGTACAATACATGAAGTAAATGGGTAGGGGGTTGAAACAATACAAGCAACGGGAAAGAATATACAAGCAATAACAAAACATATGCAGTAAAAGCGAAGGTGGTATGGTAGCGGTCGCGATATGTGAACAAGGTTACTCCCTTGGGGAGTTGGGCGTGAGGTACACACTAACCTTCCTCGAGCATGGCCCCTCAGAGCTGATAAGAGAGTTGACAAGAGATTGCTGACTAAGTGTGGAGATGATTAAGTGCGGTCCCAAAAGCCTAATGGGCAGGGGCTATATAACGAGGACTCATGGGGGTTTATGCAGGCTGAAGTAACTGTCAAGAGCCGTCCACAATCAACGGTGGGTGGGTCTCCATGGGGTGTTCTGGAGGGAAATGTTGTCACCACCTCTTAGGTGTGTGAGCCAGTTTAGCCAGCATTTAAAGGAGGCTTTGCTGGTGTCCTTCCAATTGTTCAGGATGATTTTTACGCCTGCCGTGAGCAAGAGGTCAAATAGGGCCTTATCATCCTCTGATAATGGGGTAGCTTTGGTAAACTCAGACACTAAAGTGGAGAATTCTCTAGGTGGGGTGTAGAAAAAGCCTTTTGTGACGAAAGCAAATATTTGGTCCCAAAATGCCGTAACACTCGTGCAACCCAGGATTAAGTGTTCAAGGTCGCCATCTTTATCATTACAATTCCAACATGTGGCGTTGTCCCTGATGTTATGTGCAAAGAGACGAAGGGGTTAATTTTAATATCGGGTCTTAGCAAGGTTCAAACTACAACACCTCTTTAACATTTTGTTGTCTGCAGCCAGTATAATTTATTCATATTTTGTGAGATGGCTACTAATCATGTGTTGTGTCTCAGTCGGAGTGAGGAGTACCTCCCCGAGTGGGGGGCCATCACTATAAGAGGATATCCCATCATATTGCCCTCACTCTGCTCTGTGCTAACACCTACCGCAGCCACAGCATTTGGGTGACCCGGCAGTCCTGTGGTTACTCAGTCAACTGTGGCTGAAAAGTAGGCCACTGGCCTTTGAGAATCACATTGCCTTTGTGTAAGCACTGAAAGTGTGCACCCTTCCCTCTCACTGTAACATGAACTCTTTACTGTAATCTGGCATTTCTAGAGCTGAGGCACGGCAAAGACTTTCTCTCGACTCTAAGAAGGTGTTTATGCTGTCATTGTTCCAGGGTAGCAGATCAGACACATCCTTGTGTGTCACCTCTATAGAGGCTTTGCCACTAGAAAAAAGTTGGGTCTCCACTGGTGAAATTAGCTTACCATTCCCAAAACAACCTGACTTAGTGGAAGGAATTGTTTTCAAAATGGCAAAAATGCATTCCTGCAACACTTTCCTTGCTCCTTTCTTAATGTGATGTCCCAGATACAGGACTTTCTTCTGACCATACTGAAGTTTGTTCATGGTCTCTTTATGTCAATTTTCAGCCAGATTATTTAATAAAGCAATAGTGTCTTGCCGCTCGTTTCTTATTGTGTCCGTGACTCTGCCTCTGACCCACCGTTTTCCTGCTGAATTGCGAGGAAAGGCGCTTTGGATTTAGGGCGACTGAAAGGCTGTTGCAACAGGGGCTGGGACTGCGAGACCCAGGGTTCCGCGCAGGAAAATCGTAGCGCACCTGGAGTCTCTTCCCGCCCCTGCTCCTCCCTGATTGGCTGACCTGCTCTTCAAACAGCTCGCGGCCCCCGCTTCGCGGGTGCCGCTCGTTTCTTATTGTGTCCGTGACTCTGCCTCTGACCCACCGTTTGCCTGCTGAATTGCGAGGAAAGGCGCTTTGGATTTAGGGCAACTGAAAGGCTGTTGCAACAGGGGCTGGGACTACGAGACCCAGGGTTCCGCGCAGGAAAATCGTAGCGCACCTGGAGTCTCTTCCCGCCCCTGCTCCTCCCTGATTGGCTGACCTGCTCTTCAAACAGCTCGCGGCCCCCGCTTCGCGGGTGCCGCTCGTTTCTTATTGTGTCCGTGACTCTGCCTCTGACCCACCGTTTGCCTGCTGAATTGCGAGGAAAGGCGCTTTGGATTTAGGGCGACTGAAAGGCTGTTGCAACAGGGGCTGGGACTGCGAGACCCAGGGTTCCGCGCAGGAAAATCGTAGCGCACCTGGAGTCTCTTCCCGCCCCTGCTCCTCCCTGATCGGCTGACCTGCTCTTCAAACAGCTCGCGGCCCCCGCTTCGCGGGTGCCGCTCGTTTCTTATTGTGTCCGTGACTCTGCCTCTGACCCACCGTTTGCCTGCTGAATTGCGAGGAAAGGCGCTTTGGATTTAGGGCGACTGAAAGGCTGTTGCAACAGGGGCTGGGACTGCGAGACCCAGGGTTCCGCGCAGGAAAATCGTAGCGCACCTGGAGTCTCTTCCCGCCCCTGCTCCTCCCTGATTGGCTGACCTGCTCTTCAAACAGCTCGCGGCCCTCGCTTCGCGGGCGCCGCTCGTTTCCTATTGTGTCCGTGACTCTGCCTCTGACCCACCGTTTGCCTGCTGAATTGCGAGGAAAGGCGCTTTGGATTTAGGGCGACTGAAAGGCTGTTGCAACAGGGGCTGGGACTGCGAGACCCAGGGTTCCGCGCAGGAAAATCGTAGCGCACCTGGAGTCTCTTCCCGCCCCCTGCTCCTCCTACAAAAACGTATCATTGACGCACAGCGGGACGCGTGTGCGGGACGCCGGACGAAGCCCGGACAAAGGGCGGACAGTCTAAGACAGTCCAAGACTGTCCACGACTGGACTGGGCCGGGAATCTATCATCTGCTGTGCCGTGAGTCACTTGTTTCCTCGGACAGTTGTTATTAACGGTAAAAGTTCCTAAATCCTAAAATCTTGCCTACGGTAATAATTGTACATCTTGTAATATCGTATTAGGCTTGAGAGGCTCCCATATGTCGAAACAGAAGACCCCCGTCACTCCTGCCAACACCATGGACAATTATTTAGTCCAAATGGTGACAAAAGTTAATAATGTACGGAGGTCTTCCCTGGGGCTTAGTGACTCTCCTCCATGTGCCCAACTGGAAAACCTTGGTTCAACCCAACCGGACCCTGATGAAACAAATTTCATAGATCTACATGCGGAAGAGACAAATGATTGTATGGTGTTAAATGTCTCTATGACATCAAATGTTGCACAACCAGATTCAAATGTAGATCTATTAATTGGGGATGAGTTAAACATGTCCTGTAATGAATCAGGGTTAGATAAGGAGAGCATTTCCCCTGAATTGCCTGTACCTGCACCAAGAGTAACAAGAGGGTCCACAAAAGTCCCTCCCAAAAGAGAAGGTCTCCGGTCTAGTAGGAACAAACCAACAAACCTCCCTAGAAACAAACACAAGAGTGTCTCAGAAGGAATAAGGGAGGAAGGGAATGGGAATACAGGATGGGATGACATGTTATCAAGTAAATTTTTGGGCATGTTAGAAGCTAAGATATCCCGGCTAATCAAACCCCTTATATCTAAAATAGACCATTTAACTGATAAAGTTAATAAACTAGAGACCCTTCTAAAAACAACAAATGATAGTGTGGGAGAGATACCGAATCTGGTATTAAGTAAAATTGATGAAAAACAAGTGACGGGAATTGCAATGGGGGGAAACATCGCAGGGGGAACAGAAGATATTCCAGTACTTACCCAGCCAATTAGTTCTAGATCTAGTAATGACCTTAGCAACTATACAGTCTCAGAGCCTCCGATAATTCGGGAGAATATTATATTCCCTGATCCTAATTCAGAAACGAGTCCCATGGAGCTAATTGTAGAAGCTTCACCATTGATATTAGTACTCGCTAACGTCCCACCACTAGAAATAGGCCAGAATGAGTCGCCAGATTCCCTATTAAATAAAGCCTCGCAGTGGTTAAGTAACAACATGCACATATCCCCCTGGGGAAAAGAAAAGCTACTAGAAGACTTGCTATCAGCAAGACGGGTAAAGTGGATAGGGACCAAACCGAAGAAATTTGCAGGTGACTGTGTGGTATTAAACCTTAAGGGCCCTGAGGTACTACCGGATATTTTGCATAACATTTTTCCCCCACAACGCAGAACGGCAGAAATAATTCCACTTATGTTGGATTTTTTCTACACTAGAAGAGGACTCGTAGCCAAGCCAAGTATATTGAGAACTAAGTGGGCAGTAGTGGGAAATAGAAGGGCAAGGGGTGGCCCTACCAGTGATTGGGGTCTAAATTTGGCAAATCGCTACTCGGCTTTATCCGATCTAAACGAGTGCGATTGACTCGAATGTTGTGAATCTGTCTCTCCCAAAAAGAAGTTAATCCAGAATAATGGAAGGACAGAAAAAATGAGATGTACAGAGTCGAGCAATCGGAAGTTAGCCCCTAGGGAACCCCCAATCTCTGTCCAAGGAGTGTTAGAGGCAGATTTAGAGGGTTTAAACCGAGTTAGAGAGGCAAAAGAAAGTAAAACAATATCGAGGGATGGAGATACAGTAATTGCAGAACGTGAAGTATCTGCAAATAATATTGAGAAGAGCCAGGTGTTGCCATATCAAGTGACTACACCACTATCTCTTGTGTCATGGAATATAGCAGGCATAGCAAATAAAATAACCATACCAGAGTGGGGGGACTTCATCGATCAATTTGATATAATCATGCTCCAAGAAACCTGGTCAGTGACTCCAACTTTTCGACTGGGGTATTTAAACTTCCATATGTCAGCAACTAGAAATCGTTTGGGACGCCCCTCAGGAGGCTTGTTAATTTGGGTTCGTCAATCACTGAATTGTTCCATAAAACAAAGACCCGTACCTTCCAATGATATCATAGCTCTTGATATCAGTTGGGAAAACGGCCATGAACTTGTCTTATACAATGTTTATGCCAGGGGGGTTGGCAGTGGCAAATCCTCAGAGGTCATAACAATCTTGGAGGAGAATATAGAAGTGATAATAGTAAAATCTCACGTAATAGTAGGCGGAGATTTTAATGCCACCTTTGAACCTCTGGGTGAAGAGGACAGGACTTTATCTGAAGAGGAGGATGTGAAGTGGGGTATACCCACGTTAGAGGTGCCTGTTATTAAAAAATGGAGTTCAGTGGCAATTCAGCTAAAGAGTCTCTGCCTAGCAAAAGGCTTAAGAGCAGTAAATGGGCGCTCGCCCTCTGATCTAGAAGGGAATAACACGTTTGACAATGGCCGAGCAGCTAGTAGAATTGACTATTTACTACTGGATGTAAGGGCCTGGAATAAAATGGTCGATATGGTCGTGGAAAAGAGATTGGAAAGTGACCATAACCCTCTATGCCTGACCCTTAACCCCTATAATGAGAGTATAGTGTCTACTAATATAAATGAAATGGTCACGCAAGATGTTGTTTGTTCAAACAACCAACGACATCTGAAATGGAGAATGTTATTAGAAGATCCAGTAAAACTCGAGACTCTCAAAAAAATAGTAGTCGATGAAGTAAATAACATTAAGTCCCACTGTGGAAAGCCCAACTTTCAAGATTATATGATGGAGGCACATAAAAACCTCTTTTGTAACATCCAAAGCTTTTTTATTAAAACAGCAAATTCGAATAAAACCAAAAAAGAACAACCCAGGCAAGGATGGTATGATAAGAGTTGCAGGTTGGCACGACTCAATTTAAGTACAGAATTGAGAGCAGGCAATGCCATAGCAGTTAGGAGGGCTAGGGATAATTATAGGCAGATCCAGAAGCAGGCTAGGAAACGTTGGGATGAGGAATGCTGGCAGGACTTGAAGGAGGCCTGTGCCGCCAAGGACTCTAAGCGATTTTGGTCCCTGGTAAAATGGGAAAGGGGAGGGATAGCTGCTCAGCCACAAAACCACGTTGCTAAACACGAATGGACTGAGTTTTTCCAACCACAGTATGCTCGAAACCCAGCCTACACCTCCATTGAACCCCCATCACCTGTCTATTTCAAACTCGAAATTTTTAATGAAATGGATGTTAGTAAAGCATTGGATTGTATAGCGGGGGGAAAAGCCCCTGGTATGGATGGAATTCCGGCTGATATATTCCTATCGGACCGGAAATCCTGGTGTACCTATTTTAAAATGCTGGCCAATGCTGTAGAGATGGGAGGGGAGGTACCTGCATCTTGGAAGGGAGCAGAAATTATCCCCATATTTAAAAAAGGGGACACAACCCTAGCCAAAAATTACAGACCTATTAGTTTAATCGACACAGCCCAAAAACTAATGGGGCGCCTAGTCCAAAACAAACTGCAGCAATGGATTGATGAAGGGGACATACTTTCACCCTATCAGGCAGGGTTTCGCCCCCTGACTAGTAGTGTTGACCAAGTACTATACTTCATAACCATCTATTGGAGAAATGTCACACTAAAAAAGGGGTCATTGTATGCCGTTTTTGTGGATCTCAAAGCAGCGTTTGATCTGGTCCCTAGAGAAAAATTGTGGCAGACCCTGGCTGATGTAGGACTAAGCCAGGAACTCCTTACCCTCCTAGTTCGCCTCCATGAAAATAATTTTGCCAAAATTAGGTGGGGCAAGCAGGGAGAAGTTACAGACCCATTTCCAGTAGAACGAGGGGTAAGACAAGGATGTGTCTTGGCACCAACATTATTCTCAATTTATATAAATGGCATAGTTGATCATCTAAAGGGACTCTCAAGTGATGCCCCATTTATAGCAGGCTCCCGTGTCCCCGTTCTTATGTTTGCGGACGACATGCTTTTACTTTCACGTACACCGAGCGGTCTTCAAAAAGTGGTAGACGCCTTTGGAGAATTTTGTGACAATAGGGGTCTTGAATTGAACACCACGAAAACAAAATTTATGTGCCTAAATCAACATTCCACTTTTAAAGGTGTAATAAAATACAAAGGTACTCCCCTAGGGAAAGTGGATGCTTTTTCTTATTTAGGTATTATCTTACAGGGTAACATGAAGTGGAAATCGCACATAAATACGACAGTTTTGAAGTTTAACCAGCTCGCAGGCGCAGTTGCTCTAAAACATCGAGCCTCGTTAACTAAGCCGGTAAATTGTGCACTTGAAATTTATAATATGAAAATATTGGGCGCTTGTTTATATGGTTCTGAATTATGGGGGTTTTCAAACTTGGGAGAGCTTGGACGTGCAGAAAATAGATTCTTGCGAGGGCTTGTAACGGTCCCTCAAAGCACACCCACAATTCCATTGAAATTGGATCTTGGCAGGAAAAACATTGAGGACATTGCCAGGCTACGGCCACTCTTATATTGGAGACGCCTGATGGTGACTCCAGAGCTAAATCATTATGCTTCAGCTTTGGCAGATGTTGTTGAGTTTGATCGATTTCATTGCATTGAATGGCTAAAAGAACTACGGGGTCTTCTCGCAAAGCTAAAATTGGATTATTTATGGGGCTCTAATGATGTGGCTAGCTTTCCTACAAAAGCAAAACTGAAAGAATTATATTGGGAAATGGTGCATACAACAATGTTCTGTAATGGATCCCAATCAAAATTGACATCTTGTTTTCTGGACATAAAAATGTACCCGTCTTGTGAATTATATTGGGATATAATTGAACGTCCATATGACAGGAAACTGTATTTTCAGTTCCGCATAGGCACATTACCTGTGAACGCGTTCAAGAAACACTGGTCCCCATCGTGGGATGAACACTGTTATTTTTGTAAGAATCAAGTAGAGCACATTTCCCATTTGTTATTCTGTTGCCCATTGTATATCAGCCCTAGGCGCAAATGGTTAAAATCACTGTGCTTAAACATGGGTACCCGTAGCCAATCAATAGCTCTTAGAATACTAGAAACCGACTGTTCAGCTCCATTTGTAGTTGCCGTAGCTAAATTCCTTGCTTGGGCGTGGGTAATCCGCACTCGTACTCTATGTCAAATATAGTAAATTGAACGTGGTTGCCACCATTTATCCATTCTGTTATATGAATTGTTAAGAATTTTTATGAATTATGGAAAATATAATGGTATTTTTTATAAGTATAGCATTCGACTGTCACTGTTTAATATGTGTTTTAGGAAATATTTTTAGACATAGTATTTATTGTATTAGGGTTAGGAGGATGCTTTTATGACAAATGTCGAATAAAGCTTTGAAATTTGATTTGCAACCCAGGATTAAGTGTTCAAGGTCGCCATCTTTATCATTACAATTCCAACATGTGGCGTTGTCCCTGATGTTATGTGCAAAGAGACGAAGGGGTTAATTTTAATATCGGGTCTTAGCAAGGTTCAAACTACAACACCTCTTTAACATTTTGTTGTCTGCAGCCAGTATAATTTATTCATATTTTGTGAGATGGCTACTAATCATGTGTTGTGTCTCAGTCGGAGTGAGGAGTACCTCCCCGAGTGGGGGGCCATCACTATAAGAGGATATCCCATCATATTGCCCTCACTCTGCTCTGTGCTAACACCTACCGCAGCCACAGCATTTGGGTGACCCGGCAGTCCTGTGGTTACTCAGTCAACTGTGGCTGAAAAGTAGGCCACTGGCCTTTGAGAATCACATTGCCTTTGTGTAAGCACTGAAAGTGTGCACCCTTCCCTCTCACTGTAACATGAACTCTTTACTGTAATCTGGCATTTCTAGAGCTGAGGCACGGCAAAGACTTTCTCTCAACTCTAAGAAGGTGTTTATGCTGTCATTGTTCCAGGGTAGCAGATCAGACACATCCTTGTGTGTCACCTCTATAGAGGCTTTGCCACTAGAAAAAAGTTGGGTCTCCACTGGTGAAATTAGCTTACCATTCCCAAAACAACCTGACTTAGTGGAAGGAATTGTTTTCAAAATGGCAAAAATGCATTCCTGCAACACTTTCCTTGCTCCTTTCTTAATGTGATGTCCCAGATACAGGACTTTCTTCTGACCATACTGAAGTTTGTTCATGGTCTCTTTATGTCAATTTTCAGCCAGATTATTTAATAAAGCAATAGTGTCTTGCTTGCATGCTGTTGTAACATTGATACAACTAGCAGGTAACTTCAAGGTTTGAAGATTCTGTTTCAAGATCTGGTTGAAAATCGAGGGGCTATACCCTTGTGGAACTTGGCACTATGCCAAAATTCTGTTTTGGAACTGGAATACGATGAGAAACTGTCTTTCTTAGTGCAATGGTATGAAAATGAGCGCTTGACACAAATCAACCACAGTAAACCACTCACCTGGAAATAGAACTACGGGAGGATTCGACACCAAAGGACAACATGGGACAACAATGTTATTAAATCTTTCTAAGGCCCTGCAGAATGCGATACTTTCTGCTAGCCTTTTGCCGGCCCATAACAGGCGAATATAGAGACTCCCCAAAATGTATTTTATAAATCCCTTGCTGTATCATTGACTCCATCACCCGAGCAAATCCAGCCCACAATTATGGTGAAAGAGTGTACTGGGGCATTCTGGGATACTATGAATTTGGGTTGACAGTGATTAGTACATGCTTTACACACTATTTAAGCCCAATATCTTTGCCTGAAAAATCCCAGGCTTCATGTTTTATAGAATCTTTCCAATCAGGGGGCAAATTGTTTCAGCCATAATTGCAAATGCCCAACAGTGGTCCTCTATCAAGATCCAGACCGCAGGCCAGTTGGTACATGGAGGAACCCAGACTGATGAAATGCCTCTGTAAACAACTGGGGCACAAATATAGAATGAGCCAGGACAATGTAGAGAAGGGCATGTTCAAATCGCCCTGAGACGCTACCACCAAATGATCTGGAGCCCCAAACGCACCACTCTGGTGAACCACATCAATGCCATCATTAAACTCAAGCAAAAAATTAATTGCCAATTGCGAAAGATTTCACCTCACCATTGGTCGCCTGCAACTCAACCACTTCCTTCCAGGACCTCTGCAACAATCTCTCTCAATTCTTCAGCAACAAAATCACTGCCATTTACGGCAATTTCAGCCTGCAACTGGATATGACAGACCTAGCCAAATTTCTCCTGGTCCTATTCAAAGAGTTAATGCTAACCACATGGCCTGTCATCATCCCTGAATAAACCAACACCACCATGAAGTTCATCTACTGAGGAGCCACATTTGACCTGCCCCCACTACGCCTACACCAGAGGACTGTAATCCCTTAGTCACTTAGCGCCATGCTCACATCCACTCTGAATGCCTCCACCTCTTCCATGACCACCTCAGATGCTTGGAAACACACAACTTGCCTCACATTGCTGAAGAAACCCTCTGAGGACCTTTCAAGGCTCAACAGCGACTGATCGATCTCCCTGCTACCATTCCCAGCTAAGGTCTTAGAGAAAATCATCACCGGACACCTCACCTAATAACTCAATGACCACCATCTCCTTGACACCACTCAGTCTGGTTTGAGACCAAACCACAGCATAGAATCTGCTCTCATCATTGCCATGGGTGACATCCGCATGAATCTGCCTTCATCCTCCTGGACCTCTTGACAGCATTTGACACAGATTCCTACCCAATGCCAATCAAACGCCTACACATCATAATGCAAGGACACACACTCAGATGTATCTGCTCCTTCCTGACTGGAAGGACCCAGTCAATCAGCCTGGCACATTATACCTCAGACGTCCGCAACCTCATCTGCGGAGTTCTGCAAGGATCTTGCCTGAGACTGATCCTTTTCAATACAACCATGATCCCTCCAGCCAGTATCATCCATTCGCATGAAATCAATACCCTTTTCTATTCTTTTAGACATGCAATTCATTCTTTCCCCTATGGAGAAGATTCCCAGCACCTGGACCAAGTTCAATGCCTGCATTTCTGAAACCACTGATCCAGCGCCCCTAAGGAAAAACTGTCTCACCAACGCTACCCAACACCACAATACTTACCATTAATCATAAATTACTTACAAAGGCCCATAAACCAACGAGACAATTTTTGGGCGACTGAATCATGTGACCTAATTAATCAGAACTATTCACAAACTATTTACATATGTATATACAACTGCAGTTTATCTTTACTCACCATGGATTTAAACATTTATCGTTTTAATTAAGTCACTTAGGCAAATGGATCAACTAATGGTAACTAGACCATGAATAAACAAGACCAGCTTGTCGTTTCAAAATCTAATTTTATTTTAACTTTATTATTCAAGTAAGAGCATTTTATTAAGAATCTTTATTTTATTAGCAATAAGAAAGCAGCATTTTTAAGGAAATGATTTATTAGACCGACATCATTAAAGCAAATCAGTAAGCATGAATTAAAGCAAAATAACAGTTTCCATTCCGTCAAACTATTTCCCTGACTAATCTCTCTTCACCTAGAAAGGAAAAATCAATTAAGACTGCTGTCCTTACGTGCGTCAAAATGTCCAACAGCACGTCACGCCATTCAGGAATCGGAAAGCGAGAAGCGCCCTCCTGCCCATGAGGTCAGGTTTTATACCTTTCTATCTAGCTAAACTGTCTACATTTTATATTTCTCCAAGCACATCCAGACTTTCCATTGGCTGTCTTATGTCAGTCCATATTAAGTCATCTCCGTTTCAACACCAAGATCAGGCTTTTCTTAAGCCCTATTGTCCTTTGCTTTCGTGTCATTTGGCTTCCTCGAAAAAGAAACATTTCTCTCGAGTACAGTTCACAACTTCCTTGCCTTGGCAATCTTGCTGGTTTCCTGTCCTTGAGCCTTTCTCCAAGAGCCCGTTTAGCACAACTTATTAAACTGTATTTTCTGACAAAAATGTCAACGTGGTAAAAGTTTTCCACTTCTGAATATGTGCAAGGCTCCTCTCTGGACAAGATTCGTAACGCCATTTCTTAGCATGCCTTTAGGCCTCACTCGGAAACTATTATTTAAACAAACACAAGACATCAATTAATTAGAGAATTGAGACCCATTCTGTTACCCACCCCCTTTGCTAATTAATAACCCATTAATTTATGTTACCTAGCTGAGCACACAAAGCAGCATTTATATCTACCTTCTTCTTTTAGACCGCAAGGATTCTCCACAAGCTTTTGTCACAAAAAAGACATAACATAAGCACACAAAATAAGCACATGCCATTAGTTAAACAGCCGCATTTGATACTGACAAAGACAATAGATAAAGTTAGTTTAATATTTTCTTTGGATTTGCAGCATAGAGCACATAGGTTAATCCCACGTGTTTTTCTGTATGAATGCATTTTTAAAACTGAGTTGATTAGTAATTTCACCTCATGCTTGTTAATACTGTTACATTTTTATGGAAGTTTAACTTTGCGAGTTTGAACAAAAAGTTCTTCATTACCTCGCTCCATCAACTCCATCATCTGGTGATTTCAAAATCACCAAACAACACCCAAAAAGTAATACATTTTTCACCCCTTGAACATGTTTTGAACTTTCTTAATATTAATATTTCTAAACTTTTGATTCAGCCGTTTGTCTGCAACTCTCATATTGAGATCTACGAAACTCTTCTAATTCTATTTCTTTTTCTTTTTCTTTTCTGAGTTTGTAAATTCTTTTCTTTTCCCATAGATATTTCTTTCTCTTGTGTAACATGCAACTAATTTTTAACAAAAATATCACTATGACTATTACTATTAAAGGACACAGTATTTTACCTAAAATTGAACTACTAATCTATAAAAACCAGTTTCTGATTGCTGCAAATATTTTGCTCAAACGTTCTGAAAAATCTTCATCTTCTAAAGGTACAACCTCTGCATGTAATTCTGTAATATTTCTGATATACATCTCAATATTTTGGCTTTTGTCAGGTATGTATGTACAGCAATGCTGGACATGTTATATTCCACAAACTCCTCCTTCTTTAGCTAGCAGAATTTCTAATGCAAGACGGTTCTGCATTACCATCGTTCTCATGGCAATAAGTTCTGTATTTACTAATTGGAAACCACTAGCCGTACCAGTAGACAATATATCAACAATAGTAGACATTTTCCTGATTTTAACTGCATTCGGGGTTATACCCACCAAAGGTATTACTGCACCAAAAATATCTCCCAAAATTTCTGAAAAACTTTGCCTTTTGTATCTATTCAAGTGTTTGCCAATTTCAAATGACCCCTTTTCATTTCTATCTACATAAAAAATCTTTGGAAAAACTAAACCTATATAACAAGTGCCATACCAGTGATCCGGAAGATTATAATAAGCTTTGTTCCCACACACAAAATATATTCCAGGAAAAATCGGATCTTTACCTCCTTTAAATCCCCAACCCCCTAAGATTTTATAAGTATCTTCACATTGACTGGCACCTACAAAGTAATTATCAAACAATGTGTTATCTCTTCTAATACAAAGCTTTCCACTAACAGGTTTATCTGGATGTATGACATTACAACGCATGCATTTACCACGCATGCCTTTACAACGTGTTTTTTACAACGCAAACCTTTATAACGCATAGCGCTTTGGGGTGCTGGATAGTGAATAGTTTAATTTACTATTCCAACTCCAGTCCCCGTGGACACTAGGTAAGGTGTTGGATAGTAAATTAAACTTATTCCCTATCCTAGAGCGCCCCCCAGCGCAATGCGTTGTAATGGTTTACGTTGTAAAAGTTGCGTCATAAAGGCACTGCGTGGTAAAAGTTGCGTTGTAAAGGATGTTTCCCAGTTTATCTATATGAATTGCAACATTCTCAGATCTACCATTGAGCTTTTCATCCTCAATCTGCCAAAACTTAGATTTGGTTTGTTTCAGCATCTCATTTCGCTTATAAATTGCCCTTCTCTCTTCAACCATGTTTAAGAAAGATTTTTCTTCCGTTCTTAATTTGCATGTTAAATTATTTCTAAAAGCATACTCATAAGTAAGTTCATTAGTTACTATGAAAAATTCCCTCATCTGTTTAGCATGTTTCAGTTTATTCAAACTATTATCAACTTTTAAATTCGCAAAAATCTCATCAAAATTTGAGTAGTAGTACTCCAAACGACCTGTTCGATAAAACAAACTAGCTATTACACTATAAGTGATGCCATAAGTAAGAGGAAACATATTGTAGGTCACCCCTTGAGAGACAGAAGTGGGTAATTTCACACAAACGTAACAATCTTTCACATCCATCACCTTAATATATTCAGATAAAAGTCTTGAAAAGGTATTACTAGAAAAATCTCCAGCAGATCTATCTTGGTGGATCTCTGGTTTATGCTCAATAATTTTATTAGTCTTGCCTACTACATCATGGTTGTCTTGTTTAACCACAACTTTACTAGTCCTATTAGTTTTGTACAATTCTTTATGAATTCCAAAAGGAAAAATGACAGCTAAAACCAACCAAACCAAAATTATTAGGATTACACAAATAGAAGACATTTTACAACATCTTCTTAAAATAGAACATCTCGAATTGCTATTAGTAGAAGGCATCTTTACTTTGAAACAAGAGCCTTTCAAAACAAAAAACAAAAATGTAAAAATTATATACACCCCTCTTTTTTACTTTTTTTTTTTTAAAGAAAACCCTATTTTCTAACCGCTTTTCTTCGACCTTGTGTCTTACATTGATGTGTTTTTCCAGCTAACACAATTTCTTCGACCTTCTGTCACCTAACACAATTTCTTCAACCTTGTGTCAGAACAAAATCAATCATTGTCACTTGTATCATCTAAATCTTCTTGGCTACTACTATTCACTTCAACTACTGGTGTGATAATAATATAAGTCCACTCAGGTGACTTATATTTTTGATTAGGCTTTACTACTCTTTTTGCTCTATTACTTATCACTTCTATTTTCTTTCCTGCTTGATTTTTCTTATCTAAATCTCCTCCCTTCTGACTTGAGACCTCATTAACTTGCTCCTTTGATCTGTTCACTAATTTGAATTTAGACTCTCATTTTCAACTAGCCAGTTATCTCCCTTTCTTGATAATTTTTTCTTTGGTTCAGTCAGATTACCCTCTGCTCTCCAAGCTCTTTTCCTTAAACTTTTCACTTTGGATTCATCGTCACTTTCATCTGATTCGCTCTCTGTGATGTCAATTCTCGATCCAGGTACTTCTTTACTCGGCAGTTTCACTCTGTTAGGAACATCATCCGTACAACTTGTACTCGGAATTTCGTCTTCTTCTTCTTCTTCTTCAATTACTTCCAACTTCCCAGTTTCAGAACTACCGTTCCTGTTTCAGAGCTTCCAATCTGCTTTTCAATACTCTCCTGATCTTGAATCACCTCTTGTTCAGCTTCTTTGTCTGCTTCTTGATCTAGCAGATCTTCATCATTTTCAGTCTTGTATCACAATTTCTTCATTTTCTTCATTCAATGCCTCATTCGCAATTGAATTTTCCAGATGTCGACTTTCTTGTCCATCTTCAGGATCTGGATTTCTTTCAGGTTCTTCTTCAGAATCTGAATCAGCTGTAGTGTCACCTTCGTCAGGATTTTCAGGAGCTGGCACACGTATGGTGTGACTAGCATGAATCCATCTCTTCAATCCTCTACACTTTACGGCATTTGTTGTGACAAGTATCACCTGTCTTGCCTTCTGCCACCTGGGTACTAGGCAATATCTTCTTCGGTGTACTTTGTTCTTACCCAGTCTCCTGGTAACAGATCATGAGCTTGTTCCTTCTCTTTGGTTATCACTTCAGTTCCCACCTGATGGAACACAAAAGTCACCACGTCAGATAGGTTTTTGCAGTACTCCAATATGACGCTATCATTAATGCTCAATAGTTTACCAACTGGAACAAATGCTTGTCTCATGACTCTGCCCATGACCATTTCATGGGGACTCTAACCTTTTTTTCTATCTGGAGTACTTCTCAATGACATCAAAACAAGTGGAAGTGCATCAGTCCACTTCATTCCTGTAGCTAAACACATTTTTGTTATTCTGTTTTTGATTGTGCCATTCACTTGTTCAACAACACCTGATGCTTCTGGTCTGTAAGCACAGTGTAGCTTTTGCTTTATGTCTAAAGCTTCACAAATCATTTGTAGCAATCTGTTTTCAAAATGTGTGCCACGATCAGTCTCGACCGTCACTGGAAATCCATACCTTGGTATGATTTCTCTCAAAAGAAATTTTGCCACAGTAACTGAATCATTGTGCGTGTTGGGAACGCTTCCACCCATCTTGAAAACAGACAGATTATCACCAAAATGTATCTTAACTTGTTATGGGGTGGCATGTCAATGAAATCCATCTGTAGTCTGGTAAAAGGACCACCCTCCCGTCCTATGGTTCCCATGCTCACAACTGTTTTTCTGTTTGGGTTAATCTGCTGGCAGATTAAGCATCTCTCACAAAAAGATTCTGCAATTAGTCTGAACTTTGGATTGTACCATGTTTGCCTAAACAATCTGATCATAGAATCTCTTCCAATATGTCCTGGACCATGATACATTCGAGCCATGTCAGCAATCATGCTATCTGGCATTACTGGTCTGTCATCTTTGTAAACCCAAATCTCATCTTCTTCTCTGTGTCTACAACCTGCTTTTAACCATGTGTCTTTTTCCTCATCACTTGCCTCATCTTGTAAATCTTTTACTTCTTGCCATGTCTCAACTACAGATGTTAGCATAAGTGAGTTCAAAACATGTTCATTGTCTTTTTCCCGATTAATGGACATATTATTCTTTGCACAAAATTTTGCAATTTCATCAGCATATGCATTTCCTTTTGTCATGTAATCATCACCTTTCTTGTGTGCTGTGCATTTTACAACAGCAATTTTCTCTGGTAACTGAATACCATCGATCAGCCTTTTGATCAATTTTGCATTCCTGATAGGAGTTCCCGCAGAAGTTAAATAACCTCTTTGAGACCAAAGCTGGCCATAGTCATGGACTACGCCATACCCATATTGACTATCAGTCACTAGGGCAACTTTTAACTCCTTACCTTTTTCACATGCACGAATCAAAGCAATCAATTCTGCTACTTGAGCTGAACGAATTCCTTTGAGACAGGAGGCTTCAATTACATCTGCAACTGTGCAGACAGAGTATGCTGCACTCAGAACACCTTCATCTGTTCTTAACCCCTTCGATGCTGATGACGGAGCGGTTCCGTCATCAGCATCGTTTGGGCTGTGCTGATGACGGAATCGCTCCGTCATCAGTACAGGCCTGGGGGGAGCGCTGGCGCTCCCCCCCTGGGGCATCGATCGCAGTTATTTTAGCAGGGGTGGCAGCGGAAGACTTTCCGCTGCCACCCCCTGGCCCCCCCACGCTTCCTGATGACGTCAGCGCGCACAGCGCGCGCCAATGTCATCAGGAAGCGCAGGACGCGCTGGAATCCATTTCATTCCAGCGCGTCCAGGAGACAGGTAGGTGTTTGCTGCTCCGGTGGGGCGGGGGGGCGTTTTTCGGAGCCTTGAGGCATCGGGGGGGAGGAAACTGTGTTTCCTCTCCTCTGATGTCCCAATGCAGGGCATTACTGGTGCACGATCGCGCACAGCGCCGCGATCGTGCACCAGGAATGCCCCACTAGACACCAGGGATTGCGTGTGCGTGTTTGTGCATGTGCTGGAAGCGACCCCTTGGGCAAGGGTCGCTTCCATTTTGGGGCCAAAATATTTTTCAGACTTTTCTGCCCCCCCTGGGGCAGATCGGCTGTTTTTTTTTGGCCGATCTGCACCCAGGGGGGGGGGGGCAGAAAAGCCCACTAGACACCAGGGATTTTTTTATAATTATAAAGGAAGCGACCCCTTGGGGAAGGGTCGCTTCCTAGTGGCCCTTATTTTTTTTAGACTTTTCTGCCCCCCCCAGGGGGCAGATCGGCCGTTTTTTGGGCCGCATCTGAACCCAGGGGGGGCAGAAAAGCCCACTAGACACCAGGGATTGAATTATATTTATAAAGGAAGCGACCCCTTGGGCAAGGGTCGCTTCCTTAGGGGGATAAATTATTTTTCAGACTTTTCGGCCCCCCCTGGGCCAGATCGGCCGTTTTTTTGGCCGATTTGCACCCAGGGGGGGGGGCAGAAAAGCCCACTAGACACCAGGGATTTGTTTATAATTATAAAGGAAGCGACCCCTTGGGGAAGGGTCGCTTCCTAGTGGCCCATAATTTTTTTTAGACTTGTCTGCTCCCCTGGGGGCAGATCAGCCATTTTTTGGGCCGCGTCTGGACCCAGGGGGGGCAGAAAAGCCCACTAGACACCAGGGATTTGTTTATAATTATGAAGGAATTGACCCCTTGGGGAAGGGTCGCTTCCTAGTGGCCCATAATTTTTTTTAGACTAGTCTGCCCCCCCTGGGGGCAGATCAGCCGTTTTTAGGGCCGCATCTGGACCCAGGGGGGTAGAAAAGCCCACTAGACACCAGGGATTTTATTATATTTATAAAGGAAGTGACCCCTTGGGCAAGGGTCGCTTCCAGGGGGCATTATAAATATTGTAGACTGTTCTGCCCCGGCCGGTTTTTTTACCGTTTCTGGACCCAGGGGGGGATAGAAAAGCCCACTAGACTCCAGGGTTTTTTTTTTAATAGGGAGCGACCCCTTGGCCAAGGGTTGCTTCCTTGGGCCCATTTGTTTTCAAAAGTATGTTCTGCCGTGTCTTTATTTGGTCTCTCTGCCCTCCGTAGGGTTGCTTCCAGGGGGCCCACATTTATAACGATTTATAATCTTCCCCCCTTGGGGACAGACACCCCATTTGTGACATACCCTGTGACATAGCCTGTTGTAATGTGTGTTATTTTTGTTTCTTCTAATGTGTTTTTTTTCTCTTTAGATTGTTGCAGTGTGCGGTTCCGTTACTGGTGGTTCTGTTGTTCTGCTGTTTCTGTAGTTGCATGTGTTTGGTAAGAGACCTCTTTTTTGTTCAATTGTTTATTTTGCAAAGTGTGTAGTAATACGAGTATGTTTGGTTTCTGTTTTTTGTGATTGTAAAACATGTTTTGCATTTGTTTTTGATGTGTCCTTCTGTAGATGTAAGTTTTTTTTCTTCTTTCTAGTGGGATATCGTTGCCTATTTGCTGTGTCTTTGCAGAGTAGGTGCTGGTGAGTGTAGTTGTGTCTTGTAAGTGACTTGTATATTTTTTCTAAATATAGATTTTTGTGAAAAAGGCTTACATTTTTTATCTTACTTTGCACAGTATTGGGGTTGTTGAGTTGTTGGTGCAGTCTCCTTTATTTGTAAGGATAATGGCTATCCGCCGGATTACTGCTCAGCAAGTTGTTGGAATGCTTTTTGATTCTTCCTCCGACCATGGTCCAGAGACTGACTCTGATTCTGAGCCAGAGGTGGGAGGTGAAGATTCAGGTAGTGAGTTTTCTCTACACATGGCTTCATCTGATGATGAAGACACTCTGAGTGCTGATGAAGATACTTTTGGTGTGGATGATGTGCCTGTGGTTGCGGAGGACATTGCTGTGCCTGTGGTTGCGGAGGACATTGCTGTGCCAATAGTGCAGCAAGTGACATCTGGGCTGCAGCCTGGGGCTGCTAGACTTCCAGTTGGTGTAGTGAGACAAGAGGCAGCTGGGCGGCAGCCTGCGGCTGCAAGACTTGACGTTGAAAGTTCTGATCTCTGGGTTGCACCAGGCATGGTGCAGCCGGCATTGCCTGAATTTACTGGTGTTCCAGGGTGTAGGGTGAACACTGAAAACGTTTTGCCTATTGATTTTTTCAAGTTGTTTATGGATGATGTGTTTTTGGCAGAGATTGTAGAGCAGACTAATTTCTATGCTGAAATTTTTTTGAGGGTGAACAGTGCTAGCCTTAAGCCCCACGCTAGAGCTACCCGGTGGACTCCCATAAATTTGGAGAAGATGAAAAAGTTTTTGGGTTAACTTTTTTGATGGGCTTGCTTAGGAAACCATCAATGTCTTCATATTGGTCTACTAGTCCCTTGATGGCAACAGCTATATTTCCGGCAGTCATGAGTCGTGATAGGTATTTGCTTCTGCTTCGGATGATGCATTTTGTTGACAATAGTTCTGCTTTGGCACGAGATCACCCTGATCGGCCTGTCATTGATCATTTTGTTGATCGATTTCCTGAGATCATTTATCCTGGGAAAGAAATTGCAGTGGATGAGTCTTTGCTGTTGTTCAAGGGCCACTTGGTTTTTCGGCAATACATTCCTAGTAAGAGGGCACGCTATGGAATTAAGCTTTATATGCTGTGTGACAGTGAGACTGGATATGTCTCTAATTTCAGGGTGTACACTGGTATGGAATCCAGGATTAACCCCCCTGGTTGTCCGTCGACTTTTGGAGTGACTGAGAAAATTGTGTGGGAACCTGGTCGTGGATTTTTTAACAAAGGCCATCATTTGTATGTCGATAACTTCTACACTGGTGTGCGGTTATTCAGGGAATTGGCCAAAGTGGACACTGTTGTTTGTGGCACAATCCACTCAAACCGTAAAGGTTTCCCAAAAGAACTTGTTTGTCGAAAGCTTGCTCGGGGACAGTGCAGTGCATTGCGTTGTGAGGAGCTTCTAGCTGTGAAGTTTTCAGACAGGAGAGATGTCTACATGTTGACTACAATACATGATGAAAGCACTGAACCGGTGACTGTTTGGGGTCAGGTTGCAGAAGTGCGCAAACCTGTGTGCATAATGCACTACAATAAGTACATGGGTGGTGTTGACAGAGTAGATCAGAGGTTGGAACCGTATGCTGCTCTTCGTAAGGCTTACATTTGGTACAGGAAGTTGGCTATCCATCTTTTCCACTTGGCAACCTTAAATGCTTTTGTTGTGTTCCAGAAATCTTGTCCCCAGTCAAAGATGACTTTTGTAAAGTTTCAGGAGTCTGTAATAGGCAGCCTTGTTTTAGTGGAACAGGCAAGTGTTCCTAGAGTTGGAGTGGTGGAGGATGTTGCCAGATTGAAAGATCGCCACTTTCCTGATACAATTCCTCCTACAACCTCAAAAGACTTTCCCAGTCGGAGATGTAGAGTCTGTTGGCGAAGAGGTTTGCGTAAAGAGGTTCGTATGTACTGCCCCGACTGCCCTTCAAACCCCGGGCTGTGTGTACCTGCTTGTTTTAGATTGTACCACACGCAAAAGAATTTTTGGGAGTATCAATGAGTGGTAAAGTGAACTGGTTGGTCTTTATTCTTTAAAACTTATTGTTCAGTTTCAAAGTTTGCATTTGTGTAGTCTTTTTAGATTTAGTTGTTGAGTTAGTAGATTTGTATCAATTTGCAATTTGTTTTTGTTTTTGTTTTATTTTAAAAAAAAAACTAAAGTATGATATTGGTTTGCGTATACTGTGCATTGTCTGACGGTGTGCATGGTTTGGCGCTTGTCTGGCGGTGTCTGTGGACTGGTGCTTGTCTGGCGGTGTCTGTGGACTGGTGATTGGCTGGCGGTGTGCGTGGTCTGGTGTTTGGTTGGCAGTGTGCGTGCTCTTGCGCTTGCCTGGTGTTGTGTTTGGATTTGTCCTTGGCTGGTGGTGTGCGTGGAGTGGCGCTTGGCTGGTGGTTTGTGTGGAGTGGCGCTTGGCTGGTGGTGTGCGTGGAGTGATACTTGGCTGTCTGTGCACGGAGTGGTGCTTGGCTGGCGGTGTGTGTGGAGTTGCGCTTGGATGGTGGTGTGTGTTGAGTGGCGCTTGGCTGGTGGTGTGTGTGGAGTGGTGCTTGGCTGGTGGTGTGCGTGGAGTGGTACTTGGCTGTCTGTGCACGGAGTGGTGCTTGGCTGGCGGTGTGTGTGGAGTGGCGCTTGGCTTGTGGTGTGCGTGGAGTGGTGCTTGGCTGGTGGTGTGTGTGGCGTGGTACTTGGCTGTCGGTGTGCGCTGAGTGGTGTTTGGCTGGTGGTGTGCATGGTCTGGTGCTTGGATGGTGGTGTGTGTGGAGTGGCGCTTGGCTGGTGGTGTGCGTGGAGTGGTACTTGGCTGTCTGTGCATGGAGTGGTGCTTGGCTGGCGGTGTGTGTGGAGTCGCGCTTTGCTGGATGGTGTGTGTGGAGTGGTACTTGGCTGTCTGTGCACGGAGTGGTGCTTGGCTGGTGTTGTGTTTGTGGAGTGGCGCTTGGCTGGTGGTGTGTGCGGAGGGCGCTTGGCTGGTGGTGTGCGTGGAGTGGTACTTGGCTGTCTGTGAACGGAGTGGTGTTTGGCTGGCGGTGTGTGTGGAGTGGCGCTTGGCTTGTGGTGTGCGTGGAGTGATGCTTGGCTGGTGGTGTGTGTGGAGTGGTACTTGGCTGTCGGTGTGCGCTGAGTGGTTTTTGGTCGGCGGTGTGTATGGTCTGGTGCTTGGATGGTGGTGTGCGTGGAGTGGCGCTTGGCTGGCGGTGTGTGTGGAGTGGCGCTTGGCTGGATGGTGTGCGTGGAGTGGTACTTGGCTGTCTGTGCACGGAGTGGTGCTTGGCTGGCGGTGTGTGTGGAGTGGCGCTTGGCTTGCAGTGTGCGTGGAGTGGTGCTTGGCTGGTGGTGTGTGTGGAATGGTACTTGGCTGTCGGTGTGCGCTGAGTGGTGTTTGGCTGGCGGTGTGCATGGTCTGGTGCTTGGATGGTGGTGTGGGTGGACTGGTGCTCGGCTGGCGGTGTGTGAGTAGTTACTTTCTGTTGGTCACTAGACACACTGCTAGTTGAGTGACACTCCACGCAGTCCATCATTTTGTGTAGTTGCAATGTCAGAAATGTGGGCGTGTGAAAGTGATGGGCCCTTGAATGGCGCTGTCTGCTGGTGTGAGTGTTGAAATGTGATGGGTCCGCGGCAGGCGGTGTGAATGTTTTGTATGTTTCACACGTACGAAAGGTGTATGAATCCCTGTAAAGAGGTTGGTGCCTTGACGTGGCTTTACAGCTCATGAGCTGTGAGTCAGTGGTTCAGTTTATCATACTTTCAATTATACCCAGTGTATTTCATTTTTGTGAAATTACTTGCGAATACAATTGTATGTACTGAATCATCACTCACCCTCGTGCCAAATCCAACCAGTATGTGTGTGTGCTTGTGGATTAGATGGCTGTGCAGTAATATTTGTCTTTTATCTCTTTCTGAAGTAGGGTGTACCTTGTCCCTTATTGTGATTGTTGTAATGTGTTGCTTTTCCTTCCGGATGGTGTCAATGGTCTGGTTTGTATCAAGTATGAAACGTGCATGAATGGCCTGTAAAACGGTTGGTGCCTTGTCGTGGCTTTACAGCTCACGAGTTGCGAGTCACTGGTTCGGTTTTTATGCATTTATTTATTGACAGAGCATTTCATTTTTTTTAAATATCTTGTTAATAAAATGTTATGTACTGAACCATCACTCGCCCTCATGCCAAATCCAACCTGTATGTGTGTGTCTTTGAGGAATAGATAGCCGTGCTTGAATGTTTGACTTTTGAGTAACTCTGTTAAGGTGTACATTATAGCTATAAATAACTTACTTAATTTAGATATTATTGTTAAACCATGGGAGTCTATGGTCATGTCTTTCTGGTGAATTCTATTGCTGTTTTTTATCCACAATCTCCTGCAAACTTGAAATTGTCTGTCACAATTTCCATGCAATATTGTCCCAAGAGTCGCACGCTCTCAAATTGAAAACTCAATTCATTCAAAACAATTTGGTTTTGCAAGGGGGTTCCCATGAGTTTTTGGCCCGGGGCTTGGCGGGCATCTTTGGAAACTACCAAACCCAAACAGTTCTGAAAACTAGACACCCGGGGGAGTCCAGGGAGGTATGGCATGCGTGGGTCCCCCAATGTTTTCCTACCCGGAAATCCCTGCAAACCTTAAATTTAGGTTAAAAAACCTACTTTTTCATACATTTTTGGGTGGGTTCTCCCTGCCGGCACTAATGTCCTACCACCCAGCGTTCCCCTTGTTCTCCCGAGTAAAATGATACCTCACTTGTGACTAAGGTGGGGTGCTTAATTTGTCAAACCTAAATACTACATTTTTTAAAAATTCATTTTTAGCCTGTTCAGCTTTGGGGAACCCACACAAGTGAGGTATCATTTTACTCGGGAGAACAAGGGGAACGCTGGGTGGTAGGACATTTTTGCCGGCACGGAGATCCCACGCAAAAAAGTTTGGAAAAGTGATTTTTTTACCTAATTTTAAGTTTTGCAAGGAATTCTGGGTAGGAAAACATTGGGGGACCCACGCATGCCATACCTCCCTGGACTCCCCCGGGTGTCTAGTTTTCAGAACTGTTTGGGTTGGGTAGTTTCCAAAGATGGCCGCCGTGCCCCAGGCCAAAAACTCAGGTGCCCCCCCTCAAAAATCAAGGTAGTTTTGCTATAGGGTATTTTAAATTCTCCACCGTACGATTTGGACCTTTTCCTATTGCAGCCACTATGCCTACCCACGCAAGTGAGGTACCATTTTTATCGGGAGACCTTGGGGAACGCTGGGTGGGAGGAAATTTGTGTGAGCCCAGTGATGCCACGCTTTTCCACACAAAAATGTGTGAAAAATCTGATTTTTTTCAGCTATAATCGAGATTTGCAAGGGATTCTGGGTAAAGGAACATTGGAGGATCCACGCAAGCCATACCTCCTTGGAAGCCCCCGGGTGTCTACTTTTCAGAAATGTGTGGGTTTGGTAGGTTTCCCTAGATGGCCGTTTAGCACGGGGCCAAAAACCCAGGTAACCCCTCTTGCAAAAGCTGGTGGTTTTGACATTGTCACCAATTGAGTTTTCATGCAGTTCTCCCTTCCCAATGAAAGACATTGGGTAAAAAAAAAATATTTTATAAAAATGACCAATAATTCTCATGCTAGTATGAGTATTCCCAATTTTGAAAATGTGCAATTATATACTGTTTCTAAACTATATAATTTGTACCCAATTCAGAAATACATAGGTGTCTTTCATACAGATTTTTCCATGTATACATTTTCCAAGAAAAAGTGCTCTATACCCAGTAAATAAAAAAATACCATTGCAAGTTGCTGCTCAGTTTTTTGATCTGGGTTCGTCGGGTTCTTGGTGAAACTACAAATCCTATATATCCCCACAACCAGGAAGGTCTAACGGATGTAACGGTTTCCAAGAGCTGTCAAAATTACAAAAAGTTATAGGTGAAAACGTTGAGACAAAAGGCTGTTTTTTTCAACAAATTTTCAATTATTCCAATATTTAACTGTTAGTTTCTATAAAGAAACCTTCATGGATTTAGACAAATGACCCCTTTCTGAATTCAGAATTGTGTCTACTTTTCGAAAAGGTATAGCTTTCCAGGATCCATTATTGCTTTCAAACTCATTTCTACCATTAACTGGAAGGAGGTGGAAAGCTCTAAAAATAGAACAAATAGGCTATGTCCCAGAAAAATGCCAAAACTGTGTGAAAAATGTTGGTTCTCTGACAAAAGACTGTCATTCCCTAAAAGCTGAGAAAATGGAGATTTCAGCCCCACAAACCCTTTTTTGATAACAGTTTCAGGGAAAAACCCAGAGGCTTTCATTTGCAGCCCGTTTTTCCCATTTTTCTGAAAAAAACTAAAATTTCACTATATTTTGGTTAATTTCTGGGACCCCTCCAAGGGAATCCACAAACCCTGGGCACCTTTAGAATCCACATGATGTTGGAAGAAAAGGACGCAAATTTGGCGTGGATACTTTATTTGGTCAAAAAGTTACAGGGGCCTAAGCTCGCACTACCCCAAATCGCCAAAAAAAGGCTTATCACAGGAGGGGAAAAGGCCTAGCAGCGAAGGGGTTAAGCATGAACCATCAACAAAATAAACATAATCTGATTCAGATAATGGGATATCTTTTATGTCCTGCCTAGGTTTAGTGCAATATTCTAATACATCCAGGCATTCATGATCAATATCATTTTCATTTCTGATTTCTGTTACAGTTCCATCAGGCAATAATGTGGAAGGATTTAAATTCACACATCTTGCAATTGATACATTATCTGATCCAAGGATAACTTTTTCATATTTTGTTAACCTGTTACTTGTCAAATGCTGTGTTTTGCTTCTAGTGAGGAGAATTTCAACTGAATGGGGTACATATACTTTTACAGGGAATCCCATTATTATCCCTTCACTTTGTTCTAGCATCAAGCAAAATAGTCATCCCTTCCATTACGCCTGACGTTGATCAGGAAAGGAATCATTTGTTTTTAAGGATGGTGTTGGTGATGGATTCCGAAGAGAAAGACGTGCGGGCCATGATAGACTCCGGAGCCACGGGGTGTTTTATGGACATTGAGGAAGCCTAGAGGCTGGGGGTGAGTCTAATCCCCAAAACACACCCGGAAGTCGTATATGCTGTGGATGAGAAAGAACTGGAGGCAGGACCCATTACACACCACACGCAGGAATACGAACTTTCATGCGGAGGAACGCATTATGAGAAAATGACGTTCAACATCATTCAAGCACCCCAATATGGGATAATCCTGGGGCTACCCTGGCTGCAGAAACACGAACCTACAATACAATGGACTACAAAAACAGTCCAGTTTCTGTCATCGTACTGTCTTGAGCATTGTAGCAACGGGTTAGCTCGTCCATCTCAAGCGTTGGCCGCTCTGCAGAGAATAGCTAAGGCCGCAGAAAAGGACGTAACTCTTCCGGCTTGCTACCAAACGTACGAAACTGTGTTCAGTGACAAGGAAGCTGAGGTACTCCCACCGCATCGACCATACGATTGCCAAATTGAGCTGGTACCAGGGGCAGAAATCCCCATTGGACGGATATACGCACTCACGGTGCCGGAAAACGAAACGTTGCGGGCATATCTAGACAAATATCTAGCCCTAGGATTTATCCGTCTTTCTGGATCTCCTGCAGCATCGCCGCTTTTCTTCATCCCAAAAGCGAATGGCGAAAAAAGGTGCAGCATTGATTACAGGGCGTTGAATACCATCACTATAAAGAATCAGTATCCCCTGCCGTTAATCCCTGTTCTGCTGGAACAGGTACGATCAGCAACCATCTACACCAAACTGGACCTCAGAGGTGCCTACCACCTTGTACGTATGAGAAAAGGGGACGAGTGGAAGACGGCCTTCAAGACGCGGTATGGGCTTTATGAATACCTGGTAATGCCCTTTGGGCTTTGTAACGCCCCAGCCGCGTTACAGTTCTTTCTGAACGAAGTACTGTGAGAATACTTAGACCATCACGTCGTGGTGTATATTGACGATATTCTCATATATTCGAACTCCACAGAAGAACACATTGCACATGTTAGGTCGGTTTTGCGAGCCTTAAAGAGACATCACTTATATTGTAAGATTACAAAGTGTGAGTTCCATGTAACAACGGTGGAATTCCTGGGAGTGATGCTCACCCCTTCTGGGCAAGTGATGGCAGAACGAAAAATCCTGGCGATAAAAGAATGGCCCCGTCCGAACAACGTCAAAGACATTCAGAGTCTGTTAGGGTTCGCAAACTTTTACCGACGCTTCATTCAGGGTTTCTCGGGCATGGTGGCCCCTTTGACCCGACTGACGAGAAAGAACGTGCCTTTTGTGTGGGGTGCTGAAGCTCAAGGAGCCTTTGATCAGTTAAAACACTCCTTTTCCTCGGCTCCGGTGCTCACTCATGCCAACCCTGACCTGCCTTTTACGGTAGAAGCCGATGCCTCCGAAGCAGCTTTGGGGGCAGTGTTGTCCCAGAGAGATGAAGCCACGGGCCAGTTACATCCCATCGCCTATATGTCCAGAAAACTTAGTCCTGCCGAGAACAATTACACGATTGCGGAGAAGGAACTGCTGGCCATTCGTGACACATTCTTGGAATGGAGACATTGGCTGTTGGGAGAGAAACATCAGGTCACCGTATATACGGACCACCGAAACCTGCAATTCATGCGGGCAGCCAGACATTTGACTCCCCGGCAACTACCTTGGATGTTGTTCTTCGAGGAGTATCGGTTCATAGTCACCTACAGACCCGGTGCCCTCAACAGAAAGGCAGACGCCCTAACACGACAAGAGAACCTGACTCTACACATCTCTACCCCCAACAGAGCTATTATCCAACCTTCCAGGGTCATAGGCATAACCCATTCGCATGTATTTCTGAAAGGAGTGTACAACGGAATACAAACCTGTGTGTGGAGAACGGGGCTGCGACATCACCCAGAATGGAGGATGAAACATGGCGTACCGATGAAAGGAACCCAAGTCCTTGTCCCTACTGTGTTGTTGCGCAAAACTGTGTTTGCCTGGTGCCATACCGTCCCCTGCGCAGGACACATGGGGAATGGAAAAACCCTTGAGAAGACTTTAAGGCAGTTCTGGTGGCCTTCGATCAGGCTAGACCTTCGTCGATGGGTATCCGAATGCACTACATGCAATCAAATGAAGTCGGATCGTCAACAACCACAGGGGCTGCTGCGACCCATGCCCACACCCGCTCTCCCATGGGAAAGGTTTTCGGTAGATTTCATTGTGGGTCTTCCCAAAGACCAGGGGAAAACAGCCATAGTGGTAGTGGTGGATTACCTGACCAAAATGGGGCACTTCATAGCCTGTCGGCAAGTACCAACAGCAGGACAGCTAGCGCACTTACTCCTAGTACACGTAGTGAGGCTACACGGTCTACCCAGGGACATAGTGTCCGATAGGGGAGCGCAATTTACAGCACGCTTCTGGAAAACGTGGTGCTCAGAGCTGCAGATCAAGTCCTCAATCTCAACCAGTTTCCACCCCCAAACCGACGGACAAACGGAGAGGCTGAATCAAACCCTGAAGCAGTATCTCCGTTGTTACGTCCAAAACAATTCAGAGGCGTGGGTGGATTGGTTGTGGGTAGCGGAAATCGCTTACAACAGTACTCATCACTCTTCCACACTACATACGCCTTTCTTTAGTTCGTATGGGCATCATCCCAGGTTTGATCCCATGTTGTTGCCGAATACGAGCACGAAACTACCAGAAATCAGGGAGAGGCTGTTGCGTGTTCGCAAGGTGCTCCAGGCCACACGCAACAATCTGATCAGAGCCAAGGCTAGCTACAAAGCGCAGGCTGATAAACACCGCAGGCCAAACCCTGTGTACAGGAGAGGGGATTTGGTGTGGTTGTCCACCAAGCACATCAAATTCAAGAGACACAGTGTTTTTAATCCCCGATTCATAGGGCCGTACAGAGTGGTAAAACACGTTAACCCTGTTGCTGTGAAATTGAGGTTGCCAGCCCACTTTCGGATCCACCCTGTATTCCATGTGTCGCTCGTGAAACCCTCTCTCTGTCCTGTATGCCGTGCTCCCCAGCCTATATGGGTACAGCAGGAAAGGGAATATGAGGTACAGAAGATCTTGGATTCCAAATGGGTGAGGGGACGCCTACACTACCTGATTTCCTGGAAGGGCTATGGTCCGGAGGAAAACTCCTGGGAGAAGGATGGGGCAGTTCACGCACCCAGGTTGGTCGCCCGGTTTCACCATTTGTGCCCGGACCGTCCTGCACCCGGTGCCTGCTCCTTGTGAGGGGGGATGTACTGTCAGGTTTCGAATGCCCCGTGTGCCCAAGAATCTCAGACAGCCTGAAAAACCGCGCTCCTCGCACATCGCATACCTGAGAAACTACAATTCCCGACCGGCAATGGGCGGTGACGTGAAGAACGCACGGAACGTGCGCAACACGTAATCAAAAGGAGCCCATGCAGTCACGGCATTGCCGATAATTCCTGGTTCAGATCGGAGGACGGTTTGTGTGCTGTCGGTAGCGGTAAGAAAGCGGATTTAGTCCGCACATTCCTGTATTCAGAGGCGCGCTGTGCCTGAACTGTGTTTTCCACGCTAGTAGCGTGGAGCTGCTTGGGGGATCCCATTCTTTCTCTCGGCTGAGGGGAGGAAGTGAACGCGCTATTGAACTTTGGGAGACTGCCAATAAGAGCCACGCATGAACAGTGACATCGTGTTAACGGGCGGTGTTTTCCTCTCGGCTGAGGGGGATTTAACTTTACTGCATGTGCAATACTTGGCAGTTTTACCTGTGATTCGAGGCAGGACCTCGTGAAAACATTGGTTGCATATAAACTGTGTCCTGCTATGTGGGTGTGGTGTTGAACACTCATACATCTAAAGACATACTTTCCATGTGAAACTAACAGTGGATCAAGTCCGTTATTGCTTATCTATACTTTGGATGTTCTTTTCACAATTGTTGTTTATCCTTTATTTTGCTCAGGAGACACAAGAGGGGTACAAATTCAGAGGGATTATGCACCACCCTTAAGGAATGTTTACAACATGTTTTAGGTAGGTGGGTCAGTCCTCCCTGTGTACTACGTCACCCACATAAGTCAGGATTCTCGTGAAGTGACTCTCTGTTTGATTATTTCGCAGTTGGGTGAGAGTGCCTGGTACCACCTCAAGCCGTGTCTTCTCGAGATACAACCCTTGTATTTTCCTTTACAGGTACGAGTGAGGGGTTGTAAAGTGTTCTGTGCGATAAGGGCCAGCAGCAAAAGTGGGTTGGTTCAAGTCAGGGGGGTTTCTCTAAACAAGTTGTTATTTGTCGTTGCAGATCTCCCTCCCTGCTGTTCCCTTCCTTTCCCTCCCCGGTTGGACTCCCTCGGTTGTTTGTGTTTCATACTTCAGACACTGAGGCCGTTCATAGGGGAGGTTATAGGCATAGCAACACAGCCCCGAAGAGGCCAGAAAGCAGAGCCTGACACACAGTTTGGAAGTGGCGGTTGTGGTATCTGACTTTGCTGATTCACTACCTGTCGCTGTAGCTGTTGCTGCAGATTTATCTCATTCTGCATCTGTGGATTTAATGATGCATTTTTAAAATTTCTGGGCGGATTCTTACATTCGCGCTTCCAGTGTCCAATTTCGCCGCAATTAAAACATGGGAGTTTTTGCTTTAATTCTTCAATATTTCCCATCAATCTTGGCTTATTAAAATTACCTCTAAATTTCCCTTGATTCTGATGAACATTTTTTTTTTCCAGAGTTGCTATTTGTTGTTCAGCCACTTTCACCTGTGCACACATAGCTTTTTCTTTTAGCTTCTTTTGTTTAGCATCTAATTCATCACTACAGTATTTAGCTTTTCTCAAAATGGTACACAGACATAATATCGACTCCAAAATATCGTTTGGACATAATATCGACTCCAAAATATCGTTTGGAGAAAATATCGACAGGACAGAATATCGACAGCCAAAATATCGTTTTTAAGGTAAGTGAAGTAATATCGTTTTTAAGGTAAGTGAAGTAATATCGTTTTTATTTTTAGGGTTCAGGGTCAGTTTTGGGTTTTTGGGTAAAGGGGTATTTTTAGGGTTCAGGGTCAGTTTTGGGTTTTTGGGTAAAGGGGTATTTTTGGGGTTCAGGGTCAGTTTTCAGTTTTTGGGCAAAGGGGTATTTTTAGGGTTCAGGGTCAGTTTTCAGTTTTTGGGTAAAGGGGTATTTTTAGGGTTCAGGGTCAGTTTTCCGTTTTTGGGTAAAGGGGTATTTTTAGGGTTCAGGGTCAGTTTTCAGTTTTTGGGTAAAGGGGTATTTTTAGGGTTCAGGGTCAGTTTTCAGTTTTTGGGTAAAGGGGTATTTTTAGGGTTCAGGGTCAGTTTTCAGTTTTTGGGTATTATTTTATTATATTTTATTACTATATATATATATGTTTAATAAATATGAAATAAAAAAATATTTATTTAACTTTCATTAATTATTTAATTATTATAAGTTAATTTAAGTAATTTTAAGTATATTTTAGTAATTAATTATTAATATTAATTTAATTTAACACTGTTTTTACGATACGATATTTTTTACAACTATATTTTTGTAAACGATATTTTTAACTCGATATTTTTGTACTTACCTGTTTGTAGATAGAAACTCGATATTTTGACTGTCGATATTTTCTCAACGATATTTTTGATGGTCGATATTCTGTCCGTCGATATTCTTTCAGTGATCCTCTCAAAATATCATCTACTGTAAGCGATTACCAGCCAACTATTCCAGATCTTATCATTTCACCAATTTCAGGTCTTAAGCCATAAACACATCGGTATATGAAATGGTTCATATCCTTTTCACTCAATTTTTCATAACCACTGTATTGTTTAAATACCAGCAGTAATCTTTCATAAAATGAGTGTACTGATTCTTTTGGCTCTTGATTTGTTCTATCTATTTTAACCCAATCTACTTCTTTCGGAGGAATCTTGTTTTTCAACGACACAATTACTTTATCTTACAGATTCATAACATCTGATTAAGGAGCACCTGTTACCTTATCTCGAGCAGGTTCTTCTTTAGGCCAATCTATAGAAATTTTACATTCGTTCCATAGATCTGATGGGACAACTATGTCAAAGAATCCATCAAGATCACTCCACAGAACCTTTGAAACTTTCACAAATCTATCTACTTGTCGATACCATTCTACAGGTTTTTCTCTCAGCCGAGGAAAATCATTTGTAAACAGTAAAATGTCCTGTCTTGTCCAAGGAACATGCACATACCCTCCTCCTGGTATTTCTCTCATTGGAAACTCATTAGCTACTTCTCCTCTTTCTCTTTTGTCTTCCTCTCTTTTCTTTGTCCATTTTACTCTCCATTTACTTAATTCACCCAATCTTTTTAGAAACACAATTAAATCTTTTATATGAATAATTCTTCTTGTGGTATTCATATTCTCAATGTCTTTTTCAGAGAAATCCACTCTATAATGTTTCTGCAAATTTTTCTGTCTACTTAAATCTACTTCTAATTCAGCAGCCATTTCCTCTAATTGATCATACTTGGTTTTCGTTTTCCATTGTATGCTTTTACAAATAAATAATAATTCATCATCCTGATATAGCTTTAAATTGTCAGTTCCAATTGTACCAATAATCAAATCCGCCTTAAACTTTGCAACATCAAGTAATTTGAATTCTGAGCTTTGTGGGGAGTGCGTTAAATCTATTTTATTTATGCTTTTTTCTGGAGTTCCAGAATCAGATTCTGCACCAGATGGAGTTTTATTTGACAAACTCTGATTAAAAGTTAAGTCAGGCATCATTGTTTTCTCTCTGTGAATTTCAGATAAATCTGAATAAAAATTTTCAGCCACTTTCTGAATTTCTGCATTTAATGGAACTGTCAAGGCTGAATGTCTAACTTCCTTTTGATCAAATACTGGAAGAACAGGTCTAATCGTTACTGGTACTGTTACTGCTTCCATGCTTTTAGTTAACTGCAGTATTAATTCATCTTTTGATCGGAAATATTCTGAGGTATTTGGTATTTTCTCACATCTTTCTGTTCTCATTACATTTCTTAGGGTTTCATTTCTCTGAACTGGGGTTTCAGCATAATTCCTATTCTCACCTGATATACTAGAATTAGATCTTGTTTCTACTCTTTCGGGAGTTTTTCCATTATTCGGATTTAATCTAGGTGATGCCTCATCAATAATTTCTCTTGGAGGAGCACTTGGGGAAATTCCCGGAGGAACTCTTGGGGAAGACCATGAACAAACTGGTTGATAAGGTGGCGGTTTTGGTTTTGTAATATAAATCTCTTCTAAAACCGCATCTTCTAAATAATTTTCTTCACCATTATTATTATTCTTTTGACCACCCTTTTGATCAGTAGCCTCACCAAATCTCGCTGGATACAGACCATTACACATCTCTGCACGCCTCCATCCACGCATTCTATCCTCATGAGTTTCCCTATTAATGTCTAATCTAGTACCTCTTGTTACACCTCTACTTTCTCGTTCTAATTCAAACATTTCATCATCCCATTCAGCTAAAGCCTCAAATTGAGTAGGTCTAGGTCTTGGTACAAGAGCCATCATTTTTTCTCTTAAGTTTTTCAAAACCTTAATGTTAAATGATCCATCTTCCGGCCATGCTAATACACCATCATTTTTGGTATATTCCATCCAATTCTCAATCCAAAAACAAGTATGATAACCATATTCACCTAACATATAAGCTGAAGGTGTTTTGTACTTATGAAGTAATCTTCCACCTCGCGTTTCAATTTTCTTGTCAGGTTTCAATTTATTTTTCAATTTCTGAATCCATGAAAGCTTCTTTTTCTCTTTAATGTAATAATAATCCATGTTTTTAAGTAATTCCGCTTGCTTTAGAATAGATCGTAACTATTTCCTTGTTGTTCCGCAAAACCAACCAATCCGTGCGCGAAACTCACTAACAAGCCAATCAGGTTAAGCTTCGTCACTGTTTTGCTCAACCAATAGAATTACTGCTTTCCAGAATAAGCCAATCAGCTGCAAGCCTGCCTAGTCACATGAGCCAATCAGTGCACGGTTACTGTGACGTATGTTAGCCAATCACAGCGCGACACTAGTGACGTATACTGCCGCTGCAGCTTCTCTGTCCTCGCTCCGCTGTGACACTGACACCTCCTTTACAAAATATTTTCACAGCGCCATATTTTACGAATCTTTTCAATGGAATTCAGTTAGTAACTCCACAAAAACAAACCATTTGTCTGTTTCGCTAAATAAAGTGATAGCTTTTCCCAGTCATTCAGGTATTCTTTTGCGTGAAATAGACGACGCTATTCTCACAGAATATTTAAATTCGTTGATAAAGTAAGGCTACTCTACCCTTCTAACAAGTAATAACGAACTCGTTACTCTCTGAATGTACATATAGTAACAATTCAAAGTTTCACTCGATCGTATATTACAAAATCATTTGCGCACATTCAAACGAAAAAATCCCTAACCATACATACATGAATCTTGGTAGGACTTTAACCCACCATAGAAACCCTCACATGCCAGTAAGAAGGACAACGCTTCCTAACCCTTCACTCAAGCTTGGATAAATCTACTACTCTTTTCACAATGAGTTTTAAAACAGGACACCAGTCCCTATACTCGAAAGCTACAATTTCATAGACAATCCTCACTATACATTCTACCTTACACACCTAAAATCCCTAAACTTGTGCTGTACGTCCACAACACTAGTGATATATGACAATACCACTATTTCGAAACAGAACAAATGCACTGTGCAACTTATCCTGTTACACTTCTCTTGCCGGCACAACTAGGAATTTTCACACTGCTGGAAAAAACCTTTCGACTACATATAACAACTGAACAAACTCAACATATGTTAAACATCGATCCTATGTAATTACCATGTAGCATCTCAGTTACCATAGTAACCGTAACTCTACTACCAAGAAATTGACCCAGCGCCCCTAAGGAAAAACTGTCTCACCAACGCTACCCAACACCACAATACTTACCATTAATCATAAATCACTTACAAAGGCCCATAAACCAACGAGACAATTTTTGGGCGACTGAATCATGTGACCTAATTAATCAGAACTATTCACAAACTATTTACATATTTATATACAACTGTAGTTTATCTTTACTCACCATGGATTTAAACATTTATCGTTTTAATTAAGTCACTTAGGCAAATGGATCAACTAATGGTAACTAGACCATAAATAAACAAGACCAGCTTGTCGTTTCAAAATCTAATTTTATTTTAACTTTATTATTCAAGTAAGAGCATTTTATTAAGAATCTTTATTTTATTAGCAATAAGAAAGCAGCATTTTTAAGGAAATGATTTATTAGACCGACATCATTAAAGCAAATCATTAAGCATGAATTAAAGCAAAATAACAGTTTCCATTCCCTCAAACTATTTCCCTGACTAATCTCTCTTCACCTAGAAAGGAAAAATCAATTAAGACTGCTGTCCTTACGTGCGTTAAAATGTCCAACAGCACGTCACGCCATTCAGGAATCGGAAAGCGAGAAGCACCCTCCTGCCCATGAGGTCAGGTTTTATACCTTTCTATCTAGCTAAACTGTCTACATTTTATATTTCTCCATGCAAATCCAGACTTTCCATTGGCTGTCTTATGTCAGTCCACATTAAGTCATCTCCGTTTCAACACCAAGATCAGGCTTTTCTTAAGCCCTATTGTCCTTTGCTTTCGTGTCATTTGGCTTCCTCGAAAAAGAAACATTTCGCTCGAGTACAGTTCACAACTTCCTTGCCTTGGCAATCTTGCTGGTTTCCTGTCCTTGAGCCTTTCCCCAAGAGCACGTTTAGCACAACTTATTAAACTGTATTTTCTGACAAAAATGTCAACGTGGTAAAAGTTTTCCACTTCTGAATATGTGCAAGGCTCCTCTCTGGACAAGATTCGTAACGCTACATCGATAAAGTTCAAAGCCCTCTGCATTGTGTATAAGGCTCTGCACAACTCGGGTCCAGCTTTTCTCACTCATAATCTGACGCCTTACTGTCCCCCCAGAACATTACGTTCTTCCACTTTAAATGACCTAATGGTTCCCCGTACCAAATCTGTTACGTGGGGAGATAGAAGATTCCTGGTATCAGCCCCCAAACTATGGAATACTCTGCCTCACTCAATAAAAACAAGCCCTTCACTCTGGTCATTTCGTAAACAACTCAAGACTTGGCTCTTTAACCAATAAACTCCGACCTCCCCTCTTTGGTTTAATACTGCAGATAGCTTAGTGCCGAGACGCCTATGGGCCATTGTTCGCGCTTTAGAAATATTATTAATAAATAAATAATAAATAAATAAACGCCATTTCTTAGCATGCCTTCAGGCCTCTCTCGGAAACTATTATTTAAACAAACACAAGACATCAATTAATTGGAGAATTGAGACCCATTCTGTTACCTACCCCCTTTGCTAATTAATAACCCATTAATTTATGTTACCTAGCTGAGCACACAAAGCAGCATTTATATCTACCTTCTTCTTTTATACCGCAAGGATTCTCCATGAGCTTTTGTCACAAAAAAGATATAACATAAGCACACAAAATAAGCACATGCCATTAGTTAAACAGCTGCATTTAATACTGACAAAGACAATAGATAAAGTTAGTTTATTATTTTCTTCGCATTTGCAGCATAGAGCACATAGGTTAATCCCACGTGTTTTTCTGTATGAACGCATTTTTAAAACTGAGTTGATTAGTAATTTCACCTCATGCTTGTTAATACTGTTACATTTTTATAGAAGTTTAACTTTGCGAGTTTGAACAAAAAGTTCTTCATTACCTCGCTCCATCACCACCCACTGGATGAATACCAAATGTCTAAAGCTAAACATTGACAAGACCAAAATTGTGACCTTAGGGAACAGCACATCACTGTGGTACTCAACCTGGTGGCCAACAAACCTAAGACTGATACTCAACCCCACTACTCATGCCAAGAACCTCTGGATCATCATTTGACAGCAAACTTGACATGACTGCCCAAGTCAATGCCGCCACCGCCTCATGCTTCCATACCCTGAAAATGCTGAAGCAGATTTTCAAACTGCTCCCAATTAGCACCCGGAAAACCGTCACACACCGTGGTCACAAGCAGGCTGGACTATGGGAACACCCTCTATGGAATGATCAACAAAAAACTCACCAGAAGGCTGCAGACCATTCAAAACTTGGCAGCCACAATCACTCTCAACCTCCCATGCCGCATTCACATCACACCACACCTGAAGGAGCTACCCATTCTCAAACTAGCCCAATTCAAACTCCTCACCGACACTTTCAAGGAACTACATAACCCTGGCACAGCATATCTCAAGAAACGCATCTGCCTTCACAAACCTTGCAGACACCTCCGCTGGTCCGGACTTCGACTTGGACAAATGCCACGCATGCGTAAAACCAGATCTGGTGGTTGAGCCTTCTCCTACATCACTTCTAAAGTGTGGCACAGCCTACAGCTACACCTAAGAGCATCTTCCTTACTTCTTGAATTCCGCTGAAGACCTTACTTTTCAAGAAGGCCCACTAAGCCGTAGATGTGGCTAGACACACACCTGCTCAGCGCCAGGATGCCCTTCGGGTGATTGTGCGCTCTATAAATCTTCATAACATAATAAAGTTTTCACATTTCAATGTTGTTACATACACAAGCGAAATTTTGACCAGAGGAAATCACCCTGACTAATGCAGTTTTTCTTCTGCACAAAAGGATCTACCAACACTGATCATAACTAGTACACTCACAACAGTCATTAGCTCTGCTTTCCAGCTTCGAAGCATTCTTAGACTTACAATGGACACCAGACCATGAGATACAATGTCAGCACAAAGACCACAAGCACAGTTTTCAATGCACAACCTGGTTTATATTCACTCCTCAAACACTGCAGCTACCTTAAGAACCACCAAAACACCTCTGATACTCCAAATTGAATTGGAATGGCGCTAGGCAGTGCAGAGTGCTGCAATGGTAGGAGACAGCAGAAATGCGTTATATCTTAGAAGATATGGCGCAATTCCATTGTCACCCTTTAACACAGCACAGCAACTTTGCTTGCTGCCCTGCGTGAATTGTAAATAAATGTGCTCTCTTATGTTTAGTATTTATGTAGCATGTACCTAGCCACGTGGGCAGCAGAGGGCTTTACAGATAACCGGAGAATTAACATGGAGGGAATGCAGCAACAATCAGAAGAATAGAGAGGAACAAAGACTGTCAATGAGGTGACCAGGAATTTTCTGATGGGCTCTGAATAGGTGAGTGTGCAGATTCCTTCTCAAGTTTGTTAGCTCTGAAGACTTCAGACAGATCGTTCCAGAGTCTCAGGCCAAACATGTGAAGGCCTAGTGCAGGATCTTGGACTTTCTTACTTTTGGAATTTTCAGAATCATTCATGGTTGGTTCCTGGTAATTCTGTTTCCACTGGAGTTCTTGAGTTTGTAATTCAGGTAAATGGGCAGAACTAAGTGTATTCCTTCATGGGTGAAGCAACTCATTTTAAAGTGATTTCTATCACATACAGGCATCCAGGGGAGATCATTCGGGATGGTGGGGGGGTGGTGATGTGATCGGATTTCGTTGTGCCGTCAATGAGGTGAGCAGCTATGTGTAGGATTTCCCCAACAGGGAACTGCAGTCCTGAAACCTTGAGTTAAATGAAGGGTTTCATTTTCTTAGGAAGGTGGATCTGAAATTAGGCATTTTTGGTTAGAATGAAGATGTGTGCTGACATGGATATGCTATGGTTGATATAGAATATTAGGGATTTAAGGTCTTGATTCACAAACAGCATTTTGCAGTATGTAATGTAGTGCCACAGTATTACTAGTCATATAGTACAGAGTGCAATTCACTAACCTACTGCCAGACCTCCACTGTGGCAGCAATCTCTGCATTTGTAGGTGTACATTTTAGTAGAAAATGGGGAAGAGACAGGGCTGATGGGAAACGTGGGACTAGCTATTATTAAATGAGATGGGTTTAGAGAAATTTAAGTAGGGGTTTAGGGGATTTGCTGCTACAAACACACATCCACAAAGGAGTAAAAGCAATGCTATTTCGAAGTACATTTCTAAAGTTTCAACAGCCGTAATGGTGTCAAAACAGGTGGGTATAAGTGTACCCCAGCACAGTCTTGGAGTAAGTCAAGCACCAGACATGGGGGCTCATTAGGATGGCGGACGGAAGAGCCACCTAATGGCCCTGGAGTAGGCGGAAAAAGCCTTTTCCGTGTCCGCCTGCCGCGGACACTCCGTCCGCCATATCAGGATAGGAAAACGTGTCAAATTTCCGTCCGCGACGGAAAAGCACGCACCGCCGTCGAACTACACACGACCACGCGGCGGACGGAACACATCCGGAGGCTCCGCCGTACGTACTGACGTCTAAGACCGTCCCCCAAATCAAGATGGCGGAAAATACACATAAAACCGCAGCGGAAATACAACCTGTCTGAACACGGCGGATTCCCCACAGCGAAGAAAAGAGACACAGCAGAGAGACCCACCACAAGCTGCTCGCCACCATGGACCCAGCGCTACACGCTTTCCCGATGCTCTTCGCGATCCACCACGTCCTAGTCTTGGCCCACCATCGACGCCGGCGCAGGTAAGGCACAGACCATTGGCTGCATGGAGGGGAATACCTGCAAGGGTCGTGACGTAGGGAGGGGGAGTGTCACGTTACCCAAACCACTGATGAGAAGCAAATAGAAATACACATTTGTAGTACGCAAGCATGAATGACAACGACAAACCACGAGACTTGATAGACTACCTTTATTGTACATAATAGGGGTATAATCACAGTGTATGCGTGAGCATGGGCAAAGTGGGCACCAGAGCAGCTACATCAGAGGCAGCACATCAGAGGGCAGAATGCAGTATCAGAACATCAACAGGGCATTGTGGAGTACAGAGCAGCTACATCAGAGGCAGCACATCAGAGGGCAGAATGCAGTATCAGAACATCAACAGGGCATTGTGGAGTACAGAGCAGCTACATCAGAGGCAGCACATCAGAGGGCAGAATGCAGTATCAGAACATCAACAGGGCATTGTGGAGTACAGAGCAGGTACATCAGAGGCAGCACATCAGAGGGCAGAATGCAGTATCAGAACATCAACAGGGCATTGTGGAGTACAGAGCAGGTACATCAGAGGCAGCACATCAGAGGGCAGAATGCAGTATCAGAACATCAACAGGGCATTGTCGAGTACAGAGCAGCTACATCAGAGGCAGCATGTGAGAGGGCAGAATGCAGTATCAGAACATCAACAGGGCATTGTGGAGTACAGAGCAGGTACATCAGAGGCAGCACGTGAGAGTGCAGAATGCAGTATCAGAACATCAACAGGGCATTGTGGAGTACAGAGCAGGTACATCAGAGGCAGCACATCAGAGGGCAGAATGCAGTATCAGAACATCAACAGGGCATTGTGGAGTACAGAGCAGGTACATCAGAGGCAGCACATCAGAGGGCAGAATGCAGTATCAGAACATCAACAGGGCATTGTCGAGTACAGAGCAGCTACATCAGAGGCAGCATGTGAGAGGGCAGAATGCAGTATCAGAACATCAACAGGGCATTGTGGAGTACAGAGCAGGTACATCAGAGGCAGCACGTGAGAGTGCAGAATGCAGTATCGGAACATCAACAGGGCATTGTGGAGTACAGAGCAGGTACATCAGAGGCAGCACATCAGAGGGCAGAATGCAGTATCAGAACATCAACAGGGCATTGTCGAGTACAGAGCAGCTACATCAGAGGCAGCATGTGAGAGGGCAGAATGCAGTATCAGAACATCAACAGGGCATTGTGGAGTACAGAGCAGCTACATCAGAGGCAGCACGTGAGAGGGGCCAAGTGCATCAACAGTCCATAGCACTGAACAGGTCCATCAGAGGCAGCACGTGAGAGGGGCCAAGTGCAACAACTGTCCATAGCACTGAACAGGTCCATCAGAGGCAGCACGTGAGAGGGGCCAAGTGCAACAACAGTCCATAGCACTGAACAGGTCCATCAGAGGCAGCACGTGAGAGGGGCCAAGTGCAACAACAGTCCATAGCACTGAACAGGTCCATCAGAGGCAGCACGCGAGAGGGGCCAAGTGCAACAACAGTCCATAGCACCGAACAGGTCCATCAGAGGCAGCACGTGAGAGGGGCCAAGTGCAACAACAGTCCATAGCACTGAACAGGTCCATCAGAGGCAGCACGTGAGAGGGGCCAAGTGCAACAACAGTCCATAGCACTGAACAGGTCCATCAGAGGCAGCACGTGAGAGGGGCCAAGTGCAACAACAGTCCATAGCACTGAACAGGTCCATCAGAGGCAGCACGTGAGAGGGGCCAAGTGCAACAACAGTCCATAGCACTGAACAGGTCCATCAGAGGCAGCACGTGAGAGGGGCCAAGTGCAACAACAGTCCATAGCACTGAACAGGTCCATCAGAGGCAGCACATCAGAGGGCAGAATGCAGTATCAGAACATCAACAGGGCATTGTGGAGTACAGAGCAGGTACATCAGAGGCAGCACATCAGAGGGCAGAATGCAGTATCAGAACATCAACAGGGCATTGTCGAGTACAGAGCAGCTACATCAGAGGCAGCATGTGAGAGGGCAGAATGCAGTATCAGAACATCAACAGGGCATTGTGGAGTACAGAGCAGGTACATCAGGGGCAGCATGTGAGAGGGCAGAATGCAGTATCAGAACATCAACAGGGCATTGTGGAGTACAGAGCAGCTACATCAGAGGCAGCACAAGTACGTGTCCCAACCAACCCGTCCCAGGGACCACAAGAGTGCAACGCAGTTCTCAATGGACACACCATGTGAAATAACATTTGAGTGAAGTGATCAGCACCTCACATCACAGAATCAGGGGGACTGCGTGAACTACCTGCCTCGGACACACTGCCAGCACCAGCAACAGGAGTGTGAGACACAGCCGCAGCCTGAGTGACAGACACATGGGCCACGGACCCAGACACACTGCCAGCACCAGCAACAGGAGTGTGAGACACAGCCACAGCCCGAGTGACAGACACATGTGCCACGGACCCAGACACACTGCCAGCACCAGCAACAGGAGTGTGAGACACAGCCACAGCCCGAGTGACAGACACATGGGCCACGGACCCAGACACACTGCCAGCACCAGCAACAGGAGTGTGAGACACAGCCACAGCCCGAGTGACAGACACATGGGCCACACACCCAGACACACTGCCAGCACCAGCAACAGGAATGTGAGACACAGCCACAGATGTAGTCACTGACACGTGACCCACTGACCCAGACAGACTGCCAGCACCAGAAACAGGAGTGTGCAACACAGCCACAGATCTACTCACTGACACGTGAGCCATAGACCCAGATACACTGCCAGGACCAGCAACAGGAGAGGGCACAACAGAGACTGTGCCATTACATGATGCATGACAGCCAACAACAGACACAGTGCCACTATCTGATACATGAGAGTCAACTGCACCTGCGCCACTGGGACCACTGAAATGATGAGCCACAGGGCTGTATGGGCCAGGAGGCAGGGTGGCCCTGGGAGCTGGGGATAGCTGACCTTGAGCGACATCGGGGTGGGCAGGTGTCAATGGTGTGTGTCTGCGTTTCTTAGGGATGTGTGAGTGCACCCTTGACAGGACAGGACTGCCAAGTGGTGGGGACTCTAAAGAATTATCACCCACCATAGGTGGAGCATCTGCAGCCGGGGATCGGGTTTCTGGGGACGTGCTGGAGCCTGCTTGTCGTTTGCTGTGTGCCTGCCGCCTGGACTCAGATTCATGTGTAATGGGGGATGCAACAACAGGGGACTCCCTCCTCTGCTTCTGACTGGGCTGGATGGGAGTGGAGGTATGGGGGGACTCCGCCGCGGAGACATCTGTTTGGCGTTCAGTTGAAAACATCAGCCTCAGTGCAGCCAGGGGTGAAGTATGCCTGTCCTTGATTGCGCCATTGTCCATGCTAGAAGCCTTGTCCGTAGATGTGCCTTATCCTTAGGTGGAGTGTTGTCTCTGGATTTTGCCTGTGCCCTGGTCGCCGCCCTGTTCCTGCCAGCAAACTTGTCGTCTGTGGTGCACCTGTCTCCAGTAGACACCTGCTCTCTGTGTGTGTCCCTGGCCCTGGAAGATGGACCTTGCTCTGTTGTGTGCCTGTCCTTGGGAGTCTCCCTGCTCTTAGGAGGTGCCTTTGTCTTTTGACTGTCCTTGTCTTTGGAAGGGTCCCTTTCCTCTGCTCTGTTGTGGGCCTGCCCTTGGGAGTCTCCCTGCTCTTAGGAGGTGCCTTTGTCTTTTGACTGTCCTTGTCCTTGGGAGGGTCCCTTTCCTCTGTTGTGGGCCTGCCCTTGGGAGTCTCCCTGCTCTTAGGAGGTGCCTTTGTCTTTTGACTGTCCTTGTCCTTGGGAGGGTCCCTTTCCTCTGTTGTGGGCCTGCCCTTGGGAGTCTCCCTGCTCTTAGGAGGTGCCTTTGTCTTTTGACTGTCCTTGTCCTTGGGAGGGTCCCTTTCCTCTGTTGTGGGCCTGCCCTTGGGAGTCTCCCTGCTCTTAGGAGGTGCCTTTGTCTTTTGACTGTCCTTGTCCTTGGGAGGGTCCCTTTCCTCTGTTGTGGGCCTGCCCTTGGGAGTCTCCCTGCTCTTAGGAGGGTCCTTTGTCTTTTGAGTGGCCTTGTCCAAGGGACTGTCCATGGACTTGTGAGTATCCCTTGCCTTGGGAGTACCTTTTGTGTTGAATGCCTGTGTAGCTCCTGAAGGCATGTCCCCCAACAACACTTGTGGATCGTGTGTGTGTACTCCAGTGTATCTGACGTTGTCTTCGTGAACAGATTTAGCTGATCTAGGGGATGGGGTCTGTGCCCTGCGTGCCCTGACGTGCTGTCTGACGCTGCTTCTAGTGCAATAACCTGTATTTGAGTCCTGCTCAGAATAATCACTACCCCCTGAGACATCCAGTGGTGTAGATGGGGAAACAGAAGTAGCACCCTGTCCATGCGACTGTACTATTGCAGACGACACACTGCTTGCCAATGACTGCACTGTCCTGTGTAGACCAGCAAGATCGCCATGCATCCCTTCCATGAATGCCACCACCTGCCCCAACTTCCTATCATGGTCTTGGAAAGCATTTGTCATATTGGTCTGCCCCACACACAGCTGTCACAGCAGATCAACGGCCTCAGCACACAGTGCATTTTGGCTCACCGTGGCAGGGGCAGCGGTGCCTGCACCGAACGCCACTCTGCTCCCCCTACTCCTGCGGCCACGAACAGTACATGGTGCAGTTGGCGGAAGTGTGGGCCCTGTGTGCTGTCTTCCGACAGAAGGTGATTATTGCCCACTCCCAGTCTGTGACAACAGTGCAGGCTCACCAAGAGTTTCCGAAGATGAGGACGATGGTGTCTCCACATGCGAGTCCTCAGGGACGGTCCCGTCCCCCTCTCCGGCGCTGCCCTCCTCTGTGTCAGTCTGCGTGTGTGCGAAGTCTGACCCGGACTCATTTCCTCGACTAATCTCCTCCGTCTGTGGCCGAGTGTCCTCTGTCATAGCTGAAATGCACATAAAAGAGGTGTAAGTCATGGGCACACTCACGTACAGAAGGACAAGGATTGCCAAATTCCATAGCTGACAAAGTAATTGTAGCCCCCATCCTGCACACGGCCCACCTCTACCAGTCATCCTCACATTACATAAGCGTTGGTGGCCGTGACACATGTACAGCATGCGGACAGGGCAGGAGCACGTACATCTGCACACATTTCCTGCCATGGGGCCATGGACCACTAGGGGATGTGCTTCAACACTCAACTACTAAGCAATTGGCGTGTCAACATGGCGGACCTGGATGTCAAATGACACCCACCCAATGGGACCAACATGGCATCACAGAGATACATACGCAACACGGAACTCAATACTGTGTCTGTGCACCAATACATGCATTGCGCTCACAAGTTTCCTACACAGACAGTATGCTCACCGCTAGTTTGCTGTTGATCGACACTCAGACGTTCGGACAGTTCAGGATGCGTCACTGCAATGATACGTGCATGAGAGGGGTCATGGAGCGTCGGGCCAGACGGGGCGTCCTTGGAATCATCCCCAGTGTCACTTCCGCTACATTCTTGCTCAGCCTGGAAATGTCGTCCCAGCGTTTGTGGCAGTGTGTATGTTGTCTGTTGCACACCCCCAATGCCCGTACTTCCCTTGCAATGCTCCTCCACACATCCTTGCAAAGGTGCAACTTGACCTACCATGATGGGAGACAAAAGGGTGTAAGTCAGTGGACAGTTGGCCTGTCACACACATAGGGGCAACACGTATCTGTCAGCAGCCATGCACAATCCGGAACATATGTCGAGCCCACAGTACACAGCTAAGATTGCAGTAGGCACGATTATTTGGCCCCCTCATGCACACCAACATGTCCCACACTGCACTTACCACCCGTCCGGGTTCGCCGTAGAGGCGTCCATAGTTGCGGAGCACACCGTCCACGAGGACATCAAGCTCCGCGGCGGTGAAGGGACGAGACCGGATCTCTTTGCCTCTCGACATGGCAAGATCACGGAGTATGGCACTAGAGCAGCAGTCGGTGGTCAGCTCAGCAGCAGCAGCAGGTCGAGGTGATGGTCACAGGCAGCAGTCGGTGGTCAGCTCAGCAGCAGCAGCAGGTCGAGGTGATGGTCACAGGCAGCAGTCGGTGGTCAGCTCAGCAGCAGCAGCAGGTCGAGGTGATGGTCACAGGCAGCAGTCGGTGGTCAGCTCAGCAGCAGCAGGTCGAGGTGATGGTCACAGGCAGCAGTCGGTGGTCAGCTCAGCAGCAGCAGCAGGTCGAGGTGATGGTCACAGGCAGCAGTCGGTGGTCAGCTCATCAGCAGCAGCAGGTCGAGGTGATGGTCACAGGCAGCAGTCGGTGGTCAGCTCAGCGGCAGCAGCAGGTCGAGGTGATGGTCACAGGCAGCAGTCGGTGGTCAGCTCAGCAGCAGCAGCAGGTCGAGGTGAACAGGCAGCACTGGTCCCCAGGGTAGGATGTGTGATTTTCGCCAACACACATATATAGGGCCCTCAGCACGTGTCAGTGGCATACGTCGCCAGCAATTGGTCAGCCCTGGAAGCGTGTTCGTGAAATGGGCCAATGACTGGCCCTGTTGTTGCGGTGCACTGCTTCCACTACTTGCGATTGGGCATATGCGGCCAGCGTCCCTCTTCCCATTGGCTGCATGTGCACGGAGCGTCACGGGCACACATCGGCAACCGCACGTGCAAGCTTCAGGCACGGATGCTTCAGTTGCAACAATGTTCTATCACTGGCGCCACCACGGCGGTGCACGTACTCAGCGGGGGAGGTTCAGGCCTATACACCCTTTAGATGTACTCAATGGACATGCCAGTTCATGTCCCCTCTTACAGTCACATTGCATCATCCACCGTACACCGGCCGGAGCGGCCGGGCCTAGGACGGCCGTGCCGGCCATGTCCACAACCGCCGTGCCAGGCCGGGCCTAGGACGGTGGTTGTGTACATGGCCTGGCACGGCAGTTGTGTACATGGCCTGGCACGGCAGTTGTGTACATGGCCGGCACGGCCGTCCTTGGCCCGGCCGCTCCGGCCGGTGTACGGTGGATGATGCAATGTGACTGTAAGAGGGGACATGAACTGGCATGTCCATTGAGTACATCTAAAGGGAGTATAGGCCTGCACCTCCCCCGCTGAGTACGTGCACCGCCATGGTGGCGCCAGTGATAGAACATTGTTGCAACTGAAGCATCCGTGCCTGAAGCTTGCACGTGCGGTTGCCGATGTGTGCCCGTGACGGTCCGTGCACATGCAGCCAATGGGAAGAGGGCCGCTGGCTGCGTATGGCCTTTGGGAAGTAGCGGAAGTTGTGCACCGCCATGGCGGCGCCAATTATGTTATCTTGTCAGACGCTGCACCGTGATGTGTTGTGTGCAGTTGCGTCATGAGGGTTGTGAGCGTGATAGGGAAAGGTCATATGTCATACACTATTGCATGTGTGTCCATACTATGCCCATCGGTGGGCACACAATGGGCAACAGATGTGCATTTGGACGTGTTGACGTCGGGTGTGACCCTACAAACGTTATTACATCTTCACAACTACACAGTACATCACGGCTGTATGGCCAAATTATGCATCTGTTGTCAGTGTGTGGTTCTGGCGAGGTGACTACAGTGGTGGTGGTACACATGCATTCAGTGTATGTGTTTTTGACGTTATGTCACCATGCATGTAATTACCGTCTGCACAACATTATTGGTGTTGGCATTGGTGCATGATGACATGGTGTGTGTGTATCATTATCGTTTGTGTGCATGCATTTGCATGTGTGTCTGTGATGTGGCTACTAAACATTAGGGTAAAGACACACGTATTGTCAGTAAGGTTCACATGTGACTACGTTGCGTTGACACACTTCCTGTTGCAGGTGGCTGCACTTTGTTAAAGGGGCACTCCGTATTGTATAGACTATCAGAGATGTCACACATATGACCATTCTCCCTAGAAAAGTTGTTGTTGCTAATGTTGGCTCACATGTGATGGAGTTGCACACGTATGCGTCGTTTGTAAGTTGACCCAAGTTACATTTCTCTCCCACACAGGAGGGCTCCAAATGTGCATCGGCCATACACTTTGCTGGAGGATATGGTTGACGAGGAGGTGATTAGGAAATTCCGGCTGGATCGACGTCGGTTGATGGAGCTTGTTGCACAATTGTCTCCTCATCTGCAGCCACGAAGGACTTATCCTGGTTCCATTACACCCACAGCAAAGGTGATGGCGGCCCTACACTTTTTTGCTACTGGCACCTTTCAGTACACAGTTGGATATGCCGGGGGGATGTCACAGTCCATGTTCAGCACGGTACTTCGGGATGTTTTAAGAGCTATGATGCTGTACAAGAATGACTACATACATTTCCCACGGCCGGAAGAGTTGGCAGCAGTCAAAGCAGACTTCTATGCACTGGGCCACATACCACACGTTGTTGGTTCAATTGATGGCACACATATCACTATCATTCCACCACGGGCACGTGAGCAGGTTTTTAGGAATCGCAAACAATTCCATTCGCTGAACGTGCAGGTGGTGTGCCTGGCAAACAACATCATCTCCCATGTGTGTGCAAGATTTCCTGGCTCCGCACATGACGCCCACATCATGCGGAGCAGCATTGTCCCCCAACTGATGGCAAATCTGCGACCCGGTCAAGCGTGGCTTGTTGGTGAGTGTGCAGTGGGGACTTTTGTGATCTCTGTGTGGCATGGGGTACCCACCATATCTTGTTGTGATATTTGTGTCTGTCATCCCCCTACATAGGCGACTTGGCGTACCCAAACCGGCCCTGGCTCCTCAGTCCCATACGTAATCCTACTACAGCGGGTGAAATGCGCTACAATGATGCACATGGAAGGACAGGGAGAGTGATCGAACGTACCTTTGGACTGCTAAAGTCTAGGTTTAGGTGCCTGGATAAGACCGGAGGGGCCCTGCCTTACTCACCAGGAAAAGTATGCAGGATCGTGATTGCCTGCTGCATGCTCCACAACCTGGCAGTGCGCAATGACATTGAACTGCTATTGGACCCTGAAGACGAAGAAGTTCCTCGGCCTCCCATCCCACCCATGTCGACTGATGAGGATAGTGGTGAGGAGGAAGGTGTGGACCAGAGGCGCCAGCTCATTGATCGCTACTTCCCTTGAATGTGAGTAACTACCTCTTGTGCCAGTTGACAATGCCTTATGTATGTTTGCTGGTGTTGTGTGGATGTGGGGTGCATCAGCTGTGTGTTCTTGTTTGTGATGGTTGCATATGTGTGTCTTCATTTCTTTGGACATACAAGTCTCCATGATGTGTGTCCTCTCATCCCATGCTTTAGTGATGAGTGTAGTTTGTGTAATGTTGCTGTGCAGTGTGTTGTGATGTGTGTGAATCTGTTTCCTGACGTGTGTTTGCTGTCTCTGATTTTCCCTAGGTCACTCCCGCAGTGCCATGATCATGTACGACTAGGATCCCTAAACCTGTTTACGTCTGTTTCTGAAGGCAATCATGTGAATAAACATGGAGGAAAAACATCATTGAGTGTGTAAGTGAAATTTATTTACAGGTTGTGCTTTTGTGCTGGTGAATATTTACAAGTAAGTGGGTGGGGAGGGAGTTGGAGTTGAAGGTAATGGCAGATGAAATGTCCGTGCTGACACCACATTGGGGGGTGTCAGGCTAGTCCAGCAGACCAGTGGCAATGATTGTCTATGTGGGACAGGATACTTTGCAGGGTGAATGTCTGGCACAGGCAGTGACAAAGTCATTGGCGGCCCCTCTTGGAGCGTGTGGATGGCGCTCCAACACTGCTCTCACCCACTTCCAGCCTCGGGCGGGCCCTCCGTCTCTGAGGTGGAACAGAGTCAGCTGGGGGTGCAGGTTGGTCATGGGCCACATCCGTCACCAGGGGCACAGATGGTGGTGGCGGCGGTGGAGGCGGAGGTGACGGTGGCGGTGGAGGTGGAGGTGACGGTGGCGGTGGCGCTACGACAATTGGTGGAGGGGGGGGTTGTTCCGGGCAATCCATTCCCTCCACATTGTTGTCTGTTGGCCCATGATGTGCACGTACTGGCCAAGGTACCCCGAGATTTCGCGCAACATGTTGGTGTTGTCCACTGAGTCCTGGTGTGCACGATCTGCATGTTCCTGGTAACGGTCGTATGACGCCTGGCACCTGGCAAGGGCTTGTAGGGACTCTGCCACAGGATGGGGTAGCTGTCCTTCCTCTGTACGGCGGAGTGTGGGTCGCCTTATTGCCTGATGTCCCGTCGCCTCTCTCCTTTGTGGCCCACTCACCCTGCTTGGGTGTGAGGCCGATGGACCTGCATCGTGCGCTGGGTTAGGCTGGGTGGCACAGGCAGGAGTCGTGGTACTGGTGGTACTGGTGGTACTGGTGGTGGTGGTGGTGGGGACTCTGCAGATCACAGAGGCAGGTGTCGCTGGAGTCACACATGCGACGGTTGTCGGGCTCGGGAGTCCCTGTGAGCCAGATGGCCCTGGCTGTGTGCTTGGTCCCGCTCCATCCTCCGCACCGGAGCTGCCTGTGTCATCGTCACCAGAGAGTCCGGTATGTGTGGGAGGTGAGGCTTGCGGCCGGGTACTGGTTTCCCCAGTCAGTTCACGATCACCTGAGGGACAAGATAGAGCTGGTCAGTAATGTGGACATTACATGTTCATATGGATTTGTAGACATTTCTGTTTCCTGTCGCACACACCCCACACACCCCACCCTCCACCACCACCACCCTCCCCGTGAACATGGGGGCCTGTTGGGAGTTGTAGTTTGGACCTCTCACACACCCCACCCTCCACCACCACCACCCTCCCCGTGAACATGGGGGCCTGTTGGGAGTTGTAGTTTGGACCTCTCACACACCCTACCCTCCACCACCACCACCCTCCACGTGAACATGGGGGCCTGTTGGGAGTTGTAGTTTGGACCTCTCACACACCCCACCCTCCACCACCACCACCCTCCCCGTGAACATGGGGGCCTGTTGGGAGTTGTAGTTTGGACCTCTCACACACCCCACCCTCCACCACCACCACCCTCCCCGTGAACATGGGGGCCTGTTGGGAGTTGTAGTTTGGACCTCTCACACACCCCACCCTCCACCACCACCACCCTCCCCGTGAACATGGGGGCCTGTTGGGAGTTGTAGTTTGGACCTCTCACACACCCCACCCTCCACCACCACCACCCTCCACGTGAACATGGGGGCCTGTTGGGAGTTGTAGTTTGGACCTCTCACACACCCCACCCTCCACCACCACCACCCTCCCCGTGAACATGGGGGCCTGTTGGTAGCCATGTACATGTTTGTGAGTAGGTGTCCGACGTGCATGGGTTGGGGCGTAGGTGATGTGTCTTCTCAGTTGTGTGAGCCTGACCATGTCGTACTGATCGTGGGGCTTGGTTTGTACTTACCAGCCTCTTCTCCTTCATCAAGTCCGTCTAGACTCTCTGGGTGAAGTATCACCAGCACCTTCTCCTCCCAATCGGTGAAGGGTATGGGCTCCGGGGGTGTTCCTCCGCCAGTATGATTGGCTCTTGCATAGTTTTTTGCGCGGATGCCTTTCACCCGGGTCTTCAGGTCATGACACCGCCTCTGAATGTCATGCTTCGTCCTCGGCACGGTCCCTGACGCATTCACCCGAGTGACGATCCTGTCCCACATGTGGTTCTTTTGCGCCACGGACGTCTGCTGGACTTGGGCCCCGAAGATGTGGGGCTCAACACGGATGATTTCATCTACCATTACCTTCAACTCGGTCTCCGTGAATTTAGTTTTTTTTGGGTGCCATGGTGTGTGGTGCTCAGCGTGTGGGTTGAGTGAGTTGGGGGGTGCAGGTGTGTGGTGTGTGATGTGTAGGAATTGTGTGGTGGGTGTTTGTGTGGTGGGTGTGGTAGGGTGGTGGTTGTGTGTCTTCTATGTGAGTTAGCTGTATCTCGATTAGGGCCTCTTGCTAGCAGCAATGCTGTGATGCAAAGGATTGTGGTAGTGTGTGGGTGTCATTTTATAGTCGTGTCTCAATGGTTGTTGGCAGTCAGGTGGTAGGTGGGCGTGTTGACTAGTGTGCATTATTGGGTACTTGGGGCGTGTCATGCTGGCTTGTGCTTGGTGTTGGTGTATCGGGGGGGGGGGGCCTTGTCAATGTTCGTATGTTTGCTTTGTACTTGCGGTACACTTTCTGACATTTGTTTGACGTTAGGGATGTTGTGCGTGTTGGCCTTCCGCAGTGATGCACTGTTTATCGTTGCATTCTTTCCGCCGCGGACGTGGATGGCTGTGCGTTCCGTGGTACGGGCGGATTTATCCTAATTGCGGACACGGAGTATTCACAGGTATGGCGGTACATGTGTTTTTTTCCGCGGTCATTTCCGTCCGCGGCGGGGGTTGTTCATTGGGCTCCGTCCGCCGCGGACGGAGTTAGATGTGTTCCGTCCACCGCGGACGGTGTTTGTTATGATCCGTCCGCCGCGGTCGGAGTTTCGTGACATGATTATCCTAATCCCAACCGCGGAATCTCCGCGGCGCAGCCGGGAGTAAAATTTCCCCGACCATGGCGGACAGTACCCATTTCCGTCCGCCATCCTAATCGACCCCATGGTTTGGTCAACGGTACTGCCAAACACTCCCATAGAAAATAATACAGGCAGGGAAATAAAATAATACCTTATAGAAACGAATGTTAACTACATAAAGTTAGTTCAAAATTGACACACGCACATAAGCACACACACACACACATACCCACACACACCAACTCACTGACATATTTATGGATTTTATTATTTGAACACGGATAATAAACATAATTAAAGAATACAATTTAAACTGATTGTAAATAATAAAACATGTGACTTTTAACAAAATGTATTAAATATTAAATAAAAATGTTATTGAGGGTGGGTAATTCTTTAGTTATTGTTTACTATTAATTAATATTCATAAATTAAAATAATATATTTAAAATAATGTGTTATTGTGAGAGGCTGGCCTGGTATATGCTGTCCACTAATGTAAGTGGGCACTTTGCACCAGTCCAGGCTACACTTATGGTCATTTAAGAGATCTCAGACAACCTTAGAAAGCTATCCAAGTGCTAGCTGTGGAGAGCAGCCTTCAGGCTTAATCTTGAAGGAGTGTAAAGCCGCTTGTTTTACCAGAATGCAATCTTATAGTATAAATGAAATGAAAGAGAACCACACAAATTATTTATAAAAATATGTATTTATTATATATTGCTCTCTTGTATGTTCCAGTATCTACTACACGGAGATAGATACAAGGCACACAATCGTATAGCAAAAAAATTACAGTAAATGGCACTAATACACAGTGGGCCCTAGGGGGAGACCAAACCATAAACTAAGAAAGTGGTATAAGAACCACGACTCAAGTCAGGACAATGTCGAGAAGACGTAGAATTGCTGGGACCCCAAGGAACTGCCCAAGGTGAGTAGATAGTGACCCCACGGAGGACGGGTTCAGTGTGGGAACACGACAGTGTGCTCCGGACAACTCTATGTGAAAGTTGAGGTTGGAATTTTCAAGATTAGGGACCCTTCCCATTGGACTACGAAGAATCCCAGAGAAAGACAGATGGTGAGAGAGCCACCCCACCCATGGATACCGAAGTACCCAAGTTACCTAACCCATGGAAGCCGTGTGCATAGGTGTGAATTGGTGTCGGAAACCGCAGTCGAACCCATTGGAGAACTTCAAAGAAGAGCCGCTGCTGGAAGGGAGAAGAATGTCCGTTGGAATCCAAACGTGGATTTTTGTCAAAGAGTACCTGAAAGCAGAGGGGACAGAGTCTGGGTCACTTGAGAGTGACCAGGGGCTCGGTAGACGAATGCTAACCAATGTTGGGGGCTTCAGGATAGTTGATAGTGACCTTGATTCTACAGCTGCGGGGACCAGGCGATGTTGAGGACAACCAGGAGCCGGATGCGAGTTGTCCCTCAAAGGATGTTGAGTGCTGAAGGGTCGATGTCCGGTGGGAGCACAAACAAGCCTTGGCAACAGGAACCCACGTGGAAGGTCAAGGAAGTGTACGGTTCGGACCAGCAAGGTTCAGGGTATTAACCACAGCCAGGGGAGTTGGGGCAAGACTGAAACAACCAGGGGAGCCCCGGAAAAGCAGAGTTGTGCCTCAATTGGACCCACAGGCCGGAGGCACAGGAGTAGCGAGAGGACCTTGAGCTGCTTCACAAAACAACAGGCCACGGTACACACGGTGCAAGGTGGTTGAAGATCTTTGTGGAAGAAGACGCCAGAGGTTAGGGCTACTTGGAGCCCAATGCACTTGTTAAGGAATTGCCAACAAGCACATGCACTTCCAAAAGTATGTGTTGCACAGGGGTTCTGTTGGAAATGGGATCCCCGGCTGGCCAGGGCTTTCGCCAAAGTCAGTCAGAGACCACCACTCCAAAGTCAGGGCAAGGGAGTTACACGCCAAGATAACCCCTACTCACCCTCTAGGTAACGTGGCACGAGCAGCAAGGCTAAACTTGGAGGCGATGTAAGTTAAGTATTTGCGCACGCATCCCAGCAACAACACCCAGGACCCACCACAAAGGAAACTCCACACAAGGTTATATAAAAATAGCCTTTGTATTACACCAAAACACATTAGATAAAACACACACTTTACAATGTGCCAGAGGCACGGGCAGAATTTACAGGGGATATTTACAAGACAGGGCCACCTGGACCACTGTCAGGAATCAGCACTTTTAGAACTTAGAATACAATACTTGTAGGCCTAGAACTTAGAACATAGAGCCTATCGGACAGTACCTCCCATCCTGGTTGCGTGGGATAATGCGAGTGACCTCCTTAGTAAACTTGAGCGGGCGGCCCAGCGAAGCGGCACGACTCAGGGGAGAGTGGTGCGGCTCGAGGCTTGAGCGGGCGGCCGGCAAGGTACAAGCGTTTCTCTGGGGCGACCAATGTGTGCGGCTCAGAAGAGGATGGGAAGGCAGGATGCGGGTGACCCAGCGAAGCGGCGCGGCTCAGGGGAGAGCGGCGCTGCTCGAGGCTTGGACGGGCTGCCGTGCACGAGCTGCCGAGGGGAACGAGCGAGGCACACTTCAGCGAGGCCCCAGGGGCCCAGAGAGATCAGACAAGTCCCAGCAATTTGTCTGGGAAGGCACAATAGAGTCCACTGGTCCTGGGACTCTGGTCAGGGGGCGAGCTCAGTACCACGCCCTTGGAATATTACTTAGATCATAACAGACAATCACTGTAGCACAATATAAAAATAGAGCACACAACCAGTAACTACCACCTACGCAATCCTAACCACCTTAAGAACAGGTCACGCAGGGGGCCAGGACCTCACTAGCACCACCTGTACTAGCAAGCACATAACACATGATGCAATGCATAACATTCATTCAGAGGTGTAAGGGAAACACATGACGCATCAACACACGTTCAGCGGTGTAAGGAACAAGGCACATGATGCATCAACAACACATTCAGAGGTGCAGAACACAGGGTGCACAAAACATACTACACATTGTACATTTCCTAACACCCAAAAGCAAAAGGACATAGATCATAACAGCATCGAAACCTCAGTTAGCGCATAAATCACCTTTAGCGCAGAACTCACAAAGTCCAGGTTGCGCCACTTGCGCCAGAACCTAAACGTAGCAGCTGCCCACTACTTGCTGGGCAGCTGAGGGACAGAACAGGGGGTCTAAACGCTGCAGCTGGCACTAAGTGCTGCGCAGCTGGAAGGCCAGGGTAGGGGTGAAGGAGTGCGCCCACTCCTGAAGTCCAGAGTACATGTCCCTAGGAAGCAAAATACCTAAACGGTGCAGCTGCCCACTAATTGCTGGGCAGCTGGAAACAAATCTGCGCCAGGGGCCCTCACTAGCCCCTCAGGAACAAAACGGCATCAACCGTGGGAGCCCTCTGGCTCTGGGGTAGGGAAGGCGCAATACGTGGGAGCCCTCTAGGCTCTAAACACATTCATGTGTCCCCTGGAGCACTCTGGCTCCTCCAAGAAAGAACTCTCCCCCAACAATGGAGCCCTCTGGCTCTAGGAAGAATGGGGCCAAAAACAGGTGGGAGCCACTCGGGCTCTAGGGATCACTCTGCCCCTGGAGACAGATATGGCCACATCGTGGGAGCGGCCCGCTATCATGTGGGGCCGCTCGAAGAACAATCAGGGACAGCCCCGAGGCCCCCCCTCCTTACCGGGCTCCGTGCGTCCATTCTCTCTGTGTCCCCCTCACCGGGGACAGCGCAGGACTTCACCTCCGGGGCTCCCCTCACTCCTGGGAGCCCCAACACGCAACATCCGGCCCCAAGAGGGGGGGGGGGGCATCTTCACCCGGTCCCCCATCTCGGGACCGGGACTTGGCAAGTGGAGCCCTCAAGGCTCCGGGCTCCTCTTCTCCGGCCGGGCGCCCTGGCCAATCAGAGCACGGCGGCGGGCGGGACTTCCTTCAGCAACCCGGAAGTCCCGCCTACAGTCAGGCGCGATGCCGCCTGACTTCCTGGTTTTGCCCGCGGCTGCAGCGGTGATTTCTCGGGGCCATAGCGAGGGGTGGGCTCCCTCGAAATACACGTAAATAGCGGGGTGAGCACCCGCTAGGGCTCTGATAAGCGGGGTGGCACCCGTGAAAGAATATAATGAAAATCGGGCACCATGCAGGGTAGGCTCCTGCGAATCTCGGCTCACGAGCCAATTAAGATACAGCGCTCCCCAGGCGCTAGAGGGGACAGTAACGCGCTCCTAGGCGTTAGAATAGCACAAGAAGCGCTTCCATGCGCTTAGAGGTGAAGATAGCGCTCCCAAGCGCTACAGGGGAAAGATAAAGCGCTCCCAGGCGCTAGAACAAAAATGAAGGTCCACAAGTCCATGACATCAGTAGTCCAGGGGCTGGGCAGGGCTCAGGGAGGCAAGCCTTCCCCTGAGCCCAAGCAGCAGCACGCCCCTGGTAGGATTCAAGTTGGGAACAAGAACATTTTCATGGGGTCACAGCCCCTCTTTTATACACCTTTTCCCTTTGTCTTTAGGTGCAGGGTGGGGGCAGAACCAGTCGCAGCTGGTTCTTGAGTACTCTGTTTACCTCAACCACCCTCTCTATTCACTGGCAGGGCTTGGGTCATTAGACGCACCACAGGGGGGCGGAGCCAGCATTGTGTGGGGAAAACCCAGCCCATCCAGGACACAGGTACACTCCTCCCACCCATCACTCATGCTAATCTCACACTCACCACCGGGCAGACCCATCCAGACTTCCTGGAGCCTGGCATGCCAGCCAGCTCCAGCCAATCACGCTCCAGCACCCTCTCTGCACACACACATCAATGTCCAGAAGTAGCACTTCCCTTCTAGACACATACATGCCGCATACACCATCTCGCAGCATTCACTCTCACGAGTTCACACATACTAAACTCGAGCCTGCACTCCCCACGCTTCAGGAACTACCAGGGACACACACATTCCCCATGCATTCCTATGGGAGGGCAGGCCTATCTCACACACGCACTCAAGGAGCGCACGCACTTTACACTGCGCCAGTGTCAAAGTGCGCAAAGACCAGAAATCACTACACTTCAAAAAAAGTTCAGGGGTGAACCTGCCAAACGGGCCAAGTCCAACAGGTTCGAGTAATGCAGCCCCCACAAGGGATTCTGACCTCAAACTTGGTGAGAGGGCAGCTCAGACCTCGAGGGGCACAGGAACGCACCTCCTGTGTTACTGAGCCTTTCGGAGTCTGAAGGAGCTTGGGCTCTGCAGACCAGTCAGCAGTGTTGCGGTGCCTGCGAATGCAGGGGAGTGACTCCTAATTTTTATTTATTTATTTTTATTTCTGCATTTGTAGAGCGCCTGGTTACACCCACTGGTGTGTCCCCACGCTATTAAGACATTCTGCAAACATCAGGAATTAGTGCCTCCCAGTTCATGTACTAATTCCTATTTTTGGATGAACAGCCACATTTTTAGTTTTTTTCAAAAAAGTTTCTCAGATGGTTCCTCCCCAACGGTCAAAGGAAGGGAGTTCCAGCTTTGTGGTATCCGAAGGAGCATGCTCCCATTCGTGCCTTCCTGATCCTTGGGACTTTCACCAAATGTGTCCCTGTGGATCTCAGTTGTCTTCCTGTTTCGTAAGGAATCATAAGGTCATTGAGGTACAATGGACACCTGCCCTGCAAGGTTCGATGGCCAATGCACAGTGCCTTAAATGTGATTCGTTTCTGGATAGGTAACCAACGTAATGTCTTTAGTGCATTCTTTGAGGATGCTTTCCTTGGCAGATTCAAAACCAGATGGGCTGCTGCTTTCTGAACAGATTGTAGCTTTTGGAGTCCTTTTTTGTTTGCACCCAGATACTGCAGATTTCCATAATCTAATCTGGAAGTAATGAGTGCATAGGTCAGGGTTTTTCTTGCCGCCAGAGGTAGGATGTAAAGGGTCTTCCTTAATATTCTGAGGATTCTGAAACATCTACCTGCAACCCTTTTGATTTGGGTCTCAAAGGATAATCTATGGTCTATCCATATCTCCAAGTTCTTCACCTCTGTCCTTGGGGTGAGGATCAGACCTAAGCTCGCTGGCCACCATGCCAATGACCAGATAGATGGGGTGTTTCCGACTATCAGTATTTCCGTCTTGCTGCCGTTAAGCCTCAGACAATTATCTGTCATAAACCCGGCTAAGTCTTTCAGGCATTCCGCAAAGCTACTGGCCGCTAGTGCAGCTTTTTGAGTTAAGGGGTGTGTCATCTGTGTATGACACTATTGTGACAGCGTGTTTCTCCACTATTTCAGCTAAGGGGGCGACGTACAGATAAAATAGCGTTGGGCTCAATATTGCACTTTGTGGCACTCCGTGTGCTAACTTGATGTGTTTGGAGGTGTGTGTGGCTTGTGACACCTGAAAGCTGCGACCGTGAAGGTAAGAAGCCATCCAATTCAGTGCAGCCCCGTCTACACCCCCCCCTTCTGAGTTGGTGCACTGACAGCTCATGTGACACCGTATTGAATGCTGCGCTGAGGTCTAAAGGAACCAGCGCAGTTGTCAGGCCTTCGTCCACTCTCTTTCGTACTGACTTTCTGGCATAGAGCAGTGCTGTCTCAGTTGAATAGGATGATCAAAAAGCTGATTGTGTTGGATGCAGGAGGTCATGTTTTTTAATGTGTACCCCTAACTGTATATTGACCACTTTTTCAGCTATTTTTGAAAAATAAGGAAGTAGTGAGACTGGTCGCAGATCTTCCATTACGTTCCCGTCAGCTGTCGGCTTTTTTTCAGTGGGTAGACAATGGCTTGTTTCCATATAGCAGGTACCTTCCCTTTTCTGAAGGAGGTTTCTAACAGCTGCTGGATATAGGGTAATATTGTTCCTAGTACTGCACAAATGACCTTAGGTGTAGCTGGGTCTAGTGGTGATCCCGATTTTATGCTCAGTGTTATTTTTTTCAGCTCTTTTAGGGAAGGGGGAGTAAACTGGGAGATACTGTTTTACCCCCACTCCTTCATTTGTTCCTTGTGGCTTCGGTGTCCGTTTCGTGCGTTGTCCGGAAAAGTGTCATAGATCTTAGATACCTTTTTCCGCGAAGAATTCTGCGATTTTATTGCAAGATTCTTCTGAACAAGGGACAGGTGCTACTGCTCTTTCTAATGAGGATTGTTCTCTGAAAATGCCGAATAGTTCCTTTGATGAGTTATCCGCTGTTTCAATCCTCCCCGTGTAGTATGCAGCTCGTGTTTTCTTTATGAGTGCATGGTACTGTCTCAGCTTTAGCTTATAAACAGTCTTATCAGAGTCTAAGAAGCCCTTCCTCCATTTACGTTCTAGCTTTTTACATGCCTGTCTTGCCATCCTTAAATCCTGGTTATACCAAGGTGCACTCTTCGTGCACCTGCGCGGGGTACTGGTTGCCCATGGGGCCACTACATCCAGCGCACCTTAGATCCAGTTATTTACTTCCTGACTCTCCTGGTTAATGTCAGTGTTTAAGAGGGGGGGATTTGCTAACAGAGCCTGTGTAAAGCTGTTTCCCTCGAAATTCCTCCATTTCCTATGACTGCTGTTATATGATGGCTCCTTTTTTAGAAGTGATTTTGTTAGAGGGATTGTAAAGGCCACTAAATAGTGGTCCGAACATGGGACCGCTGTTGGACAGTCAACTGTCAGCCCCTGGCAGTTTGAGAAAATGGGATCTAATAGATGCCCTAGTTGATTTGTTATCTGTGTGGATTTTATCATCAGGTGTCTTGGATGCTCCACAGGTCCTACATGCACAGACGATGCAGCAGACTAGGAGGGAGACGAAGTCAGGCCCAAACTAAGTCCAGAGTGCCCAGACGGTTGTAGTGCAGTGGTTTCAGTTCTGAATCTTATCCACGATGAATCTAAGGTCCTACAGCCAGGTAAGCCCTTAAGTACCCACGGGAGAGGACAGGGGGGATGTTACTCCCATGTCCTTTGTCTAGTTTTGCACCAGAGCGGACTGGTTTGAAGTAGACTAAGCTTAGGGACACCAAATGTGCCCCTCATGCAGACTTTCAGTCGCTGGCAAGCGCACCCACCCAGGCCTAATACACTCAATCCTGTCTGGGAGGTGGTTACACCTCCCTGTGACAGGATGCCTATTGTTCTGCCTTCCTCAGTTCGAGCTTGGCTCAGAAGCAGAAGGGCAGAAATGTGTCTCTGGTCGGCAGCAATCCTTTTCTGCTGTCCGGAGCTAGAAGGCTGGTACCGGGAACACCAGGGACCCCATGAAGCACGCTTCTGAGGGGTGGAATCGTAGCTCCTACACCAGTTACCAGTGTGGAGGTATGATTCCAACATGTTTGACACCAAACTCAATAGGGTTTGTTTCTGTCGTTTTAGAGCTGGTTCTCACACGGTCGCATAATGCCCCTCTATAGTAGTATATGGTTGCTTCACCGACAACCCAGGAGAATGAACTCCGTAGGCTGCAGGGGTGCCCTGCTCATGTAGGGGCACCATCTCATTTAGAACCAAGCACCCTACCCTCAGGATTGTAAAGGCCTGCTATAGGGGTGACCAATAGGTTTTAAGTGCAGTGACCCTTAGATATAGAAAGCCTATTTCTTAAGTAAGTGGTGCATGCACCAACTTACACAGGCTGCAATGGCAGGCTTGTAGTTCCATTTTGCATGGCCTCTCCTGGGTGGCATAATACATGCTTCAGCCCATGGGAGGCCTCTGGGGTACCTATGCCCTGGGTACATGTGTACCATATACTAGGGACTGACAAGGGTACCCCAGTATCCAGTCTGGAGTGTACTTAAGTACTGAACATAACAGTTTAGGGAGAAAGCAGATAGACCGAGGTCCTGATTAGCAGGATCCCAGTCAGGCTAGTCAAAAACAGTGTTATTTATATCAAGCAAAAAGTGGGGGTAACCATAAGAAGCAGATTTTACTTTCTAACTATTATTTAATACACATTTAATTTAATGTGCTACCGTCCTGTAACATTTTGTTAGCAGATTAACCGGGCCTTACCCCACCCCATCAAATGCCTACACCTTTACCTTTGCCAGGTTCTTCGATCAGGCATAGACCTTTCAGGTCCTGATCTTGTGCTGCTTAGTGCTACCTGCCTCATTCTCCTTCTCTCTCTCCTACTCCTTCACTTTTCTCTTTCCCTCTCCCCACTCAGCCTTTGCTGCCTTCTTGCGCTTGGCATTCTCTCTTTGACATTTTCTGCACTGTTATTCCTGCTTCACTGCATTTCCAACCTTCTCTTTTACACCTTTTGCACATTTCTGTCACTTTCTGTTGCCTTTTTCCCACTCCTTCTCACTCATTCTTCACAATCACTTTTTGTGGCTTTCTGAGCAATCACTCACTCTTTTCACTCATTCCTTCTTTTTGCTCTTCTGTGCCGTTTTTTGCTCTCTTCCCTCAACGTTTCTTTAGATCCCCCCATCTTTGGTCCTTTACCTCCTCTGTTCTTTCCCACTGTGTTGCTCTCCTGTGCACCCTTTTTTTCCCCTGATGTAGCCATTCCTGCCTCCTCTCCTATTTCTTACTCCTATCAGGCTTCCTGCCAACTGCTGAGCTCCGCTCAGCCCCGAAACTCATCCCACCACTACTCATTGGTTGCTGCAGAACAGGTACGCTGCAACAAAGACGCACCACAAGGAAGTCCCTCTGCACTCATCTACGCCCCTCCCAGTGGCAGGACCCCTTGTCCTCTCCCCACCCACAGCCACTAGTCCGCCGCCTCCCTCCGAATCCTAAATCCCAGCCACTCCTTTCTGTGTTACGGCTGAGCCAACACCGAACTGGCCATCACCTACTTCTCGTTTACATTCTCTTGCACCCACCTGCTCTCTATCGCCCCTCTGCATTTACCACAAACAACATGCTCAGCAAACACCACACACCCGAGCACACTGACCTCCCTATCCTGCATCCTTCTCAACACTCACTCACCAAATTTACCATCGAAATCTGGGGCTTGCTTCACAACCACACACTGGACCTGCTCTTTCTGACGGAAACATGGGTAACTCCCATGTTGGCCTCTGACATTGCCATGGGACCTACCCTTTTGCCCCCAACCCAGATAGAAGATCATAAGACAGGACAAGACTACCAGACCTGGAGGTGGAATTGCCATAATCTTCAAGGAGCATATCCAGTGTGCCACAACAGTAGCTGATGTTAAAGACAACAATGGAATACCTGTCTTTCAAGCTGCTCATCACCTCTAAATGCACCCTGAATTTCATTCTCATCTACTTACTTTTGGGACCCTGAGCCAAGTTTGGAAGCATAATTGCAATATTGTAGCACCACTAATTCTCAAGTATAGAGCATTCATACTCCTCGAATCCTCAACTATCACTTGGAGGACCCCACAGACCCCAACACATTCAAACCTTCTGGAGGACCTGCCTAACCTTGGACTCACCCAGAAAGTGTAAGTCCCCACCCAGGCCCCTGGACATCATCTGGACCCCGTCTTCACCAGCTTCAGCAATCTAACAGTGGACAATCCCACACCCATCACCTTGTCAGATCACACCCAAGTCCACTTTAACATACCCATTCCTCACCACCACAGGAATGCCACCATCAAGTCCACTCGTCACTACAGGAAAAAAGTCTCAAAACAATTCTGGCCCTCATAACTCTTATACAAACAGCTACAACACCTCAACAACCTTACCTGGTTCGTTCCATCTTCAAAGTCTGGATTTCCTCCTGATTAGACACTTTGGCTCCTGTCAAGACCCCCAAGGCCACCAGAAGCTGACCTCAAGGAAGCCGTTATATGAAAGATCTCAAACTCACCAAATGCCACTGCAAGTGGCTACAGCGCAGATGGAGACTAAGCTAAGACTCCACTGTTAAGTGCATCCTCAGGTGCCACAGTACCACCAACAGATCAGAGCCACCAAATGCACTGCCCTCACTAAGTGCATCATGAACAACACCAACAGCGCCAAGGAAATCCCAGCCATCATGAAGGACTTCATCTCTCCAGGAGCAAGCTCTACCAACATCGCTCCCTCATGGGACCACTGCAACTAACTGTCCCATTTCTTTAGTGACAAGGTCACAATCATCTTTGACAACTTCAAGCCCCAAGTGGACCCTTCAACTTAGCCCTCCTACCCATCACCCTGGGCAACCATACGACCACTCTAACCATCTGTCCCACTGTCACCCGCATCCTTATCAACTCAATCAACACAGCCACCTTCCCAAATACCTGGAAACATGAGCAGTTCTCCTCCTCCTTAGGAGGCCCTTCTACGCATGCCAAGTACCAGTCCATCTGCCTGCTATCTATCCTGGAAAAATATATCATGCTTAGATTTTGAACAAACAACAAGCAGCCTACCCCAGTGACAGCGAACTCCTCGGCGCCAGTCAATCCGGGTTCAGACCCAACCACAGCACTGAGACCACCCTCAGCGCCGCCATGGACGATATCAAACTGATAATGGAGAAAGAATGAATAGTGGAGATACCAAAGCCCTCATCATTCTGGACCTTTCTGCTGCATTCTATACATTGTCCCTTCACATCCTTATTCAATGCCTACATGACGCCTGCATCCAAGGGCTTACACTAAAATGGACTCCTTCCTGACAGGCACCTCATCTGCAGAGTACCACAAGGATCCCTGCTCTGCCCAATGCTGTTAACGCCTACATGAACCTACTCGCTAGCATCAATTGGACCACCGGAATCAACATATTTCATGCGCTGGGGACAGCCAGCTCTGCCTCTTTCTTCACTGGAATCAACAGATTTCATGCACTGAGGACACCCAGCTCACCCTCTTCCTTTCTGACAAAACTTCAAAACCAGGATTAACTTCTTCATATGCATATCTGAAGTCACCAGATGGATGAAGACAGACTACCTCAAAATGAATACAGGTAAGACAGACGTATTCCTCTTTAGCAAAGGCACCTCAGTATGGAACTCAACCTGGTAACTTGTCGATCTCAAGCCCATGCCCAACCCTACCACCCATGAAAGAATCTCAGATTAGTGGTTGACAATCAGCTCTTCATGACAAGTCATGTGAACTCAGTATCTGCTACCTGCATCCATACTCTGAAGATGCTCAAAAGGTCTTTAAATGGATTCCTCTCAACACCTGGATAATCATCTGGCAGAGTCTTAATACCAGTAAGCTAGACTACAGGACCCGCTGTTCCGAAGACTCTTGTGTGCTGAACTAAGCCGTCCACTGGCGACTTCTTCAAGATCCAGTCTAATCAGTCATTTTTGCCATAGAGTTTCTGCGAGGTAAAATCATCAGCCAAGTAGCTGAACTGATATGCACATCAGTGCATCCGTTATCAGCATGGAGAGGCGAATGAGCGCACGCAGCACGTTGTATGCTGAGGAGCAGTAGCGAGCGAGCGAGATGCAGACGACAAGCCACAGGAGACGCTGCCGACTGGGGGGATTGGGGGAACTGGGACTTATGGGTTTGCTCACTGGGTTGCCCCATATTGCGTTTTCCGCTTGCTTGCCTCGCCCAGTGGTCAAAGTGGGTGGGATCGGTAGGCCAATGCGTGCCCCTACCTATTCAATTTAATAGAATCCGCTCCCCATCTTTTGTATTTTAAATATGCCTCCCAGGATGGCAGAATTAGCCAAGGTTTATAGATAAAGCTCTGCCGTTTGGGGACGGGCGGGTTGGGCAGAGAAGTAGAAGGACGCTCTCTTCCTTCTTGCCCAGAAAAGATGAGGACAGTGCCCACTTCTCCTGCTCTGCCGCTGTCAGCTGCCCCTCTCTCGTTCTTCCTCTTCCTTTTATTCCCTTACTTTCTGTCTGGCTCCTCCTCACTTGCTGAATGAAAACCATGACTTCAAGTAACGACTCTTACCCTCTCTTTCCTTTCCTTCATTCGTTCCCCTGTGAAATGGATCTAAAAAAGAAAAAAACACATTTGCTGGAAATGTCGTCTTTTTCTGACATTTTTCTATTCCAAAGTGCAGCCTTGGACCGGAGATGAAAAAAAGTTTAAAAATACAAAAGATAGATAAATAAAGCAAGACAGAGTGGCTAGAAAGTGGCCAGATTGGTTTTATTCATGCTCAAACACATTAGCGCCTCTTTACAGAGTTTGCCAGTGAAGCGTTAATTTAGTTTTATGGTCTTCGAAAATTTTAATGTGACCCTTATCAGCTGTTTTCCTTACTTTGTTTATAAAATATGTACTGGCTCTGTGTTTAGGGATGTGGTTTTTTAAAACCATACTGCTTATGTTTTGCAAGGATATAAGCAATGGACATTGAAACGGGCCCTGTAGTCATGTCCTTAACTTATCAGGAAAAAATACTATGAGTTCTGAATAATGAATATAAAAGCGTTAACATATTCATGTTGTTCCTGTACCTCACCCCATCTTCAACAGAGCCAGCACCTTCATTGCACCCAAACTCTGCAGCACCAACTGCTCCATCGAAAGCGCCACCTTCCCAGAAGACTGGAACCACGTAGAAATCAACCCCCTGCTTAAGAAACCCTCTGTCGACCCGATGGACCTCAAGAACTACAGATCCATCTCTTTTCTCCCCATCTCAGCCAAAGTCATTGAGAAAGCTTTCAACGTTCAACTCTCAGAGTTCATCGAGATGACCCACATCCGACCTCTCCCAATCAGACTTCAGAAGCAACCACAGCACCGAAACCGCAACAGACAATATCCGCACTCTCCTCGACTGAGGTGAAACTGCTGCCCTAATCCTCCTGGACCTCTCAGCCCCCTTTGACACAGTCTCCCACCACTCCTTCTGTGCAATACTCTACAATGCCGCAATAATGCCCTAGAATGGATCTGCTCCTTCCTCACCAGCCGAACACAGAAAGTCAGACTTCCATCGTTCAATTCAGAACCCACAAAGATCAGCTGCGGAGTGCCACAAGGATCCTCCCTGAGCCCCACCCTCTTCAACATCTTCAGCCATCGTCAGAAGCCACAGACTAACCAGCATCTCATACACCAATGCCACCCATCTTTTTCTATCCCTCACAGACGAACCCACAGGCACCAAGAGCAACTTCCACAACAGGATGAAGGTAGTCACTACCTGGATAACAGACAGCTGCCTCAATCTTAACTCAGACAAGACCAAAATCCTCATCCTGGGCTCTAGCCTCTGCCAGGGATGACTCCTGGTAACCTGCAGTGCTCAGAACCCCCCCGCACCAATGGACCACGCAGGAAGCCTCAGCATCATCCTAGACTCTTTGCTCCCAATTAACTGCCAAATCAAAGCCATTTCATCATCCTGCTTGAACATGCTCCACCTGCTTCTTCAGAACTTCAAGTGGATTCCCACAGTGTCCAGGAAAACGGTCACCCATGCGCTCATCAGCAGCAGAATTGACTACAGACTACGGCAATGCACTCTACGCCAGCACCACCCAGAAACTCTAAAGGAAACTGCTGAAGACCCAGAACGCCTCTGCCAGACTATGCCTGAACATCCCACACCACAGCCACTTCACCGGCCACCTGACAGACCTTCACTGGCTACCCATCAACAAAAGAATTACCTTCAAGCTCCTCACGCACAAATACAAATCCATCCACAAGGTCGGTCCTGCATACCTCAACCACTGCCTCTCCTTCTACACTCCCACCAGACATCTCCGCTCCGCCAAACTGGCCCTTGCCACCATCCCATGGATCCGCTAGACCAAGGCTGGAGGAAGATCCATCTCCTACCTCGCTGCGAAGACCCAGAATTTCCTGCCTCTGCACCTCAGGCACTCACCATCGCTGCCGAAATTGAAGAAGGGCCTCAAGACCTGGCTTTTCAACTGAACTGCAGATCCTCTCCCGTCCCCTCAACTCACTGTCTTGAGACCCTCACACACTTTATAAGAAACCTGATTGATTGGTTCCTTTTTACATTTCACTGTTTTACTTAATCATGCATTCCTTATGAGTGTTTGCTTTTACCAGGATGTTTTTTTCAGCCAGCATATTACTCTTGTCTTGAAGCGCAGGTGTCTCAGCACAAGCAGGTGGACCCTAGCTGGGACAAGTGTGGGTTAATCTTGTGGGCATGTCTACCACAAACCATACTGAAGTTCACTTCCAGTCTTGCAGGCAAACCTATGAAGCTGCACTCCCAGGATCAACAATGACTCTGTCTCTAAGGTCACAGGACCCTTAAGGCCAGTCCACCTGACCCATTGGTACCACCATTGGACTCGTTTTAGCAGTAGTAGTGCAACTCACAAGGGATCGGCAATGCAGGATTTGCACCCACACCAAACTGAGTTGGCAGACTTTACAGACTCTCTGCTTCATGCAAAAGCAATTTTCTATTTTTTTTGATAATCAGTTTTATTGATTTTCAATTAATACATATTCATCAATGAAAACATAAATAGCTTTTCACACAGTAAGCAGTACACAATAGCGACAAATAAAACAGGGGGGAAGAAGCCTCCAACATAGAGGAGTCTGACGAGGAACACCAGGCGACAATGTCCATAACCATGTCCATAGTAAAAATTCAAGTAATTCAATCTTCTACTACCCCAACCCATTTACCCCACACTCTTCTGAACTTTTTTGGACAACCGCAGGCAACATACATGGGACGTTCCTGCACTGTGCACCGGTCTACCCCTCTGCGCCACCGCGTCATGGAAGGGGCCCCTGGGTCCAACCAAAGGGCTGCAATATCGCGTTTAGCCACCATCAGGGCCGTGTTGAGACAAAGCTTCTCAGCCCTGTTCCCGTCCAGACCATCAGTTACCCCCAAGAGTATGTTCATCGGGTTCAACAGGACTTCCCACCCCAGGACCTCTGTAAGATCAGTGGCCAATAACTCCTAGTAATGCATAATATCTGGACAGAGCCATACCATGTGATAAAAATCTGCTTGAGGGCACCGACAGCGGGAACAGGAAGCATCAGGCCGGAGCCCAGAGCGATGAAGGCGCAAAGGCGCAAGATAGGCTGGGTGCAAATAGTATATTTGAACCAACCGGAGCTGCGCAGAAGCTGTAACTATTTTAGGGGCCATCAGCCATCCCTCCAATCAGCATAATCTAATGGACCAATCCAACCCTCCCATTTGTCCCGGAGAGAGGAAAGGGAATTGGAGGAGTTATTTATAAGGGTACGGTAAATGCGGGAATTCCCCCCCCTCCCCTAATTACCAGTCATAACCTGTGCTTCAGGCGGGCTATATTCGGGCAAGGAGGTCCCCTCCGAGATGTGCATGTGGAGTGCATGGCGCAACTGAAGATAGCGGTAAAACTGAGAGGCGTGGAGGGAGAACCGGGTCTGTAGATCTGAGAATTCGCAAATGTGGCTCCCGCTCCAAACATCCCCCAGCTGAGAAATCCCAATGAGGTCCCAAGTTGTAAAGCCGGAGAGGGTGGCAACTTCCTTGAGCTGTGTTCTGCACCACAAAGAGGTGTATTGGGTTAACCTACCCGACCAGCGGGTGTGTAGCAGGGCAGCTCGCCAGGCCTGAAACACCCCACAAGTAACTTCCAGCAAAGTGTGGGGGATAGCAGTTCCATAGAGCATTACCTGGATACTTGTGAAACCCAACGCATGCAGTTCCAGGCGGTAGGCCGTATCCGCCCAACTGCCGTTGAACCAATCATGCATGTTAAGAAGCCTGGTCGCCAGATAATAGAGATGCAGGTTCGTCATTCCTAACCCCCCATCAAAGGGCGGAATCCTGCAGGTATTAAGGGCCAGTTTTGGCCTCCGACCCCCCACAAGAATTTAAGGGCCAGGCCATCCATTGCACGAAACCAGGAAAGCGAGAAGGCGAGGGGCAGGTTTTGGAGTATATAAAGGAAACGGGGCAGGACCATCATCTTGAAGAGAGCGATCTTGCCCCTTAAAGTTCAATGGCAATGTCTGCCATTGAACCTTATGGGCAGGAGATCAGCGTGGACCCGCTTCACCAGAGGGCTTACATTGAGGGACCAGGCGAGATCAGGAAGGAGCGTCACCCAGACCCCCAAGTACTTGAATGACTGCCGCCAGAGAGGGATCGAGGACTGCCCATCAAAACACTCTCTCGACAGATGAAGGGGGACCAGGATCGACTTGGCCGGGTTCAATCTGAGACCAGAGACACGCTAAAAGAGGTGTAGGGCTCGGAGACACCGAGGCCCTGAGCGGGCTGGATCCGTCAAAAGATCAGGATGTCATCGGTGTATAGGGCAATCTTGTTGTCTTCCAAACCAGGCCGGTGCCACCCTGTGAGGAGCTGGTCCGTCCGGACGAGAGAAGCAAAGGGCTCCATCGCTAGCGCGAAGAGGAGAGGGGCAACCTTGCCTCGTGTCCCTCCCAATAGGGAAGGGACGTGAGATGGCTCCGTTAACCATCACCTGGGCCCGGGGCTTGCAATATAGGGTCTTGACCAAGTTGCGAAAGGAGGGCCCAAAGCCCATCTCCAACAGCACCTCCTCCAGATATCGCCAATCCACGGAATCAAATGCTTTCTCGAAATCCACAAGGAGCAACATAAGATAGGGAGTTAGTTGGGGTTGATGCGCCAGAGCAAGGTAGACTCGTCTGAGGCAGTGCCTGCTACCCCTTTGGTATTGCTTTGTTTGCCCTAAGTTGGCAGGGTATGCCCAGACGTGGGTCTCTTGCTCACTTTGCCACTGGATTCAAGCTAGCCTGGCTGATGATGGCTGATTAGCCAGAAACCAGTCCCAGGATGCTTGTTTCCGGTCCAGGGAAAACATGGCTTGGCAGTTTGGGCTGGACTGTTCCCATGAGGCACAGGGTCAGACTGATTTGCATATGGCCATGTCTGAACTGGGGTGGTGGAGTGAGCTAATGAATGATGATGGACTAAACCCAGATCATTTGACTTGGGGTGAGTGTTTGATTTGCTCAAGTGCTCCGTCCATCATCCCCTTTGGAATTGCCTTGGTACCCCGGTCGGGCATAAAGCCGCATTGGTCCATGTGGACCAATGTGCTCAGATAAGGGTGTATGCTCTGCGCCAAGACTGAAGCAACTATTTTGAGCTCCAAGTTGATAAGGGAAATAGGGAGATAATCAGAGCAACCGGCAGAGGGGGGCTGAGACTTAGGAATCACCAGATCCGTTTCAGGAAGAAAGAAGCCGCGGTCTGCCGCCTCTCGGTACAGTGCCAAGAGATGGGGAATCAGCATATCCCAGTAAGACGCATAGAACTCCTGCGGTAGGCCATCTGGCCCCAGTATCTTACCCCCGCCATGAGGGAGATAACGTCACTGATTTTTTCGGCAGTAATCGGGAGATCAGGGCCCTCTGCCTCAGTGTCGGTGAGCCGCGAGAGGGGAAACTTCTCACTCTGGAGGAGCTCCGAGAGAGCGAGTTCTGGGGGTTGGGCAGAATACAAGGAAGCATAGTATGAAGCACCCCCTGAGAATCCGTCACCTCGGGAATAATGCAGTTAGCCATAGGATATGTGGCCAAGCGGTGGAGAAGCTTCCCATTTTTATATCCCCACCCATACAACCGCGCCACAGAGGACCTCCACAACCGCTTAGCGGATTCCATGGAGTCCTGTCTAAGCTCATCCCTAAGGAATGCGAACTTCCGATCCTGAGCCTTGTTTGGTCTTCAGGCAGATGGGCCTCCAGCCGGGCAGCTTGGGCCTCCAGAAGCGTAAGCCGGGCCTTCTGTTTCGCACGTTGGAGCTTAAGTTGGCCCTTGGCAAACCCACAAATTGTTGCCTTAGCGGCCTCCCACAAGGTACCAGGGGACGAAACAGAGTCTTGATTAACGACAAAGTAGTGAAGCAGTTCGAGCCCTACATGCTTCCAGAAATCCTTGTCCTGGAGAAACCAGGCATTAAGCCGCCAGACCGGGCGTGAAGGGGCCGGGAGACTACCTAGGCACATAGAAACTGGGGAGTGATCCGATATGCCTCTGGGAAGGATAGTGAGGACCTGGATCAATAAACAATCCAGGGCCGGAAGAAACAGATAGTCTATCCTGGCATGTGTATGATGGGCAGCGATGTATGAGTGAACATCCGAGTAACCGGGTGCTAGAGCCGCCAGGCGTCTCCCAATCCCAGGGTCACAGCCCAGTTCGAGAGGAGTGTGGAGTGGGAAACCCGAGAGACAGAAGGGGCTGCAGCACTTTTCTTTTTATAAAAAACTTTTTGGGTGTTTTAACAGCCACCAAGTGGCTAACAAGAGTAGGCACAGGCTAAGTATTTAACATTTCACATACAAATTACAATCAACCGAACATGTACAGAAATGGATCACTGGACTTTGAGCCTTTGGGGCGCAAAGATAACAAGTCAAAGGTGCAATTACTTTCCCCACACACGGTCATATTTACGGGGGCAGGCTCTTGCCTCAAATACCACCCTCTCCTGCTGGGCGCACCTGTCAACTCCACTGTGCCACTTTGCGACAGTAGGGGCATTGGAACTCACCGTGTCGCGATATCGCCTTTGGCGGCAAGGAAGGCTGTACCCAGGAATGCTCTCTCAGCACTGGTGCCCCCCGCCCCCTACTATGCCCAGAAGGATCAGGTTGGGGGAGAAGGGTATTATCCACCCCAGTTCCTCAGACAGTTTGCTAGCTCTTGCAGCCCAGTATGCATACATAAGCGCTTTTGACATGTGATGTCCGCTTTGGGGCCACCGGAATTATGCAGCATTGGAGGCCAAATTTATGCTGCAGTGTTGACTAAATTATGGAGGGAAAAAAGGCTGCAGCGCAATGCGGTACATTTTCTTATACTTTATTATTTTGACATTTTTACACATACTAACAGTCTGCAAAGATTTTGCCTCAGTACCAGTGTAATATGCACATGATGCAGTGAGAAAAGTGACTAGTCAACCTTTGGAAAGGGCCCTCCACTTTGCAGCAACACAAGTCACATTTTTTAGTAACTTTTGATCCGTTTGAGCTACAAACAATTTTTTGTTAAAATCATCAGATTATGCAGCAGATGATATATTATGTGGCAAATAAGGCAGAGCCATAATTATGTGTAAAACATTTGCAAACTGAGATATGTTGCCATTCAGGGTTGAACTGCTCTTGTGGAAACAGGGGAAAGTGCTGATGACAGAAACTGCATGGCTCAGATACAAATGACTTGGGATTCCACTTTTACACGTAATTTGTACATTCTGCGATTGGAAACATATTCCACTTTGTGAATGTATTTTAATGTCAATAACTCATTATCAACCTTAAATAAACATGTGTATTCATTGGTTGGATTAAATACCGTAATAAGCTGTAACTGGTCAGTGAAATGCCAAACAAATACTAACAAGTGGGATGTTTTGCTCTTTCTGGCCACACTTCTGGCTCCGCTCACTAACCCAATCCTCAGGTTACTCCCGCCCTCTGATTCTCTGCCCACAGTTCCCCTACTTCTATTCCCCCCTTTTGGACCACTGGCCTTGCCACTTGCTGATCATCGCTGCTCAACGCCCCCAAAGCTCCAACAAGTTGTTAAAAAGTCAGCAACAGGGCAGGAAGTGGCAGGTGGAAGGTAGCAGGCAGCAGGGTGGTGAAGCAGGGTTTGAGGTGCTTCAGGGGGCAGAGCACAGAAAGTTGTTAACCTGGGGCGAACTCACGGTGAGCTGGGAACAATTGAGGACTAGTGGTGGCTGCATGTGGGCAATGCAGCACGGAGGCGGCCGGCATTAGGCCGGTGCTGTTTGCTCTCCACAGAACGGCTGACAAGCCTGTGAGAAAGTGCCCTCTTTCTGCATGGTTGCCCCCACGTTTTGCTGAATTGCTGATGTGCTTTGACTGAGTGTGCCCTGAACTCCTGCTAATCAGGTACCCAGGGCCTATGTTCTTTCCCTAAATCTGCATTGGAGCCTAAACCCAATTGGCATCTCTGGCCACAGGTCAGCCCCTGGTAAATGGTACCTCAGGTACCCAGGGCACTGTGACCAGAGAAGGCCTCTAAGGGCTGCAGCACTTATTGTGCCACCCTTAGAGGTCTTGTACCCTTATATGCACATACTGACTTTGCAGGCTGCGTGTTTTGGTGCAGAAAAAAATGAAGAGTTGACATGTCACACATGTCTGTGTGCAAAGCCTACAACTCACTGCCCTGGCATAGATCAGTCACCCCTCTAGCTGGGTGTACTATACCAGTGGTGAGGGTACAGGTGCATGAACCCTGTACCCCTACAGTGTCTAAGGCCATTCTTAGACATTATAAGTGCAGTGCTGCCATTAAGAGTATATGGTGCTGGGATTTTGTCATTACGAACTCCACAGCACCATAATGGCTACAATGAAAACTGAGAAGTTTGGTATGAAAAAAAATGCACACAGAGGGCATCTTAGAGATGCCCCCTGAAAACGAACCTACCACTAGTGTCCAGGCTGTTTGGTTGCTTTCAGCTGCCACCACCAGACATGTTTCTGGACCCCTGGGTTGAGAGCCTGCTGCTCCCTGGGGCCTGAAACAATGCAAATCCTGGGACGAGGTGCCCAAGCCTCCTTCCCCAGGATGGGCAGGGTTCACGAAGGGGAAGCTTCAAAGGCTTGCCACCTTTGTGAGCTTCCCCAAGCCACTTGCTGCTTTCAGCAACTGGTCCCCACTAGTTTTGACCCCCACTTTGGGTGGGAAAACCATCGGGAAAAATAAGTGAGGAAGAGAGGTGTGCCCACCTCTGCCAACTCCCCTCCTCAGGTGGGGTGGCGAAGTGAAGCACAACTCTCAGTCCCCGCCATCTTGCAGTTGGGAGTACTCAGCCAACCAGGGACAAGCTCATGCCCCACTCCCACAGGAGGGTGGCATAATAGGGGATGTACCCACCCCAGGGAAGGGACCCATTGGTCCCTACTTTCTACCTACGAGTAATGCTCCTGAATCTAGTATTAGGAGCAACCCTGAACCTTGCTTCCTCAGACAAGAACCTGCAACAAGAAAAGAAAAAGAAGAAGGACTGAACAGCTGTACCAGAGCTAACTAGAGGAAGACTCCCACTGACTGAAACTCAGTCCTACCGGCCTGTCTCCACCTCGAACCTGCTTCTGCAAAATCCTGGTGTGTGTCGTGCAGCCAGCAACCTCGAAAACCCTGGATAACTTGCCTGCCTTCAACCACAAAGACTTTGTCTCCCATGAACACCGGATTTGTTCATCTGCAACCTCTGGCCAGACACCGCAAACCCGCCCCACTCTGCACCCGCCGCCCACGACCCAAGCTCCAGTGGGCAAACACCATGAGGAGGTCTCCCGGCAATCCTGATCCGAGATCCGGTGACTTCTGACCTGCCTCAAGCCTCCAGCCGACGCCTGCAGCCTAAATCCAGAAGGTTCCCCCAACCGGGACAAGGAGCTGGTAAGAAGATCCTACCCAAAAGGCACCTGATGCCCCACTGCGTTGTGTGGCCAAACCGACAGTGCCTAACCAACCCCTAACTTTCCAACTTACCACCTGAAGTGGTCACACCCAGAAGACCATCGTCCCCAACCCTGCGGTGCCTTTGCAAACCAGAGGTTCCCTCCCAATTGCAAACAACAGGGTGCCCGACGTCAAAGAGCATCCTGCACCCGGCCACCCTAGTGCCGCAGAGAGGCACCTTTGTTTCCATATTTACCCTGAGCTAAAGTCCAGGAGCTTTGCTCTCACAACCAAGTGGCCTGCTCGTCAGCAGGCACCAACCAGAGGCCCCCTATCCCATTGGATAACATTGGGCCTCAACAGTCTGCACCCACCCACCCTAGTATTGCATTTCTCTGAAACCATACTGTAAGTCAAAACAAAGTGCATATACAATTACAATTCAAACTGTTTACAAAGGGCATTACTACTGTAAAGTACTTATTGCTTACCTGTGCCAGGCTTGATTGGTTCTAGAAAATAAAATAACTAAAAGAATATTTTTTATACAAAAGCAGTTGGTCGGAAGTTCAGTCTTTGAGTGTGTGAATTCATTTGCTGACTGAGTGTGTACAAAAAATGCTCAACACTGTCCTCTGATACTGCCTTACTGCTTGAGCACCCAACCACAAATAGAGAGTGAGGTGCTATCTAACTTTACTTCTGTCTACCTTTGGGGTTTCACTAGACTCTGTGCACACTACACCTCACTTTGGTATAGTATATACAGAGCCAGCCTCCTACAAAGCCCATCTCTGGCTCTTAGCTGTGCCCGTGTCTGTGCTCCTAATTCAAACCTGGAGCCGATAAAATCCTTAACCCGACCTCAGTTCTGACATTTTGGCACGTCGCCCTGTTTGGCTTTTCTTGGGCTTGTAAATATGGCCCCCTTTCACACATTCCTCTATGTGAAAGGAGCGTTCCATGAGTGTTGCTGTGGGTGTTCCTATGCAAAATCCATGGAACCTGACGCATTCCCAGATTTACAATGTTGCGTAAACCTTGCACAAGGGAGCCTGCATTGGCACATGGCAGTCCATTGTGCACCAGTGCAGGGTAAAAGGACAAGAATGCCCCGTATCTTGTAGATACAGCGCATTTCTGCCCTTTTCTTCTGATGCACAATAGCACAGCAGGAAGGCTTGCTGTGCTACTGTGTGCCAAAATATTATAAATGAGGCTCTAATGGTCTAGAGGGGCCCCTTCTGTCTTCAGATGGAGGTGGAATGCTGGCAAGGGAGCCAAATACAGGGATTGCATCAGCGAAAAGGAAATTCTGAACATAGGGAAAAAAGGAGAGAGAATGGGGTACGCAAAGCGAGGGAGAGACAAAAATGCAACGTAGAAAAAAATAAGGAGCTGATTGAAAAGAAAAAAGCAGAGGAAGAAAAAATATGGAATGATGGGAAAGGGAAAAGGAAAGAAGGATGTCTTTGAGCTTCTCAAGGGTAGGCCAACCTCAGGAGATTAGAAGCCTTACTTTTACCTTGATTATTCAGAACCCCCTGGAACTTACTTCACTTTTAGAGAGAGAATTCTTTATAAGATTGTGCTATAAAAGAAAACATTTGGACATTCATTAAAAAATAATTATCTTAGGAGGGGATCAAACCCTCAGCCCAAACGCGCACCTTTTGGACAATTCCAGGTAATTATTGGGGCCCCATTTTGCTTATTTCAAGGCATGTTTACTAGCCCCTAGCACCACTGAAGCTTGACTTATTTTAAAGCTCTGGTGGTTCTGCCTGCTGGTCCATATTTACATATACATTCATACACAATTTATTAGCAAATTTCTTAAAATACTAAAACACGTAAGACAGTGGCACTCAACACGGTACATAGACAATGAAAATAATCAACAATACAATGTGTAGTCAAAAAAGTGGCTGTGGGAAGGGTTTATACATAGATAGTAAGAGTTGCCTGTGGGGTGTCTAGGTGAATATGTTCCTTACCTCTAAAGATGGCTCTCCAGCAACGATTTTATTTATAGGTTCAAATTTTACTTAAATATTCATCTCCATCAAATTAGCTAACCGATGTTAAAATACATGGAACATATTATGCTGTTTCGTGGATTCTTTAGTACAGACTGTTGAGCTAGTTCATCCATATTCTCTGCACTGCGGTGATCTCACTTTCCAGCACCGTCCTGCTCGATAGTGAGCACTTATAAACATTTAACACAAGAATAGACCAATTGGAAAAAATCTCGCCATGGAGGGTTGTATGTGAATCTTCAAAACATCCCTGGACAATGTCCCTCATATGTAAGTAATTAGTTCACCTTTAGCATTGGAATGTTTACAGTTGTACTGGCTATCTGAAATAAGCATTTGCAATGCAATCGGTCTCACCATTGGGACCTTATATGTATTTACCTATGCAGCACATTAGCCTGGGTGCTGAGACATCCACTGTTCTTTAACATGGTGGGAAAGTAAGCACCAAACTGCGTGACATGCCAGGTATGGGAACACAAAGAGAGAAATAATGCTTTTCAGCGGGAAATGGTATAGTCCAAAGCTCTGTTTTTTTACATAAAATCAGGGCCTTCGGTGGTCATATCACTGAAAATACAAGTTTGAAAAAAATATTATTGTATACGGGTGCTCATGAAAGACAATTTCTATGGACTGGATTCTAGAGAAAGTTATAGTGCTTCTGGTATTGTACTGACCTCTGCTGGTAGTTTTCTATTAAGAAAGTTAAATAGAGGCAGTTGCCAGAAAAATTTAAAAAAAAGAAAGTCCCACGGCAGAAAGCAATTCTGATATTTTACTGACCTCCACTGGTCGTTTTCTATCAAGATAGTTAAATAGAGGCAGTTAAACAAACAGAAAGCAATTCTGGTATTTTACTGACCTCTATTGGTTGTTTTCTATCAAGACAGTTAAATAGAGGCAGTTGAACAGAAAAAAAGTTCCTAAGCGGAAGCAGATAAGTCCTAGGGCTGATCTCCAGAGCCTATAAAGTACAAACACATATAAGTATATACCAAAGTATGTACAAGAGGTCTTGAATGCTAACCCTAAAAATACCAAGCAGTGGTTACTGGAGAGCAAGGTCTGCAGCATTATTTGAATTGTTTTCTTTTCCAGCATTGCTCATCTCATCAGCATCCAGGTACCAATGCTCACAAAGGATCAAGTACTATTTCCAGGCAGGGGTATTGATGGAGAGGCATGGAAAGTGTCAGGAATCGCCCATAATTGCGCCTACCGAGAAACTACAACTCCCAGAAGGCCATGGGAGGACAAACGCGTGTTACAAATACGACGCGCTGCGCACACATGAGCGTGCGTAATTCTGTTTGCCAGGGCTGACGTTCTTTCCAGGAAGCTTGTTGTGAAGCGAGGACGTTTGTTCACGGACCCGGAGTTTTGGTGTGTTCACCTTCAGCATTTAATGCAGCGGTTTTTGGATTAACCGCGGACTCCTTTCCTTTTGACAGTGCCTTATGTTTTGTTGTGCATAGAAGGCGGCGGTCTGGAAATACCGTGGATGCCTTCATTTGTACTTTGGGATTCCTGTTCAGTGGGCGGCGGTGACGTAACTGCGGAAGCCCAACTTTTTGGTTTATATTTCTTCACACCTCTCGGCAAGTAGTTCAGGGCGACGGTATAAACACCGTGGAAGCCCAGCACTTGGTTCTTAATAATTGTACAAAGTAAGATACAGGCTGTATTACTTAGGAGCTGAATGAAATACTGTAACTAATTCAAGTTCTAAGATGCCCATGAATTAATAGTCTTTTCATATCCTTGTATGAGGAAAAGCAACTTTACTTTTAATCCTTTTGCAGTTTTCTTTTTTAATACTGTGGGAGGGAGACTTCGTTATATTCATTGTGAGATATCATCCCCCATAGAACCGGTGAGCAAGTGGGTACAATATAGGGGATATAGGAAAGTAGAAGCCTGTATGTGTGTGCCCTTGTTAATGCTTGTTCCTTGTGTGCATTAGGTTTTATCATTTGGTGCGCTCTGTTATGATTGAAGTTCGAACAAGAGTATGCTGGTCCATTTGGTAAATAAGGTATGCAAATTCCACTAGCGAGATAATATGAGAGTAGACTGTATTATAGCCTATGTTTCTGATCTTATTGCTTTCTTGTTCCAGGTTCTCATCCCTGCTGTTCCTACCCTTCCCTATCCCTTGCCTGATCGCCCTAAAACTCTGTAAACTTTTAGTTAGAGTTTGGGGATGTCGGGAGGTGGACCTTTTTTGCATCATTCAGATCCTGAGGAGTGCCGATTCTGACAGAATTACGCACCCAAGAAAAGATACTCCCCCCGGTCTGGGTGTTTCAAAACATGGTCTCTATGGATGATGTCATTCAGGCATTAGCCTTAGTACAGCAGGAGCTAGCAGCATCTAGGCTAGAGACAGCCTCTTTGAGGGAAAGAGTAGATAAGCTATCTAGAAATCTGTTTGATGTGAATCCTAGGAAAGAGCTTGTCATGTGTGACAATACTAGTGAACCCATGGAGATAAGGGCCATTAGCACCGAGACCGCCCTCATCGCAGCCACCGATGACATCCGAGCCCTTCTCGACAACGGGGAAACAGCGGCACTCATCCTCCTGGACCTCTCAGCCGCGTTCGACACTGTCTGCCACCGCACCCTAGTCCAACGCCTCAGCAACACCGGCATCCAAGAGAAGGCATTGAAGTGGATCATCTCGTTCCTCGCTGGAAGAACACAGAGGGTCCGCCTCCCCTATTTCGTTCCAAGGCCACCGAAGTCATCTGCGGCGTCCCGCAAGGATCATCGCTCAGCCCCACCCTCTTCAACGTCTACATGAGACCTCTTGCAGCCATCGCACGCCGACACAACCTCAGCATCATCTCCTACGCCGACGACACCCAGCTGATCCTCTCCCTCACCAGAGACCCCGACACTGCCAGAACCAGCCTCCACGAAGGGATGAAAGACGTCGCCGAGTGGATGAAGGACAGCCGCCTGAAACTGAACTCAGACAAGACGGAAGTCCTCATCCTTGGGCCATCACACACCGCCTGGGACGACTCCTGGTGGCCCCCAGCCCTGGGCACCGCCCCCAAGAAGGACAGACCACGCATGCAACCTGGGCTTCATCCTGGACTCCTCCCTCTCGATGGCCAGACAAGTAAACGCCGTCTCCTCCTCGTGCTTTCACACCCTCCGCATGCTCCGCAAGATCTTCCGATGGATCCCGATCGAAACCAGGAAGACGTCACCCAGGCCCTCGTCACCAGCCGACTGGACTACGGAAACACCCTCTACGCCGGAACCACAGCCAAGCTGCAGAAAAGACTACAACACATCCAGAACGCCTCCGCCCGTCTCATCCTAGACATCCCTCGACGCAGCCACATCTCCGGCCACCTGAGGAACCTGCACTGGCTCCCCGTCAACAAGAGGATCACGTTCAGGCTCCTCACCCACGCACACAAGTCCCTCCACAACCTGGGCCCCAAGTACCTCAACGACCGCCTGACCATCCACACGCCCACCCGCCAGCTACGTTCCGCTAGCCTCACCCTCGCCACCGTACCACGAATCCGAAGAGCCACCGCCTGAGGCAGATCCTTCTCCTACCTGGTGGCCAAGACATGGAACTCCCTCCCCATCCACCTTCGGCAGACCCAGGACCACCTCGCCTTCAGGAGACAACTCAAGACCTGGCTGTTCGAGCAGTAGCGCCCCCCCCAAGCGCCTTGAGAACCTTCTGGGTGAGTAGCGCGCTATACAAGTGATGTGATTGATTGATTGATTGATAGGGCACCTCTCTCATGCATTGAGAGAGAGAGAGAGAGAGACGCCGTACACAAGGGTTGTGTATGTATTGTAGCAAACGAGGGCACTTTATACGTGAATGTCCTTCTGCTTTAGAACTCCTCAAACTCAACTTTATAAAGAAATAAATAAGCCAAAGACTCTTCCTTTTGTAGCAAAGGCTAGTGGTGAGTTGAGGGCATGTTGTGACTATAGAACCTTGAATAAAAACACCATCCATAATTGTTACCCTCTGCCTTTGGTTACGGTTTTGCTAGATCAAGTACGGGAGGCTAACATTTACACTCATTTAGACCTGAGAGGGGCATACCATTTGGTCCGCATCAGAGAGGGGGTCGAGTGGAAGACTGCCTTTAAAACAAGATACAGGCTGTACGAATACACCGTTATGCCGTTTGGGCTATGTAACTCCCCGGGGGCTTTCCAATATTTCCTGAATGATGTCCTGAAAGAGTATGTGGATCACTTTGTGGTTGTTTACATTGATGATATTCTTGTATATTCAGGGTCAACCGAGGTGCATACACAAAATGTTGTGCAAGTTTTGGAGAAATTAAGGGAATACCATTGGTTTTGCAAGCTGAGTAAATGTGAGTTCGGAGTACGAGAAGTGGAATTCCTAGGGGTGATCTTATGTCCAGACGGGTTGAGTATGGCAACACATAAGGTACATGCCGTACAAGAATGGCCCCTCCCGAAGTGTGTAAGGAATGTACAATGCTTTTTGTGAATTATTATAGCAGATTTATTTTAAATTTCTCCCAAGTGGCCGTACCCATCACCAGGTTACTCCGAAAGGGTGTACCATTTGTCTGGACTCCCGAGGCATCTAAGGCATTTACGTACTTGAAACAGGCTTTTACCACAGCTCTGTACTTAAACATCCCCAAATGGAGGCACCTTTTATTGTCGAAGCTGATGCTTCTGACGAAGCCATCGGAGCCATTCTGTCCCAGAGAGACAAGGTAACCGGTCAGTTACACCCAGTAGCACATCTTCCCAAAAAACTCAATGCTGCTGAAAAGAACTACACCATAGCCGAAAAGGAGCTATTGGCCATAAAAAAGGCTTTTAAGGAATGGCGACACTATCTCTGGGGGGCCAGATACCATGTCACTGTGTATTCCGATCGCCGCAATCTACAATACATGAAGACGGTGCGTTATCTCACACAAAGACTATGAGATGGTCGCTGTTCTTTGCTGAGTTTGACTTTGTGATAACCTACAGGCCAGGGTCAGACAATCGTAAAGCAGACTCACTATCACGACAAGAATCCATATTAGAGAGACAAATCAGTACACCCGAGGCAATAATCAATCCAGCTAAAGTTGTCTGCGTTTTACGAATCAACCAATTCCTCACATAGGTGCCCAAGAACAAATCAGCAGACTGGTGGGTGAAATAGGCAGCGAAGGACGACACCCGTAGTATCAAAAAAGGGTTGCCTTTCCAGAATGGTAGATTGTACTTATCCACGAAAACACTAAAAAAGAAGGCTTTGAATGGTGCCATGTGTCACCCTTGGCAGGTCATCCAGGTTTTCACAAAACCATTGATCTAGTGTGACGTCATTTCTGGTGGAAAATGATGACGAAGGATGTTCACAGTTGGGTGACTCAATGTGAGGAATGCGCTAGAGGAAAAGGGGAGACCACAGGGAAAAAAGGAAAACTCATTCCTATGCCCACCCCTCTACACCCATGGCAAAATATCAGTATTGATTTCATCACCGTCCTCCCTATGGATCAGGGGTATTCTGCCATTTTGATGGTGGTGGATAGCCTCACCAAGACGGGACATTTTCTCCCATGCAGGAACTTGCCTACAGCAGGTCAGACAGCACAACTACTACTGGACTGGGTAATCAGATTGCATGGTTTGCCAAAAGTGATCGTGTCTGATAGAGGGCCCCAGTTCATAGCGAGTTTTTTTAAAATCCTGGTGTAAGGCCCTACAGATAGAATCGGCGGTGTCAACAAGTTTCCATCCTCAGACCGATGGTCAGACCGAACGGCTGAATCAAACTTTGAAGAAGTATCTGTGCTGTTATGCCATGGAAGCACAGAACTCCTGGGTATCTTTGCTTTGGATGGCGGAGTTGGCATATAACAACGCGTTACATTGTTCAGTCGGGGTGTCCCCTTTTAAGGCTAATTACGGCTATGATGCAAAGACTTTACCTGTCAATTTACCTGAAGATCTGTACAACCAACCTTCCGTACTGGCTCATATCAAGACCATGCATGCAGTTCATAAAGCTGCACTTAAACATTTTCTGGTGGCAAAGCAGGTGTACAAAAGATGGGAGGACAGACACCAGATTGTAGGTCCCAAGTATGAGGTGGGTGACAGTGTTTGGTTATCTACGAAGAACATCAAGTTCAAACTGCGCAGCGTTTTCCACCCCCGGTTCATTCGCCCCTACAAGGTGGTAAGGCAGATCAACCTGGTGGCCTACAAACAGAAGTTGCCTGGCAGTCTACTTATACATCCGTTTTTTCACTGTAACCTCCTAAAACCTGCTCATGGAGCCAGACGATGGACGCCCCCACCGGTGTCATGTGATGTAGGTCTGGAGTATGAGGTGAAGAAGATCCTGAATTTGCAATATTGTCGGGGTAAGCTGTGGTCTCTCGTCTCCTGGAAGGGATATACATCCAAGGAGGATTCCTGGGAGCCGAGCGTCAATGTGCATGCCCCCAGCGTGGTCAACGCCTTCTTTCGCAGATGTCCCACTAAACCTGGATCTAGGAGGCGCCGGGCGGGAGGACCTACTGTCAGGAATAGCCCATGATCGCACCTACCGAGCAACTAGAACTCCCAGAAGGCCATGGGAGGACAAACGTGTGTTACAAATATGACACGCTGCGCACACACGAGCGTGCGTAATTCTGTTTGCCAGGGCCGACATTCTTTCCAGGAAGCTTGTTATGAAGAGGACGTTTGTTCACGGACCCGGAGTTTTGGTGAGTTCACCTTCAGCATTTAAGACGGCGGTTTTTGGATTAACCGCGGACGCCTTTCCTTTTGACAGTGCCTTATGTTTTGTTGTGCATAGAAGGCGGCGGTCTGGAAAAACTGCGGACGCCTTCATTTGTACTTTGGGATTCCTGTTCAGTGGGCGGCGGTGACATAACCGCGGAAGCCTGACTTTCTATTCTAACTATTGCCTCACAGTTTTATTGGTTTCTATTGACAGTTAAGGCGGCGGTTTTCCCTATACCGCGGACGCCTTCATTTGAACTTTGGGTTTCCTGTTCAGTGAGCGGCAGTTTATATTTTTTCATACCTCTTGGCAAATAGCTCAGGGCGACGGTATAAACACCGTGGAAGCCTAGCACTTGGTTCTTAATGATTGTACAAAGTAAGATACAGGCTGTATTACTTAGGAGCTGAATGAAATACTGTAACTAATTCAAGTTCCAAGATGCCCGTGAATTAATGGTCTTTTCATATCCCTGTATGAAGAAAACCAACTTTACTTTAAATCCTTTTGCAGTTTTTGTTTTATACTGCGGGAGGGAGACTTCGTTATATTCATTGTGAGATATCATCCCCCATAGAACCGGTGAGCAAGTGGGTACAATATAGGGGACATACAAGTGGGTCAGCTAAATTGTACATGGGTTGTATATTCGCCCACTTGGGCAGGATTGGTAGCAGTATCCTATGTTGATATTAGAATAATTGGGATGTTATCATAAGATATTGAGGCGCTGCGCGTCTTTAGGATAGGACGGCATTGCGGTATGTACCTGTAAACCCACTAGGGCATGATGGTTCTAGAAGTTCTATCGCGGATACTACAAACAATGAAAACTTTATTTTACTTGTTCCGAAGGCACCTTTGATTGAGGAGATCCTCGACCCCACTCGGTACCCTACACACTTGTGGGATTTATTCCCTATCCTCTTCATGGTATGGCTGGAACTCTCCCACTTCTTGTATCTGTGGTGAGCAGAATATCTGCTCAATCATCGGCTGCAGGTTGTCCAGAACGCCGCAGCCAGAACTATTCTTATGGTAAATCCCAGAATGCATATGTTGCCCCACCTGAAGGCGTTGCACTGGCTCCCGAATAGAAAGAGGATCCAGTTTAAGGCTTTAGTGCTGGCTTACCGAGCTTTCCATGGTACAGGTGCTGTGTACCTGAGAAGGAGAATCCAACGCTATCAGCCTCAACGGGTCCTAAGGTCCTCTGGACAGTTTCTCATGCTTATTCCCAAGTTTCTCCGCTCTTGGATAGGGGACAATTTAGCTGACCCACTTGTATGTACATGGGTTGTATATTCCCCCACTTGGGCAGGATTGGTAGCAGTATCCTATGTTGATATTAGAATAATTGGGATGTTATCATAAGATATTGAGGCGCTGCGCGTCTTTAGGATAGGACGGCATTGCGGAATGAACCTGTAAACCCACTAGGGCATGATGGTGCTAGAAGTCCTATCGCGCATACTATAAACAATGAAAACTTTATTTAGTAGGATACGAACACATACTGTCCTGGCTAATGAATACGCACGTAACAGAGTTTAAGTAGGAATTCACTGCCAATAAGATATGTTGGGGTGTTTAATGAATTTGGACCAACGTTGAAAATGATAAAATAATGTTGTTTTATTTATCTGATGATAATGAGATCGTAATTTTGATTTTGCATTTATATTTATTTTATGTATAAATTAAGAAAAAGAATTGTTTTAAAACACCCAACTGTTTTATGGCACCATGTATCACGGAATAAGTTGGGAAAGCATGAATATCTTGAAATTCTGAACATTCAAAAATGGCTGCCTTGTTCTTTCAATTGTTTGCCACACGTATGGGGTGTTAGTCCTCTGTCTATGGGTGTATATATATATATATATATATATATATATATATTGATTACCAGTCCAACTCCACACCAATTACGGAGGGCACTGACACCGTGAATTTTCAACTCAAGAAAGAAAGTTTTATTCCATAATGCTGCAAAAGACGCGTTTCGGCGGAAGCCTCCGCCTTGCTCACTTCATCTGCATAAGGTGATGCTGTCATATTTTATGCATTCCAACACATCTCAACAACCCTATGGTGTGACTGGCTGTTCGTCACCATAGTAACCAATGAGTCATGACACTAGATAGAATGGACATAGAAGAGTTAAAAGCACTTATACGTGTGCATATCACATTCACAATTCTAGAAACACTCCTTTCAATTTTCTATTTATCTCTAAGGAGAAATCACGTTGTTACATTGTATCAGCAGCCTAACCAAAATTATAAGTAAGCCGATTTTTACAATTATGACTCATTGCAAAAACCACATTAACGTGCTTGTGTTCAAACGTGGGTAGAAATATACCAAGTTCTTAACCATACATAATTATAATTCATTAGAAATCAGGCACAGAGTTAAATTATTAGTAGCACTTAATGACAATCCATTGATAAAATACCATGGTCATCATACATCATGATTTTATGGTTATGGGTTTAGGGCTATGTCTAAATGCGAGCCGCTTCTTTGTAGAAAACACTCATACACAAAGTTCCATGTGCCAAAGCAAATACATCGCACTGTCATAAATTGAATGGAACTAAGCTTCAATCGTATCAGTTGAGCCCAATTATGAATGGTCCTCATCTCCAAGTGGAGTAAGGAAGTTGTCATTTAAGTAAAAACAATATAGGCATGGATGCCTCGTTATCAACCCTTTTAGATGTCTATTTGTATCATTAGCTTGTCTTCAATGTATCTCTGTGTGCATCTAGATGGTATAATCTGTCCTGTCTCTTAGAGTGATAGTGTGTTAGATAACGTGTGCATAAAGGAATTTTAAGTTAAAGGAAATTATTTACATAAATGAAGTTGCAGATGTATTCAAGGAGTGGGTCTCAGTTAAGGAAAAGAACTGCGCTGGGCTATAGATGTACTGTTAACGCTTCATCCAAATTTAGTCCATTCGGGATCTTAGAATCTAGCAAGATAATATACCTAGATTTCAGGCGTGTCAGGGCTAACCTGCGGTTACCTCCTCTAGGGTTCTTCGGGACACTGTTAATTACAAAGTAGGAGAGATGTTTTATGTTGCCTTCATGTACCTTATTGATGTGTCTGGCCACTGGGTACGTTTGATCATCATTGTTTATGGCTCGCAGGTGCTGTAGGATTCTGACATGGGCCTGATGGATGGTACTTCCTACATAGCGCTTTCCACAGCTGCAAACAAGTACGTAGACCGCATACTCTGTCTTACAAGAGTACCCGCCTCTGATCATGTAAGGTCTATTTCTAAAGGGTACTATCACCTCTTTAGTATTGATACCTTGTTTACACGCTTTACAAAATATCATCTATATAGCGTTTATAGAGTATCACGTGTTCTTTCATGTTGGTTTCCTGCGTGGTTGCCAGTACTTGCTCCTCCCACCAGTCCATATGCAAATTAGCATAACTGGGGGAGAAGCAAGTACCCATAGCCGAACCTTGTAGCTGTTTATAGCGCAGCTTGTCAAAAAGGAAAGTATTGTTATTCAAACACCACTCCACCATTTGTAATAACATCAAAGAGTGTTGGTACAGTGAAATCGGTCTCTTGTTGAGGTAATGTTGTAAAGCTCTCAAACCATCAGTATGTCAAATACTTGTATATAAAGACTGCACATCCAAAGTTATAAATACGTATTCCTCATTCCAGTCAAAATCATACAATTTTCTAAGGAAATCGCCACTGTCCTGTACATAGGCCGGTAAGTCTTTGACATAAGGTTGTAGGAAATGGTCCACATATGTACTAGTATTTTCAAATAATCCGCCAATGGCCGAAATGATTGGTCTCCCAGGAGGTCGTGTAGGGTTTTTATGTACCTTTGGTATCAAATATAATTTGGGCATGGTAGGATAATCATTTTTCAAAAAGTCAAATTCTTGCTTATTGATCAAACCCATGCCTTTCCACCTATATAGTTCTGCATGGTACCTTTCTTGGATTCCAACAATCAAGGTGGGACTCACTCTGCAATAACATTCGTGATCGTGTAGTTGAAACATTGCTTCCTCGTTGTACTTCTTAAGAGGCCACAACACAATATTCCCACCTTTATCAGACCATCTCACTACAATGTCAGTTCTGGATTTGATTTTTAACATCAGTGCGTTATATTTTAGTCTCTGATTATGATTTTTGGTACAAAACTCTCTCGTGCTCATTAGTGATAACTCTTTTAGTTCCTTTATTACGTTTTCTGAAAATAAGTCAAGACCATCTTTCAGCAAAATAGGCATAAACACAGATTTGGGTTTAAAATGGGTTGTGACCGTTTGGTGTGTGTTCAAATTAGCTTGGTCCGCTATTTCCCCTGGAGTCAATTGGCTTAATGATTCGTCGTACTCCAGTGCATTCATATCACCTAGAGTTACCATGTCGGCAATAGATAATATGTTGTCAGTTCCAGTGCCGGTTTCTTTTTCAGCGATTTTTCTGTTGCAGTTCCAAAAATGTTTTTGTCATTTTAATTTACGTATAAATCGAAACAAGTCTATTCTTGTTTGGGCATAGTCAAAATTTGTTGCTGTACAATATGTAAGTCCGAAGGATAGAATTCTAGTTTCCTGTGTTGTTAGCTCCAAATCGGTTAGGTTGATAACCGTATTGTCCAAATTTCTATTCTGTTCGTCATCCATTATCGTTTCCTGTTCTTTCTGTAATGTGACTTCGCTTTCTTTGCGGCTCCGTTTGCCCCAGCGCCTGTCCTTTCTTCGTCTGCTTTTTGATTTTTGTCTTTTGATTTGCCTTTGTTCCAGTCCTGCCGCGTTGTCAGCGGTCGCAAGGATTGTAGGCGCTGTAAACGAAAAAAAGCTAGTTCTTGTGCTGGATTGGGGATCGGGCCCATTGCACCCAATGAACTGTTTCTGTCTGAATCCGATTCCACTGATGTACTAAACTCCGTCCCACTCGTGGCGGGTGTTATGTCTGCCCCGCTTGCTGTTGCTGATAGTTGTTGTCTTTTAATATTATCGAATTTTCTGGCGAAGGTGTAGATTCGCCCATTCATATAGTCGTTTCGATCTCATTGAAACTTAATGGCCTTGCGTTCTTTAATTTCTTCTTGGTGTTTCAAAAGTCTATTTTTGATTTCCTTGAGCGTATTGGCTATTTCTTCCTTATTTTCCCTGGTGTCTAGATCTTTCAAAATTTCTTCAATTCTAGATATCAACTTATCCCGATCACTAGCTGCATACTTGATTAATATTTTGAGATCATTTTGTGACCACTGGGCATTATTGTCGGCCCATTCTGGCAGCATAGCCTGGTCCGGATTTTCATATGTCGGGGCCACTAATATTCGGAGTCCTCGAGGGACCCTGCCTACGTCGAGATATCGTTGAAGGGACTTGATTTCCCACCATTTAGCCACTTCTTTTTTACGCAATTTCTCTAATTCTGCACAAAGATTTTTTGTACTGTTGTCTTTGTCAGGTATAACAGTTGTAGCTGATTTCTTGCCCTTAGCAGATATGCCTGTATCTGCATCCAAAAATATATTCAGCGCAGCCTCTTCCCGCTCTTTCTCCCACTCCGCAGTCATATTTAATCAGGAATTCAATGTTGCTTGGGGAATTCACTGCCCGTTTCTATATTGCTCACAGAAACGGGACTACCTCTCCCATAAACCTTTGCGTTATTACTGACACTGACTCAACAAACTTTCACCGTCTTACCTGAACGCCTGCAATGGCCCTCCAGCCCTCGCAGGAATCCGGCCAGTCAGTTACCAATTCGTGCTCAGAAATGCCAGTCTTCACAGATGACGGTTTCGGGGGGCGCTGTGTATCTCTCTCCTCGAGAGTCAACCACTTAATTGTCCCGGAGGCACAGCGCAGCCAAAACGAGGAGGGTCAGTGTGAGGATTCCCAGGAACACAAATCCTTCGTATTGATTACTAGTCCAACTCCACACCAATTACGGAAGGCACTGACACCGTGAATTTTCAACTCAAGAAAGAAAGTTTTATTCCTTAATGCTGCAAAAGACGCGTTTCGGTGGAAGCCTCCGCCTTGCTCACTTCATCTGCATAAGGTGATGCTGTCATATTTTATGCATTCCAACACATCTCAACAACCCTATGGTGTGACTGGCTGTTCGTCACCATAGTAACCAATGAGTCATGCCTCGTTATCAACCCTTTTAGGTGTCTATTTGTATCATTAGCTTGTCTTCAATGTATCTCTCTGTGCATCTAGATGGTATAATCTGTCCTGTCTCTTTTTTTTTTTTTGTGTGAAGACTTTATTTATGTCTGCTCATTTTACACAGCATATGCCTACAACCCGGAGGCCGGCTGCTACGTATACATTACTTTCGCAATCAAGCTCTTCTCCGTTTCACACAGTTGTATTCCGACATCAAGTAACCCATTTGTTAGCAGAACATACCACCTTAATGATTAAGAAAAATGTTCGTCTTACTTTTTTGTTTTTTTTGTGCTTTAAAAATTGAACTAACGAAACTCAACTTGTGACACAAATATCTCTAATATATCATAATATCTTAAGGCATCACATTCCGGGCAACCCGGCAGCACATAATCCCTGGTTGAGCTTGTATGCCCCCCCACTTCATAAATTCTCATGGTCATCCCATCCCCTTACTACTCCCTACGCAGGGCCCCTTATCCTATCCTCCATCTAAAGCTATTAGCCCACCTCCTCCTCATCCTCTGAGCTGTCCAGATCTTCTTCAGACAACGGCTCACATAGGTCCCCACGGTATCTGTTCCACGGCAGCCAGAACTTATTCCATTTCCACGGGTTGGCCCTTTGCTGATATACTGCGCGTTCAACCACTAGTAACATGTCCAGGTTTTTGCACCATTGAGCCAAGGTTGGTGCCTCGGCCGCCACCAATTTTTGCGCTATATCACGCTTAGCTACCATAATGCCTATAATGGCCCAGTATTGCCCCTGTCGTGTCAGGTCGTTTGACCCCCAGATATTCAATAAGCAGGTTCGTGGATTAGGTGTAATTGAAACTTCCAAAGTTTGTTAAATAGTGCGCATTATCTGTGTCCAGTAATCTGAAATTATAGGGCATTCCCAAAATGTGTGCAGTAGTGTACCTTCCTCTCCACAGCCTCTAAGGCAGAACGGATGTTCAGCCCTGAGAAATTTATGCAGCGCGGTCCTTGTGTAATAAACCCGATGCAATATCTTAAATTGCACCAGTCGAAACCGTGCTGAGATGCCTGCCTCCCTCGGAGACGCCTTCGCAGCGTTCCATTCTGTCTCGTCCATCTCTCCTATCTCATTCTCCCATTTTTCCTTTAGCTTCTGCAGAGGGTCTGGCACATTATTTAACAACTTCCTGTATGTGAGTGAAGTGGCTCTATTCTGCAAGTAGTCCGTAAGTAGTCGGTCTTCTAACGGTGAAGATTCCGGGACCACCGTACCCATTTCGATCGCCGTCATCAGTGCATGTCTAATTTGTATATAGCGGTACATTTCGCTAACACCTAGGTTATACTGTTGCTGCAGCTGTTCAAAGGGGATCACTCCATCTTTGGTCCACATATCGCCCACCGTGGAGATACCAATATTATCCCACTGCGTGAACCCTTTACTGTGTCTCAACTGTCCCAATGCCTTGGTGTCCCATAGAGGCGTGAGCTTTGTAATGATACCTCCCCACTTCATCCTCGTCTGAGCTTTATGCCAGAGTACTACTGTGTGTTTGGCCGGTTCTATGAGCTTCGTTGTTAGACTCTTGTTGTACAGCGGGGCCAGCAAACTGTGCGTGCCCAACTGAGCTCTGTCCGCAAGAAAGGCCGGGTCATCCTGCGGTGCGTGTAACCACTGGTTGACAACCTTAAGATGTGCCGCCCAGTAGTACAATTGCACATCCGGTAACGCTACCCCACCGTCGTACCAATCCCTGACCAGTTTCACGTGCGCCACACGGGCCTGGCGGTCCCCCCACAGTAGACCAGTCACCACCGACGTTACCCTGCGGAAATACGATGGGTGCACCAACACCGGTGAATTCTCCAACACATATAGAAAGCGAGGCAGCGCCATCATTTTGAACATGGCCGCCCTCCCCAACAGTGTCAGCGGCAGCGCCTTCCAGTGTCTCGCGTCAGCTTGCAGCCGGGCGAGCGGTGGCAGCAGGTTTAGCTCATAGAAAGCCTTAGCATCCTGAGTAATGTGGATCCCCAAATATTTGAATGAGGTGCTCACTACCGATAATGGGCAGTCATGAGAAAGATTCGGGGGGGGACCCCGAAGTACATAAATAATCGACTTAGCCCAGTTGATCTTATATCCCGAGGCATGCCCGTGTCGTACACACAGTGCCAGCAGTATCGGGATTCCCCTCTCGGGTTCTGCAAGGTAAATGAGCATATCGTCTGCGTACAGGGACACTCTATCTTCCCAGTTCTCCCCCCATCTTATCCCTTTCAGCAGTTGTGATGTTCTGAGGACTGTGGCCAGTGGCTCTAGGACTAAAGCAAATAATAGAGGCGAGAGCGGGCAACCCTGTCTCGTGCCTCTAGCTAACGTAATGTCACGGGAGATGTGGCCATTTGCCGCCACATGCGCCACTGGATCTGCGTACAAGAGCTGAATCCAGGAGATGAATTTAGAGGCAAAGCCCATGTGCTCCAGCACTGCAAACAAATACTGCCATTCCACCATGTCAAATGCCATCCTGGCGTCTAGCGACAGAATGGCCGCCGGTTCCGTCAGTGATTGGGCCCTTGCTAACGCCCCGTGCAGCCTGCGTAAATTGAGTGCCGTGCATCTATGCGGCATAAAGCCCGACTGATCCGGGTGGATCAGCTCCATCAGGTGGGGCGTCAATCTAGTGGCTAACAGCTTCGCTAAAATCTTAGCTTCCGCATTGATGAGGGAGATCGGGCGGTAGGACGTGCATTCAGCCGGTGGTTTACCTGGTTTCGGAATTGCCACAATGGTTGCTATGCGCTGGTCCGGGGGCAGAATCCCCCGCTCCACGCTCTCCGTATACATTTCCAGCAGGGGTGTATTGAGTTCTTCCGATATTACCTTATACCACTCTATCGGTATCCCGTTGGGGCCCATTGCTTTACCCGAGTGCAGTGCAGCAATGGCCAGCTGAATCTCATCCGGAGACAGATCAGCGTCTAGCTCCTCCCTTGCTTCCTGCGTTAAAGTCCGCGTTGGCACTCCTTCAAGAGCCACTGCCGCCTCCTCCGGCGTTACAAGTACCTCAGGTGTATATACGTTATGGAAGTGATCAGCCAGAGTTTCCACTATCACGGACGGGTTCGCACTTACCTCTCCGTTGGATCCCCTCAATTGCAGTATGTGTTTGGTACCTCCCTTTGTTTTATCCAACCAGGCTAAAAGTTTACTGGCCTTATCACCAATAAGGTAGACTCGGCTCGCTGTCGCATTAATGCCCTCAACCGTCTCCCGGCGCAGGTGATCGTCATGAAGTCGCTGACTGAGTTGCAGTGCGTGCAGCGTATGTTCAGTCGAGGCCGCCATATGTGCTAAGTTCGTTTTGTTAAGTTCCAATTCCAACTCTAGCAATTCCTTTCTTTGAGCGCGTTTATGGCCCGCTATGGCCGTGACCGCTCGCCCTCTCAAAACCGTTTTATAGGCTTCCCACAAGACCGACGGCGAGCTGACCGAGGCCGCATTTTCCGCGAAGTAGTGTCGGGTAGCCTGTTTCAGCTCTTTACGTATACTCGGTATCTTAAGGTAGCCTGGGAAGATTGGGAAAATGCGTTTGCGAGCCACTTCTGGGCACGACACCGTCAGTGTCAATGGGGAGTGATCCGATATGCCCCTGGGCCTAATTTGTACATCACTTACTGTAAGGACACCACCCCCTAATGCTAGAAAATAATCGAGACGGGACAGGCTGTCATGGACAGCGGAGTAATATGTGTACTGTTGTTCCCCTGGGTGGAACTGCCTCCATAGGTCTACCAAACCCTGTGCTATCAGGAAACTGCCAAAGCGTGTGGGGTCGTTATGTGGTGTACGTACCGGGAATCTATCCTGCGCGCTATGTGCCACTGCATTAAAATCTCCTCCTATTATAAGGTCCCCCTCTGGGAGTTCTAGTAGGAATTTTCCCAGCTCGGGTAGGGCGATCACATGAAGCGCTGGAGGGATGTACACCGATACTATTGTTAATGGTTTCCCCTCCCACTGTCCATGTACCGCAGCGAAGCGGCCCTGATCATCCGTTTTCGCGGACTGCAGTATGAATCGGGACGATTTTTTAAGCAATATACCCGTCCCTCGTGAGCCAGAGGTAAACTCTAAGTGTGCTACCATGCGGTATCCTCGCCTATCCAGCTCTTGACTAGCTGTACCCACTAAATGTGTCTCCTGCAGCAGGACCAACGCTGGACCCACCCTCCTGATACCCTGCAAGACCAGCCCCCGCTTGATCTTGTCCCCCAAACCCCGCACATTCCATGACATCAAAAGTAGAGGCGCTACCTGCCCCACGCTAGAGCCTCTATCTACGGGTCCTGTCTGAGTGTTGCTTGCCATTACCTCCCCTGGGTATAGGACCCGTGGGCGCCATGAGTTTACACCATATCGCCATGTATTGATCTGTCCAGATGCTGTTGCCTGCGTGCCCCACCCAAGCTATACGTGTCAAATAATGGTTAAATCGTGGCTTCCATACATGAGTCAAACATTTAGAAAACATCAAAAACAACCCCTCCCCCAACTGCCCCCCACCCTGCCCTCCTGCTACACGGACTCGAAACCGCCCGCCCCCCCAACTTAGCGGAGTGCTCAACCCATTCCCCACACCAATTGTACTTGCTCGTTGAGGTGAAGGACTCTCCGGAGACGGCGGCCCCTCTTACTCTCCACGGACGTCCTCAGCCCAGTGTCCAGTGACAGGTCAGTCGACAGTCTGTTGCCTCAATGCTACATTCCATATGCTCCGGGCATTCATTGTTCCTCGATATTTTCTTCTTCTACCTCTTCTCCGAGTGGGGACCGCTCCTCCAGTCCGCCCCTTGAGGTTTTCGAGTTTGGAGAGCCAAGTGCTCCCTGATTTCGGTTTGTCCTATGAGAGCGACGTGGCGGAGCGGCCGGTCTCCATCCGTCCAGCCAGTCGCGAGCCACCTCCGGATTATCGAAGAACAAAGTCTTATTCTCAGCCACAATGCGCAACCTGGCCGGAAACAGCATCGAGTAAGGTATCTCTCGCGACCTGAGTTCCCTCTTTATGTCCAGGAACGTCCTCCTGCGGCGTGCGACCTCTGCCATATAATCCGGAAAGAAGGCCAGTGTTGAGTTCTGGACTTTGACTGGTGGAGACACTCGTGCCGCCTGTAAGATGGCATCTCTGTCCCGAAAATTGAACAGTCTGGCTAAAATTGGTCACGGGGCCGCCCCTGGTTTCGGCCTTCCCCCCGGGACCCGATGCGCTCTCTCAACAGAGAAGAAAGTTGACAAGCCCTTGGGTTGGAGTTTCTGCGTTATTAACTCTTCTACATAGAGGTCCATTGCTCTAGCACCCTCAGATTCCGGAACCCCTAGAATACGTACATTGTTCCTTCTAGAGCGCCCTTCCTGATCGTCCAGCCTCTCTCGCAATATCTTATTCTCCGTCGACATCCTCTGCATCGCCGTCTGGAGCTCTGCGACATCCTCTACCAGCAATTTCGTCATGACCTCCATGGAGCTCACCTTCTCTGACATTTTGTGGAAGTCCGCCCGAATGAGAGTTATCTCGGTGGAGATCGTGCCAACCGTCGCCTGTACTTGCGTTAGGGCCTTCATGACATCGTCCAGCGTTGCTTTCTTTCCATTGGCACCGTTTGCCGATTTACCAGCTTGGATCCTGCTCTCTGTCGGGGAAGAGACTACTTTATCATAGGCAAATTTTTCCAATCGGGTCTGCGTGGTGCCCCCTTTTCCCCCTTTATTCGCCATGGTGAGCACTATTGCAACGGATTCCACGTGTTCCAGTGCACTGATCTATATTCTGGCCCGCCTTTTCAATGATCCAGGGTGCCGCCCAGGACGTTTTTCCACTACTCGCGGTTTAGCGACTCAGTTTTGTTCATCTGGGCATCCCCAGGCACTCAGCACTTCGTGATTGCACAGTTCCAGCCGCAGTGGCATGCCCTGTGGCTAAGTCTACTGGGGCCCCTACTCCACGGCTCTCGCGGGAAAATTTACAGTTTCACACCCTTGTCCGGTGCATCGTCTTGTCGCGCTCGACTGTATCCCCTGCACCACCCCTGATGTGGATTTCTTCGCGTGCCTCCCAGCGCTGTCGGTCACAGATTTGAAGGGGGGGAGGGTGGGGGTCCAAGGGGAATCTCGGGGTGCTGCCGCCAGTCAGGGCCGACACTATATGATATTTCACTCCCCACCTGGAGCCAGTGCTCAACGTGGTGGTCCGCTAGGGTTTCTGCCGCATATGTTTATCCTCCTGTGTGTTCACTCGCCAGCGTTTACCTTCGTCCCGGTGTGCCCCTACGGTCAAGTACAGCCTCCGTACATGCCCGCGAGTCAGCCTTATCGCCTGCGTCACTCACCGCCCTTCACTGGTACATCCGTGCCTGTTGCGGTTATAGCTCCTCCACTCGGAACCTCGCGGTGCGATCCGCTAAAGCGCTTAACCATCCAGGGTAATGCCCAATCTCTGTCCGGCGCGCTTTACAATTTTAAAAGTGCACCGTGTCGTTCCGGGCAGCCAGGTACTGCTTGTGTTCCTCCCTTGGGCTCCCGGTGTTTCACTGTCCCTCCACGCTGACTCGCGGCCCTATTTGTGCTGTATTTGCGAGGCCTGGTCGCCTCCCACCTGCCTCCTCAGGGATCCGGCTTGCAGTCCTTGTCTGAGTTTCTCCCCAAGTCGCCGATGACGCCCAGTATTTCCCGGTTCCGGGGCTGCTTGCGCTATTTCAAACTGGCGGTGCTCTCCCCTCCATCGATGTCAGTTTCAGACGTCTCAGCCCGCAGTCCGGCTCTTTGCTTATGCGTCTGCTCCACCGCCACTGCATCTGTATCATCTCCGGTGCCCCCAGATTTCCAAGACACCGCTTCACTAGTGTCTTTTTGGGCCGCCGACGCTGTGTGTTGAGGCCGCCGGGCGCTTCCGGTTCACCTCGCCCAGGTCAGCTACGCTTCCGGCCGGGTCCACCCGCAGGACCGCTCCCGGTCTCAAGCCACTCTCTCGGCCAGAATTGCCGCCACACTTAACTGCTGCCCCTGGTGTCGGAGCACGTCCGGAGTTGCTGTCAACGACACCGCCCGGTCTCAGGCATCGGGACCCTCCAATGGAGATAATTAAATGTATCGGATCAGTGTACGGATCAATGCGAGGCCGCTCTATCTACGGAGTTCGCCTTCTAGGCTGCCGCCATGCTCGGCTGCTAGCCACGCCCTCCATCTGTCCTGTCTCTTAGAGTGATAGTGTGTTAGATAACGTGTGCATAAAGGAATTTTAAGTTAAAGGAAATTATTTACATAAATGAAGTTGCAGATGTATTCAAGGAGTGGGTCTCAGTTAAGGAAAAGAACTGCGCTGGGCTATAGATGTACTGTTAACGCTTCATCCGAATTTAGTCCATTCGGGATCTTAGAATCTAGCAAGAAAATATACCTAGATTCCAGGCGTCTCAGGGCTAACCTGCGGTTACCTCCTCTAGGGTTCTTCGGGACACTGTCAATTACAAAGTAGGAGAGATGTTTTATGTTGCCTTCATGTACCTTATTGATGTGTCTGGCCACGGGGTACGTTTGATCATCATTGTTTATGGCTCGCAAGTGCTGTAGGATTCTGACATGGGCCTGATGAATGGTACTTCCTACATAGCACTTTCCACAGCTGCAAACAAGTACGTAGACCGCATAGTCTGTCTTACAAGAGTACCCGCCTCTGATCATGTAAGGTCTATTTCTAAAGGGTACTATCACCTCTTTAGTATTGATACCTTGTTTACACGCTTTACATTTGGCGCACTTTTTGAAACCTTTCTGGGTCGGGGGCCATGCAACATTTTTGACCACCGCCGGTGCACTACAGACCAATTGGCTTCGCATCGACTTTGCCTTTCTGAAAGTTATTGAAGGTGTATTACCATTCAATTGGCCTATTACAGGGTCATTGCGTATCAGTGGCCAGTGTTTTTGCAGGATTCTCCTAACATGGTTGTGATATGTGTTGTATCCCGTTATCATTCTAGGAAGGTTAGCAGTGGACTTTGATTGACTATCTTTATTTGCCTCTGTAGTTACAAATAAAAGATCGTTCCTGTTCTTGTTTTTACATTTCTGTTCTGCCTTAGCCAAGGTAGATGTTGTGTAACCTCTTTTGCCTAGTCTCTCAAAAAGATTGGCTTTTGCCATGTCCGCACCTGTTACTGTGCTGCAATTGCGGGTCATACGCAGACATTCTGCGTAGGGGATCGACTCCTTGAGTTTGACCGGGTGAAAGCTTTGTGCATGTAGCACTGCATTTCCTGCCGTTGGTTTCCTGTATGTTCTGGTTTGTATCTTATTCTGCTCTACATACAGTTCTAAATCTAGGAATTGGATGGTCTCTGTGCTTGTGGAACATGTAAACTTCAAATTCAGTGCATTGTCATTATCTCTGTGGCGAATGCTTCAGCACTCTCAACAGACCCTTTCCATATATACATATATTGCATAGGTACATATTGTAGGAGAATAGGGTCTGCTATCCTATGGTCACCCCATTTTTTGCTTTTTGCTTCACTGGTTTTCGACTTAATGTGGCTATGGGCCTGCTAATCAGACCCAGAGCCCTGCTGTTCTCTCTCTAAATTTCACACCATGTACTTTAGGTACATCACCTATTGGGATTTGGGACATTCTTATGAGTCCCTGTACAGTGTACTATAGGTACCCAGGGCATAGGTGCACCCAAGGCCTACCAGGGGCTGCAGCATATCTTTTGCCACCCCTGGCTGGCCATCCAAACTGACACAACTGGCTGATCACTCAGCTGGGGCAAGGTCGTGTAATCACCCCTTGTTTAGATATAGTATACCTATGTCTAACCTTATATCTGGACACATATACACCTATAAGTCACTCCTATGGCAGGCCTTAACAATCCTGGAGGCAGAGTGCTTGGTCTTATGTGAGATGATGCTCGAGCATGAGCTGAGCCTGTCTGCAGCTTTCGGAACCATGTCCTTAAAGCTGTTCTAGGATATTGCCATACCATATACTCTTAAGTGCATTATAATCCTCGCGGTTATTGCTAACTTTGGTTTGGCTTTATCAAAACATGTTGTGTAAGGTGTCATACGCTTTGGAATACTACCCCCTCGCCAGTTCTTGTGACGGGGGTAGCATTCCACCCTTCTAGAGGGAGAAGACATGTTACTTTCCTTAAACCCGGTTAAAGTTAACCAGAGCCTCAGCATCACAAAATGGATGCTGCTGCCACAGACACAAGTCTGACCTCCTGCTGCTGGGAGCCCTTCCAGCGAGGGAGGCTTGGGCAATAGGTTTCCTGTCACAGGGAGGTGCTAGCACCACCCCAGACAGGAGATAGTGGGTTGGGGCAGGGAGGGCTGAATGAAATGAGACACTGCCTGGGGCACACAAGGTGTCCCATGCATAGTCAAGTTCAAACCGGTGCTGGGGCACTCCAACCCCAGCTCTGGCATGAAACTGGACAAAGGGAAAGGGGTGTAACCACCCCCGTCCCTGGTCCCACCCATAGGAGGGACCTAGCAGGTAATCCAGCCCCTTGATTTGGAATAAAGGTAGGAGCTGTGTCCCAAGACTTTAGATAATCCTGACTGAAACTTTGATACAAAACTCTGGACCCTTCGACATCCTACTCGACGTAGAAGACTGAAGAATCTCCCTTGTGGTCAAGGAGTGACCACCCTGTGCAAGCAGGCACCATCAAGTGCTCAATGGTTTGCTTTGTTGTTGCTCCCGCTGGAGCTCGAACAACAGAGACCAAAAAGAACCGGACTTCCAGACATCCAACAGCCCGATCCAAAGCCACAGCAAAGCTGAGACCCATGGAGGTGACGAGAGACGTGGGACCGTCCATCTTGGAAAGCCAGCAAAGTGCTTTCTGTGCAGCTCCTGAGGCACCCTTGAAGCTGTGCATTGGGGATTGAAAAGCCCCAGCCCCGAGCATCCTTTGCACCGAAGATCACCTCTCCACCATCACCGAGTGCTGCGTGGGGCACTTTTTCATTTTCCTGCTCGAAGCGTCTGTCCGGTCACTCGCCCATTGGCTAGTGGCCTCTGTGACAATGAACCTTCACATTTTCAACACTGGTCTGGTTGCTCCAGACTGGCCCTTGCTCCCCTGAAACGGAGCAGCCCATCAGACCTTGCTGGTCTGATCCAGAAGCCATCTTTGATTCCTGCGTGGGTTGCATTTGCCAAGGCCTGTTGACTCCGAATCAAGATCTGACACCGCCGACAGCGAGAACCTTTGTGGGACAGTCCGTGGCCAGTTCCTGGTCATCGACGACACCTCCTGGTCCACGTGGCAGCGGAGACAAGCTTCACAACATCACCTGATTGCAACCCGACATCGCCTGGTTCCTTCCTGGTTCCTTCCTGGTCACTGGCTAGTGACCCAGACTCTGTCCCCTCTGCTTTCAGGTACTCTACATCTTCAATCCACCCTTGGATCCAACCGGACTCTTCTCTCCAGGTCGCCTGCAGCACCTTTTCTCCAAGGCTCCATAGAACTCCACGAGGAAACCCGACACACTTTGACACCTATGCACCTGCTGCCTGTGGGTGAGGTAACGCGAGTACTGCGTTGCTTCTGTAGAGATTTACATCCCTAGTGTCCTAGTTTTAAGTGGTTAAGTTCTAGTCCAGTTGGAAGACTTCCAAATCTGCAACTTTCTAACTTTACGCACCTATTGACTTCTATTGGTGCACGCGTGTGCATTTAGACACTGCACCCGCATCCTGTGGGCCTCCTACGTCCTAACTACTATTAGTCCAGTGTAGCCCCAGCGATTCCCAAGGCATTGTTCATGACGTGGTACTTATACCACTATTTTAGTATATGGCTTTACGGGCCACCAGGGCCTATCCATATTTGTGCAACTTTTGTATGTTATATTAAGTTACTTGTTATACGCTTGTGCTCCTGTGCTCATAAAGAGTTAAGGGGATCTATTTAGAAATAAATACAAAATATTTTGAATATATAACCTGTGTGGTTTCCTTTCATTTGGTATTAAAAGGTTTGCATATGGTAAAACAGCTGGCTTCACATGCCCTCTTGAGTTTAGCCTAAGACTGCTTTTGTCCATGCTACCACTAGGATAGCTGGTCTATAAGGTTGACTTTACAACCATCACCATAAGGGTTGTTTGGACTGGTGCAAGGTGCTCACTAAAATAGTGAACATCATATGCCAGGCCAACTTCTCACATTGGTGTGCAGCGGTTGGGATTTGAGCTTGCTGTTGTTTTACCATTGTAATTTTTGATATAATTTGAAAGATCACACTAGGTACCATAGGTACATATAACAAAGCTTAAAATACTTAAGTTCTACTGAACTTAGTTGTTGTAGAGGAAAGGACCTAGCACACCTTGACTACAACTCCTAGAGAGGTTCTAGTAGGTAAACACTCAGTGTAGGTAGGTACACACACCACACCTCACTAGACATGTCTGGCACAGGTGAACCTAGTTCTCTACCTGTGGTAAGTGTAACCTTCCCAAGGCACCCTCCAGATATGAAATGCTCAATTTCCGAGAGATGAGGTCATTGTGTACCTCCAGGAAGTTGAAACAGGGTTCCAACCATACCATCCAACACCTGATAGAAGTCCTAGAGGCAGGTGATCTTGAGAAGGCCTCTAAACCAGGTCCCTCAGAGAACACAGGTGAAGGTAGCCCCTCCACAGAAGATGACCCCTTAACTCCAGAGGTAGAGGAGGAGGAAGAATCTGATGGAGATGATAGCCAAGCCTAAGTCAGGAGGCTTAGCCAGGCTAACCTGAGCTTACATGAGAATGGAGAAGGGTTTCACCCCTCCAGACCCAATAGTAGGCTTCTCCCAGGCAATAGAAGGGAAAGATCTCCTTCCAGTGAGTCTCTCCTCTCTAATGCCTCAAGGGGTTCTCAAAGGGGAATGCTTCCCCCCAGAGAAGAAAACATGAGGCTAGGATGAGAGCTGTCCAACTTCAGATAGAGAAAGAGGAAACAGCCCTGGCCCAAGCTAAACTTGCTTTAGCAAGGGAGCAAAAGTTAAGTGGATTAGATTCCACTGGTGGCAGCAATATCCCTAAGGATAAAGACAGGTCCTATGATCATAGAAACCTGAGTAAGATTGTGCCCCCCTACAAAGATGGGGATGACATCCACACGTGGATAACTGCTTTGGAGAGGGCCTGCATGGTACAGCAGGTCCCCCAGAGTCAGTGGGCAGCAATCTTGTGGCTCTCCTTTTCAGAAAAAGGAAGAGACAAACTCCTCACTGTTAGTCATGAGGATGCTAAGAACTATACTGTCCTGAAGAGTGCTCTAATTGATGGGTTTGGCTTAACCACTGAACAGTACAGGTTAATGTTCAGAGATACCCAGAAGACACAGACTCAGGACTGGACTGACTTTGTTGATTGTGCCACTAAGGCTCTGGAAGGTTGGTTACTGGGAAGTAAAGTTAAGGACTATACAGGATTGTATAATTTAATCATGAGAGAAAAAATCCTTAATAATTGTCAGAACCAGTTGTTGCACCAACACCTGATTGACTCAGATCTGACCTCTCCCCAAGAATTGGGAAAGAAGGCAGACAAATGGGTCAGAACCAGGGTTAAGCAGAGACCCCAGAACCAAGGTGGTGACCAGAAAAAGGCAGGCCAAAAGGGTGAAGATCAAAAGCAAAAAGACCAGAAGTCTTCTTCAGGCCCCCAAAATACTTCTAAGGAGGGGGGGGGGTCCCAAAACTCTAAGAAAAAGAAAGAAGGTCCTAAGAAACCTTGGTGTAACTACTGTAAAACTGCCTCTCACTGGTTTAGTGAGTGTACCAAGAAAGGTACAGCCCCTACCACTGCAGCCCCTAAGGCAACTGCACCCCCTAGTACAGTCAGCAGTGGTAGTTCCCAACCCAAGGCTATAGTGGGGTTAACCATGGGTATTGAGGTGGATCCAGGCCTACTCAGGATTCCTACTCAGGCTGTCTTGATCTGTGATGTGGACATTACCATGTCCACTACTGTGAGTCCCAATACTTTGGGCAAGTACAGGCAGACACCTTTGATCAATGATAAAGTGGATCAGGCCTACAGGGACACTTGTGCCAGTGTCACTATGGTGACACCTAACTTTGTGGACCCTGGACAGATTGTACTGGGTGATAATTACCTGGTGACCAATGCTAGCAATGTCACTACTACACATAGTGTGGCAGTTGTTAATTTCTCCTGGGGAGGGGTAACTGGCCTCAAAAGAGCTGTAGTAAGTGCAGACCTCCCAGTTGAATGTCTTTTGGGCAATGATCTAGAAAACTCAGTATGGTCAGAAGTGGAGTACAGGACTCATGCAGAGATGCTAGGTATTTCACCACATGTTCTTTCTGTGACCAGGTCACAGGCCAAAAAGTGCTTACCTGAACCAGTGCTGGATCTTGAAACTATAGACCAGACACAGCCCAAGAGAAAGAGCAAGAGGGTTAAGGCAGTGCCTTCCCCCCTGCCTCAGGTTGAGGATCAGACCTCCCAGGAGGATGATTCTGTGATCCAAGAGGGAACTGTCCTAGAAGAGCTTGAACCTGATCAGGTTGAGTTTCTTGGGACAGGGGGACCCTCAAGGGCAGCTCTGGGGCAGGCTCAGTTAACTTGTCCTTCTCTTGAACCCCTCAGACAGCAGGCTGCTGCTGAGGCTGCTGGGAATGCTCAAGGTACTCATAAAGTGTATTGGGATGAATGGCTCCTTTATTCAGAGGCTAGAGACCCCAAGCCTGGTGCTTCCAGGAGGTTGGTTATACCTCTGCAATTTAGGGGCTTCCTTCTTACCTTGGCCCATGATATTCCCCTAGCAGGACATCTAGGCCAGAACAAGACGTGGGACAGGCTTGTCCCTCACTTTCACTGGCCGCATATGTCAGAAGATGCCAAGGAGTTTTGTCGCTCCTGTGTGACCTGCCAAGCCAGTGGCAAATCAGGTGGCACAACAAAGGCCCCCCTCATACCACTACCTGTGGTGGGGGTACCCTTTGAAAGAGTGGGGATAGACATTGTTGGCCCAATGGACCCCCAAACAGCATCTGGGCACAGATTTATACTGGTGGTAGTGGATCATGCCACCAGGTATCCAGAAGCTATTCCCCTGAGGACCACAAAGCACCCGTGTGGCAAGCCCGTGTGGCAAGGGCCCTACTTGGAGTTTTCTCCAGAGTGGGGTTTCCAAAGGAGGTTGTCTCTGACAGAGGTGCAAACTTCATGTCAGGATATTTGACTGCTATGTGGAAGGAGTGTGGTGTTAATTACACATTCACTACACCCTACTATCCACAGTGCAATGGGCTTGTTGAAAGGTTCAACAAGACCCTAAAAGGGATGATAAAAGGGTTACCTGAAAAGCTTAGGCGAAGATGGGACATCCTTTTACCCTGCCTTCTGTTTGCTTACAGAGAGGTCCCACAAAAGGGGGTTGGCTACAGCCCTTTTTAGCTTTTGTTAGGGCATCTTGTAAGGGGACCCCTGTGTCTTGTGAGGGAAGGATGGGAGTTACCTCTCAAAAAGCCTAAACAAGATATAGTGGACTATGTACTTGGTCTCCGCTCCAGGATGACTGAATACATGGAGAAGGCTTCCAAAAACCTTGAGGCCAGCCAAGAACTTCAGAAAGCTTGGCATGACCAAAAGGCTGTGCTGACTGAGTACCAGCCAGGACAGAAGGTGTGAGTGTTGTAGCCAGTGGCCCCAGCAGCCCTCCAAGACAAATGGTCTGGACCCCACACCATAATTGGGAGAAAGGGAGAGGTCACCTACAAGGTGGACCTTTACACCCCTAGGAGCCCCCACAGAGGGCTCCATGTCAACAGACTTAAGGCATATGTTGACAGGGCAGACATGGGCTTGCTCATGGCTACAGATGGGGAACAGGAGGAAGAGAGTGACCCTCTCCCAGACCTGTTGACTCAGAACCCTGATGATGGTTCAGTTGATGGAGAGGCCTTGACAGGCAGCCTCACTGGCCAGCAGCAATGGGACTGCAGACAAGTTCTACAGGCCCATAGACATATGTTTTCCTTAACACCTAGTCAGACAAACTGGTGCACCCATGAGGTTGACACTGGTGACAGTCTGCCTGTGAAGAGTAAAATCTACAGGCAACCTGACCATGTCAGGGACTGTATAAAGACTGAGGTGCAGAAAATGCTTGAACTTGGAGTAATTGAGCCATCAGAGAGCCCCTGGGCCAGCCCAGTAGTCCTTGTGCCAAAACCTCACACCCAAGATGGTAAGAGAGAGATGAGGTTCTGTGTGGACTATAGAGGTCTCAATGCTGTCACTAGGACAGATGCTCACCCCATTCCAAGAGCAGATGAGCTCATTGATAGATTGGCTTCTGCCAAGTTTCTGAGCACATTTGATCTGACAGATGGCTATTGGCAAATCAGGTTAGCTGAGGATGCCAAGGCCAAAACTGCTTTCTCAACCCCAGGAGGTCATTATCAATTTGTGGTAATGCCCTTTGGTCTGAAGAATGCACCTGCCACTTTCCAAAGGTTGGTGAACCACGTCCTTACTGGGTTGGATGACTTTTGTGCAGCTTATCTTGATGATCTTGCTGTCTTCAGCTCCACCTGGGAGGATCACCTGATCCACCTGAAGAAGGTTTTAGAGGCCCTGCAAAAGGCAGGCCTAACTATCAAGGCCACAAAGTGCCAGATAGGGCAGACTAAGGTTGTGTACCTGGGCCACCTTGTAGGTGGGGGTCAGGTTCAACCACTGGAGAGTAAGATCCAGACCATAAAGGACTGGGCTCCTCCAACTACCCAGACTCAGGTCAGAGCTTTCTTGGGGCTCTCTGGGTACTACAGAAAATCTGTCAAGAATTATGGGTTCATTGTGACACCACTCAATGATCTGACATCCAAGAAGATGCCAAAAAAGGTTCAGTGGACAGTTAGCTGTCGTCAAAATGCATTTGATGACCTGAAGAAGGCCCTGTGCTCCGCACCTATCTTAAAGAGTCCTGACTCCTCCAAAGAGTTTATTGTCCAAACAGATGCTTCTGAGTTGGGGATGGGAGCTGTGCTTTCACAACTTAATGTAGATGGTCAAGACCATCCCATTGCTTTTATTAGCAGAAGGCTGACCCCTAGAGAGAAACATTGGTCAGCTATTGAGAGGGAGGCCTTTGCTGTGGTTTGGGCCCTGAAGAAGTTGAGACCATACTTGTTTGGCACTCACTTCAAGATTCAGACCGACCATAAGCCCCTCTTGTGGCTAAATCAGATGAAGGGTGAAAATCCCAAACTGCTCAGGTGGTCCATTTTCCTACAGGGGATGGACTTTACAGTGGAGCACAGACCAGGGACTGACCATGGCAATGCAGGTGGTCTCTCCAGGTATTTCCACTTAGAACATGAAGACTTATCTGGTCAAGGTTAAGTTTAATGTCCCTGCGTTTGCGGGGGGGTTATGTAGGAGAGTAGGGTCTGCTATCCTATGGTCACCCCATTTTTTGCTTTTTGCTTCACTGGTTTTCGATTTAATGTGGCTGTGGGCCTGCAAAGCAGACCCATAGCCATGCTGTTCTCTCTCTAAATTTCACACCATGTACTTTAGGTACATCACCAATTGGGATTTGGGTCACTCTTATGAGTCCCTGTACAGTGCACTATAGGTACCCAGGGCATAGGTGTACCCAAGGCCTACCAGGGGCTGCAGCATATCTTTTGCCACCCCTGGCTGGCCATCCAAACTGACACAACTGGCTGATCACTCAGCTGGGGCAAGGTCGTGTAATCACCCTTGCTTAGATATAGTATACCTATGTCTAACCTTATATCTGGACACATATACACCTATAAGTCACTGCTATGACAGGCCTTAACAATCCTGGAGGCAGAGTGCTTGGTTTTATGTGAGATGGTGCTCTAGCATGAGCTGAGCCTGTCTGAAGCTTTCGGAACCATGACCTTATAGCTGTTCTAGGATATTGCCATACCATATACTCTTAAGTGCATTATAATCCTTGCGGTCATTGCTAACTTTGGTTTGGCTTTATCAAAACATGTCGTGTAAGGTGTCATACGATTTGGAATACTACCCCCTCGCCAGTTCTGGCAACGGGGGTAGCATTCCACCCTTCTAGAGGGAGAAGGCATGTTACTTTCCTTAAACCCTGTTAAAGTTAACCAGAGTCTCAGCATCACAAAATGGATGCTGCTGCCACAGACACAAGTCTGACCTCCTGCTGCTGGGAGCCCTTCCAGCGATGGAGGCTTGGACAAAAGGTTTCCTGTCACAGGGAGGTGCTAGCACCACCCCAGACAGGAGATAGTGGATTGGGGCAGGGAGGGCTGAATGAAATGAGACACTGCCTGGGGCACACAAGGTGTCCCATGCATAGTCCAGTTCAAACCGGTGCTGGGGCACTCCAGCCCCAGCTCTGGTGTGAAACTGGACAAAGGGAAAGGGGTGTAACCACCCCCTTCCCTGGTCCCACCCATAGGAGGGACCTAGCAGGTAATCCAGCCCCTTGATTTGGAATAAAGGTAGGAGCAGTGTCCCAAGACTTTAGATCATCCTGACTGAAACTTTGATACAAAACTCTGGACCCTTCGACATCCTACTCGACGTAGAAGACTGAAGAATCTCCCTTGTGGTCAAGGAGTGACCACCCTGTGCAAGCAGGCACCATCAAGCGCTCAACGGTTTGCTTTGTTGTTGCTCCCATCGGAGCTCGAACGACAGAGACCGACAAGAACTGGACTTCCAGTCATTCAACAGCCCGATCCACAGCCACAGCAAAGCTGAGACCCGTGGAGGCGACGAGAGACGTGGGACCGGCCATCTTGGAAAGCCAGCAAAGTGCTTTCTGTGCAGCTTCTGAGGCACCCTCGAAGCTGTGCATTGGGGATTGAGAAGCCCCAGCTCCGAGCATCCTTTGCACCGAAGATCACCTCTCCACACTCACCGAGTGCTGCGTGGGGCTCTTTTGCATTTTCCTGCTCGACGCGTCTGTCCGGTCACGTGCCCGTTGGCTAGTGGCCTCTGTGGCGACGAACCTTCAAATTTTTAACACAGGTCTGGTTGCTCCAGACTGGCCCTTGCTCCCCTGAAAAGGAGCAGCCCATCAGACCTTGCTGGTCTGATCCAGAAGCCATCTTCGATTCCTGCGTGGGTTGCATTTGCCAAGGCCTGTTGACCCCAAATCGAGATCCAACACCGCCGACAGCAAGAGCCTTTGTGGGACAGTCTGTGCCAAGCTCCTGGTTGTCGTCGACACCTCCTGGTCTACGTGGCAGCGGAGACAAGCTTCATGACATCACCTCATTGCAACCGACATCGCCTGGTTCCTTCCTGGTTCCTTCCTGGTCACTGGCTAGTGACCCAGACTCTATCCCCTCTGCTTTCAGGTACTCTACATCTTCGATCCACCCTTGGATCCAACCGGACTCTTCTCTCCTGGTCGCCTGCAGCACCTTTTCTCCAAGGCTCCATAGAACTCCACGACGAAACCCGACACACTTTGACACCTATGCACCCGCTTCCTGTGGGTGAGGTAACGCGAGTACTGCGGTGCTCCTGTAGAGATTTACATCCCTAGTGTCCTAGTTTTAAGTGGTTAAGTTCTAGTCCAGTCGGAAGACTTCCAAATCTGCAACTTTCTAACTACACGCACCCATTGACTTCTATTGGTGCACGCGTGTGCATTTAGACACTGCATCCGCATCCTGTGGGCCTCCTACTTCCTAACTACTGTTAGTCCAGTGTAGCCCCAGCGATTCCCAAGGCCCTAGGCCTTACCATTGTTCGTGACGTGGTACTTATACCACTATTTTAGTATATAATTTTACGGGCCACCAGGGCCTATCCATATTTGTGCAACTTTTGTATGTTATATTAAGTTACTTGTTATACGCTTGTGCTCCTGTGCTCATAAAGAGTTAAGGGGATCTAGTTAGAAATAAATACATATATATTTTGAATATATAACCTGTGTGGTGTCCTTTCATTTGATGGTAAACCAGCTGGCTTCACATGCCCTCTTGAGTTTAGCCTAAGACTGCTTTTGTCCATGCTACCACTAGGATAGCTGGTCTATAAGGTTGACTTTACAACCATCACCATAAGGGTTGTTTGGACTGGTGCAAGGTGCTCCCTAGAATAGTGAACATCATATACCAGGCCAACGTCTCACACATATATGTAGAGTAAGGGAAAGAAAATCAATACTTACTTGTTGATATTTTGGATTCGATATTCTGTACCATTGATATTCAGGTTTCGATATTCAGAGTGCATGTATGATTCTATGTGAAGGAATATGTGTTTTTTTACATATTAAAGTGCATGCAATTAACTTTCTGTAATCCAACATTAAATCCCGTCAACTAGATGGGATTTAATGTAGAGGGGAGTAAATTTGTAAGGGAGGCTGGCTCGCAGCTTTGTGTATTTTCTAAACTGTTCAAGTTTTCTGAAATGCAAAGCTTATGAGGTTCTTTTCTTTGAAAAATAAATAGGCTGGCCGCTTCTCCGCGTTCCCATTTTTTTGCTGGAGGATGTCCTACCTGTTCTGCATCAGGAAATTATGACACAAGGAAGGCCTGAAAGGAGGAACCTCACATCGCGTAAAAGGAGGAAACTTTATCTGCTTCATAAAGTATGGAGTTTACTAATTCCACCCACCTTTGTAATTTAGTTTTTGATTTTATGAAATGAAATCAAAATGAAATGAAATCAAAATGGGTATTTATAGAGCGCGCGGCTACTCACATAAAGTGTCCCAGCGCTAAACCACCAAATTGTAACAGAAAAAGCTCCACCCCACCAACCAGAGTGCTATTGCTGGAACAACCATGTTTTTAGTTGTGTCCAAAAAAACAGCAAGTCCTAAGCCTGAATGAGATGCAAAGGCAGGTCATTTCACAGGCGTGCTGCTAAGACCTGAAAGGAATGTCCCCCTATCCGAGAGCGGACAAACTTGGGAGTAAGCATGAGAGACTGTCCAGAGGACCTTATGACCCGTTGAGGCTGATAGCGTTGGATTCTCCTTCTCAGGTACACGGCACCCATACCATGGAATGCACGGTAAGCCAGCACTAAAGCCTTAAACTGGATCCTCTTTCTAACCGGGAGCCAGTGCAATGCCTTCAGGTGGGGCAACATATGGATTCTGGGATTTACCACAAGAATAGTTCTGGCTGCGGTTTTCTGGACAACCTGCAGCCGATTGAGCAGATATTCTGCTCACCCCAGATACAAGATATTTACATAATCCAACCTAGATGTAATTAGGGCTTGCACTACCATCTTGTGATATTCAAACGGTAGTAGAGAAAGAAAATCTTTTACCATTCTTATCAGTACAAAACATGTGCCAGCAATGGTTTGGATTTGGGTCTTCATTGCTAAGCTAGCGTCCAACTTAACTCCCAAGTTATTTACCGTGCTGACTGGGGCCAAAGGAGGGGACATGCCACGGGGCCACCATAGACTTCAGTCCTCACATGGGGGACAGCCCAAAAAGATATTTTCGGATTTTTCTCACTGAAGTTGATTGAGTTGCATCCAAGAAAAGACCTCAGTTAGACATGTATTAATCTTCATCCCTCGGAATTTCCCCCTTTTGACACACGTGAAAAGCAGTTGTGTATCATTGGCGTAAGAAATAATCTTCGCTCCGTGTGACTCTGCTAGGCGTGCAAGCGGGGCCATATAAATATTAAAGAGCATTGGACCCAAAATGGCACCCCGTGGAACGCCCACCTGCATTGGAGAAATTACGGCTGATAAGGGAGGGGACCAAATTTCCTGCTGCGTCTTACTCAGAAAGGAGGCAAACCATTTGTACACCGTGCCCCCAATACCACACTCCGCCAACCTACGCAAGAGCCGGTCATGGGGGATGGTGTCAATAGGTGCAGACAGATCCAACAATATCACCACAGCACTGCCCCCTTTGTCCATCTGAGTTGTAATAGTTTCAGAAACCTCCAGTAGCGCTGTTTCAGCGCTAAGGGAGGCTCTGAAGCCAGACTAACTGTTGTGGAGCACATGGTTTCCTTCTATATAGTCTGTTAGCACTGAATTAACGTACTTCTTGTGGACTTTTGGGAAGAAAGGCAATAGGGATATGGGGCTATAATTGGATGCCACTGCAGGGCCAGCTGTGGGTTTCTTTAAGAGAGGAATTATTTTTGTCTTTTTCCAACAGCTGAGCACCGTTCCCTTTTCAAGCGAGATATTCAGAACTAAATTGACAGCAGGATTTATGGCCTCTACAATGTTCTTCAAGATTTTTACGGGACATGGATCCAAGGGAGATCTTGACTTCAGTGTTACCATGATGTCAAGGGGTTTATCTAAAGAAATGGGGGGAAATTGGGCAAATGAGTGACTAACCCCAGAATGCAGGGGGTCTGCACTCCACATCTCATCAGTTTCAGATGTGCCCATAGAGACAAATGATTGTTGTATCAAGCAGATCTTTTCATGGAAGAAACTAACCATTTGGTGCACCCAACTGGAACTGGGGATAAATGGCGTGCTCACTGCACTGGAGGAAGAGAAATCCTTAACAATTTTAAAGATTTCTTTGCTCTTATTAGCCGCACCCTTTATTTTCGACGTAAAGAAATTTGAAATACCTTTACAGAGAGCTTGGAACAGTTCCACTAAGAACATTTTGGGATATTATTTGTGCGTTTTAAATATTTTAGGGCTGCAACAATGGTGAAAAGAATTTAGATGTCTGTTTACTGGGGTAGTCGGGAAGGCCTCACCATGAATTTCACTAAAAGGTTGGGCCAGAGATGGATCATTCAATTACATTTTATCAAAAGCACCAGTTAGAACTGCATGGACTTGAAGCAGACTCCGACATTGGAATACACCCTACATAGTTACAGGCAGGTTGTTCAAAAGGTGTTGTACAAAAGGAGACCGTTGTTAGACATCAACCAGCAAGACAGGAAGGAATAGTAAATGATAGATGACTGTGTGAGCCCGGGATGGGTCCATTTGAGGGCTGTGGCCTAGCTGAGGGCACTAGTTCCTTCTCCAGTTAGAGGAGCAGTAGATGGACAGGCAACATCACAGCTTCCAGGATGCTGAATGGTGGTTTCATGCTTTGCATCTAAAATCCTGATAGATAACCTATTTCTTTGATGCTGCCTACATGGTACCTCCCATTTGGATGCAACAGAGTTCTCCACATCTAGACTTATGGACACTCTCCACTCTTTGACATGCAATAGACTCCTTGCATAGACCCCTCAAGGTGGTATCCTCTATGTGGCTAACATTGCTTGTAAAAGCATACACATTTCTGAGTGGTGAATGTACAAAGCATGGAAGCCTGCAGTGTGTACTAGAAATTGAATATATTTACTTCCAGAGGGATTGTTTGGCCTTGCTACAGGTGCAGATAAAAGTTAAGCTTCATGTTGTGAAACAGTCAAGAGGCTGCCTTACATTTCAATCTATATTAGAAAGTCAAATCACCTCCTTAATAGAACTTTGACTTCTCAGGCAAGTAGGCTGTACTTTCTAGCAACTATACAAGCAAATGTAGACATTGCTGATATGCAATAAAAGAGAATGTGCCAGTACTTTACTCTCATCAAGAGCATATTGAAACAAATGACAAGGGGGTGAGAGGTCAATTGTAATGCAAATGCTCTCAGCCTCACTTGCCCTGATTATGGTTTCCACTCTATTTGGTTCCAAGAGATGAATACTCAGAATGTTGATCCTGGCAGGATTATCTAGCTATTACACTATTTTTGAAAGATAAATAGTCTCTTGCAGCAGCCCTTTGTGACTTGGCAAGCTATATTGGGTCATTTCAGATTCACAAGGCTGCTAGTTAGGGTATTAGAAATCCTCTGCAGCAGGCACATTAACCTAACAAACTGTCTGGGTCCTGCAAACAAAATAAAGATCTCTAGAACAGATACATTATTTCATTAGGCTGCATTTAGGTTCAATCCAGTATAGGCTGGAACAATGTCAGTCAGATGGAAGGTATACCTGAATTGTGATGACCCTGCCCTAGCACAATAGACTAATCAAAGTGCTATGCCATTTTGCAATCTGGAGGGTCCTCCTGATTCAACATTGCTTCTGAATGACTTTTAGGTAGTGACAACTACTTATGTACCAAGAATTGGAAAGGTCCTGATGTTGCTGTCTTAACAACACTATGTCTCAATGTCCTCTACTGTTGTGCAATCTTTTCACACAATAAATTCTTGTTTGACACATCATTTGTGAAAGGTGGGAAATAGTTCAGCCAATGCCCATTGAATTGTTAGCCTCTGAGTTTATACTGTGAACTAGTGGTGGTATCAGCTTTCACATCAGCTCTTCACACACAATACTGTGGCATCCCTCAGGGATCCATTATATCTCCTCTATTATTCAGCATCTACCTAACCCCCTTACCAAACCCGATTAAATCATTCAACCTCATGTGTTACAATAATGCATGTGACACCGAAATCCGTTAGAAAATGGATGGTCTGAAAGACCTCCACAATTTAAATCTAGATGACTACCTTCGAGCCTTAAACACATGGATGACGAATAACCATCTATACCGCAAATACAGAGATTATGACCTGCAGACAATGGAAAAATTAGCAACCTTCTGCCATATGGTATAAGAAACATGAGGTCCCTCCAGCAAGGTCAAAAAGAGTCAGAAACCTAGCGATAACCATGGATTCGACCTATATTTAATATTGTGTTTCTAACGTCAAACAGAGTGCTTTCTACTCAATGAAAACACTATGTTACATCCTCCCATACATTGGATACCAACAGAAACTGCAAACCATCCTCACACTGGAAATCTCCTACCTTGACTATGCCAACAGCCTAGACCCTGGTGCACCCCCAGCCATCATTTACAAAATACAGTTCATCCAAAATGCTACTGCAAGACTTTTTCTCCACCTTCACCCAAGAGAACACATGACTCCAGTCTTCCAATCACTCAACTTCCTACCTATAGCAAGTAGAGAAAGACTGCTATCTCTACCAGCTATATTCAAGCAATACAAACAAAACAAGATACTGTGCTTTAGGATTGCACTGTCACGATTCGCTCCCAGTGTTCTTGTGTCCACTACCAGCGGGCTGAACTGTGGGACTCTCCAGTGTTCTAATATGCTTCCTGACACTCCCCTGCATGCATATCTTGACTTCCAGCCATGTGGACACTATTTGGAAATTGACATTCATTCCCAATCCATGCCGGGTTCTGTGAAAGCCAGCCTGCTTAGACTTAAAGCTAGCCTATTCATGCCTGAAACTCCATTATCCAGAATTCCCTGCTCACTGCTTTGTCTCCACCCCTGCAGGCCAAGGATGGGTGGAGGAATTCAGCTCACCTGTGGCTGGCTGCTGCTAGCCTGCTCACACCAGCTGCATGTGATTACTGTGAGCTCTTTTAAGCCCCAGCTCCCTTCAGGCAAAGGTGAGTCATTGTAGCTGTTTACCGGTGAGACCAATCCTTGTTTCCAGAGTTTCCTGAGCTTTTGCTATTCTTGTTTCCAGTGTTTCCTGAGCTTTAATTATGCCTTGTTCCTGACCTGCTGCTGTTTTCCCTGTTCCTAAATTAGCACTGCTTGCAGTGCTACCCGGACCCCAGAGCCTTAGTATTCCTTGTTCCTGAGCTGCAGCAGTTTCCCTTCTCCTGAATTAGCACTGCTTGCAGTGCTACCTTGTTTCCTGAGTTCCTGAGTTATAGTTATTCTTTGTTCCTGGGCTTAGCTATTTCTTGTTCCTGATTTGCACTGCTTGCAGTACTCTCTTGACTCCTTTTTTCCTGAGCTGTAGCTATGTCCTGTTTCCTTGAACCAGTATTGCCTGCAGTGCTGCCTTGACTCCTGAGCCTTAGCTCACTTCTTGTTCCTGCCCCAATACTGCCTTCTATGCTTCTTTGTTTTCTTGATTCCTTAACATGCACTGTTCTCGTTTACCTTGTAGCCTCCCCTTCTGTAGATCCCTTTCCAGTCCCTGCCTTTCTTCCCATTTCCTTTGTTCCAGTTCCTAGTTTGCTGTATTTCTATTCTGCTGTCTTACGTCTGTTACCTTGTATGTATGTAACCTGCTTTCTGCCAAGTGTGCCCTGTGATTGCCTTCCTTTCCTGTTAAGCACTCCTCCTTGCTAGCTCCTTGTCTATTGTGCTTGTGTTTAGTTCTACCCCTTTGCTGTTACTGCCTTGGGTGTTCCTGTTTGATCACCAGGATCCGTGGGCTCAGCTGATTACCTAGGTGGTGTTTCTTGTTCACCGTGCATTTGTCTTTGTTATATTTATAACATCACCATAGGTATAAGCTCCACAGACCCTGCCTTTGCATGCATATCCTACATGTGGGTATTTGCAGTCAGTATCTGTAACAGCAATAGTGGGTGAGAAACTTACTGAGCTGCAGTCTTACCGTGAGGAGCTCCTGAGTGCTTTACCCCACACCCCCTTTATTGTTAATGTTGTATTATATATATGTCTTGCACGTCTGTCCTGGGTGTGGTTAGTCTGAATGCTAAATTGCCTTGTGAGTGCACTTCCTTTCTTAGTCTTACCCATCTTGTTCACGTGTACAGGCTTCCCCTTTGGATCCCTTTTTCTCCTCTGACTCCCTGTATGATCCTGGGCAGCGCTGTACTCCCCTTCCTGTGTAAGTTTTCTACCCAGTTCCTAGTCCTTGCCCAAGTCCCTGACTGTGTTCCCCACATAGTCCCGGACAGTCCCTGACATGCACCACCTATCATCATACCACCTTATAAGAAATCCATCGCAGGCACTGCTTATTCAGTACTATATATCAAGCTCTGGAACCTACTACCAGCCAGAATCCAAAGCATCCAAGACCATTTACACAATCAAAGACAGTTGAAAACATGGTGATTTCCAAGACAACTACACCGCCACACATTGCAGCAACAGACCCAGAAAGACAGTCACATTTTGTTTAAAAATCTTTTTTTATTGAACCTTTGCTTCAGACATAATGGAGCACGATACATAAACGGCATGTGATTGGACATACAGCAGTTAATAGGTTCCCACGTTTTTCATTTCTTATTTGGCATATAATTATTGTCTGTTGCCTAAGGAGTCTGGCTCGATTTCTTCTACCTTAGCCCCCGTCTTATCCCTGGACTATACCCCAACTCCCTCAGTTGACTAGCTCCTATATTTCATCCAAGCAACCCAAATCTTTTCCCATTTGTGTGGGCAGCCTCTACTCTGGTATATTGTCTGTTCTGCCCGCTGGCACCAGTCCTGGTCCTTTTTCTAATCCCCGGGTTCTTGGAACCTCCCCCGCTCCGCATGCTCGGGCAATAGTCCTCTTTGTCACTCTACCTGCCAACTTAAGCCATATTTTAACGTATTTCGGGCAGACAATTTCCCCCATCACTCATAGGATATCTAACAGCAAGGTCAGTAACCAGGTTTAAGTTTGGGCGCACTACCGTCTGGGCAAGTAGTAAAGTTACCGTAATAAATGAGTGCTACAAAGGGGTGGAGGGGTTGGTTACCAAGCAATCCTACGAGTCCCAATAAAATGGACACGCCTAAACTAATAATGATTCCTCCCTGAGCACTTCAGCATAAAGTAAATCAATTGTATAAACATATTCAACAGAACAATTTCGAGTAAGGTGCAAACAATACAAGTCCAATCGCTCAAATGTCCAAGTATTGGTGATAAAACAAGTTATTTGATCATTAGATCCAAAGGAGAGTCCTATTCAAATCCAGAGGAATCTCCACTTCTCAGTATAGGCAATTCCAAAGTTTAATGATTGTCATCAAAAAGCGCAGCCTTCTTTCTCAATATAAGCAATTTCAAAGTTTAATGATTGTCATCAAAAAGCGCAGCCAACACGTGTTTCGTCATGCAAATCCAAATGCATCATGACCTCCTTAGGGCTGCAACCCAAAATAGATAGCATCAAAATCATATAAATCTAAGTCACAAATACAAGAGTATTAAATAAATTACTGAGCACTATGTCAAAAGCAAATAAGGGACAGTCCCAATCACCCGTCGTGTAGTATTAGTATACGAAAAAGAAGGTTATTAGTTAAACGTTAATACTCATAACAACACCCTTATGCACTTGGGGCCCAAGGATCAGAGTACACATAGTTGAATTTACCTCTTACACCATATATTCAATCATGGTTGTATAACCTTTGGCTGCATACTATAGTAAACCAAAATCTGCAAAAAAGAGACAGTCTGGTTAAGCGAAAAATATATATTATCCTATATTCATATAACTGGTAACCAACTAACATCCTTATTACAGTCACTAGGACTCGAATGCAAGCAGTCCTCATCGCCCATCATCAGAACGTATTCAATTGAATCGACTGACCATTAATAACTACATAACATCCTTCCATATTTGGTTCACAATCAGGGAGATGTGCTGACACTCCAGCCAACTACAGAGGCAGAGAGCCTCTTGGCATAAGATCCCACTCCACCCTGATTGTTTTTTTTTTTTGTATATATTTTTATTAGTTATACCACAAGAGGAGAAATATACATATCAGGTATCGTTTAGAGGAACATATTATAACGGTGAGCGGGCAAAGGATGTGAGGAAACACACGACAAGTACAGGCACCTGAAGGTTAAAATACAAGCATCGAGCTGGAACAAAGCAATTCGGTACAGACCATCTCAAGCAAACGGTGTCAGATCCCGCCCACCCGTGATACAGGATATCAGAATCGTACTCTCGATACCCGGATATGAGAAACATTACTCAGAATAATACGCCACATCTCTTGTGAAGAGAGGAAAAGGGAAAAGAAAGGCCATAAAACAAAAAAAAGGAGAAAAAAAAAACACAACCCCCCACCCTGCACCCCTGCATATGGCTATGGCCTAACCCCACTAGCAGCGTGTCTCTCGCCCAGTAAACTGACCCCAAGGAAGGGAAAAGATGGAGGAGGAAATACCATACAATACAATACGAGCTCCCGGACTCCCCTCCCCCCGTCAAAGCAGACAACCCCTACCGCCGTACAAAGCGAATTAAAGCAGACTAATAAACAAACAGATAGGGGGGCACAAAAAGAGAAAAGATCCTCCCGCCCAACTCCCGGAGCAACAGAGGCAGCAGATCCCATATCAAACATAAATAGTATATCAGACCCAGACAAGCAGATTACATTTTAGCCCCTACGATCACAGACACCACCCGGCGAAGTCTAAAGAAAGTCATGGCGTCGAGGTCAAACAGTCAAATTCAGCCCTGGCCCTCATGATCCATTGCACAACTCCCATCCAATAGAATCGAACTAATAGCAAGAAAGTCAGAACAATATAGAAAATGGAGATCAAAACAGCCAAAGAGGGTCAAAAATGTTAAGTCTCGAAGTCCACCAAATATGCGGAAGGCAGTCCAAAAAGTATTAAAGGAAGTCTCCAGAAATAATAGAAGAAATGAGTCTTGAGCAGGCGATGAGTCAGCAGATCGGGCTAGTTGTTCAGGGGCTCCATTAACGTACCGCTGTGTTCGTTCAGTGATGAATGGCACAAAGTCTCGAGTCTGCTCGGGGTCCTCTTGTCGAGTTAAATCAAGCTTCACGGAGGTCGCCGTATGTTGCAGGTCTGACACAGGGCCGGGGTCCGGTCTCAAAGATACAGTCTCAATCCGTACGGCCAATTCGTGGAAGACGGCATCCATTTGCAAGCGAAGCGCCCCGATGGTGGCCATTACGGTCCCCAGAGATGGTCCACACTTCGTCAGATCCATCTCCGCTTGTATAATAACGAGGCAGGTCCGTGACCCCGGAGGCCGGCTACTCCGGGGGGACAAACAGTAGCGGGATGGACGGAAGCGGCGGGCGACTCTTAGGCTTGGAAATCTTTACACCGCTGCCGCGAGCGGGGGCCCACCCGCGGACCCCGAAAGACAACAGGGTCCCCGGGACCTGGCCACCCACCCACAGCCGCAGGCACCTCTTGTCGCCGTCCGTCCAGTAGTCGCGGGGACCAGAAACCACCACCAGGATCAAGAATAAGTTCCACTCAGGCGAGACCGGACTCCGCCAGGCACCCACGGCCGATGTTGATCAACTGAAAGCCGGCTGGGTCAGTACTCGAGGCCCCGGCTTACACACTGGAATAGGCCGAAAATGAAAGACGGTGTAACTTTGTCTCTCAAGGCGAGAAACTCCGGGATTACCCCCTCAGGCTCAGCTACGATTCGGAAACACGGGAGTCGGGCAGGAGGTCAGGATTACGTACAGGATATGTCCGCAGACGACGGAGGTCGACGGAGCCGGGAGCTTATGCGGCCATCTTGGTTGCTAGCGTAGCTCCTTCCCCTCCACCCTGATTGTTGACGTACCACATGGCAGTCGTGTTGTCCCAGCAAAGCAGTACCTGCCTCCGCTATGGATGACAGGAAGGCCTTCAGTGCCAGATGAACAGTTCACAACTCCAACAGATTAATATGGAGCTGGGTTTCCACTAGGCTAGAATTCTCTGATCTCTAGGTGACCTCCACAACCCAGCCGTGATTCATCGGCCACCATCGAAAATTCTTGATGGGGAAGGGGAAGGGGTCTGACGCTGGTCCAACTGTGGTTGAGCAGCCACCACTGCCAATCATGTGCATTCACATCCAAAATCTGGAGTGTGACTCAGAGGTTGCCTTCTTGCTGCACCCTCTAGAGCATCTGATTCCACAGGTCTCCTTAACAGCCTCAATCTGCTGTGGCATTGCTGATGGCCTGGGGAACTCATTGGTGTCAACTGCAGAATCTGCTCCTCATTCAAAGATCAGGAGCAAGCTCGATTGGCACCTTTACACTCTTGTGGCTTCTCTTTTGATAGAGAGTTGTAGGATGGGGTTGAATCTTATTTCGCTTTCTTAGGCCTCCGCTTGGACTTTTATTTACCTGAAGGCTTCAATTGCAAAGAGGACTTGTCGTGTGAGTGGCCTCTGGAGTGGTAGTGCACCGGTGCCCTCGACTTGGAATAAAAGTGGGACTTTTGCAAGAATGTGATTTCTTCTTGTGTTAGGCAACACATCGCTTTGCTATCCCGGGTCTCCTTCAGGTGCATGAGGGCCTTCAAATTGCATGACTCAGGGTCATGCCATAATCCCAAGCACCAAAGACATACCTCATGTGGGTCCGGGATAGAATGAAGCCTACGCGGTGCTACACATCGCCACCTGGTGGCGTGTGGTAGCACTGCTGTGAAAACGTTCCCGATGTAGTCTGGCGCCTGGGGAATATTCTAATGGTGAGGAATCTCCAGGTAGAAGTATCCAGCAGGTTTCTCCGTTGCATGTCTGTTTCACATCATTTCATCCAACTACAATGGCTACAGATTGGGAAAAGGGTCTCTTTCACATCCTTTTTTTTGGCAAATCTGTTTATTAGCATTTTTTTTTATGTTTTCAAAATACAGTATAAAGAACGATCAGGTTATCATGACATTCCGGCCTCACCGGTCCAACATACATTTGTTTCAAGGCTAATCAGAAGGTAATCATGCTGCCACACTGACAGTGTCACCTATTTGAGAGTCATGTGCTTAGATGTAACTGGTACGTTGGGGGCCTACTCCGGCTCCCTCCATATACGTTCTGGACTATCTGGCAGTTCAGTCTTGCACAATAACATGCACTTAGGGTGGATCTCTGTACTATGTACTTGCGTCCAGAGATGACATTTATCCAACCGTTATATAACAAGATAAAACGTTAACAATATTTAAACATTAGCGACAAGTCACATACAATCATGTGTAGTTATACTCCCCCCGCCCTTTCCCTTCCCCCCCGCCCCTCCCTTGGCACCCCCCCACATGCATACCTGTATCTATGAGTAAATATACATCACATGCCTACGGGCCTAAAGACTGGAAAACTACATGACAGGTTATCTGGGTAGCAAGACATCCAACGGTACGCTCCAGTCCCTCCGTCTAGTTACTTAGGTCACTTCAGCAGCTGAATCGCTAGTCTCCCCCGGCAGCGTGCCTTCCACTTCTTCGTGATGAGACGCTTTGCCACCACCAATCCCAGGTCTAAGAAGCGGGGGGATGCCTTATCTTTGGGTGGCCTCTTGAATTGGTGTAGGATGTACTCAGGCCAGGTAAAGGGGATGATTCGACCCGTGCACACCCCAAGCATTCCGTTTATCACATTCCAATAAGCACCCAGTCTGGGGCAGTTCCATAGGAGATGAATAATGCCTGCATCTAGTCCATCGCATCTAGGGCAGGTCACATCGGTCTGGTGGAAATTCCTATTAACTAACTGAGGCGTAAGGTAAGCTCTATGCACGATGAAGAGCTGTATCTGGCGAAAGCGCATGTTTCGGGGAATACGCGTCGGGCTTTTGAGAACTCTCTCCCAGCCCTTATCCGTCAGCGCTCGCTCCATATCTCGCTCCCATTTGCCTCTAAGCGGAGTAAAGTCAGTCTCTGTGTGGGCTCTTAGCGATGCGGCGAACCAGCGGACCACGTGCCTGCCCCTTCCCATAACGTGCATATATTGTATGGTAAGATGTTGTTCAGGCTCTGTCGTCATGTCTCCCCATTTGGCCGCCATTTGTGCTACGAGCAAACGATGTAGCAGAAATCCCACGGGGGGGTAGCCCGTCCTCAGACACTAGCGTCTCATAGGCCACTAGTGCTCCGTCTCTGAAGAGATCGCCCAGCGTCTGGATGTCCGCATCCCTCCACTGCTCCAATATAGGGTATGCGATAGCCCCCCCCGCCCCCTGGAGAGCCATCCAAGGGTATGGCAGGCGTGTATGGCAGCACTTTTCGGGTGAGGAACAGGGCTCTACGGAAGCATTTGTATGCCACGCCAGCAACGGCAGGTCGAGTTTCCCAGGTGCCGTCAGCGGGTGGAAGAGCCTGGTGACACGGCACAAAGAGTATGGCGGCTCGATCGTAGCTGTGTCTTCCCTCCCTTTATCTACCAGCCAGCGGGCAATCCATTGCAGCTGTGCCGCCAGATAGTAGTGTTCAAAACAAGGGGCTGCTAGTCCTCCCCTGTCAGTCGACAGAAAGAGTTTCGTCAGCGCTAGCCGATGCCGAGACGCGCCCCAGATGAAGTCCCGCAGGACCGCGTTAAGTTTTGAAAAGAAGGGGGCCGGGATAAGTAGTGGGAGGTTGACAAAATAGTAGAGGAGCCTGGGGACCATTACCATTTTGGCAAGGGCTACTCTGCCCGTGATTGTCAACGGAAGCGTGGACCAAAAGGTTATCTGACACCTGAGCGCAGTCACCGCCCACCCCAGATTTCCATCCAGCAGGTCAACTGGCTGTCGGTAGATCTGGATCCCCAGATACTTAAAGGTGTCTGCCTGCCATCGGACTCTCGTGCCCCACAGGCTGTACTGTGGATCCTCCACCCCGCCTTCAAACGCGTATAAACAGGACTTGGCCGCATTTACCCGGAGCCCCGAGATTTCTGCGAACTGGCTCAGCAGTTGCGCCAGCTGCTCCGGTATGCTGGTCACGTCTCGCACAAATACCAGCAGGTCGTCAGCATAGAGAGAAACCTGATGTGTTGCGTCCCCCAGGGGAATTCCCGCATCTAAGTTCTGCCGCAGTGCCGCCGCCAGAGGCTCTATTGCCAGTGCAAACAGCAGGGGCGACAGGGGACAGCCTTGCCTAGTGCCCCTGCCCACCGCTACCTCTTCGGAGATGTAGGGGCCCAGCCGCACACGCACTACAGGGGCTTTGTAGAGAAGATTGACCATTTGGAGGAACTCTAGGTCAAACCCATAGTGCATTAACACCTCTGCTAAGTACCCCCACTCTAGGCAGTCAAAACCCTTTTCCAGGTCGAGTATTAGGCACCCCGCTCTGGGCCACTTCCTGGGTGCCTCTGCCGCTATCCGAAAGAACCTTCTAAGGTTCAAGGATGTGGACCTCGCCGGCACGAATCCGTTTTGGTCAGTATGCACAAGATGTGGGACCACTGGTGCTAGCCTTTCAGCAAGCAGCTTCGCTAGGATTTCGTAGTTCACATTGAGCATTGCCAATGGCCTGTATGAGCCCAGTTGCATGGTATCCCTATCCGGCTTAGGTAATGAGACCAAGAAAGCCTCCCTCAAGGACGAAGGCAGTGAGCCCTCATCTATTGCTTCATTATACATGTGAAGGAGTAAGGGCACTAAGATGTCTTTGTAGGCCTTATAGTATTCGGCAGGCAGCCGAATATGTTAGTGTGCGTCATGTGTCTGCGTAAGTCGTGCCCTCGCAGCTTCGGGGGAGCGCCTCTCGGGAGGCAGAGGGTAGTGTCTGGGGGGGAGGAATGTCTATGTGCCGCATTTAAAAAAAACAGGAAACAATTGAAAAGAACATGGTAACTAAAAGGTCATGGCCCTAGTGGGCGTACGTCCAAACTTCAACAAGATCCACCCTCAGGGAAGGTGGGAGGTCAGCCCAGTAGTTGTCTGGGTGAGTCTGTTGCCAGTAACCCGGTCAGTTCCCGCCCCAATCGTGGACCCCGGATCAATGAGGAAAGCGCAGTAGGGATCTGATGTGGGTAAGCGCATAGGGCCAGTGTGGGTCGGCGGGGGCAGAGCCCGAGGGGCCGTAAAAGGGACTATTGCTCTCCGGTGCAGTGTGGCGGCCGCTCTCACATACTTTCAGCAATGAACAGCTCACAACCACAGGCGCATACCGTGCGGGTAATCCCCTTCCCCCCTTCTGACACAACACTAGACATATCACTGGTACATAAAGGATACAGCGAACAGTGCACTCAGGGATGGGGGCCCCTATTGGGCCTCCGGAAACCATTAGACCATCACATGAGTTGGTCAGCCGTTTGAGGTGTCACCACTGGCATGTTCATTTCTTCGGAGATCACCGTGGACGGGGATGAGGAGCCGCTGGTATTCAGCTCTCTGCGCATCTGGGAGTCCATGCGGCTAGTGTCATTCACCACTCCCAATTTCACAACTGCGTCCAGAGCGTCTCGCCGTTCCATCCGCCGTTTCTCCGGGCTTGGTGCAGCGGGACCCGGGCCGCGGCGGCCACCTCTCCGCCGGCGTCGTCTCGATCACTGCTCCTGCCATCCGCCGTCTTCCGTGCCTGCGGGCCGTGCCCCCATCGATTGACCTGTCTCTTCTAACCAGTCCCAGACATCCGACGGGGTATCGAATAATCGGGCGCCATCATTAGAGATCACACGTAGGCGTGAGGGGAATAGCAAGGAGTAAGGCAACTCGAGGTCCCTCAGTGTCCTTTTCACCGCCATGTATGTGTTTCTTCGTTTCTGTACCGCTGCCGTGTAATCCGGGAAAAGCATCACACGACTGTTGCGCACTGTGAGGTCTTCTAGCTTCCTGGTCTCGTGCAGTACCACATCCCGGTCGTGGTAGTTTCAGAGCTTGAAGAGGAACGGGCGGGGCCGAGCTCCTGGCTTGTGCGCCTGCGTTGGCACCCTGTGCGCCCTTTCAACTGCGAAGTGCAGGGACAGTACTTCCTGGGGCAGGATCTCCCTCAGCCAGCTTTCAGTGAATCACTCCGGGTCTTTCCCTTCTTCTCCCTCCGGCAGGCCCACCACCCGCACATTATTGCGCCGGGAGCGCCCTTCCGCATCCTCAATACGGTCTTCTAGCCCATGCATTCTGTCCATAATATCCTGAAGCGCTGAGGCATGTGTTTGCACTACCGGTTGCAGCTCCTGAAGTGACTTACGCTGCGTGGCAACCGACTCCGTTAGCTTGCGATGATCAGCGTGTAGGAGGGTAAAGTCCGATGCGACCTTGTCGATCCGGGCCTCCAGTGACGCTTTAGTTTGTTCCAGGGTGCTTCCAATGCGTTCCACTGCCGCCAACACAGTATCCATCTTGGCAGCCACGGCAGACGCCGGTCCCATGTGGGTCATTAGCCGCTTGCTGCCACTGCAGGGATTTGTCCCTGAGCCTGCCCATTGCCAATTGTTGTGCAGTAGGCATCCGCCCCTATCGCTGGCTGTTAGGTTCCGTGTGGCAGGCCGCCTCGCTAGGGCCAGGAGTGAGGCTCCCTCGCCCGCTCCTCCGGGGTTCCGATCACAATACTGTATCTCTGATCCACGCCAGGGAGCCACCTTGCAGGATGTAAACGACTGGTGCCGCCTGTCAGCGCAACAGGTGCCCCCCTCGCGGTAGTCCTGCTTCACCCCCTTGTCATGCGGGGGGATCCCACGGCCCTCGCTCCTGTGACCACCTCTCGTAAGTCTCCGCACCCGGGAGCCGCGTGTTTTCCGTGCCAGCAGCCCTGCGGTGTGTGGCTCTGTGATCTCAGATGTGAGGAGCCGGTGCAGGTCCCAAACACCCAATGAGTCAGTTGGCAGCTGTGAGGGCGGGAGCGGCGGCCCTAGACACCCGGTAGCGCTCTGCCCTCCACAAGTCCGGGGCCGTTATCCCGACTTTCGCGTCTGAGCGCGCAGTGGACGCTCGAGCGCGTCGCAGGCCCAGTTCCCCTCGTCAGCTGCACTCTATCACCAGCTTAAGTTCCCGGCGTTCCCGTGGCCACCAAAGCCTCCTTGTCAGTGTGCTGCCAGGCGCGTGGCCGTTAGCTCGCCACAACAGTCAGTGATAGGCATGTCCGGCCGCTGGTGAGGCTGTTCCCATAATGCCGGGGCCCAATGTTGATATGTCCTTGCCTGCGTGCGAGAGCTGCGTGTGCAGGCCTATCGGCGTTTGTTCTGCTGCGGGCAGGGCTCGTAGGGCATTCCTCCTCACAGCGCCGAAGACTCAACAGTGCTCCGCTCCCCCTCTCCTGCCTCGCTGCAGCCTGCCTCCCGACTCTGCTACGGTCGCTCCAGGCGCCTCAGCACTGCCTTTGTGTCCACGTGTGTCAGCGCTGCCTCGGGCCTCCACAGTCCGCCCGGGTCCCGCTCCTCACCAGTCCGCGATGCTGTCCCGCACTGCAGCCTTCTGCCTTTCTTCACCGCTGCGGCAGCGCGATCGGGCGAGTCCTCCGGTTCCCGCAGGTCTCAGGAGCTGAGAGGCGACGTGTCTGATTCCGCCCTCACACAGACGCCGATTCCAGCCGCCCTGGCCACTGCCGCCCCATCTCCGGCTCTGTACGAGGCCGCGCTCCGGGCCCTTCGCTCCCCGGGCGTCCGCCAGCAGCGTCAGAGCTCAGGGCTCCCTAGTCTCAGTAACGGCGCTATGCTTGCAGAAGTAGCTGGCGCCCGGGGTGAAAACGGCGATCGGTACCTCGCCTCACCAACTCGGCAGCTCCGGGCCTCCGGGCCTCCCAACGGTCGCCTGGTCTCCGGAAGGATATTTAGCGCCTTTCCCGGGGCAGGCCTCGACTCCGTGTCACTCCCCCGATCTTCACCGCCGCAGTCCCATTTTCAAGGCTGCAGACCGTCTCATGCTCCGCGCTGCCTCCCACACTTGCTCAGTGGTTCGCAGGCGTAGAGTCACTCTTAAGGCTGGCTTTCAGGATCTGTTAGGGGTCTCGGCGACGGAGCTCTAGCAGGGCACGTCCGCCATGATGGCTCGCTGGCCACGCCCCCCTCGGGTCTCTTTTACATCCTTGTGTGCTTGCCATAAAGCTATTTATGAAAAAGTCCTAGGTTTATCAAGAAACTATTCCTGGTATATGTTCCCAGGCACATTCTTTGGTTTAACCACTCATTGTAGGCTTGTCCACCTAGAATCATTAGACAGAAATGGGGCAGAAGAGTATTTCCTTACGCAGCATCTACTTTATGGGGGTGCTCTCCCCAGTCATCTCTGGCTTATCAAGGAGCACTAGACCTTCACAAGGTTATTTAACACCCACTTGTTCAATGCATCTTTGGAGGGCTTTGCCCATTGGTCCACCCATTTATTCTTAGCGCCAGAATGCCAAATTGAGAATAAATGAGTTTTACTAAATACTATAATATAACATGCCATGCCAGATCATCATTGGAGAACAAAATCAGAGAACTGGCCATAGAGTCTAGGAAGAAAAGTCACACAGTTGCTAAAGGTCACCAAAGACAAAGAAAGCATGTTGAGACACAACCACATAAGTAGTGGTGGGTCGTAGAAGGGGCAGAGGGACTCAATCCTAAGCAACTAATTATCAAATGGTTACAATCCTGGGTTCCAGCAGAAGACATTTCCCAATGTTTCATGAATCCCTTGTGCTGGAACATCCTCGCGGGGCCCCACCCAGACCTCCTCAACTACAGGGACTCAGACACCATCATCACGGTGGCCAGGCAGATAGTGACAATTTACCAGGAATCAAAATCATGATTTTCCCTGGCTACACCCTAAAAGTTAAGCATCAACGTAAGTCGTATGCAGAGGCAAACAATAATTGCACGGCCTACAGCTGAAATATACTGTGGTTTTCCCGGCGAACCCCAGAGTGATCCACCAGGGGAAATAATATTTTTCTCGGCACACCAGATATGCCCTGAGAATAGCAGGAGTGACGACTTCTGAGCACCGAAGAGTGGACGGGATGGACCCACACAACAGGCAGCCCACTGGGAGTAGCAGTGATCGGGAAGAACAATAGCTCAGATGTAAGCAGGCCCAACAGGCAGCTCCGGAGGAGCAAAGTGTGTGATGTGGTGGAGGAGGAGTCGACAGATGAGTCAGACCCCTGGCTCAGAGGTGACCGGTGGCCCCTAATAGTGTGAGGTGGATGTGGTAAGGGTTTATTGGGGAGCAGGTAACTATTTGTAGAAGAGAACAACATTTTAATCTGGGCTTTTTTTTCAAACTTTCCTGACACATAGCCATCAGTTGTGAAGCTGAAACAACTCACGCATATAAAGTACTCACATGGAATGCAACTGGCTTAATTGATAAGATTAAATGTGGTGTGGTGATGCGATACACCAAACACCTCTCCCCAAATGCCTTGCATGTACAAGAAACCCACTTATAGGGCACCAACTTCCAGTTCTTGGATAGATACTGTTACTCTAGAGCAGAGGTCTTCAAACTTTTGGATGCCGAGACTGCTCTGTCAACATTTTCAGGCGTAAGGACCCCCTCCTGACAAAAATTTCTAAACCTGTAGGCAGGGCTACTGGAATTATGAGGCAGGTGAGGACCAAATTACACGACAGGCTTGACTAAATTGTGTGGAAAGAAAATGTAAAAAATGTTATGTGATTCAGCGTATTTTGGGATAGCATTGCTTCATTATTTCGAATTTTTTTACACACAGTAACACCACGGAAAGATTTCACCCCATCAGTACCAGTTTATAACCAAAATACAGCAATTAACATCAGAAAGATTTTGAAGGGCCTTCCACTCCGCAGGAATATGTGCTGCCACATGAAATGCTCACCTGGCCCTGGCCCGGAGCAGCATGGGTCCTTAAAACACTGGCGGTCTTGTGCGGAGTTAAGCAGTTTACCCATGCTGCTTTCCTCTCACCCCCTCCCTTCCATCCCTCTCTCCTCTATTCTCCCAACCCTGGATCCCTCTCTCACTTTGCAGGCCATTTTCTTTCACCCCTTTTTACAACTTCTGAACTCTCCCCATTCGACCTCTCACATCACCTTTAATCACCTCTTGCCATTCTGTCTTTTTACTGCCCTCATCTCGAACAGTCTCTCGCATTTATGTCATGGCCTCTCAGGTCCCGTCACCTCCGGTGCCCCTCAGCACTTCTCATTCACCTCAAGTCTCTCCATTCAAATTTTTGTCTATTTGTATCTTACACCTCTCTAGTTCCCCCATTCATCTTTCACATCTCTCCTTTGTTCTTCCACACCTTCTTGAACCATCATCCCTATCCTCTGTTACCTGAGCACCAGTGTCTAATTTGAGCAGGTGGTGTCCGGTGCTCCGCACTGACAGCTAATTCTGCACACTGGCACTACGACAGTCTTCGACATGGTGGCTCTGTGTAATTTTGAGATGAGCAGAACAGCTGTTTATTAATTTAAGATACATTAAAAACGATAAACTCCTGACACCCATGCCATTCTTATAGCTTTGGGGGCTTGAAATAGTCTGAATAGTTACACTTGTACAAGTGTTATGGTTGGTAGCTGCACAGGTATTGTCAGTGGCTGCGCCGGCAAGGCAATGGTTGGGTGGTTAAAGTTGCAGTGGCCTACTGGTGAGGGCCCTGGCACATGTTTTATTACAAATTAATCACTGCTCAGCACCCACCCCAGTACTCCCTCTCTTCCCCTATCACTGCTGCTGCCCCTCACTCATGACGCATCAAATTATCTTTTTAGGTCACAGATCATCTCTCAGCTATCTTCTCTCACAGTTAAACCGTAGCTCTCACCTTTCGCTCACACACACTTCTTGCATGTCTGCACTTCCCTTCAGCACTTCACAATTCTCCTCATCTCTGACCTCTTCAATCAAATTCTCTCTCTCCCTTGCTGTCCTCTCTCATCCTCTTATCTCTCCTCACTGAGCATACGGGTCGGACTCGTATGCTCCTCTCGGCCTGTGCCTTCTCTGCTTATTTTTCCCTAATTCAGGTAGGTATGGATTGACTGTCTCGCTGTTTTGGTGCAGGCCGCGCAGTTATGGAACGTGCACCCTCCTTAACTTCGCTCCATCAAGAATCTATTATCTTTTAGGAAGATATAAAAACCTGGCTCTATGCTCTGTAGGTTACCCGATTTGGCTGGTTCTCCTTTCCTTTCTGTGTGTTTCTCATTTGCCTTCAGGCAGCAGTTGGTGTTAGCCCCAGGACACCTTTTGGTAACAGTAGCGCACTACAACTGTAAATAATAATAATAGGCAGAAGCAGGGGAGCCACTAGATCAGAACTTCAGAGGTGGGGGGGAACACTCCCCGCCAGCCATAGTACTGGTCGCACACGGTGTAACAGTCTTTTTTGGTACCCCCCGTTTCCTTCTCCTTTATGAATTCCTTCAATACCACTCACTATCAATGTACGTCATCTCTCTATAGCACCTTTCTGTCAAACATGTAATTTGTTTTATAGCGCTCCTCATAGTTTACTCACACTCAGTTCTGTGATGTACATGTTCTTTGTAGCAGGCATATTAACCATCTGCACTGTGTGGGTAACACAAACAAACGGGTTTGGAGACACGGACCTACGGAAATTACGATCCTTTTTCTTGGGGAGATTATTATTGGTGGTTCAGGTTTACATATGCCCTTTTCCACGACGAGTGCATACATTTGCAGTTTCTACCCCCAACCATTGTCAGTTCTTTATGGGCTTCTCCTAAACTGTTGAGGGATGGTCATCGACTCCTACTAGAGTTGGCAACTCCTCGGTCTTACAACTAGCACAGTATTGGAACTTGGCTCAGTTCTCTATCCATATTGATATTTTATTACGTGTGGTTCTCTCGTGTCTGGACCGTAAAGACTCCTGCCCGGTGACGCTTATTGGCGTAAAGTAACTCTTCTCAATACGTCTCATCTATATACTTGGAGATCTTGACGTACTGACGGCGTGAAGGTTTTTTGTCGTATGAACTACACTTGGTCGCCTTATTTGTCACCAAGTTTCTTTCTAGCCCTGACGAAGTTCGTATGGGAACGAAACGCGTTGGCTGAGGCCTTTTTAAAGATTGAAAATAATAAAGGACTTTTTTAAAAAAAAAATACTACAGCCTTTTTGGACTGCTAATTCTGGTGCACCATCCTTCTCTATAAAACTCAATTTCTGTCTTGACAGTGGAGGTTTTTGTGGCCAGCTCCGGATGTTAATGTGCACAATGTCATACTGACAACCAGACATTGAAATTTGTAGTGCGAACCCTTGGTCAGCCACAGTTGTGTTGTTAACAAGCTATTAATGACAGTTGAATGGCATGGAGATCCAGCAGTTTGATGTGGAGTCTGGATTCTGCTGGAGACCAGAGTCCTCTGATCTCCACCTCTCCTAAATGGCCGCTCTATCCCAGGAGTGACACATCTGTCACTACTGTGAGATCAGATTGAGGGAGATACAGGGGTCTGCCTCCAACCCAATCGCAGTTCGTTAGCCACCACTGCAGATCGTTCGCAGTTCCCTCTGAGATCTGTCCGAGGTCACTGGAACTTCTGGTCCCACTGCAGAGCCCGCATATGCAATCTGGCATGTGTCACTAGCAGGATGCAGGAAGCCATGAGGCCCAGCAGCCTTAGAGTCAGTCTCACTGAAACCCAGTTTGAAGGCTGAAATATCTGTATCATAGCCTGAATATCCTGAACTCGCTGCTCAGGAAGATCAGCCCAAAACTGCAGTGTCCAGAACAGCTCCGATCAAAGGGAGAACCTGAGAGGGAGTCAGGTGTGACTTTGGCATGTTGGTAGAGAACCCCAGTGAGTGCAGAAAGTTCACTGTAGTTTGGAGGTGGGAGATGACAGCCTGGGGCAAGTCAGCCTTTCGCAGCTAGTCATCGAGGTAGGGAAAGACTGTCACCCATGATCTCCACAGACGAGCTGGAACCACCGCCATCATCTTGGTGAACACCCGAGGGGCTCTGGTAAGGCCAAAAGGAAGCACAGTGAATTGAAAGTGCTTGTGGCTTCCGTAAACCTCAGATAGCACCGGTGGTCAGGCATGACGGGAATATATAAATAAGCGTCCTGCAAGTCCAGCGCTACCATCTAGTCTGCTGTGTTCAGGGTAGAGAAGACCTGAGCTAACGTGAGCATTTTGAATTTCTCCTTTTTGAGGAAGAGTTTGAGAGTTTGGCGATAGAGCATAGGGTGAAGGGCCTTGTCCTTTTTTGGAACCAGAAAGTAGCGGATTTACAACCACAGTTTACTTCTGTCACCAAAACCATCTCTATGGCTCCTTTGGCCAAGAGAGCCACTACCTCCTCACGGAGAAGAGACAAACGATCCTTCATCAGCTGATCATGAGATGGTGGCATGGTGAGGTGTAGCCTTGAAGAGGAGGAAGTAGCCCCTTCAGACAATCTGCAAAACCACCTGTCCGATGTTATGGACTGCCAGTGGGGCAGGTGATGTCGAATGCTGCCACCAACTGGGTGCTCATGGTGGTGAAGGGGAAGACTAGGAGGGTATGGAAGCCGTTGCAGTAAGAGGGGTGTCAGACTGAATAGACTGCTGGCCACCTCACCCATGAGTTCTGTGAGTACCGCGCCCTCAGCTATACAGAGGCATGTGAGCCCGCGAAGCGCGGTGGCTGGGTAAGAATTGGTGTGACTGGAAGCCCCTTCTGTAGCCATGAAAGGAGCGCAAGACAGATTGAGGTGGATGTGGGGCAGCAGAGAGGCTTAGGCACTTGGCCTTAGCACGAGAATCCTCAAAGTGCTCGAGCGCCGAATCTGCCTTATCTCCGAAGAGACGGGTGCCATCAAAGGGCATGTCCATAAGAGCAGCTTGGACATGCCCTGAAAAGCCAGTCGTCCTCAGGCAGGTGTGACGCTTAAGGTCACTGTCGTGGAAACTGCTCCGACTAGCAAGTCGGTTGTTTTAGTGCCAGAGAACAGGGTTTTCGTATTCAGGAAGAAGTGGCACTCAGCCTATTGACGTCAGTGTGTGTATGATTAGAACAAATTAGTATGGTGCTAACTAGGAAGGGGTATCCCTAATAACCCCTTGATTTGTGCAGGGGGACCCTACAACATGACATATAATAACAATCCAGTGCACATATACAGTTATTAGAACAGGCAATGCAAATGTAAATAGGAAGCAATCGGTGCAAAATCGAACCTGTGTTGACGTCCTGGGTGCTTGATTGATGTGGAGCCACCAGGACATCAACACCGCGCATCATTGAAGTGGAATAGGTAGACACAACACTCGTGTCTTTCCTAGATTGGCGCTATTCAAACCGCGAGATTTCCTTATTAGGACCATTAATACATGGGAGGATTGTGTCCTATGTTGTGATTGTACCGGCGTGATCTTACTTAGCGGCATCGCTTTTGAGGACCTCTTTGGTTTTCTGGATACTTAAGTCGACAGAGTAACGTGGTTGTCGGCTTGGAATTATCACCGACTTCACATTTACGTCATCTGTGGCCTTACCTGACAGCCACCTGTATTCTAGTGTTTCACTACTTTCTGTTTTGATTGACTTGTGCCCTACCAGGTTGGAATTATCACCGGTTCAGGGACTACACTGAGTTTGGAACTCTCCATTCAGCCCAGAAGAGTCAGAGACCACTGTATCTCTGACGAAACATGTGTCGGCTGGCTGCTTTGTGTAACAACCAATTAAAAGAAACCAAGATATCTACATTGGATTTTGCACCAATTGCTTCCTATTTACATTTGCATTGCCGGTTCTAATAACTGTATGTATGCACGGGATTGATATTAGGCCACATCGAATAGTGAATTTTGCTGCATCTCTCCAGTTGGTGACAGCTTCTGAGACTACAGTCCGGGCTTCCTCCGGGACCTATAGCAGCACTTGCGCAACTGTATCCCACAAAGTGTGGGATTAACTGTTGAAAAGGCAAGCAGTGTGTTGTATTCTAATTGTAAATATTTCCCTTTTAAAATTGTATTTCCCTTTTAATGGAATGTATCTTTGTTGATGCACATGCACACTGTGATGCAATTCTATTTAGAATTGTATTGATATGAAATGTACTGGGTCAGATGAACTGGATGTAACCTGGAGAGTGGAGTACTGTGCTGCATTACAATAAATCTTGGATTTTCTACTTGGACATTTTACTTCTTTATTACAAAATTTGTCGACGAGGGTGTCTGGTACCTACTACCAACAGCAGCACAGGTGTGGTACACCCATTTGGAGAAGATTTGCATTATTTATTCATTTTTAATTTGTTTTAAAAAAATTTTTTACAACCTATTGAGGATTTTTTCGTTGTTACAAGCTAAGGACATGCTCATTCAAAACTTTAATGGGGAAGAAGTAGCGAAATTTGCTCCTGGATATTTTGAGCTGCTTTGAATCTACTGCTTTAAATTTGGATTTGGAGCCCTGTCTGCTAAAAAACTGAGCTCGGAAGGTATTGTGTTACAGAAATAACGAGTTTCCTGACGCTTGAAATAAAGGATTTACGTTATTTTCTGTCTTTGCTGGATGTTTACCTTCAATCACCGTGTAAACGTTTTCACCGCACGCGAGGAGCGAATACATATTTCCCAGAGTCTCCGTGCAGCTACTTCGAGCGAGGAGTTGCCATGGTTTCTGGCTTGGCTGCCTGACGCATGTGGTGACTTTACAAGTATAAAACGTAAGGTCACGTAACGTCGCATAGCAGCCATATTTGTTTTCATTACGGATTGTGATACGCGAGCATTTCTTCCCTGATCGTATTTGGATTTGCAACTTTAATGATAAGGTACTGTACCTTCGTGAACAAAGTACTGCACATTTAAGAGCCGGATTGTAAAGAAGATTCTACACAAATATATTCGACGATCGTACTTCGTCTTGTTTAAAACAGTTTAACGATCGTTTCCCATTCTTGGTGGAGTTTATTTTTGATTTTAACATCTACAGTTATTTTGAACTGTGTATCATCGCTGATGCACACAGCTTACACTCACAAGTCGTTTTCATTACGTTTTTCCTTTTGATTCTCTAAACTATTATTTGTTGCATTTTTAATACTGTTGCTGCATTGTCTCCTGCTGTGTTTTGTGATTTAATTAATTTCATTACATATTCTATTGGCTTGGCATTTAAACACTATGCAATTTAACCCTCCTTCAAAATTTTTGCAAAGCAAGGGTGATCCTCCCATTCCCTGGAATAGATGGAAGGAAGAGTTTTTGACATATTTAAAAGCTATTGACGGGGAGAGAATGGTAAATGAAAGAAAAAAAAATATTTTTCTTCATTGTTTAGGTTCTGAGGGGCAAGCTATATTTCGAAATTTACCACCTGTGTCTGGTGACTCTGGTGTGTTTGATGAAGCCATGCTTCGAGTGGAAACACGTTTTAAGCCCACAACGAGTATATCTTTGAATCGTTATAAATTTTATACGAGGGCACAAAAAGAGAATTAATCTTTTGATGATTTTTTAACAGGTTTGAGAGCTCTAGTAGTTTTATGTAATTTCGGAGCAATGACAGACGAGATGATTAGGGATCAGATCATCGTTAATGTTAAGTGCAAAAAAACTCAAGAACAATTGTGGATTTTGGGTAATCCCACTTTGTTAGAAAGCATTTCTACAGCTAAAGCGTTTGAGCAATCTAACAAATGGATGAAAACCATAGAGGAGACGAATAATAAAGGTGCTAAGAATGACAAGCTGAGTGATGAGGTGTGTGCTATGAACAATATTACAAAAAATCCTCAAACGTACAGAAATGTTTCACAGAATCGTATTGTGTGTTTTAGGTGTGGAAGTTACAACCACGTAGCTTCTTTCAAGTTTTGTCCTGCAATAGGAAAAGAGTGCAATAAGTGTGGCAGAATGGGTCATTTTTCGAAAGCTTGTAGAGAAGACAAGAAGAAAGTTGGGGACAAGAACAGTTATTTTAAAAAAGGGGAAGTTTCTTATGTGAGAGAAGACACAGATTTTGGGTCTACCCTATCCAGGTGTGAGCATGTTGTGGCTGATGAATCTCTTAAAAAAAGAGGGATGATAGTATCTTTAGTGAATTTAGGATCACTTGAAGAAGATGTGTTGGGCTCTCCTAGATGTGTAGTCAGATTTAAAGATGTTGAGCTTGAGCTTATGGCTGATTCGGGGTCTCCTTGGACCATTATAACTGAAGAGTATTTTGATGAGAAATATGTATCCAAAATTTCTAAAAGTGAGTTATGTCCTCCTGACGTGGTGGCACAGGGGTTTAACGGGTCTAGAATAGATTTCATTGGTTATATCGCTTCCACAATTTATTTTAAAAATAAGTCTGCTTACATCAAATTATATGTGGTGGTAAAGGGAGTGAATGTTCTAGGTTGGCATGATCAATTCAAACTTAACATCATGTTGAATCCACGTAGCAAAGATCCTGTTATGGTGTTGCAAGATGATTGTGTTTCTAATATAAGAGTTATGTTTGTGGAGGGGGATAATGCTTGGAAGGTACTGTCGAATGAATTTCCTGCTGTGTTTTCAGAAGAGCTAGGTAGACTAAGGGGTTTCACTCATGTTAAAAAGCTCAAACAATGAGCTGAACCCGTGGTGCAAAAGCTTAGACCAGTACCACTTAATGTTAGAGAAGAGTTGAGTGGTACACTTGATGAAATGTTGAAAAATGATGTTATAGAAGAAATAGAGTCCTCAGAGTGGGTTTCGCCAGTAGTTTTAGCACGCAAGCCCGATAAGTCCCTGAGACTCTGCATAGATTTGAGGGCTCTGAATGCTAACATTGTGGTAGATTGTCATCCGCTGCCGAATATCAATGAAGTGGTGAGTATGCTTGGTGAGGCTGTAGTATTTTCTACTTTGGATTTGAGGTCCGCGTACCACCAGGTTGTGTTGGCAGAGGAATCACGTCATCTCACGGCATTTATTACGCCTAAGGTTTGTATCAGTTCAAACGGATGCCGTTTGATTTGGCATCGGCAGCCTCAGTTTTCCAGAGATCGATGTATCACATTTTTAAAGATATGGGAAACTATGTAACGTTTTTTCAGGATGACATCCTTATATTTTCCAAAAGGGATGAGATACATATGGAACATCTTAGAAATGTGTGTTTGATGTTGACTAAGTTTGGACTTACTATTAAGAGCAAAAAGTGCAAGTTATTTAAAAAAACTATAGAGTATTTAGGACATACTGTGACTGGTAATGGTGTTGCTCCAAAGAAGTCGTTGGTTGATGCAATTTTGAAAGCTCCCGCACCGGATTGTAAAGACAAATTGCTATCATTCTTAGGACTCTGTGAGTATTATAGGAAGTTTATCGTTGGTTTTGCAACTAAAATGGAGCCGTTGAGGGAGTAGACTAGGAAAGATGTTGAATTTTTGTGGGGTACTAAACAACAAAATGCTTTTGATAGTATTAAACTCGACATGGTTTCAGCTCCTACACTTAAGCCTTTTTGTTTGAACAAACTATGTGTCTTGACGGTAGATGCCAGTCTATATGGTTTAGGGTGTGTGCTGTCGCAACGTTCGGGTAAAGAAGATTGGAATGTTGCATTTGCCTCTAGGTCTTTAAATCTTACTGAGAGACGGTACGCAGTAATCGAGAAGGAGTTGTTAGGGTGTGTGTGGGCGGTTGAGTACTTCCGGAATTATATTTGGGGTGCAAGATTTCTGATACGTACAGATCACAAACCTTTGGTGGGTATTCTCTCACCAGGTGGAGGTTTGAATGCTACTGCTCGGATTGCTAGATTGATGTCGCGATTGCAGGAATACAATTTTGACATAGAATATGTTCCGGGTAAACTTAATGTGACCGCGAATTGTCTGTCAAGGTTACCGTGTCCTGGTGCAGATGGTGATGGTGATGAAGAAGTTGTGGTTAGTATAACTGAGAGGTTGTCTGAGAAGTTCAGTGTTATTTCGGAAGAGTTGTGGATGAAAAGTATGAGCGAAGATACCATCTTATGTAAAGTGAAAGATTTTGTCAATTTGGGTTGGCCTTCTAAAGAATTGATTCCTGTTGAAGTTATGCTCTTTCTCAATGTTGCTGATGAATTGAGTATTGAGGGAGATTTATTATTCAGAGCTGGTAAATGTATTCCACCTTTTTTTGTGAGGAATGTTATTTTGCAAATGAGTCATGAATGCCACATGGGAATGTCGTCCATGAAAAGATTGATTAGATCCAATATTTGGTGGCCAGGAGTTGATAAGTTTGTAGATAGGTTTGTTAGAGAGTGTCCTGAGTGTATTGAAAGTGATAAGATGTGCAAGTGTGATCCGGCACCTTTGACTCCTGTGAAATGGCCAGATCATCCGTGGGAGAAAATGGGGGTTGATATTGCAGGTCCTTTTAATTTTTTGCCGCAAGAGTGTAGGTTTGCGATTGTTGCTGTAGATTATCACTCCAAATGGCCGGAGGTCAAACTAGTACCTCATCCTAACACTGAAAGTGTTATTCTTTTTCTGAGAGAGATTTTTTCAAGAGAAGGCTTTCCAGAAAGTGTTGTATCTGATAACGGGGTACAGTTTAAGTCTTTAGAGATGTCTGAATTTTTACGTTCATATGGAATAAAAATTGTACTACTGCTTTGTATGAACCACAAGGAAATGGACAAGTTGAGAGATACAACAGAGTTCTCAAACAAGATATTTTATGGGCGCGGAAGTTTGGTGGAATGTGGAAAGAAAAGTTAAGAGAAAAGTTATGGTTGTATCGAATAACACCTCATGCCACGACGGAAGTTTCACCTTTCCGTTTGTTAAAGGGTTGAGATCCTGTATCAAGTTTGTGTCCTTGGTGGTTTAATAAGAGTGTTGGTTATCGCATGGTAGATGTGAATGTCAAGGATGTTGCTGAAAAAGTGGAGTTTAAGCAAAGCAAGTGCAAGAACGATTATGATTCTCGGATGAAAGTGAAAACAACCTTCATTTATGGTGGGTGATGTTGTTAGAATTCGTAAACCAGGTTATGTTACCAAAGGTGAGACCAAGTTTGGTAAACCTATGAAGGTTGTGAAAGTTTATCACAATAACATTGTTACACAAGATGGTAAGAGGTGGAATGTTAGGAGAGTATCTAAATGTGTGTCAAGATGCTCCAATAGTAGATTTAAAGATTGTTGAGCAACTTATGTATTCTGATAAATATTTGAGTTAATATTTAATTTTCTCTTAGGGGGAAAATGTGTTGTATTCTAATTGTAAATATTTCCCTTTTAACATTGTATTTCCCTTTTAATGGAATGTATCTTTGTTGATGCACATGCGCACTGTGATGCAATTCTATTTAGAATTGTATTGATATGAAATGTACTGGGTCAGATGAACTGGATGTAACCTGGAGAGTGGAGTACTGTGCTGCATTACAATAAATCTTGAATTTTCTACTTGGACATTTTACTTCTTTATTACACAGTGTTTTCAGACCGCAATGCCAGAGTGGCGGAAGAAAGCATCTTCTTCCCAAATGAGTCCAGCCTCTTGGATTCCCTATCTGGGGGAGCGGTAGGGAAAGCTCCTTTGCAGGTGGAGGCTTGGTCCGCCAAGTTTGCGTCCCCAGGTGCAGGGCGAAGGCAGCGGGCATTCATCCTATTCACAAGAGCCCCTGTGCAGGTTTGGGCCAAGTACCCAACAGGACGTCAGGAGAGCGTTGTTGAATGGAAGTAAGGGTTCAGACGTGTAGACTCCAGGTTGCAGCACCTCCGTCAAGAGGTTAGTCTTGACTGCCACTGTGGGTAGCTGAAGGACAAAGGCCCTCATCTGCCCTTTGCACCACCACTGTGTAGGAAGCTCCCTCCTCCGTAGATACGTTAGGGGGAGAAAGTAGACCAGCATCTTTTGATGTATCCAGGCCGCTAGCCTCACTCAGGTCCTCATACTGGTCCACACTCTTCCTCATAGGACTGATATTATGAAGGATCCATTGACCCCTCCTAGTCTTCCCCGCCCGAGGCCTAGCCGATGAAAATGAGGCTGAGACTCCGAACTAGGAGGCAAATCTCCTGTCGGAAAAGCTGGGAGCATAGGTATTGGGACCGGAGCCAGGGGGGGTCGAGATGGCACAACGGGTGTCGGTAAGGATCCAGGAATGGATCTCTGGGGCCCCACTGGAGCCAGGGCTTAAGCTGCCCAGCATGTCGACAGGGTCGGAGTGCCCAAATATGAGGTGCATGGCCTCATAGAACTCTTTGAGTTGGGCGGTGGTCGCTCCTGCCTTCGTAAATTCAGGGAGGTGAGGATTCGGACCAGGTGCAGGTTCCGGGGAAAGAGGCCTAGCAGGCAAAGCTCCCTCATCTCATTGGCTGACAGACGAGGAGAAGTCAAAGATTGCTTTGACTTCTTGCTCTTCTTTGTGTGCCTCCTGTCTGAGTGTCCTGAGGACTTTTAACAGAACGAGGAGGATTTTGGGTACTGCCAACGATCCCGGGACCACCCCTTTGACTGAGATCTCTACTTCCGTGGACTCATGTCTTTCCGGCTCATTTGGCTTGTGCGGTAGCAAAGTATGGTTTTCTCCCCCTTTGACCACTCTAGCCCTGCTTGCCATTATCATTTTCTTGAGTGCCTTTTTTAATTTCGTCTTTCAGACTTGTCCTACCATGAATCACCTTTCAAAGTAGTTGTGGATCACGTATCCGGCCCCAGGGCAGGCACCAGCCCAGGCTTTGATCCACCACCTTTCTGGCAGGTCACCGACAACACTCTATTCGATATAACCATGTTGGTACCTGCCTAGTGTCCTCGTTCTTAGCAAGGGTAAGAGATAACTTTCTTCAGTGGAAGTTTATCCCTTGTGCGACTTAAGTCCGGACTGCCATACTTCCAATTACTATTTGGACTAACTGCATTATTTGTTTTCTTGTTTTTTCATTGAAGTCCAGCTCTTCTGTTCTCCATAGGGATTTTTTATCATTATTACTCTTTGAGTTGGATGGGATCCCTTTGTTGTACAGTCCAGGTAAAGCCGAGGAACTCGTTTTATCTCTTGGTCGTTTCCCACACTGGTGGCAGGTTCACGTATCCTAGCAGCGTCCTCACTTTCTATTTCCACTTTTTCTTCCCACTCTCACCTTATTAAGGGTCTTATAGGTAGATACACCTCAAGTCATTTTTTCTCATATGGTTTTTCATTATCTGGGACCTGGCTACTACTTGTTCTCTTCTAATGTTGTGCACGTTCTCCACTTTTTATCTTTTTATCCCTGCATCCTTTAGAATATGTTCCGCACCCAAGAACCTCTCCATTCTTTGCCTCATCCCTGTGCATGTCTACCAGACAGCCTTATCCTATGATTATATCTTGAATGTATATATAAAATGTTACTTTTATGCTTTCCAGGCGCTTCTCCCGTTGCAAGTTATTGCTCCCTGAAGAAGGTGAGACCCAGTATTGGGGTCATACACCGAAATGCGCGTCTCTACAGCGCTGGGACGCCCTTGGGTAGCCATCGCGCTTTACAAATTGTCATTCCATTCCATTCCATTCGCGCTTTACAAATTGTCATTCCATTCCATTTCATTCCAAGGTGGAGTCCTCGTTCTTTCTTGCTTCCCCCCGAGTTTGTCAACTTATGTTAATAAAATAACATCTTTGTTTGTACAAATGAATTGTTCAAACTTTTGTGTTCAACATATAAAGAGACACTGTGTTGACACCGTCATTCTTTCAACTAGACACTTGTGGGGGACCACTATCTGAATGTTTATCTTATAAAAGTTCTGTTGGATTTGTATGTTTTCGTAGGATACATGTGAATGAACGAGTATGTATTGGTTTGTTTGAATGGGTGTGCAGTTGAATGTGAGTTGCGTCTGGGCAATTTATGCTTGTTCATTAATTTCCTTGATATATTTAGATTTGTTTGGAATCAATATAATACATTTAATGTAATGTATCATTTCTTTATGTGTCCAGCCTCTGTGGGGATGATGTTCTTGCAGTGTGTGTATATAGACCAGTGACGATTAGCACTTTGAGAATAACTGTTAGGCAGTGGGGTTTGCCTTGTTGGTCTTACATAACTAAAAAAGCCTGTCAAAAAACAAGAGGGGAGCTCTACTCCAGATCATCGCTGGCAGGCTCAGAAAGAAAAGAACTGACATCAGCACGCCTGGGTGGCACCTATATAGATAGCCTGATGTCATTTCCGGTGCGGACGACAAACGTGGAGCTGATCGACATCACCCACCTGCGTGCAGGGGGTACTGCTCATGAAAAATCTTCTGGAAACAGTCAGGCACCTGAGAAAATTCAAAAGGTAAGGAATCTGCAGCTAGAAATCTCTATCAGATTTCCTTTGCAGACTACTACAGATCACTATATGCTTTGCTCTCTCCAATGGAGGTCAAACGGCTCCTAATCGAAGACCTCCCAGTTAAGTCGCTCAGTTCACCCGACCAAGAGGAATTAGACCTATACATCATTATAGAGGAAATTTCCGAGACGAGGCAGGAAAAGCTAGCTACTAAAGTCCACCCACCAAAATGTGTCTTGAAGGGCCCCACTGAAGAAGAGTCAGATGACCCTCCTTTGGACGATCAAATGGCAAAAAACACAAAGGAAGGTTATAGAGCTTCTCTTGGAGAAATATTGACAGCCGTCTGGGAGAGGAAGGCTGCATTAGAACATAAGATAGACACTATAGTGTTGGACATCGAGCTGGGTTGATGAAAAAGATGACAAAGGGGCACTCTGCTGATCTCACTTGTCATTTAAAAATAAGTTGCACAACTGAAGGAGCTCTCAGTGAAGGCTGAAGACGTGAAGTGATGTTCTTCAAAAAACAATACTCCTTTGGTGGGAATTCCGGAAAAGGCAGCTGGACTGTCCTTTCAACTTCACCTGGAGATGTTTCATCTGAACATGCTTCAAACCAACTAGCTCTCCAAGATGTTTTCTGTCAAGAGGGCACATAGGGTGCTGATCCAGCGCTCTGTTTGAAAAACTGTCTCAAAAACGCTACCTATCACCTCAATACTCACCATTAAACACGAAACACATATAAAGGCCCATAACACCAATGAGAGAATTTTTGAGCAACTGAATCAGGTGGTATGATTAATCAAAACTACTCACATATTATTTACATTATTATATACAACTGCAGTTTAACTATTTTCACCATGGTTTTAAACATCTATTATTTATTAATCAGACCACTAAGGCGATTGGATCAACTGATGGAAACTAGACCATGAATAAACAAGACCAGCTTGTCTTTTCAAATCAATTTTATTAACTTTATTTTTCATAAAGAAAATAGCATTTACGTTTTAAAATCTTTATTTTATAAGCAATTAAGAAAGCAGCATTTTAATAAGGAAATGAATTAATAAACTGACATTTTCAAAGCAAGCTCAGAAACATGAAATATTAGCAGAATAACAGTTTCCATTCCCTAAATCTATTTCCCTGTCTATTTCTCACTTCACCTAAAAAGGGAAAATCATTTAAAGTCTGCTGTCCTTACATGCGCCAAAGGTCCAACAGCATATCACGTCATTCAGGAATCGGAAAGGAAGAGAAGCAGCGAGCCTTTTTTCCTGCTCATGATGTCAAGTTGTATACCTTTCTTTCTAGCTAAACTTTCTACATTTTACATTCTTTTAAGCAAATCCGAGCTTTTCATTGGCTGTCCTGTGTCAGTCCATGATAAAATGCATTAGGTCATCTCCGATTCTTGACCAAGTCCAGGCTTCACATAAGCCATATTGTCTTTCACTTCCACATCTTTCAGCTTCCTCAAGAAAGTTACTTTTCCTCGAGTTTTGAACATTTACTTCCTAGCCTTGGCAGACACTTTAAGTTTCTGTCCTTGAGCCTTTTCTCCATGAGCACGTTCACCTCAACCAAAGAACTGCTTTTTCGATTAACGATGACAGTGCAGTAAAAATCTTCACAGCTACGCATGTGCAAAGACTTCACTCTGGACAAGCTTTTGCGTCTGCAGTTCTGTCAGCCATGTTTTCTGAACCACCTTTAGGCCTCACTTTGGAAACTATTATTAAGCAATCACAAGACATCAATTAATTAAAGAATTGAGACCCATTCTGTTACCCACCCCCTTTACTAATTAATCCTGTTAATTATGTTACCTAGCAAAAGCACAATCAGGCAGCATTATATTTACTTCTCCTTTAGGAACTGCACGAACTCCTTGAGCTTTCGTCACAGAAAAGACATAACATAAGCACACAAAATAAGCACATGCCATTAGACAGACGCATTTAATACTGACAAAGACAATAGACAAGGTTAGTTTATAATTTTTTTCTTTGCGTTTGCAACATAAAGCACATTAGTTTATCCCGCGTGTATTGATGAATGTATTCTTAAACTAAGTTAATTAGTAATTTCACCACAAGCTTATTAATTTAATTACTGTTATGGGAGATTAACTTCACAAGTTTGAACAAAATCTTGTTCTGCACCTTGCTTCATCAACTCCCTCATCTGATGATTTCTAAATCACCAAATAATACCCAAAATTTATAAATTTTCAACCCTTGAACATGTTTTGGACTTTCTTAATATTAGTATTTCTAAACCTTAGATTCATCTGTTTTTCTACATTTTTCATATTGAGTTCTCCGAAACTCTTCTAATTCTATTTCTTTTTCTTTTTCTTTTCTTAGTTTGCAAATTCTTTTCTATTACATGTTTTCTTCTCTTGTGTATCATGCAACTAATTTTTAACAAAAGTATCACTATAGCTATGACTATTAAAGGAAAAACTATTTTACCTATAATTGAATTACCAATCTCTTGAAACCAGTGTTTAATTGCTGCAAATCTTTTACTTAAACGTTCTGAAAAACTTTCGTCTTCTAAAGGTTCAACTTCATTATGTAATTCAGTAATATTTTTTATATTAATTTCTATATTCTGACTTTTGTCAGGAATATAAGTACCAAACAACAAACTTTAATTTAGGGTCCAAGGGGAATCTGTATTTAAAGACCTGCTTATATCTTGTCCCCCAACTAAACAATCTTTAACACACGAAAGATATCAAGGGTCTATTGTGGATGACAATATCAAAGGTGCCTGTCTTTAGGTATCCTTAAATATTTATACCAAATGGTTATAATGAAACTTGTCTAGGAGAAAGATACGGAATGAACAGAAAAAAGGAGAAAATAAAGAAAATTCAAGATGCCCATCAGCCCACACATTGGCGGTACTTCATCATCTGGGTTTGAGAAAGAAATTACTAGACACTTCCTCAGGAAAATTCCTTGGGGATAGCTAGTATCAGATCGAATGATCGACCCGTCAACCACAAGATGGAAAGTGTTATAAGGCTGAGGGGACAGGTTGCAGTGTAAAGAAAATTGTGAGAAAAAGTGTAAACACAAATGTATATAATAGTGATTTAAAAATGCCTGTGTTGATGTCTAAGAAAAATTTATTAGATGTGACCATCAAAACGGCATATTAAAAAACAGAGCGAGAATAGTGTTTAACAAATATACTATTCACCATAGATATCGGTTGGTCAACATGTTTCAGCCCTGGCGGGCTTTCATCAGGACCTATGGCATACACTACTGCAACACTTACCACATATCGTGATAAACAGTGAAGATTATAAAGACCTACCAATTGTGAAGTAGTCCTATATCTTGATTACCAAACTTCTCCTGTAAGACAAGGAAAGAGAGCATAGAACATACACAAAGCAAAGCAGAAGTCCTAAGGATAGCATATCTACAATGTTTTATGAAAAAATGTCTCAATTGTTTTTTCTTTGTTTACAACTCACCCATCAATGTAGGGAGGAACAGCCTCACCTCGCCTGGCACTCGCTCAGGACAAAAGAGGCCACGCACTGGAATAATAGAAACATAGGACAGTCTATGTGACTTCGGTTATGGTGATGTCATTGCTTAGTAATGGTTTAGACGACATCAAAATCATCGAAATTTGGAAAAATAGAGACTTAAGCAGACAAGCAAGAGCTCTCCTTAGATGACTGACAGACTCAAAAAAAAAATTATAATCAATTTCCACTGAAAAATTACTCCGTGTTTTCAGTGCAATCAATTCTAAGTCAAAAAATTGGAACAGGTAGGTATGACTAGTAGTACATGTATAATGAATAAGTTACATCTCCTTACTAGGATAACCTTCATAATGTATAGGGACATATTTTGGCTTCTCCATAAATATAGTAAAGAGAGCAGGCCTACTAATACAAAGTCTCCCCATAGCAAGGCCATAGAGAGAGAGACTCAACATCCTGACTTGTCTAGGAAGTGGAGATAAAAAGGAGCTTGAACTGCAGCCGGACACAGCACCCGCTTACCTCTCCGTCGTTACCTCGGTCTGGCATCTGAGCCGAGGGGGAGGTAGCGAGGCTGTTCCGCGCTGGGAAAGAAAAAGATACACGGCGGACCAAAGAGAAAACTGTCCATTCGTGACAGCAAATTGCTGATTGGTTGAACGTCTGCATTATTGTCATGGCGGAGACGTTTTAGTCACATCGAAAAGACAGCATGCTGATTGGTGCAGCCCCTCGATAGCCCCTCGATAGGCAATGGGAACTTGTTTTGATATTGCGCAAATACGCACAATATTGGTGGATGATTCCACCGGAAGGTACCATGAGTGTTTCCTTTCCGCATCGTCTAGAAGAACAAAAGCGGACCAGCGTGAGAAAATGGAGGTGTGTCTCAGAACAGGATACCCATTGGACAAGCTGCATGTCGAAAAAACGTAGTTACTCAGCCAGTGGCAAGTATGCCCTGAGTTGTAAACACGGAAGAGAGACATGATTGGTGTCGTGTTTTCCTTGTATATCGCAAAAGGAAAAATGCTCTTCGTGTAACGCTAGGGTGTTTTATGTGCGTACCATACGCTGTTTGTAACATTCCTTTCCACTTCGCCCTGAGATAAAAATGCGGTCCGGCGTAAACAAATGGAGGTGTGTCCCAAAAGGAATTTTCCTGAGGAAGTGTCTAGTAATTTCTTTCTCAAACCCAGATGATGAAGTACCGCCAATGTGTGGGCTGATGGGCATCTTGAATTTTCTTTATTTTCTCCTTTTTTCTGTTCATTCCGTATCTTTCTCCTAGACAAGTTTCATTATAACCATTTGGTATAAATATTTAAGGATACCTAAAGACAGGCACCTTTGATATTGTCATCCACAATAGACCCTTGATATCTTTCGTGTGTTAAAAAAAAAAAAAAAGGAATATAAGTACAACAATGTTGAACATGCAAAATTCCACAGACTCCACCCTCTTTTGCCAGCAAAATGTCAAGAGCAAGACGATTTGCATCACCATAGTTCTCATAGCAACAAGCTCTGTATTCACTAGTTGAAATCCACTTGTAGTATCTGTTGACAATCTATCAACAATTGTAGACATTTTTCTGATTTTGTTTGCATTCAGGGTTATTCCTACCATAGGTATTAATGCACCAAATATGTCTCCCATTATGTCTGTAAATATTTCCCTTCTAAATCTATTCAGGTGAACGCTAATTTCAAATGAACCTTTTGCATTTCTATCTATATGAAATTTTTTGGGAAAAACTAAACCTACATAACATGTCCCATACCAACTGTCTGGGAGATTGTAATAAGCCTTATTCCCACAAACAAAATAAATTCCAGGAAAAAATGGATCTTTGCCTCCTTTAAATCCCCAAGCCCCTATAATACGATAAGTGTCTTCACATTAACTTGCACCAACAAAATAATTATCAAATAAAGTATTATCTCTTCTTATACAAAATTTTCCACTAACAGGTTTATCTATGCGAATTGCAACATTTTCATTTCTACCATTGAGCTTTTCATCTTCCATCTGACAAAATTTAGACTTAATTTGTTTCAACATCTCATTTCGTTTGTAAATTGCCCTTCTTTCTTCCACCATATTTAAGAACGTCTTCTCTTCTGTTCTCAATTTACATGTTAAATTATTTCTAAAAGCGTACTCATAAGTGAGTTCACTAGTCACTAGGAAAAATTCCCTCATCTGTTTAGCATATTTCATTTTATTCAAGCTTTCTTCAACTTTTACATTTGCAAAAATCTCATCAAAATCTGAATAATAATATTCCAAACGTCCAGTTTGATAAAACAAACTAGCTATTACACTACATGTTATGCCATAAGTAAGAGGAAGCATATTATACGTAACACCTTCAGACACAGAAGTAGGTAACTTCACACAAATGTAGCAGTCTTTTGCATCCATCACCTTAACATATTCAGATAAAAGTCTTGAAAAGGTATTACTAGAAAAATCTCCCACAGATCTATCTTGATGAATCTCTGGTTTATGTACAATAATTTTATCAGTCTTATTAACTTTATCATGATTAACCACAACTTTACTAGTCATGTTAGTTTTATGCATCTCTTTATCTATTCCAAAAGGAAAAATGACAGCTAAAATTAACCAAACTAAAATTATCAAGATTACACATATTGAAGACAATTTGCAACATCTTTTGAAAATTGAGCATCTCGAATTATTATTAATAGAAGGCATCTTTACTTTCAAACAAGAGCCTTAAAAAAATGAAAAATGAAAAATTACTAAATATACTCCCCTCTTTTTTTTTTTTAACAGGTAACTTTCTTTTCTAACAGCTTTTCTTCGACCTTATGTCATACATCAATGTGTTTTCTAACTAACACAATTTCTTCGACCTTGTGTCACCTAACAGAATTTCTTCAACCTTGGGTCACCTAATGAACAAAATCAATCATTATCACTTGCATCATCTAAATTTCCTTGACTACTATTTACTTCTACCACTGGTGGAATTATAATATAGGTCCACTCAGGTGATTTGTACTTTTGATTTGGCTTTATTACTCTTTTTACTCTGCTGTTTATCACTTCTATTTCCTTTCCTGCTTGTTTTTTCTTATTTGAGTCTTCTTCCTTTTGACTTGTGATCTCATTCACCTGCTCTTTTGCTTTATTCACTAATTAAAATGTTAGGCCTTCGTTTTCATTTGGCCAATTATCTCCTTTTCTAGTTAATTTCCTTTTCGGTTCCGCTAAATTATACTCCACTCTCCAAGCTCTTTTCCTTGATCTTTTCACTTTTGATTCATCTCCACTATCATCTGTTTCACTTTCTGTGTTATCAGCTGATTCATTAATAATCAGTTTTATTGTATTAGATTCTTCTTTAGATTCAGGTACTTCTTTACTCAGCAGTTTCACTCTGTTAGGAACATCATCCTTATAGGTGGTACTTGGGATTTCTTCTTCTTCCTCAATTACTTCCAATTCACCAGTTTCTGAATTTTCGTTCCTTCTTCCAGAGCTTCCAATCTGCTTTTCAATACTCTCCTGATCTTGATCTTGAATCACTTCTTGTTCAGTTTCCTTTTCTGCTTCTTGGTCTAGCAGATCTTCATCATTTTCATTTTTTTCTGAATCTTGTATCACAATTTCTTTATTTTCTTCATTCAATGCTTCATTCACATTTGAATTTTCCAGATGTTGACTTTCTAGTCGATCTTCAGGATCTGGATTTCTTTCAGGTTCTTCTTCTGAATCTGAATCAGCTGTTGTTTCACCTTCATCAGGATTCTCAGGTGCTGGCACACGTATGGTGTGACTAGCATGAATCCATCTCTCCAATCCCCTACACTTTACTGCATTTGTTGTGACTAATATCACCTGTCTTGCCTTCTGCCACCTTGGTACTAGGCAGTTTCTTCTCCAATGTACTTTTGTCCTTAACCAGTCTCCTGGTAACAGATCATGAGCTTGTTCTTTCTCTTTTGTAATTACCTCAGTTCCCACCTGATGGAACACAGAAGTCACCACATTAGATACATTTTTGCAGTAATCCATAATGGCGCTATCATTAATGCTCAACAGTTTATCAACTGGAACAAATGCTTGCCTTATAACCCTGCCCATTAGTATTTCATGAGGACTCAATCCTGTTTTTCTATCTGGAATGCTTCTCAAAGACATCAAAACAAGTGGAAGTGCATCTGTCCACTTCATTCCTGTTGCTAAACACATCTTTGCTATTCTGTTTTTTATTGTACCATTCACCTGCTCAACAACACCTGATGCTTCTGGTCTGTAAGCACGATGTAATTTTTGCTTTATATCCAGTGCTTTCCAAATCAATTTTAGCAATCCGTTTTCAAAATGTGTGCCACAATCTGTCTCGACCGTCACTGGAAATCCATACCTTGGTATGATTTCTCTCAAAAGCAATTTTGCCACAGTAATTGAATCATTGTGACGTGTTGGGAATGCTTCTACCCATCTCGAAAACAAACAGATTATCACCAAGACATATCTGAGTTTGTTGTGAGATGGCATATCAATGAAGTCAAGCTGTATTCTAGTAAATGGACCACCCTCCCGTCCTATTGTTCCTATGCTCACAACAGTTTTTCTATTTGGGTTTATCTGTTGACAGATAAGACACCTTTGACAAAAGGACTCTGCAATTATTCTGAATTTTGGATTGTACCATATTTGTCTGAATGATCTAATCATTGAATCTCTACCAATATGTCCTGGACCATGGTACATGCGTGCCATGTCAGAAATCATACTGTCTGGCATTACTGGTCTGTCATCTTTGTAAACCCAAACCTCATCTTCTTCTCCTCTGTCTGCATCCTGCTTTTAACCATGTGTTTTTCTCCTCATCATTTGCCTCATCTTGCAACTGTTTTACTCCCTGCCAAATCTCAACTACAGATGTTAGCATAAGTGAGTTCAAAACATGTTCATTTTCTTTTTCCCGATCAATGGACACATTATGTTTTGCACAGAATTTTGCTATTGAGTCAGCATATGAGTTTCCTTTTGCTAGGAGACGTAGGGAGGCTGTTCAGGGGCAAAGAATGGGACAGAATACTTGCTTTTCCGAAAAAAGTTTCGAGAAATCCAAAATTCAAATTCATACAACTAATGATACTGCACAGAGCATATCTGACACCAAGCCGAATTCACACGATGTTCCCTACCGCAGCGGATAAGTGCCCCCGCTGTAGTGTGGAGAACGCCAATTTGATCCACATGTTCGGGGAATGCCCAAAACTGGGCCATTACTGGACGACAAAACATAGTGCTCTAGCCAGACTGGTCCCCTCCAAGCCATACACCGCAATGGAATACACATTAGTGGGGCTAGGCCCTGTGGAGCGACGAAGGAGTGCTCGCTCCCGCTTCACTGATCTGGCCCTGCTACTGGCGAAACGTACTTTAACAATGAAATGGAAGTCGCCTAGGCCACCTGACCCGGAGGTGGTGAGATGGGGGAAAGCCGAAGGCATGACACTGCAACGGGAGGAGCGTAGAGGGCTACGGAAGAACCCCATATCGTTAGACTGGAACGCATTACTGGGATCGTTCGAGGCAGGAGAGGATGATACCTCTGATGACTCTGAGGCGTTATTAGGACAGCAGTAGAGTGACATCACCGGATTGCATTGCCTACTATTAGAGTGGGCTCCACACGGGGGTTGGAGGCTATACATATATATAGGTGCACAGAATAGACACGATGTACACAGGACTTATGTAGGTATTCCCAGAAAGCTGTAACGGTCACAATGCAAGTATTATGCTCCAAGAAAGTGGAATGTATCGCACAATTACTGAATTATGCTCTACCTAGTGCCTAAGGTGGGAGGGAGTGGGGGGGTGGGAAGTTCTACGGGGAACGTTTCAATACGTCAACTGAAAATGTATAACTACTGCAAGAAATGGCAAACGTTTGCTAACCTGTACTGTAACATACACGAATGCGACTGCCGTGACATGATAAAGCTTACTTATCCTGTTAATAAAAAGATTTTCAAAAAAAAAATGAGTTTCCTTTTGTTATGTAATCCTCACCTTTTTTATGTGCTGTGCACTTTACTACTGCAATTTTTTCTGGTAGCTGAATTCCATCACTCAATCTTTTAATCAACTGAGCATTTCTTATTGGTGATCCCGCAGAAGTTAAATAACCTCTTTGAGACCAGAGCTGGCCATAGTCATGGACTACACCATAACCATATTGACTATCATTCACTATGGTAATTTTTAACTCTTTTCCCAATTCACATGCACGAACCAAAGCAATTAATTCTGCTACTTGAGCTGAACAGATTCCTTTGAGACAGGAAGCTTCAATTACATCTGCAACTGTACATACCGAATATGCTGCACTCAGAACACCTTCATCTGTTCTTAAGCATGAACCATCAACAAATAGAACATAATCTGATTCAACTAATGGGACATCTTTTATGTCTTGTCTTGGTTTAGTGCAATATTCTAATACATCCAGGCATTCATGATCAACCTCATCCCTGATTTCTGTTTCAGTAGTGTCAGGTAATAATGTGGAAGGATTTAAATTCACACATCTCGCAATTGAAACATTGTCCGAGCCAAGAATAACCTTTTCATATTTTGTTAGCCTATTATTTGTCAAATGTTGTGTTCTGCTTCTAGTGAGGAGAATTTCAACTGAGTGTGGTATATATACTTTTACAGGAAATCCCATTATTATTCCTTCACTTCGTTCCAAACTTACACTTGTTGCAGCTACTGCTTTTAAGAAACCTGGTAATGCTTTTGCAACAGGGTCAAGAACAGCTGAGAAATATGCTATTGGCTTTCTCAGTCTTCCATGTCTTTGAATCAGAACTGATAATGCACATCCTTCTCTTTCACTGCAATACAGCTAAAATTCTTTTTCATAATCAGGCATTCCTAATACTGGAGCTTCCCACAAACTTTTCTTTAACTGTTCAAAAGCTTCTAATTCAAGTTTTGTTAGGCGAATCGGCTCTTTTATGTCTGCTTTTGTCAGTCTCTGCAGTGGCTTTGCGATTATTGAAAATCCACTAATCCATTGACGACAATAACCTACCATTCCTAGAAACATTCTAACCTGTCTCTGTGTTTTTGGAGGTTGCATTGCTTGAATCATTTTTATTCTTTCTGTTGTCACTTGTCTGACTCCCTTTGCAATTCTGTGACCAAGATATTTTACTTCTTGTTTGCAAAACTGTAATTTTGCAGGAGATACTTTATGTCCCTCATCTGCCAGATGATTTAAAAGAGTAATGGTATCTGTTACACAATTATCTCTTGTTTTTGCGGCCACAAGAAGGTCATCAATATACTGCACTAACGTAGATTTTCCAGGTAAATCTAGATTTTCTAATGATTTCTTTAGCAATTGATTAAAAATAGATGTACTTTCAGCGTACCCTTGAGGGATTCGACACCATGCTAGAATACGCTCTTTGAACCGGAACGCAAACATTTGTTGGCTTTCTGGATGCAATGGAACCGTAAAGAATGCATTACACAAATCAATAACCATATACCATTCTGCATCATGCGGAATCTGATATAAAATTACCGCTGGATTTGGTACAACTGGGCAACATGGAACAACAATTTTATTAACCTTTCTCAGGTCTTGAACAATCCTGAAAGTTCCATTGGCTTTTTATTTATTTTTATTTTTTTTGGTTAAAAACTTTTATTGAGCAATCACATAAAATTACATAGATGGGCCCACAACCACACGGGCTGGCCGCTAAGTCGCATAGTACGACACATGAAATAAACAATCATTTCCTAGGTTAGGCCAAATCGTAGAACGAAATTGCTCCAGACATAGAACAGGATACAACAATTTTCTATATAAAACATGAAAATAACCAACACAAACATAGGCGAGTGCAATAATCAAGTCAGCCCAAATAGCAGAGGGGGAGGCCACGAAACAGGAGAGCAAAAATACATCAATGAGAGTCGGTAAGGCCGAGAGGGGGGGGGGAGCAGGGTGGACAGGAAAATCCTAGAACAGAGCGAAAAATTTCGGGAACGTCAGCCTAAGGAGACAGGGTAACATCGGAGGCGGCAACCAAGGGAGGGGTACAAATTTCTCCACGGTATGCATTCCATTGACCCCAGATTTTCGTCCACGCCCCCGGCCTGCCCCTAGCCACGTAGACTGTCTTCTCACGGAACATGGACCAGTCCATATTGTCCTCCCACACTGAAACGTCAGGAGGTCGGGATGCGCCCCAGAGTTGCGCAATGTCACGCTTCGCGACCATGTAACCCAGGGTCGCCCATCTAGTCTGGGCCACAGAGTAATCGGAGGGTTCCCACACATTCAGCAGACATCGACGGGCCTCAGGCCGCAGGTCAACACCCGTCACCACAGTCATCAACGCAAGCACATCCACCCAATAAGCTGCCACAGCAGGACACTCCCAGAGTATGTGCATAAAGGTAGCGCTCATCCCACAGCCACGCTTACACAAGCCATCCGGGGAAAAACCCATCACGACCAGACGCGGACCAGTCACATACACCCGGTGGAGGTTCTTAAGTTGCACCAAACGAAGACGGGCGGGAATGGCGACCTCCTTCGGGGAGGAGAGCGCCGACCGCCAGTCCTCGTCGTCTAGTTCCAGTCCATCACCTACCCACATCTCTCGGAGTCGGACCAACAAATCAGCGCGATTATGAATCAGTTTCTTGTAGATGAGAGAGATGGTGCTGTCGGGCAAGTGTCCATCTAGTATACGATCCTCAAGGGGGGAAGACTCGGGCAGGGCCACATCAGGAGTCAGAACCGAGGCCAAGGCATGTCGGACTTGCAGATACCGGAAAAACTCTCTATCACTCAAGTCGTATTCTGCCTTAAGGGCCTGGAATGATTTCACGCGACCATTCACACAAACGTCACCCACTTTACAAATCCCAATCACATCCCAGCGGTCAAAACCCTTAGAAGACCAGAGACATCCCAAACGTTCAGAAGCATAAAGCGGAGTCGCCAGCGTCAGCCGATTCTCCCATCCCAAACTCACATTCGCGGCGCGCCACACGTTGACCGCTGCCCTGGTCGGGCCCACAAGATGGCGCCCGGCCGATCTGGAATATAGCGCTCTATTAAAGTCCCCTCCCGGCAATTGGAGCTTATCCATCTCAAAAGCCGGATCGCGACCCGGCGAGTACATCGCATGGTTAATGGCCGATAGCTGGGCCGCCCAGTAGTACCTCTTGATGTCGGGGAGTGCCATGCCCCCGTCGTACCAAGGGATAGTAAGTTTCGCAAGGGCTATACGTGGACGCCCATCCCAAATCAATTGTCTTTGCAGACTCTCGATTTCTCTGAAATAAGTAGCAGGAATATCATCGAAAGAGTTCTGAAGGGCGTAGAGGAACCGTGGCAAAGACATCATTTTAAAGAGAGCAGCCCTACCCAGAGGAGACAGGGGCAGCTTACGCCAACGGGCCACATCCAGTCGCAATCGAAGAAGCGGGGGGAGGAGATTACGCTCAAACCGGAGGGAGGAATCCCGGGTAATAAAAATCCCTAAATACTTGAAGCCAGACTGGACCACCTGGATAGGGAATCTGGCCGGCAAAGAGGGCAAAACACCCGAGAGAACATACACACAGGACTTAGCCCAATTAATAACAAGGCCCGAGTTAGCACCGAACGAAGTAAGAACATCAAATAAGACGTTCAAAGATTTACGCGGGGATGTCAGATAAAGAAGAATGTCGTCCGCGTAAAGAGAGACGCGGTCTTCAAAGTCCGGTGACCGACGGATCCCTTTGAGGGAAGGTTCCCATCGAAGCCACGCAGCTAACGGTTCCAAGGCCAGCGCGAAAAGCAAGGGAGACAGGGGGCAACCCTGACGGGTCCCTCTACCAAGGATAAAGGGGACAGAAACTCTACCGTTCACCACCACTTGCGCTAAGGGTTCCACATACAACAACTTCACCCAACCAATAAATTCAGGTCCAAAACCAAATTTTTCGAGAGCTGCCCAAAGATAGGGCCACTCAACCGTGTCAAAAGCCATCGAGGCGTCTAACGAGGCCAAAATGGCCGGCTCCGTCAGAAGCCCCGCCCTCGCAACAGCGCCGTGAAGACGACGTAGGTTAAGAGCCGTGTTGCGATGTGGGATAAATCCGGACTGGTCCGGATGAACCAAGTCGCTAATGACCGTCAGCAGGCGAGTTGCCAGGAGCTTAGCCAGGACCTTAGGCTCAACATTTAACAGGGAAATGGGCCTATAAGACGAACAAAGGTCCCGCGGTTTCCCGTCCTTGGGAATTACGACTATCGTAGCAAGACGCTGGTCATATGGGAGAATACCCCGCTCCCGGGACTCCAAAAACATGGCACGAAGATAGGGCGCTACCTTGTCAGGGCGTAGCTTGTACAGCTCAATTGGCAACCCATTCGGGCCCAAGGCCTTGCCCGAACGGAGCGAACGAATGGCAGTCGCTATTTCATCCGTAGTAAAAAGGGACTCCAACGAGACACGGTCCAGATCGGAAACACTGGGCAAAGCTATATCGCGCAACAAAAGGCGAGAGTCAGCCACATCTCGTCCAGACACAGGGGTATACACCACACGAAAATACTCAGCAAAACATTCAACTATTCCAACCGGGTCTGTAACTCCGACACCATTCGACGACTGAATCACAGGCACCACACGATTCGCTCTCTCTTTCTTATCCAACCATGCCAACAATTTACCCGCTTTGTCCCCCACATCATACAGACGACCCTGCTGTTCCCGGAACATCAGTCTAGCCGCATCCGTGACCAAGGATTTATAAGCAAATTGTTTCAGACCCAGGGCGTGGAGTTTATCAGAGGTGATCTCAGACTCTAAGTCGGCCTCCCTCTCAGCAATCTCTATCTCAAGGTCCACCACCTCCCGATTCCTAGCCTTCTTGGATTCAGCAATTAGAGAAAGGGCCTGCCCACGAATCACTGTTTTAAAGGCCTCCCACAGGGATACCGCCGAGGAAACCGACCCCTCGTTATCCAAAAAGTAAGCATCTAAAGACTTAGTCAAAAGGTTTCGGGTCTCAGGGGAGGCAATATACCAGGGGTTAATTGGAGCCACTCGGCCCACCGCCTCCACCCCTAACTCAAAACAAAGCCAGAGCGGAGAATGATCGGAGATGCCCCGGGGGAGGTGTCTGATCTCACGCACCGCCGGCGTCTGCGCCGCGGGCATCAGGAAATAATCCAGTCTAGACAGACTCCCATGGGCCCCCGAATGGAAAGTGTATTGAAGCTGGGTAGGATGCAGGAGCCTCCAGCAATCCACCAAACCAAACGTATCCAAAAACCCACCTAACCACTGTTGGGCTAAAGGAGTATCCCTAGGGGGGTAGCGATCCTGTAGACCGGAGATCACAGAATTAAAAACGCCTGCAAGAAAAAGAGTACTATCAGGAAGGTCCAACAACACACGGCCCAAATCGGTAAAGGTAGAAGTCTGTAGGCCGGGGGGCACATAAACAGTAAACAAGGAGAGGGTACGACCTTCATAGCGACCCACTAGGACAGCATAACGCCCCCGATCATCAAGGATCACATCATCAATAGCTAGGGGGAGGGAAGTCCGAACAAGGATACCCACCCCCCTGGAACCCGTGGTAAACCCCGAATGTGCAGCAAGGCGATACCCCCACCTATTCATCGCATGACAAGTATTGCCCACTAAATGAGTTTCCTGCAAGAAAACAATATCGGGAGATAAACGGCGTAGACATTTTAACACCACACTCCGCTTAATGCGATCTCCCAGACCATTAACATTCCACGAAACAAGCCTCAACCCGCTACCCCCCATCCCACACAGCCACCCCGAAACCCCCCCGCAATGAGCATGACATAAAAAGGAGCAGAAGCCAGATTGATTCGCCTTGAAAACATAACACAAAAACATCGAACATCCCAACCACCCACCCCCCAACAATCAAGAAAACACCCCCCACCCTGCACCCCTGCAAAATGCTAAATAGCCACCCCAACATGCAGTGTGCCTGTCGCCCAAGAACCCCCGTTCTACAAAAAGAACCCCGGAGGAGGAAAGGCTCCGGCCCACCCGCCACCCCGAGTAAAACAGATAATGAGGAGAATACACAAACAGTAGAGGCACCGAGGCATTAAATCCCTGAAGAGTTTACTCTATTCGAGGGCCCAGGCGTAGGCGGATTGTTCAGCTCTCCACACCACCCTCAGCACCACCCGGGTGGGCGGCGGATTCAGTCTCAGGAGATCGATCAGGCAGAGAGTCCATCCAGTCATTTACAGAATCAGGCCGATCAAAAAAGAAGGTTCGGTCGTTGTACTCAACGCGCAGCCTGGTCGGAAAAAGCATGGCGTAGCGAAGCCCCATGTCTCGGAGACGTTTCTTGACATCACGGAAGCCCATACGCTGTCTCTGGACCTGTTGAGAAAAGTCCGGATAGAAGTTCACCGTGGCGTTCTCAAAGGCCACCGGGCCCTTCACACACGATGCTTGCAGGATAGCGTCCCGATCCCTATAATGGAAGAGTTTCGCAACAATAGGCCTCGGCGGGGCACCTGGCTTACCCTTGCCCCCCGGAACACGATGGGCACGTTCCACAGCGAAAAACTTCGTCAGACCAGACGGAGAGAGGTGGTTCTGGATCAAGTCCTCAACAAGGAGATCAACAGAGTGAGGTTCTGGATTCTCCGGAACTCCGACCACGCGCACATTACAGCGACGTGCCCTGTTCTCAAAGTCCTCCAAGCGCCGGGTCATGAAGTCGTTCACCCTGCGAAGGTTGCCGACCTCCGTCTGTATCTCCGAAACGTCCTCCGTGAGACTGGATGACTTAAGATCCAGTGACTTCACCTTCTCATTGGTTTTCGACAGGTCGGCACGAATCAAGTTTACATCAATGGCCACGGTGTCGATTTTGTGGGCCAAAGCTTCATATTGTTGGCCTATCGTCTCCTTCATAACAGAAATGGCGCCCATGATGTCCTGCAAAGAAGGCTCCGTTGACGCTTCCACAGTGAGATCAGCATTACTGGCTCCGGGCAGGGCGGCTCCGGGGGACCCCTTGGAATGGGTGTAGCGGTCCATCACGTTAGACTGGACCGGGCCCCCACGCAGGGGCGTCTTGGTCTTCCGAGTCTCTCGGTCCCCTCTGCCCGCCATATCAAAACTGCGTCACCAGGTGATTAACCAGGCTGGATGGAATGGCCACAGGAAAGTAGGGCCTCGGGACCAAAGAACCGCAGCTAGGGTACCACCAGTAGGAGGGCCAACAGATAGGAGAATAAGCTAGCCAAAGGCCCGATAGCCGTTCCGTGCCCCGACAGCAGCCCAGGCCAGGCTCCTCTGCCGGATTTCTCAGTCTGAGGCAGAAACGAAACCGAAACTTAAGAGGGGGACCCACAGGTCGAATCCCCCTGCCGTTGTTGTTCAACTTCAAGACGGCCACTGAGCCTCACCCAGTCCCGGGCGTACCTCGAGGGCGGAGCCCGAAAGTCCAAATCGATGTAACTCCGGCACCCCGGGTCCAAATCAAATTTCAAAAAGTCCAGGGCAATCAGCTCAGTGTCCTCTACACAAATCCTCGTAAAAAGTCAGGATAAGTTCAGGATATCATGCCGGGAGTGGCGGGGGTCCGCGGAGCGCTGTGCTCACGCGGCCATCTCGGATGCCCGCCAAGCTCCTCCTCCCATTTGGCTTTTTAATTCCCATAATTGGTGAATTACATGGACTACTCTCAATTTCTTTTAGAACACCTTGTTTTATGAATTTATCAATTACAGGAATAACACCTTCAATCACTTCTGCTTTCATTTTATACTGAGGAATGTTTGGATAATCTGCTCCTTGTTTTACTGATATTTTTACTGGGTCTACATTTATCATCAAACCCATGTGTCTTAATTCTTCAGGTAGATTATTCTTATCAAACACAGGAAATAATTTACTTTCTTCTGCCTCAACCATTGACATTGTTAATTTGTAAAGCCATCTTCTTCTGGAGTTTGAAGCTCTATACCATCCGGTGAGCAATATATCGCACAATTCATTTTACACAGAATATCCCTACCTAATAGATTTACAGGACTGCTATCACAAACTACAAATCTATGCATGTCTTTAAATGTACCTATTTCAACTTCAACTGGTTCAGTTAAATCTGTTTTTATTTGCTGATTAGCTACACCTACTACTTGGATTTTATCTCCAGAGAGAGGAAGATTTTCTATTTCCACTGATCTAACAGTAGAACGGGTAGCACCTGTATCCACTAGGAAAGTAATTTCTACATCATTCACTTTACCATTTACAAATGGACCAGATTGATCTACCTCAAGAGTGGCTCCAAGCACACACTCTTCCTCCTCTCTCAGGCACCGTCAGAAGTATTCTTCAGATTCACTCCCTCCTTCTTCTTTCAACCAATATTGTTGAGACACATTCGACACATTCACTCTTGGCGATCTGTTTACCTGTTCACCTCCGCTGAATCCTGTTTCTGCACTGTATCTCTGCACATTTACACAGTTTGGAAATGGCGGTTGTGATAACTGACTTTGCTGAATCACTACCTGTCGCTGTAGCTGTTGCTGCTGATTTATCTCATTCTGCATCTGTGGATTTAATGATGCATTTTAAAAATAATTTCTGGGCGGATTCTTGCATTCACGCTTCCAGTGTCCAATTCCTTTTTTCCTGCTCATGATGTCAGGTTTTATACCTTTCTTTCTAGCTAAACTTCCTACATTTTACATTCTTTTAAGCAAATCCGAGCTTTTCATTGGCTATCCTGTGTCAGTCCATGATAAAATGCATTAGGTCATCTCTGATTCTTGACCAAGTCCAGGCAATAAGCCCTATTGTCTTTCACTTCCACATCTTTCAGCTTCCTCAAGAAAGTTACTTTTCCTCGAGTTTTGAACATTTACTTCCTAGCCTTGGCAGACACTTTAAGTTTCTGTCCTTGAGCCTTTTCTCCATGAGCACGTTCACCTCAACCAAAGAACTGCTTTTTCGATTAACGATGACAGTGCAGTAAAAATCTTCACAGCTACGCATGTGCAAAGACTTCACTCTGGACAAGCTTTTGCGTCTGCAGTTCTGTCAGCCATGTTTTCTGAATCACCTTTAGGCCTCACTTTGGAAACTATTATTAAACAAACACAAGACATCAATTAATTAAAGAATTGAGACCCATTCTGTTACCCACCCCCTTTACTAATTAATCCTGTTAATTATGTTACCTAGCAAAAGCACAATCAGGCAGCATTATATTTACTTCTCCTTTAGGAACTGCACGAATTCCTTGCTTTTGTCACAGAAAAGACATAACATAAGCACACAAAATAAGCACATGCCATTAGTTAAACAGCCGCATTTAATACTCACAAAGACAATAGACAAGGTTAGTTTATTATTTTTTTCTTTGCGTTTGCAACATAGAGCACATTAGTTTATCCCGCGTGTATTGATAAATGTATTCTTAAACTAAGTTAATTAGTAATTTCACCACAAGCTTATTAATTTAATTACTGTTATGGGAGATTAATTTCACAAGTTTGAACAAAATCTTGTTCTGCACCTTGCTTCATCAGTGCCAATGCCACATTATGAACCAGGAAACAGACACTGCATTTTAAACTACAGAGACAGGTGAGATGTTACAGATGCAACTGCTTTGAGGCCCTATACTCTTTGAGAACATGCATAATACTAGTCATTCCCACAAATGGTGACGCCAGAATGTCTAACTTTTGACATCATTAAAAAGAAATTAGAGAAAAGAAATTCAGGGGCCTATGTACATGCCCCTTTCACCACCAGAATGTCATTTATCAACATTACAGTGGCGATAGGGGCTTTGCCTTATTCACAAGGCAGCGTTAAGCCACTTCATGTGGCTTTACGCCGCCTTGTGAATAAGGCACCCTTTAACACTCTACTTGGCTTGAAAGAGGTGGACAATGAGTGTTGCGGTGGGCATTCTGCCGCAACACTCATTGAATTTGACGTTGCCCCATATTTACAAGGGTGGCGTAAATAGCCCCATATTTACAAGGGTGGCCTAACTATGGGGCAGTACCAAAATTAAGACCAAGGAAAACCTTGGGGTTGATTATGATGCCGGTGGGACCGACGACGACATGCCGTCGGTGCAGGCCCCACTGACATCTCTAACCACGGTCAGACCGCCGCTTTAGAATGAGGTGAGTCCGAGTGCGTTGGCCCAGGGACTGACTGACAACATCCGACAGGCTGGAGGAGCCTGTCAGGTGGGCGGTCTGATTATATTTCCCACAATGGAGGCGGTGCCTTCTCAGGCGCCACCGTGGGGATTACGATCCACCTTTCTTTCTGTCTCCAACCATTTTACGTTGGTTCTTCCGATGTGAAAAGGCTGGCATAACGGCTTTTCTGGTGCCCCTAGAAAGGCATCTGTCCCCCGTGGCCCTCCACCATGGACCCTGGGTGGTACCAGTGGTGCCCCCTAAATATCCCTGCATCATGTGGCAGGCACCGCATGGTGCCTGACATTGGGTGCAGGGAAGTTTGGAAACATGCTGCAGCACCAGCCTAAATACAATTAGGCATGCTTCTGACCGCCTCTGCGGCGGTTGGATTCTAATTTGGCGGGACTACCTGTTGGTTGGCCCCGTTCCCGCATCGATGGCAGTTGGACGCTCGTCCAACCGCCATCATAACTGGCCTCTGAGCCTTAAACAGGCGAAACGAGGATACATTCTTTTTCTCCTCATTTTTGCTGTTTCTATGTGTGCTGCATTGTGCAGCACATATAGAAACAGCAAAACGCCATGTATAAATCTTTATGTGCAGGAAGGTGTCCCTTCCTGCACATAAACAATCATTTTTAAAATGACGAGTTGCAACTTTTATGTGTGCTCCACATAAACCATAATTTCCCACAATGCAGGCCCCCTTGCACTATATTGTGCAAGGGTGCCTGCATTGGTGCCAGGTAGCTAAATGGGGGCAAGCAGGAGCGGCTCGGCAGGACCCAATGTGTTCTTGGCTGCCAGTTCTGTTTTCCTGGGCCTGGTTAATCTATTCATGGAAATAAATGTTGGCTTAATTTTTAACAATGTGGGACTCAAGTGATTTTTGTAGACCCATTGCGCAAATGTGAGGGGTAGAGTGGAGGATAGTTTCAGTCTATATAACGAATTACAAACGGCAGACTAGACAAAAAGTTGGCGCAAATTAAGAGAGGTATAGAGAGACGAGCTTCCGTGAGTGTAATGGAACGTGAATGGTATGGGTGACCAAGTTAACTAGGAATTGGTGTTTAATATGCTACACATGCACATAAAAGATTTGGTATTCCTCCAGGAGAAAATTTACACAATTGGCCATATTGTAAATAGGGACAAATATAAAACACATGTGTATGTATGATTTACAACCAGAAGTGTAGCCATGCTGCAAAAAAGCAAAACCATCTCCTGGAAAATATCTGGGTAGACCGACAGGGGTGTATTGCAGTAACAAATGGACCTGGGATGGAGAACAGATGAATCTATTTGGTGTGTTTGGCTACAAAATAGTACTCTGGAACAATAAAGTTCCAGACTGTTGCACTTGTACCAAAGTGTGTAGTAATCGGAGGCAATATGAATTTTGCATAATGAAAAGACCTGTATTAATTACCGGGTAGGGCTTGGATATGCCCTGGTCCAATTCAACTGCATAGCTATGTAAACACCATGGGTCTAATAGAAATCTGGAGGTGGAAGCAATGCCGGATTAAAGTCTGTGGAGGCCGCTAGACAGTCGAAATTTCGGGCTCCCCCCTGGCAAAATATCTCCTAATACATTTTGCATTATACCAACCAAAAATTTTAATCAACCAATTTTATTACACAAAATGCAAAATAAACAATTATTAATGTTATTAAATATTTTATTTTAATAAACCAACAAAAGTTTAAATATTCACTTTCCTCAATTTGTTTGTGGTGAAACCTTTCAGGTCATCTTGGAAGCCTACCTTTTGCAAGACGTCATATTCAGGGGCCATAATGGCAAGTGAGTTCAGTCGTTCTTGTGTCATTGAAGATCGATGACAACTTTTCAGTAGTTTTAACTTCGAAAAGGTTGGTTCACAGTAGCTGGCAGAAGATTAGGTTTTAAGAGGCAAACTGTTATGTGAATCTGATGCAGTGTCTCTGGTTATGTACTTTAAGTTGTTAATGAGTACATTACATTAATACAGTATTTAATGTATAGTTTTCGTTTCATTGAGTTGATACGTTTTTTCTATCTTTTGGAAACAATTTAAGAAAGCTTGATTGCAATTTTCTGTTGAGATCAATTAATATTTTTTTGATCCATTGCCGCGGGCCTCTAAAAGGAGTGTGGCTCTAAGCCGGTGCCTACTTTGCCTATTTGGTAAATTTGATCGGGGCGGGAGGGGTAGAGTACCCAATGGAGCACCAGTATTTGTATTATTCTGCATCACACTTTACACTGTTTAGTATAGATTATTTCCTAGTGTCCCAGATTTTTATTTAAAAACCTTTATTTCTCGTTTTTTAATAACAAAACAGACAGCAACAATAAACACCAATAGCTCCTGTTTTGTGTTATAAAACATCAAAATCATGGTTCAGGGGCATCAAATCATTTTCATTCCTGAAATCAGATGAAAAACTATTTTACAATTGTTGCAGTATGGTCACGACGCTCGCCTGGGGTGTCTGCCTATCTATGCACTTCTCAATTCCTTTAGTCTACAGGATGGGGGAGTTGGCGGTCCTCCAAGGCTATCCCCCATGTCCTGCAGTTTCTGTTTCCCCCGACCCAATCCCCTCCCGAGGGTCTGGTGCATGGGTGTCCGCAGAAATGTTTCCAGGGGGGGCACATTTTTAACTTCATCACCATCCTCCGACATGATTGAGCACAAGTATTAAATACATTTAAAAAATCTAATAAGACAATGAGCTTAAATAAACAAAGAAACCCATAGGGGGAAGAGAAAAATCTTGTGAGTCGCCACAGCAGACGACTTGGCAACTACAATGAAACAGGGAAAAACAAAAAATGGCTGGAAAAAAAAGACAAAAATTCTAAATCAGGTTGATGTGGTTCTACAGAGATCCACATCAGCAAACCTTTCAATGATGGTACAGTGGACGATTGTCTGAAATCTACCTCTCCCCTACCTCTCTCTCCCAGCCTCGTACCCGATCTTGGTTGTGATGCCTGTTACATTTAACACTCAGCATTCCCTCTCCATGACACTCAAGTTATCCTAATGGTTCCGCTTCTCTTACATCTACCTCTCCTATCCTACCTCTCCTATCCAAGCACTGCCTTTCACCTTTCATCTTTCTCTCCAGCATTAACTTTATTCTCTGATTCTGCCCCCTTCATGTGCACCTCTCTCCACCATGCTCAACTCTTCATGTTTTATCTCTCTCTCACCTCTTATCTCCATTTGCTGTTTCAGCCCCTGTAGCTTCCGCTTCCTCCTACATGCGCTGCTATTCACCACTCTTCTCCCCAGCCTCTTACCTTGCTTCACCTCTTGTGCCAGGACGCAATACAGGCCCCTGCAGCACAGATGGGCCCACAACAATTCAGAGGGCCCACAACCCATCAGGGGGCTTCCATTCAGCCCAGGGCCAATGAAAATCTGTGAGCTGTGGGAGACTCAGGGGCCCATTATCACATTCTGCCGAGAGGGACCCCATCATTTTGAGTTACACAATTGCTCTTATGTAATTTACAACATTTTCTCCTCTTCCACCCTCTCATTCTCCCCAAGCCGGTTATATTTCTTTTTTTGCATGCTATTCCTTTTGCCAAACCAACATTCTTCCCTTCTTTCATAGATTCTGCCATTACATACACATCAATCCTTCCCCATCTCCCTTTCCTTAAGCGTCTTGTTCTATATAGCTCTTTTGCCCCTTATGTTCAGCTCTCTGCTGTACTCTGTCATCTCCCCAGCTCTTACTTTCTTTTGTTTGTCTAACCCCTTTTAGATGTGCCTCTTCTATTAAAACGTAAAAAGAACACCAGACCTCCTTAGATGTACCCAGGAACACAGGAATTAAGATTTTAGGTGTAATCAAACATGATGCCGGGGAGTAGTGCTACCATTTCAGATGTGCAAAACAAGGAATGGTGTGTGGTTTGATGGGTTAAATAGCTAGGGTGTATCTTAGACGGGTGTCTGCACCCACCTCAGGGTGGTAAGGACGGATGTGGGGTCAGCCCTCCTTCCCTTCTACCAACTCAATGTTGTCATCTCTACTATTCTTTTACAGACCCAATTGTTCAATATTCCTTTGTTTCATGTAAATTACATGAAAATAAAAAACAGTAAGCTAATACTCGACTGCAGTTACTATTTATGTTTGACTCTGTTCATGTTACTTTTGGATGCACATGCTTGTTTGTAAAATAAAACAACAAAACAGAATAAAAAAAAAATAATAATAATAATAACCACCTCTCTCTATCCGTTTTCTGCTCTTCAACCCTTTTCCCTTCTTTGCAAGTGAGCAGAGCCCTTTGGTATGTGAGGTCACTCTGTTGAGGTCGAGCCTAGATCAGGGCATGCGCTGCTGCTCGACTTTTAGTAAGATGCTTTTCAAAGTGCTACCCACAAGCTTTTCCAGGCCTAAACTTTGCGTGCATGTGCGTGTGAACGCGTGCAGCCGCCATCTGCCTTTCTTATCTCATTAAGCCTTGTTCCAATGGGTCCTGTGCTCGCACTCCTCCCTCCCTTCTCCCCCTCCCTCCTCGTCAGCTTTATTCAGCTCCTCTGCTTGCACTACTCCCGCCCTTCTCCGCCCCACCCTTCTCCTCACCTCTGCTTGCACTACCTCCTCACTACCCCCTCCTTTCTCCCTGGCCCTTCCTGTCAGCTTTTTAGATCTTGCATACTGTTCTCTCATACTCGGTCCCCATGGAACTGCTGACTTTTTTGTGCTCAAACCTTCCCAGCTATATGGTAGGAAGTGTTCCTCGCTTATAGCTCTTTACAGCACTGATGTACTTCTCCTGTTCTCCCTCTATCAAGCCACTTGTCTGAATAATCTCAGACGTAAAGTGGAACAATGATCCGTTCCTTGCCCAAAAGTTAACTCCATTTAAGTTTCTGGAGCTGGGACTCTGCCTCAGATTCCCTATTGTCATTTTTCTTTCATACCTGCCTTTCCCTTCTCCACTTCCTATTCCCGGTTTTCTCCTCTCCCTCCCAATTGGCCTCGCAAGCTCACCTTTACTTACAAAACTCCCACATACCTTTCATTCCACCCCTTTCGCCGGCCTGCCTAGCTTTAATTTCCAGTAGAGATTGCTCTAGCAACTGAGGAGCCTGCCGGGGGTCACTCACTCCACCTCCAGCCGGTGGTTCACGTCCTCCCTGGGCTCGTTTTCTCTCTGTGTCAGCCTGGGCCGCTCCCTTCCTCTAGCCTCCTCCCCCTTTGTCTCGCCGTGCTTTTTTCCCCCTTTTCTGAATGAAGGGAAATTCAAGGCATGAGCAAGGCATGTGCACAAGTCTGTGATGACAAGCGAGTGTGAAACTTTGGTGGAGATTAATTTAAAAACTGAACAGAGATTGGGTGGGGGGAGGAGTGGGTTTATTTACCGAATTGACGTAATACCGAGGTCGGTTATGGGTAACTTGCTGTGTGTCACTAACAGCGCCATGGGCGCCTTGATTGTTGAACGAAACAGGTGGGAGCCGTAGGAATCCTGTCACCTCAAACTGTCCGCCACGGTTTGACCTGAAGGTGAAAAGATGACATATGCCACACAGAGGAGTCGTTCACGATTTGTATTGTCAGATTAAAAAGGAGTGCAAACACGCAACGATTTCTCCTTCTCCTAAGCAGCTGGTGCTTCCTGAAGTTTCTGCATGCTGGTCTTGGCAAGGTGAACAGGCAACATGGACAGATTCCGCTCGGTAGGAATGCGCCATACTTATTTGTTAAAAAGTGATTTTCTTTTAATACACATCAGGCCTAAGCAGTAGTTGTTTGTATAGGGGTCTGTAAAAACTGCTGACAGGCCTTGGGCTGCTAGACGATCCTCATGCTCTGCCTTACACCCTTCTCCCCTCTGCCTTGCACCCTTCTCGCCCTACCTCTTGCACCCTTCTCTCCCTATGCTTTGCACCCTTCTCCCCCTCCCCCTTGTACCCTTCTCCACCTCCGCCTTGCACCCTTTTCTACCTTGCACCATTCTCCCCTCTGCCTTGCACCCTTCTCCCGTCTACCTTGCACCATGCTCCCCTCTGCCTTGCACCCTTCTTCCCTCTGCCTTGCACCCTTCCTCCCCTCTGCCTTGCACCCTTCTCCCCTCTGCCTTGCACCCTTCTCCCCTCTGCCTCGCTCCCTTCTCCTCTCTGCCTTGCACCCTTCTCCCCTCTGGCTTGCACCCTTCTCCTCTCTGCCTTGTACCCTTCTCCTCTCTGCCTTGCACCCTTCTCCTCCCTGCCTTGCACCCTTCTCCTCCCTGCCTTGCACCCTTCTCCTCTCTGCCTTGCACCCTTCTCCCCCTCCCCATTGCACCCTTCTCCCCCTCCCCATTGCACCCTTCTCCCCCTCCGCCTTGCACCCTTCTCCCCCTCTGCCTTGCACCCTTCTGCCCTTCCACCCTTCTCCCCCTCTGCCTTGCACCCTTCTCCCCCTCTGCCTTGCACCCTTCTCCCCCTCAACCTTGCACCCATCTCCCCCTCTGCCTTGCACCCTTCTCCACCTTGAACCCATATCCCCATTTGCCTTGTATCCTTCTCCCCTCTGTCTTGCACCCTTCTCCCCTCTGCCTTGTACCCTTCTCCCTTACCCCTTGTACCCTTTTCCACCTACACCTTGCACCCTTTTCTACCTTGCACCATTCTCCCCTCCCCTTGCACCATTCTCCCAATTGCCTTGTACCCTTCTCGCCCTCCACCTTGCACCCTTCTCGCCCTCCCCTTGCACCCTTCTCCCCCTCCCCCTTGTACCCTTCTCCACCTACGCCTTGCACCCTTTTCTACCTTGCACCATTCTCTCCTCTGCCTTGCACCCTTCTCCCCTCTGCCTTGCACCCATCTGCCTTGCACGCTTCTTGCCCTCTGCCTTGCCCCCTTCTCGCCATCCCCCTTGCACCCTTCTCCCCTCTGCCTTGCACCCTTCTCCCCCTCTGCCTTGCACCCTTCTTCCCTTCCACCTTTCTCCCCCTCTGCCTTGCACCCTTCTCCCCCTCTGCCTTGCACCCTTCTCCCCCTCAACCTTGCACCCATCTCCCCCTCTGCCTTGCACCCTTCTCCACCTTGAACCCATATCCCCCTTTCCCTTGTACCCTTCTCCCTCTCCCCCTTGCACCCTGCTCCCCTCTGCCTTGCACCCTTCTTGCCCTCCCCGTTGCACCCTTCTCGCCCTCCCCCTTTCACCCTTCTCCCCTACCCCTTGTACCCTTCTCCACCTACACCTTTTCTACCTTGCACCATTCTCCCCTCTACCTTGCACCATTCTCCCCTCTGCCTTGCACCCTTCTCCCCTCTGCCTTGCACCCTTCTCCCCTCTGCCTTGCACCCTTCTCGCCCTCCCCCTTTCACCCTTCTCCCCTACCCCTTGTACCCTTCTCCACCTACACCTTGCACCTTTTCTACCTTGCACCATTCTCCCCTCTACCTTGCACCATTCTCCCCTCTGCCTTGCACCCTTCTCCCCTCTGCCTTGCACCCTTCTCCCCTCTGCCTTGCACCCTTCTCCCCTCTGCCTTGCACCCTTCTCCCCCTCAACCGTGCACCCATCTCCCCCTCTGCCTTGCACCCTTCTCCACCTTGAACCCATATCCCCCTTTGCCTTGTACCCTTCTCCCTCTCCCCCTTGCACCCTGCTCCCCTCTGCCTTGCACCCTTCTTGCCCTCCCCGTTGCACCCTTGTCACCCTCCCCCTTTCACCCTTCTCCCCTACCCCTTGTACCCTTCTCCAGCTACACCTTGCACCTTTTCTACCTTGCACCATTCTCTCCTCTACCTTGCACCATTCTCCCCTCTACCTTGCACCATTCTCCCCTCTGCCTTGCACCCTTCTCCCCTCTGTCTTGCACCCTTCTCCCCTCTGCCTTGTACCCTTCTCCCCTCCCCTTGCACCCTTCTCCCCATTGCCTTGTACCCTTCTTGCCCTCCACCTTGCACCTTTCTCGCCCCCCCTTGCACCCTTCTCCCCCTCTCCCTTGTACCCTTCTCCACCTACGCCTTGCACCCTTTTCTACCTTGCACCATTCTCCCCTCTGCCTTGCCCCTTCTCCCCTCTGCCTTGCACCCTTCTCCCCATTGCACCCTTCTCCCCCTTGCACCCTTCTCCCCCTCTGAAATGGTACCCTTCTCTACCTTGCACCCTTCTCCCCTCTGCCTTGCACCCTTCTCGCCCTCTGCCTTGCACCCTTCTTGCCCTCTGCCTTGCCCCCTTCTCGCCATCCCCCTTGCACCCTTCTCCCCTCTGCCTTACACCCTTCTTGCCCTCCCCCTTCCACCCTTCTCCCCTACCCCTTGTACCCTTCTCCACCTACGCCTTGCACCCTTTTCTATCTTGCACCATTCTCCCCTCTGCCTTGCACCCTTCTCCCATCTGCCTTGCACGCTTCTTGCCCTCTGCCTTGCCCCCTTCTCGCCATCCCCCTTGCACCCTTCTCCCCTCTGCCTTACATCCTTCTTGCCCTCTGCCTCACTCCCTTCTTGCCCTCCCCCTTGCACCCTTCTCCCCTACCCCTTGTACCCTTCTCCACCTATGCCTTGCACCCTTTTCTACCTTGCACCATTCTCCCCTCTGCCTTGCACCCTTCTCCCCTCTGCCTTGTACCCTTCTCCCCTCCCCTTGCACCCTTCTCCCCATTGACTTGTACCCTTCTTGCCCTCCACCTTGCCCCCTTCTCGCCCTCCCCCTAGCACCCTTCTCTCCCTCCCCCTTGTACCCTTCTCCACCAACACCTTGCACCCTTTTCTACCTTGCACCATTCTCCCCTCTGCCGTGCACCCTTCTCCCCTCTGCCTTGCACCCTTCTCCCCTTGCACCCTTCTCCCCTTGCACCCTTCTCCCCTCTGAAATGGTACCCTTCTCTACCTTGCACCCTTCTCCCCTCTGTCTTGCATCCTTCTCGCCATCCCCCTTGCACCCTTCTCCCCTCTGCCTTACACCCTTCTTGCCCTCTGCCTTACACCCTTCTTGCCCTCCGCCTTGCACCCTTCTCCCCTACCCCTTGTACCCTTCTCCACCTACGCCTTGCACCCTTTTCTACCTTGCAGCGTTCTCCCCTCTGCCTTGCACCCTTCTCCCCTCTGCCTTGCACCCTTCTCCCCTCTGCCTTGTACCCTTCTCCCCTCTGCCTTGCACCCTTCTTGCCCTCTGCCTTGCCCCCTTCTCCCCATCCCCCTTGCACCCTTCTCCCCTCTGCCTTACACCCTTCTTGCCCTCCCCCTTGCACCCTTCTCCCCTACCCCTTGTACCCTTCTCCACCTACGCCTTGCACCCTTTTCTACCTTGCACCATTCTCCCCTCTGCCTTGCACCCTTCTCCCCTCTGCCTTGCACCCTTCTCCCCTCTGCCTTGTACCCTTCTCCCCTCTGCCTTGCACCCTTCACCCCTCCCCCTTGCACCCTTCTCCACCTTTGCCTTGCACCCTTCTCCACCTCCACCTTGCACCCTTTTCCCTCTGCCTTGCACCCTTCTCCCCTCTGCCTTGCACCCTTCTCCCCTCTGCCTTACACCCTTCTCCTCTCTGCCTTGCACCCTTCTCCCCTTCCCCCATGCACCCTTCTCTCCCTCTGACTTGCAACCTTCTCTACCTTGCATCCTTCTCGCCCTCTGCCTTGCACCCTTCTCGCCCTTTGCCTTGCACCCTTCTCGCCCTCTGCCTTGCACCCTTCTCGGCCTTCACCTTGCACCCTTCTCGGCCTCCCCCTTGCACCCTTCTCCCCCTTGCACCCTTCTCCCCCTCCACCCTGTACCCTTCTCCGCCTCCGCCTTGCACCCTTTTCTACCTTGCACCCTTCTCCTCTCTGCCTTGCACCCTTCTCCCCTCTGCCTTGCACCCTTCTCCCCTCCGCCTTGCATCCAAGCATTGTCATAGCCAATAGGTCTCGCCTTTGGGACCTTATAAGTGTTTAGCCATGCAACAGTTGATGTTGTTGCACCAAAGATATTGTGCTGCATAACTAAATACTAACTAAATACTAAAATGATACAGCCTTTGCGCAGTGATGACCCTCACAGCAGTGAGGTATCCAGCCTGGAGTTCCCACAAAAGAGACACACATAGGTGTGAGGACTCTGCACTGAAGTGTGAACAAGGTGGGCAAAAGACTTGGCCTCACCTGAAGGGCTCCTTCACTCTGCAGCTCCACCCCTCCTACCACAAATCATCTACTAAAGGGCAGTGCTTCAGGAAGTCTAATCAGAAGCCATCTGCTAACAAAGTGTTTACTGAACTTATAAAGGGAGTCCTTTTACAATCCCCACACTCGCACCAGGAATGTGCATTGCCTGGCCTACAGCCAATGGCAGGTAATATACTTTCAGTCTGGGAAGCTGCCCTCAACTTCCATCGGGTGCAGGTACAAGCCAGAGACATTCAAATGGATCCCAGCCCACTCTGCTTTACAATTAATACTGGGAGCCACACCTGAAGATGAACACCAGTAGATATTAATTCCACCATTTTCGCAATCTCTTTTTCAATCTGTACATCATTTCACATTTATATTATCACGCTGCTATGATCTTTGGTATACTGCTTCCTCCGAGTGCAGCCTCAAGCTTATAATATTTCTCAACATATGCGTTCAGTTAATATTTTTCACTTTACCCTTGATCTGACAAATTGACCTGGCTAGATCAGTAGTCTAGCAGTAGCATAGCAGCAGACAGATTGATTTTACCGAATTCTAGTGCCTATCAAAAATCTTCACACAATCTTCACAAGTAAATAATGTTGTTTCTTTCTACATTCTTGCATCCTCCCAACTACATGCTGTCACAAGAGTATTCTGTACATTTCTTGAATCCGACATTAAAACTGTCCTTAATTAAAACTTCTGTTTGTCGCCTCTCCTATTTTCTTCTCTTTCAAATATCCCTGTATTCCCTTCCATCCTCTACATGCCTCCTGTATCTTAGCACAACTTAACCTGACACATGCATGTTTGCCTATTCTCTTTTATTGTATGTCTGCAAATTGACCACATCTCATTTACAAGATCACTATCGCTCCTTCTTTTAATACTTAATCTTCACCAACTTATCTATTCATCCCACCAACCATGTGTGCGAGTTCACATACCCCTACTAATGATTGGAACTAACCATTTACTATTAATTTAGTCCGCCATTGAATGTTTTTCATGAACACACAAGACTAATTCCAATAAGTAAGAGTAACCAATCACACTGGACTAACCACTAACCTTGGGTTTCAGACCAGTGTGCTGCCCAGCATAAAGCGTGAATGTAATTTCCTCCTGAGGCGGAAGCCGGGAGGTTGTGTTGTTTTGTTTATTTTAATTTACTGCTTGCCTTATTTGCATGTTAATATTCTTGCACTACCCTTACCTGATACTCGGCATCATTTTAACTATTGTAACGCTGACTTTATAGCTGATAGTAGCGCCACTACCGTTCCATCTGGTGCACAGCTGATTGAAAGCGTGGTACCCCTTGATTTATTTCTGTGCCCCTCGGAGACCCGGACTTGCATCAGCCGACTCAGGGCTGAGACAGCGGTGTCCCGGGCGGGTCGAAATCTGTAGCGGCCATCTTTGTGTGGGGAAGCGTCACCACGCGCCCTGACGGACACTATAAAAGGGCTCCCTGACATTAGCGCATATCCTAGCGTGAATGTAATTTCCTCCTGAGGCGGAAGCCGGGAGGTTGTGTTGTTTTGTTTATTTTAATTTACTGCTTGCCTTATTTGCATTTTAATATTCTTGCACTACCCTTACCTGATACTCGCCATCATTTTAACTATTGTAACGCTGACTTTATACGCTGATAGCAGCGCCACTACCGTTCCATCTGGCGCACAGCTGATTGAAAGCGTGGTACCCCTTGATTTATTCCTGTGCCCCTCGGAGACACAGACTTGCATCAGCCGACTAAGGGCTGAGACAGCGGTGTCCCGGGCGGGTCGAAATCTGTAGCGGCCATCTTTGTGTGGGGAAGCGTCACCACGCACCCTGACGGACACTATAAAAGGGAGGGGCATGTCTCCGTGCAGTGGACGCGCTTTGCGGGCGCGCCGGACCTGCGCCGGAGTCGTGCCAGAGTCCTGCCCGTCTGCGCCCGTCTGCGACCAGGACGTGACCGTGGCTAATCATCATGCTGAGTCTGTTATACCCTCCTCACTCTGGTATGACAGGAGCACTCTACTTAATTTAAGGCCGCACAACTGTGGTTTTTTTCATAACATCCCCTCTGACCTTACTACTCGCACTTTTCCCTGCATTCCCTGTAAACCTGACCAGGTAGATAGCACTTCTGTGACTCTTATCCCTCCTCAAACTACCTTTCAATGCCCTCTATCTTGTCGTAAAAACACTACCATCAAGGCAGGTCTTATTAACTGCCACTCTCTTGTTAAACACTCGTTGGACATAGCTCAATCCCTCTCGGATAATAATTGGGATATTCTCTTTTTAACAGAGACTTGGTTAGGGGACGAAACAAATCCCGCCTTGTCTCTGGCGATCCCACCTGAGTATCACATTCTTTGTGCTAATAGACAAACTCCTACACATGGTAGAGGTGTTGCCATTGTTTATAGATCCTCTTGGACAGTCTCCTCCTTTCCTTATACACAAATAGAAGCCATAGAAGCTCTCCCTTTTGCATTCAACTTGCTGCTAATTCTACTTCATAGGTCTATTAGTCTACCGCCCCCCCAAATCTAAAACCGCCTTCCTTCCGGACTTCCTGGATTATGTTCTCCAGGCTAGCTTTCGTTATGCTAATTTCACCTTACTTGGTGATTTTAATCTCCATGTGGAAGACGTATTCGATCCAATAAGCACTAATTTTCTTAACACGCTCTCTGCTGGTGGATTAAATCTTTTGATCTCTTGTCCCACGCATAAAGCGGGTCATACCCTTGACCTTATATGTTCTAATCATGCCGGTCTTATCACTGATGATCCTTATCCCATGATCTGGTCCAACCATTATCTTATTCCCTTTTCCATTTTGCTACCCCAGCAAGTAAGACCTCGAGTTTTAGCTAAAACTCTTGGACGTAACTGGAGCAAGATCACTCCAGAAAGCCTAAGAATGCAACTGGCATCGTCGACCCCCAGGGAGGCCACCGACCTAGATTCTAGGCTGATTAATTTTAATGGCTGGATCACCTCGGCTATAGATTCAATTGCTCCAATCAGGCCGATCAAAACATACCGTTCTGCCCCTTCTTCACCGTGGTACTCAGATGAACTTCGAAAATGTAAGTCTGCCTGTAAATATCTGGAGAGACGTTGGAGACTATCATACTCCACAGATAGTAAATTGGAATACAAATCTGCTGTGAAAAATTATAGGAAAAAGATCTTAGATCACAAAAGAGCTCATTTAGAGGAGAAAATTAACAATGCCCAAGGTTCTGCTAGGGAAATTTTTAATACTGTTAGATCCTTCACCAATCCCTCGGCCCTCACACGACATTCCCAGGTATCACAAACACTTTACAACCGTTTATCAGACTTTTTTGAGGAAAAAATAGCCATCATCTACGATTGTTTTCCCTGTAAAAATCATACTGACACTGCTGATAACCTCATAGTCCATCCACAATCCCGCCCTGTTCCCTCTCAGATTTTTTCAGAGTTTGCTAAGATCCCCCTTGATCGTTCACTTGTTGAACTTTCTAGCTGTAGATCTGGCTCGCCAACTGACCCCTGGCCGGCCAAACAATATAAAGCGCTTGCCCCAATACTCAATCCAGCCCTGAATAGTATTTGGAATGATTCATTGAGCACTGGCGTCTTTCCGGACTCATGGAAACACGCGCGCATTATCCCTATCCTGAAAAAGGCTGATGCTGATCCTAATGAGCCAGCCAACTACAGGCCCATTTCTTTGTTGCCAGCTCCTGCCAAGGTACTAGAAAAACTTGTACAACAGCAGCTGGCAAACTTCTTGGAAGTTCAAGGGTCACTCCATAATTCACAACATGGATTTAGACAGGGCCACAGTACGGAATCGGCACTGATTGAGATGGCGGACGCTGTTCGATGGAAATTAGATACAGGGTCGAGGGCGGTGTTGGTGCTGCTGGATTTATCAGCAGCATTCGACACAGTCTCTCACTCTGTCCTCCTCAACCGTCTCCACTCGATAGGTATCCAAGGCCAGGCCTTGAAATGGGTGTCATCCTTCTTGTCCAACCGCACCCAGGCAGTGTTTACCCCCCCTTTCACGTCTGACAGCCGTCCGCTCAAGTGGGGAGTCCCTCAGGGCTCTTCCTTGAGTCCTCTTCTTTTTAATGTCTACTTTTCCCCCCTGGCCGAGCTGATCGCCCAGATGGGAATCAAAGCCACCTCATACTCGGATGACATCCAACTGCTTTTCTCATATGAAGACATCTCAGACTCTACATTTGACCCATTAAAAAACTGTTTGCGTAAAGTCGCATGTTGGATGGATAACAACTGTCTCCGACTTAATGCGGGAAAGACAGAGGTCCTTTTTTTCCATCAATCATCCCCTCTGGATTCCAACCTGTGGTGGCCACATGATTTAAGCTCACCCCCCACCCCCAAAGAATCCGTAAAGAATCTCGGAGTCAGGTGGGACTCTGCTCTCTCTTTTCACACTCAAGTCCAAACGGTGTCTGCCGCTTGTTTTTCTAAAATAAGGATGGTTAAAAAAACTCATTAACTTCCTACCCAGTAACACAAGGAAAACAATAGTCCAAGCATTAATTACATCGCACTTGGATTATGCCAATGGCCCGTATGCTGGACTTGCCGCAGGCCTCTGCCATCGGCTTCAAACTGTACAGAATGCCGCAGTCTGACTAGTGTGCGGGATTTCTCTTCGAGAACACATTTCCCCTCATCGCCGCTCTCTCCATTGGCTTCCAATACAGAAACGGGTTGAATTTAAGGCACTTATACTGGCTCATAGGGCAATTAAAGGGAAGGGCTCTGCATATCTCTCTACTTGCCTCCGCCCCTACAAAAATATCAGATCTCTGCGATCAGGCTCCAAGAACCTCCTCACTATCCCGAGATTGAAAAAGATGCGATCAGGAGGAAAAACCTTCCAAATCTGCGCCGCATCCCATTGGAATAAACTCCCGCAGTCTATTCGCTCAATTCAGGAAGAAGTCCCCTTTCGGAGGGCTTTGAAAACCCACCTTTTTTGCTAAATCCTTATGGAGTTAGAATTATTTCATCCGCTGGAGCGCCGGGATACCCCGTTGGGGTAGCTGCACGCTATAAAAGAGACACTAAATAAAATAAATAAATAAATGCCTTGTCAGGGGTAGTAAGCGCTATATAAATGCAATTACAATTACAAAATGGTCCAGTCTACTGTAAGCTTCATGGACCAGGGGTGCAGCACGAGAATACCTTACTACCTGGATTCCTTTCAAATATCCACACAATTAAGGTTAGTTATAGTCATTCTAGGCGCAGTCATATTAGGAGTTGTTCTCTGTTTTTGGGGAGGTGGGGGTCTTAGGAACGACTGTCTTTTTACAAAAGTGTTGAGTACTCGATCATTCCAGGTGACATAAATTGTGGCTGACATCCTGTCTTGCCAACTGTCATCTAGAAATATCCTGCCTTCCCTCTAGGGGACATCTCCTCACCATCTGCTCGAGTCCCTTCCTCATGACTGCCCTTGTCCAGAATCCTATTTCACACATAGACTGTGATATCACTAAGCCATCTAAACTTTTGACATCCCACTTTCCTTCCCCGGGTAAGCACTTCCTTCTATAGTTATGTGTCTTAGCTCCCCCTTAGAGAATATAGTGTACAGTGGTATTTGTTACCTTTCTAGATTCTTAGATCTATAGTACAGGGCTCACATCCAGTTATCCGGCACCTGTGGGCAGAGAACCACCATCCTACCTTCCAACCAGGGGAAGAGAGAAGTGTCTTCCCGGGCTTTCCCTATTGTGCACACTCCAACTTTATCAACATAAATAAAAAACAAGTGTTACATTAACGCATTAATAATACAAAACACAAGAACCAATCACAGAAACTTTGGGTGGGGCGATCTGGTGGGTCCTACAGTTCCCCAATGTCTCTACATAGCAAGGCTAAACACCTCCCCTGCAGGACGAGGGGATGGAGGTCCCTGACCAATGGCATCTTGCAGAGTTGTCCATATCCGCAGGCTGAACACACAGTTCCCTCGTAATCCAGCTCATGTTGCGGGACCCATGTCGCCAGATTCTTTGCATCTCAAACAGTAGTCACTTCTATGTACTCCGTCCTGAGGAGTCCAACATTTGAATCATGGGTCACTCGTAACAAGTGGGTTTGATTTGTCTGTCACCATTTCCTCCAGTCATTCTGTCACTATTGCCTCCATGGCCGCATACATCAAGGATCTAGCCTCTTCCTATGCTGTCTGTCTGCCTTCGAAACCCACGGTTCCATTTTTGTGGATCACCACCATGCGAGTCTCCGACTGAGTACTCCCTCTATTTCTGCATGTGCTGCTGCTGGACGGGCAAGCCCTTCATTTACCGGGGTCCATGATCTGGAGTCTCTGCTTAGAGGCTAGGGGCGCTTCCACCTTGGGTTTCTACTCCGTCCCAGGCCTCTTCAGGTGCACTGTTTGGTGAAAAAGTACAATTTCCCCCAATGTATGACCTTTTATCTTCACTAGGAATATGTGCGTATTTCGCATGCCCATAGCTTTCAGTTTTAGTTTGACTGCAATAAAGGACTGTCTGAGGCGCTGGACCTACTGCGTGTAGTCCAGGTATATGTGGATAACATGATTATCAAATCTCGGATCTCTGCCTCTTGAACCACATGTAGGATTGTATCCCGGTCTCTGTAGTTGAGGAGTTTTGCAATCAATGTTCATGGCCATGCGCCTGGGGTCCAATGACCTATGGGTCCTTTTAACTACACAAATACAGGATAAAGCAGACTGGTCAAGCTTTGTTTTGAGCCATCTGTCAAGAAAGAGTTCAGGGATCGTACCCTTGACTCTCTCGGGGAATCCCACACAGCGAAGGTTGCAGTGGCATGCGCGGCCCTCATTGTCTTCAATACTCTCCTCCAGGTTTCTGGCTAGCTCTGTAAGTGAGCCAACCATCACCGCAAGGTTCTGGACTTCCTCCTATAAGATGGCCAAGTCCAGTTTAGTGGTCAAGGATATCTCAGCCACTTTGCACAGATCCACGCATAGCATGTTGACATCCTGGGAGATAGTGTCTATTTTTGTCTCCAGTGCTGAGTGCGAGGTTTCAAATGTCGCCAGGATTTGGGCACCTGTAGGACCCTTTAACACCTGTGCTGCCAGTTCATTCTCAGTCTCTGATGGGGACCCTCCTACTCAACCTGTCCCAGTGCCAGCAAACTGGTCCATTTGTATTTGTTGGGTGTTTCTCTGTATTTTATGCTTGCCAGTTTTGTTTGGTGAACCAAGGCAAAGGAGAGGTGGTATTTCCAAACTCAGGGTAGGATATTCGTCCAGCTAATCTCACTCAAAACCCAAGAGAGGTCTGATACAAAAACTTGTCTGTCAGTTGCTGCAGGCATTGACTGGGCTTGAAAACCTCTACTCAGCTGCCATTTTGCCCCGGATGAGCCCTCTACCCCTCCACCTCAGGCAGCTGAATCCTTCCAAGGTGCAGCTGCCCTTCTGTCTGTGTGTGACGACCTGGCGTTCCCGGGATCGGGGACAGACACGCACAGAACACACAACAACCAGTTAGATGGAGGGTTTTTTAATGAATAAACCAAACAAAGAGACAACTCAAATAACGTAGCTGGAACCTCCAGTCATGATACGATACCCACTCACAGCACCAGGGACTCTCACCGTCCTCCGCATGTACACCGGTCCCGGTGTTCTCCAACGGAGGGCACTGTGCTAAGCAGCGGCCGACAATGCCGCTCGACAGCTGTGGGGGGGTGTAGTATCGATGCAGGTTAAGGGTGTAGAGGGGCGTGGGAGTCACCCAGCCGGGTTCTCAACCACTGGTTCTGCAGGGAGGACAGGGAGCAGCTGCTCCACCTGTTCCGCTAGAAGTCGGCCTCTGCAATGCCCCAATGCACGGAGACGCTAAATACCTCCTTGGTGTGCGTCTTCTGAGCCCTAACCCAGATGTCAAAAATACAAAGCAGCAGAGCGAGGCCGAGAGCAGCCGCTCTATCGCACCTCTAGTCTCTACTGAACTTTTTGCTGAGACGCGGAAACCACCTCCCGGTGTGCGTCTCAGCGTATGGCAAGTACTAGCAAGTACGGGGGATGGGAGCGTCCGCTCTAACCAACCTCCGTTTGGACAAGCAAGCGGTTTCCAAACCTCTGATGAGACTGAGAGCGTCCGCTCCCACCAGTCTCCGTCAGGTCTCTGCTCAACGCCGCGCTGACTCGTCAGAGTCGGGAGCGCAGCCCAGCAGTGGTTCTGGCGGTTAGGATGTGTTCGAAGACACGGGGCAGAGAGCGTAAGCTCCACTCTTACCTCCGTTCTCCGTAGTATACCTCAACAGCTACAAGGTTCTTGGATGGGAAGGACTCCGCTGCTCGTTCCGTCGGTGTTGAATCCGAATATCCCACGCAGCGTCCTTTCCGTCTCCTCCTTAAGTAGGCGGTCCTACAGCGTTATGTAAACATGACGATCCGTGTTACCTAACCATGTTTTGCGCTAAGCGTTATGGGATCGGTAGTTCGTACCGCATGCGCGCGTTGGATACGGCGGTGTACTCTAGGGGAAGGGAAATCCTGACAGTACATCCCCCCTCCATCACCTCCTCACAGCAGGACCAGCACACGAAGGGAAACGGCGATGAAAAGAAGACACAAAATGAGGCGCGTGAACCCCCGCAGCTGGTTCCCACGACTGCTCCTCCGGGCCATACCCCTTCCAGTCCACGAAGTACCACAGCCTGCCTCGACGCCACTTGGAATCCAGGATGCCCGCTACCTCGTATTCCACCTCCGAATCCACGCTCACCGTCACCGGTGGCACCAGTTTTGTGGATGTTGAGGGTTTCAACAAAGAAACGTGGAAAACGGGATGGATCCGTAAGGACTGGGGCAAGCACACTTTCATGTTCACAGGGCTGATGCACTTGGCGATCCGATAAGGGCCCATGAATTTGGGATGGAACACGCTGCGTTTCCTGAATCGCATGTTCCTCGTAGAGATCCAAACGTAGTCTCCCACCCGGTATACTGGCCCGGGTCTTCTTTTCCTGTCCGCCAATACTTTGTACCTTGCCTTGGCCTCGTCCAGCGAAGCCTGGGAACGTATCAACGTTTCCTTGATGTGTGCCACCCTCTCTGCTGTTGCGGGCAACTTGGCTTCCTTGACAGGGTGGACAAACGGCAAGCTGGGGTGGTGTCCGTAGTTGCCATAGAAGGGGGAAGATTTCGTGGAACTGTGTGTGGCGTTGTTGTAGGCTATTTCCGCAATCCATAGCACGTCTACCCATTCATCTTTCCCCTGGTCGACAAAACAGCGCAGATACTGTTTGAGTGACTGGTTCAGGCGTTCCGTTTGGCCGTCTGTCTGGGGATGATAGCTCGTGGATAGGGCTGACTGGATGTGCAACGCCGAACACCATGTCCTCCAAAATTGGGCGGAGAACTGGGACCCCCTATCGGACACAATCACGCTAGGCAGGCCGTGCAGCCTCACGATGTTCTTCAACAACAAAGATGCGAGCTCACCGGCCGAAGAGACCTGCGTACAAACGATGAAGTGTCCCATCTTGGTGAGGTAGTCCACCACCACCAGGATGGCCGTTTTCCCCTGATCCGCGGGTAGACCCACGATGAAATCCAGGGATATGTTCTCCCATGGTCTGTTAGGTGTGGGAAGGGGCTGAAGGAGCCCTTGCGAACGTCTGTGATCGGCTTTCATGGAGGCACAGACGGAACAGGCCGAACCCCATTTCCTAACGTCCGCTGTCATGGCCGGCCACCAGAACTGCCTTCCCAGACTAGCCACCGTTTTCTCGAATCCCAGCTGGCCCGCACACGGAGATACATGGCACCAATCGAAGGCCTGGCTCTGGAGTCTAGGCGTGGGTAGCAACATACAGCGGCCTTTAACGGGAATCCCATCCGTCAACTGCCATTCCCTGTGACTGAGGAGCCATCTCCTCCATGCGAACGTGTGGACCCCTCTCTGGATGCCCCTGAGGAACGTGTCAGGTTGAATTACACCCACACCCACCCGGGGGGGGGATGATGGAGTGTTCCGCGACAGGCCTAGGGTCCTTAGCTTCCGACTGCCTTGACAGCGCATCCGCTTTCCTGTTCTCCGATCCAGGCCGGTATGTAATGTGGAAATTGAACCCAGCGAAAAAGATCATCCACCTCAACTGACGTGGAGAAAGGTGTCGGGTCGCCCTCATGAACTGAAGGTTCCTGTGGTCCGTATACACCGTGACCACGTGCCGGGCCCCATCAGCAGATGTTGCCACTCAGTGAAGGCGTCCTTCATCGCTAGGAGTTCTTTCTCGGCGATGTGGTAGTTGCGTTCCGCTTCGTTCAGTTTCCTGGACATGTATGCCACGGGATGCAGCAACCCTGTGTCCGGATTCCTTTGGGACAGTATGGCACCCAGCGCCACCTCCGATGAGTCTGCCTCCACCACGTAGGGTAGAACCGGATCTGGGTGAGCCAACACCGGGGCGGTACCGAAGGCCTTCTTCAGGCATTTTGCGCATCCTGGTTCCATTCGAACGCCTGGGATTTCCTTAGCAGCTGTGTGATCGGGGCCACTAATCCCGAAAACCCCTCGATAAAATGCCTATAAAAGTTGGCGAAGCCTATGAAGCTCTGGACGTCCTTTACCCCCCGAGGGACCGGCCATTCCTCCACCACTCTGATCTTGCGCTCCGCCATCTCCTGTCCGTCTGGGCTCAGCATCACCCCTAGGAACTCCACGGATGTGACGTGGAAGTCACATTTGCTGAGTTTGCAGTACAGCATGTTCTCCCTTAGCTTCGGGAGCACCGATGAGACGTGTCGCACATGATCCTCGTTGGTGTCAGAGTAGATGAGGATGTCATCTATGTATACGACTACGTATATGTCTAGCACTTCCCGGAAGACCTCGTTGAGGAAGTACTGAAAGGCCGCAGGGGCGTTGCAGAGCCCGAACGGCATGACGAGGTACTCAAAAAGGGTGAACCTGGTCTTAAAGGCGGTTTTCCACTCGTCGCCTTCTCTCATGCGCACAAGATGGTATGCCCCCTTGAGATCAAGCTTAGTGTACATCCGGGCCTTTTTCACCTGTTTCAGGAGAACGCTTATGAGCGGCAGAGGGTATCTGTTCTTGATGGTTATCGCGTTCAATGCCCTAAAGTCCACACACGCCCTCAGTTCACCGTTGGCTTTCGGAATGAAAAAGAGAGGCGATGCGGCCGGGGATTTGGACGGTCTGATGAAGCCTAGCCCTAACAGCTTGTCCAGATAAGACCGCAGATGTACGTTCTCGGGCTCGGTCAGGGGGTACAGTCTGCCGCTGGGAACACTAGCCCCTGGAACCAAGTCGATTTGGCAATCGTATACCCTGTGTGGAGGGAGCACCTCTGCCCTTACTTCATCAAAGACGTCCTCATAGCTGTGGTGGACCCTGGGGAGTGTGACGGCTTTCTCGGCTGCCGTGGCAACAGTATGGCTTTCGTTTAGCTGGGTGTTTTGGGGTTCTTGATGCATTCCGCACTGTTGCCTGCAAAACGAAGATGACATCCCGATGTTGTGTGTTGCCCAATCCACAAAAGGGTTGTGCTTTTGGAGCCATGGCAAACCCAATATGACTCATTATTGCGGGGCCCTGATGATGCTAAAGTCGATCATTTCCTTATGCCATTTGCCATACTTCACCGGTAGCTCTCCCGTGTGATGCCCGATAGGACTGGTTACCAGGCGTCTCCCGTCTAAAGCGTATACGTCTTCGGGCCTGGCCTTGGGAAGGAGAGTGATTCCCAGTCTCCGCCCTTCATTGAGATCCATGAAGAGGCCTGTGGCCCCTGAATCTACCATGGCTCCCACAGGGATCCATTGATCCTGGACTCCCACGTGCACCGTGATGAACAAATGACGCTGCCCCTTTTGGTCTGAGATAGACAGTGAAGGGATGTAGTCGTGACTCCAAGAGGACCCTTCCTTAGTCTTGGAGTCCGTCAGTTTTCCGCCGGTGCGTCCACTACGGCCGTTACAGCCCTGTTGTTCCGGTTCAGACTGGTCTTCGGCTTGGCAGGACACTCGCGGACGTAATGTCCCTTCTTGCCGCAGTACAGGCACAGACCCTGTTTACGGCGTGATTCCTTTTCTGATGAAGTCAGGCTAGCCCTTATGGCTCCTATGTCCATGGGTTCTGCCTTGGCTGTTGAGCTACTTTCTGGGCTTCCCATCGAGACATGTAACGGCAGTGCCTTCCCTTTCTTCTTATGGTCTCCTTTTCTTTCGCTCAGCCTGTGGTCCAAACGCAGCACCAGACTGATGAGGCCTTCACAGGTCCTAGGTTGGGGGTCTATTTGAGCTACTACGTCTTTGAGCTCATCACACAGCCCCTGGTGAAAGAGAGCGGTCTGTTTGGCGATAGGCCACTTGGTCTCAGCCACCAACCTACGGAACGCATTGAGGTATTGTAACAGGTCGTTGTTACCCTGTTTCAACTCTAGCATCTCACGGTCAGCGGTATAGGAATCCGCTCTTCGATCAAACACTCCGAGGAATTCCTCGCGGAACGCCCCCCAATCACACAAAAGAGGGTCATCCCTGCTCACCAGAGGGACAGCCCACTGCGCTGCATCACCGGCCAAATACAAAAGAAGAAAGGCCACCCTAGCTTGGCTGGTAGGAAAGGCCTTTGGTTTACAGGATAGATGCAGTGCAATCTGCGTGAGGAACACCTGCACCGTGTTGGGGTCTCCGCTGTACCTCTCTGGAGTTGCCAACGGAATGGAGACAGGCATCTCAACCACCACCGCAGGGGTGAAGGGCGTGGAGGTCGGACCAGGCCTTAGAGGATCTATCAGCATAGCGTCCAGCCTAGCCTTCACGTCAGCGGTTTCTTGTCTGGACGCCAATAGTTCGATTTGTAGCGAAGCCAAAGCAGCCATCACCTCCTCCATTGCTGCTATGTCTGTCGCCCGACCAGGGGATGGTTAAGGTTCGTAGGTCGGATATTCTGTAACGACCTGGCGTTCCCGGGATCAGGGATAGACACGCACAGAACACACAACAACCAGTTAGATGGAGGGTTTTTTAATGAATAAACCAAACAAAGAGACAACTCAAATAACGTAGCTGGAACCTCCAGTCATGATACGATACCCACTCACAGCACCAGGGACTCTCATTTTCCTCCGCATGTACACCGGTCCCGGTGTACTCCAACGGAGGCCACTGTGCTAAGCAGCGGCCGACAATGCCGCTCGACAGCTGTGGGGGTGTGTAGTATCGATGCAGGTTATTCCGTCTCCTCCTTAAGTAGGCGGTCCTACAGCGTTATGTAAACATGACGATCCGTGTTACCTAACCGTGTTTTGCGCTAAGCGTTATGAGATCGGTAGTTCGTACCGCATGCGGCGCGTTGGATACGGCGGTGTACTCTAGGGGAAGGGAAATCCTGACACTGTGGCTGGGCAGGGTAGACCGGGATGGTGGTTTCCAGACTTTTAGTTGTCTCAGTTGCCCCCCGCTGACCCACTCCTGTCCCCTCATACCTCCACCAACTGAGGATTCCTCTTGGTATTTGACTGAGGTTCATGCAGTTTCACTGTGTGTCTCTCTCTGCACTGTTCTCTGCTGGTCTCCCTCTCTCCGGCAGCGGTCTCTGATCCACCAAAGTATTGCAGTTGACTTTGCAGTCACTCGTGCAGTTGGGCCAGTGCTCAGGGGGGCCTCAGTACCCCTCTCTTCTGCCTGCCGCTTTGGCTACACTGTTCTTGGCTGATCGCCACCGTAGTCGCCTTCTCAGTTTCGCCTTGTGGGGCTACTGCATAATGTAAACGCCCAAGAGCCTTACAAGAGGCAGTCGCTCCTGCAATCAGCATGTCCCCCACATTGGGAGAACCCTCATAGTGCTCTTCTGTTACAGTCAGCCCTGCATAGAGCCCAGAAAGCTTCAGGATTCTGGCTTGGGAAACTGGGAGCTCACAAACTTAGCTGCTGTTGGCCATCTTGTCCAGCGTCCTCGAATGTTCAGCAAGAAAATCAGGATCGCCAAAAGCGGGTCTGTGATGCCTGGCCACTTGCCTATTCACCAGTGAGGAGGAACAGTATTTTGTCCAAATGACCATGTAAGTGTCTGTGAGGGGCTCATTAAGAGAGGGCAAAGGCTCAGACGTGTCTGGCTCAGACTGCAAAATGTCTGTAAGGACATTTATTTTAGTCTCAACTGAGGGCAGGCGTAAATTTAGGACTTCTTCTGCCCACAAGATTATTACATCGGGTGTAGGCTATGTGCTGAACTCGTGGCAGCGAAAGGACAAATATAGACACATGCTCCTTTATTTTGGATCACAGCCTCTAACCACTTGGGTGTGTTCCTTTTATTATGTTTATGTTTTTGTTAAGTGCATAGCTGCCCTAGGGCTTTCCAGTGCTAAGAATTGCTGACAAAGAAACAGCTGGGAGAAGGGCCTTGCCTTGAGCTTTTTCCCAAATCTAGGTTCCTCTTCCAGAAGTCTCAGCCCAAGGGGCATGGGATTCCATAGCTTTGGGACTAGTTGTGAAAATGATCTTCATCTCCATTGTGATCTCTTAATTCTTGAGGTTCTTAGGAGGCATTCATGTGCCGATTTTAGACTTCTAGTAGGTAAAAAAAGGCGAGATAAGACCTTTGATTTTAAGAGGACCCCTGCTATTTATAGTTTTATGTGCATGGCAAAGTGATTTACACTTGGTCCTAGAATCAATAGGCAGCCAATGGAGCAGAGCCAAAGCCTCTTTCACCAATTCGTGGCTCAGGATTTTGAGGAGTAGCCTAGCTGCCGCATGTTGGACAGCCTGCAGTTTTTTGTGACACATTTAGTGAACCTAAATAAAGAGAGTTGCCAGAATCCAGGCGGGAGACCACCAAGGATTGTATCACAATTCTTCTTAGATGTTCCGGGATAAACTCCAAAATCTAAGGAATCATTCTGAGTAACCCAAAGCATTTAGCAGCAAGCTTTTTTGCTTGATCGTCCATGCATTTGGCAGCAGCCTTACCTGCCGTGAGGGGAACGGCCAGCGACCACGCCACAGCGCCGTGAGGGAAACGGCTTCAGTGACCGCACTACATCCCCCAGCAGCCCCGGGACACCGGCGCTCCCGTGACGTTCCAGCAGCGCCCGTAGGCGCTATAACTGCGCAGAGCGCCGAGCGGGAGTAGGGGCATTTGGCAGCAGCCTTACCTGCCGTGAGGGGAACGGCCAGCGACCACGCCACAGCGCCGTGAGGGAAACGGCTTCAGCGACCGCACTACATACCCCAGCAGCCCCGGTACACCGGCGCTCCCGTTTCGCTCCAGCAGTGCCCGAAGGCGCTATAACTGCGCAGAGCGCCGAGCGGGAGTGGGGGCATTTGGCAGCAGCCTTACCTGCCGTGAGGGGAACGGCCAGCGACCACGCCACAGCGCCGTGAGGGAAACGGCTTCAGCGACCGCACTACATCCCCCAGCAGCCCCGGTACACCGGCGCTCCCGTGATGCTCCAACAGCGCCCGTAGGCGCTATAACTGCGCAGAGCACTGAGCGGGAGTGGGGGCATTTGGCAGCAGCCTTACCTGCCGTGAGGGGAACGGCCAGCGACCACGCCACAGCGCCGTGGGGGAAACGGCTTCAGCGACCGCACTACATCCCCTAGCAGCCCCGGTACACCGGCGCTCCCGTGACGCTCCAGCAGCGCCCGTAGGCGCTATAACTGCGCAGAACGCCTCCCGCCTCGCGGGATGCGCGCGGGTGGCGCCGGGCTAAGCCCGGGCAAAGGGTGGGCCCTCTGTGGCCCTCAGAGGCCCGAGGAGACTGGGCTGGGCCATGGACTCTGGCTCTACTGTTAGAGTCATCACTTATAAGTAAGACTTAATTTTTTCCGATAAGACTTGGTTGCATTGTCTAAGTGCTCTGTAGTAGCCCATTTCGGTGACTATTTGAGTTTAATATTTACTTTTAGAGGTCTTGTTTTTTAAGCAGATGTGATGTCTAGAGGCAAAGTAGACAAACCTACCTCTGGGCTGGGTACTATGGATAATTTCCTTGTTAAAAAAGTTAATCAAATTAACAACGAGAGAAGAGCTTCATTAGGACTGGGAAGTGCTCCATTATTACAGGATGAGGTACCTCCCGTGGAAACTGATACTCCTATGCCTGATAATCCTAATACCCTTGCTAATAGTGATAGGGATTCCATAATAACTATAGCGCAGGTACATGGAGAGACGCAGGAAGACCCCCTTGATACCTCTATTGAAGAAATACAACCGGTAAAGTCAGGGTCTAGACCAGTGAGAAATTGTAGAAAATTTCAGCCTAAACGGGGGGGTAAGCTTAATAAAAAGTGAGCCGAAACAGCTGTATTGGTCAGCAATGGCCCTCTTTTAGGCCCTTGTCCCCCGGAGGGAAATAATGATGATGGTATTAAAACATATTTTGAACAACTTACCTTCCTGATAAGTAATCTTGAAGGAAAATTGGTGGCAAAAATGGAAGAGTTGCTCTAACAAGCTAGACAACTTAGCACTAGAGGTAGACCGACTTGGGGGTCTATTGGCAATACATCAGTCATCGGCTCCCTCTGTTAAACCTAAGGGTGTGGAAACAGGGCAGGGTCCCTTGAGGGGGCAGGCTCAGGAGATCTGCCAGCGAGTCACTGTAGCAGATAACGCCTTACCTAAGCCCCCATCAAAAATGATCCCGACTGCACTGACATCAGCTGATCATGATGGCCTGAGTTCAGACCAGAAAGAAGAAGCCGCTATATTAATCTACCACCTGACTGCGCACCTTACGTGGCTGTCTTGACTAATGTTCCAACTATAGAAGATCATCTTGCCCAGTCACAAGGGGAATCCCATGACTCACTAAAAAATAAAGCAATAGCCTGGCTAAATTCCAATTGTGGATTTCCAATTGCATATTCCAATGAGATATTAACGGTGAGAAGGGTAAACTGGGTTGGCCCATCTAGAAAGACAAATAGTGGGGATTGTATTATTGTCAACTTTAGACACCCCCAACATGTGGCAACAGTTTTACTAAGAGCAACATCATTATTGGCTGATGCAAACAGCGTATGTGTCCGTCCACTTGGATATTTTTATTCTCACCTTTTTAAAGTCCCGCATAGACATAGGAACTTTAGGCCTCTGTTTCATTCTCAGCCCACGGCCCCAGCACCACCACACCTATATAATGTTGTCAATCAAAATAGGAATGGGATTGTGGTAGAAACACATAATAGATTTGATTTGCTCTCAGGCCTTGAGGCATGTGATTGACGGGAGGCGTCTATGGGCCATGGAAATGTAAAATCTGGGAAAGTGGCCCACAAGGAGATCTTGCAGGTGAAACCACATGGAAATAATGTAATCTCCTGGAATATTGCCGGACTTGGCACTAAGATGTCAGATTGTAATTGGGTCAGCTACATTAAGCAGTATCAGATCATCTGCCACCAGGAGACCTGGCTAGTGAACTGTGACTGTTTTCTTGAGGGGTATAAAGCTTTTTATGTCCCCGCGGTAGCATCTAGCAGAGGTAGACCTAAGGGGGGCATGGTAACGTTTATTTCGGTGGCACTCTCCTGTAAAATACGTAGAGTTTTAACAGATAACTCCGGCATCATTGGTTTAGTACTAAGTAGTGATAACTGTCAGGTTGGTCTGGTGAATTTTTATAATGCAGTTAATTCTTGTATAGCCCCTAGTTCTATATTGGCACTGAATGTATTTATTAGTACTTCGCTGAAGGAATGTCTCCATCACCTTATGATAATGGGTGATTTCAATGTTCACCCACGTGGGGATCCCTTCTTTAAAAATCTATTAGATTTGCACTGTGATCGTACAGAGGGATTGCATTTGGAACATACACCGGATGGGGAAGCCTTCAATGACTTGCTGACTAATCTGGACCTAACAACAACAATGGCTCTGAGGGATCCTTTGAAGCGCTTTGAGATTCCCACTTTTAAGGGCCATGGGAAGGGTACCTTCATTGACTATGTCCTGCTTTCAGTATCAATGCAGACCTTTGTGGACTCTTTTATTATTGAACACAGTGACTTCAATGATCACAACCCATTGACTGTACTTTTGAGGGGCCCCTGGGTGGCCAAGGAGAGACGGAACTTTACTCCTGATAGGCTGACCACTACTGATGGGAGAAGGCGCCTGAAATGGTCCACGATCTCACCAGACCGTTTGTATAAAGATATCAAGGAACATTGTACTGAGGAAATTGTAAAATGTACTCAAGATCGACAGGAACCTTGTCAGATCCTATGTGCCTACCAAAGTATCTCTGATAAGGTGTCTCAGTTGATGTCAGCTCCAGCAAAGCCCTCAGAGACCAGGGGTCCCAGATGGTTTAATCAGGATTGTTCTAGGGCCTCACGTAACTTAAGGGTATCACTGTCAACTAAACCCAGAATAAAAGAGAATATTCAACAATGCAGAAAAGAATATAAGTTTGTACCAATAGTCGTAAGGAGTCTTTAAGAGAAGAGGCATGGAATGAGATTCTCGAACCCTCTACTTTGAAGTGCAGTTCTAGATTTTGGGCTTTAGTGAAAAGACCTTTTTTGACCCAGGATCCAGGGGATGGACTAGAATGTTGTATAACAAAGGAGGAATGGGTCACACATTTTACCCAATTGTATGGTGGCACGCTGAGTGTTAATCCCAATCCTTCTTCCCCTACTAGTAGTGATCCTATTAGGTTTGAAAGAGGTGAGGTTATTGAGGGAATAATGGGACTCACAGCCGGGAAAGCCCCAGGTCCTGATGGGATCCCGCCAGACTTATATAAGTCTGACCCCAGCTTTTGGGCACCAATATTAGAATTGGTCTTTAACGCTGCAGCCAAAATGGGCTGCCCAAAGCCATGGGGGTGTCAACGATTGTCAAAGTCTTTAAAAAGGGGGACAAGGGTAGCCCTCTTTGTTTTAGACCCATCTCATTAATTGATTCTATGGTCAAAATAGTGGGAAGAATCCTACTGAGGAGGCTTTCTGACTGGGGGCTGGAAAACAGCATTATGTCCATCTCCCAGTATGGCTTCTGCAGTGGACGTTCTACCATCACACAGTGCCTTAATCTCTTTCTAATTTTAAGTAAGTACACTATTGCCCAAAAGGGCACTGTCCACCTTGCCTTCATGGATTTGTCCTCAGATTTCGACTGTGTCAACAGGGGAAAGCTGTGGCAGTCCATGAGGGACAAGGGTGTTGATAGTGGGATTGTTAATTTCCTTGTTGATTTACATAACAATACCAGTGCTAATGTTAGGTACTGTCAGGAGCTATGTGTAACTGATAATTTTAACATTGGGAAGGGTGTGCGTCAAGGTTGCATCCTTGCCCCTTTTCTTTTTAATTTTTATATCAATGAACTAGACAGCGTATTGCAGGATGTAAAGGCCGACTGTCCTAGAGTCGGCAGGCGTGGTATTCCTGTTCTTTTATATGCTGACGATGCAGTTTTAATCTCCAGAACAGAGAGAGGTCTTCAAGCTTTATTAAATGCTTTTAACAATTTTATGATGGAGAGGGACCTCTTGGTCGACAACTCTAAATCCTATATTATGCAAGTTGGCCAACAACCAAAAAGGAACTTCTCATTTAAAATCGATAATGTAGCAATTCCTATTACGAAGACATTCACTTATTTAGGGGTCTCCTTTGACTCCAAACTTAGCTGGGGCCCACACCTTGACAAAAAGAACAAGCATTGAAAATGCAATAGGTCTCGCCTTTGATTAAGTTAAAGCCATTTGCTTTGCTAATGGTATTGTATAGCAAAGCAAATTGCTTTAACTTAATAAAAGTCGAGACCTATTGCATTTTTAATGCTTGTTTAACATGTGCTGCAACATGCGGAGGAAAGGCAAGTGCCGGTCTGCTCACAGAAGCGTGACGCGTGTGCACCACTTCTGTGCGCGGGTGAGCATCTGTGTGCAAACACATCTCTGGAAGGGTGCGAGGGTGCCCAAGAAAGCTGTTAGCAAACACGGCTCTGGGAGGGTACAGGGCTGACCAAGAAATCTGTGTGCAGACACGGCTCGGGTAGGGTGGAGTGCTGACCAGTAACTTAAACAAGAGACGGCCTGGCGCCGTCAAAGTGAAAGTACGGCTGGCCGTCTGCAGTGAATAAATTAGGGAGGAGAAATGCCTGAGAGTGCGAAATGATCCCTTTGAAGTGAAGCTGCTGGTGGCAGATGGCTGTCTTTCCTGTGCACGCGCTTTTCTATGTCAATGCGCTTGCGCATTGAGCTCCTTTTCACGGGCACTGCATGGAATCGCCCGATCTCGGTAAGCTCTGTTTAAGCCCCTTTATCTCTCGCTCTGCTCAATGCGCATGCGCATTGAGACAGATCGCTCGACCTAAAAAGGAACTGGTAAGGGTGAACGCTACTATTTTTAACCTTGCATCCAAATTAGGGGAAAAAACCAACAATGCCATGCTGAAACTTTATAACGCAAAATCAGTGGCATCTGCCGTTTATGGCAGTGAAATATGGGGATATGTGGCCGGTGAGCAACTACAGATTGTAGAAAATGCTTTTATGAAACGCCTCCTGTGTGTCCCAGTAGGCACATCCAATTTTGTGGTGCACGAAGAGCTAGGGGCGCAATATCTCTGTGATATTTTTTCATTACGCCCGCTGACTTGCTGGCTAAAATTGTGGCTGAATCAAGATATTCCATTGACCCATTTGATCATGAGAGATTATTTGTCACAGGATAAGGCAATGGGTACACCCTGGTTAAAGTACTTGAAATCAAACTTTTCTAGGCTTGGCCGCCTGGATTTGTTCGAGCACCCGAGTGGGATTGTGAAGGGTGATCTGGATGCAGTTAAGCGAGCCTTCTTTTTGGATAGGAAGCTTAAAAGGGAAGGTGAGGAGCTCCTGAAATCAAGTGTAAGATTTGCTATGTTAAAAACTGGTGATATGATGGAGCCCTATTTGATGGGTTCGTTGTCTTCTCATGAGAAGTTCCTGCTAACGAGGTTTAGATTTAATATTTTCCACCACTTGCTGTTTAGACCTAAAAATGCTGCTTTTTTACAACCTGCAGCTCCCTGTGGCTGCGACGGTGTGTCTCCACAGGATATGCTGCATTTTATATTTTTATGCAAATTTTATGAATACCCCCGCAAACGCTATTTGGTAGACCTTTTAAAGAAACTTAATTTTAATCGTATCAGACCAGCTTTATTGTATTTGCAACTTTTGCACAGCGACAGTATCCTTCAAGTAACTGAATTCTTAAAACCGTCTATCAGGATGAGAAATTGTTTGGACCAATGATGGAATCTCTGTTAATTTGATTCCACCTACTAATGAATTTGATATATATGAACATTTGCTGTACCCTGCACTTTTTGATCAAGTTTCATAATTGTGTGTTTCAATGTTTTAAATTGTTATAATGTCAATGCACTTTTATGTTTGAATCAAAACCGAATAAAGTCTTTTGGATTGGATTGGAGCTTTATCCATCCACATTCCCAAATTCTTTAGGGGGGCGACTAGGGACAGGAGGATTTCCCATACAGCCCAGCAACTGTTCACCAGCTTGAGGCAGCGATTGTTCCCCAGAATTATCAACTCTGTTTTGTTGCAGTTTAATTTGAGACAGCAGCTCGCCATCCACTTAGACACTTTTTCCAGACAGGGCACTAGTTGATTATGTTCCAACTACTTGCAGAAGGAAACTACCAACTGCATGTTGTCCGCATAGGAGACTATGGACATCTCAAACTCCTATACAATTTTCGCCAGTAGACACATATGGGCATTAAACAAAGTGGGGCTGAGTGACAAGTCCTGTGGCACCCCACATATAGATGGCATAATATCAGACAAGCATGTGGACTCCACGATAAGGAAAGATGTATCCTTTACAAAGGAAGTGAGCCAATCTAAAGCTTCATTTTGGATCCTAGCTTCCTTGAGCCTTTCTATCATAATTGTGTGGTATATGGTGTTCAATGTCGTACTTGGGTCTAAAAGCAACATTGCGGCAGAGTATGCTTTTAAGCTCCTCAGTGACAACCAGAAAAACAGATTCAGTACTATGCTGTGCGCGGTACACAGACATAATATCGACTCCAAAATATCGTTTGGACATAATATCGACTCCAAAATATCGTTTGGAGAAAATATCGACAGGACAGAATATCGACAGCCAAAATATCGTTTTTAAGGTAAGTGAAGTAATATCGTTTTTAAGGTAAGTGAAGTAATATCGTTTTTATTTTTAGGGTTCAGGGTCAGTTTTGGGTTTTTGGGTAAAGGGGTATTTTTAGGGTTCAGGGTCAGTTTTGGGTTTTTGGGTAAAGGGGTATTTTAAGGGTTCAGGGTCAGTTTTCAGTTTTTGGGTAAAGGGGTATTTTTAGGGTTTAGGGTCAGTTTTCAGTTTTTGGGTAAAGGGGTAGTTTTAGGGTTCAGGGTCAGTTTTCAGTTTTTGGGTAAAGGGGTATTTTTAGGGTTCAGGGTCAGTTTTCAGTTTTTGGGTAAAGGGGTATTTTTAGGGTTCAGGGTCAGTTTTCAGTTTTTGGGTAAAGGGGTATTTTTAGGGTTCAGGGTCAGTTTTCAGTTATTGGGTATTATTTTATTATATTTTATTACTATATATATATGTTTAATAAATATGAAATAAAAAAATATTTATTTAACTTTCATTAATTATTTAATTATTATAAGTTAATTTAAGTAATTTTAAGTATATTTTAGTAATTAATTATTAATATTAATTTAATTTAACACTGTTTTTAGTAAATACGATATTTTTTACAACTATATTTTTGTAAACGATATTTTGTACTCGATATTTTTGTACTTACCTGTTTGTACATACAAACTCGATATTTTTGCTGTAGATATTTTTTCCTCGATATTTTGGGTAGTCGATATTTTGGTAGTCGATATTCTTTCAGTGATCCGCTGTGCGCGAAAGCCCATCTGTGTAGGATGTAGCTTTCCGTGTTTGTGAGACTTGTATTATCTTATTCCTCCTTATGTGCCCCTTTAATACTTAATTACAGTCAGCATATACCTATTCACTTTTATTCAGATTATCCAGCCTAAAAGTAGAGGTGCACTGTGACCCAGGTATTGCCCTGAGCAACAATAACAGTAACTGTTCCGTTGTATAACTTTGTGAGTGGGGAATTTTGGCAGGACTCCTGGCCCCTGGAACCCATCAGGAGCAGACAGCCGACATCAACCATACCCAAACACAGCCCTTGCAAAAAAGATGGGAGACTGGCCAGGCTCACCATTCACTTTGGCCACTCCAGTTGTGCTTGCACACAATCAAACATACATTCCTCTCGTGACACATCACATAGGACAGGCACAGTGAAGTTGGACAGAACGGACATATACACTTATATAAACGACTGAGAGTGACTCATACTACACTCTTGGTACTCATGGGGAGTTGCTGGGATGGTGTGACGGTGGTACCTCAAGTGGGTATCCTCCACCCCTGATGCTTGGGACTGATCACGACAACTGATGAACCTTCCCGGGTTGCTCATATTCGGGGTCCTAGCAGTACTTCAGTACCTGCTTCTTTTAACCTCACAGACTCTACGCTTCTACTTTCCTTCAGAACCAATAGCGGCTCTCATGAAGTTTGTGACATGTCGGTGCGCCACTGCTCTTTACCTCTCCCTAGTTCCCAGGGAGGGCTTGCAAACAATTTGAAGAACAGAGAGTTCCTCCTTACTTCTTCTTACTCCCATTCTAGTAGAAACAATCGTACTCTTTATTTGTGTCACATGCCATGATAGGGGCTCACGTTTCTAGAAATTGCTCCAGGTATGCATGGCTCTGATCTGGGATCCACCTAGAATGGTGTAGTAGGATCTCCAGGATGGTTCTCTACATGCATGCAGGCATTGTCCTATACTTGTGAAGAGGTTGGCGGTACTCCAGTAGGAAAAAGTGGATGGCCCACTCAATGTTCTGGGGACTCACCCTGGCAATGCAGATCACTCCTAATTATATGTTTTCTAGAGTGATGTGCTTTCTAGGATCTTATAAAACAGGATTCGATCTTCTGGCCCCCTGGCACTAATGATGCAACCAAAGTGCCAACCTGAACCAGAAAATCAGTTGGACTGCAACCAATACACAACCCACTCACAAATGTTTACGTAACGTGTTTCTGAAAACAATCAGTCCCACGAGACCTGGAAAAACAGTGGAAATCCAAATCCTTTAATAAATGAATTTGCATATTCACGGAGCACTAGAAAAAAAGAATCTGCAAATGTTTTATTTTAAAAGCCCAATCTAGTGCATATGATATGAATTGTAACCACACACAATATAAAAAATAAAGCAAACATAATTATAAATATCCTGAACAGCAAGAAATACTATAGCATTGTTATTGCATCTCCAATAGTAACACCCTTGGTTGCCAGTTTGAGGCACTATGCTAGCTCTACCAGATTAGTAAATACCACGCCTATCTTGAGTTTCAAAGGTGGCGCACATTTGCATACCTAATTCAGAACAACATAACGGAATAGCAATCCCACTATTCCTTTAAGAGAGCAGCTGTGTGTTTCGAAGAACAAACACAGCCACTCAGGCAATCAGTGAAGGCCACCTGTCTTACAGCAATCTTCTATTAAAGTGGGTGCTGAAGTCATGCCCGTCCTTGCACGGAGCTCTTCTCTATTTCTAGTTCTCTACATTTACTTTTATAATGCTTGATTAGCAGCATGTTACAGCTCTTAGAATAAACAATCAATATGAAGTGCCAAAATGCCCTCGGATATTTCAAATTATTAAACAAGTGACACTCATTTGCTAACCCTTTAGAAGCTCTGTTTGTTTATAATGGATAACAAGGATATGCTTAATCAGAAATGATTAAAGAACATGTTTGTAATTTACGACACACCCAGATGGTCTGGCGGTTAGGGCTGGACAGTTTCTATTGCAACACGAACAAGCACAATTTGCACAAGGCTTGTCTGTGTCTTAGGTGGTATGGAGGCCAAAAAACCATGGACTGGATTGCAGCGAACCGTAACTACTAGTGGCTGAGATTAATTGAAGAAACAATTACTTTTTTGTTTAACGTTGATGGTTAGCCACTTGCTCTCGGTAGCCACAGTGAACTTTGCCCTTCCTCTTTACATTAAATATATATTAAATATAATCTAGATGAATTTCTGTTAGGAAAGAAGATTGATATGTTGTTGCTCCCTAAGTAGTTCTCTGTTGTGTCTCTTCCTTCCTGGTTTGTTTTGTTGTTACTCAGCACCAGGATGCCTCCCTTGATAAAAGTACACTTGTATAATTAAATCAAAATTCACCGACCAGCCACAACATTAGATGCAAACAGACACCTGTCCATGAACTAGAAGTACGAGTTACTTATCTTTGGTAACGATGTATCTGGTAGAGACTATTCTACCCGCAGATTCCATCACTTAGAATTATCCCCAGGCGTGAGACTGGATCCGGAAAACTTTTGCCACAGCATCCCTGCGCGCCGGGGGCGGGGCGACAACACGCGACTCCGCCCAGGAGTCATCCGCATATGTGACGTCAGTGAGGTCACATAAAACCCACCCGGCAAGCCTACGTCAGTTTTCTTCGGAGAACTTTACCACACCACAACCCGGAGGCACCAGACAAAAAACTGTAGGAGAATAGGAACAGTGTGCGAAAGAGTAGAAAAAGGAGAGACAAACAACACCATAAGGAACACTGCAACACTGCAGTGTCCAAAGGCAGGGGAAGAAGAAAGAACAGAGCAGAGCCCTGAGCAGCCGCCCTGAGCAGCCACCCTGCCAGCACATAGACAGCCTTTCCTTTGAAACAAGGAACATGCGTAAAAAGCCATGTTCCTCCATCCAGAAATAAGGAAGTGAAGCCAGTCCCAAGACAGACAGAAACACAAACCTCCAAGCCACCCCAACATAGAGGGAAACCACCCCCCAAGGAATAAGGGCAAAGCCTAGCCAGATGACCCCTATTCGGAGGTAAGCAGAGGGGCCAGGACCCTCAGCAGCAACAGGAAGGGAAGGGAGGGGAGGACAGAGATTGAAGGTAAACCCCCCAAACCTGGAGTAACCACAGCAGCGGGGCACAGAAGCACCTTAACCCCATCCTCCAAGGAACCAAGAGGCGGAATGAACCGCAACCAGATGGAGCCACCCGTCAGGAGCACAAGAAGGTACTCACAGGAGACACAGCCCCCCACCAGGAGGCGAGTACCGAAGACCAACCCAAGGGTCCCCAAAGAATGGTGAGGAAGGGCGGGCCGTTAAGGAATTTGCGGCTCGAATTGTCACTACCAGATACATCGTTACCGTAGGTAAGATAACACGTACATCTGATAGAGACTACTAGCCGCAGATTCCTTCACGTAGAATAGATACCCTAGCAATACCCACAGGGAAGGAGGGTCTGCAAAAGGACCCCACCAGCCTGGACAGAACAGAAGGTCGCACAGGGAACCAGATCTGTGGGCCAGAAGAGAAACTTCATCCCCGCCAGGCAAGAGAAACCCCCACAAGGGGAACACCACAGACCCCAGAGGGTGTATGGGGAAAGGGAGACTGAAGAGGCCTGCCCCCTTACAGCAGAAGAACCAAGGGCAAGGCTAGAGAGGCCGAAGCACCTCACTCCCTTACAAGGCAACAGAGCTTCCATCCAATGCCAAGACAGGAAGAGGAGGAAGAAGAAGAAGAAGCCCAGAGAGCCCAAGGAAAAGAGGGAAAGGAAGGCAAGTCCCCTCCAGATGGAAGGCAACAGGCCAGTCGGACAACGCTAACAGTCATAAGCTGCCAAAGCAAGAAGAATAGCCCGGGGCCCCAGAAGGACCGGGCTGTCTACACCTGACAAAGGAGCACTCAGAATCACCTCAGCCCTGAGTACAGGTGCAGGTAGGTGAGAAAATGCCTGGCCACAACACTACGAGGGGCCGCGCACACAACCTGAAGAAGCAAAAGCAACATGCAGAAACGCCATGGAGAACAGGCACCCGAAGGCGCCCAGAACTCCCTAGCAGAGCGCAAGCTATATAACAGCTACCACTACCCCACATAGGGTACGTTAAGTCCCAAGATATGGGAACCCTCTTTGGAAGAACTTCGAGCAGAGGAAAAAACAAAAAGGCCATGTGGAAAAACACCCCTGTAGAAGGCTTGACAAGCAGCTCAAGCAAAGTACAAGGCCTAATCTCAGGGCCAAGTCTGCGCAACAACCCCAGCAAAACACACACAAAGTCAGCAAAGGGCAGTCCAGCAGCCAACAATGCCAAAGTCCCAAGGAGGACTCATGGCCAGAAAGCACATTCCCAAGTCAGAACAAGCGGCCTAAGAAGGCCCAGAACCAGCCCAACTCAGCAGTCACTGAGGAGGGGAAGGAGGAGGATAAGGCGGAGGAGGAGGAGGACGAAGCCCTGCCAGGAACCTTTGGATGGCAGACTCACCCGGGGCATGGAAAAACAGGCTGCCGTCAAATGGAAGATCAATGAGCCGCTCCCGAATATTTTCAGGGAACACGCCGTCCCGAAGCCAAGCATGGTGACAGAGGGCAACTGAGGAAGCCATGGCCCGGCACAGCACCTCCGAGATGTCTAGAGTGGAGGGGAGAATAAACGCCGCTAGCTCCCAGCCATCCAAAGCTTGATGCCGTAAGTCCACCTGGACCTGCTCTTCGGAGGCTGTGGATCCCAGATACTCATCCAAGTCCCACAAACAAGAAGAGGCCCTAGCCAAAACACACAAGGTGTTAAGGGTCCGCAGGGCAGCGCTGGTCGAGGTGAATATGTTGTGCCCCCAAGAGTCCAGCCAGCGGGCCTCCCGGGACAGTGGAGTCAACAGTGGTGGCAAGGAGGGAAAGGCGGTCTGCAAAAGCGGACTGGCAGCAGAGGGGTGGAGGGAAAGGCACGCCGGGTCACGTGGCGCCAGAAGATGCCGGTGCAGAAGGTGCTGAGGCACCGGATCCCCTGAGGCGGGACGTCTCCAAGCCCCCGTCAGGGAAGAAAGGAGCGAACCCTCAAAGGTAAGTAAGATCTCCCTCCCACCAGAGCCCCGGTGGAGAACCTCCAAGAGATGGTCCGCCGGAAAGTGAGCAACCGGGTCACCCATGCGCAGAATGCCCACGGCCGTGGACACCGCGTGAGCAAAGGCCGCACCCACTTCCGTAGGGCCCCGCAGTGGAGAAAGCAGCTCCTCTGTGGGCAACAGCTGCAAACTAAGGCGGCCGTCCCTGAAGCCAAGCGAGACGGGCAAGGGCCAGACGTGGAAGTCAGAAGGAACAAAAGAATGAGGGTCCTGCCGCTCTTCCGACGAACACCTCTGCTTCAGGAAAGGCGGGGAGCCGCCCTTCGACGACGCCGGTGAAAAAGATACCACGTGGCGATTAGTCTCCGGGGAGGATGACACCAATATACAGCCTGCCTCTGGAGAAGACTGAGCGTCCGAAGACGAATCCGCAGTACGACTCCTGCGCGGAGCCGTAGAGTTCGCTACCTGAGGCAGAACGTCGGCACCACCCGGCGTCGCCAGGCAGAGTTCCTCCAAGTCAGACCGCATCGGGGACCAGAGTGGAGCCGGAGCCGAACTGGCCTCGGGGCAGCGCCGGAGCGACACCAACTCGACCCCCGCCGAGGCACCCACCTGCGCAGGGGAACGAGAAGGGCATGGGGAGTGACACAAAGCCTTCCGCCAGCCGCGGCCCAGAATGTGGCAGAGATCGCTCGGCAACCCATGTGGTGGCACCAGGGACGATTCAACCTCCGACTCACCCTCCGACAAGGCAGCCACCGTGGGGAGGGACGAGAGGGTCCCGAAGAGGGACAAGGGGTCCCCACCCAGCCCCTACCCTGAGCGGGGCGAGGAGGGTCCACCGACCCGTGGCTCCTCACGGTCCAGCAGTTGCCGGCGCCATAGCGGCGTCACCTCGGCCTGAGACAGGACCACATTGTTAAAGGACCGAGAGGGGCTCGGGGATGCGACCCGAGCCCTGGCGACCTCCGGCGACACCACAGGGACTCCCTCGGGAGTTTGCGGCGAGGCAGAGATGCTGTGGCCTGATGGATGTGCCCCGGAGGAGCTGCACCCTACAGCACCACATCCTCCAAGCCTGGATCCGAACCAGTCGGCGCCAGGGCCTCCGGCAGCGCCGCGGAAGGCCCAGGGCAAGGCAAGGGATCTGCCTACGCCCCAGTAGGGGAAGAAGGAGATGCCAGCAAGGCCTGCCCCAGTACTGGGAAACGGAGGATAGGACGACACGCGGGGCCGCATCACCCGCGGAGAGCCCACACCCCCCGGCAGGCCGGTAACCAGCCCCCAGGGACAAACTGCGACACTTACCCACCGGGGAGCGACGCTCACGTGACATCGGAGAAGGGCGATGACGACGACCACGGCTGTAACTGAAGCCGTCCGTCGAAGCAGACGGAGGGGAGGGTGTCGACCTGGAGAGGTGTGCCGAGAGATGTTTCATCCGGCGCTCCTGCCGCAACTTTGGCTTCAACTGTTGGCACACTGCACAATCAGTGGTGCCGTGATCCTCCCCCAAACACCACATACAAATGAGGTGAGGGTCCATCGCCGACATAAGACGCCCGAAGGCATTCGCACACTGTTCCACAAAAAGGAGGGCCCAAACAGGCCCGTAGCAAGGACCGGATCCGCGTCGCATGCGGAAAAGGAAAAAACTGATGTAGGCGCGCCAGGGTGGTTCTTATGTGACCTCGCTGGCGTCACGTACGCGGACGACGCCTGGGCGGAGTCACGGGGTCTCGCACCCACCCCCGGCGGGCAGGGATGCTGTGGCAAAAGTTTTCCGGATCCAGTCTCATGCCTGGGGATAATTCTACGTGAAGGAATCTGCAGCTAGTAGTCCCTATCAGATCTGTGTCATTTCTGAAGTTCAAACTTCTGCACCCTCATGCAAGATGCCATCTATAGCAAGGACTATGTAAAACCGTAGGGTGCTAAAATGGAGGAAGACAAATGTGACCCCATTCCCACTTCACGCCTTACATTCATGCAAAGCTCTACCTGCACATTCCAACAAAGAGAAATCTTGAAATGGAAATCATTAACAACTCAAACAAGGAGAAATACTGAAATGGAAATCACTTGCTGGTTGAATAAGACCCATCTACCCCCTAAATCCATGCTTCACCGGATTCAAACATGGCAGTCACACATACACTATTGCAACCAACATTAACTTACGCAACACACCAATTGTCCAATCCTTAAATCCAAGCACAGATATAGGCGCTATTGCCATGATATCTAATATACATGGTTATGGACTACCCTGGATAGAAAATATGCTGGGAAGTTCAGGCATCTCTAGCGTCATTGAAGGCTCAGTGCCAAACACAACTTGGAATCCCAAAAACCAAAGCACTTCCCTTAGAACAGTGTTTCCCAAACTGGGGTCCGTGGACCCCCTGGGGTCCGTGACACATTCCCAGGGGGTCCTCAGGCAGCAGTTTTAAAAGCACTGCAAAGTTCCTTGTAGAATTAGCAGTTTTTGAGAAACAATGAAAGTGTCAAGATAACACCAGTGATTAATGAACCTGCTGGCGAGAGATGAGTTTTGTCCAGTGGCAGGTTTGACTTATTTAATGTAGTACAGAGGGATAATATGCCTGCTGCAAAGAACGTGTGCCATGCATTTTAAAAAACAGTATTTTATGTGCGTAGGTCAGTGGGTTACTGCTTTTGTCACAGAGATTCTTTTGTTACTCTGCAGCTCTTGAGAGACAATCATAATCTAGCACAGTGACCTATAAACTGTCATCAAGGAGCTGCTTAAACCACTGCATGGTACAAGTTAGTAACTTATGTTTTTTCCCAGTCTTTCATTATCATGATGCTGCTAAAGGGGATTATTTGGGTGGAAATACATCTTGATTGTTAGTCAAAGCTGACCACTGTGTTATTTTCTGAATCCTGAGTTTGTGCTTTTCCAAACCAAGCACTCTTTAAAAATGCCTACCAGTATTAAAGGCATGTGAATCCTACACCTTGTAGTCCCCTTAGCCTTATGTAAAATTTTCTCTACACTGATTTACAAGTATGATTCATTGTCTCTATATGTGTGTGATGTCAAGTGTTCTGACATCCTACAATGGTATGAGAGATGCTATAAAACAAATGAAATACATGTGACGCGCTATGGAGAAATGAGAGGCACTGTTGAAGGGTGATAATAAGGGAATTATTAAAGAACCCCCAACAAAGATTGTTGGATCCTGGTGCATAGTAAGGTCACCATTTGCTAGTCGTTAAAAGCTAATACAATTCAATATATAATGAAGAATGTGTTGTACAATGTACCATTGTATCCTAAATTTTCTTGTGGGGAGAGCCTCCCAAAGACCCCTTTGTAGTGGTCAGGCTTGCTCACTGCACTTGATGTGTACTGTATGGGGTCTGGTCTGAAAACATTTGCCAGGGCTGCTTCGGGTTTCCTGGCAGGAGCAGGAGCCTTGTACTGTGAAATAAAACTAACCATTTAAAAGTTAATCATGGAGTTGCAGCACCGAACGTCCCATAACATTTTTCTGTTTTTTCAAACTCTTTCAATATAAAATACAAAAATTCTTAGTAATTCGAGTATTTCTTTTGTGTGCACATGTGTGTTTATTTTTTTCTAATTACTCTTTTAATGTTTGAAATTGAAATCATACAAATTGCTGGGGGTCCCCGGCTTCCAGTGGTAAGGCAATAGGGGTCCTCAGGAGTCAAAAGTTTGGGAACCACTGCCTTAGAACAAAAAATCTTCAGGTGCCTCATGAGACATCTACAGGCTACCACTGTATAACCATATTGAAGCAACTGCAAGACAACAAATATCAATGACGCCTTCTTCACAGACAGCAACCAGTAAGTAAATGTGCTATGACAATCAGGTGGGAAAAAGCAAGATAATTGACTTCATGAAAGATAAAACGCTGATCCTAGCACAGGAGATGAAACCTCATGTGAAGTGCAACCTCTGTGGCAAAAAGCAGAGCGCATCTGAAATTTATGAAGAATAAAATGTAATCAATTTTGTGTCTGTACAACACAGTGAAACTTGCAAAACTAAAGATGATGCACACTGGCACTGTTGGCCAAAAGATATGATAGAGCGGGAAGGTATCTATTATCTAAACTCACCTAGTAATAAACAGAAGAATCGCCAAATCAAAGACACATCAATGTGGTAAGTAAACACAGTTTTGGCAGCAATTTGTGTACACCTGATGAGGCAACAGGCTTAAGTTCACCTTGTCAGACTAGATATTCAGGTACTATTGTAGACAGTTGCATTCAAAGCAATCACACGTGGATGCAGAATATAGCCGACACCCACAGCCCTCTTCAAAAATGACATATAATGTATTTAGAACAAACGCATTCATGTCTCATACAACCCTGGGCGGTTACATGGCAGGCTTGGAAACCTAATTTTACATAAGCTATTGTCAGAAAACAAAATTGTGGGGTATGACCCGGATGCCTACATAGGCTATTTGGCTACAGAAAGTTTCGATGTTTCTATGAATTGAAAAATTTCCAGGTGGAGGATGAATGATTTCGAAAGAGCCCAATACTGATTTACTTGACTAGATCCCAGATGCTAATATGATATGCAGAAGTAACGGAACCAATAAGTCTGAACATATATGTGTCTTTGGAATTAGAAATTTGTATTGGTCAGGGAATTGAACTGTCTCTAAGAAAGTTTAGTTCAGTGACTGGATAAGGGTTTTGGGGTCCTTTGGACGGGGCATACTTTTTGTAGGGGCAAAGGTGAATGAAGCTTGCGGGAAAAAGGGCTTTGAGTAAAGGGGTTTGCTTGAGGTGGTAATGTCTGCCTCTCACAGTGTAGAACTTTTTAAACCCTAATCAAAGTGTTTTGGGAATATGAAATTTGGACTCCTACTAACTTTGATGAAGATTTTGTAATCACCATCAGCTATGCTTGAGTTGGCTCATGGCGTGGGTAGCTGTCCTTAACTCAGTAGAGAAAATGTCATATCCATGTCTAACATGGCAATTCCACCTTCATTATTTTTGACAATTTGGGCTTGATTTGGTCCACTGTTTGCACCCGCTAGGTTATGAGCGAATTGCAGTGAGCTCAAAGCAACTGATCTTGGGCACGAGGAGAACTAGAACAGTTTACAAGAAGGCCTTTGAGCTTGGGTATCAGAATGATGAGATGAGAAACGCCTGATATAGAGCGATGCTGGGAGCACAAGCAAATAGTTTTAAGAAGAAAGAGGGTCTTGAGTCTCATAAGGAAAAACAGGCAAGCTGCCTACGTTAATGTAAGCATCACACGCTTGGCAAATGAGAGGGGGGGTGGGTACTTCTTAAAATCAGCAACTGGAAAAAGCAGGAAATTAAACAAAAACTAAAAGTATGTTTGAGAATGTTACCATAAAGCCTTCCAAGGTGCACTTTACACAAAGTTTCATATAATCAATCAACATTCAGTCTAATTTACTTAATATCTTGCTTACGATTCTAGTCCAATTACATTCTACATTTGTGTATCTCAGTCTCTTTGGATTCCCCTCAACCTGATGTGAATGTCTGACCTGGATGTGAGTGTCAGATGTCACATTAAAGTCTGTGCAGAAGGAGAAGAGCTTGACAAAATAAAAAAAAATGCTACTATTTGGAGCAAATATGGGTGAAACAAATTGCTGCTGTCCTTACACCCCTGACATTGGACCCACAGCTTTGAGATTCATGACCAAAGTGTGAGGAGTCCCAGCCATATACACTGGAGAACATATCCCTACCGCCCTTATGGCTGCTGCCTGTACATGCAATCAGTTAAAACCAGGAAGCACAATAAAAACATGACGTTTTTAAGAGGGACATTAATCATCGTGGAAGCAATTTGGTTGTCTTTCTTAATAAAATACTGTAACGCCCACTGATTAGGGGGTGTTGGAACATCGTATGAATAATGCATTCTCTATTGTCCACAATTGTTTTTCATACAGTGTGCTTGTTGCTAAATGTTTTCTACAACGAATACTGATTATTATTATACAGCAAAGGAGAATTTCAATTACCTTTACTCTTTTCAGAATATTATCACATTACTGAAATCTTGTCTTACCAACATCTCTACACTGCCACCCTTTGAATAATAAAATTTCATAAGAAATTCAGAATTAAGAGCTAATATTTCTCTACTAAAACACTTGTTAAGTACAGGCGATTCATAAAATACATATTTTGAATATGCTCAAAATCAGACTGGATTTGCCAAATACAGCTAGTAAATGATGGGCATATCTCAGGCTATTTGACTGTATCCTTTTATTGAACTTATTTTCTGTTCCCTTATGCTCCCTCCCACTTCAAATACATTAGTCAGAAACAATTAATGCAATATCTGATAAAGTTACGGCTAGTCTGTTTTTTCCGTTGACATAGCGGTTTACTCTTCTGGTTAGTTACACTTAACCCAACCAACAAATATATTTTGGTCTCTTCAGTCTTTGCAGCCTTTTCCCTTACTGTCTATTATACTCTTCGTGTGATTGATACATTTCCATTTGTGCGCCACATATCAGATTTAATATAATGTAACACAATACAAATAAATAGTTTAGAAAAATATAGAGTTTTAAACTTTAATGTATATTTGGCCAGATGATTAAAACATTTATGTTCAGAATTTAAGCAAACAGTATGCATTTAAAAATGAGTCTGTTAGAGAAAATCACTTTCAAAATTTTCTTTATTTTTTATTTTAATATTTTTTTTTTACAAAATGTTCAGATACAAATTATTTGAAACCAGTGTATGACTTACCACTCCCCTCGGCAGTGTTTTTCCCAACAAACGTATTATTCTAGGTGGACAGTGTTGTAGCACGCAGTAAGAGTGGCCATCATATTTAATAAATCAACTCTAGCCTGACAGTGGATTAAAATGATAATCGGCAAAAGACTGGCGTAGCCCAGAATGATAATTACATGGGGACCAGGTAGACTGACAATCATTAACAACTGTCAACAAAGGGCTGTGTTTACCGCCGACAAGATCTCCACTGATCCTGCCCGATTACATCATGATTTTGATTGAGTAGGATGATAGCATTCAGTCCTTAGAAAGGGATACAATCATATACAGATAAGTGACAAACGTGGAGTACAGGAAAAATCTGTAAATGTTCATAGTACCTGTATTACTTCTCCCGGTACAGTTATCTACCTTATTTACAGCTCAGCCACCTGTTATGGAGTCAAATCCACAATATGAGGGCGGGAAGGAACGGTGGGTACTGTAATAATGGGAGGCAGTTCCAGCACCTATGGAAATATAGTTTATCTTGTTGGGAGACATGTTGTGAAGTCCCCTACCTTTTCTTGATAGAACTCAGTTTTGCACTATTCAATAATCCATCTTTAGCCAGGACCAAATGTACTGTGACACACTCCGTGAAAAGAGTTCACTCATTTATAGAGCACCCCCTGCCTCTATGGTGAAGCTTAAAAGGAGAGTCCAATTTGTAGTCAAGAAATAGCATTGAGCATGATGCAGTACAATAACATCATTAACAACATTTGACAACCGTTTTACTGCTCTGGTATCTTATGGATCAATTGCGAAATAAATCACAACTGTAAAGATATACACACTATATTAAAAATGCACCAAAAAGTGACCAGGCGTTCATCAGGGGAAAAAGAGCAATTATGGTTTCCCTAAAGTGCGACTCTCAACTCGTGTGAAGGTCCTCGTGGAATTTGACCATCCTGTGACTCCGTGGAATTCTATGAAAGCACTGATGAAGTGCGTTTGTGCATCGTGTGCACAAACTATACAGAAAAGCATCCTAGGATCTACTGGTACCAAACGGTATACAGCTTCTATTAGTGAAACCAAACAATGAGTCAAGAAACATCCTCATGTATGGAAACAGTGAAACATTCGATACATCAGCATTGCAATGCCATCCTACCACTGAATTTCTCAGTCTGAAGGCATGAGGTGATATTCTGGATAAGAAATGCAGATACAGTCATCAATGGTGAATGTTCATGAATGAGCTCCATTGGCTTCTGGTATACATTTGATTAGTAGTCAATATGTATCCTATCAGAAATCACAGTAGATGTATGTGTATGTTGTGAACAATAACACTGTGTATTTCCTAAGCTGTCCTAATGTCAATACTGCAAAAGAAATGGGGCTACAACATCAAAGGGAATTTTGGCAGGAGAAGGGAGTGCCTTGCATTGCGAATATACTTAACTACTTTTGTCATAAAATTCAACCACACAATTGTACAAAAAAGATACGATTTGAAATATAAAACTGCACTTTTTGTCCTATTGTTACACTAAACAATCCAGTTTTAATCGAAGAGGACGGTATCTGTAGAAATAGTACACCACTTCGGGTACTGTAGTTGCTAATGGACCACCATGTTTAGAGGAGCACACCAACAGTGGTAAGGATGACAAGAAACACATGCAAAATCAAAATGGTATGGATGAGAGTTTGTACAAGTGGGGATTAGCCCACCAACAACACTGATTTGTAAGGGTTTCACAGCATTTCACACCCCAATGACGCAAATTTATCTAAGATCTTGAAAGACAAAATAATCGAATTAACATGGTCAATACAGAAGCCATGTAGTGCAAGCATTGACCTGCACATTGCTAGTAATATCGTAATTACAGCAACTCTCCTGAATTTCACTAACAACTAAGACTCGTTGCAGGATTTGTAGCTGCATACATTGAAATGGCAGAGGGATGATAACAAGTTGACAAGTTAACTTGAAAACACTGCAGCATCAGCTTCCAGCTCCTGATCCATTTTTATGAAATTCCGATCTCTTCATCTGAAAGAATTAACTAAAATCCTTCCCATAAAGTCGATCTTTGCATATCCCCAATGGGGTGATGATAGAAGCAGTCTTCAGTAAGAACGAGCAAGTCGAATCAGAAATCTGTTTGACAGTGATTCAATTCAAATAGGATATAAAATAAATAAATAAACATTTTCATGAACCAACACAGTATATAAATTAATTTGCAGAGCTCCGTTCAAAGTTGTTAAAAATCAGAGTTTGGAAGAGATCTCCCAGAGTTAAGTTATAGGCCACTTCTTCATTGTTCTTTCTCTGAAAGCACTGCTTGCTGTTTGCTAAGAGTTCGTAGGAGGTAAAACGAACATGAGCTCACTGAGGAATCATCACACATTCAATGCTTCAGAGTGAGATCAGTCCCTTTGGTTTTTAGCAAAATTAGCCGAAACGGATGCGAAAGGTGGAAATCTCCATTGGCTCTAAGTACAGAATGGGTATGCTGCCGTTAGACAATGGTGCCAGCGGGTACATCAGAGTCAGGGAGGTGGGCTGCATCGAAACCACATCTAGGGACTGGAACAGACTTGCGATGTTAAGCTGTGCAAAAAAAGAATAAAAAACTCAAATACGTATGTCAAAAGAAAAGTCTACAGATTAATGTTTCAAGGAAAAAACATTCCAACTCCTCAGACCACTTTAGTACTTGAAAACTAAAACCATGAATCAATTAAAATGGAAGCCATCATATGCTGCAATATTTTTTTCACCATTTTTCAGGTAATGTTCCTCTGGCAAGTAGTTTTTTAAAATGGCACCACATTGCGCTCACCAATTGGTATTCTTTCAAATATGAAAGGAAAATATAATTGTTAATTATTATACAAATGTGCAGAGTGTAGGGTATGGGAGAGAAAGAGCATGCAGGTAGTGAAAAGAAGGAAATAGGAATAGCCTTTATATCTTCCCATTGTTTTAGTTCTCATGCTTCAGATTTTTGGGGTCCCCAATGGTGTCTTAGAAATTAACACATGCATTTTATGTTTCATACTAATGAAGAAGGGAAGCAACTGAGGAAGGCAATACTGCCCAGTAAAAAGAACTGCACTTCATATATGAAATGTTATGCAGAACAATGATTACAAGTACCCTTTTGAAGAGTGATGTTGCAGCGATATGATTCGCACGCTTTCTTCTTCTTATTATTATTATGCGTTCTTATATAGCGCTCGATTACCCGTAAGCATCTCGGCGCTTGCCTTGGGAACCCGTCCTGGCTTCCCCAAGGTGAAAGCCAGGCATCCCGCCGCGGGGGGGGGGCGTAGTGTAGATTAAGCAAGCTATTGCCCAGAGTTGCAGAGTGTGAACCCATGATTCGAGTAGGCACCGAAACGAGAATTATCGAGTCCGTGGATATTTGGGCTCAAGACCCTGCCGCGTCGGGAATTGAACCCTGGTCCCGGGTCTGACCTCTGCTTCAGGGTCTGCCTCCTCTAACCAGTGAGCCACCCTTCTCCACTTATTCGAATGTGTCAAGCATGATGCAGGCAAAATAATACGGATATTGGAAATCCGGTACAGCAACTTAAATGATCACACAGACATGAGGTACCATAGCGTTACGATTACCTGCCCTTGGCTTGTGGTGCAGTTAAAACCTAAATTCTTGGCTTCAAGACCACAGTCAAATCCTTTCCGGTGTAAAATCAGTGCAGTCTCTGATGATGGTAGCCTGTCTTCCTAATAAATGGGAGAGAAAGGGATTTGTTAAGATGAAAGAATATTCCAGCACTCTTTAGCCAAGATCATCAGTAGACCCCACTTCAAGTTTTGACTTTGAAAACTAATGTTGTGTTCGATTAAAGTTTTACAGTGATATTGTTTGTTTAGTTTTGGTTTACTGGAGCGTAACATCGTACATATAATAAGAAACCACCGGAAAAGTAGATTCTCTCAAAAATGGTAGGCTCATACAAACATTCCAATTAAATAAAAACTGAGTGAGTGGAATAACAAGGTACTAAGCTTAGTTATTTATTTTTTGAAAATGTTTTTATTGGCATTTTCATATTACAAAAGACAGATTATGTTAAAATACAACTAATTTGACTTCATTTGGTGCATAATACATCATTGGATATTGCTATCCTCGCATTAAGTAGACATGTATCCTGTCTTTATTCAGGTCTTACGCTGAACAAATCTTATGCAGAACTGGGATAACGTTCATGGAATCCAGGGTACATATATCGGATGGGGTGTCAGGGTTGGTGCGCATCATGCTGGTTGGTATGTCTGAGTGCTGCTAGGGGGAGGGGGAGGTGGTTGATCCAGCCCTTATGTCTTGTGAGGTTCGTGGTGATAATGTTATGTTAGTTGCATTTATAGAGCGCACAGTTTCCCTGGGGTGTCTTGGCGCTAGCACTGATTGCTGGGGGAAAAGACTGTTGCTACTGCAAAAAGAGCCAGGTCTTGAACCCCCTCCTAAAGGAGAGGAGATCCGGGGCACTCCTGAGATGAAAGGGAAGCGCGTTCCAGGGTCTGGAGGCACAGTTAATAAAACTCCTCTCTCCCCAGTTGACTCTTTTAAATGGGGGGACTTGAACATATTCAGCTCCAGAGGAGCGTAGCGTTTCTCCCGGGACATACCAGAGGAATTTACGCCTCAGGAAGTCAGGTCCTGCATCCATTGATGGCCTTAAACACTGTACAAAGGGCCTTGAAGCGAACTCTGTTTCACCGGGAGCCAGTGAAGTTGGCGTAGCTCCTTTTTCACGGAAACAAATTTAGGAGTTCCTGACAGCACTCTTGCCGCTGCATTTTGGGCTAGTTGTAGTCGATTAATGTGCTGTTTTTGAGCGTTGAGATAAAGGTCATTGCAGTAATCCAAACGCGACATTATAAGAGCCGTAATCACAGTCTTGAGGCTGTTTTCAGAAAGGAAGAACTTAATCTTCCTTATAATCCTTAAGACTAGAAAGCAGGCTGAGGACACCATGCTTATTTGGTCACTCATGACGAGCTTATTTTCCAGCAGTACCCTGAGGTTTTTTGCTTTCCTTGTGGGGAGGGGAGGAGGAATACACCAAGATCTTCTGCCCACCAGTCCAGTGTCCACACATGTGGATTATTGATTATTGACAAGCTTTATGACCTCGGTCTTGGTGGAGTTCAGTTTTAGGCAATTAGATGCCACCCAGTGTGAGATGGCGCCCATACAATCATGGAAACTTGTCTCAGTTTCCGTTTCCCTCTCTTCCATCAATGATAGTACTATTTGAGTGTCATCAGCGTATGAGGTGAGTTGGAAACCAAATGATCTGATGACACCAGCCAGGGGTGCCACGTAAATATTGAAAAGAGTTGGGCTTAGACACGAGCCCTGTGACACCCCACATGGAAGGGAGCAGGCCTATTGGTGAGCTCTATGTGGTGCATTTAAATTAGTGGACTCCTTGTGGGCCAATCTTTAATTCGTTTGGGTGGACTCTTTCTTTTGTAGTACTGCTCTAAACCCGTATTGGGTAGGATCAAGAGAGTTGTTAAGCTGCAGAAACACGCTCAGTTGGATATTCATGGCGTTTCCCAGAATTTTGGCCGGGAAAGGGAGCCGTGAGATGGTCCTGTAACTGTTAGGATCTTTTGGATCCAGGGTCTATTTTTTCAATCGTGGGAGAACAGAGCCCTTTTTCCAGGATTTGGGAAAAATGCCAGACCCCAGAATAGCATTCAGCAGGGGTGTGAGTGCTGTTCCAATAATTTCAGGAATTTGCTTTAAAATCCATACTGGACAGGGATCTGTGGGGGCTCCAGACCGAATAGAGTTCAGGAGTTTAATTGTTTCTGGGGTTTCAAGGGATTTAAATTGTGCAAACACCAGAGGAGGGCAGGGGCAGCCGAGACTATGCAAGTAAGGGCGATCATGTGCCCTGTTGTCTATTTGTGAGAACGAGGAAAAAATGTTTTCTACTTTTTTTTGGAAGAAATCTGCTAATTCGTCACAGTGTTCAGAGTTGTTCTGACTTAGAGACATTTGGGGTGGCCAGTTTTTTAAGGGTTTCAGTGCTTTTTGTATGTTGAAGTATTTTTTTGGGGCTTCTGACAATAGTTGTTTATAGATGATAATACTAAGCTTGTACTCTTCCTTGTCTGGCTCTGTGTACTTTTTTCGCCATGCCCGTTCCAATTGCTTACAGGCCAATTTTTGGGCGCGGAGGTCCTCAGAGTACCAGGGTGCTGAAGGTTGAGCCGGTTTGGGGATCCACTTTTTTCTGGGGCTAGACGGTTACAAGTTTTACCTAACCATTGAGTGTAAGCTAATGTGGCCTCATCCACTCCCAAGGGGAGAGGGCGCATTGAGTGCCTCAGGGTGTCTCCAAATTTCTCAATATCCATACTTCCCCAGACCCTGAATACAATCTCCTGGGTTAGCTTGGAATAGGCCGGATGTTCCCCGTGTCTTCTTAGTTCAAATTGTATGACATAGTGATCGGACTAGGGGAGAGGGAGAACTGAGGTGTAAACCAGATCATTATTGTTAGAAAAGATTCCGTCCAAGGTGTGGCCTTTTTCATGGGTAGGGGCCGTCACCAGTTGCTTGAGATCCCCTCCCGCCATAATTTGCTCCAAGCGAGCAGTATCTGTCATGAGGGGCCTCTAGATAGAAGTTAAAATCTCCCCGTGTCGTATAGGAGTCTTGGCAAAGCCCTTCCTCCAGTAGGGAGCCAACTGAGTCCAAAAACCCGTTCTTAGGGCCAGGAGGACGGTAGAGCAATATACCTTTGAGAGTTCTGTAATGCACCGAATGAAAGCTGAAGGCTAAGGCCTCGCAGGAAGAGTTGGAGGCAGTGTGAAACGTGGGTTTTAATGAGTCATGATGAATAATTGCCAACCCACCCCCCCTTTTTATGTGGCCTATCAAGAGTGTAACAGTTAAAACCCGATCGTGAGGCCTTCACAAGATCAGGTCCTGAGGCACTATCGGTCCAAGACTCCGTAACAAAAGCCAATTTTGTATCTAGTTCCTCCAATAGGAGCGCGCATTCTGCGCTGTGTTTAATGATCTGGCATTAAAAAGAATACATTTTAAAGGTCCTGCTTTAACTATATTAGCTTTTTTAGCTGATCTGCCAACTGGGCCTATGGCTGGTAGGTCTTGGACATGGGGAAGATAAAGGCGGCAGATAGCGCAAGTGCTTACCATATATTTAGCATCAGTCTTTATCAAGATAGGAGTGCATCTACGTGTCCCACTGCTGGGATTCAGCCTGCATAGCTCATCTTTGGAATAGCTCAATCTGTCTATGGTAAAAGGGCAGGGGGGACTGGCCCCGAGCCTGGATCGAGCGCGACAGGCTTGCCTTAGGCGCGCTCCGCTGCACGTCCCTGTCAGCATGTGGCCTAAATAGCGTCTCGTCCGACCACTAGACCGCTAACCCTAAAGATGGCGGCCCGCCGGTTCGGTCCTCCTCCCTCCCCTACAATCCCCTGTGCAAATTAGCAAATTTTAGCAGCTGTCAAGTACAGGCAAGTAAACACCGTAATAATAAAAAGCGTTTCTAAAATTGCGTTTTGAAATTGTGCAAAGTCGGCGGTTGCAGCAAGTATTAGCAGCAGGCAGGAGAGCAAGTTTATAGCAGCAGGCAGGTGAGCACAGGTAAAATACGTTTAAAAAACAATTTAAAAGTACTAGTCTTAACAATAGCTGGTCATTTCCTGGTGAGCATTGTACACAGCTCTGCCCAGGCAACCAGCGCTGCGCTGCGTGTCCGCATGTGGCCTAAATAGCCTCTTGTAAGACCGCTAGACCGCTAACCCTAAAGATCAGGTACAATGCTCGCAGGTCATCTCCTGGCGAGCATTGTACACATAATATTGAGCAACGTTACGTATTTGCTGCAAGAGGAGAGTTGGAGTGTGTGCTTTCGGCCGGGGCTTGTGAGTGTGGGTCCACTGGGGTATGTGGGGAACCAACAGGGTTGTCGAGTGTTGGTGGCTGTTTGAATTGGTGTAGTAATAAGGTCCATTCCATAGAGATGGGGTGCTTACGTATCCCCTTCACCTCCTTCTCCCTTAATGTGTCTTCCTCCGCTGTCGCCCATTTGTGTACTGCTCCCACCCATGCCGCAATCGAGGGACCTGTGGGGGATCACCAGTGCAAAGCTATACTTCTTTTAGCCAGCAAAATTGCCAGTGAGATAAAGCGGAGTGAGACTTTGTGTTGCTTCTGTTTCCAGAAGATACCTAATGCACAGGCTTCCCAGGTGTTCAGGTGTGAAAGCCCCATGAGATCTCTGAGTGTGCTGTGAACATTGTTCCAATACGGCTGTAGTGTAGGGCAACTCCAGAACATGTGGTAGAAATCTGCTTCCTGTGATCGGCATCTGGGGCGGAGGAACTGGGTGTCTGGGTAGAATCTCGGGATGCGTGCTGGTGTTTGATGTGCCCTGTGTAGGATATAGAATTGTATATTTTTAAAACCTGCATTTCTGGACACCTTCTTGGGGTATTCGAGGGCCATATCCCACTCTTTCTCGTGTATTTGGCGCCCTAGTTCCTCCTCCCAAGTGGCTCGCAGGGCCTCCAGGGGTCTGTTTGTGAGCTCCCTAATGGCTTTATAGAGCAATGTGGTCAGGTGTCGCTCAACTCCCATGTGTATGATCCTGTGGATGACTGGGTGAGTTGCTGGCTCTCCCATCAATAGGTCGTGGTGTGATCGATAGCTTTCTATGAGTTGGCGGTGAAGTAGAAACTGGCCAGTGGGGAGTTCATACTCATCCATAAGCTGGTGGTATGGTCTAAGCTGACTGTCCTCAAACAGAGACTCTATTTTGGTTAGGCCGTGGTCTGTCCATGTGTGAAGCATGTTAGTTGTGTAAAATTTCTCTTGTTTGGGCCAGCCGACTAAAGGCAGCAAAGGGGAACACGGAGGTGTCCCTGCCGACATACGGTGTATCCGTTGCATGCATTTGCGCGCCACCGCTACTTGTATGGGGTATGTACGCCGCATTTTAGTACCAGGCAGTAGTAGGCGGCGGAGTTCTGGGATGGGTACCTGGCCGGTCGCTGTGTATGTCTCACCTATGTGTCTACCTGCCATCCAGTAGGACAGACACTGTAATTGTGCTGCCAGGAAGTACGATTCGAAGGACGGCACGCCTAGTTCTCCCTGTGCGGTGGGTATTTGTAGTTTCGCTAGTGCTATCCTACGTCTGCTTGTTCCCCATATGAGCGAGCTGAGGAGCGAGTTTAAGTCCCAAAAGAAAGCTCTGGGTGGGATTACCGGCAGATTCGTGAAGTGGTACAGTAGGCGCGGGACTATTATCATTTTGGCTAAGGCCACACGGCCGATCAGGGCTAACGAGAGGTTCTTCCAGAATCCGACCGCTGATCAGGTTCCGGCAGTGCTCTGCGGTGGTTACCTTCAAATATGATGGCTGGGGTGTGGTAGAGCCGGATCATGAGGTATCGGGGAGCCTCAACACTCCAGGTCACTTTCTGGTCACCCAGCCATACATCACAAGGGGGGAGGACCGGGTGTAGTGGGTAAACTGTGGATTTGTCCCGGTTTACTCTGAGCCCGGAGGCTCCCGCAAATTCAGTCATTGTTGTCCAAATGGGTGTTAGGTCTGCAGTAATGTCCTGTATATATATATAGCAAAAGGTCGTCGGCGTACATGGAGACAATATGTGTGGTATCCGCTATGGGAATGACCCAGTGTACCCCCTCCCGTCGCAGCCGTATAGCCAAGGGTTCTACAGCGAGGGCAAAGAGTAGAGGCGAAAGCGGGCAGCCCTGCCTCGTGCCTCTCTGCACCTCGAATTCTGGCAATATGTATTGCCCCATGCGGATGCAAGAGGTTAGTTTGGTGTACAGGAGTTGTGTGTATGCTAAGAGGATGGGACCGAATCCTGATTGTTTTAGGACCAAGAACAGGTATTGCCATGTGAGGGTATCAAAGGCCTTCTCGAGGTCTAGGATGAGACAGGCTGCTCTGGGGAACGTGGCACCCACTTGATCTTGGATATGGAAGAAGCGACATATATTTTGGGGCATGTTTCGGCCCGGAACGAAACCACATTGATCTGGGTGAACCAGGGGTCGTAGGATTTGTATATACCTGTCCGCTAATATCTTCCCTAGTATCTTACAGTCGGCGGACAGAAGCGTGATGGGACAGTAGGAGGCCATCAGTTGTGGGTCGCGATTTGGTTTCAGAAAGGTTACAATAACTGATTCCCGGAGGGATCCTGGTAGTTCTCTTTTTTCTAGTGCTGTCGCGAACATCATCACCAGGCGGGGGACCAACAGGGGGAGAAGGTTGTGTAGTATTCCAGGTGGAAGCCGTCTAGCCCCGGAGCTTTGTTACGAGCAAGTGCATGTAGTGTGTGGCTGACATCGGCGGAGTGTATCTTTTCATCTAGTGCAGTTCTCTCTGCCTTCGTGATTTTGGGGATCGTCAACGGGTCAAGAAAATGGTCAAGTATTTCCGGCCCTATCAGTGTTGGGCTACGGTAAACCTGAGAGTAGTATTGGTGGAACGCCAAGAGGATTTCTGCCTGGGACAACACCAAATTTCCGAAGGTGTCTAGCACTTCAGTAATGGGTTTCACATCTGTGTCTTGTTTGGCTAGCCATGCCAATAAAGTACCCGTTTTATCCCGCTCCTTATGCATCCAGGTTGCATACGCCCTGAAGTTGCTCCGACGGAGGCCGGTGCTGACGGCTAGCTACTCTGTCTTTGCTTTTGCTACTTGTGCCACTGCCTCCTCAGATGCGTCGTCTCATTTAGTTAGGGCAGCTAGCTGCACTTCGGCTTTGGTAAGTGCTTGCTCCAGTGTCCGTTTTACTGCTACTATTTGTTTAATACATTCTCCCCGGGTTACTACTTTGAATGTTTCCCATTCTACTAATGGAGATGTCGCCGTACCTGCGTTGTGTGTGAAGTATTCCTGTATGCTTTGCGCCTGTTCGTGTTTAAAGACTTGGTCCGTCAGGCAGTCCAGTGACAGTAGCCAAGTGGGAACTGGAGGGGGTTCTCCAGTTTAACTGCAGGATGTGGGCGTCGTGGTCAGAAATAACCCGACGGAGGTAGTCCGTGTTTTGAATTATGGGTATCAGCGGCGCTGAGCATAAAAAATCTATCTAACCGGACCCGCAGGTTATGCGGTATGGAGTGGAATGAGTACAGTAGAGTCTGTGGATGACGCATTCTCCATGCATCTGTGAGTGTACATTGTGTGATCCAGGCCTTAAACCGTTCTGTTGGCTTGTAGGCTGGAGAGTGTGTGAGTGGGGGGTGGGACCGATCTAGGGGAAGGTTTAGTGTGCAATTATAATGGCACCCTAATATCCATGGTATGGAAGCGAATTGGGCCAAAACACCTGTCAGGCGGTCCCAGAACCTGTCTTGCTCTACATTTGGGGCATATATACTGCCCAAAAGTACTGATTGCCCATCTAAGAGACCTTCCAGTAGGGGATACCTCCCCTCCTTGTCTACCACTCTTCTGAGTTCCTGGAATGGGGCCCCTGGTCGAACCAAAATCAGCGCCCCACGTGCGTATGCTGAGTATGACGTGGCACATATAGTTCTGCGCCATTTGGCCTGCAATTTGCCTATTTCCAATGTGGTCAGATGCGTCTCTAGCAAGAACGCGATCCGTGCGTTCTGGCGTTTTGTGTATGAATATACAGCGTAACGTTTGCTCAGTGTATGGAGGCCCCTAGTGTTCAGCGTTAAGATATTAATGTCTGTGTTCTGCATTGTCATAGCCATTTGGTGTTGTCCGTACATGCTAATGTTGCGAGTATCAGCTGGAGCATTGTGCCAGACGATTCCCTAGCAGCGTGATAAACGTGTGTGAAATGCGATATCGCCCATTTTCGTGATGCGGTTACCCTAATATGTGAAGGTCTATAACAGGAAGGGACTAGGGCAATGAACTGTAAACTGGAGTTGGTAAACAGTCCCAATACCAAGGACCTATCGCTGGTGACGATACGTACAAAGCTACTCTCATAGAAGAGGAGCGTGTAACAATATGATGTGGGGGTTGCAGTGCGTGTATGCGAGGCTGTTCGCAGACCGGGCATTTGCAGGATCATTGGTCGTCGACTGAATTGTGCTTGATCATGCCTGTGCAGCGTGCGCTTAAAGGGTGAGTCTTGGTTGCGCAGGCTGTTGTCAGGTCACCTTATGCAGAGAGGGTGTCAGTTTGTCCGTCCAACATGGCATCAGCCGTCTGGAGGTTAACCAAGGGAGGTGTAATTGAGTCCGCTACAGAAAGCGTTCTGTCACTGTCATCTTCTCCTTCCGAAGAAAAGAGGTGTGGGGATCGATCTGTGTCTTCTGCGGGTGGAGAGGTCTGTAGTTACGTCACTGCTCGTACAACCTTTCGTCGCTCCTTCATGATTTGCTCCAGGTCTGGAGATTCCTGGGTATGGGTCTTAGTCTAACAACACAAAAGGACTGTCAATGGTCTGTACAACTTATGGGGGCAAAGAAAAAATGTGACGGACTCTGTGTCTACCTGTAAAGTGTGTACAACAAAAAGGAAATTAATCCCATCAGCCCACCCATATGGCAGAGCTTCATCATCTGGGATAGAACCAAAGATGGTCCGGTTAGGGAGCCACACACCTGTTGGAATTATGTGCTTCTCCAAACCCAAGGAACCACCAGTGATGGATCATACCAAAAATCAAATCAGTTTGGAATGGTGTGGGATGTTAAATTGCAGTGAGAAAAAATGTGTGCACTTAAGGATGGTATTTGACCAAATACCATCCTTAATAGACAGTTATTGTGTCAAACTGTCTCACCCTCATTTTAATTTTGACACCATGATTTTCCCTAATAAAGTTTTCCTTAAATCATGGTAGCCAATTTTACATCTCACTTTTTGATTCTTTTTGCACACATTTTTTCTCACTGCAATTTAACATCCCACACCATTCCAAACTGATTTGATTTTTGGTATGATCCATCACTGGTGGTTCCTTGGGTTTGGAGAAGCACATAATTCCAACAGGTGTGTGGCTCCCTAACCGGACCATCTTTGGTTCTATCCCAGATGATGAAGCTCTGCCATATGGGTGGGCTGATGGGATTCATTTCCTTTTTGTTGTACACACTTTACAGGTAGACACAGAGTCCGTCACATTTTTTCTTTGCCCCCATAAGTTGTACAGACCATTGACAGTCCTTTTGTGTTGTTATACTGTGAATAAGGGATTTGTCTGTCCTTTGGTCTTTAAATAATTTTCCCCTTAGACCCTCCACCAACCTTGTTTTTGACATATGGGTCTTAGTCACCCTGTCTTTACCGCTGCCTTGCTGCTTGGAGTTACGTCTTCTGGTGCATAGTGACTTGAACCTTGGGCCGCGTGTGGTCTCTGCCCTGGGTTGTTGCGCACAGTGCTGATCCGCGCATTCGTGTGCCGCTTCGGAGTTCGCAAAGAAGATGGCGGAACCGTTATAAATAACTTCGAGGCGGGCAGGAAAGAGCAGGGAATATAGTATGTTGTTCGCCCGTAGTCGTCGTTTCACTTCCAGGAACGATGATCTTTGTTGCTGCACCGCCCGTGCGTAATCAGGGAATATCATTATCTGTTTATTTTCTACCTGCAAGGGGCCAGATTGTCTAGCGGCATGAAGCACCGTGTTGCGGTCTCGGAACTGCAGGCATTTCGCCAGCATTGGTCTGGGGGCGGTTCCTGGTGGGGGGCTTGCGGGCTGGGACCCTGTGAGCACGTTCTATAGAGAAGAATGCTGTCCGGTCAGCCATGGGAGTGAAAGATTTCACTCATGCTTCCATATGTTCTACCGGGTTCTCGCCTTCGATTCCTTCTGGAAGTCTCATCACGCAGATATTACAGCATCTCGAGCGCCCTTCCAAATCATCCACACGCTATTCCATGGTGGTCAGGCGGATCAGGGCGGTTTGGAGTGTCGTCTGGTGTGCCTTGACAGAGGGTTGCAGGTCATGCCTGGCACTTATCTAGGCTTTAGTCTGCTACAGCTGATCTTCGTTATTTGATAGCGCCAGGAGTATCCGGTAGGAGTGGCAATTGCGCTCTATAAGCAACACATTTCATTTTATTTCAGGTCGGTCAGAATCTTCTCTCCGTTCCTCACTTTGTTGGCCAGTTTTCTATGGTCATCCTGGATGAGGCTGATGTCCATCGTCAGGGTGCCGAGTCGCTCCTCCATGGACACCCTGGAGAGTTCGATGGCTGCCAATACTTGGTCTAGTTTGTCTGAGATACATTCATCGGACTGAGGCGCTGTAGTTTTGGCCCATGTCCGGGTATTTGGCATGTTCTCAGCCTCAGTCTCTGGCACAGTCGTGTGCTGCGAGGTTCTCAGCTTCCCCATTGTGTTGTCTGGGAGGGTCCCTCACACAGTGATCGTTGCTGGTGGCTGTGGAGTATGTGTCAGAGTCCCCGCTTATTGGGTGCCCGATGTCGGTCGTGGTGGTTTCGCTGGTCACAAGGGGCGCGCCGGGCAAGGAGATAAGGATGCACCGGCTCAGTGAGGGGGTGTGGGGGGTTGGAGGGGAAGAAGCCCCGTTCCTATCGCCCATGCGGCTGGCCCACTTCCTTGTGGTTTTGTAAGAGATCGGGTGTTGCTCACTGTGCGCGTTGCCCTGGGAAGAATTTTAGGCCGGGATCGTTAGTGTTCCAGCAGCCAAGTCAAGCTCCTCACCAGGGATACAGTGTACAGGCTGATTCAGGCATTTAAATTGGTACAAGCAGCAGTAGGAGGGGGTCGCTCTTACAACGCCCTTTGACCAGGGGGGTCCGCCGCTCACCTCTTCTTTGTCGTCGTGGTGTGTTCACGGAGGGCTTAGAGTCTTGTCTTCAGTCTCGTCGTTCGCTGCGACCCTCGGATGCCATTTTGGGGTCAGGCAGCACCGGCAGAGTGCATTTCCTCCGTTTGCGGGTGGGCCGGGGGTGGGAACCATCCACCCACCCCTGAATCGCTGATTGCAAGGCTGACACCCCCGGCACCACTCGGTTGCACTCCGAGCCCGGGCCGTCTTCTGGATCAGGTCCGCAGCAGTAAAAATGGCAGGCTGCCTCTCGTCTCCGCCATCGCCGGCGTCCATCTTCTGTCCCCTTTCACAGTCTGGGGACGGATGTCAGCTATCAACGATGTCAAGTTGTCCTTTCACCGGCTCCGCGCCCCCCGGCCGTCTGTCTTGAGGCTCACGCTCCCGGTATGCACCCCTTGGCTCAAGCCCGATCGCACAGGGGCTAACGTTCAGTGCAGGCGGGCGCCATCTTGCCGCTGGGAGTCGGGGTTCCTAAAATTGCGATTTTCGTCGAGGATCTGCCCAATTGCTGGGTTACTGGTTCACCGCTTGATGTTTCTTATAGTCCAACATCAGGGTGTAGGCTCAGAGCCCAGATTCGACATAGGGAAGTGGGCAATATGCTAGTCCGATCGCGGAGCCTTAGCAGGACACGTCTGCCATCGCAGCCTGCTTGGACAAAATTTGGAAATTTTGAATTTGTTCTTCGTCACTGGCACCAGGTTTCACACATGAAGTCAAAACAAATGGAAAACAAGCATAGGTCTCTGCTTTGGGACCTTATGAGTGTTTAGTCATGCAATAGTTGATGTTGTTGCACCAAGTATATTGTGCTAGATAACTAAACACTTACAAGGTCCCAAAGGCGAGACCTATTGGCTATGCCAATGCTTGTTTTCTCTCATTTTGTTAGGTAACACAATATAATAATCGCGTACCATCGTGAATTAGAATTCTAAAACTGCGATAATGCAAAAATATATAGATATATATTTCATCAACATGCAACAAACATTTTCAGCAGTGTTTGAAAGAATAGTAAAAAAAATAACATGCAAAATCAACCAAGGCATCTTTCCAAAAAGCAATTGAAATATTAAGCATTTTAATTGCGACATATTTGAAGGCGTTTACTCTGCAGGAACATTTTTTAATTTTGGATTAGAAACACGTTTGCATAGTCGCAAATACACTAGATTTGGAGAAAAAAGTATGGCTAAATGGAAAATAAAACAAATAAAACTTTTATTTTTAAAGCTGTGCGCACCGTTTTCATAGCATCGTGCAGCCGGTGGTAAACAGAGCAAAGATTTTCTAACTAAAGGGAAAGCAGAAATAACATTTCTGTCAATAACTTACACTTCACTGCAGGGCTCAAATTTTCTCGTGGCCTGATGCGGCCTCTTTAATTGTTCGCCCCTGTCCTCGCGCGCACAAAGGGCAGCTTCTACAACATCCAGGTCCCAGGAATCTGTGGCACTGAAGCCAGAGAATGCCCCGGTTACTTACCGGTAATCTTCAATACTCCGAGTCCATGTCTTCCTCGCCACAGTAATTACCCATGAGCCTCCGGCTCCACACAGAACTCCAAGTATAAATAAAAAAAACGCTCTAGTCTCCCTCTTCCTCCTCCAAGATGGCCCACAGTGGCTATAGCCAATCCCATAAAGGGATACAGATACCTCCAATCGACCTGAAAAACCAAGCCGCAGACATGAAGCCACCACCAGGGAAGGGAAACTATACTGTGGCGAGGAAGACATGGACTCGGAGTAATGAAGATTACCGGTAAGTAACCGGGGCATTACCTCCTCGTCCTGTCTTCCTCGCCACAGTAATTACCCATGAGCCGATACCAAAGCAATCAGCTTCATGCAAGGAAAAACACTCCACATAAATCATGTAGAGAAACATAATTCAACCACAAGAGGTACAAATATTCCACAGAAACATACACCTCAAGTAATCCCAGCCGACAGTACAGAAGAGGCAAAGGAAACAGAACCCCCACCCCCAAACTGAAGGCGAAAATGGGACATGAAAGTATGCGGGGACGACCAAGTGGCAGCTCGGCAAACATCCTCCATGGACACCCCCTCAAAAATGGCCCACGATACAGAAACAGGTCTGGTGGACCAACCCTGAACAGGAAGAGGGGGAAGTTCAGAAACAGAACCAGAAGCCAACAACCCGGCCTCCTTAATCCAACGACCGACAGTGGACAGGGAGGGCTTCAGGCCCTGACGAGACAAACCAAAATTGACAAACAAATTGTCAACAGTACAAAAGGAAGAAGTGCGTGATAAAAAACCAACAAAGCACGACTCACATCCAACAGGTGGAGAAGGCAATCCCCAGCCGAGGAAGGATCAGGACAAAGAAACGGAAGAACCACTTCAGCAGAACGGTGAAAATAAGAATCCACCTTAGGAATAAACGTAGGATGAGGGCGCAAGACCACACGATCAGACAAAATGACCAAAAACGGAGCAGACCGCAGGAAGGCACCCAGCACACCAATACGCCTGGCAGATGCAATAGCCACAAGAAACACCACTTTGAGCGTCAAGAACATCAGGCCCACCGACTCCAAAAGGCCCGAAAGGAGCAGACTGCAAGGAACGCAATACCAGAGGAAGGTCCCAAGGAGGAGAACACAAGATAGGATGGGGACGTTGTAAAGAAAGCAACTTAAAAGCCGAGCCACCAAAGGAGAAATCGGAACCAAAGGCAGGACATGAAATGCCCGAATGGCGGCCCATCGATCCATGAGAGTGGAAATGGCCAAGCCCAAAAGGAATACAAAAAATCCAGAATTCGAGCAGGGTCCAAAGAAGCCAATGACAGCCCGTGACACACACACCAAGAGGCAAAGGTAACCCAATGCTTAGCATAGGACTGAAGAGTAGAAGGCTTCCGAGATTGCGGAATGACGCCAGCAACCGCAAAAGAACAACCGGCACACAACAGCGAACCCCTCTCAAGAGCCAGGCCCGCAGACCCAGGGACCGAAACACAGGCAGAGGAAGCAGAGGGCCCAACAGAGGGTAAGGCACGAACGGCAAGGCCCACCCCTGGGCCACAGCCAATACCAACAACAGGGGACACCAAGGGCGACGGCACCCCCCCCGGAACGACCAGAAGGACAAAGGTCCCTTCCCACTCGAACTACTGCAAGACCGCCGGAATCAGGGGAACAGGAGGAAAAGCATACACCAGGCCCCCGGCCAAAGGAACGACAGAGCGTCCACCCTCCAAGCATCCCGGCAAGGAATAATCGTGCAAAAGCAGCGGATCTAGGCAACGGCCCGTGAAACAAAGCAGACCACAATCGGAGACCCAAACAGTCTCCGCAACTTCCGGAACAACAAGGACGGCAGGGACAAAGACCCCATGTACGGAAACACATGGCTCAGACAAACCGCCACAGTGTTCCCCAGACCAGGAAGTCAAAATGCAGACAGGGACGCCAGGTTCCGCTCAGCCCAACCACAAATCCGAAGGCCGAGGCAACCGAGGGAACGAACCCAGCAACTACCCTGACGGTTGACGTACGACATCACCACCTGACTGTACGCCCGGACCCGCACATGGTGACCCCGAAGAAGATCCGAAAAAGCCAACAGACCCAACAGGACGGCCTTCAGCTCTTCGTAGTTGGAAGAACAAAACAACACAGACCAAGGCCAAACCCCTTGGGACGTCAAATCCCCCAGAGTAGCACCTCACCCCAGTAGACAGGCACCGGAAGGGAGAACCCGCGAGGGAACAAACAGAAACGGGCAGCCCCTGGACAGACGACCCACGGCCAACCACCACTCCAGGACCACCCGAACCTCCGGGGACACAGGGACCAAAACACCCATAACTAGGGAACAGTGGACCCAAGTAACAAAACGTGGGACACCAAGGGATACACGTAAAGGCGAGTCCAAGGAACGGTCAACAGGGACGTAGACATCAGCCCCCGGACCCGCAACCACAGGGCCACAGGATGAGAAGGCCCCGACAACAGGGACCGCACAGCCGACAGCAGTGACAGAATCCGAGCAGGGAGCAGGAACACCATCCCCAACCCAGCCTCGAACAGAGCCCCAACGAAAATCAATTCCCGCTCAGGAACCAGGGAGGACATCGGCACATTCATCAGGAATCTGTGATGCACCAGGACATGGCACACTCTCAGGACATGCAACTCCGCCATAGAAAGAGAAGAAGCAGAAATCAAAACATCGACCAGACAAGGAAAAACACCAATGCTCTCCCCATGCCAATGTCAAATAAGAGGAGGCAGAACCTCAGTAAAAATCCCGGGAGAAGAGCAGAGTCAAAAAGGCAAAACCAGGAACCTGTAGTGACGACCCAGGACGCCGAACTGGAGAAACCTCCGAGAGTCGGGGTGAACTGGCACATGCAGACAAGCACCCCTCAAGGTAATCGAGGCCAGGAAATCTCCCCGAGACCATATCGAAATCCTGGCGAGGAATGAAAGTATAGACCCTTGTAGGTCCATCACAGTTCGAAGAACCCCAGTGTGCTCGGACACCAGAAACAGGATGGAAAACACGCCCAACCCCAACCGTTCCCGGGCACAGGGATCACTGCATCCTTGACCACCAGGAAATCATGCCGTCCAAAAGCGCCAACCGTCTTAGAGGATCACTGGGACAAGGTGTGGATCTGAAACAGTCTGGGGGAGGCTGGGTAAACCCAAGACTTACACCTTCCGAAACCACACAAAGAACCCACTGGACGGACACAGTCACTCTCCAAGAGTCCAAGAAGCAAGAGAGGCGACCCCCAAGCGGACCCACACCAGGAGCGATCCAGTCAGGACTTGGAAGCGGGAGTGGAGGAGGCAGAAGCACGAGAGAACCGGGACTCATCAAAGGAAGGGGCACCCCGGCCACGCCCCCTTCCACGAAAGGACGAAACAGCACGTCCTTCACGAGAAGGACCAAAAGCCCTCTGAGAACCAAAGGAACGGAAGCGACCAGCCCGTTCAGGAGCAAGGAGATTACGGTCCTCCGCCGTCTCCCTCACCATGTCTTCCAAAGGGGTACCAAAAAGCCTAACCCCAGAAAAGGGGATCTCCATCAAGAGACCGTCCTGCGCAGCATCAGCCTTCCAGGAGCGAAGCCACAGCTGACGTCTCGCAGCCACAGAAGACCCAGCCGCATAAGCCGCCGCATCTAAAGAATCAAAAGAGACATCCGAAAGCAGGCGAACCTGCTGCTCCATCATCGCCAGGGTAGAAGAGACATCCTCCCCCTGGTCCAACAATTCCGACAGACTGAAAATCCTCAAATAAGGACTGGATTGTGTAAGAGGAATAGGCCGCCGCCTAAATGGAAAAGACAGCAGCCGCAAAAGTGTGCTCGACAGCACCATCCACTTTCCGATCTACAGGGTCAGCAGGAGAGGAATCCTCAGAGACACAGTACCATGAGACGACATACTGGCCATCAAGGAATCCACCACGACCGAGGAAGGAAACTTTTCCGAAAAATCTCGCTGAGGAAACCGTTTATGCAGTAAACGAGGAAAAGAGCTCTTGGCCACAACCTTCCATTCAGTTTCCAACACCATCAACACCGAAGAATGAAGGGGCAAAGAAACAGGCACAGGATGCTGATACTGAGAAAACAAGTCATCCTCCAGACACATAACCGAGTCAGGGAAAAGCAAGTTTTTGCGAATGTGACACAGCACCTCCTTAAGTTCGGCACCCTGCACAAAACGACCCTTGACATCAACCTCCTCCACAGCGTCAGAGTCAACAGTCGGAACGCCATCAACACGTGCTTACTTGTCAGGAGGAACAGGAACCCCGTCCCGTAAGGCAGCAGCCACCGCAGAACTGAACATCTGTTGCAACACATCCATAGAAGGAACAGACATTCCAGAGCCAGAAGCCTCCACAGCAGCAGGAGCAGACAAACACGAACCACTCTCCATGACATCAAAAAAGACCAAGTGAAAAAAAAAAACACCAGCAAGGCATTGAAAACACCTGATCGGTAAAATAAGCATCAGGGTGCAAAGCAACCCAAGCATACTCCCATCACCCGCCCACAAAGTACAATAAAAAACGAGGACGACCAGCGCGCGCCTCCCAAAGAGACTCCCAACCCTGCACGGCAAGGAAATGAAACACGCAGCCAACCGGCGCGCTCCTCAGAGCCGACAACAATCACGGCAATAGGTATGAAACGCAGGCATGGCAATGGGAGAATAACCCGACCGCTCGACGTCCATGGAACAGGACACGCGGTCGGCAGGGGGCCACACAAACAAGAAACCTCCCGCACAGCAGGAAGAGAAGGCGCGGCCCACATACGAAGCGAGAACACCGACGCTTTCACAAACACACAAAGCACCCGAAAGTCCGCTAGAGCAGGACAAGGCGCCCGGCAAAGAAGGGGGGAACAAATGCAAATTAAACACATCATAAGCAGATAAACATCAAAATTAGAGACTAACTTCCCCGCTTTCAATACCCACGGACATAAGGGGCTGCTGAAGCAAGACCCCAGCCCCACTCACCTGACCAGCAGGGAACACAGCACTCGGAGTAGTGCAGAAAAAAAGAACAGGTCGATTGGAGGTATCTGTATCCTTTTATGGGATTGGCTGGAGCCACTGGGGGCCATCTTGGAGGAGGGAGAGGGAGACTAGAGCGCTTTTTTTATTTAGAGTTCTGTGTGGAGCCGGAGGCTCATGGGTAATTACTGTGGCGAGGAAGACAGGACGAGGAGGTAATGGCTGGCTGTTTATACTGTGACTAGGTAACTATGCCGTGGGTGGAGCTACGCGCTTCACAGGGCAGAAAAAAAGCAGATTTAGGAAAATATTTGTTCTAGCTCGTGAACAGCACTCAGTTAGATACACCGACACTGCACGAGCAGTGGATTTAACTGGAATTGAGCAATTTTAACTTTCAAGGTAAGGAGATAGATATGACCTAACGGTCAGAGCTGCCTACCTTTGACCTGGGAACCGTAGTGTTGTATCAGCAACCTGTGGGTGAGTGGCCAACAATGGTCGTGCTGTGGTAGCCTCACCTGTGCCTGAAGATTAGTGGTGGTCACTGTGGGTGCGTGGCCAATGGTCGTGCTGTGCTAGCCTCACCTGCTGGGTGAGTGGCCAATTGTTGTGCTGGGGTAGCCTCGGATCGGCGGGCAGACATGGTGGCCTCTGCTGCAGCACAGGCATTCTTATATCTTTGGGTCTGGAATAGTCTGAATTGTCACACTTGGAGGCGTGTGGTGGCTAGTAGTTGTGTTGGTACTGTCAATGGCAGCGCTGGCAGGGGGCAGTGGGTGGTGCAAGCTGCAGTGGGCTTCTGAAAAGAGCCCTGGCATATTTCTTTTTTTCTTAACAAATTAAGCACTGCAGTCCCTGTGCAAGTAGCTTCATGTTGAACCTTCCCCGTCCGTGGCCTGGCACCCAGCACCAAATACGACCTCCAGGCCAGGCTGCAGCTGGTGTTGGCGCCTCCTGCCCCCTGCTCCACAGACCCACCTGTGTGACTCGAGCACTCAGGTCAAGTTTGGAAAATAAATATTTAGCAGGTGAGGCTACCACAGCACGACCATTGGTCACGTACCCACAGGGACCACAGATGATCTGCAGGCACAGGTGAGGCTACCACAGTACGACCATTGGCCACGGACCAAGCAGATGAGGCTACCACAGCAAGACCATTGGCCACGCACCAAGCAGGTGAGGCTACCACAGCACGACCAGCGGCGATGCACCCACAGAGGCCACTGCTGATCTGCAGGCACGGGTGAGGCTACCACAGCGTGACCAGGGTCTGCGCACCCTCAGGGGCCACCGCTGATCTCCTGGCAGACTCCAAGAGCTTGACAACCGCACCTGGCCCAACCCAGAGGGGCGTGCATCGACAGGGTGGACCCAGGCATAGCCTTCTGAGGCCAGGCAGTGCCAGACACCCTCACTTAGGGCTGTGACCACTGACAGCGAAGAGGCCACATGTGTCCAAGAAAGACACCACATGGAAGTACACACAGGCATTCTTCCACACACGGCTGGTTGGTGGCAGCTGAGGGAGGTCTGTAGCCATCTCTCCAAGGGTGATGACGTGGGGCCGCTGACAGGGCTCAGAAATTCAGGAAATGGCTCCGCAGAGGCAATTTCTCAGAATCTGTTTGGTTATCTTCTCGGCTCTTCATCCTAAGACACGTCATATGTCGTTGTGCAGGTCCTTCGGTGTTACATGGTCAGACTTCCGAATTGCATGTCTCTGGCCTCGATGTACTGCCACTCCCAGAACAACAGCACAGCCGACTGCTGGCACTGGCAATAAACCGCAGCCAATAGTAGGCATGCGAATATCTGAGCTGGCAAAGCACCCCATGCAGAGCTGCCAGGGTTCATGGTCCTGGCTACTGAGGCGGACAAGGCGTGTCCTTTGGTAACAGGGGAAGGGTCTTTAGATAAGAAAGCTCCGGGAAAAATTAAGCGCCACAAAGTCCAGCCAAGTGGCCACAGGCAGCAGCCCGAACATGCACACGTGTTTTAGAGGCGAATCCTGCCATGGTAGGGCGAGCTGGTTGGCAGGAAGCAGAGTACGCATCGGCAATGGGAGTGAGCGGGTCAAATGATGGGCCACTGGTGTGACCTGAGGGGCAGGAGGCATTCATCTGGAGTGGACCATGGTCAAGGCTTCAAGTGGCCCGGATCCCTTCGGGCCTCAGGCCCGCTAGTAATTAAAATCGAATATTGAAACGAGTCTGTATCGGGCCCTATATTCATGTCTGTAAGTTTCTGGAAAATACCCCAGGATTTCTTAACAGTGAATGTAAAAACGTTAGGGTGACCCAGGTCAGCAGCTTAGCTTCTGTTTATATTTCACGCTTTGCTCTTTCTTGCATTCCCCGCGATTGTTGGCTTTTTCGTTGTGTTTCTGTGAGTGTGACGTTCAGTACACGCCCCTGCACAGGGCATACTTTGAACTGGCTCCCGTCCAGATGTTTCTGTCGGCCTCGATTGAGAGCTCTGGAGTCGAGGCTGAAGGCAATATGACTCTCACATCACCTGTCACTGGGTCAGAAAGGTGTTCAAATAACGTGCCCATCCAAATCCCTGGCCTCTCCGCAGTAGTTCTCATGTATTCCAGTTACAATTGTGATGCTGTGCAAAATATTGACAAAGCAAAGAATTCGAAAATGCAGAGCTTGTAGGGGCGTGGGTGCCTTGTGTGTCTAGGGGTGGTGAAGCGAAAGGAGACACTGACAAGAGGGTGCTGCAGAGGGGAGCGATGAGGCCAACACGGGGCAGATGTGGAGAGACGTGAGTTATTGAGACTACACCTTCCACGGGCTCAGTGCTGTTTATTAAGTCTCATCATTTTCAGAAATAAAACATTCTCAATATTATTTAAAACAAATATTGTCATTTCTCTTAAACTGCTAACAAGCAATGGCAAAGCTGGCTGCAATAACAGATAGAGCAGGGGGCACCGAACCACTGGTCAGGTGGCACACCAGGAAATCCCAGACACTTGGCTAGATTAAAGCCACACCCTAATCACTTAGGCCACCCCCCCCATTTTAGAGACCCCCACTTTTTTCATCTTGCTTGGTCATGTCTGGTGAGGGGAGCCGGGCAGTGTCTCTTGGGCCTGAAGTTGACAGCAAATGGCGCAAATGATGGACCAGAGGGAGTGACCTGGAGGGGCAGGTGCCGCCCATAAGGAGGGGGTCCTGGCATGAGTGGCTGAATGCCCTCACCTCAGGAGAACCGCTGGAGTCACAGTTCAATCCCAGCAGATAGAGCCTGATAAACGCTTCCCACCTTTATTTATTAGCTCTTCGAGGTGCTCAATTTATTATTCTGCTGGACGCTTCCTGAAAAAGCATTTTGCCAATTTCCCATTCAGGCCGTTATCATAGTCTGAGGAGGTCTGCCCCCCACCCCCCATCCAGAAGAGGCCGTTATCACATCTACCGCATCCCCGCGCCGAGTGTCTTCAAAAGAATAATTTAATCTGCTCATGCAAACATCTAAGGGGAAGATTGGCTATTCAACAATGCAAAAATAAGAGCGCGCCTTGCTCTCTCTGAATCTTCCTAACTTGCTGCTTTTCCCAACAATAATGTGGTTTAATTTTGAGGAAAACATATTTCTATAAATGGAAGATAACTAATTTGGGTCAGGAAATGTTCAAATAAAATGCACCTGGGTCTATGGGGTCGAGGAGAGGAGGAGGCAGCAGGAGGACGGGAGAGGGGAGGGGGCCTGCGCCTGTTTCCCTTGCGGGAGTGAGTAGGAACCATCTGTTTGTAATTAACAGATGGTTTAAAAGCTCGCTCCCGCAAGGGAATCGCCAAACGTGCACACATTGCCATTGAAAGCAATACAATCGTGCACGTTTTTGGCAGCAAAATGGAATCGATGGCTAAAGGTCTTTAACCTATGCAACGCATACGCGCTGCGTAGGCGAGATCTAAAAAGATATCAGATATATCAAAAACTCTCAGGTGGGAAGGGGGTTGGTCGAAAGGAACATGTGGGAGTTCTGTTATCCATCAGAAAGCATGTTACAGAGAAATATTTTATTATGAATATTTGCTTCTGCAGATTCCTTAATTGAACCCCTTTAAACTTCAAAAGTGCAGGGTCAAGACGTTCACTCATCAAGAAGGAAGGGCAACTCTTCCAAAATAAGAATGTTATCTTTTTTTGGACGTAATGAAATAATGCTCAGAAAGCGAATAGGGAGATGACCAAATTACTCCATTACATATGTTCTGATTCGGAACATCGTGTGAAAGAGCAGAGGTAGCTGCAGTACATCTTGTAGAACGGGCCATGCAGCTCCCAAGTGGTGGAATGCCGTCCAAATCTTACCTTTAAGAAAGTGGGATGTTCATTGTGGTGGATGTGAATCCACTACAAGCCATGAATACACAAACATATCAGGGTAATTAAAGATTTAAGGTAGAAAGCTCCAAGAAAAAAGTAAAACCTCAATGAATAGTCACAGTCGCCCGGGACCTTGGTATCATTTCAGGCTGACTGCGATGGAGAGCAGGTTGGATACACCACGCAGGTTCTCCTAGTCAAAATCCTCCAGTGGGGCAAGATGGCACCCCACCTCCATCCGCAACGGGTCCCCCGCCGCAGCTGGAACAAGATCACCGCCGAGCAACTCACCACCTCCCTCAGCCAGAACACTCCCACCAGCACAACGGACCCCAACGTAGCAGCCAGCAACCTCACCAAGTGGCTGACCGCCTGCGCCGATGACCTCGCACCACTCAAGAACCCTCCCAGCAAACCCAGAAGCAAGAAGGCCCCCTGGTTCACCGACGAACTCAAGGAATCCAAGAAGAACTGCCGCACCCTCGAGAAAGCCTGGCGGCTCAACCGCACCACAGACAACTGGACTGCCCTCAAGCACGCCACCCGCAAACACCATCAACTGATCCGCACCACCAAGAAGACGGCACTCAAAGAACGACTGGACAACAACGCCCACGACAGCAAAGAACTCTTCAGCATCGTCAAAGAGTTCTCCAACCCCAGCGCCGGAACCAGCGACATCACTCCCACGCAAGACCTCTGCGACTCCCTCGCCTCGTTCTACCACCGCAAGATCGCCGACATACACAACAGCTTCGACTCACAGACCACGCACCCTACCACCGAACCAACGCCCGCCACCACCACCCTCTGCAACTGGACCCCGATCAGCACCGAAGACACCACCCGCACGATGAACTCAATCCACTCCGGATCACCAACCGACCCCTGCCCACACCACGTCTTCACCATCGCACCCCATCTCCGAGACACCATCAATGCCTCCTTCCACACCGCCACCTTCCCGGAGAGCTGGAAGCACGCCGAGCTGGCCGCCCTCCTGAAGAAACCAACAGCGGACCCCACCGACCTCAAGAACTACCGTCCCATCTCGCTCCTTCCTTTCCCGGCCAAAGTCATCGAGAAGACCGTCAACATACAGCTTGCCGCCTTCCTCGAGACGAACGGATCCCTCGACCACTCGTAGTCCGGATTTCGGGCCAACCACAGCACCGAGACCGCCCTGATCGCAGCCACTGACGACATCAGAACCCTGATCGACAACGGGGAAACAGCGGCCCTCATCCTCCTGGTCCTCTCCGCAGCGTTCGACACAGTCTGCCACCGAACCCTAGTGAAGCGCCTAAGCAACATCGGAATCCGAGAGAAAGCGCTGGTATGGATCATCTCGTTCCTCACTGGAAGAACCCAGAGAGTCCGCCTCCCTCCGTTCAGATCCGAGGCCACCGAAGTCATCTGCGGCGTACCACAAGGATCTTCTCTCAGCCCGACCCTCTTCAACGTCTACATGAGCCCCCTCGCAGCCATCGCACGCCAACACAACCTCAACATCATCTCCTACGCCGACGACACCCACCTGATCCTCTCCCTCACCAACGATCCCACCACCGCCAGAGCCAACCTCCACGAAGGGATGAAAGACGTCGCCGACTGGATGAGAAACAGCCGTCTTAAACTGAACTCAGACAAGACGGAAGTCCTCATCCTGGGATCATCACTGTGAGAAGTTGGCCTGATGTGCAGTGCTCACTGTTCTAGTGATCACTATATATCAGTCCAAACAACCCTTATTGATGATTGGTTGTAAGTCAACCTTATAGACCAGCTATCCTAGTAGCATGGATACGAGCAGTCTAAGGCTAAGACTCTAGAGGGCGTGTTAAGCCAGCTGTTTTACCATCACATTACCCCTTGAACACCCAGTGAAAGGACACCACACAAGTTGTTATGAAAATAAACAGTGTATTTATTTATAACAAGACTACCCTGGCTCTTTATGAGACAGGGAGCTAAGCACACAACAAAACTCTTATAAAAATACTTAAGTTAGCACAGTATACACAAATGCCCGAGGGGCACGAAAAACCATATACTCTGAAAGTGGAATGCGAAATTACTAGCAGGTAAGTACAGTACTAATAGGCTTTGGAATCGCTAGGACTTGACTATAGAATCGTTAGATTACTTCTAGGAGGCCCAGGGGACTCGGGTGCAGAGTGTGCACTCTCACGCGGGATGCGGGACAAAGTCTATGATAGCTAGTAAAGTTAAAGTTAGTGTTCACGGGCGAACCCGACCTGGTAGGGAGAAAACGACAGTGGATCCTGACCCTTGGATAGTGAGGCTATGCTGGGGCACCGAAATGCCGAAGTTACCTAGCCCAGGGGCTGCAGCTGCATAGGTCTCAAAAGACGTCGGGAATCCTCGTAGACGAACCAGGAGCCTGGAAGAAAGATGCTGGCAGGCGACCAGTGAAGAGAGTTCGAGTTGATCCAAGCCTGGATCTTGAAGATGGATGACACCTGAAAGCAGAGGGGACCAAGTTCGTGACTACTAGCCAGTAGTCAGGTGGCACCAGAAGGGCACCGGATGGTAGTCACCTCGGCTAGGTGAGTGGGCGACGCTGGCCTCTGCAGATCTCACGGACCAGGAGGCGTTGTCGGCGACCAGGATGGAGGGGCGAGCTGTCCCACGATGGATGAAGCTGTCGGCGTCGAAGAACCCAGGATTGGGCAACAAAGCCTTGGCTAATTCAAGCCCACGCGGTGGACTCAAAATGGCGTCTTGAGTGGACCAGGAGGGTCCGGGGTGCTCCTCTTCTGGAAGGGAGCAAGAGCCAGTCTGGAGCAACCAGACCAGCAGCAGTGATGTCGTCGGGCGTCGTTCAGAAGGCCACAAGCCAGCGGGCTAGTAGCCAAACAACGCGGGGAGCAGCAAAAAGCAGAAGGGCCCCACGCCGATCGTGGAGATCCTGGGGGGCTGCTCTTCGGTGCTGGAGCTGCTCAGGGTTGGGGCTTCTCGGACCCCAAAGCACTCTCCAGGAGATTACTCGGCGGGCTTGCTGTGAAGAAGTCGTGCAGTCTTGGCAATAGTCGGTCCCTTGAGGTCTCGTCGCACTCACGGTTCTCAGCTTGGCTGTAGAGGTGAGTAGAGGTCGGAGGTGCCAGGGAAGCCGGGTCTTGTCGAGCTGGGCAGTCGGATTCCGGAGGAAGGACTTACAGCAGACCGCAGTGTTCTTAGGATGGTGCCTGCGGATGCAGGGTGACTACTCCTTAGTCACAAGGGAGAATCTTGAAGAAGAAATCTTGAGGTCCTTTCGCAGAAAGTCGTGTCTTGATTCCAAAGATGATCTAATTTGGAAGGGGGCCTGCTCCTACCTTTATCTGGGAAAAGGGGGCTGGCACGCGACTAAGTCCTGCCCTATGGGTGGGACCAGGAGGGGGGTGGTTACACCCCTCTCCTTTGGCGGGCTTTCCCCAGGCCAGGGGCTGGAGTGCCCCTGGAACTGGTTTCAGCCGGCCTATGCACAGTGAGCACCGGGGTGCCACTTGCAGTCACCTTCCTCTGTAGCCCTGCCTACCTGGAATACACAAAACCCTGTCTGGGACGGTGCTGGCACCGCCCCTGGCAGGAAACCCTTTGTCCTTGCCTCCTGCTCTGGGAGGACTCCCAGCAGCAGGAGGGCAGACTTGTGTCTCGGTGGCAGCATCCATTTTGTGGATGCTAAGGCTCTGTCTGACTTTAACCGGGGTTACAGGTTACATACATGTCGTGTCCCTCTAGAAGGGTGGAATGCTAACCCCGTCGCCAGAATTGGCGAGGGGTTAGTATTCCAATTCGTATGACACCTTACTCGACATGTTTTGATAAAGCGATACCAGAGTTGGCATATAACCGCGAGGATTATAATGCACTTAAGAGTATATGGTATGCGATATCATGGAAACGGCTAAGGGATGGATCCCGAAAGCCGCAGACAGGCTCAGCTCATGCCAGAGCACCATCTCACACGATTCCAAGCACTCTGCCTTCAGGATTGTTAAGGCCTGCCATAGGAGTGACTGATAGGAGATCTGTGTGTCCATTTTAGGGTTAGATATAGGTATACTATATCTAAAGCAAAGGGTGATTACACCACCTTGCCCCAGCTGTCGTGCAGCCAGTTGTGTCAGTTTAGTTAGCCAGCCCAGGGGTGGCACAATACATGCTTCAGCCCCTGGGAGACTTCTGGGTGCACCTCAGCCCTGGGTACAGGGACTTAGAGAGGGCCCAGTGCCAATTCGGTACCTGAGTACAATTTGGATAGAGAGAACAGCTAGGCTGTGGGTCTGATTAGCAGGCCCACAGCCAGGGAAAGTCGTAAACCAGTGCAGCAAAAAGCAAAAATCTGGGTGATCATAGGATTGCAGACCCTACTCTCCTACAATCACCCTCCGCCTGGGACGACTCCTGGTGGCCCCCGGCCCTGGGCACCGTCCCCAAACCTACAGACCACGCACGCAACCTGGGCTTCATCCTGGACTCCTCCCTGTCAATGACCAAACAAGTCAACGCCGTTTCTTCCTCGTGCTTCAACACCCTGCGCATGCTCCGTAAGATCTTCAGATGGATCCCCACTGAAACCAGGAAGACCGTCACCCAGGCACTCGTCACCAGCCGACTGGACTACGGGAACGCCCTCTACGCCGGAACTACATCCAAACTCCAGAGAAGACTCCAACGAATCCAGAACGCCTCCGCACGACTCATCCTGGACATCCCCCGACACAGCCACATCACCGGACACCTGAGAGAACTGCACTGGCTCCCCGTCAGCAAGAGAATCACGTTCAGACTCCTCACCCACGCACACAAGGCCCTACACGACCTGGGACCCAAGTACCTCAATGACCGAATTACCTTCTACACGCCCACGCGCCAGCTACGATCTACCAGCCACGCACTCGCCACCGTACCTCGCATCCGCAGAACCACCGCCGGAGGAAGATCCTTCTCCTACCTGGCAGTCAAGACCTGGAACTCCCTCCCCACTCACCTTCGACGTACCCAAGACCATCTCTCCTTCAGGAAGCAACTCAAGACCTGGCTGTTCGAGCAGTAACACACCCCTTTCCCCCAGCGCCTTGAGACCCTCCCGGGTGAGAAGCGCGCTATATAAATGCCGTGATTGATTGATTGATTGATTGGCAGGCAGTATCTGCCAAAGTTCACTCAAAGTATAAACATAAGGGGAGCGCGTAAAGACACACTCCACTCCCAGGTGCACTGCTAATGAGGATTCCAAATCCAACATCATTTTCAACCATTTCAACTTTTTCCACAATTTAAACATTCTTCTTCATTACTTTTTTAACGTTATGTTCTTGTCACTTTTGACCAATCCACACGATATTCATACTGTATTTAAGCAACTTCTCATATTTCCATGTGTCCATCCGGACCTCTTTTGAAAATAAGATCCAAATACATCAGATTGTTCAGAGCAGCAATCTTTTATTTCATTTTAGAACCCAATGCATTTCGGGCTGCGGTTCAGCCCTTCGTCAGGGGTAGCTGAAAATGGATAATTACAAGCAATGTTTTACTTTTGAGTAGTAACAATATTATTTATAACTGTTTTTTTAAAAAAAAGAGAGAAACGTCTTAAAATCTCATTTATAATACAAGCGATCTTATGCCAAATGTTATTACATACGACATACATCAATGCTATCTGAATATATAGAACACATCCCTATGACAATCCTCAATTTTCGTGTGCAAACAATGAAACGAGCTAAACTTCCATTATCTTGGGGAATCCATTCTGTCCGACATCAGGGGGATTTTTTACCAGGCGTTATAACAACTTGTTAAGCATAACGATAGTGACACAGCATTTGAACGGTTATTTTCAAATATTACTTTTACTCATTTGTGCGCTTACCGCGGACTACAATCTTTAAGTCTTTCTTGCCCGCTAGTACAGTGTATATTAAACTTTTGACCTCTTACTGCATCTTAGCGTTAAAAAGCAACCCCGTACTCGTGCCCGTCATACCTGCTATTTTAGTCGTCTCATTCAGCTCGCGCTGCCGGAAATAAAATCTCCCACACGTGCTAACATACACTTTTTATAGCCACATCCTGCTCCGCCCATCTCCTCCCCAAATTTCATGTGTCCTCAGCTAGAGCCAGTAACTACATGCCCCACAGTGCAACATAATGCTTATATCTGATAGCACTTGCTCAAATGGCGTTTATTTAAGAAAACCGCTTGCAAAAAATGTCCGTGATCAATGTAGATTCAAGATGCTTATTTATCCTTCCATATTTACGATCACCACCTTCTTAGATGGTGGCTCCGAACACGTTGTTATATTCCATGCGGACTCGTGAGTATTCTTCAAGCTTTTTTTTGTTTATTTTTTCAAGGGTGCAATAACCAACGGGGGGCTTAAATTACTACGTAAACATTATAGGGTGGTCCGCACTCCGTATTCATCACTCAAAGCCATTTAGCCATTGGTAAAAGTCCAGCTGAAGCTGTTGGTTTAGGTGGAAAAAGATAGGAGCATGAGAAATTAAAATGTTGCAGCCACCGAAGTCCTTGTGTTCGGTAGATACTTTTCGTGAGAGGCACTTAAGGGCAATGACTCACTGCAGCAGAGGCTACCACAGGGACCATGCTTCTGGGCCCGTCAGGAATAGGCCTCTTGCAGCTTTTTGTGTCCCTATAGACACACAGGAGGTTAGCCAACCGACCCTTATAGTCCACTTCTTTATCCTAGGTGCTAGTGGGAACAGGTCCAGCCCTTCAGCTCTCCACACAAGTCTCAAACAGCAGATACAGTCCTACTCCGTTCTACTGCATGTCTAGAGAGTGTTCTTATGTACTGTGAGTGAGGTGCCATGTTTGTAGGCTTTACTGGCCAGTGGGTGGGGGACTTCTGCACACTCCCTAACCAATTCGGAAAAAGTTCTCAAGTGCAATTCTTCTCACGTTTGCAGCACATCCTGTTTGCCTTAATACAAACTATCCCTCAGTTAACTATTCTAAGTTAAATCCAAGATGGCACAGCCTTTATGCCCTTCAAGGTGGCTTATGAGCTGACCAGAGGTGTGTTTAGGGAAATGAGCAGGCCTCTCCTACTCAGCTACTTCAAACTGGTTCTGGAACCAGCTCACCCTCCCACTGGGCTTAAGCTCAACTGGATATAGAGAACCCAGGGGACAAAAGGCTTCTCTTCCTCCGGTTTACCTTCACACTTAACTATAAATGAGCAGGCTTCATCCTGGTACCCAACAGAATGCCTGAATCCTGCCCAGATGTCCTTCCTGAGTTGATAAGTATCACCTTCATCACTTCCCGGTCTTCCTGCCAAAAGGCCTACGACCTTATTTTTGCTCTGGGAACAGTTTTCTTATGTAATTAAGAAGAAGCACAGATAGGCAAGCTGCTGGTAGGCTAATGCTAATTAGCCAAATGAACATTCAGACAATCAAAGTTTAACTTTTTAAAAGTCACTTTTCTTGAATATTCATTGAAGCTCCAACTTCATCACTGAATTTGATTGTAATAAACATTGAAAATTGTGTTTGGATTATCATGGTAGCTTGCCCCAAACCAGAGATAGCAGAGATGTTTTTTTCAAAGGACAGTAACAGCCCTTTAGAGAAAATAGCTTTTCACTAAAGGACCAAAGGTCCTGACGAAAAGGAGAATGGAACACTGTTGCCTTCTTCTGAAAGCCCCCAGATGGCCCAGGCAGCACTGGTTAACAGAGCTTCTCCTTCTCTCGGAAGCCCAGGCCATTTGTCTGCTACCGACATCAACCCTGTTGACCAGGAACCAAGGTCAGATGTGTCAACCGAAGCCAGCATCTCTTCGATTGCATGTGTGGCTCCTGAATTCTTTGAATTTAAGGATTTGACTATTGCGCAAGAATGTAAAGACATTATCACCAGAACTCGTGCAGACAGCACCAACAAGACGTACAGACGAAAATGAAACTGTTCTGCCTTTAGTGTCTGCACAGCAAAGTACATCTGTACCTCTTTTCTCTAGAACAAATCCGACCGTACTCACTGTCTTTGGCTAAATCTGGGCTGGTATACTCTTCATTTAAGGGTCATCTCGTTGCTAACTCTCAATATAGATGCTCCCCAAAACGCCCATCTCTCTGCTCTATCAGAGTTGTACAACAATTCATGAAAGGCCTTTTTGGTACTAATCCACCTGCTCAAGCCCCACCCCCTGAGTGGCACTTAATTGTAGCCCTATCTCAATTGATGATGCAACTCTTTGAGCTCATCCATAGGGCCGGACATCAAGTACCTGATGTGGAAAGTAGCTCTCTTGCTCCCACTAACATCAACTAGCAGGGTTAGCGAACTACAAGCTTTCACCATAAAACATCTTTTCCTTCGTTTTACAGATAAAATGGTTATCCTCAGGTTGAATACCAAATTGATCCCAAAGGTTCCTTCGCAGTTCCACTTAAACAAACCTGTCATTCTCAGGACTTTCTTCCCAGATCCTTCTACGCCTACGGAACAAACACTACACACTCTAGACATCAAGAGGTGTCTTAAATTATACCTGCAAACGACTAAGTCTATCTGCAAGACAATTGCTAGTAGCTTTTGGACAAGGTTGTCAGGGCACTGTGGTTTCTAAAGCTACCATTGCAAGATGGATAGCAGCCACAATTCAGTTTTGCCATGATAAAGCAGGCAAAACTTTGTCAAGGACAGTGAAAGCGCACTCCACAGAAGTAGTCTCTACAGCAGCTGCCATGTTGGCCGGGGTTCCACTGGAAAAAATCTGCAAAGCTGCGACGTGGAAAACGAAGCATACGTTCACGCAGCACTACTGCCTAGAATCGTCACAGCGTGCTGATGCAGCCGTGGGACGGTCAGTACTCTTTATTTAGAGGATTTCTTTTCTGTTGTCAGTATTTATATGCATTTGAAAATATATCTTTATTGGTTATAAAAGTCGATGTACTTGTTTAAGCTGATAATAGAGATGTTTATTTAACATGTCAATGCCTTTATATGCATTTATTTTTACACCAAAACTTTCACAAGACACTCCTTTTGTGAATATATATTTTGAAATATTATTGGCAATACCCGTCATCCACTAAGGGTGCTTACTTATTTTACATTACTGCTTGCTTTTCTGATTCAAGCTTGTGAATCTATGAAAGATACCTCAACACTGGATAGGAAATAAGTTACTTACCTGTAACTGCAGTTATCCAGTATTGATATCTTTCATAGATTCACATGCAACCCACCCTCCTCCCCTGAGAGGCCTCCCTTACACTCCAGTATTACTAGCCACACTTGTGCTGGAAAACCGGAGGGATTCAGCTCTCTTGGGAAGGTTCTAGAGGGTGCTGGTTACTGATTAGTTGTATTTAAGTTTGGTCCTTTTTTTTTTTTAGAAAATGAGTTAGATAGGCTATTAAATGCATGGTTGCCTCCAGGACAGCCTATGGAAGTTCTTTAATTACTGCTTTATTTATATTACTGTGGGACTCCCACTTTGACGAGGAATAATTAAAGCATGTGAATCTATGAAAGATACCACAATACTGCATAGCTGATTGTACTACCATGAGTGTCCCAAGTACAAAGATGACAGCAATCCTGCCATTGTAGACAGCTGAAGCAGTGCAAACTGCTTCAGCTTGACATTTCCCCCCACCATGTGTGGCACAGTTTAAGCACTAATTTTAATTTAAGTCAGTCACCCCAAAGGTAGGCCTCATGAGCCTAGGAGGCAGGGTCCATTATATTAAAGGTGAGAACATATAAGTGCTAGACTATAGGTCCCTATAGTAGTCTCTTTCCATTAAGGGCCACTATAAAATGGGCTGGCAACCAGGCACCCTTGAGGTTGCCAGCTCCATTATGGTCCCACTGTAAATAGTCATGCTTGGTATCAAACAACTTGTCTCATCAAACCTGACATATTTCACATGCTGGATTTGATGTGACATGCACCCAGGTGGCTACCTTAGAGGTTGCCCACCTGATTGCCCTAGCCCTTCCTGTACCCTGGCTGACAGCCTGCAGCGGCTGCCGCTAAGACCGGAATCTGACTCCCTGCCAGGAGGCTTAAACACTCCCAGGAGTCAGAAACAAAGGACTGGCTGAAAGGAGGTGACACCTCACTTCCTGACAGGATGGCTAGTGTTGTGGCACATCAAGGCGGTGAGCGTCAAAGCTTTCACTGCCTCCGATATGCATCCAGGCTGCCTCCCAAAGGAGAAAATAGTAATATCCCTGCCCCCAGGCACATTTGCTCATGAGCAGGCGGGAAAATCATGGAGTCTGAAGGCGTAGACACCCAGAAGATTAGCCACACACCTAGGGTGGGCTACCTGGTCTGTACAGCTAAGGAAGGTTTCTGCCATTTTTTTTAAGTGGTAGAAAACAGGGTTCTAGGAAACACAGGTGGCACCCCCCCCCCGCCCCTCCCCTTGGTGTAATCACCTCAGGGGTGGATTAGCTGCTGGGGCAAGTAGCCCATCGGCTACTTGCACCTGCAGTGCCTAATTCTAGGATTTACGGTGCACCTCTGGCACCAGAACTTCCGATCTTATTCGACTTGCAACCAAGGACAAAGAAGAGACCTGGGGGTGCAACTTAGGACCTGCACAAAATCAAGGCGCAGTACTCTGCTCAGGCGACAACCACCCTGCAGCTGCATGATTGTGAATCATCCAGGACCAAAGACCGGTTCTTATTATTTTAATCTGGACAAAGTGACCTTGTGTATCTAGAGGAACTTAGAGGTCAAATAATTAAAACCACTCCCACCCAACACATTTGATAATGATGAATGGATTAACCTCTCAGACTAGGAGTGAAACAAGCCCCCTCCTGCACGAAGGGGGCAGAGGAATGCTGAAGAGCATCATGTTAGGGGAGGAAGGAACCTGACTGTCCTTTGGTGGCTTTAGAATGAAATACTCAACTGAGATTAAAACTAGGGGTAGGTTTCTATCTTCTCTAGCAATCCTAGGCACACCGATGAGGACCTAGAACTGGAGGGAGGCATGCGAGGGGATGCAGTGTACAGGTGAGATGCTGCACTGGACATACTGTGCAGTTCTGAGACAGATGGTGATTATGTGCATTGGGATGGGTGACAGGTGCAGGTGACCGCAGGGGGAGAGTCGTGTACAAACAGAGAGATCAACAGGAAAAGTGTGGGGATGAGATGTGGCTTAAGGGCTACAGCTGCCGCTTTTGGAACCGGGGAACTGAGTTGGAGTCCTGGCGTTGGTTCAACATCCTGTGATTCTGGGCAAGTCATTTAACGTCCTTATACCTAAAACAAAATGAACGTGACCTTGTATAATGTAAGTGTTGTTCTTGTAAAGTGCTCCAATTCCGTTCGAGTTCAGGCTATTTAGACCACTGCGAAAAACAAGTGAACATCACTTGAAAACGGACTAAAACACAGAATAAGTATAATGTACTGACAGCATATAGCTGGGAAAAACAGTTCAATTATTTGCCTTTAGAACTATACATGCGGGGGCGTGGCTAACATGGCGGCCTGAACGGACGTGCTTTGTGAGGCTCCCCGGCCCAATGCCCCAGAGCACGGTGTAAACGGCGAAAACCCCCCCAAAACCTAGCTTACACGGGTGTCGCTGAGGGGCACCCCGCCGCAGCACCCCCCTGGCCAGAATCCGGACCGGCGGAGACACTTCATCGCGTCCACGGCTGCTGAGGCTGAGGGGACTGGCGCAATGGCGGCGCGGAGCTGAGGCTGCCCGGCAGGGCCGGAGAAGGTGGAGCAACCGGTGGATCTGCGGCGCTACCCAGCCGGAGACGGTGAGAGGCACTTGGACCCCGGCGGCGGCTGCGCACCTAGTACCTGACACCCTCTGCACTCGGGGCCCGCGCTCGGGACCCGCACGAAGGTCCGGCGGGCACCCGCAAATCCAGCCCCCGGCTTCGGGCCTCAGCTTCGACCGGAAGGGACCCCCCCCTGGGGGTCGGGTCCGACCAGGCCGGCCGCGCTTCACCTGCTGACTGCCCCGCAACCGGCATCTGGCTCCGGCCCCACGCCTGGAGCTCTGTGACGGGAGGGGGCCCGCCCCGGAGCTGGAACACTGCCCGCCGCTACTGGCTTGCCTGCGAGGACAGCGCCATACTAGAGGCCCCGGCGCGAGGCCTATCTTAGTCACACAGAAGAGCGTCCTCGCTCAGCACACCGCGGGGCCCGCTGCCTTTGGCCCCCTGGGGAACAGGAGCCGCATGGGAGTCACGTGGGACCATTAAGGGGGCTCTGCCACTGTGGTCCCCCAGCACCGACCTGAAGACGCCCCTGCGCTGCCACGCGGCACGCGCTCTGGAAGAGAGCACACCGGAGGCCCCTGTGGTGGAGGACTGTGCCCCTGACGCCGGGGCCCGGCGGATGGCCGGCCTGCTACCCTACTCCCCGGCTTGGGGCCTGCCCACGCCTGTGAGGTGTCAACGCCTCCCACGGAAACGCGCCTAACCTGCATCTCGACTGCAACGCTCTAGGAGCTGGTCTGCCGAGGCGCTGCTTCCCGACTCCACCGGAGTAGCTGCCGGGCCTCGCGAACCCTGCACCTCGCGCCAATAGAGCGCCCCTCACCTCCTCTGTCCGTATCTACGAGATCCTGACTTGGACATCATGGCGTACTCCAGCCGGAAGGGGAATCGGAACATCGTGGACCTCTTGAATAAATCTGCACCGAAAGTGGAGAAGTCACAACCAGCGGCCTCCCCGAAGCCCCAGGGGAGCCCCCGGGGACAGGAAGAGGACAATGCCCCCATCACCAAAGCCTTCCTGGCCTCCCTCTTCAACACCCTGAGGGAGGACTTTCAAGCCCTGAAACAAGAGCTGACGGGGGAACAGCGGGAACTGCGCCGAGACCTGGACGGCCTGGGTGAACGGGTGGCGTCGGTGGAGGAGTCGGACCAATCGCGCAGCATGGAGGTGGAGAGGCTGCAGCAAGAGATCATTAGACTACAGGACCAACAGGTAGACTTACAATCGCATTCTGAGGACCTTGAGAACCGCTCTCGGCGGAACAACATACGGGTCCGCGGAGTCCCGTTGAAAGCTGTAAAAAATGATCTAATAGACTATTTGCAAGCACTGTTCCGGGAGATTCTGGGCGAGCCTCCAGACTTTGAGATACGAATCGATAGGGCGCACAGAGTTGGCCTGGCGCGTCGAGAGCCGGCCCCTCCACCGGATATTCTGGCTTTCCTCCCGGACTTTCCCCTCAAGGAGCGCATTCTTCGGGAGGCCCGCAGGGCACAGCCTATTCGATTCCGCGACGAACCCGTGGCTCTTTTCCAGGACCTTTCTCCCATCACTCTGCTGAAGCGCAAATCCTTCCGGATAGCGACAAACTTCTTGAGAGACAATGGAACACCCTACTCCTGGGGCCATCCGTTCCGCCTGATCTTTAAATGGAACGGCTCGCTTCATCAACTCAGGTCGCTCCACGACACCTGTGCCCTACTGAACATTGAAATGCCGGAGGGGTCTGAATCCAGAGATGCATCCCCACGTAGATCACAGGACGACCCGTCGCAGCGGCCGAGGGGCAGCTGGCAGACAGTGCGAAGACGGCGCTCCCCGAGAAACATCCCGAAGCCGGACCCCGCCACGGTCGCTCAGGAGCGGGAGGCAGCGGTGCAAGAAGTGGCGGACAACACCGCAACAGATCTGTAAGCTTAAGAACTCTTGGGGGTTTTCTCTCACGCTATAATGACCTGGGGTGACAGGTCGGGGAGCCGCTAATTCGGCCACTGCCATGGTACCCCTTCTATTGACTTTCTACGGACCTGTGTCATACACAATTAGGCCCGAGACTTTGACTAGTTCCAGTTTTGGGGTTTGTTACGGGGAGGAGGGAGGGACGGAAAGCGGGGGGGAGGGAGGCTATGTTGTACCTAGAGGGGCGCATCCTGTTGGGGTTAGGGAGGCTTTTTTGGGATGGGGGGTGAGAGGGACGATGGGGGGGTACGAAGTTGTGGGTGGGGTAAGGGAGGGGGAGTGGGTGGGGACCAGTATGCCAAGGGACTCCTACTGGATTCAGATGTTGACCAAGGCATGTCGTGCACGGCGGCGATACGCAATGCTCAGCTTAGGTTTTTTTGTACTCTTACAATATGACTGACACACTCAAAGTACTATCCCTCAATGTAAAGGGACTCAACAATCCAATCAAGCGGAGGGCTGTCATCTCATATCTCGAAAACTCGGGGGCTGATGTCTGCCTACTGCAGGAAACCCACCTCCTGATCAAAGATTGGCACAGAATGCGCTCCCGGGCTTTTCCTCAGCAGTACTTCTCCTCCCTTCCATCCAAGAAAGCTGGGGTGGCCATCCTAGTGTCCCGACATTTCAGAGGCCGGGTGGGGACCAAGGTAGGGGAGATTAAGGGACGCCTCCTGGCCTACTCCTTCCTCATTGGGAACAGCGCGCTGACAATAGGCACCATATATGCCCCCAACACGGGTCAGGAACCATTTCTAAAAACTGCACTCTCCGAGACACTACAATCACCTCCCTCTAAACTGCTCATTGGGGGGGACCTCAATATAGTCATGGACACGAACAAGGACAGATCCGGGCACCGCTATGGAGATACTGGTGCTCTCTCGGAGGAGGGTGGGTCCTGGCTGCAAGAAAGGGGCATTCTTGATCTCTGGAGGGCGGCACACCCCAACGCAGAGCGCTTCACCTTCTACTCCCATGTACACCATACATACGCGCGTCTAGATCACTTCTTAGGCTCTTCGGAACTGCTCCCTCAAGTAGCCGACGTTTCCATTGTCCCAGCGGCCCTTACAGATCACGACGCGGTGGAACTGACGCTCCGTATACCCATGGTACCACGCACTCCTGGCTCTTGGCGACTCAACGAACCCCTATTGCAGAGGCCGGCTGTTGTTCGGCAAATTCACAAATGCATCTCGGACTACCTCGCCACCAATGACACCCCTGCAGTTTCGGTGTCGTCTCTCTGGGGCGCCTTGAAGGCAGTAGTCAGGGGGGAGCTGATCGCCATCGCGGCCGCTGACGCCAAGGTCCGCAAAGAAAAGAGAGCTGAACTCTCAGCACAAGTAGCTGAACTTGAAAGAGTTCATAGCCGCACCTGCGCCCCGAGGATCTGGCGTCAACTGAAAGCCGCCAGGGCCCAACTAGCCGGCATCGATACAGACAGAGCAGAATTTGCCGCTCTTCGCCTCCGCCATACGTACTACGTAGGAGGTAATCGCACCGGACGCCTTCTTGCCAGTGCCTTAAAAGCCAAAACTCACCGCTCAAAAATCACTACCCTCTTGGACGACTCCGGTACCGCGCTCACTGAAGACGCGCAGGTAGCTAACGCCTTCCGCTCCTTTTACGCTTCTCTGTACAGTGAAGATAGAGTCTCGCCGTCCGACATTGACGCATACTTGCAATCGGCGGCAATCACGCCACTATGCCCAGCATCAGTGGAGGCCTTAGATGCTCCCATCCGCCCTGATGAGGTCCTGGCCGCCATCTCACGCCTCCGCCCGCTCAAATCACCGGGCCCTGATGGCTTTTCCTCGGGCTTCTACAAGCTCTTCGGCCATACACTAGCTCCGGTACTCACGAGATTGTTTAATTCTTTCGAAGGCCCAAGCTCCATCCCGCCGGACATGCTGGCAGCTGACGTAGTGGTGCTGCCCAAACCGGGCAAATCCCCGACGCACTGCTCTGCGTTCCGTCCAATCTCCTTACTCAACTTGGATTTAAAGCTATTCACTGGGGTGCTGGCGGCCCGCTTGGGCCCCTGCCTTCCGGGTATCCTCGAGCCGGATCAATCGGGCTTTGTCCCGAACCGACAATGCAGTGATAACACTAAACGATTACTGCACCTCGTGGATAAATCTCACTTTCAGGTCTCGGACTCGGTGCTTCTGGCCATCGACGCGGAAAAAGCGTTCGATCGTGTCGACTGGACCTACCTACAAAAAGTCCTGCAGCGATACCAACTGGGCGGCCGGTTCCAAGCATGGATCGCGAGCTGCTATCACCATCCTATGGCCCGGGTCCGGCTGGGCGGCCTCAAATCGGACCCCTTCGAAATTCAACGAGGCACACGTCAGGGGTGCCCCCTCTCGCCCCTTCTGTTCGCCCTGTACGTGGAACCCCTGGCGCAGAAAATCCGAGATAACCCTCGCATTAGCGGTATCTCCTTTGGCCATGAACCCCACGTGGTGGGACTGTACGCCGATGATATCATCGCTGCTTTGGACCGACCGTCCAGCTCTATACCTGCTTTCCTGGAGGAAGTGGAGAGCTTCGGAGCGGTATCGGGCTTCAAAATCAACCGGGGGAAATCCTTGATCTTACCCCTGGGCAAGAACGCCCTCCCTATTACCCCACCACCTGATTTTGGCTGCGACTTGCAATCCTCCGCGCAGCTTCCATACCTGGGGATTACCCTCACTGCTTCCACGGACTCAACGGTGACCCTTAACTATAAAACACTTACCTCTCAAATTCGAGCCGACCTCGCGCGCTGGTCAAAGCAACCCCTCTCCTTGTTGGGCCGCATAGCGGCTGTAAAAATGTCAGCCTTGCCCAAGATCTTATACATCTTCCAGACCCTTCCGGTCACGCCGCCGCCAGGTACGATTGCTGACTTGCAAAATGCCTTCCACCAGTTCATCTGGGAAAAGAAACGCGCACGACTGCACAAACAGGTGGCGCACAGACGCATTGACGAGGGGGGACTCGGGATCCCTAACCTCAAGCAATATTTTCAGGCCTCACAGCTCCGCTATTTGGTGGAATGGTACAGGCCAGAGTCGGAAAAGAGATGGCTCTTTCAAGACAGAGCGATGGCTCAGATGTCGCTGTGGAAGGTACCGTTTCTTGCCCGCCAGCATAGACCGCGATGCCTTCTCCGCTCCCCGGTTACTCGCACCGTCATGAGGACGTGGGACACGGTGGCGGTCAGGCGGGGCCTGACGACCTTCCCCTCCCCGCTCACTCCGCTCTTTGATAACCCGGACTTCCCGCCGGGCACCGATCCCCGTGCCTTCCTGCAGTGGCGGAGCACAGATTGCCGCTCAGCCGGTCATCTCTTTGACCTAGAGGGCTTCCTCCCCCTTGCCGACATCACACAAGGCTACGGAGTGACTAAACCTCACATGTTCCAATACTTCCAGCTGCGCCACTGGCTCACGCACCCAGACCACGCTCCCCTAGTTGCTCGACCAATGACGCCGTTTGAGAAATGGCTGATCACGAAAGACTCGGATAGGCACCTGATATCGGACCTTTACAAAATGTTATCACCTGTGGCCGGCCCAGTTAAAACGGCGGGGCAAAGGCGCTGGGAATCGGAGCTCGGAAGAACACTTTCGCCCATGGAATGGGGGTTTGTATTCTATAGAGCGGCACACACCACCCGTAACACTGCGGCCAGGGAGTCGGCGATAAAATTGGCCATCTATTGGCACCTTACCCCGGCGAGACTCAATCAGGGCAATCCTCTCCGAAGCGCTCTGTGTTGGAGAGGCTGCGGCGCAAGGGGCACTCTGACCCACCTCCTGTGGGACTGCGACGCTCTGCAAGGGTACTGGAAAGCGGTACTGGATGATATTGATTCCACCTTTGAAACTGAAGTCCCGCGCTTTCCTGCATACACTATCCTAGGGCTACCCAATGCGCTCACATTTCCCTTAAGGTCACTGCGAGGCAAACAGATGGGAATCGCCATGCAAGCAGCGTCGCAACACGTTCTGTCACTCTGGGGTTCCACCACATTACCCACCCACACTGGCTGGTTACACAAACTGTGGTTCACACTGGGCATGGAACGCATCCAGGCCACACTCACACAATCGACTGACTCCTTCCAGAAGACCTGGCACCCGCTCCTGTCCCTCTTATCCAGGGAATTTCACGAAATCACTTGCCCCAAATACCTTCGCATTCTGCGGCTCACAGACCCACCACAGGCTCCGCCACAACCTTAAACACCTTGCTACTTGTCAGCCCGAGAGTGCACTCAGGGAGACTCCGAACTACTGGCATACTGGTCGGGGAGGGGGGAGGATGGAGGGGCTGTTGGGTGGAGGGTGGGGGGTTGAGTTCTTCCTTTGGTTTTGTTTGGTTGTAATTCTTACATGGCACCTTCAACTATATGCCGGCATCGCCATACTGTGTAGGTGTGATTTATATGCTTCTGAATGGCCTCTCAGAGAAGACGTGCCTGTCTGTCTCGCTCGCTACATAACCCTACTGCATACTTACCGCCTTACTGTGCCTGTTATTCTTGCTCTTGAACTTAATAAAACAAATTTGAAATTTAGAACTATACATGCAAAAAAGACACACTGCTTATGTGATATTGGTACTTAGAAGATGGGATGTCTAAAAGCATCTACCATAAGCGCTTGTGCTACTGATCACCTTTTGTCAGCGGCTCAAACAGCAACAATTGACTTTTCACAGGCTGGAATTCAACAGTTTTTTTCATTAATGACACTTGTCCTCTTAGCGATCAGATGTTGAAACGCTGGTACTCATTGAACCTACCCGAATGTTACTTAGAAGTTGCCTTCGTAAGCGTGGGGAATAAGCCGCTCCAGCTCTAGGATAACGATAAAATACAACTATAGTCAATTTTAGGAACGCGCTGAGCCCTCAACTCCCAATCATCTGCTGCACCCATGTTGACAATGATTACACAGACAGCGAGGCACCCTGCACACTGTGTTTCACTGCGACAGATGACTCCTCCGGCCAAACTGGAGTAAATGTGTTCTCTGGCTCTTTGTGTGCCCTTGTCGCAGTGCATTGTTGTGGTTACTTTAAAGCAGCTGCAAAAGCTTACCTATGCTGGAGCTGGGTCCAGGATTAAGAAGAGAGCCCCGAAACCATTCAAATTTACTGGAGGGAGAACTAGCTGTGGGAGGTGACTCTGAAGGATCAGACTCTGAAGTCAGGGCTTCACCCGGTGTGGGGCAGGGAAGTGCTGGTTCACTTTCCTGGTCTGTGCTTTTTGAGAGGTTTGCAGGTGTGATTTGTATGGATGTTTAGGTTTTGTTGCCGGCGGGTCTAGGTAGCGGAGTAGAGACCAGGTGGGGGTGGGATGCCGAGCAGCTGCCCTGCTGCTGCTCTGGAACAAATGAGGCTGGGAGGAGCGCAGAAGGGGAGACCGATGTTAGTGAGTGAGAGAGTAAAGTTGCAGTTATTCTCTTGTCTCTACCTCCTTCATTTTCAGTGTCAAAAGGGTGTGGGAGGGGTCTCAGCATCGGATCCGCATGACCTTAACCCCCAGTGGATTCCACACAACTCGACCTACAAGTGACTGATTGCCAGTAGTGCGTTTTCCTCCCCATTGACCGCAATGTTAAAGTTTTGCAGTAGTGAATTCACTGATTTATGGATTTATTTTTTCTTCTAAAATCCATAACCCTTGTTATACTCATCCAATTGTATTCGTTTAGGTGTCTATATTTATATAAAATTCTGCTTTATTTTTATAAATTGGTGTCAGATTATTTTTCGAGTTGTGTCAATTACATATCGTATATGTTAGTAATCCGAAATGCTTAACACATGTTCCTCTACTAAAGCCTGAGTGCTCTGTGCCACTCTACCAGGACTGAGCAAGGGATTTATTAGTGCGAATCCAAAGGGCCTATTTTGGGGTATTGTGAAAGTTTTGCTTTGTGAAGCCTAACCAGTCTCACTGCACAATACTCCACTCCTACATTGGTGTTACAGTGGTGGGATCCTGAACTTGTGTTTTGTAGTACCACTTGGTCATAAGTGATTTTTGCATAAGAAATCAATTATTGATATTAGACCCAAAACATTTTTTTCAGATTTCTTAGATAAATGTTTAATTGGAATTGTTTGGTCCCTTTGTAGACCGCCATTCCAAAGTAGAGTAAAAGACTTAGAAAGTTAGGAAAAAGTTTCAAAGTTTTAAAAAGGTTCCAAATTTCAAGTAAAAGGTTAGGCATAATGAAGGCTGACAAGAATCTCGAACTGTCTGTCATCCCAGTTCTGAAGATCAATGATCTAAGAGTTTTATGCAAAGCTAGAGGCATTAGCAATCAATCAATCACACATTTGTAAAGTGCACACTGTCACTCCTGGGCGTATCTGCTCGCTGTGCCTTTGTCGAAGAGCCATGTCTTGAGTCTCTTTCTGAAGTCTGCCAGCGAGGGAGCTGTATGGAGCTGAAGGGACGGTTGTTCCAGTCTTGGCAGTGATGTGGGAGAAGAGGATCGTAGGTGTCTGAAGGATAAGTGAAATCTCAGTTGATGGAGACAGGTCCTAGGTTGTGGAGGGCTTTGCAGGTGTGTGTGAGGATCTTGAACAGGCATCTCGCCTGGATTGGAAACCAGTGAAGGTCTCTAAGGTTGGGGGAGGAGGGTTGATGTGGGGTAGTTTGGGGAGGTCCAAGATGAGTCTGGCTGCTGCCTTCTATATGGTCTGGAGTCTTCAGAGGGACTGAGTGGCGATACCAACAAAGAGGTCATTGCCGTAGTAGAGGCGGCTGGTGACGAGGGCCTGAGTGACGGTCTTTCTGGTGTTGGCTGGAATCCATCTGAAGATTCTGCAGAGCATGCAAAGTGTGTGGAAGCAGGAGGAGGCAACTGTGTTGACTTGTCATTTCATGGTCAGTTGACTGTCAAGGATGATGCAGAGGTTGCGTGCATGGTTAGTCTGTGTGGGTCTGAGTTCTGCAGGCAGCTGTGGTCCGATGCGGCGGTATTATTGCTGAAGATCAGTATTTCAGTTTTGTCAGAGTTGAGTTTGAGGCAGTTGTCTCTCATCCATTTGGCTGCGTTGGTCATGGCGCTGCAGAAGTTGGTTTTGGAGGGGTCTGACGATGTCTGTGAGGAGGATCATGTAGATATTGAACGGGGAGGGGCTGAGGAATGATCATTGAGCTACGTCACATATGATGTCTTTGGTTGCGGAGGTGAAGGGAGGCAATCTGATGCTCTGTGTGCGTCCTGTGAGGAAGGAGGCGATCCACTTGAGGGCGTTTTGAAGTATGCCTATGTTGTGGAGTCTGTTGGTAAGGGTGTAGTGGGAGACAGTGTAGAAAGTCATGGAGAGGTTTAGGAGGATCAGAGCCACCGTTTCTCTGCGGTCGAGGAGTGATCTTATGTCATCGGTGGCAGCAATCAGAGCAGTCTCAGTGCTGTGGTTTGCCCGGAATCCTGATTGTGAGGCATCCAGTAGGTGGTCTTGTTCCAGGAATTTGGTGAGCTGCTGGTTGATGGCTTTCTCAAATACTTTGGCTGTGTCGGAGAGCACGGAGATTGGACGATAAGTTTTGAGATCGCTGGTGTTGACAGATGCTTTCTTTAGGACGAGTCTGACATCGGCATGTTTCCATCTGTCTGGGAAGGTTGCAGTGACAATGGAGGTGTTGAGGATGCCGGTGAGTTGAGTGCTGATTGGGTGCGTAGAGGTGGTGGTGGCAGGGGTCGGTGGGTGACCCAGAGTGGATGGAAGAAATGATGACTGAAATGGTCCGGGCGGCGAGTGGAGACCAGATGGTGATGGTTTGGCTGATGTTTGCTAGAGGGTGGAGGTCGCTGGGGTTGAAAACTGCGGTTTGGAGGTTGGAATTATTGTAGATGCTTGTGATCTTGTTGTGGAAATAGTCTGAAAGGGTGTTGCAGCGTTATTGGGAGGGGTGGAGGGTGTTCTCTATGGCAGTTGGGTTAGACAATTCTTTGACTATTTTGAAGAGTTCCTTAGATTGGTTGGCCGCGGAGTAGATGGCTGCTTTCTTTACTTCCTTGACGTGCCTGTGATAATTGCTGAGGGATGTTTTGTGGGCTGCTCTGCCGGCTGGGGGTTTAGTGGCGCCGTTGTTTCTCCAGTTGGTAGCAGTTGCGCTTGGTGGTCCTAAGTTTCTGGGGTGTACCAGCTGGTATGTTTGGCGGTCTTATTAGATTTGGTGGGTTTCAATGGGATGACTCTGTCGGCGCAGTTGATGATCCAGACGGCAACGTTCTAGACAGCCTGGTTGATGTCTGTTACCTGTGAAAACTGAGTTTCGGGGACCTTGCTCCACCTGCGGTGGGGCTGGATCTGACGTCTGTTGGTGGTGTAATGTATGTCAGTGATGGTGAAGTGCACAATAGTGTGGTCAGTCCAGGTGAGTTCTGTAGTGTGGCTGAATTTGATTCTGTTGCTAGAGGTAAAAATGGGGTCGAGTTTAGTGTGTGCGTGGGTTCAGTGACCCGGATTGGTGATCTATAGAGTAACAGCAAACAGGGAGGCTCTGGAAAAGGCCCTAAGCTCCTAGGAGAAAGAAAAGCTAGCGAAGGAAGGCCATTACTCAGAAGAAGACCCTGAAGTGGGTGAGGATGATGCCACAGCCCAAAAAGCAGATAAAGGGAAGCAGGTGAAGACCAAACATCTTCACCCTTTCCCAGACCCCCTTCACCAGCAGGAAGTGACAGAAGTCAGTCTAGCAGACCCTCTTCTGGTAAGGTGGTAGTAAACCTTTAGGAAGAGCTTGATCTCCTCTAACTAGAGGAGAAAAAAGATTAAACTTGAGGAAAGCAGACTAGCCCTTAAAGAAAGCTGTAGGAAAAAAGAGAAAACATTTGACCCCTAAGAAATCCATAGGGATTGTACCAAAGTTTAGTGATGGTGATGACATTGATAAAAGATTTGAAGCCTTTGAGAGGGCCTGCAAAATGAGGACAGGTCACCAGCACTTGGGCTTTCAATTGTGAGTTATTCTCAGTCAGAGTCAGATGTCTGACCCTTAATGAGGATGTGGCGCAGACATATGAGCATATGAGGGAGACCTTAATAGAAGGATTTGGACTCACCACAAAAGAGAACAGAGTGAATTTAGGCATACCAGACATAGGTGGATTTCGTAGACTCTTTAGTCAAAGCACTAGAAGGATAAATACAAGACAATGAGATGAACACTTATGATGGACTATATAATTTAATTATGAAAGAGAACATTTAAATTAATAGTACCACAGAGAAAATGCATCAGTATTTGGTGGATTCCTAGTTGTCTTCTCCCAGAGAACTACGGACGATAGCTGACACATGGGTCAGAACCAGGGTGTCCAGAAAGACCCATGGTGAGAGTGACCAGAAAAAGGATGCTCAGACTTCCCAGCAGGAGAAAGATGTGAGCAACAACAAGCATAACAATCATTGGCATAGCCAATAGGTCTCGCTTTTGGGACCTTTTAAGTGTTTAGCCATGGAACAGTTGATGTTGTTGCACCAAGGATATTGTACTGCATAACTAAATACTTATAAGGTTCCAAAAGCGGGACCTATTGGCTATGCCAATGCTTGTTATTTAAAGGGCATGTAGTAAACTGTACTGGCAAATTTAATAGTTCTCGTCTTTGGGATCTATTTGCTTTTGCTTGGCCAATGGGTTTAGCCTAACAAGAGAGAAAACAAGAATTTGCAATGCAATAGGTCTTGCATTTGTGATTTTGTGAGAGTAAGAGCATACTGGCGTTCTAACTAATAATGTTTTTTTAAGTATGTCTTTTGTTTTAGTGTAGTGGTTGAATGTGGAGTGGAATTATGTGGGTTGTTTTGAAATTGTTAGTTGTGGAATTGTGTTTAGTGTATTTGTGTTGTGGAATTATGTGGCATGGTGAATAGGTAGTGGCGAGAGATGCAGAGAATAGACAACGGATGGATGCTAGGGATAAGTAGTTTGTGTATGACGGCGTTGTTGAACTTGGGACCGGAGCAGACATATGTTTGTGAGAAAGACATTAAGACAGGGAGAGCAGGTCATAGATGCATAAAGAGGGTTGGTTTTGTGTATACACCAAAGACACCCTAAGAAGGGAAGGAGAGTGTGAGTTTGAGGGATGGAAACTTTGAAAAGTTACAGGATAGATACTGTGTTCAAAGCCCTGAAGTGAACCATATAAGAGAGGCGCGAATAGTGCGTGAGAGAGCCAAAGAGGTGGGTGAGAAAGAGTATGAGACAGAGAGATAGAGGGACAAGTGGCTGGGGGGTGGGAGGGAAGAGGCGAGAGGTGGACTAGTGTACATCATGAGGAGGAAAAGGAAGGTAGCATGTGTGAGTAGGCTGTATAGAGAGGAGCTAGGTAGTGGGAGATGAGAGAGGGTAGTGGTATTGCGAGATGAGAGTGGGTGGTGGGAGTGTGTGAGAGAGATGAGGGGAAGTGGGTATGGAGGTGAGAGATGGCAGTGTCTACGTGGGACAAACAGACTAAGTTTCCTTAGTGCCACTCATACAATGCAGCGGAGAGGGTATTCATGCTGAATAGGTAGTGGATTACTGGCTGTTGCACAAGTACATAAAAATGCCTGTTTAAGAATATAATTAAAAGACACATTAACGTTTACATAAAAGCACATTGCCAAAATATTAGGCTATTTCATTAAAAAAAATACACATTTGTGTCTTGTTTTACCTCTGTTTAAAACCGCAGCAGATAGGTAACAGTTTACTGTACTGCACAGGTTAAAAGTAGGGATTGCTAATTAATCACACGCATTGGCAATGCCAATAAGTCTCACCAATAGGAGATCTACTGGCTTTTTCAATGGGGTTGGTGCACGAAGATCACCTGAGTCATGGTTGGCAGTAGTGTGCTCTCAGTGGAGGCAGTGAAGAACTCAAGATGAAGAAGGAAGGGCTGCCGGAAACAGAGCAGGGCTTTGAGAGAAACAGACATGAAAGGTTTCCGAGGAAGGCATGCAATGAAGGTCGCCATGGAGGGCACTGGCGCAGTGAGGTTGGCAGCGGAACCCCGGACTCCTGTGTAGCCTTCATAGTCGGGCAGGGCACCGAGGAGAGCATGTAATGAAGGTTGCAACGAAGGATGCCAGTGCAGCAAGGATGACAGCGGAACCCCGAACTGCTGCTTGGCATAATAACATCCAGCTTCATCCACAACCTGCTTCACAGCTCAGTTACTCCTTTCTAAACATAACATTCCGAGCTGCTAAGCAACACATTTACATTCCAAATGAGACATCTCTACATACCTCCCCCCTTACATATACCACAAACTAAAATTGAATTAGAAACAATACATTTGGTAAATAAAAAAAATATCATAAAGCAAACCTAAATAAGAGGAAATTAGGTAGATAAATATACAATAAAGGCAAACCTAGATAAGAGGAGAAAAACATTTAGACACATTTCCAAAGCTCCAAGTTGACCCATCACACAAAATCACAACACTCCTTTTCACTTGATAAGTTTAGAAAATTTGCTATCGCCTTTAACAACAGTACCACCACGTTTTACCACTACCCAATCACCTGATTTAATATCAGGAATCCTGACCCCTTTTAACTGATCATAACGTTTGGCAGCAAGGGTTTGTTTATTAACAACTTGTTTACCAATCACATCACGATCCACCCATACACACTCTCTGTTCTTCGACCACCCTGGTAGTTCCTTCAATCCAGGTTCTCTTCATTTAAGAGAAATAAAAGGTGATACACCAGTCATGGAGTGCAGAGTTACTCTATAAGACCACATTAGCTTTTTCAATTCCTCAGACCACGACAAACCATTGCACAAAGAAAGTTGTATATTGTCCAAGATTAAACGATTAATTCTTTCAACTAAGCCATTGGCTTTGCGGTCTGAATAAGGCAACTCTTTCATGCTTAACACCTTTTCCACCAAGAAATTCCTCCATCCTTTTAGAAACTAGCTGAGGACTATTATCTGACACCAAATCTTTGGGAATACCCTCATTCACGAAAAATTTCTCTAGAAATGTAATTACTTTTTCAGTTGTGATACACTCAGATGTGTCAATCACAAACCACTTGGAATGATAATCTACCAAAACCATTACAAATCTGCAACTTGACCCCAATCTTGAAATAGGACCAATGAAGTCTATCGCCAACCTTTCCCCAAGGACGATCAGGAAAATTCACAGGAGCAAGAGGAGGTTGATGTAAAACTTTGGTCTTATCACTAGCAGCACAAGCATAACAGTCTTTAACAACTGCTTCAACATCATCATCTAAACCTGGCCACCAGAATGACTGGTGTACACGCCGTTTGGTCATGTTTCTCCCCAAATGACCTTCGTGTGCCATAATAACAATTTTAGATTTAAGACTCTCTGGAGGTACTAACTTGTCTCTCCTCCACAATTTCCCTTCCCTCACACTTAACTCAACAACAACATTGAAGAAACCTCTGAACCGCTCGTCAATGCTTAACTCTCTATCCCAACCATTAGAAACAGAATGTATAACCTTCTTTAACACGTCATCTTCCAACATAGCTGCATTCCATTGCTCCAACCCAAAAGCTTGTTCTTCAGTATATCTTATTTCCTCAATGTCAACATCAGACTCCACTTCACTCACCAAAACAGGTATTCTTGACAAACAATCCGCTATTATATTCTTTAACCCTTTCATGTACTCGACTTCAAAATTATATTCCAACACAGATATAATCCACCTCGATATCCTCGGAGTAACACTCCCTTCCAACCCTTTACCACCATTGAACAAATTAACTAAAGGCTTGTGATCTGTGCGGAGTCTAAATGGCAATCCCCACACAAAGTATTTGAAATGTTTAATACCCCAACAACACGCCAAGGCTTCTTTTTCTATTACAGAATACGATTTCTCAGCACCCTGTAACCTTCTCGATGCAAACCCTATGATCCTTTCTTCACCACCTCCTACTTGAGTTAAGACAGCCCCAATACCAATAGCACTCGCATCAGTGGTAATATAAGTTCTAGCTTTAACATCAAAATGTCCAAGGCTAGGTGCGGACAATATTCCTTCTTTAATCTCCTGAAATGCCTTTTCACAGGCATTGCATCACGTGAATTCTGTTCCAGTTTTCATCAACAACCGTAATGGTTCCACAATATTAGTGAAATTCCTCACAAACTTGGAGCAATATTCCGCTAAACTAAGGAAACTTGCTCCTTAGTAGTAGGGATAGGAGCATCTTTAATGGCAGAGACAATACACTTGTTTGGTCTAATCCCCTCCTTAGAAATCTCATGACCTGAATAACTAACTACGTCCTTTCTCAATTGACATTTCTCTTTTTTGATTGTCAACCCATGCTCTCGCATATGACATAAAACATTTTCCATAACTTCATCATGATGATTATAATTTCTCCCAACAATTAACACATCATCCTGGAAGCAAAGTACATCACTAATACCATGAAGAACTTTTTCCATAACTCTTTGGAACACCGCTGAGGAAGAAGCTAACCCAAAGGGCATCCTACGATAACGAAAAGCTCCCAGCGGTGTCACAAATGATGTTAAATGTCTTGACTCCTCACTGAGGTCAATCTGGTGGTAAGCTGACGACATATCAATAACACTAAAAACACTCCCCCCACCCATTGCCGTCAACATCTCTGAAATATTTGGTAGGGGTTGACGATCCACCCATATGTTTTTGTTCAAGTCACGAAGGTCAATGCATAAACAAATTTTCTTTCTCCCATCTTTAGGTGCGACGACAATGGGCGCCAGCCACTCAGAAGCCTCAATAGGCTCAATTATACCTAGCTTAAATAATTTATCAAGCTCTTCTTGCAAAGGACCCTTCATAAGATGAGGCACAGATCTTACTTTGTGAACTACCGGAGTAACATTGCTCTTGAGAATAATCTTATGAGAAAAATTCTTGAGTTTCCCCAACTCATGCAGCCTTCCTAGTTGGGCAGTATGCTGAGGTTCGTGAGTGGCTCGTTTGCCTCAGACAGAGAGGAGAAGCTGCAGTCAGGGCAGAGGGAGGAGACACCAAAAGTGCCAGACATATTAAAAGACAAACTTAGGGCAAGGTACTGGCACTACAAGAGGGTCTTGTAAGAGGAGTGGAGGAAAGGTGTTTAACGAGGGGGGGCCACAGTAAAACAGTCGTTTTTTTTAGGACACATGGCAATAAGCAGCAGCATCGATGTCCCCAGAGTTACAAACCTGTTTTCAGCAGTCTTTACTGTTTAGTTCAACTTGTGTTTGAAATTGAAAGTGTCCACAACACCACTGAACAAAGGGAAGTTTATAATCAGACTATGTGATGTTAGTCTCCCATGCCAGTGTTAACCATTTGAGTGATGTCATGCCCCACCTCGCGAGGGGTGCGGAGGACCACCGTGCATAAGCGCAGTGGTAGCAGTCTGGGCAGTTCATTTTGTTACAGCTGGTGGGTTACTTAAATGCATTGTAAGAGCAAAAGTAAAACTAGAGATTTAATTATACAGCATTTTGTATACGTCCCGAAAGCCAGTCTCTGAAAACAAGTTATTCGTTGTGGGACAGCTTCCTCGTGAGGTGCAGTGACAGGATTTTTACATTTTTACTGCACTATTACGCATAAATGATCTGGCACACTGCGTGTTGTTGTAACATCGCTACGGACATTTCCGGAGCTGTTGTGTTTTGTCAGATGTGAATATCTGACCACAAAAGTAGTAGAGCACAACGCCTAAAGTATAAAAAGTATTTAAAAAAAAGATATAACAAGCATTGGCTGCGTGGCCGTGAAAGCATAAGTTATCGCGGGGACAAGCTCTGTGGTGGGGGAGGGGCAGAGCGAGGCGCTTGGGAGAGCGCAGTAAGGCTTTATGAGCCATGACAGAGGAATGACAGATGGTGGCTGCGCGCGTGTAACCGCAAGCTTGAGGCCAGGAAAAGCCTCTGGTAGAACTTTAAAAACCCACTAACTAAATGTCTTGCAGAGTTCTCAAAAGGCCCCCAAAGTTTTTTTCAGGAGGGTGGGCCCAGACACTCTTCACAGTCCAAAGGTAGGGGTTATCAGGGTAAGAATGAGGACTCTACAAAGGCTTCTGGGATATGCCATGACTGTCATCAGCCCGGACATAAAAGAGAAGATACAGCATGTTCCAAGAAGATCCCAGTAGTGGACAGTCCAAAGAATCGGCTAGCATAGGAGTGGGGGAGGGAGGAGGGGAGTTGAAAGTGTACTCCGGAGAAGCCAGAGGTTACACAGAGGCTACTTTCGTTTTCTCAGGTGGGGTGGATATTGAAGCTCTGGCTGTCTTGCTTTCAGGCATGGAGAGGTATAGACAAAGGTCAAAGATCAATGGGACTGAAGTAGAGGATCTGACAGGATATAGGTGTCAGTGTCACTATGGTGGCAGCTAGATTGGTTTCCCCAGACCAAATGATACCTGGTGTTGTCAGCATTGGTTAACTGGTGTTAGTCACCAGGTAACCAATGCTGACAATGAGACTAAGCTCCATTCAATGGCCTTCGTAAGTTTAGAATGGGGAGGAGTTACTGGCCCAAAGAAGGTGGCGTGCCCCCTGCCATCCCAGTAGAGTGCCTGTTGGGAAATGACCTAGAAATTTCTGCTTGGACAAAAGTGGAAAGAAAGGCTTATGCAGACATGCTCGGTCTGCCTTATGACACCAACAGCACAGGCAGCACAACAGGGAGTCGTGGCAGTTTGGCTCCTAAAATAATAGCACAAACCTCCCAGCAGAAGACAAAAGGGCAGGAAGTCTGTTAAGTCAGCTTCAAAGACGTCACAAGACCAGAGGTCATACAGGCAGAGGGACTCTCTAGACAGGACCTTTGCCAAGGGCAAAAATCATGCCCAACTCTTGAAGACCTTAGGCAGCAAGCTAAAAGGCAAGACCAGTGAGATGTCGGAGGTATGCAGAGGGTCTACTGGGAAGACGGGCTCTTGTACACTGAGGGCAGGGACCCTAAACCAGGTGCAGCCAGGAGAGTTGTGGTCCTCCAAGAGCACAGAGAGTTCATTCTGACCTTTGCACATGGTCCCTAGCTGGACATCTGGGACAAACCAAAATCTGTGACATGTTGGTTGCCCATTATTATTGGCCCCAGATGTCTGGAAAAGTGAAGGAGTTTTGTCCCTCCTGATTCAACTATCAGGCCAGTGGCAGGACAGGGCAATAATTTCACTTCCAGTGGTTGGGACTCAGTTTGAGAGGATAGGGAGTGGCACTGGCGGCCCCCTTGATTCTCAAACTGCATCTGTGAGCAGATATATTCTAGTAGTAGTGGACCATGCTACTAGGTACTCAAAGGCAATTCCTTACAGGACTGTCACTGTCCCTGCAGTGGCAAACCCATCCTTGGTGTCCTTATCAGAGTGAGGTTTCTTAAAGAAGTGGTATCTGATAGAGGGAACAATTGCTTGTCTGCATACCTAAAAGCAATGAATGTAGTGTGAGCTTCAGGTTTACACATTCACTACCCCCTACTACTCCCAGTCAAATGGTTTAGTTGAGAGATTCAACAGTACCATTAAGGGCAGGCATGATAATGGGACTGCCTGAAAAACTCAGAAGGAGATGGGTTATCCTGTAACTTTGCCTCTTGTTTGCATACTTAAAGGTGCCACAGAAGAAATAAGTTACTTACCTGTACACTGTGGTTCTTCAGTATTGATATCTTTCAAAGATTTACATGCTGGAATCTTCCCTGATGTCATGGTAGGAATTCCAAGGTAACAGTAATAAAAGCAGTACTAATACATAAGCATTAGGTGTCACAATAACAACAATAGACATTGTTAGCCAACTCACATTGTTTTAATGCAACTAAACTTCAACCAATTAGAGTAGACACCCCGAAGCACTCATCCCCTGCAGAGCCACCATACCTCAGATTTAGAGTTGGAGTGTAAATTAAGGAAAGAAGAGGTATAAAAGTGGTGTGCCTTAATGGGGAGGAGTGAGGGCTGTCTGTGAATCTCTAAAATATATCAATACTGGAGAATCAGTGTACTTGTTAGTAACCTGTTTCACCTCCAGTATTGTATCTTTCATAGATGTATATGCTTGAATCAGACTAGTAAGCAGTGCTAAGGTAAACAAGGACTGGCTGTGAGAAGTTAGCTTGGGATATGATGTCCACTATTCTAGTGGGCACCTTGCACCAGTCTAATCGACCCTTATTGATGGTGGTTGTAAAGTCAACCTTATAGAAAAGCTATCCTAGTGGCAGCATGGACCAGCAGTCTTAGGCTAAGACTTCAGAGAGCATGTGAAGCAAGCTGTTTTACCAATTATAATCCCTTGAATACCAAATGAAAGGACACCACACAAGGTATATATTAAATATATATGTATTTATTCAAAACACAACCCCTCTGCACTCTTTATGAGGTCAGAGACCGAAGTACATCACAAGTTACTCAATTTGCATACGATAAGTTGCACAAATACAGTTATGCCCTAGGGGCTTCACAAACCATATACTAAAGAAGTGGAATAAGAACCACGTGAGAGTTAGTCAGCAGGCCTAGGGCCTGTAGAATCTCTGGGGCTACACTAAACAACCAAAGATTAGGAAGTAGGAGGCCCACTGGAGACGCGTGCAGTGTCTAAACACAGTCGTGAGTTACCGTTGACTTATAATGGGAAACGACGAAGTTGGAGTAGTTTCTGTCCTGTAACTCCAGTTCTGTAGTAGGGGTATCTCTGTTATAGTCATAATCTAGTGAATAGTCCCGCCCATGTGCGAGGACCCCGGCAATCAAAAATAATCTCTTAAATTGTCAAAAAATTGCAGAACTGCAAAGACACTTAAGAGAAAATTTAAAGACAAATAATGCAGCCTATATTCACAGGCTACACTGTCCAGTACTTCAACTAGAAATTCCACCAAAAATCCACAAACAGCAAAGCCTGTCCAGATTTCCCTTGCTTTTACTGCAAAACCCCTCAGAATGATAGAGAGGAAGGCCTGGACAGACAAGCCCCATAGGCTGCCATTATGTGGTTTAAATAGGATACTGTGCCTTTAAGAGAATCTTCCAGAACTTTCTCCCAGTATCCCAGAATGCATAGCAGGTCCAACTTACTTCAGTTCTTTTTGAAGGCGTAACACGCCCAGACCTGTCGCATTCCGTAAAGGAACATTTTCTCTCTCTCTCTCCACCGGGGAGGCGGGAGGGCGCTTATGACTATAACAGAGATACCCCTACTACAGAACTGGAGTTACAGGACAGAAACTACTCCTTCTGTAGTAGGGGATCTCTGTGTATAGTCATAATCTAGTGAATAGAATGGCAAGCCCATCCCCACACCAAAGCGGCGGTGGATAAGAGAGAATTAACACCACTATTGTGCGAACAGATTTCGCAGCGAAGCCTGTCCAACTTGAGCATTTGCCCTGGCATCAGTGTCCAGGCAGTAATGCTTAGCAAAGGTATGAACCGACTTCCAAGTGGCCGCCTTGCATATTTCTGCAATCGGAACATTACGGAGCAAGGCTGTCGTGGCAGCTTTGCCCCTGGTGGAATGAGCCTTAGGCTTACCCCCTAAGGTCTTATTAGCTTTTTGGTAACATAGCTGTATGCAGGACACAATCCACCTAGAGATAGACTGCTTAGAGGTCGCAAGACCCGTCCTGACTGATCCATAATTGACAAACAATTGGTCAGACCTACGAATATCTTTGGTCTTATCAAGATAAAATTTCAACACCCTCCTAACATCCAGGGAATGTAAGGACCTCTCCGCTGGAGATGAAGGATTCTGAAAAAACGTAGGCAAAGTTATGGTCTGGTTAACATGAAAATCAGAAATAACCTTGGGAAGAAATTTAGGGTGAGTACGCATAACAACCTTAGCAGCATGAAATACAGTATAAGGTTCTTGGCAACACAGCGCCTGAATTTCACTCACCCTACGGGCCGATGTAATGGCCACGAGGAACGCCGCCTTCCAGGACAGGTGCTGCAACGAAGCCTTATGGATAGGTTCAAAAGGCTCCTTCATCAATCTGGACAGCACCACGTTCAATTCCCATGAAGGCGAAGGAAGCCTGACAGGAGGGAACACTTTCTTCAAGCCTTCCAAAAAATCTTTGATCACAGGGATCTGGAAGAAGGAAGTCTGTGAAGGGCATTTCCTGTAGGCAGTCAAAGCAGCAAGATGAACCTTAATAGAGTGGACATTAAGGCCAGACTGCGCCAACTGTAGAAGATAAGGAAGGATGACATCTTCCTTACAAGTCGTCGGATCATAGTTCTTAGACTGACACCAGATACAAAATCTCTTCCACTTGTAAGCATAGGAAGTCCTAGTGGATTGTCTCTTAAACTCCTTCAGTATGTCCATACAATCTGCAGGAAGATTCAGATGACCATACTGTACTAACTCAGGAGCCATGCTGCCAAACTCAACGACGAGAGGTTGGGGTGCAACATCAGCCCCCCGAACTTCGTGAGAAGGTCCGGCCTGCACGGCAGCCGAATATGAGGAAGTAGAGACCGGTGAAGCAGGTCCGTGAACCACCACTGTCTGGGCCATTCCGGGGCAATCAGTATCAACCGAGCCCTGGACTGGGACAACTTGATGAGAACCGCTGGAATCAGGGGAATGGGTGGAAAAGCGTACAGAAAGCTGTTCGACCAGTCGATCCATAACGCGTTCCCCAGCGTCCCTGGCTGGTAGTACCTGGAGGCGAAGTCTCGGCATTTGCTGTTTTCGGCGGTGGCGAACAGATCTACGTCTGGAGTTCCCCACCTTGCGAAGACTTCTCCTAGTACTTCGTCGTTTATGACCCATTCGTGGTTTTCCTGAATCAGTCTGCTCAGTGCGTCCGCCTGAACATTCTGCACACCTGGCAGATGGGTAGCCGTTATCGTCAGTCCTCGAGCCAGAAGCCAGCGCCAGATCGCCTGTGCCTCCTGCGACAGGGTGCGTGACCTCGATCCTCCCTGCTTGTTGAGGTAATACATTGTGGTCGTATTGTCCGTTTGCACAAGGAGAGAGTCGGTCCGGAAGGACGGATGAAAAGCCTTCAGTGCCAAGTGAACAGCTCTGAGTTCCAGGAAATTGATGTGGTACGTGGACTCCATCGGTGACCACGTCCCTTGAATCTGTAGGTCTCCGGAATGTGCTCCCCAGCCCTGGAGAGAAGCATCCGTCACGACAACCTGAATGGGAATGTCCTTGTGGAAGGGAACCCCTCTGAGGAGATTCTCCGCTGAGCACCACCACTTCAGAGACTGAAGAGCATGTAGAGACAGTCGTATCTTGTCGTCCCAAGATCCTCTCCTCTGGTCCCACTGATCTTCCAAGCACTCCTGCAGCGGTCTCATGTGCAGCCGCGCATGTGGCGTCAGGAAGATGCAAGAGGCCATCGATCCCAGTAGAGAAGACACCGTCCTCACTGTCGTGGATGGAGCGGCCATGAGAGCCTGAGCCTTCCGAAGCAGTGATAATCGTCGCTCCTCCGAAGGAGACACGCTTGCTGACAGCGTATCGATGGAGGCTCCCAAGTACTGAATGCACTGGACTGGAGTCGGAACCGACTTGGTCATGTTGATGTGCAACCCCAGCCTGTTCAATAGAACGCACGTCTTCTGGAAGTGTGCTTGCGCTTCCGTGAAGGAGGAGGCCTTGATCAACCAGTCATCCAGGTACGGGTAGACAAACACCTTGTTCTTCCTTAGGTGTGCTGCTACCACAGCCATGCACTTTGAGAATGTTCTCGGCGCAGACTTCAGTCCGAATGGCAGTACTGTGTATTGATAGTGATTGGCGCCGACGTGGAACCGCAGGAACTTCCTGTGTTTGTGTGCAATGGGCACATTGAAGTAAGCATCCTGGAGGTCGATGGCACACAGCCAGTCTCCCCGTTGCAGCTGAGGATAAATCTGATGCAACGACAGCATGCGAAACTTTTCTCTGCGAATCCACTTGTTTGCGTGTCGCAAATCCAGAATGGGCCTGAACTCGTTCTTGTCCTTTTTTCGAACCAGAAAGAACCGGGAGTACAGACCTCTTCCTCTTTGAGACAGAGGTACGACTTCGATCGCCCTTTTCCTTAACAGGATATCGGCCTCCGCCTGGAGCTCTCGCAGCTGATACTGTGAGCCGGCCGGAGGGATCGATGGGGGAGGGCTGATGAACCGAAGACTGTATCCATTGCAAAAAATATTCAGCACCCACTTGTCCTGAGTAATTTTTCTCCACTCTGCCAGAAAAGATTGAATGCTTCCCCCCACCGGAGCGGGTAACAGTTGACGGGGAAGTAAGTGCTCAGGTCCTAGACCCGGCCTGGCCCTTAGTCGCTGGTGCCGACTGATGGCCTCCTCTGCCCTTCTGGCATTTCTGGAATGGTCTTCTGAACTGCTGCTGTTGTTGTTGCTGCTGTTGTCCGGAAGATTGGCCACGCCCTCTGCCTTGACCACCGAACCGCCGTTGGAACGGGCGGTACGTCTTCTTGGTCTCCTTGGGCTTCTCCAAACCCACCGCCGTGAGCGTTTCAGCTTCCGCCTTCATGTGGGCCATCTCATCGTCCGCGTGCTTCCCGAACAGGGTTTCGCCAGAGAATGGCAGATTAGCAACCCTCTGCTGAGCGTCCGGTTTCAAAGACGTAAGGCGGAGCCATGCATGTCGTCGCTGGTTTATTCCGTGGCAGAAACCATGCGCAGCCAGAAGAGAAGAGTCAGCTGCAGCGCTGATGATTTGGTTCGACACCAACAACCCTTCGTTAACCACCTTCTGGAAGTCTTCCCGCTTGTCCCGCGGAAGAAGTTCCACAAATCGTTGAAGCCATTCCCAGAGGGCTCTGTCATACCGACCCAACAAGGCAGTGGCACTAGCTGCCTTCATTGAGGTCGCTGAGGTCCCACAAACTCTTCTACCAGAGGAATCCAACCACCTTGATTCCTTGTCTGGCGGAACTGTGGAGGAAGGCGTGGTGGCATGTTGTTTGCGCGCCGCTGTCACAATCACCGAGTCTGGAGGAGGCTCCAGCCTCAGAAAGGCCGGGTCCGAGTCAGGAGCCCGGTATTTCTTCTGTAGCCTGGAAGGTGCTGCCTTAGTCAATGCTGGCGTGAGGAAGAGGTCCAGGGCCGGTTCTTCCAGGCCCGGCACCAGTGGTAGTAACGGCCGAGACAAATGCTTCTGGTGGAGCGTCTCGAAGATGACCGAAGTCTTCGGAGTGGGCACCGTCAGAGTAATGCCCAATTTCGCCGCACCCCGTAGCAGCACGTCCTGGAAGGACACCAGATCGTCGACCGGTGAAACCCTCGTGTCCGGTGAATCCGACAAGGTCGGGGAGTAGTCCCTGGTCCCAGATGACCTGGTCCGTGACCGAGACCTGTGTCTCCTGTGGCACTGTCTAGATCGGGTCGAAGACCTGTGACGCGAACGGTCCCTTCTCCCGGAGCGGGAGCGCGATCTCCCATCGTGTGGGCGCTCCACCGGTTTCCGCGGAGGAGTCTTCCGCGGCCTCTCCTGGGGTTTCGGGGTAGGCGTACCCTTAGGAGGTGTCGGAAGCAGAGGCAGGGACACCGACCTCGGTGGTCTATGAGGAGGGATAGGCGGCAGAGGCTGCCCCGCCGGAGAAGGCGGAGGCATGGAGGGGAGCGGCGGCTTAGCCGGAGGAGCCTCCTTCGGTAGAGGAGGAGGGGTCACAGGCCTGGTAGGCGTATATACCACCGAGTACCTCGTGCCCGATGACTTCTTGGAGGAAGGGGCCTTTGATCCAGACCCTCCAGAGCGTGAACGACGCCTCTTACGTCCTCCATCAGATCCAGCGTGACATTTGGCGCCAGAATCCCTCCTGCGCCTCTTAGAGGAAGTTGAGATCCTAGGCGACGCCGATCTCTTCCTGCTCGACGTCGAGCGTCGTTTTTCAGGCGTGGAACGGAGATCCCTTGACTCCGGCGTCGAACGCCGTCTCCTCAACGTCGAGTGTCTCTTTCTCGACGTCGATCGTCGCCCCCTCGACGACGAGCGGTCAGATCTCGAGACGGCGAGCATCGACCCTTCTTCCTTGATGACCGCTTCCTCGCGGTCCTCGACGCCGAGGAGCCCCTCGACGTCGAACTGGTCGACGGCGACCGGCGGTGTCGCCTCGGCGGCGAGCGCCGGTGCCTGCGTCGACGGCGATGCCTCGACGTCGACGACGCCGTCGGCGGTGACTTCGACGGCGGCCTGGCCAGGCCTCTCGACGTCGATCTTCCACGCTGTCTCGACCCGGAGCCCCGGGGAGAAGGGGAACACACCGTCGTCATCCCTCTCGACGTCGTCGTCGATGCTATCGACGTCGACGGAGACCGGGACCTTTTGCTGGTCTTCCTGCCTCTGGGGAGCCCCCCAGAGGCCTCAGCAGGGGCAGAGGGAGCCTTCCCAGCCTGCCCAGACCCACCTGCAGCCTGCAGACGCCTCTCTTCTAGGCCTTGGAGCCTAATCTTCTGTCTTTCCCTCAGGGTCCTTGTAGAAAAGGCCTGGCAGATGTCACAATCCTCAGGGACATGTTCAGCAGGGAGGCAAATAATGCAGACGTCGTGTGGATCAATCTTGGCCTTCTTCCTTCCACATGCTGGGCACTTGTTGAACAAAGCAGGCATTTTAGATCCCTAAAAGCCTGAACAAACACACACAGAAGTGAAAGGCAACACCAAGAATCAAATGAGAACACTTTAAAAACCAAAAAGTGTCAAAAAAATCCAATAAACCCTTGACAAAGGGGGAGCTCAATGCACAGGGTCCTGCTTGCAGGAGCCGGAAAAAAGAACTGAAGTAAGTTGGACCTGCTATGCATTCTGGGATACTGGGAGAAAGTTCTGGAAGATTCTCTTAAAGGCACAGTATCCTATTTAAACCACATAATGGCAGCCTATGGGGCTTGTCTGTCCAGGCCTTCCTCTCTATCATTCTGAGGGGGTTTGCAGTAAAAGCAAGGGAAATCTGGACAGGCTTTGCTGTTTGTGGATTTTTGGTGGAATTTCTAGTTGAAGTACTGGACAGTGTAGCCTGTGAATATAGGCTGCATTATTTGTCTTTAAATTTTCTCTTAAGTGTCTTTGCAGTTCTGCAATTTTTTGACAACTTAAGAGATTATTTTTGATTGCCGGGGTCCTCGCACATGGGTGGGACTATTCACTAGATTATGACTATACACAGAGATCCCCTACTACAGAAACAAAGTTACTGTTTAAGGACACTTCCGGATGGACTACGGTAAAACCCATTTAGACTAGGACACTTCGAGAGTCAAGACATACGGGAGCACCGGCGTACTCGTGTTACCTCACCCAGGGAAGCCGGGTGCATAGGTGCCTTTTGGTGTCGGGTTTCGTCGTCGTTTTCTATAGAGATCTGCAAAGAAGTGCTGCAGGCGACCAGAGGAAAAGTGTCCGGTTGGATCCAAGGGTGGATCGGTGAAGTGAAGAACCTGAAAGCAGAGGGGACAGAGTCTGGGTCACTAGCCAGTGATCAGGAAGGTACCAGGCGATGTCGCGTGCTTGAAGGTGAAGAAGGCGAGTTTGTCTCTTCAGCCATGAGATCCAGGAGGCATCGACGATGACCAGGAGCTGGATACGAGCTGTCCCACGATGGATCTAGTCGACTGTGGAGTCGGTATTCGGATTGGACTCAACAAGCCTGGGAAATCCCAACCCACGCAGGATGTCGAGATTGGCTCTGTGGCAGACCAGCAGGGTCTGTGGAACTTCTCCTTTGAAGGGAAGCTGGAGCAAGCCTGGAGCAACCAGGAAAGCAGTTTAGTTCAAAAAGAAAGTCTTCAGGGGGCTCACTAGCCAACGGGCAAGGAACTGGGAAGACGCGCAGAGCTGTAATGCAGGAGCAGGCCCCACGCGGCACTCGTGGAGTGCTCAGCTTCGGTGCAAATGGCGTTCGGGTCTGGGGCTTCTCGTATCCCAATGTACAACTGCGAGGGTACCTAGGTCGTCGAGCAGTTAGCAAAATGCAGGATGTCCAGGGTGTCCGGTCCCACGTCTCTCGTGTCCGCCCCGGGTCTCAGCTTTGCTGTGGATGTGGATCGGAGTTGGAGAAGTCTGAGAGTCCAGTTCCTGTGTCGCTGAGTCTTCGGGTTCCAGCGGGAGCGTCGACAAGTTACTGGTGGTGCCTGTTTGCACAGGGTGGGCACTCCTTGACCATAAGGGAGAGGTCTTCCGTCTTCTAGTCAGGATAGAATGTCGAAGGTCCAAGAGTTCTGTATCAAAGTTTCTTTCCAGGATAATCTAAAGTCCTGGGGACACAGCTCCTATACTTATACTAAGAATGGGGGCTGGATTACCTGCCTGGGTCCCTCCTATGGGTGGACCTGAGAAGGGGGTGGTTACACCCCTTTGCCTTTGTCCTGTTTCACGCCAAAGCTGGGGCTGGAGTGCCCCAGCAACTGGTTTGAACCCGGTTATGAATGGAGCACCTTGTGTGCCCCAGGCAATGTCTAGATGCATTCACTGAATGCAGCCCTCCCTGCCCCAATACACATAACCCCTGTCTGGGGAGGTCCTGGCACCTCCCTGGACAGGAAACCTATTGTCCAGGCTGCCCTTGCCGGAGTTTCCCCCAGCACCAGGTGGTCAGACTCGTGTCTGTGGCAGCAGGATCCATTTTGTGATGCTGAGGCTCTGTTTAACTTTAACCGGGTAAAGCAGTAACATACATGTCTTTTCCCTCTAGAAGGGTGGAATGCTACCCTGCCGCCAGAATTGGCGGGTGGGTAGTATTCCAAAGTGTTTGACACCTTAGACGACATGTTTTGATAAAGCCAAACCAAAGTTAGCATTAACCGCAAGGATTATAATGCACTTAAGAGTATATGGTATGGCTATATCATAGAACAGCTATAAGGAGATGGTTCCGAAAGCTGCAGAGGGGCTCAGCTCATGCTATGTCCCTCTCACATAAAACCCTCTCACATAAAACCAAGCACTCTGCCTCCAGGATTGTCGAGCGCTACCATGGGAGTGACTTATAGGTGTATATGTGTTTATATGTAAAGGTAGATATAGGTATACTATATCTAAGTAAGGGGTGATTACACCACCTTACCCAAGCTGAGTGATCAGCCTGTGGTGTCAGTTTGGAGGGCCAGCCAGGGGTGGCAAAATACATGGTAGGCCTTGGATGCACCTATGCCCTGGGTACCTATGGTACACTATACAGGGGCTCACAGAGGTGACCCAATACCCAATCTGGTATGTACCCAAAGTACATGGTATCAATTTAGAGAGAGAACAGCTGGGCTGTGGGTCTGATTAGCAGGCCCACAGCCACATTCAAGTCGAAAAACCAGAGAATCACAGCAAAAAAGTGGGGGTGACCATAGGAGGCAGACCCTACTCTCCTACACTGGCATTGCCGATCGGTCTTGCCTTTGGGACCTTATTCGTGTTAGCCATGCAGCAGATTAGTACACACTCAAACCTTTCGCAAGGGAAATGCTGTTTTTAATAGCACCCAACCCAGCCAATTATTATATGTTTTTTCTAAATTGACATCCCAGTTCCGATTGGTATGGTATCGAATGTCCGGCCACTATCCATCTATTTGATGGATGATACGAAGAAGTTTAATAATAAAATTCCATTAAATGCAACTCAGTTAAGTTGAGCACGACAGACTCCAGGGTATATAGCACATTCATCAATGTTTCTATGAAGAATACAAATTCACACAATTGGCTTTCTGTAACTCAGATACTGTTGCCGGAACTCCTGTGATACTCAATGAGCTATTTTTCTCAGACTTAACACACTTATTAAAAAAACACAGCTAATTAACCCACTGTTAATTATATTTTTAAGATGTGTGATGTGCTGCAAGTACATCAGCTTTTTGAAAGGTAGAAAGGGTCCAACTTATCGCATAGTGAACACTTCTCGATGAGCTATGTACCCAGTTGAAGTCAGATCTGAGTGAAATGTGTAATTGCGTGTAACATGAGATGTGTGGTGTGCAGAAAATGTCTCTTTTTGACAATGAACAGATAGTAAACATGATGGCTTCTTTCTGTGAAGAGCTATGCTCCACAATAAAGACATTTTGTGAGGTCTGATCACAATATACTTACTCACACTGTAGTGTGTTTATCTAGGTACCTATATTGATACTCCTATTTCTGACCCTTGTCCGGTTATTAATTCACTAATGTCCATACACCGGCACAGAAACCCGTTTTCAGATTAGGTCATAGCGCATGCTGTCACATTAAGCAAGCACTATCCATCCAGTCCCCTAGAAAGCACACCGAGTTCTCAAAACAAATCAAACCTCCAGCAGACCTGGGAAATCCCCCGCAGCTATTATTTTGATTTCGCTCGAGAACTCCTGCAAAGAATGTAAGAACGACCAGTCCTTATGACATTCTTGCTGACGTCTTATGTCCATCCTTACGTCAAACACGGCACCTTTCAGGTATAAATATACCGACGCTGCCCTAAGCTAAGACACGGTGGTGACGAGCTTGGAGCAGCGCTACTTGCCGGAGAGCCCAGCTGATGCAGAAAAGCCCATGGACGCTGCCCCTCCCTTTTGACGCGCTGAGAGAGACGCTGCCTTTTCTCCTGCCGAGAAATCCAGCCTCCGGCGTTCCCAGCCGCCCTCGCGGGTAACTTTGATATCGAGTCCTGAGACAGAGATACCAACCCTCCAGCCTTCTAAATCCCAGGTACTGAACTGACTAACCCCTTACAGAGAATTCTTGAGTCAGATCCTTGGCAAAACTATCTTAACTTAAACTGCTACTTATTTACTCCCGCCCAAGTATTAGGCTTAGGTCAGGTACACCGGGGTAGGCGTAGTTAGAAGCACCAGTTGAGAACGATTAGTCAATGTATATATGTATGTATATCTTTTATCCATTTTAAGTATCATATGGCTAAGAAACCATATAAATGCTTTTACAGTATTATTTTATAATTCTGTTTTTACTGTATGCACTTTACTTAACTATAAGTATTGCAATAATAGCGATTCATTTCTCTTGTATGAGAAAAGAGACTGATCAATAAATAACATCTTTTTATTGAAACACGCCCATCTCTTATTTCTCTACAAACTGGTGAAACTAAGAATGCACGTACTGACTGAGTAAACTAGTTGTCTTTTGTTTTCACACGACTCTAGAGATATACTCTTGATTAGGGGAGAGCAAAGTTGTCATGTTCTATGGTTGTCAGAAACTAAATCCCTTCTTGTCTATCCAGGGAGGTTAAACTCCTCCTTGCCTATTCGAGAAAGTTTCTAGTGAACTCTGAGCTAGCTGGCACACATAACTTTAAGTCTAATATCGTCAGTAGAAGACCTAGTTAACCACAGTCCTACGTCTATACTATTGAAGATATTATTCCAATGCGCAGAGCCTATTGGGAAAATAGGAACTACACTACATGGCGCCCAACGGTTTGGATAGGCGATAAATCTAACGCAAGACATTAGAGTAACTCAGTCGTGCTTTTTCACACAGACCCCTTTTTCCCATAAAACTCCAAAGACGTCTGGAGTGGGTGAAAGGTTAAATCCGCCAAACTTAGTAGGAGGAGACTCCTATGTATGGTTTTTTCAACGTTGAAGGATACAGTGTTCCAAAATATTGTGCATCTAATCTTTGTTTCCGTGGAAACCTGATCTGCAACAAAAACCCTTCTTGACAGTAAAATGTCAGAAACTGAGGAAGAAAGGGAGACAGCTAGAATAGCAGCTCGTCTCATAGAGGAAGACACAAGTCTCCTGCAAACTGACCCGGGTGCAATACTCATCCCGGTCAGCATAAGAAAAACTATAACTTTAAAACTTATAGAAAATGGACTAACACCGAGAGGTGGTACAGTCATATTCGTAATTGAGGCACACGAATATCGGCAGACAGAGGTATTCTATTCATGGATAAATTTTCCAGCAGCAAACGCTGTAACAAAGGAGTTCCATTATTACAAGATAGAGGAACCTCCGGATGAGTACACCCCGTTCGAGGAGGTGGAAATACCACTCAAATACCAAGAGCACCTGCTCTGGTTTAAAGGCGCCCTAAAACATAATGATCACATCACCAGGCTCGGTCCACTAGGTAGACCAGGAGCGACGTGGCCGGTTCTAGCCGGATACACACCACATCCAGACATTGGAAAAATGTCAATACCAGAACTTTTATCACAGTTAAAACAACTGATTAAAATACACAGACAACTAGTCCAATATGTAATGCGGACTTCAACAGTCCAACCAGCTATTAAAATTCCACAGCTGACCCCTCATCAGGGGAACACAAATAAAATCACACCACAGAACATACAGTCCTTTCTAGGTAAAGTACCCATTAAACGGGAACAAATTCCATTCTGGTTAGCACAAAAAATCACTCAAATAGAGGCGGTATTTCCAGATACCACCCCTGTTGAGAAACACAGGATTCTGACTATCTGTCTTCCAATGGGGATCGCACCACATGTGGAGGACTGTGACACTTGGGGTACAGTCTTTGCTTCCATTTACACAAAAACACATGGTGTTCCGTCCATGGTGGTAATACCAGAGGTGCTAAAACAGATTCAAAATGAATACGGTCCAGAACCTGCTTTAACTCTGGGTATGAAATTACTGAAAGACTTCAAGCAGGTCTCTGCAATATTACTAGCAAACATAAAGGGGGAAGCAGCAAATGTGGCGATCCGCCAAAGATTAAAGGAAACAGATATAGCAGACCAACCATTTGAACTTGCCAGAATCATAGAAAAATCCTATGAAGAACTAGGAAGAGATAGTTTGGGTGGGAAACCAGTGAAACCCCAACTAATTGAAAATCCTGAAAAAGTATTTATTAAAAATAATCTAAACACTTCAAAAAAGAACTGGGATGGAAATAAACAATCCACTCCCAAAGAAAAAAGATTCCAGTCCAGAGGAAGGTCTCCTCGGCGGAGAGAAAGGTCTCCGGACCAAGGAAACAAGTCTCCCCAGAGGGAGCCCTCTGAGAAAAAATACAACCTTAGAAATAGGGATAATTTGAAGAAACCTGATAGATATCAAGATATTGATACACGTCCCTCTCGATCTTTTCAGACTTCCTCGCAGAAATCGGAAAGAAGAGGACGGTCAGAACACAGGGAAGAGCTCGTCAAGTCCAAAGACAAAGAACCTGCTCATCAAAGTAAAAAGTTACAATTTCCAAAGAAGAAGGTAGCCAGCATTAAAATAATCAAACATGCCGAGGATCCTGAGGACTCAGCTGAAAAACGGAGAGTGGGCTCAGACAATGCTAGACAGCGCAGCAGAAGTGAGCATAGCTCGCAAGATCCTGATGAATCATCTGGAGACAGTGGACACGAATGAATACATTCAGGTGGAAACTGCAGATACCAGAGTTAGCAAACCTCATAAAATATATGAAATAACCTTACGTATAGAGGGAGATAAGACTAGGAAAATAAGGGGTCTATTTTGGGATAATCTCTCCAAGGGCTATGACATCCTTCTAGCTGAAAAAGACTGGCCACCAGAGTTTGTCAGGGAGTGCCCTCATGGCGAAGAAATGATTATGCCTGCCTTCTCAAATCATATTCCAATTCATAAAAAATATACACTTGCAAGAAAGTGGGCAGTAGCCCAGGCTCCTGCACTATATAAAAATCATGTGGGATGGGATGAGGACTCTCCTCCTCACAAGATCCAGTTAAAATCTCAACCGACTGCACAGAGGCAGTACCCAATTAAGCAAGAAGCTAAAAAACAGGTCAGGGAGATCTTAGATCAACTTGAATACCAGGGGGTGATTGAAACATGCACCTCACAAATGAACAATCCTTTGTTTCCTGTCTCCAAACCAGATGATTCATATTGTCTAGTTTTGGACTACAGACACCTTAACTCATGCTGCAAAACGTTTGCAGTACAAACTCACACAGTGCAGCACTAATGAATAGCATAGTGCGCAAAAAATACAAAACAACATTAGACATCTCTAATGGATTCTTTTGTCAAAATATAGCACCAGAAAGCAGATATTTGACCGCTTTCTCAATAAATGGCTCACAGAAAATTTCTGTCGTTTGCCCCAAGGGTTCAAGAACAGCCCAGGATTATTCTCAGCGAGAGTAACAGAGTTACTACAAATATATGATGATGAGGCATTATCTTATGTCGATGACATCTATCTAACAGATGATGACTTGGATACTCACTTGAAAAGAGTGAACACCATAATACTTGGGTTCGCAGCAGAGGGTTACAAATTCAACTTCAAGAAGTCAAGAATTGCCCATCTGACTGTCCTATTTTTAGGATATGAATTATCAAGTGAAGGCAAAAGCCTGGCTGACAATTTCCTAGAGAAATGTGCTGTAATCCAAGCACCTAGAACACTGAAAAACTTGCAATCAATTCTAGGTTTCCTGAATTTCGGAAGAACTTACATTATAAACTATGCAGAGAGGGTTAAACCTCTCTATGATCTAATAAAACCAGATTTTAAAAGAATCAATTGGACTCAAAAACACACAGAAATCTTGAGATCTTTACAAACAGACATATTAGTTAAAACAAAACTGCAAACACGCGATAACACACGCAACCTTGTGATTCGAGTCATCCCAGGAAGATGCGGATTCACATACCTAACCTCTAATGAGGGAGAAACGGTACCAATAGCATACAAATCACACTTGTACACAGAAGCTGAAAAAACATTCAGCATTAAGGAAAACATTGTTCACGCGGTTCAAACAGCTGTAGCAAGAGAAAGAAACCAAGCTGACGGCAAACAGATTACAGTCAGAACATCAGAATCAGCCTTTGAGGCATTAACAAGCCCATGTAATTTACCTACAATGGCACTAAATCCAAAATGGATACAATGGGAAGATTCTCTTGCTACAGACAGAGTGAAATACTATTTTGATCCAGAAATGACAAAATTAAAAAATCTAGAATATGAAAGAGAATATCCTCTGCCTGGCGACATTCTGCCCATTCAACAGTACGCCTGTGTAATATATACAGACGGACATGCTCAACCCTCAGTTTGGGGAGAGCAAGCTTATAACGCCACATGCGAGATTACAAAAGACGTGTGGCGCGGAGGTAAATTAAAATCTCTGTTTTCAAAAACACACTCAGTGGAAAATAATTCAGAACAACAAACTGAAATAATAGCGTTAAAAATGGCGCTAGATAATGCGGATCGCGAATTCCCGACACTAATAGTGTGCGATTCCTATTACTGCGTCAAATCGTACAATAACGACTTGCAGAAATGGGTTGAAAACGGGTACAAAGATGACACAGGTGCCACAATAAAGCAAAAATCGCTTTGGGAACAAATAGTTCTTTTAAAGAAAGAACTACCAAAGACTCACGTGATACACTCACTGAGTCATCAGCGTGATGGCGTTCACGTTGCAGGGAATTCATTGGCTGAGACAGCCACAGCGGAAACAACTAAATCGGCTTCCGTAGCTACAAAAAAGCGTTCAGTAAAATACATTGACGGGGAAACGATGCTGGCGGTAAAAACGGCATCAAAAGGCGACTGCTCAGCGCTACCCATCATGTATCCACTCAATTATACATACATAATCGATGCAAACTCCGTTCCTTTTGCTCGAATCCCTGGAGTGGGGGATAAAGTGATTCCAAACATGAACAGGAGAGTCTTGTTAATAGCAGACGCACATATGGGTGAGGGTCCTAGACACCTTAAACTTAAGGATTCTCTAGAAGAATTACAATCAACATACTGGTGGCCAGGAATGAGCCTGCAACATCACATATTTGCAAAAAACTGTCCAAACTGCAACAGAGATCGCAGTGGTGACCGAGACGGTGTACTGCCATGGCGTTTCACCCAATAAGGATTAGGCTATCGACATAAAATACCCAGTATGAATAATGCGTCATATTAACATGTAGAGACTATTTTCACTTATAATATAGACCACAGCTCTCGGCTGACGTCAGAACTGTTATAAAAGATTTGCGAGTCTTTATCGGCACATACGCAATTGGCATGCTACATTCTGACCAGGGTCCTGCTTTTAGCTCTCGAGCTTATAAGGAGGCCATGACCAGCATGGGCATTGCATTGCGGTACTCTTGTCCCTTTCATCCTGAGGGAAACGGAATTGTGGAAAGAAAAAACCGTGACATAAAGCAATCTATAACAGCAGAGGTATTAGGTTCGGGAGCTGGGTGGGTCAAACATTTAGTAAGTGTCCAACGTAGTCTTAATAATCTGCCAAGAAATTCTCTGAGAGGTCTCAGTCCGTACGAACTATTGTTTGGGACTAGAATGTTAATCCAGGACCTCGATAGTCAAACTTCAGTGGTTAAAGAAAAATGCTTTGATATCAAAGATCGTTTGGCTATTTTACAGGACTTAAATGAAACAAGAAAAGACCTGAGCAACATAAAGTTAAAACAGCAGCCAATAACCACTGAAGAGAAACCACCTGTCCCAGCAAGGCCTGTCTGGATTCCAAAAATCGGGGATCTGGTCAGAGAGAAGATTGCAGCGAAGAAGGAATTTGGGCCTTCTTACAGAAAAGCAGTTCCTGTCTTGTCTGTCAACGGGACAAGATCAGTAGTACTACCGCCCCTTGCTGGTAAAAAGGAGAACCGAGTTGTATCCATCGACCTGGTTAAACCACAATCATGTGGCCGATAACAAGTAGTAGGCCAAGTGGACTCCCAAGAAGTAGTAGAACACCAAAGTTTGCTACAAACACAGAGGTTCAAACTGAAAGACTAATCACACCTGATAAACCTACAGTGATTCAACAAGGACTATGCAACAAAGCAATGGAACTTAAACCTCTTGAAACCCAAATCGAAGCTTTACATCAAGAAACTCCATTATACAATGATGTAACCACAGACTATGCTAATGAAACAAAGCAAATACCTAAAGCAAAAAGGAATCCAGAAGCAATTGAAACAATTGACAGAACAGCATCCGGCTACTTCATCAACTTCGATGATTTTTCTGAGGATCAGAGTGAACCTGAGGAACAGCCCACAACAAAAACTTTTAAAGACAAAGCAAAGGAACTCTTTCATCAACTAAAAGTAACCTATCTGATTTCTCCATGGATTGAACTTTGGGTGGCACTAGGAGTATTCATCCTCATACTTTGGCTCATCATGGTACTATGCTTGGGACATTTCATTGAGGGAAAATATGCTACAATGGACACAGCAAGTCAGAACCTCAACTTGGTCCTAAAACCACACAAGTCTTCACACATCGAGAAAAGAGAACTTTCTTCAGTAAACTTCACAGCCAATCCTATACCCGGTGGGGTAGCATGGGACAAAACTGATTACGAAATCTATGGTCCGGTTGAGCTCCCGAAGTATCCTCATCAATTCAAGATTTCACTTTGTAAAACCAAGCACATTTGCTGATGATTGGGACTTTGAAAGTATTAATGATATGATGTCTGATCTAGTAATGTCAGCTAAATTCACAGAACATGATTATTTACAAGGTTCATCTAATTACGATCAAATGTTTTGTTATAACCATTATGGTAACCATTATCTGCATAAATCTACTCAACCTAGAAATGTATTAAATTTTAACCAATGGGAACATTGTGCAACTCCACCAAAAGGCAGTTCAAAGAAATTTTTTGATAAATATTCATAGTTTTCAGGGTTCAACACAAGTAATGCAGAATCATTTTATTTCAAATTGTTAAATAAGACAGGAGTGAAAACCATGCTTACAAACACAAAATTGATATATTCAGACTCATTCTTTGAAAAAATGAATACATTCGGTTTTGATTTCTGGTACAATAACATTGAAACGAAAACGATCTGGGGCACAAAAGATTGGCAAGTGCAAGGTACAGAATCATTATTTAGAGCCTGCATGATCCCAGAACAAATTATATTTTTGAATGATACAATTCAACAAACATCCTGTCTTGGCCTAGCCGAAATTAAAGACTTAAATAAACCGTCTATTCCAAAACCAACACCTACCAGTATTAGCACTACGGATGTTGAGATAGACATATCCCATATTTAAAACCAAAACAGAACACATGCTGATTGGAAACAATGGTTGATCTGGCCCACAGACACAAATAACTGTCAAGACAGATTCCTGAATAAAATACAGGGGTTCACATTGACCAGGCCAGACTCAAGATACTCCCAGAGACAACATCCAGGGATTGTAACCACTTACAGTGTGGGAAACTCTGCCTTCAATGGCTACATACATCCACACTGTCAGAAATTAAGCAACACTTAACTTTACTTAAAGAAGGTGCTGACTTGCGTGATTTCATCATGGGACCACGCAAACAGCGTCAAAAACGTTTCATAGCGGCCTCTATATATGCAGCTTACAACGAAGCTTGGAAAGTAACTCAAATTGAGACAGCAGAAAAAATACGGGAAATTGACCGTGTTAATTTGGAAAAATCACTTTCTGTTGTGGACAATGGGTTAATGACTCTGTCTTCCAGAATATATTCACTGGACAGTATTGTATCTTCTGCAATCGATATAATAGAACAAGACTTACTGATGTTACAACACGGTCAGTCTCAATTACGTTCTATTGTACAGCTTGGCTGGACGTTACAAAATCTGCGTTCAGGCTATGTGCCTTGGCGTCTAATCAACACAACGTCACTATTTAATATCTTTAACCTTACTGATAAACAAATCAGTTTGGCACAAAAGGGTGCTGACTATATCAATCAATCAATGCATTTATATAGCGCACTACTCACCCAGAGGGTCTCAAGGCGCTGGGGGGGTGGGGGGATGGGGGGGTGGGGGTCCGCTCCTGCTCGAACAGCCAGGTCTTGAGTTGCTTCCTGAAGGCGAGGTGGTCCTGGGTCAGGCGGAGGTGGTTCGGGAGGGAGTTCCATGTCTTGGCGGCGAGGTAGTGGCTGGTCGATCGAAGCTGGCGTTTGGGAGCGTAGAAGTTGAGGTGGCTGTTGAGGTATCCTGGGCCCTGGTTGTGTAGGGCTTTGTGTGCGTGGGTGAGGAGTCGGAAGGTGATTCTCTTGTTGACCGGGAGCCAGGGCAGGTCTCTCAGGTGTCCGGAGATGTGGCTGCGACGTAGGATGTCCAGGATGAGTCATGCTGAGGCGTTCTGGATCCGCTGGAGTTTCTTCTGGAGTTTGGCGGTGGTTCCGGCGTAGAGGGAGTTGCCGTAGTCCAGACGGCCGGTGACGAGGGCCTGGGTGACCATCTTCCTGGTCTCGGTGGGGATCCACCGGAAGATCTTCCGTAGCATGCGCAGGATGTTGAAGCACGACGAGGCGACGGCGTTGACTTGTCTGGTCATGGAGAGGGAGGAGTCCAGGATGAAGCCCAGGATGCGTGCGTGGTCTGTTGGTTTGGGTGCGCTGCCTAGGGCGGAGGGCCACCAGGAGTCGTCCCAGGCGGAGGGTGAGGATCCCAGGATGAGGACTTCCGTCTTGTCCGAGTTCAGCTTCAGGCGGCTGTTCTTCATCCATTCGGCTACCTCTTTCATCCCTTCGTGAAGGTTGGCTCTGGCGGTGGCGGGGTCGTTGGTGACGGAGAGAATCAGCTGGGTGTCGTCGGCGTAGGAGATGATGTTGAGGTTGTGCTGGCGTGCGATGTCTGCGAGGGGGCTCATGTAGACGTTGAAGAGGGTAGTACTGAGCGAGGAGCCTTGAGAGACGCCGCAGATGACTTCGGTGGCTTCAGATCTGAACGGGGGGAGGCGGACTCTCTGTGTCCTTCCGGCGAGGAAGGAGATGATCCACTCCAGTGCCTTCTCCTGAATTCCGACGTTGCTGAGTCGCTGCACTAGTGTTCGGTGGCAGACAGTGTCGAAGGCCGCGGAGAGGTCTAGGAGGATGAGGGCTGCTGTTTCTCCGTTGTCAAGCAGTGCTCGGATGTCATCGGTGGCTGAGATCAGGGCGGTCTCGGTGCTGTGGTTGGCCCGGAAGCCAGACTGCGAGATGTCGAGGGATCCGTTCGTCTCGAGGAAGGCGGCCAGCTGCTTGTTGACGGTCTTCTCGATGACTTTTGCAGGAAACGGGAGCAGCGAGATGGGGCGGTAGTTCTTGAGGTCGGTGGGGTCGGCTGATGGCTTCTTTAGTAGAGCGCTGAGTTCGGCGTGCTTCCAGCTCTCCGGGAAGGTAGCAGTGTCGAAGGAGGTGTTGATGATGTCCCGCAGGTGGGGTGCGATGACAGCGTCGGCCTTGTTGAAGACGTGGTGAGGGCAGGGGTCAGTAGGAGATCCGGAGTGGATGGAGTTCATCGTGCGAACGGTGTCTTCGGTGCTGATCGGGGTCCAGGCGCGGAGGGTGGTTGTGGGGGGCGGTGGTTTGGTCGTGGCGAGCGTCGGTTGAGTGCTGAAGCTGTTGTGTATGTCCGCGATCTTGTTGTGGAAGTAGGAGGCGAGGGAGTTGCAGAGGTCTTGCGAAGGGGTGATGTCGTTGTTTCCGGCGTTGGGGTTGGAGAGCTCTTTGACGATGTTGAAGAGTTCCTTGCTGTTGTGTGCGTTGTTGTCCAGTCGTTCCTTGAATGCGGTTTTCTTGGTGGCGTGGATGAGTTGGTGGTGTTTTCGGGTGGCGAGCTTGAGGGCAGTCATGTTGTCCGGTGTTGGGTCTCTGCGCCAGGTTCTCTCGAGGGCTCGGCAGTTCTTCTTGGAGCTCTTGAGTTCGCCGGTGAACCATGGGGCTTTCTTGCTACCGGGTCTGCTGGGCGGGGTCTTCAGGGGGGCGAGGTCGTCTGCGCAGTTGCTGATCCACTTCGCGAGGTTGGTGGCCGCCTGGCTTGGGTTCGTTGCTCTGGTGGGAGGGTTCATGCTCAGGGAGGTCGCGAGCTGGTCGGCTGTGATCTTGTTCCAGCTCCTGCGTGCAACCTGTTGCTGGTGGTGGTGGATCGTGGTCCTACTGAAGCTGAAGTGGATGCAGCTGTGGTCCGTCCAGTGGAGTCCGGTGGCGTGGCTGAAGGCGATGTCCTTGCTGGATGAGAACACGGGGTCGAGTGTGTGTCCGGCGTAGTGGGTGGTCACCAGCTGCTTGAGACCGAGGTTGGCGAGGTTGTCCAGCAGGGTGGTGGTGTAGCGGTCGTTGTTGTTCTCCAGGTGGAAGTTGAGGTCCCCGAGGAGGATGTAGTCAGCGGAGAGGAGGGCGTGGGGGCTGATGAAGTCGGCGATGTCTTCGCTGAATTGTGTGCGTGGTCCCGGGGGTCTGTAGATGAGGGTGCCTCTGAGGGTGGTCTTGGGGTTGACGTGGACCTGGAAGTGCAGGTGTTCGGCAGGTGCGGGGGTGTCGTCGGTGTTGGTCGTGATGCGGATGGTGTTCCTGTGGATGATGGCGATGCCTCCTCCGGTCTGGTTGATGCGGTCCCTCCGGATGATCTTGTAGTCGTCTGGGATGGCGATGGCGATGTCGGGCGCTGAAGAGGCGTTCATCCAGGTTTCCGTGAGGAAGGCGACGTCTGGTGAGGTTGTGTCGAGCAGGTTCCAGAGCTCGACGGCGTGTCTGTGGACGGAGCGGGTGTTGAGCAGGATGCATTTCAGGTGGCTTCTGCTGTTGCTCGGCTTGGTCGGTGCTGGAGTAGTGCAGGTCCGGATGCAGGTGAACTTGCAGGCGTTGCAGCAGAAGGGTCCGTGGGTGCGTCTCGGGGTGGCTCGGTAGCATCTATACAATTCTGAGCATTGAAAAACTTGAGAGATTACCATTGACAATGTCAGAACGACCTGTCATTGAATGGATAATACATGGGATAATAAATATTCCGATAACAACTTTCCAGTTTCAATACTGCCAAAAATATATACAGGCAGGCCAGTATGAAAGGTTGGATAAAGGATACATTAAGTCCACATGGAACTTGCCCTATACACACACATGTGTCAGTAATAACGGACAGAGTGTATTTCTTAGTGGTAATAATTGTGAAAAATCACTAAGTGGCATACTTCTGTGTCAGGGTATTAGTTTGCATGGGGCCTGTGAAGGGACTTCAAATAACCTTTCATGTCACCAGTTAGGCACACCTGCAACACAAATAGAACCATTCTTTAGAAGACTTTAGAACGGGAGTTACATTCTAATTGTAGATCACAGATGTTGTGGCTTGCTGCCAGGAAAACCTTATCTTGTAAGTGTGACTTCCAGGGTCATGTGCTGTGAAAGAGTATTGTTCCCGAATGATGCTCCAGACAGGGAGGGAAGGTTATGGCCCAGTTTAAAAATCTCTTCTATTCGAATTGATACTTTAAGCAGAATGAAGACTGTGCTCCTACAGACGCCAACCCAGTTGACGTCATCAAAAGAAACGTACGATCTCCAAGTTGCAAGGACAACGGCAGAGATTCATTCAATGTTATCAACAAATTGCCCCCTACACTTCACAGAAATGCTGAACGAAATCTTAAATATTTCTGATACAAGTGGTATCGCAAGTGTATTTAAGACAGTTTTTTCAGGAGCTTTAACACCATTCAAAGCGATCCTGGGTATTTTTCCAAATTTCGTCCATTCCATCTTTGGCGGACTTCCACTCCTGTTGGGACTCGTAGCAGGCATTTTATTCTTGCTACTCTTGCTTCGTTATGGCAAGCCATGTCACAGACAAGACTCCAGCAACAATGGAAGAAACGATCCTAGCTATCCGCTACCGGGACCGCATAACTAAAGTCCTTGGCTTAGCCCGGCTACGAGATCTGAATATGACCTGGTTTCTTTCATTCAGACCCATCTGGCAGAATTGTGTTATGCCTGTATTAAGGTGCATGCTATGCGGCGAAGAATGCGTGTTGGACACCTGTCTTACACTACAATCAGAAGTACCATTGGATGCAGATACTTTGTTGGGTCCAGTAAAGGCTCATGCATTGTGCTGTCCCCAGCGGCTATCTATCCTGATGACGGCATTCGTGGAAACTTCACCACTACGATTGAAGGGTAGTGAAGTACAAGATGAGAGCAGCATCGACCAGGTACGACCTTCTGTAAGCAGTTCTGATCGAACCATCATTGAAAGCAATCATGCGCATGACTGCATGGTAGCGACATTTTCCAACCTAGTCGAACTTTCACCAGAAGCTGTAGACTGTTTTTTCGAGAGTCTGTCTGAAATGATGTTTTCACCGGAACAGAGAGAATGACTTTAAAAAAAATCTTTCACACGGCGTTCCCTGAACTCTGAATTTGGCCTTCAGTCTTTTAAAAACAAAGTGACTGTGAACTATTTTTTCTCTTCTCCCCTGAAAAGCGAAAACTTTTTCCCAATTCCAAAATATTTACCTTTTTGGCACTTATCTTCTGCTTAAAGTAAAACTATTCTTAGAGAACAGAGCTTCTATTCTTAGGAATTCTAGAGACATTACAATACCTCAACCTCTAGTTTATATGCAATTAATTGTGTTTATATGTGATGAGATGGTCTCGCAATTTTTTTTCTGTATCAAGAGCCATTTCATGTGTAATTTCGCAAATCATTCATGCAGATATATAATATGCATCTCCCTTTTGAATGATTATACTGCTTGAATGCATACAGTACCTATACTCATTTCGTGCATTTTGCATACGCCATTTTTCAAAACAAACAAAAATTATTTTTGGGGTGGTTCGGTATACACATGCACTGTTAGTTATGTTTACTATTGCTTAGTTTAGTAAATATGTACATAAAATCGTGGAGTGGGTGTAGTGTGTTTATCTAGGTAGCTATATTGATACTCCTATTTCTGACCCTTGTCCGGTTATTAATTCACTAATGTCCATACAGATTAGGTCATAGCGCATGCTGTCACATTAAGCAAGCACTATCCCTCCAGCCCCCTAGAAAGCACACCGAGTTCTCAAAACAAATCAAACCTCCAGCAGACCTGGGAAATCCCCCGCAGCTATTATTTTGATTTCGCTCGGGAACTCCTGCAAAGAATGTAAGAACGACCAGTCCTTATGACATTCTTGCTGACGTCTTATGTCCATCCTTACGTCAAACATGGCACCTTTCAGGTATAAATATACCGACGCTGCCCTAAGCTAAGACACGGTGGTGACGAGCTTGGAGCAGGGCTACTTGTCGGAGAGCCCAGCTGATGCAGAAAAGCCCACGGACGCTGCCCCTCCCTTTTGACGCGCTGAGAGAGACGCTGCCTTTTCTCCTGCCAAGAAATCCAGCCTCCGGCCTTCCCAGCCGCCCTCGCGGGTAACTGGGATATCGAGTCCTGAGACAGAGATACCAACCCTCCAGCCTTCTAAATCCCAGGTACTGAACTGACTAACCCCTTACAGAGAATTCTTGAGTCAGATCCTTGGCAAAACTATCTTAACTTAAACTGCTACTTATTTACTCCCGCCCAAGTATTAGGCTTAGGTCAGGTACACCGGGGTAGGCGTAGTTAGAAGCACCAGTTGAGAACGATTAGTCAATGTATATATGTATGTATATCTTTTATCCATTTTAGGTATCATATGGCTAAGAAACCATATAAATGCTTTTACAGTATTATTTTATAATTCTGTTTTTACTGTATACACTTTACTTAACTATAAGTATTGCAATAATAGCGATTCATTTCTCTTGTATGAGAAAAGAGACTGATCAATAAATAACATCTTTTTATTGAAACACGCCCATCTCTTATTTGTCTACAAACTGGTGAAACTAAGAATGCACGTACTGACTGAGTAAACTAGTTGTCTTTTGTTTTCACACGACTCTAGAGATATACTCTTGATTAGGGGAGAGCAAAGTTGTCATGTTCTATGGTTGTCAGAAACTAAATCCCTTCTTGTCTATCCAGGGAGGTTAAACTCCTCCTTGCCTATTCGAGAAAGTTTCTAGTGAACTCTGAGCTAGCTGGCACACATAACTTTAAGTCTAATATCGTCAGTAGAAGACCTAGTTAACCACAGTCCTACGTCTATACTATTGAAGATATTATTCCAATGCACAGAGCCTATTGGGAAAATAGGAACTACACTACAACACATTCACTACTACGGTTTTACTTTTGTATTTTTACCATTTAATAAACAATGCTTGTGGGTGACACTGGGGTTCATACTTGTGACTCTGTCCGGGCAAAATACCACCTTTTTCAGGGTACCTAACAAGCAACACACTGCATGCTATGGACACAACCCTTCCCGCAAGGGTGGGAGAATATGCCAAAAATGGCAGGCAGCGGGCGGCTGCTCCTGTTTTATAATCTCTTTAGTGGGAGGGGAGCGGGGGCTGTGTGATAACACTGGAGAAGAGAGGTGTACTTGTATTAATAGTCAGGGTGTGTTTGGAGCAGATGACAGGACCCTTTTCAGTACCATGCAAGACGTAGGCATACACACACTTTCTGGTTCCCATGGAGACGCCCAGAAGCTCAAGCTGCTACTTCCATTGAGCCAAGGCGGGAGAAAACGGAGACAAAAACTAGAAAAAGCCAATGCTTTGTACAGGGGATGTGGCATAACAGAGATGCCGACTTTGGACATGGGGAACTGGGTTCGAATCTTGGTGCAGCATCTTCTCGTGCCTACAAAAAGCAAGTTTTTATTTTTGGCATGGTGTATTTTACATCAAATTAACCTAAAAAATAATGTAAGCACATATTGTTTTTAGCTCCTTTATCAATGTTAATCTTGTGCGGTGCGATGACCAAACAAAACAATCCCTCTGCCAACCAAAATTCCACGACTAGGCTCAAATCCGCATAGACAGTTTCAGGCTGTGATACTCAGACGGGAGAAGGGGCCATCGCGCACAGTGTGAGGCAGAAGCATGCGATGGCCAACAAAAACAATCCCTTAATGAAATCGCCTTGGCTGAAACAAGCACCCAAAGGAGGGACATTAGTGAGCAATGGACAAATAGAAAGCCAGCATTTCGGAATGGCACAGAAGGAACCAATGGCAATACATGGTCATGCTTACAGCCCATAGATTGAATACAGCATTTCTTGCAGACAGCGCAAGCTCTGCCTAGGCTCGATCTAAAAATAGCTGTGGGTTAGGCAAACCATCCCACTATGAAAGAAAAAACATACGCCAAGATTAACTTCATTAGTATGAATGGAACATATGAAAACCTAACAAGCATTGCATGACATAATCGCAATATATTTATGCGAAAAAACATCATAAACATACTATATATGAACATAACAGAAAAGATGTGTGCCTTACTAAAACAGGCGACTTAACACCACCTGCCAAACTGCGACATCCGCTTTTTTAAAGGAATCCAGATGATAATGTTTCGTGAAGGTGTGGGCATTAGCCCATGTCACCGCCCTGCAGATGTCTGGCAACAATCCGCCTGAAAACAGGGCTGAAGTAGCAGCATCCTTTCTATTAGAATGTTCGGTCGCTTTTTCAGTCAATGGTCTTTCTGCTTTCAAATGAAAAAACGTGATAAGGCATGCCCTTTTCCCGGTGGATCAAACAAAATCAGGAATTGATTAGATTTCCTGAATATTTTGGTTATATCTAGGTAGAACTTGAGAAAGCTTCTGAGATCTAGAGAGTGTTAGGACCTCTCTGCTGTGGATGACGGTAAACTGACGAATGTTGGTAACACAATAGGTTCATTTAGATGAAACGAAGTTGACACTTTCTGAATGAACTTAAAGTTAGTTCATAATATCACCGTCAATGAATGAATCTCACTTATCCTCTGGCAGAAGTAAGTGTTAACAGGAAAATCCTTTCCATGAAACATATTTCATGTCTGCTTTATGAATTGGTTTGAAAGGACCTATCATGAGCTGAGACAAGACTGTGTTGAGCTGTTGCACCACAGGGAGAGAATTCACAGGAGGGTGAACTCTAAAAAAGGCCTCTCATGTACTCTTTAATTAGCCTGTTGGACCCTAACGAGAGCTCCCCGTTCGCCTCTGAAATCTGGAAAAAGCAGCCAGATGGACCTTTTTCGAGGAGTGTGCAAATACTGATTCCGCTAGATGCAGCTGATAAGGGAGTATCCGCTCTGGAGTAAAGAAAATGGATATAGATTACACAGCATGAATGAAAAAATGTTCAATTTTCTAGCATACATTTTACTTATGGTTTAAGCACACGAGACCTGTAGAGTTGACTTGCAATCTTCTGGCAAGTTTAGCGTCCCAAACTCATTGGCATGAGGAGCCAGGCTGATAAGCTGAGCGAAAGTATCTGTGGATGGACTACCTGACCCTTGTTCATGGAGAGAACATCCTCTGTCGGCTGGAATTTAATATATGGACACTCTGATACTAAAAGAAACTCTGTGAACCAGTACTGCCTTGGTCACACTAGAGCTATCAGAATGAGGAGGCACGGTTCCTGCTTAATTTTGCGGTTGCATACAAAGACAGTTTGGTAGCAACGGGATACAAGATGACATCATTATCAACATTGACTTGTATGTATGGACAGAAGTGAACTTTCTTCTAGAGAGAGAAGCTGTTTTTGTCTAGAGGCGGTGGATTCTCTCTGCCGTTGGAAAAGCCTTGTAAACGGTTGTATCAAGGATTGCCCACAGAAAGACTGCCAACCTGGATGGAGTTAGGGGTGATTTTTTCTCTGTTCAGCTTGGGGTCTAGAGTCCTGAATAGCCTCGGACAGGTACAAGTAGATTATATTGCCAAGGAAAATGTGTGAACCTTTATGAGCCAGTTGTCCAGTTATGGGAAAACTTGGTACCCGCTTCTCCTCAAGAAGGCCTTCACTGGTGTCATGCATTTCGTGGAGACCCTGTGAGCCGAGCGTAGCCCAAAAGGAAGCACTTTATATATTCATTTATTTATTCAAAGTTTTATATAGCGCAACAAGATCTTTGCAGATATCAGAGCGCTTTACAGAGACAGCGGTAGGGGCAACAGGAGGGTGATTAAATACACTATTGGGTACAATATAGTAGCATAATAGGATAGCAATCATGTACAGATATAATACCAGTAAATGACTAAGTAACTAATAAAACAAAAGCGGTGCAGCGTCTTTGATCCAGCAACAAAGGAGATCAAGTGAACTTAGGCCATAAGGATGGCTTTTACCTCTTTCTTAAAAATTACAGGGACAAGGGTAGGGGCAACAAGAAGGTGGTTAGACCAACTATTGGGTACAGTATAGTAGTCGGTAGTAAGTGAAATAGCATAATAGGATATCAGTCATGTACAAAATATAATACCAATAGACAATCAGGTAACCAGTACTACAGCAATGGTGCAAAAGTCTCTGTTCCAGCAACAATAGAGTTCAGGTGAACTTGGCCATAAGGATGGCTTTTACCTCTTTCTTAAAAAGTGCCGTGGAGGAGATAAGTCTGGTTTCAGGAGGGAGTGCATTCCAGATCCTGGGAGCCATTCCTGAGAAGGAGCGTTTGCATGTTTTTTCCTCCCGGAATCTACGTGGTTTCAGGAGTAGATTAGTTGTACTTCTATTGGATCTCGAGCCTCCTGATATAGTCAGCTTTTGAGTGAGGTAGTTAAGTGACTTGTGGTGTACGGCCGAGTGTGTCATAACGGCTATTTTCAGATGTATTCTGGCTTCAAAAGGCAGCCAGTTCAGGGATTTTAGGTCCAGGGATATATGCGAATGTTTCCTTGAACCAGTGAGGAGTCTCGCGGCAGCGTTCAAGGAGGCTCTTAGGGGTGCGGTTGTTGAAAGGGGGAGTCCGCTAGGGGCCACAATTCCGTAGTCTATGCGAGGGATGACTAGGGCTTGTACAGCAGTTTGGAAGTCCTTAGCTGGGAAGAAGGGTTTAAGTTTCCTCAAAGTGTTGATTTGGAAGTTAGCTCCTTTAGTTGCTTTGCTAATGTGCTGCTGCATGTTGAGATTCCACGATGGTGGGCTGGACATTGAGCGCAGTTAGATGATTGAGCCAGGTTTGGGTGATGGTAATTTTCGTGGGAGGTGAGATCAGAAGGAACTCAGTTTTCAGAGCATTTAGTTTGAGGTGATTATCGGCCAACCATGATTGGGTGTTTCTGAGTGTGGCGTTCAGAAGCTTGACGGGGATTGTAGCTTGAGGTAAAGTTGAGTGTCATCGGCGTACATATGGAAGCGTACATTAGATGCTTGAAGCAAGGTGGTGAGTGGTTCCATGACGAGGTTGAACAATGTGGGGGATAGGGAGGATCCTTGTGGGATGCCTAAAGTTACAGGCACAGGTGAGGACAGCACGTTGTTGATCTTGAACTTCTGAGACCGGTTATGTAGGAAGGAAGTGAACCATTTGAGAACAGTCCCGGATAAACCCATTCTGGTATTTAGCAGCTCCAGTAGGTTCTCATGTTTGACAGTATCAAATGCTGAGGAGAGGTCAAGAAGGATGAGGAGGCAGGAATCGTTGCGATCAAGGATTTGGAGGGCGTCATCAATTATGTGCGTCATAGCCGTTTCCGTGCTGTGTTTCGCTCGGAAGCCTGATTGATGAGGGTTGAGGAGGTCAAACTGATCAATGTGTTTTGTCAATTGGAGTTGTACGCATTTTTCCAGTAGTTTGGCCAAGGTGGGGATATTGGTGATAGGGCGATAATTGTTTAGGTCAGCCGGGTCAGCTGTAGGTTTCTTGAGTATAGGTGTGACTTGCCCCACCTTGAGGGAGTCTGGGATGAGTCCTTGTTGAAGGGAGCTGTTAATGATTTTGGTCCAGAGTGGGAGGAGCAGGGGGGTGAAGTCTTTCACAGCATTAGCAGGTAGGGGGTCTGTGAAGTGATTAGAGGGCTTCAAAGTGCCGAGCAGTTTGTGAATTGCTTCTTCAGTGTAGGTGTCGAATGTCGTCCATGATGCGTTGTTTTTAGGGTGAGTGGTAGTCATGCTGATGGGGCTGGAGTATCGGCTTACATCATTGAGGAGATCACTTCTTATGTTGTCGGTCTTTAGCTTAAAGAAAGCAGAAAAGTCTTCACAGTGTGGAATATCGCTTGTTGTGCTGTTTGATTGTAAAGGTTGCATCTTGGTTTGAGTTTTGACTAGTTCGAACAGTTTTCTTGGTCGGTTCTTTGCTTGGTCCAGCTGGAGGCTAAAGAAGTCAGATTTCGAACGCTAGATTTTCCTAAAGTAGGCATTTCTCTTGTTCTTCAACGTTTTAAGGTGCAGTGCTGAGGGGTCAGATCTCCAGGTGCGCTCTGCCATTCGCATAGCACGTCTATCTTCATTGAGTCTGCCATCATACCAAGGGTTCGAATTCTTGGTGGAGACTCTCTTCAGTTGCAGGGGGGCAGCTTCATTGATTATTGAGTTCATAGAATCGAGGTAGAGGTCAGTCAGTGATTGAATATCAGGGGCGCCCGCAGGGGGAAGGAGGAGACTGCAAGTGTGGGAAGGCAGGGAGTTAGGGTTAAGATTCTTCATGTCCCTTTTCCAGATCTTGGATTTGGTGGGTTGAGCCGTGTTAGGTTTAACTTTTTCGTTGATGAAGAAAGTGATAATGTGGTGGTCTGACCAGTCACAGGGTTGGATCGACCCCAATTGGGTAGAGTCCTCTTTGGAGATGATGAGGTCGAGGATCGAGCCTTTGTCGTGCTGTTGCAGATTTGGGAGAGGTCAAGCGCATTGAGGAAAGTTTTGAGACTATTCACCACTGCGTCTTTCTGATCGTTCCAGTGGAGATTGAAGTCACCCAGGAAAATTTGAGTGATCTGCCGACCGGCATTGGATGAGATCGTGTCCATGAGTTGTTGGGTGAAGGTGAGGTTGTCCCCTGGCGGGTGGTAGATGACATGCAAGGAGCATACAGGCTTGCCCTCGCTGGAGATATCGAGGCAGAAGAGTTCACAGGAAGTGAGGGAGGAGGAGGTGACTATGGTAACAGAGAGGTTGCTCCTAAAAATGCATGCAATTCCACCGCCCGTCTTGCCGGTCCTATCGAGTCTAATGATGTGGTAGTTGGGGGGGGACTAGTATGTCCATTATAGGTGTAGAAGTTTCAGTTAGCCACGTTTCAGTCAGAATGGCTAGGTCGAGATCCATTGTTATGATGAGATCCGCGATGTCGGAGGAGTGTCTCGGGCCGATCTACAGTTGAGTAGGATGCATTTGAGTCTGGGGGTTAGAGGGTGGTCGAGTGATCTAGAGAGAGGGGGACTTTTCTGAGATTATTTGGAACGGAACTTCTGTTGCTTAGAGTGGGAGGCCTAAGGGGATTTGTGAGAATTGTGGGAATGGGGAGGTTTGTGGTGGTTGTGTGCTTTAAGGGACCAGGGCCAAATGAGTGAAGGAGGGTGCATAAGTCGTGGTCCGAAAGGGAGTTGAGGGCGCGACGGGGGCGGTGGGTGTGATTGCGAGCGGGGATAGAGGGCCAACGCGGGGAGTATGGCTTGAGAGGGTATGTGGGGAGGATGAGGGACTTGTTGGGTGAGGAGGCGGTGGTAGGTAGGGGTTGTCTGGTGAGTGTGATAAGAAGATCTCGGATGGTGTGGAGATCTTCTTTGACTTGTAAGAGGGTGGATATAATCATGTCCAGAGGTGGATTGGGGATGGTGTAGGGGATGGGTGCCGTGGGCGAGTGGTTGATTAGGGAGCTGGAGAGGGAACTGGCTAGGGGGGGGGGATATGCTAGCGTTGGTGCAGGGCTCTGCGGTAATAGTGAGGGGGGTGCCATTCGATGGGTGAGAGAGATTGTGGGTGAGGGGTGTGGATGAGGAAGGGGGGAGGTTGGAGGCATAGGTGGGGGTGCGACGCAGGTGAGTTAAGGGATGGGGGAAGGCCGGAGATGGTGGGGGTGTGAAGAGGGTGGTGGGGGCTGAGAATGGGGGAGGAGCGAGGAGGAGGGGTTGAGGTAGAGGAGGTGGTGTGTTCTGCGAGTCCGGTTGGGAGAGTGGGGTAATGGGGAGTGAGAGTGGGAGGGGAGATATGGTGGGAGATGGACCTGCCGCGGGGCGGGGGAGATAAGTTCCGGGCGATGGAGGGTTCTGCGAGACTCATAGGAGGTGAGAGGTGGGGGGTAGGGAAGGTGGGGGTATGGAGGATGTATGAGGGGGAGTAATCTCCGCCATTGGATGAGGGGTGTGGAGAGGTTATATCAGGTGGGTGACTGACTACAGCGCTGGGGATGTATGAGGGGGAGTAGTCTTCGCACGTGGATGAGGGGTGTGGAGAGGTTGCATCGGGTGGGTGACTGACTACAGCGCTGGGTGGATGGGAGAGGTGTGTGTCGCTCAGCTGTTGAGATAGGTTAGGCAAGTTAGATTAAAGATTGGAAGTGGAAGTGGAGGGGGTTGTGAAGCTTGAGAAGTTAGGAAAGGAGGTCCGCCGGTTGGAGAGGAGCTCTAGGAAGGTGGGGAACAGGTTGTCGAGTAGGTCCAGGTTCCTATCAGTAGATTGGAATAGGATGGTCCCGTTGTTGTAGATGGTGATGGTGGCTCTGCCTGGGAAAACTTGAGATGGTGTGATAGAAAGTGTTAGGCCATGAACGGATTTTTTGGTGGTGGAGATAGTGAGAATGGAGAGGAGCGCTTTCCTCCACTGTGCTCTACGGAGAGTGTAGAGAATGATATCGGTGCTCATGGCACCATTGATCAATGAAAAGTAGGTGTCCACAAACGGGGTTTCAGGGTGGGCCTTCAGGAAGTTGTGTTTGAAGCGTTTGGCGTTTTTTTTGGATAACTCAGGTGGGTAGTTAATTTTGTATGTGTGCTTGCCCATGCGTTCCATGATAGATGAGGAGTAGGTAGAAGAGGAGGGGGTGTGCGTGGTTGAGTGTGTGAGGTTACAGGGGTGTAAGCCTGAAAAGAAAAATTGAAGATAGTTTTGGGTGTGGGCAGTTGATGAGGCTGACTAGTCTAAGATGGCCACCAAAGTGGAGGACTAGTCAAAGATGGCCGCCAAAATAGCATATAGCGAGACAGGAGTAGTAGTCCTTTGTCTGTTGTAGATGTTATTTAGAGAGTTTAGTTTTCCTTTCTACTCTGGTAGTTGGTAATGGCACCCTGCCACTTCCAACCGTACAAATTTGTGCTACTTTACGTGTATGGGGATATGAAAGTAAGCATCTAGAGATCCACTGATGTAATGTAATCCTTTGTATTCAAGATTTGCAGAATCTCTTGTAAGGATAGCATTCGGAAAGGTTGTTTCTTGATGTATTTGTTTAGAGCCTCAAATCCACCACCTATCTCCATTTTCCTCGATTTCGTTTTGATGAGGAAGAAGCTGGAGTAGAATCCTATTTTGCAAGAACCCCATCTATTGCATGCTTGGTGAGAAGCAAACGAATCTCCTGCTTCAGCAGAGGCAGATGACGATGACATTTTCTGCGAGGTGGAAAATTAGGAGGTTTTTGAAAAAAAGCTAGGTGTGAAGGGTGTTGAATTACGTCAAACACACTTTTGACGGAAAAGATTTCCAAATTAGTGTTGAGGCGGGACTGAAGTGACTGGTGCTTGAGAAGCATCATTGGAGCATGGAGGTGTCCTGTGATTTTCCTCCAGTCAGAGGACATCCTCATGAGCGTGGTTGAGTGTACGATGACGCTGCTGCTGTTCTGTATGGCTGTTGAGATTAATATTGTGACCCGTACCCTTTTGAGAATATGGTTGGTACCTATTCTGTTGGTAAGGTGCTCTGGACATAAACTGCTGTGTACTTCTGTCTCTGCAAAATGGTTAGATACGTCACAGCTGCAATTTGCACTGAGATCGTGCAGTGTCCGTGCCTGATTTTAAGGATTACAAGGTGTCATTCAGATGCTTACTAAAAAGATCTTCACCATCAATTCGCATGTCAAGAATCTTTGCATGTAATTCTGGGAGGAACAAAGTGGTCTTTAGCCAACTTCGGCGAAGTAGGACAGTGGGCCCGCCATATGACAGAACGCTATGGAGTGGTTATCCATGGCAACATCAATAATTTCTGAGAAAGTTTCTCACCCTCAAGAAGACTCTCCCTTTTTTTATTCTCTCGGAGATCTACCAAAATTGCTCACACATCAGAACCTATCAGATAGTCATATCTCCCCAATATGTACAGCTCATTGGGTGCTCTAATAGATGTTGCCGCCATAGAAGAGAAGCGTCTGCCGATATTGTCCAATTGTCTACCTTCCTTAACTGGAGCGGCAGAATGAGGAGTGGAGAGGTTCTTTGAGCATCGTTGGGCTGCCTGCATAATGACGGATTCAGGGCGAGGCTGACCGATGAGGCATGTGGTGTGTTGTCTGGCACTTTATACTTCTTGTCCAATTTAGGGACGACAGCTGCCACTGAAGTTGGGGTCTTCATGAGCTTCAACTGCTCCTGCCATATACTTCACTATTGGGATAGATCATACGAAACGTTGAGCCGCATCCTTGAGGTCATAAAAGAAGCACTAAGTTTGTTTGACTGGGAGAGGTAAGTAGAAGATGGTAAAGACGAAGCAGATAATGGCACCATATAATCATCCCATTCTGGGTGATCACTTGCTGACCCAGAAGGAATCTCACCTTCTTCTGGTTGTGTCGCAGGGATTCTGCTCCTATACAGAACTGTGCATAGAGACTTGGAACCTCAGTGAATTAGGGTGTACCAAAGTTCACCTTAGTATTCAAAATCCCCATACCAGACTAGCAACCAGTGTCTCATTGGTTCTTCCATACCCCCAATGATTAGACAACCCAGAACATGGACTTAGAACACCTCCGGTAACGTGGAACACATGAACACTCTTTCGTTATACAATCATACCAGCCCAAAACGTGGAGTAAATGAAGATACGTGCAAGTTTGAAATATTTATTTCTAATGCCGTGTTCTCAAGCGCAGTATCTTAGCTAATTCAAGCAAACATATTATGAGCAACAAGGTTATCAGCATAGTTACTATTCCATAAAATACAAAGGGAGAAAGCATGTTAAAATGCTAAAGGGAAGAAGGCTAAATTGCACCTCAGTCTTATCCTCCCTTGCTAGTATATTATATTATATCTACAGACGGTCTCTGTGGGTTTAAAAGGGCGGCCCAATACCTCTGGTCCTAGTAGAAAGGGATCACATCATTTTCTACACCAGCTCTCTGCATGCTAATGTTCTCCAAACTGTGTGTGCATGCTCTGCGCAGTGCATTATTAAACGCGCCAAAATCTGAGGTGGCCACAGCTGCATATGTGTTATGTCTAGGACGTGCGCTGATCAGACCGAACAACAACCACTGTATTGAAATAACCTTGAAGGCCTCGGCACTCACTGTTCAGACATAGCTTACCAAGCAGGGCTGATACTATAGGAAAATATATTATTCTTGTGTGAAGCAAAATATTCTGCTAGACTCTAAACATTTATAATATTGTGTGCCGTGTGCAAAAGCAGCAGAGAGGAAAAATGGCATTTAAATTTCTAATAAACTCATGCTAACTTAACACAGTGTAAAGGCAAAGCCCATCTCCATGACAGTTGTTGATCCCCATTACTATCCACAAACTTATTTCATATTGTAATGGGAGCTATTGTTCTTCCTTAGTTATTCTGTATACAGACCACACCCCTACAGTGGGCTACCTGGTCAGGAAGGTTTCTGCCATTTTTAAAAGTGGCAGAATAGACGGTACTGGGTAGCCAAGGTGGCACACGCTCCGGATGTGGTCGCCTAGTTAGTAGTCCATTGCCTACCTGCACCCACATACCTAACACCCCATAATCTAGGATTTAAGGGGCACCCCCGGAACCTGTACCTCAGATCTGGTTTGACTTCCAACCAAGGTCAAAAAAGTGACCAGAGTCTGCGACTTCAGGACCTGCACAAAATAAAGGCATGAAATTCTGCACCCGATTAAACTACCCTGCAACTGCACTGCTGCCACTCGTTTGAGACCAAACATCGGTTTCCCCACACAGAGGGATGCCTTTGAGAGCCAAAGGCAACTCTAGAACTCCCTTGGACTAGTGGAACTAGTCCCCTGCAGTCCGCAGGTGAAACACGCTCCTGGAACCAAAGAATCAATGGTCATCGGGCCAGCCAAGGGACTGCCCAAAAGTAAATGGTCCAGTGCATTGTATGAAACATAGTCCTGACCTTCAGCAAGTTTCAGGTGTATGTTTTCCCCCCAGACTCCAGGACGTCGAAATGACTCCAAGCTCAGCTTGCCACTGCCAAGGCTTGTTGGTGGCCATTTGTTCTAGCTTTGTTCGACGCTGTGCCTTGAGGGAACACCACAGTGTCTTCAATTCAACCCCTCAGTGGCCCCATTGTTGACGTTTTGCATCCATTTCCTCACACGCACCGTCTGGGTGGTAAAACCAGCTCCCCCGCATCTCCCGCTTCAGTACCAGGAACAGCCAGGACAACTCTGCAACGGGGCCCTATGAGGCAGGTAAAATTCCACTGAGTGTTGTGGCCTGGTCTTTGGGCCCACATCACCAGAACCCCCAGTGGCTTCCACACAACACGGCCTGCAAGTGACCGATTGCCACTAGTACTTTTTTTCCATTGACCACAATGTTAAAGTTTTGCAGTAGTGAATTGCATCGATTTATTTTTCCTTCTAAAATCCATAACTCTGGTTATAATTGTCCGATTGCCTTTTTGGTGTTTAAATGTATATAACACTCTGCTTTATTTTTATAAATTGGTGTTGGAGTTCTTTCAAGTCATGTCAATTATTTATTGTTCATGTTAGTGCTCTCAAATGTGTTTCTCTTATAAAGCTTGACTGCTCTGTGGAACTCTACCAGAATTGAGCTAGGGTTTTATTAGTGTGAATCCAAAAGACCTATTTTAGGTTACAGTGAGAGTATTGCATGGTGAAGCCTAACCGGCCTAACTGCATAATACTCCACTTTCCAACGCAAAGATTATACAAATGATGTTGTGGGGCAACAAAGAATGGAAAAGGAAAGGTAAAGGTAACGGGGGAAGAGGGCGAGTAGTTGGAGATATTCTCTTCAGCTTGAGGACATGGTGGTTAACTTCTTGATACAAATCCGCATCTCCATGTGCGATAAAAATCATAGTAGCTTTACTGTGCTGATCACAATATATTTGGCTACTGAGTTCACTTCTATTTCCCACGGCAAGATCTCAAATACTTGGGAAGAGCATCTCTGTCTTTAGGGATAAATGTCATAGCAGCTTTGCCTTTGCTGATCACTGCAGTTTCAATAGTGGTCTCTGCTGTCTAGGAATGAACAAACACTGCAAGGAACTTTTCCAGCTTTGATGCTGAGAGGACAACCTGGAGACTGTGAAGGGTTTGGAAAGTGAGAGGGTACTTGCTGTGACTGTGCTCTATTGTTTAGGCAGACAGACCAGCATTGGGGATAGAGAGGGGAACCAGTAGTTAAACTGGTTTTTCAGGGGCATGTAATCCCCTTGGTAGCCATACCTTTGACTTGGGCTAGTGAGCTCTGCATGACGAAAGAGGGATTCTGCCGTCTTGAATGGAGGATTCTGGGATAGCAAGATGGCATATTTTGCAGTAAGCGGTCATCAGGAGGGAGGCAACCCAGTAGTCCATTGGCTATTGAAATGGTCCTACCCTGAGGGCATTTTCTGGGAGTAGAAAAAGGAAACCCTGGCACCCAGATATTGTTGGACTGGAAAAGAAAACTGAAGAAGGACTGCCCTACTGCAACATGGAGCCGGCAAAGACAAGCTGCACCAATGAAGGCTGCACAGGCTGAATCTGGTGTCTAGCAAAGGAGAAGGGACTGTGCCTGCTGTGTCCTGCTTGTGGAGAAGTCAGTCCCTGAGCCCAGTCAAAGCATGTGACCCCCAAAGGTCAGTTAGCTGACCTCCTGTTAGTAGCACAGGGCCATAACAGCTGAAGAAGCCTGCTGGGTCGAGTTGTAATCCCAGGTTTCAGAATCACCACTGTGCAGAACCAGGGACCAGGACTGGATCATCAAAAGTTGACCCAGTGTTTGCTGGACTATGGTGAGCAGTCAGAGTGCAGCTTGGTCGCCCAGAAGGCAATGTTCCACCAAAAGAAGGGAACTGCTGTCCAGGGTGACTAATAGCCCAGTTGCACTTGGACTTCTGCCAAGCTTGAGAGGACTTCCAGGGACAATGACTCCTGTGGCCAGCATCGCCTCACCAAGCCTATGGACTAAAAAGTAGTCAGAGGGAGACCCAGTCAACCGCAGCATCACTCCATAGAAGTCACGGAAGGAGCCCCAGATGCTGTAAGTGGACTGAACACTGCCTTTCGTTCTGAGGTAATGGTTTTTAAGGACCTCGCTGGTCCCCTTGACTGGCTCCCTGCCAGAGTTGGTCGCCCAAAGTAACGCTAAGTGACCATAATACAACTGCCAAAAGTTTTTCTTCAAAAAGTGTCAAATTTGGTTAATTTGCCAAAGCTTGTTCACTATTACGTAAAAGTGCATATTTACTCTACCTTAAAAAAACGGTATCTTCGGAAACCTCGGAAATATTTTTCATTTTGGCGTCTAAAAATAGATAAAATTCTGCCTTATTTTTATAAATTGTGGTCTGATTTTTTTTAAAACAAATTTTATTTGCCTAGTTTCACATATATTGCAGGGCTCTGCACTCCAGAGACCTCTGCACACCTCAAACATACATTGATAATTACTTTGACTTTTACAGATATTAGCGAACCACATTATAACAAATCCCCCCAACTCCCCCCTCCCCAGATTGCTCCCATGCCACATAAATGTGTACATCACGTAACATTACACCTGGGGATCCTGATCCCTCCGAGCCGTCCCGCCACCACCACCGAAGAAAGTGCATGTGAATTAGTCCGGCAAGCGTGCCTCTATGTCCTATGGCGGGTCCAATTCTAGATCCCGGTAGTCTGCCCACCGCTTCCATATCTTTAAGTATTTGCGGGGGCATACCCTGGCAAAGAAAACGGGTTGTTCTAGCCCCATACCAAAATTTTGCCCATTTTTCCATGCAGCCACCGATGGGGCCCTAGGTGCCTTCCAGACCCTGGCGATATCTCTTTTCGCTAATGTGAGGCCCAGTAGTAAGAGGTGGCGTTTGTAAATATAAATTGTTGTCTGATTTTTACTGTCACAGTTATTTCTTCTTTAATTGCTTTAGTACTATTTAAATACTTTACACTTGTTCATTTGTGTAAGCCCGATGGCTCAGAGCCATCAGCTGCCCAAGGTTAGGATAGAGGATTAACAAACAAAACCTACTGGTCCTAAGGGGGTTGGGTTGGTAAGTGTATTACACAGCGAGGTTGCACAACCACCACATATAATACACCCCATTTCCTCACAGTCACTAGTAACCATCTTTAACTTCCCTGGACTACAGTCAGCCATATCTTCAGCTTCACTCACTGTGAGTCATTTCTGAGGGAGTTTATATATTCTTTACATCTGGCCCGGAAGACATTTCAAACTGCCATATAAAGAGAAGAGATCGCTCTTCAACACCTGTTTAGCCTGTGGTCAGAGAACGGATGACCCACACAGGGCATTTATTGCCTTTATCTATCACAAAGGCTTTGTTGAGGGTCTCCCCATATCTATAATAGATCCAATGCTGGAGATTTATGGTTATTTCTCGAGGTGACGTGTAAATTGCAATTATTTCATAAAATGGTGTATATTGCTGTGAATCCAAAATGTGATTTTTTAGAACTGTTGTTATTTTACAAGGTGGTCTTTATGAATTGTATCTATTGAACAATATGGTGTGTAGGAATTACAGTTACTCCCAAAGGTGATGTGTACGAATTGTTGTTCCAGAAGGTAGTCTTTATAATTGTAGATGAATTGTAGGTATTTTAGAGGACGGTTTATTTCAATTACCCGAATTACAAATAATTCACAGGATGGTGTGTCTGAAGATTTGTAATTTAACCATGTTCATGTTAATCTTACCTCAGCTTGTAGAGTCCTTATGCTGAGAATGTGGAAATCGCAGGGAAGGAGGGAGGAGAGGGGCAGGAAAGCTTTCAGAGCCGGGGCACTCTCTTTTTCATTGGTTACAGGCATCACCATTGCCTCATGGTTCAGGTGCATGGAGGTCATATGACTGAGCAGAGAGGGATGACTGACAGAGCGTTTATTCTCAACCTAGAACACAGCCAAAAACACAATGTCAGAGCAACAAGCCATGTGCGTAGTTCTACAGTTGCATTTTTTATACAGAGGATTAGTAAAACATAGCATGCTTCCAGATAGCCACATAATAAAAGTGGCTCACCATAGACAACTACTAGGTACGCTATTATACAACTAAACCTTTTAATCACCACTAAAAGGAGCTAAAACTAGCCAGAGCACAATGGAAGCATTACCTCTTCGTTGCTGTTCTTGCTGATGGAAAAGACCAGTCCCCTAAATGCAGAGACTAGTTTGGAAAGAAAACTAGATGGATGGTGATGCTGGGATTACAGAGCAGGTAATGATAAGAGTTGGGAAATGGGTTGACAAAATTGAGTTAAACAGATGTCGCCAGAGGAATGGAGGGGGATGGAAAACGTACATGGAATGATGGAATGTGAGGGATGGTAGAAGGATGAAAAAAGTAACGATTATGAGATGAAAATGGAAAAACAGCCAAAGCAAAATTACATAAACACCCCATGATCTACTCCCATAAAGAAGCACAATACCATATTATGGAGGTTAAGACTCAGCCGGTGTCTTGCCCGAAAAATGCATACTTTTTAATGATCTAGGTAGTACATTTTGCAAATACACATTCACATTGTCAGAAGGTACACAATGTGCCAGAGCCAATACACTTCCACAGGATAAGAATGAACTAAAAGAATCACAATGGAAGATATAAATGGTATGGGCTTGAGTTTGCAATTAAAGTGCTTGAATCTATTTTTTTTATTTTTATTACATTTTTATTGAGCAGAGCTTTCAGAAAAGACATTCCATGTTAGCACAATTACATCAATCAATAAAAAAGAAAAGAAAACGGTGGCCCTAAACACCCAATAAAACCAATAAAAACTCATTAACATGTCCCATTTCATAGCTTATTAAGCAAAATTCAAGAAGTTTTTAAAACCTTGACATAGAATCTTAAACGAAACAGAATTACTCTTATCGTCCCTCCATTCAACATTCAACAAGATATTTGCAAATCCGAGAGAATTGGTTTAGTTGCCCCCACTCGCTTAGCATCAGTTTTTTCGAATTTCTTTGTACGAATCATTTTGTTTAACCATTTCTCAAACACAGCTTTTTCTTGCTATTTCAATGTTGGTTGCTCGTTCTTTAATGAAGTGCTTGAATCTATGAAGATAAAGAAAAAGTTACTTACCTGTGCTACAGTGTTGCACCATTGGCTTCTTTTAATAGATTGACAAGCTTGAATTATTCTCCGCATTTTCTTCTTCGAACTCTCGATACGGTATTCAGTGTTAACAGCAGTATTTCAATATAGCAATTGACATTGAAAACAAATTGATAAACATGTATAGACTACAGTTAACACATTCACCTCATTATATGACTAAAAGTCCAACCAACTAGAGGTGTTCATGGTTTCAACCTTCCTAAGATGCCCTGACTACCACAATTTCATACTTTGTTGGAGCAGGCCCAGTATATACTCAGGAGGCGATTTACTCCTGGATTCACCTAGAGGCTGCTGGTGCAGCAGATCTATTCATAAAGTATGTCAAGATTGACCCTCCATCCCAATATGATCCATGTGTATACTCTAGTATTCTTGACTTACATTGAACACTTTATGCTGTTTCAGGGAAACACATGTATGAATGTCAATTATGTTTCTATAGCACAAACGTAGCTAAAAAGCAGTGGAGCACTGTATATGGCTGAAGATAAGCATAAAGTCAACAGGTAAGAGAGGATGATGTTGGAGCTTGGTTAAGGATGGGACGAGTGATGTAGTGGTTTTAAAGAGGTGAGCCTTCAACTCCTTCACAAATTGAAGCAGAGTTGGGGAGGTCCTGATATGTACAGGGATGTTTTTTACACTTTTTAATCTGTAGTCTGGTGGTTTGCTGGCATATGGGTGTGCCAAGACTGACAAGAGATGGCGAGCTTGTCAGCAAGATAAGCATGGGTCCTCTTTGTGATAGTTTTATAATGACACAGCTGGATTTGACGATGGTATGGGCCAGCAAGGGGAGACAATGTAGTACAAAGGGTACGCTTTGGTCTACTTACAATGCCATGACAGACCTGTCCAGTTGTTGCTATATGCAAACTGAACCTAAATAGAATCAAATACAGTTCTGGTTAGCAAGAAAGACCTATCAGTTAGAAGGGAGCAGCCTATCAGTAAGGAGCAAATCCAGCGAAGTGCCGGACCCTGGATGCCGGCTTCGGGCACAGTTGAATGAGGATTGGGTAGGAGATGGTGTAGAAGTTTGCGGAAAGATCCAGTATGATGAGAGCTGAAGTGTCATCCAGATATCGTCCATGGTGGTGATAGGGCAGTCTCTGTAATGTGAGGGGGCCTGAATCTGGAATGGGTCGTGTCCAGGAGGTGGTTGTCAGTGATGTGGGTGGATAGGCGCTTATCATCTTTTTTGATTACTTTTGTCTAGAGGGTAGAAAGGAGATGGGCCAGTATTTGACTAGCTTCTTCAGGTCTGCTGATTGTTTCTTGGGGGCGGAGGAGACGGGGGACTGTGGGTTGTTTCCAGGTGCTTGGGTAGGTGGCTGTGATGATTTATTCAGTCAAGATTGAGGGGAAGGCTGCATTGAAGGGGTCCAGTCCTTTGATGAGGACGTGGTAAGGGCAGGGGTCCGAGGGTGCTTGGAGCGTATATGGCTGTTGTGGTTTCTTGAATGGTGATGTTGGGTTGGGGATCAGGCTGGCCTTCTGGGTGCTGGTAGAGATGGGCATGAGTACTGCGAAGTTGGAAGGGTCTGGTTAGATCTTGAAGTTTTTGTAGATGCTAGTGATCATGTTGCTAAAGAATAGGGACAGCTAGGTGCAGAAATCCTGAGAGGGGAACCATTGGAGGAGCTTGGGGCTGGAGAGCTAAAGTCCTTCACTAAGGTAAAGATTTCCTTGGTGTTGTTGGTGCTGCTATTAATGCGGTTGGTGAAGGCGAGGCGATGGTGGCTCTGATTTGCTGATTGTCCGAGGAAAGATTTATAAGTGATCTTATCGGTGTTGTTTTGTAACAGAGGCAGCCAACAAAGTAACTTGTGTGAGTGGGAAAGCTGAGGTTATTGTAGTAATATGGGTAGCTGAGGTGGAAGTTATTACTGTCCCAGCAGTCAGGGTTGTAGAACGCATGATAGTAACTGCCCCTAAAGGAGTGGTCACTACAGATGCAGGCATAGAGGTTTCAGTCTTTGTCAATGGTGGTTCTCAGAAATGGGGTTTTGGATTGGTTAGGGTATGCACCTAACCCAGGCAGAACCCACCACTTTAGTCAGGGCAAGTAAGTTACACACCAAAGATAACCTGTGCTCAACCCCGGTAGCTTGGCACAGAGCAGGCAGGCTTATCCACAGAGGCATTGTGTAAAGCATTTGCACAACACACTCACACCAGTGATACAATAGATACACCACAAAATAGACTCCACACAGGATTGTATACAAATATATAGTATATTGTACAAAACGAAAGGAATATTAAAAACTGTGCAGATTATGCAAATCCTGAATTAGTACGCATTATCCTGATAAGGCAAGATCTTCCATGACATACCTTATGGTATCAGGGCATGAAAATGCAACATAAGAACACATGGATCATAACTGCTGGGTATATTATGCAAAACTTGACAATGTAAACCCACATACATCAAAACATCAGGGCACAAAATGTAGCAGATTATGACCAGAGCATGTAAATCATAAGCACTGTGCAGAAATTACTAAGAGGTTACTCACTATCCTAATAATGCAGCATCAAGAACAATATGCATTATTTCATCTGGGAATGAAATGCAGTAGTTACATCCCTCGAACATCATCACAGTTGGCAATACAGGCAAGGCTCTCAAAAGATTTCCTATCCAAACCGATGGTGCAGCGCATCTGCACTCATATTAGGGACAATATGGTAGTTAGGGATCTCATAATAAGAATTGTATTCTACAGCGAAACTAAGGCACAGGAAATTCTGCACACATAATGTTAGACCTGGCACCTTGGCGTGAGTTTCCCTTCCACTTTTTGCTGTTGTGCCTCAGATGTTTTTGCTGGTGTCCGCTACTCAGGGCACTGCGCCACGGCCAACCCGTGCCGCAGTGCAAGTGCTCCCTACTGTAAAGTGTACATGTGATTGATATACCTGATTGGTTCATTGGATTTACTGTCAGTCCCCAGTAAAGTGCACCAGGAGTGCCAGGGCTTGTGAATGCCAATACTGCTAGTGGGCCTGCAGCGCTGGTTGCGCCACCCACAGAAGCAGCCTTAAAACGTGTCTAGGGTCTGCCATTGCAGAACCTGCGTACAGTCTGGTACTGTCATGCTGGCTGGGCAAGTGCACACACTTGCCAGCCCCTAAACCTTCCCTTAACTTCATATTAGTCACCCCTATGGTAGGCCTGAGGGCAGGGTGCATTGTAAGTATAAGGTAGAACATGCCCAGATGTGTGTGGCATGTTCTAATAGTGAATTACTGCCAAATTCGTTTTTCACTATTGTAAGGCTACCAGTTCCCTTCTAGGCCAGATGGGCTGCTGGAATTATTACACTCTATAATCCCAGCAGGCTCAGGGAACATGGTAGAAATTAATGTTTAGTATGCCTGAACTCAGAATAATAAAATACTTATTTTAGTAAAGTTTATTTTAATATCCTGTGTTTGCAAATGCTACTTTTAGAAAGTTAGCATTTGCTTGCCTAACCATTTCAGCCCGCCTCTGCTTGGATGTGGATCTGACTGTCTGGTGCGTGTGAGTGACAGGGCTGGGAGTTGACAGGTAGTGAATAGCCAGATGACACCTTAGTGGGTGGTGGGAGTTTCCCCTGAATGATGCATCAGGCTGTGCTCTGCCACCACAATGCTGGCTCCGCCCTCCTGGGGAGCGACTGATGACTCAGCCTGCACCTGGCCCAGGAAAGACCGAAGCTTGTCAACAGAGTGCTCAGGCTGCCCCTGTCTTCACAATGCCGGCTCCGCCCCCCTGGGGAGCGGCTGATGTGCCTGCCCTCACACTGAATGCAGAAGCAGAAGTACCCACCACAAGTGCTCAGGAGCTGAGAGCAGTTATGCAGAGGCCCCCCTGGCCAGTGAGAACAAAAGAAACTGTGTATAAAAGTAGGAGCCCTGCTCCTTGTAAATTAGAATCCTGTTTCACCACGAAGGACCTCTGCCCGACTAGAAGGAGAAGAGACGCTGGGAGAACTGGCCTGCTGCTTGCCTTGCTGAGAAAGGAGAGGAAAAGACTTGATAAGAAAAGACTTTGCTGCTTTGTGCTTAAACATTCTCCAAGGGCTTGACTGAGCTTGCCCCCTGACCTGAGCCACAGGACCATCTGGCTCAACCTGCCTCTGCTCGTCTGCCGGTAATTAACCGGGATATCTACTACTGCCGGAGCTGTGACCTTGGTGCCCCCAGCCCCTCCCTGAGGCCGTGACCGACTGTGTCTCCTCGTCCCCGCCGAGGAAGAGCTCCGCTCCGTTGAGCTGCTCTCCCCCCGCTGAGGAGATCGCTGTGTTGACCGCCTGGAAGGCTCGCTGCTGTGGTGCCCCCCAGCCCCTCCCTGAGGCCGTGACCGACTGTGTCTCCTCGTCCCCGCCGAGGAAGAGCTCCGCTCCGTTGAGCCGCTCTTCCCCCGCTGAGGGGATCGCTGTGTCGACCGCCTAAGAGGGCCCGCTGCGGTGCCTCACCCTCCCGCCAGAAATCCCCACCGGACGCAAACAGACCCAGGGGACAGACCTCCGAACTGGACGGACGCCTCGGGTGCCAGCCTCGCTCTGCCTGAGCCGCTGGGCACCTCGCCTTTGTCCCCGGAGGAAAGCCGCCACCGAGACCGTCAACGGGCTCGGGGCCCGCAACGTTTGTTTTTGCCCTTTTTGTTGTGCCAGCCGCCCTGCCTACGAGTGCCCCCGGCCTCCAGATCAGCTGTGGTGCGAGCCGCCTTTCGCAGCTGACTCGCACCGCTCTCTGTCCCTGCTCGCGGCGCCGCTCCGCTCTGTGCGAGCGCCTCAGCCCCTCCCGCTGGAATCCGATCCAGGCGGGCAGGAGAAGTCACAGGCTGCATCCAGCGCCCCGGCCGCAGTGACAGAAGCGGCCCCAGGTCCTTTGGCCCTTGCCTCCCGTGGGCCGCCCCGAGGCCAACACTCACCCCTGCCTGAGCCCCCCAGACCCGTGGGGGCCGCCCGCATCGACAGCCCCGGCAGGGCCGAACGCGTCCCACGCGGGAAGCGTGAGCTTTGGGCGGTCGGGCCCCGATCTCGGCCCGGAACAGGCCAAGAGTATCCCGGAGCCCCTGGGCAGGCTGCAACAAGTTGGAAAGGAGCAGTGTGACCCCCAATATTCCCCAGGACTCAAGAGAACCCTCCTGGAAGGTACACTGCAGGGAAACATCCGTTTTAAAGACTGAAAGTACATTTTGAATTACAACAAAGAAAGCTTGCCTATTTACAACCTGTGGGCACCCCAAAAACGTTATTTGATCTTGTGATAAGTCTGACCTAAGAGATATATATATTTTACATAAAGAAGCGTATTTTTATATACTCACAGCCTGGTGTCCATTTGTGGGGGGATTGGTATATTTTACTGTGTGTGTGTCTACAAATGCTTAACTGACTAACGCCTGGAGAATCGCCTTGGCTGCTCACGCCACGCACCTAGAGGGTGAGCAAGGGTAATTCTGAAGGGTCATCCTTTGCCCTGACTTAGAGGAGAGGGTCCCTGCTTGTCACAAGTACCTACTTGCGCCAACCAGAGACCCCCAATTCTAACATTGGACGCAGCGGTGAGGATTTGCGAATTTGCATTTGTAGTTTACATACAGTGAATTACTGATCACCACATAGGGAGAGCAGATCTATAACGCAGCCACAGGTTTCCAGTTCCTTTTTGCTAATTTTGTTGAGACATCTGCCATTACTAAAGCCATGCCTGGCTCACTTCCTGCCGGAAGAGCGCTCTCTACCTTCTCTGGAGCAGATGACATAGATTGGAGAGAGGGAGCCTTGAGGAGCTTAACCAATGACCAGCTGAAAGATCTCTGCACAAAATGCAGAATTGCCAAAAGTGGATTGAGCAACAAGACCCAACTCGTGACGGCGCTGAGAGCCTGGAGGGAGTCAAGAGATCCACAGACCCCGGTGGATATCATTCCACCAGATGGCGCTGTAGAGCCCCCCAGAGGCCTGTCACCAGAGGAGCTGGCAGACAGAGCAGCAGACAGGGCACATGCAATGGAGATGGCAAGATTATCTGGGCAAATGGAAATGGAAAAACAAAAACTGGAAATGGACAAGCAAAGATTGGCCATGGAGGCACAGCAACGCCAGCTGGACCATGACCTGAGAATGAAGGAGTTGGATCAAAGAGGTTTGGGAACAGCTCCTTCTGGTGGCAGCACAACGCCGGTGCAGGTAGAGTCCAAGGTGTACATCCCCAAAGATATAGTTAAAGAATTCTTTAGGGGGGATGACATAGGACAGTGGTTTAGGGCATATGAGGTAGCCATGTCCTCCCACCGGGTCCCTGAGAAAGATTGGGGAGCGGGGTTGTGGGGAAGGTTCCTTAGCGAAGGGCGGGACACCCTGCTAGATTTGCCCACTGCAGAACAGATTTCCTATCCCCACATGAAAGAGGCCTTAATGACCAGGTATGGGCTTACCCCTGAATTATATAGACAGAGGTTCAGGGGGTGTGCAAAGCGTCCTGGGACTACGTATGTGGAGTATGTGAATTTTTTTTGCAGAGCCCTGGATGGTTGGGTGAAGGGTAACAAGGTGAATGATTTTCAAAGTCTCTTTGATTTAATTGCATGGGAGCACTTGTCTGATAACTGTTTTCCTGAGTTACGCCAGCACCTGATTGATAGCAAGCTGTCCAACCCGAGGAAGCTTGCTGAGGAGGCGGACCGCTGGCTCAGCACCAGGGTCCACAAGGGTCCAGTGGGAGACTCCGCCAAGGGTGGGCAGGGTCCCCAGCAGAAGAGTGGGGGGGACAGGGGTAAACAGAAAGGGTTCCCTAAAGGCCCCCAAAGTAATCCTCAAGGGAACCAGCAGAAGGGTTCTCAGCCTCCCCCACCCCCAAAGCAGAATGGGGCCCCGACAGGTAGACCTGTTCCAAAGGGGCCCTTCAATTGTTACAAATGTGGTGACCCGGGGCACATAGCCAGTGACCCCAAGTGTCGCCTGTTTGGAAAACCAGCACCCACTGGTGCTCCGCCCCGACAAGTGACCAGTGTTCACTTAGGAGAAGAAGTGATGGTCCCGGGGGGTGGAGATCCTGTTCAGATGACCCTAGTCTCACTAGGAGACAGTGAGATGGTCCCTACAAACTACCTGCCCTCTAACACTAAAAAATATGGGCAGGTGGTTACCATCAATGGTAAGAAAGCTGAGGCTCTTAGAGATACAGGAGCCAGTGTGACTGCAGTGAGGCAGCACCTGGTGTCTCAAGAGCAGGTTGTACCCCATGCCTACTGTAGGGTTGTCAACGCTGACAATTCAGAGAGTCAGTGTCCGATGGCTCAAGTTCCCTTCGAGTGGGGGGGGGTCTCTGGTACTCTGCAGGTCTGTGTGAGGAAAACCATGCCTGTTGACTGTTTGCTAGGGAATGACTTGGAGGACTCCCCTTGGGAAAAGGTGGAGAAAACGACTCACCTGAAGATGGTGGGTCTACCTGACTGGGCGTGCGTGACCACCCGGTCAATGGCAGCCAGTAGGGGTGATCAAGAAGTCCTGGGACCTGAAGGAGAGGCCCAGGAACCGGCCTTAGAGAGAAGGCGCAGGGGGCGCGGGAAACCGGCCCCTGCTGTTCCCACGGTCCAGGAGGAAGCAGACCTTGAGGGGGATGCCCTGGAGCCTACAGGGGAACAGATTGCTGAACTGGGGGACCTGCCTGAGCTGACCCATTGGCAGCAAGAAGGAGGCCCCTCCAGGGAGGAATTCTGCAGGGAGCAGAAAGAATGCCCTTCTCTCGTGGGTATGCGGCAGCAGGCTGCAGACCAGGCCAATGGTGTTCAGGCCAAAACACATTATGTGTACTGGGAGAATGACCTCCTGTATTCAGAGCCTAAGACTGCTGAACCTGGGTCAGCCCGTGTGCTGGTGGTACCCCAGAAGTTCAGAGCCTTCCTACTGGGACTGGCTCATGATGTGCCGTTAGCAGGACATTTGGGGATGGACAAGACCTATGACAGGCTTGTCACCCACTTTTACTGGCCCCAAATGCACAAGAGCTCAGATGCTCATTGTAGGACCTGTCCAACTTGCCAGGCAAGTGGGAAGAGTGGAGGGAAGAACAAGGCTCCACTCCAACCATTCCCTGTGGTCAGTACTCCATTCCAACGAGTGGGTATTGACATTGTTGGGCCTCTGGACCCCAAGACAGCCATGGGCAACAGGTTCATCCTGGTCTTGGTGGATCATGCCACCCGGTACCCTGAAGCCATTCCTCTGAGGACAGTGACGGCCCCCGTGGTGGGGCGTGCACTAATGGGAATTTTCTCCAGAGTGGGGTTCCCTCTAGAGGTGGTGAGCGACAGAGGGACCAACTTCATATCCAAGTATATGAAGTCCCTTTGGCAAGAGTGTGGTGTGACCTACAAGTTCACCACACCTTACCATCCCCAAGGAAATGGGTTGGTTGAAAGATTCAACCGAACCCTAAAGGGCATGATCATGGGCCTGGAAGGTCCAATGAGGCGTAAGTGGGACGTCCTCTTACCATGCCTGCTCTTTGCATACCGCGAGGTGCCACAGAAGTCTCTAGGGTTCAGCCCCTTTGAGCTGCTGTATGGTCACCCCGTGAGGGGACCACTGAGTTTGGTAAAGGAAGGCTGGGAGCAATCTCCCAGGAAACCTCCCCAGAATGTATATAGCTACATGCTGGCCTTCAGAAACCAAACCAGGCGCTTCAGACAACTTGCTGAGGCAAATCTGGAAGCTAGCCAGGAGGAGATGAAGCGGTGGTACGACCAGAATGCCACTCTGGTAGAGCTTCAGCCTGGACAAGAGGTGTATGTCTTGGCCCCAGTGGAACCCTGTGCACTTCAGGATAAGTGGACAGGCCCATTTGAGGTTGTGGAGCGCAAGAGCTCAGTGACATACTTGGTGGACATGAAGACGCCCAGGAATCCTTTAAGGGTCTTACATGTCAACCGCCTCAAGCCCCACTTGAAAAGGTCCGAAGTGGGCATGCTGTTGGCCACTGATGATGGAATGGAAGAGGAGTCTGAGCCTCTTCCTGACCTCTTAGTGGCCTGTGAGAAAGATGGGTCAGTGGATGGAGTTAACCTCTCACCCACCCTGACCCCTGAGCAACAGGAAGACTGCCGCCAGTTGCTGGGGCAGTTTCCAGACCTGTTCTCCCTGGTTCCTAGTGTCACAGATTGGTGCGTCCATGATGTGGACACAGGAGACAGCTTACCTGTGAAGCATAAGGCTTACAGGGTAACTGACAGGGTCCGGGCCTGCATCAAGGAGGAGGTCTCCAAGATGCTTGCTCTTAGGGTGGTTGAGTCTTCCAGCAGTCCTTGGTCCAGCCCCGTGGTCTTGGTCCCAAAGGCTGCTGCGCCGGGAGCCACACCTGAACTCCGGTTCTGTGTGGACTACAGAGGACTCAATTCAGTCACCAAGACTGACGCGCACCCTATCCCCAGAGCTGATGAGCTCATTGATCGGCTAGGGGCTGCCCGGTTCCTCAGCACGTTTGATTTAACGTCTGGGTACTGGCAGATCGCCTTGACCGATGGGGCAAAGGAGAGGTCCGCATTCTCCACACCAGATGGGCATTTCCAGTTCCGGGTTATGCCATTTGGGATGAAGAATGCCCCTGCCACCTTTCAGAGGTTGGTCAACCAGGTGTTGGTTGGGCTGGATGAGTTCAGTGCCGCCTACCTGGATGACATCGCAGTGTTCAGTGGCACCTGGCCAGAACACCTGCGGCACCTCTGGGAAGTGTTGATGGCGCTGCGCAAGGCAGGCCTCACAATCAAGGCGAGCAAGTGCCAGATTGGGCAGGGTTCCGTGGTGTACTTGGGACACCAAGTGGGGAGTGGCAAGGTGGCACCCTTGCAACCCAAAATTGAGACCATCCTGGCTTGGGAACCCCCCAAGACCCAGACTGCAGTGAGAGCCTTCCTGGGGCTCACTGGGTATTACAGGAGGTTTGTCAAGGGCTATGGCACTATTGTGACCCCCTTGACAGAGCTGACTTCTAAGAAGCAGCCCAGGAATGTGATTTGGACTGACACCTGTCAGAAGGCTTTTGACACCCTGAAGACTGCCATGTGCACGGCGCCCGTGCTCCTGGCTCCTGATTTCTCCAAGGAATTCATAGTGCAAACAGACGCTTCAGAGCATGGTGTAGGGGCTGTTCTCTCACAGATGACTGAGGAGGGCTGGGACCACCCTGTAGCCTTCATCAGTAGGAGGTTACTGCCACGGGAAAGTAGGTGGAGTGCAATAGAGCGTGAAGCATTTGCTGTGGTCTGGGCACTGAAGAAGCTAAGACCCTACTTGTTTGGGTCTCACTTCCGGGTTCAGACAGACCACAGGCCCCTCAGATGGTTGATGCAAATGAGGGGTGAGAACCCAAAACTGTTGAGGTGGTCCATCTCCCTACAGGGCATGGACTTTACGGTGGAACACCGCCCTGGCACAGATCACGCCAACGCTGACGGTCTGTCCAGGTTTTTCCGCCTTAGTGATGTGGAACTCCCTGGGGAAGGGTAGTTCCCCCCACATTTCAGCTGGAGGGGACACGTGTTAGACCTGGCACCTTGGCGTGAGTTTCCCTTCCACTTTTTGCTGTTGTGCCTCAGATGTTTTTGCTGGTGTCCGCTACTCAGGGCACTGCGCCACGGCCAACCCGTGCCGCAGTGCAAGTGCTCCCTACTGTAAAGTGTACATGTGATTGATATACCTGATTGGTTCATTGGATTTACTGTCAGTCCCCAGTAAAGTGCACCAGGAGTGCCAGGGCTTGTGAATGCCAATACTGCTAGTGGGCCTGCAGCGCTGGTTGCGCCACCCACAGAAGCAGCCTTAAAACGTGTCTAGGGTCTGCCATTGCAGAACCTGCGTACAGTCTGGTACTGTCATGCTGGCTGGGCAAGTGCACACACTTGCCAGCCCCTAAACCTTCCCTTAACTTCATATTAGTCACCCCTATGGTAGGCCTGAGGGCAGGGTGCATTGTAAGTATAAGGTAGAACATGCCCAGATGTGTGTGGCATGTTCTAATAGTGAATTACTGCCAAATTCGTTTTTCACTATTGTAAGGCTACCAGTTCCCTTCTAGGCCAGATGGGCTGCTGGAATTATTACACTCTATAATCCCAGCAGGCTCAGGGAACATGGTAGAAATTAATGTTTAGTATGCCTGAACTCAGAATAATAAAATACTTCTTTTAGTAAAGTTTATTTTAATATCCTGTGTTTGCAAATGCTACTTTTAGAAAGTTAGCATTTGCTTGCCTAACCATTTCAGCCCGCCTCTGCTTGGATGTGGATCTGACTGTCTGGTGCGTGTGAGTGACAGGGCTGGGAGTTGACAGGTAGTGAATAGCCAGATGACACCTTAGTGGGTGGTGGGAGTTTCCCCTGAATGATGCATCAGGCTGTGCTCTGCCACCACAATGCTGGCTCCGCCCTCCTGGGGAGCGACTGATGACTCAGCCTGCACCTGGCCCAGGAAAGACCGAAGCTTGTCAACAGAGTGCTCAGGCTGCCCCTGTCTTCACAATGCCGGCTCCGCCCCCCTGGGGAGCGGCTGATGTGCCTGCCCTCACACTGAATGCAGAAGCAGAAGTACCCACCACAAGTGCTCAGGAGCTGAGAGCAGTTATGCAGAGGCCCCCCTGGCCAGTGAGAACAAAAGAAACTGTGTATAAAAGTAGGAGCCCTGCTCCTTGTAAATTAGAATCCTGTTTCACCACGAAGGACCTCTGCCCGACTAGAAGGAGAAGAGACGCTGGGAGAACTGGCCTGCTGCTTGCCTTGCTGAGAAAGGAGAGGAAAAGACTTGATAAGAAAAGACTTTGCTGCTTTGTGCTTAAACATTCTCCAAGGGCTTGACTGAGCTTGCCCCCTGACCTGAGCCACAGGACCATCTGGCTCAACCTGCCTCTGCTCGTCTGCCGGTAATTAACCGGGATATCTACTACTGCCGGAGCTGTGACCTTGGTGCCCCCAGCCCCTCCCTGAGGCCGTGACCGACTGTGTCTCCTCGTCCCCGCCGAGGAAGAGCTCCGCTCCGTTGAGCTGCTCTCCCCCCGCTGAGGAGATCGCTGTGTTGACCGCCTGGAAGGCTCGCTGCTGTGGTGCCCCCCAGCCCCTCCCTGAGGCCGTGACCGACTGTGTCTCCTCGTCCCCGCCGAGGAAGAGCTCCGCTCCGTTGAGCCGCTCTTCCCCCGCTGAGGGGATCGCTGTGTCGACCGCCTAAGAGGGCCCGCTGCGGTGCCTCACCCTCCCGCCAGAAATCCCCACCGGACGCAAACAGACCCAGGGGACAGACCTCCGAACTGGACGGACGCCTCGGGTGCCAGCCTCGCTCTGCCTGAGCCGCTGGGCACCTCGCCTTTGTCCCCGGAGGAAAGCCGCCACCGAGACCGTCAACGGGCTCGGGGCCCGCAACGTTTGTTTTTGCCCTTTTTGTTGTGCCAGCCGCCCTGCCTACGAGTGCCCCCGGCCTCCAGATCAGCTGTGGTGCGAGCCGCCTTTCGCAGCTGACTCGCACCGCTCTCTGTCCCTGCTCGCGGCGCCGCTCCGCTCTGTGCGAGCGCCTCAGCCCCTCCCGCTGGAATCCGATCCAGGCGGGCAGGAGAAGTCACAGGCTGCATCCAGCGCCCCGGCCGCAGTGACAGAAGCGGCCCCAGGTCCTTTGGCCCTTGCCTCCCGTGGGCCGCCCCGAGGCCAACACTCACCCCTGCCTGAGCCCCCCAGACCCGTGGGGGCCGCCCGCATCGACAGCCCCGGCAGGGCCGAACGCGTCCCACGCGGGAAGCGTGAGCTTTGGGCGGTCGGGCCCCGATCTCGGCCCGGAACAGGCCAAGAGTATCCCGGAGCCCCTGGGCAGGCTGCAACAAGTTGGAAAGGAGCAGTGTGACCCCCAATATTCCCCAGGACTCAAGAGAACCCTCCTGGAAGGTACACTGCAGGGAAACATCCGTTTTAAAGACTGAAAGTACATTTTGAATTACAACAAAGAAAGCTTGCCTATTTACAACCTGTGGGCACCCCAAAAACGTTATTTGATCTTGTGATAAGTCTGACCTAAGAGATATATATATTTTACATAAAGAAGCGTATTTTTATATACTCACAGCCTGGTGTCCATTTGTGGGGGGATTGGTATATTTTACTGTGTGTGTGTCTACAAATGCTTAACTGACTAACGCCTGGAGAATCGCCTTGGCTGCTCACGCCACGCACCTAGAGGGTGAGCAAGGGTAATTCTGAAGGGTCATCCTTTGCCCTGACTTAGAGGAGAGGGTCCCTGCTTGTCACAAGTACCTACTTGCGCCAACCAGAGACCCCCAATTCTAACACATAATCATTGTTATACGGTAATGCCGGCCCTACACAAAGAACTTCCCAGAGGCTTCCTCCGTATACTAATAAGAAAAACTGATGCCCCTACTTCCGGGACTATGGCAATTTTAAAAGAGGCAAGATCCAAAACTGCCCCCAACATTGAGTAGGGAAATGCTGGAGAAGGAACGGAGCTGCCGGCGAACATGCGGTAGAGCTCCAGGGTTGCCGAACTAATCAAAGTGTCGCAGGGTTTCTGTTCTCACACAGAACTGTGCACAGAGGATTGGAACCTCGGCGAATTAGGGTGACCCAAAACTCACCTTAGTACCCAACTTACCCCTTACCGAGCTAGCTACAGTGTCTCATTGGTCTTATCAAACTCCCAATGTTTAGACAAACCAGAACATGAACTTACAGTACCTCAGGATACGTGGAACTCATGAACACTCTTTCGTTATACTACCAAGACAAACCAGAACATGGAGTCAAGAAGAACACATGAGCATTTGAAATGTTTATTTACTAATGCCGTCTTCTCAGGCGCAGTATCTTAGATAATACAAGCAAACATATTATCAGTAGCAAAATTACTAGCATAGTTACTAATCCATAAAAAGCGAATGGTGACAGCATGTTAACATGCTGTAAATGAATAAGAGTTAACAACACTTATATCTCACCCTCCCTAACACACATATTATATTATTTGCTAAGAAGGTCTCTTTGGGTTGTTTTAGGGCGGGCCCATACCTTAGTTTCCTAGCATGAAGGAATCACATCAGCATACACCAGCTCTCTCTTCTTGTGCACCGCATCAAGTCTGTTTTTTGTGCCCCAAGCAAAGCAATATAAATCCCGCCTCAAGCCCAGAGTTGGCAGAAGCTGCACTTATGTTATGACTATGAAGGCGTGGAGTTCAGACCTCATAACAATCCTGTATCGTGTTGTTCCTGAAACTTCAGCACTCTCTGTGCAGACATAGTTTATTAAGCAAAGCTGATATCAGAGCAATAACATATTATTCTCAAATAAACCACAGCAAACTACTAGGTTGAAAGCTAAGTCAACAATTAAGTGTCGTGTGCAGAAGTTACAAAATGGAAAAATGGCGTTTAAACTTCTAATGCGCCTATGCTAACTTAACACGATATAAGGATATCCAGGAGCTACATGACACCCCCCCATGATCCGAGAACGGACTAAATAGGATAACAGAAGTGCCAATACATGAGAGCAGAACGCAACATTAAATGAGCATGGTTCCTAAACGAAACATTCAAAATCTTTTAAAAAACATTTAACGCTAAAAAAATAGCCCAAAACTATATAGAGGCTCAAGCCAATAGGCAAGGAAATAATAAAAAACTTGACAAATAAGTCAATAAAATCAATGAAATGCTAGTGTTCAGCATGTCAATCCGAGGCATTGTCTATGACATAACTGTATATGCAAAGTAAGCAGCAACCGCCTCCAATAAGAAATCACCGTCTTCATCTGAAAACAGTTCAGCCATCCAATTTAAAAGTGGAAAAGAACATACGTGTTCTCCCAGCACCGGATCCTCTATAACCATCAGAGGACAGCACGGTGGGTTTTCAAGAAAGCTCAGTTCCAAGAAATCCTGCGCTGCCGACAATATATCCCAGGGACCAATTAGTCCATGCGCCACTGCTAAGGCCATAATCCTCTCGCCAGAACAAACCAACTCGTGAGCAATGATAGGACTCATCAGCTGATTAAAATCGACGTCAGGAGAAACCGGTCCGCAGAGACACAAATCAATGGCCCAATGGAAATCACAGGTCAGGCAGTGAAATACAGGCTGGTCACTGGTGAAGTAGGAGAATCGAAAAGATAATCCATATGCCGTGCTCAATATCGCTAACGGCAGTGTGCCATAATATTCAAGCATGCGATTGCGGAACAGTATCAGCAGCTGCAGGGCGGGGTTTTGCACAGGAAGGACATCCATATTTAAAAAGACAGAAAACCACTAGAGCGCCCGCCGCTAATGCAAGTAAAACTGGGAATCCTCCAAACAAAGTTGAAAAAATAGAATGGAAGAAAGCAGGGATGACTCCAAAAATCTTTTCAAAGGAAGTCACGAGACCACTGCTAACAATTTTAAAAAAATGTGCTAGGCCTTTCGTGGAGGATGCGTTAAAGATAGTACGAACCATCTCTCCGAAATGCAAAGGCAAATCAGTATTTAAAAGAGCCTGAACCTCCGTACGGGTGTTCGCAATGTGAAGCACGAAAGTTTCACGGGCCGAGCTCAAGGCCACCTCTCTCTGGGACAAAAGAGCCCTTATTCTTGCCATGCCGCTGAATTCTGCTCCCAAGGTTGGTATCTGTGGCCAGATGGAAGACTCCCTATGTTCATGTGTGGGAGGATACAGCACATTTCTGCAGCAAATAACCCGCTCACTTACTGTTACGATAAACGCTATACCTTTACTTAACCCACAACAGTCTTCATTATTGAGCATTAAATAACTACCATTTTCTAATAATTTAAACGTGGGGATGATAGCAGGAACTGGCGTGCCTTGCAAAACGCAAGCCATATTTGGTCGGTCTTTGTTGCATGAACCGTGTAACTGTATGTGTCTACACATTAAAGAATGATCAGGCGTTTCAGTACACTCCTCCCCATTCAGATAAACTTCTTGGTCATCCTTGAAACATCTGTATGTGTATGGAAGCGACCAGACTTCATGAAGGAAACCGCTACCCAAAGGTTCAAAACGACCAACGGGTACATATTTCATACAATTTGAAAACTTATATAAAGCAAAAGGCAGCGTTATTAAACCGTGGATAAGCCACGTTGCAGCAGTGGCCTCTGCCACGGAAAAAGGTAAAGATTCTAACCTTTCAATATGTAACATAGAAAAGGAAGCATCACGCATTGAAAGCAAGCGTTGTTTGTCAGTTAAATTAAACGGTGCAAACAAAGAAGAAACGTTCATGTACCCCCAGGGAACTTTACCATTCTTCAGAGTCTGAAGGGTCCATGCAAATTGCATGATTGAACGTAATTGATTCTGACCATGGTATAATACTGACACTTCATCATGCACAATATCGACAACTGACGACACAATATTATCCAATGTGTAAATCCTAGAGGAAAGCACGTTAATACTATTGTCAACAACCGCTAGCACTTTCTCAAGATTCGCCTGATCAATAGCCCTAAGGCGTGTAGCAGCCTCAATCTGTGAAAAATTCCAAATTTCATTGTAAACTCCATATATCCACCTTTTCGACCTGCCACTAGCAGGGCCTTTAATGAAATCATTCAAATCCACGTCTGCATTCAGTTTAGATAGGTGACTCTGCACTGCAGGTAAAGTTGAATGTTTCAGCCAATTTTGACACAATTTGCCTACAGAATAAGTGGTGACAGAGTGAACCAAGTCAAACCGGGGATCAGATCTAACAGTTTTAAAACCGTCAGTTAAACCCAAAAATCTATTTTGGCAAGAATCAGCACTACGGTGCCAAAGCAGCCAACCCTTTGGATTCATGCTGGAAATGTTAAAGGAGGAATTAAGGAGTAGAGCCTGTAATTCTCTAATGGACAACTGAGTGAAATTACTCCAACCATCATATTCCTCCAACTCCGGGAAAGTAGGGGTGTTTAACTTTTTAGAAGTAGCCAATCCAAAGCATGTGGTCTGGGAAATTGTTTCATTTAAAAACAACATATGATTCGGGATGAGACATGCACGGTGCAAAGCCTCAGTGTCTCGTACCTGCCAGGCTCGTGAACCCCAAACTGATTTAAGGTCTATTGTTTCTTTCCATAACTCGTAGCCCCCAGTAACTAATTGATCAAGGAAGTCCTTCGAATACAATAACTTAGTATCGGTAAGTCTAACCTTGGACATAGGCTTTTTTTGAAGTTTAAAATAAAAGGACTCGGGATTGGTCTGGTTAAAGTCAGTGAAATAAGTATACTTGTTCAGAAATGTTTCTGAACTGCCAAGTGTTGGCGCTGGGCAATGTTCCCACTGTGTAAAATTAACAGTATCTCTTCTGGATGATGTTTTGTGTAAGAAGTGATTGCCATAATGTTGGTAGCAGCATAAATCACCATAATTAACAGAATCTAAATATAAATCCTCAGCATCAAAGGCAGCATAGTATTGCAAATCAGAAAATAAACTTTCCACTGCATTAACATCCCAGTCATCAGAACGAATGTTTTGTTTTACCACATCCCCATATTTACTCTAAGTACATTAGGAATATTAACGACTTCCGTTGGGCCATGAATTTGAAACCGAACAGTATCCCACACAATTCCATCAAGGACAGGCCATGCTGTGATGTTAACCAAAGTCAAGTCTCTTTTTAATCTGAGCGCAGAATGGGACGAGGAAAGCGGGGCCAAAGTTCCATTGAGATGTGTAATGCAAGTTCTTTCCTCGACATAATGTCCATTGATGATTCGAAAAAAATAAAACACAAAACCAATTGACATAAAAAGGTAAACGGAAAAAAGGACCAGCCAAATGTATGTCCAAGGGGGAATCAAAAATGTTTTTTAAACAGGCTAGCATAAACTGCAATACGAGAGGGTTCCTTCGAGGCAAGGGAAGCAGAGTCAAATGAAAATCTGGATTCCGTGGCTAAACGTGCTTGCAGGTCAGGCATGGACAAATCAGTGGGGTAGGCATAGTCTATATCATCAATGTGAGTTCCGGGTAAATTATTTAACAAAGGACTGGAAATAGCAGGTAATTCGATGGCCACTTCAGGTTCAACAGTAGAAGCAGTGGGCATAACTGAATTTCTCACAATGGAAGGACAGGAAACAGCCGGTGTCATGCTAAGAAGAATCGGCCACTCTGTGTATCTTGACATTGTCAATTGAAATAAACCTTTTTTCCTTATGACCAGGAAGTGGTGGTAAAATGACTGTTCTTGTGCCCTTCACTCCAAGGACTGGAACCGGAGCTCGATAGGAAGGACCAAATTCTTTCTTGTTATCGATCTTCTCTCGAACTAGTTCTCCAACTTGGGGTAGCCAGCCAACTACCGGGATCTGCAACGCATCATCCGACGTGGAGGGCAAATGTTCCTTTGCAAGACTGTCTCTGGTCTTTTGTAGATTCTGTAAAACATTGCAATGTTCATCTGCATCAAAGGAAGTGGCGCGAACCACACAGTCTAGACCGTCAAGGTCAGGGACGTACATCTTGATGCCAAAGAGCATTTCGTATGGGGTCCGCCCACCCAGAGACCTTCTAGGGAGATTATTAAGAGCACGCTGCACGCCATTGAGGTGAGCCAGCCAGTTTCTGCCAGTGCCTATAACTCGGGCTGTCAAAGATTGCTTTAAATCACGGTTCATTCGCTCAACTACACTGTTACCCTCAGGTCTGTAGGGAGACGAAAACTTGACTTGGACCCCCAACGAATGCATGGCATCCTTATACGCCTTAGAGGCGAAAGCCGGACCCTGATCCGAATGGAAGGTACCACAGGCAAAAATCCCTATAAAGACACGCAAATCTCTAATGACAGTCCGTGAATCAGCGCTGCGATGGGGCCATACCCACACAAAGCGTGTGCACGAGTCAACTGCTACTAAGATGTACTTATACGCAGTATCAGATGAAAAAGGACCGCAGTGATCTAAATAAACGCATCCTAGTGGTTTATTAGAAATGTACAACTGTGTCTGTGGCGGACGCGCAGCAGTTGAAGGTTTAATCTGCTGACAAATGTCACAAAGAAGGACATAATCACGCGTCTGTTTGTACAGTCCCCGCCACCAGAAACGTTGTTGTAAGAGAGATACAGTGGCTGAGACGCCCGAATGCGCAGACGCCACACCTTCATGCGCCGCTGTAATCAAGTCTGCCCTGCGATCCGAGTTGGGAATCAGCCGTTCCCCAACATCAGGAATTGTCACAAAAGGAACCTTTTCGGGACTTAAGTGGTATTTGTACTTCGAAGGGAATCCCGAAGGATGCTTACCTCCCTTCTCAGAGGCAGCAACCGCCGCCAAGATGTCGCTATCAATCTTGGTTTTGGATCTAGTAACTGCCGCAACTAAGTATGTAGATACTGCTGATTTCGCCGCTTCATCTGCAAGCGAATTACCGACAGCGTGGACTCCCACGCGCTGATGGCCAAGAGTATGAATTACATAAACGAGTGGTAACTTATCCTTAAGTTCCGCCACTCGAACCCAGATCATCTTATGTTTTATTGTGCTACCCTTGGAATCACGGAATTCATTCTGAATCCAAAAGAACAAGTTTTCATTGTAAGACTGCACACAGTAGTAAGAATCACTTACAACGAGAGTAGTAACACTTGGATCAGCGTACTCCAACGCTAGTAAAAGAGCACGAAGCTCTGCCAATTGTGCGGTGCAGTCGCCCAGGGGCAAGGTGTGCACTTCACTGGAAATGAACTCATCGTTCAACATAGCACCGACCACAATGGCGCATGCGGAAACGTAGGCATGTTTAGAGCCATGCGCAACCTGCGCCGAACCATCAGTGTAAATGATGCAATGGAAGTCCTCCAAAGGCCGCATAGATAGAGGGGCAGGATGAACGAACTCATACTGCAAGTACTCTTGCGACCGTAATGAGGCGTCAAAAATAAACGTGACATCTGTAGACGTCAAGGACGCAGCCCATTGAATCCACCGAGGGTGCAAAGCTTTTGAATTTGGTACACTGGCTTTCGTGACTGCCTCCAAATGAGGACAGGGTGTTACCACTAACATGCGTTTCCCCTGTGACAGAGCTCGTTCTTTAAGAATCGCCATCTGTACAGCAGTTAAAACTTTCTCCACAGTGGGAAACCGCAATTCAGCCGAAGTGTACAAGTGTGACTTGTAAGCAATAGGTACCGTGTCTCCTTCATTAAAAGTGAGGTACGTGAAACCCACTGTCCCAGGAATTATTCTTATTACCAGGTTGGTGTGGTTATCACGAGTCAGTAAATATTTAGAAGCGAGCAGATCAGCCTGCAAGGATTGCAAAATGGCTGAATGCTCAGGCAGCCAGCATGATTTTGAGAAAGTAGGTTGTATTAATGCATACAACGGCTTGATACGCTGGGCATATTCCGGAATGAATGTCCTCCCGAAATTCAAAAAGCCCAGTAAAGACTGTAATTTTTTCAGTGTTGTAGGAGCGCGCAATTGAGCGCATTTCTCCAAGAAGTGAGGAGCCAAACCTCTACCTTCGTTGTTCAGCTCATAGCCGAGGAACAACACTGTGTGTTCTGCAATGTGCGATTTTGCAAAATTAAACTTGTAACCCATATCAGCAAAGTTACAAATAACCGAATTCACTCGACACAGATGCAACCAAATTTCGTCGTCCGTGAGATAAATGTCATCCACATACGAACACGCATCCGGGTCGATATTCTCCAATAGAGTAACAATTCTGGAGGTGAAAACACCAGGACTATTCTTGTAGCCCATTGGGAGTCGGCGGAAGCGTTTTTGCACACCAGCGCTTGTAAAACTTGTCCATTGGGAGCTAAGGCTATCCAATCTATGGGCATAGAAACCGTTGGATATGTCAAGAGTTGTTTTGAAACGCTTACGCACTAGACTATCCACTAGAGCAGAGCCGTGAGTATTCTGTACTGCACAGTTACGGCAATGCGAGTTCAAATGCCGGTAATCCAATACCAAACGAAATGATCCGTCAGGTTTGGTCACAGTAAAAAGGGGATTATTCATCGGTGACACACACGTTTCAATAACTCCCTGATATTCCAATTGCACAAGGATTTCAGCGACGGAAGCTTTTGCTTCACGCCGTATGGGATATTGAGGTTGAGGCTGCGGCTCAGACCGCAACGGGATTTCGTGGCAAGGCGACAATTTATCCCAACCACATTGGTTACGGTACAGAGCCGGTGCGAGAGCCCGAGCCCACTCTTCTGCAAAATGCTGCGCATGCGCTGTCGAGACAGTGTTCGCGAAACTGGGGAGGATTACCTCCTCCCCTCGCGGCGCCGCGAGCACAAAAGGTGGGGGCCAGTCAGCCTCCGAAAGCAAAATATCATATGTAGAGGAAAGATTCTCCCAAAACACCCCTTTGACGGTACGCTGTATGTCACCTTCAATTAACAGGACAATTTCATAAAGTCTCTCAGGGGGAGCAAGTCTCGTGTCTGCTGTTTCAATGACTACGTAGACATCAGTCGCTGTCACCCTCAGTAGTGGACGCAGCGCCTCTCTCACTATGGTAATCTCCGCCGCGCTGTCCAGCAAGGTCAGAGCCCACGTCAGATTCCGAAGCCGCGTTCTCACTATCTGTGGCATATCGATGCGCTGTTAAGGCTGCGACTTTCTTTTTCGCAAACTGCGGTCGCTTTTGCGCAGAATCCTCCTGCTTCGCAGCGCCGTCTGTCTGGCGGGGCTGGCCACGTCCTAGTTGGCCACCACGTCCCCGTCCGCCACCTCCACCACCGGTCTTCGGGCCGATGAGTCCTGAAAGGAACGAGGAGAGCGTTGATCAGAACCCTGAAAACGATCAGGTGATTTAATCATTGCGCGATCGTGCAAATCATAAACTTTTTCAGTCGGCGCAGGAACTTGTGGTGCAGGATAAGAAGTCTGAGTCTGCTGCTGTTGCTTCCCCTGTTTCTGTTTTTGAGGCCAATTTTGTTTCTTGGACTTTTGTTGTACGTCTGCCGCAGCAGACTGTACTTGCGATTGTTTCTTCTCCTTGACTGCGAAATACTTCAAACCTTTACTTGTGCGACCGATTGTTTTATAAGCGGCCACTACAATTTTCGCCAACTGGCGGGGTTTCTCGGCATCGGGTATAAGTGCCAAAGCATTAGACACCTGAAAGTTCACTGCGTCTCCTTTAACATTGGAGAGGATGAGATCGCTAACGATCTCAAACGAACCACACAGGCGCATACCCAATTCAACAGCTGCCTCCGGCCCGTGATCATCCTGAACACGTTTGACAATCTCGGGCAGCTGCGTCATTGACGGGGTGCCGAAGCACCTCGTAAAAACTGCCGCAAAAGTTTTTCCCCAACTTTCACAGTCGACTAGTTCGGGAGCTAAATCCCTAGGTAAAGTAATCGTTAACATCCTATGTTTATCAGCAGGAGTAGAATTTGGGAACACAGCTTCCAGCTGGTCAAACTTCTCGGCAAGCCAAAAGGGAAAGTCATCCTTATCATCAGGACGCTTACCAAAAACCGAATTGACCATAACTGGATTCAATTTTAAACTGCCACGTTCCATCTGAACGGCCGCACCCCCGGGTGGACCTCCCGGGAGATGACGACCTATGTATTGTACTAACGCTCGAATCACAGCAATCGCGACCACATGCAGTCTACGAACATCCGCCAGAGGACAAGCGCCGTGATTCGGGTGCGGGGTAAAGCCCCCCAAAGCAGGCCAAACAGTACCTGGAATGGAGAGTGGGCCTAACCGCGCAGCTGACAAAGAGTGGGGGAGGGCGCCATCAAACCAAAGGCAACGCTGCCAATGATTAACAGGTATTTCCAGTGCCCTGTACGGAGTATATTCAGCCGGTACAGCGGAGGGTGTGTAGTGGAGGAACACTTGAGAATTCGCATCCACCTCCGGAAACGTAACCCAAGAGTAAAACAGTTCAAATGGGTACGCCGGGTCCGCACACACCACAAAAACCACAGCCATGCCCTCCAATGGGACAAGATAAGTCTGCAAGTGATTGCGCACCGCAATTCGGCTATGTTGCGCAATGGCCACTGCCATGATATCACCGGAAATATTGAAAAACAAAGAATACTTTGTAGCACAACTGGGTAGTAATTCAAAGAAACCGTTTTAGTAAGAATCAAGCTTGAAAAATACCTATTTCCATAAAATAGGTAGGTTTCACCGACACCCCGTTTTCCGGAAACGGAAGTGAAGGGGTTAAGGTTTGAACGATATACTACTCGAGTGTCATGATATAAGACCACCAAAACCGTTGGGCGCCATGTCGCAGGGTTTCTGTTCTCACACAGAACTGTGCACAGAGGATTGGAACCTCGGCGAATTAGGGTGACCCAAAACTCACCTTAGTACCCAACTTACCCCTTACCGAGCTAGCTACAGTGCATCAAGTCTGTTTTTTGTGCCCCAAGCAAAGCAATATAAATCCCGCCTCAAGCCCAGAGTTGGCAGAAGCTGCACTTATGTTATGACTATGAAGGCGTGGAGATCAGACCTCATAACAATCCTGTATCGTGTTGTTCCTGAAACTTCAGCACTCTCTGTGCAGACATAGTTTATTAAGCAAAGCTGATATCAGAGCAATAACATATTATTCTCAAATAAACCATAGCAAACTACTAGGTTGAAAGCTAAGTCAACAATTAAGTGTCGTGTGCAGAAGTTACAAAATGGAAAAATGGCGTTTAAACTTCTAATGCGCCTATGCTAACTTAACACGATATAAGGATATCCAGGAGCTACATGACAAAAGTATTTAGGAAACAGCTCCCACATTGCGGTGGCGAGCCAGTGTCCTCAAGATAGGAGTGCTGGTTCCATGCGCGAGCCCTGCATGCGCTTGGGACAAGAGCAGTCAGTCTGCACACGCCGCTGATGCCGGTTGGGGGGTGCTCGCAGGAAGGCAGGAGCGATACTCCTCCCACCCTCGGCTATCCTAGGCACGCTACTGTATTGCTCACTGCGACGAACAGTGGGTCTCCCTGCAGGAAGGTTTAGCGCAGCACCTCCGACACTCAGCTCTCGGAAACGCCGATGTCGGGAAAGAGCGCTTTCCTCCGCGCACAATACTGAGTTTCAGGAAGCACTTGGTAGGCAACAAAGAGCATCGTCGGTTGTTTGTTTGGCAAGGGTCCTCTCACGGCATGAAGAGTGAATACTTGATGGAAGGCGCGGTGATGCAAGTTGGACTGCGTGACCAGGGAGGCACTCCCTTTCTCTGCCAGTCGATTTGATGCCACCCAATATAGCATGGGGCAATTCTAGCTCCTCACTTAGTGAAAACCGTGACTTGAAGTAACGGTTCACAACCTCTCTTTCCTTCTTTCATTATTTGCTTCCCTGTGAAATGGATCCCAAAACGCAAAAAAAACTTGCTAGAAATGCCCTTTTTATGACATTTTTCTATTCCAAAGTGCAGCCTCGAGACGGAGAGAAATAAAAGGTTTAAAATATGAAAAATAAATACATAACAAAATATAGCAAGACAGAGTGCTTGCAAAGTGACCAGATTGATTTTATTCATACCTAAACACATTAGCGCCACTTTACAGAGTTTGCAATGAAGAGCTACTTTTGTTTTCCTGTCTCACTTTGAACAGCATTGTTTTTCCCGGGTGGGGAAGTATACCAATCCTGAAGGTACTGCAATACCTGGTTGATGGGTGGATTGGAAAAAAAACATACCATACTGCTTACGTTTTGTAAGATTATAAGCAATGGACATTGAAAGGGTCCTTTCTAAGCCCTGTAGTCATGTCCTTAACTTTTCAGGTAAAAGCACTCACTGATTTCTAAATAATGAGTGAGAAATCGTTAAGATAACCATGTTGTTTCTGCTTAGATTTCACATGCTTTACTTAATCTTGCATTCCCTATGAGTGGTTGATTTTTCCGGGATGTGGTTACTTTTATTTAGGCAGCATATTACTCTTGTCTAGAGCATAATTTGAATTGAGTCACTTCCAGGTGTTTATAGTAGGCACAATTTAGTTGTAGCTGAAGGCAGTGCGAGTTTCTTTTCAGTGGGGCAGTACGGTGTTTAGTGGGGGAGAGGATGTGGCACCTTGGCCAGAGCTGCCGAATTTGGAACTGACGAACCGGGTTCAGCCTTCATGACCAGTCCACCAGACAACTCTACTGAGGGAGCATATTCCCATGCTAGACCTTAGAAGGCCCCACTAGATCTTAGAAGCCCTGGTATCTTAGCACCAGCAGGTGAACCCTAGCAGAGGCAGGTGTGGTTTAACCTTGAAGGACTGCCCATCACAATCAATACTGACGTTCATCTCCAGTCTTGCGGTCAGGCCAACGAAGCAGCACACCCTAAAGCAACAGTGATCCAGTCACTGACTCTTTCACTGAGGTCACAGGAACTGTGAGCAGATAAGAGTGGTGCAAATGGTGTGACTGCACCGGGCACCTATTTCGGGTGGGGGCATAGTGCTTGCAAGTATACATCCATACTGGCACTGGAGAGCAGGAGAATGGCCAGCAAGCGGCACAGCAGCTGGCAGTCACGGCACTCGCAGTCCAGGCAAGGCCTGATGACCACCCACTCAGATATCTGTAGCAAGGAAAGCCTGGAGGCGATAAACGCGAAATACCTGAAACAAGCATTCACAATGCAATAAGTCTCGCATTTGTGAGAGTTTATGCTATAGGCATTGTAAATGACAATGCCTTTTATTTATTTGTTTGAAAAATCAACACATTAATAAAAGGCATTGTAATCTACAATGCCAATAGCTCAAACTCTAGTAAATGCGAGACCTATTGCTTTGCAAATACTTATTTTAGTAGTAGTATATCTTTATTCGATTTATACATAGAAAAATCATAAAGCACATCAATATACAATGAAATTTCCCACTCATCTAGTTTTCAGAGTAGAATTGTACTAAAAGACACAAGATAATTAAATCATGTTACTTGGTCACAGTTCAGGTTTTTCTTTTTTTTTAAACTTTTTTTATTGAAATTCAACATAAGCATGTTAACGCATACAGTTCAGCAGTGTCATCAATGTATTACAGAGGATTTAAGGTACATTCACAGGTACAATAGCAGCTTGGCAGTATTGTGATTGCCTCAGAGATTCACAGCAAATGGCAGATCTTATATGAAAGCTGAGGAAGTTCTACAGAGGCAAGTAGAATCATAACAGTAATCATATATATGGAATTCCATGAGTCCCCAACCTAGGGTTTTTTTTTTGGGCGCAGAGATACTCCTTCGGGAGTGGATTCTAGCGCGATATAAACCCATAAATAAATAAATAAATAAATAGGTGTCTGTCACCTGAGCAGATGTGCGCACCGGGCTACTCATGGGAGCGTGGTTATGAGAGGTATTGTCTGCTAAACCATGTAAATAAGTGACCATTGGCTCACAGATATCATGTGGCCTGCTAGCGCCCGGCATAAGATTCCAAAATTCTGTTAGTTGTGTCTGGCAGTATGCCGCATCAGTAGGCCAAAGTGTGAGCATCAGTGCTGGTGTTCACTCCTGAGCATTGCCGCTCTGCGTCTGGCCAAGACCAGTAGCATTGCCACTGGGCATCTGCAGGCATCGGGCACCTCCTTGACATAGCCAAGTAGGCAGAGAATGGGTTTGGTGTAAGGGCAGTTGATGCAATAGCCCCAATGAACAAGTTACTTACCTTTGGTAACGATATATCTGTAGGAAACATAGGTTACCTTAGAATCACCCCCAGGCGTCAGACTGGATCTGGAAATTTTTTCATCAGCAGTACCCCTGTGCGTCGAAAGGTGGAGTCGATCGGCTCCACGTTCGTTGTTGGCGTCGTGGTCTTCGGGATGACGTTGCGGTTGCTACTTAGATGCAGCCCTCGCTTGCTGACGTCAGTTCTGCACACGACTTTCACAACATCCAGAAGCACAGAGCCATGCAAGATACCGACCACTGGTGCACAAAACTAGGGCCCTGAAAGAAGTCCTTAATGCTAGAAGTGAGTTCGCAGAATGGAGAGGATGGGTGGGCTGGTATGTTTCAAACAGATATATTATCACCGAAGGTAAGTAACTTGTTCATATGAAAGAAACAGTTAATTATAGATTCCTTACCTTAGAATAGATACCCCAGCAATACCAACCCCGGAGGTGGGTCTGCAAACTAAGTCACACCAGAAAGTCCTGCAGATCAGAACGGCCAAAGAAGCCGTCACTCTGGACTTGGCTGTCCAGGCAGTAGTGCTTGGTGAACGTGTGCAGTGATGCCCATGTAGCTGCCTGACAGATGTCATTTAGGGGGACTCCCCGTCCTAAAGCAGTAGTAGCTGCCGTCGCCCTGGTGGAATGGGCGCGCAGCCCCACTGGATGCTCCTTGTTTGCCAAAGAATAGCAGGCTTTGATGCACAGAACGACCGACCAGGAGATGGTCCGTTTGTGCAGGGCCCGTCCTTTCTAAGCGCCCGCGTAACCAACAAATAGCTGGCCGTCCACCCGAAATTGTTTGGTACGATGCAAGTAGACGGAGAGCGCATGTTTCGTATCCAGACGGTGGAGCCTCTCATCCTCTTTTGAAGTATGCAGAGGCGGAAAGAAGGTGGGCAAAGTGATGGTTAGGCCAATATGAAAACAAGTGACCACCTTTGATTGAAAGGAAGGTCGAGACCCGAGGACCACCGTGTCCGGATGAACAGCCAGAAAAGGAGGCTTAGAAGACAGAGCCTGTAGCTCACTCACCCTGCGCGCAGATGTGATGGTCACCAGAAACGCAGTTTTCAGAGTGAGGAGTCTGAGAGGACAGTTATGTAGTGGCTCAAAGGGAGCGCACATCCGATAAGTAAGAACCAAATTCAAGTCCCACTGAGGCATTACGAAGGGAACAGGAGGAAAAACATGTGTAATGACTTTAAGAAATCTATTTACAACAGGGGACTTGAAAAGAGAAGGCTGATCAGGAAGCCTGAGGAAGACTTAAATGGCCGAGTGGTAGCCCTTAAGAGTGCCCAGAGCAGAGCTTTGCTGGGCCAAAGACAGGAGGAACAAGAGAACCTCAGAAAGAGGAACAGAAAGAGGATCCACAGCCTTTGCTGTGCACCATGCCACAAATATATTCCATCTGCAGGCGTATAACGTCTTAGTGGAGGGATGCCTGGCTGCCAAGATTACATCACAGACTTTGGGAGGCAAGTCAAATGACTTCAACTGCAACCGCTCGATCGAGGCTGGACAGGTTAGCGTCCCCTGCTGCTGCGACAGAAGAGAAGTGGTATAGGCGGAAAGAAATATAGAAGACTGCAACTCCACTTGAGACGAAAAGCATCGCCATGCAAGTGACTGCCGCCTAGGAAATTCCAACGCGTAGAATTGCTGACATTGTGTGTTTTCTTCGGTGGCGAATAGATCTAACCAAGGGTCTCCCCACTGTTGAAAGAAACCTTGCACCACCTCCTAGTGAAGACGTCATTCGTGATCCATCATGAACCTGCGGCTGTGCTCGTCCGCCCTGTCGTTCAGTGAACCTGCCAGGTGTTGAACCACCAGGGATATGCCCTGATGTTCCAGCCCTGTCCAGAGACAGAGTCCACAACCCCACACTGCCTTGTTTGTTACAGTACCACATGTCTGTGGTGTTGTCCATGAATACCTGCACTACTCTTCCCCGGACAGAGGGAAGGAATGCTTTTAGTGCAAGACAGATCACCCAAAGCTCCAGAAGGTTGATGTTGAGCTCGGACTCCACCGGAGACCAGAGGCCTCAGATCTCCGCCTCTCCCATGTGGCCGCCTCATCCCACAAGGGATGCGTCTGTCACCACTGTGTGTGCTGGTTGGGGAAGGGAGAGCGATCTGCCGTTGACCCAATCCTGGTTCGTGAGCCACCACTGCAATTGTCGTGCAGTGCCCTCCGAGATCTGGATGCAATCGGACAGATTTCCCTGATGCTGCGTCCACTGGAACGTCAGGTCCCACTGCAGAGCCCGCATATGCTATCTGGCACGATCGACCAGCAGGATGCAGGAGGCCATGAGGCCCATAAGCCTAAGGGTCATCCTGAATGAAACCCGGAATAGAGGCTGTAAGATTTGAATCATAGCCCGAATATCCCGGACTAGCTGTTTGGGAAACTGCGTTGTGTCCAGAACTGCTCCGATGAACTGGAGCTTCTGAGAGGGGGTCAGGTGTGACTTCGTCATGTTGATGGAGAACCCCAGAGAGTCTGGAGGTGGGAGATGACTGCCTGGGGCGAGCCCACCTTCAACAACCAGTTGTCGAGATCGGGGAAGACTGGAACCCCTGATCTGTGCAGATGAGCTGCAACCACCGCCATCACTTTCGTGAACACCCGAGGGGCGCTGGTAAGGCCAAAGGGGAGCACGGTAAACTGAAAGTGCTCATGGCCTAGCTTGAACCGCAGGTAACGCCGGTGGGCCGGCAGGACGGGTGTGTGAAAATAAGCGTCCTGCAAGTCCAACGCTACCTTCCAGTCACCAGGGTCAAGGCAGACAAGACTTGGGCCAGGGACAACATTTTGAACTTCTCTTTCCGGAGGAAGCGGTTGACGTCCCTGAGATCCAAGAAAGGACGTAGGCCCTTGTCCTTCTTGGGCACCAGAAAGTAGTAGGAATACCAACAACGACCTACTTCTGGAGCAGGAATGTGATCGATGGCTCCCTTGGCCAAGAGAGCCCTACCTTCCTGTTGGAGAAGGGCAAAGTGATCCTCCGACATGCGATGGTACTGGGATGGCATGGCTGGAGGGTTAGTCTCGAAGGGGAGGGAGTAGCCCCTTTGGACCATCTGCAAAACCTACCTGTTTGACGTGACAGTGCAACAGTGGAGGAGGTGATGGCGGATCCTGCTGCCCACTGGCTTTTGATGAGCCTGAAAGGTCAGACTAGGAGGGTTTGGAGGCTGCTGCCAAGGGGTGGTGGTGGTGGACTGGCCCACCTGCTGGCCCCTAGAACCACGTCGGTGGTTCCCACGTCCCGGGCCGCGCTGAGGTTGAACAGCTTGCGCTGGCCTGTGTCTCTGAAAGGAACGTGTTGGTGCACCCCTTCCGTGGCTACGAAAGGGGCGAAAGGCAGACCGTGCAGGGTGCATGGTGGAGAAGCCCAAGGACTTCGCAGTAGCCTGAGAGTCTTTGAAGCACTCTAGCGCACTGTCTATCTTGTCGCCGAACAGGTGACAGCCATCAAAGGGAATGTCCATCAAAGTGTTCTGGACATCCCCAGAAAAGCCAGTCGTTCTCAACCAGGCATGACGGAGAAGCGCCACCGACGATGAAATGGTCCTACCCAGTGACTCAGCAGTGTCCAGTCCACAGCGGATGGTAAACTTTGCTGCGTCTCTCCCCTCTGCAATAACACAGGAGAGTACGGCCCCGGCCTCCTCTGGACACTGAGGCTACACTTACGCCACTGTATCCCACACCGAGTGGGAATAACGGCCCAACAGGCATGCAGTGTTTACCAACAGCAGCTCTAAGCTGGAGGAAGAAAACTACTTCTTCCCAAGCTGATCCAGCTTCTTGAATTCCCTGTCCGGTGGTGCGTTAGGGAATGCGCTTTGGGACGTTGAAGCTTGGACCACCGAGCTCTTGGGGAGGGGATGTTGGGAGAGGAAAGTGGGTTCGCCCGGGGCCGGACGGTGGCGTCGGGCAACCATCCTATCCACAGGAGCCCCTGCACCAGGTGCCCAAAAGGATGTCTGTGAGGGCTTAATTAAACGGCAGCACGGGCTCCCAAGAGGTGCCGGCAGAAGCACCTCTGTCCGGAGGTTAGTCCTGATTGCCACGGTAGGTAGCTCGAGGTTTGGGGCCTCGGCCGCCCTACGCAACACCACTGTGTAAGACTCCCCCTCCTCCGTGGCCACGGTAGGAGGAGACAACATGCCAAGGTCTGGTGAGGTGTCCAGACCACTGGCATCCGCCAGTTCCTCTCTCCAGTAATGGTCGTACTCCAACTTGTCAGTTAAAGGGTCACAAGACCCCTCCCCTGCCAGTCTGCCTCACTGACCTCTGGCTGCCAAACTGGCTGAAAATGTCCAGGGTTGAATGCAGTCACAAAAGTACCCATCGGCGCCGGATCCGGTGTCAGGCGACGCAGGTCCGGCTCCGTATCCACAATGGGGTGGAAGCCGGGGTCGACGCCGGCTGAAGGTCCAGGAGGCGTGGCTGTGGACGTGGTGCTGGTGGAATCAGCGATGGTGGAGGTGTAATAAGGACGACTGGCGCCGATCCGGATCCAGGTCTGGATCCAAGGGGGCCCTACGGTGCAGAGGCCGGAGCCTCCGGCGTAGAAGGCCTAGAGTCCCCAGCCGAGTGCGCCGGGCCTGAAGGCACGCCGGCAGAGTCGGGCTGCCCAAAGATGGTATGCATCGCTTCGTAAAATTGACAAAGCTGGTCAGGCCGGAGTCGACCCTGAAGGCTCCTCACAAGGAGCAACAGGAGGGGCACCACCAGCACCCTTTGTCGCATCGGCCGACGGAAAGTCGAAGAGCGACAATGCTTCTTCGACTTCTTCTTGTGCTGCGAATAACCTGACCCTGAGTGCTAAGACTTAGACTAGGAGTGATGATTGCTCCGCAATCGGTCCCTCGACCTCTCACGTGACCGGGACCTCAAACGACGCGGAGCCAACTGCCAGGCCTCGAGTAGCTTTCGGGACCACTTCCGCAAAGACTTCCGGAGCACGACTTGGGGTCATGGTTGCGCTCCAGGCAGCAGAGGCACACGCAGTGCGGATCCGTAACCGACATAAGTCGGGTACAGGAACCGCAGGCCTTGAAACCGGGCCTCCCTTGTGCACCAGGAGTCGATGTTAGACTAAAAAACGAAGTCGCAAAAATGTCAGTCATAAAAGTGACTGGGGGTACCGCTCTCTCTGGATCTGTGTTTGCTGGCACGGAAAAAGAAAGACCGACGTCATCGTGCGAGGGTGGAGTGTAAGTAGCTACCGTGTCATCATCCTGCCGATCACGACGCCAACGATGAACGTGGAGCCGACCGACGCCACCTTTTGACGCGCAGGGGTACTGCTGCCGAAAAAGTTTCCGGATCCAGTCTGACCCCTGGGGTTAATTCTAAGTTAAGGAATCTACAACTAACTGTTTCTTTCAAATGGTCGCGCACACTTCTTGACAGTAGGATGCCATTGTGGGGCAGGACCACGCTAAATGTATAAAAGAGGCATCAGGAGAGACATAGCGCACGTCTGTAATGAAGGGCTGCGCTGTAGTTAGAGGCAGATATTGCTCCGGCCATGTTTTTGATTATCCTGAGACCTCGGGTGAACAGAGATAACTGACAAGTCCCTAGAGTCACTCTGGAGGCAGTCCTTAGTTCCTTGCTTGCAGGCAGAGGTCAGCAGGCAGCAATTACTGGGAACAGTCAGGCCCACTAAAGTGGCAATTCTCCTAGCGCAGCAGCCTTTACTCCAGCAGAGCTTCTTGCAGGTTCAGTAGTGTACTACTAAAGTGGGGTCAGAGCCCCTGTACTTTTACTCCTAAAGTCTTTGCTCTGGGGGAACTTCAAAAAACTTGTAGAAGTGCACAACATCCCCATTCCCAAGCTCTGACTCCAGCACACTACATGGGGGGGTGGCAGAGACAGCATTGTGTAAGGCAGGCACAGCCTTATTCAGGAGCAGGTGACAACTCCTCCCACCACTCTAAATGCTGACCAGGCCTATTCGGGCCAACTATGAGTCAGCCAGGAAAGGCAGGACACACCTCGGTCCCCTTGTGCCTGTCTAATGCACATCCCTGCTCCTGTCAGTCAAAACCAGATGCTGAATACCCAACCAGGCAGGGCACAAAGAGTAATAAACATACAGAAATGCCCACTTCTAAAGTGGCATTTCTAAAATAGTAATAAATAAATCCGCTTTCAGCAATAAGCAGGATTTATTGCTACAATTAAAAACATGGACTGTTCCCATGAGGCACAGGGTCAGACTGATTTGCATATTGCCATGTCTGAACTGGGGTGGCGGAGTGAGCTAAAGAACGGTGATGGATTAAACCCAGATCGGTTGACTGGGGGTGAGTGTTTGTATTGTCAACGCTCCGTCCATCATCACTTTTGGTTTTTCTTTGTTCGCCCTAAGTTGGCAGGGTATGCTCAGACGTGAGTCCCTTGCTCACTTTGCCACTGGAGTCAAGCAAGCCCAGCTGAAGACGGCTGCAATACCAGAAACCGGTCCTGGGAAGCTTGATTCCGGTCCAGGGAAGACATGGCTTGGCAGTTCGGGCTGGACTGTTCCCATGAGGCACAGGGTCAGAGTGATTTGCATTTGGCCATGTCTGAACTGGGGTGGTGGAGTGAGCTAAAGATCGGTTGACTGGGGGTGAGTGTTTGTATTGTCAACGCTCCGTCCATCATCACTTTTGGTTTTACAATTAAAAACATGCCAAACATGGCCACACCACCCCTTTCATAATACAAATTACCACTGAAACACACATTGGGCAATCCTCAATGCAGTCTCACAGCAGTGAGAATCCAAATAGGTTGTTTGTAACTACCAGGACATGCCACACAACAAAGGCACATCCTACTTTATACCTACACAGCACCCTACCCAAGGGGCTACCTAGGGCCTACCTTAGGGGTGATCTATATGCAGTAAAAGGGGAGTTTCAGACATGGCAAACACTTTAAATGACATGTCACTGCTGCAGTAAACTGCACACACAGGCCCTGATGCCTGAAACAGGTTTGAAAAGCTACTTCTGTGGGGGCTGCAATAAGCGTTGCAGGACCACTAGTAGCATTTCATTTACAGACCCTGGTTATAAGGGATACCACTGTGCAAGGGACTTTCAGGTAAATTAAATATGCCAAGCAGGTGTAAACCAATCTTATCAAGTTTACGAGAGAGAGCACAGGAGATTTACCACTGATCAGCAGTGGTAAAGTGCCCAGTGACATAAAACCAACCAAAACAAGTCAGACAAAATACAGGTAGAAGGCAAAAAGTTCTGCGATAACACTGCGAAAAAAGAGCCAGGTCCAACGGTGGTGTTTTTGTCAATGACTGGTATTCAAAGCATTTAACTGCTCCTTTGTCAACTCTGGTATTTTGAACATCGAAAGAGTCTTTGTTGATTGAAGAGCTTTCGTCAAGGATGATTTTGTCAACAGTGAAGTCGTCTACGATGGTGCAGCAAGTGACAATGGGTGCTTTGCTGGATCTTGCCTATTTCAGGAGCAGACTTACTCGTTGATAGTGAGGTATTCGTCAATAGTGGTATCTTGTCAACTGTGTCATCATCAACAGTTTCGCTGGTGATGGACAGTATGCCACACTCGTGAATGATGAGACACCATCTTTTGTTCTTTTTTTTTACTTTCTCTTCGATGGTGAACGTCCAGACTACGTAGGTGAGACATCAACGTGACCAGAAGTCTGTCCTTTTACGACAGACACAGAAGGTCTCTTGGTGGGAGTTACACAGAGCTCAGAGAGTAGCCTAGTCTTTTGGTGTAGGTCATTCTAAGTTGCACTTTTAAGTTTTAAAACACTTTTCTCACAAGATGCATCTTGATGACTCAGCTTTTTGAAGCTCCAGCATCCTACCCTCAATGTCCTTTAGGGTGTTGGTGCTAAAATTAATATTGAGTGAGGGTCGTTAGTGTATAATGTCTGGGCCACACACCTCTTGAGGCCCGAAACTAATCCTTGAATATGAGGAATCAACCATGGTCCCAGCCTGAAAATGCACAAAATGCACCACAGATCCCTAGGAAATTTTGGACTGAACCCTTCCTGCTCACTGGCATGAAGAGTGTGCGTCAAACGATCAGCAGCAGAGTAGCTGAGTTAGAACTCAGAGGATTCCCTCTTGCCCAATACCAAGCAGTTGAAAATCTGACAGATGGAGCCTCGGAGTAGGTTTGGATCCCCTATCCCCTTCCCCTCATTGGCTGGACTTCGGGGCATAAAATGAGATGGTGTGGCTAAATATGGCCTACGAGTGGTTAGAAAAGTTTTTTTTCAATGTTAACTGCTGTACAGAAATTATGAGTGTGTGAAATTTGTACAGCTTGTTCTGCAAAATTCCATAAAATGTGGGCAAAATTACACAAAATGCTAATTTGTCAGTTCATGCAATATTTTAGCATGTAATGTGTCCTTGTGTCAATTTTTGATGTCAGGGCACATTGCATGGCAAAAAACCAAAGTGTAAAAAAAAGAAAGCTCACCCTTCGTTGTTCCCATGCGTTCAATTTGCAACAAAAAATTCCCACGATTACACAAATTATGCCAGCGTAATATACATTTCATACTGATCTAACTGAAATACCCCCATGTCAACAATGACTATTGAGGGTTCCCAACCTAACATCCAGGGATAAAACTGAAAATATATGGATTCATACTTCTTTCAAAATAAAACCCATTACGAGGTGGAGATTAAAAATCCAAAATTAAGCAAAGGTTATTTATAAAGTGCCCCAGTAGATCCAAATCCCACTAGTTTGACATTCCACTTAGAACACCTTTAGCAAATATTGCTGCACCAAATTATGCCAAGATTCATCATAAAAATAAATGCAAACTGACTGTTCAAACCATGCACATTCAGACATCCAGTACACATTACTTCACTTCATTCCTGAAGGAGAATTGACCATATGTGAAACACATTTTACCAGCAGAATCATGCTGTGATAACCAAGCACAGAAGGTATTTTAGGGTTATCGTTCATAAGGCTGTCTGCACTCAACGAAGGACGTGTTAGTTTAAGTTGTGGAATGGATTCTCTTATTGATTCTATAACTTGCCAGGTATTTGGGGAAACATGCTCTGACTGCTGTTTCAGTAAAGACCTTTCAGAGACGTCAGTGGCAAACACTCTAGAAGAACTTTCTAGCTCATACTTATTTTGTCCTTACAGCTAGTAATTCATCTGAGAAATGATAACGTTTATAGAAACTCCCCTGGCCTATACTGTGCTGTTGGTGGTCGAATTTGGTCATTCCTACTCAGGAGAATATCGGTATACTTTCTTGTGTGTTCATTTTGTATGAGAGGTAGTATTTTTACCATCCTACAAGCATTATGCATGCCTGTTTGCTTTTCTGTCCTGGAAGCACAACTGCAATACTTTCAGGATTATTACATAGGCTCTTTAATCACGTCACTGTAAAAGCACCCTATAATTCCTTTCTGTTGCATTTACTTATGAATGTCATAGTCCATTATTGGAACTGGTTAGTAGTGCAGGCAAACTGGTAAATGAATGTGCCAAGATCTGGTAGCTCTTTGCCCGACTTGAGTACATTCTCTAGTTCTACCTTAGTCAATGATATAGTGCACAGTGAACATCACACTGTTAAATATGACATATCAAATATAAGTAAGGTAGAGACAAAAGGGTCTTACCATTTGTTTTGACTCCATACGCATGTGTTACTTACTTTTGTATGGTTTCTGTTAACAAGTATTATCTAATCTCAGAACACTTCCTGTAACGTATGCAAGACGAGCTAAAATTGCTGCCTAAAATAAGAGAAAATATTCTGGCACTTCTGAATTAGAACTTGTCTTCCTAACAACATTGCACCAAACAAGAGTCACTGAATTGAGCAACAAATGAAAGCGTTCTCATAATAACCAAACAACTTAATTTCATAGTAACCTAACAAGTGACTTGCACTAGACCGCTTGATTTTTTTCTAGGTAAAGTCACATTACTTGAGTGTAGACTGCTTTTACTATTGCGATTTGCTTTGCATTTACATCAATTACTATGTTAAGTGCCTTTTTTAATATGCCTACTTACATTTGTAACTGTACTCCGTTTTTCCAGAAGGATACGGAACCTGCTGCAGGCTCGTTTATTGTCCTTTAGCCCTTGACCAAGACCACGATTATCATCCTGCATTAGCCGGCGATCAAGTATCACTTCAAGTTGACCTAAGAAAAGTTAAGATTGAATTAACTCGAGACTGTTTTTGCAATATTATGTGTTTGTATTCCATGAAATAAGCCAATCCTACCGCATTAGTTAGGGAATATGCTAGATAAGATAGAAAGACAGTACAAATTATAGCATTACTTCTACTTTCTTACCGCTACTCAGACTTGACACACCCAGGGCCTGAGCTGTAAGGAGTGTCAGTCTTGACTGTTCATCCTGGATGTACGCCATAGCCGGCATGGGATAGAAATTAGCCTGGAGAGGTAACTTTTTAAAATATTTCCGAGCCTGAACCTACAAACAGAAACAATGAATACATTTAGGAACTTGCTGGAAAAGTGTTATTATCAATGGTGATTGCTTCAGCTGCTGTTGGATGCCTGGTAATGGAATGACCAAAGGAGAACATGAGATCATGGTGAGTGAAGAGTAGACATAGCATCCACAAGAATAGCAAAATAATTTTAATTAAAAAAATAAGAGCCTCTCGATATCGGGTGCATCACACGTAAGTGGGTAAGACCATAAGAATACAAGTTAAACAAGAGCCACTTCTAGCTATTGTAAGGATCACATGTAGTTTTGCGCTTTCTTGGGCCCACAATTCTACATAGGAGCTGCGATTAACCGGCTGCACCAGAGCTCCTTTTACCATTCACTGTGAATACACAACTGGCAACACTTGCATTTGATAAAAGATTTATACAAACAAATTTAAAACATATTTAAACTACTGTTGGAAACCCACAAGTACACCTTGCATGGTGTATATAAGGCCCCTAAGGGTGGTGAACCTGGATCGCAACTGGTTTTCTTAAATTTAATGCTATGTAGATAAGGAGAGGTGTGTAGCTGGCTGACCCTGGGGGGAGGGGAGAGAGGGAGTTTTTCGTTTATAAATTTGAATATGTTTCAGATATTGTTCTTTCGGATCCCACTGTATCGAGAGGTTCATTAAAAGGCATCTGATATCTACTGATCCTATATAAATAGAAACTGTATAGAAATGTTCTTGATCTTTGTGTTGGGACGGATTGTTGGTATAGATGTGATAATTATGATCGTTGCATATTGTGATGGTTTTTGGAAGAACATGCAACAATAAAAAGAATATATATTTTTTTTAAAAGCTGGTGAGAGGGCTAGATGACCAAGAAAGTGGGGAGGTGCCCGGAAAGGGATCAAGTGCCTGTGGGATCAGTTATTTCATAAAGTCAAGGATAGCCGGATTAAAAGTGCAAGAGTAGCCCCTAATGTATGGAGAGGGAAAGGAGGAGGTGGGAGAGGGAAAGGAGGAGGTGTCAGAGGGAAAGGAGGAGGTGGGAGAGGGAAAGGAGGCGCCGGAAGGAGAAGAGTGCAACAAAACAAATGTAAGGCAAGGGAGAAGACATAGGAGAGAAGAGTAACGAAAAAGAAAAAGGAAGGGGCAAGGAGAAGTCACACTAAGAGAGATGGGGTGGGGAAGGGTGTGGTGTGTGTAATGAGAAGCCTCCAGTTGGCCTGTTGTCCAATTTCAGTGGCAGTGCTCCGCATTCTGAAGCTGCTGACCATTATGTACACTATCCTGTGCGCATCTGTCCAAGCCTGCTCATCATTCTCACGGTCCGCATCTGTCCAAGCCTGCTCATCACTCTCACAGTCCGCAGGCACTCAGCAATATGCCGGGTGCCCTGGCACACTATATGCCCAAACACAGTGGGGCCCTGAGCACGGCCCGCTCAATGGAGACCCAAGTGGGTTGCTCTGTGTCAGCAACTAAAAAGTGTACAAGTTGTGAGTGGTGATGTGCAAGGTAGTAGAGATGCATATTAAGTAGTAGCAGTCCCCCTCACTCCGGTATCTGCATAAAATAATGCTGGTTTAAGTCATGGTCTCCTGCCAGCCCAAATGAAGAGTTTGGTGTGTTTGTTGAGTGCACATAGGGTCTCTTTGGGTATACTAAAAGGTAATATGCCAAAAACATAGTTTAACCTTGGGCCGTCACCATTTTCAGCATCTGTACCTGGTCCCACAAAGATATGTGAAGTTCGGACCATCTTAGGAAGACTGTGGCAGTTTTAGTGATAAGAAGCTACAGGTTGTTTGATACCATGTTGACAGGTCCTCTATTAACCATGGTGCCTAAGTACTTTAGTTTGGAAGCTTTCCAAGTGAACGCGTAGTCAGTAGGGATATAATGTTTCAGACGATTTATTAGCTAACATGAGCACACTGAAAAAGAATCAGTGATGGAGATCAGTGAGGGGACTAAGACATTCAGGTCTCTAAGAGTAATCAGTATATCCTCTGCATATAGCAGAATCATAACCAGCCCTGCCTTTGTGGCAATGCCCATAATACATTGCTCTTACTGTAGAGCCTCTGCCAGTGACTCCAGGGCAATGAGAAACAGGAGAGGTGAAAACGTCCATCTCAAAAAGTCAGGACATGTTGCCTCCACAGTCTATTTGGGTGACAGGATTTGAATACAGCCATTTCACCTTAGCCAGAAAGTCTGGGCCTATATCCACCTGTTACATGATATGGAGTCCCCCAGTCTACTTGCCAATGAGCCTTGATTGGAAAGTATAGTTCCCAGTGGGAATGAGTGAAGTCTTGTACTGCAGCTGAGTTTCTACCACCTACTAAAGTAAGCCCAAACTGCTCTGCTTTGCCAAGCCTGTAGAGGCAATGCTCAAACAGAGTAGCCTGATTATTCCATAGGAATTCAATAGTATTGGTGGGATTGGAACACCAGTGCAAAAAATGCATACACATAAGACGATGTTAATGCACTGTCATCAATAACCCAAGTCTAGTTTTTGATTCTTACTTTGGAATGGCAGCTAGATTTCCAAACAAATAGTGAATTACTTCAGCCCATTAAACCTCACTATAATCACAAGGCTTCCTATCAGGAGGGTATTTGCCGCTCCCCCATGAACATGCAAATTATCACAATTGGTAAAGTGCGATTTTTCTTCTTTGGGGAGTCACAGTAAAATTACATTGATCCTTTCGATATAGGCAGGATCAAATATTTTACATTGTGTGAAAGAAAGACAGAAAAGCAGATAAGGATGGAAAAAATACTTGTAATGTATTCCTAGCTCTTCACTATTGGTATTCTCTTTGAATTCAAGAAAGTTACAACATCTCCAGGCTTGAGCGAGATCCCACAACACAGTTTCCACGTTTTCCCATTGTTTTCCCATAAAATCAAATAAACTGAAAACATGGATAAAAGGAGGCATCTTTACTGTTTCCTTCTTTTGGTCATGTTTTCTGTTTATTTGATTTAAAATTGAAAACGTACTTATTAAACTATAAATTTCAGCTAGAATCAATGAAAATGAAGACACCCTGACTGCATAATGAGGAAGTAAGGTAGGTTCGTTCCTGTGACCACCACATCCAAAGCTCTTCATTACAAACTCGCCTCCAAATACACTTAAAACTAAAGGTCGCATAATTCTATGATACAGAACAAGGAAGTAAGGCTCCACAGTCTTAAAGGTGCAGAAAATAGTGTGTGAACAGCGCACACAGTAGTATTCAACAAACCTAAATCCGGAAATAACTATTTGAGAAAAGCAAAGCAGTTATACCATTACACAGTAAAAACATGAATATAAAGTGGAAAAGAAAACAACAAAAAAAGAAATGACACAGATAAAAAGAAATCCCTTTATAGCAATGAACAACACAATTTGATGACTTTTACTAGATTGGAGAGTTTTGTAATGAATAATATTAATTTCTGTTTCATGCAGTTTTCAAAAATCCACTTTGAGTGAAAAGGAATATCATACCCGGAAATAATTCGGTAGAAGAAAGAAATGGTTTACTATTCACCTTGGGGACAAGTGGAAGGAAATATCTGATCATACTGAAACATACTACTTTTCGTCTGTGCTACTTTTATCCCAATTCGAAAGGGAAACTCCGGTCATAGCCCCGATGTTCAACGTAACTGCACAGGTGCTGAAGTCGGAGATATATAAAATTCCCCAACTCAACTCCCATTTTCAAATGTTGATTCAAACAAACCCCTAAAAAAGGATTGTGACATCAATAGTGTTTATAAAGTGTTCAAACCTACAGCAACTCAATGGGCAGTCATTGAGAATGCTAGCGCAGCCCCTTTCAAACACAGTAACTTGACAATGGTACAACAATACCATATAACTAAATTTGTTACAATTATTGCTACTCATTTTCAGAAGAGAGTTTACTTAAATAAAGAAAACAAGGGTGCTTTGAATGCAATATAAAATAAATGAAACTCAACCCGAAGAGGAGCTGCGCTTCCTAGGTCCCAAAAAGAGTTTTGGCTCTGTCCCTTCAACTCTAAAACTGTCCATTTTGTTTTAGCGGATTTCTTCTCTTCTATCCCTCCTCTATCCTTCTCAATCCAACTAACTGATTAATATCTACCAGTCAAATTACTTTCATATTTCACTTTACTAATTCACCACTAATCCTTATGGGTTCCGGAGTAGTATGCTACTCGCCAAGAAAGTGCTTCAACACCCCATTAGGGGTAACAAGCGCTACATAAATGTAAGCCTTTTTTCCCTCTTCTATCCCCCCGCTATCCTTCTCAATCTAAGTAACTGATTAATATACACCACTCAAATTACTTTCATAATTCACTATACTAATTCACCACTAATTCTCATGGGTTCCGGAGTAATGTGCTACTCGGCAAGAAAGTGCTTTAACACCCCATTAGGGGTAACAAGCGCTATATAAATGCTAACGTTATTTCCCTCTTCTATCCCTCCGCTATCCTTCTCAATCCAAATAACTGACTAACCTATTCAACACTCAAATTACTTTCATATTTCACTATACTAACACTAATCCTTTATGGGTTCCGGAGTAGCCTGCTACTCACCGAAAAGCGCTTTGACGCCTCGTCAGGGGTTGTAAGCGCTATATAAATGCAGTTACAATACAATTAAAAAAACTTGTTTCTTTATTGTTTTCCGTGCCTTGTTTTTTATAGCTGTGTACACCCATCACCAGAGTAGTCTCGCTCCAGGCAACAGGTTCACTGGGTTTTGCACATTATTTTAATTTTGTTGTGTCCCCTCCTTTAATTTTCTGTTACCCTATTATGTTAATTACTACCTTAGCACTGCCATTTTGTTATCCTCTTTTTCCTGGGCTCATGTCTCCTAGGGTCTTTCTGTGCTCTCAATCGTGAAGATGGCTGCTCTCGGTTGTCTGTCGCTGCCATGTCCGTCGTTGACGTGTCTGAGGTACACAATGGATAGGCAGGTGCCGTTGCAAAGAGGGGGAGAAGGCTCTGCACCCTCTGTTCTAAAGTAGGTGATTTTGGACAGGCTGTTTCAATTCAGTTGTTTTCATTTAAAAAAAGGATCATTTATTTTTCTTTTATTTGCCATTCATCATCTCATACTCATATATGGTAACCTATTTCCGGAGTTGCTTGGTTCCGTGGTGCCAGTTATTTGACAGGTCAAGTTTATGCCTTATTTAAATTTCCTTGGGCTCCTCTTTTTCTGTTAAACTGTTTTATCAACCAAGATATTACATGCCAGGTTTATATTGCTATCCTATCTTTTCAGCCACTCCCGCTCTCGTGCAGGTCTGTGCTCTTGGGGGTGGTGGAGGTGGGCTGGCATTGGTTTTCTTTCCTGCCATTTAAAATGTGCTTCAGTTACAAAAGTAAGGATCGGCAAATCCATAACGGTGGCGTGGATTTATTACTGTGCAGTCCGACTATATATAGAGGGGCAGTCTGGAGAACTAGATGCATCAAATCTTATGGATGTCTGGATTATTTCAGAAACTTGGGTCACTCTGTGTTCTATTTGTACCATGAAGGAAGGTGTGCCCACCGGATATAAAAGGCCATAGAAAGACAGGCATTCGTTTGTAGAACAGGCAACTACGCAAACTGCAGTTGGTTTATAGCACTGTTATTCTCTATGTATCATGAGGCGATCTTATGTTATGTTATAAAATGTATACATGGCTGCCCCAGCGAAGGGGCATCCCGAGCTAAGCACAGACAGAAGATAGGTGACCGGGCCAAAGAACGCCACAACCAATTATTTAGAGAACAAATGAGTTTTTCTGGCCTTGCGGAAGGCAGTCTGATTTTGAATGCTTCTGATGTTCACCGGAAGGGAGTTCCAGTGTTTGAGAGCTAAAGCTGGGAAAGAGCGACCTCCGGCTGTGGCTCTCTTAACCTGCTGAATGACCGCCAGATGCTGGCAGAAAGAGCGCAGGAGACGAGTGGGCGTATAAGGTATAAGAAGGTCTGCAAGGACTTCAGGGGATTGAGCGTTAAGGATACAGTGGGCAATGCACAGTGCTTTAAAAAGAACTCGCTTCTCCCCTGGGAGCCAATGAAGTCTATTAATGAACTACGAGGTGCGACAGGTCCTGGAGAGCGCAAACAGTAGTAGGACGGCTGCATTCTGTATTCTTTGGAGGCGCTGTGGCTCTGCTCTGTTAAACCCTAAGCACAGAGCACTAGTGTAATCCAGTCTAGATAGTATGGTGGCCTGGATGATAACCTACCAAGTGTTATCTCAAAGAAGCCCAACAAAGGTTTGAGACCATGAAGGAGCCTGAAGCGGACTTCAGCCACTGCCTTGGTTTGGGGCTGGAAGGAGAGCGCGGAGTCCATCCAGATGCCCAGATTTTTGACCGTCTGTTTAGGTATCGGCGGGGAGCCAAGGGCGGAAGGCCACCATTGCTCATTCCACAGATGAGTGGTTTTCCCCACCAGCAGACTTTCCAATTTGGTGGCGTTTAGTTGGAGGCAGTTCGATGTCATCCAGTCCGCGACTGCTGTGAAGTCCTCTTCGAACTTAGAGGCATCCCGTGCGGGGTTGTCGGATAAGGCGATCACTAACTGTGTGTCGTCCGCATAGGAGTCCACAGTCAATACTCTATCCTTTGCCTCAGCTGCCACAGGTCGAATGTAGGTGTTAAAAAGGGTCGGGCTCAGGGCAGAGCGATGTATGTTATGTTAGCAGGAATTTCTAAAGCGCACGGTCACCAGGAGGTTTCATGGCGCTGATCTTGGGCAGTGTCAGGACGGAGGCGGATTATGCGTGGGCTTGCTCAAACAGCCAGGTCTTAAGTGCCTTTCCAAACTCCAGCAAGTTGTCACACATCCGGATTGCTAATGGTAGGGAGTTCCAGAATTTAGGGGCAAGACAGGAGAACCTACACCCTCCCTGGCGTTTGAGCATAAAGGCAGGGGTAGTCAGTAGCTGGAGATGGGCTGACCGCAGATTGCGGAGTGGAGCATGCCTTACTATCAAGCAGCTGATGAATTTGGGGCTCCTGCCGTGCAGGGCTTTAAAAATTACACACCACGTCTTAAAAGCTGCACGTTGGGCAATAGGTTGCCAGTGAAGTTTGGATAGCAAGGGTCTGGCAGATTACCATCTAGGTTGTTTGTGGATTAATCTTGCAGCCTGGTTCTGTACCATTTGGAGGCTTTTGAGTAAGAATAGTGGTAGGCCGAGGTAGATAGTGTTAGAGAAGTCAAGACGAGAAAGTACCAGGGCTATCACAACCTGTATGAGGGCTGAGTGGGTCAGCAGATGGGCAATCTTCCTGATTTTGCACTGTTGGATTAAACAGGTCGAGACCACTGCCCCTACTTGTCCTCTGCGCGAGAGATCTGCATTTATAGTCACCCCAAGGCTTTTCACGGAGAGGGAAGGAGTTGGGGGAGGTGGGTCCTAATTCCACCGGCCTGTAGTGTGGGCCCCAGGAGATCTCGCCCTTCCCTGGCAAGACTAGTTCAGTCTTGCCCGGGTTGAGTTTAAGATGGTTATGGTCCATCCAGCGCTGGATGTGCAGCATATTGGCTTGAAATTCATTGACAGAGTCTTGAGAGTTGTCCAAGGTGAAGACGAGCTGAAGATCGTCAGCATAGTTGAAGGTGGTTACCTTCATGTTTTTTAAGGAGTGGATCAAGGGCAGGAGGTAGAAATTAATCAAAAGTAGAGATAGGGATGAGACCTGTGGGACCCTGCATGTGGTGGCGATCTTAGGGGCAGTACAAGGGGCAAGTCGTACTGCTTGGGTTCGACCTTCTAGAAAGGACTTGATCCAATTGTAGGCGGAACCCCGTAAGCCAGCCTGCTTGACACAGTCCATTAGAATTTTATGGTCAACCGTGTCGAATGCGGCCGACAGGTCCAAGAGCACCAAGGCCTTAGAGGTGCCCTTATACACGTTTGCTCTCAAGGTGTCCAGTACCGCAAGAATTACTGACTCAGTGGAGTGAGCTGGCCAAAAGCCAGCTTGGTGCGGCTCTAGGTGTTCTGACTGTTCGATAAAATTAGATAGACACCTAGCAACATGAGCCTCTAGGATCTTGGCCAGGAAGGGAAGGAGAGAAATGGGCCAGTAATTAGAAGGATTCAAGGGGTCAGCCCCGATTTCTTAAATAGATGGACCACTATTGCGTTCTTAAAGGCATTAGGGACCTTACCCCGCGTAAGAGACTCATTTAGGAAGGGTAGCACGCTATGTGGTAGGACGGAGAAGGCGTCCCTCAGGATGTGAGGCGGACAGCAATCATTGGGGGAGCCAGATTTGACGCTGGTCAGTAAGTCTGATAGAGTCTGAGGGCATATGACAGGGAAGTGATCCATGGTAGATGTGTTAGTTGTCAGGTTGTATCCCTATTTCTCCTAGCTGCTCGCTTAATGCTGTCTTAGTCTTCGATCCACCTAGAACACGCATTCCTCTTCTTTTATGTAATTTGTCACCGTTGGAGCATTTATTAGGAATGACACCTTTTTATGGGTGATTTTAATGCATATATTGACAATCCTCATTCTGACTGTAATACCACTAGGACTATTCATCCTAACAATCGGCATCTTCCTGTATGGATCATAGAACCAAGTCTCAATCAGGGCATTACCATTGCTCTCAATTTTAATCTGCTTAATTCACTTGAGAACTTAGTATTTCACCACTGGTCTGCACTCAACATTTTTCATACATACATATTCCCAATCTGTACATGTAAGGCTATGGCTGACATGCACAGAGTAAACTAGTTGGGACTGGTGGTCGCATAGCTCCACAGCAGTCAGTAGATAAACAAAAGACTACTCTATTTAGAGCAGGGGGCATACTTTAGAACTGAATGACGTAGATCTAGTTTAAACTAAGGCACTCCCCAGGCCCCCTTATGAATACTCCTGCTCTGGTTTTTACCAATGCTGGCTGCTTTGAAAACACAAACCAGGAAAGCTGAACAAGCCTGGGGTAAAACTTATTCTTCAGAAAATTGTGTGCTTTACTGACATACTTTAAAAACCTTGCAAAACCGCTCCAAAAATAGCCAGTTATCTCCAGTGGTCTGGAGATAACTGGTCCACCTTTCCTGAATGAATGAATGAATGAATGGATGAATGAAAGGGAATTTGTAAAGCGCAGACTTAGCCCAAGGGCATCAAGGCGCTCTGTACAGAAGAGCCTACAGGCACAGCCAGCATACAAACTCAGACTCGTTTCGCAGGAAACAACCAGATCTTAAGGGTCTTAAGGAAGATTGAGTGAACTTGCTGGCCCGAGAGGGAGACAGGGAGAGCGTTCCACTCCTTGGCCGCAGCCTGTGAAAAGGCTCTACCTCCCCATCTCATCTTTTTGAATCTGGGAACCTTGAGCATATTTTTATTAGCTGATCTGAGATTCCTAGAGGGAGCGTACCTATGGAAAATGTTCTTTAAGCCCACAGGGCCGTGTCCGTAGTATGCATTGTGGGTGAGACTCAGGAGGTCATTAGGATGATGGGCGGACTTTGTCCGCCCGCCACCCTATCGGTATTCGGGACCGCCCGCCATATGGGCGGGGTCCAGTTGGGGGAATTAGGATGTACCCGCCACAGTGGCGGGCACATCCTTCATCTTTAGCATTGTGGCGGGCGGTGCACTCTGCACCGCACGCCACAATGCTAAAAACTGTTTAAACGCATTTGCATATGCAAATGTGGGGGAGCACCATAGGTATCCCCCGTGTGCAGCCCCCACCCCTCCTTCACTCTGGGGGCCCCCAGAGTGAAGACCGCATGCCGCCACGGAAAGGCCTTGTCAAATGCCCATTGTAATATGGCTGACGGTGTCGGATAGACACCGCCACCATATTAATCCTTTCCCGCCCCGGCCGCAAGGCAACCGGGGCGGAAAAGCGGCGGACGGTCTTTCCGTCCGCCGAGGTCCCCCCCGCCATACTAATATAGCGGGGGGGAAAACGAGTGAGCATGGCGGGCCGATTGCCCCCGCCAGGCTGGCGGTGGCTACGGCCAGCCTGGCGGGGGCAATCTGCCCGCCATCCTAATGGACCCCATAGAGTTTTAAACAAGACTCAGCCGTCCACTGGGAGCCAGTGCAAAGAACCGAGAGCAGAGGAGGCCGAGTGACGCTTGGGAAGATCCAATACCAGTCTGGCAGCGGCATTTTGTACCAGCTGTAGGTGGCGCAACTGGCCCTTGTCTATTCCCAAATAAAGGGCATTGCTGTAGTCCAGCCTGGCCAATATTAGGGCCACGATGACCTTTTTTCGGGCTTCAATCGACAAAAACTGAGAGATTTTTCTTATCACTCAAATAAGTCCAAAACAGGTGGCCACTGTTCTGGAGACCTGGCGAGACATGGAAAGGCCATCGTCCACCACCACTCCAAGATTTTTCCCCTGTGTGACAGGAGTGGGACAAGTGCCCAGGGAGTTGGGCCACCAGCAGTCGCTTGACCAGATGTCAGAGTTGTCCCCGAAGATCAGGACCTCCGTCTTCTCACCATTTAGTTTGAGGTAATTTTGAATCATCCATGACGAGACAGCTGTCATACAGTTCTTAAAGTTTTGTGCAGATTCCCTGGTCTTTTGGGTGATAGAGACCATGATCTGCGTATCATTCGCATAGGACAGCACCTCTAGTACAAAAGATTGGAACACCCTTGCTAATGGGGCCAAATAGATATTAAAAAGGGTGGGGCTCAGGCACGAGCCCTGAGGCACTCCGCAGACAAGAGGGCAGGACTCAGAGTAAAAATCGCCCATTCTAATGGTTTGAGACTGCTGACTAAGAAATGATGTGAGGGGGTCCAGAGCCAAGCCGCCAACCCCTATCTCCTTGAGACGCTCCACCAGTCTCAAAGGGGACAGGGTGTCGAATGCGGCGGTGAGGTCGGTTAAAATAAGGAGAGTGGTATGCCCTGCATCCACCTGAACTCGTATGTTGTACACCACCATGGTGAGAGCGGTCTCTGTGCTGTGAGCCCGTCTGAACCCATGTTGGGAACCATCCAGGATGTGGTAGTCCCTCAGGTAGGCGCTCAGGTGTGAGTTCAGATGGGATTCGAGGATTTTAGCAGGGAGTGGCAGCAGGGAAATGGGACGGACGTTTTTAGGTTAAGTGGGTCTAAAGAAGGCTTTTTAAGGATGGGCCTAACCACCGTGGTTTTCCAGATCAAGGGATATTGGCCCGATGATATGGCTAGGTTCAGGACTGTCATGAAATGCGGGGTCAAAGCCTCCTTAGCTATTTTCACAACTTTGAGAGGACAGGGATCCAAGGGTGACCCAGATTTAATACCTTCGAGCAAGAGGTCTACAGATTCAGGCGATAACATAGGAAAGGCGCACAGTCTTGCCAAGGTCATATTATTAACCAAGCTGTACAAACGGACTTCGGCGGAGGCATGAAGTGCCTGACTGACATTGAGAATTTGCAACTGATCATAGATATCGGAGATTTTGGAGCAGAAAAAGGAAGATAAACGATCACAGAGCTCCTGCGAGGGTTCCACTTTATCCGAAACAGTCGGGCTGCAAGGGAATTAAAGATATTAAAGAGCTCCTTGGGAGTCGTAATATCCCCAGTGATCTTGGAATAGTATCTTTCCTTTTCCTCCATTATCGCTGCTTTATATGCCTTCAGACATGGCTTATGGGAATCCCTGCCAGAGGGTGCCAGGTCCTTCTGCCAATATCTTTCCTTCCTTCTGCACTCTTGTCTCATATTTCGGAGACGATCGGAGAACCAAGGAGCGGAAGGCGTTTTCATGGCCGAGTAGCACCGTTTTTTGGGGGCAAGATAATCCATCATAGCAGTTATTTTATTAGAAAGATTTCCCGCCGCCGTGTCTACGTTGTGAAGATCAGATTGCTGGAAGTCAGCAAAAGAAGTGGCGACTGCTTTGTTGGTAATCAGGGTGAGTTTTCGTTTTCAGCCGTTTTCAACCCTGTTCTTTAAGTGTCACCTAAGGGAGAAGCCCTTAGCTCAAAAGGAACTGCAAAGTGGTCGGACCATGAGAGTGGAAGGGGCGCGCCCACCAGAATTCGGTTGTCATTCGAAAAGAATCCATCAAGGGTGTGGCCCGCAATATGAGTGGGGTTGTTCACTAATTGTGGAAAGCCATAGCCGCTCATACATTCTAGCAGAATTTGGGTGTCATGATTCATGCTATTTTCTAAATTAAAATTAAAATCACCAAGAAGCGTGAAGTTCGTACGCTCAAGGTAAGGTTCAAGGTGAATGCTGAAATCATTGCTAAACGAAGCCCTAGGGCCAGGTGACCTATAGCACAAAATCCCGGAGAAACTCTCAGTGGGAGTGAAATTTATAGAGAAATATAGTGCCTGATAGGGATCGTGGGCTGATGTCAGCGGTTCTGATCGACAGGTCAAGGTATCCTTAACCAGGATGCCTAAGCCTCCCCCACGCCGGCCCTCCCTGTCCAGTCTGGTAAGGGAATACCCCAAAGGAATAGCCTCTACCAGTTCGGGGCCAGAAGAGTCATTTGCCCAGGTTTCGATCTTTTCTTGCTTTAATCCTCTAACTGTTACTCAGTTAAGACATTACCTGACCACCTTAAACCAGGCTCTTCACTTGGGGCCAGATGTTTGGTTGCAAAAGTCAAATTTGCAGAATCTGACAGCAAAAAGACTTCTGTATGTACAAACCACAAATTGTGATTCTGTAACATGTTACTGTATTGTAATTCAGGTTTGCAACCAAAATCAAAATTGGTATTTGGTAGCGGGGTGTTTAGGGGGCCCCTTCTAAATACTGATTTTCATTAGTTTAAATTAATGTTTTGTGACCAAATTCCGGTCACAAAACATTAATCTTTTACAACATACTTTAAGGAGGTAGTAAGCCATTTGCAAACAGGAAGAGGTTCCCTTGCTGACAAAAACAAAAAACAAAAACTGCCTACTCTAAAAATATGAAAGTTGCACATTTTTGTATAACCGCATCCTGTTTTAAAAAAATGTTTTATATTTAAAAGCAGTCACGGATTATATGGTCTGCTAACCTCAGCAGGTCACTATCCCTCTCATAACTGTGATTCCTAGTGGGTCCCAAGTTGCGACATACCTCATTAATATTCATGAGGTAGGTCAATTTGAGACCCACTACGAATCAGCAATTTGCAAACCGACCCATTAATACATGGGTCCAGCTCCGGGTACACATCAGGATGGAGGCCGGAGTCGATGCCCGCCGGTGGTCCGACCAGCGTCGAATGCGGTAGCGTTGCCGGAGGAAGCGGCGCTGGTGGAGGCATAATAAGGTCAACCATCGCTGATCCGGATCCAGGCCTGGATCCAAGGGGGGCCTCCTCACTGTCCAACTAGTCAATCAGAGGGCCACCTGACTGACCAGTCACCTGACCCATCCCAGTCCTCCTCATCCTCTGGGTGCCAATCTGGCCTAAAAGGAACCCCAGGAGTGAACAGGAGCACAAAAATCCCTCTCGGCGCCGGATCTGGCGTTGGGTCCACATCAGGGTGGAGGCCAGGGTCAACGCCGGCCGGCGTCAAATGCAGTAGCTGTGCCTGAGAAAGCGGCGCCGGTGGAGGCATAATAAGGTCAACCGGCGCCGATCCGGATCCAGGCCTGGATCCAATGGGGGCATGCGCCGCCGGCGAGGGCCTAGGCCCCCCCCCCGAAACGAGTCTACGGGCCCGAAGGCGTGCCGGCGTGTTCGGGCTGCCCGAAGATGACGTGCATCGCCTCGTAAAACTTCCAAAGCTGGGCAGGAGTTGCTCTAGGTCCCAGAAATGGAGGGAAACTCGGAGTTGACTCTTCAGGCTTTGCACCCGGAGCTGTGGGAGGGGCTCCACCCGCATTCCACATCGCGTCAGCCGACTGACGGGGAGAAGTCGTAGAGCCATGATGCTTCTTCAACTTTTTCTTGTGTTTCAACTTACCTGACCCAGAGTGCGAAGACTTAGAAGAATGGCGATGGCTCCGCGACCAGTCCCTCGACCTCCCTCGCAGCCTCGAATGGCACGGAGCCGACTGCCGGCGCTCAAGAAGCTTTTGAGACCGCTACGGCAAAGCCTTCGGAGCCATGGACCGGCAGTCAGAGCACGACATGGGGTCGTGGTCGCGGTCCAGGCAAAAGAGGCACACGCGGTGCAGATCCGTAACTGACATCAGTCAATAACAGGACTTGAAGCCAGGCATCCCTACATGCACCAGGCGTCGTACACTCAAAAAGACATAGACAAATGTCGCTCAAAAAGCTTAGTCAAAAAAAGACTGGGGGTACCGCTCTCTCCGGATCTGCGCTTTGTGGCGCAGAAAAAAAAAGAACTAACGTCAGGGCGCGAGGGTGGCGTCTAAGTAGCTACCACGATGTCATCCCGGCGACAACGCCAACGACGAACGCGGAGCTGACCGATGCCACCTTCCGATGCGCAGAGGTACTTATGATGAAAAAACTTTCCAGATCCAGTCTGACGCCAGAGGGTAATTCTAAGGTAAGGAATCTATAAAAAACTGTTACTATAAGATACAATGTGCTGAATTATTGCTCTTCCTCACATCAATATTCTTAAAGTCTGCTCTCATGGTTCCTCAATGACATAAGTATGGCGAATGATGACCATGGTGTCAGTGTCCAAATTCTTTTACAACTGTCGCGCCACTTAACACAGTCAAACACGTAATTCTTATTAACTGAATTCATGTGACTGGCATAGAAGACACTATACTGTATTAAACGTTTTCTTAAGAAAGCGATCACTCTCATTTAGATTCCCAGCCTCCATTGCAGTCTTTCAAGTAAGATATATTTTGGGATACTGGAGGCTATGCCCTTTTTCCTTACCTATTTAATGTTTGGGATTAGCCAATGTCCTGGCTCATCTACATCTGCGGTCTCCAATTTTTTTTTTATTGTATGAAGATGACATCCAGATTCTCCTCTGCATGGATGGGGCAGAGGGTCTAGAAACCTCTGCTAAGCATGCTTGGGGACATTCAAGAGTGGATGGGCGCACACTGGCTCAGACTTTAAAGCCAGTAAAGTATGGTTGTGAACAAAAACCATACCTTTGGTCTCGAGATTGCAAACCAACATTGGCCCCTAATCTGCCCAGTTCACAATCTGGGCTTAGTTTTTGGAGATTATCTTCAGTTGCCTTTGAAAATCAGCTGGGTTACCACTCTTCCATAATAAAATCTTGACAAAATTCTATCTTGTCTCACCAAAGAAGGAACAACACTGTAGTTGCTGCAATCACTGGATCTTAGCTGAATTTTGAACACCCTTAATGGATGCTGCCACAGGCCTCCTTAAATGCATACAGGTAATCCAGAGTCCAGGTGCTAGGTTAGTATCCAATTCTAAATCATGTGAAGTTTCTCAATTACATAAGCAAGTGTGACAACATGAAAATAATCTCAGTAATCCAAACTGGACAGAGCGATTGCTCTGACCAGGGAAATATGACTGTGTGTTGGTAAGTAACAAGCGATGTTTCGGCCAATCAATGTAGATATTAACAGTCTTCACAACGTCTGTTATGTTACTTGTGAAACAGATCACTGTCAAAAGCAGGCGCCTATAATTTTACTTATACAAGTGTCAGTTAGCATTTTAGAGCCCACTATTGACATTTCTTCAAGCTTTATGCATGGTACATCTGTTCTCTAAAATCAACAAGTAGATACAGAAGCAGGGCCAAAAATGCACTTCCTTTTGCCCCTTTCACCCACCCCAGTAGTTGGATTTCATGACTAAGCTGCTTGAATTCAGATGCAGTCCTCTAATTACACCAACATGTTTACATCAACATGTACACACTATACCAAAGGGAGCACACCATGCTGTACTGTTGTTTTCCTGCTGGGATTTTGATGGAGGCATTGGAGAAGCTCTATTGCCAGCAGTGATGGACATAAAAACACCAGCGCTGTGTGGAAGAAAGGTAATTTCCTGTGAGACGGATGAGCCTGGATCCTATGGAGCAGATTTTCCAGTGTCAGTCCTGCTGGCTCTCCATCCTGAATATGGTGTGTGTGAGCTGAATTGGGGCCGATACGTGAAGTAAACCTGATGCGGCCTTTGCAGCGGCAAGGTGAGAAGGAAGAGAGAAGGCCTTCCAGAACAGAGCAGCTACACTCTGAGGCCTGGCCCCAGAGGGGACTGGCCACAGAGTAATGGCGGAGCATGAAAAAGCTGTAGATAATGAGACAGGAAATACCAGATTTGTTCAACCTCATACATAGCAACTGTCAGATGTAATGGTAGAAGACATGAAGAGATATGAGAAATGAGCTGTTTAAGGGCTAGAAAGGCAATGGGGGCACTATAGATGATAATGAATAAACCCAACTTGCAGATATCAAAAAGATATGACTCCCTGAAGTGACAATGTTATTGCCATCAGACTAAAACTTCCATCACATTGTTTTCCAAAAGGAAACCTTCTAGGAGGTAACGGAGCCTTTATTAGATGTCAAGCTCTTCGAGAGTTACAATTTCAATCAATCAATCAGAGATTTGTTAAAGTGTGACTACTCACCCGTAAGGGTCTCAAGGCGCTAGTGGTAGGGGGTGGAAGGGAAGGGTACAGGTTCCAGTCCATTAAGGAGGGGGTTTGTCAAAGAGCCAGGTTTTGAGGTTTCTTGAGAAAATGGGGATCGATGTTGTCTGTCTGAGGTGGAGCTGAAGGGCGCTCCATGCTTTGGCCGCTTGGAAGGAGAAGGAGCGGCCTCCCGATCTGGTCTTTCTGGTGCGGGGGACCACGGCGTAGGAGAGCTGGGCTGATCGTAGGGTCCTTTGGGGTGCAAATTTGAGTCGGCTGTTCAGGTATGCTGTTCCGGTGCCGTGGAGGGCCTTGTGTGCATGGGTGAGTATCTTGAAAGTGATTCTCGCCTCGATGGGGAGCTAGTGGAGTGTGCGCAGGTGCTGGGAGATGTGGCAGTGTTTTGCCAGGGTTAGGACTAGTCTTGCGGCGGCGTTCTGGATGTTCTGTAGCCTGCGGTGAGGTTTTTGTTTATTCCGGCGCAGAGTGCATTGCTGTAGTCGAGTCTGCTGGTGACCAGGGCATGAGTGACGGTCTTTCGGTGTTCGAGGGGGATCCATTTGAAGGTCTTATGAAGGAGGCGGAGGGTGGGGAAGCAGGAAGACAAGACTGAGTTGATTTGGTGGTCCATTTTGAGCTCAGAGTCCAGGATGATTCCCAGGTTGCATGCGTGGTCCATGGGGGTTGGCGGGTTTCCGAGGGCGGTGGGCCACCAGGTGTTGCTCCAGGCGTCGGGGTTTGGGTCCATGATGACTACTTCTGTTTTGTTGGTGTTTAGCTGTAGGCAGCTGTTTTTCATCCATTTGATGACGGCTTCCAGGCCTTTCTCGAAAGTTGTGTCTGGCGGTGTTGGGCTCAATGGATAGGGAGAGGATGAGTTGGGTGTCGTCTGCAAATGACACAATGTTGAGTCCATAGGTTCTGACGATGGGAGCGAGTGAAGCCATGTAGACATTGAAGAGCGTTGGGCTGAGGGAGGAGCCCGGGGGGACTCGGTAGGTGTAAGGTCCGAGTGGAAAAGGGGCAGTCTGACCCGCTGCATCCTGCAGAAGAGGAAGGAGCGGATCCAGTCGAGGGCCTTGTCCTGGATTCCTGCGTCATAGAGTCTGCGCATTAGGGTGCTGTGGGAGACTGTGTTGAATGCTGCTGAGAGGTCGAGGAGAATGAGGGCTACTGTTTCTCCTATGTCCAGTAGGGTGTGGATGTCGTCTGTTGCGGCGAGGAGGGCGGTTTGAGTGCTGTGTTTTTTTCTGAAACCGGACTGAGGAGGAGTCGAGTATATTGTGTTCTTCAATGAATGTGGCGAGTTGGCTGTTGATGGCCTTCTCAATGACTTTCCCTGGGAATGCGAGCAGGGAGATGGGTCTGTAGTTTTTGAGGTCGGTGGGGTCTGCCAAGGGTTTCTTTAGAGGGGGTTGACCTCTGTGTGTTTCCAGTCGTCGGGGAACGAGGCGGTCGCCAGGGAGCGGTTGATGGTGTGGCAGAGCATGGGTGCAATGGTGTTGGCGGCTCTGTTAAAGATGTGGTGGTGGGGGCAGGGGTCCATGGGGGCTTAGTGGATTGACTTCATTGTCTTCAGTGTGTCTTCGGTGGTGAGGGCTGTCCAGTTGTCAATCACTGGTTTCCGTGCATCGGGGTGGTTGGTGAGGGTTCAGTGTGTTGGTTGTCTCCGTCAAAGTTGTCGTAGATGCCCTTGATTTTGTGGTGGAAAAAGGTGCTCAGTACTCACTAGTGGGTTGGGGGAACTCCTTGATGATGCTGAAGAGTTCCTTCCTTTTGTGCACATGGATGGAGATTCTGTCTTCAATTGTTTTTTTCCTCGTTCCTTTGATGAGTTGATGGTGGAGGCTCTGAAGTTGTTGTGGGCTTCAGTAGATTTGGTGTTCCTTCAGGCCTTTTCGAGGTGGCGGCAAGTCCGTCTGGACTCTCGAAGTTCGGTGGTAAACCATCTGGCTTTCATGCAGGGTTCGGTCTGTGGTGTTGGGGTCATCGTTTTCCGCGATGGTTGGGGTAGAATTGTTGAGTGAGGAGGTGAGCTGGTCGTCAGTGATTTTGGTGCCGTTTCTATGTGGGAGCAGGTGCTGGTGTCTGTGGATGGTGGGTGTTCTGAAGGTGAAGTGGACGCATCGATGGTCAGTCCATGGAAGTTCGGTGGTGTGGCTGAAGGTGATGGAGTTTCCTGTAGTGAAGAGGGGGTTGAGGGTGTGTCCTGCTGAGTGCATGTGCTCGGTCACAATCTGACGTAGTCCAATGTTGTGGAGGTTGTCCATGAGGGATGTGATGTTGGGGTCCAGTTGGTTGTCGAGGTGGAAGTTGAGGTCTCCCAGCAGGGTGTAGTTGGTGGATGCGATGGCCTGCGGGGAGATGATGTCCGTGTGGTGTTGGCGAAAGGTCCGCAGGGTCCAGGGGGTTCGTAGACGAGGTTTCAAATGGATTTAGAGACAACTGGTACTAAGCATCACAAGTTTTACGGCTTACCAGGGTCACAAGAATTGTCATTTTACTTTGAATTACATTTTAGACAGATGTGTCATACAATATATACTTCAGTATCTACACATTTCATCATCCTCTCAAAAGAACCCAGTATAACCTTTCATTTTAATTTCGGATACCCGAGTCTTAAGTACTACGTGGTGTTTAGAGGAGCTAGGGTTAACTTTTTCAATTAATAATATAGCTATTAGTAGCAGTTCCTACACCAGTTTCTATTTTCTCACAGGTGTTTCCTCCACGACAGATTATCTAAGGCACAATATGGCCATGGATGGGTCTTCAGTGACTAGGCTACCCATATTCTGTTTAATGGCTATCAGCACACCCTTCAAGAAAATGTGGAGAGAGTGTGCACACACATACACAACAATTGCAGATACCTGGTGTCTACAAGCTCTCCAGCAGTGATATTAGGTCTATGGCTACATCAACTTCTACCTCACTGGATTCAAACACCACCCTATCATTTGGAAAACAGAATACTTATGTTACAAAGCTATTCTATATCTATTTATATCTGAACATAAGCAGTTGCACTACTCAATGGCCATTTCACTTCCCAAGTTCTTTTCTCATTTCCCCAATATAGTGGAGGTGCAAAGTGTGTTCAAGAGCCTATGAAAACATTAGGCAAGTCATTTGCTATAGTAATCTAACAACTTAAGTTTCAAAATAAGTTTTCTACTTAATAGCCATTTTTATAATACTACCAGGTGGCGAACCCAATTGCCTCAACTGCTAATATCAGAATCTTTTTTTCCAAAAGGTTTAATTGGATCTTACTGTCTTCATAATCTCAGAACCCTCAAACATGTTCGATATTGCTCCAGGCTTTGAAAGAGTACTATAGATTAGCTCAAGTTTGCAATGTATATGAGTGAGGGGCAGCAGGATAGACGAGTCTTTTTCAATATCCCTGCATCTTGGACATTTAGTCTTGTTCTTAGGATATGACTGCAATATAGGCTGATTGATCTATGGTTCTTAGGGTACAATATCTTCAAACACTGGTCTAGTTTCCGCTGCATTGTCCAAGTAGACCCAACGTTTGTTTGATTAACTCAAGGACCACTTCCATCTAGATCCTATGGACATCACATCTCTGAATTCCATCCCTGCCTATTTGGACTTTCATCACAGAAGCTTTTAGTCTATGCGAATTGCCCTGCTTCACAATTTGAATAAAACTTTATGCATATTTTTTCTCTATTCCAATACAGAGGACCTGAAAAACAGACAAGGCTTTGTATTACTGATATCTTAAAAGCTGCTACGAAGCCCCACTAAGACACACAAATGTTGCTAGGTCTGAACTGATGGATGTTGGCTTCTTTATCTCGGACATCAGTTAGAACCCTAAGTATTTCACTGCTCGTGATGCTATTTGTAATGGGGACAGGTACTGCACCTGCGCAACCTAACCACCCAAGTTAATTGAATTTGACAAACTCTAAGGATTCAGTAATGCTATGAGGTTACAGAGTTAAAGCTAATACCCACAGCCAGCCTAAATGCCCTGACTCGAATTGCCATAGGCTCAGGATGAGGGAAAAGAATAAGGGTAAAGTCCCTTTTCTTAGCAGATGTAGGTGAAATCAGTCTCCTTCTCAAGATGGATTCCACAGAATCCTAGAATTTTGCTCTTGAAACCTCTGGTAGTCATCATGTTTAAGGGAGCTTTGGATTAATAGCTAAATCATGGCTCAGCAGATGGCATCTTGCATGAAATGTCTACCCATCTTCCACCTACGACCCCTTGGTACAGACTGCAAGGCATTCATTATTACCATTGTCAAGGCACAGTCCAATATCATTATAGATCCTATACCTGCTCACAGAGTAGCCCTCAGAAGGCCAACATAGATCAGAACATGGTCAACGTGGTAGAAGGTTTTGTGGACTTGTGAGAAAAATGTGTAATTCTTCACTCTTCTATCTAAATCTCTCCAGATATCAACAACGCCCAGGTCTGGCACAGCCTCCTTAACTTCCATGGATGCCTTTTTCTCGAGGTTGGCTCTCCCCATCCATCACACTCTGGATTCATGACTAGAATGAAGGCTCCCATAAGGATGATATCTCTTCTGCAAAACCTGGGACCATGCAGAGGATATCTTACTGGCCTGGACACATGTAAATTTAATCACAGCATTGTTTGCTTCCTTGTCTGTGAGTGAATCAAACAGTGTAAATTGAAACCCTTTACGGTGGAACACTGTATCCTTGAGTGCTTTATTATGAACTGTTGAATTAAACTTAAATTTCCTCATGCCCTTTTTCAAATCCACCTCTTCCCTTTTCAGGAATACATGCATATCTGACTTCTGGCTGAGTAGTTAAGCCCCTTAACAGTAAGTGTTAGGGCACTGAATTGGAACGCACTTCCTATCTCACTACCCTCCTCATTCCGGAAACCCAAATAAGCAAAGCTACTAAAATTAAATACATCTACTTTACAAGATACAACCCAGAAATGTCTGGAACTCTTAGTGTCCTACCCCTAACAGGAGCCCTTTTGCAAAGGGCTCCCTATCTCAACAGCTCTTCTCTGTAGTGTAGTGACTTTCAAACACAGATTGCTACCTCAGTCAAAGGGAAGATCTAATGACTATATGTATGTATATGGTATTTCAATAGCGCAAACCTAGCCGAAAGGCAGCAGAGCACTATACATGGTCAAAGGCAAGTTTAAGCTAGATATTAATAGAAGAGGAAGCCGAGGAGTGGATGGTTAATGCATTGTAATCTAGTGTTTAAAAAGGTGAGCCTTCAGCTCTTTCCTAAGCAGTTTTGGGACATTTCTGTTAGGATACAGGGATGTTGTTCCAGATCCTAGATGCAAAAGCCCTTCTTCTTTTTTACACTTAAATCTGCGATACGAGGTGCCCTAGCTGTGGGATTGCTGAGAACCATCAGAGATGGAGAGCATTTCTCAAAGATAAGTAGGAATGCTGTTTGTGATGTGTTTGTAAAAGATGCAGCTAGTTTTGACAATGGTGTGGGCTATCAAAGGGAACCATTGGAGTTCCATCAGGGTGGGTGGGGTGTGATGTGATAATATTACTTCGAGACCGGGATGAGACGTGCTGTGGGGTGTACGATGCCCATAAAAGGTACAAGTTGGAGTCTGGGAAGCCATAGAGTTGGGCATTACCAACATCCCGAGAGTACAATGGCTTGAACAGACGTTCTGAAGTCACCTTCTGGAAGAAACGGTTTGACTTTCTTCAGAAGTGAGAGCTGGTACAAGGCAGTCTTTGTTTTTTGATAATGTGTTCCTTTAGGGAGAGGTTGGTGTCCAGGGTGAATCCAAGTAATTTGGTATTTGTTGGGAGTTGGGGTTCGAAGCAATGAAGGTTCATGCCATTGAGCCAGGTTTGTACTGTACCTTGTTTGTTGTTCTTGGCAAGTAACTAATTCTGTCTTGGTTGGGTTAAGTTTCAGGTAGGCACTAGGCATCCAGGTCTTGATGATGTGCAACTAGTGTTTGAGGCATTTGGTGCTTGAAGGGAAGACTTTCAAGTAAGAGGTATGTCTTATCTGCATGTTGGTGCATCTTGATGCTATTATCTGAGAGTAGAGCACCAAGCAGCTCCATATAAAGGTTGAAGATGGCAGGAGACAATATGGAAATGTAGGGGACTTCAATTAGAGGCACTCAAAAACCCAAAGAAGAAGGAGGTCCCTTTTTAATTCTCCCAAGACTCATGCCTTCAGGCTGTGGTGAGTACCACAGAGTGAAGCCCAGAGCCCTTCCTGCTCCTTCATTTATCCAATGGGCCTAAATAGGTTAAATCATGTTGAACCAATGAACCTCTTTAAACAAATTTGTTAAATCTGAATCTTTGCTTATGAAAAAAAATCAATTTGTCTGTTTTTTCCCAGGGAGACCTTTAAAAAAGGCTTATTTTATTTTGAAGGTTTTCTATAGCGCGAACATGACCCTTGCGGGTATCACAGCGCTTTACAAGAGAGGTAGAGAAAAAAAAGCCAAAGGAGACAATGTACAAAAGAAACATAGTAATTTAGAAGTAAAGTCGTAAGTTCCAGCTGGTTGTTCTAAGAGTCATCATCAATATTTAAGTAAATTTCGACATGAGAAGAGATTTGACTTCTTTTTTGAAGTAGGCAGTTGAAGGGTTCAGTCTGGTTTCTGGGGGTAGTGCATTCCAAATCCTTGGAGCCATACCAGAGAAAGCGCAGTTATACGTTTTCTTATTGGCAAATCTTTGAGGCTTTAGAAGAAGGTTGCTGGAACTCCTGGATGATCTGTTTCCACATGAGAGCTCCAGTTTCTGGGCCAGATAGCTGGGTGTGATTCTTTTTGTCAAATCTGTTTATTAGCATTTTAGAGATTTTATGGTACAATAGGGACTTCAACTATTTCAGTACAGCTACCTGGGCATTTCAATTGAGCATTCATGTGCATTATATCATTACATTTTAGAGACACAATGTCACAGTTACGGTATTTCATAAGCAAAGGATGATCGCCCAAAGCTGGCAAGAGCGTGGAGTGCCTGAGCGGGCAACCTCCAGATTAGTCCATGACTGTCCACGCGTTGAGCCTTGTACATTAGCAGAGTTTTGGGTGGAACCCCCCAACGTGGACCTGCGCACAAAAATGACTTTTATACAACTGTAAATAAACAGAAACAACAGCGGCTACACCAACTATACATACGTATGCTAAACCCTTTATCATCCCCCCTCTACTTCCCTCGGCCCCTCACGCACCCCAGCCACAGCTGGGCCTGCACCCAAAACCTGCATGTCCCAGAGGGTCAATAGTAGTACCTAACAGATTATCCAGACAGGAGAACAGCCCACGGTACACTACAACCCCCGAGAGCGCCCACCTAAACCTATACAGCACCCGCACCGCTAACCCCACCTGGCAGTAGTAAGATATTAAGTATGTGTTCCCAGTGCTCCGCTATTGGTTCTTTTCGGAGCCCCAACGCTTCCTCTCTACGTATGGCGGTCCACTCCGCCCGGGCCCATGCCTGGAGAGGAAGTCCACGCCTGTACGCCCGGTGGGTCACGCGCCTTCCAACGCCTCGTAAGGAGACGCTTTGCCACCACCATCCGCAGATCTAAGAAACGGGACTACACCTTATCTTGGGTGGTCTCCCAAAATGGTGCAAAATGTATTCAGGCCAATCAAAGGGAATAATACGACCAGTGCATTTCATAAGTAGCTCACTGATTACACTCCAGTAAGTGCCCAGCCCAGGACAGCTCCACAAAAGGTAGAGGAGTCCCGCACCCATCCCACCGCACCTGGGGCAGGACGCATCTGTGCGATGGAAGTACTTGTTGATTAGCTCAGGCGCAAGATAGGCTCTATGAACAACATAAAGTTGTATCTGGCGAAAGCGCATGTTTCTGGGAATGCGTACCGGACTTTTAAGAATTCTCTCCCACTCCTTATCAGATAGCAACCTTAGCATATCACGCTCCTATTTGCCTCTAAGTGGGGCCAAACTGAACACTGTATGGATCCTTAGCGACGCAACAAACCAGCTGACCAGGTGTTTGCCCCTCTCCATGACGTGGAGGTACTGCATGGTCAAGTGCTGTTCAGGCTCCGTCGCCACATCTCCCCACCTGGCCGTCAGCTTCGCCAAGCGGGAGAGATGTAGCAGAAACCCCCCAGGGGGGAGCCCGTCCTCAGAGACCAGCGTCTCATACGCCACTAACGCTTCATCTCTGTAGAGGTCGCCCAGTGTCTGGACATCTGCCTCCCTCCACTGCTCTAACATGGGATGTGTGAGGACCCCCCACCACCCGGAGAACCCTCCAGAGGCACAGTTGGCGCGTACGGGAGCACCATACGTGTAAGGAACAGGGCTCTGCGAAAGCATTTATATGCCACTGCCAGCAGCAACGGAATGGGTCGCACAGCGCCGCCAATGAAGGAAAGAGTTTGGTGACACGCTCCAGAGAGTACGGTGGCTCAACTGTAGCAGTATCATCTCTACCTCTATCCGCCAACCAACAGGCGATCGATTGGAGCTGCGCGGCCAGGTAATAATGTTCAAAGCAGGGGGTGGCCAGCCCTCCCCTGTCCGTTGGCAGAAATAATTTCACCAGTGCCAGTCGGTGCCGTGACGTGCCCCAGATGAAGTCTGCTATGAAAAGAAAGAGGCCGGGATAAATAGAGGCAGATTAACAAAATAGTACAGGAGTCGGGGAAGCATGACATTTTGGCAAGGGCCACTCTGCCCACAGTAGTCAGCGGGAGTGTGGACCAAAAGCTTATCTGGGATATAAGCGCTGCCACCGCCCGCCCCAGATTGCCGTCGAAGAGGTCAGCCGGTTGACGGTAGATCTGGATCCCCAGATACTTTAAGGTGTCAGCCTTCCATTGGACTCTTGTGCCTTCGAGGCAGTACCCCGGATCTGCTATCCCATTGCCAAACGCATAAAGGCAGGACTTGCCCGCATTCACCCGTAGCCCCGAGACAACTGCGAACTGACGCAACAACTGGGCTAGTTGTTCCGGTATACATGCCACGTCCCTCACAAACACCAGCAGGTCATCGGCATAAAGCGATACCTGATGGATCGCATCTCCCAAGGGAATTCCGTCTCCCAGTGTCTGCCGAATTGCTGTCGCCAAGGGTTCTACAGCCAGCGCGAACAGTAGCGGGGACAGGGGACATCCTTGCCGGGTGCCCAGGCCCTCCGCCACCGCTTCAGAGATGTAGGGGCCCAGTCACACCCGAACGACTGGGTTCTTGTAAAGGAGCTTGACCATCTGCAGGAAGCCCATGTCAAGCTCATAACGCGACAGTACCACAGACAAGTAACCCCACTCCAATACAGTCAAAAGCCTTTTCCAGGTCTAGTATCAGGCACCCCGCCCTGGGCTATTCCCTTGTTGCCTCAGCCGCCACCCTAATGAACCTCCTAAGGTTCAAAGATGTTGATCTCGCTGGCACAAACCCATTTTGATCAGAGTGTATTAAGTGAGGGACCACTGGCGCTAGCTGCCCTGCGAGCATTTTTGCGAAGACTTTATAGTCCACGTTGAGCATTGCCAGTGGCCTGTATGAACCCAGAGCTGTGGGGTCCCTGCCTGGCTTGGCCAATGAGACCAGAAATGCTTCCGGCATAGATGGAGGGAACAAGCCCTGGTCTATAGCTGTATTATACAGCTGGAAGATTCGCCATAGCCTGAATCGCGTCTCCCACTTCCTCCAGTGTGTGGGGGGCATTAAGCGCATCCCTGTGCTCCTCAGAGGCCACTGGCAAGGTAACAGTATCCAGGAACCTTTCTAGCGCATGTCTGGGGCCGGTGTCTCGGGCTTTGTATAGCTGCGTGTAGTGATCAGTCAGGACACGATGTATTTCGTGTTGCGTGTACACCATCTCCCCCTCCACTGTGCGCAAAGCTCCTATCGGGGCACCGCGCCCATCTCTCTGTACCAACCAGGCTAACAGCTGGCCGGCTCTGTCCGCCTTGGCATGCGTTCTAGCCGTGTGTGCCGCATAGTTATGACACCTCAGCTGCTCCATGAGAACTGCGTGCTTAGGTTGCTCAGTGTGCGCGAGTGCTCACCCGTTCCCTCTTGTATCGCAGGAGCTTAGTTTCCAAGCGCGTCAGGGAAGCAGACAGTGTTTTGCGAATGCTCCACGTGGCCCCCATATAGTGCCCCCGGATGGCTGCTTTGTGTGCATCCCATGGCATTGCTCGCAGTCTCTTCATTGGCCTCAAAGTAGGCTAGGATGGCCGTGCCTAGCGAAGAGCGGAACTCAGCATCCTCAAACGCAGCAGGCTGTAGCCTCCACGTAGGCACAGGTGGGCGATCCGCCTCCCAACTAATCTGGAACCATAGGGGGTTATGATCAGAATGTGTTCTCCCCAGATACTCTGATTTGGCAAGGAGCGGGAGCAGGGACAGGGTGCCAACTATCCGATCTAACCGGACATGCAGATCATGGACTGATGAGTAATAGGAGTATACTCTGTATGTGGGGTGCTGCGCGCGCCATAGATCATGTACCTCCCAGTGCGAAAACTAGAACCTTAACGCTTGCGCATTAGACACCACCGCTGCAGCTCGGAGGGGAGGGAAAGAGCAGTCCAGGCACACGTCCAGCACCATATTGAAATCCCCTCCAAGCAACCAGGGAAGACCAGCATATGGGTGAAGGACCTGATTCAAGCTCGCTAGGTAGGAGGGTTGGTCCGTGTTCGGGGTATAAAGGGATCCTAACAGGACTTCCTGACCATTTAACCGCCCCCAAACTAGCGAGTATCTTCCCTCCTGGTCCACCTTTACGTCTTTACAAATGAAGGGGACACCCGCCCTCACCCATACCAGTGTGCCACGTGCATGCGCAGAGAAGGTCGTGCCGAAAATGTGTCCCCTCCAGCACCTGCGGAGTTTGTCAAGCTCTATCCGAGACATAGGCGTCTCCTGGAGAAGAGCAATCCCCACCCCCTGTCGCTGCAGATAGGAAAAGACCGAGTAACGGCGTGACGGGGTGTGCATACCGCAGATGTTCCAGGTCAGTATGTTAGTGTGTGGCATGTGTCTGGACGCGTCGCACCCGCACAGGGCCGGGGGACCACCTCAGAGGGGGGCCTACGGGCACCATCAGGGAAAGGGATATCAGTGTGCCGCAACTGAAACATGAGAACAATTACAAACAGTGTAACGAAAGGGGCGAGTCCCCGAGGGGGCATACGTCCAAACCTCAACAAGATCCACCACTTAAGAAGGTGTTAGTCCAGCGCAATGGCTGTCTGGGTGAGTGTGCTGCCAACAACCAAACTATGTTATGCCCCTATCTCAGACCTCCCGGATGTTCAAGAGGTGCTTGGGGAATCTAGGGCATGTAAACGCACAGGGCCGGTACGGGTCACCAGCAGAGGAGCCCATGAGTGTAGTGAGTGCTTAGCGCCTTCCAGCTGCGGGCCGGCAGATACACCCACATGCGGTTAACGGTACGCCATCTCATAGCAGCGCAATCGCACTTGGCAGAGAACACATTGCAACAGCACGCACATCAATATTTTCTAGAAGGATACAAGAAATAATAACGTAGTCAGAAACAGGGACCCCTGTATGCCCGCCACAGTTCACTGCTCAGTCACATAAGCTGGTCAGCTGTTTGGGGTGTCACCACTGGCATACCCATATCTTCAGAAAGCACCATGGATGGGGATGACGAGCCACTTATGTCTGGTTTACTGTGTGACTGGGAGTCCAATTGGGCAACACCATTCACCACTCCCAGGGTCGCAACCGCTTCAAGTGCTTCCTGTTTTTCCAGACGCATTTTCTCCGGACTGGGTGCAACTGGGCCGGGCCCCTCCTTCTGCGGCTCCTCGATCGCTGCACCTGCCACTCACCCTCCTCCGGGCCTGCAGGTCGTGCTCCTTTCCACTGTCCCGTCTCCTCCAGCCAGTCCCAGACGTCCGATGGGGCAAAGAAGCGGGCACCCTCCTTCGAGCTCACGCGAAGGCGAGAGGGGAAAAATAAAGAATATGGCAGCTCTAGTTCCCTCAGTTGTACTGTTGCTGTGTAGTCTGGAAAGAACATCACACGGCTGTTCCCCACTGTAAGATCACCCAGCTTCCTGGTTTCGCGGAGCACCACGTCTCGATCGCGATAATTGAGGAGCAATGAGCAAGGTCGGGCCCCGGGTCGGGGCTTCTGCGCCGGCACCCTGTACGCTCTTTCTACCACAAAGTGCGGGGACAACATCCCCGGAGGTAGGAGTTCCTGCAACCAGTTCTCAGCATACCCCTCCGGGTTCTTCGCCTTCCGGAAGCCCGACTACCCGAACATTATTGCGCCGGGAGCGTTCTTCCGCATCCTCGATGCGATCCTCCAACACATGAACCGTGTCTATGATGTCTTAGAGCGCTGAAGCATGGTTTTGCACCACTGGTTGCAATTCTTGGAGCGACTGACGTGCAGTAACTGACTCCGACAACTTGCGATGGTCAGCGTGAAGAAGAGTAAAGTCAGACGTGACCTTATCGATCCGGGCATCCAGGGACACTTTAGTTTGCTCCAGAGTAGTGTCAATGCGCTCCACCGCTGCCAACACAGATTCCAACTTAGCTGCAAGGGCTGCCGCCGGTCCCATGCTATCAATCTGTTGTCCGTGTGAGGAGTCTAGCCATCAGCCGCCTGCTGCTTATGCTGGGATTTATCCCTGAGTCTGCCCATCACCAGCTGCTGCGCAGGCGGCATCCACACTTGTTGACAGCCACCAGTCGTCCAGCACCAGGCCCGCTCTCGGGATCCAGGGGAGAAGTCGCTTCACCAGTCTGGCGGCGCCAGAAGCAGCGGGAGGAACCTCCTATCCGTCTCGGGCGCCAGCACCGTCAGGGGAGGGCCACTGGATAGTCAATGTCAACTCTGAGGGTGTCCCAGGCGATAATCCGACTATACCGCGTAGCTCAGGGAGAGTGCACCACCTTCACCTTCTCCAGGGTCCTCCTTACCAATGCCACCTCCTCCGTAAACTGCACCTACTCCTTCCCTGTACCCCCAGACAGCCGGGGCCTCAGCGCCGCAGGGGGTGAATCCGATTTGTCCAGCACAGCCCCAAATGCCTGGCGCCTTCCCTGTGCGTGGCGCGGATCTCACACTAGAAGCGGGTCGCTCGGGCTACAATAGCAACTAAAATGGCGCCGATTCTAAAATGGCGCCCAGGTCCCAGTGTGCCAGGCCTTAGTCGCTCAACCCGTGCCAGAGCGTCGCGCCTCGGTGTCTCTGAGCTGTGGCTACACGGCACGATCGCAGGTGCCGCCAGTGACGGGCTGCACCCTCTGTCGCCGCACCCAACACAGTACAAGTCTCCCTACCGTAATAGCCAGAAGGCCTCCAGGCCGTGACCAGGTTGTAGGAGCAGCCACCTCAAATTGTCTCAGCCGCCTGATCAGTTGCTCCCCACAATCTCTGCTATGTCAGCCCCCACTACAGCTACACCCGCAGGTCACCACTCCAATGTGAGGTGGGCCAGTCTGTGGGCCACAGGCCCGGGCTTCTCTCCAGCCTGCCTGTACAGGAGCAGTATGACCTCCAATCCACCACCGCTGCCCAACGCTGAGCACACTTCGGGTCTCAGCACCCCATCTTCCGGCCCACCATCAAAGGCCACTGAAGGCTGCCGCTACTGCTCCGGGCGCAGCGGGGCGACAATCTCCCCTGTGTGATGGCATCGCCGTGGGGCTTTCCCTTTCCGCCCCGGGTCCCGCTCCTCACCGTATAGGGGGTCATGTCATGCAGCTACTCCCGTGCCCTTAATGATGTGGCAGTCGCGTCATCACCACAGGCCGGCAGCGCCGCGGGCAGGCGAGTCCGCGGGTCTTCACAGGCCTCAGGCCCCAGGCCCCAGGGGAGAATGCAAGGCCCGGCTTCTATGGGCCGCAGGAGCTGCCGCGCCATCCGCCAGCGCTGTCTCGCCCTCCGGTCTTCCGCCTCACCAGGTGCCGCCGCCCGCCAGACCGCGGGCGCAGGCCTCGTCTGGGCCACTCAGCCGCAGCCCACTGCCCGCCAACGGTTTCGGACCGCATTCCGACTCTCGCCTCCCAGCAGCAACTGCCAGCAGCGATGGGCCTCAGAGCCCGCCGATTCTCCAGGGGGACACCGCTCAGCTGAGTTCACAGGGCGCTCGGGCCCAAAGCAACACCCGGCTCCCCACAGCAGCGCTCCAGCCTCATCAACGGTCGCCGGACCCCGGTGTACTTTTCGCGCCTCTCCGCCGCAGGGCCGCGCTGCCTCAGTTCACCTGCAGTCTCCGCCGCCGCAGCTTCAAACTAAGATCTGCTGGGCTCCACGGTCTCATCACTGCGCCTCCACACCTACTCCACTCAGCATGGGCACAAAAGACACCTCTGAAGGAGAAATTACAGGATAACGAGGGGTCTAAGGACGGAGCTCTAGCAGATCACGTCCACCATGTTGGCTGGCTGGCCACGCCCCCCCCCCAGATACCTGGGTGTGTTGTTATGATTGGCTTTATGCGTCATGCAAGCAATTTTTTATTGAATCCTCTCTTCGAAGGGTAGCCAATTGAGCGCTTTGAAGTCCGGAGCGATGAGGCTATTTCTTTTGGCGCCTGTTATGACCCTGGCCGCTGAGTTGAGTGATGCTTTTAGGGGGGCAGTTGTAGATCTAGGGAGTCCACAAAGAGTTGCACTACCATAATCAAGTCGGGGAATTACTAGTGCTTGGACAGTCAGCTTGAAGTCGTTTACTGGGAGGAAGGGTTTTAATTTTCTCAGAGTGCTCATCTGAAAGTTTGCTCCTTTTACTGTGGCACTGATGTGTTTTTGCATGTTTAGGTTACTGTCCAGAGTTACTCCCAGAGATTTTGCTGAATCAATTATAAGAGGTTGGCAGTTGAACGCTGTAAGTTGTTTAAGCCATTCGTGTATGTTTGATGGCTGATTGGGTGGAGTGATTAGTAAGAATTCAGTTTTGAGGGCGTTTAGTTTGACGTGGTTTTCAGTCAACCATGCCTGAGTATTTTGTAAAGTGAGATTGAGAGATTTGATGTCATTTGGTGAATTTATCTTTAGGTATAGTTGCGTGTCGTCTGCGTACATGTGAAAGTGGATATTTGATGAGTCAAGAATCTCAGTGAGCGGCTCCATAAATAGATTGAACAGTGTAGGTGAAAGGGAGGATCCCTGCGGAACTCCTAATGTGACAGGGACAGTCGTGGACTGAGATTGGTTGACCTTGAACCTTTGGGATCTATTCAGAAGGAAAGAGGTAAACCAGTTTAGAACTGACCCCGAAAGGCCCATTCTGTGTTGCAGGAGATCTAGAAGATTATCATGTTTGACGGTGTCAAAGGCCGAAGGTAAGTCAAGCAGGATAAGTAGGCAGGTTTCGTTCTGGTCTAGGATTCTTAGAGCGGCATCTACTATGTGGGTCATAGCCGATTCGGTACTATGTCCTGCCCGGAAACCAGATTGGAATTTATTGAGCAGGTGGAAGTTGGTGATGTGGTTGTCCAACTGGCTGAGAATACATTTTTCTAGTAGTTTAGCCAGAGTTGGGATGTTGGAAATTGGTCGGTGTTATTTAGGTCCGTGGGGTCAGCTGTTGTTTTCTTTAGGATGGGGGAGACTTGCCCTGATTTGAGAATTTCCGGAATAGTTCCTTGGACTAAGGAGGCATTGATAATCTTTGTCCAAAGTGGTATTAGCGCCGGTATGAGATCTTTGAGGTAGTTTGCAGGAAGGGGGTCAGAGAAGTGGTTGGAGGGATTCAAGGACGTGAGGGCTTTTAGAATAGAATCTTCACCATAGGTTGTGAAGGTGGCCCAGGAGGCGTTATTTTTGAGGGAGAGTTTAGAAGCGCCGGTGATTGGAGTTGCTAGCATGTGGGATGACGAGTCCTTCAGAGTGTTAGACTGGTCCAATGAGGCCTTGAGAAGGTCCGTTTTCAGGAGTTCCGTTTTTTTTGTGAAAAAGGAGGAAAATTCTTCACAGCTGGGTGGCGTACCTTGACCAACCTGGGGAGGGTGAGCTGTGCCCCTAGATTGAGATTTTACTAGTTCAAATAGTTTTGTGGGTCGGATCTTGGCTTGATCTAGTTGATTTTTGAAAAAGTTTGCTTTAGAATGTCTGATCTTTCTATAGTATGAGTTTCTGATGGATCGGAGCAGATTGAGATGTTCCGTGGAAGGCAATGACCTCCATCGCCTTTCAGCTAATCTAAGGGATCATCTGTCTTCGTTGAGTCTGCCGTCATACCAGGGTTTAAAATCTTTTGCGGAGATCCTCTTCAATTGTAGAGGCGCGGTTGTGTCTAAGATCGAGGACATGTAATTAAAGTAGTGTTGTGTCAAAGCTTGAACATCAGTTAGGTCTTCCGGGGGGAGCAGTAGGTTGACACTGGCGGACGTGGATAGGTCGTTTTTTTTTTTTTTTTAGAATCCTCTTCCATATTGTAGGTCTCGAGGGTTGTACTGAGCGTAGTTTAACCCCTTCAGTGCTAATGACAAGGGTAACTCGTCATGGAGTTTCCATTGATTTCAATGGAAAGTGCATGCGGAGCCATAAAACACCTTAGCATCCAAGTGGTTAACTGATTCCTTGATGAAGGAGGTGATGGCATGATGATCGGACCAATCACATGGGAGGATTGTACTAAGCTGGATAGACTCTGGGTTGGCAATAACCAGGTCAAGGGTTGAACCTTTGACATGTGTGGGGCTATTGCAGAATTGGGTGAGGTCAAAGTCGGAAAGGAATGTTTTGAGGCTATTTACTGCCGGGTCGTTGGGGTCGTTCCTGTGCAGATTGAAATCCCCAAGGAATATTTGGGTATTATGTTGACCAGTGTGAGTGGTCACGATATCCATAAATTGCTCGATGAAGGTGATGTTATCGCCTGGCGGGCGATAACATCACCTGACATTGACATGGTCATACAATGAGCAACATATTGCTTTGTTTAAATAGTTTCAGGCCTATTTTTGCATATTTTAAACAAAAGCACTAAAGGAAAACGTATTGGACATAAGAGAATTTTAAAGGGTCTTTGCCACTCAATTCCGTGAGAAACACAGATCTCTAAAGAAAATGTGCACTCACCCAAAGACCTTACCTGAAAGCCATTGAGGTCTGTGAAGAAAGTGTCCTCGCTCTTTATGTCTGTGGTTAGTCGCATTGCAAATTCCTTATTCACATGATCTCGGATATCAATCAGAGAAGAAATGTCCAAAGAAAGGCCCTCTAGTCCTGTGACGAAAGAGGCAAATACATTTCTAAGATTAACACAATTAAACAGAAATTAAGTTGTATTCCGGATTATTTTTCCATAGAACAATTTAAAGGCATCAAATAATATTAAATTGAGGGAAGCAAATGCATTCTGTTTTAATTTTGTATTTTGCCCACCATATTTTGTGAGCGCAAGAGAGCTAAACATTTTTCGTCCTAACCACACCCTGTGAAACCAACATCTTTTTACATCATAGCAGAGGGAAAATGTTACTTAACCTGTAAGCATTGATTTGTAGTTTGCGGTGCTGTAGATTCACATGCTGTGCATGCTCCTACCATCTAGTGTTGGGCTGGTTGTAACTTTCTTTTGTTTTTAGGAGTTGGAATAACAAGACCTATTGTGACTCCTCTCACAGTCCACAATCAATATGGACATAGGTTCCACCTCAGATTGTTTTCCGCTGAGGGAGTGAGTAGCAGAGGTAGAGTGAAGTGTCAAAGGCAAGTATATTATGCACTGTGTATTGTACATGGTAAAAGTTAGATATCTGTGATCACTGCCTTGCTTCGGAGAAGAGGCTAGAAGCATATGAATCTACAGCACTACATGGTACAAGCAGATGTTTCCTGGATAAATAAAATGTTCTGTTCGCAGTTTGTTTGATTATATATATATATATATTTATATATATATTTATATATATATATATATATATATATATATATATATATATATATATATATATATATACCCATTCACACACACAAAAACTTTAAAGCAGCTCCAAGAGAAGCGGTAACTAGCAGGCCGATGAAGCAAATGTTTGGAACAAAGTTCTTAAAACGTTCAACCATCACCTGTCAGCAGGCGGGAATAATCATGCAGTAAAGTATAGTGAACATGTGTGGTGTTGATATCAACTTTGCAGATATCGACTATTTGGGCATGGCCCAGGCAAGCCATTGTGGCACTCTTTTTTTTTTTATATTTCTTTTTATTAAAATTTAAAACATAAACAATAAACAATAAAGAAACAAAGCAATACAATCGTTACAAAGGTGAAGCGTCCCGTGAGGAAGGAAGCATATGACTTTGATACAATCAACAATACAGGACGGGGGAGGGAAGGGGAAGTGCAAACCAGGAGGCATTTTAGCTGAAACAGTAGTAGGAATGTCGGGTCAGGGGGAAGGTGGAGTGGTCTCGACGTGTGTGAAGGGAGGTGTACATATTTCCCCTCGATAGGAGTTCCACTGGCCCCAGACTTTCCCCCATTTTCGGGGCCTGCCACGTGCCACGTATGTTGTCTTCTCTCTAAAAATACACCAATCCATGTTTTCCTTCCATGCCAGAACAGTGGGCGGCCTCTGGGATCCCCACAATTGCGCAATATCTCTCTTGGCAATCATATTCCCGAGGGTCACCCACTGAGTCTGAGCCACATCATAGTCAGTCGGCTCCCAAACATTCAACAAACATCTCCTAGCCTCAGGCAACAGTGCCACACCCGTGACCTCTTCCATAACCGCATGCACCCGGTTTCAATAACGCACAACCGCCGGGCACTCCCAGAGTATATGGAGAAAAGTGCCCAGCAGGCCGCATCCACGCCTACACATCCCGTCCGAGGAATATCCCATACTAATAAGGCGAGGACCAGTCACATAGATCCGGTGGAGGATTTTAAGCTGCACAAACCGGAGACGAGCCGGAATTGCAACCTCCTTTGGTGAAGATACCGCCGACTGACAGTCTTCATCGTCTAACTCCAGACCATCGCCGGTCCAGGCCTCTCGAAGACGGTCTAAGAGGTCAACCCGATTATTTATCAACTTTTTGTAGATCAGTGAAATTGTACTGTCAGGGACGTGCCCGTCCAGTACCCGGTCTTCAAGTGGGGATGCCTCCGGGATAGTGGTACCCGACGGAAAAACCGAGGTCAGCGCATGGCGAATCTGCGCATAACGGAAAAATTCCCTATCACTCAACTCGTATTCAACCTTCAATTCCTCGAAAGTCTTGACCCTGTCCTTGACCCAGACATCATTCACTCTGCATATTCCAATCACATCCCACCTATCAAAACCTTACGTTTTCCACAGGGAGCCAAGCCTCTCGGACGCGTAAAGTGGAGTAGCTCGAGACAATTTATCCTTCCATCCCATTGCAGCATTCGCACGATACCATGCTTGCACCGCTATCTTAGTTGGACCCGTGAGCATCTTCACGGCGGATTTTGTATAAAGCGCCCTGTTGTAATCCCCGCCAGGCAACTGCCACTTGTCCATTTCGAACGCGGGGTTCGACGCAGGACCATACGTGCAATGATTGATCGCCCCCAGCTGGGATGCCCAATAATAGCGCCTAATATCTTGGAGTGCGATTCCACCATCGTACCAGGGGAGTGTCAACTTAGCAAGGGCAATGTGGGATCGCCCGCCCCATATCAGCTGTCTCTGCAGACTTTCCACCTCTCGAAAGTAGCTCGCTGGGATAAGGTCAAATGTATTTTGTAACGCATATAAAAACCGGGGCAGTGACATCATCTTAAATAATGCTGCTCGTCCGAGGGGGGACAGCGGAAGCTTGCGCCATGCCACAACATCAGCCCTTAGACGCTGAAGCGGGGGGAGCAAATTACGTTCATAGTGGACCACAGGATCTAAAGTAATAAAGAGTCCCAAGTATTTAAATCCCGCCTGCGCCACCTGTATGGGACAACCACGCGGCAAGGGAGGAGATTCACCCGAAAGGACATATACACAAGATTTAGACCAATTAATTACAAGTCCGGAATTTTTCCCGAAAGAATTTAAAACATCAAATAACACAATCAGCGACTTCTGAGGTCACGTGAGGTACAACAGGATATCATCCGCGTAAAGTGACACTCGGTCCTCAAAATCCGGGGTCCACCGAATACCTTTCATCGATGGCTCCCACCTCAGCCAGGCTGCCAAGGGTTCCAAGGCGAGGGCAAAAAGAAGTGGAGACAACGGACACCCCTGGCACGTCCCCCTTCCGTGGGTAAACTGCCCAGAAACTCGACCATTTACAACCACCTGGGCCAATGGTCCCTCGTATAGCAATCTCACCCAGCTGATAAAAGCAGGGCCAAAACCAAACTTCGCAAGGGCTGCCCAGAGGTACGGCCATGCTAACGTATCGAACGCCATTGTGGCATCCAAGGAGGCCAATATGGCCGGCTCACGTAGCGACGCAGCCCTCGCAAGGGCGCCATCTAAGCGCCGCAGATTCAATGCCGTGTTACGGTGTGGAATGAAACCGGATTGATCTGGATGGATCAGGTCGCCAAGGACAGTTATCAAGCGGTTTGCGAGCACCTTCGCGACGATCTTGGGCTCAGCGTTTAGAAGCGAAATAGGTCTGTACGACACACAGCGATCTCACGGTTTCCCCTCCTTATGAATCACTACAATAGATGCAAGTCGTTGATCAGAAGGAAGGGAGCCCACTTCTAACGACTCCAAAAACATAGACCGAAGATACGGTGCTATTGTATCAGGGCGCAGTTTGTAGAGCTCAATGGGGAGTCCGTTAGGGCCCATGGCCTTTCCAGAGCGCACGGATCGAATAGCAGTCGCCACCTCCTCGACGGAAAGCGTCGCGTCCATCGATTCCATATCTAGATCCGACAGGCGGGGCAGTGTAATGTTTCTTAACAGCAGATGCGAATCCTGCTCCGGCCTGTCCGGTACAGGGGAATATACAGTTTGGAAGTGTTCCGCAAAACACTCCACAATCTCATTAGGGTCAGTCACTCTCACTCCATCCACTCTCTCAATCAAAGGGACCACACGACTCGCTCTCTCCTTCTTGTCTAACCAGGCAATCAACTTTCCCGCCTTATCTCCAACATCATACAAACGCCCTTGCTGCTCTCTACTCATCACTTTGGCGGCGTCCGTTACCAGTGGCCTATAATCGAGTTGTTTGAGACTAAGGAGGTGGAGCTTGTCCTGAGTGACACCAAGCTCCAGTTCCCTTTCCAAGTCAGTTATTTCAGTCTCAAGTAGGACCACAGCCTCGTATTTACGTTTCTTGGCGCCATTGATTAATGATAGCGCCTGGCCACGGATAACAGTCTTGAAGGCTTCCCACAGCGAGACAGAAGATCACACAGACCCCACGTTTTCCGCGAAGTATCGATCCAGTGAGTTGATCAATTCCGCACGGGTCCTAGGATCGCGGAGATACCAAGGGTTAATCGGGGCTACCCAGTCCTCAGTTCCCGGCCTCGCTTCTATCACAAGCCATATTGGGGAATGGTCTGAAATACCCCTAGCCAAATGTCTAATCTCCCTAACAGAAGAGGCCTGTGCCGCGGGCATCAGAAAGTAATCAAGCCTCGAGAGACTACCGTGTGCACCAGAGTGAAACGTGTATTGTAAATGCCCCGGGTGAAGAAGCCTCCAGCAATCTATTATTCCCAACGTATCCAAGAAGCCACCCAGCCAGGACTGTGAGTTTACGAGTTCCCTGGGGGGTAGCGATCCTCACCCCCGGAGACAACTGAGTTGAAATCACCACCCACCACAAGGATGCCCTCTGGAAGCCCTAAAATCAATCTCCCCAAGTCGGCAAAGGTCGTAGTCTGAAGGCCAGGCGGGACATAGACAGAAAGCAGATTGATAGTTTTCCCCTCCCCTCTTCCAGTAATGGCGGCATATCGCCCTCTATCATCAAGGATGATATCATCTACCTCCAGAGGGAGGGAACCCCTGACCAGGATGCCCGCCCCCCTATAGCCAGTAGTGAATCCAGAATGTGCCAGAAGGCGGTAGCCCTGCCGATTCATAGCGTGGCATGTGTTTCCTATCAGATGTGTCTCCTGCAGTAGAACAACATCGGGGGAGAGACGTCTCAATAGTTGTAACACCTCACCCCTTTTTATCCTATCTCCCAATCCATTAACATTCCAACACAGTAATTTCAATCCCCTACCCCCCCCATCCCAGGAATAATTGCTGCATCCACCCCACGACGAACGCGACATCCAAATCCAGAAGTCAATCAATACATTGCCATGAAATGAACGAAACACCAACGACTTCCCCCCTCCACCCCCCAACAAATACCCAAAACCAAACCCACCACCCTGCACCCCTGTGTTAGACTCAAAAGCGACCCCAACTTGCAGTGTGCCTGTCGCCCTAACATATAACTAATCTACGAAAAGAAACCCCGGAGGAGGAAAATACCCCCTCCCCCCCCCCCCCCCCCCCGCCACCCCTGGGTAAACACCAGTATCAAGCCAGTTTAAGAGTCAGCAAACCACAGCTGGAAGATCCATATGTAGTCCAGAAAACCAGATCCATTTCTCATTCCTGCTCCGTCGGGCCAGCCTCAGCTCCGCCAGAATGTTCAGAGTGTTCCTGCTGCCTGGGTAGCGCGTCGAGCCAGTCACTAGCGGCCTCAGGGTGATCAAAGAAAACGTCCGATCTCCATATTCCACGTGCAGCCGAGCTGGAAAAAGCATTGCGTATTTCATGTCCCTGTCCCTCAATCGTCTCTTCACCCCTTGGAACCTCATCCTTTGCTTCTGCACGAGCTGGGTGAAGTCCGGGTAGAAGCTCACCGTGGTATTTTCGAATTTCGGGGGCCACCCAACCGCAACGCCTGCAGGATAGCGTCTCTATCCCGAAAGTTAAAGATCCTGGCGATTATGGGTCGCGGGGCGGCACCCAGCTTAGGCTTTCCCCCCGGCACCCTGTGAGCACGTTCGACAGCAAAGAAGTTGCTCAGGCCTTTAGGTGCAAGATGATTTACGATGAGGTCCTCAACGAGGAGATCCACCGTTGGGCTGTCTGATTTTTCCGGGACCCCAACTATACGAACGTTGTTTCGTCTTGCTCGACTTTCAAAATCCTCCAGTCGGCGAGAAAAGAAATCGTTGGAGGACCGTAGATTGCGGACCTCCGTTTGGAGATCAGATACATCAGTCGTAAGGCTGGAGGTCTTCAAATCCAGAGATTTAACTTTTTCATTGGTCTTAGCTAAATCCGCCCTGATCAGGTTGACATCGATTGCCACAGTGTCAAGTTTTTGGGCCAGAGTGTCATATTGTAGGCCGATGTAGGTCTTCATGCTGGCAATGGCGCCCATGACATCACGTAAGGTCAAATCGTCTCCCGCCATCGAGTCATCTCCCGCATCTCCCAGGGACTTACTCGCACCACCGGGGGATCCCTTGGGATGAGTGTATCGGTCCATAACATTCGATTGTACGGTACCCCCGCGGAGGACGGACTTGGTCTTTCGCTTCTCGATCTCCGGTTTGCCGGCCATCTTAGAAGCTGTGCCCCTGAGGGGTACTTGGGACCTGGTGAAAATGGCTCCGTTCGGTTCGCCCAAAGGGGTCCGCTAGAAGAACAGGGTACAACTTGCCATACGACCACCAGTGACATTCGATCGCGATACTGTAGCGAAGTTGCAGAGTTGATTACGCCATGGGTGGCTGGAGCGAGACCGAGGCAGGAGAGAGTCCAAGGCCAAAAGCGAAACCGAAAGCTAAGACCTGGGTAGAGATCAGGATCAGGCAGGCCGATGTTGTTCAATTACTGCCCGGGCAGGCCATTGACTAGAGCCCGGGGCATTTCCGTGAAGCAGGCCACAAAAGTTCAGAATATCGTATGATCGGTTCCCGGAGTCCAAATCGATTTCTGAAAACAGCTAGTATATCAGCTGGGCTGCGTCTTCAATGACCCGTCGTCATAACCAGGATAGTATTCAGGATAAGTGCAGGAGGTGGCGAAGGTCCGGGAGCCCTGTGCTCACGCGGCCATCACGGTTGCGCGCGAAGCTCCTCCTCGTGGCACTCTTTTTGTGTGTGGTGTGCGCGCTAACTTGGTGCAGTATGTTTGCATGTACTGAAACATTCATCTTATAATGCCTGCTTTAGAGATGGGCAATATTTGCAGGGATTAACATAGGCCACAAAAAGTTGGTTTGTTTTACAAAAGCACTTGGTCCTGTCCATATAATACATGATTTTTTTGCCATTTGCAATAATGTGATGTTGTGTACCCTAGTGTGTGTGTGGCGGGGCCAAACGGGTGGGGGGGGGGGGCTTCCATGCGAGTTCACATGCCTCTTGTTTATAAAGGGTCAGAGACCGATCAGAGCAGCAGATGAGAAGGAAGCAGCCTCCTGGTCACAGGTAGTACATGGGGATAGCGCTTGAGAAACTCGTGGATGCAAAGACCTCCATCAAGGATTACAATAAATGTAGGCGGTAGATATTGGGAGGAAGCACACCTGCCTAGTATCGACCATGCTCACTAGTTGTTTGGGCTGATTATAATGCGTTACTGAATTTGAGCTTCAACTCGGGCACAGGAGCATCGTGCCAGAATGAGTCCTGCCTGCATATTTATCCACGAAGATGCCACCGTGCTGTGCCATACCTCTACTCAACTGGAGTACTTCTACTGTCTAATCAGTAAGTGCTACCTCATTGGGTAAATGTATAGTATTTTTGCTAATCTACAGCTGCGTAGAGGGCCAGAAGAGTTGTCTCCAGTGACCACGTGTGTCTGTAATTCTGTCACCGCGCCGAAAGGCGCAGAGGTCCCTCGAGTGAGCTGTCCATCATTGTGAGGAAAGGGCGCAAAGACGTTGCATACCCTAGTGTGTGTGGGGCCAAACGGGTGGGGCTTCCATGCGAGTTCACATGCCTCTTGTTTAAAGGGTCAGAGACCGATCAGAGCAGCAGATAAGAAGGAAGCAGCCTCCTGGTCACAGGAAGTACACGGGGATTGCGCTCGAGAAATTCATGGATGCAAAGACCTCCATCAAGGATTACATCTAATTGTAGGCGGTAGATATGGGGAGAAAGCACAACTGCCTAGTCTCGACCATGCTCACTAGTTGTTTGGGCTGATTATAATGCGTTACTGAATTTGAGCTTCAACTCGGGCACAGGAGCATCGTGGCAGAATGAGTCCTGCCTGCATATTTATCCACAAAGATGCCACGAGTGCTGAAAAAAAAAAAATCTGCACATCGCCCGCGGCCGGATTGTTCGGCAATTTCGTGCGATTCGCGGATTGCGAAATTGCCGAAAATCAGTGAGCGGAACGGATTTTGCACCCACACTTAGAAATATTCCCTATTTTGTATATATGCTGCATCTGCGCAAAATGTAAGGTTAAAGACGGGTATACTAATCTCTTCCACATGGCCGCCTAGACTGTGTGTGTGGTGGTTTCCACACCTCACGCAGCATAAGTATACACTCCTCAGGGACGCTGAGATAGCCAAACTCAAGAACCTCAGGTGCCAAATCGCTAGGTTGACCAGCCTTGGGTCTAAGTTGACCCTGAAGCTGAGCAAGAAGGTAGACGTGAGTGGCAATTTCTTCCAGAAGCACTGAGTGCCAGGGCTGCCTGGCCAGGGTGGGGGGTCACTAGTATGAGGGTCAAAGATGCCTTTGTCAACAGCACCAGCACATATGGGATGAGTGGGAGAGGATGAAAAGCATAGGCAAATATCCCTGATTAATTTATCCATAGTGCATTGCCCATGGACTGTGGGTACCTGGAGGCCAAATGTGGGCATTTTGCTTTTCCAAGCGTGGCAAACAGGTCGATGGTCAGGGTGGCCCAATGATGGATGTATCTGTGCAGGACTTTGGGGTGCAAGTCCCACTGATGGACTTGTTGAGTCCTTTTGAGCAGGTCTGCAGAGGAGTTGTCAAGCCCTGGAAACTGCTATGCTAGGAAGTGTGTAGGAGACTGGCTCTATATATACTATATCAAAGTAAAACATAGTGTGCACAGAGTCCAGTGGATCCCCAGAGGCTGAAGTAGATAATACTAATGCTCTCTTTTGTGGTATTGTGGACGCGCAGTTAAGCTTATCAGAGGGCAGTGCTAAGCATTTGTTGTACACACAAAGGCAAGAAATGATTACACACACACTCAACGACTAAATCCAAGACCAATGGTTTGTAAAAATATTACTTTTGGTATGTTTATTTTTTAGAACCAAAGATACTTTGTTGCAGTAAAATACGTTTTGCAATATCACCGTTTTTCAATGTAAAAAGTGGACACTGCATTTTTCAATCAGGAAACACAATAAGCAATATGCAAGTAGGTGAACGATTTACAGTATTGAGCTTTTGGATGAAGAATCAGTACCAGGCAAGGTTCAGGTAAGTGACTTCACTGTGCCAACAGGGGCGGCTGGGTGCAGAAGTCAAACTCTGGTTTGGATGCCAATGTTATCCAATGGAGAAAGGAAGCAATCAAAGTGATACTACTTGCAGACAAGTTGCACGGTTTTGTAACCCAGTCTCAGGTATAAAGGCAAGCACAGGGGGGACCTCAAGGCAGAACCTAACTTACACCCTCAGTGGCACAGAGGCGGCCGGGTGCAGAGTGCCAACACAACGTCGGGTGCCCAGGGCAAGCCAATGGGGAATCTCAAACTTGGAAAAAGGCTGCAGGCTCAGGCCAGGAGACTGGAAGAAAGAATCCTATAGCTGCACAGGTAAGTTGCAATGTGCTGGAGCCTCGGGACACCTTTGGTTGATCTGCCCAGGGACTCCAGGTACAGTGGTGTTGGAAAACAGCTTACCTGTTGAGCAGAGGCTGCAGGCATTGACGTGGAGTCAGGCAGGGTTCAACCCACAGTGGACTCTTGCTCTGAGTTACTGGGGAACCTTTACTGGACAGGTGGGCCACTTGAACTCGCCCTGTGGGCTTCAGATGCAGAGGTGGTCGGTTTTGCGATTCCGCAGGCAGAGCACCTTGGCTTTTACTTTTAAGTTGATTTTATTCTGGACAGGTGCGCTGTCCACAGGAGATTAGGAGTCTTTTTAGAAGACAGGCAGTCCTCCCACGGTTCTGGAGGTCGCTGTACTGCTGGATTAGTCGATCTTTTTAGCAGGGTCTTTGAGGGATGCAGACCGGCCAGTAGGGCTGAGGCCAAATCATTTAATGTCTGTAGTCTTCGCTGCTGCACAGCTCTTCTTTGTCCTTTTCTTTGTAGGTTGTCAGTAATTTTAAGAACAAGGTTCAAGGGTGCCCCTAAACATTAGGTTTTGTGGTGTTTAATGGGCCAGAAGGTAGTAGACAATGGGCTATTTACCTTTAAGGTGACTACACCGTTTGCATGTACACTCCATTTGGGGAGGGGGTATACGCCTAACCCTACTGGCTAGAATCCTTCAAAACAATATGGAAGGATCTCAGAGGAGGGGATCACTTTAGCTCCGATCACCTTAGGGGTGGTCCTGATAGAGGGAACACATCTCTTCTGCTTACTAATTTTCCCATCAACCTTTTCAAATTGGGGCCAGGTCACGGGTGCGGGCATCCCCACTATCTGGAGAGGCCCTGGTCAGCATAACAAAGGACAGGAAGCCTATGAGGCTCACCACCTTTCAATGCTGTTCCTGCTTGGGGGTAGGTGTAAAGCATCTCCACCCAGAGCAGGCTTTGTTTCTGACCCACAAGAGCAAAAGGCTCCCACCTCAGGGGGTAAGAAACATGTCTAGAGGTAGCAGGCTGATGCAGATCAGTCAGGCACACATTAGTGGGTTGGTAGGTTTTCAGGGAGCACTTCTAAGATGCCCTCTGAGTGCATTATTTTAATATAACACCAAACCAAACATCTTGGAGTCCAGTGAAGCCATCATGGAGCTGTGGAATACGTAACGACAAGCTCCCAGCCCATGTACTCAGTATGGTTTCACTGTGTACTTATAATGTCTAAGAACAGACTTGGACACTATAGTGGCATAGCTCCTCGTGCAGTTATGTCCTCACATGAGGTATATTGCAAGCTGCCTTAGGGCTGACTAACCTATGCCTCTTGCTGTGCTGGTAGGTCTGGTACACAGGGATGTGTGCCAGGTCGCCTCTTCACTTTTATCTGCACCAAACCATGCAGACTGCAGTGGCAGTATGTCTGTGTTTGGTGAGGAGTCTCTTAGCGTGGCACAATACATGCTGCAGCTATTAGAGACCCTCTCTGGTCACAAGGCCCTTGGTACCACCAGTACTTTTTACAAGAGACTTATATTTGAGCCAATTGTGGAAACAATGGTACAGTTCTGGGGAAAGAATACTGGTACTGGGAACCAGTACTCTACAGTTGAAGTTGCATCATAAGCCAGGCAATATTTGGGGGGTGCTGCAAGAGAAACCCACGGTCCTACAAGTGGAACTAGTCCCAGACTGCCCAATGCCAAATCTCCTGAACAAGTGCATACTGGTGTGGGATGTGCACCCCCGCTTCTGAATATAATACACAGTGTTGTCTGTTTTTTGAGAACTGTTTTCCCCCAGGTTAGCTTGAAGAAATCTTTAAAGGCTAGAGGGAGCACGAGAAGTTCCAGGCAGCGCTGTGGCAGCCCTGGTATTGAGGGGCTAGGTGCCTTGGACAGACATGTATTTGACATGCGCTCCCTGCCCGAGTGAGGTGTAAGTGGTAATGGTCACCTGCAGAAAGGTTTTGAGGAAAGGCCTGCCAATCAACAGGTTATTGCTGTTTCACTAAAGCAGGTAGAGGTGAGTATGCAGCTTTACCAACAGTAGATCCTTCCAGTGACCAGGTGCCTGTGACCATTGCCTCACAAGGCACTCCTGAAGCAGGTGCATTTGCAGTCTGGCATGCTGCACTATAGTAATACATAAAGCCATCATCCCCAACAGTTAGTTTCATTACAGTCTTACGTTTAAAAAAAAAAAGCAGCACATATTGGAATACCACATCCTTTGCTTGTTAAGGTATGCTTTTCCCTGTGACAGCGTTTAAGATGGAGCCTTGGAAAGGCTGGACTTGCAGGAGTTGGAGCTGGGGCTTTTTGGTTAACCCTGGAATGTGGAGTAGGCACATCGCCATCTGAATGTGTGCTATGCATTGTTGCCTGCTGCAGCTCGATTAGCGAGTGGTCTAAATGCAGAAATAACGTTTCTGTGCGCATGTGTGGTCACCACCACTTGGCACTTTGTAGGGCCATCTAAAAATCCCATTGGTAGAGCAGTGGGAGGATGTCCTGCAGGGTGGTCATATGGAGGTGCCCAAACAGATGTAATGGTTCAGCGGCCTGTGGTCTAGGATCAGCCAGAGGGAACTCTCCTTTTGTTGAAATCAGAAAGAAGAGGGAGAACCCTCCTTTGACATGTTGTTGTGGAGGCACCAGCTCAATGGCACTCTTCACAAGGAGTGCCTGAAGTACTTCTTCCAAGATTCCAGGGAGGATGTAGGTGGGTGTGCTGCGGAACTTGAGGCAGTAACCCTGCATTACCCTTTCATGCACCCACTAATTGGAGGTGATCTCTTCCGAACCGGAGAGGTAATTCCTTATTCTCCTCGAAAGTGATAGATGTTATCGAGGGCAGAGGGGATGCAAGTCATTGTATGGAGGTAGAGGCACTCCTGATGGAGCCACCTTTAATTTTCCCATGGTTGATGCTTCTCTATCCACTTTTGCTGTAACCCTTGTCTGTTTGAGAATCCTGAAAGGACTGCTGATGGTGCGGATAGCCTTGGCTTGACTGGGGGTGCGGTTGGCTTAGCTCCTACTCTGGACTGCCATTTCGGAAAGGTGGCTTTCGATGTAGGGACTTTGGGGGTGGTGGCTTGAAGAGCACTCATTGGCCTTTTCAACCTCAATGCCTTTTTCAATTCTTTGAAACTGAAATGCAGAGTCATACATGACGCAGTAAAAGGATACTTGTGTTGTAGCGCAGAGAAGTGGCATCTGCAACGTCTAGAACAGAGGATATTCACATTCGAAATAACCTTCCCCTTGGCCATGAGCTCTTGTGCTTTTTTCTGTGAGTTTCTGGATTGTTTATCAACCGCTACTCCATTCCTTCCCAGTGACATCTATCATAACAGAATAGAAGGCCCAGGAGTTGGTGATGAGCCAATGGGTAGCAGCCATATGGTTACCAACAGCATCAATGTGATTGCTGTCCTTGTCTGCCAAGGAGGCAGAGGGGAAATCAGTTTTAGCTTGTGCTGAGTCTCAATTCAGAGCTGTATGCACAAATAGTGAGTCTTATGGGACCTGGCCATGGATACAATGCGAGTCAGTAGGCGAGGCCTTGAACTTTTTGTCAGCATTTGGAGTGATGACATGTTGCTTATGGTGAGGCTTGCTTCGGTAATCTATAGACAAAAAAAGGAAGTCGGGGGGACCTGGCTATGGATGCAGAGCAGATCAGCAGGTAAGGCCTTTAACTTTTTTGTCAACGCTTGAAATGAAAATGGAACCTTTACAAGTCTTTAAAGTTGCCTGGGGCAGTCTTCAATATGCCATTTAACATGGATAAAAAAGCATTTTAACGACAATCCTTGTCCATTGACATAGTAACGACAATCCTCGTCCTTTGACAAAGGACGAGGATTGTCATTACTGGATTTCTACTATACGGGACACTGTTTCCATTAAAAAAGAAAGAGAGAAGAAAAAATAGACATTTTCCTAAACTACTTAGAATATCAAATTATGGGGAAGCGTGTAAACTGACTCAAATGGAAATTACTCAATTCTAATACATGAGGACTTGTCATAACAGACTTCTGTCTATATTTATCCAAGCCCTGAAGAAGTCCCTGGATGGGACGAAACGCGTTGGCGGTTTCAAAAGTTTTTAAGATGAAAAATAAAGGATGAACTGGAACATAACATCGACTTGTCTTTGAAATAACTGCATCTTTGATTATTCAAATTGTTATATTGTGTGTAAAAGTGTGATGGGCTATTCTTTCTGTTTGCACTTGGGTAAGCTGTTTGATTATGTTAAAATGTTATGTTAAAATAGCTCTTCTATAGCGCGCGGCTACTCCATGGAGTGTCCCGGCGCTTTGGCAAAGAGAAAATCAGAGAAGATACATAACACAGTGCCCTGCTCAGATGGTACAGCTATTACTGAGCAAAAAGCCACGTCTTTAGCTCCTTACGAAAGGCAAGCAGATTGGACGACGAACTCAGCGTAAACCTTTGGAGGTATAGGGAATTGTGCCTCCAGCCCGTGATTGCACCTTTTTTGTTTCATAGTTACTGAAAAGGGAACTTAGGACTTGTGCGGGCTCTAATGCTTTTGATTTCCATTCATGTGTATTCAATTCACTGAGCGTCACAATGATTTCTGTATTAAGGATTCTTGTAAGAGCAGCCCCATAAGTTAAAGAATGCTCAAAGTAAAATTCAAATTCTGGGATAATTAAAAATGGCAGCAATGCTGCACCACAAGGTAAAAGCTTTATTGCTTCTTGTTGGTGCCAAAAATTGCACTTAACAGTTGAAGACCTAATCTTCGGTCATGGATTGTCACCCGGCAATAGGCGCGAGTTTCCTTTTTGCCGCTCTTAAGTCCAATGAAAGAGATGAGAGGACACATAACAAACATATTTGTTGTTTGCCACTTGTTTGGTTTTTCCGTGTGTGATGTACTGTTTTGTAAACCAACAATTATTTTTCTGAGCGTGTTTATGTAATTATTGATAATAAATGTGTAATATTTTTCTAAATAATTTGTGATTTATCTGGTTTACTGTTCCTTTCTCCTATTGTCTTTTCTTTTCCTTCGATTTCTCTTTCTCCTCCCCTCTTCCCCTCCTCCCTTTTTTTCTTGTGTAAGTGAAATTTGTTTTCAGTAACTCATTTGCGAATGGATTACAATTGTTATTTGTTAATTGTCTCCTGAACTGTTAGGATTATACATGGGATCTGCTTATGGCATCGACCTTAGCTTTGAAGGCAGATGCTCGACGCCTCGGGATGGAGGCAGAGTTGCCGTCCAGTATGGCTTGACACACTTGCGCAGAGGCTTGGTGGGTGTTGAAAGCTACTCTAGGGGTTGACCAGAAGCCAGAGCCGGAACTGAAGGTCTCTTGGCTTGATATCAGACTGACCCTGAAGTGGTGCTGTGCCTCAGTCTGGGCGCGCTTTTGGGATTGAAGTTTTGTTACCTGGTCCTTGAGCACAGTTGGTAGACCTACAGACCAAAGCATAGTCTTGGTCTGTGGGCTAGAAATTTTTTAATCCAGCGGCTCAACTTTGTTGTGCTCTCTCCTGAAAGTGTTGGAGGAGACAGTTTTGAGACTGGGCATGCTCTGTGATGCAGGATGTACCTTAGTTGCTCATTGTTCCTCAATGTCTGTTTTAATAAAACTTTTTAATGAACTTTGTAAGCCATTATGTTATATGTGCTAGAGTATACACTGTTTCTTTGTGATCACCTCTCTGAACTGTAGAGTAGGATACTTTAGTCTGCTCTAACTTATAACAACGCCCCTTCCCCAATTTCCCACCCACAGCAGTACTGCATTGTTAACCTCAGAATCATGTAATAATGACAACAACGACAGCAATGTTCCAAGTTGCTGCTGCATACATCAGTGCCTGTAAGAGTGTTGATTGTGGATGGCCGTCTAATGTATCAGGAATCAGTGCACCTATTACTTGGTTTTTCAGCGAACAGGACTCAAAGAGCCAGGATTTGGTTACTGGTCCTTAGGCTTTGTAGTCATAACCAGTAGGGGTTTTTATTAGATCTCCAGCAGGGTCCCTTCCCTCTCCTGTTGCCCAGTCTTCCAATTGTTTCCTCCATAAATCTAAATGGGGAGGCTGTGGGGATTTCCAGCACATTGCAATGGCTCTTTTCGCCAATAGTAGTGGTAACTTTGGTGGTTTGTGGTTGAGGGTAGATGCCCAGCAAGGAGGCCACTACTGTAGTCACCTGTGTAATAGTGCCCCAGTAATTTTGTATCTTATCACATGCCCAGAACATATGGTGCACGCCAGCCATGTTCATTTGACATCTGGGACAGGCATGCACACCACTGGGAAGATTCGGTGTAATTCACTGAGATATGCCATGTGTAGGATATTAAACTGTAAAAACCTGAATCATACATTTCTTGACACTTTGCAGGGATATTCCAGGGTTCCCCGTCACTCTGAATCATTAAATGGCTGTTATATGGAGTCTTCCCACTGCTCCCCTAGGAGTTGAAGGGACACTCCCATATGGCCTAGTATAGCCAAATAATCAGTCTGTGACTGTTGCCCATAGTGTGTATGACCTGTAAGATTGTGCGAGTGGCCGTCTACATTCTAAGTTTCATTTCATGTATGATTTATGGTGCAACAAGAATTGACTGGGGGTTCAAATTTCGCTCCTCAACCACAGTATGAAAATGTATCAGAACTCCCTCCTTAAATAAACCAACAACCGTACTTATTCCCACCTCTTTCCATCGTGCCAATGCTTGTGCTTGTAATGTACCACTGCCTAAGGGAAGTCCCCTCAAAGGTGTGCTGGTGCATGTGGTGGCTTTCGGCGCGTGTAGTGGAGGTAACGTCGTAGTGCTAGTTTTGCAGAACGCAGCAGGGAGGGGAGGTCTCTCGGAGTCTTGCCACCTGGGAATAAGACCCCATGTTGGTCATCAGTTTGAAACCACCACTCAGTTAAGTGGTGAACCGCCATTCATTAAGTCACCCATTGCAGCTGAAGGCGTAATAATAGCCCTGGAAATAGGGGACACCCAGGCCACCTCTAGCAGGTGTGAGCTTCATGTGTACCAGGCTTATTCTATGTCGCTCATTAACCTAGATAAGATCAACATGAAGGGAGTCCATTTGGCAAAATAACGCCACAGATGAAAGCACTAGGAATATGCAAAGTGGTACAGCATGCGGGGAGCATTGCCATTTTCACAACTGCTACTCGTCCCAGGATTTTAATGCCATCAGTTTGTCCCAGATTGCCCTCTAGTAGGATTTCGTGGGCGTGATATGTGAATATCAAGATATCAAAAGGTACGGGTGGTGTGGTATAGGTTGGCCCCCCCCCAGTGCTACCATCCTCTCTGTATTTGCCTGTCGTAGTGGAAACACCTGGGAGGGTGGGGTTTGCAAGCAGGCCAGAGGCATGAGAGAAATCTGCAAATGTATCTGCTATGGCGCTGAGGTCTGCTGACTTATCATTGATGCAAAGGAGAATGCCATCAGCACATAAGGGCATGTGTGCCTATCGTCCCCGGGATACAACACTCACATCATTGTTCTCGCAGCCATATGGCCAGGGATCCATTGTCAGTGCAAATACCACTGGGGAAGTGGGTGACTCTGCGATATGTGCCGTCCAGTTTTCGCTCTGGTAGTTGGAGCCTCATATGGCAGCCAAATCCAAGTTATCATTTGGGCTCCTGCTCCAAAAGTGTAGAGAGCTTGCATGAAGTATGTCCAATTAGGGTGTTGAATGCCTGTTCACATTCAATATTTGCTATTTAATTCATTGGGTAGAAATGTCTAATAATAATTGAGGTGCTGCAACGAGGTGTGAAGCCATTCTGATCAACATGAATTAGGTCTGGCAGTAGTGGAAGAAGCGTTTCAGTTATGATTTTGCAAAGTATTTTATAATCAGTATTCAGGATAGATAATGGTCTGTAGCAAGAGAGTTGTAGGTGATCCTGCCTAGGCTTAGGGACAGAGGTACCCACTGTATTTTAGCCTCATTGTACAGCTTAAGAGGGTGGGTTACTGGTGCGACTCAAAGGCAGCATAAAATTCGACCAGTAGTCCACCTATGCTTTGCACCACCCCACCCTCCGCCGTAGACGGGAAAGCTGCATTGGGTTGTGTGCTGCAGATCATTCTATTTTCAATAGGGAGTGCTCTATCTTTCTCAGTTCAGTAAGTAGTGTCCCCTTGATCCCCAACTGTGGTGTTGATGCAGGTTCACTGGATTACTACTTTAAAGGTTTCCCATTTAGTGAGACATGATCCTGTCACATTTATATTGTCTTGAAAATTGTTTTGGATTGCCTAGCCAGGCTCTTCTTTGAATGAGGTGTCTTCCAGCTATGCCAGCTGGATCTTCCATGTGGAGATCGGGGTAGGTATCCAGCCCCAGTTTATGCCCACTTCTAGAGGGTTATCATCCAATTAGATTTTCCACAACTAAGCTGCATGGTAACTTGTAGTTCGTAAGGCTTTGGTGCAGACCATCCAGTCTAGCCGCACTTATAGTTGGGGTAGTTGAGTAAAATCAATTTTTGCGCTGATCTGGTTGCAGAACTCACCAAACATCTGCTAGGTCTCTAGAGCGTAACCATGTTGTGAAGTCTTTAGCATTGCGTGCTTCCAGTGTTGTAGAGAGGCGAAGGTGTGAACGCCTAATATTAATGCCTAGAACAACATTAAAGTCCCCACCCAAGATACAGGGGAGGCCCACCCAGCCATCAGTACTTTAGAGAGGGTTTATAGAAAATGCCCCAGATTCACATTCGGTGAGTAAACTCTGCCCAGTTCCGAAGGGTGGCCATCCAGTTTCGAGTACTACATATCTTTCATCTGTATCTATACGGGTTTCGTATCCATATTGCGGCTCCTACGACATAAGCCAAGTAAGCAGTGGCGTTGAGTTGCATTCTCCATTTATGTTGTACATTTTGGCCTTCCACTGCACTTAAATGGACCTCTTGCAAGAAGGATATGTGCACGCCTCGATGCTGTAGCTGTGCTGTCACTTGATATTGTTTCAGCTGTGACCCCAGCCCTTTGATGTTCCAGGTGGTGTATAGATATCTGCCTTACTGCTGCGTTACTTGTTGATGAGACATTTTGTGTCGTGGGTTAAGATTTTAGCGCTCTGAGTATTACTTAGAGCGGTGTGGAGGACAGCTGGATACAAGTACTCAGTAATGTGAGTACACAAGTGCTTGAGTGGGAATCCAAACTTGAATATTTTCCCAGTCAAAAACTCCAGGTCAGACACCAACGGGCGAGCCAACCAATAAACCTTGCACCCTAGAGCCGATATGTTCCATTTACTGCAAACGCGGAGTGTCAAACTAATAACGTGGCTTACGCCGGGAAGAGGGTGGCCATGCAATCTCATCTTCTGACGCAGTGATGGCTGTGCATGTAGCCCAATTTATATTGTTGGGGTTAGTGAAAACAAAGGGGAGGGGCAGCCCCGAAGGCCATCTTATCTGCTCCCGTCGGCAGCTATCATGCTGGGCTCCCTGGTAGATTTTCGATGTGCTCCTATCAGCTGGTAACTCTTTCAGTCAGGTCTTTCAGGACTTGGGCATAATCCTTAGCTTGTGGGTTCAATACTTTAATGAATTCCTCTATGGCCCGTATTTTTGTCCGCAATTTGCGTTGATCGTCACGCAACAGATTTAAGTCTATAGCCAGTGAATCTATTTTTGTTTCTATTGCAGTGCATGTGTTATCTATAGGGGCTAGTATGCAGTCCATCTTATCTGACCAGGTTCTTGACTAAGTTTCCTACTGCAAGGGTAAGGCAGTCGAGGAGAGGAGTACCGGGGAAGATTCAATGTCTGACATGGATGGCAAGATCCGGACTTGGATGGTTGAATTTAAGAGGAGTTTTCGGTCTGCCCATCTTCTCCCTTCTGGTGTGGATATGTGGTTGCTAGACTCAGGAGAGAAGGTCCAGTGACTCCAAACCCGGCTTTTTGGCAAACCCTATAGCGGGGAAATTGCGTTCCCTGGTGGGTTGGCACAAGCCGCTTGGGTTGGCACAGAACGGCCAATATTTAGCAGTAATTGTTTGCTCTCTCCAGCTATTAACAGCAGTTTGGGTTCAATCATGTCGAGCCTCCTAAGGCTCCTCAGACTCGCTGGCCAGCCACGCACAGGTAGTGAGTACCTCAAAAATGCCGGCCGTTCAGCAGGTTTCACCAGCAAGGCGGCATGGGTTATTCTATTCAGTTTAAGTGCCCAGCCTGCACAGGCCCAGCTAAGGGCGAGGAAGTAGCCAGTCCAAACCCTTTCACAGCCTTACTGCCCCTGGGGCCATCTCTGTTATGGGCTCTAGGCCAGCACACTTGCTCAGCTCAGGCCTAAGACTGTCGCTCCTGGTCTGTCCAGGCCTGCTGTAGTGTCCTCTGCTTACTGGTCCTCCCAGTCCATCTTGTTGCAGCTCCTTGCGTCTGTGCGCCGCTGTGGGGGCGGCTGTCCTGCTCAGTGGATCCTGCAGCCGCCAAGTGATCAGTGGGTGCTGTCCAGGGACACCGCCGTACAAGCGCAGGCTGAAACATAGGTCCTGTTGCATGCCTCGAGGAGGTTATTGGTTTCTTCACAGACTCCTCCAGATGAGAAGAGGGAGGAGGGTTGAGAGGTGGTTTCGGCCATCGGCAAGATTACACGTTGGATTGCTCAGGATTTTCACGACTGGTTGTGGGATCAATTCTGCTATGTGTCCGCCAGCTTTGCAGGATGGCCACGCCCCATCTTCTTCCTCAATGTTGAGAGGATCTTGTTTCACAAAGATGTAAGGGATCTCAGGTGAGAGTTGTTGCTGGATCGTATGATACACCCAGCATCTCACTCTCAACGGTATTGGTGTGTCTAGTTGCACTTAAAGGATAGGCAGAAGTCACAGGAGGCAACGTCGTGGTCAGGGGGAGAACAAAACTTGCATACACCATGCTGGTCTATATATGTACGACACCATCAGACAGTCTTGGTTATTTAGAAAATACAACTACACATTCTGGCACTCGTAGATTCACTTCTCCTTTTAAAGAATTATTGAAAATTTGCAGAAAGTGCTATTCTTTACTAGGTAGGAATCCAGGACTGGGCCATATTATCACACATGAGATGGGGTCGTTTGGCAGCTATGCTGACCTGTAACAAGATAAGAGGCAGCTAAACAAACCAGACGTTGAGAATGATGACAGGCAGTCAAATGTATGCTTCTGTAACCAAAACAAATAAATATCTGATTGACAGGCTTAGTTACAGCCTAACTAGTAAGGACAGTAATTGGGTGCCATTGTTTCCTGTGAAGGAAAGAGAAATGCCTACAAAAAGAAATTATTTTTTAAACTCTAGAGGTAGAATTGATTCCTACTGCTCAAATGGTTCGTTTCTGAGAAGCTAAAGCGGAGGATAAAGAGACTGGCCGGTGAAACCGGTTTATCTTATTGACTGCATTAGACAGGTTTCTTATATCATTTAAAAATGTAACCCCTACCTTTGAGAGAACAAATAAAAAAATACTGAAGATGTTTGTTGTTTACACATGATAGAAAGCTGGATATAGATATAGATATAATTGATATGAATTCTGAAAAAAATTCTCAACAGAACAGTATTCAAACAAAACAATGTGAAAATATAAGCTTGTATGATGGGGACATATTTTGTTGTGAACCTCTGTTTCAGCCATCTATTATAATCTAATTTTTATCAATCCTAACTTACCATCTTGTGTTTGCGAGTGCCAACAAACTGGAGTAGAGTGTCTTCATCAGAAAAGAGTGTCTTATTTTTATTCAAGTGGAGTGGTTTCGATCTCCAGAGCACTACACAGCTCTCCAGGGTGTATGTGCAATACATGTTTTTGCACAGATCTGTGTAACGTCATTGATACTGTTAACATTACACGGTACTTTGAAGTTCTATGACTTTTTCTTGTCAAATACCACTCACATTTTCTATTGTGCTGTTAAAAAATGGATGCCAAAATCCTATTAAGTAACAACCCACATACACAAGGATTCTTTTGTTCGGCTTTTCTGCTTGCAACTAAGTAGTTAACAAAAGCAACTACTGATTTTTATTTGTCAGGTGCATACTGTACTTATTAAATGGAAATCATCTACCTACTACAGCCAAGGGAACCAATGAATGTTACACGAAAGATCTTAATGTGGGAGGTTGGGAAACTAAATACTGCTATCAGAAGGTGCAAACCAAAGTGAAACTATGGCAAAGAGTGTCACAGCGACTACCAATCAAGGCTCTGCCTCAAGCACACAACCCACCTGTCCCATCACACCTTGAGCCTGTTTCTTCAGGTCTACAGCAATGTCTCTAAAGTTTTAGCACAAATCAGCCACTCAAGGGGAATCAGACGTCCCTTCTTACCAGCATCAAAACTACAGATAATGAGATGTGTGTAGCGCCTGAAGGCTTTTGAAAATATTCTTGTGCTATTTGGGCTGGCTTAATAGTTCTCATGAATTTATACCTTATTGAGTTTTGTGTCCAAAAATCATTGAAGATGGCAATGATCACATCACTATTAAAAAACAATCCAACTCTATTCATGCCACGGTACGGGAGATGTGGGGAGTGAGCTTTGAGTTGGATGCGCGGCGGTGTCTTCTGAATGTTTGGGATCCGACTGATCTTCCGTCCTCCGGGAGGGTGTGGGCCACGCTGGCATGCGGTATTGCCAAACGTAATATCGCACAATTGTGGGGGGCGAATAGGCAGCCTACTATTGGGAAATGGATAGAGGACTTGGACTGGTGCATGTTTAGGGAGCGGGCGGTGTACGTTGCCAGAGGGAGACCTAAGAAATGGGGTAAAATCTGGGGACCCTGGCATGCATATAGGGGTGATATATGTGCTCCTCCTGTCGCGCCAGCTGATCCAGCAATGTCGGAAGACCCTTGAACACCTGTGATGTTATTTGTGTAGTCATTTTATGCGAGAGGACGTCTACTTAAGTATTGTGTGCCATGATGCGAACCAGTGTTTTATTGTATGTGTTTATGATTTTGTTTGAGTGGTTTCAATAAAAAGACTTTAAAAACAAAAAACAAAAAAAACAATCCAGCTATGAGGGAAACAAGCCTTAACAAAACTAATGGCACCCTTAGACCTGCATTAGATCCAGGAAATCAACTATTCTGGCTCAGTGTAGCCCATAAACACTTCTAATGGACTTTATTCACAACTTTCTTAACTTGGCTGATGCAGGAGACCTGGGTGTGCTGGATCTAACTCTTACACAGTAGATCATCATTTGTATATCTACTGTCTCACTGAAATTGCCAGGGTAAAAGGTTCCTTGATGTCTGGTTCATATCATTCTTCTCTGAAAGTTCAAATGTGGGGGAAGGTGGGGGGAGGGGCAGTGGAGGGCTCTTTGTATCCACTAATAAATCCCTTTTGTGCGCAGTTCCATATTTAGCCTCTTCAGGGCTTGATTAATCATCACAATCAGTGTATCAGTTAAATGCAGGCAAGTCTCAGTTTGTGATCAGGGAGGATCTGTCAACAACACAATAACAAAGAGGGTTGCTTGCCAGATCGATCACCTTAGAGACATGGACCAAGGGACAGAAGACTGCAGATGAATAACACAAAAGAAGGCACTGAGTTCTTCAGGATTCATTAAATAAATGCCACTAAGGAGGATACGAAAGAAAGCCACTGAAGGGTTTATTCCAAATCATTATTTCTGCCAAGAAGGTTGAAAGACAGAATACTTTTTTGATGAAACCTTGCCTATTGTATCCCAAGTGGAATTTGTCGTTTCATTTGTTTTGACAATTTTTTTTTTTAACTGATTATTACTTTGGCGATGGAACAGTCATTATATGAGTTCATATTACTTGCAGCCTAAGCAAAGGCAATGTCATGTAACTTGGCATCGCTAAAAGTACATCCATAAGCTGAAAGTAATGCATATCAGCTGGCATACAGTTTTAAAAAAGTGTGACTGCTTTGCTAGAAACTTGCAATACACTGCATTGGCTTCCTGAGAAGCCGGAGTGAAGTACAAATGTCTGCACAGTGCAGACAAATGATAGCTCCAATGTACTTGAAACTAACAGTTAAGTCATTCGTATTCCTCACGTACTTACAGGCCACTGAAGGGAAGGGAACTCATACGGCGAGTTTCCCTTAGTAGAAAGTGCTAGGTTTGACTGTCAACTGAAACAACAGATACTGCACTAAGACGTTGATGAAAACCTGTCCTGTTTTGAAGTACATACAAGGCATAAATGAGGACAGGAATCATAATGTGTAACATAAGTATAGTTTCAATTCAGCTTTCATTTCTGAAACCCTAGCCACAGAACTTTAACCAAGAGAATTTTGGGTAAATATTAAACAAACACTTCATAACCAGTGTATGTATCTGTAGTATCTTGGTTTTAGTGCTGCTCATGTCATCCACTGCTCCTCCAGTGGAACACTGTGGAGATGGAATGTTAGCCTCTGGATACCACAGTTGGAGAAGGGCTGAGCGCCTTGCTGGCTGCTCCTGGTGGGGCTGTACTACTACTGTATTACTGATCTTGTAACCAACTTGAATAAATCTTCTTAAACAATATCTACCTGCGTGGACCAGATTAGTACAGTATCTGTGGGTGTTTGCATAGCACAAACCAAGCTCAGAAGCAATAGACCGCTGAACAAAAGGGTGAAACCCACAGGTGCACTCCTTGGAAATTACTGTGAGATAAGATAAAGGAGGTTTGCTTTTGTGAGGTGTAGTAATAAAATGACCAGAACCATTTCCTTTATCAATTATACTTGGAAGTACAGCATGCTTAGGTATTTCAAAGAAAATAAAGGAGTAAAAAGCATTCTATGACAAATAGAAAAGCCTCTGATGCTCATTTTCATCATGGTGCTAAGTATGAGGAGAACAAGTCTGAATTGGTTAAATTAGAAAGTTGGATAAAGAAGTTTGATAAAAGAGAAAAAAGATGCAACATGCGGTGTGAGCTGAATGGAAAAGGATGACTGTATTCCAATACTTAGTGTTGTGAACACGTAAGGCATGACATCTATTAGCACTCTAAATGTACTCTTACCTGCCACATTGTACAGTCGCATCACTTGCTGCACATGTTGATAATAGCAAGCCACTTCCGAGAAAAAGGGACCCTCCGTCACTCGCACCACAGGGGGGTCTTTTGGTGTATATAACTAAAAGTAAATAGAAACACAGCACTTGAAGCACACATGATAGGATACATATTGTCTGAATGCTTTCCTAAGAAAAACAATTTATTCATGGAAGCGATCACAGACAAATGGCACTCTGGAAAAAAACACTAAACAGGCACGTCTCTATTTAGAAGACCTGTTGTGTATGTACACACACTTTCTCTACACAAGTACACTACCCACACACACATATATATATACACACTAAGGTTAAAGGTTAAGTGAAGGTATAGTTAGGTGAAAATATCAGTGACTACGCGACGTTTTCAACAAAAAAACACAAAATCACTAAAATTCACCCCTTATCGTTATCTGTAGTAACCATAACCAGTGCCCTAAGGTACCTATAACTCACTCCTCTGCCTGAGGAGCATTGCTCGTATGCTAATAGAGCAAAGTGCAAGCCGATATACGGCGAAACAAATATCCGTTTTTGACATGGAGCCGATATGTGGCAAAACTCTTGGCAATTTTGCTCATAGGTTTTCGAAAACGTGATCACATTTACAAAAGCCGATATACGGCTGTTGGACCTGGGGTTACCAGTCTACATAGGGAAGCTTGGCACAAGGTAGGTAGGCTCAATCCAAAGGTACATATGTTAAGTTTGCGTCACCCTTCAGTAACTCAGCGTCCATCCATTCAAAAATAACACCACACCAGCTTTAGAAAAATACGATTCACTTTATAAATTCTCTTTGTAATTTTTCTTTGTTTCTTAGCAGTATTTAGATTCCACTCATTAAATAGCTCCGCATTTGATTATTAGCATAGACACATTTTCACATAGGAATAACCACACATTACATTAGGCATTTCCACCTTTTTCTTATTTGTACACTGTGCTTTGTCCCTTATGTTACACTCATACACTAGAACTTAATTCAGCCACCTCTCAGCAGTTCAAAATTCCAGCAATTATTTTTACATTACAATGCACTTGTTTCAGTTTCTTGTCACGGAGTTTACACCTTAAGCTTCAATTCTTATCTTTTCCCTGACTCTCCACCCTTGGCTTACCCAACCTTGACTTCAGGTTAGCGGGGAAGTCGACATTATTTGATGGAAAAATACCATAGTCAGCAGTTCCCAGTTGCTTACAGTTTTTCAAGACTAGGCTTCAATGTTCTAAAATGTGTATTACAATCTCAGGTTATGATGTTCCCACCTTACTTGTTTTCTGGCCTGCGCACGTATAGGGAGAGTTCCCAGCCTCTTTTTTACCAGGTTTTTGCCCACCGGCCACACTACCAGAAGTCTTAAGGCTCACAGCGTCACTCCGGGGATTGTAAGGGATTCCCCTGGCCAATTACGCTTAAGCGGCCTCCCTCGTTCAGGCCGACTCGGGTGGGGGGGGTTTGGGAGGGGTCTGGGGCTGGGGCGCATCACTGCAGGCACTTCTCTTCCGCCCCACGCCCCTCGGAGGTTCGGGCTCCTCCCTTCGCGACTTCGGTCTTCCCCTTCCGGGCCTGTGGGAATCAATGCCAGGTCACCCCTTTCATGACAGACTCCTCTGCAGCATGCAGATGTCCTTCCGCCGGGAACCCAGTCCTGCGCGGGTCCCGTCTCCCGCCTTCGGCTTTTATCGGGAGGCGCTGCCGTCTACACTCTTTCAGCGCGGCGCCCCCCCCCACCTCACCAGAGCCCTCGCGGACCTGCCGACTCGTCTTCTCGCAGGCTCAGAGAAGCGGCCGCCGCCGGAGACTCGGAACAGCCTGGGTAAGGTTCTTAACCCCTTTAATGGAAGAGGGTGGGAAAGGTAGATGCAGACAAGTCTTTCCGTCGCTGAGGGGAAATCCCGCGGCTCTACCACTGAAGACTTCCGGCTAAGGGGTTGACTCCACAGGAGTTTCGGTCTTCTAGGTTGTAATTCCCCGTAATAGGACAATCCCTGCCCCGCTTACTTGTGGATTCCCTTTTTGGGTCTAGTCCAGCGATGCTTACTGGGGGGAAATGTCACCCTTCACCGGTACCACAAGTAAAGCGTGAGAAGTCAGCTTCGCTGGGACAGATCTGCGGCTGGGGGCGTCAGACAGTAAAGGAAGAGCAGCCCCCAGAGGCGGTCAGATCTTCTTCCGCGCGCCCACCTCCTCACTCCTCAGCCTGGTTTCCAGCTCGCTCTTCCTGTGTGTCGCCTTCCTTCACTCTCATCACACAAAATGGCCGCTCCACATTCCAGTACTTATAGCCCAGGTACAGAGGGTCTAGAGTGGACCAGAAAGTTCTGGAACTCCACATACTACCCAATGGCACCAGGTTCCAAGGTAACAGTTGTGGCAGTTGTAAGCCACCATTTTGTGGACCTGGTAAATTCAGTCAGAAAGGCACCTAGGCCTCAGGAAAAAGACTATGAGGGCAAAGAGCACCTAACCCCTAGGTCAACACCTGAAAAGTCTGGTGGACATCGAAAATAAAAAGATTGAGGGGCAAAAAGGGGACAAAAATAAATAATTAATTAGGCGGGACTACCCAAAGAGCAGACAGGTCTAACACGCGTCCCCCCAGCTGAAAGTGGGGAGAGCTACCCAACCCCTTGGGAGTCTTCATCACTAAGGCGGAAATACCTGGAGAGACCGTCTGCATTGGCGTGGTCCACTCCAGGCCGATGTTCCACCCTGAAGTCCATTCCCTGTAGGGAGATGGACCATCTCAACAACTTGGGATTTTCTCCCTTCGTTTGCATCAGCCAACGAAGGGTTCGGTGGTCAGTCTGAACCAGGAAGTGCGAGCCAAACAGGTATGGCCGTAACTTCTTCAGAGCCCATACCACTGCAAAAGCTTCCCGCTCTTTGCCTGGAGGGGCTGCACTGCTCCCCTCCCACCAAGTGGCCTAGGTACACAACCGACCCCTGCCCGATCTCACATTTACTGGCCTTGATTGTCAAGCCAGACTGTTTCAGGGCCTGGAGAACAGCTTGTAAGTGACACAGATGGTCCTCCCAGCTGCTGCTGAAGACGGCAATGTCATCCAGGTAAGCAGCGGAGAAAGCCTCCATTCCAGAGAGGACCTGGTTCACCAGCCGCTGAAAAGTGGCAGGGGCGTTCTTGAGCCCAAAGGGCATCACACAGAACTGGTAGTGGCCCTCAGGCGTGGAGAAGGCTGAACTTTCCTTTGCTCCATCTGTAAGGGAGATCTGCCAGTACCCTGAAGTAAGGTCAAAGGTACTCAGATATTGGGCAGCTCCCAGCCGGTCAATCAATTCATCCGCCCTAGGGATCGGATGTGCATCAGTCTTGGTCACTGAGTTCAGTCCCCGGTAATCCACACAGAACCTCAGTTCTGGAGTGGTGCCCGGTGGGGCAGCTTTTGATACTAGAACCACCGGACTGGACCAGGGGCTACTGGAAAGTTCAATGAGTCCTAGCTCCAGCATCTTGGTAACCTCACCGTGGATGCTAGCCTTCACCTTGTCTGACAGCCGGTAGGTCTTTGACTTCACTGGTGGGATGTCTCCTGTGTCCACATCATGGGTACACAAATGGGTCCTTCCCGGGACAAGGGAGAACAACGAGGAGTACTGCTCCAAGACCTGGCGGCAGTCCTCTCGTTGCTCAGGAGTGAGGGATGGGGAGAGAATCACTCCCTCCACCGACCCATCCTTTTCCTGAGACGAAAAAAGATCTGGGAGAGGCTCGCTTTCCGCTTCCTCTGCACCGTCAGTCACCATCATCAAGATGACCTCGGGCCTCTCATGGTGGGGTTTGAGGCGATTGGCATGCAGCACCCGGAGGGGCTGGCGAGGGGTCTTAAGGTCCACCAGGTAGGTGGCCTTACCCTTCTCCTTCACTTCAAAGGGGCCTGTCCAGCGATCCTGGAGGGCACTTAGCTCTCCAGGTTCCATCACCCACACTTTCTGGCCAGGCTCCAACTCCACAGGGTGAGCGTTGTGGTCATACCACTCTTTCATCACTGCTTGGCTGGCTTCCAAGTTGTTAGAAGCTTGCTTCCACAACTTTGCCATTTGGCTCCGGAAGGCCAGCATATAACTCGCCACATCCTGAGGAGGCTTTCTGGGAGACTTTTCCCATCCGTCCTTCACCAGGCTGAGAGGTCCACGTACAGGATGCCCATACAGAAGTTCGAAGGGGCTGAAGCTCACTCCTTTCTGTGGCACTTCCCTGTAGGAAAACAGCAAACAGGGTAGGAGGACGTCCCATTTCCTCCGCAGGCTCTCAGGCAGACTTCTTATCATGCCTTTTAAGGTCTTGTTGAACCTTTCCACTAGACCATTGGTCTGTGGGTGATAAGGAGTGGTAAACCGGTCGGTAACTCCACACTCCTTCCACATAGCCCGCATGTACGCTTTCATGAAGTTGGTCCCCCTGTCGGACACAACTTCCTTGGGGAAACCCACTCGGGTAAAGATCCCCATCAGCCACTACAGGTGCAGTGACAGTCCTCAGAGGAATTGCCTCTGGGTACCGCGTGGCGTGATCCACCAGAACCAGGATAAACCTGTGACCAGCTGTAGTGGGTGGAGCCAATGGCCCCACAATGTCGATGCTCACCCTTTCAAAGGGGGTGCTAACGACAGGAAGGGGTTCCAGGGTAGCCTTCAGCTTCACCCGTTTTCCCACTGGCTTGACAGGATACACACGTCCGACAGTATGTGTCGGATGCCACTTTCATCTGAGGCCAGTAAAAGTGGGGGACAAGCCGGGCAAAGGTCTTGTCCTGTCCTAAGTGTCCTGCCAAGGGAATTTCATGGGCCAATTCTAGAAGAAAGGCTCGGTATCGTTGAGGGACTACCAAGGCCCGTGATGAACCGGGCAAAGGTACCTTGGGTTCACTGTAGAGGAGTCCGTCCTCCCAGTAAATATGGTAGTGCCCTGCAACGTTCCCTGCTGCCTGGGCTTCGGCCTGTTGCCTCAGTCCCTCAAGGGTAGGGCATTCCCTCTGGCCCTTACACAACTCCTCCCTGGTAGGCCCTCCTTCCACATGCCACTCAGCAGGGATAGGTAAGTCCTCCAGGGAGACTACTTCCCCCTCCACGGACTCCTGGCCCACCACCGCAGGTGGCCGATCTGTCTCATGGGGCGTGGAAGCCAAAGCAGGCTTCTCCTGTCTTCGGGTCTTTCCCTTTTTGGCAGCGGGCTGGGCCATTGTTCCAGGCTCCAGCCCAGGCGAACTCCCTCTCCGGGTAGTCGCAGACCTTGTGCTTGCACAGGCCCAGTCAGGTGTACCCAGCATCTCCGAATGAGTCCGGTATTCCACCTCCTTCCAAGCATTGTGCTCCATGTCATTTCCCAACAGACAATCGACTGGCACGGCAGGGCTTACAGCAACTCGAAGTGAACTTGCAACCCCTTCCCACTCATAGGGAACCTCGGCCACAGGGTAGTGGCCCAATCTGCCGTCAGCCATCGCGGCGGGGTGGAGTACATGTGGAATCACCTGCTCTAGAGACACCAGTTGACTCCTTACCATAGTCATACTGGCTCCTGTGTCTCTCAGAGCCTCCCCTCTTTGGCCATTGATGGTGACCCATTGCCCATACTTTACAGTATTTGAGGGCACCTGGATCTTAGGAACCATCTCCCGATCTCCCAGGGACACTAAGGTGACACCCGCCCACTCACCCCCCTTAGCTAAGGGCAACTCCTCCCCGAGCACTACACTAGCTACTCCCGGGGCTTTTCCTCCGGTGGGAGGGGGTGGTCTCTTTGGGCACTTGACATCTCCCTTATAATGTCCAACACCACCACACTCAAAGCAGTGGACAACCCTTGGCTGCTGACTTTGGCCAGGATAAGGGTTTCGGGGCGGGTTAGCCTTAGGGGTGAATCCTGTTCCCTTTCCCTGGAAACTATTTTGGGGGCCTTTTGAGAACTCCCGCTTTTTATCTCCCCCTCCTTCTTCTGGGGGGCGCCCTGTCCGGTCCTTTGGGAATCCCCTCCAGTCCCCTTTGAGGACACCCGGGTACTCGCCCAGATGTCCGCCTCCTCTGCAAGCTTCCGGGGGTTGGTCAGCTTGCTGTCCACCAGGTGTTGACGCAGCTCGGGAAAACATTTCTCGAGTAGGTGCTCCTTGAGTATAAGGTCATACAACCCCTCATAGTCTTCTACCTCGCTGCCCTGTACCCAGCCCTCTAATGCCTTCTTTGCGTAGTCCAAGAAATCCACCCAATTCTGTGTGCCTAATTTGTGACTACCCCTGAACTTCTGCCGATACTTCTCTGGGGTCAGTCCAAACTTTCTTATTAGCGCCACTTTCATGGTGGGGTAGTGGGTCTGCTCTCCCTGCTCTAGGGCCAAGAGTGTATCCCTTCCTGCAGGAGGCATGTATTTGTACAAACCCCCCCCCCAGTGTTTTTCCAGGATCCCATGGGCTCTTAAGGAGACCTCATAGGCAGCCAGCCACTTGGCGATGTCATCCCCCGTACTGTAGCTGGCGACTACATCCTTGGGTAGGTAAGGCCTGGGTTCCCTGGTCAAATCCTTTGATTCGCTGCCACCATTTGGAGAATTGGAGGGTCCTATCTGCAGGGCCTTGAGATCTAGCTCCCTAAGTTTCAACTCGTGAGCCATCTTCTGCTCCTCCCTCTCCTGCTAACTCCCACTTTAGCTGTCTTTTTTCCCTCCGGTCCACTAGTTCAGCTTCGGTTAAGCTTCCTCCGGAGACACTGCTGCCCTCCCTTGAACAGGTCCTAGGTCCTGGTAGTAGGTTCCCCATCTCAGGTTGGAACAATCCATCTACCCCTATGACCGTGTCCCGGTCCGTCCCCTCTTCCTCCTCCTTCCCCTCCCCATGTGCTGCCACCCACGCTCTCAAACTGGTCTGGAGTTCCCCCTTCTTAGCACCACGCTTAAAAAACACTCCCATCTTCTGGCAAAAGTCTCTAAGCTGGGCTGTAGTATAGGTCTCCAGTTCCTCCAGAGCAAACTCCATTTTTGCTAATGAGAGATATCGGGACAGCCACTCGGGAGGAATTGGTTCGAAGGGCAATTCGAAGCTACCTCCACCCACCACCAGGAGTAAATTTGGAAAAAGCAAAAGAACTAATTAGGAAGTCCGCCAGGAGAAAACTCCAGTTGTAGGCCTATGGAGTACACTAGGTTACTATAGAGTGGACGCAAACACAGTTCTCATCCCACCGCTAGACACCAAACATGTTGGACCTGGGGTTACCAGTCTACATAGGGTAGCTTGGCACAAGGTAGGTAGGCTCAATCCAAAGGTACATATGTTAAGTTTGCGTCACCCTTCAGTAACTCAGCGTCCATCCATTCAAAAATAACACCACACCAGCTTTAGAAAAATACGATTCACTTTATAAATTCTCTTTGTAGTTTTTCTTTGTTTCTTAGCAGTATTTAGATTCCACTCATTAAATAGCTCCGCATTTGATTAGCATAGACACATTTTCACATAGGAATAACTACACATTACATTAAGCATTTCCACCTTTTTCTTATTCGTACACTGTGCTTTGTCCCTTATGTTACACTCATACACTAGAACTTAATTCAGCCACCTCTCAGCAGTTCAAAATTCCAGCAATTATTTTTACATTACAATGCACTTGTTTCAGTTTCTTGTCACGGAGTTTACACCTTAAGCTTCAATTCTTATCTTTCTCTGACTCTCCACCCTTGGCTTACCCAACCTTGACTTCAGGTTAGCGGGGAAGTCGACATTATTTGATGGAAAAATACCATAGTCAGCAGTTCCCAGTTGCTTACAGTTTTTCAAGACTAGGCTTCAATGTTCTAAAAGGTGTATTACAACCTCAGGTTATGATGTTCCCACTTTACTTGTTTTCTGGCCTGTGCACGTATGGGGAGAGTTCCCAGTCTCTTTTTTACCAGGTTTTCGCCCCACCGGCCACACTACCAGAAGTCTTAAGGCTCGCAGCGTCACTCCGGGGATTGTAAGGGATTCCCCTGGCCAATTACGCTTAAGCGGCCTCCCTCGTTCAGGCCGACTCGGGGGCGGGGGGTGGGGGGGGTGGGGTGTGGGTTGGGGCGCGTCACTGCGGGCACTTCTCTTCCGCCCCACGCCCCTCAGAGGTTCGGGCTCCTCCCTTCGCATCTTCGGTCTTCCCCTTCCGGGCCTTTGGGATTCAATGCCGGGTCACCCCTTTCATGACAGACTCCTCTGCAGCATGCAGACGTCCTTCCGCCGGGAACCCAGTCCTGCGCGGGTCCGTCTCCCGCCTTTGGCTTTTATCGGGAGGCGCTGCTCATAAATTTAATGGCCATTCTGGCTTAATATAACCTCCGTCACAGACCATCCAAATAAAGGTCCAAATTGTGACTGACTTTTATATCTATGCTGTATACATCCTAAAACAGGGTGAGTCTCATTACTAATGAGACTTCACCTACAAAAGGATTAAAAAAAAAAAAAGAGTTGTCAAATACTGCCTTCTTGCAAACGCTCCGAGGCAGCAGAAAATAAGGACCATTCTAAGGAAAGCCAAGGTGCACTAGAGTCACCAATGTATACAAAAGAATTAGAAAGAATTTAAAAGCAGGTCCAGTTTATTTTAGAGCCTCACGGTTCTCGATAACGTCACACCCAACCAGGTAATGATGCCTCTACATGATCTACATGATCACAATAAGTATCCCAATTAGAAAGGGAATTCAACTGAACCACTCTCATTACAAATTACTGTAATATGTCAACCAAAAGTAGATGTATAAAAACATCAATCATATGCCACAGCTTAATGCAGAAGAGAAGTTTAAATACACACATAATCCAGCATACCATACTAGAATAATCCTTTGTAATATGGTCACTGTATGCTCCTGGTTGCCAACATCCACCTCCAACTCTGAATCTGCACCGACAACTGAGCGGTGGCCTTCAGTGGTGAATAGGAATAAGCTGATGGAGCTTCCATAGATGGTAAAAAGGCCAGAGTTGCTGTCTTTGATGGGAGTATCAATATACCAGAGCTATGGTAAACAATGTGGTAGTCAATCGATCCGATGCCAATGGACTCGCTGTTGAGGGTTCGCGGTACACGTAGGAACGTTGTTGATGGAATTATCAACGTGTTGTCATTAACAGGCTCGTCTTAGCCACCAATGGAATGTCCTTTTGCGGAATGCTAAATTGTTTCTCTTTTGAAGAAGAGGCTGTTGAGAATCACTGCTTGTTTATCGTCCATGGCATGGTCCTCTTTCACAACAATTTAGGTGGGAGTAGTGGCAGGAGGTTTTCAGAAGTGGATTTGAACACCTTGTTATACTTACCTTTTTTTCCCGTGACGTTACAGATGAAGGCTTGGTTTTGCCTTTCAAAGAGGCAGATACAGGCGCTTCAGAAGTGAACTTCAGTTGAGGGACTATCACATGCTTCCGTTTTTGCACCACCGTGGGAGGTGAGATGCTGGAAGGACCACATTTTATGGAATCATTTTCAGATGAGGAGGCCTCACCTTCGAAAGGGGTAAACGTCTTCTTATCAAGATAAGGCCAGCATATTCTCCCTGTTACGTAGAGCTTTAAAAGGGAACATCTTGCAGATGTCACAATAACATGGTCTGTTGAATAAAGACAATAAATGCATTGAGCAGATCATCTCAAGTTTTCTTTTTGTCCACAGTCTGAGCTAAATTTAAAGAAAGAATGTGTTTTCTCTGCTGAAGTAGTGGTGGCTGAAGACCAAGAAAGACTAAGTAGAATGCCATGTGGTCACATTTAGACCTTGGCAGGAACACAACCATTTTACATGGCCACGTTTAAACTTCACATCTTTTCTTGAACGTTGACACACTTTTGCTTGCATGCTTGTACAGAAAATGTTCCATGAAATGACTTTGTTTACATTTACCCATCTTCGTAGGCACATTATAAGAGCCTTAAACATTCTGTACCAAATCTAAAATGATATTGTTTATTATTGTTCGGTCTGCAGCAGCTTGGTCAGGGTAGAATCAATAATGGCAGCCTTACTGGGACTTTGTCATAGTAACATGGGTGATATTTATTATATAAACAACAACATCACCCCCTTGTTTAGTTAGAGGAGCATTTCACTGGCACTGTGAGGTCACCCCATGCCAAAATTCCAGCCCAGCTGATTCTGTTTACCTTCTGCAAAGGATAATGCCCAGCTCTCCACCAAGACGGGCTCCCTGATGACACTCACCGACAGGTAACAGGGAAATTAGATAGCCCAACAGGGATTCTGTCAGATTCACCCATCCATGAGACCCTAGGATAGGTTGCGCTTGGTAGGAGTACAAACTATAACAGTACTTATATGCAAGCATATATTCTCTGTAAGAGCAAAATGGTTGAATTGTTTATCTTCTTCACCATTCTCCTATTGCTGATCACACTATCCTGTTTCCTTCTATTGATCACTGAAGCACACTTTTTTTAACCCAAGATTCATAATGCTAAAGTAAATATTGAACCGCCATATTTTTTGTGTATCTCTTTGGGCATGCATGAGTTACCACATGAAATGGTTCTAGATCTGTTTCAACGATTTCCTTGGGGAGTCAGGTTTGCCATGTTCTGAGGTTGCGCACTCCATTTGTTACCTTGTCAGGTTAGGGTACAGATTGTGCATTGTGAGCTAGCATGACTAAGTCCAACATATCCTGATGGTGTGCAGAGAATTAGTCTTGCACAGTTTTGACATTTATGTTTTACAGAGAAAGTATAAGCCATACAACAAGAACTCAAACGTCACTAAAAGTTAAGTTTGAGATTGTAAAGACGAGAGCCCTTTTCAAGGGTTCCCTCACACACAAAATGCTACAGAAATTAGAGCTATGGTGGCCTCTGGTGGAAGTTAAAGTTCAGCACTTCCACCTCACTGGCTGAAATTTGGGTTGTTTCAAATGAGATGGCAGTACTACTTAACAAACAGTGTTATTGAGACTATGGCAATTTTAACACTAATTATAGCTATTTGTACACTACCAGGGATTCCAACCCTAATGATAAGGAATGATTAAAAAATGTGAAACTATGAAAAATCCAATGCTGAAGAACTATTTTTATTGCTCAACATTTATTTTTACTGGCATGAGACAATCGCGCACACTTTCACATACACACAAAAGCATATATTAATATGCTAGTCTGCCAATTAAATGACAAAATGATAAAACCACCAATAAATTAATGATTTTAGTTATTTAAAGGGTTCTGGTTTGCTTGTTGTACTAGATATAGGACCCAAAAGAAAATGTTTTGCGAAGTTAAAAATTATTGATCTATTATATATTACAAATTAAGAGGTGAACTAATTGAAAAGAGTCTCTTGAAAAGTAGGGTGATCAATATAAAGTGATACTATATGTGAAAGCCCAAGCAATCTCTGAAAAACCAACCCATGAATTAGAAAAAAAAACCTGTTTACCTTGGCATCACCATCAGGTAAGAACAAGTAAGCTCCACTCTTGTCCTTAGATGTCCGGGTTCCATATATAAGAAACTCCATTTTGACTTTCTGCTCCTGTTCTTCGCCCACTCTTTTGATACTCTGCAAAACACAACCCACTTTGTGACTGAAACAATCTCACTTGAAAGGCATGCAGAAGAACCTCTCAAAGCAAGCTAGGAACAAAGGCTTATAAGACGACTCAGCTTCTACACCCCCACCCGCCAGCCTGCTCCGCCGACCTCGCCCTCGTCACAGTCCCCCGCTTCCGAAGAGCGACCTCTGGCAGCAGATCGTTCTCCCACCTCGCCGCCCAGACCATTAACACCCTCCCCCATCCATCTACGGCAGACCTGCTGACCTGCTGACCTTCAGAAAACTCCTCAAGACCTGGCTTTTCGAGCAGTAGCAGAATTCCCCACACCAGCGCCTTGAGACCCTCACGGGTGAGTAGTGCGCTTTACAAATTATATGATTGATTGACCATAACAAGGTGGAAACAAATAATATCTGCTCCTCTTTAGTTAAACATAATTATTTGTGTAATTCCTGGTTAGGGGGCTATTTAAGGTACTGTGCTTTTGGCACACAGTATGTCAAATCACCAGGGTGCCTTGGTACATGCAACACCCAACACAGTTGGGTCAGAACCTTTCTTTATTCAAAGGAGCATCTACCTGAATTCCATAGGAAACGGAATCAGCTGTAGAAGTAAATGAGTTTACATATTTTATCATGTAGTCAGGGGATCTTTCCTCTTCTCATCTCTCTTCTTTAGTAGATGCAGTTTATGTTATGGGCCTGTGAAAAGGAAGACTGTCCAATGATGTAGCATGCGATTTGACACAAAACAATGCGGTTTAAAATGTGATTTCAAATGCGGCAGTACAGACCAGTAAGTTTCTGGATATGTGAATGCAGAACTTACAACAACGGTACTTTTCTGTTTCTTTACACTTTATAGGTAGATTTAAAGAAGACGTGTCTGAAAACAATACTTAATAGATTTTGAATTCATTTAGCTAAGTTAGCATTATGGGTTTGCAAGGACTAACACCTTTTAAGTGTTTAAATAGATTAATTAAAACATCCATTTAATTAGTTGTTCAACTCTTAATAAAAAATTGTGAATTGATAATTTAATTAGTTACCATGTTGAGTTTTTATGGATTTTATTTCTGAATAAATAATTTAAATTTTACTGAAGTTTATATAGGGTATTTAATTTAAAATTAACTCAGGTATTTGGAGCAGTAAAGAAAAGTTTGTTTTTCCAGAAGGAGCAAATCAAGTTTGAGGCTCTGTACACTGGATAGAAAGTTGCACATGAGGTCTGGTTGAAATTAGGTTACAATTATTGTTGTGTGATAAAAAAGTGTGTGATATGGACATTTGATTGGGATATTTTTATCGAACTGGGATGGGGGCGAAGGAGCCAGTCATATGTTACTATCCTATCTACTTGACAACAATGGAAAATGTGCCTTCCAACATTCTGCACGATGGCTATTCATCAACCAAAAAGGAAAATGATACACTCACACACACACACTGTCCTATCCCACACCTGTGTATGATAGTCATGCCTATCATTCTAAAAATGAAGATTTGTGAAGTAGAAGCATTTTCATGAAGGGCCAGAAGTCTAAGTGCATTCCGTACTTCTCCCTATAAAACTAAAAAACTCAAGCTGTGCACTTTTGTCCAGTTCTGTCACTCCACCACCCACCAAAAACAAACGAGTTGCTAAAAAGAGGAGCACATCTCATGAGCTCCTGATCACACCAAAGATATTTCAACATTGTAAAAGAACCTCAAGCAGCCAAAACATGATCAAATGAAAACTAACTTTGGTAGTGCAGAAAGAGTGAGAAGAATACATTTAAATGCAAAAGGCACTGAATCGTTGTTGAGCCATCAGGTCTCAGTGCATGCTGGTCAGTCTCTTGGATTCCCCTGCTGTGTGGCAGTCTCTGGGTCCTCTTCCCCCCAATAAGTCAAACAATCTAACTAGGAGTCATCTACCAATATCAGAATGCCTTTTTCAAATTGTGAATGAAAACTAAAATATCCCCCCTCCAGCTACGACAAACAATACCCTCTATAAACAAACTTCTTTTGGACGATGATTAGCAAATATTTCTACTACACAAAGATTCGACATAAGTACACCCCTTAGCTCACCTTAGTGTTTGTGCACATAACCCACACCTTAGTTAACGGGGGTAAAATTGAAAATATATATATATATTTTTTTGCCCTCATCTCCACCATGGTTGTAATCTGCCGAGACTCTGAACAGGGAAGAATGGCATAGAGGGGTGTTGACATGCTGTCTCAGTCAAAGACTGGTAGGGGTATGAACGATGTACGGATCTGCCGAAACCCTACAGCTATGTCGTTCTCCCTGCCGATCCTTACACCTTGTTACTTGTAAGACAGATATTTACCATTAGCCAATTACCACCATTGCTTATATCACCAATTCGCAGAGAGGAAGGGCGAAGATGTTTAGCAGGGAGACTATACCATGGCTTCGTAATCATCGGACCTGGGGGGGGGGAAAACAAAAAACAGCACAACTAATGGGACCAATCGAGTAGCTGCCAAAAAGCTCTTTTATCTGGTTTCCCAGCCCTGGCGAGATCCATTTTTGATATTTGTAACATTGAGGAACACCAGTCATGTAATGACGGAGGAGAAGCCTCTTTCCACCGCTTGCAGATTTCTCTACGGGCCACCAGGATAGAATAGAACAAGAGGTTATTGGCAGGACTTCGCTTCTGATCAACTACACCAAAGATTACTAGCCGGAGATCGATAACCACTGTGGAACCTATTGAAGATGTTAGTTTGTTGCCAATTAAATCCCAATAAGACGTCAAGTGTGGACAGTCATAAAACATGTGTGCATCCGAGGCCGCCACTAGACCACACCGGGCACATGCCACCGGTTCTCCTGTTGAAAATTTAGACTCTGGGGGGAGTAGTAGGCCCTATGAAGGGTAAAAAGCTGATTGCTGCGGAGCCAGGCTGGTTTGACTATGTCCCACAGAACATTACAGGACATTAACCATAAATCATTCAAATTCAGAGAGGGCAACAAGGAGCCCCACAGTAGGTCTGGGAGATGGAATTCCCCATCGATCTCTTCCAAGATTAAGTTGTACCAAAGGGAAACCTCCCTGAGTGCTGGTGTTTTATCAAGCAAAGAGGATTCCAGTTGGCTACCTCCCCCTAGAGGCATGTTGGATTGACGGGGAGCTCTAGCTGACTGTGCTGGTGCCCAGCTTCAAATTTGCAAATACTTCAATCTAGAGAAGTTGGGGCCAACCTTGCTCGCTAGATGTTCCCAGGAAAGCATGGTCCCTTCCACGAACAAGTCACCCCATGTCGAAATTCCGGCGTCTATTAATGGAATTACCAGGACATCGTTTACCCAACCAGGGGCGGCAGGGAGATCCCATATAGGAGATCTGTTCAAATGGTATCCTAGTTTAGTAGCAACTCTAAGATTGAACCAAGTTCTTGCTAGGCCCTGCAACACCTTCAGTTTGACCTTCTTGAAGAATTTGGGGTCTCCAAACTTATAAAGAAAACCCGACTGCCCCACTCCTTCACACTGTAGTGATGCTGTAAACCTCATCCCTATGCCTTGGTCTGATAGGATTTTTAGCAACATTCGAGCGTGTATCATCTGAAAAGCCCACGCGTATATCTGGAGGTCAGGACCAGCCAAACCACCTTTCTCCCTGCTACGCCTTAGTTTCTTCCAAGCTATTCTTACACTTTTGTTCTTCCAGATAAATGAAGAGATGTCGCTCTGCATCTTCGCTATTAGTGATGTGTCGAAATATAGTGGTATGGTGTTAAAAATAAAAGTTAACTTAGGTAAAATGGACATTTTCACTAAATTTGCACGACCCAGGACTGTCAGTGTGGGATGTCCCCAAGACCTCATTAACTTCCTACACTCTTTAGCAACTAAAGCAAAGTTAGTAGAAGCAATCAAGTTGATGTCTTTAACGATTCTTAAGCCAAGATACCCCATGTTGCTGCTTAGTTGCTCAGAAAGACCTGCTGTATCGCTATTCCATGCCATAATTTCAGTTTTAGAGGCATTAACCTCATACCCTGAGATTTTACCGAATTCCAGTGCTAGATTTATGGCCGCCGGAAATGCAGTACTAATTTCTGATGTCATGATCATAATGTTGTCTGCGTACAGGGACACCTTTTTTCCCAATCTCTATATTTAAAAGATATGATGTTATTGTCCTCCCAAATTTTTTGAGCAAACGGCTCAATATAGAGATTGAAGAGCAGAGGGGACAGAGGGCAACCCTGTCGTGTGCTCCTTGTTATAGTGAATGGTTCTGACAGACCGCCATTGACCAAGACTGAAGCAGATGGATTGTGATATAGGAGTTCCACCGCTCTGCGGAAAGCCCGACCCACGCCGAATTTTTCCAAGGCCCCCGACAGGTACAACCAGTTGACCCTGTCGAAGTCCTTGGTGGCATCCAACGTGAGAATTGCCAGAGGCATAGAGGAGCTAGTCGCCATGTCGATTGCTCCTATAAGGTCGTACGTCAGCTCAAAGAGCTGGCGACCCCTAACAAAGCCCTTTTGGTTTAAATGTAGGACTGAGGGAGCGACCTGGCCCAGCCTCTTGGCTAAGAGGGACGCAAAGATCTTATAATCAGCGTTAAGAATTGAAATGGGGCGGTATGAACCGCAGTCAGTAGAAACCTTGCCTGGTTTCAGGATGAGTGTGATGGATGCGTTATTCCAAGAAATGGGCGGTAAGACTCCTTCCTGCAGGACTTGATTAAATAATACAGCAAGGAAAGGAGCTATATCGCCCGCAAGGTGTTTATATATCTCGGCGGGCACGCCATCAGGCCCCGCCGCCTTACCCCCTTTGCTGTTTTGTATCGCAGTCACCACCTCTTCTTCCGTGACAGCCTTATCTAAAAAAGCACTTTGTTCTAGGGAAAGCGAAGGCAATGAAATGCAATTCAGCCACTCCTTTATATTTTCGAGGGAGATGTTGTTGTCCTCCTGGTAGATGGTCTGGAAAAAGTCTTTAAAGGCTGATCTTATTTCTAGATCCGAAGATACAGAACCGACACTAGTTGTTATCAACTCAATATTATTACGAGTCTGATCGGTTCTAGACTTCCAAGCCAGAAGTTTACCCGCCCCTTCTCCGAATTCAAAATGGGCTAGTTTACTAGCTTCCCACTTTTGGAGAATGCGCTGATTAAGTACTGAAACCAGTTGCCCTTTAAGCTCCAGCAGCTTCTCCTGTTTGGCCAGCGCAATGGGATTAGAAACATTACTGCAGGCCTCTAGTTCAGATTGCATTAATGACAGATTGGCCTCTATAGATGCAACTTCTTGGGTATACTACCTCCTGCGGAAAGTAGTTTTATTCTTGATAACCCCTCGCAAGGAACACTTAAAGGCATCCCATACAGAACTAGAGCTCGCAGAACCAATATTGATTTGAAAAAATTCTTGTGTTTCTGCTCTAATACATTCCAGGTCATCTGAAGATGTAAGAAGGGACCTATCAATAGACCATGACCTGATCGGGGATTGAATCAAGCCTACAAGATCTAAAGAGACTGCGGAGTGGTCCGACAGGTGGGATGGTAGATAAGTGACATTTTTTACTGAATTAAGCAAAGCTCTACTTATTAAAAAAAGTCAATCCTGGATCGATGGTAGTATTTAAAATTTCGGAAAGAAAAAACAGTTTTCTGCCCCGACCTTACTCTCCAAATGTCTATAATTCCATATTGACACATAGCTTTAAGTAAAAAAGCTCTGGATTTAGACAAAGTATGTTGTCGACTAGAAGGGGTCTTGTCTAACAAAGGGTCGAGTACGATATTAAAATCTCCTGCTATTATGACAGGTTCTAGGAAGTGCAAAAGTTTGGAAAATAGTGATTCCAAGGCAGAGGGGTCGTCTCGATTAGGCCCATAAAATCCAGCTATCGTAAAGCGTGAGCCACCTATAACCACGGTAGCGATAGCCCACCTGCCTGCGGGGTCTACTTTCTGCGCTATGAGTCTTGTGGTGATAGTTTTTTTTAAAAGAATAGTGACCCCTCTAATAGTGGTTGTTTGGGAGGTAGAGACAGACAGATCTATCCATCTGTTTTTATTTACCAGATCAAGTAGCTCAGCCTCAACCTGATGTGTCTCCTGAAGTATAATGACCTGCGCATCAAAATCCCGTAAGTTTTGTAAAATCCTGTTTGATCTAGGTTTGGTGCGCAGGCCATTAATATTCCAGGAGAGAATCCTAATAGTACTCATGGCTGGTATGACTAGTTAGGCTAGACATTGAGAGCATGCAACCCTTAACCTTTGTCTGAGAAACGAAATCTGTCCATGTTTTAGAAATAAAAATAAGATTTTCAACAACCAATTCGGAAATGAGGAACATTTTGTGCTTTTTTTCCCTAACCCTCACCCAAGTGATCCCTGCCCCCCCACCCTTGAGGAACCCTTGTATGTCTAACCGGAACACGTCCGGTTTGTGGTACCCCTGACCCATTCTGAGCCCCCACGAAGCGTTTTACTTATATTATTGAGGACTAGATGATGCTACCAATGTAGTTTAATCTGTTGTAGCTCCACACGAAATCAAGTCAAATCCCTTAATGTGCAAGATGGGTAGGTTGTGATTTTACATCTTTTATTTATACGTTACATTCTTCTCTCTTTTTTTTTTGGGTGTTTCTACCTTCCTTCCCCATATTTTTCCCCTTTTTATTTTTTAAATACATATTCACCTTCACCTTATTTTTTAAGGTATATATATATTCTTTTTTTTTTTTTTTTTTTTTAGAAGGAGCTCCTTCCCACTTGTTAGTGTTATATTATAGCTCTACTTAAGACTCTTATATATATATTTTTTATTTTGTTATATGTACTTATTTATCAAGAGGATTTCTTTTTTTTCTCTTCCTTTTTTTTCGGGACCAAAGAGAAAAGAAACAGAAAGCTGAAAAAAGATTGGGGAGAGGCTAAGATCGTAAAAACTCGATCCTCTTTGCCTTAAAGCAGAAAAAGTAACCATGCCCCCAATCTCTCAGCCCAAACCTGAACCACCCTCGGCCCCCTTGGGCGCACCAAAGGTCATCAGAAGCTCGTCTGCAGCCTGAACTGAACGAATGTTGAACATTTTGTTATTAAACATGATCTTCAGAGCTGCAGGGAAGCTCAACTGTACTGTCGCACCCAGTTTCCTGAAGGCCTCCATCCTCCTGCCCAGCTCCCACTGCCTATCTAGGGTGGCCCTTGAAAGATCGGATCTTATTTGGAAAGTGAAGCCTACTCCTGATAGGGATTTTTGTTTGAGGGCTAAGTTGAGGATATGATCCTTCAGGGAAAAAGTGTGAAAGTTTACTAGTTTCTTCCGGGGCTTAGTCCTCTGTAGATTTCGCCTGAAGGGGTCCCTATGTATCCGCTGAATGTCAACATTCAACTCCTCTTCAGAATGAACTAGATTAAGAGATTTTTTTAGAAGTTGAATGATGTAGGTCTTGATGTCTGATCCCTCACTGCCTTCAGGTACATTCAAAATGCGGATGTTACTTCGCCTCGCGTTATTTTCCAGGACCTCCATTCTATCAGCCAGAGCAGTGTCCTCTCTTTTTAGTTTAACAATATCCTCCTTAGCATTTTCCAATTCAAGAGACATCCCAGCAACTGTTTCTTCCAACCCTCCAGTTCTTGAAAAAAGACCATCTATCTTACTGTCTAAAGACTCGCAGTATGATCTGATCTCTCTCTGAATTTTTGATGACTCTTCAAAACCCCGTTTGATATCAGCTGACAAATTAGAAAACATAGGTAGTAGTGAAGAGAGTGAGAGATCTGGAGGTATACTGGTGGCAAAAGCAGGGAGGCTAGAGGGGGTGTCACAGATGGAAGAGGGATTGGGAGCAACTTGCGGTGGAATATTTTGGTTTACATTTAAGTGTCCCTCTAAATGTTGACATCCCGAAACGTCTGGCTCAAAGCATGTATCGACCTCTTGGCATATGTGTTCACCCGGAAGACTACAGACTTCTACTTCAACAAAACTACTTGGTGCCGCAGAAGTTGCGAGTGCCTCACCAAGTTCTGGAGAACCACCAAGACTGATATTGTTTTCAACGCCCAATTCTGCCGATGGTTTAGTGGACGAGAGAGTAAGGTTAACCTCTGTCGAAGTAATGCCAGTGGATGTACCTCCCTCCCCAGGTTGAGCTTCATTATGAGCCACCTCCATATTTTGAAGTTTAGAGTCTAACGAAACCAAACAGCTAGACAGAGCTGTAATCGTAGATAGACCTGGAGGGGTATACACTGCTGGGGGATAGCTCTGTACCAAATCTAGCACCTGGGGAATGGCCTTGAAATAGGACCGCAGGGATGGCGTTATCTTAGAGCTGGAATCTAAAACTGCTTTGGCTGACTTGGATTTTTTCGCACGTTTAGGTTTCACCTCAGAGGAGAGGTATGAGGAAGTTTTAGAGGGCGTTTTAGTGGTGTTAGAATTAGTTAATTTAGTCGGCTCAGGACCTACTTCAGCGGTACCCTGGGTCACTCCCCCAGACTCCAGCCTAGCTCCCAGAGCAAGGGGTCCGCTCGTGTCCTCCTTCTTCCTACTAGTTTGACCTCCCCTGTTTTGATTTTGGTATTTATTGCCTCTATTCCCTCTACGGCCCCTGTTAACAGTTGCTGGATGTAGATTTGAGGGGATTTCGACTTGGTTAAGGCAGTGACTTCTAAGCGTGATAGCTCGTGGAGTTTTGAACACACTGCACTCTCCTTGCCTTACACTGAGACCTGGACCGGACCCCAACCCTGAATCAAGTAGCCCCTTTTTAGGTATCTTAAACCACTTACTGTCGGCTGTCCCCCCCCCTCCTTGCTTCCCCTTCACCTCCTTTGTAGCAGAAGTTGTAGATGTTTGTGGGACAGGAGCTGCTGTGGCTGTTGAAGATCCTGAAGCGGTTGCTGCTGTTACCGCTATGTCGGCTGTGTCGGCTTGCTCGGTCTAAATCACCTTCCCCGCCGTCACAGAGGAGCAAAGGTCTCTACGAAGAGACCGCAAGTGTCTCCCACGACGGAGATCCAGGGCGGCCCGATACCACGGCCACAAACCCGGCGTTTGCGGTGAGGGTTGATCTGCTGACGGCTGATCTGCCGGGGCTCCGAGAATCGACGAAGCAAGCTGGAGCACGCCCCTCTCAACACACATGGGCGGGGAAGACAGACCGCATATGCGGCCCGGAACAAACTTTTCGGCAGTTAGATAGATTTCTTCCAATTATTCAGTGATTCAGTAGACTCCCTATTGTCTCAGGAGTCACACACCGAGGTCCTCGTTTCTTTCACAGCAAAAAATGCATAGCGCTCCGCTAGGGCTCAGAGCGGAGTACCGCGGCAGTTAGCCTACTGCCGCCATGTTCCTCCCGCCATCAGGTCTCAGTGCATGCTGCCATCAGGTCTCAGTGCATGCTGGTCAGTCTCTTGGATTCCACTGCTGTGTGGCAGTCTCTGTGTCCTCTTCCCCCCAATAAGTCAAACAATCTAACTAGGAGTCATCTACCAATATCAGAATGCCTTTTTCAAATTGTGAATGAAAACTAAAATATCCCCCCTCCAGCTACGACAAACAATACCCTCTATAAACAAACTTCTTTTGGACGATGATTGGCAAATATTTCTACTACACAAAGATTCGACATAAGTACATCCCTTAGCTCACCTTAGTGTTTGTGCACATAACCCACACCTTAGTTAACGGGGGTAAAATTAAAAATATTGAACATTACACATACCTATGCTGTCATCTTTAAAGTTCATAGTGCTGTCAGATTAATACACCGGAAGGCTTCCCAACTACTTAGCAAATACTACAGCAAAATGTCCAAGCAACACAATGAGTCACTGGAATATCCACATGTGAACCTTATCATCAGCTGTTAAAGCCCATGCTATTATCAATAGAATTTGGTCATGCATGCAAGATGCTCAAGAGGTACACGTTTCTTACCTTTATGAGCCCTGTGATGCCGGAAAACCACACCTGGAAATACTGGTTCTCAAGCATAATGTCGTCTGTGTTTGACTCAAACACTTTGACAGGAAATGCCTCATGCTTTTTGACTGTCAGATCTCTCCCATGAAGATAGACTCGCACAGTGGATTTTAGAGTTGTGTGACTGTCGAATGATTTGTACAGCTGGAAGATGCTCAGCCCGAGTGCAGGTAGGCGGGCTGTAAAGGACACCTGAGGAAGGACAGTGGAATTTTAACGATGAATGGCAATAATATAATTTTATAAACCAAAACATTTAGTCATTTTTGATTTTCAAACATGTATGGATACGAAACATTTCCTTTTTGATGAGTTTTTGTTAACATTTACCTACAGCCATTGGCCATCAAGGAAAAGCTGGCAAGGTAGGCAATCCCTTGGTTTATTAGACATTATGCATTTATAAAAAATAGTAACTACTATTCCCTCCGCCCCTCTATTCCAAGATACAAATCACAGTTGACAATCCTAGTTTGTCAGCGAGTGAACCCCCACATATTATTTGAGTACTGTAGATCATAGGGAGTAATCATACAATTTTGCACTGCATGCCCACCTTAGTTGGCCGCTTCGCTAGATCATCCTGGTCCATATCTTTTAATCGGCTCTTGTGGTTGTTCGTTTGAGCACTTTCAAGTGCTTGGGGCAAGTTAGTTCTCAGAAAGGAAAATTAAAAAGGGCTCCAAATGTTCCCAAAACTGGCTTGCGTTTGTTGTATCATGGTAATCTTTTCCATTATCAAGACCTCCCACAGCAAATTAGGCCAAGAGCAGTGCTCAAGGTTTGTGTTTTTGCCCCAAAGGCAACAGTAGCACATTTTGCCACACCGAGGGCCAAGGCATCTGTTTACCTCTGCAGTAACAGAAGAGTTTGTGAGGGGGACCAAGACTCGTACAGGCCAAGAATCAAGGGTTGTTCTGATTTGTTGAGGTCCTATGTGTACACTATTTCTGGGGTGTAGTATCAGTAGGAAATAATTTGAGGAGCTCTTCGCGTGTGTGAAGTGTGTTGACAAGTTCTTTGGCATATGTCTCTCTATACTGCGCAGGTGTAAAATCTATTATTTTCTTAGTCCCTTCATTCTTTCTATGGAACTCGACGATAACATGTGCTTGCAGGAGCATTTAGTATATTTCCAAGAGTATCTGGTAGTCGCTCTCTTTGGATAGCAGACATTTTTCTAAAGGGTCAATTGTCTAGCGGCGTTGGGCTTAACCATCTCTGCAGCATCCAGTGTAAAATCTGATTAGTGTAATCCTCTCTGGAATGTGGGACCCACCCTTGATTAGAAAGGTCTAGATCCAATTTTCACCAAATAATGCACACAGTCCTTTTCTCTCCACTTCAAGTAGCCCTCTGCTCGGGCAGGCGTAAGCATGCTGGGTTGTTATTTATGAGTGTTCGGGTTCAGAGGAAGATAGTCAGCTCATATAAGTGCACAGCTGAGTAACACACTGCCAGTGTGACTTTTGTCATGGGTGAGGATTATATACCCCGGGAGTGATATTTTCTAAGAAGCCAAGGCACTTTTCAGATATAGGTGCCTACAATCAATTAGTCAATGAGCCACCAGTGCTTTTTTCCGACTTTCCTGTGCCACTCCACCATGCAGCAAGTCTGTGCCCTTTGGTAGTATCTGAAGACATCTGGGACCCACTCCAGGCCCATCTCAGCTGGATCCTACGCTTGTCCAGTTTAGTCTCCTCAGATCTTACAGGTCCACAAAAAACTTTCTATATTTTCTTGCAGTCCCTGAAAAGCGAGTGGTGGAGATTGAAGTGGAAGCATCTGAAACAATAATAGGATATAGGGGTGTATGATCATGTTTACTGCCGCTATGCAGCCTTACCATGAGAAACCAAGTTGAGTGTCTTTTATTGAGAGAGGACAATGTGTCTGTGTAAGTCCGTTTGGATATTGGTTGCAAGAATAGTGCAACGTGTAATCCTAGGAATGTGACTTTTTCTGGAGCACATTGGATGAAATATTATGTTTAAATGAAATCTTGCTGGCGTTGTTGAAGATTGACATTCAGAATGACTGGCATTTGCAGATTTAATGTAAACACTGAAGCTGCACCAAATTCTAAAACTGGTAGAGACTTTACTGGGTCAGTCAGTGTGGATAGGACATGGTCATCATACGTGTTGAGCATATGTAAGTCGGATCCAATCCTGATATCTGGTATACCCTCAATTCCCTCCACGATTAGATTTATATAGAGCTTGAAAAGTAGCAGTGAGACGATTGTGTAGCTCCTTCATGGATCAGCATGCACAGGGAGCATAGACTGTTTACCCTCACTGTAGGTAAGATATAGCTGCATTTAACCCATGCCCTGAATTTTGGATCAAAGCTGTTTTAGATCATAACTTTCCTGTGGGGGGGTTGGTAAAGTGAATCCAGTCAAATGCCCTCTTGACATCCATTGTGAGTGGTAAGATATTCATGTGCATCCTAGGGACGTTATTGAGAATGAAACAAGATACAGTACAACTCTGATTCAATTACATAAACCTTGATGGCTTTGAATCTAAACCCTCACCAAATGGTGAGTCACTTGGATTCACCCCAACACCAATCTTGCCCTTAAGGAACACACAATAAAGCCAACATCCATCAGTACCACCTCAATGTAGCTCCAATTTAGGAAAGAGTTGAAGAGTCACCTCTTTAAAGACCACTACATGACAATGTCTTAACCATCCACAAATGAGCTTCCTCTGTTACTCTCCAACTATATGCTTGTCTTGATCATGTATAACCTGCATAGGTCTGAAAGTCAATCTTTTGGGCCTTGATCATCAATATCTCCTGCCCAAAGTGAGCGTCCACCTACTCCTCTCTAGTGTCCCCCATATTTTTAATTGTGGAAACTCTACCCCAAAGATTTGCTAAGTCCACCTCCTTGGTGAAGTCTATCTTAAGAGAGGAAATATCTTCTCCAAGCTTCTGAAAAAGCTCAACCAGGAAAGACCGGGAAACAGGGGTGACTGAGCTACTGGTGTCAATTATGCTTAGGGCAACTTCAGCAGCTGTCTTTCGCTCATTTTGTAAAAGTGGAGTCACCCCTCACCACTGCAGACCTCAGGAGCGTATCCTTGAGTGAATGTTCTTTCCTGTTCTTTGACATTGCCATATTTAACATCAATATTTTGCTACTCCGGTTTCCTTCCTTGGTTTTGTGAACCACCAGAGTGAAAAAGCCACCTGGGCGCAAACTTAACTGCTTCCGTTGTCCCTTTGGCAATATACTGGAATTAGAGGTCAACGACTTGGCTCACCCCCACCAGGCCTAATGCAATTGTTCAAATGCTTCAGGCAGTGGGAGACAGCAAAGGCCCTGTCAGCATCAGGAGGAGCCCAGGCCTCCTGCCACTGTTGTGCACCAGTCCTCCACCTACACGCACTGGGAGGGTCAAAGGGCTACTCGGCTTGGGTCCCGCAGCAGGAGTGAAGAAGGGCCAGGACCAACCCTGATGGCAATCAATGCACTAATAAGCAAGGACCCCACCCCAACCACATTCTTTTGCTTGAAATTGATTGGAGGCCCTGTCAATGACTGGAATAGTGTTCCCCAACCATCTTCTTTTAGCTATTCCTGGAAGTTGTTCATGCCACCATCTAATTTTTCCCAGATGCAAACTAATGATGTGACGTTCAGTGGCTCTAAGAGCAGTCTCCATCCTCTGCTTGCAACACAACTCACACACTACAGTTTGTCACTCAAGTTACTGCACACTCTAAGTAGTTGCTCCAAATCACCTTCTTGCTTCCATCCATTTTGATGCAATTCACAACTTTCATAGTATGCTATTATTATCAAAGGACATCTTCCATTCTTTTGGATCAGTCACACAGGGCAATAGCATTTAGCAGCCTCACAAACACATGCTATGAACACTCTCCTTCACTTGGCAAGGGATCCACTTTTTCCCCAACATCAAAGCAGCCTAGACAAGCAATCCGTCTGTAAATTCTTCCAGTATTCATGTAACCTTGCTGCAAGCTGAACTCTTACCAACACCTGTTACATGGTGTGGATTGGATCAACAGAACTGCATAATAAATAATGGGATTGTGTCTTCTTGTATCATCAGTAAATACTGGTTTGGCTAGCTCACAGTACTGCATTTAAACTCTGTTATAGATGTTGTCAGCAACCTCGAACATGACCACTTTTATTCCCAATGAATTTGTGGAAACAGAGCTAACCCTTTCATTTGTCACTTTTGCATGCCCAACGTTTCACAAAAAGAAGAGACAATAATACATTTTCAAATGTTTATTGAAAAGATCTAATCCTTGTAAGTAAAACATGAACTGTGATTATTAGACAGATGAGACACATCATTATCAGCATTATTAGTGGTGAAAAATACAAATAATTCAACCTGGTTGATTATTCCTAATACCTACTCCTATCTATCACTAATGCCCCATCACTAGCGTGAGCATGGTGGGAGTACCCTTCTGCCAGACCCACTTGGAAACATCTAACCCCATACTTTGGTGTAATGTTTCAGGAAGCCGGCCTCAGTGTATTACTCCATCATTAGAGTGCAAGCCTACTTACATCTGCCTGCACAGCTGTCTTCTTACTTAGAACAAATATTGGGGACTGCAGACCTGCATCTCATTCACATGTCTCTGCAGCTTCCATGATAAATCTGGTGTGAAGTGCCTCTCCTCAAATCCAAAACAGACACTTTTTAGATAACACTGGCCTTATCTCATTCTGCCAGAGACACAAAAAAACATCTTTACTTAGTCTGGATTAAAGAGTCGTCTCCTACGAGCACAATATAAAGCAAGGACATCACGTTCTAGTATTTTCCCCTGAAACTAACAGTACAGACTATAGAACAACAAAAAAAAACATAATAAATGGGTGCGTGGCATTTTATTGTGTTAGTAAAAACCATATTCAAACTAACATCTTAAAAAGATGCTACTATAAAAAGAAAAACTAAAATGAAAACAAAATGCAATCCCTATAATAACCCTATAAAATCCCTTTGAACTTTTCATATATATGCTTGTTTTGATCTTTAAATATTTTTACATACTAGTTCTGTAGCTGATATTACTATTGTTTTGCGCCGTAGTCACTTGAGGAAGTTGTTTTTAAACTTAGGCATTCGGATGTGCACCTGATTTCAGACATCCTTTGCAGCATTCCCTGGTTTGCTGCCGCTTCATTGTAACCAACTGAGCGGAGGGAACTGCTGCCTTACTTCCGATGACTACTCTGGTGGAGTAGGTCATCAGTTTAGCGCTGAGCTCTCTCTTTCAAGAACACCTATACATGCATATGGGGACATGCAGCAGACACGCGCAGCGGGTTTGCCATTGGCCGCACCCCAACGGCACCACATCCTCTGAACCTGCATTCGAGCCAGTCGGTGCCGGGGCCGGAGTCACCGGCGACGCTGCGGAGGGCCCCGCATACAGCAAGGGATCCGCAGACGTCCCAGAAGAGGGAAGGAGGACGGGGAGAAGCCAGCGAGGCCTGCAAAGCCGCTGCATATGTCTCCATCTGGGCTCTAGATGCCCCCACACCGGGAAACGGAGGATAGAGGGATGGGATGACACGTGGGGCCACACCACCCGCAGAGAGCCCACGCCCCCAACAGGCCGTGAACCAGCCCTCGGGGACAAACTGCGACACTTACTGACAGGAGAGCTATGCTCCTGCGGCCTGGGAGAAGGCTGATGTTGAAGACGGAGGCGGCTACTCCGGACACCCTCCGTGGGGGCCGGACATGGTGATGACGCCGACCTGGACATGCGGGCGTAAAGAAGTTTCATCTGACGCTCCGACCGGGACTTCGGTTTCATCTGCTGGCATGACTCACAATCAGTGGAGTTGTGGTGTTCCCCCAAACACCACATGCAGATGGGGTGAGGGTCCGTCGCCGACATCTGGCGAGCACAAGACGAGCACGTCTTAAAGCCTGAAGGCATTCGCACACTGTTGCCACACACACGCCACCAGCGTTAAAGGCTAAAAGGCCCAAAACAGGCCAGAGCATCAGTCGGATCCGCATTGCACGCGGAAAAGGAAAAAACTGACGCCGGGGTGAGGCTTATGTGACGTTGCTGACGTCACGTACGTGGACAACGTCAGGGAGGAGTCGTGTGATGCCACCACGGCCCCCATCTCCCCCAGGGATGCTGGGCAGGAGGATTTTCCGGATCCAGTCTCACGCCTGGGGATAATTCTTCGTTAAGGAATCAGCGGCTAGTAGTTTCTATCGGATGTGTATGTTAATGGCAGGACATGTACTAGTGTGTGTGACATGTCCTGGTAGTGAACTACTGTGTATTTTCACTATGGAAAGACTGTCTGTCCCATAAGGTAGAATGGGAGTTTACTTATAACTTCTTATAAGCATAACTTCCCATTGAGATAAGATAGTGAAATGGAGTTTAATATGCCTGGACTCTGAAGGTAAAAATGCATCTTTTAGTGAAGATGATTTTTATGTTCTGTGTTTGAAAATACCACTTTTAGAAATTAGGTATTTTCTTACTTAGCCATCCTGTGTGCTTCTACTGGGTTTGTGGATTGACTGTCTGGGTTTGTAGTGACAGGGGCTGGAGATGTGGGGGTCGAGGTGTGTCCTGCCTTTCCGGGATGAGTCAGGGACGGGCTGAATAGACGTGGGCTGAATTTAGAGTAGTGGAGTGGAAGGAGATTTCCGTGCACCTTAGTTTGCCTGGTCTGCTTTAGACAATGCTGTCTCCACCTCCTGCGGGAAACTAGGCCAGAGAGGACCAAACTAGTTTGGGCTAGGTACAGACACTATCTGCCTAAGAGATAATATTGGGGCCCAAACCCCAGAACTTTAGAACTCGCTGGAATCAAGGAACCTGCCAGGAAGAAGAGCTGGAAGATCTGCCAGGAGGAGTACTGCCCCTTTGCTGTGTTGTTGCTTTGTCGGGTTGGACTGCAGTTGCTGCTTCTGCCCTGGGCAGTGAAAGGACTGGACTGAACTTTCTTTACTTGTGTTGCGTATCTCCAAGGGCTTGAAGTAGAACTTGCTTCCTGTTCTGAAGACTTTGGGACCGCAAAGACTTCACCGACCTCTGGGAACCGACTCTAGAACCCTGGTTTCAGTTGCCTCAGTTGGGGAAAAGTAACCGACTCCATCACCGACTCAGTCGCTGGCTCCGTCATCTTGAAGGTACTGCAGAGGACACCACTGAATCTCGCACCGCAACCCCAGTCTCTGCGATGACCACCGCTGGCGCCACCGAGGCGCTGCTAGCACCGTGACCTGTGGGCACCGCACTACTTAACTTCACCGCCCTGGTCTCACCGACGCCGTCGCTTCCTGCTGACTTCGACACCCATGACCTCATCATGGCTGGGGTCACCGCTCGTAAGTCTTACGACGCACTGCCTCGTCCCACGCCGCGGTCTTGGCTGACCGGACCCAGCTCCCACAAACAGGCTCTGTCCTTTGCACAGTGATCTGTCAGCACCGCAAAGAGCACCACCTCACTCCGCATCACAGTCCTGTTTTCAATGACATACACTGGATGACCGTCACTGAGCTGCAGCCTGCACCGCACTGTTTCACTTCACATCACAACTGTGACGGTTGCCATGACAGACTCGTCCCAAAGTGATCGGCTAAAATGAAAAGGTACTGTTTACGAGTCTGCTGACACCCCGGCCGACGAGTTCAGACAGAACTGTTGGATTCTGTTGCTTTCAGTATCGCACTGTCAGGATTCATCGGAGTGCCCACCACCTTTCGCACTCCAGCAGTAGTGGGGGAACTATTCAGGGTGAACCCCAGGTGCATTTCACTCACTTACATCCTGCCTAGGAAGACTGACTGTCAGGTGAGGGCTCCTAGCAGGTTCTCAACACATGCCTCTCGCCCTCGGCTCATTCCCTCTTTTACTCCTCGTGTTTCCTGAGGAAGAAAAGCGGACTTATATTTCTTTAATTCTTTGCTGCGGTATGTGGTGGTATTTTCCTAATCTTGGTTTCCGGCCACGCCAGAGCTCGACTCAGCAACCTTCATGACTCAACAAGCCTCCGTGACTCATCAGCCTCCGTGACTCAGCAGCCTCTGTGACTCAGCAGCCTCTGTGACTCAGCAAGCCTCTGTGACTCAGCAAGCCTCTGTGACTCAGCAAGCCTCCGTGACTCAGCAAGCCTCCGTGACTCAGCAAGCCTCCGTGACTCAGCAAGCCTCCGTGACTCAGCAAGCCTCCGTGACTCAGCAAGCCTCCGTGACTCAGCAAGCCTCCGTGACACAGCAGCCTCCGTGACACAGCAGCCTCCGTGACACAGCAGCCTCCGTGACACAGCAGCCTCCGTGACACAGCAGCCTCCGTGACACAGCAGCCTCCTTGACTCAAGAAGCCTCCATGACTCAGCGGCCTCCGTGACTCAGCAGCCTCCCTGAGTCAACAAGCCTCCGTGACACAGCAGCCTCCGTGACACAGCGGCCTCCGTGACACAGCGGCCTCCGTGACACAGCGGCCTCCGTGACACAGCGGCCTCCGTGACACAGCGGCCTCCGTGACACAGCGGCCTCCGTGACACAGCGGCCTCCGTGACACAGCGGCCTCCATGACACAGCGGCCTCCATGACTAAGTCTAAATCCTTTGTGGGCAACATGTAATTCTTGTGCTCAGTGGAATTCCATTGTTTTGACTCCTGGCTCATTTCTGGTTAACGTGGAGTTCTTGGTTAACTGTGCACGAAACTCTTCGCAGTCAGAGACTTCCTGACTGAGTTTCCTATATCACAATTCCTCTTGTTCCCACTCAGCTTACTTTAAGCAACTTGCCTGGATTTTGGTCATTTTCTCCTCATATCATTTATGTAATTTGTGCAAAGTTCTTGCTGATAAAATTGTATATTTTTATTGCACTGTTTATTGTTATTCCACAAGTTACTTACCTTTGGTAACGATATATCAGTAAGAAACATTAGTATTGATAGATTCCTTACCTTAGAATTACCCCCAGGCGTCAGACTGGATCCGGAAAGTTTTCGTCAGCAGTACCCCTGCGCGTCGGTAGGCGTAGTTGTGTGGCTCCGTAAGCGTTGTTGGCGCCGAGATGACGTTGCTGGAGTTACTTAGATGCGCCCACACTCTGTACATGACTTTCCGAGCCAGGAACGCAGAGCCATGCAAGAAACTGACCACTGGTGCCATGAAACTAGGGCCGTGAAAGGGATGACCTTAACCCTAGAAATCCGTTTGCAGAACTGGGAGGCTGGGTGGGGAGGTAAGGAATCGATCACTACTAATGTTTCTTACAGATATATCATTACCGAAGATAAGTAACTCGTGCATTTGAAAGAAACACGTAGTGATAGATTCCTTACCTTAGAATGGATACCCCAGCAATACCAACCCCGGTGGCGGGTCTGCAAACCAATATCACACCAGAAAATCCTGGAGAACAGAACGGCCAAAGAAGCCATCTCTCCGGACTTGGCTGTCCAGGCAGTAATGCTTGTTAAACGTGTGCAGCGAGGCCCACACAGCTGCCTGACAAATGTCATGCAAGGGAACTCCTTGTTCCAAAGCAAAATGGCTGCCGTCGCCCTGGTAGAATGAGCATGCAGCCCCACAGGAGGCTCCTTTTTAGCCAAAGAAAACAAGGCTTTATGCACAGAACGACCCACTGAGAGATTGTCCACTTGTGCACGCCCGACCTTTCTTGGCGCCCACGTAGCCAATCAAGAGCTGGCCATCCACCTGGAACTGTTGTGTGCGGTTCAGGTAGAATGAGAATGCACTTTTTGGGTCCAGACGGTGAAGCCTCTCTTCCTCGTTTGAGGGATGCGGAGGCGGAAAGAAGGTGGGCAAAGTGATGGTCCGCCTGATATGAAAGGCAGTGACAACCTTTGGCAGGACGGATGGACGAGTTCGTAGAATCACTTTGTCCGGATGGACAGAGAGAAAAGGAGGTTTAGAAGAAAGAGCCTGGAGCTCACTCACTCTTCTGGCAGAAGTGATGGTCACCAGGAAAGCTAACTTTAGAGTGAGAAGACGAAGAGGACAGTTGTGAAGTGGCTCAAATGGAGCACACATCAGATATGTCAGAACCAGGTTCAAGTCCCACTGAGGCATTACGAATGGAACAGGAGGGAAAAGATGAGTAATGCCTCTCAAAAATCTATTCACAACTTGGGACTTGAAAAGGGAAGGCTGATCTGGAAGCCGTAAAAAGGCTGAAATGACCGAGAGATAGCCCTTGATAATGCCCAGAGCAAAGCCCTGCTGGGCCAAGGAAAGGAGGAATAGAAGGACCTCTGAAAGAGGAGCAGAAAGAGGATCCACAGCCTTTGCTGTGCACCATGCCACAAACTTATTTCACCTGCAGGCGTATACCGTCTTAATGGAGGGACGCCTGTCTGCCAAGATTACGTCACAAACTTCGGGAGGCAGGTCAAAAGACGTCAACTGCCGCCGCTCAATCTCCACGCAAGGAGGTGCAAGCTGGACAGGTTCTGGTGGAGGACCGTCCCCTGTTGCTGCGACAGAAGATCCTCCTGAAGAGGCAGTCGGATCGGGGGATCGATAGCCATGCTGAGTAGCTCGGGATACCATACTCTTCGAGCTCAGTCCGGAGCCACAAGAATGACTTGGGCCTAGTCGCTCTTGATCTTCTTCAGCACTCTGGGTAGAAGTGGTATAGGCGGAAAGGCATATAGTAGACCGCAACTCCACACGTGATGAAAAGCGTTGCCTAGCGACTGCCGCCTTGGAAATCCCAACGTGCAGAACTGATGACATTGCGCGTTCTCTTTGGTGGCGAATAGATCTAACCAAGGCTCTCCCCACTGCTGAAAGAGACCTTGGGCCACGTCCGAGTGCAGACGCCATTCATGATCCATCATGCACCGGCGGCTGAGTTCATCCGTCCTGGCGTTCAGAGAACCTGCCAGGTGTTGAACCACCAGGAAAATGCCTTGATGTTCCAGCCATGTCCAGAGACGTAGAGCCTCCTGACAGAATCCACGACCCCACCCCGCCCTGTTTGTTGCAGTATCACATGGCGGTGGTGTTGTCCGTGAACACCTGCACCACTCTCCCCTTGACAGAGGAAAGGAATGTCTTCAGTGCAAGTCGGATCGCCTGAAGCTCCAGAAGGTTGATATGGAGCGGGACTCCGCCGGAGACCAGAGTCCTCTAATCTACTCTTCTCCCATGTGGCCGCCCTATCCCAGAAGGGACGCGTCTGTCACAACTGTGTGTTCTGGATGGGGAAGGGAGAGAGATCTGCCACTGACCCAATCACGATCCGTGAGCCATCACTGCAATTGTTGTGCAGTGGCCTCCGAGATCTGTATGTGATCGGACAGGTTGCCATGAGGCTGTGCCCACTGGAACGTCAGGTCCCACTGCGGAGCCCGCATATGCCATCTGGCATGATTCACTAACAGGATGCAGGAGGCCATCAAGCCCAGTAGCCAGAGGGTCATCCTGACCGAAAACCGGGATAAAGGCTGAAAGATTGAAATCATAGCCTGAATATCTCGGACTCGCTGCTCGGGAGGATAAACCCGAAACGGAGTCCAGAACCGCTCCGATAGAGAGGAGCTTCTGAGAGGGAATAAGGTGCTACTTCGGCACATTGATGGAGAACCCCAGCAAATGCAGGAGGTCGGCCGTAGTCTGGAGGTGGGAGACGACAGCCTGGGGCGAGCCCGCCTTCAACAACCAGTCGTCGAGATAGGGGAAGATCGGAACCCCTGGTCTGCGGAGATGAGCAGCGACCACCGCCATCACTTTCGTGAACACCCGAGGGGCGCTGGTAAAGCCAAAGGGGAGCACGGTAAACTGAAAGTGCTCGTGGTCTACTGTGAGCCGCAGGTAATGCCGGTGAGCCGGCAGGACGGGGATATGAAAGTAAGCGTCCTGCAAGTCCAACGCTACTATCCAGTCTTGCACGTCTAGGGCAGACAAGACTTGAGCAAGTGTGAGCATCTTGAACTTCGCCTACCGGAGGAAGCGATTGACATTCTGAAGGTCTAAGATAGGACGCAGGCCCTCGTCCTGCTTGGGGACCAGAAAGTAGTGGGAATAACAACCTCGACCTACTTCCGGCCCGGGCACGCGCTCGATGGAACCCTTGGCCAAGAGGGCAGTGACTTCCTGTTGAAGAAGCACAAGATGGTCCCCCGACATGAGGTGGTACGGCTGGAGGGGAAGTATCGGAGGGGAAGGAGTAGCCCCTTTGGATAATTTGCAGCACCCAATTGTCCGATGTGATGTTGCGCCAGTGGGGGAGATAATGGCGAATCCTGCAGCCCACTGGCGTTTGATGGGCCTGAAAGGTAGGACTACGAAGGCTTTGCAGTGAATGCTGCAAGGGTTGAGGTGGACTTTCCCGCCCGCTGGCCCCCCGAACCGCCTCGACGGTTGCCACGTCTGCGGCCACACTGAGGATGTTGCTGTGCAGGCCTGTGGCACGAACACGTTGGGGCACCCCTTCCGTGGCCACGAAAGGAGCGAAAAGCGGAAGGCTGAGGAGGGCGAGTGGCCGACAGACCCAAGGACTTAGCCGTAGCCCGTGAGTCCATAAAGCGCTCCAACGCACTATCCGCTTAATGGCCAAAAAGGCGAATGCCATCAAAGGGCATGTCCATCAACGTGTTCTGGACATCCCCTGAGAAGGCAGTTGTTCTCAGCCAGGCGTGGTGCCGAAGGGCCACCGTTGTGAAAATCGCCCTGCCCAGCGAGTCGGCGGTATCAAGCTCACAATGAATAGTGAACTTTGCTGCATCTCTCCTGGCAGCTACAGCTTGGGAGAGTATTGTCAGTGCCTCCTCCGGACAGTTGGGCAGCACCTGCAGAACCGTATCCAACAGTGAGTGGGAATAATGGCCCAAGAGGCATGCAGTGTTCACCGACCGCAGCCCTAAGGTGGCAAATGAAAACAGCTTCTTGCCAAGCTGCTCCAGCTTCTTGGATACCCTATACGGAGGTGCAGAAGGGAACGCGTTCTGGGAAGCAGAGGTTTTGACAACCAAGCTCTCGGGAGTAGGGTGTTGGGAGAGAAAGAGGGGGTCGCCAAGAGCCGGGCGATGGCGTCGGGCCACTTTCCTGTCCACAGGAGCCCCTGTGTTGGGCCTGGACCAAGTGCCCAAAAGGACATCAGACAGAGCGTCATTAAACGACAGCAAGGGCTCCGAAGAGGTTGCCGCCGGCTGTAGTACTCCAGTCAGGAGGTTAGTCCTGACGGCCACTGTAGGGAGTTCGAGGTGGAGGGCCTCGGCTGCCCTAGGTAACACCACTGCGTAGCTGGTTCCATCCCCCAAATCCTCTGCCCAGACCAGATCATAAAGAACGGTGATGGATCAAACCCAGATCTTTTGACTGGGTGTGAGGGTTTGATTGGTTCGGATGCTCCGTCCATCACCACCCCCTTTTGTACCGCTTTGGCCGCCCTAAGTGTGGCAGGGTATGCTCAGACGTGAGTCCCTTGCTCACTTTGCCACTGGATTCAAGCAAGCCGGGCTGAAGACGGCTGGAATGCCAGAAACCGGTCCTCGGAAGCTTGTTTCCGGTCCAGGGAAGGCATGGCTTGGCAGTTCGGGCTGGACTGTTCCCATGAGGCACAGGGTCAGATTGATTTGCATATAGCCATGTCTGAACTGGGGTGGCAGAGTGGGCTAATGAACGGTGATGGATCAAACCCAGATCTTTTGACTGGGTGTGAGTGTTTGATTGGTTCGGATGCTCCGTCCATCACCACCCCCTTTTGTACCGCTTTGGCCGCCCTAAGTGTGGCAGGGTATGCTCAGACGTGAGTCCCTTGCTCACTTTGCCACTGGATTCAAGCAAGCCGGGCTGAAGACGGCTGGAATGCCAGAAACCGGTCCTCGGAAGCTTGTTTCCGGTCTAGGGAAGGCATGGCTTGGCAGCTCGGGCTGGACTGTTCCCATGAGGCACAGGGTCAGACTGATTTGCATATAGCCATGTCTGAACTGGGGTGGCAGAGTGGGCTAAAGAACGGTGATGGATCAAACCCAGATCTTTTGACTGGGTGTGAGTGTTTGATTGGTTCGGATGCTCCCTCCATCACCACCCTCTTTTGTACCGCTTTGGCCGCCATAAGTGTGGCAGGGTATGCTCAGACGTGAGTCCCTTGCTCACTTTGCCACTGGATTCAAGCAAGCCGGGCTGAAGACGGCTGGAATGCCAGCAACCGGTCCTCGGAAGCTTGTTTCCGGTCCCGGGAAGGCATGGCTTGGCAGTTCGGGCTGGACTGTTCCCATGAGGCACAGGGTGAGACTGATTTGCATATAGCCATGTCTGAACTGGGGTGGCAGAGTGGGCTAAAGAACGGTGATGGAATAAACCCAGATCTTTTGACTGGGTGTGAGTGTTTGATTGGTTCGGATGCTCCGCCCATCACCACCCCCTTTTGTACCAGTCCAGATCATAGTCACACTGTTGTGTGAGAGGGTCCTCAGACCCCTCCCAGTCCTCCCCTTCCTCTGAAGTCTGTGAAACAGGCTGGAAATAAGGAGGACGGACATAGAGGAAAAAGGGCCCCATCGGCGTTGGGCCGGGAGACACCGGTTGACCTCATAACACCTCCACCGGTGTCGACCCCCCTCCGGCACCACCTCGACGCCGATCCGTCACCGTGTCCAGTTCAGGGCTGAAACTGGGGTCGGCGGCCGAGCCGGACGACGTCTGAGGTGGTGCCAGAGGAGGGGTCGACACCGGTGGAGGTGTTATGAGGTCAACCGGTGTCTCCCAGGATCCGAGCACGGATCCAGGGAGGTCCTGCGGCGCCGGTGCCGGCGACGATGGAAGGGCAGGACCCACAGTCGGACTTGCGGGGCCCGTAGGCGCAACGGCGGGGTCCAAAGAATCGGGTCACGGCAGCAAGAAACTGTTGCACCTGAGCAGGCGTTGCCAACAGACCCGCAAAGCCAACGCCGGAAAAGCGATGTCACAGGCTCCGGGGGAGCCGTGGGGATGGCACCACCCGCACCCTCTGCCGTGACGGGCAAGGGGGAATTGAGGAGTGACGATGCTTCTTTGACTTCTTTTTGGAATGCTTCGACTTACCTGACCCCGAGTGCGAGTCTTAGATCCAGAGGAACGATGGTGACGGCTCCGCGACCGGTCCCTCGACCTCCCACGGGACCAGGACCTTGAGCGGAACGGAGCCGACGGCCAGACTTCCAGCAACTTTCGGGACCGCTCCCGCAAAGTCTTCGGAGCAATGGCCCGGCAGTCGGGGCACGACTTGGGAGTCGTGGTCACACCCCAGGCAGTAGAGATACACACGGTGAGGGTCCATCACCGACATCAAGCGGTGACGGTCCCCACAGTTCTTAAAGCCTGGCATCCCTACGACACCAGGAGTCGATCAACTTATAGAAAATGAAACAAAAGGCCTAGAAAAAAACTCAGTCAAAAAGTGACTTGGGTACTTTCTCTTCCCGGATCTGCGCTTGCTGGTGCGGAAAGAACTGATGTCAGCGCACGTGGGCGCATCTAAGTAGCTCCAGCGACGTCATCTCAGCGCCAATGACGCACACAGAGCCGCACGACGACGCCTACCGACACGCAGGGGTACTGCTGACGAAAACTTTCCAGATCCAGTCTGGGGGTGTATTCTAAGGTAAGGAATCTATCACTACATGTGTCTTTCAGATCTGTTACGTCTCAGTTTTTTCTTGCTGAAAGAAGGTCTTGGCAACGCTCTCAAGCCTTGGCCATACTTCAGCTGAAGGATATAGATAATGTCTTATCTCATTGAAATAAGAATGTATGGTGTGCTTATGTGTAATCTTCGTTGGCACAATATTGTGTGAGTGTGTATTTATTTATGGCCAATATTGTGTGAGTGTGTAATTATCTTTGGCGCCATATGATGTGAGTGCAGTTCTGATTTATTCTAATCATTCTAAAAAACCTCTTTTATCGTAACCCAATGCAGAAGTTTATGCATTATATGTCATTGATTATTTGTGTTCTTATTGATGTCTTTTACTACTGCTGAAGGAGCTGGTCTCCATACTCATTCCTAGCTTTAGGACAGATGTCCCAGATTGTTCTGTGACCCAGAGTTTGCTTCTCCACTAGCACAAACGTGCACTAGTTGTTTCTTTCTTTATTTTAGCTTTTTGTTTTAACTATTTATTTTAGTTTATTGCTTGCTCACAAACCCCCTTCCCTTGATTGAGTGTTCGTTGGATGATTTCTGGGGCCCAGCTGCCTCTGCATGTCCAGCAGAGATAAGAATGCGTTCCAACGTTCATCTTCCCAGATTGGTTCCTGATACGCACCAGACGGAGCTACCAACTTCAAGGAACTGAATTTTTTTAAAAATGTTTTATTTTTCAAAAACCTTTATTGTACCTTTCAAGTTACACATCTATAGGCCAGAAACCCATCCGGGCTGGCCGCCAGCACAGTAGCATTGTCAGCATGCAGTAATATCCAATGCGAATCATATTGCCGTTTTTCCTACATTACATTATCACCGCCTCAGAGAAAAGGTACAGCTATTCCATTATTCAGTCAATCAGTGTGGTTTTTGTTTTTTTTCTTTTTTGCAAAAACAAGAACATAACAAGAAAACATAAGGAAGCACATTATAGTCGTACAATATTGGTACTTAGGTTCCATGACTACGTAGGGACGAACCCCCCTTGTACTTATTCCCTGTCTTGAACCTCCACCCATCCCCTAAACCTATTATCAGGTGTGTGCTGGACCACCCAGGTATCATCCCTATGGTGACGCCACCACTCTGACGCCCAGGACAAGTCCGGTGTGTGTCAATGCAATCTAAGATCCGTGGACCCTCTCCCTCGTGTGTTCCAAGTGGCCCCTTATCCCGTATCCTCATCATCTTCAGACTCGTCCTGCTCCTCCTCCGCTAAGGGATCACAAATCTTCCCTCTGTATATGTTCCACTTAGACCAAATTTTATTTCATTTCCCCGGGCACGCCCTGTTGGAGTATACTGCTCGCTCCGTCACCATGACCCTATCCATGTTAAGACCCCATTGTGCCGCCGTAGGTGCGTCGGCTGAGCCCCATTTCTGTGCGATGTCTCGTTTGGCCACTATTAAGCCCACTGTGACCCATGTTTGGTTATGTCTAGAGACGTCGGTCGCCTCCCATATATTTAGGAGACACCGCCTCGGATCGGGCAACAGCGGAATCTCCAACGCTTGTGATATCGTCCGCATGATTCGTCGCCAAAACTCCTGGATACGGGGGCAGTCCCATATAGTGTGGAAAAATGTGCCCTCCTCCCCGCATCCACGAAGGCAGAAAGGGTGTTGTGTTCTGTGTATGCGATGGAGCATGGTTCTAGTATAGTAAACTCTATGCAGGACTTTTAATTGCACCAGTCTCAGTCTTGCCGAGATACCCACTTCTTTAGGAGATGCTATCGCCTCGTTCCACTCATATTCGTCCATCTCCCCGGCGTCCCTTTCCCATTGCTCCTTTAGTCTAGCTAGTGGATCCGGTAGGTTGCTGAGTAATTTACGGTATGTAAGGGAGGTTGCCCTCTCAACCATGTATTCCGTAAGAAGCCTGTCTTCCAGCGGGGATGCCTCCGGCAAGGTACTGTCAAGGGGAATGACCGCTAGCAGTGCGTGTCGTATCTGAATGTATCTGTATAGTTCCCTCTCTCCCAGGTTATATTGCTCTCGCAATCTGTCAAAAGGAACTACCGCACCCTTCTCCCAAAGATCCCCAACCGTGGAGATTCCTATCAGGTCCCAATGAGAGAAGCCTCTGCTGCTTCGCATGTTGCCAAAGGTTTTTGAGTCCCACAGTGGCGTAAGTTTCGTTACCTTCCCCTTCCAGCCCAACGTTGCTGTTGCCGTATGCCACAGCGCCACAGTTAGTCTGGTGGGCCCCTCTAGTTTGCGCGCTTTAGTACTATCATATAGTGGGGCCAGTAGACTGTTCGTGCCTAGTTGCGCCCTGTCTGCTTGAAATGCCGGCTCAGACTGGGAAGTATGTATCCAGTAGTTGATATGCTTCAATTGCGCAGCCCAATAGTACCGTTTCAAGTTGGGGAGCGCTATTCCACCGTCATACCATCCTCTGTTCAGTTTGGCCTGCGCGATACGTGGTGGGAGATTTCCCCACAGTAGATTCGACACCAGCGCCGCCACTTTTTGGAAGAATCTAGGGTTCACTGGATAGGGGGTATTTTCGAGTACATACAGAAATCGGGGTAAGGACATCATTTTATACAGAGCGGCTCTCCCTAGCAATGTGAGGGGCAGCCCCGCCCAGAATTTAACATCCTGCTTTAGCCGCTCAATGTGGGGCCCCAAATTCTTGTCCATAAACTCTGCTGGATCCCTAGTGACATGGATGCCTAAATATTTGAATGAGGACCCTGCGATCCTCAGAGGGCATTCCAAATTCAGCACTGGAGTCGGGCCCCTCAGGACATACAGCTCCGATTTGGTCCAGTTGATTGTATAGCCAGAAATACTCCCGTGGCTGTCACAGAGTTGTAGAAGGGCCGGCACCCCCCGTTCCGGATCAGTTAGATATACCAGCATATCATCCGCATAAAGGGAGAGCCGGTCCTCCCAGCCCTCCGCCCAGCAGATCCCCTTCAACAGTGGAGTGGTTCGTATCAGGGTGGCCAATGGTTCCAACGAAATTGCGAACAACAGTGGCGAGAGCGGACATCCCTGACGAGTGCCCCTCCCCAGAGGAAATGTGCGCGAGATATGGCCATTGGCCACCACTTGGGCAACCGGGTCAGTGTATAATAATCTCATCCACGCAATAATCTTGGAGCCGAAGCCAACCGAGACAGGACCTCAAACAGGTAATTCCACTCCACCAGGTCAAAGGCCATCCTGGCGTCAAGGGTCAGTATAACCGCCGGCGACGTAATCACCCCTGCCTGTGCCAGTATCCCGTGTAGTCGGCGCAGATTCAGCGCCGTGCTCCTGTGAGGCATGAACCCAGACTGATCTGGGTGTATAAGATCGGGCAGATGCGGTACAAGTCTGGTCGCCAAGAGTTTGGCGAGGATCTTAACTTCCGCATTGAGCAGCGAGATGGGGCGGTAAGAGGAGCAGTCCTCCGGCGGTTTCCCCGGTTTAGGGATGGCTACTATAGTGGCCAGTCTTTGGTCTGACGGGAGCATTCCCTTCGCCAGACACTCTTCATACATAGCTAGAAGATGGGTGCTCAGTATTTCAGGCTTTGCCTGATACCATTCAATAGGTATACCATTTGGGCCCAGCGCCTTGCCCGGGTTCAATGCGTTAATCGCCAGCTGTATCTCCACTGCCGTGATGTCAGCCTCCAAGTCCGCCGTAGCCTCTGCGGAGAGTGTCCGGACCTCAATCCGTTCCAATGCCTCTCTGGCCATTTCAGTTGTTACTTCCCGCTCAGGGGTGTATACCCCCTCGAAGTGGGCCGCCAGCGCCTCGACTATTAGTTCAGGGCTCGTGTGGGACACCCCCTGACTGTTCCTCACCTACTGGATGCCCCTGGAGCCACCCTCCCGCTTGTCTAACCAGGCCAGCATTCTACCCGCCTTATCCCCTACCTCATAGACCCTATTTTGTGCGTCAGAGATGTGGCCTTTCACTTGAGTTCTCAAATGATCCGTGTAGAGTTGCTGTTGGGTGGCAAGTGCGTGTGCTGTAGCTGACGTGGGTTGCCGTTCGTGTGCTGTCGTCAGTTCCTGTAATGTAAGTTCTAAAGTGGTGAGTTCTAAGGCTTTCTCTTTCTTGTGACCCGTGATCGAGGTTATTGCTTGTCCCCTAAGCACCGCCTTGTAGGCCTCCCACAGGACCTCTGATGAACACACCGAATCCACATTCTCAGCAAAATACTGTGCTGTCACCGTCTTAAGAGCCTTTCGGACCCTGGGGATTTTTAGGTATGTAGCGTGTATAGGGAATATTCGCCGGCGTGCCTTCTCATGGGTGGATATTGTCAGAGTGATCGGGGAGTGGTCAGAGATACCCCTGGGGTGAATGTCTACGGTGTCTATGCAGTGGGTGCTGTTACCGGGGGTCAGGAAATGGTCAATTCTCGAAAGGCTTCCGTGCACTGCGGAGTGGTAGGTAAACTGCTGGGACTGGGGGTGGGAACGTCTCCATATGTCTATGAGACCCATGGCAGACATGAAGCGCTGGAAGTGGGAAGATCCCCCGGTGGGGCCACCCGCCGGGAATCTGTCTAGCTGGGCATCCACTATGGCGTTGAAGTCCCCCCCTAGAATCACCTCTCCCCCAGGAAGGGCCAGTAAAAAGTCAGCCAATTTCGGGAGCTGCACCGAGTGGAGCGCAGGGGGGGATGTATACCGATACCAGATTAAGGAGTCTACCCTCCCATTGCCCCTGCACAGCGGCAAAGCAGCCTTGATCATCAGTCTTAGTCTGTAGTGGAATGAACTGTGAGGATTTCTGTATTAGTATACCGGTTCCCCGTGGTCCGAACGTAAATTCCGAGTGTACTAGCATTTTGTACCCTTTCCTATCCATGGCCTTAGTCGTCCCACCCGTTAAATGTGTCTCTTGCAACATCGCTATAGTGGGTTTCTGTCTTTTCAGTGTGGTCAACACTAATCCCCGTTTGATCTTATCCCCCAGCCCTCGTACATTCCATGTCATTAATCTTAGGGGGGGTCCCCGGGGATTCTGGTCCATGTCCCCCAGTGCAATTGAAGGGTTAACCGCCATGTATGGCAACAAAGTCTCTAAAATGTTCGGCTTGCATTCCGATAGAGCAGCCCTTACACCTTCGTTTCAACCAATGATCCATTACATCACGTGAGTGTTGAGGTTCAGTCCTTGACCATACATGTGTGCTCCAATCAACTTCAAAACAACCCCCCCTCCCTGCCCCCCTGCCTAACGGACTTCCAACTGCCCGCCTCCCCAACTTAGCAGAGTGCTTATCCCCTCCCAAAACCAGAGTACTTGCGTGTAGGGGGGGAGAATGTCTCCCTCGGCAGGCGGCATCCCTGCTCACTCCCGGGGCAAATCAGGCCAGCGTCCAATTGCAGCTACAAAACAGTAGTTCCTTAAGGAAGAGACAGCGGTACACCATTTTCTTATTCCAAGTGTTCATTTCCATCTGCTTCCACGAGGTCCTGAGTTGGGGACCTTCCCGGCCCTCCTCTTCCTGAGGTTTGTGACCCCGTCCGGCTGTCCGCACGGTGATCAGTATTGCGTCTGTGGTTCCTCCGATTTCTGTCCACAGTATGCCAGCCCTCGAGCCAATCTCTAGCCACCTCAGGGGAGTCAAAAAACCAGACCTTTCCATCAGCCACTACACGGAGCCTGGCCGGAAATAGCATTGAGTAGGGCAGCTCTTTTTCACGTAGCGTCTTTTTTACCTCATGGAAGGTCCTCCGCCTTCGGGCCACATCCGCTGTGTAGTCCGGGAAGAAGGATACCTTAGAGTTTTGAATTTGAATGGCCGGCGCCACCCTAGCCGCCTGTAAAATGGCGTCCCGGTCTCTAAAGTTGAAGAGTCTCGCCAGGATCGGCCTTGGGGGCCCTCCCGTTTTCGGCTTTCCCCCCGGCACCCTGTGTGCCCTCTCCACTGAAAAGAAATGTGACAGGCCTTTCGGTTGCAGTCTATTCTTGATCATATCCTCCACATAGAGGTCCACGGCTCCCGTAGTTTCAGATTCTGGTACCCCTAAAATGCGGACGTTGTTCCGTCGCGAACGTCCTTCCTGGTCGTCCAGCTTCTCCTTGAGTAGTTTGTTGTCCGCCCGTAGCTTCCCCATTTCAATTTGGAGGTCTGACACATCCTCGACCAGCGACTTGGTTACCACCTCGACCTGTTTCACCCTCTCGTTAATCTTCTGGAGGTCTGCGCGGATAAGGGTAACTTCCGTCGCCGTCGCCCCCACCGTCGCCTGCACCTGAGCCAGCGCCGTCAGGACGTCCTCTAGTGTAGCCTTCTTCGACCCTTCCGCGTCCGCCGGTTTCACGGGCTGCCTGCGCTGTTCCTGCGGGGGAGTGTGCTTTTCGTAGGCAAATTTGTCTAATTTGGCTTGCGTGGAGCTGTTTCTAGGGCCCCTATTCGCCATCTTGGACAGCCTGCCAGTAGATTGGGCACAATCTGGGGTCGTCACTTGATCGGGCCAGAAGTCGCACTTGTGGCTCCTGGACGGTATCTTCGCACTCGACGGCTGCTGTTCAGAACTCGCGACTGCCTCTCACTTGTGCTGCAGCCCGTCTATGTGACCCCCACCTTCAAGGTCCACCAACACCTCAGGCAATCCGAAAGTCGTGGAACTAGGCTTGTAGTTCTGGCCCCCCCTCACCTCGTGTCGGTGCAGCTCTGCGTTGCGGAGATCTCCGTTGTCAGGGGGAGGTCCTCAGCGGACGGCCGGATCAATGAGGCCGACAGGCGGCCGTCGCCAGCGCCGTCCGGTGCTTCAGAACGTGGGGGGGTGGGGGGAGGGTAGTATGGCCCTCGCGGAGTCTCGCGGCCCACTGCAGATCTCCCCTCCCGGTCCCCGCCTCAGACACCTCTGGGGCCCCCTCCTCCGTACTCAGTGGCGGCCCTACCCGCCTGGGGTTCCGGATGATCGAGTCCCGGGTGCGCCGATGCGCGGGCCGCTCCGCCGCTCCCGGCCGCCGTCCCGTCCCCGGAGCCGCGTTGGTATCGCGGCACCGGTGTCCACACCTTCCGCCAGTCCACAGGCTCTCCAGGGGGATCGATCGTTCGCGCAGTCAGCGAGTCCGCCGGGGGTCCGCCACTTCCGGCGTCAGCGCCCGGCCTCACCTCACTTCCGCCCAGCCACCGTCCACAGGATATCTCGCTGTCCCTGCGAAGGCTGCAGGCCCCTCCTCGCGCCTCGGTGCTTTGCCAGTTGCGGAGCCGCCGACACTCCCAAACTTTCACGCTGGGCGCCGCACGGTCATCAGACCCTTTCCGCCCCGAAAGCGTGGATAATTGCACGGATTAATGTGCCGGATTTAGGTGGGAAGCCGCCCTACCGCTGGAGCCTCCCTAAGCTGCGGCCGCCATCGATGGCTGCTAGCCACGCCCCCCAAGGAACTGCATTTTTAAAGTTCTTCTTGCAAAGTGCATATTTTTAAGTACTGTATGTTGGATTTTTATAGTTTTGGTCTTGTTTTGAATATATAAAGTATTGGTTATTTTTCTAAACTGGTGTGGTGACCTTTTGTAGTGTTTTCACTGTATTACTGTTGGTTATGCGCAAATGCTTTACACACTGCCTCTGAAATAAGCCTGACTGCTCGTGCCAAGCTACCAAGGAGGTGATCATGGGTTATTTCAGTAGTGTATCCCCCTTATTCTGACTAGAAGGAAGGGTCCCTACTAGGACAAAGCTGCAAACCATTGCCCCTTTCCTAACAGGCCAAAAAGTAGCTTCTCTGGTAGTATGTGTAGGAGGATATCAAATATGTGTACAGCAAGTTACAATGCTAAAAAGTGACCACAAAGGACACCTGTTGTCATCCTGCAACAACTTTGATCATTTAAAATAAAATAGGTCCCATTAAAAAGCAACAAAAATTCAGTTTTGATCAGTTGTATGGGAATTCATTAAAATAAACATGCTAAATTAGCCATAGAGGCATTACAAACTCTATGAAGTGTAATCTCTTGGCAACTAACTAGTGACCCAAGGAAGCCACAACATCGCCAAGACTAACAAAGAGGCCTCTTTGTTCCCTTGTATGCACCTGTTCTAAAAAGGGAGGAACCAGGCTTTGTGCCAACAACTGTGCACCCATCCGCTCATATGTGCCTACAGGAATATGCCTACGACATGATGCGAAATTAAATGTGGGAATCAGAAGAGAAACATCACCATAAATAAGCCAAACCGCAGATAAAGTTGTAGCAACCGAAAAGGGTGCCTTTTCTAAATTTTCGATATTAGGCATGGCGTAAGTGGCTTCCTTTTTAGCCATTATTTTCTGCATGCATGTTGAAGTATAAGGCATAAACAACTCAGTTGCATTTAAATAATTTCATGGCACTTTATTGGATTTCAGACCGCAAAGTCCAACTTAATTGCAAAATCGATCTCAATTGACTCTGGCTATATTCAAGTATAGATATGTCATTTAATATGATATCAAATGGAGAAGAAACAACATTATTTCATTAATAAATACAAGCTGAAAATGTGGTCATCCCACTATCGACAACAGCCACATCTTTTTTCCAAATTCTCTCTATCAATTTTGTCTCACACGTTCAGCAGCTTTTGTTGACACATTTTCCAGATTACATTATAACTGGGATTTATAAAACGTTTAGACCAGGGAGCTCTTGGACCCAAAAGAACATCCTGCAAATCCATATTATCTGAAAGGAGGGATAAGTGGGTTTTTAACTTCTGATAATTTTGAATGTTCTAACCACTGCTGTCACAGTTTACCAACACCATTCGTAGCGATAACCCCATAGTGTAGTGATTAAGCATACCAGGGTTACAGCCTGTTTGCCATAAATACTTTGGAAGATTCCAAAAACTATCATTACAACCACTAATCAAGTGGCCATAATATCGATTCTTCTGAACCAGAAATTAAAGAACTGTACGTCCCATTCTGCACCATTTCATTAATCTCTTTTTCTGTGAAATTCACAAACTTTTGCCAGTTATGAAACTGTGACCCAGAGGGAATTCTGGGAGTAATACAATTTTTTAACAATGCCAAACCCAAAACATGTAGCCTGTTGTACTGTCTTGTTTAAAAAGATAATTTGCACAGAGGTCAGCAATGCTCTAAATAATATTTTTGTTCCTTGTGAGGACATAAGAACCAATGAACCAATCACAAAACAATAAATATATTAAAAAAATATTCAAAACACGGGTATAGATAGAAAAAAGTTTCATCTTTTGAAATTTATCAAGGGTACTACACAGTTATACAAACAATGTAACAAGAGGAAAATAAATACAATTGTGTAATCCTTCAATGTCACTGTTGTAACACTTCTTCTTATTGTACATTATTTTCCAGAAGAGAGTGTGAATGCCGACGTTTCGGTCTCTACTAGTACTAATCAGACTGCAGAATTTTCACTGCGCTACAAAACTTAACAGAAAAAACTTCAATTGAGAAGTCGCTGGGGACTGGAAATTTTATTGCACAGTCCAAAAAGCACCAGAGTTCACATACCTGTATCTTTTGACGATTATTCACTTTAAACAGAAGTTACAGAACGATGATCGATTTGACATATACATATCAATTATATTCTATAATTCTTGAATCTTTGGAAACACCATTCAGGGGTCAACTGTTAAATGTGTGATAGTCCTGAAGATGGTCTCATGGACAAATGCATAGAGACCGAAACGTCAACACTCACACTCTCTTCTGGAAAATAATGTACAATGAGAAGTGTTTACAATAGTGACTTTGAAGGATTATACAATTGTATTTATTTTCCTCTTGTTACATTGTTTGTATAACTGTATAGTAACCTTGATAAATTTCAAAAGATAAAACTTTCCCATATATACCAGTGTTTTGAATATTTATTGTTTACAATATGTTATCACAAGGAACAAAAATATTTCTTAGATAAAAGACATTTGAATAGTATCTCTCTGGCGAGTTTATCAATAATTCTTGCATTTAAAAATATATATCAAAAGCAATAGAACAGAGTATTCTAAATAAATCCCTTGTAGGCTGTGGAAAATGACTAAATTAGGTATACATAAGCGGCGTTCATTTATGTTCACCACAGCCACTGTTGAAAGTAAAGTGAAAATCGTGAAACAGTGGCCACGCCATCTTGTCCCTTTTTAGGCCCCTTCATGCACGTAAGTGGCAGCCATTTTGTGTGCCATAGCCTCTCTGCCTACTGCCAATAGCCTGCGCGTCTCTCCCCCTCACTCCCCGGCCTCGCAAGCATCCCCCCGCGCCCCGACAGCCCCCGGTCTCTCCTGCTTGGGCCATAAATGCACCTCCAGCACGACCCTGTCTCCGAGCCCCATCCCGTGCTGAACCCCCTCACTCTTTCATCTCATTCATAGAACAGGCCCTTTGATAACTTCTTCCTCCCTGCCCGATTGTCCGGCCTGATCCCAGGCCATCACCTAGCCCAACAGATGCAGTTTATTGCCCCCTACAGTAGGACCTCGCCTCACATCAAAGGAGCGGGGATTAATCAATGCCTTCACACCCCTAGATCCGACCGATCGCCCGCATTCCTGTTCCCAGCGGAATGTCCAGCTGCGCGATAGCCATCATGCTGAGATTTGGGTGGGGACCCCTACTGTAGATATGTGTGAGAATGGGCCTGAACCGGGGATTCCAAAGATGCCTTTTTCGTACTTCAAAGCAATACCACGGATGTCATAAATGTAATAAAGCCATAAACTTGTGTATAAGAGGCCAGGCCTCAGAGATGCGGGTAGAGCACCTCGAGAAGATACCCTGTTGTCTGATTTGACGTGTTCTGATTCCGTCGGAATAAACTCCTGTTTCCTGCCTTCCAGCCTCCAGCGCCTGCCTCTTTGTTTGGTAATATTGAATGGTATGAGAGGCGGCTAACGCCGGGCAAATACTGAAGGGTTCTTGGTCGAATTCGGCCCTGCCTTTTTACAATTGGCGTCCCAAACGTGGGGCCCATCAGCGACACGTGGATCCTGTGGGAGAGGTCCCAACGACTGAGTGAACCACTGCAACGATCGGGAAGTGCACCTGCCCGATAGACCCTCGTCTGGCAGCCGATCATCCGAACTTCACCGGTTCCGAGCAGACCTATCTCGAGTGATCTACGGTCCTGACTGGGAACCATCAGGAGTGCCACAGCAATTACGGAGAATAGAGGACGATCAGGCGCTGGAAGCGGAAGACGAGAAACTGTCCATGCGGTCCGGGTAAGGTCGTGTAACACGACGAATTGCGAATTGATTGTTTGATTGTCTTGGAAAATACTAGTATTACGCATTTGATTGTTTGGTTCTGAGAGATTCTCTGTCTACAAACGGGGAAGGATAGGAGTATTCTCCCTTTGCAGATAGTGAAGGGTAGGTAGCGCAGGCTTTTGCCCCCGTTGTAACCCGTCGCGCCTATTTTATTCCTCATTTGATTGATTGATTGTTTGTCCGAACATTGACTGTTTTGAATGAGTTCTCTCTTTGGGTATTCCCTATTTGCGAATACTGTAGAATAGAAATATTCTGCCTAGTCTTCGCAAAGTAGTGAAGGATAGGTAGTGCAGACTTTTGTCCCCATTGTAACCCGTCATGCCTATCTTCTCCCCATTGTTCAGTAGTTGGTTCAGCCCGGACCGTTTATTAGAGGTAGATCATCCGGCTCCACCGGAGGGCACCCCTAATAAAAAGGACATGTATATAAAATACGGATTAGCCGCTGTATCTTTCCAACAAACTATGACATAAAAATCGCTAGGAAAAACAAAAGGAATCGAGCAAAGTCAGTAGGCCACTGATGGGATTTATTTGACCCCGCTAAAATAGAAACACTAGGAACATCCCTTCATGAGAAATATGAAACTAGTGGGAGGAGCCGAGCTCGACACCGTGATGGCCGCAAGGTAGCTCGGCTCCGCCGACCCCGCTGCCCAAACGTGTCTATCCTGCCGCCCACCCTGCCCAATAACGACAACCTTATCTGCTGATACCTACCATCCGTCCTGGGGGCTCCGGAATGCAGCAGATCCGCAGCTACGCTCGTCCGGAAAATGAGGCCTCCAGCACGTGGAGACCGAGGCCTTGCCTGCAGTCATCAGCCGGCGAGGCGACATCGGTGGCGGCCCGGGGTGGAGGATGGAGGCCGACCAAAAGGGACCGTTGTGCGAATAAGCCGGAGGCAACACAACGCGCCGAGGCCCATCCCCGGATCGTCCAGAGGTGGTGTCCAGAAAGTTGTGTGCGGGGGATGCCTTGCTGATGGCTCCCCCCTTTGTTGCCTGGTCCAGCCATTTTGTATACCTGCGCCAGGAGATGGCGTGGGGCGCCCGCGGAGAGGCGGCGCGGACGGCCCCCTCCCCCTCCAGATGGAGGTTCCTCTCCTGCACCAAGACTGCCATTCGTGTTTCACTTGCGGGTCCCCCGCGGCTGGCTGACCGGAGAGGGGCCCGCTCCGGTGGCCGTGGTGAAGGGCAGCTGCTGTGGGACTGTCAAGATGGCGGCCGGCTCCCCGGATTTGGGCCTGGTCCACTAAGATGGCTCTGGGCTACCATGGAACTCGGATGCTTGCCTGCTCGGGCATGAACCCCACTCTTGAAGACGTTTCCTCAGCTCTAGAGATTCTACGGAAGTCGTTGGCCCCCGACTCCCGCGGGCTTCCGGTGGGGGTGACCGCCGCCTTACCCTCATCTGGTGCCGTGAGGGAGGATGATTCAGTGCATCGACGGAGGGATACGCCTGCTGTCCCGCTCTCCAGAGTGGCCACGACGTTGTCACGAGATGGCGGTGCTCTCATGCTAACGCCAGCTTTTGCCCTAAATTACTAAGAGATACTGTAGACTACCAACTCGATCAGTTCCGGTGGGACCTCAGCGTGGCCCGGTAGGGAAGATTTTGCCTTCCTCACCTTTTAAGTCACGGTTCATGCCGCCTGTCCTTTCCGTTGGCGTTAATGGAATTTGTTTGAACTGCCGAAAGGGGTTCTGGTCTGACCGCTAGTTATTGGAGGCATTTGGACTATACTCTGGACCTGCCCGGCCTCAACCAAAATGGCGCCAGTATAGGCGGGACTTGCAACTCCTTATGACATTCTAGTTGCTTAGCCTTGATGTTATGGGATATGTATGCGGTCTTTGTACACACGGCGGGCGGGGAAGGGTACTGACTGGGCATGCGGACAACCCTATTGATGTGGGTTTTTATTCATTATTGATTATTGTATTATTAAAGCTTCGAAGTAATGTTACTCATGATATTCGCCCATGGTGTGCGTATGGACGATTTTATTGTAACTGATCCTGTTATACTTCCAATTATAAAATTAACCTTCACTGATCCAGCAACCATTAGTCACGTTTAGTTTTTTTTAATTAAGTGGCTCGCCCGTTACGTACTTCTATACTACAGTGTAATCTCTCCTTACCTCTTGCGTTTCCTGTCTGCTCCGTGACCGGCCTATATGGTTGGAGGCCCGTATTTGAATGCTGACATCTTCACAAATAAAGGTTTTTTAAATATATGGAACTAGCATCATAACAGTCACTTAGATTGGTAGGTTTTCGAATAAAGGCTACTATCCTCAAATAAATAAAGGGCAAGTAAAATGAAGCAATTTTGATTATGAAAAATTAAAAGGACATAGTACACAGAAATAATGCGAAAAGAATAGTCAAGATCTGTCGTATTTTACATTCCTGCAGCGTAGGCAATAGGTAAAGATCCTGATATTTAGATATATCTATGAATAGGACAGTAGACCAGACCTCTTTTACCTCACAGCCCCCTTGTGGATCGAAAGTGCGCCTTTTTCAAACTAGGAATCTTTAATTACACTACAGTTGTAAATTCCCCGAAGAAGTACATTGACCCGAAGTATTGTTAGTGATGAACCCCAAGTGCATTCTGGTCCTCGGAATCCTAAACATCATAATCCTTGTTTTACCCACCCCGTGTATCAGAGGAGTTTTTAAACGCTCCTAAAACTCACCAGAGGAATGCCCTCTAGTCTAACGTTAGGCAAAACGCATACTATTGAAGGCACGAAAGCCCTCAGTGAAACTTGCCACCCCCCAATAGTTTCCATGCTCTGCGAATAGGAACGACTCTATACCACTGTAGACCATTTCTTTCCTTCAAATGAAAACATGACTCCGTCACCCCCCCTCACCTTATACTGAATACCCCTGGCTTTTGACCCTTTCCTACATGCGGTCTGTACTACCACCCTCGAGCGATCTATGTAATAAACAGCCTATCATCGGTTGTCTTTGCCGCACTACCAGTTCCTCTGGGCTTCAATGCCGAGATGCAAGGTACTGCATCCCAAAGAGATAAGTCAGGTACGTGGTAGGTAAAAACATTTTCGTGTTTATGCGCGCTGATGTGCTTTGAACGCTGCCCCCTCCCCCTCTTTTCTTTTTCTGCAGGTTAATATCGGAATTTCAGCTGAAGTATGGAGAAGACCTAAAACGCACCGTGTTCCACGCAAAAAGAAATAAAAAATAGGCTAGCTCTGTGAGATGGTACATTGTATACAGGAGCTATCTCTGGGAGCGTGAAAAATTTGTATGGTATGAATGTGCGCATGGGCCCTGATTTGTGCCGTATGAATGCTTATGTGTGGCACACGTCTGGGTTGACAAAAGAATGCTTTTTGTATGACTGAGGTGTTGATCGAACGGTTAGTGGGATAGGAAAATTAAGCCCGAACATGGTACCTGCATGTGAAAGACGAATAAGAGTATAGCACATTCCTTAATTAGAGACGACTCTCTCTCTGGAGCTAGTAAATGGGAGAGTGGCCTACACCAGAAACTTGAAGGGTTACTGCAGTACAACGAACCCGACCCCAACCGATATCCCAAATGTATACCCAAAATAATGCGCACCAGTGAGTCAATTTATGCGCTGACTAAATAAGAGAAGTTAAGAGTACCCCGGGTCGGGGTGCATCCAAAATCCCACTCAGCCCAGAAATTAGGGATATTGTCATGTTTTAGATTTACCCCTTCTTCTTCCATCCTCATAGAAAAACCGGAATTGTACCATTATCATCATCATTTGCTAGATGTTGGAAGACCCCACCGTGAGTATAAGCACGACTGGACTAGTGTCCGACCAATTAAAAAGGAGTAAGTATTTTTTAAACGAGGTTACCAACAAAAATTGTCTACTATTAGGAAGGAAGGAGAATAAAAAGAGCTCGGCCCCCAAATGAATTAAAGGGAATACTGAGAATACGCAACACGCATGGCAAAGTCCTTTTGCCCAAAATAGCTCTGTGTCTTGTCTTAGGTTTTCGTACTTGATGTATGTACTGTCGCGCCCTATCTGGTATTTGTGTGTACGTAAACTAGGAATTAATGTTTTCCCTCAGCTTGTGTTTTTACACGTAAAACTGACCCGTACTGTTCTATGTGTGTGTGCACTGAATAGCCTATTATTATACACGTTTTTTCCTCTCTCTCTCTCTTTATGTTGTACGTGTACTAATAGCCTATTTGGTTCGCACGACGCTCTCTCCCTCTGAGGGCTCCCTCGCTCCCTTTTGAATAAATGACGACACTGTACCTCGACGGTACATGTATAATTGGCTTTGAACACGACAGTGTTTGAACAAATTGACAGAAACAAAACGATCGTATCTTGCCATATTACTACCTCTCCTTTCTGTAAAATGATGGAACTTAATTGGCTGAGAAAGAAAGGACAGGTAAGACGACTGATGTCCCCTAATCTGGCCCTTAAAAGGGAGCTATATGTCAGTGGCTTTTTTTTAGTGCTTTAGTAACACCGCCTTCCTCATTCAGATTACCACCGCCCATTGCACAAAAGTAGAGTGTCCGAAACGTCCCCGTTTTTCCAGAATGGTCCCAGTTCTGTACCAGCCATCCCAGAAAACCTTAAAGAGTGTAGCTGATGACCTTGTTTTTAAAGATAAATCACGTTAGCGAATGTAACAGGAATAAACACCAAACAGACATGATGATGGAAAATAGTAAAAATGCCTGCAAACCTGCACCACAGCGATGATTCATGAGTTAATAGCATACCCCGATGTAAGGATTAATAAACATCCACCCTATCGTGACCGATAAACGTTTCCCCAACTACTTGGGGTTGGGAGAGAAATTGAAGTATGTGAACGTCTTCCCCTGCCAGTTCTCTAAGACTTGTTTTTGTACTTATTTAAAGATAACATGCAGTCGTCGGAGGAGAGGGGAAAGCGTGACGTACAGCCTGGCTGCAGATCTGGGAACATCTATGACCTCGACCAAGGCGGAGCCACAGAGCAAAGAGATGCGGGACGAGGTACCATTCTCAACATGGAAAATGAAAGAAAGAAGGGCTGTCCAGAAGCCCCTGCATGTTGACCAGCTCGTGCCAAAAGTCCCAGCCCATTGAGCCCGATTGATGGGCCCACTTGCTCGAGATTTCTGCCCTCCTTGGTCCATTTCAGATCTGATCCCACTCCACCCTCTCTTCCCTCGGCCTCCGAAAGCACGCCCCCATTCCCCCCCCCCCTTTTTTCCATATGAAGTTTTTTTTTTTTGACTTCAAGAAGAAACACAGCACAAAGATAGAATAGGGTTTGTCACGAAAGAAGAACGGAATGCGGGTTCTCCGCCTAAAGTACCTATGGTAGATCAGTTAGGAGCAAGACAATCAGGACTGTGGTCCGAAAGCAAAGAATGGCCACACCCTGCAACGCGAAATCTGGATTAGAGCTGGACGCATAGCTCCACCGCCGGTGCTCAACAGTGCCAACAAAAAAAAAGAGGAAGAACAATGAGAGCCTACCAGTGATGGCTCGCTGTAATAAGACACTGGAAAGAAGAACCTTTTTTTGAACATAACCACCCCTTGACTGTCACTTGTATTAAGTTGAATTCTTCTCCCAACCACTTTGTATTGATTATCACCCAATTGAGCTTTCGAAACCTTACATCGGTCACTTTCAACTGTGCATGGATAACTAAGAAAGCGTCAACTCTGTATCATGATGATTATAGAACACCAGTCGTACACATGAACATGCTGTCTAGTTTTGATCCCCACGGAGTCCAGACCTCAAGTAATGTACTTAATAGCCCTTATTCTGCCAGAACATTTTTTTTGTATGACATCATGTTTCTATTCGAACGACTTCCCTACATCATCTAAGTAATGTCCCCATCTCCAGGTCTAATGTATGACACAGCTAATGTAATTTTGTATGCACTGCCTCCTCGCCTATCACCTTGACTACATATGGTTATGTACGAGTCTGTCAGCATTGATAGCAGAATTATTTCCATCTGCCCGTAATGCATATCGGCTACCAAAGCGAATTGTATTACTAATGTCAGCTTGTACATCCTCACCTGTGACATGAACAGAAATGAACTAACTTATGATAAAAACTGGGGACTGTGGAAAATGACTAAATTAGGTATACATAAGCGGCGTTCATTTATGTTCACCACAGCCACTGTTGAAAGTAAAGTGAAAATCGTGAAACAGTGGCCACGCCATCTTGTCCCTTTTTAGGCCCCTTCATGCACGTAAGTGGCAGCCATTTTGTGTGCCATAGCCTCTCTGCCTACTGCCAATAGCCTGCGCGTCTCTCCCCCTCACTCCCCGGCCTCGCAAGCATCCCCCCGCGCCCCGACAGCCCCCGTCTCTCCTGCTTGGGCCATAAACGCACCTCCAGCGCGACCCTGTCTCCGAGCCACATCCCGTGCTGAACCCCCTCACTCTTTCATCTCATTCATAGAACAGGCCCTTTGATAACTTCTTCCTCCCTGCCCGATTGTCCGGCCTGATCCCAGGCCATCACCTAGCCCAACAGATGCAGTTTATTGCCCCCTACAGTAGGACCTCGCCTCACATCAAAGGAGCGGGGATTAATCAATGCCTTCACACCCCTAGATCCGACCGATCGCCCGCATTCCTGTTCCCAGCGGAATGTCCAGCTGCGCGATAGCCATCATGCTGAGATTTGGGTGGGGACCCTACTGTAGATATGTGTGAGAACGGGCCTGAACCGGGGATTCCAAAGATGCCTTTTTCGTACTTCAAAGCAATACCACGGATGTCATAAATGTAATAAAGCCATAAACTTGTGTATAAGAGGCCAGGCCTCAGAGAGGCGGGTAGAGCACCTCGAGAAGATACCCTGTTGTCTGATTTGACGTGTTCTGATTCCGTCGGAATAAACTCCTGTTTCCTGCCTTCCAGCCTCCAGCGCCTGCCTCTTTGTTTGGTAATATTGAATGGTATGAGAGGCGGCTAACGCCGGGCAAATACTGAAGGGTTCTTGGTCGAATTCGGCCCTGCCTTTTTACAAGGCGCTTTTTACCCATTCATTTGATTTGCCCAAGCCCTCAAGGGTAGATTAAGTTTCCCATTATATTCAAATGCTCTAAATAAAGCATCAGTGCCCTAGACCTGGCAATCACATGTTCCCAATACATTTCACCACAATTTGCAGAATTCAAATGCAAAGCCTCATTTTCAAATACTGTGTATGATTCTAATTAATAGCATAGCATATTAGCAACAGTCACAACATCCCATATGTCTGAAATGGAAACTGGGGTAATGATGTCGTCCACAGCCACTTTAAGTACATTAAGAATTTGAAATGTTTCTGTGGGACCAAAAATATCAAAGAGAACTTTATCCCAGACAATACCATCATGGATAGGGGATGCAGTAATTTTCACAAGGGACAAGTCTCTCCGGACTTTATGTGATGAAATATGGGAAGTGAGTACCCCAGCCACCAGTTCTAGAGCAGTACTATCAGAGAGGTAGTGCCCATTCAACAATAGAAGAAAGACCAAAACAAATCCAATCCAAAGGACAAGAAGAAATAGTGAAAGAAAAATCCAACAATAGGACCAAGGGGAAATCAGGTATGTCTGTTTCAACCAAAGTAATAGTCCATATACACCACACAAGAAAAATCATAAAGTTTGTAAAAATAATCAAGTTTGTAAAAATAACTAGGCTGAAAAAAAAACAGGGACTTCGTTATGATAAGGAGAGCAGGTAAACGCCTTCAAAGGCGGTTGATACTTCAGTAGTAGTAGAAAACATCAGAAACACATCCTGTGTTTTTATTATCAATGTGTATGATCGAAAGTTCAGCCTCTAAAGACCCTCGCCCGGGAAGTAGCACGATTCGGATGACTCATTACCATGTAGTGATTTCCTAGGGAGAGGTGACAAGGAACTACCCAGATACCGTTGTGGCCTCCTATGGAGAACCGGCCACATGGTGTAACTTGATCAAATCTATCTAAGCTTATCGTTTTTGTTTACAACCAGTAAACAGTGGTAAAATCAAAATAAGAGTACCTTGGATGGCAAGGACAGGCACCGGTGCACAACATGACCTGTCAAACTATTTTTTATCTGCAATCTTCTCTCGGACTAGATCCCCAACTTTAGGAATCCAGCTTGAAACTGCTGGTGGCACCGCCACTTCGTCATTGGCAGACTGGTTAGAAAATAGATTTGAGTACTCATCTTGGAAGTCTTGTGATTCCCGTAAGACAGTAAAACATTCATTGATGTCAAAGGACGCATCTTCTGCCACTGCACCAGAGATATCAATACCTTGTATAACCGTGGAACCCCAAACAAAACTTTATATGGCGATCAACCACCCAAAATTTGTCTAGGCAGATTATTTAAAGCTATTTGTACACTATACAGGTGATGAATCCAACTACGACCTGAACTTAATACTCTAACTGTTAAGGACTGCTTTAAGTAATGGTTCTTCTGTTATACTATTGTAACGGGCCGGGACTGTCCCTAAAACAGGGGAAGATACGAAGAGACATTAAACAGAACTCTGGTACCATTGCTCATCACTTATACTCCCCACAGAACGGCGACGGCGAGCTGGAACAACCAGATGAGGAGACGGGTCAGTGGCCCTTTAACTTTGAATGGAGTAGTGAGTGGGAGGAGTCACGTCACGACGCGGAGGCGTCTTATACAGAGAGAGACGAATCACCGGTGTGTTTATTCACCCGGAGGGAGCGAGTAGGAGGCCGGAGCGGAGAGGAAGGAGAAGACAACGCGGAGACGGAGAAGAGGCGACAAGAAGAAGACGAGAAACAGGAGACGCCAGGAGGCCAACGACCCCGCGACTCGCCCAGCCATACACCCGCGGGAGGTGTATGGCTAGCACAGGTACGAGACAAGATCAGGGGCTGGGTTCGTGATAAGGGGAAGCCCGCTGAGTAACCTCACTCCCACCTCCTTGGCACTGGGTCCCCACCCTGAGCACTTACACCTCACGTCGTCAGTTTGGCTAAATGTGTGGCACGAGTTATTAGGTCCTCACTCCCTTTCCTGTAAAAAACATCGTATATAAAGTGAACATCCAACTGATACGGTGTATTCTCCTTTTTGTTTGCATTGAGTCCCAAGACGGATACGGACAAATCACTGTATCGACGGACACCCGAAAGAGGCCGTCGAATAGAACTCCCGGAGTCCAGCCATAGAAGAACAGCAAGAAGCTGTTCACCGTGTGGGACTGTACCTAAGGGAAAGAAAAGCTCGGACTTGTTATTCCGTAAAATAAAAGATAAGAAAACAAGAATACATTTGTTGCCAATTAATCCCGCACCTGTAACAGTGGTGGAGAATGCGGGCATAGATACCATCTCTGGAGAAAAGATGGAAACCGTGGTACAACAACTAGTAAAAGGACAGGAAAGACTCGAATGGGTACTAGAACAGCATTTGGTGTCCGCCCAGGCAGATAGGGAAGTACTAAAAAAAGCCATTGAGGAAAAAACGGAACCGCCTTGGGTTGACCCCGTGGTTAGGGGAGGAGCAGCAGAAAGACCCGTGGCACATGGAACCCCAGCCGTTTCCCTACAAAAATATAGATCAGGAGAAGACCCGGATGCCTTCTTATTACATTTTGAAAGGGCAGCTAGAGCCTGTGGCTGGCCAGTAACGAAATGGCCTTTCTTCTTAGCTCCACTACTAGGGGGCGAGGCTCAGGCAGCATATCAAGTGGCCAACCCCAACGGAGATACTACCTATGCAGAAATAAAAAGGATCATACTAGATCACCTAGGACTAGATCCGGAGGCTTACCAGCTGCGGTTTCGTAAGGAGAGAGGCACGGTGGGAGAAAATCCAAAAACCTTGTTTGTGCGCTTAAAAATGGCTGCGGATAAGTGGCTTACCCCATCCACTAGTAGCAAGGAAGAAATACTTGACAGAATATACCTGGAGCAGTTTCTGGAGGCACTCCCCTATGCTACCCAAAAATGGCTTAGACAACACCATAGCCTAACAACCGCCCAAGCCGTAGAGATGGCATCATCCTTTTCCAGAGCACAGCCAAAGAACATCCCGTTTGACCTGGAGAGAGAGAAAAAAATGTTTACACGACCCGAAAGAAATTTCCCTAAGGGAAAAGAACCCGTACGACCTCGTACCTGGCGGACAGAAACCCCAGGGACCTTTGGACCACAATGTTTCGATTGTGGACAGTGGGGTCATATCGCACGGTTATGTCCAAAAAAAAGACTGGATGAGGAACCTATGGAAGTCGGGTACCTCCCCAAAACGGTACTCTACTCAGCAGAGCTTGGCAGTTCATTCCGAGTAAGTGTGAAAGTTAATGGAAATTCACTATTAGCATTGTTAGACTCCGGCTGCCGTCAGTCGGTTATACAATCGCAATATGTGTCCCCAAAACAATACATTCCTCGGGGTACTGTTAATATTAAGTGTGTTCACGGGGATATCAAACTATATCCTATTGCTAACATTGTAATAGAACCTACAGTAGGGACTCCCCAGACAGTGAGGGTGGGGGTGATGTCAAAATTGCCTGAAGACATAATTATTGGGACAGATAATCCCCGCTTCCTGAACATGTTTAAAAAAAAATTGGAAGATACTCCCAAACGATTGATAAACGGATACAAACATACCGGGGAGGGAAACAAAGAAAAGGGGGTAGAACCGCGGGAGGTCTGTCTTAACTTCGTAAAGTTATCGGAACACGCAACATCCCCCACCAAGGGTTCGGCCAAAGCAGCCGGATATGATTTGTATAGTGCCTATGAATATGTCATACCAGCCAAAGAAAAAGCCTTGATTAAAACCGACCTGCAAATTGCAGTTCCGCCCGGCTGCTATGGCAGGATCGCTCCTCGTTCGGGAATAGCCGCTAAATACTTCATAGACGTGGGGGCGGGCGTGATTGATGAGGATTACAGGGGTAATGTAATTATTCTCCTGTTTAACTTTGGGACTGAGACATTTTTTGTACATAAAGGGGACAGAGTGGCACAACTAATATGTGAACATATAGCATCCCCCACAATACATGAAGTGGATGAACTAAACGACACAGATCGCGGAGAGAAGGGGTTTGGATCCTCGGGACAACATAGCGAACCGATACATGCGGTTCTGGCACAAGACCCCTGGGTTCTCGATAAAAGCTTTAAGTTTGCACAAATAAGCGACACCACTCTTTTCAATGCGTGGGAACAGGCACACCTGAGGCCCAAGGAGGCTGACTCTTATCCCGGATTTATTATTCAAGACGGGCTACTGTTTAGAATAGGTAAACGGGGTGACTCCCCTCAACTTCTGGTGCCTGTCTCCTTTAGGGAGCAAGTCCTTTTTTTTGGTCATAGCCATCTGATCGCCGGTCACACGGGCACCGAAAAAACAACTCAAAATATACTCAGAAATTTTTTTGGGCCAGGGATTTATAAGGACGTCGATTCCTATTGTAGGAAGTGCGAGATTTGCCAACGGTTCAATATGACAAAGCCCCCGGCTGTCCCCCTTCAGCCATTGCCTATAATTGGGAAGCCGTTCGAATGCGTGGGAATGGACCTCATTGGACCATTACCTAAGACGAAAAAAGGCTTCCAACACATTTTGGTCATAGTCGACTATGCAACTAGATTTCCGGAGGCTTTTCCCTTATCGGCTGCAAACTCTAAACAAGTTGGAGATAAGATGATAGAATTGTTTAGTAGGGTCGGTTTTCCCAAAGAAATTTTGACGGACCAGGGTACTCCCTTCGTTTCGAAACTAATGAAGGAGATATGCCACACGTTGGACATCCACCAGATCCGTACCTCTGTGTACCACCCCCAGACCGACGGACTGGTGGAACGTTACAACCGCACCCTGAAGGCCACCCTCCGCAAAATGATGGTAGTCAGTGGGGCGGATTGGGATAGGATGTTGCCTCTAGCGCTTTACGCCATAAGAGCTCAAAAACAGTCCAGCATGGGGACGTCGCCATTTGAATTGCTTTATGGGCGACAACCCCGCTCCCTTTTAGAAATGACTAGAGATGCATGGGTTAATGAGGCTCCTGAGGAAACTGCAGCGACACTAGACTATGCTAGAGATCTGAAATCTAAACTGGGCAAATTGAGGGATCTTGCCTTTACCAATTTGGATACTAGCCAGCGTCGACAACAAGTTGCTTATGACAGGGGAAAGAAATGGAGACAGCTCCAGGTCGATGACTGGGCCTTGGTTCTGTTGCCTTCCTCATCCCACAAATTTAGAGCTGAGTGGATGGGGCCATATAGGGTGGTGGAAGTGATTGGCCGCACTAGCTATATGTTACAGATTAATAGCGACAAACGGCAATCATACCACATCAAACTTTTAAAGAAGTGGATAGGCCCTCCTCCATCTCAGGTGACCTTGGCGGATGCCTCCCGCCCCGGTGAATCTACAGTGGAGTTACTTACAGATAATGAGGAGTTGACGGATGTACAACGGAGAGAACTAATGGGTACTCTGAAAACTTACGAGTGTGTCTTTTCCAGTCGACCGGGACGTACGTCCCTGGCAGAACACTGTATTGTGACCCCGCCGGACAAGAAAATTAGAATTAGACCATACAGAGTCCCTGAGGCAAGGAGAGCTGCCATTAAAAATGAGGTGGATGAGATGCTTCGCCTAGGGGTCATACGTCCTTCTAAAAGTGACTGGTCTAGCCCCATCGTCATGGTGCCCAAACCTGACGGTAGCAGGAGATTTTGTATGGACTTCCGAGCTTTGAATGAAATCTCACTCTTTGACGCCTACCCTATCCCCAGGGTGGACGAGTTGATTGAAAAACTTGGCAGCTTGAAATACATCACTACCCTGGATTTGACTAAGGGATATTGGCAAGTTCCATTACATCCGGAGGATGCCAAAAAAACGGCCTTTTCCACACATGAGGGACATTTTGAATTTACGGTGCTTCCCTTCTGACTGCATGGGGCGCCAGCAACGTTCCAGCACTTAATGAACACTGTCCTGGCTGGCTTGTCCGAGTTCACGTCGGCATATCTAGACGACATCGTGATATACAGCCCGGATTGGCAATCACATATAGGCCATCTGCACAAAGTGTTCGGTGCCCTCCGGAAGGCGGGGCTCACTGTCAACGCAAAAAAATGTAAGATGGCCTTTCAGAAGGTAAAATATCTTGGCTATGTTCTGGGCCACGGACTAATTGAACCGCAGATCGAAAAGGTTCGGGCAATTGCCGACACCCCTTTTCCGTCCAACCGAAAGGAAGTGAGATCGTTTTTGGGGCTCGTCGGTTACTACCGACGATTTATTCCGCAATTTGCAGACATTGCTGCCCCCCTGACGGACGCACTGAGGGTAGCTGGGAAATCGTCCACTCCGGTACGACCTTCCGATGAAATGCTGGAAGCCTTTAGAGTATTGAAGTCCATTATAACATCTACGCCAGTGCTCTCTTCCCCAGACTTTTCTCGGCCATTTTCTTTGCATACGGATGCTTCTGACTATGGTATTGGAGCAGTTCTCTCACAAATGGGTACTGACGGTCACGACCATCCGATACTTTATGTCAGCAGGAAGCTGTTCCCGCGCGAATTGAAATATGCCACAATTGAGAAGGAGTGCCTCGCGATTAAATGGGCTATTGAAAAACTTGCCTATTATCTCGAGGGAAGGAGGTTTGACCTCTTTACGGATCATGCTCCGCTACTGTGGATGGCTCGCAACAAAGCCAATAATGCTAGAGTTCTACGCTGGTTCCTGTCCCTGCAGCCTTACGTTTTTACGATACATCACAGGAAGGGCACTGAGAACATAGGCGCTGACTTTTTGTCCCGTCATCCACTCACCGATCGTGAGTGTCCTGAGGGGGAGGTATGTAACGGGCCGGGACTGTCCCTAAAACAGGGGAAGATACGAAGAGACATTAAACAGAACTCTGGTACCATTGCTCATCACTTATACTCCCCACAGAACGTCGACGACGAGCTGGAACAACCAGATGAGGAGACGGGTCGGTGGCCCTTTAACTTTGAATGGAGTAGTGAGTGGGAGGAGTCACGTCACGAAGCGGAGGCGTCTTATACAGAGAGAGACGAATCACCGGTGTGTTTATTCACCCGGAGGGAGCGAGTAGGAGGCCGGAGCGGAGAGGAAGGAGAAGACAACGCGGAGACGGAGAAGAGGCGACAAGAAGAAGACGAGAAACAGGAGACGCCAGGAGGCCAACGACCCCGCGACTCGCCCAGCCATACACCCGCGGGAGGTGTATGGCTAGCACAGGTACGAGACAAGATCAGGGGCTGGGTTCGTGATAAGGGGAAGCCCGCTGAGTAACCTCACTCCCACCTCCTTGGCACTGGGTCCCCACCCTGAGCACTTACACCTCACGTCGTCAGTTTGGCTAAATGTGTGGCACGAGTTATTAGGTCCTCACTCCCTTTCCTGTAAAAAACATCGTATATAAAGTGAACATCCAACTGATACGGTGTATTCTCCTTTTTGTTTGCATTGAGTCCCAAGACGGATACGGACAAATCACTGTATCGACGGACACCCGAAAGAGGCCGTCGAATAGAACTCCCGGAGTCCAGCCATAGAAGAACAGCAAGAAGCCGTTCACCGTGTGGGACTGTACCTAAGGGAAAGAAAAGCTCGGACTTGTTGTTCCGTAAAATAAAAGATAAGAAAACAAGAATACATTTGTTGCCAATTAATCCCGCACCTGTAACAACTATCAAATTTCCCTCTAGATTATAGGGGGTAGAATAATGCAGAGCAACACCTACAGCACCCATAGTGTCCCGGCATGCCTTAGAGGTGAAAGCTGGACCCTGCTCCAAGCGGAAAGCTGCGGCTGCATATGTACCAATAAAGACTTGCAAATCTTTAATAACAGTTTGAGCATCAGCTGGTTGCTGCAGCCACACCAATAGAAATCAGGCACAAGAATCAACAGCCACTAAGATATATTTGTAGGGAGTGGTCTGCAATGATCTAAATAGACACAATATAATGGCTTATTGGAAACTAAAGGTTGTGTCTGCAGAGGAAAAGCTTTAATTTGTTGACAAATGTCACTGCAAAGCACACATTTTCTTGTCTGTTGATAAAGACCTTGTCACCAGTATTGCTTCTGTAACAAAGAAACAGTAGTCGACACACATGGTCAGACGCCAAACCTTAATGGGCTGCTATTATTAACTCTAACCTGCGGTCCCGGTTGGGTAGCACTCGATCACCCACCTCAGGAATAAAGGCAAACGGAACATTTTGAGGGCTCAATAGATAGGAGTCCCTAGCTGAATAGCCTTTAGGTAAAGGGTCGACACTAGCCAAGGCAGTGACCACAGCAATAATATCATCATCTATTCTCATATGTGAATGAGTAATCACGGACACAAATACAATCTGATAAGCCGCCCGGCAGCTTCATCAGCCAATGAATTCCCTCCAATGTGTATACCAACACGTTAATGACTCAATGTGTGGATCACATGAGTCAGTGTCAGTGGCAAAGCATCTTTCAGAGCCGCCACTTTCTCCCAAACAAGCGTATGCTTACTGGTACTTCCTTTAGAATCTCTGAATCCATTCAAACGCCATTGAGGTAAATTATTGTTAAAGGCCTTATGCGGTAAAAGAAATCACATACTATAAGTATAGGGAATTCTGAATCCGTGTTCTGCAAAGCCGGAACCAAAGCTTTCAGTTCAGCCAGCTGAGTTGTTCAGTCTCCCAAAGTTTCTGTATATTTTCCTTGTGCCTGGAAAACTCCATCCTTCATGACACCCTTAACTGCAGTATACAATACGGAGGGACGCAGGGGGCCCTTTTCCACTCTAGCAGGAGTGGGAGGTCCAGCATAAACGGAGGCCTCAGTGAAAGTTTTCAATAGTCCAGTTATGCCGTTCCTGGAGGAACCTCACAGCTCGACTTTTAAAAACCCTAAACTGCAGCACACAGATCTGAGCACTTGAACTTTATACCAACCGCCGGAGGGGCGAAACTACCAGTATAGATTACAAAAGCATATTCATCTAGATGCAAAATTTCACTAGACCTGGGGCATTCCTGTTCATTATTCCTCTGTTCTCAAATTAGGGTCAAAAATACATTCTACATCAGTAGCTGTCAAGGAAGAGGCCCACTGTATCCATCTCGATGAAAGGCTTTCAAATTTGGAACGCTGGCCTCGGCGACAGCCGCTAGAGCCGGGACAGGAGATACCACAATTATAAGTCTCCTGTGGACATTCCTTTAATGCAGTCGCTTGAACTGCAGACAACATGTTTTGTTTTGAAGCAAAACACATTTCCGCATTGGAACAGAAATGCGATTTATAACAATCCTGCACTGTTTCTCCTTCTTTAAATTAAACATATGTGCATCCACTGGAACCAAATAAGTAGAGTTAAAACATGTATGCAAATGTTTAGACCCAAGCTTGTATATTCCAGAGAATACAAAAATGTTCCGCAGTCCAATTTTTATCAGAAAATTCAGGACAAATTAAATCATAAACTGTCTTACCCGTTGTGCATAATCTGGTATGCACGTTCTACAAATATTCATAAATCCCAAAACCAATTAAAGCTTTTCTAAGCTATTTGGTGGTTGCAATTGAGCCTGTTTCTCTAAGAAATATGGTGTCAAACTGTTGCTTTCATTTGATAATTCATATACTAAAAATAGGACATGGGGAAAGGCAATTTTAGAATTCTGAAAATAAATGTATAGCTATGTTCAGTAAATCCCAGAATAATATAATCCCCCTGGCCAAATGCACGTGTAAATCCTTGTTCGTGACATAAATGTCATCAATGTAAGACAATGCTTCCGAGTCAATTTCTTGTAAAATGTACAACACACAGGCACCAAACAGACCTAAACTGTTCACGAAATAGGAGCAGCGTAGTATTGACCCTCAGCTCTCACCAGGGAGGGAATTTCTTCTTTTTTGTTGCCCTGAAGAAAGCCCTGGAACAATTGTTGGCCACATATTGGGCTGGACATGTCGGCACTAGGGTCATAGGACCATTAATATCCAATTGACCCTTTATATGCTTTTATTTTCAATATCCCAGACATTTCCAAGAATAAAGGGATACCGGGAATTGTCTGAGGATTTTTTAATATAGGAGTCGGGGTGAACTGATGATGAAGCATGACACCACTAGGGTGTGTGAGGGTAATATCAACAAAAGGAATCTTTTCCTTTCCCACAACCTAGTGGGTAATAACTAAGATGCTTAATTATTAAACTTCCCATTCCTAACCAGGGTTAGTTGAAGTTACTTCTCTAACTGTGGGGTACCTTTTGTGATTTAGTGTCTGCCACGGGAGGACGTGCTCCCATCAGAAATTTCCTCTCAGCGCCCTTACGACACAGGAGAAGTTCATCTCCTCTTGTCATAGTGCTTCCGCAGTTATGTGAAGTGTCCTACAGTCAAAAGCAAGCTGTCTTCTCCCTTGCTTACTTGGACTAAAACAAATAATAGGCCATGCACACTCGCTTCCACTGTCGATATCAAATAGTTTTAGCAAGTTGGCATTGGAACTTCCTATTTTATTTCTTGAAAATCTTTCTCTTAACCGTCCATTCCCCAAAATAAATTCCTTCCCTTTCCTCAACATCTTCTTCAATGGTTAACCTTTCTTGCATAGTTTTCCGCAAATTTACAGTAGTTCTCTACGGGACGCATGAAGGATCTTAAATGCACCTAAATTGTTGAAGCAGGCCCTACTCTAATCAATCAAACCAAGTACCTCTCACACCCCTTTTGAGACTGTATGACCCAAATATTTTCTTTTCCTCAGAGTTAGGACCACTTATTTCAAGACCGATCGCACCTTAGCCAGAACTTGGTTAAGTTCTGCTGTTTCTCCAAACACCCAGATCATTCTTGAAAGAAGAAAACACTTCTTTGGTCCTTAAAAGTTTTACAAATCCTTTATTTGAAAAACAAATGCAGCTGAGACCAAGCCAAAAGGTGACCGAGAAAAATGAAAATTATCCATCACAATAATAAATGCTGAAACTCTCTTTGAAGAAGAGTGCAATTGTACCTGTTATTATGCAGAGTTAAGGTCTAATTAGGTGAAAAACTTCACACCATTGAGTAATAATACCATTTTAGTGATATTTTGCAAAGCGAAGAGGTCTATAAAATCCACCTCCGACAATCTTAGTTAATCACATAGCCCCTTTTAATATTATGTAAGTTAGTCACTTACCTGTAACAACTTTTAAATTCAATTTTGGAAGAAGTTATTTCAAAATTGTAAATTTTTACTCCCACTTTTACTTTGACCTAATATACGTTTCCTCACAACATTCACTAAACTATCTCTTTCAAGCATTTGTCCAATTCCTACATTATTTTCGTTACTGGAATAGCCTGCTATAGGTTAGGGCTCTTCCAGCCCATAGTGTGCAATGTATGTTGTGATCCCGCAGGGAATCACAACACAGTCGTTACAACGACTGCGTTGTGATTCCGCATACTATTACACCACAAGTCGGAACAACGACTTGCGGAGGGGGTGGCGCTGGATGTTGGAATAGTATAATTTACTATTCCAACTCCAGTCTGTGCGGACAATGCGCCAACACCTACTCCCCCCTCCGCAAGTCATTGTTCCGACTTGCGGAGTAATGGTATGCGGAAACACAACGCGGTCGTTGTATCGACCGCATTGTGATGCCCTGCGGGGAAAAAGATTCGGGGTAAACGTTGTTTACCCAGAGTATGTCCTACATTTGTTTGTTGTTGCACTTTACGTCAGCGGAACTTTGATTAACGTTTTCTGTCATATCACCCAAATCACACTTAATAGCCAGCTCCCTTAACATAGAACTAAACCGGTCTATGTTCTAATACCCAATTCTGGTTGGGTATAAATTATAAGTCTTTGCAATGCCTGGTTCACAGATTTCCCAAACTGCTTATTTTGTTTTGCTTCCATGTATTGGCCTCTGCGTAAATATCCATTGGAAAATGTCCAAACCTGTGCTGTCCTTCCTGATCCAAAGCATTCACCTTTTCCCATTGGTGTGGAGGTGTAAATCAACTAAAGTCACTAAGTAGTTCTCCAAAATGTCCATACGTTCTCTCATTCAATTGGTAGTGGTCATGGATTTATTGAAAATATGGTGGAGCTAGACTGGCTTATATTCCAGAATTACTGTTGACCACTTCGAAAATGACAGTTCATGAATTGTCTCCAGTATTATGCCATTAGCATTTCACTATATTACCTTGTGGCACTTAAATTGGAATGGCTAAGCTGAAGTCAACAAAGATCTTTATTTTGAGTCCTGCTGGAGAGAACACTTGCTCAGAATATGTTCACACTTCACTTTGTTAGTCTGTCTAAGGCTCGCCAGAATAGAAAGGAGAGGTGGAGTCAAGCTCTCTTACACATACAGAAGGCCGTACTGGATGATTGCACTGACAATGAAGAAACTGTATCGCCTCAGGAGCATGCACACGCTTTCCACTAAAAGTTCATAACAGTTTCAATGTTGCCCAGAAATTCAAACTCACTGGACTAACAGGTGTGAATCCTCTCTGTTAACAGGTTCTGACTATCATGTTCTGTTGGTAACTAAAATACTGTGCTAATGTAAATTAGCCGTCACTTCTGGTACAAAATGATTCAGCTAATGGTTCAAAGGTTTATTTATGCTTCTCACCATGCAGATACTGTGTGCTTGATGGCACGCAACCATGTCAGTTGCTTCGAAATGTCGAGTTCATTACTATACACACTGCAGCCTGATGATTCTTCTGTCTGCTTGAGCTGTCAGACAACTGCTCAGAAGGTTCCATAATGTCCCCCACTCGAACATTCAATTACCTCACAACATACACATCAACCCTAATACAAAGTAGCCATAACACAATCCAGTCATGGACAGATAGTGGACAGAAATGGTAGCTAATACAACAAGAAGAGAGTCCACAGTCTGGATGCGAGTTGAGACTGAATCCCACAAGTCCCAAACATTGGACTCCCCAAGGTAAGTAAAAATGTTACTTACCTATAACTGTAGTTCCCCAATAATAGCATATTTCATAAATTCACATGCTTGAATCATTCTCAGTTGCCGAAGTGGGAGTCACAGGGTACAACTAGAAAGCAGTACAATGTTATTAGAATTCTATTCACATCACTTAAAAGAACTAAACGTCCTCCATTCACGCCGCACCACCCTCTTAACCACTGCGCTTAGAGGTTACCATACCTCAGATTTACCAGCACAAGTGTGAATAATAAAGGTGATTGTTTGAGTGAGCCTTGAAAGGTAGGAGGGTAGGTCACATGTGAATCTATGAAAGTTGTTAATACTGGAGAACTACAGTTGCAGGTAAGGAACATGTTTTTCTTCTCCAGTGATGGAACTTTCATCAATACACATGCTTGAATCAGAGTAGTAAGCAGTAAAACTATATACATAGGATTGCTTTCATTATAAATGTTACTGCGAATAATGGGAGAAGAATAGTAAAATAAGGCTAACCATGTTGAAAAAGATGCCTTACCAGCTTGACCAACCACAGCATCATATTGGACTTTTGAGTCACCCAGCACTAATTCTGAGTAAATGTGTATCTATTCGTACACGCTGCTGCTCTACAAATGCACTAATACACACCAGCAAACAAGGCTGTAGATGTGGAAACACATCTTGCAGAAAACTACCCTTTAGGGGTCTATCTGCTTTAATATAGCAGATTACTACCGCTGCAAATATCCATTGTGCTATGCTTAGTTTTGCCAGAACAAAACCCTTACGAGGAGTGCCACATGCAACTAGCAGTTGATCGATCTTTCTGAACTTTCGGGTCCTATGAATATACAATTTAAGGTAACTTTTAACATCAAGAGTATGCATTGTTTTTTCGCGACGTCTTTAAGGTTTTGGAGAAAAAAAATCTTTAAGATAACTGGTTCCTTTAAATGGAATTGCAATGGATCTTTTTGGATGAATCAGGGATTTATTTGTAAAACAAATAGATCCTCTCTGAACTGCACATATGGTTCTTTGATGGTGAATGCTTTTATTTTGTAAACTCTTCTAGGCGCAGTTAGTGCCATTAGTAATGACCGTTTCCAGGACAGATACTTCAGATTGGCTTTGTATATGGGCTAGAACACCCTCTTCATTAATTGTGAGAGAAATGTATTCAGTTGCCAAGGTGCTAGAGGATGTTTCAAAGGAGAGTAAATCATAAAGAGCTCTTTTAAGAATTCCTTGACAAGTCTATTTGACTATAGAGATGGGTTTTTTAAAGATCTAAAATGAGACCAAGACTAAACGATGTGTGGGAAAGACCTGCTCATGACAGATGTAAAAGGTAAGGCAATATTTGCTCTGGCTTCAAAGAAATTGGTTGAGTAATTATCTATGCATCATGAAAAGAAACATTTCAATTTGAACTTGTAAGTTTTATTAGTGATCTTTGCTCTAGTGTTAGCTAAGATTTGTTTACAATCTCCTGGGAGGCATAAATAGGAAAATGTATTGTGTTCCGGAGCCAAGTCTAAATGTTTAAGAATTTCAGATCCGGATGACGTATTTGGCTGCTATGTAGGGGAAGAAGGTTGGGGATAGGCTTCAGTTGTATACGTTGTTTCTCTGATAGAATTATCTCAGTGAACCAAAACTGTCTTGGTCATCATGGAGCTACCAGTTTGATCCTGCATGGTTGACGCTTCATTTTGCTCAGGACTTTCAGATAAATGGGAATTGGGGGGAAAGTATAAGTAAAGATTCCTGACCATGCTATTGAAGATGCCTTCCTCCACGACACTGGCTGTTGACGACAACTTGCATAGACCAGGCATTTACGATTTTCTATTGTTGCTAATAGATCAAGCTTCGGCTTCCCTCACCGAGTGAAAATGCTGTTGAGAACATTTGGTTCAAACCCCACTCGTGGCATTCCTTTGTCATTCTGAACACAGTGTCCGCCCAGCGATTGTGTGAGCCACAGACATGTTCTGCTTTTATGTTGATATGATGTTTTGACAACCATTCACAAATACTCTGAGCTTTCAGTGACAATAGGCGAGATCTTGTGCCTCCTTGTTTGGTTATATAATGCATAGTATTGTCTGTGGATACCAGGACTGACAAGCATCCTTGGAAGAAAAGCGTGGAGGCTCAGAGCTACAGCTCTTTATTCTAGGAGGTTTGGGAGAGATCCTGAACAACGACTCCGGAACAACGACTCCGAAACAACGAGTTCCGGAGTCACGCAAGCCGAACAACGACCTTACTGAACAACTAAGCCTTAACCACGCATGTGCGTTGTTAAGGCTGGTTCGGTCTAGTGTTCGGACAGGGCGGAGTTCGGCTTGTGTCATTGTTTAAGATGCACCGTCATGTGTACCTCTCAGCACTGATCTCGTTTGAGCCCTACGTGCTGTCTCTGGTGAACTTCGCTGTTTTGTGTAAACCTCCCGCACTGACTCCGCACTGCCCCCACTACACGGCCTCATGTGAAGCGTTCTGCCTTTGCGCCCCACTGTGCCGTCAATTGAGAGCTCCCTTCCACTGACCCCCAGTTATACTGACCCATGTGAGTCCCACGTCACCGTCTCCTTGTGACCCTCCTGCACTAACCAAATCTCAACCTCATTGCACTGACCCTACACTGTCACCATGTGAGCCCCTCCTATTGTTTCCGTGTCTCCGTCACCCTCGACCGAGGACCATTGTCTCATCTTAGTCCCAAATTCTATCACCGTCTCAAAGCAGTTCGTACAAAAGAACCTCACCCCATATAGCGTCCTTCGGGCCGGTCCCAAGCTACTCACCGTGGCATGTAGGAAACAGATCACCCTGCTACATCTGACCTCAATGGCTGGTCCTAATACTATACAAAGCAGAAACCGACGGCTGCTGCGCAATTTTGTCCACTGACCTTTCCTCCCATCTCGAGTCCGGAGGAGAGTCGAAGAGGAACAGGTAAGAGAGGTTAATTTTCAGGAGGTGGGAGGTTTTGGGTTTGATTTTAGGGGTTTGGTCTGAGTAATTAGGGTTTGAGGGTAAGCATGTTTATTTTTAGAGTGGGGGAATTAGTTTTTAGAAGGGGGGTGTTTGGGGTTAATATACAGGGGTTGGGAAGCTTTGGGATTCGTTTGTAGGGTGTGTGGGTGATCGTGCTTGCTTTAGGGTGGGGGAGATTCGTTTTTAAGGGGTACTAGTTGGAAAGCATTTTCTTAACACACATTCCTTTACCACGAAAAATCGTGGCAAATGAATGTGTGGTAAAAAAAATTTGTGGTTTAGACGAGGTCGCGGCTGAGTAGAAAAATATTTGTTCTTGGAATTTGATATGGCGGTCCATTGGACTATAGGCCAGGTAAAAAGGACCGTCATCATCTGAGTCGTGATCATTCAGTAAGTGGCTTGGAGAAAAAGGTGACAACTTACTAGGTGATGTGTGCTAAGGCATTAAGCGAATTGTATGCCTTTTTCAGATAATAGGGTAATTTCTTCTCATAGACAGTGCTGTTGGCAGGTTCTTTATTGGCAATGTGATCGTTGTTGGTAGAGTTGACAGGAGGGCTGACGATGGTGAAGTGACCATTGTCGAAGTAATTGCTGACAATATTGTCATCGACGCTGCAATCACAACTGCTATCGCCATTGATATGAGCAATGTTGTTTTCATCGATGGGACTTTCATCATCGATTTATCTGTCTTCAAGGGTTTTCCTGTTGTCAACGGTTCCGTTGACAGTGCTGACCACACTGTCAGAACCCCACTCAGAGGGACACGGGGCCAACAGGGGTTACTGAGCCCAAATATGGGGGTTGAAGCCTTTTACTCCCGATGTCCCAAGGCTCAACCTACTATGGATCCTGAGCAACTGGGCAAAGTGCCCCTTCAGCACTTGACTCTTAGTGCTACGCCTCGAGCGCCTAGGGACACCGGGGGAGATCTTGTGTCCTTTTAACAACTAATGGGAGACTGACCCTTCCCTCCATCTCGTACTCGGCACACTTTTGGTTTGGAAAAGGGTCCCAGTATGCCTGACCCCAACATGGCCGACAATGGTGACTTCTTCCCTCTTGCTGAACTTTTACTTACTCCACCCTTCCAGGACTGTGCCTCACCTCAAGAGAACTTCTAAAATTCTTTCGGACCATGCCCCCCCGCAATACTCTGACAATCCCAGAGTACACATTACTTCTTTACTGACCTCGGAGTCCGAGCATTATGTCCTACGCCCGGTGGAGCTGCTCTGTTCAGCTAATGAGGAGATTGGACTTGGTTCACCCCCTGACCGTTACCTGCCCAGCCGGACCTTGGGCACAGTTTCTCCCCTTCTCCCTGTCTCGCTCCCCCTCCCCCTCATCGTATTTCTGTTGTTCTGCTTTTGGCTGGTCTCCTTTCTATCCACCTGTCTGACCGATACCCGTTGGAGCTTCCTTGAGAGCTATAGGAGAGACTGGCCTTGGACTACCTCCGTTGCCGTCACCTACCCATTCGGTCTTTGGGATGACTTTACCTCTGTCTCTTATTCCGTCTTCCCCCTCGTCCTCTCTCTTCCCCCTCGTCCTCTCCCTTCTCACTCCCCCTTCCCTCTCTACTGGTCTCTCCTTATCTCCCGTTAATGTGTCTCATATATTTGATGTAACGTGTAATTCTTATTATTGTTGTAACTTTGCTGACCTTATGTAAAGTGCTTTAGTGTTTCATGGGAGAGACCCTAAATCCCATTTCCCTCGAGCTATAGGCAGTGGTTATTCCCTACTCACTATAGATGACATTCAGGTTAAGCTCCACTACTAATCCAAGTAGTCTCAGGAGTCCCTCTTTGACTCTTTATTGAAGTAGAAGTGTTGCCGAATCGCTATTTGGCAGGCAAGTTACCCCAGGGCTATCGGGCCCGAAATCAGTTTTACCCGCACTAACAGGATGTTAGTGATAGAGTCTCTCAGCAAGCCCCCTTCGAAGGCTCTGAAGCTGCAGTAAGTCTTACACAAATGGCCTAGGAGGCTCTTGCCGGTTGTCCTCTACTTCTTTCACATGCCGACCTCCAGTGCCTGGTGCTCGGGGGTTCCTGATGGTTCTCTAATGCAGGGTTATTTCTACGGTTCCTCCAGCAGATGGAGGGAGTACGACAATTCTGGTACTGGTCGTCAGTCGCTTTCACCACAGCAGACTCTCTCTTCCATTGCTGGTCTCAAACAGACCATGCTTCTTGCTTGGTCCCAGTGGTCCCCTCTGGCATACAGGGTCATCATACTTTCTCTGCGCACAATCTCCGGCCCTACTGGTACAGCTGCAATCTTCATAGTAGCCCCACCTGGCATACAGGGTCACCAACTTAACACTGCGCATGTGCAATGACATGTTCAGTGCAGCAATGGTCACACCTCACTTTACGCCGGCCCTCATGTGGCACCCGGGGGTCACCGACTTCTACGTGCACATGGGCAATAACCAGATCATTGAAGCAGCCAACTCCTCATACCTCGCTGCAAGAATCCATTTGCCAGGATCCCCCAAATAAATCTCGTTCCATCCAACGCTCTCCTCTTCCTCACAGAGCACAAGGGTCTCGGCAAGCAGGCAGGAGCTGCTGCTGCTTCAGGCACCAGGTCAGGTGGTCTTGGATTCCCTGGGTGATATCCCCTCATCCAGCTTGGAGACTAGTAGGCCTTGGCCCTGATCCCTGGTCAAATGCTTAAGCCTTGCAGAGCTTCTCCTCCTCACACAGTCTTGATTGGCTGCTTGACAGTTGACAATATTTGGGGCCTCAAGCTCTCCTACTTATAGTCCATTTTCAGACACCAATGTGATTTAAAGTCTGAGTCTTTGAAGTTAATGTTGGGGTTTTGCTTCCAAAGAACAGTCTGTCACAGCAGGAGTGGCTTCAAAGTAGATAGCCCCACAACACAGGCCATGGGGGTGACCAGAGGTTCACACTTCAATGTTAGCCACAATGATATGAGTATCAAAAAATTATCCCATGCCCTCAACCCTACTCTCTATAATTCTCTGCTTAGCTCCATCTCCTTCCTAAGATGTACCCACTCCCTTTCCCAGTGACCTCTATCTGAAATTAAAGAGCACCAATTGAAGTGTATAGGAGAGCCTGGCTCTCCCTTGTTCCTTGTTCCAGTGTGTTCCACCCAGCTAATAGGAATACAGAAATAGAGAGATATGTCTGGGGGACAGAGGATTCCTCTTTCCCCTCTCCAAATGTTTCTCTATTCAGCCCTGGGTCTTCCAAAATGGAGCCCAGAGTCTTCGATGTAGACATACATGTTATGCATATAGTATACACGCACTGCACAGAACTACATCCTTCAAGTATTTTATCATTCACACACACACATATACACATAGAGAATGCACATAGCATGCATGCACTGCTCAGTACTACATTATCCCTGCGTTGTACCATTTACAGGTACACATACACCCAGTGCATGCATATAAATGGCATACACACCTCACTGCACTACACCCCAAACTGTAGGCCATGGGTGAGTAAAGCAGACAGCAGCGGAAATGAATGAGCCTGTGGACTTCACTTCAGTGACACAGGTAAAAAGGCCCATTTCACTTCTACTGATCACTACACAGTATGCTGCCTCCACCATGCTTCTGCTGCTTAACTCTTGGTAAAGGCAGTAGCCTTTCATCACTACGACGGTAGAGCTTTAGACTCCGCTCCTGATATGAAAAGCCCGCAATCTGTAAGACAAGCCTATGTCATGGAGCATACCCATGGTCTGTTTGCCAATGACATCAAAAATAAGCATTAGAGATCCAGACATCAGTACAAGTGGGGAATTTAGGGCAGGGGGTCCACAAACATTACCACGTGAGGGGCTTTTCCATCCCAACAGACTGTTTACTAAATTTGAGGGATATCTTATTTGAGGGAGTTGAAGGTACACATCTTAGCTTACTCTTGGAAGAAATATATTTTTTATGCGCTTTTAAGAGAGCTCCGATGACTGACTTTACTCTTCAGAAAGCCTGTGATGGATCCTTTTTTATACCTTCTTGGGAGGCCTTTTTCCTTCCGATGTCTGGGTAGACGACCTTCTGATCTGTCCCTGTTGAAAGGTTTTCTGTAGATTGTGGAGAAGTGTGGCTCACTGGTTAGAGGAGGCAGACCTGGAAGCAGAGGTCAGTCCGGGACCAGGGTTCAATTCCCAGCTCGGCTGGGTCTTGAGTCCTAAAATGTCCATGGACTCGACAATTCTCGCTCCGGTGCCTACTCGATTCACGGGTTCACACTCTGCGACTCTGGGCAATAGCTTGCTTAATCTCCACAACGGCCCCTCGCGGCGGGATGCCTGGCTTTCACCTTGCGGATACCCTGCCGGGGTTATCTCACAGGGGAATACCAGGACGGGTTCCCTAAGCAAGCGCTTAGAAACCGCTTGGTGATTTGCGCTATATAAATTCCTGTACATTTACATTTACATTTACATAGATTCTGAGTTACTCTTACTGTCATCTCCAGAAACTCCGGTTTCCTTGGCTTTTAGTTCTTGAAGCCAAATCAATAATCTACCTTCTCTGTCTTTTAAGGTTTCTGATGCAAAGGTGCAACATATTTTGCAGTCCTTTAACTGTGAGAAGGGTGTAGGCAGTAGATGCAGTCTTTGTGAGGGTCTTTAGAATAGCACCTTATCTTTCCAAAGGTGCCACAAGGCCTGAAGATTCATTTTTTTGGATGTTTCTGGCATGGAGTTCAGTCAGATTTGAGCCCGTTAGGGCTGAAGAATTGTTCTAAAGAATATTGAGAAAAGTTGAAAAACCGCACTTCTTCTGAAGCAGACTAAGCAGATCTAGGAAGATTCCCATCACATTATGTGCCGTAGAACACCTGAGGTACTTTAGGGTATAAAGGGAGTGGTTATCAGGGTGCTGCTGCCTGATTGGCTGAAGTTTAGTTATTTTTAAATCATGTGAATAGGATACTAAATAGGATGTTTTTAGCTTGTTTTCTATTTGTACCATGGGACTTCCACCTCGACAACTGAGAATGATTCAAGCATGTGACCCCATGAAAGATCCAATACTGGAGAAACTGGTTTCTGTGAGGAATCTCTGGTTCACTGTGGTAGTCCGATATATGTGCAAAAACTAGCATGAGAAGCATAGAGCAGGAAGGCATATATAGAGCATGAGGGGGTGAATGGACATGAGAGGCTTAAAAGCCTGGAGGATTGTGAGCCACAGAAGGCCCAACATGTAAGAGAAGCACAGGAATGCACTAGCGGCAAGAAAGGTATAAGCAATACAGGTGCAAAGGCATGGATGGTCCGCATAAAAGACACCACATAAATATGTGAAAACATACTTGGGACACATAAGCTGCTACGGTCTGCAACAACAGAACCTCAGGGTACACCCATTGTATACCCTCCACCGACAGTTGAGGCCCAGCAGGGAAACATTCTAGAACTTTGTGTGTTGTGAACCTGTATGATGACTAACTAGCATCATCTCTGAATCCGGGGAAATCACACCTCCCAATTTACATTCACAGAACACACAGGTTTTTCTTCTTCATCCAAGGCTTTGTGGTATTATCTGGAGTGGAAATGTGTGCTATGGAGTGTAATTATGTGGAATGTTATGCAGTGTAGGTTAATTATGTGGTGTGCTGTTGAATTAACAGTAATCCCGTCCTGATTCCAGGACCATTTCAATGTTCACTCTAGCCCTAACCAGTGAGTCACTGACTATAGGTGTGAGTATTATGGGCACTCGAGGCAACCAAAAAATCTTGGTTGCAAGTAGCCCTTTCCGAGATTCAATCCTTTGAAACATGGTACCCCTAAGATGTCTTTATGAGAGCGAAGTGTCCCTTCAGTAACTGATGCCCAGTTGTTTGGTCTCAATACTGGACCAGCCAATGACAAACGCAAGCATCTGCCCAACACGAGACCCACAGTAGTCTTGGTAAGCGGACAGCAAGACCCTATCAGTACTGGCCTTTGGCCCTCTAAAGAATCTCTATTCAATTCTGGTCCGCAGGTTTTTGTTCGTACTGTTTTTAGGATGATTTTCCACATACACTCAAACCCACAGAGTGTTGAAGCTTGCTCCAGAGCTACCAGTGAGCTTTGATAAAGGGGTAACTCAGCAAAGGAAATTTAAAACAATACCCTTTAATATTTACACTGTTCACAGGGCACATACTATTTGAAATTGCATTATAAAAGCTGTAAATGTGTGTTGGGATCAGACCGGGCCTCAAAAAGTTTGGGTGCACTTTGGTTACTGTGTACCTCTTTAACTTATTTGTCAATTCAACTAGAATTGAATAGTGCCTGAGGAACACAAAAATAAAGCACAGAGTGGTACTATGAATGTCATGTGCAGTGAGAAGTTGCTGAAGGACATGGGGGTAGGAAAGGCACGTAGCTATGGCATGGAGGAATGCAACAAGAAAGCAGAAGACCAAGAAGTGTGTCACAGACTGGGAGGCAAAAGCAGCACAGGCAAGGAAGACACAGGTGGGTAACATGATAGTGAACAGAGACAATTCCAGAGGAAGAGGAAGTAACTACAGGGCAGCACTGTGGAGTAGGTTGAGTGGAATGGTAGTCTAGGTGGCGGTGGCACAAGCAGGAGCACTGTGGGGCACAACCAGCACTGGCATTGTGGAACACGGTATAGATGGTCGGGAGAGGTAGATGGGGGCTGCCAAGCTGCTCAGCTCTGGAAGTCTCATCTGGAGCGCTGCATTCTCCTAGTATGCTTTTCAACATTAAGCATTCAGGGAGCCAACTCTAGGATGATAAATACATCGGGATGTAAATTTAAGGGCTTCTCACCAACTTTTTAAACATGGTTTTGGAAATGTGTTTTATAATCGAGCCTTTACTATTTTGGAGGTATTCATGGCGGAATCTCTTATGTCTTTCCCTTAATGCTCACCCCAGTATTACACACCTCTCCTGCTTCTACAGCCCCTTTAAATGAAGGAGGATTCATTATTCGTCCAAATCGCGCCATGCATCATCATGAAATGAGGGGTACTGCATTGCTCACCTGGTAAATGTCCGGCACCATGTCGGTGGCAGAGTTCCACTGGGCACTAAGCTGGACAGCTAGGGGCTGGCCCTCTTCAGAAACAACTCGCACTCTAGGTGTATTAACTAGGAATGAAACCACGCAGAGACGTGTCTGCTCCACAGGATTGAAGACCACCACATACCTGAAACAGACAAATAGCAGTACAAAGTGAAAACCGTCTGTCCTGAACTGGCATCCACATGGGCATGCCTATTCACACTGTGAACCAGGTACAAACGCTACCTTTATTATTTTATCTCAGACCAAGGAAATAAGAAATACTTCTCTGTGAAATTTACAACTTATAAGTATTATAACCCCATCAACATAACATTTGCATAATCAAAATAATTTACTTTGGGACAAAAGATAAAGTTACCTTTAATGTCTCAGTTACGCCCAAGTTCATAGGCTAAATCTTATTATCGACCTTTTTGTACCATGGCACTATCAGCAGGACTGGAGGCTGCCTCAATGCTGTCAATCCTTTTCTACACCTGGTACTATGCACATATATGCGTGTACTCGGCCATTTGCTATACAAAACGTACGTTTATTAGTGTGCTTATGCTAGTTGATGACTGACAGATCACGGAGTGTTCTGGTAACAGAAAGCCTATAGAAAAAGTCACACTAAAAGTAAATGTATTCTACTCCTATGTCCTGCCTGTGTTCAATTCCTAAACGTGGTCTTACATTGCAATAGCATAGTAGAAAAGGTGGAGGGTTACAAGCATAATTGAGCAGCCAACAACGTAATCAAATAGGTTTTTAGAACATCTTAGTTGAATTGTGCCTTGCCTCACGATGAAGTATCAAGGGTGGAGTGCTTGCATACTGCACGTGGAGTTGCCCTGCACATTTCTATGACAGGAACATTACTGAAAGAGGCACCTACATCACCTTAGCCATGGCGAAAAATCCACTGACATTAGAAAATCAATCTGTGGCAATGGGACATGAAGAATATAATGAGTCTCATTTTTTTGTTTGAATATTTTTATTGGTGTTTCAACATATAGTAACAACACAGAGCTGTACACAGTGTAGGACGAGACAACAATTATCAATGTGATCGGCAGCAAGGAGCAAATACAGTGGCAACACTGCACGTTACAATCATCTCGAGCCCCATCCAACATTGCTGAGAAAAAGGAAAGGAAAAGAAAATAGTATTGGAGATATACAGCAGTCCCTCTCCGCATTCCCCACCAGGGTGTTTTGCCTGTGACCGTTTCCACCCGTAACCATCCACCAGAGTAAAGATTGCCTTCGAAGATCAAGGCAGCTGGACTTAGCATGCGAATGTGAATGTGAATGTGGTTCATCACAAATGTCAAGTGCACGGCCAGTGGGGTGTCATAGGGGAGGGGCGCCGCTGAAGGTCGTGATGGGTGCGGCACAGGCCAATCCATGTCCAGACATCTCGCGTTAATTATGTCGGGGGAGAAGAAAAGTGAAAGTATATCCTACTCGTTTCTAATTCACAAGGATATAGGTAATGGTCGCAGTGCGCTGCGCATAATGTTTCTCTCTGCCACTCAGCGATTCGTAATGTGGTCTCAGCAGTGTCATTGCAGTCTCGTGCGCTCCGTCGTATGAACATGTAAACAGGGGAGAAAAGGAAAAAAGAAGGGGGTAGGGGGCCGGGGTGTGGTCATGAGTCTCGGTGGCGTGTCGTGCGTGATGCTGTGGGAGCGCCGCGACATGAGCGGGTCTCAGAGAGGCCATCTGGTGTGTTTGTCGGTGCATTTCTGTTGTGGGGAGGGCGCGGGGAGGCGTGCAGGAGCTGCGAGACGCGGGAAAGGCGTGGAGGTCGTCATCTCATCAGCTAGAGTGTGGCTCAACTGATGGTGTGGTGATCTCCCTTTCAGGGGGATGCATGAGTGGCTAGGCTAGAGATATCAGGGCCGTTGTTTACCTCGGCCGCTTCCGCTATCGCGTCTCCATCCCTTCTGGGGGAGTTGATAGGCGTGTGGTCTCCTAGTGGGTGCCTGTCTCTATGAAAGGTGTTGAGCATGTCATCCCATATTGCTGCTATTGGGAACTGGCGCAATCCCGCTGTCTCTTCATTGTGGAGGACTATGCTTTCCGCTCTCGCCCAGTTGTCTAGGGAGGCGCGCCAATGTTGCGTTAGGGGTGGAGTCGCGCGTTTCCAATGTTTAGTGAGCAGCCTTTTGGCCGTAATGAGGCCTAGGTCCCAGAAGCGGGAGGGGACTCTATTGAGGGCGGTCCTCCTATAGAGGCCCAGTAAGCATGCCTCCCATGTGTGCAGCAGTGGCATAGCCGTGCAACGTTCAAGGATCGAAAGCACAGACCGCCAGTATGTTTGTATCCGTGGGCATTGCCACAGCATGTGTAGTAGGTCCGCTCCAGCAAGTGCGCATCTTGGGCAGCTAGCCGAGGCACCCGGGAAATATTGGTTGATTCTGTCCGGCGAGAGGTATGCCCTGTGTAACACGTAAAATTGTATCACCTTAAAGCGTGCGTTACGAGGGACGTTTTTGGGGCTGGCTAGCACCATCGCCCACTCCTTGTCCGTCCAGTCCCTCCCTCTGTCGATCGCCCATTTGGCTCGCAGGGGTTGTAGAGTATGGTGTGTGTGTGTCAATAAAGCTTGAGTTAACCAATGCACCACGTGTGTACCATCCCCCATGACATGTAGGTGTTGTATCAGTTGATGTGTGGGGGGCTCATCTGTGATGTTTCCCCATCGTCGGGTGTATGCCGCCACTATGGATGCGTGTTGTAAGAACTGTCCTGCGGGGATGCCCGTGTCGCTGACTAGTGTCGCAAAGGGAATTAGGGTGCCGTCAGCATATAGGTCCGCCATGGTGTCTATTCCCGAGCTCATCCAGTGCTCCAGTGCGGCTTCCGTGACAGTGGCTGTTGCTTTAGGCGTACCCAGGAGCGGAAGTGCCGGGGCATAAGGTTTGACATGCTTAGTGAGCCGCAGGCCTCTGTTAAGGCATTTCACAGCCACGTCTACATGTAGTTGTGGTCGGTGTTTCGTGCGCGCTAGTGGGTGGAAGAGTGAGTGTATCTGTAGGAGATTAAGTGAGTCCGCGGACGTGGCCGTGTCTGCCAGGTTCCTGCCCGAAAGCCAGGCCGTCACCCACTGTAGCTGCGCCGCCAGGTAGTAGAGCTCCAGGTTGGGTACTGCGAGGCCGCCCGCTTCGACCGGTGCGTACAATTTACTTAGCGCTACTCTGGGTCTTCCTGCGTTCCAAATCAGCTCCCTGAACATAGTCTCTAATTCCCTAAACGTGCGGGCCGGGACGTATACCGGGATGTTGGCGTAGTAATATAGGAGTCTGGGCAACACTATCATTTTTGTCAATGTCACCCTGCTCGGTACATTAAGTGGGAGAGTCTTCCAAAAGGCTATCTGCGACCTAGTGGACGTGATGGCGCGTGTTAGATTGCCATCCAGGATGTCTGGGTGCGATCTGTATATATAGATCCCCAGGTATTTGAACGTGGTATCATGCCACGGCAGCTGCTCCCCGTTGATGCTAATGCCGGGGTCCGGGATGTTGGGTGCAAATGAATATGCTCCCGATTTTGTCCAATTCACCCTGAGTCCAGACATGGCCTCAAAGGTCTGGAATATGCCCGAGAGTTCTGGTGGTAAATTCGGGAGGTCCCTGAAATACAGTAGTAAATCGTCAGCATACAGCGAGACAACGTGTGTGCCGTCTGCTAGCGGTATGCCCCAGTTCGCCCCACCACCGCGCAGAATCTCAGCGAGAGGTTCAATTGCCAGTGAGAAGAGTAGCGGGGACAGCGGGCATCCCTGTCGGATGCCCCGTCTGACCTTTATGGCGTCTGATAGTAGCTTGCCTGTGCGGACGCGTACCTCAGGACTTCTATATAGTAGTCCGACCAATTCGATGTACTCATCGCCCAGGTCGAATTTGCGCAGTACCTCTTGTAGATAGGGCCACTCAACCGAGTCGAATGCTTTTTCGAGATCGAGAATTAAGCACCCTGATCTCGGCCAGTCCCGCACCGCATATTCCTGCACCCAAAACAGCCTTCTGATGTTGTGGGATGTGCTCCTAGTGGGCACGAAGCCGTTCTGGTCGCTGTGTACCAGGGAGGGCACCAATGGCGCCAGTCGTCTGGCCAGGGTTGACGCCAGGATCTTATAATCCGTATTCAGGAGTGCTAGGGGTCTGTACGAGCCGAGGAGTGTGGCGTTTCGACCAGGTTTGAGAAGCGACACCAGTGTTGCTTCGTTCATGGATGCGGGCAAGGCAGAATCTTCTAGTGCCGCCGAGTACATTTTGAGGAGCTCCGGTATCAATATATCGGAGCATGCCTTATAGTATTCAGCCGGTAGGCCGTCCGGCCCGGGGGCCTTGCCGTTCGAGAGGGCAAAGATGGCGTCGCGCAGCTCGTCCGCCTCCATTGGCGACCCGAGGTCGTCGCGCTGGTCTGCCGTGAGGGCGGGCAGTGTGATTTCGTCTAGGTATTCGGCAATGTTCGGATGCGGGTTCGATAGACGTGACTTGTATAGTGCTTGATAGTGCGCTATAAAGGCTTCATGGATCTTCGCTTGGGTGTATACCGCCGGGCGGGTGTATCGCCGTGACGGGTGATGTTCGCTCTTCGCGTTGTATCAACCAAGCCAGCAGTTTGCCGGGCTTATCGCCGGTGTGATGTGTGCGGGCCGAATGTGCCGTGTAGTTGACATGTTTCAGGCTGTCTATCAGTCTATCATGTTCCGCGCGAGCTTCCAATAGTCTGACGTCGTCGCCTTCAGCCGCATCCTGTTCCGCTTGTAACAGGTCTGTCTCTAGTCGCCTAAGGTCGGTTTCTATTCGACGGCGTGAGAGAGCTTGTGTGCCCAGACATTGCCCCCTGAGGACCACTTTAAATGCGTCCCACTCAATCTGCCGGGTCGACGCCGTGCCTGTGTTGTCTTCAAAGTACTGCGCTGTCTGTGCGCTAATGGAGCTTCGGAATTGACCATCTAAGAGTAGATCGGGTTGGAGCCGCCAAGTAGGTGTCGGGGGTCGGGGGCAGTCCCACGCTATACTCAGGGTGTGGGGGTTGTGGTCAGAATGTGTGCGGCCCATGTAGCAGGTGTCCGTGACGTGTGGCAAGATGTCACCCGTGACCATGTATCTGTCTAGACGCACATGTAGAGCGTGTGCCCCAGAATAGAATGAGTAGGCCCGGGTGTGTGGGTTGCGACTGCGCCAAGCGTCCTGCAAGCCCCATTGTGTGGACCATGCCTGGAGGGTGCCCGCAGCAGTTGGCGCATGTGAGTTGGGCGGCGGGGGATGGGATCGGTCCAGGGCCAAATCTAATGTACTGTTGTAATCTGCGCCTAGCACCCAAGGGATACCATGGCAGGGAGCTAAAGTGGTGGACAACTGTGCCAGGAAAGCCGTCAGGCCCGTGTTGGGTGCGTATACCGAGGCTAGCACCAGCGGGTTCCCGTCTAACCTGCCATGGACCACCACGAATCTTCCCCCGGTATCTACATGTGTGTTCAACGTCGCCCATGGGGTGCCCGGTCTGACCCACACCAGTGTTCCCTTAGCGTAAGACGAATAACGCGTGGCATACAGTTGCCCCCGCCATCGGCGGCGTAAAGTGCAGATTTCCTAGTCACTGAGGTGAGTCTCCTGCAGGAGAGCTATCTGTATGTGATGGCGTTTGAGGTATGAATATATCTGGTAGCGTCGGGACGGTGTGTGCATGCCCCTGACATTCCACGTGCATATCTTAATGACAGACATTACAGTATCTCAATAGTGTCCCTTCTCCCGCCTCCCCGTCACCTCCTGCCACGCCCCACATTTTCGTTGAACAGTCCTCCCCAGCACCACACAACAGCAGCATATCCGTGGCCGCAATTCCCAGCAATGGAAGGGGGGGAGAGGGTAAAGGTGCAACAGAAGGAACAGTGAACCTGTGAATGTGGTGAACATATAGAATACCAAAAGGTCGGGTGCGGAACGTGCACCCGTCCATACTCTCGAGGAGAGCAACAATGTCTAAATCAAGAGGGGGCAGGTGTGCAAGGCGCACCGTAACCGTGGTATCAAACCAACAAAGTCTGTTCATGGAGGTCCTCCACCCTCCCGGTGAGTGTGTGGCAGTCCAAACCATCTTTGCATATAAGGTCCCCCATACACACATGCACCAATTCACTATACGTTACATGTCCCAGGATGGCAGCTTTCAGGAGTATCTTCTCCGGGTGTGCGTGCCGACCAAAGGTAGGCGCCCGAGTCATTCCCGGGGGCCATGATCGTCGGAGGGGGCCGCGGATCCGCACCCACACCACATGCCGTGCGCAGGGCCGACTCTCTCACTTGTCATGGGGTGAGTTCTTGTCCGTCCGTTCCCCCACATCCGCGGAGGTGTCTCTCGATACATGTCTCCGGTCTCTGTGGCACTTTCAGCTAATATATTCCGCTGTCTGGGGCGTGACGTCCGGCCTTTCTTCCGAGCCCTGTGAATTTGGTACTCCATAGATGGCTTCATCGTCACTTGGAGGGTCCTGCTGACTGCCTCCCGCCGTCTCACTCTGCACAGGGGAACAGCTCAATTCCATAACCAGGCGAAGGGCGTCTTGTTTCTCCTGCTGCATGGCGTCCTCCGGGAGGGGTGTCCTCGCTACTCCTCGCGCAGCAGACTGTGATCTCCGGCGCGGCTTGCGTCGTCTCCGGGCGTTTCCAGTCTGTCGCCTGGGTATGGGACCCGCCGTAGTTCTAGGGTCCGTGTCCGTGCCGCTATCTAGCCATGTCTCCACCTCGGCAGGGTCAGTGAAAAAGTGGGTTCGCTCTCCAGCCACGACTCTGTTTTGCAGGAAACAGCAGTGAATATTGTAGGCCCTGCTGCCTTAGGCGCTTTTTCACCTCCAGGAAATCGTGCCGTTGCCTCTGTACTTGTATAGTGTAGTCCGGGAAGAACATCACTGACGCGTTCTCAATCCTGATCTCTTGGAGCTTGCGTGTTTCTCGCAGGATGGAGTCTCTGTCCATATAATTCAGTATTCGTAGCAGCATGGGTCTCGGGTTGGAGCCCGTCGCTAGTGGTTTGGTGGGGACGCGGTGTGCGCGTTCTATCACAAAGTATGGTGAGAGCGACCCCTTTGGCAGCAGGCCCCGCAGCCATCGTTCCATGCGTTCCTCTGGGTTCTTCCCTTCCCATTTCTCCGGAATTCCTACGAGTCGCACGTTGTTTCTTCACGCCCTGCCCTCCGCATCTTCCGCTCTATCTTCCAAAAATTCCACCCTGTTCAGTAGGTCTTGGATGTGTTTGGTCGATTGACTGGTCTGGGGTCAGAGTTCCTTCACATCGTTTTACAGGGACGCAGTGCGGTCCGCCAGCTTCTTGTGGTCTGCTCTCAAGTGTGTCAGGTCTATGACTACACTATCTATTTTGGTGGCTAATGAGGTGCGCGTGAGCTGGATGGACTCCTCCAGCCGCTCCATTGCCGCCAACATGGTGTCCAGCTTCGCCGCCGTTTGATCTGGGTCAGAGCTCTTCCCAGGCTTATCCATCTTGCCTTTGAAGTTGGTGCCACCGGTTCCGGTTCGGGTCCTGGGCCCGTTAGACATCTGTGCAAGGGCGCGGGCGCAACTACAGCAGTGGGGCCCGTGTCTGGGGGACGAGATGCAGTTCAGGGCTGTGAATGTTCAGGGAGGTCCCGTGGATCAGGCAGCCTCTGGACCTCAACGCACGTGTATTGTAGTTTCCGGTGTCTGGTGGGTTACCGCTGCCTTGTGGGGGTGTAGCGCAGGTTCAATGTCTACCCCTAGTAGTGTCGCAGTTTCGACTGTTGACTCCCCGGGGCCTTGCGCACCTCGTGTGGTTCTACTGGTAAATGGGGCGCTGTGGGTGCTTTGCCCGCGTTCCCGATGCGTCTGGACTTCCCACTGTCTCGGGCGGTTGGGCTTCCTCCTCGTGGCCGGCGGCGGGCGTGTGTGCTATCTCTAGGGGCAGTCGCCAGTGTTCCTGTCCCCAGCCGCCTCCACCGCCCAGGCTCCCGCCGCTCACCTCTACCAGCAGCTCGGCCCGGCCGAACTTTCCGCGGGCTGTGGTTTGTCTCCGGTCGTCGCGTGGGCCAGTCGCCTATCGCTGGGTTCAAAGAGGGCTGCCCCCGCGGTCTCCGGGTCTCAGCTCCCTCGCCAGTGCCGCGTCAGAAGCAGTTGCGTGTGTGGGTCCAGTGTTCGCAGTGACCAGTTAGAGGCCTTGTATGTTGTGGCCGGTCAGTATGGTCAGCACCGTAGGCGTGTCATGCAGGCCGCTCCCACGGGCCTATCCGTAAAGGTGGAGCCCCGGACTTTCCTAGGCGCACGCCGGGTGTGGAGGCGGCGTGCGCAGCTGCGCCCTAGCAGATCACCCGGTGCAGATCGGGAGCACCGATCCTCTCCAAAGTTGGTGGGGCGCTGCAGGCGCGTCCCGGTTTTTCTGGACACTCCTCTGCTTCGGGCGGTTGAGCCTCCTCGTCGCGGCCCGGCGGCAGGCGTGTGTGCTGTCTCCAGGGGCAGTCGTCAGCGTTCCCGGCCCCAGCCGCCTCCTCCGCCCAGGTCCCCGTCGCTCACCTCGCCGGGTGCTTGGCCTATCCGCACTGACCGCGGACTGGGTTTTGCCTCTGGTCGTCGCGTGGGCCCTCCGTCGATCGCCGGACACAAAGGGGGCCGTCTCCGGGTCTCAGCGACCTCCCCAGTGCTACGCAGTGTCACAGCACCGTTTAGGTGCGTAGGTGTCGGGAGCGGCAGTGTGTGTAGGTCCTGTGTCCGCAGTGGCCGTTGAGAGGCCTAGTATGGTATGGCCGGTCAGCGCGGCCAGTGCCGTGGGCGTTTCATGCAGGCCGCTCCTCCGGGCCTAGCAGCAGAGGTGGAGCCTCGGGTTTTCCTAGGCGCACGCCGGGTGTGGAGACGGCGTGCGCGGCTGCGTTTCAGGATATCTCCCGGAGCGGGCCGGGTGCACCGATCGCCCCCAAAGTTGGTGGGGTGGTGGACGATGGCTCCCCACCGCGGCGCCGGTAGTTTTCGTCGGCTGCAGTTGGTGTTCAGCAGGATAAATGCACCGGGTAGGGGAGCTCAGCGCGGAGCTCTACCCGGAGGCGTCCATGTCGGTCGCGTGCGTAACCACGCCCCCAAGAATATAATGAGTCTCATAATAGCATTTTGAAGCAGCTGTTTGCATCTAGGCCACTGCTTGAAATGTAGAGTTGATCAATGGAAGGCACATCCCTGAGTCTGTCCAGATAGAAACAAAAGGCACACACACTATCAATGTGTAATACATTCTGAGCCATAGAAGAGAGTGGACACTGCTGGGAGAAAAAGGTCTCAAACATTTCATTCAACATCTTCGTGAGTAACACGCATTGGAAATTCAATCGGTCTAGGATTTGTTTGAGTTAGAGCTATTGGCATTGTAATGGCAATGCCTTGTCCCTGTGTTATAGAATAAATGTATGTGGTGTGTAGTGGAATTATGTGGGTTGTATTGCATTCGTTGTGGTATTATGTGATGTGGAGTGGATTTGTGCAGTGGAATTATGTGGTATGGTGTGCTGTGGAATTATGTGGATAGTAATAATGTGGGATTATCTGGAGTGGAATTGTGTGCTATGGAGTGTAATTATGTGGAATGTTATGCAGTGTAGGTTAATTATGTGGTGTGCTGTTGAATTTTGAGGCATGATGTGGAATGTTGTGGTGTGAATTGGATATATTTGGTGTGTAGTGTAATTGTTTTGATGAGTTTATTTATGTGGTTTGATGTTGAATTATGTGATGTGTCTTGGAAATGCGTGGATTTGATTTGTGGGGCGTGGAACTGTGTGGATAGCTTTGCATTTTTGGTGAAAATAAACATATAGGTAGGAACTTTGCTTTAGATCTGTGTCAATGGGTTTTTATAAAATGAAAAACTGATGTCTGGATAAATAAGTGGAGACCTTGTGGGGCTCCTTGTTATTGTTTTTATGGGCAGGACGGAGTAGCGATAGAGGCAAAAGGTGTCACCTACCAGAGGAGAGAAGGTGGTTTAATGCGAAATGCCTAATGAAACCTAATTTCATCTTTCATCCCTCGTCTACACAAGATTTAAAAGTATGTATTGGATGACACAATAGAGTTGCTTCCTTACACATCCTGACACTGTACTTAGGTAGTTCTGTCCCAACTGCGCCTGTGTATCTGTTCAGAGATTATGCTTCAAAATACTGCCCAGGAACCTGCACAAAACCAAGAACGCATATATGTTTCTATTTATTAATTCTGCTACACATACCGCCACCAGAGGCGCCTATGTAACTGTTTAGAGATTATGCTTCAAAATACACTAGTGATGTCTTAGAACATCTTAGAGTTATACTTTATGTTGTTATAAATAATGTCGAAGACAGGGCAATATCAGTGAAACAATGTGGGACTTTTAATAGCGAATTGGTAGGTCAGTGCATGCGAGCAAATTGGTAGCTTTTATGTATGTGGCAGTACAAATTTGATTTTGAAGCAGAGATTATGAGGTTAGAAATTGTTTTTGTTATCTATACAGAGATGATCATTTTAGGCCATTTCAAAAGGTTAAAATTTGAAGGAAAACAAAAGTTGAATAATGACACCCTCTTTTCGCATGCTTATGCAGTTAAGTGAATTTTTAATATAAAAAGCCCTTTGCTTAAGGTAAGCATATGTTTCTTTTTCACCAGGAAACAAACAGCCAGATTCATGAAAGACAATTCTGCTCGCAAAGGGCCAGATTCTGCGAATCTGGCCCTTTGCGAGCACAATTTTTGCATTTGGGATTCAGCATCCCAAATGAAAAAATCGCTATTAGCGAAATCGCATATTTGCGAGGAATTGCATTTAAGGAATTTCTATTTGAGATTCCTTAAATGCAATTCATTAACCATTTTTAAATTGCGAATTCGCAATTTGTGGTCGCTATTTACCACGAAGTTTGACTTCGTGGTAAATAGCGAAAAAAATAGAAAAAATCACTTTAGTGCATTTATTTCAATTGCATGTTACACACACACATGTCCTTTGGACATGTCTGTGCGCAACACCTGTGTAAATATGCATTTCAGGGGTGCTACAGGGTGTCCTTTGGACACCCCTGGCACCCTTGAATTCGCATCCTTATTTGCGATTAGCTAATTGCTAATCGCAAATAAGGAATAACTCCCCATTCATTCCTATGAGCCTTTAGGGGAGTTATTCCTTATTTGCGATTAGCAATTAGCTAATCGCAAATAAGGAAGCTGTAGGAATCGCAATTAATATTGCGATTCCTACATGAATCCCGTTTTGCGAGTCTGTAATAGCGTTTCCTTATGAATCGCTATTAAAGACTCGCAAAACGGGTCTTTGATGAATCTAGCTGTAAGTTTCTAGCATTGTGCCTTAAGAAATCCGTGCATTCTGGTAGCTGTAGTCATGGTTGCTTTAACAGACTGAACAACGTACCGAGGAATTAAATAAATGAAAATATGTTATATGTTTGCACAGAAGTTCGCATAACGTTCTAGCACTGAAAATTGCTACAAATTGCGGGTGTTCAAGTTGTCCAGTCTAATGATAGTATATCAACATCAGAAAGATGAAAGGCCGGGTTGGCTTAGGTAGAATAACATCAGAGGTTAACAAAGGCCGTTTACCCTGATGAAAAATCTGAGCAATATAGTTTATGCCCCTCTGACATGGACATGCCATTGCATGAGTCTGATGAATTCGTAATACTATGTGTTTTAGGATTCATTTGAGGCAGCGAAGCAAACACGACTACGTCCTCTGTTTAGCATGTTCCTAGTATGACTTCCAAAGCATTACACGCGTGGCTGATAATAGTGTGGTGCGACTGCTGCACAACACCAGTTAGGACAATGGATGTAACATATAAAACACTCCCTGAAAGTATGTGCTAATAATTTTGTGACTGTATGCCATTATATGTCCAGCTGAAGGCTAAGTAGTGTTTTCATATTACATTTTTCCGTATCAAGTTGAAGACTATTAAAGGAACAGAGCAAAGGTGGGAAACAGCCAGGGCTTAATGTCAGCTGGTGGTTTCCGGTGCTCGGCACCGGCACTTAATTGGCAGCACTGGCACTTATGACAGTCTGCCACATGTTGAGCTGTTTTTCTGATTTATAGTGAGTACAACAGTTGTTTATTAATTCAATATACGTAAAAAAAATTACTATTACCTGTCGCCCATGCTAATCTTATAGCTTTGGGGGTCTGGAATAGTCTGAATTGTCACACTTCAATCAATCAATCTATCAGAAAATTTGTAAAACGCACTACTTACTCGTGAGGGTCTCAAGGCGCTGCGGTGGGGGGAGGGAAGTGCTCCTACTGCTCAAAGAGCCAGGTCTTGAGGAGTCTTCTGGCGGTTAGCAGGTCCTGGGTCTGTCGTAGGGGGATGGGGAGCGTGTTCCAGGTCTTGGCGGCAAGGTGGGAGAACGATCTGTCACCGGAGGTCGCTCTTCGGATGCGGGGGACTGTGGCGAGGGAAAGGTCAGCAGAGCGGAGCTGGCGGTTGGGAGTATAGAAGCTGAGTCGTATGTTAAGGTATGCTTGTCCGGTGTTGTGGAGTGCCTTGTGTGCGTGGATGAGGAGCTTGAAGGTGATCATCTTGTTGACGGGGAGCCAGTGCAGGTCTCTCAGGGGGGGCTGTGATGTGGGACGTCAAGGATCAGGCGTGCAGAGCGTTCTGAATGCGTTGAAGTCATTTCAGGAGTTTGGCCGAGGCTCCTGCGTAGAGGGCGTTTCCGTAGTCCAACCTGCTGCTGCCGAGGGCCTGGGTGACTACTTCTTGTTTCGGTGAGGATCTGCCTGTAGATTTTGCGGAGCATGCGGAGGGTGTTGAAGCAGGACGATGAGACGGCTTTGACTTGCTTTGTCATGGAGAGGGTAGAGTCGAGGATGAACCCTAGGTTGCGTGCGTGGTCGGTGGGTGTTGGAGCTGTTCCCAGTGCGGTCGGCCACCAAGAGTCATCCCTGGCCGAGGGGTCGGATCCGAGGATGAGGACTTCTGTCTTGTCCGAGTTCAGCTCCAGTCGGCTGGTCTTCATCCACTCGGCGACGGCTTTCATTCCTTCGTGGAGGTTGGTTTTGGCGGTGTAGAGGTCCTTGGTGAGAGAGAGGATCGGCTAGGTGTCGTCGGCGTAGGAGATGATGTTGAGGTCGTGCTGTCGGGCTAAGTGGGCCAGCGGTGCCATATAGATGTTGAACAGTGTTGGGCTGAAGGATGAGCCCTGGGGTACGCCGCAGATGATCTTGGTGGCTTCGGAGCGGAAAGGGGGGAGGCGGACGCTGTGGGTTCTGCCGGAGAGGAAGTAGGTGGTCCAGTCCAGGGCCTTCTCTTGGATCCCAGGGTCGTGAAGGTGTGTGCGTAGGGTGCTGTGTCAGACCGTGTCGAAGGCGACTGACAGGTCCAGGAGGATGAGGGCCGCGCTTTCTCCATTGTCTAGCAGGGCTCGAATGTCATCAGTGGGGGCGATGAGGGCAGTTTTGGTGCTGTGGCTGCTGCGGAACCCGGACTGGGACGGGTCCAGGATGCTGTTTTCCTCAAGGTAGCGGGTCTGTTGACGGTCTTCTTGATGACCTTTGCTGGGAACAGGAGCAGGGAGATGGGCCGGACGTTCTTGAGGTCCTTGGGGTCAGCCTTGGGTTTCTTGAGTAAGGCATTGATCTCGGTGTGCTTCCAGCTCCCCGGGAAGTCCCTGTCTCGAAGGAGATGTAATGACTTTCCAGAAATGGGGTGCGATGGTGGTGCTGGCTTTGTTGAAGATGTGGTGTGGGCAAGGGTCTGACGGAGATCCAGAGTGAATGGTGTTCATGATTTTGATAGTGTTGTCGTTGTTTATGTTGATCCAAGTGAGCAGGCGGTCGTTGCGGATGGTGGCCCTGGGGGCAGAGGTCTCGGTGGTTGTCGGAGCGGTCGTGGCGTTGAAGCTGTCGTGGATGTCTGCGATCTTGCGATGGAAGAAGGTGGCGAGGGAGTCACAGAGGTCTTGCGAGGGTGGGATGTCACTGGTGTTGGAGCTGGGGTTGGAGAGTTCCTTCACGATGTTGAAGAGCTCTTTGCTGTTGTGTGCGTTGTTGTCTAGGCGGTCTTTGAAGGAGGCCCTTTTGACGGATCTGATGAGGTGATGGTGTCTGCCGGAGGCGTTCTTGTGGGCTGCGTAGCTATCCGGTGTCTGTTCACGGTGCCATTTCTTCTCAAGCTTTCGGCAGGTTTGCTTGGAGGCCTGGAGGTCTTCAGTGAACTAGCTGGTTTTCCTGCTGGTGTGACTGTTGGAGGGTTTCTTGATAGGGGCGAGGGTGTTGGCGCAGTCGTCGATCCACTGTTTGAGGTAGAGGGCGGCAGTAATGATTTTCGCTAAAAAGATGGGCAAGAGGCCACCGGAGATTTTATTGAAAATATAGCAGGCTAAGTGTATTAGTATAGCCATATATAGAGAATGCTTTTTTAAGATTTATTTTAGCTATTCCCCAAAGTACATCTGTTTTTAATTGTCATAGCGAACTAGGGATTCGCTATATTACTGATGTTATTAAAATGCAACCCATGCTATTATGGCATAGAGCCTGGACCTCACCCGATTTAGGATAAAACCAAGACATAATTAAAGACTCCATGGGTCAGGATCAGGCTAGAAATATTCCATGGTTGAACTACATCTGTAAGCTATTGAAAGATCTGGGCAGGCCTGAGTTTTATAATAACCCCGATTCCATACTCACCATATCCAGAAAAGATCTTAAAGCATTGTGTCTGAATCATTTTGAGTCGTTAAGATTGGGGCTGGAGCTAAATAAAAAAAATTGTGATTCAGCATCAACTTACCACGGTCACTACCTCCATTCAACCCTATTTAGTGTGGTGTTTAGGGGGATATGATAGATAGATACTCTGACCTCCTGAGGCGGAAGCCGGGAGAGTCGTTCCTCGTTTTTAACAACTGTTATACTGTGATTTTAAGACTGCTTTTATTATATTGTTGAGTGTGATTTGTGATTTTAAAACAAACTACCTCTCTTTCTGGGCACTCCCGCGCAGCTGCTGGAACGCTGCCGCGGGCTACTTCCTGGTGTTGCCGCCACCCCCGTTGGACACTCAGGCCACGCCCACCACCAGCTAGGCCACGCCCCTCTCCTGAGTTAATAAAAGCGCGACACAGCTTAACGCAAGGTTGAATAATCTGACCTCCTGAGGCGGAAGCCGGGAGAGTCGTTCCTCGTTTTTAACAACTGTTATACTGTGATTTTAAGACTGCTTTTATTATATTGTTGAGTGTGATTTGTGATTTTAAAACAAACTACCTCTCTTTCTGGGCACTCCCGCGCAGCTGCTGGAACGCTGCCGCGGGCAACTTCCTGGTGTTGCCGCCACCCCCGTGGGACACTCAGGCCACGCCCACCACCAGTGAGGCCACGCCCCTTTCCTGAGTTAATAAAAGCGCGACACAGCTTAACGCAAGGTTGAATACTCTGACCTCCTGAGGCGGAAGCCGGAAGCCGGGAGAGTCGTTCCTCGTTTTTAACAACTGTTATACTGTGATTTTAAGACTGCTTTTATTATATTGTTGAGTGTGATTTGTGATTTTAAAACAAACTACCTCTCTTTCTGGGCACTCCCGCGCAGCTGCTGGAACGCTGCCGCGGGCTACTTCCTGGTGTTGCCGCCACCCCCGTGGGACACTCAGGCCACGCCCACCACCAGCTAGGCCACGCCCCTTTCCTGAGTTAATAAAAGCGCGACACAGCTTAACGCAAGGTTGAATACTCTGACCTCCTGAGGCGGAAGCCGGGAGAGTCGTTCCTCGTTTTTAACAACTGTTATACTGTGATTTTAAGACTGCTTTTATTATATTGTTGAGTGTGATTTGTGATTTTAAAACAAACTACCTCTCTTTCTGGGCACTCCCGCGCAGCTGCTGGAACGCTGCCGCGGGCTACTTCCTGGTGTTGCCGCCACCCCCGTGGGACACTCAGGCCACGCCCACCACCAGCTAGGCCACGCCCCTCTCCTGAGTTAATAAAAGCGCGACACAGCTTAACGCAAGGTTGAATACTCTGACCTCCTGAGGCGGAAGCCGGGAGAGTCGTTCCTCGTTTTTAACAACTGTTATACTGTGATTTTAAGACTGCTTTTATTATACTGTTGAGTGTGATTTGTGATTTTAAAACAAACTACCTCTCTTTCTGGGCACTCCCGCGCAGCTGCTGGAACGCTGCCGCGGGCTACTTCCTGGTGTTGCCGCCACCCCCGTGGGACACTCAGGCCACGCCCACCACCAGTGAGGCCACGCCCCTTTCCTGAGTTAATAAAAGCGCGACACAGCTTAACGCAAGGTTGAATACTCTGACCTCCTGAGGCGGAAGCCGGGAGAGTCGTTCCTCGTTTTTAACAACTGTTATACTGTGATTTTAAGACTGCTTTTATTATATTGTTGAGTGTGATTTGTGATTTTAAAACAAACTACCTCTCTTTCTGGGCACTCCCGCGCAGCTGCTGGAACGCTGCCGCGGGCTACTTCCTGGTGTTGCCGCCACCCCCGTGGGACACTCAGGCCACGCCCACCACCAGCTAGGCCACGCCCCTTTCCTGAGTTATTAAAAGCGCGACACAGCTTAACGCAAGGTTGAATACTCTGACCTCCTGAGGCGGAAGCCGGGAGAGTCGTTCCTCGTTTTTAACAACTGTTATACTGTGATTTTAAGACTGCTTTTATTATATTGTTGAGTGTGATTTGTGATTTTAAAACAAACTACCTCTCTTTCTGGGCACTCCCGCGCAGCTGCTGGAACGCTGCCGCGGGCTACTTCCTGGTGTTGCCGCCACCCCCGTGGGACACTCAGGCCACGCCCACCACCAGCTAGGCCACGCCCCTCTCCTGAGTTAATAAAAGCGCGACACAGCTTAACGCAAGGTTGAATACTCTGACCTCCTGAGGCGGAAGCCGGGAGAGTCGTTCCTCGTTTTTAACAACTGTTATACTGTGATTTTAAGACTGCTTTTATTATACTGTTGAGTGTGATTTGTGATTTTAAAACAAACTACCTCTCTTTCTGGGCACTCCCGCACAGCTGCTGGAACGCTGCCGCGGGCTACTTCCTGGTGTTGCCGCCACCCCCGTGGGACACTTAGGCCACGCCCACCACCAGCTAGGCCACGCCCCTTTCCTGAGTTAATAAAAGCGCGACACAGCTTAACGCAAGGTTGAATACTCTGACCTCCTGAGGCGGAAGCCGGGAGAGTCGTTCCTCGTTTTTAACAACTGTTATACTGTGATTTTAAGACTGCTTTTATTATATTGTTGAGTGTGATTTGTGATTTTAAAACAAACTACCTCTCTTTCTGGGCACTCCCGCGCAGCTGCTGGAACGCTGCCGCGGGCTACTTCCTGGTGTTGCCGCCACCCCTGTGGGACACTCAGGCCACACCCACCACCAGCTAGGCCAAGCCCCTACCGCCACCTCCTATTTAATATGTGCCTCCATCGGAAGCGCAGCGGACGAGCGCAGCGGGCGCGCCTAGGGCAAGCCCGTCTGCGCCCGTCCGCGACCTGTCCACGACCAGGGCCGGTTATTCTGCAGGTAGGGGGGTGTGCAGTGGAAGGATTGTGTGGTCTAAAGAGGCCATATGGGCTTTTAATACTACTTCTGAGTGTAGCAATCATGCTTTAAATCCTCAGACCGTCACTCTCCCTCAGATCTGTGGGACCTGTGGGGCATCCCTCGGCCTGAGAGATTTGATGAGGCCACCCATACCCAGGTCACTAATCATCAAAGAGCTCAGAGCAGGCCTGCTGAACTGCAGATCTCTAGTTAAACACGTAGACGATATCTGGCTACTTCTAGAAGAGCAAGAGTGGGATATTCTGTTTCTAACAGAAACGTGGATTAAGGAGGATAACATGACCGCCATTGCACTAGCAGTCCCTCCTGGATTTAAGATTTGTCTTTCTAATCGCTTAGGCGACAAAAGAGGTGGCGGCGTGGCTGTTATCTTTAAGGAACAGCTAGTATTAACCTCCTCGATCCCCTCTATGATTCAGGGTACTGAGGGCCTTCACTTTTGTTTTCAGGTGAGCCCCCAGTTATCCTTAGCAGGTTTAGTGATCTACCGCCCCCCTGGCGGTGAGGATCCCAATTTAATCACTCTGCTGGATACGATTGTTCAGAGCTCCCTTCTCCATCCTCAATTTATCGTGGTTGGCGATTTCAACATTCATATGGACAAAGCGGACTGCGCTATTGCAGAACTGCTCAGATCCACACTTAATGCAGCCAAATTGAGGTTGATTAATGATGGCCCTACCCATAGGGCGGGTCACATGCTCGATCTCATCTTTTCCAATATTACGGAGGTAAAATCAGAGACACCGCTACCTCTGACGTGGTCAGACTACTCACTGATCCCATTTACATTGAAAATGGTACATGTTAGTCCTTCTTCAAGTAAACGCTTTTTTGTGAAGAGACAGTGGAAAAAACTAGTCCCCGATACAATGGGCCCTGTTTTGGCACAGACTATTCCAACTCTCACTTCCAACGCCAACAGAGATGCACAGTTACTCAATGACTAGGTCGGGAATATGGTTTCTTCCATTGCACCAGCCTCACATGCCCTATCCAAGCGTGACTCCCCCTCCGCTCCATGGTTTTCTTAGGAACTTAGAACGGAGAAAACAGCATGTAAGAAACTGGAGAGATTGTGGAGAGCGAATTATGGGCTCATAGAAAAGGCCAAGTATAAGGAAGCATCTAAAAAACTTCAGAAAGCTATCAGAAAAACAAAAAAACAGTTCTATGGCCCCCATAGTACAACAAATCTGGAACTCGTCCACCGCCTCGGGGATTTTCCCGAACATCTGGAAACATGCAACCCTTCTCCCACTGAAAAAAAAAACTAATGGGGACCCAGAAGACCTCAGTAACCTTCGGCCAATCTCCTTGTTAGCCGCCCCAGGGAAAATGCTCGAGAAAATATTACAGCGTCAGCTGAGTGAATTCATCGAAGCAAATAAGATACTGCATGAGACGCAATCGGGCTTCCGGCCCGGCTTCAGTACGGAGACAGCACTTATTGAGGTGGCAGGGTCAGTAAGGTGGTCGATGGATGCAGGAGACTCAGCGATGCTGGTTCTCCTGGATCTGTCGGCCGCCTTCGACACGGTCGATCATGCTAGACTCTTGATGCGACTAGCTGACATAGGTATCTGTGACAAAGCCCTGGGATGGTTACACTCTTATCTAACCCAGAGAACACAGAGGGTGGCTCTAGGGACTGTCTCATCAACACCCAAAGTCCTTAGCTGTGGAGTTCCACAGGGGTCGGCACTCAGCCCCCTCTTGTTCAATATCTATCTCGCCCCTCTCTTTACACTGATTGCCAACTGGGGTGTCAAGGCAATTTCTTATGCCGATGACACCCAGTTGGTATTTCCATACGTAGAGGTGTCGCAGGAGTCCTTCTCAAACTTCAGGGGCTGTCTCCAGGATGTAGCCTGTTGGATGAACACAAACAAATTAAAACTAAACGCCAAGAAAACTGAAGTAATCTTTTTTGGAAAAGGCCCCCCCCTCCCTCAGAGTTATGGTGGCCTGCGGAGATGGGTCTAGCCCCCTCACCCAGCCTCTCGGCGAAAAATCTTGGAGTGCCGTAGGATGACAGTTTGTCTTTTACCTCGCATATTCAACAAGTAGTCGGATGTTGTCTGGGCAAGCTGAGGAATCTTCGTAATATTCTCAGACTCCTCCCGGAGAGCTGTCGGAAAACTGTAATCCATGCCACAGTAACATCTCGGCTGGATTACGCTAACGGACTCTATCTGGGCTTACCTAAATATCTGATTCACAGGCTTCAACTGGTCCAGAATGCGGCTGCGAGACTGCTACTGCGAATCCCTTTTAAGCACTCAGTCTCTCCGCATCTGCGATCACTGCACTGGCTACCAGTTGCCAGCAGAATCAAATTTAAGGCTCTCACGTTGGCCTTTAGATCCCTGTTTGGCACCTGCCCGAAGTATCTGAAAACCCGTCTCCCGAGATATTCCCAGGCCCGTGCGCTCCGCTCCAATAGCCGCGTTCAACTTGTTGTGCCACGAGCTAAAAAGGCTCGACTGGGAGGTCGCACTTTTTCGGCAAACGTTGCTACTCTTTGGAACTCCCTGCCCCCAGCAATCCAGCTAGCTCCCTCTGAACCTTGCTTCAGGAGGCTGTTAAAGACTTGGCTCTTCACCCAACCACGATAATTTCCCTCACTCCTTCCCTCTGGGTCAGCTGTGTTCGTTCTAGCGCCGGGACACCTCCATTGGGAGGTAGCTGTCGCGCTTTATAAAATGCTGTATTATTATTATTATTATTATATATTCTGACCAGGTTTAGGTTTGATTGTTTTTTTCGCTTGGTTACGTTCCCCAATATTAACCACTGGTCCAGACAGCTTAGTAAATGTCCGTGTGATAATTTATCAAATCAATCTACTTTACACGTGATCTTTTTCTGTAAATTTTATGCAATAGAAAGGTCCAGATGGATTATACCCTTTTTAAAGCAAGGTACATGGCGGCAATGCCGTCCGGCCCTTTTATTTCTTCAATTATTGAATAATGTGTATTGTGTAGGAATCATGACTGCTTTTTTAAAAAGCATTTTGAGGAAAAGAAAATGTATAACTTGTTCTTAATTTATCAATCTTTGTATTTCTGTAAAGAATTGCTGCTTTTATGATTTTATCAATTTGTGAAATCGAATAAAGCATTTTCTAAGTCTAAGTCACTGTTTGAGGTTGCGGGCTGCGGTGTCGGGGTCGGTGGGGTCGGCCCTGGAGGAGGGTGGTGGTTAGCTGGTCTTCAGCAGTGGCGGGGATCTGTTGGAGGCGGTGGTGCGCGGTGGGTTTCCGGAAGGTGATGTGGATGCTGCGATGGTCGGTCAAGTGGAGTTCGGTGGTGTGGCTGAAGGAGACATGGGAGCTTACGGAGAAGATGGGGTCAAGCGTGTGGCCGGCAGAGTGGGTCGGTGTTGTGACAAGTTGTCTGAGTCTGAGGATGCCAACGTTATCGGGAGGTGGAGTTGGGGTCGTTGTTGTTCTTGAGGTGGAAGTTCAGGTCCCCAAGGAGAATGTAGTCTGTGGAGGCAGGGCGTGTGTACTGACGAAGTCGGCGATGGAGTCGCTGAACTGCGGTCGGGGTCCGGGGGGTCTGTAGACATCACCATCACACTAGTAGGAGTGTGATGGTTAGTAGTTGTGTTGGTACAGTCATTAGCAATGCTGGCAGAGGCAATGGGTGGTGTAAGCTGCAGTGTCCTCTTGATGAGTGCCCTGGCACTTACTTTTTTACAAATTAAGACATGGAAGCAGCCATCACATTGTTTATTTTAATGTTGTGTAAAACGCTAAATTATGGCAGGAGACATTACGATGCGCTAGAATAAATGAATGGGCAGCAGATACTGCATTGCATTGCATTGCATTTAGCTAAACTGAACTCTCAGATCAAGCAAACACCATGCAATGCATTTAAGGAGGTTCCTAAACAGCCATGGATCAGGTTTCAGGCCCTTAACGGCAGGGGAAATGAAAGATGCGGGGGAGGAGGGCCAAGCGCTCATGATGGAAAAGTGAGGATGACGACAATGGCCCCTCAGGGAAATCTGGCTTCGGGATTAGGGATTTTCAATGTGGTGTACAGTGCCATACTGGGGTTTTGACTCGGCCGGGATTTGGTTGCTATGCTTGTCATACAAGAGGGGGAATAAGAACAAACAAGCAGCGACAAGCAGGTGGTGGCAAAGACAGGCGGCAAAGCTGAACAGGCACCGACATGAGAATGAAGCAATTAAAAAAGAGTTCACCCAAACAACAGATAAGCAATTAAAGCATAAAGAAACTGCCCTTGGCCGGAGCTCCTCTACAAAAAACGAAAGTGACGAATTGCTGCCTAAACCAGTTACGAGGCAGCAAAGAAGAGAGGCTCTGGACTAAACCAATGGTAAGCAGCATGAGGGAGCAAAGTGTTTTACTCAATGCAACAGGTCTTGCATACAGTGCATGTGCGCTGCCTAGGCTTCATTTGAAAAAAGAATGTGTCCACGTTGACTTGGTGGAAAAGATGTGTGGCATCAAGACAGACAGAATATGTTAGATCGCTCTGTTGTCAGTGTAAATATATCTATAGTTGCTTGAATCTGCTCTGTGACGTGGTGCGCATTTTCGCTGGTGCTCAAGGTCTGACCACCTTAATACACAAAGTAATAACGGCACTCTAGAGCAGTCTCCAAGATTTAATCCATCAATATCACGGTAAGAAAATGCCAGCCAATGTGTTTTGTTTTTTTCACAACAGATTTTTATTGATTGAATTAGGCAGAGCAATAAATGTGGCACCCCACAGTCAGGAGAAACCACCAGGCATCTTGATACAATTTACATCACAGGGCCAGAGTTCAATCAAGAATTATAGTTAAACACGAACAATAGGAACTTCCCCCCCCCTCACCCCTACCCCCCGAACTCCCACCACCCATTTTCCTGTTCCCTCCTTGTTATCCCTCCCTAACCCTGTGCACGTGTGTAGAAGGAGCAACAGTGTTCGGTCATGGTGTGGCAGATATGACGCATTACACAGGCCCATTTGAAGGTGCATGCCTAGGGATCCTCCTCAGGTTCCACTGGGGGATCTAGTGTCAATTCCCTATAGTCAGCCCACCTCTTCCATATCTTGAAGTGCTTGCGGGGGCACCCTCGTGCTTCGAATATTGGCCGTTCCAGACCCATACAAAAGTCCAATCCGGCTCTCCATGCACACAAGGGAGGGGCCCTCTCGTCCTTCCAAGCACGTGCCAAATCCCTTTTGGCCAGTACCAGCCCCAATAGCAATAAGTGGCGTTTATATACGTTCCCACCAACCCCTTCAAGGATGTGAAGTAGCCCCAGGCGATGAGTGCGTGGGAGTTCCCAATCCAGCACTTCTGACAGGCAATTCCACACACCCCTCCAGAAACCAGCTATTCTTGGGCACAACCATACAGTATGGAGCAGCGTACCCACCTCCGCCCCACAGCGCAAACAGTCCGGCGATTCAATCAGTCCTGCCTTCCACAGCCGCTCACGGGTATAGTAAGCCCTGTGGAGAATTTTGAATTGGATTAACCTGAGCCGTATTGCGATGGCAGTCCCTCGCGGGGACTCCAGGGACTCCCGCCAATCATCCTCATCCATGGGGCCAACGTCAGCCTCCCAGGCCATCCGCAGGGGAAGAAGGGTAGAGGAGCAGTGAGTGACCATCGTTTGGTATACACGGGATACCTTTTTATCCCCGAGGTCGCCCATGAACACCTTCGCCTCCAGTGGGCTAAATTCAGGAAGTGAGTCTAGATCGGCAATGCTGGGTGCCAGTGCATGTCTAAGCTGTAGATAGGGAAAGAACTGAGTCCGGGGCATGTGGAACTCTGCGCTGAGCTCCTGGAACGATTTGAGTGTAACTCCGGACATCACATGTCCCAGCAACGAGATCCCAATTGTGTCCCAGCCGTCAAATCCTGGCAGTGAGGCAAGTTCGGGGAGTCGTCCATTATGCCACAGCGGTGCTTCTGCAGTTAATCTACCCCACCAGCCCATGCGACGTAACGCCTGTCGCCATACAGCGAAGACAGTTTTCGTAACTCTAGGCAATGTCCGCCGCAGCCGGGCTAAGTAGAGGAGCGTGTGGAGCGTATTATCGCCCATCAATGCGCGCTCTAGAGCGTAAGCCGGATCACTACTGTCGCTGTACCACCAGTCATTTAGGATGAGCAGGTGGGAAGCTTGATAATAGGACAGAAGGTCCGAGGTGGCAAGCCCTCCGCAATACGTAGATAAGAAGCACGTACGCAGCGCCACCCTGGCAGCCCCCCCAGCCCACAGGAAGCGTCCCAGGACAGAGTTAACCTGCCGAAACCACTGGGGTGTGATGGGATGGGAATAATTCTGCAGCTGATATAGGAGGCGTGGAAGCGCAACCATCTTGAAAATCGCGGACCGACCAAAGATATTGAGGGGCATCCGAGACCACGTTTTCACATCTGCTTGAACCCGCTCCCAAACAGGCAGTACGGTGCGTTCCCATGTAAGGCTCACCGATTCCGACAGGAACACCCCCAGATACTTCAAACCGCCAGCTGCTACCTGCAGTTCCGATGTCCAGGGGTCCGTCACAGCACCACCCCAAGGACCCACAGGGTAGATTTGCGTAGGTTCAGGTAAAGGCCCGAGACCTCCCCAAATACCCGCATTATTTCCAACACCCGCGGCCCTGAGCGTCGCAGGTCAGTAAGAAAGAATAGGACATCGTCCGCGTACAACGCGATTCTATCAGAGAGGTCCCCGGTCCACACAAAGCCTCGCATCTGTGCATCTATGCGCACCCAAGCGGCCAGAGGCTCCATGGCAAGGGCGAACAAGTAAGGGGATAGAGGACATCCCTGCCGGGTTCCTCGTCCAATGCGAAAGGTCTCTGTCACCGCCCCCGCGACTCGCACCGCAGCCGTGATATCAGTATAGAGCAGCTTGACATATGACAGAAATATCGGGCCTAGATTGAGGCGGGGCAGGAGCGCAAAAAGGTATGTCCAGCTCACCTAGTCAAAGGCTTTATTTATGTCAGCTAGCAACAAAGCCGCCTGCTCACCCGTGGCCCCCATCGCATCCACCGCGGCCCATGCGCGCCGGATATTATGACGCGTTGCCCTGCGAGGCATGAAGCCAGCCTGGTCCGGGTGGACTAGGTCTGTTATATAAGGGAGCAACCGATTCGCCAGGGCCTTTGCCAGTATCTTAGCCTCTACATTAAGTAAGGAAATGGGGCGATAGGAGTCATGTTTATCTGGGGACCTACCTGGTTTCTGAAAGACCACTACTTCGGCATGGCGCCAATCCGGGGGCAGCTTGCCCCGTGCACGCGCCGTTTCAAGTGCATGAAATTTCTTGTAAAACTCACATGGGTAGCCGCTCGGCCTGGGGCCTTACCTACATTGAGCTGTCCCAGGGCCTCCCCCAGTTCCTCCGCCGTAAGGGGAGCATCCAGGGCCCTCCTGGTCTCATCTGACACCGCTTTAGGCGGCAAATCGTCTATGAATTTAGCAACATCGTCAACAGATAAACGGTCACACGGGGCATATTGTGTCGTGAAGTAGCTAGCAAAGCTCGCCGCCAATTCGTTCGGGTCAGTAATAACCACCCCGTCATCAGCAGTAAGGCCCGGCAGTGTGATGGGTTGAAGGCTGCGTTGACAAAGTCTATGGAGTAGTGTGCACGATTTATCTCCCCACTGGTATATTCTACTCCGCGTGGCCAGCCACGCCTGTTTGGCCTCATCCATTAAGACCGACGCATAGGATTGCTGTGCCTGGAGAAGCAGCCGTATTCCGACTTCATCTCTTCCTCCTCGACTCTGCCGCTCTAAAGTTTCTACCAGCGCGGCCGCCGCCGTGATTGTCTCTCGACGCCCACGACGGGCCGCAGTACACCACGCAATGTCCACCCCCCGTATAGTGGGTTTCAAGGCCTCCCATACCACTACTGCGTCGACGTCATTTACCAGGTTTTCTCGCCAATAGTGGTCTATAGCCTCCCGAAGATGCTTGATATAGCCAGGCTGCTGGAGATGCCACGAGGACATCCTCCACCTGAAGGGTTGCGTTTTCTAAGGAGTTCCACCCTAACCGACACTGGGGAATGATCGGACAGTCCCCTTGGTAAGATCTCTGCCGCTCGCACCCTGCACATGCATACTCTGGGCACAAACACATAATCCAATCGTGAGAAGGAGCCATGCACAGCAGGCACAAATGTGTACTCGCGCGCTGTAGGGTGTATGTGTCGCCATGCATCCACCCAGCCCATTCCTTCACTCATAGCATGCAGCCTAGTAGGGGGGGAGGGGCAGGCCCAAGCATCTCCTGACGCCTCTGACGGTCCATACATACATCCATTACCTCATTCCAGTCCCCCCCAACCACCACCAGGGACTCCGGGATGTCCTCCCACACTGTGAACAGCCTCTCAGCCAGGGCCCACTGCAGAGGGGGGTGGGGGGGCATAGACACTCCCAAAGACCACGGGCTCCGTGCCCACCATTCCCTTGACAAAGAGATAGCGACCCTGCGGGTCCACCCACTGCTTCTCATGGACGTAGGCCACCCTGCGATGAATTAAAATAGCCACCCCTCTGGACCCCCTGGAAAATCCGGCGTGGAAAACCTGATGATAACCAAACCTCTGCAGACTGAGCACCTTTGATCCCATCATGTGAGTTTCTTGGAGCAAGAGCACATCAGCGACCTCTCTCTTTCCCCAGCGCAAGACTGCCCCACGTTTAACCTTGTCCAGCATCCCCCTAACATTCCATGTAATTACTCGCAGGGACTCCTCAGGGAGTCTATGTAACGCATTAGCCATAATCAAGGGGGACCCACCAAGGAGGCCCTCTGCGCCAACACCACCCATTGCGCACCAACATCAGCATCATTGTAAATAACACGTGCATCCCCCCCCACCTACCCCAGGACCCAAATACAACAAGAAAAGCAACATCCGCTTTCTCCCATACCCCCCCAAACTCCCCCCCCCTCAACCGTTCCCTTCCCCGCTACCCCCACCCCACCTCTCCCCCCCTATACCTCATGGAACTATGAAGTACCTGTCGCGGCATGGGCAACCCCGAGCCCAGAACGGAGGGCCCAAGACCAACCATGCCAATGGATCCCAACTCCCCGAAACCCAGTAGTCACATCCCCCCTCCCCTAACAACTCCCACCTTAGTAGGAGAGTGGCAGCCCCTAATAGGTCGTCCCCGAGCCACATTCCACCACCCCACTCATGTTCAATAACTCAGTCTCGAATTGACGCTGAGGCATCAACAATGCATCCAGTTCGCCGGGTCTCAACCGCACCGTCCCCAGCCAACAGGAACTACACCACCAAACAGGGAGCACAGAGTACCTGAGACCTTCAGTGATCTTTCCCAGATTGGTCTGAGTCCTCAGTTCTGCTGCTATCTGGTGTACCGGTAACGGAGACTGACCGCTTCCGTGATCTGGACCTCCGGTTTCTCCTACTCTTGGTCGTTCGGTCTCCTCGTTCCTGCGATGACCCCCTCGAAGAGCCCGGGTTCAGTCCCGGCTGGGCATGCGGCCTGAGCGCCACCGTTTCGTCAGTCAATTTAAAAAGTTCCTCTGGAGAATCAAAAAACAGCGTTTTGGACTGGAAAATCACCCTCAGACGAGCCGGGTACAGCAGAGAGTATTGGAGATTCAAACCTCGCAGCTTCGCCTTTGCGTTCATGAAGGATTGGCGCCGTTGCTGTACGAGCTTAGTATAGTCCGGAAAAATCATGATCTTTCTGTTCTCGTAGAGGATAGCATCCCTGGTTCTTGCTTCCTTCAAAATGACATCCCGGTCGTGATAATTCAACAGTCTTGCTATCACTGCCCTGGGCCGTTCACCTTTCGGCGGCCTCTGTGTCAGGGCACGATGTGCGCGTTCAACGACGAAGCAGTTGGACAGAGCCCCGGGGGGCAGCCAGCTCATCAGCCACTGAGTAAGAAACTGTTCCATGTTCCCCTTCTCACATCGTTCCGGAAAACCGATGAAACGGAGGTTGTTACGACGTGCGCGTCCCTCCGCATCTTCCGCCCTGAGTGCTAGGCCCTTTTGCGCAGATTCCATCGCCGCCATCCTCTTCTTTAGGGAGCCCACGTCGTCCTCCACCACCGAAATTCTGGATTCCGCTTCCGTAATCTGCGCCACTGTATTCCGCAAGTCTTGGCGTAGCAAGGTGACATCCGCACCCAACGCGCCTATCTTGGCGTCTAGCATATCCCTGGATTGGGTGATGGCCGCCATAAGTGCTGCGTTGTCCGGCCCCCCCCTGTCCTCCTCCCGAGGGTCCGGGGCCCCCACCGGGTCCTGTAAATTTATCGATGGTCGGCTGTTTGGTGGGGCCGCCACCTCCCCCTCTGGTCATGGTTGCAGACTACCTGTGGGCCACCGATAGTAGATGCAGTCGCGGCAGTACAGGGTCCTTTATTCCGACTGCCCAGCCTAATGGGGGGCCACACAGCAGTTCCCCCCCCGCCGCGGGTTCGGACACCCGTACCTCTGATCCAGTGCTGTTGCTCGGGCAGGCCAAGGCAGGCCCCGGGATCCACCCCCTAGTCGTCGGCGGCCTGCACGTCCCTCACTCCACTGGTTGGACCGTGCCTCGCCTCCTTGTGCTGCAGGCCCGGTGGCGCCGGTCACTCGCCCCCAGCCCTGGCCACCACTCCTGCAAATGTCCGGGACCCAGGCGGGGGTACTCACAGTTCGCCGTCCGTCACGGGGCAACGCCAGAACCGGGTCGGCCCACAGGCTGCCGTCCAGCCACACTCCGGCATCCACCTAGAAAGCATCAGCAGGGAAGACTCCCACCGATCGCAGGTTTGAGGTACCGTCAAGGCCCAGCTGTGTCAACGGCCCGCGGCGCGCCCCGGGCGGGGACCACGAAACACGAGGCCCCGGCTGCGCTGGGTCTACAAGGCCGCCGTGTCCAGCCGGACGGGCCCACGGCCTCTAGGATCTCCAAACCCCCAGCGGGGTTCTTGGAGGATAGCGCTGGTTGTCTCTTGTCCCTCAGGGCAGTCTAGGTGCCGGACAAACGGCGGGTCGGCCGAGCCATGCGGACACCCCCCGGCCGGGAGGCGCCAAAATCGAGGCCCCGGCTTCCTCGCCGCGTGCTAGGCCGCGCTCTCCTCCGCTGCCAAGCCGCATCCGATGAATCGGGAGCTCCGCGGACCACACCGGAGGATCCCAGGCACCCTCAGCAACAATCGCCTCAGTTGGGCTGCGGTGTGTAGGCTCGGGGGCCAGGATAATCTGCCGGATGATTCACGGGCCGGCAGGAGCTCTAGGAAGCTGCGACCGCCATCACCGCTTGCGAAGCCACGCCCCCTCAGCCAATGTGTTTTTACTTTGCAGTTTTGTTCAAGATTGGTAGTAACTTGTTAGTTTTCATTTTTATACTTGCAAGTCCTGCCCTCAATGTGACATTCTGGGACTGGTAGTATTATATACAAAATTGGTAACAATGATCAAGTATAAACAAGAGCAAGTGTAGTAATACTTACTTATACAGCATTCAATGTATCTTCTAAGTGAGGTGATAAATACATACTCATTAAAAAAAATAAAACTAAAGCGACATTATAGTTAGGTGAAAATGTCAGAATAACACTGGGATTCACAAGTTATAGTTAACTGAAGCCATTTACACATTGCTTAAGTTTCCAGGGAAAACGCCCTGGAACTCGTCCCTTCCTGCTTATATAGGTAAGGTAATGTATGATCACTGTATTATCTATCCGGACAAGAAGGGGGACCATCTTGAAGGAAGGAAGAAAAGACTTCAGAGCTAGATGCACCACCCTCACTAAGACGTTGATGTGGTATGTCTGTTCATTAGGAGGCTAAGAGCCGTAAACCTGAAGATGATCCATGTGAGCACCCCAACCTGAAAGGGAGACATCTGTTACTATTGTCTGTGTGGGATGACTTGATGAAAGCTCATTCATTTGATTTGATTTTCTGGCAGACACCACAAACTGAGCAATTGCTTTACATGTGCTGTTAGGGACATTGTGTCTTCCCCTTTGCCTGAGAATTGGTCCCAATGATCCTCCAGACACTATTTCAGATGTGTCATGTTAAAGTGTGCATTTGGCACCAGAAAGGTGCAGGATGCCATTTTGGAGAGATGATAATTGTCTCACTGTTGGGTGGGCTATTTTCTTCGAAGTGTGACATTTCTGAAGGATAGATAATTGTCTCTTTTCTGAAAGAAACAGTTTTATGTTTACAGTATCCAAAACTGCACGTTGGAAATGTAGAGATTGTACTGGGATGGAAATGGATTTTGTGTGATTTATATATTAGGCTCAAATGGTTGAGGGTGACAATCACATCTGGCAATGTTGGCACGCTTTCTGATACTTCAGCCACATCACACCCCACCTGAGAGGCATGCATTGGCTCCCCGTTAACAAGAGGATCACCTTCAAACTCCTCATCCATGCACACAAAGCCCTACACAACACCGGACCAGCATACCTCAACGACCGTCTCATCTCCTACACCCCCACCCGCAGCCTCCACTCTGCCAACCTCGCCCTCACCACAGTTCCACGCATCCGGAAAACCACCGCCGGCGGCAGATCCTTCACCTACCTCGCCGCCAAGACCTGGATCACTCTCCCCACCGACCTACGACAGACCCAGGACCTGCTGGCCTTCAGAAAACTTCTCAAGACCTGGCTCTTCGATCAGTAGCAGGCCTCCTCCTTCCTCCCTTCCCCCCACCCAGCGCCTTGAGACCCTCAAGGGTATATAGCGCGCTTTACAAATATAATGATTGATTGATTGATTGATACTTTGAAGCCTTGATCAGACAAACATCTAGGTAGGGGAAGACTAATATCTTCAACTTCCTGAGATGTACAGAAATGCATCAGCGCCTGGATACCCTCATGGGTGACAAGCAGCGTTCTACAAATCCACCTTACATTACATTACAATGACTGTTTTGAATTTTGAAAAGGTCCTGCGTGCAGACTTAAGATTGAGCGGAAGGACTTTGTATTTGCCATTGTCGCTTCCCACTGTAAACACCAGCAAATTGCAATGATTGTTTGCTACTGGTATGGGAAAATAGGCATCTTGCAGATGTACAGGGCATAGCCAAACCCCCTGACAGCGTTGGGGGTAGATCGGATGTGGAGCCAACATTTTGAACTTCAGATCTAGAATGGGTCTTAACTCATTCTTTGGTCTTTTTCATTTTTGTTTTACTAGAAAGTAAAGGAAATACATTCCTGTTCCTTTGTGTAAAGTAGGGAACCTATTTATGGCTTGTTTTCACAAGAGGATGAACACACCTTACTTAAGTTGTTCCAGGTGAAAAGGGAATTACGTCTTTGGTGAGGTGCGGATACTTGAATCTGAGACAGTATCTATTTTGCACAATACTCAACCATTCGTTGCTGGTTATAATTTTCCACTTTTCAATGGGTAAGATGTAATGGTTCCCCCCACCAGAGCAGGTAGCGGAAGAGCAGGAAGTGGGAACTCATTGTCTGCCAACGGTGAGAGGTTTAGTAGCTGGGGCAGATTATTGGCGAAGCTCCTCTGCCTCTGGATTGATGCATCTACTGCGGATGCCTCTTTCATTGTTGCTGTTGTCCTTGATGTCAAAGAGGAGTTTGAACCTTCAGAGGGAAATGTCGGCGGTCGTAAGGTCTGTAGGAATGTTTCTGTGAGGAAAGTTGTTTATTGTATGGTGTGCTGTGCAACCTCACCAAGTATTAAATTCACTACCAATACTGGGTCCAGTCAGATTAATTTGAAAACCCTTAGCTCAAACCTAGGTAGCTGTGGCTCAGAGCAGTCAGGCTTTATCAAAGCAAGAAGTGTAAAGCATTAAGTAGCATCAAACAGTTGAATAAAAAAGAAACCAGACTCAATAAAACTGACACAAATGTTTTAAAATAGGCTGTATTTTTATCTTTAAATAGACACCTCAACAACAAGAAATCCACCAGAGGGTTCCGGAGTGATGGGGTTTCAAAGGAACAATAAATCACTGCTTTTTCTCTTAGAGTAAATCATTGTAATGGACTGCACTAGCAGTAAACTTTGTAAAACGTTTAGAAAGTTGCAAAATACTACTCTGGTCCACTTTGGGAGGCCAACTTTGAAAGTGAGTGAGTCCCGGAGACCAAAGAGGTCCAGACGGACAGTTAGCTCGCAGTCTAGACTCCTGGTTCCAGGCTTCATGGGCAAACTGCCATAGACTTTAATGGAGTGGTCCTGATGCAAGGGATACAGGATGCTGAAGATACTGAAGGGTGCTAAACCAGTGACAAGGTCTTCCTGGGGTGACCCCTCGTTCCACTAAAACAGTGGGGCGACTTTGGCCACAGGGGTTGATGTCCCTCGAAGTCTGGGTTAAGTCCTGCCAATACCAGTTGGCAGTGGTCTACTCGTCTCCTGTTGCAGTAAAACCAGTGGTTCCCTTTAACTGGCGATAACTTCCTTGCTTGGTGACCAAACTGCACTCCGACCACTTTCCCGGGTCCAACAGACTCAGATGCAACTTTTGACGGGCGGGACAATGAGGCTGCACTTCGGCAGTCAGCGGCAGTCAAGAGTTCTTGGCTACCAACTCACCAGGCTTCTTCAGATTTTGTGGCACTGTAGTAGGAAGTCAGCCTCACTGACTCTTGGAGTAACTTCTTCGGCCTGATGCTCAGGGATGACCTGTCCTCAAGCGGGGCACTATAGGTACATTCTTCTTTACTAGCCCAAGGAGCAGCAGGTGCAGTCCAGGCTCTCCTAGCTCCAGTGAGTAGCACTGCAGTACCTTTTTCCTCTCTCTCTAGTACAGAAGTAATCTGAGTCCTCAGTGCCAGGGATGCCACATTTATGTCCAGTTTGTGCCCTCAGGAAAGCGGCAACTGCATGCTAATGAGCTACCAGATTGCCTCCAGCTTTGTGACGACTTCCTGCCAAGCTATCCCAAAATGACCTATTCTACCCACTCACAACATGGCATAACCCTTCTCTTTGTGTGTGAATCTCCCTAAACCATCCCAGAAGTGTGGCTACCAGGAGGCTAAATGCCCAAAAGGGTTGGCAGCGGCTTCCCCTCTCTGTCCACAAAGTCAGCCAGTCTGATAAAATAAAAGAGAAGCCCCTCACATGTGTGACTACCATTTGCCCTTCAAAGGCATCTGCCTTGGCAGATCCTTTGTGTTCCTTCTTGAAAGTTGGTTACTCCTCTCCCCAGGAGGACAGACAGTTGTTTCATGGTCAGCAAGTAATCTACCCTTCTAGACACCTACTCATCTCCTTATATGCAGATGATATGACGATGTATGTTCATAAACCCTGAGATAATCTTAACCCTATACTTCGGGAAATAAATAAATTTGGAGCCATTTCCGGGGTACAAATCAAGTGGTCTAAATTTGCAATCTTTCCCCTTACAGACAACACTCCATAGCACCAACTGGACAGTGTGCACGCGTGTGTGTTCCTGAGGCGGAAGCCGGGAACGGTGTGTTCTGTTAGTGCTATTGCTTGCCACTATTTTTAAAATTGTACTTGTGCTCGTTGTACTGGCACCTGCCCAGATTTTTAAAATTCGTAGTTGCGCTTGAATACGGGCACTGACCTGTTTAATTTCCTATTCGGACACCTTGCTACTCTTACTGCCTCGCCCCTACCGCAGCCGATTAGGTGCTGCCTGGGGACCAGCCCATTAGCCGCCATCTTGGGTGAGGAGCAGTGAGGAGCAGCGCGAGCGGACCAGTTGCTCGGCCCTTCCGCAATCCCCGGCATAAAATCAGAGATTTTTCTTGCGTGCACCGATTGACAGTGTGCACGTGTGTGTGTTCCTGAGGCGGAAGCCGGGAACGGTGTGTTGTGTTAGTGCTATTGCTTGCCACTATTTTTAAAATTGTACTTGTTCTCGTTGTACTGGCACCTGCCCAGATTTAAAAAATGTGTCGTTGCGCTTGAATACGGGCACTGACCCGTTTAATTTCCTATTCGGACACCTTGCTACTCTTACTGCCTCGCCCCTACCACAGCCGATTAGGTGCTGCCTGGGGACCAGTCCATTAGCCACCATCTTGAGTGAGGAGCAGTGCGTGCGGACCAGTTGCTCGGCCCTCCCGCCATCCCCGCCATAAAATCAGAGATTTTTCTCGCGTGCACCGATTGACAGTGTGCACGCGTGTGTGTTCCTGAGGCGGAAGCCGGGAACGGTGTGTTGTGTTAGTGCTATTGCTTGCCACTATTTTTAAAATTGTACTTGTTCTCGTTGTACTGGCACCTGCCCAGATTTTAAAAATTTGTAGTTGCGCTTGAATATGGGCACTGACCTGTTTAATTTCCTATTCGGACACCTTGCTACTCTTACTGCCTCGCCCCTACCGCAGCCGATTAGGTGCTGCCTGGGGACCAGTCCATTAGCCGCCATCTTGAGTGAGGAGCAGTGCGTGCGGACCAGTTGCTCGGCCCTCCCGCCATCCCCGGCATAAAATCTGAGATTTTTCTCGCGTGCACCGATTGACAGTGTGCACGCGTGTGTGTTCCTGAGGCCGGAAGCCGGGAACGGTGTGTTGTGTTAGTGCTATTGCTTGCCACTATTTTTAAAATTGTACTTGTGCTCGTTGTACTGGCACCTGCCCAGATTTTTAAAATTTGTAGTTGCGCTTGAATATGGGCACTGACCTGTTTAATTTCCTATTCGGACACCATGCTACTCTTACTGCCTCGCCCCTACCGCAGCCGATTAGGTGCTGCCTGGGGACTAGCCCATTAGCCGCCATCTTGGGTGAAGAGCAGTGAGGAGCAGCGCGAGCGGACCAGTTGCTCGGCCCTCCCGCCATCCCCGGCATAAAATCAGAGATTTTTCTCATGTGCACCGATTGACAGTGTGCACGCGTGTGTGTTCCTGAGGCGGAAGCCGGGAACGTGTGTTGTGTTAGTGCTATTGCGTGCCACTATTTTTAAAATTGTACTTGTGCTCGTTGTACTGGCACCTGCCCAGATTTTTAAAATTTGTAGTTGCGCTTGAATATGGGCACTGACCTGTTTAATTTCCTATTCGGACACCTTGCTACTCTTACTGCCTCGCCCCTACCGCAGCCGATTAGGTGCTGCCTGGGGACTAGCCCATTAGCCGCCATCTTGGGTGAAGAGCAGTGAGGAGCAGCGCGAGCGGACCAGTTGCTCGGCCCTCCCGCCATCCCCGGCATAAAATCAGAGATTTTTCTCACGTGCACCGATTGACAGTGTGCACGCGTGTGTGTTCCTGAGGCGGAAGCCGGGAACGGTGTGTTGTGTTAGTGCTATTGCTTGCCACTATTTTTAAAATTGTACTTGTGCTCGTTGTACTGGCACCTGCCCAGATTTTTAACATTTGTAGTTGCGCTTGAATACGGGCAATGACCTGTTTAATTTCCTTGCTACTCTTACTGCCTCGCCCCTACCGCAGCCGATTAGGTGCTGCCTGGGGACCAGCCCATTAACCGCCATCTTGGGTGAGGAGCAGTGAGGAGCAGCGCGAGGGGACCAGTTGCTCGGCCCCCCGCCATAAAATGGCTATCCCCCCTCAGAAGCGCAGCGGACGAGCGCAGCAGGCGCGCCGGTGGCGCGCCAAAGGCAAGCCCGTTTGCGCCCGACCGGGACGAGGGGCCACGACCTCTGGCTGTGCACAGGCAACCACTTACAGCTCCAGGACTTTATTAGAGCTGCGAGGTATAACCCCTGTGCACTGTCTCTCCTCATGGAACCCGGCCGTGGAAAACTACATCTGCCCACACTGTGCCTATCAGCCTAACCCCCAACACACTGTCACATTGTATCACATGTTCCTTGAAAACTGCAGATCACTCCCTAAACACTTCTTAGAGATTTCATTACTTTTATCAGAGTTGGAACCAGATGCGCTGTTCCTCACGGAAACGTGGTTACATGCAGGCTCTGACCCAGATATTATTCAAGCATTACCCAGAGGATATCAGATCCTTCGAGAAGATCGCCCAACCGGAAAAGGTGGAGGTCTAGCCATCATATATAAGGAATGTTACGACTGCCGCAGCCTTTCCAACCAATTGTCTAGCTGCGAAAACCTCTCCTTCTCACTAGAACTTTCTCCTACGTGTACCTTCTCAGGGATCCTCGTCTATCGACCTCCCGGCACTCTGGGCCAATTTCTTAATTGTTTGCCATCTGCCATAGCTAGCGGAGTCTGTAGTTTACCTAACTACACTTTGCTAGGGGATCTTAATATACACCTAGACGACCCCTCAGACCATACAGCTATGGAACTATTAAATAGCCTTGAGGCACTAGAGCTGTCTCAGCGGGTATTAGAATCTACCCACTCCAGGGGGCACCTTCTAGACCCTATCTTTAGTAATTGCGCGGACCTCACAGTGGGCAAACCCACCCCCCTTCCATAGTCCGACCATTTTCTGATTCCTTTTACCTGGATCTCCCCAATCCCGCATGTTGCTCCACCCACTGTATCTCGGAGAGACCGCAATTGGTCGAAACTTAGCCACACACAATGGGCAGCTATTTTAGAATCCTCCATTCCCCCTGGTAACCCCGATCATATCATAAGTACCGAGAATTTTAACAGATGGATTACTCAGTCTTTGGACTCCATTCTCCCTATGACTGACTTTGAACCAAAACACAGTCCAAGAAATGCGCCTTGGTATTCCCTGGATTTGCGCAATATGAAAATATGAAAAGAGAATGCAAAAAACTTGAAAGGAAATGGCATAGTGACTACTCGCTGTCAAGTAAAATTGCATACCGCTCCTCCAAAAAACTCTACAAAAACAACATAAAAAGTGCCCAATCTATCTTCTTTGAAAATAAAATAAACGCAGCAGCATCAAAACCCGAAAGAAATATATCAAATATTAAAAACTCTGTTAAAATTACCAGATAAACCGCCAGATCCTCACAGCACTCAAACACGCTGCAATGACCTGGCCAAGTACTTTCACAGCAAAATCGCTACGATTTACTCCTCCATCCCTCACGCCTCCCACGCCCAAGCTGGTCACAAAGACATGGGTCCTTCTCCAACAGTCCTCCTGGAAATTTTCCCGAAATTGGATCCTATCACTCTTCAAAACATTATGACTCAGGTGAAATCTGGCTCCCCTAGTGACAGAGCACCACCCCAGTCCCTTCGGACAGTTTCATCCTCCATTCTTCCCATCATTCTTGACCAACACCTCTCTATCTACAGGCATTGTACCACCGAGCTGGAAACAAGCAATGGTCAGAGCGCTCTTGAAAAAGGCTAATTCACATTCAACTACCAGGCAGTTAAACTTTCAGCTACCTGCTTTGGTATTCTTAGGCTCATCCGCAAGATCCTCCCTCTCCTCCCATTTAAAGCTAGACAGATCATGATTGAGGGCCTGATTCTGTCCCGGCTAGACTTTGGGAACACCCTCTACCTGGGAGCCCCCCCAATCGACCCTCAATAGGCTCCAGGGGATCCAGAACTGTGCTGCCCGCAACCTTCTACGGATCCCCCATCGCCGCCCTGTAAAATCGGAACTTAGAGACCTACATTGGTTACCCATCAGGGAAAGAATTGAGTTCAAAAGTATGTGCATCGCCCACCGCGCATTCTGGAGAACGGGAGCAATCATTAATTACTCTCTGATCTCCCCCTATCATCCAAGCAGGCAGCTTAGATCTGCGCAAGCCTTCCGAGTCATAAGTCCTAGGATTCAGAGAGCGAGATGCGGGGGTCGAACTTTTTCATCTAATAAAGCAAGACTTTGGAACTCGCTTCCCTTCTGCCTCCGTTCGGAGCCCGATCTTTTGGCCTTTCGGAAAAAGTTAAAAACCTTGCTATTTATCAAGTAATCTCAGTTTCACCTCTCACCACACACGTTAATCCTTAGCGCTAGGACGCCTCCGGGTAGCTACCGCGCTCTATAAAAACCATTCCATTCCATTCCCTGGTTTGGGAGGTAGACGAGGTGAAGTACCTGGGTATACGTGTCACTAGAGTCCATGATGCGCTCATGCGGCTAAATTATGGCACCATTGTAGACAAAATCACAGACACCATCACTAAGTGGCTGTGCCTTCCACTTTCCATGGCGGGGAGGATTTCCTTAATTAAAATGGTCTTACTGCCCAAATTATTGTACCTTTGTATTAACATACCTTATCACCCTGGGCCCTTTTTCTTTAAAACACTTAACTCTCAGCTCACGAGGCTCATATGGGGAGGGCAGCAGGCGAGACTAAACCTGTCCACCATGATGCTACCGTTACAACAGGGAGGGTATGATGTTCCTAATTTCGAGTAGTATTACTTCTGTGCACAGGCCCACTTTGCTATGTATTGGTTTCACCCGCCACCTTGTATGCACCACCTGGCGGTGGAGGATGGCTATATGGCCCCGAGACCCACAACGTGCTATCTTTTTACGGCAGTGAAGCAACGGGAGCATGACCCATCCACAGTCGATTGTACTATGATGGCATGGCAGCGCATAGCTCGCAGGTTAGAAACACCTATGTTGTACTCTCCCAAGATGCCCCTTCTGCGGAAACCGCTATTGCAGGTCACTTATGAGGGGATATGCCGGAAAATGAATGAGAAACTTAAATATAGCACCTGGGGGGATCTTTATGTGGGAGGGCAGTTACGCTCCAGGGAACAATTTTTTGAGACCAGTGAGCCGACGATAATGGACACATTTATACATACCAGTCTTCGACAGATTGTGATAGCGGTGACTCCTGACTTTGTGTCGGAACCGGACACGCTAGCCCCACTACAGGCCTTATTGCAGGCAGATAACCCTCGATATATCATATCTCTTCTTTATCAGCACGCGCACAATTCGCCGTTCCCCGGCCCAATAAGTGCTAGGCAGGAATGGGATGCCGATTTAAACATTACTCCAACAGACGACAAGTGGGAGCTAAGCTGTGCGCAAACAGAGGCAGTGACCGGCAACAGTGGGCTACGCCTCATTCACTTTAAGTTCCTGCAAAGCCTATATCATACCTCGGCCAGACTCTATTGGTTCCGTCTTCGGGATAGTGATACATTCATACGCTGTGGTCGGGAGGAATCGGGATTCTTCCACCTGGCGTGGGACTGCCCCCAGGTGATGACCTACTGGACACAGACATTTCAGGGGTTATCGACCATGATAGGTACCCAGACAGCACCATGTCCACTCATGGCCCTCCTGGGCTTGACCCAGGGAATCCAAACAGTACATAAGAAGTTCCTAGCAATGGGCGTAATGTTGGCAAAACGCCAGGTGGCGTGTAGGTGGGGGAGGGGCTGTGCTCCTAAATTTAAGGATTGGGTTCATACCATGTCCACATGGCAGGATTACATGCACCATTATGCAGATATGTTGCCCATTAAATCACGCCCAAAACATATCTGGAGCCCGCTCACGTCGTATCTCCTTGCGCAGGAAACGGCTCGGGAGGAGGAGGAAGGTGGGTCTGCAACTGGGTCTGCCTTCAGATCTCACAGGAGTAATCATGGGAGGCATTAACTAGCACAATGAGACAGAGTGGCATTCTGACTGGGAACTAGAAATGACGAGCTCCTAATTGCAAGTACTTAGCAGAGATGAATAGGATGGTGGCGGGATACTGGGTGATCTTTACTCGTAATGTTTTGTTTCACAACAATGCTGATACCTCATGCAAGCCATAATGTATTGCTACGCTTCCATTTCTGGCAATGGACGGTAATGCCAGAGACTGGACAACTTTGATTTCGGGAGGGATGGGGTAGAGGCAAGTTTTGTTGGTATGTATAATTACAAGAGGCGCTGTATTGCATTTATTGCTATCACTTATACTTGGATTGTGATCTCTTTTTTTGTTGCATTGTAACACTGTGCAAAAAGACAATAAAGGTTTTTGAAACTTTAAAAAAAAAACCTTTCTAAAGTTGCCATTAGTGCAAAAGTTACATTAAATTGGACTTGAGCATCAAATTAAGTTTAATGCAACAATTCTTTTGATACCTTGAAGTATCATATCTAGTAGTCCCATTCAGACGTTAGCACTGCTGAGTGATGAGCCTGTAACCCTGTACTTGCCAATAGGACTACTATCCTTTCTACAGTAAAAACAATGCAAAGTTTTACTGTCAGGACATGGAAAGTTAAAAACCACATGTCCAATTTTCAATATAATGCACCATGCCTTTAGGACTCATCAGGCCCCCCATTGGTGTGACATATATAATAAGGTGTATGCTTTGCCATTACTTTAAATGGTGAAGTCGAGTTAGCACTGTGAAAATTGCTCTGCCAGTCAGCAATGGCTCCCTGGGAGACATACTTAACTTTGTCACACTTGTGGATGTATAAGTGCTGCAGTTCATTGGGAACATTTAACTTACAGACCCTGGGTACCCCTGGTACCATATACCATGGACCTCTATGTAAGTTGAGCACAAGCCAATAAAACATACAGTTTTAAGGTCTGAGCACATGCACTGAAGGCTGGTCTGCCCGGCCCAGTACATTCCTGAGAAATTACACCAGTACCCAATAGTTAAAAGGTGGGGGTGAACCTGCAAAAAAGTCATTTCCTCACACTTTCCTATATTCCTGTTTCTCGAATCCAACTGCCCGCACAGAGTCTAATTCCATTTTCATGTGAGAAATTAGCATGTGAGCCAAATAATGTGTTCCCTGGAAAGTGAGGTTTAAAATCCTGTGTTGTGCTTCAGGATTGAGTCCTGTGGGTCTGAGCCAAGAGGAGCGTTGTAATGCTAAGCCATAAACGTATCCATGGGCTGTTAGAAGGGATGCATCTGTTGAAGAGCTGATGACTTGATTGGATGCCAGCATACCGGAATTTAATATTTTTATTATGTCTTCGCATCTGTCTCTTGGCAGGTCATGTATGAACTGCTGTACTGAGTCCCAGAGCAACCTATTGTACATACTTAGGAGGGTAGAAGCAATTGCGGCTCTCATAGTGGTGGTGGTTATGCCACATTTCTTCCTTACTACCAAATCTAGTTTTTTGCTTTCCTTATCAGGAGGTACTGGAGAGATGGTGCTGTGAAGCTTGCGAGCGGCTGAGACAGTAAAGGAGTTGGGTGGAGGCTCCATGCAGAGGAATAACGGATTCTTGTAAGGCGGTCTGTACTTTTTCCATAGATGAGAAGATGCCTTGACAGAAGCTAGAGTCTGTCCATCTTGGCTTTATAGCTCTCGCCAGGTGGTTCTCAATCAGAGAAATGCCTGGAGGTCCAGCCATTTCATGAGGCATAAAGCGTCTTGGCACAGCAAGACCCCCTTCACTCACCCCGATTGTTGTACTGCCAAATGGAGGTGGTATTGTCCGTGAGCATCTGCATCAGCCTTCTTCTAATGGTGCACAAGAAGGCCTTCAACACCAAGGGAATTGCCCTCAATTCCAACAAATTGATATAAAGGAGGGCGCGGCCGGAAGCAATGCCATGAGGAAGTGTTGAAGAGAGCTCCGGTCCCCCCTCCCAGCCCAACTATTTTCCGATCTTAAAAATGCCCATTCGCTCTAAATAAAGACATCTTTTTGCATGAGAAGAGTTGAATAACGATATATCAAGAAGAATCCAAAGTGATCGGAGTTTGGCAGCTACAGAAAGACTCGAAAGAGCGGCACAGGATCGGTGTACAAAGATTCAAGATGGCAGCTGTGGTAGCGCAGGTTCCAGGGGTTGACAGAAGTTTGTGGAAAAGACGCACAGGCATGGAGCTGGTGTGAAGAGCACCATACACAGATGGAAGCCTCTTATCATGGAGAAGGTTGGAGGAAGAGAGTCGTGCGCTGTGATGGAAGGACCTGTGCAGAGACAAAAGCGGTGGGCACCGGTTTATACTTCTGCAGCTGCAGTGAAAATTGCTTTCAGCCAGCAGTGTGAGGGGGCGGCACTGAGAGTTAAGAGTGTGCCTGCACTCTGAACAACTGCAATGCGCCTTCGGGCCCTTGCGACTACACTCTCACTGGATCTGGGTGGGCAACCAGCTAATTGGAAAACAAGCAACAATAATCAGTATTATGTGCAAGAGAGCGAAATTCATTACAGCACTGTAAAAAAGTGGGTTTCTGTTGCCGTAACCCCCCCTCTTTTTTGCCAAACTACTCATGCACTTTCACTTGATGTGCCATGGGTCCCTGGCAATCAGGTTCCCAGGGCCTGTGTTCTTTCTCCAAAACTAACCAAATTGGCATCTGCCTTGCCACAGGTCAGGCACTGGTAAATGGTACCACAGGTACCCAGGGTACTGTGACCTCTAAGAGCTGCAGCACCTTTTGTGACACCCTTGAAGGCCCGGTACCTTTTCACACATACACACACACTGCCTTTGCAGGCTGCGTGTTTTAGTGCAGAACAAAGAGAAGAGTCGACATGGCACACACCTCTGTGTGCCATGCCTACAACCCACTGCCCTGGCACATTAAACCCACACTGATGCTAGTGTAGGATTTAATGGAAAATTTACACAGAGGGCATGTTAGTGATGCCCCCTGCAAATAAAACTACTACTAGTGTCCAGGCTGAGTGGCTGCTTTCAGCTGCCACCACCAGACATATTCTGGACCGCTGGGTCGAGAGCCTGCTGCTCTCTGGGGCATGAAACAATGCACATCCTGGGACGAGGTGCCAAGCCTCCTCCCCTGAATGGGCAGGGTTCACAAGGGAGAAGATTAAAAGGCTTGCCTGCTTTCAGCAACTGGTCCCCAATGGTTCTGACCCCCACTTTGGGCGGGAGAACTGATGGGAAAAACAAGTGAGGAAGAGAGGTGTGCCCATCTCCTCCAACTCTACCCCTCAGGTGGGGGAGGCGCACAACTCCCAGTCCCCGCCATCTTGCAGATGGGGGGACTCAGCCAACCAGGGACAGGCTCATGCTCCCCTCCCACTGGAGTGTGGCATAATAGGGGCTGTACCCACCCCAGGGAAGGGACCCATTGGCCCCTGCCTTTTACCTATCTGGAACGCCTCTAAATCTAGTATTTAGGGGCATCCCTGAACCTTGCTTCCTCAGACAAGAAGAAACTACAAGAAAAAGAAGAAGGACTGAACAGCCGTGCAGCAGCTAACAAGAGGAAGACATCCACCGACTTGGCCCCAGCCCTACCGGCCTGTCTCCCCTTAGAACCTGCTCCTGTGAAATCCCAGTGTGTCCTGCAGCCAACAACCTCGAAAGCCCCGGTGGGCCTGCCTGTCTTCAAGCACAAAGACTTTGTCTCCCGTGAACACCGGATGTGTTCATCTGCAACCTCTGGCTCAGGCCGGACACTGCAAATACGCCCTACTCTGCACCCACTGTCCACGGCAACACCACCACAAGGAGGTCCCCCCGGCGATCTTGACCGGAGATATGGCAACCCCTGACCTGCCTCAAGCCTGCAGCCTAGATACAGAAGGTCCCCCCAACCGCGACCAAGAGCTGGTAAGGAGAGTCGACCCTAAAAGGCACCCCTGCTCCCGACGCCCCACGACCTTGGGTGCCCAAACCAACTGTGCCTAACCAACCCATAACTTCCTAACTTACCTCTCGAAGTGGTGGTGGTACCCTGAAGACCTTCATTCCCAAGCCTGCAGTGCCATTGCAAACCGGAGATTCCCCATTGAAAACAACAGGGCGGCTGACGTCGATACAGCACCCTGCACCCGGCCGCCCAAGTGCCGCTGGGGGTGCACCTTTGGTGCTACTGTATTTCCCCATTTGCCCTGAGCTAAAGTCTAGGAGCTTTTATCCCACAACCAAGTGGCATCCTTGCCAGCAGCCACCAACCGGAGGCTCCCTATCCCCCACTGCACAGCTTTCCAAACGTTTCATGTTGGTGACACACCTTTTTGTGAAATTTGTTTCAGGGACACGGTAACGCGAGCTAGCGCAGTGAGCTAGCCCGAATCACCCACAACCCCACACACACAACCCCACACACACAACCCAACACACACACACACACAAACACAACCCGATCCCCACACACACACACCCCTCCACACACACACAACTCCACACACACACACACACAGCTACACACCCCCCCACACCCCCCCAACCCCTCCCACACATCACCCCACACACAACCCTACACACAACCCCACACACACACCCACACACACATCCACACACACCCCTCCACACACACAACCCACCCTACCCCCACACAACCCCCCACCCCACACCCCCCCACACATACCCCCCACACACACAACCCCCCACACACAAACCCCCCCCCACACACACACACAGCTACACCCCCACACACACCACCCCACACACCCCACCCACACACACCCCTCCACACACACACACACACACACACACACACAAAACCCACCCCACACACACACAACCCACCCCACCCCCACAACCTCACACCCCCCCCACACACACACACCACCCCACACACACACCCCCACACACACCACCCCACACACAACCCCACACACACCCCCACACACATCCACCCCCAGATAATGTACGTATGTTTGTATGGATCTGAAGAAAACCCACATGGTTGGTAACAGAGCATGAACAGGAGATTTGCACATTTGTGATATTACATTTTATATATTTACAATCACGTTACATTCCACACATATTTACAATTTTATGCACAGTGAGGTCAACTAATTTGCCCAGAATCACACATTTTAAAGTCAAATGCCCTGGTTGAACACTTCCAGAACGCTGATCATAGCCCTGATGAACTTTGCTGGCTGATCCTGGAAAAGGCCTCTCTGGGCCCCAGGTGTGGAAATATGGGGCGCATACTAGATGTGAGGGAATGCAAATGCATGTCACTTCCCGCAGTACCAATACGACCCCCCACAAATGGGACCAATGTACCCGCAGTGGGTAGAAGATCCTACCACTGCACCACCACAAAATCAACAGCCTTTTTTATCATGGGGCCCAGGATCCAGCAGAGGCAGGAACAGGAGAGGGAACAATGTTACCTGGCAGCCAGTGCCCGAGACAGACCCCAGGGTACACACCAGGAGCATGACAGAGGGTCGAGCGTCAACGAGCAGGAGAGGGACCTAGTTATAAATATATCCCCGTGGCCTCTAACTAACATGCAGAAACAAGTACTCAATAAAGGTCTAGGTTATGTCCCTACCAACAAACCGGATATATTCCGCCTACACCAAGAGGTTCAGGACTTTGTCAGAACCATTAAATTGAAAGCGTTCTTCTATAACCAGGAACCCATAATTGAGACATCCGATACAGGCCTAAAACCTAAGTCATCCTTCATACCACAGGATCATCAACTACCTGTTGAAGTCCTAGCTTTCGAGAAGGCTGTGATGTTAGAATTAGGCAAGATGGATACCGACTCTAAAGTATTCCAGAACATGAGCAGACAAGAAAGTGAAGCAATAAGAGAACTCTCTCAAAACAAACAGATAGTGATAAAACCTGCGGACAAGGGTGGGGCGGTGGTTATTCAGACAACCACGGCATTTGACCAGGAATGCAGGAGACTCCTCTCAGACAGGAGGAACTATCAGGTTCTAGCTGAGGATCCTACAGAGTCCATACGTATCCAAATCGGGGCAATGACTGAAGAAGCTCTGGCCCATGATTGGCTTTCGAAAAAGGAGGCCCTTTTTCTGACACAAAAAAACCCTCGAAAACCCTATTTCTATACGATACCCAAGGTTCACAAGAACCTGCAAAATCCACCTGGCCGCCCGATCGTGTCCGGCATTTCTTCAGTACTCGAACCACTTTCCAAGTTCGCAGATGCCTTCTTGAGACCTCTGGTTCAAGCTACTGACACATACCTTAAGGACACAAAAGCTGTGCTCCAAATGATACAAGACCACCCATTCAACCCCGATTCCCAAATATTACTGAGCCTCGATGTGGAGAGCCTGTATACGAGCCTCCCACACGACGAAACTCTTCTCATAATTGAGGAAGTACTACACAGTAAACAATGGAACTATCACACCCCTCGTGGGGTAGTGATGGAATGCATCTCTATGGCCCTTACCAAAAATGTCTTCGAATATGAAGGAACCCTATATCTACAACGCCACGGAACAAGCATGGGCAGCACTTTTGCGCCGAGTCTGGCCGGTCTCTATGTACACCACTTGGAGACCACCAAAATCCTGCAACCCAGTAACCCGTTCAGGAGTAGGATTCTCTCCTGGAAGCGTTATATCGATGACGTCTTGGTCATTTGGTCAGGGGATGGTCAAACTGTCATGGATTTCATGCAATGGATCAACGGTCAGAACAATTTCCTGAAATTTACCCACCAGATGTCCAATGACTCCATGGTTTTCTTGGACCTGAACATTTACCATGAGGCAGGCTATTTGAAAACTGAGACACATTTCAAACCTACAGCTAGGAACTGTCTCCTTAGGTATGACAGTTTCCATTCACGTCACCTAAGAGAGAACCTACCATACGGGCAGTTCCTACGCCTACGACGTAACTGTAGCGATGTGGGAAAATACAAGTCCCAAGCCCTAGACCTGAGCAAGAAACTGCAACAAAGAAGGTATCCTGAAAGAATTATAAAACAGGCAATGAAAAGGGCCCGCAACAACAATCGGGAAGCACTTTTGAAAGACAGTCTTCCTAAAGAAGTGACAGAGAACAGAACAGTCTGTGTGACAACGTACAGTTCCGTCTCAAACCAGGTCTCGAAACTGGTAAATAAACATTGGCGTATCCTAACCAGCGGTAATCTAGAATTAGAAAAACCCCTGTTTGCCCACAGAAGAGGAAGAAACCTAAAGGATATCTTGGTGTATACCAGACCCTGTACTCAGGAGATCAAACAAATGAGACTGCAAGGTCTTCATGGGCACCACCCATGTGGTAACTGCAATAACTGCCACCTCACTGAAAAAAGTCTCAATCTCGAATTCAGAAATGGCACAAAATGGGAACAACGTACTTTCACGAACTGTAACAGCAGGAACGTCGTGTATCTGATCACATGTCCTTGTGGTAAGGAATATGTGGGGATGACCACCCGTCCTGTCAAAACTAGGATTAATGAACACAAAAGTAATGTGAGGTGCAAAAAACAGACCACAAAAATGGCATCACATTTCCTTGAGGCACAACACTGTGTGAACGAGATACGTTGGACAGTTATTGAACAACTACCCTCTGAAAGGGGTCTGTTTGAGAAAGAGCAGAGATGGGTCTTTCGCTTGGGCTCAGATACAACTGGGCTAAACGATTCCATTCCTTGGAGCCAATTACGCTAACAAAGGGACATAAGTCTGTCAACCTTAAATATCTTCTGCCTAATGAATAATGTCCCCTCACGACCAATAACATCAGTCCATTGAACAATGTCTCTCTCACTGTTATCTTCAGCCATCATGCAGTCCCGTAAATAGGTTATATTTTCGATATCAGTGACTCTGATTATACTTAATCATGTTGAAATCATCCCTTTCTATATTGAGGATGCGCTGATACAACTACATACATACGGGGCCCACGCTGCACCGAATCAGCCAACAACGGTAGCAGCGTTACCTTATTTGCGCATGCGCGAACTACTTCCTTCCCGGGCCGGGCACCTTCGCAGACACTACCGCCGTGCGCATGCGCCGGCGGACAGTGTTTTTCTTCTGCGTACGCTCAGTATGTTTTCTGACACGCCCAGACAACCCGCGCAGTACCGGGAAAAACTTAAGGGCCACATCCATCTTTGGGCATTTTCCTGTTCCAATTAAGGGGCAATCAACTAACTGAGGTGAGACTATAAAATGGGCTACCTCTGACCGGACCGACACTTCGTCGGAGCCGCGTTGAGGGGAGGAAGCCAACCAGGCACTGCTGTAACCGTGAGTGTGTGTGTGTGTGTCAGAGGTATTTTTCTGCCAAAATCTGGGTCTACGATCTCTCGTCCTAAAACCTGATTGCTTAAACACCTTATAGGTTGCCACAGTGGGCAGGACAGGAGACCCCCAATACCACGCATCTGGCTCATGAGGTTACTAGACCTGTTATCATAAGTAAGCTACATACTTCCTTACAGCATGCCCTCAATTCCATTTTTCCATAGTATGGAACCAGATGATGATCTTCATAAAACGATTAATGTGTGTCCCTGTCTATGTGTTTGTTCGTATTTTTATTTTTTCTTCCCTAGGGTTCCTGGACCGCATTTTGGTTCTTTGTTACCCTGTTGTGTAATTACACATCTATTCTTGAATATGTTCTACATTCTGGTTTATTTTGACCTTTTTGTCCATTCACAGGTTCAGCAAATCGCCAATTGGGCGCAACGAACTTTAAAAAACAGATAGGTACATTTCACCTAGGTTTATTTTTGTAGAGCACACTTTTACATCTACACCCATGTGAGTAAAGTGAGGATACCTAGTGCACATCCTTGTCCTGAAGAAGGAGTTTTCTACTCCGAAACATGTTGACGACGCACTTGTGAGGTTACCTTACCCTAATTAGTAAGGACAACCTCCCTTGCACTTTTTAACGATATCAGCCGGGGACTGAATAAATGTTTTTTTTTTAGAAACCCACGAGCCAGGTATTTTTTAATTTTCCTTTTTTCTCTCACCACTCACATTATATCACCCTCACACACACCAACACATAGTTCACTTATAAGTGCTCCTACGTAGTCGTGAGTCGCAGCACGCCGCATTCCGTAGAGGTTTGCGAAGACCCCGATGATGAAGCATGACACCAAGGGGCCTTTTGGTGTGTGAGGGGTATTTAAACAACACTGGGTGCTCCCCACCACTGTAGGGATCACCGAGCCCATGTTAGTGGATTCCTTTTGTTTATGCATATTTCTAGGGGAGACAGAATCCACTTCTCCTCTCCCTCCCCCTTTTGTTTATTACGTGTCACTTCTTGACACCATCAATAATTGCCTTAATGAATCTGAAGTCAGCCATGCCCAACTAGCGTGTCTCTTGCATGAATGAGTAGCCACACACACGTGCATTGGTATTTTGGCAAATATTCACATAATACAGTGCATTAACATCTTCGTGGTTTACCTACCTTTACTCTGATATGTATACAAGATACAATGTTTTCCTCCATGACTGTATTTATGTATTTTGAAATGCTAATAGTGTGTAATATAGTAAGTATTTCTGCAGTTGTATTCGCTATGATCTGGCTCCCTCCGTGGAGTGGATACAACTCAATGATGTAATTTATTTTGTAGCATTCTGGATGTAATCATGTTTGTTACAGAATGCACATTGATAACACATGCTATGCAAACAAGAAACAACAGTTTCCTCCTTGACTATATTCCGACTGTATCCGTGTATTTTGACCGGTAGAAATGCTATTAATGCGTAGTATGGCAATTATATCTGCACCAGCATTCGCTGTGTTTATATAATGGAACAATTTTTATAATCATTCGGTATGTAAATACATTTTTAACACAATGCGCATTGTAAAACACGGCTTACACCCAAATAGCTGGATGTAATATCCCCCAGCCCCCCTCCGTCGTGTGTGTCAGCTCAGACGGCTCCCGGGCACACACACACAGCTGCACCCGAGCACTTCACAGGTCTTTAAAAGACCACTTAACGTGCTAATAAGGCTTTGTTATTCATATTAGAGCCCCTGCAGCGCCACTCTGCCTGTTGCTGGAAGGCCCGCGGGGGTGATCTAAACAGCATGCTGATCGCGCGACACACCTATCCATGGGGCGCGACACAGTAACGTGTCGCACCACACAGTTTGGAAAGCTGTGCCCCATTGGATAACAATGGGCCTCATCACTCTGCACCCGGCCGCCCTAGTGCCACTGAGGGTGTAACTAGAGTGCATCTTTGACCCTGGGGGACCCCTGACCCTACCCCAGAACCTCAACTCCCACTACCAAATACTTACCTCAAAACAGGTAACACTATTTTCCTCCATAGGATAACATTGACTGTTTTTCTTTGAAAAGTTTGTGTGTGTGGAGTTTGAAAACCTAAAGAACAAAACAAAAAACAGTTTTACTTACCGGATAACAGGAAATGTCCCAGAGTAGAATCCAGGTATAATACTGTGAGTAAGAAAAGTAATCCAAAAAGTAACTTAACCGAAATCTCACTGAAAATCCCATTCAAAGTATATGTACTGTATTCTGAAAATCATTGCATTATCAGTAACACTACGGTAATCAAATCAAAGTAAATTTACAATTGCAATCCAAACTGTGTTACAATCTGAGTATTTACTGCAAAGTACTTATCACTTACCTGTACCAGGCTTGCTTGGTTCTAGAAAATAAAATACCTAAAAGAATATTTTCGATACAAAACAATCGGTCTGAAGTTCAGACTGTGGGTGTGAACATACATTTGTTGACTGAGTGTGTACAACAAATGCTTAACACTGTCCTCCGATACTGCCCTACTGCTAGACCACACTACCACAAATAGAGAGTGAGGTGCTATCTAACTTTACCTCTGCCTACCTTTGGGGATCCACTGGCCTCTGTGCACACCACACCTCACTTTGGTATAGTATATACAGGGCCAGCTTCCTACAAGCACCAGAAGGGAAGCAGAGAAGTCCTGAACTATGCCTGTAATAGAGGCCAGGAGAGAAATGCGGTGAACATCAGAGGTTCTGAATAATCAATTGCGTTAACATAGCAGGAGTAAAGTGAAGACCAGGTCAAATACCAAAAGAAGCAGGATTAATCCAGTGTGTCACAATTAGCGTGAACTTGGCAGTGTAGTGATCACCATAATCTGTGCATATTTTGACGGTTTGAGATAAAGGTGCGAATAGAGGATACGAGCATCATGCTATTTCCCAACAGCATCGTACTGGGGCAGAAGGAACTTCAGACATTCAAAACAGTTAAGAGAAACTGTAGAAAACTGAAATTGAATATATATGTCACCCTTCTTTATATCAGCCCATTAAGAATGGCAATGGCTGGAGACATAAATGTGAGGGTACATGACAGAGTCGAGTTTCAGGATGTGGAGCACAGAACGATGAGAACACCAAAGACAGTGGAATGGACAGAAGACAAAAAGTGTGATGGGGACGTATGAGAAAGTGCTAGGGAGAGGTAGCATGGTTGTAACTAAAGGTTGGGCATGATATCCCATGGGTCTGTTTGTGCCCTTAGAAAAAACTATAAGGGATCTAACCTAATAAGCACTTTTTTGAGGTGACGACATAGGCACTGGCTCAGCAAATGCAAGGAACTCGATAAGGTAACATGCATGGACCAACTAGCTGCCTCGGCTACCTTCTGCCAGGGCCTAACAGAGGAGTTAAAAAATGCTTTTCTTCTTGTGGTCATCCGACCTACTACATCAAATACCCTGTAGGAAGCTGGCTTTTTTGAAGTGTGCCAAAAAGAGGTACACTATGTAGCAAGTCCAAACAACCCTTACTGGCTTACAGGGCTTAATTAATAACCCCAAAGGCTCACCTTTGTGGTAATGTGGACTAGCAGTTAATAAATCAGACACACACTCATGAAGAAGCTCAAGACCATTTTAGAAAAATAATCAAATGGTCCAAAGTATTACTAACAGTTTGAGTTGACCTGTCCTTGAATACCTGGGTGCAGAGGTACTGGACGGTTAACAGCCTTGCGTGCTACACCTTAAGAAAACGAGGGAGCTCACTTAGAAACAGGCTCTAAGGGGGACTTGGGGACAAGTCCAGAAGTTCCCAAAGGGAACCTTGGGGTTGGGAGCTCAGGTGCAGAGGGTTTTGGTTGGCTGGGCTTGTGCGTCAAAGGCAATCACGGTTCCCGGCTGGACAAGCAGAGGGGGGCATGTGATGTATTCCTATAGGTTCTGTATCGATCCCCCTATTCCTGACCCTATTCTGGTTAACGAGTTAACTAGCAGCCATCCCATGATGCAGAAACCGTTATCTGATTACGCCAGACCACGGCACAGGAGCGCGTTATCTGATTAGGTCATAACGCTTGCCATCTAATTAGGCAAGCAATATTCCTCCAGCCCCTGATAAGGCATACGGAGTTCTCAAAACAAATCAAACCTATGACAACCTGGGAAAAACCCTGCTGCCATTGTTATGATTTCACCGAGAACTTCAGTAAAAGAATGCGCTAACGACCAGCTCGTATGACATCCTTATTGACGTATCTATGTCCATCCTTACGTCAATCTCGGCACCTTACAGGTATAAATATTACCGATATTGCCTTAAGCAAACACACGCGGTGGTGACGAGATCGGAGCAGCGAGACTTCCCGAAGCCCACTAGCTGCCCCGCCTTCCTGACGCGCTGAGAACGAGACGCTGCCTTTCTCCTGCCGAGAAATCCAGCTCCGGCGCTTCCGAGCAGCCCTTGCAGGCAGCCTGGAATATCGAGACCAAAGATGAGAGATACCATCCCTCAATCATCCTAGATTCAAGGTACGGAACTGAATAACCCCTTGCAGAGAATTCTTGAATCAGTCACTTGGCAAAACAAACTTAACTTAAACTACTACTTTCTACTCCAGCCCACGTATTAGGCTTAGGTCAGGTACACCGGGGTAGGCGTTGTTAGAAGCACCAGTTGAGTACGATTAGTCAAATGTTTATATGTATGTATCTATTTTATCCATTTTAAACCACCATATGGCTTAGAAACCATATAAATGTTTTTACAGTATTATTTTATACTTCTGCTTTTATTGTATGCACTTTACTTAACCATAAGTATTGCAATAATATCGATTCATTTCTCTTGTACGAGAAAAGAGACTGATCAATAAATAATATCTTTTATTGAACACGCCCGTCTCTTCCTTTTCTCTACAATCTGGTGAAACTAAGAATGCACGTACTGACTGAGTAAAATAAGTTGTCTTTTGTTTTCACACGACTCTAGAGATACACTCTTGATTAGGGGAGAGCAAAGTTGTCATGTTCTATGGTTGTCAGAAACTAAATCCCTTCTTGTCTATCCAGGGAGGTTCAACTCCTCCTTGTCTATTCGAGAAAGTTTCTAGTGAACTCTGAGCTAGCTGGCAAACCCAAAACTTTAAGTCTAATATCGACAGTAGAAGACCTAGTTAACGTCTGGTCTAGGTCTATACTATTGGAGGTATTATTCCAATGCGCAGAGCCTATTGGGATAATAGGAACTACACTACATGGCGCCCAACGTGTTTGGATAGGCGATAAAACTAACGCAAGACTTTAGAGTAACTCAGTCGTGCTTTTTCACTCAGACCCCTTTTTCCCATAATTCTCCAAAGACGTCTGGAGTGGGTGAGAGGTAAAATCCGCCAAACCTCGCAGGAGGGAACTCCTATGTATGGTTCTTGGTTCAATCAACGTTGAAGGATACACTGTTCCAAAATATTGTGCATCTCATCTTTGTTTCCACAAGAAACCTGATCTGCAAACAAACAGAATAACCATCCTGACAGTAAAATGCCAGACAGTGATGATGAAAGAGAGAGAGCTAGAGTAGCAGCTGAAGTAATAGCAGCTGATAATACTATGCAAGAAGCAGACCCGGATATAATACTCATCCCGGTCAACATAAGAAGATCTATAACGTTAAAACTTATAGAAAATGGACTGACACCAAGAGGTGGTACAGTCATATTCGTAATTGAGGCACACGAATATCGGCAGACAGAGGTATTCTATTCATGGATAAACTTTCCAGCAGCAAATGCTGTAACAAAGGAGTTCCACTGTTATAAAATAGAGGAACCTCCGGATACCTACACTCCTTTCGAGGAAGTGGAAGTACCACTCAAATTCCAAGAGCATCTGCTCTTGTTTAATGGCGCCCTAAAACATAATAATCACATCACCAGGCTCGGTCCACTAGGTAGACCAGGAGCAACGTGGCCGGTCCTAGCCGGACACACACCACATCCAGACATCGAAAGAATGTCTGCAGCAGATGTTTTAGTACAACTAAAACAATTAATTAAAATATATAGACAACTAGTCCAATATGTAATGCGGACTTCAACCATCCAACCTGTAGTTAAAATTCCACAGCTGACCCCACATCAGGGGAACACAAATAAAATTACACCACAGAACATACAGTCCTGCCTAGGTAAAGTACCAGCTAAACGGGAACAAATACCATTCTGGTTAGCAAAAAAATCACCCAAATAGAGGCGGTGTTTCCAGACACCACCCCTGTGGATAAACACAGGATTCTGACTATCTGTCTTCCAATGGGAATCGCACCACACGTGGAGGACTGACACACTTGGGGTACAGTCTTTGCTTCCATTTACACAAAAACACATGGAGTTCCATCCATGTCAGTAATACCAGATGTGCTAAAACAAATTCAAGACGAATACGGTCCAGAACCCGCTTTAACTCTTGGTATGAAATTACTAAAAGACTTCAAGCAGGTCTCGGCAATATTACTAGCCAACATAAAAGGAGAAGCAGCGAATGTGGCGATCCGCCAGAGGTTAAAAGAGACAGATATAGCAGACCAACCAGCTGAAATTGCCAGAATTATAGAAAAATCCTATGAAGAACTAGGTAGAGATAGTTTGGGTGGAATACCAGTGAAACCCCAACTAATTGAAAGTCCTGAAAAAATATTTATTAAAAATAATCTAAACAGTCAAAAGAAGAACTGGGATGGAAACAAACAATCCAATCCAAAAGAAAAGAGATTCCAGTCCAGAGGAAGGTCTCTTCGGCGGAGAGAAAGATCTCCGGACCAAGGACCCAAGTCTCCCCAAAGGGAGCCCTCTGTGAAAAAATACAACCTTAGAAATAGGGATAACATAAAGAAACCGGATAGATATCAAGATTTTGATACACGTCCCTCTCAATCTTTTCAGACTTCCTCGCAGAAATCGGAAAGAAGAGGACGATCGGAACCCAGGGAAGGGCACGTCAAGTCCAAAGACAAGGAACCTGCTCATCCAAATAAAAAATTACAGTTTCCAAAAAAGAAGGTAGCCAGTATTAAAGTATTCAACAATGCCGGGAATACTGAGGACACAGCTGAAAAACGGAGAGTGGGCTCAGACAATGCTAGACAGCGCAGCAGAAGTGAGCATAGCACGCAAAGTCCTTATGAATCATCTGGAGACAGTGGACACGAATGAATACATTCAGGTGGAAACTGCAGACACCAGAGTTAGCAAACCTCACAAAATATATGAAATAACTTTACGTATAGAAGGGGATAAGACTAGGAAAATAAGGGGCCTTTTTTGGGATAATCTCTCCAAGGGCTATGACATCCTTCTAGCTGAAAAAGATTGGCCACCAGAGTTCGTCAGGGAGTGCCCACATGGCGAAGAAATAATTATGCCTGCCTTCTCAAATCATATTCCAATTCATAAAAAAATATACACTTGCAAGAAAGTGGGCAGTAGCTCAGGCTCCTGCTTTATATAAAAATCATGTAGGATGGGATGAGGACTCTCCTCCTCACAAAATCCAGTTAAAATCACAACCTACTGCACAAAGGCAGTATCCAATCAAGCAAGAAGCTAAAAAACAGGTAAAAGAAAAACTAGAATACCAGGGGGTGATTGAAACTTGCACCTCACAAATGAACAACCCTTTGTTTCCTGTCTCCAAACCAGACAATTCATATCGTCTAGTTTTGGATTACAGACACCTTAACTCGTGTTGCAAAACTTTTGCAGTACAAAACTCGCATAGTGCTGCACTAATGAATAACATAGTGCGCAAAAAATATAAAACAACATTAGACATCTCTAATGGATTCTTTTGTCAAAATATAGCACCAGAGAGCAGATACTTATCAGCGTTCTCAATAAATGGCGCTCAAAAAGAATTCTGTCGGTTACCCCAGGGGTACAAGAACAGCCCAGGAGTATTCTCAGCGAGGGTAACAGAGTTACTACAAACATATGATGACGAAGCATTATCTTATGTCGATGACATATACCTAACAGATGATGACTTGGATACTCACTTGAAGAGAGTGAACACCATAATACTTGGGTTCGCAGCAGAGGGTTACAAATTCAACTTTAAAAAATCTAGAATTGCCCATCTAACAGTCCTGTTCTTAGGATATGAACTATCAAGTGAAGGCAAAAGCCTGGCTGACAATTTCCTAGAGAAATGTGCCGTACTCCAAGCACCTAGAACACTAAAAAACCTACAGTCAATTCTAGGCTTCCTAAATTTCGGAAGAACATACATTGCAAATTACGCAGAAAGGGTCAAACCCCTTTATGATCTAATAAAACCAGATTTTAAAAAATCAAATTGGACTCAAAAACACACAGAAATTCTGAGATCCTTACAAACAGATATGTTAATTAAAACAAAATTAGAAACACGCGATAACACACGCAACCTTGTGATTCGAGTCATCCCAGGAAGATGCGGATTCACATACCTGACCTCTAATGAGGGAGAAAAGGTACCAATTGCATTCAAATCGCACTTGTACACTAAAGCTGAAATGAAATTTAGCCCAACGGAAAAAATTCTTACTGCAACACAGACAGCTATAGCAAAAGAACGAGCCCTTTCACAAGGTAAACGAATAATAATCGTTACACCGATACCAGCCCTAGAGGCTGTAACAAAAGCAAGCATACCGAATGCTAAAGCGCTCCATCCGAGATGGATACAATGGGCTAATTCTCTTGCTGCAACAGACGTGGCATACGAATTTGATCCTAACTTAAACACAAGAGTTTCTCCAATACGAATTCGAATGTCCGACGCCGACCGAAATTCTGCCTCTAGAACATTACGGCTGTATAATATATACAGACGGATCAGCACAACCCGCAGTAGGAGGTAAACAAGCTTACAGTGCTGCGTGTGCGATTGTAAAAGGTCGCTGGCACGATGGGAAATTCAAACCAGCGGTCACTAAAACACAATCTCTAGGAGATTGTACAGCTCAGCGAGCAGAACTACTAGCATTCAAGATGGCGCTTGAAAATACCGATCGAGAATTCCCCATACTCATAGTGTGTGATTCGTATTATTGCGTTCAGTCTTACAATGAATACTTACAGATCTGGCTTCAGAATGGTTTTAAGGATGCAAAAGGAGGCACAATCAAGCATAAAATGCTTTGGGAACAAGTAGTTCTTTTACAAAAGGAACTACCAAAGACTCACGTGATACATACACTGAGTCATCAACGTGATGGCGTTCACGTTGCAGGGAATTCATTGGCTGATGAGGCCGCGAAGGCAGCTGTGCAAACGGCTTCCGTAGATGCCATCACTCGGTCAAAAACAAAAATAGACAGCGATATATTACAAGCTGTCAGCGCTACAGTAAAAGATGCGATAGAAACACTCCCGAAAGGCTTTCCAGTGAAGTACTCATACATAACTGATGCAAATAACGTTCCATTTGCTCGAATCCCTGGAGTGGGGGATAGAGTAATTCCAAACATGGAACATAGGTTAGGACTCATCATAGCGGCACACGAAGGACTTGCTTCTGTACATGCTGGCGTCTCAGCCACAGTATCGTTATTAAAACAGAGATACTGGTGGCCACAAATGAGAAGACAAACCAGGAACTATGTTCTAGAATGTGAAATATGTCAAAAAATGAAAGTATCAACAGTGAGACGACCAGCACAGACGCCCCTTCTAATCTCGGATAAACCATTAGCCTGTGTTTACCTGGACCACTGTGGTCCCTTACAAAGGGATGGTAACTATAAATATATCTTGGTCGCAGTGGATTCATGCACGAGATTCATATGGATGTGGCCCCAGCGAACGGCTGACGCCAGAACGGTTATAAAAGATTTGCGAGTCTTTATCGGCACATACGCAATTGGCATGCTGCATTCGGACCAGGGTCCTGCTTTTAGCTCTAGAGCTTATAAGGAGGCCATGGTCAGCATGGGCGTTACATTGCGGTATTCTTGTCCATTTCATCCCGAGGGAAACGGAATTGTTGAAAGAAAAAACCGTGACATAAAGCAATCTATAACAGCAAAGGTATTAGGTTCGGGAGCTGGGTGGGTCAAACATCTAATAAGTGTCCAACGTAGTCTAAACAACTTGCCAAGAAATTCTCTGAGGGGATTCAGTCCGTACGAATTACTGTTTGGAACTAGGATGCTAGTCTTAGATCTTGACAGTCAGACTTCAGTGGTAAACGAAAAAGCTTTGATATCAAAGATCGTTTGGCTATTTTACAGGACTTAAACGAAACAAGAAAAGACCTGAGCAACATAAAGTTGAAACAGCAGCCAACAACCACTGAAGAAACACCGCCTGTCCCAGCAAGACCTGTCTGGATTCCAAAAATCGGGGATCTAGTCAGAGAAAAGATCGCGGTAAAGAAGGAATTTGGGCCTTCTTACAGAAAAGCAGTTCCTGTCTTGTCCATCAACGGGACAAGATCAGTTGTACTACCGCCGCTTGCTGGTAAAAAGGAGAACCGAGTTGTATCCATCGACCTGGTAAAACCACAATCATGTGGCCGATAACAAACAGTAGGCCAAGTGGACTCCCGATAAGTAGTAGAACACCAAGGTTTGCTACAAGTACAGAGGTGCTAACTAAAAGGCTAATCACATTCGAAACGCCTACAGAACAAAGACAAGGACTATGCAACAATGCAATGGAACTCACACCTCTGAAAACCCAAATAAAAACATTTAGTAGAGACACACCAACCTACAATGAAGTAACAAATGAATATGCTGAAGCTGCAAGAAACATTAATCCTGAAGCAATTGGAACAATAGACAGAACGGCATCCGGCTACTTCATCAACTTTGAAGATTCTTCTGAAGATCTAAGTGAATCAAAGACACAGCCATCAACAAAAACTTTTAAAGATAAAGCTAAGGAACTTTTGAAACAGCTGAAAGAAACCTATCTGATTTCTCCGTGGATTGAATTTTGGGTGTCATTTGGTGTATTTATCCTGATACTTTGGCTCATCATGATACTATGTTTGGGACGCTTCATTGAGGGAAAATATGCTAAAATGTACACAGCAAGCCAGAAAATCAACTTGATCCTCAAGCCACACACGTCTTCACACGTCAAGAAAAGAGCACTTTCTTCAGTCAATTTCACAGCCAATCCTATACCGGGTGGGGTAGCATGCGACAATACTGACTATGAAATTTATGGTCCGGTAGAAATCCTCAAATATCCACACCAAATCAAGATCTCGTTGAGTGACTTTGTAAAACCAAACTCATTTGCTGATGATTGGGACTTTGAAAGTATTAATAACATGATGTCTGATCTAGTGATGTCTGCTAAATTTACCAAACATGATTATTTGCAGGGTTCGTCTAATTATGATAGTATGTACTGCTACAACCACTATGGTAACCATTTTTTACATAAATCAGCACAACCTAGAAATGTTTTAAATTATAATCAATGGGAACATTGTGCAACCCCTCCAAAAGGAAGCTCAAGAACCTTTTATGACAAATATTCATACTTTTCAGGGTTCAATACAAGTAATGCTGAAACATTTTATTTCAAATTGTCAAATAAGACAGGAACAAAAACCATGCTTACAAACGCAAAATTGATATATTCTGACTCATTTTTTGAACAAATGAATACATTTGGTTTTGATTATTGGGACAAAAATGTTGAAGTGAAAAGTGTTTGGGGTACAAAAGAATGGCAAGTACAAGGTATAGAATCATTGTTTAGAGCCTGCATGATCCCAGAACAAATTATATTCTTGAATGAAACTATTCAACAAACTACCTGTCTTGGATTAGCCAAAATCAAAGACTTAAATAAACCGTCTATTCCAAAACCAACAATGAACAGCAATAACTCTGCAGATGAAGAGATAGACGTAAACTATGTATTAAACCAAAACAGAACAAATCCTGATTGGAAACAATGGTTGATCTGGCCAACAGATACTAATAACTGTCAAGACAGATTCCTGAACAAAACACAGGGGTTCAAATTGACCAGGCCAGACCCTAGATATTCCCAAAGACAACACCCAGGGATAATCACCACCTACAGTGTGGGCAAACTCTGCCTTCAATGGCTAAAAACTTCCACACTGACAGAAATTAGGCAACACCTAACTTTACTTACTGATGGTGCTGACTTGCGTGATTTCATTATGGGACCACGCAAACAGCGTCAAAAACGCTTCATAGCAGCCTCTATATATGCAGCTTACAACGAGGCCTGGAAGATAACTCAAATTGAGACAGCAGAAAGTATACGGGAAATTGACCGTATTAATTTGGAAAAATCGCTTTCTGTAGTGGACAATGGGTTAATGACTCTGTCCTCCAGAATCTTTTCATTGGACAGCATTGTGTCATCAGCAATCGACATAATATCGCAAGACTTACTGTTGTTACAACACGGTCAGTCTCAATTGCGTTCTATTGTACAGCTTGGCTGGACGTTACAAAATCTGCGTTCAGGCTATGTGTCTTGGCGTTTAATCAACACAACGTCACTATTCACTATCTTTAACCTTACTGATAAACAGATCAGTATGGCACAAAAGGGTGCTGATTATACAATCCTGAGCATTGAGAAACTCGAGAGATTACCATTGACAATGTCAGAACGACCTGTCATTGAATGGATAATACATGGGATAATTAATATTCCGATATCTACTTTCAGGTTTCAATACTGCCAAAAATATATACAGGCTGGCATGTACGAAAAATTGGGAAAAGGGTACATTAAGACAACATGGAACTTGCCCTATTCACATGCATGTGTCAGTAATAAAGGACAGAAAGTGTTTCTTAGTGGCAATAATTGTGCGATGTCACTAAGCGGTACACTTCTGTGTAATGGAATTAGTTTGCATGGAGCCTGTGAAGGGAACTCAAATAACCTTTCATGTCACCAGCTAGGCACACCTGCAACAGAGATAGAACCATTCTTTAAAAGACTCTATAACGGGAGTTACATTCTAATTGTGGATCGCAGATGTTGTAGTCTACTGCCCGGGGTTCCTTATCTCGTTAGTACGACTGCGAAGGTCATGTGCTGTGGACGCTTATTGTTCCCCAGCTCATTTCCAGACAGGGAGGCAAGGGCATGGCCTCACTTGAAAATTACTTCTATTCGAGTTGATACTTTAAGCAGAATGAAAACAGTGCTTCTTCAGACGCCGACCAGGCTCACGTCATCAAAAGAAACGTATGATCTCCTAGTCGCAAGGACGACTGCAGAGATTCACTCATTGTTATCAACTAATTCCCCCATACATTTCGCAGAAATCCTAAATGAAATCTTAAATATTTCTGATACCAGTGGAGTCTCAAATGTATTTAAGACAGTATTTTCGATGGCATTAACACCATTCAAAGCCATACTGGGTATTTTTCCAGACTTCGTCCATTCGATTTTTGGAGGAGTTCCCCTCATTTTGGGACTAATTGCAGGAATCCTATTCTTAGTCCTTATATTTCGTTATGGCAAACCATGTCACAGACAAAACACCTGCGACAAAGGAAGAAACAATCCGAGCCATTGGATACCGGGACCGGATATCAAAAATCCTGGGACTAACCCGGCTTAGAGACCTGAACATGACTTGGTTTCTTTCATTTCGGCCGATATGGCAAAGATGTGTTTTACCTGTATTAAGGTGCATGCTGTGCGGAGAAGAATGCGTGTTGGACACCTGTCTGACGCTACAATCGGATGCGCCAATGGATGCAGAAACATTGTTGGGTCCGGTAACGGCTCATGCATTGTGCTGCCCTCAACGGCTGCCAATCCTGATGACGGCATTCGTGGAAACTTCACCACTACGATTAAGGGGTAGTGAAAATCAAGATAGAAGCAGCATCGATCAGGTACAACCTTCTGTCAGCAATACTAATCAAAACGTCAATGGAGACAATCATGCACATGAATGCATGGTTACCTCCTTTTCCGAGTTAGTGGAACTCTCACAGGAAGCTGTTGACAGCTTTTTCAGCAGTCTCAATGATAGGATGTTCTCACCAGAGCAGAAATAATGACTCTTGAACAAGCTAGCACACGGCGTTCCCGACACCTTGAATTTGGCCTTCAACTTTAATAATAAAGTAGCAAGATCGACTTTTCCTCCAGTTCACGGACAGCAATTTTTTAGCAGCCCCAAAATATTTTTGTTAAATTTTACGGGACACTTTTCTTCTGCTTAAAGTAAGAACTATTCTTAGAGAACTAATTTCTATTTTTAGAAACTTCATAGACATTAGCTGCCCGCTGGTATGTTTATAAATATTTTTGAACTGTGATGAAGTGGTCTCGAACTTTTCTTCTGTATTAAGAGCCATTTCATGTGTAATTCTAATATTCAATTACTAATAATGTATACATATGCGTGATTATTTTAGCATTATTCTACTGCTTGAGTGCATATAGTACATATGACTATTTTTTTCCCCGTATGTTACATAATTTCAAAATGCATTATGTGTATTTTGGGGTGGTAAGGTATACACGATACTCTACAGTATGTTTTACTATGCCTAGATTCGTAAATATGGCCATAGTTAGCGTGGAGTGGGTGTGATGTATTCCTATCGGTTCTGTATCGATCCCCCTATTCCTGACCCTATTCTGGTTAACGAGTTAACTAGCAGCCATCCCATGATGCAGAAACCGTTATCTGATTACGCCAGACCACGGCACAGGAGCGCGTTTTCTGATTAGGTCATAACGCTTGCCATTTAATTAGGCAAGCAATATTCCTCCAGCCCCTGGTAAGGCATACGGAGTTCTCAAAACAAATCAAACCTATGACAACCTGGGAAAAACCCTGCGGCCATTGTTTTGATTTCACCGAGAACTTCAGTAAAAGAATGCGCTAACGACCAGCTCGTATGACATCCTTATTGACGTATCTATGTCCATCCTTACGTCAATCTCGGCACCTTACAGGTATAAATATTACCGATATTGCCTTAAGCAAACACACGCGGTGGTGACGAGATCGGAGCAGCGAGACTTCCCGAAGCCCACTAGCTGCCCCGCCTTCCTGACGCGCTGAGAACGAGACGCTGCCTTTCTCCTGCCGAGAAATCCAGCTCCGGCGCTTCCGAGCAGCCCTTGCAGGAAGCCTGGAATATCGAGACCAAAGATGAGAGATACCATCCCTCAATCATCCTAGATTCAAGGTACGGAACTGAATAACCCCTTGCAGAGAATTCTTGAATCAGTCACTTGGCAAAACAAACTTAACTTAAACTACTACTTTCTACTCCAGCCCACGTATTAGGCTTAGGTCAGGTACACCGGGGTAGGCGTGGTTAGAAGCACCAGTTGAGTACGATTAGTCAAATGTTTATATGTATGTATCTATTTTATCCATTTTAAACCACCATATGGCTTAGAAACCATATAAATGTTTTTACAGTATTATTTTATACTTCTGCTTTTATTGTATGCACTTTACTTAACCATAAGTATTGCAATAATATCGATTCATTTCTCTTGTACGAGAAAAGAGACTGATCAATAAATAACATCTTTTATTGAACACGCCCGTCTCTTCCTTTTCTCTGCAATCTGGTGAAACTAAGAATGCACGTACTGACTGAGTAAAATAAGTTGTCTTTTGTTTTCACACGACTCTAGAGATACACTCTTGATTAGGGGAGAGCAAAGTTGTCATGTTCTATGGTTGTCAGAAACTAAATCCCTTCTTGTCTATCCAGGGAGGTTCAACTCCTCCTTGTCTATTCGAGAAAGTTTCTAGTGAACTCTGAGCTAGCTGGCAAACCCAAAACTTTAAGTCTAATATCGACAGTAGAAGACCTAGTTAACGTCTGGTCTAGGTCTATACTATTGGAGGTATTATTCCAATGCGCAGAGCCTATTGGGATAATAGGAACTACACTACAGGCAAAACAGGACAGCTAGGAAACTCTCTGTGCTGGCCTTTGGGATGCTGACATCCTTTCTCAGCTGGTAGGTCATTTCGGTGTTGGAGTCTGGGTTGGACTTCAAACAAGCTTTGGCTGCGAAAGGGGTTCGGTACCACAGGTATTGGTGCAGAATGGTTTCGGTTGGTCCTGGCGTCTTCACACTTGGTGGGGAGACGGATCTGACCTCCTGGAGAAAGGTGACCTCCTCCTGGGTGGCTGCTGCATCGGTAGACTCAATGGTCAGTAAAATGGTGGACCGGGGGGAGGTATTGGTGCAGAATGGTTTCGGTTGGTCCTGGCGTCTTCACACTTGGTGGGGAGACGGATCTGACCTCCTGGAGAAAGGTGACCTCCTCCTGGGTGGCTGCTGCATCGGTAGACTCAATGGTCAGTAAAATGGTGGACCGGGGGGGAGGAGCCAAGCTCGCGTCCGAGATGGCCGCGTTTTAGCTCGGCTCCGATCACTCTCCTGTCTGCAACAAATATCCTGTACTTTATCCTGCCCCGGGAAGTATTCCACGATGTGCAGTGGAACGACGATAACTCACAGGCACTTACCGTTTGCTCCGGTGATTCCTGGGTGTCACGGATCCTGAGTTACGCCCCGGTCTGCTTCGGGGCCTCCGGAGCGGCCGGGCCTGGCACTCCTTGGCGGCGACGGGGCGCGGTGGCCGGCCCTTGGTGGTGGTGTGGAGTCGGTCGGAGGGGCCGATGTGCTAATAGACCGATTGCGGCCTCCCGGGCCTGGTCCGGCGGTCCTGTGGCCTGGTGTTGGGGAGCTGACTTCCATGGACGGGGTTGACCGTACATCTGGCTCGTCTCCCCTTTGTTTTCCGGCCCGGCCATTTTAAGTTCCTCCGCCCGGACTCGGAGAACGGTGCCGGCGGCGTGTGGGGTGCCGGCGCATCGCCTTCTTCTGGTGGCTCCCCTTCCTGCCCTGGTGGCACCTCCGCTGGTGGTTGCCGGTATCCTGTTTTGCCCCGCTGATATCCGGGCGGGGGTCGGTGTTCGCAGCGGCCCCGCCGGGCTTCTGAGATGGCGGCCGACCCCATGATTCTCGGCCTTGCGGGGACCGGCGATGCGAGTCCGCCGCGCGGCACGTTTGCTGAATACTGTAAAGGTGAGCCTACGCTCTGCGACATCCTCGCCGCCCTGCGCTCCTGGGGGGCACCCATGACCGCACCGACCGCTATCCTGGAGGGGGCTCCCTTTGTTGGGTCTGCCGGATCCCCTCGGTTTGTGCGGCTTCATCTCTGTTGTGTGCTGCTGGAACTTTCCTTGGGGTCGTGGACCTGGAAGCGGCTGATGGTGTGGATGTGCGGGGATCCGCTGCCCGTCTTCGTCCTGTGCCTCCTTCTGTTCCAGAGGTTCCCCTGCTGGATCCCGTCTGCACCGACCTCGATGGGTCTCCTTTTCCTCTTTTGCCTCACATGGCCGTACGAAGATCCTGTGACGGTGCCGCTGGACCGGCTTTCTCCGTATTCTCATCGGAACTTTGCCTGTTTTGCCTGAAGTGGTTACTGTACTTTCTGGATCATCCGGGTCACGATCGCTACAACTTGAGTGTATTTTTGCTTCGACTCCCTGTTATTCACCTCCTGTTTTATGTGGTCTGGTTCCTGGGGCGCTGGACGATTACAGTTTGCGAAAAACGAGGACAGGGTTGAGCTGATCTTGCTTCTGTGGACTGTTATTTTGTGGTATGGTTGGGTGATCCGTTCATAATTGTATGATTATGTTTGATACGTCGTTACGTTCCTGGAGATTATCCGTGTGCTTATTATCTTCCCGTGGGCTCTGAGTATTTTCGGGCGGGGGGGTGGGAGCTGAAGGGGTTTTGATTATGTGGCTCCTCTCCCGCTGTTTTTTCCCTGTTTCCCCTTCTCCCCCCTTTTTAATCTAAGTGATTCTTTCTTTCTTATATTTCTCTATATTTCGGGTTCTAATTAGGGCGACAGGCACGCTGCTGGGGGGTAGGCCATAGCCTTCTGCAGGGGTGCAGGGTGGGCTGTGCGGGGTGGTGGGGGGGTCTGTTTATTGTATCTTTCCCTGTTCCTCTTTTTGGTTCTATGGCTCTTATGTATCCCCTAATTTCGTGGCGCGGTGTCGGCGCGTAGCCCCCCGGGGTGTTTGTGCTGGCATGGCCCTTTTGGTATGTCTGCTGTCACGGTTTACTACGCATTCATTTCTCCTGTTGCCACTAGTTCCATGTGCCGAATTAGTATTGGGTGCTTTGTTCGCCGTGGGGGGCGTGCACTGACGCTGCGCCCTCACTTTCCCCCTCCCCTTTTTTGATGTCCTCTTCCTCCCCTTTTTTCCTTTTCCCCACCCCATTTTCTTTTCCTCTCTTGGGTTGTTGTAACGGAGGGCTTTTAGTTTTGTAAACGTATTTTTCGCTGTTTTATTATTATGTGCCCTGATAGTGGTGGGTGGGTGCTGAGCAGCGATTGTGATTGTTCTTGATGTGGGACTCACGTTCTGCCTTTGCCAAAATGTATTGTTCTGTTGTCTTTTCCTGTCTTCGAGACTTCGGCTTGCTCACGGCCCGCCACGGCCCTCTGGACTTTACAGATTGACATTATCCTGTGACACCCTTTATTCTATTATAAAATTAACCTACTTTTATCCTGTCCGTGATGGCGACTCAAAGACTTGTTGCCTTTGCCTTTCATATGAGCTATTTAGAAATCCTGTTGTCTCTCCTGTATTGTCTCGTATGTTTCTTTATTGTGGTGGCCGGCCCGGTGGGTTGTAGGCCCGTATCTGTGCGCGCCTTCTGTACAATAAAGGTTTAAAAAAAAAAATAAAAAAAAAAAAAAATGGTGGACCGGATGTTGCGGTTGGTGCCTGCATGTTGCAGGAGAGTGGCTCCTCCACTTCAAGGGAGATGCTAACAGCTTGGCAGAGTGCTGGAGGCCCTACAAGACTTTTGGAGGATGCACAGCTGCAGTAAGAGTTGGGCTGTCATGACTGTAGGGACGCAGGGTTTGGCACCAAAGTCCACCAGTAGTTTCCATTTCTCTTGGTCCTTCTTTTGTCAGGGGAATCAGCATTCCTGATGTCAAGGAGCAACCTAAATACTGAATTTATGGTCATTAAGGGTAGTGAATGGTAGTCGCTATCCATATATGACCACTTCCAGTGGAGAGTGGGCATAACCCTCTCCCAGAGTTCCTAATTTCACCAAAATAAAGATGGTGGAATCTTTCTTTCGCGGGACACATCAGGCAGGCCACCTTAGGGGTGTCCAGTGCACCACAACACCTTGCATAGCTAATTTCCTGCATGTCAGGGCACCAAATAGGCCTCAGGCAGGGGGCGGCATCTCCCAGGTCTGTGGGAAGCCGGGGTCACATATCAAAGGCAGAGGGGCTTTGAAGTCCCTGGAGTTGGTATTCAGATTCACTAGTCACCCTTCTAGAGGAGGTGTGAACACCTTCTTTCGGAGCAGGCATTGTTTCTGGCCTTATAGAGTGCCGGCTCTCACCTGCAGAGGGTCAGAAACATGACTGTGGTGGCAAGCTGGATAATTCCAGTTGGCCAGCATACTAGAAGATTAGTAAGGTTTTTAGGGGGCACCTACAAGGTATCCTCAGGGTGCAGGTCATAATAAATCTAGTACTGACATCAGTACAGATTTATTAAGACAAGGTGTTTGATACCAAACACCAGTATTTTCAGTGAAGCCCTCATGTAGCTGGGAAACTGGTATTGACAAGTGCCCAGTACATATACTTAAGATGTCTTCCCTGTTCGCTTGTACCATCTAGTAATTGAATTAGGCAGACCAGGGGCATATCTGCTTAGGCAGATATGTCCTCACATGTGATATAAAGCACCCTGCTTTAGTGCTACAAGGTCTGCTGTAGGGCTGACTTGCATATATTATATGCAGTGACTTTGGCATGGTGCACTGTATGTGCCATTTTGTGTTTTCTCTCATGGTTTGCACCATGACATATAGTCTACAATGGCAACCTCCAGGCAATTGTGTGTGTGCCCCTTTGGGGACATAACACATTTTGCAGCCTCCAGGGACACTATCTAGTGCCCATGCCCTAGGTACCAGGGGTACCATTTACTAGGGACTTACAGGGGTGAGTCATATGGTCACATTCGGATTTAACGGGAACACTACTTTTTTGCATGTTCACATGTAAACATGACATCTTTCATTGAAAACTGAACATTGACATTTGCCACACATTTCACTGTGTGACTGTGCAGGAAAATATTCTCCGGAATGGCTTTTGCTTACATTTCCACTACGTTGACATATTATCAAATACCTTGAACATTCTGTACAAGGGCTAATATCACTGTGCAAAATGGTGTTGACCCTCTGATATTCTTTTGTGGTAGGTGTCTGTTATTGTCCATTCGGTGACAGAGCTATCACAATTGAATTGATAATAGTGGCCTGACTGGGACTTTGGCACGGCAACATGGGTGATGTTTTTATATAAATGGCATCACTTTCTTGTTTAGTTAGAGGAGAATTTTGCTGGCACTGAGAGGTCGCCACATGCCAGAATTTCAGCCCAGCTGATTCCTGTTTATCTCTTGTGAGGGATTATGCCAAGCTCACCAGCTAGACGAGCACCCTGATGGCACTTACCCACAGGTAACGGGAGTTAGATCACCCTACATGGATTCTGGCAGATCCACCTACCCTAGGTATACTAGGATAGGTAGCACTAGGTAGGAGTACAATATAATACAGTACTTATATGCAAGCATATATTCTCTGCTACAGCACAATGAGTGAATTGTTTATATTCTTCACCATTCAAGTAATGCTGATTATGTTATTCTGTTTCCTTCTATTGATTATTGCAGCACACATTTTTTATACAAGAAAAACAATTCTTCAATCAATATTATGAAACAGCAACCAAATGAAAGGGTTCTAGATCTGTTACCATGATTTCCTTGGGGAGTTCGGGTTGTCTTTTTCTGAGGTTGCACAATCAATTTGTGAACTACTCAGGTTTGGGGTACAGATGGTGCAGTGTGAGCTAACAGTACTAAGCCAACATATGCTGATGGTGAGTGTAGAATCAGTCTCGCACAATCCTGATGTTTATGTTGTCCAACAAACGCACAGTTTTTACTGAGAAAGTATAAGTGGTACAATAAGGCACTGCCAATGTTCTAGCTTTGGTTCTTATTTAATAGATTACCCGAGTAGTTTTCTTTTGTATAACCAAAGACCCCTTACTCACCTCTAAGCCGGAGATGTCCGTGGTGTTCAGAAGAAATCCTCCTCAGCCGAGTAGGCAACTCCTATGTATCGGCTGACGGTTGTTCAAGCTGGCTGTAGGTTGTTCAAGCTTGAACCGTACAAAGGCTCACCCTATAGAGATACCCTCTCTGAATTTCACATATTTAGATGGCTGACTACGAAGCAGCAATTAACATAACAGCAAACTGAAGACATGCAGTTACACAGATGCTGCAACAATGTGGGCTGCCCCTTGCGGGTGGAAATATTACCTTCATGGTGGAGGCCCATGAAGCATTCAGGACAGAGGTATTCTATTAATTGGTTACATTCCCAGCAGCAGATACACAAACAAGACTTGTTCACACAGCTTGTGAAGCACTAGAAATACCACTAACATACCAAGAACACCAACATTGGTTTGAAGGTGCCTTACCACATACTACAGATGAAGTTAGACTAGGTTTCCTTAGCAATGAGGGAGCAACAAGGCCAGTCTTACCTGGTTACACACCATTCCTAAATATAACAAATCTGACAGGAGCACAACTACGTACGTTGTATACAGGTCTAGTCAGAATATACAGATGTTTGCACAGTTCTTCATGCGAACAATGACAATAAATGTAAAGACAGAGCCCTCTGCAATTAGGGTGAAGTTCCTTAAGGCAGGGCTCAATAAATCAATGTAAAGACTTAAGGCATCAATTATAATACAATCACATTGCAAATTAATTATTAAACAAGCAAAAATTATTTAAAGAAAGAACCAGCAACTACTATTTTTCTTAAATAAGTACAAAATATATTTTATTAACGATCATTTTAGCAATAAAATAACCCATTCATATCTGCAGTCATATTTCTCACAGAATTAAACTCAATTAAAAACAGCAGTTTGATGACATAAATGATGTCATGTTCATGTGTGAGGACACAGAAGTAACGGCATGAGGAAAGAACTCCTTATCCGGCTAATCAGTACCATCCCAAACAATCATTCAATTTGGGCACCGACTGAATCAACATGATTAATCCTTCATTGACGTACACCATAAAGATCTTAACCTCAATAGTACCTTGTACTCAATGTAAGTACGGAATATATCTCCATAGATGAGTCTAGTCCCTTAAGTTGAAAGAATGTAGCCCTAACTAGAGATTGAGCTGCATAATCTGCAGACGCAGCCTGCTCATCTTTATGATAAGAACAGGATATCATCACTGATTTATTGTGGCCTCTCCCTGACGAAGGCACGTCCTAGTGCCCAAACGCGTGTAAAATACAACAGTCAATTGTATTTGTGCCACACTGTTCTCTCATAAACATGAACATTTGATATTATTTGTTATCATCATTTATGTCATCAAACTGCTGCTTTTAATTGAGTTTAATTCTGTGAGAAGTATGACTGCAGATATGAATGAAACAGTACGAATGGGTTATTTTTTTGCTAAAATTATCATTAGTAAAATATATTTTGTACTTACCTAAGAACAATAGTAATTGCTGGTTCTTTCTTTAAATAATTTTTGTTTTGTTTATTCATTAACTTGCAATGTGATTGTGTTATAATTGTTGCCTTAAGTCTTAACATTGAACAATGACAATAAATACTGCTAGGGCTGCTCGAACTGCACGTCCACAATTAGCAATACCTAGAATTAGTCCAGTGACCATCAACGCAGTCATTGGAAAAGTTTTTCAGATGGGAGGAGATTCTAATCTGGATTGCACAAAAAAGCAAAGACCCAAAGCAAAAGAGATAATTCTCACAATATGGAAGACTGCACTACTTGGGGTACAGTCTTTGCTGCAGTATATACAAGAACCCAACTCATTAGCTGTTTTGCTAGAGGTGCTTAAACAGATCCAAAATAAGTACAGGGCAGCACCTGCCCTAGATATGGGGATGGAACTGTTGGGTAACTTTGCCGCAGTATCCATCATAATGTTAACTAACATTAAAAGGGGAGCAGGAGCATTAGCTATATATCAGTGACTCACAAAGTTAGCTCTGGGAGACCAGGTGCACAAATTGCCTAAAATTATTGAGGAAACCTATGCAACTGTAGGTAGATAAAATTTGGGAGCCAGACCTAGAAACCACAAATTAAGAGTAATTCTGAAAAGGAGAGCTCGAAGTAGGCATCAGAGTCGTCTACAAAGAAGAAGTGGGATAATAAGAAAAGTAATGAAAAGATTAAAACATGGAGTGTCTCTCCTCAACAGGAGTCCACTGAAAAACACTGCAATATACGTAACCTTGATAATATTAAAAAGCATGACAGGTATGAGGATACTGATACACATGTCTCTTGTTCCTTTCAGGATTCATCCAAAAAATGCTCAGAGAGGGTTGAGAATCAGAGTGCAGATCAGAGGAGTCAGTGAAACAGAAGCAGCACTCAACGCTCTTCTTACTATATAATAAAACAGGAAAACAAACTTAAACAGTCCAAACCTTAATTCAAAAAGACAGAAGATGGCATTAAAGTCAAGCATGCCACGGATTGCTTCTGAGCGGGGAGTGGGCTCTAACAATGCTGGACAGCGCGGCAGAAGTCACAATACTTCACCGGAATCTTATGGAGTGTCTTGGGGCAGTAGCAACAAGTGACTATATCCGGGTGGAAACACCGGATAGGAGAGTGAGTGTCCCGTATCAATGATATGAAATGCAGATCCAAATGGCTGGGGATATATAGAACGTCCTCGATCTGGAGAACTGGCCAACCAAAGTTTATGCATTGCCCAGAGCAGAAACAGTAATTCCACCCCCTTTTTCTAACTTCGTCCCAGATGCAGTTAAACATTCATATGCAAACGAGTGGGCTTTGACGCAACCATATGGGGGGGATGACTGTTCCCCTTATCACAATACCTGTGAGGTCAACCCTACAACCTCGAAATCAATAACCCATTAAACATGAGGCTAAAAAACAAGTTAGGGAAACTGTCACACAACTTGAATACCAAGGTGTAATAGAAATTTGCACCCCCTTTATGAATGATCCCTTGTTTCAATTAATAAAACCAGACCATTCATATCGTCTAGTGTTGGATTACAGACACTTGAACACTGCTACACGTACACTTGCTCTACAGGACGCGCACATCGCAGCACAAATGAACAATATGGGGCCAGATGTAGGTGGCCCAATACCGGTCGGTAACGGCCGAAATTCGGTAATTCCGGCCAATACCGACCGGTATTGGGCATTCGGGATGTAGGGGACCAAAAAGTAGCTGAATCGGTAAGTTTTCCGAATCGGTAAATTTACAGAATCGGTAAAGTTACCGAATGGGTAACTTTACCGATTCTGTATATTTACCGAATCGGTAAAGTTTCCGATTCGGAAAGTTTACCGATTCGGAAAAATTACCGATTCGGTAAATAAGAAATGGTAAAAACGCATTTCGAGTTGTAGGTCCCCTTTTAAATACCGAATTTGCATGAAATTCGCTATTTAAGAGTCGGTATTTACCATGGATTGAAAGCAGGTGTTAACCAGGTGCAGGCCATAAAAAAGGACCCAAAATGCACCACTCACACCAGAATGGCGGCATTCTATGTCATAGCGAGGCGGCTACGGATCCAGGCAGAAGGAGTGAGGGTCTGGAGGAGGGAGGAGCAGGTGTATAGGCAGAGGATCACAATATTCCAGCTCACTGAGCCTAAGATCCTACAGAGGTACAGGCTGGCCCCACAAACAATCCTGGACCTCATCAGGGACCTACACCCACTATTGGACCATCCTACCCCTAGGGCGCAAGCCATCCCACCCCATGTGCAGGTGCTGTGCAGCCTACACCTGCTTGCATCTGGAAGCTACCAGAGTGTGGTTGCTGCGGTAGGTGGGGTGTCCCAGAGCGGTCGGTCCCGTTTTTTCAAAAAATTCCTTGATGCCATGTTGCAGAGAATGCAGCACTACATTAGCTTCCCTGCTACGCATTCAGAACTGATAAGGACAAAGACAGACTTCTATCAGATGGCGCAGTTCCCTAACATCATTGGCTGCATTGATGGTACCCACATACCAATATGCCCACCTGCTGCCACAGAGTACATTTATCGGAACCGTAAATCCACCCACACCATAAATATACAGGTGATCTGTGAAGCAAAATACGTGATCACTGACATAGTAGCCAAATTCCCAGGGAGTACCCTCAACTCCTACATCTTCCAAAACAGTGGGATCTACACACGCCTGACTGCGGGGGAATTCGGAGAGGGATACTTGCTAGGTGAGACACTGTGTGGTAATCACTTGAATCGTATTACAGGTGGATGTGTGTGAGCATGTGATTAATGTCAATTCTTCATTACTAATAGGGGACAGTGCATATGCCCTCCGGTCCTTCATCCTCACACCCTACCTCAAACCAACAACACCTAGTCAGAGGAGATACAACAGGGCACACAAAACAACTAGAAACATTGTGGAGCGCACCTTTGGCATGTGGAAGAGCAGGTTTCGCTGCCTCCATAAAAGTGGAGGGGCCCGCCAGTACACACCAATCACCTGCTGCAAAATGATTGCAGCCTGTGCAATGCTGCACAACCTGGCGGTCAAGAAGGGCACAGAAGTGGAAATGTCAGATTATGAGGACCATGACGACGAGGAAGCAGTCCCTGAACCACACACATCTGGAGGAGCTACATCAACTGACGGCAGACACAGACGGGAAGAGGTCACACGCAACAATTTTTAAGTAAGTAAGGAGACAAAGACAGGCGTAGTATGCTACAACACTAGTTTAATTATGTAATGACGTTGGTCATTTAAAGCACAAAAGTGCAACAAGAAACATTTCACTGCAATGCTCCCAGTTCTGATTAACTTCACCATGAACTGTGAAAGTTATTTCCTTGGCCGCTTCCCGGTGACACTAGTAGGTTGTTCAACCTGCTCACTGTCTTGTTGGCCTGTGGCCTCAGCATGGCGCCTGCTCCTCCTAGTTTCAGTTGCAGGGGTGCTTCCGATGCTGCTCCTGCTCGTGCTCTCCTCACTTATAGGCACATCCAGAGCAGCTGTGCGTGCAGTTTGTGCATTCAACAGCGCCTCAAGGGCACTGGTCATCCTGCCCATGCCCCTGGTGACCTCATTTGTGTTCTGTGTCATGGCCTCCTGCATGTTGGAGCTCCTCCTGCATAACAGGGATGTGGCAGTGGCCAGGCGGTTAATGGCTATACTTTGGACATGTGCACGACGCCTATCCCTGTGTCTTGCAGCAAAATCATTGTCTATTTTGGTGCATAGTAGCTGCACCGAGTTGTTGATTCCCCGCATCCCTGCTGCCATCTCCTTGTTGACCTGTACCATCTCCTTGTTCACCTGTACCATCTCACTGATGCCCTTTCCTATCTCCCCAATGTTACTATTCAGGGACCCCAGCTGTCGTTGGCATGCCTGGATGGCTCTTCCCTGCATCCTTTGTATCCGCACCATGCTCCCCTCAAGACCGAGGAACACACTACGACCCTCAACTGGTGCATCTTCTGGCCTTTCTTGCACTCTGCGGCGTCTTGCTGTGCTATGGCCCATCCCTGCACTGGAGTGTGTTGTGCCAGATCTCACTGCTACAGGCAAGTTCTGTTGTCCGTCACCCTCCATGTCAGCTGCTGCGGACTCCAAATCGGGGCCGCAACATGCCTCCTGCCTGGTTGTGATGGGGGTATGACATCATGCTGTGATGCTGGTATTTCAGGTGATAACAGCAGGAGAGGGGACTGTGATTTGCTAGGGGAATCCAGCAACTCTTGGGCCATTTCTGTGTCCTGGGCAGGTGGATAGCTACTTGATGCAGCTTTCTCCTGTGGTACGTTGGGGGTACTTTGTCCTGCATCCTCACTCTCCTCCCTCTCAGGTGGTGTCCCTTCAGCCTCCTGCGAGCGCCTGAGAGACGTTTCACCTGTGGACATATGAGCGTACATTAGCTAAGCGCTACTGTCTCACAGTCACTACAATTAAATAATTATCACATTGGCCATGTTCTGCATGCAGTCATTACATGTACTAATTGGTTGGTGTGCTGTATGACATGTCATTACATTTCCTGTCTACATTTCGCATCATGCATTGGCCCTGTATATTGCTAGCAGTACTGGACTTGGGTTCACTTGCCCACTAAGGGCACAGGTAAGGGTGTTGCTATTGGGGGGAATGCAGTGCATTTGTCTTACCTTTTTTGCTTGCAGCTCTGGCCGAGCTGTCTACTTCTCCCAGTCCGCAGACGCTGTCTGGTTCTGGGGTTGAGGCCACCATCTCCTCCAGGTCAGTCAGGGGGGGTGCTGGGTTCTTGCCTCCGTCTGTTTTTGATGCCTGCTTGTGTTATTCTGCCATTTTCTTCTTGGTTTGGCTCCTCAGGTCATAAAAACGTTTTTTTCAGGTCATCTATGTCCCTGGTGGTCACCCCCACGGCATTTACTTTCTCCATGATGTCCAGCCAGATTTTTCTTTTGGCTGATTCAGCCACGGTGAGGGACTGCCTTCCAAACAATTTGTGGTGCACCTTGAGCACTTCCTCCACAAGGACCTGCAGCTCCATGCTGCTGAATTTCAGCTTCCTCCTCCTCTCAGGCTGCTCTTTTTCTCGGCTGCTTGACATTTTTCACTTTTAAAAGTGCTCCAACCCCTTTCTGTTGCTCCTGCACTCTGCTCGACTCCACTGCCTTTCCAGAAGCTTCTAATTAGTTGCAGCTGCCTGTGTAGCCACTTCCTGGTAGGGAGGGGGAGGGTGGTGGCACCCGATTGGCTGCCTACTTGAGTTTCACTTTTGTTAGCTTTCCGATTCGGAATTTACCGAATCTGTATTTACCGATTCGGTAAATACCGATTCGGTATTCCCTATTCATTCCTATGGGCCTTTTGGCCCATAGGAATGAATGGGGAATTCCGATTCGGTATTTACCGATTCGGTAAATACCGATTCGGTAAATTCCGAATGTCCGATACCGAATTTTACATAATCGGTATTTTTACCGATTTTTTACCTACATCCCATTTTCCGATTCTAACATACCGATTCAGTAAAATTCGGTATTTTAGAATCGGTAAAATGGATTTACCTACATCTGGCCCATAGTGTGTAAAAAATAAAAAAGCACATTAGACATCTCCAGTGGATTTCTTTCCAAAATATAGCACCTAAAAGCAAGTACTGGACCGCATTCAGCACCTAGGTTCTCATAGGCAGTTCTGTCAACTGCCCCAAGGGTATAACAATAGCCCAGGGCTGTTTACAGCCTCGGTAACAGAACTTTTACAAGATTTTGATGAACAGGCATTGTCCTATGTCGATAGCTAACGCACGATAACCTCACAATTCACTTAGCTAGAGTAGATCGCATAGTTTTGGGATCGGCTCACATGAGCAACAAATTTACTTTAAAGAAATCAAGAAAAGACTACCTCAGTTTCCTTGTTTTGGGATACGAGCTATCAAGTGAAGGCAGAAGCATTGTAACATGTTTCCTAGAAAAATGTGTGCTTCTGCAACCACCAAACACATAAAAAAAATTACAATCAATAGTGGGTTACCTGAATTTTAGCAGAACACACATTCCAGACCACACAGAGCGGGTAAATCTGTTCAACATATTGATTCATCCAGACTTTAAGCACACATTGGTCAACTGAACACATACAAATTCTTCGTTCAGTACAAGCTGCCATGTTAGCTTCAAAACACTTACGCACATGTGTGAACACCACAAACCTACTGATCCGTATAATAGCGGGTGCATCAGGATATACCTATGTCACATTCAATAAAGGAGACACAGTACTAACTGCATATAAATCACATTTATATACAAATGCAGATATGAGTTTTGTACCTACAGAAAAGACGGCAGCACAGACTGCTATAGTGAGAGAGAGATCATTGGCTCAGGGGAAACAAATAATTGTTGTGACTCCAGTTCCAGCCTGAGGCCGTAACAAAGGCCAGTATTCCATACGCGAAAGTTTTACATTCATGATGAATACAATGGGTCAATTCACTTACAGCATCAGATGCAGACTACACATTTGACTCTAACCTACAAACACAAGCATACCTGCAATATGAACACGAGTATCCTCTGCCGAAATGAAGTCATGCCTCTAGATCAGTATGATTACATAATCTATACTGATGGTTCTGTATAGCATGCTGCAGCGAACACGCACTAATACTCTGCCGCGTATGAAGCAGCTAAGGGTCGTATGCAGGATGGATAAAACCTACACACAGTCACTTGGTGATTGCACAGCTGGCTGAACTGAAAGTTCTCATTCTGGCACTTGAGAATACGGATCACATATTCCCCATACTCATAGAATGTGATTCGCATTAGTGTGTCCAGTCTTACAATGAGTATTTACACTACTGGAGCCAGAATGGATTCAGAGATTTCAAAGAGTACATGATAAAGCGCAAGCTACTTTGGGGGCAAGTGACCAAACTAAAAGCATGTTCGCCACAGACTCATGTGATACACACATGGAGTCACCAGCGTGTAGGAATACACGTTGCAGGGAATTCCATAGCTGATGAAGCCGCAAAAGCACCTGTGCAAACTGCAGCAGTCGTGTCAATTACTTGCTCTAGCACAATGAAAGATGGGGACATCATACCGGCTGTCAATGCTGCGCGTGATGGTACCCACTTCCCAAAAGTTTTTCCAATTAAATACTCCTACAAGTTAAGTGTGCAAAACATTCTATTTGCTAATATTCACGGAGAGTGGGGATAGAGTAATACCCAGTTTGTTAGGGTAATCCTAGCAGCACATGAGGGCCTAGCATTTGCTCACGAGGGAGGAGGAGCTACAATTTAATTATTGCAGCCATGCTATTGGGGGCCAGGTCGATACAAAGGACAATGTCTTCAAATGAGACATCTGTCAACAGATGAAGAGTTCCACCATAGCGAGCCTACCACAGACGCCTTTATTGATCTCAGACAGGCCTTTTGCTCGTGTTTATTTGGACCACGGCAGCCCCTTACAATCAGATGGGGTTTACAAATACATCTTGGTAGCTGTGGATTCCTGCTCTCAATCCCTATGGGTTTGGCCACAGAGATCAGCTGATGCCCAAACTGTTATAAAAGACTTGCAAGTCTTCCTCTGGACATACGCAATAGCCACATTCCATTCAAACCAGGGTCCAGCGTTTGCCTCCGTGGCTTACAGAGACACCATGGGAAAACTGGGTGTGACTGTGTGGTACTCCTCCCCCTACAATCCTGCTGATGACTGGAGAAAACATGGAGAAACAGCAAAACCCCAGAAGCATGCTCCGCCTACAAGGTCGCAACCACGGCACACCACCAACTCATCAAATCAACTAAGAGAAACATCATCCGAGACAGAATCCTCTGCAATTCCCACAACTCCATGGAATTCTTCGCCATCACACAAGAATTCACCTGACCAATCAGCAAAACTATGGACGTCCCTCCCTCCCAAGACCTCTGCAACAAACTCAGCTCTTTCTTCCATCAAAAGATGCTCTATGACAACTTCGAGGACCAAGACCATGCCACCGACCCAACACCCCCTACCGGCGACGCTATCCAGCTGACCCTCCTCACCTGGACGCCTCTCACCACAGAAGACACCACAAAGACTATGAAAAGCATCCACTCCGGAGCACCCACTGACCCCTGCCCGCCGCACATATTCCTAAGCGCCACCATCGCCATCGCACTCGAACTTCGATGAACGTTCAACTGCTCCCTCGAGACTGACACATTCCCCAACGACTGGAAACGCACTGAAGTTAAACCCCTCCTCAAGATGCCCTCTGCAGACCAGACAGACCTTAAGAACTTCAGGCCTTCTCCCCTTCGCAGCCAAAGTCATCGACAAAGTCGTAAACACCCAGCTAGCGCACTATGTAGAAACCAACAACATCCTCAAAACCTCTCAATACGGATCCAGCAGCAACCTCCGCACCGAGACCGCCTTCATAGCCGCCACTGACGACATCTGCTCCCTCCTTGACCAAGGTCGCACAACAGCCATCATCCTCCTAGACCTCTCAGCAGCTTTTGACACCGTCTCCCACTGCACACTAGCCGCCAGACTTCATGTCGCCGGCATGCAGGGAACGGCCTTGTACTGGATTCGATCTTTCCTTTAAGGCGGGGAACAACCTTTATAACGCAACTTTTTGCACGCAGTTGTATTTCAACGCAGACTTTAAAACGAAAACCATTACAACGCATTACACTGGGGGGCGCTCTAGGATAGGGAATAGTTTTAATTTACTATCCAACACCTTCCCTAGTGTCCACGGGGACTGGTGTTGGAATAGTAAATTAAACTATTCACTATCCAACACCCCCCAGTGTAATGCGTTGTAATGGAATGTGTTTTAAAACTTGCGTTGTTACAGCATACGTGGTAAAAGTATGCGTTGTAACAACGTACATCCCTTTAAGGCAGCACTCAAAGAAAAAGACTTCAGCCATTCTTCTTCGAACTTACAGAGATCAGATGTGGTGTACCCCAAGGATCAGCCCTCAGCCCCATGCTCTTCAATGCCTATATGGCCCCCCTCACAACCATTGTCAGAAAACATGGACTCAACATAGTCTCTTATGCTGATGACACCCAGCTCATCCTCTCCCTCACCAAGGAACTCAAAATCACCAGGCACAGTTTCCGAGAAGGGGTGAAGGACGTCACAACCTGGATGTGCAGCAGCTGCCTGAAGCGCAACTTGGTGAAAACAGAAGTCCTCATTCTCGGCTCCACCCCCTCTGAATGGGACAACACCGGGTGGCCCCCCCGCCCTCTGAAACCCACCCAGCCCTATGGACCAGGCTCGCAACCTCAGCATCATACTCGACTCTTCACTCACCATGAACTGCCAGATCAACGCCGTGTCCTCCACATGCTTCAACACCCTCCACAAGACCTTCAAATGGATCCCCCTGACTACAGGAAGACCGTCACTCACACACTCATCACCAGCAGACTGGACTACAAAAACGCGCTCTATGCCGGAATGAACAAACCACTCCTCCGCAAACTCCAGACCGTCCAGAACGCCGCAGCCAAACTCGTCCTCAACATCCCACGCTAAGACCACATCACCCAACACCTGCGCAACCTCCACTGGCTCCCCATCGAAAAAAGAATAACCTTCAAACTGGTCATATATGTCTACAAAGCCCTCCACAACACCGGACCTCAATTCCTCAACGAAAGTATCTCCTTCCACGCCCCCAAGAGAAACCTCTGCTCTACCGACATAGCCCTAGCCATGGTCCCCCACATTCACAGTGCCAGAGCGGGTGGCAGATCCTTCGCCTACATCGCAGCCAAGAGCTGGAGGAAACTCCCCCCTCTGCATCGGACAAAGCCTGAAACTGCACCTATTCAGAAGAGATCTCAGATGACCACAGAGCTGCTTGAATCCACCCCCCACCTTGCCCCCAAAGCCTTGAGACCCTCACGGGTGAGTAGCACACTCCTAAAAACCCTGAATGAATGATCCTGAGGAAACAGTGATACTAGAGAGGAAGAACCGTGACTTGAAGCAGTCTTTAACAGCTAAGGCATTAGGTTTGGGTCGCAGTTGGGCTTGCCACCTGTATGGGGTCCAGAGAGCCCTAAATAATCTGCCTAGAAAATTCCTGGGTGGTCGGACTCCCTATTAAATCCCGTTTGGGTTTATGATGTGGGTTCCAGACCTCATCAGGCCCAGCACAGTGGTGGTAGAAACATCTTTTGACATCCGTGAACATTTGGCTGTTTTACAGGAACTGAACAACTTCCGAGAAGCTCAGAGTAATGTCTAGCAGAAACATTCCGCCCAGTGCTTAATTTATGCCGGTACTTAGCACCGACACTTAATTTTCAGGGCCGGGTCTACATGTGATTATGTATGTAAAACAAATTGGACACTGCGCCGACCTCATGAAGCACACATGCAGTTGCAGGAACTGCTTGGGTCCCTGCCCCATCGTAAGTTACAGGTCACTCGCTCCAATCAATGAAGCGCTGGTCTACAAATGACCGCTTACAAAATATATTATGAACCCGCTCAGTCCCTACTTGGCAATCATCAGGTGTGTGCCCTGAGTCAGACCAATAGCATCAGTGTTTTTACTACGGCCCACCCTAGCATACTGCGCAGCCGCAGCGCTTTTCCGCCGACGACACAAGAAGCAAGCAGCGTGGGGTGCAGCAGGCTTCAAACTAAATGAAACTGAAAGGCAGCAGTCCCAGTAAGTAGTGATTTTTTTACATCGACATGCTCCTCTCGCGGTGGTTGGGCACTAGCTGCTCGCCCCCTCTCTTGAGGTTCAATTGAAGAGACGTGCGCTCATTTTGTTGATAATGCGCTCATCCCTCCGTTCTGTCTGCACTCAGATGGTGAAAGCGCTGCCTCTATTCATGGCCTGAAAGCGCCCGGAGCCTGAATCCTAGAATCCTAGAATGTAAACGTTACATTCTAGGATTCTAGGTAGACAGTGCGTCGTTAGCAACAGAGTAATAGTGAACTAGTAATGCACACGCTTTACCATTCACACATGTGCAAATGTAGAGAGTACACCAGGAGCCGCAGAGAAATGGTGAAGTCCTGGTAATGCATATGTGTTACCGTTCACACGTGTGCTGATGTACACAGTGCACCAGCCGCCACAGAGTAATGGTGAAAACCTTGTTCTGTGATTGAAAGGCCGGTTTACACCTGAAAGCCAGGCCCCTGACACCTCAGCTGACCTTCGGTGCACGGCTGCACTTCACAATGTTATTGTCTTAAATACGTGATTCCAGAGGTGGACTGCCTGCATGGAAAACAAAAGATTTAGTTATAGATCTAAACTGAATAATAGAGAGAAGCTGTGACAAAGGGAAAAAAGCAGGGTTAAGAAGGAACCTGCAAGAGTGTAATACAGTCGCAGGGAGCCTTTTGGGGTGGAATAAAAAGGCATGAGGTGGATTCAAGAGTATTCAGCCTTCAACTTCAGCCTTTAAGCTTGTAAAAAAAGTTATACAAGTAATTTACAAGCTACATAAGATGGAATGGATTTGAGCTTGCTGCAGACAAGGTTTGTTTTAATATCAAGGAAATCAAAAAGAAAAACCCAGCCCAGTAGACCATAAAACACTCCCAGAAACAGCCAAAAAAAGGCCCACACATTAACCTGCCAGGTCAACCCATTGGTCACGACCTAATTGTCCTGTAGGTCAGTCCAACCCTTGTAGCTTTGGCATTCTGCATGCCGACATTCAGTAGCACTGGCCATTCTAATGTAAGTAAAAATTGGAGAGCTGGCACTTACTGTTTTAAAATTGTAAGTAAACAATATCTGAACAGGGTCTCTGGGGCTGCATTGTCAGGGAGTGGGGTTGTAGGTTATTGAAGAATTCTGGGCCTGAGGTTAAGTGAGGGGTCAGAGGACCTTGTGGTTAACGATTATGATGGCCTGTGAGACACCTTGGGACAGTGAGGGTTATAAGGGGAGCCCTAGGAAAAAGGAATGTGACCTGCTCTTAACACAGAGGCCACCCACCTTTCTCAGAACACCAAATGGTGGCAGACTACTCTTTGCAACACATAGTGAGCTACATTTCCTTAATGTAAAGATTGTGCCACCTCCCTTTAGCACAGACTACCACTATCCTTAATACATGATCTACATCAAGGCCGGTCAAGCCATACTGGAAAGCTGGAAGAGTGGGGGGCCCATTTTGTAACAGCGCAGCAGTTTTAAAAACACTGCAGAGTTTTGTATATACAATAGTTTTCGAACAATAAATGTGCCAAGATAATTCTGGTGATTAATGTACCTGCTGGAGACAGATTGGAGTTTTGTCTAGTGAGAGTTTTGATTCAACTAAGGTAGCGCAGAGGGTTTGCCTGCTGAAATGAACCTGTACTATGCAGATTACAGAACGGTATTTTATGTGCATGACTCAGGGGGATGCTGCTTATGTCACAGAGATCCCTTCTGTTACTGTGCAATTCATAAGTTACAATCATGATCTAGTACAGTGAGCTATGAACTGCCTTCAATGCGCTAGATGCAAACAGCATGGTACAGGTTAGAAAGTTATGTTTTTTCCCAGTCTTTGACTATCTTAATCTTACAAAAAGAAATTGGGGGTAGAAATTAATTGTTATTAGTTAAGTCAACCCTAACCACTGTGTTATGTTGCAGAAGTTGCATCAGTTGCATTAGTTATTCTAGCCAGTTTATTCCAAAATTGTGCTTTAAATGCCCTTTTGCTTTCCTTCAACATTTTCTTGGGGGAGGCGGGAACCGCCTATCAGAAACTTATGTGGGGTAGTCTCCCTTGCTGCAATTCAGATTGGATAATAGTACACCTGGCATTCAGCTGTGCCAGTTGAGGATGTGTGTAGCCAATAGAGTAGGTGGGTGGAGCCAGTTCATGAAGTGGGTGGAGCTAGAGGAGATGGGCGTGGCCTCCCCAAAATAATTTGAGCACCTGGACTTAATATTTTACAAATTAAGCACTGATTCCGCCACTGGTGAAGTGAAGGAAGCTCCAGCAACTCCTGGTTGTAGCTACCTGTCTTGACTGTTGAAGATACCAAAACTGTACTTTTAATGCCTATTGCTGGCAACAACTACAAGAGATTTGTGTCAAAAGATCTCACCAAACAACATCATATGCCAGTTCTACACAGTAACCATTATCAAAAATGGGGTGACCCAAAAAGTCAAAGACCTGGGTGTTTTATTCTATTAAAAAACAATGGTCTCTATCCATTACTTTCACTAGAAATGAATGAATCAATACATATTCAATATTTCACTTAGTTAAGGGATATGCCTCACAGATCAACCCTATACATTTAATGTCTTTCCACTTTTACGAAAGAAAGAACAAAAAATACAACAGCAATAATTAAAAATTCAGGGGCAATTTTAATTCATTGCTTTTGTGACTATCTCTATATAAAAGAGTTTTAAGTTGCCCAAAGAGAGCGTGCATGAGATAAAGAATTCAAAATCAATAAAGGGGGAAGATAGGAAAACGTGATCCAATCAGTTTCCTATGTTAATAATGCTTCTAATCAAAGAGAAAGGATCACTTGTCCTGCATAACATGGGGTATGCGGGAAGGTTCTTCCTAGTCCCAATAAAAACCCTCATACACGTGTTGGAAGATTTCGATGTATTAGCGGTGTATCTTGATTCTCCGCTGTCCCTCACACGTGTTCGCACAATCATTGGGTTAGTGGTTTATGCGACCTCCAACCAGGAGGCATTACCCTTGTTAGAACAGTAGTGATCAGAAATCGTGCGGTGAAGTTGTGAGATAATAACTGATAAAAATAGCTCTCTATACCAGATGATTAATTTTAATGGTTCTGATTTTTGGAGGCCAATGTTAAAATTCAAAATGAGTGAATAAGAGTGATTATGACTCTTTCACAAAAAATTACGTGGGTTTGGTCGACATGGTTCAGCCCTTCGGTTGCCAGTAGGTCAGTGGGGCTTCATCAGGACCACGGTGCTCAGGTGAATAGAGACCTCTCACGTCTCTATATGAAATAGAAGAATTCAAAAGAACATGTCACTGTGTTGTTCTTTACCAAGGTCAGTGGGTACCTGTGGAATAAAACGACAAACTAAACAAGGGAAGGGTATTGGAAATTTAAAACTAGTAAACTGGTGTAAAATCACCAGGAACTTCTTGTTAGCACAGTGGCTATGCAAATTGAAATCGTAATACTTTTAACTGGCCACCCTGGTTCTCGAAAAGGGTCAACTCTCACAACACTGACAGAATTCTATGTATGCAAGGAATCGTTTATCTAAGATTAGTTTAGGGCTAACTATGATGGTTTGATGGCCCCTTTAGTTAAATGGTTTTTCAAAACTTGCTCGTATGTTAACAGTCGGGTTGACAATGGAGTAAGATCAATTCTGGTCTAAACCAGTGGTTGAGTATATTACACAATGGCGTGGTCCTGTAGGCAGATACTACCTATATTCAGACAAAATTTCATTATGCAGGCCTCGTTTCGAGAAATACGGTGATTCTCGCAGATACAAAGAGATAGGCTCATGTTGTTCGTTAAGTGGCCCATCGTTTCGTTTTTGCGTAATCTTAACTCGCTTGGAACAGAATAAGAACACTGTAGAACTTGTACTACCTAGATGCAAATTCTAATGTTGAGCTACTTTGAACAGATGATTACGCGTTCATGCAACCCATTTCCATTCGCACACACAATCTCATAAATGAGCGTACCTTGTCATGTGGACTAATAATTGGATCTCAAAAAAGGAAGCAGAATTTCTAGAGACACCAAACCCACGAATACCATTTTTCTATTCATTGCCGAAGATACACAAACCACGCACACCACCCCCTGGAAGGCCGATTGTGTCTGGTATTGGTTCAGTATTAGAACCCCAGTCGCAATTTGCGGATCAGTACCTAAAACCATTGGTCCAGAGAACCCCTACATATTTAAAAGACACAAGAGATCTTTTGAATCTCTTGAAAGACTTCAACTACTGTGAAGAAGAAATGATCCTAGTAGGACTCGACGTAGAGAGTCTCTACACTAGTCTGCCCCAAGAAAAGACACTGGAGACATTAGAGACGATAATTTACAACATTAACTGGGATCACAAAACACCTAGACACTTCGTCTTAGAATGTTGTAGGCTGGCCCTTACGGAGAATTTTTTCAAATATAACGACAAAATGTTCCAACAATGCCATGGAACTTCCACGGGAAGTACGTTTGCGCCGAGCGTAGCGGGATTATATGTGAGTGTCTTCGAAGAGAATTACATCAACAACCCCACGAATCCCTACCAAGAGCAGATATTATTTTGGCGTCAATATATTGACGACGTCATTTTAATTTGGAAAGGTGACCTGCAGAGCCTGATCAATTTTCATATCTGGGTCAATACATGTGACGAGTGGCTGAAGTTCACTTATACTGCTAATAAAAGACAATTAGATTTTTTGGACATTACCATCTACGCAGAAGGACAGACACTGCACACAAAGATGTACTACAAACCGACGTCTAAGAATAGCTTACTTTCTTTCCATAGCTACCATCCGAGACCATTAAGAGAGAATCTGCCTTACAGCCAGTTCCTCAGGCTGCGGAGGAACTGCAGTAAATTAACAGAATTTAAACAGCAAGCGGACGATCTCAGTGATAAACTGGAGGAAAGACACTATCCAAAAAGAATTGTCGAAAAATGCAAAAAAAGAGCTCGGAACCAACAAAGAGACTGTCTTCTAGAAACTAACCCACGAGAGCAAAATCCAGACATTACCACCTGTGTCACGACTTATGGCCCAGCGAGTAATAGTTTAAAAAAGATCGTGAATAAAAACTGGAAGATAATAACATCAGCTAACATACAGTGGCCAAAGCCAAGATTTGCGAATAAACGTACACGCAATCTTAAAGACATATTGGTCCATACTAGACCACCTCCGAGAAAACCACTGGCAATCATAAATTCACCTTGGGACAATAGCCCCGTGACAGGCCATTATCCGTGTGGATCGTGCTCGGTCTGCCACCTTACTAAAATGACCAAGGAGATACAGCTCTTACCAAATTTCAAATGGAGACTAACACAGCACACGAACTGCAACACAAGCCATGTTGTATATATGATCAGTTGTCCCTGTAATAAACGTTACATAGGGATGACCTGCAGAAAAATAAAACAACGTCTGTGTGAACATCGGAGTAATGTAAAATGTAAGAAGATGACAACCAAAATGTCAATTCATTTTTTGGAGGCACAACATACAATAAACGACCTTCAGTGGGTCGTCCTGGAAACTCTGCCACACAAAGATCACAATGCGGAGAAAATACTACTCGAAAAAGAACAAAGATGGGTCCATAGGCTTGGCACAGATCAGAATGGATTGAATGATAATATACCCTGGGGGACTGTGTATAGATGAAAGATTGCTAACCAAGGTATAACGAAATAGTGACCACCTGAAAAGATAGCTGCATGATACAGAACGCTTGATAGACTGCATATTCATTAGGTTTGGCTTTCAATCATTATTCCACTTGAAATCACATGAAAAATGAACGTTTCCTTGAACACGTGGAGTTAGTAATATTTGAAACGCCCCATTATTCTAAAGTCTTTACTTGTCAAACGTTTATATTATTTGTAGAATATCCAAACTTACAATAGAAAACAGACTATAGATTGGAATATAGTCTTTTTCCTGTTTCTGCACCTGTAACACGAACTTATACTAGCCACTGGAAACACTTCACCAGTTCCGGGTCCAGAACCGGCAGCGTCAGCACAAGCGGCATGACGGAGTGACAGAGGTAGCGGGAGAATGGTGAAAACTGTAAAGTACCTTCCCTGTTTGTTTGTTTGTCGTTAACTAGTGACTAAATCACTATTTGTTGTCCTAGTGCTCCCCCCTGACCCGGCTGGATCCCGTTGAGGTCTATTACGACCACATGACAAGGTACGCTCATTTATGAGAATGTGTGTGCGAATGGAAATGGGTTGCATGAACGCGTAATCATCTGTTCAAAGTAGCTCAACATTAGAATTTGCATCTAGGTAGTACAAGTTCTACAGTGTTCTTATTCTGTTCCAAGCGAGTTAAGATTACGCAAAAACGAAACGATGGGCCACTTAACCAACAACATGAGCCTATCTCTTTGTATCTGCGAGAATCACCGTATTTCTCGAAACAAGGCCTGCATAATGAAATTTTGGCTGAATATAGGTAGTATCTGCCTACAGGACCACGCCATTGTGTAATATACTCAACCACGGGTTTAGACCAGAATTGATCTTACTCCATTGTCAACCCGACTGTTTACATACGAGCAAGTTTTGAAAAACCATTTAACTAAAGGGGCCATCAAACCATCATAGTTAGCCCTAAACTAATCTTAGATAAAAGATTCCTTGCATACATAGAATTCTGTCAATGTTGTGAGAGTTGACCCTTTTCGAGAACCAGGGTGGCCAGTTAAAAGTATTACGATTTCAATTTGCATAGCCACTGTGCTAACAAGAAGTTCCTGGTGATTTTACACCAGTTTACTAGTTTTAAATTTCCAATACCCTTCCCTTGTTTAGTTTGTCGTTTTATTCCACAGGTACCCACTGACCTTGGTAAAGAACAACACAGTGACATGTTCTTTTAAATTCTTCTATTTCATATAGAGACGTGAGAGGTCTCTATTCACCTGAGCACCGTGGTCCTGATGAAAGCCCCACTGACCTACTGGCAACCGAAGGGCTGAAACATGTCGACCAAACCCACGTAATTTTTTGTGAAAGAGTCATAATCACTCTTATTCACTCATTTTGAATTTTAACATTGGCCTCCAAAAATCAGAACCATTAAAATTAATCATCTGGTATAGAGAGCTATTTTTATCAGTTATTATCTCACAACTTCACCGCACGATTTCTGATCACTACTGTTCTAACAAGGGTAATGCCTCCTGGTTGGAGGTCGCATAAACCACTAACCCAATGATTGTGCGAACACGTGTGAGGGACAGCGGAGAATCAAGATACACCGCTAATACATCGAAATCTTCCAACACGTGTATGAGGGTTTTTTATTGGGACTAGGAAGAACCTTCCCGCATACCCCATGTTATGCAGGACAAGTGATCCTTTCTCTGAGATAAAGAATTGTCAAGTGCTTAGTAGAAAAGAGAAGAAAAAAGAGAAGACATAGAAATATATTTACAATTATGTATTCACAATCAATCGGTTAACACAATATACCGTTTTTTAATAACCTGGGATGTGATGTATATTCTATACACAATTTTCATTAAATGGAGACATTGCTTCCAAAATTATATTGCACCAGAAAATGTGTTACACCATCCAGGAAATAAAAGAATAGAGCGTCGACGTTTCGACTCGTCTTAGGGCCTATAGGTAAGTTGGACCGTGGCCATACGAGTCTGATAATCAATATGTCGTGGAATTGTAATAACTACATTCTAACTTAGTCAAATGGATTCTGACATCTGAATATACTTTGGGCATACTCATTTTCTGTTTTCAAATCATCTCGGACACGGCCCCTTGACCTATTTGAAAATACCCGATCCAAAATGGCGGAACCGCAACGTCGAGCGTCTAATTGAACATTTTAAGACGCTCGTAAATATGCTGGTGATTTACATCTTTTATAATAATATTGGCATATAATGAAAGAATTATGTCATTACAATCTTTACATTTGATAGGGCCCCTTTGCTTTAGGCACTTCCCGGCATTAGTCCGCTTTCTAGATCCATGCATGCAACTACTAACATGGCGTGCATACACCGGTCTCTGCAGAATGCCGATTATTTCGGAACGAGCACGAATGACTTTGGTGAGTCCCCGAGAAAACTTTTTGTTGGAGGTTGAGTTAAGTTATCTCCAGAGCCCCGTTTGACTCGTACTGACTCACATTTTGTTAAATTTTCAGCGGATTTACTCCTGCTTGTGAATTTATGGGCTGAGTCACTTACACTTTAGACACCATCAACTAACGGGTAAGATGTATCCCTATGACTACACTTTAGATACTGGGACGAGGTTCTCAGGTTTTAATGCTAATTAGGGGCATTGTGTATTCAATAAATCAGCCCTTATATTGAGGAATTCCCTCTTTGAAAATAACCACAACATTAAAAGTATATTTGGTTCCTTTATTTGATCATAGGACCCACATTTACTCCTTTGGAAATTGAGCATGCAGAGACTATAAGCCTGCTACATCAAGATAATATAATTTTTCATCTACGTCCTGTGGACAAGGTAATGATACGTCCATAATGGTTTGGAGTATTATTTGTGAACCACTAGAGAGTGGGTCGAATGACCACCCTATTATGTTTTTAGGTAGTATTCATTAACCTTGGGACAAAGAGTGAAGACATTTCCACTTGGCCCTCCATTACTACTGGGTAAGCAATTTTTCCTTACCGCAGTTTATTGCGACACTACAATTGGTCGCAATTTGAGTGCAACAGCTTGATGTATATATTTACTTCATTTCAGGGCCCACACTGCTCTTCTGGTTGCCCAATATTTTAGTCCTGATGAAGACTTGCATGGCCACGGTCCAACTTACCTATAGGCCCTAAGACGAGTCGAAACGTCAACGCTCTATTCTTTTATTTCCTGGATAGTTTAACACATTTTCTGGTGCAATATAATTTTGGAAGCAATGTCTCCATTTAATGAAAATTGTGTATAGAATTTACATCACATGCCAGGTTATTAAAAAACGGTATATTGTGTTAACCGATTGATTGTGAATACATAATTGTAAATATATTTCTATGTCTTCTCTTTTTTCTTCTCTTTTCTACTAAGCACTTGACAATTCTTTATCTCATGCACGCTCTCTTTGGGCAACTTAAAACTCTTTTATATAGAGATAGTCACAAAAGCAATGAATTAAAATTGCCCCTGAATTTGTAATTATTGCTGTTGTATTTTTTGTTCTTTCTTTCGTAAAAGTGGAAAGACATTAAATGTATAGGGTTGATCTGTGAGACATATCCCTTAACTAAGTGAAATATTGAATATGTATTGATTTATTCATTTCTAGTGAAAGTAATGGTTAGAGACCATTGTAGTTCTACACAGTAGGCATGGAGGACTCCTGGGTAGTTACCTGTCCCCGTTCATTGCTCTACAGGAAGTACTGATGGAAGCTTTGATCAACGATGAACCTTCTTATCTCCTGATAAAACTTCTTTCTGCTACATTAGCAAACACCATACAATCAACATGCACGGAAATTTTAATTCTGAAACCAGACACCTCAACGGTGTTTACCTCAACGTACGTCCATTGAAGTCAACTCCCAGATCGATACAGCCTCTATAACTACCTAAAATAGATTACATTGTCTATGGCAACTTCATTGACTTTGATGACTTCTCTTCAGATTCGTCGGAATCACCGTCACCGCCTCAAGGTAACCTGCATGAATTTGACATTTGTCTGAAACAGACATACTTTATCGCTCCATGGATATAGTTTGGATTACAATCTTGCAACTATTTCTCTTTCTATGGATTGATTTTGTGACAGTCTTTCCTGATTCTAAACGAACATTATCTTCCAGAGCGTTCTGCTTTTGAACTGGTAAACTTGGTTTTTATCACCAGATTCTTCATCACACAAAGTGCGAAGAGACCTCTCCCTGGTGAACATTTCTGCTGTTCCGGCTTCTGATGGAATTGTTTGGGATAAGGTATCATATGATATATTTGGACAGAATGAAACACTAGAGATTCCATATGTATTTAGAATTTCCCGACATAATCACTCCTAGTACCATCTCTGATGATTGGGACATTGATACAGTGCAAAGAATGCTAGATGATCTAGAGCATTCTATTGTTGTTAATATTGAAGTAATGTATGAAGAAACGTGTATTTATGAGGAAATGTTCTCCAATGTTCTCATAATGTTTTCAACATTATGGTCCCCACTTCTTGCATAAAGCAAGTATTCCACATGCAGTATTTAATTAAACACAATGGGAACACGGCCCTACACCTGTAGGGTAGCTCAAAAATTCGGGTCACAATGCAGCTGACCCAGAGTCTCATTACTATAAACGTACACCTTCAAAGGAAAAGAAAAATATGCTCACTGACACAAAGTTGATATGCTCTGCTACTTTCATTTCCCAGTTGTCAATACAAGGGTTTGACTTTTGGATAGACAATGATGATTTAAAATGTATATGGGTAACTAGAGATTGGCTGGTTGGCAGAAGGTAGACAACTGCAACAAAATTCCAGTTTCCTATAGGCCAATAGATCGATCGCTACAATAGAAGCTCAGAAGAAAGACCAGAAGAGGGTATTTCAGATGACTCAAGGAAACCCCAAGTAACCAAAACAGCTTAAAGTTCACTTCTGCAAGAAGAGCCCATGCAGATTGGAGGTGCTCAGACCCCTCTAAATGAAGAAGTGGAGGAGAGGTTTGGTTATGCCTATATGGTGGCATGATGGAGCATTTTGCACAAATATGCCCTCAGTTGTTGAGAAACAGACCAATTTGTTCCTATAAAATGGACGAGGAATGGGCTCAGTGGTTACTGAAGGGTCCATTACAAACAAAGAACATTTCCATTTACAAGGTTGAATCAATACGCCTGAAGGTTCCCACACAGTCTTCATGCTAATGGATTGTGTTGCTTCTGTGTGTTTTATAGCTTATTCTTTCCAGAAATAAATGAAGATTCTACATGTGAGTAAAGATGGACCTGAAAAGATCATGGGGGCTCAACTAGAGTCATCTCGCAAGAGACTGTCCCACTCTTTATGGCCACCCTAGAACTGATAATGATTGATCTTCAGCCATCCGATAGTGCTGGGTACTACATAGATTCATAATCCTCAAGTGAATTGACAATCCCCTTCCATCAGATTTGATTCTACCTACTGCAAGAAGTACTGCTTGACATCCATGGTAGCGGAAGAGACAACAGTACTTTTTTCTGCTTTACAAGAAACACAGCCATTGTCGCAGATACAGGAAGAATGTGAAGATGATTTAGTGCCCAGAACCAATAGAGAGTTTTGTGATGTGTTCAGTAAAAAGAAAACAAGTTACTTACCTGTAACTATAGTTATCCAGTATTGGTATCTTACATAGATTCACATGCCTGAATCATTCCCCGTCGCCGAGGCCGGAGAACCATGGTAAATTACAAAAGTAGTGCCGCAAGTAAATAATAGTAGTAGTAGGCTAAAAGAAAAAAGCCTAAGGCATAAATCTTAGTAGCCTATCTATATCATTATAGGAAAAAGAACCAAAGTTAGCTCCAACCAATCAGCTACCAGCACCCTGTAGAACACTCTCAGCAGAGGCAGTTCTCCTCAGATTTTCTTAGCACAAGTGGGAAGCAGTATCCCAAATCATAGAGAACTGACTCGCCGGGGAGGAGGGTGGGTGCATGTGAATCTATGAAAGATACCAATACTGGATAACTGTAATTACAGGTAAGTAATTTGTTTTCCCATCCAGTATTGGGCTATCTTTCATAGATTCACATGCCTGAATCAGAGTAGCAAGCAGTATACCAAATATTCTGTCATTTGCGGATGGTGGGAGAGTTCATAAAGTCCCCAAACTGAATCCACAGTGGTTGAGAATATATATTTTTTGAAATAACCAAGCCTTTAAGAAATCAAAAGCTATGTTAAAAGGCATTATCGAAATAAGACATGAATACGTAAATATTAATATATGGATATATATATAAATATTTGTAAATCTGTAGACCTATAAATATGTATTTTTCATGAATATTAAAAACAATAAAATAGCATATAAAAGACAAAGGTACCTGAATCTGACCTTAATGAAAGAGATGGCGTAGGACAGCCTGTCCAACCGCAGCATCTTCTTGTTGTGAAGATTGAAGACAGTAATGTTTCGTGAACGTGTGGACATTTTTCCATGTCGCAGCACGACAGATATTTTCCAGAGTCACTCCAGCAAACAATGCTGTAGAAGATGCTACAGTTCTTGTAGAATGAGCTTTGGCTTTCCTCTGCAAAGGTTTGTTGGCCTTGTCATGGCAGAAATGAATCGTAGATGCCAACCATCGGATGATTGTTGCTTTTGTTACTGCAGTTCCAAGTGCTGCGTGACTATAGGCCACGAACAGTTAGTTGGAACGTCTGATGTCTTTAGTTTTCTGCAGGTAAAATTTTAAACAGCGCTTGACGTTTAGAGAGTGTAATGCTTTTTCAGCTTTAGTGGATGGATCCGCAAAGAAAGTTCTTAATCTTACCGGCTCATTCAAGTGAAATTGGGTCGGTACTTTAGGGATGAACCTGGGATTTGTCCGAGGAGTTAAGTAGTCCGGAGTAAAATGTAGAAAAGGTTCCGTGATAGTGAACCTCTTGCTGAAGTAAGAGCCAGTAAAAGGGCGACCTTCCAAGTGAGGAATTTGATAAACGCTTTGTGTATCGGCTTAAATGAACGCTTCATTAGTTGCGCTAGCACAGTGTTGAGTTCCCACTCTGGCGGGGGTGCTCAAACTGGAGGGAAGGCTCAGAAAAGCCCTTTCATGAACTGTTTGACAAGAGAAGACGAACAGAAAGAAAGAAGTTTTGTGCCTTTCCTGAATCTGGAAAAAGCAGCAAGATGGACCTTGACCGATGAAAAGGTAAGCCCTGACTTGTCTAGAGAAAGCAAATAAGGGAGAATTTGTTCCGCAGGAGCTTGAACTGGGTGAATATTATTCGCCTCACACCAACAGCAAAATTGTTTCCATTTTAGGCGATAAGTATTGATTGTGCTCTGGGTATAAGCTTTAGCCAAAATTTCACGACAGTGTTGTGAAATGTTGTGGTCCGTGGGTCTGGATGAACCACTTGGCCTCTGTCCCTTGACTACATCGCAGGCGTCGGAAGAAGGCGAATGGGCTTGCCTTGAGACAACAGGCAGAAGTTCCTGGAACCAATATTGCCTTGGCCAGCGGGGTGCAATCAGAATCAGCCGGCAACCCTCTATCTTCATCTTGCAGAGCACCTTCGGTATCGATAGTACTGGAGGGAAAGCGTATGCACAAATCCCTGACCATCGCATGAACAGGGCATTCCCCCTTGAGCCCTGCTGAGGAAACCTGCTGGCATAGTATCGGCATTTCTTGTTCTCCCTCGTTGCGAATAGATCGTGTTGGTTTGCCCCAAGCCTGGAACACTCTGTTCACCTGTTCCTGCTCCAGCTCCCAATCGTGGCAATCCGATTGAGACCTGCTCAGCTTGTCCGCCAGAATATTGTGGAGACCTCTGTCGTGCTCGGCTCTCAGGGTTATCTTGGGACATGTGACCCACTCCCACAATTCCTGAGCCTCCTGCGATAGTGTAGCTGATTTTGTTCCTCCTTGCTTGTTGATGTAATACATGCTGGTCGTATTGTCGGTACGGACCAGCACTGAGGAACCCACAATCCTTGGGAGGAACGCCTGCAGAGATAGAAAGACGGCACAGAGCTCCAGACTGTTGATATGCTGTTGTTGTACTTGAGATCGCTTTCCTTGAATTTGCAAATCCTGCAGATGACTTTCCCATCCCTCCATGGAGTCATCGGTCGTTAAAACGAAGTCTGGAATGGTTTGTAGGAATGTGAGACCTTTGGCTAGATTCGCTGTCTGTGACCACCACTGCAGAGAATTTATCATGCGCGGTGTGACCCTGATGGGATTGTTGAACGAACCCTCGGCTTTTTTGCTATTGAAGGTGCAGTTCTTCCTGAAGCGGTCTCATCTAGAGCCTTGCCAAGGGTATGAGATTTATTGCAGAAGAGCACATCCCCAGGAGCGAAGCAAACATCCAGACAGAAACTGATCTTCTTGAAATTAAAGTTGCCAATTTTTGAAGATGCAGATGGTGGTCGTGTGACAAGAATGCTTTGCACTGGACCGTGTCTAGCACTGCTCCGCGAAAAAGAATGACCTGGAGTGGACATAACTGTGATTTGCTTTCGTTGAGAGTCAGGCTCAGAGAAGAGAAGAGGTGGATACATTCTGTTGTGGCAAACTTGGTTTCTTGTTCCGAAGGACCTTTGAGCAGCCAATCGTCTAGATAAGGGAATACTAGTATTTCTTGAGATCTCAATGTTGCTGCCACCAGTGCCAAGCACTTTGTGAAGATTCTTGGTGCCAATTTCAGTCCAAATGGGAGCACCTTGACCTGATAGTGGGCGCCAGCCACTGTGAAGCGGAGGTATTTGCGATGGAAATATGCGTCTTCCATATCCAGAGAAGCCATAAAATCTCCTTCATTTAAGCAACTTAAAATCTCGGAAAGTGTGACCATCCGGAAACTTTGCTTTTTGAGCTTCCGGAGGTCTAGAATCGGTCACCATTCCCCTGACTTCTTTCTGATCAGCAAGAAACGAGAATAGAAACCTGTTCCTTTCTGCGATAATGGAACCTTCTCTATCGCATTCTTTAGGAGCATCGTTAAGGCTTCCTTGAATAATAAGTGAAGACGAGGGGGACCCCTGGGCGGAGTAGTAGGTGGCTGTTTGACAAATTCTAGAGTGTGGCCATTGGTTACTAGGTCTAGAACCCATCGGTCTGAAATATTTTCCTGCCACTTGTGAACAAAAGCTGACATATTCGCACCCATGGGTAAGTAGGAAAATATGGTTGGCGCCTTGTGGAGATCACGGTTTCCTGGTAGTGTCTCGACCTTGATTCTGTGATCTCTTTCAACCACCCTGACGGGAGAAACTAGTCGTAGATGATTGTCGGTATGATAACGGACCGTAAGGCTGTCTATACTGGGATTGATATTGCCTGCTTTGCTGGTTTTGATATCCTCCTCTTGATGAAAAACCACGTCCTCTTGCTCCTCTGAAAGATCTGCGCCTGTATTGAAGGGCGCCTAACGATCTTGCGGTATCCGTGTCAGTCTTGATAGCTAAGAGGGCCTCATCAATATGTTTACCAAACAAAGACTCTCCGTCATAGGCCATGTCTAGAATCTTCGTTTGTACCTCCGGTCTGAAAGTGGTGGCTTTAAGCCATCTCTGGTGTCTAAGCACTGCCGCCCCTGCTAGCTGACGGAAGTTGGTGTTTACGATGTCTAGAGCGCGATCTATAGTTTCCGATGCTGCACGTTCTCCCTCCAACAGAATTTTTCTTGCTTCCTGCCTACGATCTTCGGGACTGAGGTCAATGAGACCCGCCATGTCCAACCACATTCGACAGTCATAACGGCAGATTATGACTAGAGAAAATCTTCGTCGACAGTGGAGGCTTCGTCGACGGTACGGTCGTCGATGAACTGGACGTGGTCGTCGACGCGGACTTCGTCGATGTTTCTCTCGTCGACGATACGTCCAAAACTTGCTTCTTGGTAATGATAGAGATCTTGGTAGATAGAATGGGCGATGTAATCGCTGTAGTACAGATAGTAGCTGTCGACGATGAGGCAGAAGAAGTCACAGAAATAGTCGACGAGGCAGAAGAAGTCACAGAAATAGTCGACGATGTAGTCACCGTGACAGATTAACATGGCTTTTACTTACAGTTTTTGAAGTAGATGCCTTGACTGATGTGGATGACGGAGACAGCGTTGACCCAGAGGAAAGTCTAGGCGACCCCTGTGAAGGGTCAGAAGCCTCATGGGAAGATTTGTGGTGTTTTCTTCCCTCACTTAAGGAGCTGTCATGTGATCTAGCTCTTTTGCTAGTCATTGAGGCTCTATCATCCTCCTCAGCCGAAGAGGATTTGAGCCACAAAAGCAGTCTTGCCTCTCCATCCCTAGGAGTCTTGGTAGGGAAAGTACAGCAGATCTTGCAATTCTTTGCCTCATGCTTTGGATAAAGGCAATAAATGCAGTCCTTATGTTGGTCATCCACATGGACCCTATTCTTATCACAGGTCCTGCAGGGTTTGAACACAGCTTTCCTGTCAGACATTCTGAAGAAAAGTAGAAATAACTGAGTGGCACTCAGGGAGACTCCCTTCGACACAACGTGCGGTGAGAACTGCCTCTACTGAGAGTGTTCTAGAGGGTGCTGGTAGCTGATTGGTTGGAGCTAACTTTTGGTTCTTTTTCCTATAATGATGTAAATAGGCCACTAAGATTTAGACCTTAGACTTTTTTCTTCTAGCCTACTACTACTATTATTTAGTTTTGTAATTTACCGTGGGACTCCCGCCTCGGCGACGGGGAATGATTCAGGCATGTGAATCTACGAAAGATACCCCAATACTGGATAAAGGAGCGGACACTGTTCCTCTATACCAAGAGTGTAACGGTCATTGACTTAGTTCCCAGAACGCATAGCTCAAGGAAGATTATACCGCTTAACAGGTGCTGTGCCAATATCGAACGGAAAATATTGACATGGGCCTTATAAGTCTTTCCACTAGGCCAGTGGGGTTGCCATGTTTTATTTACCAAAATTGAATGAGGAGTTCCAACAGTGCATTACTATAATGAGCTCAATGTTATCACCAACCGAAACAGGTTCACTCTCTCACTCAGCTCAATCTTACTAGACCGAGCAAAAAACGGCAAGAAATTTACCAAGATTGATTTGAGGAGAGCTGATAATTGTGTAAGAGTGCAAGAGCGAGATGAGTGGAGTGTGAGTGGAAAATAGTGCTCAGGTAAGGTGTGGACATGTTAAATATCTTGTCATTCCCTTTGGTCTTAGCAATGCCCCAGACAACTTTTAACATTTTGTCATGGTCTTTAGAGATTTACTGGGATATGCTGTGTAGAGAGTCCAGGGATTGCCTTACGAGTGGACAGGGGTCTTGCTAAGGCAATCGAAAGGTGCTCTGCTAGGGGTTAGTGTGGTCGAGCAGCCTTAGGCTTATCACAGAGGAGTGAGTACAAGACATCTGAAAATACACACAAATGTCAATAAATTAGACACATGACTCAAGAAGGAGATCCACACCAATTTTTAAAAATAGCAAGTATCTTTATATATATTTAGGTATCAGAAGAAAATCATTCAGGTAAGTATGTTTTTAAATAGGAATTCTTTTTAGTTCAAAAAGTCGACAATGCACTTTCTGGAAGCTGCAATGTTATCCTATGGGAGGAAAAGTCAATGCGCATTCAGGTATAGTACAGAGACTTACGGGACCCTTCTTCAGGATTTAAGGTGAGTGATAGGCAAAATCCTAGGCAGCACCAGCAGAATATCACCAGCAGCCCCAGGTGGCTGGGTGCAGAGGTGCTAAACAGCGTCAGGTGCCTAACGTTATTCTGTGGAGAACGTTTGTTGTGAAAAGAGGCTGCAGGCTTTGACTGGGGGACCAGTTGGGCTGAACCATCAGAGGGGCTCAGGACAAATGATGCTCAAGGACATAATGACACCTTTTGTCCTCTTCTCCATGGCCCAGGGCGCAGAGGTGTCTTTGGGTATCAGGTTATCTTATCAGGAGCTGTCGCAGTAGAGGGAGGCCTGTGTGCAGAGGCTTCAGGCAACAGTGGAGGGTCCACAAGGTGTGAAACCACAATGGACTCGGGCAATGGTACCTTGATGGCACCATTGGTCCACTTCAACTCGGGAATGAGTGCAGTGGTGGCTTCAGGTGTCCGGGTTTGGCAGTTCCAGAGTCCTCAGGGTCCTTTCTATGGAGTTTCTGCAGGATGCAGGGAACAGTTCCGCTGGTCAGCGACAGATCTTGGTTCTTTATTAATGGCAGATAGTTCTCCCAGTTTTTGGAGTCACAACAGCTGCAGGACGAGACGTCTTTGGTGCAGTTTTGACAGGGAACAACAGACAGGTCGACAGGGCTGGGGCTAAGTCACTTGATCTCTTCAGTCTTCTGCTTTTGCGGCTCTTCAGTGTCCTTCTTCTTCGTATGTCATCAGGATCTGTTTCTCTGGTATAAGGGGCACCCTTAAATACTGGATTAGGGGCTTTAGATGAGTGTAGGGTAGTAGGCAATGGGCTACTGACCGTTGGGGTTACTGCGTCGTCCTATATGACCACTTCCTGTTGGAAGTGAGCATAACCCTGTCCCAGAATTTCTAAATATGCCATCACGAAGATGGCTACTTCTGAAAAATCGTGTCCACATCAGTTTAGCCCATCTTAGGGGTAGTACTAGCTTGGGGTTGGCACGCCTACCTGACTGGCTAATTTTCCAGCCTATCAAGGTGCCAAAGGGGCTCTGGACAAGCGGGTCAGCTTTATCTCCTGTCAGGGGAGCCAGAGTCTTATTTCAAAGGCGGCAGCACTTTGAAGCTCGCCGGCCTAGTAAGGCTAATCAGCAAGTCATCCTGTAGGAGGGGGTGTTACACCCTCTTACCAGACAGGCTTTTGTTCTGGGTCTCCTGTGAGCAGTGGCTCTCACTATAGGAGGTCCGAACAGTGTCTTGGGTGGCAGGCCGGCAGAAACCAGTCAAGGAGCACCTCTAATGTGTCCTCTGGGTGCATGTATTGATAAATCCATTATTGGAATAAGGGTGGGATTACCGATATGAGATGTGTGATACCAAACATCCCTATCTTCATTGAAGCCATCATGTTTTAAAATGGCTTCCCTGGTCACATGTACTGGAAGTAATAGGACTGACCAGCACAGGGGCCATATGGCGGTCAGGCCTGCTGTAGAAGTGACTTACAAATATTACATGCAGTGTTAGGGGACATGGCACACAGGTATGTGTGCCATGTTGTGTTTTCACTTTTGTCTGCATTAAGACCTGCAGCCTGCAATGGCAGCCTTGCATGTGCTTGGTGAGGGGTCCCGTGCAGAGGCACAATCCATGCTACTGCCCTTAGGGACCCTCGTTAGTTCATCAGGCCATATGAAAGAGGTCTGGCACTGAGGACCTGGTTAGGAGGAAGCCAGTGCACTTCCAGTCGAAATCACATCAGTTAACAGGCAAAAAGAGGGGGTGACCATGTCAAAAACGCTACTTTCCTACATCCAGTATAGATGCCTGTATGTAAAAGCTGGCCTGCCCCAATATCAGTGAAAGAAGAAGAATGGTTTGTTGGAATCACAAACTTTTACAGACAATTAATAGAGGACTTAACAGCAAGCATTCAGGCTATCATAAGACCAAACCATAAAGGGGTACCATTGCATTTTGAACAGGCCTTTTAGAGATTATAGACAGAGTTCCATTTTGAGGCACCCTAACCTCATATTGACATCTGTAGAGAAAACAGTTGCCTCTCATTTGTCAAGGAAGCAACCGTGTCTAAGAGAAATGTGCAAACTCAAGAACTACATTCTGTGGACTATTTCTCCAGGAGTCTCTTAGAAACTATACTATGTATGCTAGACAACGTTGGCTAAACAGAAGGCTTTTTCCCACTGGAGGCACTACCTGGAGGAGCACATTACAAAATTACAGTATGGGTTGATAACAAGAACCTAATTTACCTTTCATCCATGAAATTTGTAAATAAGAGGCATCCATGATGGATATTATTGTTGTTCAGATTTAACTACTTAATCACCTATTGACATGGCAATTAAATGGCAATGCAGTTGCCTTCTCACATCAGACCAAAGACATAGAAGTTCCTGTTGTGTCACAAAACTTCTTCTCAGCTATGACCTGGAAGTTAATGAATTGGCCATATGCTGCGACTCAGTAATACAAGCCCAGTGTGCGACATGCCAATCAATGAATTAAACAAGATCATAGAAAAATGCTGAATTAGTTATTGTACTGTAAAGAAGCATTCAATGTTCCTACCGCTGCAGTGCAACAATAAGTAATGACGTTGTGCCATGACTCCCCAAAGTGTGAACAATATTTGTCACTGAGTGATTCAGACTATCCCCCCATCCTACTTTATCCTTGACACTTTCCCTCACTTCACTTCCCCTCCCCGTTGTGTATGTGGGCACATATACAAAAAGTGTGTTGAAACTTTGTGATGTGTTTTAACCAATGCAAGGTAATATATGCAAATTTGAAATAAACTCTTTTGCATTTAGTAATTTTGTTTCTTGAAATAATTGTATCAAATTTAAATTACTTGTTCATTGTCTGGGACCCCTTCCCTTTGTACCACATAATTACCCAGGTCCCTTTGACTCTAGTGGGTCTAACCCTGTTTTGTGTAACACATGACTCCCCTGCAGCAGGACACCCAAAGTTACAGAAAAGTCAAGAGATTATTAGTAGGCACTTTTGGTGGCCACACTTAAGGCAATCAGTTCACCTACATGTGCAGCAGTGTTCAGTATTATGTGGTATATAAATAAATAATACCGGATCTATTTTTGTCTGGGCATAGCAATAACAGATAGCTCAATAAATAAGAGTCAAGATTCGAGGTAGTAGGAGTTTGCAGGTTTATTACAGCATAAGGACAGGAACAGGACAACCTGCATAGGAATAGGATGGCAGGGCCCGGCAGCTGCCGGGGCTGGATCTGGGATGAGCGCGCTCTGGGGAAAGGACTGGCGTAACATTTAATAACAATACACAGGCATATATATATTAAAACAGTTGCATTACAGTACATATGATAGGCGGAGCAGTGGGTGGAGCAAAGGGTGTGACGCGTAGCAGTCGCGAAAGATAAGGGTGAAAGTAGGTGTAACAGGGCGTATACATAGACATGTGATGCAAACGTAACAGAATATGTCATGAATGGGGCGGAAACATGGAGGGGGCTACCTAAGGAGCCGGGACCTCTAACCTAATGGTGCGCGCAAACTGGCAATGACGTGTTACTAGGAGAAGCTGGGGGCTACGAACTCTGTGCTAGGAGCAGAGACTGAAGTCTGGAGAGTCAGGGCGACATGTACCTAAACCCTATCTAGTATCTTATGTTTAGAGAACATGTTGATATAAACTAGAAGTCAGGAGGGGAAAGGCTAACAGACTCTAAGACTGGTGCATGCATTATTCTACATGTAGTGCGTGATGAAGAATATTAAATGACCATTAAATACAGTATTTCTCTAACATGGAGACGTAAAGGCTAGACTATGACGGTAACTATTGATGCGGTTCAGTAGCTTTAGGAATGCAGAGAAGGAGGGCTGGGCTGATAACTAGAATCATAACATACTCTTGGCAGACTCAGAGGCAGAGCCAGGCTGAACCGGGCACTGCGAGGCAGGAAGTAAGTGAAGGGTCAGGAATACAGGTGGGGGCTGTATCGCTCCTCAGCGAGGGCTTCAGGAGACAGGAGCTGAATCTGGTGTCCAGGCCCTTTTGAGGCCTAGAAACGGGGACTTTACAATGAAATAACGTGCACACTGAGAAACGTGGCAACGTAGCTTTACATAGGCCTGGTATTCGTAGTTTTCACGAGAACTGGAAACAGGCATACTAGAGGTGGACACAACTATAATTGCGTCTTTAATCGAACATGGGAAATACATATGCATATTAATCATGCACACATAACATATGATGGAGGACGCGTAGGGACACAGAACATGGCAAAATTTACTTTTCCACATTCCCTCCTTGTCACTACGTTTCCATCAGGAAACATCAATATTCATGATACCATCTATCATTTCATACAGTATCATTTGCTCGTCTCGAATTGTCTTGGAACGGGATTTAGAACGGGGCTTGGGACTAGGAATACAAGAGGTAGCACAAATGCCGCAAATCGCAGGGCCACATTGTATACAGAGGCAGCAACTGAATATGATCGCTACTGCAATACCTAGAAAGGACAAGACTTTCCACCCCCAAGCGGAAATTATATTCCAGAACCAACCGGACCATGTCCAGGTGCCTGGATCTTGGTGTAACAGATGGGCAATCTTATGGAGTCTGGTTATAGCTGAATAAACAGACGGCGCGTTATTTGGAATGAAAATGCAGCAACTAGATCCGATGACTCTACATGCCCCGCCCCTATCGGCCAGTATGACGTCAAGGACGAGACGATTTTGCAAAACGACAAATCTCATAGCAGATTGCTCTTCGGTTAAGTTACCTAGAGCAGAAGCAGTCTCATTTACTACAGCTTCAAGGGTTCTGGTTAACCTACGGATTAGCTTACTATTCTGGACAGGTCCTATAAAGAAGAAGAAACCTCTATTGAAATCTGTATACTGTTCTAGAGCAGTTTCAGTATAATCGACAATTGGGGACTCGATCTCCCTTCTATGTCTAATGTGTACTAGATGTGTATTTCTATGATAATCGGATGGGGCTAGGAAAACAGGTGGCAGTAGGAAGGCAATGTAACAGGTTCCCTCCCAATCGAGGGGCAGACGAACATATGCGGTTTGACCACAAATAAAATAAGAATGACGTGAGGCTTTGAAAATAGATTTCCCACTGTCACTATACTTGACAATAGTAGTACAATCACTATGTCCTACATGTACGGAACCATTATTTCGGACACATAATTTGCCTTTGACTGGTAGTACTGATATAGTAGGTAAGTCTGGAGTAGAATCAGACTGAACATTCAGGACCATGAAATTCGAAGAATAATTACCTAAGTTGTAAACTTCATTTTCTAGATCTAACCCTGTTCTGTGGGGAAGACCTTGCTTGTCTGGGAAACATGTACTGTTAAGGAAAGACATATCTGTTAAGGATGACGTTAACGTGGACCATGCTCCACACGAACCATTATGTGAAAATGGATAAGGAAAGAGTGGCAGAACTCCCTTCGGTGTCTGGAAAGGGGGGAGTCGACCACACACCCAACAATTAGTGGCATTGCTGGTCTGGTGTGAATAATGTAACATGCGGATAAAGGAATTGTTACGCATAGCGAGGCGGTAAGAGAGTTCATGAGGAGGCAGATCACTAAACGTGTGCTCTACTGTAACATTAGAAGACTTATTTACATGAGAAACTGGAAAATACAGATAAAATGCATAACTGGTGCAGGAAATCATAATGTTGAGAAATAATATGAAACTTAGAAAAACGATACATCGGATTGAGTTTTGACTAACTCTCTCACTATGGGGGTCTATTTTATACATGTCAGAAACCGGTCTAACCGTTTCACCTAGGGGAGGACTTAGACAATCAAACTGGCTGACTTATTTTACTAGACCTTAACTTTTTCTTATACTCCTGTTGCGGAGTTGTCTTTAACAGGGAGGGTGCAGTAACATTGTCTTTTGCGGGACAGTCCTTAGGAATAGTACTTTGGCAGTCCTTTAAATCCTCGGAAATGTTCTTTGAAACTGGTTTCAATCCATAAAACTTCTTGATGTGCGATAGATGCACCCAGCCTTTGCGTCCCTCCAACTTCACGGCTGTAGGGGTGGCCAGGAGGACCTGACGGGGCTCCTTCCAGCGAGGCTCCAGCGGACTTGAGCGATCGAAATTTCGCACTAGGACCATGGATCCGGGAACGATTTCATGCGGTGCCACCTCGGTATTGTCTGGAAATGCGGCGGCAACCTGTGAACGACAAGAGTTGAGGGCAGACATCAAGGAAGCTAGGTAATCTGTCAGCATATTACTTGAAACATCGGTAATACTTCGGGGTCTAGGAGTACCCCACATGTTAGGGGGGCGGCCGAAAACGACCTCGTACGGGGACAGACCTGATCTGGAATGTGCGACCATGCGCATATAGAACAAAGCAACTGGCAGAGCTACTAGCCAGTCTACACCTTTCTCTTGACAAACTTTTGCAATTCGAATTTTCAGGGTCTGATTATGTCTCTCTACGAGACCGGCTGCTTCAGGATGGCGTACACAATGGAACTTCCACTGGTACCCTAACAATAGGGACACGTGTTTCATTAGCTCGGATGAGAATGGCTGGCCGTTATCAGAATATACGACTCTAGGGAGTCCATAACGTGGGAAGAACTCACGAACCAACTGCTTGGCAGTGGTCGCGGCTGTGTAATCTGGGACTGGATATGCCTCTGTCCACCTGGACAAAGCGCATACAACTACAAGGACATACTTGAAACCTCGACATCTCTCCATCTGAATATAATCCATCTGGAGGACTTCAAAAGGGTGGTCAGGAGGCTGGAATCCACCTTGTTCCACCGGGACACTTTTACCTGGATTGAACTGACAACATATCATACAGGTACGGACTTTCTGCTTGGCTGCAGCTCGTAAATGCTTGTTGAACCAAATGTTCTGGATACTGTCTAACATAGCTTTTTCTCCTAAATGTGCTGGACTATGTGCGGTATTAACAATGACTTGAACCATAGAGTCGGGGAGAAACCATGTGGTTTTACCCTTCGTTACCCATCCCTGATCTGTCTGGACCCCTCCTTGTTCGGACCATTTCTTGATTTCATCGGGAGTAGCATGTAACTGGATATCTATGACATCTTGAGTAGGGTCCTTAACTGTCATACATGTAGTCGGATCTGGAGTAAGTGTCTGTGTCGGGTTAACTGGAATGTCTGGAGTCTGTGCTGTAAGCTTGGCTGTGCGATCTGCTAGATCATTACCTTGGGAAATAGTGTCAGTAACTTTCGTATGTGCTTTGCACTTCATGATAGCAATGGATGTCGGTAAATGTATGGCATCTAACAGAGCTTGAATAAGGAGACCATGCTGAATCTGGAGTCCATGAGAAGTCATGAAACCTCTCTCCTGCCAGAGCACTCCGAAGTCGTGTACAACTCCAAATGCGTAACGTGAATCGGTGTAAACATTAACTTTCAGGTTCTTGGCGTGTATGCAGGCTTGAGTCAGAGCAACTAGCTCTGCTGCTTGAGCAGACAGGGTGTCAATACGGTGTGTCTCTATAACTTCGGTGTCAGTAGTCACTGCATACGCAGCTACTAGTTCTCCTGTATTTGTTCTCATGCATGAACCATCCACATAAAGTGTCAGGTCGGGATCTGGTAATGGAATATCTGTCAGATCTTGTCTTGGCTTTGTCGTAATGTTAACTACTTCCACACAGTCGTGTGTGGCAGGATCTGGATTAACTGATGGTAACAGTGTAGCAGGATTCAAAACGTTGCAGCGTCTGATTTCTATGTGTGGCTGGAACAGTGTCAATTCATAACCTGTTAAACGTGCAATTGTCAAGTGCTGAGTTTGTGTTCGGTTTAAAAGAACTTCCACGGAGTGTGGAACTTGTACTGTCAGGGAGTGTCCTAAGACTATGGAATCACTTTGTCTGATAGCTAGTGCTGTGGCTGCAACTGACTTGAGGCACGCAGGCAGAGCCTGGGCTACAGGATCTAATGTGCTCGAAAAATAAGCACAAGGCTTGTATTGTCCTGCTTGATCTTGTGTGAGAACAGATAATGCTGTACCTTCGCGTTCAGTAACGAAAAGTGTAAAAGGCTTACTGTAGTTCGGTGTAGCTAGAACTGGAGCTTGGCATAGGGCTTTCTTTAACTCATTGAAACTAAGTGTATGTTCAGATGTCCAAGGGAGGACAGTCGATACGGCTGCCTCCTGGGTCGTTAACTGTATCAGTGGCTTGGCTAGAAATGCATACTGAGGAATCCATTGTCTGCAATAAGAAGTAAGGCCGATAAAAGCACGTACCTCCTTCTGGGTCTTGGGCTGAGGAAGACTCGCTATTAACTGGATACGGTCTGGTGTCAACTGCCTACCCCACTTGGACAGCAAGTGGCCTAAGTAGATTACTTGCTGGACACAGAATTGAAGCTTCGAAGGGGACACTTTGTGCCCCATCTCGGCTAGGAAATACAAAACAGTGAGTGATGCTCGCTCGCAAGCACGTTCAGAACGGGCTGTGATCAGTAGATCATCGACATACTGGAGCAGGGCAGTGTCAGTTGGCATGTGAATGTTGTCTAGTTGTCTCTTGAGTGCTTGACTGTAAATACTAGGACTTTCTGTGAAACCTTGAGGAGCGCGTGTGAACATATAGCTCCTTCCATTTAAACAAAATCCGAAAAGAAACTGGCTGTCTGGATGAATGGGGACACTGAAAAACGCGTTCTTGAGGTCTATGACCGAAAAAAATGAGGCTTCAGAATCAATGGCTGTCAATAGGGAAGAGATATCTGGGACAACTGGGTACTGGGGAATAATACATTTGTTAAGCTCTCGAAGGTCAATCACTAATCGATATACTGGGGGTGCATTCGGATCAGTACGTTTCATGACTGGAATGATCGGAGAATTACATACATTGGAGTCAGTTTCTACAACTACTCCTTGAGCCATGAGCTCGTCAATAATTTTGGATAAGGCTGCTACAGCCTCAGGTGGCAATCTATACTGTCTGATTCGTGGTAACACTACACCTGGCTTGAGAGTCACACGATGGGGTGTGATTTGCATATAACCAACATCAGTTGGACCTCGCGCCCATAGATGCTGCGGAACATTAGACAATCTCGGATCAAAATCTCGTAGTACATAGTGACCCTTGAAGTCACGTAGGAACAATCGTATTCCCTCTGGGGAACAGCATATAACTGCACCTAACTCTTTCAGTGTCTTAATGCCTAATACATTTTCTGGGCATGACTTCGTAAGTAACAGATCAGTAGTGCGGGACAGTGGACCTACTTCTAGAGTAACTGGCTTTGAAATTTCATTTACGATAGGTTTTCCTGAAAATCCAAGGGAAACATTTCTAGAGCCTGAGAGCGGAGCCCCTGGAACTTCGGCGTGACTGATGGTGGTCCTACTTGCCCCTGTATCAATCAGAAACTTTCTGTCTTTCCCTAGTACTTTACTGTGAACATAGGGACCTTCTTGATCTACAGGTATCTCGATGAGAGGCAAGCCTACCTCCCTCTCTAGGCTGTTTCATGAATACGGTTGATACTCTGGATACTCTGACTGAGCATACTGATACATCTGCTGTGTAACATGCTGTGTTGCAGCAATAGGCTGCGGTACAGTAACTGTCTGTGGTGCATTCTGTGGCTGAATAGTCTGTGAAACTTGTTCTTGTCTAGGCGGACGTGGTCTTTCTTTAGTTTTACCGGTAGCTATGTTGTGTTTCAGAACTGCACACTCGTTTATAAAATGACCTGGCTGTTTACAATAATTGCAGTTCCCTTTAACGGGAACTGTAGGATGACTGGCTTGATTCGGACCCCTCTTCTGACTGTCTTGAGGAACAGATTGTGCAACTAGTACTTTCATTTTCGTGTCTTTCATACGTTTTCTCTCGTGTTCTTGCTCTTCTCTGATTCTATTCTGGTGATATTGAAGCATCTGTAACATCTGGGACGGGGTATTAGCTTGCCAGGTACTTTCGACTTTCAAAACTCGGTTTTTAATTGGTGGACTTGAATTCTCGACTAATTTAGTAACAAAAAGGTGAGGGTATGACTCACTACTTGTCTTGAGGCCACTGTTGATGCTAAAACATTTCTCAAATCTAGAATAAAAATCACTAGTGTCTTCGTCTTGTTTCTGTTTACAGGCTGAGATTGCATCCCAGTCTTCTTTTCTAGTTGTCAATAATCTAGGCAAAACTTGTATTAATAATTCTGGTAATTCTTTACATTTATCTCCAAGACCGGTACCTGGTACTCGTATCTTGTCTTCAGCTGCTAGAACTGCCCAATCGATCTTTTTCTCTCCCACCTCCCAATCTTTTTCCTTGAGTTTCTCATATACCCCTGCGGGCAACAGGACTTTTAACATTTTAATGATATCTGGATACGTGTATTCTCCCATACGGAGCATGTCTTTTAATTCTCGGTGGATCCCCGCTGGATCTTTATCATGACAGGGAATTAACTTTTTCATCTCTAAGAGTTCCATCTTTGTAATCGGAGTGTAAACAAACACTCGTTGCATTTCACCATCTGTTGTCCTAACTGGGTGTACTTCTCGTAACGGATTCTGTCTGTCTATGTAAAAGGGTTTACTTTCTGGAGGTGGGACATGAACAAAATGCGGGTTCAGAAACATACTATATTTGTGGCGCTGTTCTAGAATGACACTAATTAAATCGGTACCTAAACCTTTCCATTTATACCGGAGTAACTCGTTCAGGACATCATGCAACGGACCTGGATCAGAATGTTGACCCTCATACAATGTAATGAGGTGCTGGATCATATACATGCCCACCAGTCGTTGCTCGGCTGGGGGCAATTTCAGAAACATTTGTGCCACTATTTCGTCTGGAAAAGTGGTAGAATCAGTAATCCATCGGACTGCTGATCGGACTAGTTCTTGTTCATGCATAGTACTTAACTCGCTATAACCGATTCGTGATTTCAGAATGTGGTCGGTAGCTTGAAATACTTGTTCTAGAGAACCTTGTTCTGGTGCCGGACGATGGAAAGTTGACTTGTGTTCTAGGCGTAAATGTCGGTCTGGAAATCTAGATTTTCCTACATACGCTATTCTGGCGGGATTCTCGTCCTCTACCTCTTCCGCAGAGTCATTTTCTTTCTCGCTTACTTGTGCTGCTTTACGTTGATCATGTAACCTTATTATTTCCTTATGAATTTTCTTGTACATACTCTCTATACTGCTGATGGTCTTATGCTTACCCTCGGCTATATTATCACTCCACTTTGTCAGGGTTCTCATTTCGGCTTGATCTTTGGTCGGATAATCTTGTTCTCGTATTAAACAATTAATCAGAAACTTTAATAGCATGAGCTGGACTTCAACTTTTCTTTGAGACATGACGTCACTAATACTTTCTGGATCATCCCCTGTACGGATGAAACGATATATTCTGTCTAGATCTCCTTTCATATCTGGTAGGGTGACTAGATACTCGGTCACCTTTCTTACGCGTAATGAATATAAAACCATACTATCCTCGCCTGGGACTGGATCATAGCCACATTCGTTAAGGGCTTTTCTTATTTCTGCAACAGACTGATATCTGGGCGTACGCTGTGACGCTTGTGCATGTAATTCGGCTAACGTTAAACGCTTGTGTGGCGGCGGGGTTCCTGGAGGACCTCCCCCTGCGGCCCCTAAACTAGAATCATCGACTGATGCTCTTCGTACTAGAGCGGCGGGAAATTGAAATGCGGGCTGAACTTGTATGGCGGGCTGAACCTGGGGGACCGTAACAGGTACTCCGGTGTCTGGAGGAGCGGGAAGTGCCTGATTTACAGGGACTGGCGGAGCAGGAACATGATTTGCATATTCCGGGACTGTGTCGTCCAAATAGGACGAAATGAAAATATCAGCTGCGGTCGGTTTGTGACGTAACTTGGTCGGAACTAGTGGTGGCGGAAAGTTACTGGATGCCTCCGGGGTCGCGTTTGGCAAGCCCTCGGCAAGAAGAGGATACATACCCTTAATAAGGGCATGCCTCTGTCTGTCTGACTGTTCGGTTTTAACTCGTTCACCTATCTCGATTAATTCTTTTTCTTGGGCTCGCTCTAAGGATTCTCTACTTAATTCTGACCTTCTGATTTCTTTTTCGGTTCTTTTATGAGATTCTTTGCGCCATAACTCGATGGCATCTTTCTGTGACTGTCTGGCTTTCTTTTTCCATAATGCTTCTTCTACTCTCATGATGCACTCGGCATTCCACGTACCTGATACGGGCCATCTATACTTTTCCTCTAACTGTTTGGTATACTCTACCCATAAATCTAGATACAATATGGCGCTTATGCCATGCTTCTGATACATAAAATGACCTGGACTGTCCCTAGACGGGACAGGAACTGCTGCTTCTAGCAGACCTTTTCTGGTTTTTAACTGACGCAGTTTTGAAAATAGCGGCATGACTGAACTATAATCTGGACACAATACAATACACAATAAACACGATAATTACTTCACACTCATACCACGACATTAAAATACATGAAGAACATTTAAAATAACAGTTCGAACAGAATACTACCTGGAATACGGAAAACAGAATACATGAATTTTCTCGAGACTAGAACAGGAACTAGATGCACTGCTAAAACAGTACTAAACTTACCGGTCTCATAAAGAGACACGTCAGGACCCGCATCCACCGAAGTGAACACTTCGTTTTGTGGGTCTGTGTACCACCAACCCTCGGACCAGAGTCAATTAGATTGACCCTGTCTAGATACTACCCCAGCAATGGTACTCACCGGGCAGCAAGAACGGAAGGCCTCAGACTGGACGGGACTGCTTCGACGCCGGACGGACAAACTTCGGACTTCTGTTACGGGTGGGCCTCCGGATACCTCGGACCTTGGACTCTCGGCTTGGGCTCTGGTCGGGACTCGCCGCGTTCCTCCACCGCCTCGTCTGGATGCTGGACCGCCACCTCCGTCTCCTCCGTGGGCCTGAGGGATACTTGAAGCAGAAATATCTGCCGGTGCACGGTATGGTTCTGTCACGGCTGCAGAGGGTCAGGCGGCCGGCGTGGCTTCACCGGCGCGTGGGGAAAAGGCAAGTCCCTGTTCGGGCGCCATTATGTGGTATATAAATAAATAATACCGGATCTATTTTTGTCTGGGCATAGCAATAACAGATAGCTCAATAAATAAGAGTCAAGATTCGAGGTAGTAGGAGTTTGCAGGTTTATTACAGCATAAGGACAGAAACAGGACAACCTGCATAGGAATAGGATGGCAGGGCCCGGCAGCTGCCGGGGCTGGATCTGGGATGAGCGCGCTCTGGGGAAAGGACTGGCGTAACATTTAATAACAATACACAGGCATATATATATTAAAACAGTTGCATTACAGTACATCTGATAGGCGGAGCAGTGGGTGGAGCAAAGGGTGTGACGCGTAGCAGTCGCGAAAGATAAGGGTGAAAGTAGGTGTAACAGGGCGTATACATAGACATGTGATGCAAACGTAACAGAATATGTCATGAATGGGGCGGAAACATGGAGGGGGCTACCTAAGGAGCCGGGACCTCTAACCTAATGGTGCGCGCAAACTGGCAATGACGTGTTACTAGGAGAAGCTGGGGGCTACGAACTCTGTGCTAGGAGCAGAGACTGAAGTCTGGAGAGTCAGGGCGACATGTACCTAAACCCTATCTAGTATCTTATGTTTAGAGAACATGTTGATATAAACTAGAAGTCAGGAGGGGAAAGGCTAACAGACTCTAAGACTGGTGCATGCATTATTCTACATGTAGTGCGTGATGAAGAATATTAAATGACCATTAAATACAGTATTTCTCTAACATGGAGACGTAAAGGCTAGACTATGACGGTAACTATTGATGCGGTTCAGTAGCTTTAGGAATGCAGAGAAGGAGGGCTGGGCTGATAACTAGAATCATAACATACTCTTGGCAGACTCAGAGGCAGAGCCAGGCTGAACCGGGCACTGCGAGGCAGGAAGTAAGTGAAGGGTCAGGAATACAGGTGGGGGCTGTATCGCTCCTCAGCGAGGGCTTCAGGAGACAGGAGCTGAATCTGGTGTCCAGGCCCTTTTGAGGCCTAGAAACGGGGACTTTACAATGAAATAACGTGCACACTGAGAAACGTGGCAACGTAGCTTTACATAGGCCTGGTATTCGTAGTTTTCACGAGAACTGGAAACAGGCATACTAGAGGTGGACACAACTATAATTGCGTCTTTAATCGAACATGGGAAATACATATGCATATTAATCATGCACACATAACATATGATGGAGGACGCGTAGGGACACAGAACATGGCAAAATTTACTTTTCCACAATTTTCACAATGCTAAGCCTCAAAGAGCCTACCAATGGAACTACTACAAGTATTACTTACTCCTACACAATACTGAAATATGAGAACTATGATTTTTATAGTAGACCTACCACTCTCAAATGGGTATACCTACTAAGCAGACACATGGGTATACCCACTAAGATGGTACATTTCATTGTACTCAGTAAGGTACCTATAGCACTAGATTAGTAGGATCTTTTGTGCCTATCTTCTCTTTTCATGGAATACTAGATTGCACAAAAGAGTTTTTTTTTGCACATACCCATTTCCTGGGTAGACTTGGTCACTTGTATTTAAGCCTCTTTCAGCATGAAGCAGACTCCTGACAACGTGTTGCGTAGAGGCTGAGGTTTTCTCCTTCACTAGAGTTCACACTCATTACCCATCCTTGCAACTTTGTTATTTCCTCCCTCCTTCTCTTAGTTAAAGTTTCCCTTTTGGGAAACTGCCAGTGCAATGGGTAAGCATTCATTCTCTGTCTGCCTGTTACAATTGGCGTACTTTATTCATTATACTCTGTAGTTGTTTGGTAGCAATCTCCAGACTGCATCACATGAGACAAATTCTCCAAGAGGGCGATTCAGGTCTTCATTATCTCCTAACCTTTACCTGTTTTCCCCCAGGTTACTCTGTTGGGTCTATCCAGTTTAACCAATACCAGGAAGCTCTCAAAACTCGACATCCCTTCACCAAACCTGCTTTGGCAGTGCAGAGGAAAGAATGGCCATAGGACCTGGCGAGCTGTAAGGCCTTAAGCCCAATCCGAAATGAAGTACTAAATCCTGACTTTGGTTCTATTAACCCTTACAAAAAAGGCCAATTCCTGTAGCACATGGCCAGTCTTGAAGTCTTGCAGACCCTTGCAAGATTGTGTACCCTTTATGGACATTCAGTGGGATTCGCAAACCTGACACCGGGTCTGCAAACTGCTTGGGATGCCCAACACGGATCCAAGATCTCTGATGGTTTTGTGGACATTGTGTCTCATGCTGTGACACCACAAACACAACTCTTGAGGTCCACTAACCCACAGCAAAATGTGCAATGTTTTAATTATTTTGACATTGCAACATTGCATGCTGTTGGGCCCCCTACATCTAAACCAGAGGGTTAGAGTATACTCCCCCTGTCCTCATATGGTTCCTTAAATATTGCTTTTCAGGAGGCGTTGACTCAGTCCCCGCACTCTGTAGTTGTGGCCAGTCAATCAAACAGAATAGGGGCCAACATTAGGCTTTGGATTAGTGGACTGACACTGAAAAGCTCCTTTATCCAATCAGATTTTAGTATATTTTTTGAAACCTTGATTCATGGATGCTCCAGAAACTCAGGTTCGCCGATAACCCACTGACTAACTGTCCAGGTTTCTCTAACATGTTTGACACCGTGGCTCAATTGGAGGTTTACCAAAATCACGTTTCTAATGTATAGTTCTCCAAAACAACTAAGTGGATTTACACAAATCCAACCAAAGGCACATTCTTAATTAAAGGTCTAGTTTCATGCCAGGTTTGGTGCAATTCCATTCAGCTGTTTTTTCTATATCTGAGTGCAAAAAATCCTATGGGAGTTAAAATGAAAATGTCACCTTTTAGACCCCTCTCCCCTTTTTGTGTCCCTTGCAGAAAGAACTTTTTTTTAAATGTTTTGTGCAGATTTACAAAACAGTTCTAAAGTTATCAATAACATAAAAAACTGCTTTTCAATGGAAACTACAGAGGAACTATTGTCTTATAGATATAAAAATTGCTCCAGGATCCCTTTCGTGACCAGGGAAATTCAATATTTGTAATGAATAATGACGATCTCTGGAGGAGAACTGGTGACTAAGAATTGGGACCTGGAGTTCTGGCCTTGTGGCACACAGTGCAGGGGGAGAGCAGGGAACACTAATAGTAGAGAAATAAAAAAAAAAAATAATAAAATAAAATAAACACTGGTACAGGGCAACCTAGAGCGGAAGAAAATAAGTTACTTACCTGTAACTACAGCCATGCAGTTTGGGTATCTTTCATAGATTCACATGCCTGAATCATTCCCTTTAGTCAAGATGGGAGTCCCATGGTAACACAATCAAGTAGATTTTAAATAATGCCATAGGCTATAATGGCCCTGAGCTGTGTCATATATAGCCTATCCATGTCCTTTTTAAAAAAGGACCAAATGTTTAAGGCAGCCAATCAGCTGCCAGCACCCTCTAGAATTTTCCTTAGCAGAGGCAGTTTCCCTCAGATGATCCCAGGCACAAGTGAGAAGTAAGTATGTTATCGAATAACAAGGAAACAGCCTTCATGCGGAGGAGGGTGGGTGCATATGAATCTATGAAAGATACCAATACTGGATAACTGTAGCTACAGGTAAGTAACTTTTTTTTCTTATCCAGTATTGGGGTATCTTTCATAGATTTACGTGCCTGTATCAGAGTAACAAGAAGTCACATCCTATTTTATCCTGTCTGTTGTGGATGGTGGGTGACTTCTAACACGTAGTGAAACCCAAACATTCGAGGTAACGCACAAGTTACTACTTGTGTAACGATGTATCTGTAAGAGACATTAGTTAGTGATAGATTCCTTACCTTAGAATATCCCCAGGCGTCGGTAGGTGGTGTTGCGCGGCTCCGCATTCGTTGACGGCGTCGTAGGCGCCTTGATGAAGTCACAGAGACTACTTAGGCGCCATCCTTGCGGGTGACGTAAATTCTGTACACGACTTTCCGCGCCAGGAACGTAGAGCCATGCAAGAAAGTTACCACTGGTGCCATGAAACTAGAGACCTGAATGGGATGACCTTAACCCTAGAAATCAGTTTGCAGAACGGGGAGGTTGGGTGGGGCGGTAAGGAATCTATCACTAACTAATGTCTCTTCAGATAGATCGTTACACGGGTAGTAACTTGTGCATCTGAAAGAGACACGTTAGTGATAGATTCCTTACCTTAGAATAGATACCCCAGCAATACCAACCCCGGTGGTGGGTCTGCGAACAAGATTACACCAGAAAGTCACGGAGAACAGAACGGCCAAAGAAGCCATCTCTCTCCAGACATGACTGTCAAGGCAATAATGCTTGGTAAACGTGTGCAGCAAGGCCCACGTAGCTGCCTGACAAATGTCCTGCAAGGGAATGCCGTGTCCCAAGGCAGTAGTGGCTGCGGTTGCCCTGGTAGAGTGGGCACGCAAGCCACACAGGAGGCTCCTTCTAAGCCAAAGAGTAGCATGCTTTGATGCACAGAACGACCCACCAAGAGATGGTTCGTTTTTGCACGGCCCAACCTTTTTTGGCACCCACTTAGCAACAAAGAGCTGGTCATCCACCCGGAACTGCTGTGTGCGCTTCAGATAGAACAAGAGCGCACATTTTGGGTCCAAACGGTGGAGCCTCTCTTCCTCCTTTGAAGGAGGCTGAAAGAAAGTAGGCAAAGTGATGGTCTGCCCAACGTAGAAGGGCGTGACAACCTTTGGCAAGAAAGAAGGACGGGTCCTTAAAACCACCGTATCCGGATAAACAGAAAGGAAAGGAGGTTTAGAAGAAAGAGCTTGGAGCTCACTCACTCTTCTGGCAGAGGTGATCGCTACCAGGAAAGCCGTCTTTAGAGTGAGAAGACGTAAGGGACAGTTATGAAGGGGCTCAAAGGGAGCGCATATCAAATAGGTCAAGACAAGATTTAAGTCCCGTTGAGGCATTATGAAAGGCACGGGAGGAAACGTGTGTGTAATGCCTTTAAGGAAGCGATTAACAACCAGGGACTTAAAAAGAGAAGGCTGATCTGGAAGCCGTAGAAAAGCGTAGATGGCCGAAAGATAACCTTAGATAGCATAGCCCTGCTGTTACAAAGAGAGAAGGAACAGAAGTACCTCAGAAAGAGGGGCAGAAACGGGATCCACAGCCTTTGCTGTGCACCACGCCACAAATTTGTTCTACCTGCAGGCTTATACCATCTTAGTGGAGGGACGCCTGGCTGCCAGAATGACATCACAGACCTTGGGAGGAAGGTCGAAAGCTGTCAACTGACGCCGCTCAATCTACACGCGTGGAGGCTGGACAGGTTCGGGTGGAGGACTGTCCTCTGTGACAGAAGATCCTCCCGAAGAGGCAGTCGTATCGGAGGATCGATCGCCATGCTGAGTAGCTCGGGATACCAGAATCTTCGTGCCCAATCCGGAGCCACAAGAATGACATGGGTCCAGTCGCGCCAAATCTTCTTCAGCACTCTAGGCAGAAGTGGCATTGGCGGAAAGGCATACAACAGACTGCTGCTCCACTCGCGACGAAAAGCGTCGCCGATCGAGTACCACCTTGGAAATTCCAACACGCAAAACCAATGACATTGCGCGTTCTCTTCGGTGGCGAATAGATCTAACCAAGGCTCTCCCCACTGCAGAAAAAGACCTTGCGCCACGTCCGAGTTCAGACGCCATTCGTGATCCATCATGCACCGGCGGCTGAGTTTGTCCGCCCTGGCGTTCAGAGAACCTGCCAGGTGTTAAACCACCAGGGTAATGCCTTGATCTTCCAGGCATGTCTAGAGGTGCAGAGCCTCCTGACATAGGGTCCACGACCCCACCCTTCCCTGTTTGCTGCAGTACCACATGGCGGTGGTGTTGTCCATGAACACCAGCACTACACTTTCCTGGACAGAGGGAAGGAATGCTTTCAGTGCAAGTCGGATCCCAAGTGGCTGCCCCATCCCAAAAGGGACGCATCCGTCACCACTGTGCGCTCCGGTTGTGGAAGGGAGAGGGATCTGCCATTGACCCAATCGCGATTCGTGAGCCACCACTGCAATTGTCGTGCAGTGCCCTCTGAGATCTGGACATGATCGGACAGGTTGCCCTAATGCTGTGCCCACTGGGACTTCAGGTCCCACTGTAAAGCCCGCATATGCCATCTGGCATGTTGCACTAGAAGGATGCAGGAGGCCATGAGGCCCAGGAGTCGGAGGGTCATCCTGACTGAAACCCGGGATAGAGGCTGAAAGATCAGAATCATAGCCTCAATATCCTGGACTCGCTGCTCGAGAGGATAAACCCAAAACTGCGTCGAGTACAGAACCGCTACGATGAAGGGGAGCTGCTGAGAGGGGCTCAGGTGCGACTTCGGCACGTTGATGGAGAACCTCAGCAAATGCAGGAGGTGGGCCATATTCTGGAGGTGGGAGACGACTGCCTGGGGCGAGCCCGCCTTCAACAACCAGTTGTCGAGATAGGGGAAGACTGGAACAACTGATCTGCACAGATGAGCTGCGACCACCGCCATCACTTTCGTGAACTCCCGAGGGGCACTGGTAAGGCCGAAGGGGAGCACGGCAAACTGAAAGTGCTCTTGGCATACCGTGAATCGCAGGTAACGCCGGTGGGCCGGCAGGGTGGGAAGATGAAAATATGTGTCCTGCAAGTCCAACGCTACCATCCAGTCTCCAGGGTCGAGTGCCCAAGACCGGAGCCAGAGTCAACATTTTGAACTTCTCCTTCCGGAGGAAGCGATTGACGTTCCTGAGGTCCAAGATGGGGCGCAAGCCCCCTTTCTCCTTCTTGGGGACCAGAGAGTGGTGGGAATAACAACCATGTCCTACTTCTGGCCCAGGTACACGCTCGAAGGCCCCCTTGGTCAAGAGGGCTGTGACTTCCTGTTGGAGAAACGCAAAGTGATCTCGACATGTGGTGGAACTGAGGTGGCATGGCTGGGGGGGGGCAGACTCGAAAGGGAAGGAGTAGCCCCTTAGGACTATTTGCAGCACCCACCTGTCTGAAGTGACAGAACGCCAGTGGGGGAGGTGATGGCGAATCCTGTCGCCCACCGGTGTGGGGTGCACCCCAAAGTTCGGACTAGGAAGGCTTTGAGGCAGATGCTGCGGGAGCGGGGGTGGACTGACCCACACGCTGGCCCCAAGTCCTGCCACGGCGGGAACCACGTCTGCGGCCAATGGCACCGAGAACGGCGCCGACCCGGCTCCATAACCCAGTGGGTCCCAACCTGGAGCAAATTGTCTGGAAACCCGGGAAAGGGTGGAGGTGGAACAAACAGAACCCATTGCGGTGCTGGGAACGGAGCCGCGGGAGGTGCCGGGGCCAGAGCCGCCAGCGGAGGATCCTGCGGCGGCGAAGCCGGCGGCAAGTGCAGGCTCCCAGGTAGGACCGCGGGGTCCGAAGGCGCACCGGCAGGAGCCCGAGACCTGAAGAGGCAGTCCATGGCCGCAAGAAAATCTTGCACCTGGGCCGGAGTCATCAACAGACCCGGATAAGGTGGGTATGCCACGGGACTCACTGGCTCCAATGGAGCCGAGGGGAAGGTACCCTTGGCCCCCTCCCTCCCCAGGCGCCGTCCGGAGACCGACGGGGGGACGTCCGAGAGCGTGAGCGCTTCTTCGCCTTCTTCTTATGACGTCTCTTATCAGACTCCGAGTGTGAAGACATGGACCCCAAAAAGCGGTGATGATGGCTCCGCGGTCGGTCCCTCGAGCGACCCCTGGACCTCGAACGGCGCAGAGATGACTGCCGGGCCTCCAGCAGTTACAGTACCCCTCCCGCATCGCCTTTGGAACCAGGGCCAGACAGTTGGAACATGACCAGGAGTCATGGTCGCACTCCAGACAGTAGAGACACCATGGGGGTCGGCCACCGACATCGTACGGTGACAGGCCCCGCAGGATTTAAACCAGGCATCCCTATGTGGCACCAGGAGTCAAAGACTCAAAAACAAACTAAGACAAAAGTCTTAAAAAGTGACTAGGGTACATGCTCTAACCAGATCTGCGCTTGCTGGCGCGGAAAAAGTACTGTCATCAGCGCGCACGGGTGGCGCCTAAGTAGTCTCTATGACGCCATCTCGGTGCCTACAATGCCGGCGACGGAGCCGCACAATGCCACCTACCAACGCACAGGGGTACTGCAGGCCTGGGATATTCTAAGGTAAGGAATCTATCACTGTCTCTCTTTCAGATATGAAAGACACTTGAGGACTATACCTGTTCCTAGTGTTGTAAATATTAATGCACGGAATAAAAAATAAAAGGGTACATTATCACATATATTAGCATTTCCATATACAAAGCATTAGTAAGAGGCAAGGAAAAACAACAGCGTAGCTTATAGTACACCTTACCTAGTTATGTTTTATATCTTCCAATACATGTCAATATTTGAAATCACCATATGAACAAAAGACTCTTTCCAAAGGTTAGAAAGAGACTTACCTTAATGGAAGAGATGGCGAAACACTGCCTGGCCAACCGCTGCATCTGCATCCTGTGCGGATTCCAGGCAGTAGTGCTGCATGAAGGTATAAGTGGTCCTCCAGGTTGCAGCACGACAGAACTTTTCCAGAGTCACTCCAGAGGGCCGCTGACGTAGCAACAGCTCTGGTGGAGTGAACTTTCGCTGTCCTTTTCAAAGGTTTGTTAGCTTTGACATGGCAGAATTGTATTGCAGCCGATATCCATCTTGGGATATTGGATTTTGTAACGGCAGTCTCTTCTCTGCCTTGGCCATAGGCAACTAATAGTTGATCAGTTTTTCGAATGTCCTTCGTTCCCCGAAGGTAGAACTGAAGGCAACGCTTGACATCCAGCGTATGCACTGTTTGCTCCGGACCATAGTATCACCGGCACTTTGAGGTGGAATTGTGACAGCACCTTAGGAATGAATGTAGGATTAGTCTTTAAAAAAAGTTGTTTAATGGTAACACTTTGATCTCGCTTACCCTTCTAGCTGAGGTGACAGCCAGCAGAGGAGCGACTTTCCATGTGAAGAATTTCAACTCAGCTGTATGAATGGGCTCGAATGGTCTTTTCATGAGTTTTGCAAGGACCATGTTGAGGGTCTTTTCCGGCGTTGGTGCCGGCACTGGAGACAAGGTACAGGACAGTTCCTTCATAAATTGTTTGATCAGGCTTGAGGTATAAAGAGAAGTGGCACTAGAAGCTCTTCTATAGCGTAAGATGGAAGCCAGATGCACCTTAACTGAGGCGAAAGCCAAACCAGATTTAGCCAGAGAGAGGAGATATGGTAAAATCTGTTGCAGGGATACTTGAAATGGATGTAGGCCCTTTCTTTGGCACCAAAAAAAGAACCTTTTCCATTTCAGTTGGTACATCTTGTTGTGCTTTCCGCTCTAGATTTAGAGAGGATGTCTCTACACTCCTGCGAAATGCTCATGTCTTTCAGTTCCAAGAATTCAGGAGCCAAGCATACAAGTGCAGGGACTCCGGATTTGGATGGTGCACTTGACCATTGTACCTGGTCAGGAGAAGAGGAAGTAGCTGCTGACGTATGTGTCTGGCCTCTAAAAGATGAAGACAGTGGCGTCGACTGAATCCTGACCACCGATGATGGGTGGTCAGGATTCCACCACCATGGTTGACCACCACCATGATGGGTGGTCAACTATGTTGATGTTGCCGTCAACATAGTTGTTGTCGACCGTGTCGTTGTCAACGGTATCGCTGGTGGCGATGTTGTTAACGATATTGCTATCGACTGTGTCATCGACGGTGTTAGTGTTGATGACAGTAAGGATGTTGATGGTATGGCCGTCAATGGTATCTTCGTCGCCTTCGCTAATAAAACCTTCGTCAATGGCACAGATGGGGTAGACGTAGACGATGATGGAGTCAACGATGCTCTCGTCAACAGTATGGGCCCGGAGATGGTCGCTGTCGTCGTCGTCCCTGCCGTCAGGGGGCCAAAGAAGTAACAGTGTAACTTGTGGTCATCGAAGGTCTAATGACTGTCGTCGATGGCAATTTTTTGGTTCTGAATTTCCCAGGATCTGATGAGGACGTTCTAAGGTGCTTCTATTCTTTTCTCACTGGAGTAGAGGAGACTGAAGATGAAGGTTCAGAGGAGACTTTAGTATGTTTCTCCTGTTTTGAGCTCATGCTCTCTGGGGAGGGTTTGAGGTGTTTCCTGCCGTCTCCAGACTCTTTCTCCTCAGATCTGGCTCGCTTGTGAGGCCTGGATGAACCAGCAGTGTCTTCTTCAAACGATTTCCGGTGCATAGTGACTGTAGCCATAAAAGCAGCCTCCCCTCTCTATCTCTTAGTGTTTTTGAAGAGAAAGTGTGACTAATTTTGCACTGCTTTGTGGGGATCATCGACATGGACCCTCTTCTTGCCACAGGTCTTGCAGGCATGGAAGTGTCCTTTCTTATCAGACATGATGAAAAAATAAAATTGGAAAAAATCCTATAAGTAAGAAGAAGAAAACTGAGTAGAACTGCCTTTACAAACTACGTGCGGTGAAAATCTGAGGGAAACTGCGGGAAAGTGCCTCTGCTAAGGATAGTTCTAGAGGGTGCTGACAGCTGATTGCTGAATTTAATGTTAGATCCTTTTTTTTTTTTAAAAGGACAGGGATAGGCTATGTATGACATAGCTCAGTGCCATAATAGCCTATGGCATTATTTAAATACTGCTTGATTATGTTACCGTGGGACTCCCATCCCAACGACAGGAAATAATTCAGGCATGTGAATCGATGAAAGATACCCCAATACTCGACAACCAGAACGGTTTGTGGCAGTGTAGAAAGCACCAAAGCCAAATCTCTTACCCTTATCTTAGTAGTCAACGATTCCGGTTAGGGACCTAACAAACAATTTTGGGATGACAGCAAGTTGGCAAACACATGCTCTTGCTCCGTTTAAATAATTACTTCTGGATCAGCATGATCTGGGTGTGTGCATTTGAAATAGCCTGAAAGGCACAACATGAACCGACCTTTTTAAAAAAAATGGGAAAGCTAACCTTTATAAATAAGAAGCAGTGAAGGTGGACCACAGCCACTGATTGAGCTCTAAAGCATTTCTGCGTCACACAGAAGAGGAAAACCCCAAAGCACCCTTGTCGCTGTCCAGGATCGGATTAGGCAATAAATAAGACATGGTTCAAATACTCATATCTGAAAAAGTTCTTCTGAGACGTGTCACTTACCAACTTTACTGTCAGCAGGATGGGTGAGCACAGTAAGCTCAGTTGGTTAAGGCACATTGCACCTTAGGTGCTTTTTCGCATTGGAACCTGCATAACATTGAAACATTGACATAGCTTTTTGTTTAAGTGCTCTACAATATGGGTCCTTGCTCATCGACTAGGAAGCCTTCCCTCTTATTTTCCTCTTTCACTGCACTTGAGTGGGATTCGCCTGCTGTGATGGGGAAGCCAATAACATGATGAGCCTCTTCTGGCAGTGACTAGCTGAAGAGTGTCCACTGGATAAAGCTATGTCGATTCCTAGGTGTATCCCTCCACTGAGTCACTGGAGTAGTTGAGCCATGCTCTCCTGAATTGTACTCGGGCAGAGAAGAGTGGCCAATCCCTTGCTTTCATGTACAAGTAACAGTCGTTGAAAAGAGCAGCCTCGTACCTATAGTAGAGCCTGGCGATCCTGCTGCCAAAGTCTGATGAAGGGTGTCCACTGCTAAGTAGCGAAAGGCTGTTTGATCACAAAATCTTTGCCTCAACTCAACAGTGCAACAGAATATCTGAAGCAGACTCCTCATCTTCAGGACGGTGGGAGTTGATTAAAATAATTAGAACTGAAGCAATTTTTTCATTTAATATTTTTCCTTGGATTCCTGCTTCCAGGTAAAGTAAACTAATGCAGTTCTTCAAGGTTTTAGCTTCTTTATCTTACCATAGGTATGCTTCAGTTGTAGTGCCTAGAGTTTCCTCTTCTGTCTGCACAGTGTAGAAAGCAGCACCCCACGTTCAACATTTCCTCCTCTCCCGGTTGACACCTGGAATCTTCTTGTCACGGTACCTGGTAGGCCCTGTGCTGCAAGCTGAGAAGCCCTGATTGCTCAACTCCAGCCTTATTGTGGATTGCAGAAGCTAGGAGGGCTGTGATCTTAAAATGAGAGCCCTGCTTTTGCTGCTGTAACGCGTAACTATTGTGATTCGTGCAACAAGGGTGGCACAGACTGTGCAGGCACTGAGTGAATGATCTGCAGAACAGAATCTGGATCTGTGCTCCCATCCTCATGAGAACTGCAGTCATCTTCAATCTTAGCCTTCAAAATCCTCGTAACTCTCCATCTGCTTGTCACACTTCCAAAAAACATGTTTTAATTGTAGAAAATACAAACATGATACAAATGATATCAATAATACTAGTCCCCATCTAATTATTTCCTGAATTTGTAATTGGGCACAGATCCCGAGGTTAGATAGCTTGCCTTACCTACTCATCCATCCACACCCTCATCAACCTATTCACTTATCACACATACACATCTTTCTCCTCATACACACATACAACCAATACACACCTACCTACCCAACTACTATCACTACAGCCACAAACTATGTGTACTACCCCATTCACACAGCCACATAATCGTCCATCAATAAATAAGTGTACACAACATTTCAGTCATCCTCAATACTTCTCCTTGCCACCAACCTGGACAACCATCAATTCCTGCACTCCCGTAACCATGTACTGACTTCCCTACTCTGGAAATAAAAGTGGCAAGTTCTTCAGTCCTAATAAAAAAATGGATGCATAGGTAACCCACTGGTTAGTTAGTAAATGTTTTAAAATAAAGCTATGATTTGTAAACATATAAACACCCCTATTAAATTCCTATTATTTTGGGCAAAAATATAGTTACATCCTGAAGTGATGATCTACTGTCAGGGATTACATGTATGTACATGCCTCTGGTCCTGCAAAATACAGCCAAACTCAGAAATAGCTTTAGTAGTCTCACAAGATGGAAAGGTATCTTTACCTGGGAGAAGAGTCTAGCTTAATCAATGTTCTTTCTGGCAAGGAATCCTGATTTAATCTTGTGTAATCCTGTTAAAAATATAAAAAATGCTATGCTCAGAATTGGTCAATATAAAAATGTAAAACTTCAGTCACTGCAATCTGTGCTTGGATACACCAAACACCAGAGATGAGGTCATTCATAAAGGTTCCAACCACTTACAAATTACGACAAAAGGTGATTTTGACATCATCATATTTGACTTGTTTTCCCCCTTTAAAGAAATGGAAAAAAGGTTACTCACTCTGTATTTATCTGTTCATAGCTGTAGTGCTGTCACTTTGTCAAGACCCTTGAAGCAGTGGTGACACCGACAGGGTGTATCTTGAATTGAAAGCAATGGCCACTACCATGAAGCGGAGGTAGCGCCGGTGGGCGGGATGGATGGGGACATGGGCGTCCTAAAGATCTAATGCTGCCATGTGATTGCCTTGTTTACGCAAAGGGATGACAACCGGTAGTGTTAACAGATGGAAATGTGCAGAGACTGAGGTCCATGATGGGCCTGACAAAGCTGGCATTCTTGGTGATGAGGAAGTAATGAGAATGCACCCCCTGGCCCCACTGGTCAGGGGGTACTGGCTCCATGGCCCCTTTTTGGAGGAGCGTCTGTACCTTTTCCTGCCGAAGGTTGAGATGGTGGCTGTTGAGGGTGTGACTGTGAGTGAGATGTGGGGAGCAGGTGTGAGAAGTTCTAGGCAGTACCCATGGTGAACCACCACTAACATGTCTGTTGTGATTTCCTGCCTTTGGGAAGGGAAATCGTGCAGTTTCCCCTCAACAGGTATTGTTTGATCGGGGCAAGGAGGAAGAGAGATGGGGAGTCAATGTTCTGAGGTGGAGGCCCCTTAGCCGGATCCTCCCTTGCCCTTGTTCCTGTTATTGTTGGTGTATTCTCGTGCCGCCTGATGATGGTATGGCTGCTGCTGCTTTTGGTATGATGGGGTAGGGGCTGTAGAAGTAGCTTTGCTGGGAAAATGCTTGTATTTTTCCTACCCATGACGTTACTACCTTGGCTTTAACTGGCTTCCTAAAGGTATGGGGGGAACCAGGAGATATTACGTGTATGGTCGCTCTTTATGGACTTCAACGCTAACAAGGGATTTATTTATTTAAATACAATGAATTAGGCATTGGGTTTAAAGGTTATGTTTGAGCAGTTTATATGTGACATGATAAATGTATCCGGCCTGCTGGCCATTGTGTACTTCTATGCAATAAAATGTGTTATGAAAAAAACAGTAGTGCTTCATTGTGCCCCGTGAGAGAAGTGAATAGATCCCTCTGGTGAGTGTGGAGGCAATGGAGGTGCTGACACAGGAAGTGGCGGCTGTGGGGGGAGAAGGTAGAGGTGATGAAATAAGTGGAACATAGACAAGATTGCTGGTGTCCCAGTCCTAGTGGTTTTTAGGTAAGGGAGTTGGAGGAGGTTCAAAATCCAATTGTTCCCCAAAAGTTAGTTTCCTCTTCCCAGGCAAAGACTTTAAAGGTGTTGTTGGAGAGAGCTTTGTTGAGAGTTTTTCCATTTAGAGATGATTAGTCATTTTTGCCTTGCTACCAAACTCCTGCTGCTGTCTCTGTAGGATAGGTTGCATTGAATCATTGAAGCCAGCGCTGATGGAATCCTTAGTGCAGATGGTAGCTATGGTGCCGATGGCAACCTCAGAGTCGACAGTAGGCCCAGGCCTGAGGTTGGCCTTGATGCTGGCATTAAAGCTGTTTTCTCTGCAGGTCTGTGAGGTTTATGGCAGATGTTGGGGCTTGCTGGAAGAGGATGGTTGATGCCCAGAGTCCGGAACAATGTCTGCTCCGAAGCCTTTGATTGGTGTCAACCAGAGCCCAAAGGCAGCGGAGGACCTGAAGGCTGTGTGGTGGTCAGAGGCCTAGATGCCAGACCCCATCAGGAGTGGTGCTCGGCCTCTGTCTAAAGCCTACTCAAAGGCCAGGTGTGCGTGTCTGTGTCCCCAATACGCAGAACTCTTGCAGATGTCTTCGTTCAAAGGCTGGAGATTGTCAAATTGAGGGGAGTATCTGGTTCTTCTTCCTCCTGGTCTGAGTCGGAGGACAAAAACACACCTGTGGGTTGGGCGATGGCTGATGGGGCATTATACCCGAAGGTATGCAGAGCATGTGCATCTACAACACATACAATGAACATACTATTTCTTCATCTCTTTATGGCTTACCATCTTCTTTAGACTTCACACCAAAAACTTTTTCCTTGCAGCTCACTTCTTATCAATGTACCACCCTCCCACTACAATCCCCCTGTCCCATACATGTTTTACTATACAAAGAATGTTAAAATGTTTTCTTATGGTATTTCATATATTTCCGGACGATTCGGTTCATTGCTGATAGTAAAATGCACGGACTCCCTTCGGGGTAAAGTACTGCTACATAAAAAAAAGTATACAAATTATTAAAAAAGCAAGTAATAAGAGTGACTTATCTGCAAGTACTAGTTTAACATTTCAAAGAGAAAATATTCGAAAAGGTGTAAAATAAAAGCGGTAGTACCAGACAACTGACTAATTAAACCAGCAATCCCAGAATTAATGCCTAGACAAAATATAAACATTGATTTTTTTTAAAAGAAGGGCTGCACTTAAAATCCTAATCTTAACTTGGTAGCAGTAATGCCTTTGAAGATGTACACCAGTATTTTGTGTCTCGGCTGCCCAAAATCAGAAAAAATAAACTTTGTTAGGCCAGTATCCTTGAAATTATGTTTTAATAAACAACATTGGTGCATTGCACGTGTAAGGGGCTACTAATGTTGATGGGAGTTTCAATACAGGATGCATGATAAAAGCTAATTTAAAAGTCAAGGCATTACCAGGCCAATAAGAACAGGGGTAAAGTACAGCTGCCCAGGTACCAGGTTCATAATTATGAACATGTCACAGGACAGCTCTGTTACATGTCTCTTTTGGGCAAGGCAGAGAGCACCAAATACTCCACTGCCATTGGGAAAACCGAGGGATACTAAATAATTCCTGTGCCATTCAACCACATCAAGGAGAAGGAAATGTTATTTGTAATCCAAAAATCTTCACTGAAGTCCAAAAAGTAGAATAATGCTGTCTGCATGCAGGGATACTGTAACACTTAATTCCCAAAAATAAACAGCACATGTACTTATACGGGGAGAAAAGCTGTTATGTTCCAAATGAATTTATAATTTCCAGTCTGTAGAAATGTTTTTTTTAATTTATTTCGGTCTTATAAGCAAGATACCTGCAAAAAGGAATACCTCAAACTCTCCAAAAGGCTGTTTATGACTTGACCCACAAATCTTGAAGGCACCGGGGATCTTTGTGTCTGTGTGGGGGTCCTCCCTGAGGCCAATAATTATTTATTTACATTTTCCTTTGCTGGGGCGGTCCATTGGACCCTAAGAGGGGGTGTGAGCCTCCCCCCACAGGAAAGGGAAGCAAAGGTGGCTATTTCTTTTGTACCAGCTGCTGCCCTGGGGCTCTTCAGGTGCCCCCGCCCATGGCAGTACGGTCAGCCCACTCCAGTCACTGATTAGTTGTTGCGTCATTCACATTTTACTTCCACCCAGCGCACCATACATCACGGGGCAATGGGTAAGCCCATTTGAGCTACTGATCAGTTATTAAAGCCATTCATGTTTTGCTATGGCCATAGTTTTTAGAAGGCCATTGCGGGTGGGCAGACACATTGACCTCTGCTGTGGTGGGTGGAAGCAAAATGTACATGGCTGAATAACTGTTCAGTGGCTGAAATGGATTCGACCTTGCCCCATGATATATGCCATGTAGGATAGATTTACCACATGAACAGCACAATAACTGATCAATGCCTACATTGTGCTCACCCATTTCCCAATGCTATATACTGCACGGAGAGGAAGAAAATAGTGAATGACACAATAACTGATCAGTGCCTGATGTGGGATAACACATTGCCCTATTCTGTGGTGGGCGGATGCAGAGGAGCACATGATGCAAATAGCTAACTTCATTGTGAGTCACCCGCGTTGTGCTCTTTCACACAGAGCAATTCTCACAAAGTGGTTTCTCCTGGCGTCGGGGACAAATTTGGCATAATGTGCTTTTGTCTTATTAGGTGTGTTTCAACTGGAACTATTTTTTTTCTTACTTTTTATCTTAGCGTTTTGGAGAAGTTCTTGGCAGGATAATTGTAGAAGTTCTTTGGGACAGGTAAGTGCTAGTTTTGAGACTGTTGTTGTGATCCCACTTCAATACACTCTCACAGCATTACATTACATTCTTTCATCCCATGGTACACAGACAATCCCCTTCATACCCCCCCTCCTACCCTACACAATTATTCGTTACGAGTACCTCTGCGTTTTACGTAGACCAGAAAGTTTTAGTTAGAGATGGTGACTCATTGCATCAGTGCTTTCGACTAACTCAAATAACAGAAGAGAGCTCTGAGGCTGGGTCTGATACTCAGGCAGCACCAGAACGAGATGATCAGGGAGCAGAATTTGGGAGTGATTTTGCAGTTGTGGTTCCTTCCAAATATGACTCATCTTCCATTAAATCAAAGGAATATGGTCATGATATTCTGGATGTCCCTTCACAAGAACAAACTGTGCAGCAGGGAGCTAATGACAGGGTAGACCAATGCAGAGTACAGACAGGTACTGCGCCAAGCTCGTTTGGCAGACTCCTAATTTAGTTAAGCCAGTAAATCCCCCATTCACTGGAGATGCTGGATGTAAGGTCAATAAATATTTTTGCCTATTGACTCTTTTTCTAGATGAAGACTTCCTTGAGTAAATTGTGTACCAAGCAAATTTGAGTGCTGAACAGTTTGATGGAGCTTGGATTGCACTTAAGGACAGTATGTGTCACAAGCGTTAGGCCGAGCGGGGAAGCATATTTATAAAGACAAGGCAGGAAATTCTAGGTAGTAGAAACTTTGTGGATTACCACAAATTCTGGAAGTGTCAGTCAGAAATGTGAGTACCGTGATTCTAAACATTAAGGGAAAGTTTGAAATTTGAATGGCATTGTGGATAAGTGAATGGGATCAATCCACGTTACACCACCCTACACACCTCCATTTAAAAAACAATCTGAGAAGATCCTATTGTTCATCCGGAGTCTATCGATGACTGAAGTCAAAATTTATAGCAGCTGGGTTTGGCAAAGTGTAATAGGATCAAAAAAGTTAATACTGATAACAGTGCCAGATTACTGAACAGGCGCCTTAGTGGTAGTTAGTACAAAAGGGGGTGGTGATGGACGGAGCATCTGAACCAATCAAACACTCACACCCAGTCAACAGATCTGGGTAAAATCCATCACTGTTCTTTAGCCCACCCTGCCACCCCAGTTCAGACATGGCCATATGCAAATCAGTCTGACCCTGTGCCTCATGTGAACAGTCCAGCCCGAACTGCCAAGCCATGCCTTCCCTGGACCGGAAACAAGCTTCCGAGGACCGGTTTCTTGCATTTCAGCCATCTTCAGCCCGGCTTGCTTGAATCCAGTGGCAAAGTGAGCAAGAGACTCACGTCTGAGCATACCCTGGCGACTTATGGCGAACAAAGTGGTACAAAAGGGGGTGGTGATGGACGGAGCATCTGAACTAATCAAACACTCACACCCAGTCAACAGATCAGGGTTTAATCCATCACCGTTAGTGGTAGTTAGGCACATAAAGCCACCTTCCTTTTGATGGTCCGTTCACACGTCGTTCATGCACGCCACAGAAAGCCATTCACACACAACAATCACATCAACAAACCACCAGCATTGAAGGGCCCTTCACATTCATACCCCAACCGGACTGAAACCCCAGTCCCACTACCACTCAACTAATCATCAGCCAACTTATAATACAAACACACCTCTAGCAAACCAATACACACATTCTGCCAGCCAACAGCCACACATACTGCCAGCCAACTGCCACATATTCGGCCAGCCAACAGTGCACATTCGGCCAGCCAACAGTGCACATTCGGCCAGCCAACAGACACACATTCGGCCAGCCAACAGGCACACATTCGGCCAGCCAACAGGGGCATATTTGGCCAGCCGTTATACATCTGGTCAGACAACCGCCACACATTCGGTCAGACAACCGCCACACATTCCCCCAGCCACAAGCACAAAGTCCACCAGCTAACAGCCACACAATCACCACTACATACTGCCATCCACTATTGGGTTAGTGCCTTGACCATAGTTTCCCTTCGCCCATGAACATCTGCCTTCTACATACATGAGATACCCATGAAACCAACCCTAGGCTAAGGTTTGACTTTGTTTAGATCTATCTCACCCGGAGTCCAAATACAGCGAGGGTGCCTCATGCATCTTCAGTAATCCCTCATCGAGGAAGCCTGAATAAGCTCAGAAAAGCATTTCTTTCATGTGCTTTCAGGGCACTAACTGCACTACATCCAACTCCTTCCAGTGTGTAGCAGTAAGTTGTAGATGGCTGAGGATGCACCTGGGGGCCATTGCTCGGACAGTGTGAACAAATGTTCCTGTGAGAATTGGGCTACATGTACTGGGACAGGCTGTACGAAGTTGCCCAAAGAACTCTTCTATAAAGTTTACAGGTGGTGGTCAGGGTACTCAATCAAAACATGATGCATGTCTTGTCCACCTAGCCAGAAGTATAACATGTGACTTGCGGTTGGTACAGTGATCTGTATGTTACTCCTACCTTGACCATCTACCTTCTAACCTATACGAAATCCCGAAGAAAGCAAACCTAGGCTAAGCTTTGACTTCCTGTTCATGTCTGTCTCCCACCAGGAGACCTAATGATGCAAGGGTGCCATGTGCACCTTTACTAACTCCTCCCTGTGGCTGAATGCTTATACTCAGAAAGGCTCGTCTTTCATGCGCTTTCAGCACACTCACAGCATTAAATTCAATTTCCTCCTGTGTGTGGAAATTAGTGGAAGTTTCGGAGAGTGCAGGTGGGCCCATTCCTTGAACAGTGTCAGTGAATATACCTTTGAAAATGGGGCTGAACCTTCTAGGGCAGACTCAACTAAAGTGCTTATGGGGCATTTCTGGAAAGGATAAGGTTCGTAAGATTTGGTGGACAGGGTACTCAGTAAAAACATGTGCTGTCCACTGATATGTGCATTGCACTGACTGAAATGCATTTGTAATATGGTGGACAGAACTTCCACCGTGTTTTGATGAAGGATGAAGATGGCAATCAGTCAACAGCAAAACTAATGTGTGCCTCTTCACTGGAGTCAGTAAAGACACAATGGCTCAAATCTAATTTAAAAACAAAAATCTTGGATTAGAGTCCTTCTTCCAAAATTAGGTGGAAGGATTTAAAAAACCTAAACATCTACTTTGTAATGGCCCATGGTATCCATGAACAGTCATTTGTGGCAGATAGTAACTCACAGTCTATGTGCACCACTTCAGTCAGTTTCCCAGAACTTCACTTTTGTGGGGCCCAAAGTGAATCAAACTGGAAACCAGTCTGAAATGGGCACTGAAGATAGTCATTTATACTCTCCTGCCTCTTTCTTTGCTGAACACAAACTCTGCATCAGCGATAATGGTGACTGTTTTCCTATACTGCAGGAATGCAGGAATGCAGTCTGCAGAGTGCTGATCCTGCAGCCTTGCAGCGTCCTCTACAACGGACTAAGTAGTAGCTACTGCTTCTACAGCAGCATGGCTTTCAATACCAGCCAACAGAAAGTCAAGGAAGGACATCAGTCTTTCTGTGGTAGTCTTTCGGTAGACACAATACATATTGATGTTGCCAACTGATTCAGGTAAGTAGCTAACTTCCTGTACCATGTGCAAGTTTTATGACGTGCATTGTATGGTTGATGAACCTGGTCATTTATATCGACTCCATCCATGTACTGATTTTAATCCACGCAGGCTTGTGGCCTTCTGCCAACTGTCCCCAAACTGTAACGGGAGAAGTGCTCTCATTGTGGGGTAGTGAGCTCATCGAGCTCATCTTAATAGAATTGAAACTTTCCGTTACGTTAGCTAGGAAATTTATCATTGAGCACATTATTTTTCCAAGGAAAGGTGTAAACGTGTTTTTTCCTATGGAGTGTTGTGTCATTTAATTACAAAGAGGAGAATGTCTTCCCAGTAATATTGGTATCTATGTAGAAATAATAATATATATATAGCATTGTGAGACTGAATGCTGTGTAACAAAGCTACAATCACTTGGAGAGTTGATGAGTTTATACAATAGGTTTTTTCCAGAGTGGAAAAACAGCATGTTTCTCAACACTGTTAAAACACTTTTGTTTCTAATCTACAAGAAAACAGTAAGTTCAGAAGGAAGTTTTGTTTAATTAAGTAACTTAGAAAGAGCCATAGACAACAATTTCCTTTACAGACCTACAGAATGTATCATCACTTGTGACCGCCCTACACAATCGTCCAACTGAGCCCTGACATTCAACGTGATTCTTAAAGCACTATGATCACTAAATATTCAATTTAGAGACGCAAAAAGTTAATTTTAGAGGGTAAGCGCTCAGTCTTGATTCCAAAAATTAAGAATGGCAGAATTTTACCCCCCACAACCTCAAATTTGGGGGCATCCACATACTCCTTCATCAGTCACGAATTTACTCCTGATAAGGACAGTAGTAAAACAATATGGCAACGGGGATGAACAAGTTCAAATTTGATGGAAATTTGGATTGAATGGATCCCATCCTGAACCAAAATGTTGGTTCCTGGCGAAAAAAGTAAATGTGCAAATGCACATTTGTCTCCAATTTCCAGGTGAAGAATATCTCACCTGGTGCACCTTAGGCAGGTGTAAATTTTACATATGTGCATCTCCAGAAACATAGGAATGTTGCAGATTTCCAGTGCACTTCAGGGAATCTTAGTTAATATGTGCAAACTCTGAAATTAGTTCAAAACTTAAGAGTAATCCTATGGAAGCAAATTTCTGGCTTTGTCTCCTATGGCTTTGAGAATCATACCCAATTAGAACACAGAATGAAATACTTAATCTCAAAGCGAATAGTCCATGGGTCTACAATGGTTTAGAAGAACAGCTTTCCAAGCTAGACAACATCACAACACCTGAAGAAAACTTTAGTCATCTCAAAGTATAAAACCCACCAACAGATATTAATTCGGCCTTCAAAAAGAGTAAATTTGACCTAGTGTGCTTCAATCTACAAAAAATGAACACTTTTTATATTTACTGAAAAGGAACAGGAAGCAAGAAAAAGGAAAAGTAGCAAGTTTTATTACCGTGGTAAGAAATGGAACAGATAAATCATAGTGGTACGTCTCCTTATCGCTGAGAACGAGGTAGTGTGCTGCATTAATAATAACTCGCTTTAGATTCATCAGAGAATGGAGTAACCTGCGGATTGGAAGAAAAGATGAAAGTTGTCACAGAATGAAGGAGATGGAGAATTGTTAAGAGACAGAAGGAATGGTAAGTCACAAGGAGAGCAAGATGGGAGTAGGGGCAAAGACAAACAGCTACAAATCTACATTTATAGGGACTCAATTGCATCTTGTCCATGGTATCTGTCTTTCAATCTGCTGGTACTGTGCAATGTAGTTGTTGGAGTAAAAACATTGTACTAACATAACATCTTCAAGACAAACCATGCACATACATTCTGATGGGCCTCATACTCAGCTATTTCTCTAGCTCCAAGGTAGCCAGGGTAGAATATAGGATAAGACAGATTTGCACAGAGTAGGAGTAATAGACCTAAAAACAACTTTATTCCACTCCTGGTATTTTCTCCCGTTTTCTTGTGGTCTTACTCCACGGTGAGGTCAGGTGAAAAGAGGAGGAGACGAAAAGAAGCATAAGGGTCTTGAGCTCAAAATGTCCACGGACTAGATAATTCTCGCCTCGGTGCCTACTCGAATCATGGGTTCACACTCTGCAACTCTGGGCAATAGGTTGCTTAATCTCCACTACGGCCCCACTGCGATGGGATGCCTGGTCTTCACCTTGGGGATGCCCAGTAGGGGTTACCTCGCAGGGAAAGCCAGGACGGGTTCCCAAAGCAAGCGCTAAGAGACCTGTCGGTGATTTGGCGCTATATAAATCGAAATTAACATAACATAACATAACATAACATAAGCAGCCACTGAATTAACCAAACACATCTCTTAAGGTAATTTGGCTATAATTTAGTTCACCTCATGCAAGAACAGTCAGAGCATACTGCTTGCAGAATGGGTGTGAAGGGAGCCCTTACTGTCACCCAGAATATCTCTTGGACAGGAATATGCCTGGTAGAATGTCACAGAAATATTTTGGCTCTAATGGAATGTGCTCAGACATTCAAAGACAACATCTGAACATTATAACAATGAAGATGCAGAAGGCAATCCATTTTGTGATTGTGTCTTTGATATATTATTCCTGTTTCTGTATCACCTTACCTAACAAAAAGATGGGTAGCAGAATGGAGCTCTCTGGTTCTGTTCAAATACTATAAAAGACAATATCTGACATCAAGGTGTGAAATTCTTCCTTAGCAGATGGGGTGCGAGGGTATGGGTAGAAGATTGGGTGATAAATACCTCAGTTTATTACTGCCTGCACAGCTTGCTAGTTTTTAAACTGAGATGGCACAGGATAGAGGAGGTGCTTGTAGAATTCTACCTTGAAAGATTGAAAAGCCATGGCCAATTAGGAAGACTGACGTTTGGGAGATACGGTCTAGATGGAATTTGATGATTTAGCCAGGGCTGCTCCTGCATCATTCTACAGCGACAAACAGTCCACAGAGAGGTTAAAGAGACTCTTCTAGTCAAACAGCAAGCCAAACACAATGTCTCGAGCCTCTACTTATAATTTAAAAGATTTCAACTATACTTGCAACCGTCAGGAGGAACTGGTATTCATGGGCTGCGCGTCACTGTCTTTTGACACAAATCTATAAACTGTAGCCGGTCACATTATTGTTAACCTGTCCCTATGAGACCAGAGTTAAAGTTGTTTGGCTGGTTTGAGCCTCTGTAGGTAGAGTGCTACTATCTTCTGAGTGGGAACCACTACCACCACTGAGCTGACGAATCTCAGAACCAATGAAGCAAGGTCTATATTGGAGTAAAGAGATTTGAAAATAGCTCCATCAGGTAGTGGAGTCTTTTCTGGCACCTGCCTCCAGTTCTGTTGCTACATGTGGATTAAATACCTTGATGGCAGAGACCGGTTAACCACAAGAGCATAAATGTAAATGGAGAGAACTTTAAGTGCTTTTGCCAGCACTGTAAAGTGGGATTTTAGCCCTGTGACTGATCGTCAACAGTCTTATCAGTGCAACCACAGCTTCTTGAGAGGAGGTGGATTACTGGAAGGGTCAAGAAACTGCCAGGTCGGAAGGCTTGTTAAAGAGACAGGACTGCAAAGTGATAATGGAATTGACACCAAGACTAGGGTAGAATGTGCTGGTGCTATGACAGGTAGGTCTGGTACAACAGTGTAGGGTATCCCTATTTTCTTTTGTCTTGAGCGGCACCTTCAGATTAGCACTTCCTGTAGGAATCAATACCACTGAAGGAACAACATGAAGTGGAAACAAACGCTTCCCCTAAGCTAGAGAACAGGCTCAATCCCTGACCTCAGTGTGGCACTAAATATGCTCATTAAGCAATCCGACATACAAATAGATGACAACTTGGTTATCCCACTCCAGGACTGAGCCAGAATCAGGGACTACATTTGAAAATAACAGTACTAAAGTGTGTTCCCCCCCCCCCCCCGAGTTCCTACACTGGCTTCAAAAGATGTAACACCAGGAGGCTGCAAGGATTTCACAGGAAGCAGAGGTGGCCACAAGAGTGTGAAGACACTCATTTTCTTGCAGGATACCGATTGTCTCAACACCATTCTAAAGCTATTTTGGTGTTCACAGATGTTCTTGGATTATCCCTGGCTTCAACGAAGCATCACTGAGGATAGAGGACAGTGCCAGCGTGATTAGTATGGAATAAGGAACAAACAAAGGAACCAGTGCCAGAAACATTAGTCCCTGCAGTCAATGCAGCTGTCAGGAGACAAACCATATTTGCTGGGACAGAAACTCAAGCTAAAATGACTTGGCAGGGGGCCAAGAATGATGTGGATGAGTATCAAAATGTGGACTTCAGAATGGTACTTAAGGCACACAGGAAAGAACATGTCAACCTAGGGGAAGATAGTAAGCTGGCTAAGTCATCTTTTGTTCTCTGACTGGGTGTGGCCAAAGTGTTTAGGTAATCACTTTGGAGTCTAAGGGGCTATCAATGTAGTTAGGTAGAGGAAATTGCTTGCTTCCTAGATTGGTACTAGTAAATTCCTGTCCCGAGTTATTAGTGAGAATCATGAGACCCACTGTCGCTTCAAGAATCTAGAGATGCAGAAATTAAAATGGGATTACAAACGTGCGAGACTAAGTGAATGGGTGTGAAATAGGTGTAACCGTATGGCAGAACCAATTAAGATAGAATGTTGTTCTCATACAGGGAATAATCTATGAATAATCCCCACCCATGTGCGGGATCCCGGATTACTGTCTAGATTCTGATGCTCAAGCCGATGCCCAGGTTGGGCAGGCTTCTTTAAGGAATTTGTTTGCATGATTGCAATTTGAATATGATGTGTTTTCATGTTCTGTATACTCTATCGCTCGTCCGCGAGTCTTCGGGTATGGGCTTGCTACTCTATTCATAGATTATGACTATTGATGAGAAGGGTTAGTTACTTACCTGTAATCCTAGTTCTCATCCAGGGGTATACTCATCAAAGTCATAAGCGACTCTCCCTCATCCCCAAACGAGCAATATTGAAGTTGCTTTTATGTTAATTGCATGTCTACTCAGGTGTCTGTACATAGTACACCATCAAAAAGAACTGACCTAACTGTCACCTGTGGTGCATCATGGGAGCAGGGGGTCTCCTGCAGGTCTTAAAGGCATGGTACCTTAACCCTAGAAAGCCTTAAAGGCAAGGTGTCAGTTTTTAGGGCTCGGCCTACGCCCACGAAGTGGGTGGAGCTTCGAGCTCCTAATGTTAAAGAGAAAAAAAAGTATCTCTAGGGCTTTGGCCAGACACATTCCTTAGTGTTTTATGTCATCTGCCCAGTGATTCGTCTTCGCTGTGGTGTCTTTGTAGTAGCCTTGACGTGATAGGCTAAATGTAGTTTTCGTCCGCCATGTTTGGCATTTTTTGTGCGTGTGCGCGCACAGAAGTACATTAATTATAATTAGGAGCTGTCAGGGTGCCTCCGTAAGTGAATCCAGATGGCCGGGCGCGTTCACCATTCAGCAGCGCTCAGCGCGCAGCTGCTGCATGCCAGGCCGGGAAAGGGCTTCATTAGCCTCACTCATCCGGCGCTGAGACAGCAAGACACGGGGGCCCACGGCCCCCTCCCTCATCCGTATCGGCGAAGCTCGGAACGTCCTGCTTACCACCTGCCATGCAAACGAGAAGCACCAGTATCGAACGACAACCCTCCTGTGTGCATTTATCACGTGTCCCTGTACACGGGCATCGTCACTCCCACATGGTTTGTTGGAGCAGCATACAAAACAAATCTCTTACTTGCGAATTGTTCTGGATTGTTTGGGAAGATGAGGTGAGAGCGAGAAAGCACAAATTAGAGACAGGATTAGAACACAATCTTTGCGGTAGCTAAGAGAGGTCGTCCAGTAAACAGTGGCAATATCCAGTCGCCACCATGATATAACCGTTTCAAATGATCATTTCAGATGGCTGCACCTAGATGTAAATAATCGAGCTGTTACAGCAAACAATACACAGTGTTCAAAATTGCTTTCTTTCCGACATTCAATGTGTTGTGACCTTAGGACGAACACACCTATGCTTTTAGCTGTTGATGTGTCACCTGACAACTTTTTTCCAGTAGGTAGTTTGGAAAGGTTTCACTCTCAAGATTTCACAGGCTGGGTAAGAAATGTACACTTCACCTGTATGGATATGTTTTTCCATTGTAGAGGGCATGCTGGCGGAGTCACGAGTAGCCAACTTGTAAAAGATAACTGATGACGAAGGTTTTAAGGTTAACTTGCAGGTTCCATTTTTTTCGGTAAAGCTACTGAAGGTAAACAAAGGAATGGGGCATGCTCAAGAAGAATATAAAATATATTTTTGTGTGTTAAAATATTTCATACATTTTAATTCGTGCCGTCTGCATTTTAAAACGCTTCCACACAGAAAGCACAATTACATCTTTCGCCCTCCCTTCTCACAAAAGGCAGTCATGCGAAAACCGTCTTCTCTTGGTTCGTGCTCCAGAGTCCACGTGCATGGGCAAGTAGTACACACATCAGCAAAAACATTAAAAGAAGCACAACGAAGCTTCTTCTGTGAATGGAGAAGGGGTTTTGGTGGTTAATTAAGAACTGAAAGATGAGGTTATTTACTAGAATTTTAATTAAATAACTAACAGATTTTAGCATTCTTGGGGACTGAATAGGGCATAGACTATGAAAGTCTGACAAACTAAAACTCGTTATTGTTAAATGGTGACGTTCAAGCTCAAATACGCAGTAAACGATATCAAAACATTGAATATTACAGATTGAGAGTGCAGTTTGAGAGTGCAGAATCAGAGTGCAGTGTGAGAGTGCAGTGTGAGAGTGCAGTTTGAGAGTGCAGGTTGAGAGCAGTTTGAGTGCAGAGTGCAGTTTGAGAGTGCAGAGTGCAGTTTGAGAGTGCAGTTTGAGAGTGCAGATTGAGAGTGCAGATTGAGAGTGCAGATTGAGAGTGCAGAGTGCAGATTGAGAGTTGAGAGTGCACATTGAGAGTTGAGAGTGCACATTGAGAGTTGAGAGTGCAGTTTGAGAGTTGAGAGTGCAGATTGAGAGTTGAGAGTGCAGTTTCAGAGTGCAGCATGAGAGTTGTGAGTGCAGATTGAGAGTTGAGAGTGCAGTTTGAGAGTGCAGTTTGAGAGTGCAGTTTGAGAGTGCAGATTGAGAGTGCAGTTTGAGAGTGCAGAGTGCAGATTGAGAGTGCAGAGTGCAGTTTGAGAGTTGAGAGTGCAGATTGAGAGTTGAGAGTGCAGTTTGAGAGTGCAGATTGAGAGTGCAGTTTGAGAGTGCAGAGTGCAGTTTGAGAGTGCAGTTTGAGAGTGCAGAGTGCAGATTGAGAGTTGAGAGTGCAGATTGAGAGTTGAGAGTGCAGTTTGAGAGTGCAGTTTGAGAGTGCAGTTTGAGAGTGCAGATTGAGAGTGCAGTTTGAGAGTGCAGTTTGAGAGTGCAGTTTGAGAGTGCAGTTTGAGAGTGCAGTTTGAGAGTGCAGATTGAGAGTGCAGATTGAGAGTGCAGATTGAGAGTGCAGTTTGAGAGTGCAGTTTGAGAGTGCAGTTTGAGAGTGCAGTTTGAGAGTGCAGTTTGATAGTGCAGTTTGATAGTGCAGATTGAGAGTGCAGTTTGAGAGTGCAGTTTGAGAGTGCAGTTTGAGAGTGCAGTTTGAGAGTTGAGAGTGCAGTTTGAGAGTTGAGAGTGCAGATTGAGAGTGCAGATTGAGAGTGCAGAATCAGAGTGCAGATTGCAGTTTGAGAGTGCAGTTTGAGAGTGCAGAGTGCAGATTGAGAGTGGAGAGTGCAGATTGAGAGTGCAGATTGAGAGTGCAGTTTGAGAGTGCAGATTGAGAGTGCAGATTGAGAGTGCAGATTGAGAGTGCAGTTTGAGAGTGCAGTTTGAGAGTGCAGAGTGACAGTGAGTGCAGACTGAGTGCAGAGTGACAGTGAGTGCAGAGTGACAGTGAGTGCAGAGTGACAGTGAGTGCAGAGTGAGTGCAGAGTGAGTGCAGAGTGAGTGCAGAGTGACAGTGAGTGCAGAGTGGCAGTGAGTGCAGAGTGGCAGTGAGTGCAGAGTGGCAGTGAGTGCAGAGTGACAGTGAGTGCAGAGTGACAGCAGAGTGACAGTGAGTGCAGAGTGACAGTGAGTGCAGAGTGACAGTGAGTGCAGAGTGACAGTGAGTGCAGAGTGACAGTGAGTGCAGAGTGACAGTGAGTGCAGAGTGACAGTGAGTGCGGAGTGACAGTGAGTGCAGAGTGACTGCAGAGACAGTGTGTCAGGGTGCACATTGTGTGAGTGTGCAGAATGAGTGTGCAGGGTAAACAGTGTGTGACTATGCAGGGTGACATTGGGAGTGTGCGGGTGAGCAGTGTGTGAATGTGTAGGGGCAGTGTGTGAGTGTGCAGAAAACACCACACACACATACACCACACACACATAACGCACACACAAACCACACACCTCAGTCTCTCAACACCACACACTTGTCACCACTCAACACAACACACTCACCACCCCACTCACTCCCCAGGCTCACCCCCACAGACTCACCACCACACACTCATCAGCACACAGAAAACAACACACACAACAACACACCCCCAGCCGTCAATGAATGCTTTCACCATGCACAAACACCAACAACCATCACCCATTTGTGCACGCTTTTACCAAGCACACACCCACCAGCCGTCAGTGCACCCTTCCACCAGGCACACACACCTCCAGCCGGCAGTGCACTTTTCCACCAAGCAATCGCAGTATGGTACACTTTACTTTTAAACATATTCATATAAAGCAGAGCATGCCACCATTGGTAAAATTACAATTCAACCAACATACTTCCACTACACACCACATGCACACACTCCATAACACATGGCAAAAAGACATTGGCATTTACAATGCCATTAGCTCAAACTCAAATAAATCCGAGCCCGATTGCATTTCTAATGCTCGTTTCTTTGTGTCATTGCTCTGCTACGCAGACTACAGGCAACTGCCTGCAATTACAAGCTTTATTAAAGGCAATAAAGCATTGTTTTATGACAATTTCTCACTGCTTCCTCTTTTCCTTATGGGTTAGGAGGGTATTGTTCTTGCAATGCAAACCTATGTAATTTCAGCAGTTTTGCCATGTTGGAAACATTCTAGGCTGCATGTATATGTTTTCACATATGTACATGTATAGATATAGATGTATTTTCTACATGTTCCGGGATCCTGCACATGGGCCGGGATTATTCATAGATTATGACTTTTATGAGTATACCCCTGGATGAGAACTAGGATTACAGGTAAGTAACTAATCCTTATTGACCTTGGTAGGTGTCAATACCTCATGCACGTATTACCGTATCTCTTGTACATTGACAAATTAGCATCAACGACTATCCAATTCTCTTTTTCACCCTTCCTCGCCCTTTCCCTCACTTACATTCTTTTTCTAAGTCTTCCCCAGCCATTTTTCCCATTTACCCCTCATCTCCACCCGCTACCTCTTACCCCACAGCTGACATGTCAAAATCATGTACGGTGAGAAAGAAATATTTAGACAGGTAGCTAGAATCGAGGAACAGCAGACTGAGAGATACACAACAGTCATGACAGTGCAGATCCATCTGTGACCATTTTCTTGTCTTTTTCTTATCAAACATACATTGGTTGTTCTACAATTTAACACTTAAGCCTTTGTTTACCAAAATTGCATTATTTACCTTTTACACCTTTGCTTACAGGTTATTTTGAGAATTTTATATTCAATACCATATACTTTTCACTAATTGTTTGCTTACAGTACAGCGACTGCATGAGGAGAATGAAAGTGTTACTTACCTGTAAATGTAGTTCTGCAGCAATGTTATCTTTAATTGCTTCACATGCTTGAAATATTTCCCGATGTCAACCTGGGAGCCCTCGATAGTCATGCTGTATTTCAATTCAGCAATTCCCATGGAAAACAAATAGATGAATATCCACATAGTACAGTTATTTTATCTGACTCAAATGACATTAGGTCCAGCCAATCAGGTGGGGGAGCTCAGGGTTCCAACCATACTGAGAAGCTCCAGCTGCCAGATTTGCATACATTGTGACCCAGCGTGCAGTAGCCTCGAATGGGGAGGAGGATGGGTGCCAGTGAATCTTTGAAAGATATCAATGCTGAAGAGTTTTAGTTACAGGTAAGTTTCGTTTCCTTCTGCAGCACTGGATCTTTCAAAGATTCACATGCTTGTATTAAGATTACGTACGAAGCATCTCATTTGTAACACAGGAGGAAAGGAGGCTAACCGTAACAAAAAAAGGCTGCACAGGACCGCCTGACCTACTGCTGTTATGACTGGACATCTAGACAATAATGCCTGGCAAAGGAGAGGGTCGAATTCCAAGTTGGCGTTCCTCAAACCTGCATGAGCAGATATGCCCCCCTGCTGGTCAGTCCTATTACTGGAGATGCAAGTGCACAGGGAATCCATTTAAAAAAACCTGCTGGACACTGGGATGTTTGGTGTTTTGTGATAGGTAATTCTGATGTCTCCTCAATACGTTTTGGGCCATTGCTTGTTGCGGGTACTTGACCCACCCACACGAGTGAGGTACCATTTTTATCGGGAGACCTGACGGAACTCTGGGTGGTAGGAAATTTATGGATCCATGCAGACTCCTGAACTTTACCACACAGAAGTTTGAGAAAAATTAGATTTTTCAGCTATCTTTGAGGTTTGCAGGGAATTCTGGGTAGGAAAACGTTGGGGGGGGGCGCGCAAGTCATACCTCGCTGTACTCCCCCGTGTGTCTAGTTTTCCAGAAATGTGTGGGTTTGGTAGGTTTCCCAAGATGGCCGCCAAGCCCAGGGCCAAAAATCCAGGTGACCCCCTATCAAAACATTGTGATAGGTAATTCTGATGTTGCCTCAATACGTTTTGGGCCCTTGCCAGTTAAGGGTACTTGACCCACCCACAAGAATGAAGTACCATTTATATCGGGAGACCTGGGGTAACGCTGGGTGGTAGGAAATTTGTGGATCCACGCAGATTTCAGAACTATCCATCAGAGAAATGTGAGGATTTTTTTTTTTTTTTACAAAGTTTGAGGTTTGCAAAGGATTCTGGGTAACAGAACCTGGTGAGAGCCAGACAAGTCAATGCATCCTGGATTTCCCCTGGGTGTATAGTTTAAAAAAATGTATAGGTTGTCTAGGTTTAGCTGGGTGCTGGCAGAGCTAGGGTTCAAAATCTACAGCTAGAAACTTTGCCAAAAAAGGGTCAGTTTTTACTGTGAAAATGTGGTGCGTCTATGTTGCGTTTTTGGCCGTTTTCTGTCCCGGGCACTAGGCCTACACACACAAGTGAGGTACCATTTTTCTAGGAAGACTTTGGGGATGCGGGGTGGGTGGATTTTTGAGGATCCACGCAGATTCCAGAACTTTCCATCACAGAAATGTGCGGAAAATGTGAGGTTTTTTTTAACAAACTTTGAGGTTTGCAAGAGATTCTGGGTAACAGAACGTGATGAGAGCTAGGCAAGTCACCCCATCCTGGATTCCCCTAGGTGTCTAGTTTTAAAAAATTTATAGGTTCGCTCATTTTTCCGCGGTGCCGTCAGAGCTAGGGTTCAAAATCTACAGCTAGACACTTTGCAAAAAAGGGTCAGTTTTCACAGTAAAAATGTGGTGTGTTCACGTTGTGTTTTGGGCCGTTTCCTGTCACGGGCACTAGACCTACCTACACAAGTGATGTACCATTTTTATCGGAAGACTTTGGGGAATGCGCAGTGGGTGGAATATTGTGGATCCACGCAGATCTGAGAACTTTCCATCACAGAAATGTGAGGAAAATATGTTTTTATTAAACTAAGTTTGAGGTTTGCAAGGGATTCTGGGTAACAGAACCTGGTGAGAGGCACACAATCACCCCATTTTGGATTCCCATTGGTGTCTAGTTTTAAAAAATGCACAGGTTTGCTAGGTTTCCCTATGTCCCGGCTGCGCTAGGGTCCAAAATCCACAAGTAGACATATTGCTAAATACAAGTCTGTGCCTAGTGGGCTTTCTGCCACCCTGGGGGAGGGGGGTGGAATTGGAGGGAGGGGTTCCCGGATATGCCCTGAAAGGGAGCAGAAAGACTGTGGCTGTTTGCTTGGGGGTGGGGGCATTCTGGGGAGGCCCCACCCCCATGCATAGGAAAAGCCAGCAAAATCGCCAGCGCCAAGAGGGCTCTCTGACGCCCCCTGGGGGGCAGATCAGGGGGCTAAATGTGCAATTGCGGGAGGATTTTACCCCAACTTAATACCAGCATTTAGTGCTAGTTTCTTAGCGCAAAATACATCCTTGCACCTAAAATAGACACGAGGATGCATTTTGCCCTAAGGAAATAGTGCTGTTAGGTTAAGTTTTTTTTGCTCCAAATTACTATTAATTATGGGAGTGGACATAGTTGAGTTACTATCTGTAATTGCGTGTCAAAGAGTAGCGCAAAACTACTGAATTTACTCGGATTACTCTGGGGTCATTTCAATTACTCTCAGGCCTAGATAATAGAAGCCTACCACAGCATGTTCAGTACTGTTGGCTACAACATCCCGTCTGGCTAAAAGTCATAAAAGTCAACCTCATGAATTCAGGTTTGGTGAAAGCTGAGCGGACATCACGCAGAAGTGACATGATTTATTTTCCCGGCTAAGCCCATTACGATCTACCATGGTAGGGAAGCGTGCTCCATGAAAGATTTTGAGTTGATGAATGGCTCAGCCTATTTTGAGAAGCAAATGCTTTAAAGTAATTCTTGGATGGAGTTTTCCTAATCTTGATGTATCAACAGTAAGAAGAGGTGGCCCAAAGCAAGTAAACTATGTCGCATGGCGGGAAGTGAGATGACATTAAAGGAGCACATTAACACTGCCAAATCATGGCATAGTATAGCGTCTACGTCCTGTTCGCGTGTTCCTATACTAAGCATTACATACAAATAGTCAATGTTAATATTCTTTCGGCATTCCGACAAAGAGGGAAAAACACAATTAGCAAAAACTTTAGGGTAATCTGCATTTCCTTAAACTAAAGAGAGGAATCAAACACATATGCCTGTCTGCGTGCAATAACTAAATGATAAAAATAGTATAGTGCACGCGTTGCTGACAGAATGTGTTCCTGCTTTAAGCACAGAATACAAAAAGAGCATAGCTTATGTTTGAAATGACTCCTTCAACTAAACACATAATTACAGATAATGCAGTATGGGAAACCATTTATACAGGATACAAATAGTGTTCATAACAAACAAACAAAATATTACCATCTATGTGTAGTGCTTTTTCAATGCTGCATTGCCACCCAAACACTCCCAAGTATATGCAGAACCCTTCACCTCAACACCCTCTTTAGCAGCAGACAGTGCTTGGATATGTTTGCAGATAACCTTTGTGCCAGGAGACGAGGTACACTTTCGCTGTGTTGCATCAGATGAAAATAGTACCCGTTTCACCTCAGACCCAGGTGGCGCTCCCTAAAAATACTTCTTCATCAAAGCTTCACCTGCCCTTTTTCCCGCGCTAAGATAAAACGGAGCGAGCGCAAGGACTCACACCACCTACCATACTGCAGAGCGTGCGCTGGGTGGATTGGGGGATAGAGCCACACCTGGGAAAGCCAAGGGGAGGAGCACACCGAGTTTTCCCACTCTCATCTTCTCTCTGGAGACCTCTTCTGGCACTGATGCAGGAGGTGTTAAGGGGCAGCGGCGCGGTTGTGGTCCAGATTGGCAGCGCGAGGCCGGGGCCTGCTAGGGATTGCCCATGACGGGTCCAATTTGTTCAACCAGCATCTGACCAGCTTTGAAGATGGCTCGTTTTTGTGTAATGTGGCGCATAACTCTGATAATGAATATGCTACTTACCAGTATGCATCTGTTCTTGGCATGTAGGGCTGCTAACATTCATATCTTATGCATAGATCGCCGCCTAGTGTTGGGTCCGGATGATTGCACATTGTTGTCCTGGAAGAGTCTTCGAAGTATCACGAGATAGGTGGCTCCTTCCCTGGACTACAGTGCGCATGGGCATCGACTCCATCCCCAGATTGTTTTTAGCCATTGTGGCAGAGATGGAGTGAAATAGTGTAAAGGATGTCCATGCTAATGATGAATGCAAGAGAGTATCTGCAGCCGCTACGGGCACCGGGGAGGAGGGCGGGCGATATGAATGTTAGCAGCCCTACATGCCAAGAACAGATGCATACTGGTAAGTAGCATATTCAGTTTGAGGCATGTGGGCTGCTAAATTCATATCTTATGCATAGAATACACAGCAGTCCCTCCATTAAGGGCGGTTGCCCGTGCCAGCTGCAGAAGCTTGAAAAAGTGTCTTGAGAACAGCCTGCCCTACAGCTGCTTGCTGTTTGGAATGCACATCTACACAGTAATGTTTGGTAAATGTGTGTGGTGTAGACCATGTGGCTGCTCTACAAATGTCTTCCAAGGGAATGTTCCCCAGGAAAGCCATGGAGGCCCCCAATTTGCGTGTGGAGTGCGCCCTTGGGGGTATTGTTAAAGTACGTTTAGCCTTTTGATAACAGATTTGAATGCACTTAACAATCCATCTGGCTATTCCTGCTTTGGAAATGGGGTTGCCTTTGTGCTGTGCTGAGAAGGCAACAAAAAGTTGTTGTGTCTTTCTAAAGTGTTGTGTTCTGTCAATGTAGTACATTAACGCCCTCCTAACGTCTAATGTATGAAGCATTCTTTCTGCTACTGTTTGTGGGTTTTGGAAGAATGCAGGCAGGTCAATAGTTTGGTTGATATGAAACTGTGACACCACCTTAGGAAGGAATTTGGGGTTAGTGCGGAGCACCACCCTGTTGGAATGTATTTGGATGAATGGCTCCTGGATTGTGAGCGCTTGCAGCTCACTAACACGTCTGAGCGACGTGATAGCAATGAGAAAAGCCACTTTCCACGTTAGAAACTGAATTTCGCAGGAGTGCAGTGGCTCGAAAGGCGGGCCCATCAGCCTAGTGAGGACCACATTGAGGTTCCACACCGGAGCTGGTGGTGTTCTTGGAGGAATGACTCGCTTCAGTCCCTCTAGGAAGGCTTTAATGGCAGGCACCCTGAAAACAGAGAGATGCTGCCTATTCTGGAGATAAGCCGCTATGGCGGATAAATGTATCCGAATGGAAGCGTACGCTAGATTGCATTTGTAAAGATGTAACAAATAGCAGATGATGTTAGGAATGGATGCATCTAGCGGGTTGATATTGTTGTCCGTACAGTAAATGACAAACCGCTTCCATTTCGCAGCATAGCAAGCTCTGGTAGTGGGCTTTCTTGCCTCCCGGATGATGTCCATGCATTCAGGAGGCAGGTTGAGGTAGCCAAATTCTAAGACTTCAGGAGCCAGATCGCCAGATTGAGCTGTTGCGGATCTAGATGCTGAATGTCGCCATGGTTCTGCGTCAAGAGGCTGGATGTGAGATGCAATCTTTGATGCGGTACCACGGACAGTTCTAGAAACGTGGTGTACCATGGTAGGCGTGCCCATGTTGGAGCAACCAGGATGAGAGTCATCGAGTGTTGCTTTAGCTTTCTTGCCACCAGCGGAATAAGAGGCGCTGGGGGAAAAGCGTACGCAAATTTGCCTGACCAGTTCATCCATATCGCATTCCCCTGCGATTCTGGGTGAGGGAACCTGGCGGCAAAGCTTTGGCATTTTGCGTTTTCCCTTGTGGCAAACAGGTCTATCTCTGGATGACCCCACTGCTGGAAGTACGGGTGGAGTACTGATGGATGTATCTCCCACTCGTGCATCTGATGGCTGTACCTGCTGAGCAGATCCGCCATCTGATTGTCCTTGCCTGGGAGGTGTTCCGCCATGAGGAAAATGTTCCTCTGAATGGCCCACTTCCACATGCTCTGAGCCAGGTGAGACAGCTGTGGTGAGTGAGTACCTCCCTGCTTTTATATGTAGTACATGGCTGTCATGTTGTCCGTCCGGATCAACACGACCTTGTTGCACAAATGTACTTTGAAGGACTTCATCGCCATGAAGATTGCCATCAATTCCAGGTAGTTGATGTGCAACTTCTGTTGCTGGGCGGACCATAGTCCCTGCACAGTGTAGTGGAGCACATTAGCTCCCCACCCTTGGAGAGATGCGTCTGTCGTCAGGATAATCTGTGGCACCGGCTCTTGGAACGGTCGTCCCTTGCAAAGGTTGTGTGGATTCCACCAATGCAGAGAGTTGTATGCCCGACCGGTCACCAACACTAGGTCTGTCAGTTGTCCCCGAGCCTGTGTCCACTGATTCGCCAAGCACTCTTGGAGCGGGCGCATGTGCAACCTCGCGTGCGGTACTATGAAGATGCAGGAGGCCATCATACCTATCAACTGCATGAACACTCTCGCTGGTAGGGAGTGTTGCGGTCTGAACCTGTGGATCAGCGACTGAATGTTGTCGATCCTGACCGGGTTTGGCTGAGCCATAGCAGTCATGGTGTTTATTGTCGCGCCCAGATACTGCCGCACATGGGCTGGTTGAAGGTGCGACTTTGGGTAGTTTAGGGAGAACCCCAGACTGTGAAGGAGGTGAATAGTGTGGGACATGTCCGCGGCGCACTGTTGTTCCGACTTTGCTTGAACAAGCCAGTCGTCTAGGTACGGGTAGACATGAATGTTTTGTCTTCTGAGGTGCGCCGCCACTGTCGCCAGACACTTTGTAAACACTCTGGGGGCAGTAGTCACCCCGAAGGGTAGGACTTTGAATTGATAGTGCCTGTTTTGAATGGTGAACCTGAGGTATTTCCTGTGGGAAGGGTGGAGTGGGATGTGGAAATAAGCATCCTTGAGGTCCAAGGTTGCTAGGAAGTCCCCTTGATTTAGCAGGGGAAGAATTTGTTGTAGTGTCAGCATGTGGAAGTGTTCTGACAGTATGTACATGTTGAGGGGGCGTAGATCTAGAATAGGTCTGAGGGATCCGTCCTTTTTTGGGATGAGGAAGTACAGGGAATAGACTCCTGTGCCTTCCTCTGCCACTGGTACGAGCTTGATTGCGCCTTTTTGCAGCATCACCAAGACTTCCTGCTGCAATAAGTGCAAGTGCTCTGCCGACATAGGACGGTGTCTTGGGGGAATGTTGGGAGGAGTGGATGTTAACTCCAAACAATAACCGTACTGGACAAGTTTTCTCACCCACCTGTCTGTGGTGATGGACGTCCAGATTGGCAGGAACTGCTGGAGTCTCCCCCCGACAGGTGTTGGATGGTCGGGGGGCAGTGACAGAGAGTCACTGTTTGTTTGCGGCAGAGGAACGGGTGTTGTTGTTCCCTCTGCCTCTGCCCTTGGCACTGTTACCTCTGTAACCCCCTCTACCCTGCTTGGGGTACGAGGATTGTGCACCACCCTTTGTGTATTGTGATTGTTGACCCAAGTGTCCTCTGGTAACACCACGCGCTCCTGAGCGACGAAAAGTGCTGCCTCTGAACTGGTGTGACTGAAGCGCCCCCATGGACTTAGCAGTCTCGTTGTCCTTTTTTATCTTTTCACGGGTGGTGTCTACATCTGGACCAAACAGTCTGTCAGGATTGACGGCCTGGTTGAGGATCGTAGTCCGGATGTCAGGCTTAAATCCAGATATACGAAGCCAAGCTTGTCGCCTCAACATGACGCTAGTGTTAATTCCCCTAGCCGCTGTATCTGCTACATCAAGTGCACACTTTATCGCAGCGTTTGAGATAAGCTTTCCCTCTTGTATGAGCATTTCGGCTGCTTCCTTAAACTCATCAGGTAGGTGTTGAAGGAGCTGTTCTTGGGTGTCGTAATGCGCCCTATCGTATTGTGCCAATAGTGCCTGTGTGTTTGCAATACGCCATACATTGGCAGCCTGCGCCGCCACCCTTTTGCCGGATGCCTCAAGCACTTTCGACTCCTTGTCTGGGGGAGGAGCTTCACCCGTGGTTTGGGAGTTTGCCCTCTTGCGGGCATTGGCGACCACCAACGAGTCTAGAGGCAACTGTCCTCGAATATATGCAGGATCTCCAGGTGCTGGCCTGTATTTTTTCTCGATACGTGGGTTCACCACTCTCGCCCTGGTAGGTTCCTTAAAGATCTCTGGGGCATGTTTAAGGACACCTTTGAGCATAGGAAGTATTTTAACTGTTCTTTCGGAGACAGAGAAAGTGTCAAATAAAAAGTCTTCCTCCACCGGGTCAGCATGCATGTCTACATTATGATTTGCTGCTGCCCGTTCGATTAAAGCATTAAATGCTGCAGAATCCTCTGTTGGAGACGTACGTGCCCCAAAACCCTGTGGATCTTGTACCAGCTGATGTCCACCTTGGTCCCCAGTGTCGTCATATGAGTCCTGCTGAACATCAGGGTCATTGTCAACTGGGAAATTGTATTGGTCATCTTGTTCATCATCCTCTCCACCTGATGGGTTGGGGGAAGGCGATGGACTCCTTCTTGGTGGTGGCAGAAGAGGCTCAATAAGGGAAGGAATGTCCTGTGCTGTCCTCTTCTTCTTCAGTGGAATAACATAGGATTCCAGTGGTTGGGAAGTGATTTTCCTCTTATAAAGGGTCAATTTCCCTGTTTGGGCATCGATGTAATGCTCAGATTGGTCTTCTGAGGCTTGATATGGATCCGAGCGGCATTTTTGCGTCGACGGATCCGATGTTTTTGGCACCGACTTTGGCGCAAATGCTTTTGGTGCCACTTTCGGTGGCAGAGTGTAAAGTAGCTTGCTCGAGGGCTTCAGAGGTGTGTCCACCGATTTTGGATCCGATGGCGTGGAAGCCGTGGACGACAAAGTCTTCTCCCGAATACGTTTCAGGGAGTCGGTGACCTGCTTTGTGAAGGAGGTAGAGGGTTGTGTAACCGACGGCCGATGTTCGGTGGCGTCGGAGTCCCTTGGTGTTGACGGTATTTGCGTCGACGAATCCTCGGCTGCAATGTGTCGCGGCTCCGTTGTAGGCTTTGGCGCCGACGCCGTTGCTGCAGATCCGGCATCCTTGTGCCGATGTGTCGTGCCTACGGCCTTCGGGTCGTGGCTTTTAGTCGACTTTGGTTCTACTTGGCGTTTACTTGACGGCGCCGTAGGAGCGTCCGAAGGCGTGTCAACAGTTTTAGATGTCCGCGCCGGAGCAAGCGTGGTCGACGCCTGATGAACGGCCTTCTTGGAGGATGGCTCCTTGTGCACCTTCTGCGGCGCTGCTGATTCGACAGCCTTCTTCGACTTCTGTGGGCCGGAGGGCGACGGAGTCGATGAAGGAGCAGGCTTCGATATTTTTTGTAGGACGTCGGCCATTTTAGGTGTTGTCGAATCCGTAGGTTTCGGTTTCGATTTCGGGTGGACGTCGGCCATCTTGGGTGCCGTAGAATCCGAAGGCTTCGGTTTCGATACGTGCAATGGCGGCTCCGCTTGAGTGTCCGTGGCCGGGCCAGAAGGCGGGGCCGGGGACAGCGGTGCAGGGTCGTGGGTAAGGCCGAGTGGCGATCCCGTGACCTGAGCCTGAGTCATGTAACTTTCGGGGCATAGCTCTTCCTCTGAGCTATCTTCCGCGGCCCCATAAACTTCTTCGTCGTCCCCTACCTCCTCGACGTATTCAAGGTCTTGGCCCTGTCCTTCGACGTATTCCTCGAGATCGGCCTGGACCTCCGTCGACGGTGGTGAAATCTGGAGATGATGGCTACCGCCTTCTTCCGCGGGGTCGTCGAATATGTTGTCGGGTGCCGGTGTCGCTCGCTGGGCCTCTAGGCGCGCCGCGCGCCGATGCTTGAGCGTCTTCTTGGACCTGAACTTAGAGCAGGCCATGCAGTTGTCTTCGTTGTGGTCCGGTGACAGGCATTTATTACAGACCGGATGCACATCGATGTGTGGATATTTGGATCCACAGACGGGGCAGAACTTGAACGGGCTCCGCTCCATGTTAAGTTCGTCGGGGTCTTGCTGCGACGAGAGGGCCTCGATGTCTGAGGAGTTACTTGACTCCGTAGATTTCCGGCTCAGAGAGGCGGACGACGCTCGAGACTGTACGCAAACAATACCGACGCAGGTAACGAAGGCCTTTTGGCCTTAAGAACAAAGTTTATCGGTTCCGACACGGAGACGTCGAAACCACATCCGAACCCAATGGCGGAAAAAAACAAGCTGGGGATGGAGTCGATGCCCATGCGCACTGTAGTCCAGGGGAGGAGCCACCTATCTCGTGATACTTCGAAGACTCTTCCAGGACAACAATGTGCAATCATCCGGACCCAACACTAGGCGGCGATCTATGCATAAGATATGAATTTAGCAGCCCACATGCCTCGAACACATCTGTTCTCAATTCCAGACCTCACCTTACGATTATAAAGTGCGCGCAGCATAGAGGGGTTTCACTCGTAGTCCTTTGTATTTTTGTTTATTTTTGCATGATAATGAGGAGGGAAATTATCTGTGCGCAGTGCAGAATTATATGCTTGAAGAGTGGCTCTCCGCAGACATCACTTTCACAACAAGACTGACGGACAAATTACTAGACGGGCACGCGAGTGCCACAGCGAGCTATCTTTTTTCAATTATCGCTCCCCTGTCGGGGCACGATAATTGAAAACAGATGTGGCCTGTGCGAGTAACCACCACCAATAGGCCGTGGATGGAGCAAAAGCGGGACACGCACCTGCCTTTACCCAATTGCGTGCTATCTTTCTTAGAAAGCCCATTAGCCTAGCCCCACAATCACCTAGCCGGTGCTTGTGGGGCTGAGATAGCCCCACAAGCACCGAAACTGTGAAACTGACACTAAGTTTCAGTTTAGTTTTTGTTGCAATGACAATAGTGCCCCATGCGCGTGATCGTCATTGTAAAGAAAACCAAAAATAGGCCTCAGGAAGTTGGGGAAGCTCTTCTCCACCTCCCAAGGCAAAGAAAAAGGGAAAACCGCAGAGAGGTTTTCTGAGTCTGTACTCATGATGGAATGGTTCCGTCATGAGCACAGGAGCACTGGTGCTCATGATGGAACCATTCCGTCATGAGCACCCAAGGGGTTAATGTTACAGAGGTTGCCGGCTAGCAGGGAATTCAGTCCAAATTTCTCATACCTTTTTAATCACTTTGGCCAATTAGTTACTGTCCAGGATCAAATCCCTCACCACCTGAGCTTCCTCAAAAGTGATTAATCTGTCCTCAAGATACACTCTCCAAGTGTTCAACATCTTCCCTCTCTCCACCTGGTCATAGTTAGATCATGGCTGACTTGTTAAAATGGTTGTAGCCAAGAGATCTGTCATGATTTGCTGAACACAGGCTTCTCAATACTCTGAATTGCTGTCTCCCATATTCCTTGTTGTCTTGATTGAACATCCACACAATAATCCTTTGTGAAAGTATGTGGATTTATCCAGGTTGCAGCTCTGCAAATGTCATTAAAAGGGATATGTTCCAAAAATGCCATGGTTGCCACTTTTTTCCTTGCTGAATGACCTCTTGGCACATTTATTAGTGTCCTTTAGCTTTTGCATAACAGATTTGGATGCATTTACCAATCTAACTAGCTATACCTGCTTTGGATATAGCATTTCCTTTAGTTGGATTTAAAAAAGGAGCAACGAGTTTAGTGTTTATGAAGGGATTAGTACGTTCCACGTAGTACATAAGAGCCCTTTTAACATCTAGTGTATGTAATGCACGCTTGCAACACTTTCTGGTTTTGGAAAGAAAACTGATGACTCCAAGGTTTGGTTTAAATGAAAAGGAGAAATCAGCTTTGGGAAAAATGTTGGGTTAGTGCTTGGACGTACTTTGACTGAGAACATTTACAAGTAAGGCTCTTCGATTGTGAGTGCATGTATTTCTCTGACCCTTCGCAAGGATGTTATTGCTACAAGGAAAGCCACTTTCCATGATAAGAATTGTAGTTGGCAAATATGCAGTGATCAAATGGTGGCCCCATAAGTCGTGTTAAGACAATGTTCAAATTCCACACTGGTATTGGAAGTGTACGTAGTGTAATGACTCTTTTTAATCCTTCTATGAAGGTTTTGAATGAAGGAATGCCAAACAGTGACAATTGTTTCCGGTTTTGCAAATATGTTGCAATAACCCCTAAATGTAGGCGTTTTGAGGTTTATGCTAACTGTGACTTTTGTAAGTGTAACAAGTAATAAATTAGTTGTTGTTCCGTTGGGGAAGATGGGTTAATGTGCTGTACAGTAATGCACAAAACGTTTCCATGCTGCTGCATAGCACTCCCTTGTGGTAGGTCTTCTTGTCTCCCCCTCAAACCTGCTCCTGTGAAATCCCGGTGTGTCCTGCAGCCGGCAACCTCAAAAACCCCGGAGGACCTGCCTGCCTTCACTTCCAAAGACTGCTTCTCCCATGAACACCGATTTGTTCAACTGCAAACTCTGGCAGCAGCCGGACACCGCAAATCCACCCCACTCTACCCCCGCTGTCCACGGGCCGGCAAACCCTGATCTGTCTCAAGCCTCCAGCCGACGCCTGCAGTCTAAATCCAGAAGGCCCTCCTAACTGCGACCAGGAGATGGTAAGAAGACCCGACCCCAAAAGGCACCCTTGCACTCGACGGCCCACAGCCTTGTGTGCCCAAACCAACGGTGCCTAACCAACCCCTAACTTCCCAAGTTACCTCTCAAAGTGGTGTTCGCACCCAGAAGTCCTTTGACTCCCAGCCTGCAGTGCATTTGCAAACTTGAGGTTCTCCATTGGAAACAGGACATCCAACGTTGAAACAGCACCCGGCTGCCCTAGGGCCACTGAGGGTGCACCTTTGGTGCTAATTTGTTTACCCATTTGCCCTGAACTAAAGTCCTGGAGCTTTGCTCCCACAACCCAGTGGCCTGCTTGCCAGCAGCCACCAACCGGAGGTCCCCTATCCACAATTGGATAACACTGGGCCTCAGCACGCTGCACCCGGCCGCCCTAGTGCCGCTGAACGTGCAACGAGAGTGCATCATTGACCCTGGGGGAACCCTTGTTCTAACCCCAGAATCTCAACTCCAAAGACCGATTACTTATCTAAAAAACAATAACCACATTTTCCTCCATAGGATAACATTGACACTTTTTTCTGAAAAACTTTTTAAGTGTGGTGTTTTGAAACCTAAAGAAATTCTTTAAAATTGTACGATTTAGCAAAAACGCTTTTACTCATCTGTTTTCAGGAAATGTCCCAGTGCTGCATCCAGGCATACAGCACTGAGTAAGAAAGTAAGTAATCCAAAAGTAACTTACCGGCTATTTTACTGAAAATCCCATTCAAGTCTATGTACTGTATTTACAAGTGATTGCATTTCTCTGAAACAATACTGTAAGTCAAACCATAGTACATTTACAATTGAACTGTTTTACAATCAGCATTTACTACTGTAAAATATTTACTGCTTACCTGTGCCAGGCTTGCTTGGTTCTAGAAATAAAATAACTATAATAATTCACACACTCAAAGACTGAACTTCAGACCACTGGTTATACAAAAACGATTGGTCTGAAGTTCAGTCTTTGAGTGTGTGAATTCATTTGCTGAATGAGTATGTACATCAATGCTTAACACAGTCCTCTGATACTGCCTTACTGCTCGACCACACTATCACAAATAGAGAGTAAGGTTCTATCTAATTTTGCCTCCGCTTACCTTTGGGGTTTCAATGGACTCTGTGCACACTATACCTCACTTTGGTATAGTATATAGAGAGCCAGCTTCCTACAGGCTCATTACGATCAATGAGAACAAGTCATGCAACACTTACCCGATGAGTACAAAGCAAAAGCTAATGACCTTATGGAGGAAGGCAAACTCATCACTAATACTTCCATTAAATGCGCACTAGATGCAGCAGACACAGCAGCTCAAGTAATATATACTAGTATACTATAGCGCAGACACACTTGGCTTAGGATTTCTGGATTTAGACAATCCTCTATCCTTAGTCAGCCCTTTGATAGAGAACATCTTTTCAGACCAGCGGTCTATACCTCGATGGAGAAAATGAAAAAGGACACTGAGATTGCAAAGTCTATGAGGGCTTTACAATTACCTACTAGTAGGGGCTCCTTTCGCCGCTCCTTTTACAGGGGTGGTTCAAAAACGGTGTTCACTGAAAATCCTTATCATTCTATCCACCAGCATATGAAATTCATATACGGTGTAGGAGGTGAAGCTTATGCTTGAGTTGGAGGCAGTCTATTATAAAAGCCCTCTATATTTTTCATCACTGAGTCCATGGGCACCTGCACCCTTTGCAAACCAAAGACCTGATCCACAAAGGACATCTTTACTCGTGGCAGAGGCCCTGCAGTTGTAGTGGGGAGTCCGCACTTGTGACAGGGGTACCACACTCATGCCGGGCTCTTAGTACTGCAGTTACCCATTGCGGAGGTCCCGCCATGAGTATGTGGCCCCTGCCAAAATGCACCCCGTCACAATTGTGGTGCCTCTGCCACAAGTACAGAGGCCCTTTGAGAATCTGTCCCTGAAAGTCTGTGAAATTTCCAGTTCTTTTCGCCTGCCATAATATGATGGCTCCTGGCAGCCCTTTTGCTCTTCCACTTTGTCAACTGAAAGTTGAGGTGTAAATTGAATATCTACGTCATAAGGGCTCCAAGCCTGTGAATCTCTATTGGGGAGTATTGTTAGAACACATCTGGCCACTATCTGATTCTTGGTTAAAAAATCCATCACTGTGTGAAGATTCTGAAGAGGAATTGTCCAGAAGTTGTACTGGTGGCTCTAGAATCATTCTTACTCATGACACTAACTGCAATACTGGTAGCGTGGAGTTAATCTGTGTCTTGGCAGAGCTGAGGTTATTGTAGTGATGTGGCTAGTCGAAGCAGGAGTAAGTCATTGTTACCATAGTTGGTACTGTGCAGACTGCAACAGTAACTGCTCTTGATGTTGTAAACATGGTCGAATCCGGCACTAGTTTTGCTGTTGTCTTCATCAAAGGATTGGGTTTAACTGTCAACATGCATTTCTGCACCATCAACTGAGCTTTTGCGGATGGTGGTACCTTGGTTCATGATGGTCCTTCTCAACAAACTGGTTATGGATAACTCGCGGACGATAGCTTGGTCAGCAGCAGGACCTTTGTTGTCAACAGGGTCTTTGCTGTTGGTAACATTGATAGTGTACCTGTTAATATTGACAACTTCACAATTAGCGGTGTGTATCCCACATTTATGGAGGCGCACACTTTTTTTTTTTTACTTTTCTCAGTTGGTGAGCTTCCTGAAGTATGTTCAACTTCACTATGAACAGAAGTCAATCACTTTGATAGAGACACAGAGGGTCTCTTGGTAAGAACAACATAGGGCTGTGAGGTAGCCGAAGTGGCCAATTCTTTTGCTTAGGGTCATCAGGATTTGTGATTTCTGGATTTTAGAACACTTTTCTCAAAGGATGCCTGTAGTGATACAGTACGAAAGAGAAATAGTAGCCTATGGTCTCTAGTCTTTATGGGTTTAGTGGTAACTTACCTTTAGTAGTGCTCCTTCTGGTGCATACTCTTCCTAATTGCTGATTTTTCACCTTGCAATTAGCCACACTGAAGCCCACTCCCTTAACCCTGCAAGGCGCCAGAATGAATGCAGAGATTTTTCTCATCAATTACCTTGTGCGCCAGTAGGTGGCGTCATGCGGCCCGATATCTACTTTATCCTATCCCAGAAGTGAATTTGGATGCAGAGCCAATACTGATCAGAATAAACAATATGTGGAAATCTAATTTGGGGTATTTTTCGGTAGAAAGAATCTATTCCACAGAACAGGGAGGTCCGTTGGTCTGAGAGGAATCTGCAGTTAGGGTATCCACAAGAAGGAAAATGCTTCTTACCCGGTATGCATCTGTTATTGCTATATAGAGCTGTAGAATCATATGCTTTAGCACAGATCGCCATCTAGTGTTTGGTCCGGATGTTTGCACTTTTGTTTTCTTCGAAGAAGTCTTTCAAGTCACTAGATAGGTGACTCCTCCTTTCAGTGATAGTGCGCATGGGCATCGACTTCATTCTTAGATTGTTTTGCCGTAGACGGGGATGATGGAGTTAGTAAGAATAGTAAAGAGATGTCCATGTATAATGTATCTAAGTAAGATGGTACTGCAACAGGTAAAGGTACCTGGGGAGGCAGGTGGGCGCATATGATTCCACAGCTCTATATGCCAAGAACAGATGCATACTGGGTAAGTAGCATTTTCTGTTCGAGGAATAGGAGCTGTAGATCAGCTATACAGCAGTTATCTCCCAAGCGGTAGTAACCTGTAGCTGTTGCAGTGGTTTGAAATAGTGGTCTTAAAACTGCCTGGCCCACACTAGCCTGTTGTCTTGCTAACACATCTATACCATAGTGTTTTGTGAATGTGTATGGTGTAGACCATGTAGCAGCCCAATGTCATCTAGGGGTATATTTCCTAAGAATGCCATAGAAGCCCCTAGTTTGCGTGTAGAATGCGCTATAGGGAGAATTGTTAATGTGCGCTTTGCTTTAATGTTGAAAAGCAAAAACTCCTTTTCCTGAACTTTACAACCAGTTTCTATTGCTTTGTCCCATAAAGAGACGTTTCACAGGTGGGAGAAGGGGTCTCGTCTGTGCGTAGGTTACCAAATTTACAAGCTTTTTAAGTGTCAGACCAGGTTCAACATGAATGTATTTCCAAACACAAATGTCTTAAAAAAAGTTTTTTCATTTATTAAAAAAATATTTTAAAAAAACAACAATACATTGTCTCATTTACATTATACATCTTGTACTACACAAATCAATTACAAATATTATTTGGCTTAGTTTAAAAACTTGGATTTCTAAACTATGCTTATCGGCATAGTTCCAATTTTTTTTTACTGCAACATATTTTATAAAAACAGAGAACAAACAAACTGTCGACACGGCGTTTCGGTGCCAAAGACAATCTTGCACCTTCATCAGGACTTGTTCATTACAATGATATCTAAAAAAGACATGTTACAATGGATTCCATTAGATCCTGTTTTAGTCTGACATTTGCACATTGAATGTTTAACATTTTTATTACTTTCCCCCTACCATTTGGTAACCCCGCTAGACCTTATTGGGAGTACTTTACTTCAATTCCCAGTTATACTAAGGTCCTACACTTTAGCATTACTCATAAAAGACAAACCTAGCAACTTTTCACTTATCACCAGGATGAATCTGGAGAATGCACTATAAAACATTTTTTTTTCTCACATAGGATTGAAAATGGTCCCTATTAACCAACTTTAAATGAAACCTAGTGAATCAAACATCAAAGGTAAATCTACCATTTAAAAAATTGGGGAAGAAAAAGCTTAGCAAATATACTCTAAATTAAGGGAATCTAAAAATGGGGTCCCTGTTTGATTCTTCCTAGTATACAGAAGAGAAAACAACAAACATCTTCTGCCTATACAACTGGAGACTACATGCTCCTAAAACTGAAAAGGGTGTGCCAGGAAGAAAATAGAAACCTGGGTAAGAGCATAGTGTTCTCTGTGGGTAGAGCTTTGTGACCAAGAGGGAATAGAGGTTTGGACTGCCGCCCCCCCCGGTTTTTGTAAATCAATTGCAGCCCACTATAATCGTGTCTCATCAAGCAAGTTGAGGACTAATCATCCTGTGATAAGTGAAAAGTTGCTAGGTTTGTCTTTTATGAGTAATGCTAAAGTGTAGGACCTTAGTATAACTGGGGATTGAAGTAAAGTACTCCCAATAAGGTCTAGCGGGGTTACCAAATGGTAGGGGGAAAGTAATAAAAATGTTAAACATTCAATGTGCAAATGTCAGACTAAAACAGGATCTAATGGAATCCATTGTAACATGTCTTTTTTAGATATCATTGTAATGAACAAGTCCTGAAGAAGGTGCAAGATTGTCTTTGGCACCCAAACGCCGCGTCGACAGTTTGTTTGTTCTCTGTTTTTATAAAATATGTTGCAGTAAAAAAAATGTTGAACTATGCCGATAAGCATAGTTTAGAAATCCAAGTTTTTAAACTAAGTCAAATAATATTTGTAATTGATTTGTGTAGTACAAGATGTATAATGTAAATGAGACAACGTATTTTTTTAAAAATATTTTTTTAATAAATGAAAGAAAACTTTTTTAAAGAAATTTGTGTTTGGAAATACATTCATGTTGAACCTGGTCTGACACTTAAAAAGCTTTTAAATTTGGTAACCTACGCACAGACGAGACCCCTTCTCCCACCTGTGAAACGTCTCTTTATGGGACAAAGCAATAGAAACTGGTTGGAAAGTTCAGGAAAAGGAGTTTTTGCTTTTCATGATTGTTGACCCAATCCCTTTTCCTGATAAAAAGGGTAACTCCCTCTCTATCACAGGACTTTGCTTTAATGTAGCATATTTGAATACATTTAACTATCCACCGTGCAATATCTATTTTGATATGGGATTGCCTTTATGTGTGGTGCAAAAGCAACAACAAGTTGTTTGGTTTTCCTAAAAGGTTTTGTCCTTTCTATATAGTATAGCAACACTCATAGGGCCATATGTAGGTAATTTTATTTTACCACTTCTTAAATACCGAATCATACCGATTCGGTATTTAAGAAGTGGTAAAATAGATGGGGGGAGATGTAGGTATTTCTGAATCGGTAAATACCGAATCGTTAAGATTCGGTATTTACCGATTCTGTAAATACCGAATCGGTAATGCCCATTGATTCCTATGGGCATTGAAGCCCATAGGAATCAATGGGCATTACCGAATCGGTATTTACAGATTCGGTAAATACCGATTACAGCAAGGGTGCAGGGGGTTTCACTTTGACACCCTCTAGCTCCCCAAATACAGGCATGTGTGCCATGTGACACACAGACATGCCCTCAGGGCATGTCTGTGTGTCACATGGCACAGATGTGCATGCACACCTGTATTCGGTATTTTACCACCCAATTGGATTGGGTGGTAAAATACCGAATTCTGAAGGCCTGTAGCACTGTCAACAGTGCTACCTACATCTGGGTTTTACCGAATCGGTAAAATTACTGATTCGGTATTTTACAGAATCGGTAAATTTACCGTTTCGGTAAATTTTCCGAATCTGTAAAATATTTGCCCCTACATCTCGAAAACCAATTACCGGTCGGTAACTAGATACAGTTAAAAGGCTTTCTAGTAGAAAAAAATGCTAGTAGTTCTAGATGATTTATGTGGAGTTATTTTTGTTGGGCAGTCCACATGCCCTGAATTGTATGTTTTTGAAGATGAGCTCCCCAACCAGTGAGCGATGCGTCTGCTGTTAGGACTATTTGTGGAACCAGGTCGACAAATGACCTCCCCTTGGAAAGGTTTTGTATGTTCCACCACTGCAGAGAGCGATGGGTGCGGCCGTTTACCAACACTAGATCTGTCAGCTGACCTTGAGCCTGGTTCCACTGACGTGCCAAGCATTCCTGTAGGGGACGCTTTTGGAGTCTTGCATAAAGAACGATTAGAATGCAAGAAGCCATCATTCCAATCAATTGCATAAATACTTAGGCTGGTAACGAGTGTTGAGGTTGAAATTGTGATATTAGATTTTGCATGCTGCATATCCGGACTAGGTTGAGGTATGCTAGAGCTTTGCAACTATCAATTTTGGCTCCTAGATACGCTTGTGTGTTGGATGGTTGTAGGTGAGACTTGGTCAGGTTTAGAGTGAACCCCAAGTCATGAAGTAATTGAACTTTTTTCTGAGTGTGGTGTAGGCAGCTGTGTTGCGATCTGCCTTTTATCAGCCAGTTGTCTAAATAAGGGAAGACATGAATGTGTTGTCTTCTTAAATGAGCTGTGACTACTGCCAGACACTTGGTGAATCTGGGTGCTGTAGTTACCCCGAATGGGAGAACCTTGAATTGATAATGTTGTCCGTCCTCAACAAACCTGAGATATTTTCTGTGAGCCGGGTGAATGGGGATATGGAAATAGGCATCCTTTAAGTCCTGAGTGAAAAGAAAGTCGCCTTGTTGAAGCAGTGGGAGCACCTGTTGAAGTATGTCCATGTGGAAGTGGTCTGACTGAATGTAGAGGTTTAGCTGTCTGAGGTCTAATATAGGTCTGAGAGAGCCGTCCTTTTTGGAAATTAAGAAATACTCCAGTTCCTTGATGATCTGATGGGACTGGTTCAATCGCATGTTTTTACAAGAGAGCGAAAGCCTCCTGTTTTAAGAGGGTGAGATTTTCTGGTGACACTGTATGTGTTCTTGGAAGAAAAGTTGGGGGGAGTGCTGATAAGCTCCAGATAGTAACCATACTGGATAATTTGTAGTACCCACTTGTCAGAGGTGATTGAATTCCAGACAGGTAAGAACTGTGAGAGACGTCCCCTGACAGGAGTGGAATGATCGGGGTAGTGAAAGGAAGTCATGGTTTGTTGGCAGGGGAACTTGCGTGTACGGTTACCTCTAGCTCTTCCACTATTATTGTTTCCTCTATAACCTCCTCGAAAATAACCTCTGGAAGATGGTGATTGGTTGTTACCCTTGTAAAAGGAGGAGGGATTTTCAGTGAACACCGTTTTTGAACCACCCCTGTAAAAGGAGCGGAGAAAGGGACCCCTACTAGTAGGTAAAAGTATAGACTTTGCAACCACATTGTCCTTTTTCATTTTCTCCAGCGAGGTATCGACAGCTTGTCCGAAAAGATATTCTTTATCAAAGGGCTGGCTAAGGATGGAGGATTATACCGCCTGTTTAAATACAGAAATCCTAAGCCAAGTGATGTATAGTGTGCACAGAGTCCAGTGGAACCCAAAAGGTAGGCAGAGGTAAAGTAGATAGCACCTCGCTCTCTATTTGTGGTAGTGTGGTCGGCAGTAAGGCTTTATCAAAGGACAGTGTTAAGCATTTGTTGTACACACTCAGTCAGCAAATGAATTCACACACTCAAAGACTGAATTGTTTTTGTATAAAAATATTCTTTTAGTTATTTTACTTCTAGAACCAAGCAAGCCTTACACAGGTAAGCAATACATACTTTACAGTAGTAAATGCTGATTGTAAAACAGTTCATTGCAATTGTAAATGTACTATGGTTTGAATTACAGTATTGTTTCAGAAAAATGCAATCACTTATAAATACAGTACATGGTCTTGAATGGATTTTCAGTAAAATAGCAGGTAAGTTACTTTTGGATTACTTTTCTTAATCAGTGCTGTATGCCTGAATGCAGCACTGGAACATTTCCTGTAAACAGATGAGTAAAAACACTTTTGCTATACCGTACAATTTTAAAGAATTTCTTTAGGTTTCAAAACTCCACACTTGAAAACTTTTTAAGAAAAAAGTGTCAATATTATCCTATCGAGGAAAATATGGTTATTGGTTTTTAGCTAAGTAATCGGTCTTTGGAGTTGAGGTCCCGGCGTTGAAACAAGGGTTACCCCAGGGTCAAGGATGCACTCTTGTTGCACCCTCAGCGGCACTAGGGTGGACGGGTGCAGAGTGCTAAGACCCAATGCTATCCAATGCGGGATAGGGGGCCTCCAGTTGGTGGCTGCTGGCAAGCAGGCCACTGAGTTGTGGTAGCAAAGCTCCAGGACTTTAGCTCAGGGCATATGGGGAAACAAATTAGCACCAAAGGTGCACCCTCAGTGGCCCTAGGGCGGCCGGGTGCAGGGTATTGTTTCGCCGTTGGCATGAATAGGACTTGTTACAGGGTTAAGACAAGTTTTTTCTATTTCGGATCCAAATGTGGTTCATCAGACCGAGGCTCTTTGGACAGTGTCCTTTTCTCTATGTGACGATGTCGGCGTCGAAGGTTTCGGTTCCAAACCTTTGGGCGTTGAATGTTTGGGCTTTGAGTCTTTGTGCTTGGTAGGTTTCGGCTCCAAGCATTTCGGTGCTGAAGATTTCGGCTCTGATCTTTTCAGTGTGGGTGGTTTCGGCTCTGAGCCTTTAGGAGTGGAGGATTTCGGCCCGGTGTCAAAGGTGCAGTCTTTGGTATCGATAGTGTGGTGAACGGTAGATGCTTCGACTTCTGTTTAGGTGCTGAAGGTGTTGATTCGGCACCAGAATGGGGCTGGCTCGAGCCCGAGCCAGAAGGTTTCTGTTTATGTTCCTTAGCTGGGCTGGAGGGCGGAGCATATGAAACTTTTTGTCGGTGCTGCCCAGAGCCCGAAGGCGAAAGGGGTACCGGAGCCTTTGTCTTATGTTAACTGGGCACAGGGGAATCTGTACTCACCGTTGACCCGGAGTGATGTGCTGTTCTTCTTCCATGTCGGAATCTGCTTCGGACACGGAGACCTGTTATTCCTCGGCTCCTTCAGCTGAATGTTGGATATCGGAATCTTCGCTGAAGATGTCCGGTACGGAGCTGGTATGATATTGCATCTCGTGGCGTCAAGCCAGTCGATCACAAATTGTCTTTTTCGAGCACAGAACAATTGACACGCGTCACAGTCTTTTTCTTTGTGTTCGGGGATAAGCAGAGGTTGCAGACCTCATGCAGGTCAGAGCGTAGAAACTTAGCACGACACCCGGGACATAGTTGAAATGGAGTCCGTTCCATCGACTGCTAGCATGATCGGCACATGTAGGCCCAACTGCCTGTCTCGAGTCTCTTGATCGAAGGTTTTCTCAGTTGAAACGGCGCGCGTCGAATGGGGAAATCACAATCGATGACAATACCATTGAGGGTTGTGGATTGCGCGTCGAAGGAATTCGAAAACGATACCGAACCGGAGTGCAGCAATACACATCTGAACCCGATGGCGGAAAAAAACAATCTAAGGATGGAGTAGATGCCAGTGCGCACTATCGCTGAAAGGAGGAGTCACCTACCTCGTAACTGGAAAGACTTCTTTGAAGAAAAACAAAGTGCAAACATCCGGACCCAACCCTTGATGGCGGTCTATGCTAAAGCATATGATCTACAGCTCATATGCCTCGAACAGAGTATTATCAAAGGCAAGAAATGTGGTCCTTGGATGGATACTTCTAACTGCAGAACCCTAACCATGTGAACAGTTACCAAACAGTACCCTTCCAGGTGGTGGGTCTGTAAAATGGCTTATACAAAGAAAGTCTTGCAAGACAAACAGGCAAAGTGGCCCTCCTGCCGTACTTGCCTATCAAGATAGTAGTGCTCCATGAATGTTTGCACTGATGCTCAAGAAGTGGCCTGACAGATGCGCAAGACAGATAATCTTTGCGCCAATGCCACGGTGGCAGCTTTGGCACTGGTGGAGTGAGTCGTTAAGGCCTCTGGAGGCTGCTTCTAAGCCAGTGCATAGCAGGTCTACATGCAGAGGACTATTCATCTACAGATCATTCTTTTCTGTACTGCTTTGCCCCTGCAAACTCCATCAATAGCAGATCGTTCATCTGGTTGTTTTTGGCATGATCAACACAGACACCTACGGCTCTCTTGTGATGTAAGCAATATATATTCTCTTTCTCCTTGGATGGATGAGGAGGAGCAAAGACTGTAAGAAGGGTGATAAACTATCTGATGTCAAGACCTTTGGTAGGAAGTATCCCATCAATAACAATCTTAAATATCTGGATCCCATCCTCTCCCATCAAGCATGACTCTCCTACAGAGAGGGGGGAAATGCCTCTAAACCTTTCTAGATGGCAGGATGGGAAACAACAGTCCAACATCAGTCAGTCAGTCATTTAGATTGACACTAAACCAGACAATCTTACAGAAATTATACGAAAATTAAAAGTTCGGGGTATTTCATTGACCTTAATGTTTATTTAACCTCAAAGCTTGTCAGCTGCATAGCAATGGTGCAGCTGAAAGTAACCATCTAAGCGTCATTCGCTTTTCTGAAAGAGGTCAGTCTTCAGTTAAAGTCATGTTCGAATACACACCACATTCAGACTAAATGTGGGAAAAGATCTGTAGATCATAACACCACAATCTGATAATGGATTTTCTGTACAACTATAGTGATACACTGTACTTTGTGCAGCTATCTTTTAAGTGATGCAGAGAGTACAGGTAAACTAGTGAAACAGAGATATACCTGGGATCGCTTTTTAGATCAAGGCTAAAAGCCAAGCAAAAGCTCTAATCTATTGATTTGAAAGGTGTCAATTTCTCCATTGAACCACATCACCCAAACATTAACTTACAATCACTTATGGTAAACGAGAAGGCCACCAATTAAAGTGAGCGTACCTAGTTTTTATGTCTAGTGTCTCTCGAGACGCTATGTTGAAATCCCTCTTTGAATAGTGCAGAGTGGATACGCGATGGGTAAATCATAGGCAGGACCACTGGAATAATGGGATTCTATCGCCAAGCCTTTTTCCTCACATAATGCATCTCTTGCATAATTAGTCAGTTTCAACAAGGAAGACCTGGTTGTAGCTCAAGCAGATAAAAAAACACATGTGGTGATGCACCATGGCAAACACTTTGCCAGGGGTTCCTGGTCCCTTTTCACTTGATTGCCGCGGGTGTTAAACTGGTATTTATACAATGAATTTGTGGCCGAATTAGAATGAAGGTATCTTAAATTGACAACATAGTGAACTAATACTGTCACAGAGTGTCTCATAAGTAGTCTTTTCTTGTAGTGTAATTCAGACAACCCGGCAACATACCCTGGGCTTTCATTGCCACATAATTTAAGTGGTCCTCAGTGGAAAGTTGTATGTAATTTCTTGCATACTACGCATGCGCTTTAAGGGGAAGTCGGGTGCATGTCCAAGGAAGAGGTTTAGAATGTTTCCTGCTGCGGCAGTACTTTGGATGCCTTAATGCACACCATCCCAGAAGAGCTGGCTGTTGACACACAGCATGTCAACACCTTGCTACCTGTAATTGCAGCCAACTACTGTGTTATCAGCAAAAGAGCCTTACGAAATGTGGGGTGGTATTATCCTGAGTGCCAAGTCTTTATTGCCCATGCCAAAGTCACCGTTTACAGAAGGGACAGGAAATGGTGGAGAACAAAGTGGCAAGTGTAAGATTTATTCAGACGTCCAGGACAAGCGCAACTCAGTGAAAGAACAAACATTCACATAGAATTCTCAAAATACAACATTCCAGGCCAGTGGCGCGAGGACCGCACCAAAGAACATAAAAAACGATAACATGACTGCCATCCAATAGACACAACATAACAAGATGACAAAACCGATAATAAGGCAAGCCACCCATTCCCTTTAATCACAGACAGACAATTAGGAATGCAAATGGATATATAGCAAACCATTCACATCAAAAACAATGAATAATTTTTCCTCTAAATTAAAACCACTGTAAACTGAGTGGTATGCCGACTCATGTTGACTGACCAAGGCTACTGGAAATATGAGAGTGGAAGGCTGCATTCCAAATAATTATGGTTTTGCCACAAAATCCATCATCTTCTAGGTTTTATTCTAACTCAAACTAAATAATATTGTCTTTAAATGCTGCTTCCGGTGTTGCTGCGCAGTGTTACATTTCAGTTGCTCGTTGCTGTATTTAGACATTAGCCCTCTTGGACTAATGCTAATGAAGTGAAACATTTGCCTTGGAAGTGTTAACATTGTGAAAAATCAAAAAATAGTCAAGTAATACAACCACAAAATGTGCAGCATACATTTCGCTCTTCTTACTGCATAATACTGCCTTCCCCTACAATAGGATTCCATTGATTCTGTACATTATCTACGACCAACTGCACCAGTTACAACTAGCTCTACAAAGTAACTCTGGGCTCCATGAGTTGCATGTAGACCATTAGCACAGCCCTTAAATGCCTTGTCCGGGGTAGTGTTATGTAAATCTACCACCGAATACCATACTGAAAGGATCAAGGTGAACGCGCAGCAAATGTGAGGCTGTACATTTATGAGGCATAGGTCAGACATGTTGAAACCTGGGGGAACACAATGTCAACTGACAGATCCAATAGCAGCCCTTCTGGAGGAAAGAAAGGAATGCTCACACCTCGTTCAGACAACTTCCACCAGTCCATCACCCCTGTTTGGTGTTCTCAAATAAGAAAGCCTGACGTCTATGTACATGCCGAGCAGCTGATATGTTTTCAAGAGCGTCGTACAGCTGCTCCTAGCAAGGCTTCACCTGCTGCCAGACTGGCCACGTGTGGCTCGGATCCCGCCTCTTTCCTCAAGCAGGGGCAGTGATGTGAAAAGCGGACTCACGAACTGCTCTGGAAATTAGAGTCACAGAAGAAATGCCTTAACACAAGAAAGCACCAAGTGGGAAGAAAAAAGCATGCACGCTTTACAGTAGACATTGAACCAAAACTCAAGCAGATGACGCCCTCCAAATTCTTGATCGCAATGAGTCCTGCCTCCTCATCCTTCTTGACCTCTCGTCTGCATTTGACACGGTCAAACATGAGAACCTGCTGGAGCTGCTAAGCACTAGAATGGGTCTTTCGGGAACTGTTCTCAAGTGGTTTTCGTCCTTCCTTCACAATCGGTCACAGAAGTTCAAGATCGACAATGTGCTATCCACTCCTGTGCCTGCAGATCTAGGTGTCCCACAAGGATCCTCCCTCTCCCCCACACTGTTCAACCTCGTCATGGAACCGCTCACCACCTTGCTCCAAGCTTCCAATGTCCAATTCCATATGTACGCCGACGACACACAACTCTACCTAAAGCTACAATCTCCTGAAGATATCAAACATCTGAACTCCACGCTTATTAACACTCAATCGTGGCTGGCAGATAATCACCTCAAACTAAATGCTCTCAAAACAGAGTTCCTACTCATCTCACCACCGACGAAAACTTCCACCACCCAAACATGGCTCAATAATCTAACAGCACTCAATGTCCAACCTACCATCGTGGACTCGGCGAAATCCCTAGGCATCACTCTCGACGCCAAGCTCAACATGCAGCAGCACGTTAGCAAAGCCACAAAAGCAGCTAATTTCCAAATCAACACATTGAGGAAAATTAAACCTTTCCTCCCGGCCGAAGACTTCCAAACTGCTGTACAAGCTCTGGTCATCCCTCGAATAGACTACGGAATTGTGGCCCTCAGCGGTCTCCCGCTATCCACAACAGCACCCTTAAGAGCCTCCCTGAACGCTGCCGCGAGACTCATTACTGGCTCAAGAAAACATTCGCATATTTCCCCAGACTTAAAGTCTCTAAAATGGCTGCCTTTTGAAGCCAGAATACAGCTAAAAGTTGCAGTTATGACACACGCGGCCGTGCACCACAATGCACCCAACTACCTCGCTCAAAAGTTGTCTATCTCAGGAGGTTCGAGGTCCAATAGAAGCACAAAAAAGCTACTCCTGAAACCTCGTAGGTTCCGGAAAGAGAAAACATACAAGCGCTCCTTCTCTGGAATGGCACCCAGGATCTGGAACGCGCTCCCGCCTGAAACTAGGCTGATCTCCTCCACTGCACTCTTCAAGAAAGAGGTGAAAAACATCCTTCTGGCCAAGATATCCTGAACATGATTGGTGCTGGATCAGAGACTCTGCATTGCTTGTATCACCGCTCTCCTTGTCCTCTGGCACTATGCTCCTAACATGATGCTGTCACTACCAATATATGTTACACGTTGACTCACTCTTCAGATGCTCCCACTCAGTGTTCTCGCTACACTAAGTCTTTGACATAAGCCATCCACACACCCAAGGTACACATGAACACCCCTGTAGTGGGATCAATGACTTGTGCCGTCCGATATTACTTGTTTACCTGACTGTATTTTGATATGTTTCATGTATGTTTACTAGTACCCCACCATGTTAGTGACTACTATATTGCTCCCATTGTCTCTGTTCACTCCTACTGCCACTACCCTGTCTTTGTGAAGCGCTCTGATATCTGTAAGGATCTTGTTCGCGCTATATAAAACTCTGAATAAATAAATAAATAAGCAGATGCAGAATGTGCAGAAACAATGGCACGCGCTTGGGAGGTGCTGCTCACCCTAAATCACGTGCACTGTCGTGCAGAAAGTATGAGCGCTAATGTGATAGGGAAATAAATTACAGGGGGGGGAAAGAGAGCGTAAGGTAATGGGTGAGGTGTATGTTTTTATTTTTTAAAACAGGGCTACCGTTTCTGTTGTTCGGCACCATGTTTTCCTGCTACCAGACACAGAGGGTGGAGTGTTCAGGGAAAGGAAACAAAGGTAAATGGCATTAGTTTGGTCATCATCTCTGACTAGGGAGGGGGCAGTATGATACTGGCAGAATTCCAAGGTATGCAACGCTGACTGCACCGCCCTCGCGGATACCAGTATAAATAATACATTCTTCACGTTCTGGGCGCTGTTTCCAAATCAGACGACCCGGGAAGCGTTTTCATCCAATCCCACGCGCGACTGAGAATAGCCCACTACAAAATGGCACACAGAAGTTTTGTACATTGATGCCACGTGAACGCACAAATTGCCACTGGTGCTAGAACAGGGATACTGGGTAACTCCTGGTCACCAAGACTGCAGGGCTCTAATTTTGAGCTTTAACAACTGAATGCGTTTTGTAGGAGTTGTAGTCCTAGTTCACCAGTTGCTTTAACTGACCAAATCAGAAAACAACGATATGTACAATAAAAGCCCAAGACTGGAGCACTGATTGCCTGTGGGCAGGGCCACTGGAATTATGCAGGTAAGAAAAGGGGTCCACTGAAGGAAGTTTAAGTAAATAATCACAAAAATAGTGAGTGCAACAGAAAAAGAGACAGACGTTCTTTTAAATAACTTATCTAACTAGCGCAAATGAAGTACACCGTATTATGCCGAAGCCCAAAACTTCACCACAGGCAAAAAAAACACTTCATGCTTCCAAAATGTAAACAAAACACCCAAATCATTTGGAAAAGAAACCATGGATATATTGGCAGTTTTAGAAAAGTCCCATTACTGCCTCCCTGATGACCACCAAAAGCCCCCCCCCTAAAACAGTCTGCTGGAACTGGGCTGCACAGCAAGTCTCTCGGCCCTACAGCGCTGCGAGGATCCTGGCAGGGGCGACCTGGCATCGAATGAATGAAAACAATCGGCCTCAGCGCACTGTGTGTTGCTGCTGCTCTCCAGGGCACCCAGCTCCAGAGCCTTGGTATGGGGGAGGCCTGGCCACCCCAATTCTTTTACTGTTATCTTAGCCTCTGCAACGGGCGCGGTTAAACAGCAGGAACAACTCGGGGTTAGGAGCTGGTTCACACCAGTCCAGTTGTGACAGGAAGGAGCACAGGAGAACCGCAGGAGACAGAACTGTGAGTGAGCCCGTGCCTCGGGTACTTCTGTTGTGTACAGTTCATGCTATATAACACCGGGAGTGAGGTGCTGCAGGGCGCGAGCAGTGCCTGTTGAACACGCCCAGGAGCCCCCGTCACAATACAAGGGGGAAGATGTTCATTATGTGGCCGGGGTTGGTTCTCGTTAATGTCCCCAAAGCCTGTAAAACTGCAATATGAATCATAGAGCAGATTGGTGCAACATACATGAAAGCAAAGAATACTGGACCACGTAAAAATTTGTGTTGGCTGCATTCATTTAGTAGAATTCCGTCTCCCCTCCCAAAAACATTCGCAATGATGCCGGTTAGGAAATGCAGCAGAGTGGACTGGCTACAACATCGGGCCCAGCCCAGTTTCCGCAAACAGAACAAGCATACGGACGCCGTATTAAATAAATAAAAAATAAAGGATACCCCGATCATTGCTTGATGCAGTTTGGGAGGTGGGAGGGATGTTCTCTGTAGGCAAGCATATGGGTGTCGCATTAAGTAAATAAATAAATAAATAAATGAAAGGCCATGGGGATCGCCGCTCGATGCGGTTTGGGAGGTGGGAGGGGTGTTCTCTGTAGGCAAGCATACGGGCGCCATAATAAAGAAATAAAGGATACAGCGATCGCTGCTTGATGCAGTTTGGGAGGGGTGTTCTCTGTAGGCAGGCATACAGGGACAAAAAAAAGAGTGCTTACCAACTAATTTAAAGAGACAGTATAACGCCGCAAGTAAATGTTCCAGTCCTGATGGGCGGTCCCAAAAGGAGACAGGGCGGTAACAAGGAGGGACTAAGAGGCCTAATTTTTCTATTGGAAGCCAGCGTTTACCATGGACAATGACGCCAGCCAATGAAAAGGATGGGCGGGTCTTCCACGCCACGTCTAAAACATACCCTATTACAATATGCCTCGCAAAGCGGCCAGTGCATGCGCGCTGCAATGCTAGGCGAGACCTATAAAACTGCCAGGAGGGTTGAAAGACACAGAGAACAGATATGCAGGAGGTCAAATGCAGGGAATATCGAAAATGTTAGGACCAAACTAAGGTCACACTGTGGCATCACAAAAGGTTTGGGTCGAACATGTGGGTTAGGACCTTTAAAAAGCATCACAACATGTTATTTGAATAACAACGGTCGGTCAGGTTAACTGCAGATAGTCCGAAAGGGCCAACAAATCACCTTTATTAGTAGTCACAGCAATTCATTGCTCTGCCAGCGAAAGAACAAGCAAAAACATATTGGATAACTGGGCTTGTTGGATGTGCAAGGCCACAAACTTCCCTCAGTGTCTATGGGTCTCCAAACCTTTACTTTTCTGTAATAAAAGCTACTTATGTTCAGTGAAACTCTTCGAGAGCTACTAATATTGGTAGTGTTGTCATAGTGACCACATCAGAGAAGATTACATTAGTCCCTAAAATATGCAAGATTACTACCAGCGATCATCCCAGTCCATCAGGTGTGGTTGCCAGCAGTAATATAAAAAAGTCTTTGTCAATCTGGAATGCCTCTGCATGAGTAATATACAACAGCCGCAGTGCAATGCATCTGCAATCAAGGAAATAGCATTTATAAAAAGTATTGCCAATGCCATGTGATTTATCACTTAAATATCAGCTTTAAACATATTTTGGAAATATAGCAATTTTTAGCTAATAAGTTCTGAAAAACATTTTCCTCTCAAAAATACATTTTCAATTTTGGTATACATAAGTTAATATAACAAAGCTAACGCTTCAAGTTTGGTAGTCTGTGCTGCTCGCAGGAGAGCTACTTACAGGTAGCTGGAAAGTTATCAGTAGCTCACGAGCTACTCATTGGAGAACCATGGTCTAGCATAATTGTTTTTGGTGGATGGACACCTAGCTCCCATATGACATCTACTAACTCAGGAGGGAGTTAAAAGCAGTCAACGGTTGTCTCTCAATCTCTCAATCTCCAAACGTGGAGGTGGGTTGTGCAGGCCTGGATGCAGGACTCTGCACTGTTATGTAACAGAAGACCCTCCTGAAGAGCCTGCTGGGCCAGAGAACAGATCTTCATGGCCAGAAGTTCCAAATACCACACTCTCCTGTCCCAGTCCGGGTCCACTAAAATGACCAGGGTTCAGGCCTTCGTGATCTTTAGAACTTTGGGCAGGAGACGTAGAGGTAGAAAGGTGTTTACAAGAGTACAGAGACCCATTTCAGTTAGAAGCCGCCTAGGACGGAGAACCATCTTTGAAATTCCAAAGCGCAAAGGCATGGACAATGTACATGCTTTAAAGTAGTGAAACGATCGAGCAAGCGTTTCACCACTGCTGGAAGACGAAGACGCCCTATGCCACCTTTGAGTGTAAGCGCAGTTCATGATCCACCAAGCAATGCCGACAATCTTTCTACATTGGTATTCACACATCCCACCAGGTGGTGTACAAACAGGGTAATGCCCTGACAACTCAGTGCATTCCAGAGGCATTAAGCCTCTTGGCACAGGTCCCACACCCCTACAACCCTGCACCAGTTAGCCCCTGATGGACAGATGGAAGGCTGTAGTGACTACTGATTTGCCTGCAACTTCAGCAAATTGATGTGGAACCAGGTCTACCCCAGAGACCAGAGTCCTCTGATCTTTACCTCTCTCAGGTGGGGTCCCAAATTCAGCATTAATGCAACTGGCATGACTGTCACCTTCGGGTGGGCTAGTGAGAGGGTTCTGTAGGTGGTCCAACTGCGGACTAGCAACCATCATTGCAGATCCTCAGACAACTGGATGGAATCCAACAGGTTCCTTTGATTCTGATCTAAACTAAGACTTCATGTCGCACTGCAGAGCCTGTATGTGCCACCTCGCCTGGTCCACTAGAAAGATGCCATGAATTCTCATTGCCACTCTTAATAAGACCCACACTAACACTTAAATTATCAGGAATATAGCTCGAATATTCCGGATTCCTTGAGGATGATAAAATGATCCAGAATGGCTCCCATGAAGGGGTGTCTCTGGTAAGGAGTCAGATATGACTTTGGCATATTGACTGAAAACCCCAAAGAAGTCCGGAGATTTGCCATTGTCTGGAGGTGGTCCGCGACTGATTGAGGTGAGCCCACCTACAACAGCCAGTCATTGACGAGTTAGAAAACTGATAGTCCCATAGATGTGCAGCAACCACCACTATCACTTTGTGAAAACCCAAGGGGCACTGGTGTGGTCAAAGAGAAGCACAGAGAACTAACATGCTCATGGCCTTCTTGGAACCATAGGTAATGTCTGTGGAGATGCAGGACAGGGATGTAGAAATATGCATCCTGAAAATCCAACATCACCATTCAGTCACCTGGATCCAGGGCAGACAGAACATGGGCCGGAGTGAGCATCTTGAACTTGCCCTTTTTGAGAAGAAGTTCAGAAGGCGATGGCCTAAAATAAGACAAGTCTCTCGGCCTTCTTGTGTAGCATTCAGTCCCTATTTCCGGTGCCACAAATCTTTTGATGGATCCTTGGCCCTAAATAGCCCGAACTTTCATTTTTAGGATAGACAAGTGCTCCTCTAGAAGTCGCTGAGGTGTAGGTGGCAAATGAGGAGTGCTGGAAAGGAAAGGTAGGATGAATCCATCCCGAACATTTTGAAGTACCCATCTGGCTGATTTAATGATATGCCACCCGTAGAGGTAATAACTTATTCAGCCTCCAACAGGATGACAATGTGCCACCAAGAACAAACAAAAGGGGTTTGAGAGGGTCTGCAGGGAGAATGGGAAGACAAAGTAATGCATGGCCAAGAGGGCCTGGATGCTGTCGGCCAGATCCCCAACCTCTACCTCCAAAGGATTAGGAGGTCTGTTGTTGTGCGAGGCATGTCTTGGGTTTGCCTCTGCTGGATGGCCCTTTTAGAAGCCTGTATAAGGATGGTACTGTTGGAGAAACTGGTGCACATACACTGAAAGGCCAAGGGGGCCCACTGTGGCTCTACTTTCAATGAAGTGCTTTAGGGCTGAACTAGATTTCCCCCCAATAGAGATGGATGCCATCAAATGGTAAATCCAATAGTGATACCAGGACATCAGAGGAAAAAGACTGTAGATCTCATCCAGGTGTGGTGACACATCACCACGCTGGTAACAACTGCTCTACACAAAACAATAATTGGTGTCCAGCTCCGATTTGATGACACTTTGCAGCATGTTGCCTGTGCCCCGTTGTTTGTGGGGCACAACCTCCATCACACGTTTCTGTAGGAAGATGCGGACTTCTTTTTGAAGTGTATGGATGGTTATGGCGGGATGGTCGGAGGAGGTCTGGTGAATGAGAGCATAACCTGTTCCAGAGTTAGGCTCATGTATCAAGACTAATTACAAAAAGGGGGTGGTGATGGACAGAGTATCTGAGTTAATCAGAACACTCCTACCCAGTCAACAGATCAGGGCTTGATCCATCACCGTTTTTTAGCTCACTGCACCATCCCAGTTCAGAACCTGGCTATATGCAAATTAGTCTGTCCCTGGCCCAGTGCATCATGGGAACAGGGCAGACCAAACTACCAAGCCAATTCTTCACTGGAAAGGAAACAAGCTTCCGGGGACCGGTTTCTGGCATTACAGCCGTCTTCGGCCCGGCTTGCTTGAATCCTGATGGTGCAATGAGCAAGGGACTCATGTCTGAGCATACCCTTCCACACTCATGGTGGCAAAAATAATTACAAAAAGGGGGTGGTGATGGACAGAGTATCTGAGTTAATCAGAACACTCCTACCCAGTCAACAGATCAGGGCTTGATCCATCACCGTTTTTTAGCTCACTGCACCATCCCAGTTCAGAACCTGGCTATATGCAAATTAGTCTGTCCCTGGCCCAGTGCATCATGGGAACAGGGCAGACCAAACTACCAAGCCAATTCTTCACTGGAAAGGAAACAAGCTTCCGGGGACCGGTTTCTGGCATTACAGCCGTCTTCGGCCCGGCTTGCTTGAATCCTGATGGTGCAATGAGCAAGGGACTCATGTCTGAGCATACCCTTCCACACTCATGGTGGCAAAAATAATTACAAAAAGGGGGTGGTGATGGACAGAGTATCTGAGTTAATCAGAACACTCCTACCCAGTCAACAGATCAGGGCTTGATCCATCACCGTTTTTTAGCTCACTGCACCATCCCAGTTCAGAACCTGGCTATATGCAAATTAGTCTGTCCCTGGCCCAGTGCATCATGGGAACAGGGCAGACCAAACTACCAAGCCAATTCTTCACTGGAAAGGAAACAAGCTTCCGGGGACCGGTTTCTGGCATTACAGCCGTCTTCGGCCCGGCTTGCTTGAATCCTGATGGTGCAATGAGCAAGGGACTCATGTCTGAGCATACCCTTCCACACTCATGGTGGCAAAAATAATTACAAAAAGGGGGTGGTGATGGACAGAGTATCTGAGTTAATCAGAACACTCCTACCCAGTCAACAGATCAGGGCTTGATCCATCACCGTTTTTTAGCTCACTGCACCATCCCAGTTCAGAACCTGGCTATATGCAAATTAGTCTGTCCCTGGCCCAGTGCATCATGGGAACAGGGCAGACCAAACTACCAAGCCAATTCTTCACTGGAAAGGAAACAAGCTTCCGGGGACCGGTTTCTGGCATTACAACCGTCTTCGGCCCGGCTTGCTTGAATCCTGATGGTGCAATGAGCAAGGGACTCATGTCTGAGCATACCCTTCCACACTCATGGTGGCAAAAATAATTACAAAAAGGGGGTGGTGATGGACAGAGTATCTAAGTTAATCAGAACACTCCTACCCAGTCAACAGATCAGGGCTTGATCCATCACCGTTTTTTAGCTCACTGCACCATCCCAGTTCAGAACCTGGCTATATGCAAATTAGTCTGTCCCTGGCCCAGTGCATCATGGGAACAGGGCAGACCAAACTACCAAGCCAATTCTTCACTGGAAAGGAAACAAGCTTCCGGGGACCGGTTTCTGGCATTACAGCCGTCTTCGGCCCGGCTTGCTTGAATCCTGATGGTGCAATGAGCAAGGGACTCATGTCTGAGCATACCCTTCCACACTCATGGTGGCAAAATAATTACAAAAAGGGGGTGGTGATGGACAGAGTATCTGAGTTAATCAGAACACTCCTACCCAGTCAACAGATCAGGGCTTGATCCATCACCGTTTTTTAGCTCACTGCACCATCCCAGTTCAGAACCTGGCTATATGCAAATTAGTCTGTCCCTGGCCCAGTGCATCATGGGAACAGGGCAGACCAAACTACCAAGCCAATTCTTCACTGGAAAGGAAACAAGCTTCCGGGGACCGGTTTCTGGCATTACAGCCGTCTTCGGCCCGGCTTGCTTGAATCCTGATGGTGCAATGAGCAAGGGACTCATGTCTGAGCATACCCTTCCACACTCATGGTGGCAAAAATAATTACAAAAAGGGGGTGGTGATGGACAGAGTATCTGAGTTAATCAGAACACTCCTACCCAGTCAACAGATCAGGGCTTGATCCATCACCGTTTTTTAGCTCACTGCACCATCCCAGTTCAGAACCTGGCTATATGCAAGTTAGTCTGTCCCTGGCCCAGTGCATCATAGGAACAGGGCAGACCAAACTACCAAGCCAATTCTTCACTGGAAAGGAAACAAGCTTCCGGGGACCGGTTTCTGGCATTACAGCCGTCTTCGGCCCGGCTTGCTTGAATCCTGATGGTGCAATGAGCAAGGGACTCATGTCTGAGCATACCCTTCCACACTCATGGTGGCAAAAATAATTACAAAAAGGGGGTGGTGATGGACAGAGTATCTGAGTTAATCAGAACACTCCTACCCAGTCAACAGATCAGGGCTTGATCCATCACCGTTTTTTAGCTCACTGCACCATCCCAGTTCAGAACCTGGCTATATGCAAATTAGTCTGTCCCTGGCCCAGTGCATCATGGGAACAGGGCAGACCAAACTACCAAGCCAATTCTTCACTGGAAAGGAAACAAGCTTCCGGGGACCGGTTTCTGGCATTACAGCCGTCTTCGGCCCGGCTTGCTTGAATCCTGATGGTGCAATGAGCAAGGGACTCATGTCTGAGCATACCCTTCCACACTCATGGTGGCAAAAATAATTACAAAAAGGGGGTGGTGATGGACAGAGTATCTGAGTTAATCAGAACACTCCTACCCAGTCAACAGATCAGGGCTTGATCCATCACCGTTTTTTAGCTCACTGCACCATCCCAGTTCAGAACCTGGCTATATGCAAATTAGTCTGTCCCTGGCCCAGTGCATCATGGGAACAGGGCAGACCAAACTACCAAGCCAATTCTTCACTGGAAAGGAAACAAGCTTCCGGGGACCGGTTTCTGGCATTACAGCCGTCTTCGGCCCGGCTTGCTTGAATCCTGATGGTGCAATGAGCAAGGGACTCATGTCTGAGCATACCCTTCCACACTCATGGTGGCAAAAATAATTACAAAAAGGGGGTGGTGATGGACAGAGTATCTAAGTTAATCAGAACACTCCTACCCAGTCAACAGATCAGGGCTTGATCCATCACCGTTTTTTAGCTCACTGCACCATCCCAGTTCAGAACCTGGCTATATGCAAATTAGTCTGTCCCTGGCCCAGTGCATCATGGGAACAGGGCAGACCAAACTACCAAGCCAATTCTTCACTGGAAAGGAAACAAGCTTCCGGGGACCGGTTTCTGGCATTACAGCCGTCTTCGGCCCGGCTTGCTTGAATCCTGATGGTGCAATGAGCAAGGGACTCATGTCTGAGCATACCCTTCCACACTCATGGTGGCAAAAATAATTACAAAAAGGGGGTGGTGATGGACAGAGTATCTGAGTTAATCAGAACACTCCTACCCAGTCAACAGATCAGGGCTTGATCCATCACCGTTTTTTAGCTCACTGCACCATCCCAGTTCAGAACCTGGCTATATGCAAATTAGTCTGTCCCTGGCCCAGTGCATCATGGGAACAGGGCAGACCAAACTACCAAGCCAATTCTTCACTGGAAAGGAAACAAGCTTCCGGGGACCGGTTTCTGGCATTACAGCCGTCTTCGGCCCAGCTTGCTTGAATCCTGATGGTGCAATGAGCAAGGGACTCATGTCTGAGCATACCCTTCCACACTCATGGTGGCAAAAATAATTACAAAAAGGGGGTGGTGATGGACAGAGTATCTGAGTTAATCAGAACACTCCTACCCAGTCAACAGATCAGGGCTTGATCCATCACCGTTTTTTAGCTCACTGCACCATCCCAGTTCAGAACCTGGCTATATGCAAATTAGTCTGTCCCTGGCCCAGTGCATCATGGGAACAGGGCAGACCAAACTACCAAGCCAATTCTTCACTGGAAAGGAATCAAGCTTCCGGGGACCGGTTTCTGGCATTACAGCCGTCTTCGGCCCGGCTTGCTTGAATCCTGATGGTGCAATGAGCAAGGGACTCATGTCTGAGCATACCCTTCCACACTGGAAGGGTATACTCAGATGTGAGTCCCTTGCTCATTGCACCATCAGGATTCAAGCAAGCCGGGCCGAAGACGCCTGAAATGGCAGAAACCGGTCCCCGGAAGCTTGTTTCCTTCCCAGTGTAAGAATTGGCTTTTGTAGTCTGGTCTGCCCTGTTCCCATGATGCACTGGGCCAGGGACAGACTAATTTGCATACAGCCAGGTTCTGAAACTGGGATGGTGCAATGAACTAAAAAACGGTGTTGGATCTAGCCCTGATCTCTTGACTGGGTGAGAGTACTCTGCTTAATTCAGAGACTCTGTCCATCACCACCCCTTGTTGTAAATAATTTTGTCCACCCTAAGCGTGGAAGGGTATACTCAGATGTGAGTCCCTTGCTCATTGCACCATCAGGATTCAAGCAAGCCGGGCCGAAGACGCCTGAAATGGCAGAAACCGGTCCCCGGAAGCTTGTTTCCTTCCCAGTGTAAGAATTGGCTTTTGTAGTCTGGTCTGCCCTGTTCCCATGATGCACTGGGCCAGGGACAGACTAATTTGCATACAGCCAGGTTCTGAAACTGGGATGGTGCAATGAGCTAAAAAACGGTGTTGGATCTAGCCCTGATCTCTTGACTGGGTGAGAGTACTCTGCTTAATTCAGAGACTCTGTCCATCACCACCCCTTGTTGTAAATAATTTTGTCCACCCTAAGCGTGGAAGGGTATACTCAGATGTGAGTCCCTTGCTCATTGCACCATCAGGATTCAAGCAAGCCGGGCCGAAGACGCCTGAAATGGCAGAAACCGGTCCCCGGAAGCTTGTTTCCTTCCCAGTGTAAGAATTGGCTTTTGTAGTCTGGTCTGCCCTGTTCCCATGATGCACTGGGCCAGGGACAGACTAATTTGCATACAGCCAGGTTCTGAAACTGGGATGGTGCAATGAGCTAAAAAACGGTGTTGGATCTAGCCCTGATCTCTTGACTGGGTGAGAGTACTCTGCTTAATTCAGAGACTCTGTCCATCACCACCCCTTCATGTAGCAAGACAGCTTATTCCTTACATTGTCCTAGACAAAAAAGTTTTCAGCTATGACCTTTTGCACACATGTTCATGCACGACAATTATGGATTCGTTTCTCTGAAACTACTTTGTTTATAAATCCACCTTCGCACAACATTGTTACAATGCCCTGAACAGCATGTACTAGGCCTCTCTACGCACTAGGGACAAAAGACGTCCTATCTTCATCCACGGGGCAACAGCACTATCCACTTAACCATAACATCACTAATCTAACTCGTACATTGCGAAGGCTGCTTATGTTATCATAAATAATAATAGGTATCCCAATAGATTGGTAGAGATGGCACTTCTGCTGACACTGTAGGTACCTGCCTTCTGAGAATTCACCACGCACCAGTCTGACACTCCATGAGGTGTGTCCAACTCAGGACCAATACGGGGTCCTTTACTCTCTCCCATTAGGTAATGGGGTTGGATCGTCCCTATGGGGATTCTTGGCTCCACACCTACACACTCCCTAGACACACTCAGAGTAGGGTTTGCATCATATGAGTACAGTAGAGTACCATATTGCAAATATACCTGCATATATTCATTGCTTCTGCACCATGGTAGACATGTATCTACTGGTTACTCTTGGTGCTTGTAATCTCCTTTACTGGCTTCTGTCTCCTAATCATTGCAGCACACATTTTTTGCAAGAATAACGTTGCTTCAATAAATATTATTGAAAACACCCCATTGTATATTCTCTGTATATTTCTCTGAAAACAAGTGAGCACGAGTGACTAAGTGAAAATGTTCTGTACCGTTTCCACGATTCCTGAGAAATCAGGGTTGTCATGTTCAGTGGTTGCCAGAAACTGTTCACTCCTTTGTAAATTAGGGGAGTGTGCAGTGGCACTGTGAGCTAGCTGGTGTACAGGCCAACATATCCGGCGGAGGTGTCCGGAATCAGTCTTGACACCAAGACCTTAGTTTATGTTGTCCAAACAATACGCAGATCCTACAGATTAGTAAGAACTACACAACATGGTGCCCAACGTTGGTTAGGCACCTATTTAATGGTCAAATTGGAGTAGTTCAGTCATGCTTTCTCAGAGACCCCTACTCACATTTTCACCAGTGACGTCCGTGGTGGGAAGGGAAACATATCAGACTCAACTGAGTAGGTACATCCTATGTATTGGCTGTAGGTTTATCAAGCTTGAAGGATTAAAAAATATTCCCAGATTGTACAAACCAAATACCGATAAATTCATTTTCTTGAACAAAACGTTCATTTTCCAACAATGACCAAACAAGCCGACGGCAGTAGAGTACAAGAAGATGCTCTAAATATTTCCGAAAATTGCAGACAGGCAGTTACTGTGAAACTAGTACAACATGGCCTCCCAGCAACGGGTGGAGACGTTACCATCTTGGTTGAGGCACATGCAGCATTCAGTACAGAGGTATTCTACTCTTGGATCACATTACAAGCTGCAGACGCACGCACCCAATTGTTTCATTCTTACATTGAAGATGTTATACCAGAAGAATACTTTCCATACGTGGACATAGAAGTCCTGTTAACTTACCAAGAGCACATAAATTGGTTTAAAGGCGCCCTCCCCCACACGATAGAAAACATGAGACTCGGTCCGCTCAGTACATAAGGAGCGACCTGGCCAGTCTTAGCTCTGTATACACCACATCCCGAAATCCACAGGTTAGGAGCAGCAGCAATGCGGCTCTATGTGAAGATCTAGGGCCCGATGTAGGTAAATCTTTTTTACCACTTCTTAAATACCGATTCATACCGAATCGGTATTTAAGAAGTGGTAAAAAAGAGGAGGGGAGATGTAGGTATTTCAGATTCGGTAAATACCGAATCGTTAAGATTCGGTATTTACCGATTCTGTAAATACCGAATCGGTAATGACCATTGATTCCTATGGGCACTGAAGCCCATAGGAATCAATGACGATACAGAAAAGGGGGTGGTGATGAACAGAGTGTCTGAATTAAGCAGACCACTCTCACCCAGTCCAAAGATCAGGGCTTGATCCATCACCGTTATTTAGCTCACTGCCCCATCCCAGCTCAGAACCTGGCTATATGCAAATTAGTCTGTCCCTGGCCCAGTGCATCATGGGAACAGGGCAGACCAAACTACCAAGCCAATTCTTCACCAGAAAGGATACAAGCTACCGGGGACCGGTTTCTGGCATTTCAGCCTCGTCGGCCCGGCTTGCTTGAATCCTGATGGAGCAGTGAGCAAGGGACTCATGTCTGAGTATTCCCTGCCACACCTATAGTGGCCAAAAACGATACAGAAAAGGGGGTGGTGATGAACAGAGTGTCTGAATTAAGCAGACCACTCTTACCCAGTCCAAAGATCAGGGCTTGATCCATCACCGTTATTTAGCTCACTGCCCCATCCCAGCTCAGAACCTGGCTATATGCAAATTAGTCTGTCCCTGGCCCAGTGCATCATGGGAACAGGGCAGACCAAACTACCAAGCCAATTCTTCACCAGAAAGGATACAAGCTACCGGGGACCGGTGTCTGGCATTTCAGCCTCGTCGGCCCGGCTTGCTTGAATCCTGATGGAGCAGTGAGCAAGTGACTTATGTCTGAGTATACCCTGCCACACCTATAGTGGCCAAAAACGATACAGAAAAGGGGGTGGTGATGAACAGAGTGTCTGAATTAAGCAGACCACTCTTACCCAGTCCAAAGATCAGGGCTTGATCCATCACCGTTATTTAGCTCACTGCCCCATCCCATCTCAGAACCTGGCTATATGCAAATTAGTCTGTCCCTGGCCCAGTGCATCATGGGAACAGGGCAGACCAAACTACCAAGCCAATTCTTCACCAGAAAGGATACAAGCTACCGGGGACCGGTTTCTGGCATTTCAGCCTCGTCGGCCCGGCTTGCTTGAATCCTGATGGAGCAGTGAGCAAGGGACTCATGTCTGAGTATACCCTGCCACACCTATAGTGGCCAAAAACGATACAGAAAAGGGGGTGGTGATGAACAGAGTGTCTGAATTAGGCAGACCACTCTTACCCAGTCCAAAGATCAGGGCTTGATCCATCACCGTTATTTAGCTCACTGCCCCATCCCAGCTTAGAACCTGGCTATATGCAAATTAGTCTGTCCCTGGCCCAGTGCATCATGGGAACAGGGCAGACCAAACTACCAAGCCAATTCTTCACCAGAAAGGATACAAGCTACCGGGGACCGGTTTCTGGCATTTCAGCCTCGTCGGCCCGGCTTGCTTGAATCCTGATGGAGCAGTGAGCAAGGGACTCATGTCTGAGTATACCCTGCCACACCTCTAGTGGCCAAAAACGATACAGAAAAGGGGGTGGTGATGAACAGAGTGTCTGAATTAAGCAGACCACTCTTACCCAGTCCAAAGATCAGGGCTTGATCCATCACCGTTATTTAGCTTACTGCCCCATCCCAGCTCAGGACACCGTTATTTAGCTTACTGCCCCATCCCAGCTCAGAACCTGGCTATATGCAAATTAGTCTGTCCCTGGCCCAGTGCATCATGGGAACAGGGCAGACCAAACTACCAAGCCAATTCTTCACCAGAAAGGATACAAGCTACCGGGGACCGGTATAAGAATTGGCTTGGTAGTTTGGTTTGCCCTGTTCCCATCATGCACTGGGACAGGAACAGACTAATTTGCATATAGCCAAGTTCTGAGCTGGGATGGTGCAGTGAGCTAAAAAACGGTGATGGATCAAGCCCTGATCTTTGGACTGGGTAAGAGTGGTCTGCTTAATTCAGGCACTCTGTTCATCACCACCCCCTTTTCTGAATCATAGGAATCAATGGGCAATACCGATTCTGTAATTACAGAATCGGTAAATACCGAATTTTGCAAGGGTGCAGGGGGTGTCTATTTGACACCCTCTGGCACCCCAAAAATAGGCATGTGTGCCATGTGGCACACAGACATGCCCTAAGGGCATGTCTGTCTGTCACATGGCTAGGTGTGCATGCACACATGTGCATGCACACCTGAATTCGGTATTTTAACACCCAATTGGATTGGGTGTTAAAATACCGAATCTGAAAGGCCTGCGGCACTCAAAGATGTGCTACCTACATGTGCTTTTACAGACTCAGTATTTTTACCGAGTCTGTATTTACCGATTCGGTAATTTTACCGAATCTGTAAATACAGATTCGGTAAAATACCGATTCTGTAAAGCATGCTCCTACATTAGAAAACCCTAATACCGGTCGGAAACGGCCGAAATCGGCCGTTTCCGACCGGTATTAGGGCTCCTACATCGGGCCCTCAGTAAACATTTACAGAAATCTTACACAATAAATTATGCAAACACAGTTCAATTTGTGAGGGCTGCTCATGCTGCACAACATCAATTGGCTACCACAGGTATCAGTCCTCAAATGCTAAATGCCGTATTGGGAAGAATTCCCACCAATCAGGAACAAGTACGATAGCACGAAAAATAGCACAGCTTGAAGCATTTTTTTCCCATACGGGCCCACAGGAAAAACATAGAAACTTATTTAACTAGTTGCTTGCCGATGGGAATGGCTCCCCTGATAGAAGATTGTGCCACTTGGGGAACAGTATTTGCTGCCGTTTACACCAGTACTCAAGTTACCCCTTCAGTAGAAGGTAATACCAGATGTTGAGAGACAAATACAGAATGAATATGGGGCAGAACCTGCCCTGGACGAAGGGATGAAACTAATAGGCAATTCTGCCCAGGTTTCTGTTAAGCAACATAAAAGGGGAGGCAGCCGCGATGGCTATACGCCAACGCCTAAGAGAACTCTCTCCTATACAACAGGAGAGAGAGTTACCTAAGATTATTGCAGAACGCACGCTTCCTTGGGAAGGGAAAATCTAGAACAAGTGGTTAAGGGTAATTCTGAAAAGGATGACTAAGCAAGCACCCGATTCTTCTAAAAAGAAATGGGAGAATAAACAGAAAAATAATAAGCAAAATAAACATTCAAGGAGTGGGTATCCTCAACAGGAGCACACTAAAAAGAAATATAATCTCCGAAAACGTTATAACATTAGAAAGCCTGACAGATATCAGGATAATAATACAAGTTCCTGTCTTTCCTTTCAGGATAAATCTGAGAAACGCTCAGAGAGAGGAGGACAGTCGGAGCAAAGATCAGAAAGTATGCCGAAAAGGGATACACTTCACACTTTGGACTACATCATCAAAGAAGAAGATAAAAAGAAACCAACGAAACCTCAATTTAAGAATAAAAAAGTAGCAGGGATTAGGATCAGAGATGCCCGGGTTACTGAGGACACTGCTTCTGAACGGGTAATGGGCAGTGATGATGCTGGACAGCCCAGCAGAGGTCACAATAGCTCGCCAGAACATGATGGATTTTCTGGAAGTAAAAGCGCTGAGTGAGTATATCATGGTGGAAACACCTGAAAGAACAGTGAGTGTTTCACATTGTTTATACACATTAACTCTTCAGCTAGAAGGGGACATACAATGGGAAGTGAAGGGTCTCTTTTGGGTGGGCCCGACACAAGTTTATAAAAATATTTTGGCTGAAAAAGATTGGCCACCTGAGATTGTAATAGACTGCCCAATGGGGGAGGAAGTAATTTTACCTGGTTTCTCCGACTGCGTAGCATAATCAGTTAAAAATGTATACGCACACTAGTAGGCGTCTGCTCTAGAGCCTGCTCTATACCACAATCATATTGGATGAGATGAGGAGTCCCCTCATCACGAGATCCCATTAAAAACTATCCCTCTACTGCAGACACAATACCCAATTAAATATGAAGCAAAGAAACAAGACAGAGAGCTCTTAGATTAACTTGAGTACCAGGATGTTATAGAGACTTACAACTTGTCTATGAATAATCCTTTGTTCTCCATAATAAAAATTACAATTCATATTGTTTAATTTTGATTACAGACATTTGAATGCATTTACACGCAAATTTGCAGTACAGAATGCACACAGTGCTGCACTGATGAATAATATCGTACGGAAGAAATACAAAACAAGACTAGACATCTCAAATGTTTTTTCTGTCAGAACATAACTCCTGGAAGCAGCTATTTGACCGCATTTGTAGCACTAAGGTCTCAGGGTCAATTTTGTCATTTACCTCAAGGGTATAAGAATAGCCTGGGCTGTATTCAGCCAGAGTAACAGAGTTACTTCAAAGTATTGATGAGGAGGCAGTGTCCTATGAAGATGATATTTATCTGTCGGACAATGAATTAATGGAACACCTGGCAAGAGTAAACAACATAATAGTGGGGTTTGCTTACCTGGGCTACAAATTCAATAATGTTTCTGGGATATGAGTTATCAAATGAAGGCAAAAGCCTGGCGACACATTTTTTAGAAAAATGTGCATTGCTCCAACCTCCAACAACTCTGAAGGGACTACAATCCATTTTGGGATTTTTACATTTTGGCAGAACTTACATTCTGAATTACGCAGAAAGGGTAAAAACATTCTACGACTTAATTAGACCAGACTTTCAGTGCAACACTGAGCATATGAAAATACTGATATTTTACTGTATGTACAAGCTGACGTGGTAGCTTCCAGACATGTATACACACGTGTCAATACAACTAACCCGGTGATCCGAAAAGTCACTGAACCAATGACCAATGAACCAATGAAAGCGATACCTATAGCATACAAATCACATCTGTACACGAACAATGACATGCCCAGTCTTCACTATTGGGGCCAAAATGGGTTCGAGATTCAAAGTGTTGTACATTCAAGTACAAGATGCCTTGGGAACAAGTGGCAAAGCCGAAAGAAGGCCTGCCAAGGGATCATGTAATTTATAAACGGATTCATCAATGCGCATTGCTGCCATTGCTGCAATCACTGGTTCTAGCATGAAAATAGACGGAACAACTATGATAGCGGTCAATGCCACGCGCAACAGTTGTGCACCACCAAAAGGATTTCCACTCAAGTACTCCTATAAATTAGATGCACAAAATATTCAGTATGCTCAAATTCCAGGTGTTGGGGATAGAGTAAAATCAAACATTGATTGCAGATTGGGATTAATAGTAGCCACACATGAGGGTCTGGGTACAGAATATACAGGGATTACTGCTAGAGTTTCATTACTCAAGCAGCATTAGTGGTGGCCAGGTCTCACTAAACAGACCAAGGACTATGTTCTTAAATGCAACATCTGCTAGCAGATGAAAGGCTCCAAGTGGCACGTCCACCGCAAACACCATTATTGATCTCAGACAAACCTCTTGCTTGTGTCTATTTGGATCACTGTAGCCCCTTACATTCTGATGGGGCTTACATCACATCTTGGTGGCAGTAGATTCATGCAGTAGTTTCCCATGGGTTTGGCCCCAGCAGCACTCGGCTAAATCCCGAAATGATACAAAGCATTTGGGAATCTTTATTGGGACATTCGCAACTGGCACATTACATTCTGACCAAGGCCCGGAGTTTAGGTCTCTGGCTTACAAATAAGATATTGGAAGTTTGGGTGTATCCTTTAAGTACTCCTCCCCCCTACCATCCCGAGGGATATTTGGTCTTTGAGAGGATGCACCTGGACTTAAAGGAATCCTTAACAGCTAGAGTATTAGGCTCGGGTAGCAGTTGGGTCAATCACCTATACGGGGTCCAGAGGGCACTTAAAAACATGCCAAGAAAATCCCTGAGGGACCGTATACCCGATGAGCTCCTGTTTGGGGTGAAAATGTGGGTCCCAGCCCTTGATGTTGTCAGCGCAGTGGTGGCTGAAACTCCATTTGATATCAATGATCATTTTGATGTTTTACAGGACTTAAAAGAATACAGAGCTTTACAAAGCAACATCGAAGTGAAAGACACCACCACTAGAGAAGTGAAATCAGTATTGGCAAGACCTGACTGTCTTTCGAAGATTGGTGGACGTGCCACGGTGGAGCCTTTCATCTGCTGGCAGATGTTGCATTTAAGAACATAGTCCTTGGTCTGGTTAATGAGACCTGGCCACCACTAGTGCTGCTTGGAGTAATGAAACTATACTAGTAATCCCTGTATTTTCTGTACCCAGACCCTCACGCGCGGCTACTATTAATCCCAATCTGCAATCAATGTTTGATTTTACTCTATCCCCCACACCTGGAATTTGAGCATACTGAATATTTTGTGCATCTAATTTGTAGGAGTACTTGAGTGGAAAGCCTTTTGGTGGTGCAGAGCTGTTGTGTGTGGCATTGACAGCTATCATAGTTGTTCCGTCTATTTTCGTGCTAGAACCAGTGATTGCAGCAATGGCAGCAGTTCGCACTGATGACTCTGTGTATAAATTACATGAGCCCATGGCAGGCCTTCTTTCGGCTTTGCCACTTGTTCCCAAGGCATCTTGTACTTGAATGTACAACACTTCGAATCTCAAAACCCATTTTGGTGTTAAGGACAACAGCAATGTCACTGAACCAATGACCAATGAACCAATGAAAGCGATACCTATAGCATACAAATCACATCTGTACACGAACAATGAAATGCCCAGTCTTCACTATTGGGGCCAAAATGGGTTCGAGATTCAAAGTGTTGTACATTCAAGTACAAGATGCCTTGGGAACAAGTGGCAAAGCCGAAAGAAGGCCTGCCAAGGGATCATGTAATTTATAAACGGAGTCATCAATGCGCATTGCTGCCATTGCTGCAATCACTGGTTCTAGCATGAAAATAGACGGAACAACTATGATAGCGGTCAATGCCACACGCAACAGTTGTGCACCACCAAAAGGATTTCCACTCAAGTACTCCTATAAATTAGATGCACAAAATATTCAGTATGCTCAAATTCCAGGTGTTGGGGATAGAGTAAAATCAAACATTGATTGCAGATTGGGATTAATAGTAGCCACACATGAGGGTCTGGGTACAGAATATACAGGGATTACTGCTAGAGTTTCATTACTCAAGCAGCATTAGTGGTGGCCAGGTCTCACTAAACAGACCAAGGACTATGTTCTTAAATGCAACATCTGCCAGCAGATGAAAGGCTCCACCGTGGCACGTCCACCGCAAACACCATTATTGATCTCAGACAAACCTCTTGCTTGTGTCTATTTGGATCACTGTAGCCCCTTACATTCTGATGGGGCTTACATCACATCTTGGTGGCAGTAGATTCATGCAGTAGTTTCCCATGGGTTTGGCCCCAGCACTCGGCTAAATCCCGAAATGATACAAAGCATTTGGGAATCTTTATTGGGACATACGCAACTGGCACATTACATTCTGACCAAGGCCCGGAGTTTAGGTCTCTGGCTTACAAATAAGATATTGGAAGTTTGGGTGTATCCTTTAAGTACTCCTCCCCCCTACCATCGCGAGGGATATTTGGTCTTTGAGAGGATGAACCTGGACTTAAAGGAATCCTTAACAGCTAGAGTATTAGGCTCGGAACACATGAAATCATTTCTGTGTGGGAACAATTCGGCTTGTTTTAATACACTACATTCGACCAAAACATTTTTGTTTTATTTTTCCTTTCTAGGCACTATGGCTTTCGGATTGCTTATGATTTCAAACAGTATAATGACTTTAAGGTAAGCCAATGACAAATATGGGCGGACAGTGGGTTGGGCTTCAAGTACATACTTTAATACAGCATGGCTTGCAGAGCAGTGCATGCACTGCCCAGGCTCGACCTAAAAAGGAATAGATACCAGCACGCAGGGGTGGTGGCTATATGCAGCTACGGCGTAATTTCCGGGGTGGATGAGTTGTCATGGAGCTGCCAATGCCTCCTACCAGCACACACAGGATTGCAAAGAAAAATCTCCAAATCCAGAACGGTGCCTGGGGGCATTCAAAAGGCGAGCAATCTGCAGTTAAAATTATCCATCAGAAGTTGCAGTTTTTGCCATGTGCTTGGTTTTATGCATGCAATAAATACATTTTGTGTGAGGGTTATCCCTTTAAACCTTCCTGGCCTCACAAAGTGCACATGGCTTGACAAGTGTCTGAGCAGTCCCTGTTGCTGGATATCAGGCAGTAGAAAATATGGCAGTTGGAGCCTCTGAGGAAGGTTTTAAAACTGAGTCACTTCACCTGACTTGCTGGATCATTTAAGGAGGTGGATGGGCTAACCTCTGTCAGGCTGCGTTTATTAAATTGTTTTTCATTTTAATTGCTAAACTGAAATAATGCGATGTTAACACTGACTAACAACGGTTTCCTGCCATATGTAGAGGGAATAATTCAAGCATGGGAATCTATGAAGGATACAATGATGCAAAGTTATGTTTTTGTTTGTTAATTCCACTTTTTAGCTATGCCTAATTAACCCAATACTGAAATATCCATGAACTGTTTACCTATATGTTCATATACAACTTTTAATGCATTACTGAGGTACAACAATTAGACTATTGACTGTGCTACAAAGACATTCACAGATTCTTCAGATACAGTCAGTTTTCTGTGAAAATAGATGATACTTGTTTGTGTCACACCCAACTTAGACAATAGTTTGCTTTTATCCTCTTATTCCTCAGTGATAAAGTAGAATTTAAAGGCCCTCTGTGTTTCCTAAGCTACTAAAAAGGTAAGATAGCAGTTTTCTGAAGTTTCTAACAGACTCTGGGACTATTAAATCGGGCACAACGGTTGAAGCTCTTTAAAACTATATGGAACATGTTTAAATAATCTAGTGCTTCAGATTCACTTGACCTTAGTCTAATTATATAGAGTGAAATGTTATCCTTCATTCTTTGCGCCTGAGACATGCAAGGCAGACATGTTGTGGTAAGTGCATAACTCCTTTGGAGTATATTGAGGGAATCCTGAATGAGTGGTATTATTGAAGGGTGCACACTCCAGGTAGATGGAGGAGATACAACTAAGGACCCATGCATATAAGATATATTCTACATAAATAGTAGGTATAATAGTCAGGTAAACATTTAAGCTCTGCCGATGGAAGAGTTGTAGTTTCAAATTAGCTCTTTAATGAGTATAGTTTCTGTACATACCTCACCCCGTAATCCACTACTACAGCTTCCTTAGCAGTGCCAGTAATGGCATCATGGTGCTGGAACAGACCAAGGTTGCGACGTGCATCAGTTAACAATGAATAATCAGACAGCGGATATTTGCTTTCCATGCCAGCATGTCGAGCATGATTAATAGCCAAGCTGTACAGGATCTCTGCTCCCCTATGACAAACACAAAAAAATACAATAAATCTTCATGTTACATTGCACTGTCCAATCCACTGAGAGTGATCACATACTAGAGCAAGTTCGCCTGTGCTATGCATTGATGAATATTTACAATGAGTACCCTATATTTTACTGCCACTACTGTAGTGTTGAAGTAAGGGAAGGCAGCATGTGGGAAACAGATGCTTATAAAATTACAATTTTTAGTAGCTGAATGCGCTATGCAGGCTCACTCAGAGTATGAAATATTTGGGGCACTCATGCAAGATTAGATTTACAATTCCTCATTCTAAATGTCTTGGATTTGTTAAGCCAACCGCCACTCTACCAGAAACAAGTTTATCACTGTTTAGCCACAATACTTCATCTCAATGTATTTAATGTTTCCATTGCACGAAATACAGTATGTTATAAAAGCAGGTGTTTGGCATTTCTAGTGATTGCACGACGAGCGTTTGGTCATCATATTTCTTAAAGGTTTTTGTTCATTTGAAGCTTCCTCTTGCCTATTTTCAAATAGAAATGGAATGTGTTCTATCATTGTGCAAGTCTTTGCTCATAGATGGCATGCTGGTGGAAGCTACACATTCTGATTACCAATAGCTTTTTTTGCGGGTGATCATTAGCTGCAAATGGTGCGTACAGCATTCAGTATGGCTTTTGTTAAGAGGGGAGTGTTCTTTGATCATTTACATACTCTAAACAGTCTCCAGGCTTATCGGAAAATTATTAAATTTGTAATGGATTAAAATAAATGTGATTTAACTAGACAACTGCACATTCTGCGAATTAAATATAAATTCAGCGGATTAAAATAGGCCAAATTACATCCTCCTACCTGAGGTGCGATTCCAGCACTCTGTCCAGACTCTTGTAGAAAGGTCTGGAAGTGAAGTAGCCAGTCCAGTAGTGATCCTCACGGTCAGCATAGGAGAAGAAATCTCCACTAACTACAGGGAAGTCAGGTGGTCTTGAGCCTGGTGTGATCCCCATCTTCTTGTAGATTGTATCAAAGTAATCAGAAAGTGTACCAAATTGGGCCTTTGTGAAATACATGAAATGTTAGCTTTTGAACCAAAGGGGATGGTAGAGCAATGTTAAACACATACTACAAACACATTTGCCATTACAAAAACATGCTTCCAGTTGTTGCCCCCGCTTATACTAGTAATATTTATTTTCAATTACTTGTACTATAATGATTATATAACAAAAAGGCCAGCACCTTCTCAATCTGACCACCATTGCATTGTTTACCACAAATAGGTTAGGTAGATTACATTGTCCTTTTGAAACATTCGAAAATATTACAAAGGGCATTTTTTTGTTTTAACAACGGATTTGATTCAATTTACCACTGTAATCCCTACTTTAAAATCATTACAATTAGTCAATGACTTATGTTAAAAGCAAATGCAAGTGAAGCTGTAACAATATCCATGTACATCTAAAGCACCAGGCAGAAATTTTAAATAGCAAAGGCAATACACATTTCTTCATTAAGAAATAGCACGTTATAGATCCAATGTTTTCTACGTTGGCAAAGATAAGTAAACACAAATGTACAAAAAAACATAGACAGTTTGTGTTTTCAAAAGTCATCCAATCTAAAAGGTTCCTATTTTTTAAGGGTTTTAATGCCTTGCACTGATTCAAAAGATTCCTCAGAAAAAGGTCCAGTAAAAAAGCGTCCATTCCATTTCAACCGTGCTAACCCAAGAAAGGCACATTCGTATTGCATCCATTTTTAAAGCTTGCATTCTAAAATGACTTTTCGCTTTAAGTAAAATACATTCCCCGAGGCCACTCTGACACCTAATCTTGAATAATTCCACGCCAAACACTAGGGCTATAACCCACCCATTCTATGTGTAACTATCTGCCTAGAGCTTGACTGGAAATAGAGGTGAAGGCATGGTAAATTCCTGAAACAGAAGAAATTGAATTTTTTTTAAATCTAAGGGAGAAAGGAGGGAACAATAAGTCTGTTGTAGGGAACAAAATGAATTCCCTTGAAAGTTATCACATTTTTAGTATCCGACAATGCTTCCCAGACATTTTAGAACCACAACTCAATTTTTAGAACAACACAGATTTTAATGAGAGGGGGACTAATACATCCTCAGTAGGCCACCCCCAAAGTCTTCGCACTGCAATACCACTCCCTACCAATACCCCTAAATAAATAAATGTAACTTCTTTATTTATTAAATCCTCTCTTTTTCCAATAGATTACATTCATGTGCAAACCCCTCTCCCCCAGATAAGCAACATGTTTTTGGAGTGTACTATATTTTACGGACATTCTTGAGAATATGGAAGTAGACACATTCATTTGTCTTGGCAGTCATTACTTTGTTTTACGCAATAAGCACAAGTAACATACTGCTGTCTCACTCAGCAGTATAAACAATATTTAGTAACCATTACCTGAACATGCAGCTCCGGGTGAGAGTTCATGTAGTCAAAGAGTCTCTGATAGTTTAAAAACTGGGCATCCCATTCCTGAGCTTTATCGTAACGGAAATCATCACCCAGTGGCACTAGCACAACCTTACTGCGGTACAACTTTGACTTCTTGCGGTACTGATCCAACAAAATGTTTGCCCTATAAAAAATGGAAAATAAATTGTAGAGCAGTCAAAAGACACCGTTTTGTGACACAAAAACAACGTCAGAGGGGCTTGTTAAGAAGCACAACATTTCAATAGATAAACTTTCAAAATTAGACACAGAAGATAAAACAAGTGACAGTGGGCTACCTAATCGGCTTTGAAACATGGGGGTTTGACACAGGTACCATTAAAACAATTTTGGGAATTCAAATTTTAAAGGACCACCACTAGCTCTTTCTGCACCTATATTGATGGGTCGCTTCACGAGCAAGTTAAGTGCTCCAAGGAACAAACTGCTTCAAAGCACATCTATTGGTTTAATGCAATCAAGTTTCCTTTGTTCAACAAATGCCATGGATACTCATCATTAATAGACGCTTCTTTATTTTGGATGAGTTTATTTCGTATAGTATGTTGTTTCAAAACCAAAGGAAGCTCAAAGATACAGTATGCAACGTAAAAGTTAAACTTCCATCTCCAAGAGCTTTTCTGTCAGTTAATGAATCAACCAACTGCTCCAAAGTGACTTTGGCTGGCGGTATTATGCAAAAAAATAAATAAAATGAACCTAGTACTAGCTGGACTCCAACTAACCTATAGACTCAGCTACGTTGATTTGGTTTACCTTCCACTTGTCACAAAAAAAAGTGGTGGGTACGGCTAACAGCCATCAAAAATAAATGTCTACTAGCTTCTTGCCACAATAAAACAGATCAAATAGGTAACTAGTCGGCTCATCTTTTTATTGTTTGTTTAAATCTGTTTTTGTTAATTTTTAAAAAGATTACAGCATCATGAAAGATAACATGTATCACACAAAGTTGACCATACAGTGAACCATCCGTCTACATTAAAGATACATTACAGTTGATTGGCTGCTTATGTCAGATATTCATTTGGTGTTGTGGTAGGCACAGCTACGAGCTGAATCTCGGCAGATTGTGCATGTTCCGCAAGGATAACAGCCATCATACATTCGACGCGGTTCCATTCACGTTTTGTGCAGAGTCTCTGCAGATCATACAGTTCGGGCAAGTGTACAGATGTTATAAGCAGAAGAAAACAACCAACAAAAGTTCAAAACTAGCAACAGCAACATGCATCGATTTTCAGGTGTGTATTTTGCACCCTGCCTCTCACCCCCTTTCTGTCCCCCGCCGATATCTTCCCCTCGGGTCTACCTCCCCATCCACCCCCGTGTCGTAGCGCACCTTTGTTGTTAGATGGTATGCGCACTTCTACTTGTCATTGCGGCTACTTGCTATCAGGTTACTCCACTCCCCCCTATCAGGGCGTCTCCTCCACTTCCCTGTTGTCCCTCTGGGTCGTTCCCCTCGATGTGTATCAGGGCCTGAAGTAGTCCCTCCCATTGCATTGCTATAGGTGTCTTCCGTAGCCCGAACGTTTCCTCCGGCAGGATGGCAATTCCTTCTGCTTTGGCCCATGCTAAAAGTGAGTACCTCCATGCCTGTATGTGTGGTGGGTCTCATGCCTTTCATTTCTTGGTTAGGAGCCGCTTGTCTACCACCAAACCTAGGTCTAGGAAGCGAGAGGAGACGTTTGTGGTCGGAGACCTGCAGAAATGGTGTAATAACTAAACAGGCCATTGAAAAGGTATGTCCAGGCCTGTACAGGTGGGTAGTGCTGCACCTACAGCTTGCCAAGTGCTGCGCCTACAGGTTGCCAATAGGTGTGTAGCTTGTGACAGCCCCATAGTATGTGTACCATTCCAACCCCCACCTCCGTGCAACGAGGGCATAACGCATCTGTGAGGTGAAAGTACCGGTTTATCTTTTCGGGTGTGAGGTATGCTCTGTGGACTATAAATAGCTGTATTTGTCAGAATCTCAAGTTTCTAGAAATTCGCGTTGGAATTTTTGGTATCCTTTCCCATTCCCTGTCCTCTAACGGCCGTTCCAGATCTGCCTTACATTTACGGTGCAGCGGGTCTAGAGTTATCGCTGCGTGTGTACGAAGGGATGTTGCAAACTAGCGGATCAAGTGTCTACTATGTCCCATTACATGGAGGTACTGGATGGTAAGGTGCATGGCTTGGTTCCTCTTGCATTTCTCCCCATCTAGAGGACAATGTCGCGATGAGTGAACAGTGCCTTTAAAATAGTCCCGGCGGCAGCCTCACCTTGTCGACCAGGGACTCATATGGTATGAGCATGCCGTCCCGGTACAGGTCTCCCAATGTCTGTATGTCAGCTTCGTGCCAGTCCGTAAGTTCAAGAGGTGTAAGCACCCCAGGCCCACTGTGCGAGTCCACTAGCGGTATGGCCGGCGCGTAGGGGACTAGTGTTTTGGTGAGATGCAGGCAGCGACGGTAGCACCTATAAGCCACCGCCAGGAGGTGAGGGGTACGCACTGGGGCTTTAGAGGCTGGGTGGAAAAGTTTGGTCATATATTTTAGAGAGAGGGAAGAAGCTGAGGTTGTGGTGTTTTCACGACCTCTGGCAGCTAGCCAGCGGGCTATCCACTGCAGTTGTGTAGCCAAATAGTAGTGCTCGAAACAAGGCACAGTTTGTCCCCCTTGATCGGTGGGCAAGTATAGCTTTGATAGCGCCAACCTGTGACGCGCATTGCCCAGAGGAAGTCCCGGAGCAGCTTAGTGAGTGTGGTAAAGAAGGCCGCTGGGACATAGAGGGGCAGATTAGCAAAGTAGAACAGGAGTCGAGGAAGGATCACCATCTTGGATAGTGCCACCGTGTAAGTGACTTTCTCCAAATGTTCACTTTGATTTGATGGCTGTCACTGCTCGTCCCAGGTTACCGTCAAAGAGGTCTGCTGGTTGACGGTATAGCTGGATGCCGAGACAGCGGAAAGTGTCCGCATTCCACTGCACCCTCGTGCCCTCTAAAATATAGCCCGGATCCTGCGTGTCTCCCCCAAATGGGTAGAGGCAGGACTTGTTTGCATTCACTCGGAGGTCCGAGAGAGCGGCGAAGTCACGCAGCGTGTGCTCTAGCTGGTCCGGTATGTTTCCCACATCTCTCGTAAATACTAGGAGGTCGTCCGCGTATAGCGACACCTGGTGTGTCGCATCTCCTAGAGGTATGCTATCACCTAGCGTCGCACGCATAGCTGCAGCCCGGGGTTCAATTGCTAATGCGAACAGCAGAGGCGGTAGCGGACACCCCTGCCTAGTACCCCTGCGTTTAGGAATGGCGTCGGAGATGTATGGTCCCAATTGCACTCTAACTGTAGGGTTTTTGTATAGTAAGTCGACCATCTGGAGGAAACCCCAACCTAAGTCGTACCGTAGAAGCACTGCTGCGATGTAGCTCCACTCCTAGCAGTCGAAGGCCTTCTCAAGGTCGAGCACCAGGCATCCCACCCTAGACCATTCCTTCACCCCGTCCGCGGCCACTCTAAAGAATCTCCGTAGATTCAACGATGTGCTATGCTTGGGCACAAATCCATTCTGGTCAGTGTGGACCAGCTCGGGGACCACCGGCGCCAACAGCTCCGCTAGCACTTTGGCGAGTATTTTATAATCCACATTTAGGAGTACCAGTGGTCTATATGACCCTAAGCTTTCAGGGTCTCTGTCTGGTTTTAAAAGAGACACCAGGTAGGCCTCTCGCACCGACATGGGTAATGTGTGTTCCTCCAGGGCCGTGGAATGTAGGCCATGCAGATGCCGCGTCAGAGGCTCTCGGTAGGCCTTGTAATATTCAGCCGGTAGGCCATCTGGTCCTGGCGTTTTCCCGGAGGCCATCGACCCTATTGCTTCGTCTATTAACTCTAGAGTGAGGAGACCATTGAATGTCTCTTGATGCGCTCCTGAGGCTGTGGGTAATTGAACAGGTTCTAGGAACCTCTCTAGGTCGGGGCTGGAGCAGCGTACTTTAGATTGGTACAACAGTGAGTAGAGATCAAACATTACTTTATGCATTTCCCTCTGTGTGTACACTAGAGTTCCCTCTGGTGTGCGTATGGCCCCAATTGGAGTATGTCTACCTTCAAGTCAGTAGCCAGGCTAGTAGGCGACCTGCCCTATCCGCTTTGGCAAGGGTGCAGGCTGTGTGAGCAGTGTAGTTGTGGCACATTAGCTTTTCTATGAGTTCTGCATGTTGTGTCCTAAGGCCTTCCAGCTGGCCGCACTGTCCACCCCACCTTCTCCCTCCCGCTCATACTGTAGAAGCTGTGATTCGAGGCGGTTGAGCGACAAAGACAGTTGCTTGCATGTGTTACATGTGGCACCGAGACAGTGGCCCTGACGGCGGTTTTGTGAGCATCCCATTCCACCAATTTGGAGCTTGCCGACTCCTCGTTGAGTTCAAAGTACTCGAGTACCATCATCTCTAGGGATGCACAAAACTCTGGGTCTTCCAGTGCAGTTGGCTGGAGACGACAAGTGGACACATGGGGACGGCCAAGCTCCCAGTTCAATCGAAGTGTCATGGGGTTATGGTCAGAATGTGCCTGCCCCAGGTATTCCGCTTCCTCAACTAGCGGGATCAGCGATTGGGAACCCACCACCCTGTCTAGACGCACATGCAAGTCATGTACTGTCGAGTAATATGAGTAAATACGGTCAGTGGGATGGAGGACTCGCCACAAGTCCAGTAACGCCCATTGCGACAGTCAGCCCGAGAGTGCCCGCGCAATCAATCCAGCTGTCGTCGTCCGGAGGGGTGGGAAGGATCTATCCATGTGTACATTGAGCACCGAGTCGAAATCTCTGCCTAACAGCCAGGGGAGTCCAACGTAGGGGGTCAGTGCAGTGGACAACTGTGTCAGAAACAAGGATTGGTCTGTGTTCGGGGCATATATGGAACCTACTAGTATCTGTTGGTCATTGAGTGTCCCCTTCGCTAAAGTGTATCTGCCTGTGGGATCCGTCACAGTTTCTGTGCAAATGAATGGGGTACCCGCCCTCACCCAGATTAATGTGCCCCACGCATGCACCGAGTATGTGCCGTATACTTGTCCCCTCCAACGCTTGCGCAGCCTGTCCATTTCTGTCTGGGTCATGTGTGTTTCCTGCAGTAGGGCGACTGCAGCCGAGTGTCTCTGAAGGTATGCAAAAATGGAGTAGCGACGCGCAGGTGTGTACATACCACGTATGTTCCATGTGATTATGTCAGTTTGTGTCATTTCTGGTGGAGTTTAGGTGATAGGGAAACCAGGGTCAGGGTGCACCCAAGGGTATGGAAGACAGGGGCATGCATGAGAGTGTCGGTGTGTTGCAATAAAATCAACAACAATAAGTGAGCAAAAACCAACATAACATCTGGGGCAGACATTGCATAACATCTGTCCAAACCTCTTACAACAAATGGGTGGTACAAACTAGGCCAACGTGTTGCCTATTTGGGTGTGTGTACTAGTGGTGTTGTGGTATGGCCACAGCCTTAGTTCCAGTGTGCACGATGCACCATCTATCTAGTCATGAAAGGTATCTCATAGTACCAATAGGGTGCTGGCTCAGTTTTTTGGGTCTAGTGTGAGCTTGCCCTCCAATATTATGTTTGTTGCGGTTAATGGCGGATGTATTGTTACCACATCAATACAGTGTGGAGAGTGTGTTGTATTTAACCCAGTGGACCCAGTTCCTCACATTCCAGCTAGCAACATCAAAGATGTCAACAAACATAGTTCTACTTGCATGAGCTGCTTATGCCATCGCCTACCACGACAGTCACTCTTCATATGATACCATCAGCAGTTTGTGGGGTAATCGTTGGCAAGTTGAACTCTTCGGATATCTTAGTTGAAGGAGACGAGGATCCACTGGCTACCAGCGCTTCCCGCGCGTAGAAGTCCAGTCTTTCTGTGGGTTGAGTAGTTACGAGAGTCATGACCGCTGTCAGCGCGGCTGGTCTTTCCTTCATTTTCTCCGGACTCTGTGCCGCAGCCATCGGTTTTGCGTTCCTTGGGGGTTCTCGCTTTCGACGCCTCCTGGGTTGTCTGCTCGCTGAGTTGTCTCCTCCTGGGGCTGAAGGCCGCACGCCTGTCCACAATCCCGACTCTTCCAGCCAGTCCCACGCGTTTTCCGGGGAGTCAAAGAAGCGAGTCCCTTCTTTCGTGACCACTCTCAATCGGGATAGGAACAACAACAAATATGGTAACTCCAGTGATCTGAGTTGGCGTTTCACCGCCTTATAGTTGCTCCTGCGTCTCTGCACTAAGGCGGTGTAATCTGGGAAGAGCATAATCTGATTGCCGCTCACTTTGAGGCCAGTCATGTTGCGCGTTTCACGAAGTACAGCGTCTCTGTCCCTGTAGTTTAGCAATTTGAAAATGAACAGTCGAGGCCTGGCTCCTGGCTGGGGTCTCTGTGCCGGCATGCGGTGGGCTCTCTCGACTGCGAATTGCATTGACAGTGTTCCTTGGGGTAAGAGATCGCGCAGCCACTTTTCCGTGAATTGTTCCAGCATCTCCCTTCTTCACCTGCCGGCAGGCCCACTACGTGAACATTGTTGCGGCGGGAGCGTCCTTCTGCATCTTCTGCTCTGTCTGAGAGTTCGTGAACACGGTCTATCAGATCTTGCAGTGCAGCTGCGTGGTTTTGCGTTATAGGCTGGAGTTCTCTCAGTGTTTGGTCTTGTGCAGCGACTTTGTCAGCCAACTTGCTCTGATGTGCATTGAGTAAGGTGAAGTCCGAGGTGACTTTGTCTATCCGGGTCTCTAGGGATGTCCTTGTGTGATTCAGCGCGGTCCCGATCTTTTCCACTGCTGTAAGTACTGAGTCCATTTAGGCCTCAAGGGCCGTGGTCATGGTCTCTATCCCACCTAATGCATTCATACTGGCGGGGTCCAAACAGGTCGTGCGTAGAGGCTCATGCTGGAGTTTGGCTCTCAACCGGCCCATTACCAGCTGCTGCGTCGTGGGCATTCGTGGTTAGTTGCCAGATAAGTCAGCACATTGTCGATCGGCACAGCCGCTCAGGGCTGCACGGTCTAGGCTATGCGCTCCGGCGGCGGCCGCCAGTGTGAGTACCGCCTCCACAGGTCATAGCGGTCCACGTGCGCAGAAGGGGGGGGGGAAGACTGCAGCGCTCACGTCAACTCGGTGTTTCTACCCTTATCTGTCCGGCCATGCAGTGTTGGATCAGCTCTCAGAGTCCGGCTGAAGGGGTTGCGAGAGTCCCCGCAGCTATCTCACCCATCCACTCTTGTCCTCTTAGGCTATTCAGCTATGCCTCCCCAGGCACTGCCGGCGTGATGGTCGCAGCTTTGCTCACAGGAATACAGCGCAGCGCCTCCTGCAGTGTTGCTGGGTCGGATTGATGAAGTACGGTGGGACGCTTCAACCTGGGCCTGCTCCAGCCGCTACCACGAATCGCCGACACCCACACGGTGGCCCAGATCCAGCTTCACCTTGCAGTGGTGTTCGTGGTTCCGCCGCCTCGCAGCTACACACCCCTCGTCACAGCTGGGTCACTCCAGGAGTCGCAGTGCGCTGGGACCGCGTCATTCAGGCTCGGCGGGGCGCCCAGTCAGTAATATTGTAGGGCCTGCGAGGTTACCATCCTCACACCTGGCTCTCCCTTCAGCGTGGGCAACCCCGCCTTACAGGTTTGTCAGCTCCACGCGGCTCCAGTTTACGGGCCTCCAGGCAACCCCACCGTCACAATTAGCATTCCAGGAGACAGGAGGTTGCAGCCAGGAGAGTTGATTAGGCGCTGCTGTGTCCCCCGTAGTAATCTTCTCGCAGCGTTAGTGCCTTGGTCATGTGGGTCCTGCAAGTGCCATATTGTCTCGCCAGCATCAGCCTAGTTCTCTGCAGGCCGCCCGCAGTGAGTACCGCCCGCACATCTACTATCGCCTCCTCACCGGTATTTCATGTGCTTCCTTCTCAGGTGAGACCAGGTCCAGTTACCCGTTCACTACGGGCCTCTCCAGCTCCCCCGTGGCAATCTAGGCCCAGGCTCCCCAGGTTCACCACTCCTCCCCTCGCCGCACTACTGCAATGGCGGCTGTATATCGAAGTTCCCAACGGGGTCAGTGGTGATGTCTGTCCCGGTCCTCCGTGTTCCTGCGTGCCTCAGGGGCCCAGCTCTCAGTCACCTTTCGCGCCCCTTACCCCTTCTCATTTGGCTGTTCCTTGATCAGACGCTTTCACCGTGCAGTCCCCAGTTCCCGGGTTCTTATGGGAGTCCGCACGGCGCTGTCTGTCGATGTAAGGTATACTCCGGTGACCACAGTCGTGTTACTTGGCGCCTCGTGGGTCTTGTGAGGGTTCTGGGCCGCACTCTCGTTGCTCACCGCAGATCTTTGGTGGATTCCCACCACTCAGCCGCCGACAAGGCGTGGCCCACAGCACATGGGCCCCTATGTGGCGTGTCTGCGGCGTTTGTTGTCTCAGACTGCAGGGGGGTGTGGGCGCTGGCGCTCGGCAGTCACTGCAGCATCTGTGTGCTTGGGCGCTCCCAGCTCCGGCACGGGGGGCTTGCCACCATTCTTTTCCGCTGCCACCCCTCTTCACTCGCCTCGTACTTTTGTCTGCCACAGTTCGTCAGTAATCCCAGCACGGCTCTGGTCCTCCGATTATGCGGGAGTGCTTCCACTGCCCAATCACCCCATTTTCCGATACGCTGTGATTACGGGGCAGACTCTCCACCGCGGGCGGCCATCTTCTTGCACAAAATGTCCGCGCACGGCCTCCCCGTTAGCAGGGCCACGCGCTTGTCTCCTGCACCGCAGTGCTCCCGGTGGGTCAAATCGCTTGGTGTAAGGCTTCTCAGATGCAGCGCGCCTTCCGACGCCTGGTCCTGGTCCTGGTCATCAGTGTCGTAGATGGCACTCACAGGATAATTATAACAGATAAGAGGGGATTGATGGACGGAGCACTAGAGGGGCTGGCTAGTCACCCCCCCCCCCCAGTCTGCTCCTCTTTTTATAATGCCCTTTAGTTATACACTGCAGCAACTCATGAATTACTTTTTGTTTAATGGGGTAGGCACCACACAGGTCATCCCTTATGAGACAGTTATATGCCAAAGATCATCGTGGCTCCAACTGCATGTGGCTAGCACTTTCTAAGATTAATCGTAGTTTTTAAATTCCCTAATTTTAATAACAACACATCTTGAACCAGTCATGCTGCAGTTGAACATTAAAGAGGAAATTTCACAAGCTGCCCATTTACATCACTGTAGTTTTTCCTAATAGAGGTACTGTTAGCACAGGAGGAAGGAGTTGCTTTGTTGTAACTTTAGATCTTCATTCTTGGTAGGTTTCACACACATTGAATCATTCACCACCATAATGCTGGAAATCCTCTGAATATTATATACACCTTGTTTTTAAAAACAGTAACTCATCCACATCATTCATGTTGTTTAAGTTTCTGGCACTTAAGATCAGCTTACGGAAACCAAAACACATTTACCTAAACAGAAAAAAGGGTTGGTAGAATGCAATATGAACTATTCTAATGCTGCAAACCTCTAGTTATGCAACATCGGCACCTCCCGATTGGTATGTTCCATCATGAATTCCCATGCTTTCGAACAAAAATAAAGCTGTGTTCATCTAGGAAAGTGGGGTGAAGAGGGAGGCTGCAATGAAAATTTGTCAACACAGACTGTCCCCTTTTGCCTCTCAGCTAGGCAAAGGCAAAGGTGCGCAGAATAGTTGCTTTGCTTCTTGAAGCAAAGTATTCGCCTGGCAAGACACCATCGTGATCACAGTCCATTGAGTAATTATTTGCATTTGTTTTTGTTTTTTATTGATGGATGCCCCAGAGGCCAAAAATATTTATATGGGGACACACAATCCTTAAATACGGGCAAAATCAAATCTCTTTGTATAAAATAGCAGCTAAGCCTGTTTTGTCAGGAGGCAATTTGACTAAACTTTTTTTAACTCTTTAAGTTTTAACACAGAGTCTCCTGCAGCATGGAGACATGCAATATACTTACCGCCCCTACTTATAAAAGCCTTGGCATGGCCAGATGAAATCCTTAGTTTTCCTCCTATTTCTCTGCTGCCTTATCTGGCAAAAATGTTAGAGAGGCTGATTAACCTACAGCTATCTGAGCTCTTGACAAAATATAAGCTGCTGGATCCTTCCTAATCTGGATCCAGGGCAGCACATAGCACAGAAACCAATGTTTTTGCTGCCACAGATTCCATCAGGCTTATGTTGGAAGATGGCAGACCTGTTGCCCCATCTGTGGTGTGTCATATAATCTCTCATGACACTATGATTAAAAAAGTGCATGAGATAGGCTTCTCTTTGAAGGACGCCCAACATCTTCAGTCTTTTCCCATGCACACACATAACTTAGTCAGTTTTCTTCATTCATTTCCAACTCCGTTGCTGTTATCTGTGGTGTCCCGAGGGTTCATCTCTTAGTCCAACACTATTTAACATGATTCCCCTTGCTGGAATTGTCAGAGAACGTAGTTTCAAATCTATTGTATGGTGATGACAACCAACCAATCTCTATTGCATACAATACAGAAACAACTTGACAAAAAGTTGTATACTGTTTAAACAATGTGGCCACTTGGATGAGGAAAAACTGTCAAGTTAAAGACCAAGATTATCCTTTTTGGTAAAGCCAATTCTACCTGGTCTATCAACTGGTGACCAAGCAAACTAGGATCTGCTCCTAGGTTGAAGAAAGTTGTTAGGAATGTAGGCATCATTACTGATGTCTGTAGACTATACAAGGCTAGCTGCAGGATTTCCAATTTCCCGCAAAAAACTGCATCAAGCGCCACTTTAAAGTTGCTTCATTGGCTACTAGTGCATTAGCGTGCTATTTTCAAATTGTAATGGCACGTACATAAGCCCTCCACCTTTCGGGTTCTGCATATTTTCAGAGTTATTTGGACTTTTACAGACCCTAGGGCTCTGAGATTTGCCAAGCAGGCTCTTCTGCATACTTGGTGCAGTCACCCTACCAAAACTGGAGGCCGCACCTTCTCCCTCTTCATTTCCCAGCACTGGAATGCACTTCCTCAGAATATCAGACAGTTTCTCTTAAATTCAAGAATCTCTTCAAAATGTGTATGTTCTAACTTCTTGGCAAGAGTCCTTATTCTGTGTTCCGACTGTGACTTGCTCGGTCCTCTGTGTAAGGATACACCTTTCGGGAATGAGTTGGACATGTTACAAGGCCAATAAACATACCATAAGGTGGGCAATGCACTTTGTCGTGCCACAGTAGGATTTTGGAGGGAACCTGGCACAGTAATTGTTGTACTTGATGTGCAAATGTAACCTTTCATCCTGAAGAAGGATATTTATTATTGACTAGCTTTAACTAGTAGGTTGCAGAACACTGTGCAAGAATGGAGAACAAACTTGATTTAAGAATAGAGGAGCTGAGAAAGTATGTTGTATTCTTGAGCCAAACACAGGATCTGTGTAATGCTAACCCAAACTGGCTTGGTAAAGATTGAAGAGTATCGAGACCGACTGAGGTAAAAGATTTTGTTGTGTAAAAACAGAGCTGTAGCAACCAATACTTTGATTTCATCAGGAAACTGTATATTAAAAGCCACCTCAGCTGGCTTTACCAATGCTTTAACTACAGCAAAATAAACGTTTATCTGTTCATCCACTGGCTTTAGCTTATGCTTTTCCATCCCCATCTGGTAGTTTTTTGATAGCATAGCAGGAGTCAAGGCCACTAGAAATTCTAATGTGCTTCTTTTTAGGGCTCGGCTATAACGCACTGAAAGTGCGTTCTCGCCAGAGAACTATTGTCGGCGTCTCAGCAGTCTGAGACGCCGAAGGGAGACAAGACCTGGCCGCGCGCAGCGTTTTTCCATAGGATAACATTGTGCGCGCAGCCAGGTCTTGTCTCCGCGGCATGCATGGCAGGTCGGATCGCGTCGCGCGCCTATGTGGAATGCAGGGGGAGTCTGCAGAGAGGCGCGCGGCGCTGATAACACGCTCCATGTGTTAGTTATTATTGTACTCGGTTTCATTTCCGCCCCCCCTGTTTCTGTCCATTTCTTCGCAAACTCTGACACTTTGTCATGGACTATGATGGACGTCAGTTAGACATTTGCTGCCACTGCCTTTAATGCGCCTGATTTCAGGGTTAAGAAGACCGTGCCAGGGAAAGAAAAGTAAACAAGGTTTTATCAGTCCTGTTTACTTTCTGTAGTTTCTACATCTTGATCTGTCTTTCCTGTTATGTAATGCCTTTGGGTCGAATCCGCTATGTAACAACTGCAAAATAAACAAATGCATTAATTAAATAAACTGCACACTTTTGTTGCTGATAAGATACTCTCCCTTTCAGATTTCAGAAGCGCGCGTGTACCTACAGCCCGTCCACTCACAGCGCTGATGCTTTGCACTGAAGCCAGCACGCGCGGCCCGCCCGACCCGGCGTCTCGCGCGCCCTGATCTATTTCCAAGGCCTCCGTAAATGGTTTCCATGCCAGCTGAGCCCGCGGCAGCATCCGCAGCCCCTGCGCCCTCCCTCCCCCTCTCATTCACCAGCCCCCTCACCCCCTGGCCCCGCCCCCGGTGCCCTGCCAGGGCTTGGCCTGGTCGCTGCTGCTTTTAACCCACACGAGGTGAAGAGTTTAAGTAAGTGACAAGGGCTGCGAGCCAATTCTCAGAGCGGAAACGTGCAGCCTGTGCACCAATCACAGCCCGAGGAAGGGTGGGCCACGCAGGGGGTGGTGCAGCTGCACCACACACACAACACAAACACAGAGGTGTGCAGGTGGCACGCTGCGCAGAAACAGGCAGGTACTACACAGTCATGCTGCAGCACACTCTGTACAAACGACAGAAACACAGAGACGTGCAGCAGACTCGCAGTACACAAACACAGCAGGCTGCTGACAATGACTTTTATTTATGTTTTTGTTTTTAAAACATAAATAAAAGACCTTGTCATTTACAATGTCAAGACCTTAAACTCGCGTTCATTTACAATGCTAATAGCTCTAACTTTTGCAATGCCGAGACCGTTGCATTGTAAATGCTTGTTTTAAAATAGATGTTATTGGACATGTAGCACTTTGGTATTAGGATTGAGCAATCCAGCTTGATTTGTTTGCCTCAATTTCTGGGCTCACCCAAAGGGACAGACGTATTGGTTGGAGAAAAGTAGATATTCTGTAAACCGCTGTCCTCCTGAGGAGCCTTAAGGGAGAGTTAACTCTCCAGAAACCTCTGAATGGGCCAACAGGTTTTATCCCTTAACAGTGCACTATCATATCTCTGGGCATTCTTCAGGACTGAACAGCCCTTCTCGGAACTATGATTCCAAAGGAATTCCTACTAAATAAATAATCAATCAATCAATCAATCAATCATGCCATTTGTATAGCGCACTACTCACCCGGGAGGGTCTCAAGGCGCTTGGGGGGAGGGGTATGCTACTGCTCGAACAGCCAGGTCTTGAGTTGTTTCCTGAAGGCGAGATGGTCCTGGGTCAGCCGAAGGTGGATGGGGAGGGAGTTCATATAAATAGATAGAATTGCTAGGACCTATTTGTAATCTTCGTATTTGAAATTCTACTATGGAGCCTCGCAAAAAGAGAAAACAGGAACATAAATGCAAACCTGGACTATGTCAATGCATCAGATATCGCTAAATGGCTCGTTCCATTCACCACCTAACTCCATACCACACATGAAGCAACAACACTGCAAACAGTGGTACTCGGAGCATTGTGACACTCATGTAACTACCTGTGTCCTAATAATACACATGAAAGGATGACACAGCGCCGGGCCGAACACATGCAATATGATACACACTCTGAAGGGGAAAAGTATTGCTAAGAATATAACGTTGTTTTGTAAGATATCAGCAGTTATTGAATAAGTATTAAGATGCCTCTAAATCATGGTTTAGAAGTTGGGAGGCCACAGTCATGACACGCCTCTGATCCGGTTGAGGAGCTTTAATACACCCTATAGTTGCCTCCTGCTTTTTTTAATGCAACCATAACAAATATGTTGAGGCAGAGATGGGTGGCTATTAGGTAAGTTGATTTGTGGTCAGTGATATTATACAATTCAAAAAGGGGGGTGGTGATGGACAGAGTATCTGAATTAAGCAGAACACTCCTACCCAGTCAAAAGATCAGGGCTTGATCCATCACCGTTTTTTAGCTCACTGCACCATCCCAGTTCAGAACCTGGCTACATGCAAATTAGTCTGTCCCTGGCCCAGTGCATCATGGGAACAGGGCAGACCTAACTACCAAGCCAATTCTTTACTGGAAAGGAAACAAGCTTCCGGGGACCGGTTTCTGGCATTACAGCCGTCTTCGGCTCGGCTTGCTTGAATCCTGATGGTGCAGTGAGCAAGGGACTCACATCTGAGCATACCCTACCACGCTTGTGGTGGCCAAAACAATTCAAAAAGGGGGGTGGTGATGGACAGAGTATCTGAATTAGGCAGAACACTCCTACCCAGTCAAAAGATCAGGGCTTGATCCATCACCGTTTTTTAGCTCACTGCACCATCCCAGTTCAGAACCTGGCTACATGCTGCAAATTAGTCTGTCCCTGGCCCAGTGCATCATGGGAACAGGGCAGACCAAACTACCAAGCCAATTCTTTACTGGAAAGGAAACAAGCTTCCGGGGACCGGTTTCTGGCATTACAGCCGTCTTCGGCTCGGCTTGCTTGAATCCTGATGGTGCAGTGAGCAAGGGACTCACATCTGAGCATACCCTACCACGCTTGTGGTGGCCAAAACAATTCAAAAAGGGGGGTGTTGATGGACAGAGTATCTGAATTAAGCAGAACACTCCCACCCAGTCAAAAGATCAGGACTTGATCCATCACCGTTTTTTAGCTCACTGCACCATCCCAGTTCAGAACCTGGCTACATGCAAAGTAGTCTGTCCCTGGCCCAGTGCATCATGGGAACAGGGCAGACCAAACTTGTGGTGGCCAAAACAATTCAAAAAGGGGAGTGTTCTGATTAACTCAGATACTCTGTCCATCACCACCCCCTGTTTGTAAATATTTTGGCCACCATGAGTGTGGAAGGGTATGCTCAGACATGAGTCCCTTGCTCATTGCACCATCAGGATTCAAGCAAGCCGGGCCGAAGACGGCTGTAATGCCAGAAACCGGTCCCCGGAAGCTTGTTTCCTTTCCAGTGAAGAATTGGCTTGGTAGTTTGGTCTGCCCTGTCCCATGATGCACTAAGCCAGGGACAGACTAATTTGCATATAGCCAGGTTCTGAACTGGGATGGTGCAGTGAGCTAAAAAGCGGTGATGGATCAAGCCCTGATCTGTTGACTGGGTTGGAGTGTTCTGATTAACTCAGATACTCTGTCCATCACCACCCCCTTTTTGTAAATAATTTGGCCACCATGAGTGTGGAAGGGTATGCTCAGACATGAGTCCCTTGCTCATTGCACCATCAGGATTCAAGCAAGCCGGGCCGAAGACGGCTGTAATGCCAGAAACCGGTCCCCGGAAGCTTGTTTCCTTTCCAGTGAAGAATTTTTGTATATGGAAATGTTTCTATGAAGGCCGCTTCTGTGATGGTCATCGTTGTGTCATGCTCAGCATGGGGCAAAGGCTAAAATGTATAGATGGGGCATCAATGTATGCCACCGTGGGTGGTGTTTACAAACTCGTTCTAGTCTTTTAAAAGGGGATTTTAGAAGGGGATCTTAATTAAAATACGGAACATTTGTGTTATAAACAAAATTATGGCATTCAGTATGATCTACGAGCATGGTGAGTTAGGCACACCCTTATTTTCCTCAAAACATTTTTCAAGCCTGGCTGTAATAATACGCTTTGCTAACACTTAACTAATTAGTGTAAATTGAGGTGTACTGGTCAGAAATGAGGCTGCCTACCCCAGTATCAAGAATGAATGTAGCAAGTGTACAATGTCACTTGTTGTCTGGCAGCACATTATCTGAATACATCCAACTGCCTTGAACAAATTCTACTTCATGATATTTACAATAACACAATATTTAGAATCTATTACACATTCATTTATTAATTGCAGATATTTTTCATACTTTAAATTATTCAATTTGTTCAAGGCAGTTGGATGTATTCAAATACTGTGCGGCCAGGCAACAAGTGACATTGTACACTTATTACATAAATGTTTCAGTATGATCTTCCAGATTTAATCTTTCATTATTTATTGACAAGGGAGTGATTTATTGTAGTCCTGTGTAAACTGATTTTGTATTAGGTTTTCGGTGGTAGTATTAAGTTAGCCTTCTGGGAAGGAAGCTGGCCCTTGGTAACCTCACACAAAGTTTTAGTTGGTTTAGCACAGGCACAACCCGTTTGAAAATAATTTGTAACAGTTGTGCGCTGTGGGTGTTGAATTTCCACTGGCCTTCGTATCTGCCATAAAGAAAGTCATTTTATCTTTTCGTTCAGTCCACTCTTGTCGGTACCCAGATAGTAAATCCAAAGCTGTTCCCTATACAGTAATCTTTGGTTTATGTTCAAAGGGTGTGTGGACTTTTGCGCTGTACTTTTTTAGCCGACAGACTTTTCGCCACCTACACTGCAGCGCCTAATTAAAGCTGCATTCAGAGGTGACAAAATCCTCATGGGAAGGGGGGCACAGAAAAACAATAGCAATCACCGCTGGGCAAACACCAGTGTCACTAGTGTGTTGATGTTTGCCCCCGGGTAAGATGTCTGCAAATTTGTACAAAGTATCATTGTAATTTATATTTTCTATGACAGAACAGTTCTTCTGGTGCATGACGATATTCTTTAAAGTATGCCACTGACAGGGTTATCCGTGTTGCTAATCTTATATTAGATTTATGTTCCAAGATCCTACTTTTTATTTTCCTGATTGTCACATTCCCACGTATCAGTCTTCACAGGCATTTCAATAGTTGGGCATCTTTGCCACTATTACAAATGGTTAACATTAATTGTCCCATGGTGTTTTCAAGCCTAAGGCACAAGTTACTACTTGTGTAACGATATATCTGTAAGAGACATTAGTTAGCATTAGATTCCTTACCTTAGAATATCCCCAGGCGTCAGACTGGATCCGGAAAATTTTGCGTAGCAGTACCCTTGCGCGTCGGTAGGCGTCGTCTGCGGCTCCGCGTCCGTCGTCGGCGTCGTGGGCGCCGTGATGACGTCGTCGGAGTACTTAGATGCCGCCTCCGCGTGCTGACGTCAGTTCTTAGACACAGATATTCCGCGCCAGAAACGCAGAGCTATGCCAAAAACCAACACTGGTGCCAATGAAACTAGGGCCCTGAAGGGGACAACCCTAACCCTAGGTATCGGTTCGCAGAACGGGGAGGATGGGTGGGTCGGTAAGGAATCTAATACTAACTAATGTCTCTTACAGATATATCGTTACACAAGTAGTAACTTGTGCATCTGAAAGAGACACATTAGTATTAGATTCCTTACCTTAGAATAGATACCCCAGCAATACCAACCCCGGTGGTGGGTCTGCGAACCAATACTCACACCAGAAAGTCCTGGAGGACGGAACGGCCAAAGAAGCCATCCCTCCGGACTTGGCTGTCCAGGCAGTAGTGTCTTGCAAACGTGTGCAGCGATGCCCACATAGCTGCCTGACAGATGTCTTGTAAGGGCACACCCCTGCCTAGGGCAGTGGTAGTAGCCGTGGCTCGGGTGGAATGAGCCCGCAATCCAGCAGGGGGCTCCTTCCTAGCCAAGGAGTAGCATGCCTGGATACACAAGATGATCCACCGGGAGATGGTCCTCTTGTGTACCGCTTTCCCCTTCTTAGCGCCCACGTAACCAACAAAGAGTTGGTCATCCACCCGGAACTGGCGTGTGCGATCCAAATAGAATGAGAGCGCACGTTTTGGGTCCAGACGATGGAGCCGCTCTTCCTCTTTAGAGGGATGCGGTGGCGGAAAGAAGGTTGGCAAAGTGATAGACTGCCCGATGTGAAAGGCCGTGACAACCTTGGGCAGGAAAGAAGGACGAGTCCTCAGAACAACCTTGTCCGGATGGACAGAGAGGAAAGGAGGTTTAGAAGATAGAGCCTGGAGCTCACTCACTCTCCTGGCAGAGGTGATGGCAACCAGGAAAGCAGTCTTCAAAGTCAGAAGGCGAAGAGGACAGTTGTGAAGTGGCTCAAAGGGAGCGCACATCATAAATGTTAAAACCAGGTTCAAGTCCCACTGAGGCATCACAAACGGAACAGGAGGAAAAGTGTGAGTGATGCCCTTAAGAAATCTATTTACAATGGGGGACTTGAACAAAGAAGGCTGATCAGGTAGCCTGAGAAAGGCTGAAAGGGCAGAAAGGTAGCCCTTGAGAGTGCCCAGAGCAGAGCCCTGCTGGGCAAGAGAAAGAAGGAAGAGAAGAACCTCAGAAAGAGGGGCAGAAAGAGGATCCACAGCCTTTGCTGTGCACCATGCCACAAATCTGTTCCACCTGCAGGCGTATACCGACTTTGTGGAGGGACGCCTGGCTGCCAGAATGATGTTACAGACTTCAGGAGGCAAGTCAAATGGCCTCAACTGTCGCCGCTCAATCTCCAAGCATGGAGGTGGAGACTGGACAGGTTCGGGTGGAGGACCGTCCCCTGCTGCTGCGACAGAAGGTCCTCCTGAAGGGGCAGACGAACCGGGGGATCGACTGACAGACTGAGTAGCTCTGGATACCAGTACCTTCGAGCCCAGTCCGGAGCCACAAGGATGACTTGGGCCCGGTCGCGCTTGATCTTCTTCAGCACTCTGGGCAGAAGTGGTATAGGCGGAAAGGCGTACAACAGACCGCAACTCCACTCGCGACGAAAAGCGTCTCCGAGGGAGTGCCGCCTTGGAAATTCCAACGCGCAGAACTGATGACATTGCGCGTTCTCTTCGGTGGCGAATAGATCTAACCAAGGCTCTCCCCATCGCTGAAAGAGGCCGTGCGCCACGTCCGAGTTCAGACGCCATTCGTGATCCATCATGCACCGACGGCTGAGCTCGTCCGCCCTGGCGTTTAGAGAACCTGCCAGGTGTTGAGCCACCAGGGTCACGCCCTGGCGTTCCAGCCATTGCCAAAGGCGAAGAGCCTCTTGACAAAGGATCCATGACCCCACACCGCCCTGTTTGTTGCAGTACCACATGGCGGTGGTGTTGTCCGTGAACACCTGCACTACACTCCCCCGGACAGAGGGGAGGAATGCCTTCAGTGCCAGACGAATCGCCCTGAGCTCCAACAGGTTGATGTGGAGCCGGGCCTCCGCCGGAGACCCGAGGCCTCTGATCTCCGCCTCTCCCATGTGGCCTCCCCTGCCCTGGAGGGACGCGTCCGTCACAACTACGTGCTCCGGTTGGGGTAGGGAGAGGGATCTGCCGCTGACCCAATCGCGGTCCGTAAGCCACCACTGCAGCTGTCTCGCAGTGCCCTCTGAGATCAGGACGTGGTCGGATAGGTTGCCCTGATGCTGGGCCCACTGAAACTTCAGGTCCCACTGCAGAGCCCCCATCCGCCACCTGGCGTGATGCACCAGTAGGATGCAGGAGGCCATCAGCCCAGAAGCCGCAGCGCCAACCTGACCAAGACCCGGGATAACGGCTGAAAGATGGGAATCAGAGCCTGAATATCCCGGACCCGCTGTTCGGGCGGATAAACCCGAAATCGCGCCGAGTCCAGAACCGCTCCGATGAAGAGGAGCTTCTGAGAGGGACACAGGTGCGACTTCGGCACATTGATGGAAAACCCCAGCTGGTGCAGGAGGTCTGACGTCGTCTGGAGGTGGCTGACGACTGTCTGGGGCGAGCCCGCCTTCAACAACCAGTCGTCGAGGTAGGGGAAGACTAAAACCCCTAACCGGCGCAGATGAGCTGCGACCACCGCCATCACTTTCGTGAACACCCGTGGGGCGCTGGTAAGGCCGAAGGGGAGCACGGTAAACTGAAAGTGCTCGTGGCCCACCATGAACCGCAGGTAGCGCCGGTGGGCAGGCAGGACGGGGATATGAAAATAAGCGTCCTGCAAGTCCAACGCTACCATCCAGTCTCCTGGGTCCAGGGCAGCAAGGACCTGAGCCAGTGTCAGCATCTTGAACTTCTCCTTCCGGAGGAAGCCGTTGATGTTCCGTAGGTCCAAGATAGGGCGTAGGCCCCCTTTGCCCTTCTTGGGTACCAGGAAGTAGTGGGAGTAGCAACCACACCCTACTTCTGGCCCAGGAACGCGCTCGATGGCCCCCTTGGCCAAGAGGGCCGTAACTTCCTCCTGCAGAAGTCGCAAGTGATCCCCCGATACACGGTGGTTCTGCGGTGGCATGGCTGGAGGAGTCGCCTCGAAGGGGAGGGAGTAGCCCCTTCGGACGATTTGCAGCACCCACCTGTCCGAAGTGACGGTGCGCCAGTGGAGGTGGTGATGGCGAACCCTGCCTCCAACTGGCGTCACATGGGCCTGAAAGCAAGGACTAGGAGGGTTTTGAGGCGGATGCTGCGGGGGAAGGTGTGGACTGTCCCCGCCGTTGCCCCCGACCGCCCGGACGGCGGTTCCCACGGTCGCCACCGCGTTGGGTATGGCCCTGCGGTGCGTGGCTGGCGGCGCGTGTGGGCGCACCCCTTCCGTGGCCACGAAAGGAGTGATAGGCAGCCGGTTGCTGGCGCTGGCCCGAAAGGCCTAAGGACTTGGCCGTAGCCCTGGAGTCCTTAAAACGCTCAAGCGCATGGTCTGCCTTGTCGCCAAAGAGGCGACGGCCATCGAACGGCATGTCCATAAGCGTGTTCTGTACATCTGCCGAGAAGTTGGCGGACCTCAGCCAGGCGTGGCGTCTGACCGCCACCGTCGTTGCCATCGCTCTGCCTAGCGAGTCGGTGGTATCCAGCCCACACCTAATAGAGTATTTTGCTGCATCCCGGCCCTCCACAAGGGCTTGGCCGAGTTTGGCCCGTACCTCCAACGGACACTCTGGCAGCACTTCCGCGACCTTATCCCACACCGAGTGGGTGTAACGTCCCAAGAGGCAGGTGGTGTTGGAAGACCGCAGGCCGAGGCTCAGGGATGAGAAGATCTTCTTCCCATACTGGTCATACCTCTTGGATTCCCGGTCCGGGGGAGCGGACGGGAATGCGGTCTGGGAATTGGAGGCCTGGATGACCAGGCTCTCGGGGGTGGGGTGGGTAGACAGGAAACATGGGTCGCCTGGGGCTGGGCGGTGGCGTCTGGCCACGTTCCTATCTACGGGCGAACCCGTAGCGGGCCTGGACCAAGTGCCCAAAAGAACGTCCGTCAAGGCCTCATTAAAGGGCAGCAGAGGCTCGGCCGAGCTTGACTGCGGTTTAAGGACCTCAGTGAGGAGGTTAGTCCTCACGGCCGCGACGGGGAGCTCAAGGCCCAAGGCCTTGGCAGCCCTCATCAGCACCACACTATAAGTTGCCCCCTCCTCCGAAGCCACGGTAGGAGGAGAGACAAAACCAGTGTCTGGAGAGGTGTCCAGGCCACTGGCCTCCCCAAGGTCTCCTGTCCAGTCCTCATGACTGACACTCTCTGGTCAGAGGGTCCTCAGACCCCTCCCAGTCCTCCTCCTCACCCATCTCCTGAGAGTCAGGGTCTTCAATTAATGGGGCCTGTTCATAAAAGTGAAATTCACCAAACGACGTCTGGAGCGGCGCCCATCGGGGCCGTCCCGACGGCTGAACAGGAATGGGGACAGGACCGGGTCGGCGCCGGAGGCGACACCTGAGGGTCCGACGCCGGGGAGGTCGTCAGATCCACCGGCGACGAACCAGATCCCGAAGAGGGGCCAGCGGCGTCCCGCGGCGCCGGGCCCGAAGGCGCCGGCGGCGTCGGAACAACTGGACCCCTCGGCGCCGGGCCCGAAGGCGCCGGCGGCGTCGGGATAACGGGGACCTGCGGCACCGGGCCCGAAGGCGCCGGCGGCGTCGGGGCCGAAGCACCCGAAGGCTCCGGCGGCGTCGGGGCCGAAGCACCCGACGGCGTCGGAGCCGGAGCCGCCGACCCGCTAGGGCTCCCAGACGGGTACACTGGGCCCTGAGGCGCCGCAGAGCCCGTCGGAGGAGAGAGTTTCCTCATGGCCATGAGGAAGCGCTCGATCTCCTCCTGCGACGCGTTCAGCCCAGGGACCGGAGGGTGTGGAGCCGAACGCGGCGCCCGCGACTCCGACGGAGCCGCGTGGGTGGTGTCACCCGAACCCCCAGCCGCATCGTGCGAGCGTCGGGGGGAGTCCGAGGAATGATGACGCCGCTTGGACTTCTTGTGCCTCTTACCTGACGACTTCGACCCGGAAGAGTGAGGCCTACTCTCGGAGCTGTGGTGGCTCCGGGCCCGCGACCTGTCCCTCGACCTCCCGTGGGATCGGGACCTCTCACGGCGCGGGGCCGACTGTCGGAGTTCGAGGCGCCTACGGGACCGCTCCCGCCTGGCTTTCGAAGAGAGGGCCCGACAGTCGGAGCAGGCCTTGTCGTCGTGGTCGACGCCCAAGCACGACAAACAGACGCGGTGAGGATCCGTGACCGACATCAGCCGGTCGCAATCGTCACAATGCTTGAAGCCGGGCATCCCTAAGGCACCGAATCGTAGTCGAGAGACTTCGAAACAGGATCAAAAAGGGTCAAAAAAAGTTAGTCAAAAAGTGACTAGGGAACTGCTTTTTCCAGATCTGCGCTTGCTGGCGCGGAAAAAAGAAGAACTGACGTCAGCACGCGGAGGCGGCGTCCAAGTACTCCGACGACGTCATCACGGCGCCGACGACGGACGCGGAGCCGCAGACGACGCCTACCGACGCGCAAGGGTACTGCTACGCAAAATTTTCCGGATCCAGTCTGACGCCTGGGGATATTCTAAGGTAAGGAATCTAATACTAACGTGTCTCTTTCAGATTTCAGGGTTATGGTTGGTTCGGTCTTCTTGCACATGCTGCAATTCCCACAAGGAAAACAGCCAACTGCTTTAGGAAGTCCACATAGTTTTTTTCTGGTGATTCACAAAAGTCTTTCTTAGACACATATGTACCACCCTGTCTTTTATGCTCTGTGCTCTCGTAAATGCAGACAGAGGTTATTGTAGTTTTTAGCCAAACAAGCTATGGAAGGTTTTTTAGGTAACTTTTTCCAAAGTTGAATACGTGGTCATGCAAGTCAGGTGGTCTGGGATTTTCTCACATCATTCCAAAAGGAGCTCTCTTATTATTTCTATAATTTTAGCCTTCTTTGAGATTGTTGGGCTAACCTCAATTCAAACTTTTTGTTTCTCCTCTTCTCCACTTGATCATCATATGATACAAGATCTAAACAGTTCCTAGGATCCTTAGGTACTGACCTACTGGGATATTGTCCCTTACTGCCCGTGGATAGCGACTCAAAATATAGAAAAGAATAACAGTTAGTTAGTTTCATCAAAACCATTGTTGTAAGTTTCCCATCCATTGATAGTTTGTACTTGCTGACAGCACTAATGAACCTCCTTCCCACTAGCCATTCCAAAAATGAGTCCGCCCATCCAATATAAATCAGTATGTCACCTATGTGACTTTTCCATTCTTTGATTTGATATGGGAAATTACTGGACTTCTGATAAATGGTGGTCTGTTCAAAATGATGTACGTATAGATGCGCTAGACAGGAGGGCAGGCACAGCCATGCAAATTCATCCTATTTGTAAATAATAATCAAGTCTCAAAGTGTAAAAAAGAAAATGTGAAGACTAGTATAGTGCATTTTATGATGCACTACCTTGGGTTTGTAATAAGGCAGGGTTGTGTAGTGGGTCAAAAAGACTTGGTGATAGAGGGATTGAGTCTACTCATATCATCAGTAAATGTTGGTTTGGCTAGCTCACAGTACCATGTCTAAATTCTTAAACCTCCACAGTTGTAGATGCTGTTGGTAACCTCGAACATGACCACTCTGATTCCCAAGGAAGTTGTGGAAACAAATCTAACCCTTTCATTCGTCACTTTAGCATGACCAGCCCGCCGCTGTTCAACGTCTACATGGCCCCCCTCGCACAAGTGGCCCGCCAACACGACCTCAACATCATCTCCTATGCCGACGACGCCCATCTCATCCTCTCCCTCACCAAGGACCCGCACACCGCCAAAACCAACCTCCACAAGAGAATGAAGGCCGTCGCCGACTGGATGAGGAACAGCCGTCTGAAGCTAAACTCGGACAAGACGGAGGTACTCATCATCGGACCCACCCCCTCAGCCTGGGACGACTCCTGGTGGCCAGCCACACTGGGAACAGCACCAACACCCACCGACCATGCATGCATGCAGGTCAACGCCGTCTCCTCCTCCTGCTACAACACCCTCCGCATGCTCCGCTGGATTTACAAGTGGATCCTGACCGAAACAAGAAGAACGGTGACGCAGGCCCTCGTCAGCAGCAGACTGGACTACGGCAACACACTCTACGCAGGAATCCCAGCCAAACACCTACGACGACTACAACGCATCCAAAACGCCTCCGCCCGACTGATCGTCAACGTCCCCCACCGCAGCCACATCACCCCCCACCTGAGAGCCATACACTGGCTCCCGGTCGACAAGAGGATCACCTTCAAGCTCCTCACCCACGCACACAAAGCACTCCACAACGCCGGACCAGCCTACCTGAACAGCAGACTCAACTTCTACACCCCTACCTGCCAGCTCCGCCAGCCTCGCCCTCGCCGCTGTCCCCCGCATCCAACGAACAACCTCCGGCGGCAGATCCTTCTCCTACCTCGCCGCCAAGACCTGGAACACCCTCCCTACCCACCTATGGCAGACCCAAGACCTACTCGCCTTCAGAAGACCTGGCTCTTCGAGCAGTAGCGGCATCCCCCACCCCTCAGCACCTTGAGACCCTCACGGGTAAGTAGCACGCTTTACAAGCACTCTGATTGATTGATTGACCAAAGTTCTTACAAAGAAAAGAAACAATAATGCATTTACAAATTTTATTGGAAAAATCTAATCCTTGTAAATAAAACAAGAACTGAGATTATTAAACAGATAAGATACATTGTTATTATGAACATTATCAGAATGGTGAAAAGCACAAACAATTCAACCATGTTAATTGTTCCTAATGTTACTCCTATCGATCAATATACTCCTGCTCTAACGAGGGCATGATGGAACAATCCAAATGAACTCCGAGCAGATCCCTTGATAAAGCAGTATTCTCGAAAAGTGGGTGGTTAAGTGGAGCAATTTTACATTTGGTTGAATAAAATCATTATTAAGATGGACAGAGTAGCCAAACTGCCACTTAGTGGTGGGGGTGCTTCTATCCGAGATAGGGACAAGTGCATCTCCTTCCTCCTTCCTCTGTGGCCCTGACTGAAATTGACGATACAGAAAAGGGGGTGGTGATGAACAGAGTGTCTGAATTAAGCAGACCACTCTTACCCAGTCCAAAGATCAGGGCTTGATCCATCACCGTTATTTATCTCACTGCCCCATCCCAGCTCAGAACCTGGCTATATGCAAATTAGTCTGTCCCTGGCCCAGTGCATCATGGGAACAGGGCAGACCAAACTACCAAGCCAATTCTTCACCAGAAAGGAGACAAGCTACCGGGGACCGGTTTCTGGCATTTCAGCCTCTTCGGCCCGGCTAGCTTGAATCCTGATGGAGCAGTGAGAAAGGGACTCATGTCTGAGTATACCCTGCCACACCTATAGTGGCCAAAAACGATACAGAAAAGGGGGTGGTGATGAACAGAGTGTCTGAATTAAGCAGACCACTCTTACCCAGTCCAAAGATCAGGGCTTGATCCATCACCGTTATTTATCTCACTGCCCCATCCCAGCTCAGAACCTGGCTATATGCAAATTAGTCTGTCCCTGGCCCAGTGCATCATGGGAACAGGGCAGACCAAACTACCAAGCCAATTCTTCACCAGAAAGGAGACAAGCTACCGGGGACCGGTTTCTGGCATTTCAGCCTCTTCGGCCCGGCTTGCTTGCATCCTGATGGAGCAGTGAGAAAGGGACTCATGTCTGAGTATACCCTGCCACACCTATAGTGGCCAAAAACGATACAGAAAAGGGGGTGGTGATGAACAGAGTGTCTGAATTAAGCAGACCACTCTTACCCAGTCCAAAGATCAGGGCTTGATCCATCACCGTTATTTATCTCACTGCCCCATCCCAGCTCAGAACCTGGCTATATGCAAATTAGTCTGTCCCTGGCCCAGTGCATCATGGGAACAGGGCAGACCAAACTACCAAGCCAATTCTTCACCAGAAAGGAGACAAGCTACCGGGGACCGGTTTCTGGCATTTCAGCCTCTTCGGCCCGGCTTGCTTGAATCCTGATGGAGCAGTGAGAAAGGGACTCATGTCTGAGTATACCCTGCCACACCTATAGTGGCCAAAAACGATACAGAAAAGGGGGTGGTGATGAACAGAGTGTCTGAATTAAGCAGACCACTCTTACCCAGTCCAAAGATCAGGGCTTGATCCATCACCGTTATTTATCTCACTGCCCCATCCCAGCTCAGAACCTGGCTATATGCAAATTAGTCTGTCCCTGGCCCAGTGCATCATGGGAACAGGGCAGACCAAACTACCAAGCCAATTCTTCACCAGAAAGGAGACAAGCTACCGGGGACCGGTTTCTGGCATTTCAGCCTCTTCGGCCCGGCTTGCTTGAATCCTGATGGAGCAGTGAGAAAGGGACTCATGTCTGAGTATACCCTGCCACACCTATAGTGGCCAAAAACGATACAGAAAAGGGGGTGGTGATGAACAGAGTGTCTGAATTAAGCAGACCACTCTTACCCAGTCCAAAGATCAGGGCTTGATCCATCACCGTTATTTATCTCACTGCCCCATCCCAGCTCAGAACCTGGCTATATGCAAATTAGTCTGTCCCTGGCCCAGTGCATCATGGGAACAGGGCAGACCAAACTATCAAGCCAATTCTTCACCAGAAAGGAGACAAGCTACCGGGGACCGGTTTCTGGCATTTCAGCCTCTTCGGCCCGGCTTGCTTGAATCTTGAATTGAAACATAACTGAGGAATGATTGTGAGAATGTACACCCGCAATTCTTAGGGGAGCAGTGTTTACAATGTGACAGCAGTATTGGGGAGCTTCTAATACTGTGATGGAAGGTTTAAATACAAACGCATGTTCGAATTTTGATACAGTTGTGCATTCACTTTGCCCAATAAACACAACTTAAACTTAAAAACCAGAAAATACGCCTATGGTAAGTCTAAATCACATTAGAAGGGCAAAAGATTTCAGGAAACTACAAAACTGGCACAAACACTAACTTATGAAAGAAGTTAATTTTGGCAGTTGGTCCCTCCAGGAAGAATATACCAGCAGGCCTGACGGTGCAGAACCCACACCCCTCTGCCAAGGCGTTCCTGAGTCAAGAGCATTTAGGTTGAAAAACTACATATATAGTCTAAAAGTGAAGTTGCAGTCTGCCAGGAAGTGGCTTCTGATGATCAGTGCATGGCCTTACTGGCGATAGTGCACAGACAGTCTATTTGGTTTCCATCTTCCTCAGGCCCTCAGTTTATAGTGGTCCCTTGGGCTTGCCTATACCTTAACCCTCTGCCACTGTCATATCCAGCGATACTAGAATCTAACTACACAGAATCTGCAGGCATAGAACCCCCATCTCAGAGCATATAGTGAGAAAGGCAATGATGGCTTCTGTTGCAAAGCTTCCACAGAGCAGAGAAGATCACCTCACCATTCCCTAACTGGTGGTCTTCAAAACAATTGCCAGTGAATGGGGCTTGGAATCAACACTATGACTAAGATCAACTCAGGATCCATTGCATCCCAAAGACTATTCCCGCTCCACCAAGTGTAAAGAGTTGGAGGCAATCAGTTAGGCCCTCATAATCTTTAAGCAAATTCCTGGGTGGTTCACTCTCTTTATCAGCAGGCTGTGGGTCCTTAAAGGATCTTCCGGTAGACTCTTGTCCACTTCAGTTTTATCTTCTGTTAGTTCGAACAGTTCAAAGCTTACATTTGAATGAGCAGATGTTGAGTAGGCAGGGTTGCAACAGCTGAAGTGGCTTTCTCTGGACAAGCTCCAGGCATTCCCAAAATGAGAGTTATAATAGCTGCTGTTCTTGCTTTAGGGCTGAGTGTAAAATGAGAGACGTGGTTACATGTAATTGAGTGGCTTCAGTGGATCTATAGTTCCTTAAAAACGGTTTCCATTTATTTTCCAACTGCACACTGGGTTTCCACTTGTGTTTGGGTGTTTCCACACCCTGTGTTCAGTGGGCATTTATCAGGGGTTTTCAAGAGCCCTGAAGTGCCCTGTACTTCACAGATTAGCTGGGGAATAGGCTGCTTAGGGGATTTTCAATGAACAAACTAGTGTTGCCATCCCTCTATCCTCTTCCAAATCTCCCTTCTATTTCGTCTAATCTGCAATGTTTTCAGTCTCCTAGATCCTTTATTAAATTCCTAACTTTGAAGGTTTTCTTCTTATTTGTATTACATTATCATCCGACTTGGGGGCCTTCATGTTCAGGTATTTTCTGCCACTACATGCTGGGAGGGGGGGCGTAGTGATGTCACCTCTCCCCAGCTCCTGTTCATAGGAAGAGTCACTCTGAGACCTTCTGGATGTACCTAGAGCAGTAGATATAGATTGTCTCGTCAAGCAAGATCTAGGCAGTGTAATGGTTTGTGTGTAAACAATTAATTATTTTGCAATTGGAAGGAAGAGGCTACCTTAACTTTTAAAAGGATAATTAGGACTATCTCCCTTGGTTATTAAGTGGTTGCTGTGTTATCCATATGAGCTGTGCAGGGGGAATCTAAAAGAGGATTTTCTTGGACTGACACCAAAGGTTCATGTAGCTCAGATATATGTCACTTCTAAGTCGGTGTTCACTTTCAACTTAATCCCAAATTATTGGAGACATAACATCTCTGCTATATAGGATATGGGTTTCCACCTCCGTCAACCCAGTACGATTTTCTCAAGAGATTTATTGTCGTTTCTGCTTTAAACTGGATGTTTTGTAGTTGTTTTAGCGGACCTTTGATTTCTTGATTGTGGGCCTGAGGATCATATGGAAACAAGGGTGTTTGGGTAGATACTTATTTTTATAAGGATTTAAGCAAAGAAAGGGAAATAATGTCCAGATTTCTTAGCGGTATGGTCTTTACTCCAAGTATCCCTTCCTTATCCCAATACTTGAGTTCGCCCTCCCTCTCTGGGTTGCCATCTGCTTCAATTATGAGGACGCCTCATCAAGTAAGAGTTAGGGGACAGCATCCAGACTTACAGAACTTCACTTGGCAGGGGGGAGGGACCACTTGGAGGAAAGAGGAATTTGCTAAGGAGGCAGTTTTGTTTGGTTTAGCTAGGATCGCAAAGTAAATATGAATGGACCTTATTTGGGATGAGGAGGAGAGATCCAGGGTAATGAACATTACTGGCAAAAAAATAATGTAATTAGAAATTATCTCCCACAATCGAAATTTACAAAGAAGAAAAATAAATGCAGATATTCAAATCCAAATATTCAAAGTAAAAGTCTGAAGCCAAAATAAATATAACTAAACATTATTATCAATAACATTAATAAGCATATTAAGCATAGTAATATAGGCTTTGTGTAGCCACACCAGGACACCTACTAGGAAATAATGTTATACTTTCTCATCCTGAGATGTACCTAATGGTGTACATGAAGAAAGAGAAATAGCGTCACACTGGAAGAGGATAACTTGTGGGTTAGACTGATCAAAATACTTTAAATGAAAAAAGAAAAGAAATGTGAATATTTATGTTGACCGTGCAATCTAATATTGAAAAGAGAGGTGGAGTGTTAAGTAGTAAGGCGTTTAAACAACAGCACATTACTAACCTTTCAGCCACGTTCGCTTCAGTAATGGCTTTAGGTGGCACCTTCCAAGGACAGTTTATCCTGCCACCAGGGAGGCGCCTAAAGTCAAACTGACAGCAGATCTTGGGGTCAGGTCCACAAGTATGGGGGACATCATAACTGTAAAAGGGCATCATATGGCAGAAGATGTCTGTGCTCTTGTGAGGATCTAGGAAGGAAAACACAATACAATTATTTGTGATGATATCTCTTTTTACTTTATAGTGGTTTAAAATCTGGTACACTATAAGCAGAAAAGCAACATATAAGCTTGAACATATCCAAGTAGGAACTCAATAATGGGGGAGAGACTAACTTCACAAAGTAACAGCACTGCTGCTTACTATGAAAATGATTTTCTTGCAACATGGTTTTATCGTCTTCGTTGCATTGATTTTATTAGATCTATCCAATAAAGCACAGTTTAAAAAACATATGCTGTCCACAGAGTATTACATATTCTCTGTTCTTGCTGCCAAACAATTTAAGAGCAACCTCATCCTTCGTTTTCACAGACCTTGAAGACTTTTCTATTTAGTACAAGCTTTCAGCCATCCGCCCTAGTTGTCTGCGTCATACACATTCTATCCTGTAATGAGTGGCTTCCCAGCGCCAAATGGCCACAGATGAATGAGCACTTTAAAAAAGTTCCCAATTTAACACAGTTCTATTTTACAAAACTTTTTTGGGTGAATATTTTTATTAAGTTTTACACACAAATCAAGCAGCAACCCGTCAGAGGAGTGGGATTCTTGGCAATAGTACACACAGCAAAATAAGTTATAGGCCTAGTGAGCAATCTGAGATGCAATAATAGTTCAGTTGCCAGAAAGATTAGCCCCAGCCAAGATACACAGCAAATCACATAAGCAAATAGTGTGCCCACAATCAATAAGCAATACTTACCCGTTGCACAAACTACAACAGCGCACTGTAACATACACCTAAGGGCGAATGGGAGGCAATCACAGGGAAGCAGTAAGAGTCACTCCGCCCCCCAGAGGCATCTGCTCGGAGGGAGCAACATCAACATCCGAATACGAAAATACACTTCTCAAAATTTGCCCAGATGAAAGCACTCGGCAGTCATGGCCCACCAGCGGACACGCCGGCAATATGGCATACCAGGCAGGCAGTACTGGCACCTTTCGTATTCACCTAGCCTATTCCCAACGGATTGCCTACCACTTACAATCTGACCAATGCGTCAATTCCAGCGCCCTGCAATAAACATGTGGACCTAGGGGTAGGAGGAGGGGGTGGCACAGGGGGGTGACCTCAAACTCATGGTCAACTGCCGGCGGCCAGGGATTAAATCCAGATCCAGAGATTTGTCAGCGACCTTCCTATCTGTTGAACTAGGATAAAGACCCACCATTATATTCTATTAAACTTCAACCCATTTTAGCATCAGACACCGCCATTTGATGGAGTGGCAGAAATGGCTATTTTACACAATTTGTTTTATAAACATGCACTAGCTATGGTTACGCCCACCCACTTTAGCAAACTAGATTTGAAGGTACTACATTCTTCCAGTGCTTTACGGAAGACTGCACAAAAAGATGCCAATAATGTACCCCCCTGCCATCTTTATAATGGTTTCCTTTACTGAAGAATCCTTAGGCTAAACATGCTAATACCGTTCTTAAATATTAAACAGATGTATTCCCGGAGACTTGTACAATCTAATTATTTCTCTACTAAACTGTTTGGTCTGCCAGGTAATTATAACAAAACGAAACATTAATATTTACTTATGTATTATAGATCATTACATAAGTACGAGAATTAATGTTGTGCACAAGTACATGTGAACTACTAGGAAACATTAGCAATACACTGCTATAAAGGATTTCATTATTCTGCGGTGTACCCTTGTAAAAAAACAAACAAAAAAGCTAATTACTATCCACCGGGAACACTCATCCTTTGCCTCCCCACCCCCCACAGATATCCTTCTCTTTTTTCGTCGTCCCCAGTCACCATCACCCAATCCAATTCTAGTCACTGTCCATGCTGGCAACCATCTCCCTGTAATCCTTAGTTTAAGATGCCATTGGATCTCTTTACATGTGTGTAACTTAATTTTCTGTTCAACACTGCAAATCACAGGAATGACCATTCATTAAGTATTCTCTTTACTCAAAATATCTGTCTGCAGTCCGCTGAACCCATCAAACGCCATGGACAGACAATACACAGGCATTCCTTTCTTAATTCAGGAGCAGACAATCCCAATCATCAAACCTCTCTTTGATATATCTTGATCTTTTACTGGGGCATTTTAAAAATCATCTTTTATCTGTTATAAAAGTACTCACCCCAAACAAAAACACAAGTAAAATCAATTAAGCCATGTAATAACACACGTTAGCATCTCTTTTGCTCTTAGCCTCCAAATCGCTAAAAATTGCCGCAGATGAAGGTAAGACGGCAGCCTTGATCCTGCTGGTCCCTAGTGCTGCCTCTGATACAGTCTACCATGACCTTCTCCTTGAACGACTGTGGGACTTTGGAGTTAGGATCACGGATTTTCTCCAAGACCCGCCCTTACAAGTTTTCCAACGGCCTTTCAAATCAGAGATCATTCCCTGTTGCAAAGGGTTCCACAGGGTTCAGCACCAAGTCCAACTCCGTTTAATGCCTACATGCGGCCACTAGCAGATGTAGTAGCTAATCATGAGGTGAAGCTAGTAACCTATGCCAATGATACTCAGCAGATTATCACTAAGGAACAGAATGAAGCGGAGACCGCTCCTTAACTCAGAGCATGTCTAGTAGATCTGGCCAACTGGATGAAATTTAGTTGTTTGCACTTAAATGCAGGAAAAAACAACATTTTGGTAGTAGGCAAACAACCTTCCATCTGGTCCCATGCTTGGTGGCTGTAGTAATCACTGCAAGCTGGTTGATATATTTCAGGAGTCTTTATTGTAGATCAATAGTACATCAGTAATACAGCCCCACCAGGAGCAGCCAGCAAGGCGCCCAGCCCTTCTCCAACTGTGGTTTCCAGAGACCAACATTCCATATTACATCAGCTCCACAGTGTTTCACTGGTGGAGCAGTGGATGACATGAACAGCACTATAACCAAGATACTACAGTGGCCTCCTGAATTAAGACTGACCCTGGTCCATAAGCCTAAGATAAAAACTAGGGGTGTGGTTTGATACTACACTGTATTTTGATGAATAAATCTCATCCCTGGCCGGCACTTGCTTTGGCATGTTGAAGACTCTGCATGCAATCCTAGATTTGCTACCACAGGCAGCAAAATAAAAACATCATTCAGGCGGTGATTGTTTCCAGCTTGGATTATTGCAATGTTCTATATCTTGGAGCTACAAAAGACAGAATGAGAATGTTGTAGAGAGTACAGAATACCGCAGCCCGTATGTTACTTAACATCCTGAGACGCTCCCCTTTAGGGGCGGCTCTTGCAGAACCACACTGGCTCCCTGTACAGGATAGAGTGACTTTCAAAGCCCTATGCTTCTGCCATAGAATTTTAAATGAGAAAGGCCCTACCTAGCTATTTCCTTTGATTACACCTTATAGGCCTATTAGGGGTCTTAGGTCTTAAGGTACTGTAAGGCTGATCATCCCAAAAATGCAAAGAGCATGGTTGGGAGGAAGATTTTTTTTTTTATGTGTGAGCAGACTGACCTGGACAGAGGTAAACAAATAGGTGTGACCCTAGCATGGATGATCGCCAAAAGGAATATAGCACGATTATGGCAGGCAGACTCAGTCCCCTCCATGAGGGACTGGAATGGAAGAAGGATATGTACTGGTGCATGGTGGCTGAGAAAGTGGTCTATACTAACAGGGGATGACCCAAAACTGGGAGAAGATGTGGAATAAATGGAACAAATTTAGAGGTAACCCATGTATGGCCCCCAATGCCACAGAGGACGTGGGAGGAAGCAACTGAAAACATGGATTGAGGGGGGAAAAAGATGTGGCATCTTGCGGGTAAAATAAGATTGTTAAGAATCCTAGAAAATGTGACTAGGAGAGGTGAAACGATATTATTCTGTAACCATGGTGATGATGAATGTCTTGTTTTCAAAATAAAAAGAATAACTAAAATAAAAATCTTGGTTTTTCAGGATATCCCTGATCATTTAACGGTGTTGCAGCTGGTGGAGTTTCTTTTGCTTACTGACGAGGAGGAAGAATTCTTAGTGCGGGGACACTCCGTTGGAGTAACCAGGCGCTTTATAAACTTCTAATCCAATATAAACTAACAGAGGAAACACTTGACAAAGGCAAAGAAATGGCTACAAATTTGAATGTACTTTGCTTAAATTCTTGAAGGATACCAAATTAGCTTGGAGTTGTCATGTTGCTCTCTGTAAAATGATGAAAACAAAAAACAAAGACTTGAAAAGGGCTCGAACATCTCTAAAGACAGTTTAGGCTAATTAACACACTAAAATCTGAATTTGGGAAAATTACACAAATCAATAGGAAACTTCACTCTGAGATCGTGACCATCCACAATCAATGTCAACTTAGTAAAAGTGTGTTCCTCGTTCAGAAAAAAACAGTCCTGTTGATTCATTTTTGACTTATAATTAAATGTATACTTAATACGCCAGATGCTATTCTCACATGACATTTGCCTAATTATAGTGAGGAAATCACTATGACCAGCTCTTTGTTCAGAACTCTAATTAGGTTCCCTTGATTTTAGGAGCAGGTGTCAATAACCTGGAAGTTGGAAGTACTTGTTTGTTCCATGAAAAATACCTACCTCAGATGGATTGCTATTCCTATTGGTTATCTATGAATTTCTCAATACACAGAACCCCTGGCGTGATCTAAATTCACAAAGAATTCACATGAATCACAAACCCCTAGAACGTGTGGGCAATTCAGATTGATTGGGCCAAATAGGTTTTCTTAGCTTCTAGCTTTTTTTTGCCTGTAACTTTCACGCGAATGGGTCCCAATTTCGGTCAACGTCATCAATCAAGGAAGAAAATTGTAGAGGTAAGTCATTGTAAGGCTTTGTGCTTTTTCTTGGACCACACTATTTCTATTCGGGAGAAACCTGCTGGATCATCTGAAATTCAGTAAGATTTGAAGATTTAAATGTTGCATTGGATAGCCAGTTTTTTTTAAATTACTCGTGTTAGTCAATCTGTGATTCAGAAAAGCAACCAGGAATTAATGAATTCAAAAGAAAGTCAAACAACCAACACATGTCTAAAGGGACAATGAAATTAGCTATGTGATACAACTGTTAAATTCTTGGAATCAGAATCAATAACTACTATATTGATTATGACCAAGGTTGTTGTGTCATTTAAACATAACTAATAATTATGTGTTTTGTATGGATGATGGACTTTAACATTTGAGGTGCTAGGTATAACAAAACGTATCTTTGAATGCAACTGATAAATTGCCTGTCAATGTGAAAATGATTTGCATTTTTGATATATTTGACCGATAATATGAGGAGAAAAAAGCAATTTGAAAAGCTCGGGTGTGAAATTTATACCTGCATAAGTCCCCACCAAATGTAACATTTATTGTTATACTGGAATTCCATCTAAATATTACTGTTGTTCATTAAGGAAATTGACACCCCAGTGGGTTAGAGCAACATCAGGGCCACTGGTATTTTTATACTCTGAAAGTCCACTTTAAGTCTCATCAATTCAATGGTCTGGTGTAAACCTTCAACACAATTACAATGGGCTAGTGTCCCTTACCCCACGACTGCCTCCACATGAACTCCAGGGTCTTCGTAGCTGCAAAGTGCTTCTTGATCGAGTAATGAATTCTCTGGATAATCATGTTGGTTAAGTTGGAGCGCTTGAGCAGGTAGGGCATAGTGGAGCTGTGCCCAAAGGGATCTACAGCCCAACCTGACCGTGGAGTGACACCTGAGGAGAACATGAACAAATACTTTAAGCTCACAAATATTTACTGTTTGGATGCTTAAAAAACAATAAGCAGATACATCAAAGACTTAGGAGATAAATTCTTATGCAGTTTGAAGTTTGTCTCAGTTGGGTCCCAATGTTAACTCTGTGACTCTGACGTCCCCCACCTGCCAAATTAACACATTTCTGCTGGCCCAGCGGACATTTCTAGCACGATCAGGAACCACAGTTTAGACTATTCCTGTCCATGCATGGCAATTTTGATAGACAGCTCCGTCAACATGACAGAGCCATACTTTAAACTTTTTATTTTTATTGGGATTTTCTGTTTGAAAAGAAAAAAACCAAAAAAACAATGTCCCCCTCGCCATGTGAGTTTACCCCTTACAGACACAGGTTGTTCCTGGCAGTGACAGGCATTGAAAATCAGCTGTATGTTTGCTAATCAAAATTATGCGGGTGGACATACAGCCAAACCTCCATTGGCTCTTACTTCTTTGGGCCGTCGTAAGGGTTTTACCATAGCAGAGACGGAGTAGTTGCCGCCATCGTCAAACTATGGTCTGCCCAAATTTAAATCGGTTGGGCAGATCATTCCCTCTCAGCAAAGATATAAATCAGGCCTAAATTCAGAAAGAGGAAACAGATTAATTGCACTAAATTCTAGGGTAAAAAAAGGCACAAAAAGATAATAAATTGGCTATCAGACTGTACCATTTAGGATGAGATAGGAGGGGGTACATGGTACTGTAGTGGGGGAGGAAGTAGTAAGTCAAAGTTGCATCTGTGGCACTAGCCAGAGATGTCATGAGCACCAATCCCTTCTATGGAGACGCAAAGACAGGGAATATGTCTAGAGAAGGACCTTGTTATCCTTAAGGTTATTATTTATTCACTCAAAAACTACAAAAACTGATAACAGATTTGCAGGGATTAATTAGATCCTGCAATGATTTGTGTGCCTGCAAAGGCACAGTTCAGAATGTTAGTTCTCAAATCAACAATTATATATTTAGTAATATCAAAAAATTAAGAGAAAAGATATTCCTGAAAGCAGTATCTTATCAAGAACTTGGTTTTACCTAATCTGTATGTTATATGACATTTGTAGGGCAGTTTTGGATCTTCCATTCCATATGAAGACATTTTATTTATTAATTGTTCTATCAGTACAGCAATCAGCTAGGATTCTCCATTTGGTAATGCAATTTATGGACACAAACTCTTGAACTTGCTTAATTTTGCCTCCATATAAAATTAGTTTATTTTGTGAATTAGTAGGAACATGCTAAATAGAAAATTGCCAAAGTAGTCTCAGAAGCAGTTTCTTAAGGTAATTAATCTTGAACTCTTTTTACTCAATTTAACTTGCAACAATTTTTGGCGCTTTTGGAAAAGCAACACTTTTTGCCCTCTCCTCCTTGGTATGGGTGCCGCTATTGCTGCCTTTACGGTCAATCTGGCATATGCACCTAATGGCACCCTAATCTGTCTTTTTCTACAAAGGTCCATGTGTTTCTTTTCTGGACCTCAACAAAAAGTTGTGACTGCTTCCTATGACATGGTTAGTATTTAGTGCAACCCACACAGCAATGCACAAAAGCATAAGAAAAATATAGAACAATTATGAATGTTACTGGAGAATATTTTTGGTGTTGTAAACCTTTTTACATTAGCACAAGGAATGAATTTGCTTACTGAGATCCACTTCTGTCTGCAAATAACTTTGTTGCTCGAACATGGTCTATGCGCTTCACTGTCACACAGTACAAAATGCTCATATTCATTTTGAAAAGCGAGGCCTTAAAATACAACATTGAGCTCCATACAAAAACAGGAGAAGCGGCTCTTTTAATATTGTGCATGAAATCTACTTGTATTTGACAAGGAAGCAGATCAATTGTGTCTGAATGTGCAAACTTTTACTTTATTTTTAACCGAACATCATAAAGGAATATTATCAATTCAATTCAATTCAAAAATCTTTATTCGGATTTCAAAAATCCATAAAAGCACACTTTAAAACAATTGGCATTTACAATTTCAGTTACAATAGGTGCAATAGACACTATAAGGTACATTATTAGTGCATTTACTACGTCACGCATTTCAAAAGTGCAAGAAAGAAACAATAGACATTAATAATTCATGGGTATTCCATACTTCTACGTACATTAAAAATAACCTTTAAAAAACAGCTTGTCCGAAATATGAGTTCATCATCCTCCAGTCTTAAAAGCATCAAATAAGACTGGTTCAGGGAAATGGGTCTACATTTTTTAAAATATGGTGCTAAAAACCATTTAATGTATTTCATATAAAACTTACACATGAAGAAGAAATGTACATCATTTTGTTTGCTGGTTCCGTCACAGGGACACGGAGTCTTGTCAACTACAGTGTGTCCCAGAGGAAAACAAAGTAAAAATTTTACCGTTCCTGCTTTCAGTCTGAACAATAGAGATCTTTCCCAGTAGCACATTGGTAGAGTCAAATACAACGGAAGCTGCTGGGTTAATAGACCATTGTTAATATAGGACACAACAGTTTGTTTCTTTATCTCTTCTGACAATCTTTTTTCCCTGTAACTGGCATACAGTTCAAGTTGGACTAATTTTTTGTCTGCCCTCTGTATACAAGATGGGTTTTCAAAGAGGTTGCCCCTGTCTATACTAGACAGACTCTCTTGTATGCCACGGAACCATGGGATCTTATTCCATTTATCACAAACCAGACATTCCCTCAAAATGTCATGTGTTAGGCTAGCATATTCGTTTACCCAGATAGCTAGCCAAAATAATGCAGGCCTGGCTGCAATAAAGTCACTAATATAGGGTGCATTCAGCTCCGAGTGACAGATAAACCCTGACGATGAAATCGGAGCCCCCAGTAGCTTCCTACAGAGCCGATTTTCTTCTCTTTGTATTGAGGGGGTTTTTACCGACCCCCAAATTTCGGCACCATAAGTTGCCACTGGGATGCATTGGAGCCTATAAATCTTTAAAATTGCTTTAGTTGCTCCAACTTTCCTCGGTTTGGGGAGAGATAAAATAGAGTTTATGGCCTTTGAGAACTTGCCTGTGGCGTGGGCAATATGCCCACTCCACAGGCCGTTCGCAGCAAAGACCATACCTAAATATGGGAATGTTTTAGTTAGGAGCAGCTTGTCAGCTCCTATCGTGATAGAATTTAATTGCTTAGCACCCGGCCCACAGGACATGATGAATGATTTTTTAAAATTTACTTTTAAATCCAAATTCCCCATATATGCTGCAAAATCCCTGACTAGTGCCCGTAGGGCGTTGGGTGTTAATCCCATAAGCACAGCGTCATCCGCGTATAAAAGGCACGGTAGTTGCTGACCTTTAATTTTAGGGACATCTTGGGTAGCCTTTTTTAAGGAGTCTCTCAGGCCATTTATGTAGATAATAAATAGTAGGGGTGCTAAAACGCACCCCTGTCTCACCCCCCTCTCTACATTAATTGGACCAGAGAGTGTACCCTCCATGTCAATCCGTACTTGTGCCTTTGTATCTTTGTGTAAATAGGCAAGGAAGTGTACCAGGGGGGGGTCCAGGCCATACGACAATAGAATCGACCACAATTTCGACCTGTTTACCAGGTCAAATGCGGACGATAAGTCCATAAACGCCAAGTAAATGGGAGACGCCTTAGCAATATTATATTTGCTAATTAAAAGGTTTAAATTTAAACATTGTTCGATGGTTCCCACCTTGCGTCTAAAACCCATTTGGCAACGGTCAAGTACCCCCATTTCCTCAGCCCAGTCATTAACTCTATTATAGAGTACCCTACCCAGGATCTTTAAAGTATTGTCCAAGAGCGAAATAGGCCTATAATTTGCGGGCTCAGATCTTTCGCCCTTTTTATAAATAGGCACTATTATGCTCGTGGACCAAGTTGCGGGTATTGGGGCAAACGGTAGACTATTAAAAAGGTTGACAAAAATATTTCCCCAGAGTTCTGGGTTGTGCTTAATTATGTCTATTGGGAAGCCGTCGGGCCCAGGTGCCTTGTTTCCAAGGCTCTGATTTATGGCCACGATGACTTCCCCCACAGTGATTTCTAGGGATTCCACTGTTCCTGGGGTATAATCCTCTAAAACCACGCCAGGGCTGGCATATATTTTAGAAAAATGCAATTCCCATTGCTCACTTGCTATGGTACAACTGATCGGGGTTAATTGCTTACCCATATCCCGCATCTTTTTAACGGCAGGCCAAAAGGTGGTGCTGCTCCCCAGGGTGGCAGCAGTTGTTAGTGCCTCCCATTGCTCAGTTAGTAGAGCAGCCTTCCTTGAGCTTGTAGCTGTTTTATAATTTAGTCTAGCGGTCCTCACATCTGTTTTACTTCTCGGTTTACAGTTTAAAGCTCTACGAAGAGCTTTATTTGCTGCCGAGCAGTGACGATCGAACCACCTTGGCTCAGGGGCGGTTTGTTTGATAGGGACACTTAAGAGGGATTTAATAGTAATGCAGAGTTTAGAAAAGTCTTTTACTATTCTGCAATAGTTCCCATCATCCAGAGAACATGATTCAAGTAACGGACCATGGTTGCTTGTGATAGTGTCCGTTACTTGTTTACTATTTACCCCCCGCCATTTTAACCTCAATTTGTTAGTTGAAACCGTAATATCCCTTGCCCCCAGGGATCGAACAAGGGCATTCGTGGGGCCTAAGCCAATGTTGACCTCTAAAGCGTTATGGTCCCCAAAGGCAGTTTCAAGGATGCCAACCTTATTAACTCTATCTATTAGGTCAGAGGACATGAAAATATAATCCACTGTACTAGAAGAATCTCTTCCTCTAAAGGTTGGAATATAGATAAGTGGCTCCTTTTTGTCAACATCCATTATATCTATTAGGATGTGTTCATTAAGGAAGCATTCTAGTTCTTTGCCCCGTTTGTATGCCCTATCTATTTGTACATTGTTCGTTTTTGATGTTATAAACTTGGCATTAAAATCTCCTGCCAATATTGTCCTGGTGCTTATTTGATAATGGAGCTTTTCCTCTATTTTAGATAGTTCTCCGAAAAGTTCAATAAAATTCCTATTCGGAGTAGAGCTAAAATCGTTATTGTAAAAGTTAATAAGATAGTATGGTACCCTTCGAGTATACTCAATTATTTGGATATTTGGATTATTTGAATGAATCAATTTTAAAGATCCTCCTATGCTTATCTTAAACCCTGTCAGTAGACCTCCAATTGGGCGGCCAAAGACAGGCTTTCTGGCATTGATACAATAGCAGTGGAAACCCTCTATATGCACCGCTGTTGTCGCCCAAGTTTCCTGGAATAGTATTATATCCTTTTCGGAAATAACCTTTAACCATTCAGGATCGGAGACCCTTTGCTGTAATCCAGCAACATTCCAGCTTATGATCTTAAACTCCTTATTATGCTCCTTTGGGTATTCACTACCTTCATGTATTCCCAAATCATGGGGTGTGGCACATTCTTCTTTTCCGTAGAGCACTAATTGCCCCAACACACCCAATGCATTGACCAATCCTTGTACTGGTGTGGCATTTATCTCATCTATTTGTATGCTTCCTGCCTGAGCTTCGTTGATATTTTTGTCCCTAACACTGGCATCTAATGGGTTATTTTGAAATTCGAGTGGTAATGGGAGTCAGTCTACCATATCCAAAGTATTGAAGGCATCGAATCTATTGGATGTAGAGAACCCCCAAGTTGGATCCCTTGCTAAATGGGGTCTTTGAAAATTCCAATGATTGTTATTATTATTTTGCCTATGGTTATTTCTCCCCCATTCTCCCCAGTTGTTTCTCTGTCCTACCTGGGTCCACCCTTCGTCTAAACCACAATCATAATCATCATAGCATTGTTGTCTGGGATTTCCTCTTGGCGGGTAGAAGTATGAAAGGTGCCTTGTCTCAATGCCCTCGGTATATCCCTCATTAACCCAGGAACAAATATAATCCACTGTGCGAGGGTCATTGAAATTAATAATAACACAGTCACCTTGAACTCTCTTTTTCTCGTGGCCAACCCAAGGTACTCTTCGTACTGTCAGGATTTTACTTACATAGTATGATGGTAAAGGCCTATTATTATTCAGCCAGTGTGTAACCTTGTTAAGTAGCGACAATATATTCAAATTCTTCATTATAGCTTGCTTCAAGCAGTTAATTTCCTTACAACTGTCCTTGACAAATTGTGTTTGTAAACTACACCACTACCACACCGAACGAACTAGAACTATTAATCCACATTTGTAATTGTTAAATCCTGAAAACCACCTCAGGAAATATTTAAGGGTTGCTTGAGAACTGTGCAAAGCTAGAGGCTATCTTATGATGGTGGGCCAGCCTACGAGAGCCCCATATTAACAAGCATTTGCAATGTAATAGGTATCGTATTACTGAAAGTTGGTGTTGCAAATAACAATGCAACGCCAATAGCTCAAACTTTCAGTAATGTGAGACCTATTGCATTGCAAATGCTTGCTTTTTTCGGCACAAGGAGACTAAGTGATTTGCCCAGAATCACAGGATGCTTGAACCTTCCGCCAGACCCGAACCTGGTTCTCCAGCTTCAGTCTTGTAGGGAACCGAAATATGTTGATTTCGCCTACTTCTAGAGTTGCTCTTTGGTAGCAGCCTCGTTCACTCTGTAGCAAGGCAGAGGTCAGACAGACAATGGCTGACAAAATACTGTAAATACGAAAAAGAATTGTGTTCCAAGCACGCAAGCCGTGCTATTGCAAAGCCAGGGTTGCAGCTCAGGACAAGACAGAGGGAAAGTGTCCTTCCTAGGGATAGAGCAAGACTCGGTGGTCGGGACATGCAAACTGTCGCCCGAGAATGTGGCGGAGCTAAGGCAGATCATTGGCAGGTTGGGGCAACAGAAAAAAGCTACCCTAGGCGAAGTGCAAAAGCTGCTGGGGAAATTGAATTTCGCCACACGAGTAGTCCCCGTGGGGTGCGCCTTCGGCAGACGCATAGCCTGGATGACTAGGGGCATGACACAGAAACCAATTTCCTGACCAATTTCAACGGCACCCTCATGTGATGTGAGCCATGGGTGCAGGCTAACCAACCTGAGCTTTACACGGACTCGCCAGAGGTTACGGAATCGGGCCATCCTAGGTAAAACATGGACGGCAGGGGTTTGGCCGGCAAGCTGGCAAAAGGCAGGGGTCACCGCCAACATCTCCCTACTGGAGTTATTCTCCATTGTGGTAGCACTTTACATTTGGTCCCAACGGCTGGCCAACATACAGATAATTCTATGGTCTGACATGCAGTAGTGCAGGCAATTAACACATGAACAGCAAAATGTCCGGCAGTGGTCAATCTGCAGTGGAAATTAGTTGACTGCCAGTCAAAAGTAAACATTGCGCTTAGGGCACGACACATCCCAGGGGTAGACAACTCAATTGCGTATGCCATTTCTCATTTTCAGTGGAGCAGATTCCGAGAGCTCGCCCCGGACGCGGACTGAGAGATGACCCCAGAGCCGAATGAGGCATGGGTGGACCAGGGTTAAAGATGATGCTGGACAATGCACTGGCCCTTAAGACAGAGCATCAATACCATAAGTGCTGGGTGACATTTGCCAACATAACAGGGGTCACGGGCCAGCTGGCAGGACAAGAAGAGGTCTTAAGCTTCATATAATGGCCATTCTTGACAGGAAAAATGAAATCCTGGGCCCAGGCCCACCTTAAAACCGCAGCATACTACACGAAGATGGCAGCAGGGAGGATCCGACAAAGTATTTCCAATGTAGAACGGCATTGAGAGGATGGGGCAGATTGCCACAAACTAAGAGGGGTAGTAGGCAGCCCATTCACTTTGGAATGCTACAGCAAATGATAGGGTCAGCGTTTGGGCTGGCGTTCTTTGGGGCATACAGGCTCAGCTAGTTGGTGGCCCCCACTATAGACAACCCAGGAGTAGCCTGCATATGCAGAGCCTACGTAAACCTAAAGGAGGGACGCGTAAATATCCTCCTACGGCGTTCATAAACAGCCAGGCAGGCAGAGGGAAGTGGACCAGGATAAATTTCATCAACGACAAGTCATGCTGTCCAATGTGCTTAGTTCAAAGGTACATGCAACCAGGGAAACACAAACGGGAGCCGCTGCTAACGCAGGGGAATGGGTCGTACTTGAGCTAGTTCCAATTCATAGCAGTGATGAGGAAGGTGCTAGATAAGGTAGGAATTCCGGCTAGGGCATTCGGGTCCCACTCTTTTCCAATTGGGGCAGCCACCACAGCTGCAGGGCTAGGTTTGGGAACTGACCAGATCAAGGGGATAGGGCGATGAGGAAGACATGACCTGGACAATTCTTGAGAAACCCTTTATTCCGGAACACATCGCCGATATATCTAAATTTCTGTTACTTAGAGAACAACGGTGGGTGTTCAAACTCAAGACAGATACCCATGGACTCAACGATTGCATTCCCTGGTCCGCGTTATAGGTAAATGGGAGAATCGATTAGCGATGGGGTAGTGCAATACAGCAGAGTTCTTGTGATAATGATCCACTATTGATAGACGCTTTCCATCAAATCATGCTGAGTAGTGAAATAGGGGTCTTTCCTCCAAGTTTCGACATTGCGCTATTTACAACACCAACCTCTCTGCGCATTGGCATTGATATCTGCCTACTGCATCGTCAACATTACTTCACGATTGGTATATTGCTACCATTTCCTTAAACCCAGCAAAACGTTTTGTTCTGTTTTGGATTGTCAAATTCTTCATTTTACCAATTTCTATCCCTTACTTAAATCCATACATCTGCAAGCGCTAGCCGATGTCAAAATGTCACATTAATACGACTAATAAAGTTTGGTGCGCACACGGGCACAATCTGAATACACGTACATTTTACAAACCACACTTCCCATGATTCAATCGGGCTCCCGCGTATGCCTATACGCGTCATTGTACGCATTCTCGCGATATCGGCAACGGAGGCAGCAGTGTTTCCGGTAACAAGCAGAGACGCTTTATATATATCCCGTGTTTTGCCGGCATCGGTACCAACCTGACGGCTTTGTTGACCGCCAGAGGTACCGACGGCCAGGTAAGACCCCGGCATAATTCTGCGATGATTCTTGCGATAGTTGCTTGGTTTGGGACACACGAGAATTCATCTAGACTAACATGACTACTAAATCACTTTCGTAGTAGCAGCCCCTACTTGTTTGATAATGACAGTGCTTGATTAACGTATCGTATACATTCTGGTGAGACTGTATCTAGATATATTTCACGCTCTAGTAATTATTAGGAGGAGAAAGAGCACTGGATGGCTAGTTATATATAGGTTTGCTCCTTATAACAAAAGGCTGTCACCATGAGAATAATAACATATTCCCTATCACCCCGCCCAACATCAAAGGGGTGGGTTTGTCATCTTTGGGATTAATACTTTCTAGTGAATAGCCAGACAGAGATCGCTATGAATTGCATATAGTAAGCAGCATGAGTTGTGTATGGGTGTATGGTTACTTTTGTTGTCACACATTTTAGAGATTTTAACAGCATGTAAGAGGGGTAATAAGTCACCTCAGAAATGAACATATTGGTGTATTGTTTCCCCTATAGAGCGGTGCCTCCTTTATCCTGAGCTGTTGCCAGGTGGGGTGAGGTGTTTTCTCCATACTGTTGAGGTAAGGGGAGATGGAGTACAGTCCAATTTGAATGGACAATGCTAATATACTAATTATGTAATGTATAGACTATTGAGAAGGGATTGTGTTATCATGTTCTTAGACTCTTGTGGTCTTCTTTGTATCTCTTACAGATTTCTTAACAGATACCAGAAGCGGAAACTGTGAGAAATAGACCAGTGAGATATCTCTCTTCACAGTGTATCCTTTAGTGTTACTTTTTCACTCACAAATATATTATCACTTTATGTTGCAGTAGCATCAATATTATATACGAGGTCCTGAGGAAAGCGTTAGGTGAATTTTTGCCTATTTCGGTGAAACATGTCGACCAATTGAATAAATTTAGACAGCTATCTGGTTAACCTGTCTTTTTCTGCACTGTTGAACGTAGTAGACAATAATAAATTGATGGGTCTTACTACGCCTCAATTTTACATTTCATTTTACTCACAGCACTGCACTTTTCCCATACACTTTCTGTTTACACCTGCTCACATCTGGTTTACCAAAATGTAAAACATCCTTGGGCTCCTCCATCACTAGGGTGGAGTTGCAGCCCTGTTAAAGGAGACCCAGATGATGAAGCATGTCACCTGGAATGGTGAGTGATGGGAATCCATACAAATTTTGTATATTTTTATACACATTTTTCTAGTCCTAGTCCATGACAACACTTCTTCCCTTCTCTAGACTTTAGGATATTTCTTGTGTTATGTATTGCTTGGGGCTACATATCCTGTCAAGTCTTCAAACCTCGGCCTCTGACCCTACGTAAATTTTCCTGTGTTATAAACTGAATATCACCACAGCAAAAATATGTAGGGTCAATGGCTGGGGCTTAGTAAGACACAGTTTCATCAACCTGATATTCCCTGGTTATCACCTGGAGGAGGGGGTGCGCCCGACGGGGTGGGGATGGATATATTCCTGCTAAACATCGTGGGGGTGCTAGAGCAAATGGGTTTCTCATAAAGAAGGAAGGAGAGAAGGGGGAACTCCCAGCGATCGTGAAACCGTAGATAGCGCGGCGGAAGAAACCCAGGAAAGATACACAAAAGAGAGAAACATTACTAGAGATAGATAGAAAGCTCACACAGTGTCACCTCACGGCAGGGGCACTGAAGGAGCGAAATGTGGCAGAATAGATTAAATGCTCACACAGGGTCCTTGGGATGCCACACAGCAGGGGGCATGATGAGCAAGCGAGCGGTCAACAAGGGATCCAGGGCAAGCGGTACGGCACTTGCAGCCCGGGCAGGTCCTGACAGGCACCCACCAAATTCGGTAGCAAGTTGAAGTCTGGAACTGCAGACAGAGTAGATGTGATGCTCCCGCAGGGCCGTTGGGATACCTCATGGCAGGGGAACTGAGGGAGCGAAATGTGGCAGAATAGATGAAATGCTCACACTGGGTCCTTGGGATGCCACACAGCAGGGGGCCTGATAACAAGGTGACGGGCCAACAAGGGGTCCAGGGCAAGCAGAACGGCACTTAAAGCCCAGGCAGGTCCTGACAGGCACCCCCCAAATTCGGTAGTAAGTTGAAGCCTAGAACTGCAGCTACAGAGGCCCGGGCGAATGGCCCCCCCAAATAGACTGAGTTTGAATAACAACAAGAAATGTACAAAGATAATTGCAAAGACAATAAAACTATGTGATAACATGGATGTTTATGAATGACCATTAAAATTGCGAAATGTACAACCATGTTATGTTTGAATAAACTGTTATCTTTTAAAGCACCAAAGCATGTTGTCAGTGGTATCATTTAAAGTGTAAAATGGATGCAATTAAAGTTGAGGGAGGGGGGATGATTTCTTGTCTCCTGGGAGGGGTAGAAGCCCGGGTCGGGGAAGGCAAAGCCGGAACCGATGGGGGACTGGGACAAACAGAACCTGGAGGTGGGAAGCCCTGTCCCCCTGTTGCAAAGCCCATGAAAAAGGGGCAGCCAGGATTGGTCGCCCCAGGGTAGGCCACAGCACCCCCAATCTGGGGACGAGCTGGTGAGGGGTTGGGTGGTTTAAATAAGGGCACAGTGCCCGGATTATTCACATAAACCCCCCCCCCCCAAAGAACGAAGTGAATCCCACCCACCCACACCGAAAGGACATGGGAGTCGCAGCCACGAGGGTAGAGGTAAAGTGGAAGAAACCCAGAAAAGATATATAAAAGAGAGAACAATTACTAGAGATAGATGACTCGTTTTTTAAAACTGTTTATTTTGTGTTTGATTCATTTTTTAAAACTTCTGCATCTTACCCAGAGCTCTTCTCTGTGTTCACCGCCTAGCAGGCACCCCACAAACAGCGGATCTAGCGCTGTTCCCTGGGAAAGATCTCACGGCCGCCATCGCTGCTAGCGCGAGGCCACGCCCACCCGTTAGGCCACGCCCACCCCCCGAGCCTATGAATAGCGCTGACTGATAGCGCGTGCATTGAAACTGTAGACCTCTGAGGCGGAAGCCGGAGGTGGTGTGACTCGTTTTTTAAAACTGTTTATTTTGTGTTTGATTCATTTTTTAAAACTTCTGCATCTTACCCAGAGCTCTTCTCTGTGTTCACCGCCTAGCAGGCACCCCACAAACAGCGGATCTAGCGCTGTTCCCTGGGAAAGATCTCACGGCCGCCATCGCTGCTAGCGCGAGGCCACGCCCACCCGTTAGGCCATGCCCACCCCCCGAGCCTATGAATAGCGCTGACTGATAGCGCGTGCATTGAAACTGTAGACCTCTGAGGCGGAAGCCGGAGGTGGTGTGACTCGTTTTTTAAAACTGTTTATTTTGTGTTTGATTCATTTTTTAAAACTTCTGCATCTTACCCAGAGCTCTTCTCTGTGTTCACCGCCTAGCAGGTACCCCACAAACAGCGGATCTAGCGCTGTTCCCTGGGAAAGATCTCACGGCCGCCATCGCTGCTAGCGCGAGGCCACGCCCACCCGTTAGGCCACGCCCACCCCCCGAGCCTATGAATAGCGCTGACTGATAGCGCGTGCATTGAAACTGTAGACCTCTGAGGCGGAAGCCGGAGGTGGTGTGACTCGTTTTTTAAAACTGTTTATTTTGTGTTTGATTCATTTTTTAAAACTTCTGCATCTTACCCAGAGCTCTTCTCTGTGTTCACCGCCTAGCAGGCACCCCACAAACAGCGGATCTAGCGCTGTTCCCTGGGAAAGATCTCACGGCCGCCATCGCTGCTAGCGCGAGGCCACGCCCACCCGTTAGGCCACGCCCACCCCCCTCTCCCTAAATGTGCTTCCCACGCAAGCGCAGCGGACGAGCGCAGCGGGAGCGCCGTTTGCGCGCCGAAGGCCGTGCCTGGCCCGTGCCTAGGGCCAGCCCCCCTGCCTCCCCGGCTGTCTCTGGTCGCACGTGCTGGACCAGATCCCAGCTTCTCCTTCTAAAACCCACTACTTGTCCTTCCACCACACGCTGTAGCCCCGATCACCTGGAGGATGCCTCTTTTAACTGCCCTCAATGTAATTTTACGCTCCCACCTTGGAGCCTTCGCCCTGCTCCCTGCCTCAGCCTGCCAAAACGCCTGTCCCACCCCCTGAAGCTAAAAGCAGGTCTGATTAACTGCCGTTCATTGCCCCGCCACGCCAACGAGATATGGACGTCAATAATCTCTGACGCCTGGGATATCCTGTTCCTCACCGAGTCTTGGCTCACAGATACCTCCTCTCCCGATATCCATCTTGCTACCCCTCCGGGTTACCTCTTAAAGGGCATCAATCGTGAAGGGGGCAAACCAGGAGGTGGTCTTGCCATCATCCTAAAATCCCACCTCAATCTGTCTATTACCAAATTAACGAATATCGGGATGATTGAAGCTTTGCACTTCACTATCTCTGATACCGCTGCAGTAGTTTTGGAGGGCACATTAGTCTACAACCCTCCTACTGCCTCAACTCTCTCTTTAACGGCACTCACCCACCTGTTGGCGGATCTCTCCCTCAAACACCAACATTTTTTGGTACTAGGAGATTTCAACCTCCACGTGGACAACCCTCTCTGCTCAAAACCTAACAACCTGCTAGAAACAATGCAGAGCCTGAACTTACTACAATTAGTTAAGGGCCCTACACACACAGCTGGGCACACCCTGGATCTTATCTTTGCTAATTTTTCTAATATCACAGTCTTTCCCTCCCTCCAGCTCACCTGGTCTGATCATCATCTTGTCCCTTTCAACCTAGAGCTAAGTTCAAGACCTGCCCCTACTGTCCTCAGGAAAGAGCTAGGGAGAAAATGGCACAAAGTTACCTGTGCTACCTTAGACCCCCTATTCAACTTTCAGCTAGACCCTCTATCCAGTGACATTGATGGAAACGTTTCTAGACTCAACTCTGCATTGCTCCTTGCCATCGACTCCATTGCCCCCCTCAAACCTATCTCCTCTGCTAGAACCCGCCCCTCTGCCCCTTGGTTCTCTACAACCCTCCGTGAGGAAAAAAGCCGATGCAAACTACTTGAACGCAAGTGGCGGCAGAACTACGACCCTGATTCCAAAGCTATTTACAAAACTGCTCTGAAAAAATTTCTTAAACAAAAAAAAGCCACCATGAGAGACTTCTTCTCATTACAAATCTCCAACGCAAAAACTCCTCAAAAACCCTTTTTAACATTGTCAAAGAATTTGTAAACCCCCCCCGCTAGGGCCACGCAGAATCCCTCCAGCCAGGCACTATGCGATGGTCTCTCGGACTACTTCCTTGGAAAAATAGAAAAAATTTGTACCTCATTCCCTGAGGTACCCCCCCTGATCCCCCTTGTGATTGCCCCGGAATCCGTCTCTTGAGTCCGCACTCAGGCTATTCACCCAATGCAGATCTGGTTCCCCCTCCGACCTAATTCCTGCCAAGACCATGGGTGACCTAGCCCTCTCACTGGCCAACCCTTTTCTTTCTATCTGGAATGCCTCCCTCCATCATGGCATCTTCCCAACTACGTGGAAAGAAGCCCTGCTAGTCCCCATTCTGAAAAAACCGGACGCCGATCCTACTAAATTTTCCAATTATCGCCCCATCTCCCTTCTCCCCAAACCCGCAAAAATTTTGGAAAAAGCCATGCAGCTGCAACTAACAGAGTATCTGGAAGATAACTCCCTGCTGCACGACTCCCAATCCGGATTCAGGGCAGGTTTCAGCACTGAAACTGCTCTCCTGGAAGTGGCTGAGACTATCCGTGAGTGCGTGGATAGGGGCGAGGAGGCCATGCTGGTCCTCCTCGACCTATCCGCCGCTTTTGATACGGTCTCTCACAAAATCCTACTAAACCGTTTAAAGCAGGTCGGAATCGGTGGCTCCGCTCTCGCCTGGATCGAATCCTTCCTCACTGGTAGAACTCAGAAGGTGGTGCTTAGGCCTTTCAAGTCAGAGGGTAAACCCCTGCTATGTGGTGTTCCTCAGGGCTCTGCCCTGAGCCCTCTGTTTTTTAACGTTTATCTCGCACCCCTGGCCCCAGTGGTGGAGTCCTGTGGAGTCAGAGTGGTCTCTTACGCTGATGACACTCAGCTGATATTTTCCTTTAGAGACCACTCAGACTCCACCTTTGCCAACTTCCGCCAATGTCTGAACAACATCTGTGACTGGATGACCAACAATCACCTTAGACTGAATGCTGACAAGACAGAAGTCCTGTTTTTTAACCAAAAAACACCTATCTCTCCCAGCCTGTGGTGGCCCACAGCACTTGACCCTGCGCCCACCCCTGTCCAATCAGCACGTAACCTGGGCTTCCAGTTCGATAACTCACTCTCTTGCAAAGCACAAGTCAACAAGGTCACCTCTGCCTGCTTCGCGAAGCTGCGCATGATTAAGAAGATCCTTCCTTATCTTCCCTTGGACGCCCGCCGAACAATCACTCAGGCCCTCATCACTTCTCACCTAGACTACGCCAGCAGCTTATATGCCGGTGCTCCTCAATATCTGATCGATCGGCTTCAGATCGTCCAGAATGCGGCAGCCAGACTGATCGGAAATATTTCTTACTGTCGGTTGCCGCCTATCGTAAAGAACTCCATTGGCTTCCCATTGCAAGCCGCATTCAATTTAAGATCCTCACCCTCGCCTTTCGAGCCATCAACGACCTCGGACCTGGCTACTTGAAAAAGCGAGTGTCAATTTCTCAATCTGTCAGATCACTGAGATCTAACAACTTACGCCTTTTGATTACACCTCGCTTTCCACGTTCCAGAATGGGCGGCAGAGGGTTCAGCGTAATCACTGCCAAACTATGGAACTGCCTCCCTCTCGACCTCAGGTTTAGCCCGTCTGAATCCATCTTCCGTGCTAAATTAAAAACCTGGCTGTTTTCCAGACTATGATCCCTGTCTTGTCAGAAACCGGTCCCACCCCTCTCTCCCTGAGGTTCTGTTTTTAGCGCCGGGACACCCCTCCGGGGGTAGCTGCGCGCTGTATAAGCTACTTAAATAAATAAATAGATGGAAGGCTCACACAGTGTACTTGGGATGCCACATGACATGGGCACTGAGTGAGCTAAGGACGGCACACAGCCACAGACAGAGTAGGTCTGATGCTCCCACAGGGTCCTTGGGATGCCTCACAGCAGAAATACTGAGGGAGCGAAATGTCAGGACGCTGCCTCAGGCAGAATAGATGAAATGCTTACACAGGGTCCTTGGGATGCCACGATGCAGGGGACCTGTGGAGCAGGCAAGGGGCCAACAAGGGGTCCAGGGTAAGCGGAACGCCACTTGAAGCCCTGGCAGGTCCTGACGGACACCCACCAAATTCGGTTGCAAGTTGAAGCCTGAAACCGCAGACACAGAGGCCCTGGCGATAGGGGCCCCCGCAAATAGACTGTGTGAGAGCGCATAACGACAAGGAATGTACAAAGATAATTGCAAAGACAATGAAAGTATGTGATAGCATGGATGTTTATGAATAACCATTAAGATTGCGAAATGTACAACTATGTTATGTTTGAATAAACTGCGACCTTTTAAGGCCCCAAAGTACGTTGTCGGTGTAATTTAAAGGGTAAAGTGGATGCAGTTAAAGTTGAGGGAGGGGAGGAGGATTCGTCTCCTAGGAAAGGTTTGCCATTTCTAAGCTTTGGGTATCCAACCTAGAAATACTGTAGTTAACCGACCTGAAAATATTTATTGGTTTTGCCAGTGTTTTTTTTTCCTCATTTGCCTTTTCGCTGCCCAAAACTCAATGAGGCCACCCTGGGCTTTTCCGCCTCATTTACTGGCTATAGAGGAAGGGACAAAACAACGCTTTTTAGAATAGAAACACCCCACCGGGCCAAGCCCATCGAAGGAAAGGGACAATGTTGGACACGGCCTCGTGGCGTGGTCCGACCCCGTCCGCATGGAGGGCCCAGGACGACATCGGCCCTCCATTTACCTACTATCGACCCCCCTGACACGCACATTCACGAACCATCGGCGCGAGCAGCCTCCCCGGCCACCTACAGCTCTCCCCCTCCCTGGTACCCCGGCAGAACCTGCTCGCCAACACTGCCAGCCTGGCACCCTGACCAGGCCACCCTTTCCGGCCCGACTCCATCTTGGGACCCTCACGCCCCGAACACGTGGCCGCAGCCATCCCGGGCCCGGCCCCAGCGAAGCCCAGACATTGAGGCACCAGGATCCTCCTAGGTGGTAAAGTGGCCACTGAACCAGATCCCGGAGGAGGAGAGTCTCGATGGGCCTTCCACCGCCCCCGGACGCCTGGTATCGATCGCTCTCCCGGCTCCCTGGGCGCTGGCTCCGCCCCCCTGCTGGGTGTCTGGACACCTTCATCCCGGCCCCTCTGACCCCCAGGCGCGAGGGTCCGGACATCAAAGCCCTCCAGTCCTATATCTGGGCCAGCCCGGATCAAGACGGCAGTTGTATCTGGAGTCGAAGCCCTGCTGACCTCGTCGCGGCTGATCCTGATCCGAACCCTTGCACCTGGAACTACCTTCGAGGCCCTGCTGACGCTGTCGCGGCCTGACCAAGCTGAACCACCTTCGAGGCCCTGCTGACGCTGTCGCGGCCTGACCAAGCTGAACCACCTTCGAGGCCCTGCTGACGCTGTCGCGGCCTGACCAAGCTGAACCACCTTCGAGGCCCTGCTGACGCTGTCGCGGCCTGACCAAGCTGAACCACCTTCGAGGCCCTGCTGACGCTGTCGCGGCCTGACCAAGCTGAACCACCTTCGAGGCCCTGCTGACGCTGTCACGGCCTGACCAAGCTGAACCACCTTCGAGGCCCTGCTGCCGCTGTCGCGGCCTGACCAAGCTGAACCACCTTCGAGGCCCTGCTGACGCTGTCGCGGCCTGACCAAGCTGAACCACCTTCGAGGCCCTGCTGACGCTGTCGCGGCCTGACCAAGCTAAACTATCTCCGAGGCCCTGCTGACGCTGTCGCGGCCTGAACCCTTGAACTATCCACGCACCAGTGGGTGCCAAGACTGTCCCGCTACCCCCTTTCCCCGAGACCACGACACTACGGATCCCTCGATCCTTGCCGCTACCCTGCCAAGAACTTGCTTTGATTACTTATATAAAGATTCGTGTGAATATCCTTCCTGTGTGGTGTCTATCTGTAAGTAGTGTGATTGCTCTGCTGGTACGATTGTAGGAGCGGAGCCTCGCCAAGGAGGCCTCCCTACGGCGCTCGGCCTATTCCCCAGAGAGAGGTGGGACTCGGGGCGGACAGTCAGACACCTTCTGTCTCCCCTGGGGTCGCCTTTCCAACAGACAAGGAGTCTTCTTCCACAGCACGTCAGCCCTTACCCCAGATCTTCTGAGTAAGCAAGAAGACTTTCACCAGCCGAGGCAGGCTAAGGCTTAATCATTGTATTTATACTTTTTCAAAACCAAAACACCCTGCCCACACCCAAAACATGCCAAAAAAGGAGTTCAAAATGTGTATCTCTTCTTCGTCTTATCCGAAATATCTAATTTGCAAGTGTTATCCATACACGAGACATCAGCGACGAGTATTAATTCACTGAACAATGTCCGCACCTTATAAATACTGTCCATAGTGCCTGCTAGCTGTTTCAGTACGTTTGTGCTGTTTACAAGGTGGAAGCTGTGCATGGCACACCCTACCACATGGGTTGCACAGATACGGAAGAGCGCATAAATTACTCAGGTAGAGAGAGGCACAGGGTGGAGCTTTATTGAGAAACAGGTCAAGTACCATATCGTGTGTAATTAACCTGCTGGACAATTGTGTACGGGTTTTGACAACATTTTAGTAATAGTTGCACTGACAATCAGTTACAAATCCAAATTTGCACTGATATATCAGCTAAAAATAAAATGTTATTATTTTTCTACGCCTCGGAGGGTCCAAATATTGGTACATAAATTCCCAGCGTCCCGGCAAAACTACACCCCACTTGTGCAGATCACGAGGCCGGCTCCATAGTGTGTCGCACCTGAGCCTCTGAGCTCAAGACCACCAATGAAGTAACAGCGCTGTCCCTGCTTAGCTCATGATGAAGTCTGCAGCCAGTGCTTAATTTGAGCTGGTGGTTGCAGGTGCAGATATTTAGCAGGGTGGTTTTAGGAGTTAAACCCACAGTGCTCAGATGTACGGTGATCTGCGGGCCACGAGTCAGAACCACAGAAAGGCGAACAGAGCCCTCCATCCTTCCGAGGATGGCAAATAGAATATAATTTCACAGGGTAACAGTAACACATATTGTTTACAGTGCTTGGAAGTGCGTGTGAAAACTTGGCATGAAACGGGTTATTACAGACGCAAGACGGGATGTCAGAAAGGCAGAGGAGAGACGAAGCCACCTGCCTCATGTCAACTTCATTTCAAGAGCCACTCATTACTGAACACGCTGAGGGGGTCCATGGAACCCCCCTCGAAAGGAACAGTCTTGCCCGTTCTATTGCCCGCCCTCCCGCACCCGGTTACCCACTCAATTCTCAGCAGCCAGGATGCCCCAACAGTCTCCATGAAGAGTCCTTTCTAGGTTAGAATGGAGCCCTGAATAGTAAAGGGTGGCAAGCCTGAAAGCAGTGTTCCCTTCTGCTTACCCGTCAGCCCTCTTCACTTATGTACTCTCTCTCCCACACCTACACTTAATTCTCCTCTCCATCAGTGTTTCGAAGTGGTACAGTCATCTAAAAAGGCCATTCCTGCCACCAACTCCATGTAGCCCTCTCAATCAATCAATCAATCAATCACAGACATTTATATAGCGCACTACTCACCCGGAGGGTCTCAAGGCGCTAGGGGGGGGGAAGAGCTGCTACTGCTCGAACAGCCAGGTCTTGAGCTTCTTCCTGAAGGAGAGGTGGTCTTGGGTCAGGCGCAGGTCGGTCGGAAGGGAGTTCCAGGTCTTGGCGGCCAGGTGGGAGAAGGACCTTCCTCTCGCTGTCGTTCTCCGGATGCGGGGGACGGCGGCGAGGGCGTGGCTGGCTGATCGGAGATGTCGTTTGGGAACGTGGAAGTTGATGCGGTTGTTGAGGTAGCTGGGGCCTTGATCGTGTAGGGCTTTGTGTGCGTGGGTGAGGAGGCGGAAGGTGATTCTTTTGTTGACGGGGAGCCAGTGCAGGTCTCTCAGATGTCCGGAGATGTGGCTGTGTCGTGGGATGTCGAGGATGAGTCTGGCTGAGGCGTTCTGGATCCGCTGGAGTCTCTTCTGGAGCTTGGCGGTGGTTCCGGCGTAGAGGGCGTTGCCGTAGTCCAGTCGGCTGGTGACGAGTGCCTGGGTGACCGTCTTCCTTGTCTCGGTGGGGATCCACCGGAAGATCTTCCGTAGCATGCGCAGGATGTTGAAGCATGACGAGGAGACGGCGTTGACTTGTCTGGTCATGGTGAGGGAGGAGTCCAGGATGAATCCCAGGTTGCGTGCGTGATCTGTTGGTTTGGGTGCGCTGCCCAGGGCGGGGGGCCACCAGGAGTCGTCCCAGGCGGAGGGCGAGGAGCCCAGGATGAGGACTTCCGTCTTGTCTGAGTTCAGTTTCAGGCGGCTGGTCGACATCCACTCGGCTACGTCTTTCATCCCTTCGTGAAGGTTGGCTCTGGCGGCGGCGGGGTCGTTGGTCAGGGAGAGGATCAGCTGGGTGTCGTCGGCGTAGGAGATGATGTTGAGGTTGTGTTGGCGTGCGATGGCTGCGAGGGGGCTCATGTAGACGTTGAAGAGGGTGGGGCTCAGCGATGATCCTTGAGGGACGCCGCAGATGACTTCGGTGGCCTCTGACTTGTACGGTGGTAGGCGGACTCTCTGTGTTCTTCCGTCGAGGAAGGAGATGATCCATTCCAGTGCTCTCTCCTGGATTCCGACGTTGCTGAGGCGCTGCACTAGGGTGCGGTGGCAGACAGTGTCGAAAGCCGCGGAGAGGTCTAGGAGGATGAGGGCCGCTGTTTCTCCGTTGTCCATCAGGGTTCGGATGTCATCGGTGGCAGCGATGAGGGCGGTCTCGGTGCTGTGGTTGGCTCGGAAGCCCGACTGTGAAGGGTCCAGGGATCCATTCGTCTCGAGGAAGGTGGCCAGCTGCTTGTTGACGGTCTTCTCGATGACTTTGGCTGGGAACGGGAGGAGCGAGATGGGGCGGTAATTCTTGAGTTCGGTGGGGTCCGCCGTAGGTTTCTTTAGTAGAGCGCTGAGTTCGGCGTGCTTCCAGCTCTCCGGGAAGGTGGCGGTGTCGAAGGAGGTGTTGATGATGTCCCGCAGGTGGGGTGCGATGACTGCGTCGGCCTTGTTGAAGATGTGGTGAGGGCAGGGGTCGGTAGGAGATCCGGAGTGGATGGAGTTCATCATTTGGATGGTGTCTTCGGTGCTGATCGGAGTCCAGGTGCGGAGGGTGGTGGTGGGGGGCGGTGGTTTGGTCGTGGCGTGCGTCGGTTGAGTGCTGAAGCTGTTGTGTATGTCCGCGATCTTGTTGTGGAAGTAGGAGGCGAGGGAGTTGCAGAGATCTTGCGATGGGGTGATGTCGTTGTTTCCGGCGTTGGGGTTGGAGAGCTCTTTCACGATGTTGAAGAGTTCCTTGCTGTTGTGTGCGTTGTTGTCCAGTCGATCCTTGAATGCAGTTTTCTTGGTGGCGCGGATGAGTTGGTGGTGCATTCGGGTGGCAAGCTTGAGGGCGGTCATGTTGTCCGGTGTTGGTTCCCTTCTCCAGGCTTTCTCGAGGGCTCGGCAGTTCTTCTTGGAGCTCTTGAGTTCGTCGGTGAACCAAGGGGCCTTCTTGCTGCCGGGTCTGCTAGGCGGGGTCCTCAGTGGGGCGAGTTCGTCCGCGCAGTTGATGATCCACTTCGTGAGGTTGTCGGCGGCCTGGCTGGGGTTCGCTGAGCTGGCGGGGGGTGCTGGCTCAGGGAAGCGGCGAGCTGGTCGGCTGTGATCTTGTTCCAGCTTCTTCGAGCAACCGGTTGCTGGTGGTGGTGGATCGTCGTTCTTCTGAAGGTGAAGTGGACGCAGCTGTGGTCTGTCCAGTGGAGTCCAGTGGCGTGGCTGAAGGCGATGTCTTCGCTGGATGAGAAGATGGCGTCGAGCGTGTGTCCGGCGAGTCAGAGGTTGGCGAGGTTGTCGAGCAGGGTGCTGGTGTTGCGGTCGTTGTTGTTCTCCAGGTGGAAGTTGATATCCCCCAGGAGGATGTAGTCGGCGGAGGGGAGGGCATGCGGGCTGATGAAGTCGGCGATGTCCTCGCTGAATTGTGTGCGTGGTCCCGGGGGTCGGTAGATCAGGGTGCCTCTGAGGGTGGTCCTCGGGTCGGTGTGGATTTGGAAGTGTAGGTGTTCGGCGGTTTTCAGGGTGTCGTCGGTGTTGGTCGTGATGTGGATGGTGTCCCTGTGGATGATGGCGATGCCTCCTCCAGTCTGGTTGACGCGGTCTCTCCGGGTGATCTTGTAGCCCTCTGGGATTGCGATGGCGATGTCGGGCGCTGAGGAGTCGTTCATCCAGGTTTCCGTGAGGAAGGCAACGTCAGGAGCTGTGGTGTCGAGGAGGTTCCAGAGTTCGATGGCGTGCCTGTGTACGGAGCGGGTGTTGATCAGGATGCACTTGAGGTGGCTGTTGCTGGTGATTGGCTTGGAGGGTGCTGGTGTGGGGCAGGTCCGGGTGCAGGTGAACTTGCAGGCGTTGCAGCTGAAGGGTCCGTGGGTGTGCTTCGGGGTGGCTTGGTGGCATCCAGGTATTTCCGTCGGTGTTGAGAGCGATGAGGTCGGTGGCGATGTAGGACAGTCGGGTCGTCTTCCGTCGGTGGGGGCCAGGGGTCCTGGCGCTGGGCGCGGTCCGGTCGCGGACGGGTGCAGACGGGCTTACCTTTGGCGCGCCTTCGGCGCACAATCGGCGCGCCCGCTGCGCGTCAACGCTGCGCGTTCGCACGGTCGCCATATATGGCCAAGTGCGAGGGAGGGCGGAGCAGCTGGGAGGCGGGAGCGGGGAGGGTACAGAAGGAAAAAAGGGGCGGGGTTAGCGGCGGTGGCGGGAAGCGGGGAGCAGGGAGGGATGAGACAGGGGCAACCACAACAGGCAAAACAGGCAAACAGGCACTAGAGGGAGACAAAATAACAAAACAAAACAGTAATGCAGGGGTACAAGGCAAGATAGCAGGTCAGGCGAGCACAGACCACGCCGCTCGATGGCAGGGAGCGTGGTCACGCGGCGGCAGCCGGAGCAGCGAGACAGGCAGGCGGGGAGGCACACGCAGCGGCTGGTGGCCGTGCGGCGCGGGGGGTGTCCTAAACTAGGTCACACTCACCTGCGTCGCACGGTCGCCATATATGGCCAAGTGCGAGGGAGGGCGGAGCAGCTGGGAGGCGGGAGCGGGGAGGGTACAGAAGGAAAAAAGGGGCGGGGTTAGCGGCGGTGGCGGGAGGCGGGGAGCGGGGAGGGATGAGACAGGGGCAACCACAACAGGCAAAACAGGCAAACAGGCACTAGAGGGAGACAAAATAACAAAACAAAACAGTAATGCAGGGGTACAAGGCAAGATAGCAGGTCAGGCGAGCACAGACCACGCCGCTCGATGGCAGGGGCCGTGGTCACGCGGCGGCAGCCGGAGCAGCGAGACAGGCAGGCGGGGAGGCACACGCAGCGGCTGGTGGCCGTGCGGCGCGGGGGGTGTCCTAAACTAGGTCACCCTCTCCTATCTCTTTGCAGTACTCTGAAGCGGCCAGCAGATGATTAGTACTTCTATGAGCTAAAGGGGTGGGAGGGTGATGGGCTCCTGCATACGATGGCTCCTGAATGCCCGGCGACGCTGCGACTGCCCATGCCAAAGATCCATTTATTGCTTTATTAAAGGCAAACACCGCACAAGCAGGTCTCGGAGCGCTATGCATAAGAGGGGTGTTCGAACACAAGACAACTGTGAATGGACTGGTGATACAACAGAGCAGAGCAGAATGTTGACAATGCAATATCGGCCCAAGATTAGCAGTGGATTCCAGAACAAGCATAACATTCCCTGTGTACTGTAGAGGATATTGCAGTACACAGAGGGCACACAAAGTTGTTTATTGTAAAAAAAAAAAAAAAAATGGACTACACTGAAAGGGGTAGGGGTACCCCTGCACTCTAAACTGGAAACATGGTGACGAACACAAGAGACGTGGGATTAGGCAGTGCCGCCGAATCTGGGACTGGTAGAAAGGCCATGTTGTGGCAAGACACAGGGCTCCTGCCCTGCAGAGCTGGGTGATCCTCTGCTTTGACAAAGCACCGGCTGGGTCTCGCAGTTTCCGATCCACTTATGAAAAGCTCGTCCCTGAAACAGCGAGGAGAACTTAGCCCCTGGCACAACACATACACCTCTGCCTCAGCAAGGTTTCCACTGGAAGTTACTCCGACTTGGACCCAACCCATCTCTGCACAATACAGCTTCTCCTCAACTTCACTCAATCTTTGCTGATCAAAATGGCAGCTGCACGTTTTTTGTTTTTACATTGATTTACTTTAAGCAAAATCAATGCACCGTGCTTTAGCTTTAAACATCTTAAGCTAAAGCATGAGCAATATAAAGATATTTAAAGCTAACAAGCGCAGTGCCGCCATTGTACAAAAAGAACCAAACAGAAAAAAAAGGCATCGAGCACTTTTTTCTTAAATGGTTTTCTCCTGCCTTCTGTTGCAGGCAGAGAAAAACCATTTAAGAAAATAGTTCTGTAATTATCACACATCGAGTAACAACACAAGTAAGAGGGCTATTCCTGGAGTGCGTGGCTAGCAGGCCATGATGGGGGTCGGAGTCTGCTAGAGCTCCGATGCCGCCGGGGGAACAGACTCCTGCAAGCCGTGCCTGGGGGATTATAAACACCACCACCGACCGGAAACTGCCTCTGTAGAGCCCCTACACGACTCGGCGCGGCCCCGAAGGTCCTATGAGCCCGGAACACGGAGCGAACGACAGAGTGCCGATTGGGGCCTACCTCCGAGCCGCGAGCCGGGCCCTTGCGTGGTGGGAGCAGCCGAAGTGACTGAGGCGCTGAGCGCCGGCCGGCGCGGCGGCCCGCGACTGTGAGCTTGCCCACATTGTGACCCGCGGCGCCGCCGGAGGCTGCGGCGGACGTGGGGGTGCCTGCCTGCTTGCCTGCGGGGGACTCCGATCGATCTACGGGCCTCCCTTCCCCTGATGCGGTGGGGGGTGAATGCCGCTGTGGCCCGTGAATGTGGATGGCGCAGGCCTGAATGAGAGCCCGCAGGTGCGGGAGAACATCGTCGACGCCCTGCGCCACGGGGGGAAACCGCCGATGCTTCCACGCTGCGGGAGAGAAGTAAGAAGACCAGCACCATACCCTGTGGGTCGGCCCTCTGGACTCCTTTGGGGTAACAGACGCTGGGTGCTACCGGCGAGGCCCCATGAGCAGATCTGAACAGGCCCTGCTCTGAGAAACATTTGGCCGCCGGGAACACGGAGGGGCCGGGAGTTGAATCGGAGACTTGTGCGGGGACGACAGAGGACTTGAAAGGCGCCCATCCCTGGTCATAGCCCCAGACACTGACTGGGTCTGAAGGCGGCCATCATGGTATGGAAGGGGGCAAAAACAACGGACGGCAAAGATGGGGCGCCACCGGGACCTCTCCTGGACGCTGGCCCGGGTGGCTCTGCACCGCCGACACTGACCTCTGCCCTCACTGAAGACCAACAAATGGACAAACTGGACCTGATACTTAAAGAAATTAGAGACTCCAGGGCCGCGATGGAGACGCAGGTGGGCGTCCTTACCACTAACCTCTCATTGTTAAAGGCCGACCACGACAAGCTGGTGGACAGAGTTAAAGATCAGGGTACGATGTTGACAGATCTCGCCCCCCGACGGAGGCGGACCACACAGACTCCATCCAGCAAATCCAGCACCAAGTAAAATCTCTCATGGAGCGGGTGGAGGATGCCGAAGGCCGCAATCAGCGTAATAACATCCGCGTCATTGGACTTCCGGAACGGAGCGAGGGAGCCCATGCAACGGAATTCATGGAGCAGTGGTTCCGAGACAACGTGGCTACAGAAGGTCTATCACCGTTCTTCTGCGTGGAGAGAGCCCACCGGATTCCCACTGGACAACCGAGACCAGGACAGCCCCCACGACCACTGATTGTTAAAATTCTCAAAACCGGGACAGGGATGTGCTGCTCCAAAAAGCCCGGGTAAAGTCCCTCATCGAATATGAAAATAAACGTATTTCGCTGTATCCGGATTACACCAACCTGGTGCAGAAACAACGGTCCTCCTATTATGACGTTAAAAAGAGACTTCAGAAGGCCAAACTCCGCTATGCCCTATTGTTTCCGGCCCGCCTCAAGGTGATCCATGATAATAAAACTCACTTTTTTGAAAGCCCCACGGATGTGGAAGAATGGCTGGAGGTGATGGACATTGAAGAGGACCCAGGACCAACTCAAAGATCGTCAGCCATGGGCTCCAAGGACGACTTAAGCCAAGCGGGTGGCACCTCCGACGCACAGATCACGAATCCGAAGCGGCGCAAACCCACCGCCTCCCAACAAAAAGAAGGCCAAAAAGACGCTGTCGCGATGGTGGGCTCCTTCCGGGAGGAGAGAGAGACAATACATACAGACACTGAGGACAGTACCTTGCACTCAGACTCGGAACACAGTATGGTATTGTTCCCGACTGTCACACCTAGAGCGGCGGATGAACTCTTGGACAACGCTCAAGAATAACTGTTGATACAGCCAAATCCTGAGACTCTGAGACCTACTGATATACTGATTGAAAAGTTGAGTTAACAAAGGGGGAAGAAAATCTATAGCAAGAGAATTTGAGGCTGTTACGTGGTCATGTATGGAGGTCTGGTTATCTCGGGGTATGCTTACCGCGTGATAGATATGATTGGGGGGGCCTCATGATTCACATCCCTGCGAAGTAAGAGGTACGATACTCAGTTAGTGAACACAAACTCCTCCCCCAGAGGCTGTCAGTAATTATTGCTTACACAATGACTCTCCCGGCGGCGCCGTTGAGCCGGCAGCGCGGATAGGTATGGAGTTCTGGACACGGCCTACGCTTAGCCGACCCCCCAAAAGTGTATGCACTATAGATTGTTTGATTATGTTTTGCATTTTTTGGTTCGGCACAGCAGAGTTCCTATGCTGCGCCTTTAATGTTCGGGTTTGGGGAAGGGAGGGCGACGTCTCCTGGTTCATACTGACATTACACCCATCACAACACGAAATGCTACTTATTGTGATACTTGCACTTGGACATGGCTGACACGGAAGGGAAATATAGGCTGGCTACCTGGAATGTACGGGGGCTAGGCGCGATACAAAAACGACATCGAATACACGCCTTTTTACTTCGCCAACAGGCGCAGATAGTATCCCTACAGGAATCCCACCTAACACTGTCTGAGGCACATACATTACGTAAAAAATGGAGAAGGACTGTGTTCTCCACAACGTACTCTGCATTCTCCAGGGGGGCCACTATCTGGATACGACATGGCACCCCTTTCGTGGAACTAGAGAGAAAGGTAGACGACCAGGGCCGATACATCTTGGTGAAAGGCACATTAGACGGTACAATGATAGTCCTGGGAAGCATTTACGCCCCGAACTTTGATCAGGACAGGTTTTTAGCAAATGTAGGGAGAGCCTTGACTGACTGGATAGATATTCCCTGGATATTGGGGGGAGACTAGAATATGGTTTTGGATGTTGACATGGACAGATCACACCCCCCCCTCCAGACGACGGGCGTGCACAAGATGGCCGATTCCTTTGGAACGTGGCTTCAGGGATGGAGACTGACAGACGTGTGGCGTACATTGCATCCAACACACAAAGAGTATTCATACTACTCCCCAGTGCATAACCTACATACTCGCCTAGACAGATTCTTGTGTACCAACTCCCTAATAGCCAAGTGTACGTCCTCTGAATACCTCGCAAAAACGTTTTCGGATCATAGACCGCTGACACTAACTACATTGGGGGAGAGTGCCTTCACCAATACCCACCTGGAGACTCAACCCCTTACTATTAGAGGAAGCCCCGTTCCGCACACACCTATCCGATACCCTTAATAATTATTTCAGGGAGAACTGGGACTCCACGTCCTCGAATCTGGTGGTATGGGACGCATGAAGGCTATGATACGAGGGGACGCGATTGGCCAACTGGTGGGAGCCCGGCAAGAGATTCACAGGAAGCTCTGTGAAGTCGAGGCCCGCCTGACAGGACTAGAGACGGCAGCGGGTATAGACCCGGAGCGAAACAGTGATTTACAGACATGCAACATTAAACACGCGGAACTCCTTGAAACATTGAGGGTTATAGACTACAGAGACTATTTGCGACGCCAACATGCGGAGGCGGATAGATCTGGAGCTCTGCTAGCTCGCCTAATCCGGGACGCCCCCGACGTCCCTGTGATTACGCGAATCAGAAACGAAACAGGTGAGGAGGTGACCACACAGTCCGAAATTAATGCTACCTTTAAGGCCCACTTGGAATGATTGTATGCTCCCCCCCCCCCCGAGGACGCTGGCGACGACATGGTGGGATTCCTGCAAGAGCTACCGTTCCCGACCCTGACCCGGGAAGCGCGGACTGAGTTGGCCGGACCCATAACACGACAGGAAATAAAACTGGCTATCCACTCCCTTAATCGAGGTAAAACCCCTGGTATGGACGGGTTACCTGCGGAATTTTATCAGACCTTTTCTGAAACGCTAGTACCCGTCTTAGAGAAAATGTACAGGACCGCTTATGAGGTCGGCCGCCTACCTGCCACGACTATGCAGGCTTCTGTGATATCCATCCCGAAACCTGGCAGAGATACCCTGGACGTAAATAACGACAGGCCGCTCTCAATTCTCCCTACGGAGTATAAAATACTTAGTAAAGTTATTGCTATGCGCGTACAGACCCATCTCCCTACTTTAATTCACCCGGACCAATGCGGCTTCCTTCCGGGGAGGAGCACCTCCCAAAATACGAGAAGGCTCAATTCAAGTCAAGTCATAAATTTGTATAGCGCGCTATTCACCCGGAGGGTCTCAAGGCGCTTAAGGGAAGAGGGGTTCGCTACTGATCGAACAGCCAGGTCTTGAGTTGTTTTTTGAAGGAGAGGTGGTTCTGTGTAAGACGGAGGTGGGTGGGGAGGGAGTTCCAGGTCTTGGCCGCCAAGTAGGAGAAGGATCTTCCTCCCATGGTGGCTCTTCGGATGCGTGGAATCGTGGCGAGGGCTTGGTTGGACGATCGTAGTTGGCGGGTGGGGGGTGTAAAAGGTCAGGCGAGTGTTGAGGTATCTGGGTCCTAGGTCGTGAAGGGCCTTGTGTGCGTGGGTGAGGAGTCGGAACGTGATTCAGCATACCTCACAGAGCAGCGCATGAGCTGCTCAGGCTCGACCGGAAAAGCTTTGCTTTGGAAGTATGTGGCTGTCTTTTTTCATCGGAAATGACAAGGAGCGAGGCAGAGCTACACGACGACCGCTCCTTGTTACAGGTAATTTTCGGCCTCAACTCTGCGGAGAACCTTGGTGACAGTCTGCATGTGGGAGCCCCGGGTGACAAGATGATGTGACGTGGGGCGTGCTTCTTCACAGGACCCATCCGCTCACTATGATCATCCCAGCCCACTGCGAATAGCAGAGAAGAGAGTCTGCCAGGGTCAGAACTGGTGGAAGCCCTTCCCCGTCCCAATGAAACGATTTATGCAGCCGGTCGTAATGGCCAATGCAATAAGCATTGGCCGTGTGCGACCTGAGAAACGTAGCTCTTAGCACTCATGGGCCGCAATACGGCCTGTCAGGCTCCCTTTGCCAGCTATTGGGGGAGCCTTTCAGGCATCAACGCTGAAAGGGTCAAGTGGCTGTAATCCTGCCACTGCGTGTCCTCATCTAGCTCCATGGCACACTGCGGCCCACACATGAACCACAGCAGAGGCCCTGGGCACTGTGATGACCTATATCATACTAGGTAGCCAGGATCTTCGAGGGACCCAAAGCAAACCTCAATCATAGTGCTTGGACAGTATGTGCAGTCAGTCACACGAGAGTGCCACGACCATCCACGACCCTCAACCTCTTTTATTCTCAATGGATGACTCTGGGGATCCTCCCTCGCATTGAATCCTTTTGATACGGACTGCCTGGACACTTGATTCAATCCAGGCCTTCCTCCTGCTGTAATTCTGAACACAACCAAGGAAGACCTCCTCACCTCCTTGGGAAGGCCCGACTGCCACCCTTGGTCTACGTTGCACCACCACATCTTCTCATGACTGGCACTGGAAGCGGGAGATGTCATATTGCAAAACAAATGCAGTGGTGCCCTTCACATTGCCTACTTCCTTAATTAGAGCTTAATTGCTCCAATTGTTCCGTATGTTTTCTTTCTCTCTTGTTATCTCACAAATCTGTGCCATGACAATTGCTATTTTCAGAGGCAGCGGCATGCCCTAAACTGCTGAAAAAAGTATGACATGCCCCATCCCTCTGCCTCAGAAACTGATGCTCTTCTAAAATATTATGGACAAAGAAGACTGTAAAATGGCAATTCTCCTGACTGAGGTAAATCCAATGCTGCAACGAGATTCCATTTTCCAGGCTCGTCTGGACACTGTGGATCAGCGGCTTGGCCAGATGGAAGCTTAATACAAGACCATGCATGACTGGGGTAGAGACAAAGATTTCTTGAGGCATTAGGCTGGCAACTTGGAAGAAAGGGAGCGTGGAATAATTTCCTTATTTATGGTGTCACAGATGACATAGAAAAGGGAGACATGGTACCCTTGCTATGGGAGCTGCTCCCCAAGTTACCATACCTCCACCTCAATTAACCACTGGAATTGCATGTATGTATGTATTTAACACTTATAGAGCGCACGATTACCCTTGGGTGTCCTGGCGCTAAGCATTGACCTCCTGAAACTAGCTGAGATATCATTGAGAGAAAAGCCACGTCTTCAGACTCTTCCGAAACATAAGGAGATTGGGGGCATTTTTGAGAGCCAGCGGAATCTCGTTCCAGGCTCTTGATGCACAGTGGAAAAAACTCCTACCACCCCAGTTAAGTTTTTTTATCCTGGGAGTCTGTGTTAATTTGGCGCTGCTAGATCTCAGTGTCCTCCTGGGCACATACCATTGGAACTTATGCCTGAGGAATTCCGGGCCAATACCTTTGATAGCCTTAAAGACTATAGAAAGCGCTTTAAAGCGAGATCTCTGTTTTATAGGCAGCCAGTGTAACTTCCTAAGCTCGCATCTGACAGGGGCATACTTGGGAACGCCAGACAGCAGCCTGGCTGCTGCATTATGGACTAACTGAAGTCTATACAACTGACATTTTTGTAAATTCAGATATAGACTATTACAATAGTCCAGTCGTGATGTTATAAGAGCCATGACCACTGTCTTCAAACTGTTCTCCGTCAGAAAGAACTTTATTTTCCTAATGATTCTAAGAATCATAAAGCAAGCTGAGGTCACCTGGCTGATCTGGTCCCCCATAACAAGCCTATCGTCCACCATTACCCCCAAATTTTTGGCCTTCTTAGTTGGTATGGGGCAAGGTCCTAGTTCTTCTGGCCACCATTCTGGTGTCCACACCAAGGGATTGTTGGACATCCAACGGGATATGGCACTCATACACTCATGACAGTGCTCCGCAGTCTCTTTCTCACCTCCCTTGCTTATAGCCAACACAATTTGAGTGTCGTCAGCATATGAGGTGAGCTGGAAGCCTAAGAACCTGATAACTCTGGCTAGAGGAGCCAGATATATATTAAAAATCGTGGGGCTCAATGAAGAGCCCTGTGGTACCCCACACGGGAGTATGAAGGACTTGGATGAATTCCCATCCAGATCCACTGTTGGAGACCTGTCGGCTAAAAAGGACTGTATGAGCTTCCAAGCAAGTCCTGCCACACCAATCCCAGACAGCCGGTCCATAAAAATTTTATGATGGACGGTGTCAAAAGCCGCCGACAAGTCTAACAAAATCAAAACGGCACTTCCTCCTCCATCTACGGCTTCTCTAATTTCCTCCGTAGATTTCAACAGATCCAGCTCAGTGCTGTGATCAGCCCTGAACCCATATTGCGAAGGGTCCAGAGAGTTGTTAGAGTGAAGAAAAGCACTGAGCTGGGTGTTCTTCACCTTTTCCAGGATTTTGGCAGGGAGAGGAAGCCGAGAGATAGGCCTATAATTGTTAGGTTCTTTGGGATCTGAATTCTGCTTTTTCAAGAGAGGAAGGACGGAAGCCATCTTCCAGGTCTTAGGAAAAATTCCGGAAACAAAAATATTATTTAGCACGGGGGTCAGGGCCATTCGCATAACCTCTGGTATTTGTTTAATGATCCAAGCAGGGCAGGGATCGATAGGGGCTCCTGATCGAATGTGGGTCAAAGCCCTGATGAATTCTGGAATCCCCAATGGTGTAAATTGATCAAAAGTTCGTAATAGGTCTCTGCTTTCCAGTTCACTAGTATTCTGGCCTGTATACATTCCTCCACCTCAGTAAATGAGTAAATGACTGGAATATATCACTTCCACTTTCTGTTTAAAAAAATCGGCGATATTATTACAGAATAACTGATTACTATGACTGTTAGGGCTGGGGGGTAAGGTCAGTTTTTTGATGGTATTGAACAGTTCCTTAGAGTTGGACTTGGCTAACGCTATCTGCTTAGAGAAAAACTGTCTTTTGGCTTCAGCAGAGGAGGTGCAGAGGGCCCGCACCTCCAACCATAAGCATTTGCCATGCTAGAACATAGCCTGTGCCCTCTGCCATCTACATGCCAGCGCTATCTTTCAAGAGACCTCACACGCATGCTTGTCATCATAGATGGCAAAACTAAAGACTTCCTTGACCCATATAACCTGACTTTTTTTGGGACTCCCTTGACAACTCTCCTACGGACACGATGGCCCCCTCAGACCAGTTTCAAATGTATTAATTGTCTGAGGCTTGGAAACTGCCCTGCCACAATCAACTGAAGCACCAGTGCTTACTGGCCCTGCCGCGTCGAGAATTAGATAGGGCAGGTCTCAAGTAGGTGGTTGAGGACTTCCAAAGCAACATACAAATTAAGATCAACCCTCAAGCAGACACCGGAGTATGACTCGTCTGTGAGAAAGAATGACTAATGCCAGATGGACCTACTGCACCCATATTGTATACTCCCTTTATTTGTCCTGTTCATGCTGCACCCCATTATACATTTCCTCACATTTCTGTATTGTTTAGTGGAGCCTTCTCCCAGCTCTTAGTCCTTGGATTCTCAAGGAGGGAGGCACTGGCGACTTCCCTCTTGGATCACCTGACCTTACACAACATGGCCTACAGTTTGGGAAGTACCACCAGATCTACTTTTCACTCTTCTTCTTGGCACAACACCTGCATGCTATGAACAATCTCTTCCCCCTTCTTCTCAATCCTGCCACATACACTTCCTTTATACTCTAAAACATCCTTCCTACTTGCCATTGGCGATAGTGCCAGATCTTGTTGCATTCACACCGATATTACCCGGTCTCTTCTCCCCTGGCGAAGGAGGTAGGTTAGCGGAGTCAAGCGCAGGAATTAGCTCAAGACTTAAAGGTTCACCATTTTCTGCTGCACTGTAGTATTCCCGTGCACCAACACAGATACATCTATGTCAAATCAGAGGACAACACCCCCTCCCACGCCCCACCCCACCCCACCATTTCCCCCTTGGAGCCTCAAACAGTTTTCTGTTGCCTGGGGCAGACCACCCTGACCAATTTTGTAGAGGAATGTCTAAAGCCTTGTCTCTGATTACATTGAACTTGAACGATTTTTTGCACTATATAAAATGCAAGAGTGTGCTCCATTATGTACACACGAAGCACACTGACATCACACTTATCCAGGAAACCAATCTGTCCACAGGGGAATATCAAAAGCTCTAACAGGATTGGGTGGGTACTGTTATTAGCACCAGTGGGGACTGAGGGCAAACCCCACCCACCCCTCATCATTCCTCTAAGAAATGAGGAGTGACCATCCTCAGATAAAAACTTCCCTGCAAAGTACTTCTGCCCTGGTTGATATTGAGGGCCATTGGGTCTTCGCCAAAATACGCATTTCTGACAAAACCATGGTGGTGGCAGTAGGGCTCAGTCTACTTCCCCATTTTCTAACCCATAATCGCCTAACTAGGGCGATCCTGCAAGATCTAATGTCAGACCCTATTAGAGGTGCCGCGCCTCTTGCAATTTGGAGATAGGGATTATATCTTCCTCCCTTGCCTGCATAATACCACATTTCACATTGACTACTTCCTTCTCAAAGGTTGGCTACTTCCCAATGTGACCCACAGCAACATACTGGAAGCTGGCATTACTGACCACAGCCCAGTTCGAGCTAGATCTAGGATTGTCAATATCTCCTCTGGGCAGATGGCCAATAAAAGCCTTTGCCTATAATCAACCTGAGCAGAAGGAGCAACTTTAATGTCATTGTTGCGCTTCTTTAGTGGATAATGAGGGCTCACTGAGCTATCACCAGACTCTTTGGATGACAGAGAAACCAGCACTGAGGGGGTTCATGATGGGAGACTCTGCAATCGCAAAACAAAGCTTATGATGACTAACAACTGACAGAAGCAGAGGTACGTGACCGCCACCAACGATAAATTGCCTCCCTTACGGTCACCAACCAGAAAGCTCTAGAGTTAGCCAAATAACAGTTCAAAACATTCTTCACCAATGTGGCTGAAAAAGCTCTTGCGAAATTAAAATGGCACAAATATGACCAAAGGGAAAGGCAGGCAGGTTGCTGGCTGCTCAATTACGTCAACAGGAAACTCAGTTGGCAGTCCCGGTCAGACGAGATGTGGATAACAACTTGCGAAGACATCCATTGGATATCACTGCCCCCTTTGGTGCATTGTATTCCTCCCACTATAGATTAGAGCCCCAGGCCAGTCAGGGACAACAAAATGACATTCTGGCTCTTCTACAGATTCCCTTCATCACAGATGAGAGCTGGGCATACCTAGAGGGCATGTTCACTGAAGTGGAATTGGCAGAAGCTAATTTGTTGCAGCCTACATGTAAATCACATGCAAATCGCGAAGATGGCTATCCCGGGGAGTACTGACGAGGGCATATCAGGAAGCGGTGGAGGTGAGCTCCCTCGGACCAATATCCAATAAGGCCATTGTTACCATAATTTTCAAAGAAAAACAAGGACCCGCTTGAGTGTGTCAGCTAATGTCCAATTTCACTGATTTATGTTGACCTCAAATCCTTTCCAAAATCCTAGCAACTCGAATGGTAAAAGTAATTCCCTAACTAATCCATAGGGGATTTGATCAGGGCTGAAGCTTCCGCACTCATCTCCAGACCATTGCCCGTACACTCTAGCATACACTTTGGCAAGAGCATGATGACCCAGAAGAAAATCTTGCACTCTTTCTAGATGATGAGATGGCGGTTGACTGCATGGAGTGGCCATAATTCTTTCGGCAGTTCTAAAAAATAAGCCTATGTGACGACTTCATAAGTAAGGTCCTCCTTTTGTAGGACTACCCCCACAGTAGATATTAATTGAGGAGGTTTTTTATCAGACACGTTTCACAGGGTTGCACTCTCTCTCCTGCTTATCTTCCTCTTAGCCCATGAACCTTTATCCACTGTTATACATTACTCAACAGAGATCCCAGGTATACAGATTGGGGGAAAGAAAATGAAAGAACTACACTACACAGATTAAATCTTACTACTGTTGTCCTGCCTTGGCTCCTCTATTGAAGCGGTGATCTCCATAATTCTCACCTTTTCCTGCCTCTCAAAGTAGAAGATTCACTGAAAAAATCTGAGGCCCTTCCCTTGTCTAAGGTGACCACTGTAGCATGTATATGGAATTATATCATGAAATGGGTGTCCAAAGGGCTCTGGTACCTTGGTATCTGGCTCAATAGGAAACGGATGCGTATGGTAGAAGATATTCTCCTCTCCCTTACGGAGAACGGTCAGCAAGGGTTCCTCAAATGTCAATATTTCAATCTCTCACTCTGGGGGACAGTGTGATTAAAATGACCATAGCACCTAGACAGAACTACATATTCAAAAACACATCGAAGCAGACGCAGTGTTTGACTTGTATGGTTATCATGCCACGAGAAAAAAATAATTGCACACTATACAAAATGTAAAGAACAACACAAAAGGGTTGAGGCAAAATAACTGCACCTATTAATAGAAGTGGCTAGCTAGTCTCGTGATGGTGCTCAGAAAACCAAGGAGTACAACCCTATTTACTCCCTATTGGGCAAACACCCAAAATACAAAGAATTAAGTCCTTTCACATTAGATCCGTCCAAAGAAAAATGTTATAATGAACAGGTCCGGACTCCACTGATGATCGGAATATATTCTTTATTACTTGATCCCAAAAAATAAAATCCAAATATCCCCCCAAATTTTTTTTCACTATACAAAATGTGTGTTTCAAGACACAACTGAAGACGGTGAATGTCGAAAGTGGATATACACTTGGAAACTAGTATTGAGCCCTGAAGAAGTCCCGACTGGGACGAAACGCGCCGGCTATTGGATTTTAACTATTGGATTTCATCAACTTGGTGTGTCATCTTTTGTCAATAAAGGACAATGTTTGAAAGAAAACAGAAATACTATGCTTGAGAATTTCTTCGCATCATTAATTATGACTGTTGCCTAACTGACTTGGAATAGATATATCATTTTTGTGTTCGGAATGTTTATGCTGTTTTGGGTTTCCAAATAGGGAGGATAGAGGGTTGTACTCTCTGGTTTTCCTGCACCACCACTACTTTACTGGAAGTTGCTTTGACAGGTGCATTTGTTTGCTTTGCCTCAACCCTTAGCTTACTAATCCTAACAGAACTACATATTCAGTAGGTTGCCTGTGAGGATTCCTCAAGCGCTCCTTCTGAGAATTGAGGCGGACATTAGGTCTTACATTTGGAGTGACTGCAGACCCAGACTACGAGCCCCTAGACTTTGGATAGATACGATGGCTTGGGGCTTACACATTATTCCTATTATCTGGCTTCCCAGTTGTCACAGCTGTCCTCATACCTCTGGGACACCAATGACACTCAGACTTGGTTCCAGATTGAATGAAACATTATGGGACAAACACATATGCCCCACCGGGATACCTCTCACGCACCGGCTTTTAAATGGAAATCCCATTCTTTCTGCTACGGTCACAGAATGGCTATTAGCGCATAAAGTAATGGGCATTTACCCCCTTTTGCATAGTGAGGCCCACTGTGGGATCTTTGCATTGCCGATAAACCCTTCTACTAGGACACCTGGAATGCAAAGGGAATCCAGTGCATAGGTCAGATGTTGAATAAGAGTATCATTAAACCAAGTTCTGCACTTAGGAACAAATTTGAGCTCCACCTGGCTGACTACTGGAAGTATCGTCAGATGGCACATTGGTTACGTGTGGTAATAGGGCCCCATTCGGTGGAGCCTCAGGTATTCCTCATCCTGCAGTACCTACGACTCTGGAGCCGTTAAAAGGATATGGTCTTTGGCCTTTCTGGAGTCCTCATCAAAGTTCTGAGCTCCTTCCCTACCCTTAGTTCATCAGACTTAAGTGATGCAACAAGTGGTTCACTGAGTGGCACTCCACGAACAGACCACATCTAAACTGAACAACAAGATTGAGGTATACAACAGGATCCAGAGAGCTTTCTTACAGAGGAGATAGAGTCCATACGGCGACAAATCTTCTCGATTCTTGCTTACCCTGTAGGGGTCTACCATCCTCTCCATACATTATTATCCATGCATGGTCCACTGAGTACCATTCCATCAGGTCCAAACAGCCATGAACACTGCCCTCTATCCCTAAACGCTTCCTGTCCAGGTGACGTCAAACTTTATCCTCTACTCCTTTTTACACACTTGCTGTTCTGTATTTCAGTCCGCGTAGCCACACCTCCACTTAACTGTCAATGTGCGTCGCAACTGAACTAATTGAATACGAAAATGGAAGCAACTTACAGCGGACACTCTTTACAGGACCCCAATATGATTCTTGTTTATGGGTTCAATTACTATGCTGAGAACGGAGCATATTTCCCACCGCATTTTACTGCTTCTGTTGTTCCTTACCCTTACTTGGCTTTTTCCAGCATTCCCATTTTGTTGGTAGCTGTTGTAGATGCACTCCACTCACTCATAGGTAAATTGTGACTAGATAGTTTGGTGTTAGGCCTTTATTGACCACAAATTATCGTTGTTATAATGGGCAAGCCTGCTTTGTAAAATGGAGATGTATGGATTTTTTCCCTAGGACTGCCTTTACTTATACTGTCACTTTTGTGCAGTTTCTAAATACAATGTTGCTAAAAAAAACACAGAAGGTACACGGAACAGAACGCAAAGTCAATAATTCAGCACAGCGACTTTTAAAACAATCTTAAGGTGAATGATACATATGGTTCAAATGGAAAAAATACAAGGGCTATAAGGAGAACTGTGATTTCTAGAAGAGATTGTATTTGGTTGGATTTAAAACTTCAATACACAATGTGGTTATTTATACAACATTTCACATTTTAATTGATGTATAGATAATTTTGAGAGCAGAAATGATAAGGCTACTTTATACTAATAACAAATATACATTTGCATTCTGCAAGTAACTGCTTCATTAATAAACCAAAAAGTGTGTCCAGCACATCAGACTATATTTAAAAAAGCAACAGAGCAGGGATTGCCCAAGAAAACGACTGAAAAGCCCCAAAGTTACAGTGTCCCTTTTTAACACTAAAGTAATTTGAACAGTCACGGAAGAGGCCTACGTGATTAGTGAATCTGAAGTGTTGTTTTCGTCAACGCCTTATTACATCAGGGATACTCAAATTCTGAATTATTGAATATAGTTAACATAATAGACTTCGAAATAACATGAACAGGACAAAAGCCAACACGTTTGGATAACTAGTACTTTTATTAGGGCAAGACTATTTTAAACATGGATAGTCTACAGTAGGTGTTGTTTTTTCATCTCAGGTTTTAAAAAGTGAGTGAGTAAAGAACAAGTTACTTACCTTTGGTAACGCTTTTTCTGTTGGATACAGTATTTCCCTGTGGATTCCTCACCCTATGAATTAACCCATGTGCAGCTTTCGACGATGGAAACTTTTCTTTACAGCGCTCTTGAGTCGACGGGAACGTCACAATGGAACGGCTCACATGCGACTCCGTGTGACGTCATCAGAGCATTAAGAAAGACTTCGCTGGCGTACGGACGTCAGTTTCACCCATTTTCTTCTGTGCCTTTGAGTCAAACGGGCAAACGAACAACATATTCACAAGTATACACAGTATACAAAACACAACTAAAACTGTATCCACCAGAAAAAGCGTTACTGAAGGCAAGTAACTTGTTCTTCTGATGGATATATCTGCCTGTGGATTCCTCACCTTTTAAATTGATTCCCCAAGCAGTCCCGCTTCTGGCGGAGGGTGCCTGCCTACCTATACTACCTCACCTCTGAGTTTAAGCAATAGTGCTTTGCAGCAGTGTGGAGGGATGACCAAGTTGCCACCTTGCAGATGTCTAAAACAAGGACACCTCTAGCTAAAGAAGAAGAAGATTTAGTTCTGGTGGAATGAGCTCAAATACCTTCAGGAGGCTCCTTCTTGGCCAAGGCATAGCAGATCTTGCTACAGAGAATAATCCACTTGGACAGTGTTTTCTTGTGGATGGCTTTGCCCTTCATCTTGCCCACATACCCGATGAAAAGTTGGTCATGCAACCTGAAGTTCTTAGTCCTGTCCAGGTAAAGCGGACAGCCCTCTTGGGGTCCAGGCGGTCAAGTCTCTCCCCCTTCTTAGAAGGGTGAGGGGGAGGATAGAAAGTGGGTAAAGTGATGGATTTCCCTAGGTGGAAAGCAGCTCTGGTCCTAAGAACCATCTAATCTACATGGAATGAAGTAAATGGAGGGTTGGAGATACGACCTTGCAACTCACTCTCCCGCCTAGCGGAAGTGATTGCAACCAGAAATACTGTCTTAAACGCTAGGAACCTTAAGGGTTCAAAGAAAGAACCCATTAAAAAAGTGAGAACAAAATTTAAATCCCAATGAGGCATGATAAAGGGAGTGGAATGAAACCTATTTGTGAGTCCCTTAATGAATTTCATAAGAGATTTAAATAAAGAGGGTTGATCTGGTATACAGAGAAAAGCCTACATGGCAGAGAAGTAGCCTGTAACAGTAGCTATTGCACAACCTGGTTGACCCAAGGAAAGAGAGAAACTGAGAATATCAGACAAATGGGCATGCAAAGGATCAATCGATCTCTCTCCACACCTCTTAACAAACTTGGCCCACATACCAGAATAGACATATTTGGTGGAGTGTCTTCTGGCTGATAAAATAACATCCACCACATCCAGCAGTGGAGAGAAAGACCTCAGGTTGCCAGCTCAATATTGAGGCCTGAAGGTGCATGCTCTGGAGGTGGGGGTGTAGAGCCTCTTTGGCCGGATGATTCGCAATCAAGCAAATCTGATGGTCCTGAGCCCAGGACCAGAGTCGCAGAGACAATACGGCCCTATTCTCCTTGCTTGTTTACGTACCACATCGCAGTAGTGTTGTCCGTCAGAACCTGAATTGACTGGCTGCGAAGGGAGGGAAGAAATGCCTTGAGAACCAAATGAATCACCCGCAATTCCAGAAGATAGATGTGAAACAATGTTTCCTCTGAACACCAAAGGGCTTTGACCTCCAGATGAGCTCCCCACCCTAGAGTGGAGGCATCCATTATCACTATGGTCAATGGAGAAGGAGGTTGAAACGATCTCCCTTGAGACAGGTTGTCTGAAACACTCCACCATAACAGATCCGCTGCAGTGTCTCTGGAGATCCTGACCACCTCCTGACCACCTCCTTGAGATCTCCGTTGTGTTGAAACCACTGCATGGAGAGGAGCCACTGAAGGGCACTCATGTGCCAGCACGCATGGCTGAAAAAAGGTATGCAGGAAGAGAACAGACCGAGTAGGCGAAGACCTTAAGGACTGGAATCAACCGCTCCATTCTGAAAAAGTGGAATCATAGCCTGCATGTTTTGAATCCTCTGCAGAGGCGGGAAGGCACGACTCAAAGTAGTGTCCAGTACTGCCCCTAAGAGCAGGTTGCACTGCGAGGGCACCAGGTGAGATTTGGGTACGTTTCTAGAAAAACTCAAGTCGAACAACAGACGTGTTATTACTTACAAATGATGCAGCACCATCTCTGGTGACTTTGCTTTAAGCCAGTCATCCAGATAGGGAAAAACAGGAATCCCGACATTCTGAGATGTTCTACTGCCATCGCCTTTGTGAAGACTCGAAGTGCGGAAGTAAGACCACAAACTTGTAGTGTTGAGACCCTACCGTGAAATGGAGATAAATCCGATGCGACTTCAGGATGGGAATGCAAAAATACGCACCCTGCAAATCGATTAACACCATCCAGTCTTCCTGCTGCAGTGCAAGAAGAACATGAGCCAGCGTCAACATCATGAACTTCTGCTGCGTGAGGTAAACATTTAAGGCCTTGAGTTCTAGGATCAGCCTCAATCGACCGTCCTTCTTGGGATTCTGGAAGTACCAGGAGTAGCACCCCTGATCCCTTTCCTGCTCTGGTACCACCTCTTACGCACCTTTTTGCAGAAAAGATAGAACCTCCTGCTTTAGAAGCAACAGGTGCTCTTCTGAGCACCAACTCTGATGGGAGGAGGTGGGGGAACTCCAGGAAGAGTAGGGCATACCCATTTTCCACAAGGTTCAACACCACATAGATCTGAAGTAACAAACCTCCAATTCCGTAGAAAATGGGACCACCGTCCTCCCAAGGGACAAACATGCTCTAGGATGGAGGACCTCGAGCTAAGTCCCTGCTGTACCAGTTAGAAGGGAGGAGAAGGAGGAGGAGGAGACTTGCTGCCCAGCCATACCTTGCAGACGACCTCACCCTTTTCTCCTGTGTGACTTGTACAGGTGGTTCGCCTGTTGCAGCTGTTTCGGTTGTTGCTTGGGTCGAAAGGATAAAGTCATGCCAAGACGGCAAAACTCCTGGACTGGGACTGAAGACCCAACAGTCATGCTGTGGATCTGCGATCTTTAAACAGCTGCAGCGCCGAGTCCGCTTTGGCACCAAAGAGACGAGATCTATCAAAAGGCAAGTCCAATAGGATAGCCTGGACATCCGGTGAGAACCCAGATCCCCGGAGCCAAACGTGCCTCTTGATCGCAACAGAGGAAACCATCACCCTGGCAACAGAGTCCGCAATACCCAGACCCGAATGAATAACCTGGCGGGCAGCAGTTTGAGTATCAGAAAGCACCTCAGAAAAAATAGCCCATAACATCTTCCAAAAGCTTCAGAAGCACCTCCCATGCGGAGTCCATCAGAGCATGGATATAGCGACCCAGCAGGTATGTTGCATTCATTGACTTAAGAGCCATACTAGCCGAAGAGAATTCTTTATTTGCAGATTTCTTCATACATTTGGATTCTCTATCTGCAGGCGTAGAAAGGAATGAGCCTGCAGAGTGTTTAGAGGAGCACGGCGCTAGGGCTACTAAACTCGCTGGTGACAGGTGGGTAGATAGGAAAGCGGGATCCCCTGGAGCCACTTTATATCTCCTCGCCACAGACCTGCAGGAGTGGTTATTGGTTTCTGTTACAATTGAAAGATCGGCTCAGTCAACGTCTCATTAAAAGGAAACCGGGGTTCCGAGACAGAAGATGGGGAATGCAGCACCTCAGGAAAGATGTTAGACTTGAGTTTTGCAGTAGGCAATTGCAAATATAGCAAATCTGCTGCCTTCCTAATTACAGAATGATACGAAGACACGCCTTGCGTTGGAAGGCCTTTAGGAGAGGAGGGCTCCCATTCAGGAGATGTATCTAGGCCACTAGCCTCCTGCAGGCTCTGAAAATCATATTCAGGGTCGACACTCTCACCCTCCTCAGCCTTCTGCTGCTGCCCTTGATACTACTCCTCTTCTATCAGCCTTTGTGCTTCCCTTCCGGACCTAATTCTTAGGTCTGGCATCAGCGGTGCCAGACGTGGCGCCTGTGGCTTCGGTATCAGCATCTACGGGAGTTCCACAGGTATAGTAGAAGATGCCGAACAAGGTTGGCTGGCGCCGGACCGAAGCCAGACGGCGTCGGGGGGGATCCATCCAACGGCACTCTTCCCTCCAGGGACTGCACCAGCGTCAAGAAACTCTGCATTGGGAGAGACCAACTCCCTGGAGCCATGGCAAAAAAGGTACGAAAGGTGGCTGAGGAAAGTGACTTGGCAAGCTGCCCATGGGGCCTAACGGCGCACCAGCAAGGTAACAAACCAAACATCGCATTGAGGAAATGCGAAGGATCCGGAGCCGTGAAGGCGGAATACACTGGATCTGGTACTGCGGGTTCTGAAACCGCTTGAGAAGGCATCCTAATTGGCTCCGGTTGCGGTGTCAGAGGCCAGCAGTGGGGGTGGCGTGGCCGGCAGTGGAGGCGTTGTTTCTCTCAGTAGCAGTAAGTCTCTAGGAGACTAGACTGGGGTCACCTCATGAGAAGGAAAAGAGAGAATTTGTCCTTGCGATGACATCGGGGAGCCGTAAACTCAGACTTCGGTGTCTCATCCTTTGACAAACAGCGTTGAAATCCGTGGCGCAGCTTCTTTGTATGTTTTCTCGACACCTTCAAGGTATGCGGAGGCAGCGACTTGGACTTGGACCTCGACCTCCTTAGGCCTCTTTTCTATTTTTTTGCTGTAGCCATAAACAGGTTGGCCTTCCTCTCCTTTAAAGCTTTGGGGGTTCATGTGCCTGCATGACCAACACTCCCTGAAGTCATGGTCCGACGAGAGGCATCACAAACAATCTTCATGGGTGGGCAATAATCGACAAATGACCCCCATATTCCCTGCATGGTTTTAAACCGGACTTCTTCTGGTTAGCAATGATCACTGCTACAAATACTCTAAGTACTTGCTACAAAGAAACTCCCAGAAATCGAGAGCCCTACAAAAAAACTGTTACGAGGCGAAGGCGCAGAAAAAAGGGAACTGATGTTAGCACGCCAACAAGGTCTTTTTATGGCTCTGATCACATCACACAGAGTTGCGTGTAGAGCAGTTTCATTTTGACGTCCTTGTCGACGTAGGAGAGCTGGAAAGAAAATTTTCCGTAGTAGAATGCTGCACATGGGGTAATTCAAAAGGTGAGGAATCCACAGAATCTAAAGTTCTGTATGTATCTGGGTAATGAACTTTATAATGTTAGAGGACTTCTATGTGAGGAAGGGCATGGCTTCACTTTTTATTCATGTAAAGTGGGAAATCCTTAAGTGGCTGGGAGTGGACACTCAGCTTGTATGTTTAAAAAACTATTTGAACTGGGCAAAGGTATAACCTAAATGTTCAAAGCAACCATTTTAGCAGAAATACTTTTTTTTAGATTTGCTAAAATAGCCAGAATTGCATTAAAAGGAGAAGTCCTGGGATATGTCTATTTCAAAGAACAGCACACTTTCAGATTGTCCATAAGTAGACAATTTGAAAGATTAAAGGAAATGGGAAATTTTACATTTTACTTCATTTTACTCACAATGTAAATATATTTTTTCATTAGGGAAATATATCCCTTACTTTCCCAACATAAATATAGAACTAGTTCGATCTTTTTTAGGAGTAATATTTTTTGTGTATTTTTGGATAAACATAGTAGACAATGTTTAAACTTTTCGGTTGTTTCCAAAAAGACACATGGCCAAAAAGATAATCCCAGCTTTGCACTCCAATCTTAAATGGTTAAAAGTGGAAAATCTTGACAATTACTACAGTCGGAAAGATCATGGGCACTCGTAAACATTTGCATATCCGGATTCTGTGAATTCAGATATGCAATTTGTAGAGGCCACATTTTGTGCAGCCAAGCTTAGTTCTGGTACGTAGAAGTTTCTGTGAACCACACTCCTTAGCTACAACCACTTATACACCAGTATCTTAATACGTCCCATCTGACTATAACGACACACAACACATTTCTTTTACATCAATAAATAAACTGCCCTCATTAAACCTATTAACTCTAAGTGGAAAAAAAAGTGAAGATCACCTATATACAGTGTTAAAAGTATGTTTGGAAGGAAAAGTTGCTTACTTGTAATCCTACTTCTCTGTCATGAGTTAACAAACTGAAAATTCCAATGCATGTGCAGGGTCTCAGCAACACTATTGGAAAAACAGTTTGAGTATAATAACGTTCCTGCAAGAGACGATATTTTCAACTTTTTTCGTTTAAAAACCAGTCCCAATTAGCCAAAGTTAAATGTTAACATTCAGCTGAAAACACTGCCGAAATCCTCCCTTTTTAAAACCCCCAAAATTAGAGAAAACGTAGCCTCTAATAGGCCGAGCAGAAGCAGGCCCAAATTGAGACACAGCATCTAGAGCTAGCAAGCTTGCTTTCTCAGCATGCAGTGCAGGGTCTGTGAGGCAGTTCGCTTTGAAGTAGATATGAGATATTTAATGCAACCACAGTCCTTATACCACAGGTCCTTTGAAAAAGAGGGAGGTCGGAGGGAGGTTTATGGATTCAGGGTGAATACAGATGACAGATAAAGGTCTTTTCATTCCATCATGGGATTTACTCTGAGATCCATAAACAAAATGAACAGAGTAGCAAGCTAAAAGATCTTTGCGCCCGGAGGAGGGTTTGGAAGACAGCAGCGAAAAGACAAAGACTATTATTGAGCAAATAAATTGTGCAAACAAGCCTGACCAATCAGAGTAACCTTTCTGGAATCAGAGTCCAAACAATATTGTTTGCCACAGGTGTGAACAGATTTCCAGGTCGCTGGTTTACATATATCTTAATAAGGACATTCCTCTTGAGAGAAATGGTAGCTGCTTTCCCACCAGTAGAATAAGCCCTAGTCTTACCTGGAAAGGGCTTACTCGTCTTTTGATAGCATATTAGGATTTAAGAAACAATCCATCTAGCTTTGGTTTGTTTAGCAAAAGCTTAACCTATACACTACTTTATAAATAGTAGTTGTTTGGATTGGCAAACAGATTTAGTCTTATCTAGGTTCATATGGTATAAGAGATCTTTCTGCCGGAGAGAATTGGTCTGTAAAGAACGTGGAAAAAGAGATTGCCTGATTTATATGAAAATCAGCAAAGACTCTAGGCAAAAGGGAAGGATGAGTTCTTAAGGAAATTTTATTACAGTGGACAGTTCCTTCGAACAGAGAGCCTGAAACTCACTCACTCACTCTCCTGACTGAAGTGATTCCAACCAGAAACGTGACTTTGCAAGAAATATGTTGACGATCTGCCTTGTGCATTGGTTCAAAGGGGGAACCCAACCATTTGGAAAGCATAATATTAAGTTCCCTAGTAAGATATTTAATTAGCTGTGTTGCAAGTATTCAGGAGACAGGGAGTCATGTTCAGCAATTGCGGGATGGGATGGTAAGTCGTGCCTGACATCCTGGTAAACAGGTTTGATTTAAGCATAAGCCTCTTGTGAGATTAAACCGATAGGTGGAAAAGGTCTGAGTATCATCACTGTCTCGGCCAATCCAGTGCTATTTGTATCATTTTCATCTCACACTGTATCATCTTGATCATTATGTTGGTAAGCAGAGGAATTGGTCGAAAAGTGTATGTGAAAGTCCTCAACCTGTCTATCAAATAAGCATTGCCCCGGAATCTGCGCTCTGGACGTGATGGCATACATTTTTAAATTTTCTCATGTGGCAAATAGGTCCATTTCCAGAGTACCCCATTAATCGAAGATGCTTTAAGGCACAGTGTCATCTAGTGCCCTTTGGTTATGTTCCAGAAAATGTTTGCTAAGCTTGTCTGCCTTTGTGTTCAGTAGCTCCGGGTGATGTACTATCATCAGGGAGATGTCAAAGCGCAGATCCGTTGATCTTCTCTTGACGAGACTCTGGATTGTGTAACCCTCGCCTGTTGATTTAATGCATGGTGGTTAAGTTGTCCATAAAGATGAGCACTGTTTCTGCAATACAGATGGAATGAAGGAGTTCGGAGAAAGTGATGGATAGCTTTCAACCACAGCAAATCGATCTGGTAAAGTTCCTCAGCGGGAGACTATTTGCCTTACATTCTGCTCAAAGTTCTTCCATGTAAGCTCCACAGCCCTCTAGCCATGCATAGTAACTGAGGTGGAGATTTGAGGTTTCTGGAATGGGACTTCTTTCATCATGTTAGTTCTGTTGCACAAGACCTCAAGATACCAAAGGGTCAATATGTCAAGAGTAATTTTCTGATCCCAATTTCAGGTCATTGGTCTTTTAGGCACTCCTGCAGTGAATGCACTGAGAACAAGAAAAATGCACAATACTATGCTTCTCAGAAGAGATGGCAGCTGGCGGACTGAGCCAATGTTACTTTCAAGCAATCTTCATACATAAAGGCAACAGTCATTTCTCTGAAGGAGACACACTTTAGGAGTGTGTCAATTATGGCTTCTAGATATCGTATTGCCTGAATTTTTGGAGGATTGCTTTGGATGAATCGATTTGTAAGCCCAAATCATGAAGTAGTGATAGAAAAGTGACTATGTGCTAACACATGGATATGGTGGTGACCTTTATCATCCAAGTAAAAGTAGACTAACATTCCCCTATTCCTCATTATGGGGGTAATTCTGGCAGTCCACGGACCACTAGATTCATGGGGGTGTTGCAGCGAAAGTCTCTCGACCACCCTGTTGCCAGGGCCCAGGGTGGTCGGGCCGCCCTGGGACTACCACAATCGGCAGGGATCGGAGATCCCTGGCGGTGGCGCTGCGGTCTTGAGCCCACAATATGCTCTGCGGGGCAGCTGCGGCCAGCCAAGCACATTAAGAGTTTCCTCATCGCCACACATTTCATGGCAGTCGCAGGTACTGCCTTTGACGTTCCCATTACGGTGTCTATTTCATAGGCGCCGCCCTACGTATGCCAAAGAAAAGCCTGCCAGACAGGAGAAAATGTCTGATCTGGCGGGAAGTACGTACATGGGCTTGGCGGAGCAGGGCGGTCCCACTCCAGCACGGCCAAACTTATAATAAGGCCCTATACCCCAGTACAAATGCCAGGCCTTTTACGAAAATTCTTTGTGATGAAGGGCAGGACTTAAAATTGGTAGTGAGAATGATACACTTTGAAGTAGACGAATTTCCAATGCATCTTGAAGATTGGAGTATGAACGTGAACATTCTAAGTAGTATGATTCTAACCATGCTCCTTTGTGAAGATGAGGAAATGTTTGAGAAGAGCCAGCATTCGAAAGGTTTTCTCTTCATCAATTGATCTTGAGAGCTAGTATATGAAAGAATTTCAGTTTGACTTCTTTTCTGAACCAAGAAATAACAGAAAATAATCCATTTCATTCTGAGTATTGGGAACTTTTTCAATTGCTCTTTAGAAGAGTCGTTACTTCCAGCATTAAATGCTTGAAGTGTAGATGTTTGGTCATCTTCTGTGGTATAGAACGTTTAGAAGAACAGAATCTGATTTTGAAACCTGATTTGACAATACTCAGATCCGAACTGTTACTTGTTATTTTCTGTGATGAGAGAAAATTATTGGAAACATTCCTTCCCACCGGAGTGCTGACCAAAAGTGCTTCACTCACAGTTGCAGTAGCTTGTTGAGAACCCAGTTTTTTGAAAATTCTTTTAAAAACATTGTATTTAAGGTTGCTGTTCTCATCGCTGAAATTTCAGCTGCCTCCTCCTGAAGGGCACCTGATCACGACGTTGACCTTTCCCATAATCCTTTAACTGGACATTTTCAGGATTTTCTTTTCCAATTCCAGAGCTCATCATCTGCGTGTAGGTCAAACAGAGATTCTCCAGTAAAATGCATGTGCAATTTGTTTTTTGTTAAGCTTGAGGAGACAGAGTGGCACATCTAAGCCAAGAACCGTGCCCGACCGACACATTCTGACAAATATCTCTTGCTGTCAAATCTGCTGACTCCTTGTCCACACTGAAAGCATGATCAGAAGTAATCATGCCAATATGAAGAATCGGGTTCTCGAACGCTGTTCTGTCTTCGGCAAAGGAGTTGAAATGCTTTTTTGCTGCAGACACCGCTGTGTAATAAGGTGCCGGATTTTCTCTCAGAAAGAGAGGGTCCTATTCTGGAGCTCTACACTTTTTTTCTTATTTGCAGTCGATAGGTGTAATAGAAGAATACCTCAGGAAAGTGTGTGCAGTTGGTTCGATTAGACCTAGAACCAGTGCCATGCTTCTTACTTGAACCATTGGAAGTAATGCTTCAGAGATCACAGATGTTTCAGTGGCAGGAGTTACAGTCTCTATGTTCTGCTTCCGAGCCGCTTTGATTGCAGTCTTCTAAAAAGCTCCCACATCATTCACTGGGGAGATTCTAGGAGGTGGAGAGTCCAGAGACACGACAAACAGGCTAAATCTGTATCAGAAGAAGATGAAGAACTTCTTCTTGGGGGGCTTATGGATATGTGTCTGGATAGTCTTGAAAAAAGTTGTGAAGAATAACACTTCAGGCGATATAGAGGGAAAAAATGCAATTCATATAACAAAGATTTACAGGAATGTAAAGAAGACATTAAATGATGTTGAATGAAGCCAAAACACCCCCAAACAAATCACAGGTTTCCAGCCAAAAAAACATGTAAAAAGGTAACAGTGTCCAGGGATTCTTGTCTGCAAAGCGTGAAAAACGAAGTCCCTCATCTGTACTGCATAATAGGAAGGCTCTAGGGCTCAGGAATTCTTAAATGTATGTATGTATGTATTGGCATACTTATTAAGCGCAGCTGTCACCCAAAGGGTATCCTGGCGCTATGACCCAAAACAACACTACCAGCATGTATCCACCCTACGCCCCCCTTGGGAAAAGATGACTTTTAAGGTCCTTTTTAAAGGACAACAAATTTTGCCTACTCCTTAACGGTAGCGGTAAGGAATTCCAAAGTTTGGCAGCCGCAAAGCTGAACGAGCGGCCACCCATCCTCACCCTTTTAAACCTTGGAACAGTCGCCAGGAAGGCCGACGAAGACCTAAGAGCTCTGGCAGTGGACTACCAAGAAAATAGATCCTGCAACATCACTGGCCCTTGACCGTGCAAAGCTCTAAAAACAAGGCAGGACGCTTTAAAACAGATCCGTTGCTGCACCGTCAACCAATGAAGATCAAAAAGTGCAAGAGATGAAGAGGCAGAGCGTGGGCGGGAGAGGGCCAGCTTAGTCGCCATGTTCTGAACCCGCTGCAGCTTCAGGATCAAGATGTTAGGAGACCCTAGAAGCAGTGCGTTACAGTAGTCTAACCTAATGAGAATGATACTACGCACTGCTTCAATCCTAGCTGCCGGAGGGAGAAACGGAAGAATTTTCCGTAAAGCCCGGAGCAGTAGCATGCATGTCGCAGTGGTTTTGTTGACAAATGCATCTAACTGTAGACTAGGGCCAAATAGGACCCCATGATTGCGTGCAGCGTCGGCGGCCGTCACAATACCAGGAATAGAAGTGGGCCAGAACTCTTCTGGTAGAGGACGAGGCAGCCGATCCAAAGTGCAATATCTTAATCAGGGCAGGCTTGTGGCTGCATGTTTACTAATTTTGGGGTTTTAAAAAAGTTAGTAGCTCAGCAGTATTTTCACCCAAAGATAAAATAAAAGGGAGAGGTAGTACATGCTTTTGTCTCATACAGGCATTCTCTTTATACTGGTATTCTTTTTCTAATAGTAATCAGGGATCATGCATATGTGATAATCTTATGGATATCAATGAGAATCCCATGGAAGAGATCCTTAGAGTTCTGTGTGCCAACGTATGATTTTAAAAATGTACAGGGAATGTCATGCTTATCCCGGCCAGTTACAATGTAGAAGGATGGGCTGGTTGAGTTTAGTATATAAAAACAGCGGAAAGCAAGTTACCCAAGGATAGCCTTTGATTCCATTTTCACCAAGAAGTGTTTGCAAATGTAAAGTGAGCCAAGATGAAGGTTAGATGTGTGTTTCTGATGTGCAGACTGATGTCAGGGTATTAACTTCCTTGGGTGGCTAGAAAGGCGATGTTTATGGGGGAGTGCCCTTTAAACGTCGAACCACTCTAATCAACATGTTATTTTGGGTTACTTACCTATATTCTTTTCTAGCCACTGATGCCCTTCGATCATCTGATCAATGATGGCGAAATAATGTGTATTGGCTTCATCAGGCATTACCCATCCACCAGTTGCCATTTCAAGCTGGCCATTCGCCACTAACCTTCAAATTAAAGAAATCATTAATTAGATATCACCATTGAAATAATCAGATAAACAGCAAAAATGTGAAATTAAAGTACAATATTTATGTTGAAACAGATATAGAAATGCTACGCCATCATTACTGAACACTGTTCGGACAACTAGAGATGTAAAACACCTCTTCACTCTGCTACAATAAGTACTTGAAACCAAACTGCCAATGTCTGATACTTCTGTTCACTCCATTCCATGTGGCAATAAACAATGTTTTAGCTTAATGAATCCTGGCTATAAAGTAATGTGCGAGGGAGAAAGAAAAAACAAACGGTGTACCCCCATCATTACAACAAGAGTCATTACCACTCAGACACAATAATTCAATGGGAGGCAGTACAACACAGGTCAGCTTTCCTACATCAACAGTTTTCCTACATAAAGCAGCACTTACCATGGGACATTACAAAGCAGGAAAGTACTGGTAGGCAGGGATATGTAAATATGTGTCAAGCAATCAATCTGAGAACCAATTTAGGATGTAGGCTACATCGCGCAGTGTTGACGCGCAGTGTGGTGCCGTGACAGGACGGGACAAGGGGCAGGGGGCTATGGCGGACTGTAGCGATTGTCGGGAGAGATCCAATAGCGATAGACTTATATATACCAGCCAGACACTAATGGATATTGGAAGGTACGCTCCCACTCTGTGCACCTACAGGGTAGGAAACAACCTGGAGGGGCCATTCTCCTGCTGGGGATGCCACGAGCAATTTACCATCAGTGCTGAAACCGCACCATGTCTATCAAGGTCTCGATTGTTGGCCCCTATGAGACATCAGGTAGAGCTGACTGATACCCCTCCTAATGGCCAAATTTTAAACTGCAAGAGCCTATTGTGCAATATCCGCTCCTTAGTTACACATGCAACCCAGGTATGGGATCTTATTACATCTGAGAGACCACACCTCTGTTTCCTAACTGAGACATGGCTGAAGCCACATACTGTCTCGGCCATAACACTGGGGATACCGCTAGGGTACAAAATAGTGAGGGTGGATCGCCCAATTAAAACAGGAGGGGGGATAGCCATTGTATTTCAACAGGAGATGGATGTTGTAGTTACCGAGACAGTGTGTACTCCCCAGATGGAGCTCCTGATTTTCACAATTAACCCTAGTTCAAGGGAAACTAGGAAGGGAGCTTTAGTTTATCGACCCCCAGGCCCATGTGGGAATTTTTCTATTCAGCTCGTCGAAGCTCTGGCACCCCATGTGGAGGAGAACTCAGACTTCATCCTGGTAGGGGATTTTAACGTCCACAGTGAAATTGGTACCTGCGTGGAGGCTCAGACTCTATTAACCGATCTGGGCACATTGGGGCTTAATAAGATAAATCAGGGGCCCACACACTTAGCAGGTCACACATTGGACCTAGTGTTGTGCAATTCAAATGCCATAAAATGTTTGCCTCCCATCCAAGTGGAATGGACTGACCATTCCATTATTGGATTTTACACTCGTACCAACTATAAACCTAAGGGTATTCATAGGGCTATGACAGATATTAGGAGGCCCTGGAATAAATTAACACCAGAGGATTTTAGGGAGAAATACACTGAACCCAATAGGAACGAATGTGGGGACAATGTTACCACTGCACTATGTAAATTCAATGAAGCAGTGACAGTGACTATAAATCACGTTGTACCTCTCAGAACATTCAAACCCCGGCCTGCTCCCAAACAAGAAGTTTGGTTTACTGACAACCTTAGACAGTTAAAGCTAACTACGAGGAAGTTAGAAAAACGTTGGAGGGTCTCACGCAAGGATGAGGATAAGGAGAGCCATAGGACCTCTCTAAAAAGCTACCACAAAGCCATTCGGGCTGCTCGGAAACATCATATTGCAGCCCAATTATCAGCAGCCGGTAAAAACGCAAAAGTTCTTTATCAAGTCCTACAATCCTTCATCAAGCCCATTGCTTGTGAGACTGGGGAGATAGAATCTCAGGAACTTTGTGATAGGATCTCCCAGTTCTTCATTAGAAAGATCGAGGGCATTTATGATAAAATATTAGCCTCCAAGGATAACACTAACAACATGGTCACAGTTGACCGTATGGCTCAGTTGTCCACTGGTGCAGTAGAGAACTGTGTCAGTAAGCTGGTAGAATTCCCTCCCATATCGATGGAGGAGACAATTGCCTTAATCACTCAAATAAAAAGCGGGTGCCCCTCAGATATTATCCTGGCACGTATCATGCCACTACTGACTAGTGATCTGGGTGCTGGAATTCGGCACGTAGTCAACCTGTCTCTGAGGACAGGGGAAGTTCCCCCAGACTGGAAGCGTGCTCTGGTGAGACCACTGCGAAAAAACAATACCATCCCTTGGACCGAATTGACAAACCTGAGACCCATCTCACTCCTCCCTCTATTAGGGAAGCTTACTGAGAAGTTTGTCAATCGGCACCTGTCAAAATACATCGAAAGTGCTGGGGGGCTAGATCCCTCCCAGTCTGGGTTTAGGCCTAGGCACAGCACTGAGACCGCCTTGCTGTCCGTCGCTGACGATCTTCATATGCTACAGGATAGAGGCTTTTCCGTTATCCTGGTGCTTTTAGATCTGTCAGCGGCGTTTGACACTGTGTCACATGACATCATGACCTCCAGATTAATTGACATCGGTCTGGGAGGCAAGGCGCTGGCTTGGCTAAGGAGCTTTTTCACAAAGCGTACTCAAAGGGTCATCTTGGGTCCATATCGGTCGGAGGAGGTGGAGATCTCAAAGGGGGTGCCACAGGGCTCCTGTTTGAGCCCCACGTTATTCAACATCTATGTGGCCCCCCTAGCTAACATCATGAGATCCCACGGGTTCATCCCGGTATCGTACGCGGACGATACTCAACTCCTCTTTCCGTTTAAGGCGATGACACCTGAAGTACGCAACTCCTTTGCCCGAGGGATGAAAGAAGTGGCCCACTGGATGGCAGCAAATTTCCTGCAGTGTAACGTCTCCAAGACGGAGGTGATGCTTTTCGGGGAAGCCAAACGCCTATGGACTCCCGACTGGTGGCCTCAAGATCTAGGTCCAGTCCCTGAGCCCAAATTGGTGGTGAAAGATCTGGGAGTAAAACTGGATCAGGAGCTCGCCCTCAAACAACACGCTAATCAAGTGGTCGGCTCCTGTTTCCACGTTATTGGGCTTCTTCGGAAGGTATTCCCCCTGTTACCTGATACCACCAGAAGAACATTGGTGCAGTCGCTCGTGCTGAGTAGACTGGATTATTGTAATGGTTTACTGCTAGCCGCCAACGAGGGGATTATTGTAAGACTACAGGTTGTGCAAAACACTGCTGCACGCCTTGTTCTTAACGTCCCGGCTCGTACTCCATCGAAACCCCTGTTAACCAAACTACACTGGCTCTCAGTGAAACAGAGGGTGATGTTTAAAATATGTTGCATCATCCATAAATGCCTCACAGGGAAAGGACCAGACTACTTGACAAAAAAATTCAACTTATATGTTCCCTCCAGATCTCTGAGATCAGGAGATCAAGAACTGTTATGTGTCCCAAGGTTCAAGAAGACAAGACAAGGAGGAAGGGCCTTATCAGTGGCCGGCCCGCAGCTGTGGAATGATCTCCTTATGGAAATCAGACTATGCAGAGAACATCTTCCTTTCAGGAAAAAAATTAAAAACTTTCCTTTTTCGCAACTAAGTTAACCATCTAGGGAGGAAGGATAAATGACTGGGCCCTTTTTGCTCTCAGATGATGCCAAAGGCGCGGAGATACTCCTCTGGGAGTCGATTCCTAGCGCGATATAAGCTTGCAAATAAATAAATAAATAAATGTATCATATATGCACACGCTAGTGTCAGTATGTGGTATTCAGTTGATTTTAAACATGCTTATAGGGTTATTTGTTTATGCCGATAAACATTTGACACTTTATGATCCGAGGCAACGCATCTGGGTAAACAGGATGCTCTTTGATGATGTGAAAGTGAGTTCTCAAAATAAAGGTGGTTCAGAGGAGTAGGTCCACTCGGGCTCAACTGTGATTTGCAAGACAATAGGGTGAATGTGTCCCAAAGTGAAAATTGCATTATAAATAACGCTATGAAAGTTATTTTGGCTTCAGTTTCATTGTGTTGCACAATATAAGATATCAAGATGACAAAAAAATTCAATATTTAAAAAAATGGTTGACGCTTGAAATTCCAAAGTGAATTATGAATCATCATGACAACTGCTCAGATATAAGGCTGATTTCTAGGAAAGAATTCAGTGTCTGCGATTAGTCCGTAAGGATTTGACAGGAAGGGGTCCAACTTTGACTAATCGCTTTGTCCCGGTCTCCCGAGCCACTTCACCACGGTGAGCTGACGGGGAGGGGGGGTAGCGACTAGCGAGTCCCAACAAATCCATGTACCGTGCTTTATCTTTCCAAGAAAAAAACACAGTGCGGCTCTGCTGAATTCAAGTGTGTTTATTGTATTGCTCCAGCAACTACTCAACACGTTTCGGAGCTCCTTGTTCACGAGTGGCGAGAGCTCCGAAATGTGTTGAGTAATGTTGCTGCAGGAATAAAATAAACACACTTGAAAAGCAGCATAGCCGCAGTGTGCTTTTCTTGGAAAGATTAAGCACGATCAATGGATATAGATATATCTATATAAAGATATAGATATATATTCCGACAAATTTACCAACGGGTGCTCTCCATATCGTGAGGGTGGCACTTACGTGTAGACGCAAAAAGCAACACGGATTAGGTATTTCTCCTTTATTCAGCAAACATGCTTTGGCAGGATGCCTTTCTCAATGCTAATTTCAAAGTGAAATTGACCCTTTTATTTGACTTATGCAACTGTGCTGACATAGTTCTCAGTCTCTTCCCCACAGTTCGATCTCTTTTTAGGTACGTTTTGAATGGCAACCATAAAAGATCAACTCTGCGTACTCAATCATGAAAAATAGACAATTTTTCCATTGCATTTATGTCCCAGATCTTACTCCACCATGTAAGAGGACATCAGTCCCAGCAGCCTCAGAGTCAACCTCACTAAATTCAAGGACAGAGGCTGAAATATCGGGATCACAGCCTAAATGTGCTGGGCTCCCAGGGGAAGGCACGAAACCGAACTGTGTCCAGAATGGCTTAGATGAAGGAGAGCATCTGAGATGGAGTCAGGTGTGATTTTGGCATGTTGCTAGTGACCCCCAAAAATTACAGGAGGTTTCATTTTCCTCTATGTAGTAAGTAAATTATTTATCTACTACGCATGTGGTAAGTTTACCTAGCAAAGGCACAAGGATAATAGGGTGATAGCTTGACACATTGCTGCTATCCAGATTTTTTTTCTCCGAGAGACCGTAATACTAATTTATTCTGCTCCTCCAAGACTGCATCAGATTTTGAAGATGGAGATGATTTCATTTATCATTGGTGCCACTGTCGTAGTACAACCTTAAAAAACTGACGGGGCAAACATGGTCAGGGAAACTTGATTCAACCTAATTTAGTACAGTTTCCATCTCCTCCTGGTCTGGCAAACTAACCAATAATTAAGCAATAGTCTTGCTATGGCCCTCAAGATCAAATTAGAACTAGGTTTGTTTCTGAGAGTTCGAAGCACTTTTGATCCTCTGATAGATGTTTTAAATGTTACCAAATAGAACATGTGCTGGTTCATCATTGAAGGCTTGATCAGTAAACTTTCCATCTTTTCTGATTTCTGTACTATTTTCTATACTGTTGTGCTATTTACCTACGTGGGCTATACTTTGAGCTATAATCATGTGATAATGTTACTGGTCTACAATAAACTATATCCTTATTAATTTTGATATGCCACTTCATTTATGAATTCGTATTTTTGTTTGTAGTGTGACATTATTCGTAGGAGATTATTAGAGAAATGGACTGACTTTGAAAAAGTAACACAAATAGATATGTTGATTAGCGCAGTGGTACAGGCAAAAGGCTTCAACACAAAAGATTTGGTTTCCTTCCTCGGTTGGACATTGGATGTTTAATCACAAGTTTGGGTTTACCATAATTTAAATATGTAGTTTTACTTAATTTTACTCCCAGCATAGCCTTTTCTATGTGTTCATCACTAAGGTTATAACAAGAAGTTTAAACACTATCTTGTAAATAGTGTTTGTCTTGAGAAAAACCTGCCTGGTAAGGAGTCAGAACACGTGGATTAGGTGGGCCATTCCCGAAAGAGTTTTGTTTTATCTCCAACTCTTGTGGAGGGCTGGTGTCTTTTTAGGTCTCGGACTAGGCAGCGCATGCGCTGTCTCGTCAGAGAGATGCTGTATACAGTATAGCGTGGGAGGCCTTGCCCACTTTCCGTCCATCTTTGTCATTGGCTTAGGTCAGTAAATGCTGGCTTTCCATTGGTTTAGGGTTTGTTAGTCCCTCCTCATGACAATAATATCGTCATAAGTATCCTTCCAAGGCTGGTGGCCCCTTTACTCCCCGCACTTTTTTTCTGGTGCGTAGCCTAATCACAACGGCAGGCACGCGATGGCGGGCTCTCTTCTTGGCCGGTGTGCACTGTAAATTCAGACCAGTGTATGGAGGTCGGTGTGTGGTAAGAGACATTGCGGGCAGGCCGGTGTGCGTAGGTAGAGCAGCGTGCAATAACTTCAGACGCACCTCACGCGCAGCCCCAGGCAGCTGCAGAGCCCCCTCCGCCCGCAGAGATCCCCCCTCCCGCCAGCTGCCTCGCCTGGTAACAGCTACGGGCCTTCTCCCTCACACACGGCCAATAACGACAGCGCAGGCCTGGCAGAAGCGAAATCCATGTTCCACATGCCGTTTTATCTCCGGGCGCTGCGGCGGGACATGATGATGAGCTAAATGTAAACTGGGAGCTGATCGATACACAGTGCGCCCCGCTGGGCTGCCACACGCATCAGCTGCTGAAATAAAAGCACCAGCCGCCCACGGGTCTCGCTGGCACCAAAGGGTGCTTGTAGTAAAAAGGCTGAACATTGAGAGCCCCTTCGACGAAGCATAGCTGAAACTTGTTGTTATTGATATGATGCATAAGGCTGCTCATTCAGTCTGTCTGCAACAAGATAAGTACATTTGTGCCCAGGCAGCTCTCGTATTGTGGCGGGCAGTAAATCCTGTTGAGGTTTTAATATCATGGACATACTTTAGCAGCGCTGTTCCTGTTTTACAAGCCCTGCGCTGGTTTTAATTTCATTCTTGTGTCTCTACCCCGCTTCTCCACCCCATTCTCTGCTCTTCGTCCCTCCCCCTCCCTTACAATCATTCACGTGCTCCAGCTAGGTCAGGGCTTTAAACAATCCGCAGAAGTATGGTTTAATAAGCAGAAGCCTGGCAGAGGCCTCCGCAGTCAGTGCATTGACCCATCGAGCTGCATGTCAGCACGGTCCTGCGAGGGAGCCCTAGTCCACACCCCTTGCGGCTGCCCAGAGTTATTAAATTATTATTAAATCGATTTTTGGTAAAGCGCATGGCTACCTTTAGGCATCCCAGCGCTGGTTCCGGGCATTACCACATTCCTTTTCTACTGCAGCTTCTGGAAGAGCCAAGTTTTTAGTTGTTTTCTGAATGGGAGGAGCTGTGTTGTGGATCTAAGTTTGTATCATCCCGGCTTCCTGTGAGCCTGGCCGGGGCAGGGCGAGGCCCAAGCGTGCCCAGGGCCAGGGCGAGACACAGTGTGCCCAGGGGCAGGCCAGGCACGAGTGTGCCCATGGGCAGGGCGAGGCCTGAATATGCCCGGGGGCAAGGCGAGGCCCGAATGTGCCGGGGGCAGGCCCTCGAGACAGACTTCCTTTGATACTGTGTGCCTAGGCGTGTGTTTGGTGCCTCCCGGCACTGCCTGGCCTAGGTAGCCTGCTGTACACCAGGGTCGGGCACCGCGGGGCCGGGCGTGGACAGAGACAGGCTCGGTGAAGTCTCTTGTGAGGGCACCGCAGCTGGCACAGCGCCCACCACCATGCAGCGTGTGTGTGCGATACTCCTGCTCCTGGGAGAGATCCCTGGTAAGAGACGCCCAAAACTTTTATTTACTCACGCCCACGGAGCACTATTGAGCCCACAGGTGATTTTGTAATACTGGACAGAGTGGAAAGAGGGCACGAGGAAGGCAGGGGCCAGATCCATTCTCTCTCTCGGGTGTACATGCATAAATCTAAATAAATAAGTCAAGTGAAGCCCTGTGCTTAATCCTAAACCCTTGATTGTGGCCGGCAATTAATCTGAGCCATGGTTATGTGTCAGGGTCGGAACAGCGTAAACTGACAAGATAGCTGAGCGGGTAGTGCAGCGGCTGCAGGGGATGATATGTGTGACTGGCAGCTACAGGCTTGACCTTTGCTGAGGCGTTCAGCCCTCCCAAGGGTTATCATGCAGAGGTGAGCGAGCCAACAAATTAACATGGCGAGCCGAGTCAGCGCCGAGCCAAGGTTCTGTCTTGGCCCTCAGAGACCTTGAAAATGTTTTCTATGTGTATCATACATCATTAAACAGATCAAATATGAAGACGCCAAATCACTATTTAAAACAAGTATATCTCTTTGGCATGTGGGACCTTTGAAATTAATATGTCCATTATAGCACAGCACTGAGAAGTACAGTCACCGTAGAGCCCCCGACACCCTCCCACTGCACAGGCCTCTGGATGTGTCTGTAATCTAAAAACAGCTGGAACAGCATGGGAGTAACCCGGTGAGCACAGAAACCCCCACTGGATGCGCGCTTCTATGTACTGTTCTTTCTCACAGCAACCATACCCAAGCCATACACTCCAAGCCTCAGTGTCAGCGGTTACTTTACTTTTACAGTGTATTGGTCTCTCTCTCTGTTTCTACCCTTGCAGCAGTTATTTTCCCATTATTATGTAGCCTGCATTTCTATTGGTTCCTGTTTATTCTATTTATTACGTGTTATATGTCTGCAGGTTTAATTGCTCTGATTTATGTAGCTTGTTACGTGCTTGCTCATATTTAGTTAATGTTTTGACTTTGCAGACTGGGAAACACACATGTTTTCATTGAATTGCATTCTTTTTTTGTTACATTGCTTTTATTGAGAACTACTAAAGATAGACCAAATGCCTTTACTAATTTTTCATGACATATGTTATACATCTCGGTTTGTGGACTGGAAAAAGGAGGACATATTTGTGAAAATATTATTGTTGTAATAAAGCGCAGATGCGTATACTTGTATTATCTAATTAATGTCAACATGATAGTAAAACAGAAATTGGAGCTAGTTGTGTGGATGCAAATTGAGTAGGTAGCAGAGACTGTAGTGGAAATACATTAGGGATAGAGGAGGACCAAGGAAAGTGACTGAAACCTTTGCATTTAAGTGGTGATTATGAGTTTGCCCTATTTAGGGCCGTCAGCTTTCGGCCATGATGCACACGCTGGCTTTGTCAGCGAATATTTCCTCTGATGGCCTGAAGGAGTATGGTTCTTCGGAGGCAATGTCATTACTGCCCACACAAATTATGGAATGTACTTTCCCTCACAGACCTGCATTTGGGGAAATTCACTGGGAGTTGCAATAGGGCCCCTGCATTATGACTGATAATAACCCTGGGGTTTCTGCAAATAACCTGCTATTATGCATTTTGTTCAGAGACTGATTAGTAGCTCATTTGCAGACCAAAGTGTACGTGAGGCTGCAAAGCAGTCGGTGTGCAAAAACCTCCTATAGTACCTTAAAAAATTTTGGATTTATACAGCGGAAGTTGTGTGCATCGCGCAGCATTAAGCCTGTGACAACTATTTGTTTCAGCACCATCCCTAAATAGGAAAGAAAGAGAACATGAATCATATATTATGGTTCATATGCCAATGTGGTTCTCAGTGAGTGCAGCACTGCTGAACAGCACTATGCTTAGTTTTAGAGTACCCTTCCGTGGTAGCCCTCAATTGTGTCACATTTGTGTATCTTTCCAGATCCTGCAAATACCCTCATCCTTTATTAAATATTCCAGACGTTGGCCCATTTATAATGTTGCCCAAAAACGTTCAGCAGAAGTGTGGAACACGTCACAGGGTACTTACAGATTGAGTCAAACCCTGCATCTCAAAGAGGATTCTTCTGCTACAGTATATATGTATGTACTGAATTATTATTGAAAAAATGCAAAGAATGAGAATAGAGCAAGCAGGAAATCTGCATATCACTTTAATATATGATTCAGGGTATTGTTTATAGTCCTTGACAGTGGCTCGTTGACTTTTAACCTCTTCAGAGGAGTGAAGTAATCCCCAGGGAAAGAAAAGCCTTTTGACTAGTCACACTTCTACAAGCCTCCTTGGTTCCCCCTTAGGGAAGTGGAAGCTTATTCAGTATGCACACAACAAAGGCGCATTTAAAAGGCATATGTACATTTTGATTTTGTCCTTTACATTTTGTTGTCTGGGGACCAGGCTCTATAGGCTCTTTTGCCAAGATACTAATAGGACGGAACACAGTGTCAAGAATATCTAAACTAAATTCTTTGAAGGAGACAGAAATTGAAATGTAATTTAGGGTAGCAGGGCCGTCTCGCCCCTATATGTGCCATACGTAGTTTCACGTATCGATAATGCACTGGTGAGCTCTCGTCTCAGGAAGGCCCCATTATTGGTAGCTGCTCTCTAGGTCTTTTCTCAGTGCTGGTGAAGCTTGTTATCTGCTTTACGTGTGTTAGATGTGTTGAAAGTCTATTTTGCATAACTAGAGAATCTCCCTACCCTACATTTCACTGACACTTCCGCTGCTCATACTTTAACTACTTTACTACTAAAACTTCTGCATTACTAATTTTCTACATCTGAAGTCATTGCTAACCTGCTAACTTAATCATGTGATACTAAACATAGTATATTAATATATTTATAATAGTAACTACACCACTAAAATCATTAATATGCTGAGACCAATTGGCATTACCAATGCTTGTTTTTTCTAGTCAGAAGTCTGCCTGTAGCCATGTACATGACTTCTAGAGCACCTCACTGGATTAACATGAGGTGCTCGAATGACAAATCTTGTATAAGTGTGCAAGATATATGTAACATGTAAAAAAATATAAAATGTTTATGAATATACATATAAACAATATATGAATATATTAAAAAACATACATTGAACAGTGCTGGTCAGTCACCACTGTGTCACTGAGTAGTTATAGTTATTTCAGAGTTTCCATAAAAAGAGTATTTTTATTTTGTTACTAACTGTCATTATTTGAAAAATCTGTACCAGCTTATTCCAGAGTTTTGTGCCCGTGCCCATTCATCAAGCAAGGACCAAGAACAAGCGTTAGCAAAGCCAATAGGTCTCACTTATGCAAGTGCTATTGTCTTTGCCAATATGTTCTATTCATGTTGTACACCAGCGTGGCAGCTGTTAAGCATAGCTAAACGTTAGTGGTGATAATGATAGTTGAATGTCAAAGGAGTATCGTGGAGTAGAGTGGGGTGTTATGGAGTGGCGTTGAGAGTTGTAGAGTAGTGTAGAGCTGAGTAAAGTTTGAGTGGAATAAAGTGGAATAACAAAGTGGAGTTTCGTGGATGGAGTAGAGTGTCAGAGTGGAAATGCTCAAAGAGGAGTCGAATGTCAAACTAGTGTGGAGTCGAGTGTCACAGAAGAGTGGAGCACTGGAATGGCGTAGAGTGGAGTACTAGAATGGAGTACTGGTTTGTAGAACATAGTGGAGTAGAGGGGGTTGCGTAGAGCGTCAGAGTGAATTAGTATTGTAGAGTTGCACAAAGTGGAGTGGGGAGTTGCAGAGTGGAGTGACAGAGTGGAGCAGAGATTAATGAGAGTACAGAGTGGAGTGTTGTGTAGTGTTGTAGAGTGGAGTAGAGTGGCCTAGAGTGAAGTGGCGTAAACAGTAGACTATGATATTGGAATGGGTTCCAACCTGCACACCTGATTTAGGGAATATATTCTAAGACTTTTGACGTAGTAACTTTTTAACAATGCGTGCTGCTGTGGGCTTAAAGGCCTGCCTGTAGGCCTTTAAGAAACCCTAGGAACTTCACACTGCACTGTGAGTCAAAAACGGAGGTTCTTCGCTTTTCATTAAACAGTAGACTGCCATAGATTGCAGACTGCTGTGGCTTAGAGTGCACTGGTTTTGAGTAAAGTGGTGTAGACTGCATTGGCGTAGAGTGCTGTGACGCAGGATGGATTGGCACAGAGTGGTGTAGCGTGCAGTGGCGCAGAGTACATTGTTTCAGAGTGGAGTGAAGTGGAAAAGGGTAAAGTGGAGTGGTGCATGATAGAGTGCAGAGGTGTAGAGTAGAGTGGCATGGAGTGCAGTGGTGCTGAGTCGATTAGAGTGGCGGAGAGTGCAGTCTTGCAAAGTAGAAATTCTTAGAAAGCAGTGGTGTAGAGTGCACTGGCGCAGACTGCAGTGGTGGAGAGTAGAGTGTTGCAGAGTAGATTGCTGAGAGAGCAGTGGCATACATGACAGTGGTGCAAAGCAGATTAGAGTGCAGTGACAAGCACAATGGTATAGAGTGGCGGAGAGTGCAGTGGCATAGACTAAAGTGTTGCAGAGTAGAGTGTAGTGGTGCACAGTATCTGGCAAAGAGTGCACTGGTTTCGATTAATGATTTGTAGAGCTCATTGGTTATAGTGCAGTGGTCTAGAGTAGATTGGCATAAAGCACAGTGGCATACAGTGCCACAGCATAGAGTTGAGTGGTATAGAGTGCAGCGGCATAGATTAGATTGTTTCAGAGTAGAGTGGAGTGGTGCAGGGTAGAGTGGAGTGGCAAAAGGGAGTGGCAAAGAATAGTGGTGCAAAGTGGAGTGATCTAAACTGGAGTGGTGTAGAGTGCAGTTGTGTGCAGTAGATTAGAATGGCATAAAGTGGCGTAGAGTAGGGTGGTGCACAGTACAGTGGCAAAGAGTACAGTGTTGCAGAGTAGAGTGTCAGAGTGCAATGGCACAGAGTGGAGTGGTGCAGAGTAAAGGGGCGCAGAGTGGAGTGGCACGGAGAGGCGCAGAGCTGAGAGGCGCAGAGTGGAGTGGGGTGGCTTAGACTTGAGTGCTGTAGAGTGCAGTGGCATGGAGTGCAGTGGTGTGTAGTAGATTAGAGTGGTGCAGTGATATCGAGTGCAGTGGCAAAGTGCAGTGGCGGAGAGTGGAGTATTGCAGAGCAGAGTATCGTAGAGTGCAGTGGTGGAGAGCGAAGTGGCGGAGAGCATAGAGTGCAGTGGTGTAGAGTGCAATGGCACAGAGTAGAGTGCTATAGAATGCAGTGGTACAGAGTGCAGTGGTACAGAGTAGATTAGAGAGGCATAGAGTGCAGTGGCTTAGAGTAGAATGCCATAGAGTGCAGGGGTACAGAGTAGATTAGAGAGGCATAGAGTGGATTGGCGTAGAGTGGAGTGGCTCAGAATAGAATGGTGCAAGGTAAAGTTCAGTGGCGCAGAGTGGAATGATGCAGTGTAGAGTGTAGTTACATAGAGAGCATTGGCAAAGCAAGGCGAACAGAAAATTGGTGCAGAGTAAACTGCAGTGGCATAGAGTACAGTGGCTTAGAGTACAGTGGCAGAAAGTGCAAAATAGGCTGTCGTAGAGGGTAGAGGTGTATAGTAGAGTGGTGAGGAGTGCAGAGGAGTAGAGTGGTTCAGAGTAAAGAGCAGTGGTGTAGAGTACAGTGGTGCAGAGCAGAACAAAGTGCCATAGAGTGTAGTGACACATAGTACAATAAATTCATTTAGTATATTTTGAAAAAACAAGATTGCATCTGCATGAATGCTCGAAGAAAATTCTATATAAGGATACTGATGATAAACTACTAACAAATATGAGTATTTAAAAAAGGCATTATAATAGCAGCCCACAAAATATCCACATACTGACCTCCATAATGCATTTGAATATGGGACACAGCATATATATGAAAAATAATGTAGCTAAAAATGCACATTTTACCACTACTGCATGTTGTTGTGAGCAAATGCTCTAATTAATACACTATGTATCTGTACAATAAAGGTAATCTCATATGTGCAAAATTTCGCCAATAACTACTATACATATATACAAATAAAATCATCTACCCTATTTACAATCTTGTGGGGACATCTCATAGTGATGGCAACCCCTATGTGGTGCTGGAAAAAAGGGGACATCTAAACTTGATGGCAACCCCTCATTTCCCAAACCAATTTCCTACGTCTAATAGTAAATTTTCAAAATTAAGTGAAATGTGTGCCCAATATCTAATAGGTGAAATAAACAAATGAACCAAAATTATTCTCAGATTTGTACATTTTCTACAACATAATCCAGTCAGGACTGATAGTTGTGTTTAAGTTCAAAAAACGAAAGAAATATTAAACGGGGTGAATAAAGAAAATAAACAGAAAATTATTTTTTAGAAAAAGGAAAAGGGACAAAAAATAATGTTGTATTTAGAAATTAGCAGGAATGTCAGTATGATAACATAAAGGCAGACTTCTGAACTAACCGATGAACACAGATAATAAAGGTTACAAATGAATACAGAATATGGACAATAATATAAATGAGACAGGATCTTATAGAAAATGATATAGGTCCTCCGTGGTGTTAAGCCCATTGGGGACCTTCGTATCTAATTCTAATATCATTCTAGATTCCAGCTGGCGAAGCATCTTGTCTCTGTCCCCTCCCCGACGGGGTTGGGGGTACAGATGTCAGGACAAAATAGCTTAGACACTCCCGATCGTTGTTGTGAACACTCTTGAAGTGTCTTGCCACTGGATAGGAACTGTCGTTATTTACAATTGCTCGGAGATGCTGCAAAATCCTGACATGCACCGCAAGCCGAGTACTACCAATGTACCTCAGGCCGCAAGTGCATGTCAGGACATATACAGCAAACTCCGTCCTGCAATTGAAATTGCCCCTGTATATACATATACACATACACACATATATATATATATATATATATATATATATATATATATATATATATATATATATATATATATATATATATATTACCTACTGGCGGTCGCCAGTAGGTATATATAGTTAGGATTTTTTCTCTATGGGATTTTTGAAAATTCTATGTCTAATAACTTTGGCGTTTGTGGACGGAATTGGCTGAAATTTTCAGGAAAATGGCACATTTTGTTTCTGAGTAGCCCTTGAAAATTTGGGGGGGGTTCGTCAAGGGGGGGCCGAGAAAAAAGGGGGGTCCCAAAACGTGTTTTTAACATTGAGTTTTCCATAGGGCGGTTGGCCTCACTTTTAGCCCGAACGGCTGAATGGATTTGCACGAAACTTGGCAAAATTGTAGGGACTGGTAGCCCGATGTGCCTTTTGTAGGTCTCAATATATGTGCTACAGTGGATTTTGAGAAATTAACGTTTAAAAAAAGATATATATCTGTAACAGCGGACCGGGCAGCGCTCCGCTACGCGTACTTTTCGCGCAACGGAGCTTTGTGAAGCGAAGCTGATTGGCTCTCCGGCGTCTGTCAACATTCCAAACAGTCCGTAGCGGCCGCCATCTTGTCTCTCGGTAGGATCGAGAGACAAGAGGAGGCCAAAGCGAAGGGGCAAATGACCATAAGGGGGCATAGTACATGGGAGGTGGATAACATGGCTAAGAGCATTAGCTCGGTAATGCATGAATATCGCTGAGTTTTCAGCGATATTAATGCATTGCGGTCGTTTTTTATCGTATTTCCGATAAACCTTGATAATAGCAAGGTTTATCTGCGATAATTTCTGACGGTAAAAAAATCGTTGCTAAGCATCGTTAGGGATAAATATCGCTTAACTTTGGTAATATGCCCCAACGTCTGTTAACGTTCGATTCGAAGGAAATCAGGAAGTGTTGAAAAACATTGTCTGCGCCATCTTGTCTTTTTTCAAATGCCACACTTTTGTCGTGCACGGCAGCCATTTTAGATGCCTTGACCAGACCCACTCTGTGCACGCTGTCGATCCTTAGCATGGCTCCCCACCCTCGCAAGCATCTCCCCCAGGCAGTGGTCACCCCCGCTCTCTGTCTTATGCATGGGTAATAAACCTCCCCCATCTGCGCTGCTGTTCCCTGAGAATCACACCCTGTGCCCGCCCGACACCTCCCTTTCGCCCTATTCACTACCGCACCCTCTGACACTCCTTTTCCTCTGTGTCCGATTGTCCAGGCTGGTCCTAGGGTATCAGCTAGCCCTGCAGATGTAGTTTATGGCCACAGCTGTAAAGAATCACCCCTCTTCAAAGGAGTTATAGTAGATCAAGGCCCACACTCGATGAGATCCGTCACAGCAGAAGCGTTGCTATTATCTGAAAACCATCCTGTATTGTGATTGGGGAGGGGACCGAGCCTGAAGCGGAAGATTCCAGGGATGACTGTTTGTACATCAAAGTTTTTACAATTATGTGTCACATTAAAAATATATAGCACTCCGACAAAGTAGTAAGATTATAAAACTTTAATAATTTATAAATATATACAAGAAAACAAAAATAGTAATAACATATAAACATTTTTAGGGAAAAACAACGAAGTAGCGGTCGGCTGTGCGAATAGTCCCAACGCAGCACAACGTCCAGATTTCCGGCGTGGGGCGTCGCGGGGGGTGGGTCATCAGTAGCAAACTGTTGTGCGAATAGTTCCAAGGCAGCAGAACGCGCCGAAATCTAGATGACACGAAAGTGATGTCTAGTAAGTTGCCACCCAGCAAATAACGGCATGGGGCGTCGCGGGGGGTGGGTCATCAGTAGCAAACTGTTGCGCGAATAGTTCCAAGGCAGCAGAACGATGGCACCAAGGTGATGTCCAGTAAGTTGCCGCACTGGTTTTGGTATCCTACAATGCTGCTCCGAATAACGGCGTGGAGCGCCCCGGGGGAGGCGGCGTGAACGGGCCTCTCCAGGTGGAGTGTCATCTGTTGTAGTGGGGCGCCCCTTTACCGTTTCAGTTGCCATTCCGTCCGTTTTTGGTCCACTGTGTCAAAAGCCGCAATTCAGCTGAGTTGCGCCCACTCTTGCGGTGCAGCGATAGGCGGCTGTCACAGGACTCTCAAAATGGCGGCAGGCTGTTTCCTTTTTGGGCCTGGTCCACTGAAATGGCCCTGGGACACCTTGGAAATCGGACGCTTGTCTGCTAGGTCTTGGACCCCATTCTCGAAAGCGTCCCCTCCGCCTTGAGAATTCATCAAAAGTTTTGGGGGCTCCGACTCCTGCAGGCTTCTGGTGGGGAGCGGCTGCCATGATTGCTCGCGGAATGACCACGACTGAGCTACGAGATGGTGGTGCTTTCATGCTGACGCCAGCTTCAGTCTGAAACATCCAGAAACAAGGTGGGGCTTTCATCGTTTGGGAAAAAAAAAAAGTTTTCATCCAATGAAAAGTGTTGTTTTTAGGTCATATGATCAAGCCTTCCATCATTAGGAAACCAAAAGTAAAATGAACCAATGAAAAGTTTTATAAACAAGTCACATGACCTGTTATGCGGCATAGGGTGTAAAATGCGGAGAAAATACGTTGGCACGTGAGGCGGCGTCAGTAGCGGACCGATGTGCGAATAGGCCGAAGGCAACACAACGCGCCAAGATCCGGATGGCACCGAGGTGGTGTCCAGCAAGTTGCAGCACTGGTGTGGCCATCCTACAATGCTGAAAGTCGGCGTGGGGCGCCTCGTTGGCCTGTGAGTTTGCGTCAGTAGCGGACCGTTGTGCGAATAGGCCGAAGGCAGCACAACGCGCCAAGATCCGGATGGCACCGAGGTGGTGTCTAGTAAGTTGCCGCACTGGTGTGGCTATCTAACAATGCTGAAAGTCGGCGTGGGGCGCCCCGTTGGCCTGTGAGTTTGCGTCAGTAGCGGACCGATGTGCGAATAGGCCGAAGGCAGCACAACGTGCCAAGATCCGGATGGCACCGAGGTGGTGTCTAGTAAGTTGCCGCACTGGTGTGGCCATCCAACAATGCTGAAAGTCGGCGTGGGGCGCCCCGTTGGCCTGTGAGTTTGCGTCAGTAGCGGACCGATGTGCGAATAGGCCGAAGGCAGCACAACGCGCCAAGATCCGGATGGCACCGAGGTGGTGTCTAGTAAGTTGCCGCACTGGTGTGGCCATCCTACAATGCTGAAAGTCGGCGTGGGGCGCCCCGTTGGCCTGTGAGATGGCGTCAGTAGCGGACCGATGTGCGAATAGGCCGAAGGCAGCTCAACGCGCCAAGATCCGGATGGCACCGAGGTGGTGTCTAGTAAGTTGCCGCACTGGTGTGGCCATCCAACAATGCTGAAAGTCGGCGTGGGGCGCCCCGTTGGCCTGTGAGTTTGCGTCAGTAGCGGACCGATGTGCGAATAGGCCGAAGGCAGCACAACGCGCCAAGATCCGGATGGCACCGAGGTGGTGTCTAGTAAGTTGCCGCACTGGTGTGGCCATCCTACAATGCTGAAAGTCGGCGTGGGGCGCCCCGTTGGCCTGTGAGATGGCGTCAGTAGCGGACCGATGTGCGAATGGGGCCAAAGGCAGCGCAACAATATTTTCTGATTTGAAGACACCACAAGGCGCTGAGATGCCAAGATCCGGATGGCACCGAGGTGGTGTCTAGCAAGTTGTGGCACTGGTGTGGTCATCGTACAATGGTAAAAGTCGGCGTGGGGCGCCCTGTTGGCCTGTGAGATGGTGTCAGTAGCGGACTGATGTGTGAATGGGGCCAAAGGCAGCGCAACAATATTTTCTACTATATTTTCGGAGTAGAAGACACCACAAGGCGCTGAGATGCCAAGATCCGGATGGCACCGAGGTGATGTCTAAGTTGCGGACCGATGTGCGAATGGGGCCAAAGGTAGCGTAACAAGATTTTCTGTATGGAAGATACCACTAGGCGTTGAGATGCCAAGATTCGGATGGCACCGAGGTGATGTCTAGCAAGTTGTGCCACTGGTGTGGCCATCGTACAATGGTAAAAGTCGGCGTGGGGCGCCCTATTGGCCTGTGAGATGGTGTCAGTAGCGGACTGATGTGCGAATGGGGCCAAAGGCAGCGCAACAATATTTTCTGACTGACACCACAAGGCGCTGAGATGCCAAGATCCGGATGGCATCGAGGTGATGTCTAAGTTGCGGACTGATGTGCGAATGGGGCCAAAGGCAGCGTAACAATATTTTCTGTATGGAAGATACCACTAGGCGTTGAGATGCCAAGATTCGGATGGCACCGAGGTGATGTCTAGCAAGTTGGTGTGGTCATCCTACAATGCTGAAACTCGGCGTGGGTCACCCCATTAGCCTGTGAGATGGCGTCAGTAGCGGACCGATGTGCGAATAGGCCGAAGGCAGCACAACGCGCCAAGATCCGGATGTCACCGTGGTGGTTTCATAGTTGAGAGGCACTTCATCTGCAGTGGGGCGCCGAGATCCGGATGGCACCGAGGTGATGTCTAGCAAGTTGCTGTACTGGTGTGGTCATCCTACAATGCTGAAATGTAGTGGGGCGCCCATTTACCGTTTCAGTTGCCATTCAGCTGAGTTTCGGCTGCTCTTGATGCTACAGCGACAGGCGGCTGCAAGAGGACTCTCAAAATGGCGGCCTGTTCTTTGGATTTGGGCCTGGTCCACTAAAATTGTCCTGGGACACCTTAGAACTCGGACGCTCGATTTTTTTTTCCTTTCCTGTACATGCAAAAAAAGGTAAATGCCCGGTATGTTACACGCTTCATCTGCCACGATGAACTCTCCAGAGGAACCGAAAAAAAATATAGTTGTGGTAACTATACCATGCATCGTCATATGGAGAGGTGGCACCAATTAATTATAGTGCTGCATAAAAGAGAGATTTGGAGGAGAACCCCTGACCTGCTAGTACATTCATCAAAGAAGTGGCACTGAGAGCTTCAGAGGCAAGGGAAACGGTCCCAAATATTTAGAAGAACTTTGGAAAGATTAAAATGACATGTTTAGATTGTGGTAAATTAATTTCATGTGGGCAGATGAGTGTTACTCTAATAAATACAGCATATGAACATCATCCTAGTCGATGGTTGGTAGAGACATTTTGACTATATCCTGGACCTGCCCGTCCTCGCCCAAAATGGCGCCGGAATGAATGGGACTCGTAACTCCTTGTTGTGTACTGGTTGCAGAACCTTGAAATCACGAGATACGTATGCAGTTTTGAAGCACATGGCGGGCGGGGACGAGAATTGATTGAATATTTCGACATCCCTATTGATATTAAGTTCTGATGTGTTATTGATTACTGTACTGTTGAAAATTCGAATTAACGTCACCCATGGTACTTGCCCGCAAATGTATATCTAGATAATTTTATTGTAACTGGCCCTGTCGTATTTTAATTATAAAATGTACGTCCACCGATTCCGTAACTGTTAGACACCTTAGTTTTTGCAACCTAATGGCCCGCCCGTTACGTTCCTCTACAGTGTAAATGTCTATTCATCATATACGATTACAGTTTGCTCCGTGGCAGGCCCACGTGGTTATAGGCTCGTATTTGTATAATGAAATTTTCACAATAAAGGTTTTTAAAAGAAAACATGGTAGTAGTGTATACATTGGTAAAGTTTTTAATAATAGTCACTGTTTTAGAATCATTAAAAGGCAAGTGAAATAAAGCAGACCAATTACATGAAGGGTAAAAGGTATAATACGAAGGAACGCAGTAAAGATAAATGGTCAAGGGCTGTTGTGTTTTCTATTCCTGCAACATAAAGTGATCGATAAGAATCTCATATTCAGGCGTATCGGCGACTAAGACAGCAGGTCGACCCTCTTTTGCTCAACGGCTCCGTCATGGGACGAAGAAACGCTCTTTTTCTCGAAAAAAGAATATATTTTACTTGCAGGACAGTTGTAAAATTTCCGGGAAAGTACATTAGCCTGGAACATTATAACATCTATTTAAGAGAAAATAATGTTCGGAAGTAATTAAAAGCGTAATTTTTAGGTCATATGACCAAGCCTTTCATCATTAGAATAAGAAAAGTAAAATGAACCAATGAAAAGTTTTATTAACAAGTCACATGACTTGTTATGCTTACGTTACGCGCTGCGCGCCCCGGATGACTTCCGGATGCGCTAACGCGGCGCGTCATATGACGCATTACGCGACAACGCAGGTCCAGAATATAGTCAAAATGTCTCCACCAACCAGCGGTCGGAACACAACCCCTTTCAGCAGGCTAAATAGTTCTGTTAAATGACAACAGAAGGGACAGGCAACAAGAACCATCAGTCAAAGAGGGGAGGGCTAGTTCTTCTCTACCGGGTTACATTGGGGCGCTACCGGAACTGATCGAATTGGTAGTCTACAGTGTTTCTGGATGTTTCAGACCGAAGCTGGGGTTAGCATGAGAGCAGCACCATTTCGTAGCTCCGTTGTGGCCATTCCGCAACCAATCATGGCAGCCGCTCTTTATCGTTATTTTGGGCGGGGTGGGTGGCGGAGCCGAGCTGTTTTGCAGCCATCATTGTGTGGAGTTCAGTTCATCTCACTAGTTTTGTATTTGTCATGAGGGGTTGTTCCTAATGTTTCTATTTTAGCGAGGTCAAAAAGAGATCCCATTAGTGGCCTACTGATTTTGCTCGATTCTTTTTCTTTTACACGATTTTTCGTTATCTGCAAAGACTAAACAGAGTATTGCGACTCTGTGTTTGTTTGTAAATAGAGAATGAACCAAAGAGAACTAATTCTAAAACAGTAAATACTTGGATAACAATCAATCAAATGGAGAGAGAAGCAGGCACGACGGATTACAACGGGGGCAAAGGCCTGCGTTAACTACCTTTCACTATCTGCAAAGAGAGAGTACTCCTAATAGAAATGAGGGGGGGGGGCACCATTCAAAGCAGATCAGTGTGCATAAACACGAAAATGTTTTCACTTACCACGTACTTGACATTCGACAGCTTATGATATTTGGTATTAAAAAACCATTGAAATTCACTGAAAAAACCATAGGTTATAGACCATATATAGTTAGGAATTAGCATTTACAAAACCTTGAAAATTCACTGCAAAAACCATAGGTTATAGACCATATATAGTTAGGAATTAGCATTTGAAAAACCTTATTTTACTCACACAAAACCATTGAAATTCCATATATAGTTAGTTGCACTAACTATATATCGCGCACCCGCAATCCACTGCGGATCATGTCACATATTACATCATTCATGACATGGTCAGTGACATCACTGATGACATCACTGATGACATCTCAAATGACATCACTGATGACATCACTGATGACATCTCATTTGACATCAATGACCACATCACTGATGATATCATTCATGTGACAATACAATTCAATTCAAAAGCTTTTATTCGATTTGTACATACAAATCATACAAGCAGAAATACATGATTGAAATATTAAAAAATCACCATATAATTATTCCAAAAGGAAAAGAAAGCTAAAGTGCATCAGATTGGAAGTGATCCCACCTCTATAGGCCAGCATCATTATAAAATACAAACATTCTTACATAAATTAGCTGGGGATCAGTAGGAGTTACTCACTAGACTTTTCATGGGGAACTGTACATTAAAAATTATTATAATTAATCAATACTGTGGTCAACTTCATGTTTAGCAATACCTTAATTACAGAAATTGATATAAAATTTAAAAGTGGAAGCATATCTATACAGACAGGAGCGTTAAACAGTAATATCATCATAAACAGATCCTGGCAGCTGTAGAGCATAAGTACAGACAGGTAAGTAGACAACATTATAATACAATACTTTTCCTGGCAGCTGTACATTTTAGAATAAAAGTAGCTAAAAAAAAACAAGTCTCCTCGTTCTCTAATGAAGATAAAAATATCAATGCTGTTTGTGTGGTGCAAATGTTATATTTGATAAAAATAGGTTTAAGGTATTTTAGCCTAAAACACTGATAAAATTTGCAAAAAAGCAAAAAATGGCAACTACTCTGCCTAGAGGTGCTATCGCATGGACAGGGGATGTTTGAACTAGTCTTTGTATTTGGAAAAGCAACCAAGTGGTGTACTATGCCCAATCTGACCCGTGTTAAAACGTACTGGTGAGAAGGGCGAGTCACAAATACAAGGTAGGATTGTAGTCCGGGAACTAGATTTAGCTCTTTATAAAATTTTATAGTAACAAGATTGCCAACGGCTTTGTCTCGTTCAGCCTTACGAAAATTAAGAAACGTTATCTTAATTTCTTTTTTTGAAATGGAGACAACCTTTTCAGGCTCACGAAACACATCAATATTAAAAAGAAGTAGATACCAACGATGAATGTATCTTAACCATGATACGCGTGAGGAGTGATCCAAGCCTATACAGTCAAGGATAATGTCCTTGGTGAATCGAGTCTCTGGCTTAGCCCAAATAGAACGCCACAATAAGAGTGGCCGAACTGCTGCTAAGTCAGAAATATACTCGATCCCAACTTCTTCGTGGATCAACTGGATGGAGGCAGAAGGGGGAACACATAACATCCTCCTTAAGAACTTGTTTTCCTCCTTCTGCAAGGAAGTACCCTCACAGTGACCCCATACCCCTGCCCCATACAGAGCAGAGGAAACACAGCATACATTATAGATGTTCATCATATCTAGAATACTTCGTGAGCCGAGTTTAGAGGCAAAACGAAATATGCTACTGGTAGACCGTAGCATTTTTGTTTTTACGGCCTCAAATTCCGCATTCCAAGACCCTCTATTATTATATGTTATTCCCAGATAACAAAAGGACTTTACAGAAGTTAGCTTTTCCTTATCAAGGAAGAAAGTGTGCTTTACCTGCTTGGCTGCCTGACCACAAGACATTACATATGTCTTAGTTTTATTCACACGAAGCCGCCTAGCTTGAATGAACTGCATAAAATTATCAATTAGGCGCTGTAGGCCCAACTGTGTTCGCGATAAAAGAACAGCGTCATCCGCATAAAGTAACAGCGGAACAGGTTTACCATCAATCAAAGGGGCATCAGCTGGGATGTCAGTCAATGATCGGTCGACACCATTAATAAAAAGGGAAAATAAAAGCGGGGCTAAAACACAACCCTGACGTATGCCCCGTGACACTCTAAAAAACGGGGTACATTCGCCAAGGGTGCCATAGCGGACTTTACATGAGAGTTTTTCGTACAATCTAGCTAAAAAGTACACTATTTCCCTAGGTGCCCCGGCGTCAAGCAGAACCTCCCAGAGAATGTTATGGTTAACCAAATCAAAGGCGCTGCTCAGATCAGCAAAACATAAAAAGAGGTTGCCACTTTTGGCCACAGTATATTTACTGATTAAAAGGTCCAGATTTACGCATTGGTCCAGTGTACCCAGGCCTTTGCGAAAGCCATATTGGACTCTAGTTAGAATGTTAAAATCCGTTGCCCAGTCTTCTAGCCTCTTCAGCAAGATCCTACTCATCACCTTTACAGAGGCGTCCAGTAGTGAAATAGGACGATAATTAGAAGCCTCTGCCTTGTCACCTTTCTTGTGTAAGGGAATGATAATCGATTGACCCCAAGTAGAGGGAAATTCACTTTCGGCCGCACAATTGAAAACCCTCACCAAAATGGGAGCCCATAACGCTGTTTCGTCTTTGTATAAATCCAGCGGAACCCCGTCGGGGCCAGGGGCCTTTCCTCCTTTACTTAAAGAGATAGCTTCCTGACATTCTTCTAGTGTTATAGCCAACGGAAGGGGCAACCATGGGTTTATAACTGGTGGTGATAACTCAGAGATTGACCTTTCTGGATTAAATATTTTAGAGAAATGGTTAACCCAATCGCTACATGCCACGTATGAGGTCAGTTCTGGGACATTTTCTTTATTGAGAAACGGGCTGTTAATTGTTTCCCAATAGAGTTTACTATTTTTGGTCTCAGCCGCCTCCCTCAACTTATCCCACGCCTCAGACTGCAAAACCCTTTTCCTTTTATTAATAGCTGTTTTATAACAGGCCCTGAGATATTGTATGTCCGTCTTAACACGTGGTTTAGTGCCTAGTGCATTCTTTAGGTCACGGAGGGCGACTATACATGTCTTATCAAACCACCCCTGTTTTGGACCACTATTAGCTGACGGGGTTTTAGTAAAAATACCATCAATACAGCTATTCATAGATACAAAATAATCTGTTAGGCAGCCAGAATCACTGACATCATCCAAGCAATAACTAATTTGGTTCTTGCAAAGCATAACGACCTCCTTCTGCTTGGTTTTGGAGTTTAGACCAGTCCATTTAACCCTCAGGCCCTTTGGTCTAACAGGCACTATATCAGTTATACATTTACCACCTGGAACTAATGAAGTACCATGCCCCAAAAGGGTGACTCGTAGGCTATTGTGGTCACTGAGACTTTCTTCATTCACATACAAATCCGTGTAGGCTCCACTGCTAGACATCAAAATATGATCAATAAATGAACCTGCACCCCTGCCTGTAAATGTAGGGCATATAATTGCCTGATTATTAACATTGCAATTTAACAGGGTCAGATCTAGCATGGCTAGCATATTATTTAAAGTGGAACCATAACTGCAGTGTTGAAAGTGGGGAGAGTCCTCCCTCCCCCCCTGATCTCCCCAATGGCTATTTAATGCTGCATCGAAACCACAGTTATTCCCATTTGACTGATGGCAGGGCTGCAAGTTAAAATCACCAGCCCAAACCACCTCAGCCTTCCTTTTCGAGATATCAAGAGCCTTATTGATTTCCCTTTCTAGAGGCAGTAAAATATCCCCCCTAGTAGCACCAAAATTATTATTATAAAAATTAACAATAACTAAATCAATGTTCTTCCTGCACTCCACCCTAATAACTTGGCTGTATGTCCCCACGGTTGTACTGTATTTAACCGTACATTCACACAGCTTGGTTGACATTAACAATAAAAGGCCCCCCTTAGCCCTACCCGAGCTAGATTTAGTTGCTCTAAGGCAGAAGGATACATACCCTTCAATGTTGATGGGGTCTGGACACCAAGTTTCTTGAAGTAGGATTAAATCAAAACCCTCACCCAAAAAACTGGTCCAAAAGGGTGTACCTAATTTGCCGGTAAGACCAGCGATGTTCCAAGAAATAAGAGAAATTCCTGCTGGTTTACCAGGATTACCACCAACAGATATCTCCAACTGATTTGCTGGTGGGAAAAAGGCAAGACCCTCTTCCCGAATGATGGTAACTAGACTCAGGCTCGGACTAGTGGTAGTTATACATATATCAGAGCTACCCTGATTACATATGTACTGGGGAGGTATTGGTAGTGCCGATGTAGTGACTTCGTGAGGTACAGTAAGGGGTGTGACAGAGGAAGAAGAAGAACGCTCCATATCAAAAAAGGGCTTAGGAATGTTTAGGTCCAGTGCATCTAGGGGGCTAAGTCAGTCTACTTCATCTAGCACGGCATATCTGTTTGGGTGGGCGAATTGTGAGGACATTGGGTTTTGGGAGTGGGGCGGGTCCTGCCACATTTGTTGCCACGGATGTTTGTCTAATTGCGGTGGCTGGAAAGGTTGCTGCCATTGATAAGCAGGCTGATATAAAGGTGGCGGAAGATGAAAAGGGTGTTGCCAATGTACTTTAACTTGCTGCATAGGAAAAGGTGAGGCATTTGGTAACTGCTGCTGTAAATTAACATAGTGTGGAAAAGGAGGGGGCGGATAAGGTGGTTGGGGCCAAGGTTTAACGGCTTGCTGTGGAAAAAACCCTGGTCCACTGTTACTTTGAAAAGTGGGACAGGGGGGGTTAGGACGTGCGGGTTTTGATAAAAAATGTGACAAAGGAAGTGGTTTAATTTGAGTCGCAGGACCACTATTGGGTGCATTACATACATAACTAGCTGCCCCTACGTCCCTAAAATTGACAGTTATTACGTCCCCTTCTATTGCTTTCTTACTTCTGCCCACCCAATCCCCTCTCCGGACGGTAAGAATTTCGCCGTTCATGCTATTAGGTAGGGGTTTATGTAGATGGAGCCATTGAGCACATTTGTTTCTAAGCTCAGTAAACGTTTCTTTTACTCCCTCTTTCAATGGGGGAACTGCTGTCAACACAACAACAAAAGGAGAAACCTCTGGTGGTAGATTGATGGACCTGAAACGTGCCTGCTTCGGTTTGGTCCCTTCAGGTTTATTTATAGAAAGAGGTGCGGTAGTTAAATTGGGTTTCCCTGCTACTTCTTTAGCTTGAATAGATGTGGTGGCAATATTAGCAACATCAGAGTGTTGAGTCGCCTGTACAGGGACATTCCCCTTTGGTACAGTTATTGGTTGAACGGAGTTGTTCGCTGTTTGCGACTCAAGAGATACAGAGTTCCCAAGGGCTACGCTACCTTGGACCTTATTTAAAGCGTCTTTAGGGGACTGGATGCTCGTTAAGCATTCAGAGACTAAATCTGTAGTCCCTTGCAAGTGAACATGCCCTTGTCCTTGCTTTTTTTGTGGCCATTTGGAATGTATTAACGAAGTAAGCCTGTCCACTTTAGAAATTAAAGGTTTGATTTGTGCTACTAAAGTGGCTTCAAGGTCCAGTTTTAAATCTGTAACCATATTTTGCACCCAGCACGGGATACCTGATATCATTTGTGGGGTAGGGGAAATCAAATTGTGATTCCTAACTGGTGCTTTTGCTTTACTTTTGCCCTTCGATGTAACCTTAGGAGGGTTAGGAGCCCTTTTCCGGGGAACAATGGGTACAGGGGCTGTTTCCACATCATTGGACCCACTCAGACTCGAGTCCTCTTTGTCAGGCGACTGACATAATTCTAGATCTGGTGTACCCTCCAGGTCTTCGAAAGATGGATCCGAGTCTGATTGGGCAACCGATAAATCGACAGTATTCGGTACAGTCGGAACACTGTTGGTGGGCATGGTTATAGGTAAGGAGCAATTATTATTCAGAGTCTGCATAACAGGGGATTTAACCTTTGCCAAAGGGCCCAAGGATGAGCGCCTAGCATTAGCAAGGTCCATAGAGACTCTTTTTTCCAATAATACAATACTTTGGTCAATTGTCTCGTGCACGCGTGAAATAAAAAGATCAATAGGTCCTGTCACCTGAGCTACCGCCGTAGCTTTTTTCGCGCAACTTCGAGTTCTGCTACGCATGGTCGACATTTTAGATGAAAATGGTTATCAAGGGTGAAGACACAAGAGTTCTGGGCCAGGGCCGTCCTCTGCCGTCCTTGAACGGCCTTAAACGGCCCGCTCTTTGCCCGGTCTTCGCCCCGGTAGTCGCCCCGCGCGCGTCCCGCGTCGCGGTAGAACTGAAGTCAGTAATGAAGGGGAAGGCTGGGGGCGTGGCCGCCGGGGGAAGAGGCAGCAGCTGTGTGCAGCTGAGGCTGCTGGACCTCGCAGTCCCCCGGTAGGCTCCACGCACAAACAGTTGTTGTAATCCTCAACCTGGGAGCGCGTTACTCACCACGGACTGTGGATCCGCTCACACCAGGGAGTACGGGGCAAAAGAGGCGGTGAGCGGCACCCGCGAAGCGGGTGTCGCGAACAGTTAATGCAGATGGCTGGAAGCAGGGAAACACACAGCACAAGTCTGACTCCTCACGGAAAGCAGGTAAGCCCAGAAAGCGCCAGTGAACCAGGAATCCAAGCGGTGTTAAATGCGGAGGCTGGGGGCGTGGCCGCCGGGGGAAGAGGCAGCAGCTGTGTGCAGCTGAGGCTGCTGGACCTCGCAGTCCCCCGGTAGGCTCCACGCACAAACAGTTGTTGTAATCCTCAACCTGGGAGCGCGTTACTCACCACGGACTGTGGATCCGCTCACACCAGGGAGTACGGGGCAAAAGAGGCGGTGAGCGGCACCCGCGAAGCGGGTGTCGCGAACAGTTAATGCAGATGGCTGGAAGCAGGGAAACACACAGCACAAGTCTGACTCCTCACGGAAAGCAGGTAAGCCCAGAAAGCGCCAGTGAACCAGGAATCCAAGCGGTGTTAAATGCGGAGGCTGGGGGCGTGGCCGCCGGGGGAAGAGGCAGCAGCTGTGTGCAGCTGAGGCTGCTGGACCTCGCAGTCCCCCGGTAGGCTCCACGCACAAACAGTTGTTGTAATCCTCAACCTGGGAGCGCGTTACTCACCACGGACTGTGGATCCGCTCACACCAGGGAGTACGGGGCAAAAGAGGCGGTGAGCGGCACCCGCGAAGCGGGTGTCGCGAACAGTTAATGCAGATGGCTGGAAGCAGGGAAACACACAGCACAAGTCTGACTCCTCACGGAAAGCAGGTAAGCCCAGAAAGCGCCAGTGAACCAGGAATCCAAGCGGTGTTAAATGCGGAGGCTGGGGGCGTGGCCGCCGGGGGAAGAGGCAGCAGCTGTGTGCAGCTGAGGCTGCTGGACCTCGCAGTCCCCCGGTAGGCTCCACGCACAAACAGTTGTTGTAATCCTCAACCTGGGAGCGCGTTACTCACCACGGACTGTGGATCCGCTCACACCAGGGAGTACGGGGCAAAAGAGGCGGTGAGCGGCACCCGCGAAGCGGGTGTCGCGAACAGTTAATGCAGATGGCTGGAAGCAGGGAAACACACAGCACAAGTCTGACTCCTCACGGAAAGCAGGTAAGCCCAGAAAGCGCCCAATACAGAGCGACCAATACAGAGTATAATTTTTGAAACCATTGACACACCAATACTAGTTACTACATACGTACTCACTGATTCCTACGTCTACACACACATTCACTCATTCACCCATACAATCATTCATACATACAATCACTCATCTTTACAACACTATCATATGCACTCATACACCTATACAGACACTCACACTCTGCCACTCATCCATGGAGTTACTCACACACCTAGTCAGTCCTGTAAAGAATCAATCACACTTCCATTTTCTTGTCTATACAGTTAAACATAGAGCACCTTACATTTTCAAACATATAGTAACACATACTTACTTTCTTATACAATCATTGATACAAGTACACATTGATCTGCACAGAGTCACACACCTCCCAGCCAGCCACACACACACTCAGTCTCCCATACAAATACTTGGACAATCAATCAATAACCCATATAGTTAATCATATAGCTACTGATCAACACATGCAGTAGTTTACAGAACAACAGACATAATGATGCACAAATTAAGACAGTTTAGTCACTAACCCATGCACTCAGTGAGACACATTTAATCACTCACTCATACATTCAGTCATGCACCTACTAAATCCTTCGTCCAGACAGTTATACATCTACTCATTCTTCAATATCTAAAACATATTTAAACTTTACAGAAACACACAGTCACTGGATGATGTCATCAGTGATGTCATCAGTGATGTCATTTGAGATGTCATCAGTGATGTCATCAGTGATGTCACTGACCATGTCATGAATGATGTAATATGTGACATGATCAGCAGTGGATTGCGGGTGCGCGATATATAGTTAGTGCAACTAACTATATATGGAATTTCAATGGTTTTGTGTGAGTAAAATAAGGTTTTTCAAATGCTAATTCCTAACTATATATGGTCTATAACCTATGGTTTTTTCAGTGAATATATATATATATATATATATATATATATATATATATATATATATATGAGTTTGGACTGGCCCATTCGGGCATCAAGCCACCCCTCCCCCACCGAATGGTCTTTGTGCCCCCTAGGGCATAGAGCATCCCCATGACAAGGGAGATGAAGTTTGGATTCTTTTGGGATTAGTTTTAACATGGGGTCCAGCAGAGAAGGGTCTAAATCCTAATTTTGTTTTACTTGCTGTGGTGAATGTGTGCACTATTTGGGCATGTGGTCAACATGCAACAAGGAAATCCTAAGAGCAGTGGCGGCTCCTCCTTGTGAGCGGAGGAGCGTTGCCCCACAAGCTTCAGGGCAGAAAAATAAAATGGTAATGACATTTATTACCATTCTTTTTCCAGCAACCCGTCCCGAAATACACGTCAGGATGTTGTTGGGTCATTGCTACCGAGTGGCAGCTGTAGGGAGCTGTGCGCTAAAGTTTGAAATGCACATGTCTCTTTTGACAGCCGTCTTGCGACGGCCAGCCAAACATGCGCATTTTAAGCTTCTCTAACGTACCAGTCTTAGACAGCTGGGTTCGAAAAAGCGCAGGCCTCCAGTGCTCTAGTGAGACTACTCCCTCTAATCCTGGAGCTTCTCTCTTGTTGTGAGAGCAGCGCCAGGATTGGATAGTTCAGTTTCCTCGGTCATGAGCTTCGGAAGACAACGAGGTAGGACGATGTCGTGCTGCAAGGCAAGAAGGCATGTCTATATGATTTTGTGCCCGCCCGACCACTCTCGGTATATGCCAGCTGCCACTGCCTGACAGTTCAGGGAATTTCTGAAAGCTAGAGACCAAGAGGAATCCAGTGTGGTGTGACTTGCATGGATCGCAGAGTGTTTTCTGGACCATCAATACAGTATTTACCCAACATACTGACCTGACGAGAAAAATGATAATTGCCATTACTTTCACGGAACAAATTGAGTATCCCCCACTAACTGCCCAAGTAACAGTACCATATGTCAGGAAAGTCTGCCATACACCACAATGAGACATTATTTGCCCTTCTCCTACATGGGATGCCTACCTGCTGCTGGGGAAGACCACGAAATACAAAGAATAAACAATTGTTTTAGGGATTATCACCAGATGGTAGAGATGCCCAGTTGCCAGGAATGCCCATAAGATGCCATCTGTCGCCAAAATGTATCAGAAAGGGTTGCCCACCAAATGCCAGAGATTCAGATCATGTCTAGGATAGTCGCCATATGCCAGTGATGACGTTAGTTACATACTTGTTAATCTAGTTCTCCAGATTTAGTATCTTTTATACATTCACATTCTTGAACTATTCCCAGAGGGAAACATCCTTTACGATGAAACTTTTACAACGCTGTACCATTACCACGCAGGTTTTACAACGCAAGTCGTTACAACGAGTTGCGCTGGAGGGCGCTGTAGGATAGTGGTGCACTTACCTACACTATATGTTTGCCTACTGATCCCTTGCTAGAGTTGTAGTTTAGGGTGTGCTAGGCCCTAGGAGCTACAACAGCTGGTTCAGTAGAACTCAGAGTATTCTAAGCTAAGTTATATGTACCTTTAGTACTTATGTGATCTTTCACAAGATATTCTTAGGATATGTGTGGTAAAACAACAGCAAGCTCAAATCCCAACCGCTGCTCACCAATGTGAGAAGTTGGCCTGATGTGCAGTGCTCACTATTCTAGTGATCACTATATATCAGTCCAAACAACCCTTATTGATGATTGGTTGTAAGTCAACCTTATAGACCAGCTATCCTAGTAGCATGGATACGAGCAGTCTAAGGCTAAGACTCTAGAGGGCGTGTTAAGCCAGCTGTTTTACCATCACATTACCCCTTGAACACCCAGTGAAAGGACACCACACAAGTTGTTATGAAAATAAACAGTGTATTTATTTATAACAAGACTACCCTGGCTCTTTATGAGACAGGGAGCTAAGCACACAACAAAACTCTTACGAAAATACTTAAGTTAGCACAGTATATACAAATGCCCGAGGGGCACGAAAAACCATATACTCTAAAAGTGGAATGCGAAATTACTAGCAGGTAAGTACAGTACTAATAGGCTTTGGAATCGCTAGGACTTGACTATAGAATCGTTAGATTACTTCTAGGAGGCCCAGGGGACTCAGGTGCAGAGTGTGCACTCTCACGCGGGATGCGGGACAAAGTCTATGATAGCTAGTAAAGGTAAAGTTAGTGTTCACGGGCGAACCCGACCTGGTAGGGAGAAAACGACAGTGGATCCTGACCCTTGGATAGTGAGGCTATGCTGGGGCACCGAAATGCCGAAGTTACCTAGCCCAGGGGCTGCAGCTGCATATGTCTCAAAAGACGTCGGGAATCCTCGTTGACGAACCAGGAGCCTGGAAGAAAGATGCTGGCAGGCGACCAGTGAAGAGAGTTCGAAGTGATCCAAGCCTGGATCTTGAAGATGGATGATACCTGAAAGCAGAGGGGACCAAGTTCGTGACTACTAGCCAGTAGTCAGGGGGCACCAGGAGGGCACCGGATGGTAGTCACCTCGACTAGGTGGGTGGGCGACGCTGTGCTCTGCAGATCTCACGGACCAGGAGGCGTTGTCGGCGACCAGGATGGAGGGGCGAGCTGTCCCACGATGGATGAAGCTGTCGGCGTCGAAGGACCCAGGATTGGGCAACAAAGCCTTGGCTAATTCAAGCCCACGCGGTGGACTCAAAATGGCGTCTTGAGTGGACCAGGAGGGTCCGGGGTGCTCCTCTTCTGGAAGGGAGCAAGAGCCAATCTGGAGCAACCAGACCAGCAGTAGTGATGTCGTCGGGCGTCGTTCAGAAGGCCACAAGCCAGCGGGCTAGTAGCCAAACAACGCGGTGAGCAGCAAAAAGCAGAAGGGCCCCACGCCGATCGTGGAGATGCTGGGGGGCTGATCTTCGGTGCTGGAGCTGCTCAGGGTCGGGGCTTCTCGGACCCCAAAGCACTCGCCAGTAGATTACCCGGCGGGCTTGCTGTGAAGAAGTCGTGCAGTCTTGGCAACAGCCGGTCCCTTGAGGTCTCGTCGCACTCACGGTTCTCAGCTTGGCTGTAGAGGTGAGTAGAGGTCGGAGGTGCCAGGGAAGCCGGGTCTTGTCGAGCTGGGCAGTCTGATTCCGGAGGAAGGACTTGCAGCGGACCGCAGTGTTCTTTAGATGGTGCCTGCGGATGCAGGGTGACTACTCCTTAGTCACAAGGGAGAATCTTGAAGAAGAAATCTTGATGTCCTTTCGCAGAAAGTCGTGTCTTGATTCCAAAGATGATCTAATTTGGAAGGGGGCCTGCTCCTACCTTTATCTGGGAAAAGGGGGCTGGCACGCGACTAAGTCCTGCCCTATGGGTGGGACCAGGAGGGGGGTGGTTACACCCCTCTCCTTTGGCGGGCTTTCCCCAGGCCAGGGGCTGGAGTGCCCCTGGAACTGGTTTCAGCCGGCCTATGCACAGTGAGCACCGGGGTGCCACTTGCAGTCACCTTCCTCTGTAGCCCTGCCTACCTGGAATACACAAAACCCTGTCTGGGACGGTGCTGGCACCGCCCCTGGCAGGAAACCCTTTGTCCTTGCCTCCTGCTCTGGGAGGACTCCCAGCAGCAGGAGGGCAGACTTGTGTCTCGGTGGCAGCATCCATTTTGTGGATGCTAAGGCTCTGTCTGACTTTAACCGGGGTTACAGGTTACATACATGTCGTGTCCCTCTAGAAGGGTGGAATGCTAACCCCGTCGCCAGAATTGGCGAGGGGTTAGTATTCCAATTCGTATGACACCTTACTCGACATGTTTTGATAAAGCGATACCAGAGTTGGCATATAACCGCGAGGATTATAATGCACTTAAGAGTATATGGTATGCGATATAATGGAAACGGCTAAGGGATGGATCCCGAAAGCCGCAGACAGGCTCAGCTCATGCCAGAGCACCATCTCACACGATTCCAAGCACTCTGCCTTCAGGATTGTTAAGGCCTGCCATAGGAGTGACTGATAGGAGATCTGTGTGTCCATTTTAGGGTTAGATATAGGTATACTATATCTAAAGCAAAGGGTGCTTACACCACCTTGCCCCAGCTGTCGTGCAGCCAGTTGTGTCAGTTTAGTTAGTCAGTCCAGGGGTGGCATAATACATGCTTCAGCCCCTGGGAGACTTCTGGGTGCACCTCAGCCCTGGGTACAGGGACTTAGAGAGGGCCCAGTGCCAATTCAGTACCTGAGTACAATTTGGATAGAGAGAACAGCTAGGCTGTGGGTCTGATTAGCAGGCCCACAGCCAGGGAAAGTCGTAAACCAGTGCAGCAAAAAGCAAAAATCTGGGTGATCATAGGATTGCAGACCCTACTCTCCTACACCCATACAGCAGGAAATGGGCCATTAAGGGAAAATATGAACTGGGTCATGGGCTATGCAGAGGTCCGGTTACAAGAAGGCTCAAACAGCCATTACAGCGGTGGAGGTTTCCATCAAACCTAAGCGAGGCTGTCCCATTTCAACCTTTGATGGAAAGGATATTAATGATAATTGAAGTGTCAGTGGAAGACTGATGAGCCCACATGCGGAAATTGTCAACCAGAGGTCTCTGGTCAGTGGTGAAGAAAGCATCCATGCCAACATCAACATCCTGGAGCGATAGGCCGTAAGGCTGGGTCTACAGTCGTTGCAGCAGACGTTAGTAGAGTGAACCGTGCTCATTAGAACTAAAAATACATCCTTGCAGTAGTATTGCAACCCAAAACAAAGATGACCGAAGTCCCATTCTCTATTACAAGAGGTGCAGATTCTGTGAGACTTGGCCATCTCCAGCAAAGTGGACATTTCATTTGAACATCTTTCTGGATGTCAAGGAGGTGCACTCGACCATGCTTTCGCAGACTCCCACAAATAGGAGCTTGAACAGGACCAAGTGGATTATATCGCCCACAAATGAGGCAGGCCTACAATAGACTTATTAGTTACCTTGCAACTTAACAAACCCCAACAAAAGCCAGTTGTGGCAACAAGAGGCCAAGGGCAGCGCCTTTTGGATGACATGGTCTAAAACCTTTGTACTTGCCTTTCCCCCATTTCCCCTATCTGCAGTGAGCAAATGCAGGCAAAGGTGGATTACTGTTCACTGGGCCTCATTGCCCCAGTATAGCCTTTTCAGTACTGATACAGTAATCTCCTGAGGCAGTGTCGATATCAAGCAATCCTGGTGAATATTCACCCCGGGCTCCTCTCAAGACACAATGGAGAGAAACCCCACTGCAACCTCCACTCTCTAAGCCAGACAGCCGGGTACATGAATATTTAGAAATCTGGCATTTGGACATTTCAGCAGACTGCAGGGACATTCTGCCACAGTCATGCACACCAGCAACTACAAAAACCTACAGCACCAAATGGAATCTTTTCTGCACATGGTGCAAAGACAGAGGATTTAATTCAGCCCTTGTCTTTGTGGCCACATCCAGGGCTGGACCTGACCTTAAATGCTCCTCAATTGAAGTCCATCTTGCATTGATCTCAAGGTTTAGAAAAGTACACACTTCCCCACAAAGAATCCTGAAAAATGTAATAAAAGGTGTCTTTAGGGCTTTCCCTCTTATATGGTGCTTCCAAGTACAGACTGAGTTGAACACTGTACTGAGTCAAATCATGCTGCCTTGTTTCAAACTGACTCATAGAGCACACTTGAAATTCATCTTGAAGAGAAGACTTGCTTGCCTTCACATGAGTAAGGAGGGGAAGGGAGTTCAAAGCATTTACCATAAGAGAGCGTTTTTTTGTTTACCAAACACAGTCATCCTATGAAGTTCTTGCCTGAAGTCCCAAAAGACTTTTATTTGAATTAGCCTGTTATCCTTTGTTCCTTTTTGCCTAATCAAACACTGTTAGCAGAAAAATCGTTTGCACTCGCTGGCCGCCCACTGTTCAAGCAGGGCATAGAACTTTAACTCTCAGCCTGCATCACCTCTGCCACTACTAGGAGAATTGTCCACTCCTGGGTACAGTGAGGATGATTCCTCTAGAATACAGTGAGGATGATTCCTCTAGAAGTATAATGACCACAGCTACACTTTATGCTGGAGTACCTTTTCAAGACATTTGTCATGCAGTCATGTATAAGAGCAGGCAGATGCTCAACAAGGCCTACTGCCTGCAGCAGCTGACTGCAGTGCAACAGGCAGTTTTAGGCTACCTGTTTCAATAAAGGTGAGCCACATGCTCGCTTTATTCATGCACTGACTGCGGTTCTGTTTCAAGCACAGGTATATATATATAAGATACAATGCTGGAGAATTAGTTACTTACTGTAACTCCAGTTCTCCAACATTAATATCTTTCATATATTTTCATTACCCTCCTTCCTCTCAGGTCAGGGGCTCACTACTACCATATGTACTACTCCAACTTGTCAGATGAAATTTTAGTTCCCCTTTAAGGGGAGTGGGAGTGCACACCATGTCCCCTCATTGGCTGATGTTTGGGTTGTTGTAAACAATGTAGATGTACTACTCCTTGAGGCCTATGGCTACTTTAACACTGTTTACTGCTATTTAAAGTTACTGGGGATACCAACCTGACATCTGGGAAGGATGTATGACGGTACAACACGTGCTTTTACAACGCATACCTTTACCACGCGTACCTTTACCACGCAGGTTTTACAACGCACGCCGTTACAACGACTTGCGTTGGGGGGCGCTGGATAGTGGAATAGTTTAATTTGCTATTCCAACTCCAGTCCTCGTGGATAGTAGGGAAGGTGTTGGATAGTAAATTAAACTATTCCCTATCCTACAGCATGTCTACTCAAGGAGAATCTACTGAGACTCCCCTTGTGGATGTTGACCCTCCACAGGTCAAATCAAGATATGCAGCTCTCAGTTTTCAGGAGATGAGACAAGTGTGTACCTCCAGGAAACTGAAACAGGGGTCTAACCCCACCATTCTCTTTTTAATAGGTCTCTTAGAGACTTATGATGCGAGAAAGCTTTCTCAGCTAGATGGGAATATGCCAGCCTTAGAGGGTACCTCTGGGGATCCAGACCTCCCCAACATTGCCAATGCAGTTGAGGAGGAGGATCAAGAGGAACTCTCTGGGGACAAGGTAGACAAAGGTCTTGAGGTAGTCAGAAGGCTAACAAGGGCCAACTTAGACTTGCTTGGGCTAGGATCTGGGGGACCCCCAGTACTGACCCTAAGTAGGCCTAACCTTGGAGTTAGGAGAGATAGATCTCTTTCTAGGGACTCCAATAGATCTCTGCACTCTAATGCCTCTTCTCAGAGGAGAAGGAACTCTCCCCAGAGGAGATTGACTTCCCCTCAGAGAATGGAGCATGAAGCTAGGATGAGACAGGCTACTCTGAGGATTGAAAGGGAAGAAATTGCCCTGGCCAAAGAGAAGCTTGCCTTGGCTAGAGAGCAGCAGATGAGTGGGTTAGCTCCCACTGGTGGCAGCAATCTCCCAAGAGATAGAGAGAAGGGTTTAGATACTAAACACCTGACTAAGATAGTGCCCCCCTTTAAGCAAGGGGATGACATCCAGAAATGGATGGCTGCTTTGGAGAGGGCCTGCACTGTGCAGTGCATTCCCCGAAGTCAGTGGGCAGCTATACTGTGGCTCTCCTTTGATGGTAAAGGTAGAGATAAGCTCCTCACTACAAGAGTGGAGGATGCTAATGATTACCAGGTCCTGAAAAATGCACTGGTTGATGGGTTTGGTTTAACCACTGAGCAGTACAGGTTGCTGTTCAGAGACACCCAGAAAACTCAGTCTCAGGACTGGTCTGACTTTGTGGATTGTGCCACTAAGGCTTTGGAGGGCTGGTTGCTGGGTAGCAAGTTTATTGATTACACAGGATTGTATAATCTGATGATGAGAGAACACATTTTAAATAATTGTCAGAACCAGTTGTTGCACCAGCACCTTGTTGATTCAGATCTGACCTCTCCCCAAGAATTGGGAAAGAAGGCAGACAAATGGGTCAGGACAAGGATCAAGCAGAACCAGAACCAGAACCAGGGTGGTCAGAAGAAAGCAGACCAGAAGAGTAATGTTAAGAGTGAACAAAATGACCAGAAGTCTTCACCAGGTCCCCAACAAACCAAAGAGGGTGGGGGTCAGGCTTCCCAGAAGAAGAAGACTCAAGAAGGCCAGTCAAAGAGGTGGTGCCAGTACTGTAAAAGTAAGTCTCACTGGTTTAGTGAGTGCACCAAAAGAGGAGGACAAACTCCTGCCACTACAGACCCTAAGGCAACTGCACCCCCTAGTACAGTCAGTAGTGGTAGTGTACCTCCCAAGGCATTAGTTGGGTTAACCTTGGGAACTGAGGGGTCTGACAACTTAGTTGGCACACTCACTCAGGCTGTCCTTGTCTGTACAGGGGATATGGATATGTCCCCTGATATAAGTCCCAATACTTTGGGCAAATACAGGCAGACACCTTTGATTAATGGCAAGATGGCTCAGGCCTATAGGGACACTTGTGCCAGTGTCACCATGGTGACACCTAACTTTGTGGACCCTGGACAGATCATGCCAGGTACAGATTTCCTGGTGACCAATGCCAGCAACGTCACTACCAGTCATAGTATGGCGATTGTGGCTTTCTCCTGGGGTGGAGTGAAGGGTCAAAAGAAAGTTGTAGTCAGTTCAGACCTCCCAGTTGATTGTTTGTTGGGCAATGATTTGGAGTCATCCTTATGGTCAGAAGTGGAGCAGAGGACTCACATGGAGATGTTAGGCATGCCAGCACATGTGCGTGCTGTGACTAGGTCACAGGCCAGAAGATGCCCCACTGAACAGGTGCTGGATCCTGAAAGTATGGACCAGACACCTTCCAAGAAGAAGAGCAGTAGGGTTAAGGCTTTGCCTTCCCCCTTGCCCCAGGTTGAGGATCAAGTCTCTGAGGAGGCTGATCTGAGAGAGCTGAGGGAAACTGAGCCTAAAGAGCTTGAACTTGATCAAGTTGAGTTTCTGGGCTCAGGGGGACCCTCCAGAGCAGACCTGGGGAAGGCACAGTTAGACTGCCCTTCCCTCGAACCCCTCAGACAGCAGGCTGCTGCTGAGGCTGCAGGGAATGCCACAGGTGCCCACAGGGTATACTGGGAAGATGGACTCCTGTACTGTGAGTCAAGAGACCCCAAGCCTGGTGCAACCAGGAGGCTGGTCATCCCCTTGTCTCTGAGAGGTTTCCTTCTCACCTTGGCCCATGAGATTCCCCTTGCAGGTCATTTAGGTCAGACAAAGACGTGGGACAGACTTGTCTCACACTTTCACTGGCCCCACATGAATGAGAATACCAAGGAGTTTTGTCGCTCCTGTGTCACTTGCCAAGCCAGTGGTAAGTCAGGTGGCACAACAAAGGCCCCCCTCATACCACTACCTGTGGTGGGGGTCCCCTTTGAAAGAGTGGGGATTGACATTGTTGGTCCAATGGAACCCCAGACAGCATCAGGGCACAAGTTTATACTGGTGGTGGTGGATCATGCCACCAGGTATCCTGAAGCTATTCCACTTAGGACCACTACAGCACCTGTAGTGGCAAGGGCCCTAGTTGGAGTGTTCTCCAGAGTGGGCTTCCCTAAGGAGGTTGTTTCTGACAGAGGTACAAACTTCATGTCAGGATATCTGACTGCAATGTGGAAGGAGTGTGGTGTGAACTACAAGTTCACCACACCCTACCACCCACAATGCAATGGGCTTGTTGAGAGATTCAACAGGACCCTCAAAGGGATGATTCATGGGCTACCTGAAACTCTTAGGAGAAGATGGGATGTCCTGATCCCCTGCCTCTTGTTTGCTTACAGAGAGGTCCCACAGAAGGGGGTTGGCTACAGCCCTTTTGAGCTTCTGTATGGGCATCCTGTAAGAGGACCCCTGTGTTTGGTGAAGGAAGGATGGGAGAGACCTCTCAAAAAGCCTGCAACCAACATAGTGGACTATGTACTTGGTCTCCGCTCCAGGATGGCTGAGTATATGGAAAAGGCATCTAAAAACCTTGAGGCCAGCCAAGAACTCCAAAAAGCTTGGCATGACCAAAAGGCTGTTCTGACTGTGTACCATCCAGGACAGAAGGTGTGGGTGCTGGAGCCAGTGGCCCCAGCAGCTCTGAAAGACAAATGGTCTGGGCCCCACACCATCATTGAGCAAAAGGGAGAGGTTACCTACTTGGTGGACCTTGGAACTCCCAGGAGCCCTCTCAGAGTGCTCCATGTAAACAGGCTCAAGGCATATGTTGACAGGAAGGACATGAGCTTGCTCATGGCCACAGATGAGGGACAGGAGGAAGAGAGTGACCCTCTCCCAGACCTGCTCACTCAGAATCCTGATGATGGGTCAGTAGATGGTGTTGTCTTTTGTGGCAGCCTCACTGAGCATCAGCAACAGGATTGCAGGCAAGTTCTGCAATCCTTCAGACATATGTTCTCTCTAACACCCAGCCAAACTGATTGGTGTACCCATGATGTTGACACTGGGGACAGTCTGCCTGTCAAGAGTAAAATCTACAGACAGCCTGATCATGTTAGAGACTGCATCAAAACAGAAGTGCAGAAAATGTTGGAGCTGGGAGTCATTGAGCCCTCAGATAGCCCTTGGGTAGCCCAGTAGTTCTAGTGCCAAAGCCTCACACCCAGGGTGGTAAGAAAGAGATGAGGTTTTGCATAGACTACAGAGGCCTCAATGCAGTCACTAAGACTGATGCCCACCCAATACCAAGAGCAGATGAACTTATAGATAAATTGGCTTCTGCCAAATTCTTAAGTACATTTGATTTGACAGCTGGGTATTGGCAAATCAGGTTAGCTGAGGAGGCCAAACCCAAGACAGCATTTTCTACCCCTGGTGGGCATTATCAATTTGTGGTAATGCCCTTTGGGTTGACAAATGCACCTGCCACCTTCCAAAGGTTGGTGAATCAAGTCCTCACTGGGCTGGATGACTTCTGTGCAGCATATCTTGACGATATTGCTGTCTTTAGCTCCACCTGGGAGGATCACCTGGTCCACCTGAGGAAAGTGTTCGAGGCCCTGCAAAAGGCAGGCCTCACTATCAAGGCCACTAAGTGCCAGATAGGGCAGACACAGGTTGTATACCTGGGCCACCTTGTAGGTGGAGGCCAGGTTCAGCCATTGGAGAGTAAAATACAGGCCATCCAGGACTGGGCTCCTCCAATCACCAAGACTCAGGTTCGAGCTTTCTTGGGCCTGACTGGGTACTATAGGAAGTTTGTCAGAAATTATGGGTCCATAGTGACCCCTCTTAATGACCTGACAAGCAAAAAGATGCCAAAGAAAGTTCAGTGGACAGCAAGCTGTCAGAAAGCATTCAATGACCTAAAGCAGGCCATGTGCACAGCACCTATCCTTAAGAGTCCAGATTACTCCAAGCCATTCATTGTCCAAACAGATGCTTCTGAGTTGGGTGTGGGAGCTGTTCTGTCTCAACTGAATTTTGATGGTAATGATCAGCCTATTGCTTTCATTAGTAGGAGGCTGACCCCCAGAGAGAAAAATTGGTCAGCTATTGAGAGGGAGGCCTTTGCTGTGGTTTGGGCCCTGAAGAAGCTGAGGGCCTACTTGTTTGGCACTCACTTCACCATTCAGACCGACCATAAGCCCCTCTTGTGGCTAAATCAGATGAAGGGTGAAAACCCCAAACTGCTTAGGTGGTCCATTTCCCTACAGGGGATGGATTTTACAGTGGAGCATAGACCTGGTACTGATCACAGCAATGCTGATGGGCTCTCCAGGTATTTCCACTTAGAGCAAGAAGACTCACCTGGTCAAGGTTAGTTTATTGTCCCAAAGTTTGGGGGGGGGTCATGTAGGAGAGTAGGGTCTGTAATCCTATGATCACCCAGATTTTTGCTTTTTGCTGCACTGGTTTACGACTTTCCCTGGCTGTGGGCCTGCTAATCAGACCCACAGCCTAGCTGTTCTCTCTATCCAAATTGTACTCAGGTACTGTATTGGCACTGGGCCCTCTCTAAGTCCCTGTACCCAGGGCTGAGATGCACCCAGAAGTCTCCCAGGGGCTGAAGCATGTATTATGCCACCCCTGGACTGACTAACTAAACTGACACAACTGGCTGCACGACAGCTGGGGCAAGGTGGTGTAAGCACCCTTTGCTTTTGATATAGTATACCTATATCTAACCCTAAAATGGACACACAGATCTCCTATCAGTCACTCCTATGGCAGGCCTTAACAATCCTGAAGGCAGAGTGCTTGGAATCGTGTGAGATGGTGCTCTGGCATGAGCTGAGCCTGTCTGCGGCTTTCGGGATCCATCCCTTAGCCGTTTCCATGATATCGCATACCATATACTCTTAAGTGCATTATAATCCTCGCGGTTATATGCCAACTCTGGTATCGCTTTATCAAAACATGTCGAGTAAGGTGTCATACGAATTGGAATACTAACCCCTTGCCAATTCTGGCGACGGGGTTAGCATTCCACCCTTCTAGAGGGACACGACATGTATGTAACCTGCAACCCCGGTTAAAGTCAGACAGAGCCTTAGCATCCACAAAATGGATGCTGCCACCGAGACACAAGTCTGCCCTCCTGCTGCTGGGAGTCCTCCCAGAGCAGGAGGCAAGGACAAAGGGTTTCCTGCCAGGGGCGGTGCCAGCACCGTCCCAGACAGGGTTTTGTGTATTCCAGGTAGGCAGGGCTACAGAGGAAGGTGACTGCAAGTGGCACCCCGGTGCTCACTGTGCATAGGCCGGCTGAAACCAGTTCCAGGGGCACTCCAGCCCCTGGCCTGGGGAAAGCCCGCCAAAGGAGAGGGGTGTAACCACCCCCCTCCTGGTCCCACCCATAGGGCAGGACCTAGTCGCGTGCCAGCCCCCTTTTCCCAGATAAAGGTAGGAGCAGGCCCCCTTCCAAATTAGATCATCTTTGGAATCAAGACATGACTTTCTGCGAAAGGACATCAAGATCTCTTCTTCAAGATTCTCCCTTGTGACTAAGGAGTAGTCACCCTGCATCCGCAGGCACCATCTAAAGAACACTGCGGTCCGCTGCAAGTCCTTCCTCCGGAATCCGACTGCCCAGCTCGACAAGACCCGGCTTCCCTGGCACCTCCGAACTCTACTCACCTCTACAGCCAAGCTGAGAACCGTGAGTGTGACGAGACCTCAAGGGACCGGCTATTGCCAAGACTGCACGACTTCTTCACAGCAAGCCCGCCGGGTAATCTACTGGCGAGTGCTTTGGGGTCCGAGAAGCCCCGACCCTGAGCAGCTCCAGCACCGAAGATCAGCCCCCCAGCATCTCCACGATCGGCGTGGGGCCCTTCTGCTTTTTGCTGCTCACCGCGTTGTTTGGCTACTAGCCCGCTGGCTTGTGGCCTTCTGAACGACGCCCGACGACATCACTACTGCTGGTCTGGTTGCTCCAGATTGGCTCTTGCTCCCTTCCAGAAGAGGAGCACCCCGGACCCTCCTGGTCCACTCAAGACGCCATTTTGAGTCCACCGCGTGGGCTTGAATTAGCCAAGGCTTTGTTGCCCAATCCTGGGTCCTTCGACGCCGACAGCTTCATCCATCGCGGGACAGCTCGCCCCTCCATCCTGGTCGCCGACAACGCCTCCTGGTCCGTGAGATCTGCAGAGCACAGCGTCGCCCACCCACCTAGTCGAGGTGACTACCATCCGGTGCCCTCCTGGTGCCCCCTGACTACTGGCTAGTAGTCACGAACTTGGTCCCCTCTGCTTTCAGGTATCATCCATCTACCATCCATCCATCCATCTTCAGATCCAGGCTTGGATCACTTCGAACTCTCTTCACTGGTCGCCTGCCAGCATCTTTCTTCCAGGCTCCTGGTTCGTCAACGAGGATTCCCGACGTCTTTTGAGACATATGCAGCTGCAGCCTCTGGGCTAGGTAACTTCGGCATTTCGGTGCCCCAGCATAGCCTCACTATCCAAGGGTCAGGATCCACTGTCGTTTTCTCCCTACCAGGTCGGGTTCGCCCGTGAACACTAACTTTACCTTTACTAGCTATCATAGACTTTGTCCCGCATCCCGCGTGAGAGTGCACACTCTGCACCCGAGTCCCCTGGGCCTCCTAGAAGTAATCTAACGATTCTATAGTCAAGTCCTAGCGATTCCAAAGCCTATTAGTACTGTAATTTGCGAAAATCTCTGATGTTGATTTGAGTCCCAAGGAGATCTCTCTGAATTTGTAGTGTTGCCCCACCACTGAAGAGTGGACTTATTTCCTGTGGTCCTGCTGTATGGGGATGTGAAAATATGCATCAGGAAGATCCACACAGGTTAAGAATTCTCCTTCCTGCCTGCGGTTACCTTTCGAAAGAACTACTTTGACAGAAAAGTTTTCAGCTCACTGAGGTCTTGGATTGCCCTCCATTGTGACAGATTCTCCTGTGGCAATTCCCGCAAGTTTTGATAATGTTTCCTGGGTGAATAAGCTGAAGGTGTCTGTATAAACGTGAGGGTGGGTCCCAAATGTATTGTGTAAAGCTCCCAGTGGTCCATTGCTGTGGACTCACAACGGGGGCATAAACTAAGATTCCATCCCAACTGGATGGCCAGCATGGAAGAGTTAGGCTTACTTCTGATTGCCCTGTGTGTGAGGCTGGGAAGCTTTATTTCTTTATTTTATTTTCCCAAACATAGTTTATTGGGTTTTTATACACATCATACATAAACATATACGCGCCAATCATCAGCATTGTATTTCAGACTTTACCAGAGGTCTTAATCTCGTTGCTCATTACATGGTACGCTATATAAGTGATGCAATATAATTAGTCAAACATTGTAGTACACGCTCGTCTATTTGTTCTCCCTCTACTCCCTACAACAGTTGAAAAGCCCCACTTCCCCCTCCCCTCGTCACCGATACGCATCTCATCAACCATCTCTATCCACTATGTATGCAGGAGTCACTACTTCTTTAGTTTCTCGATGCACCCTTCATGGCATGGGTTCATTCTGGGTCATCACCATCTCTTCCCTCATCCTGTGTGTCATAATCCTGTAATGCCTGTACTATGATCCCCCATGCTGTTGCTGCCTCCAACGCCCTGTCTTTGTTTAGCCTCCTCGCTTGTTGGTATCTAAGTGTACTCTCGCTGTCAGCCCATTTTAGAATCTCGCTCTTCCATCTCCTGCTGTTAGGGCCTATCGTTGCTTTCCAGTGTCTTGTTATTTCTCGTTTTGCCAAAATGAGTCCGATATCTACAAACTTACTTGTTATTTTATTTTTGGATGTATGTGGAAACCAGTGTAGGACGCTAGTGGCTATATCAAATGTCAGCTGCCTCTCCGTGATTGTGTTCAGGACCTCTTCAGGAAGATTATACCTCTCCTGCAGTGCCTGATAGGGCAGCAGTGCTCCATCTTCGTATAAATCTCCAAGCATTTGGACTCCTGCGTTTTCCCAGTCCTGTAACTGCGCCCAATCACCGCCGTGCAGCAGTGCCGTTACCATCCCTAATGGAATTTCGGGTGCATATGGGTGCAGGACCCCTGCCCTTCGCTGGGAACGATTCCAACAGAGTCGTAGTGTTCTTTCTTCCAGTAGGAGATCCCTAAGACCCAATTTTTGCTGTAGTACTATAAACAACAGAATGTGACATGGTAGCCCCCTACCTCACTGCTGTCCCTAAATTCCCTCGCTATTTCCTGTGTTAAGACCTGAAGTTGGGCCGCTAAATAATATAGCTCGAAGTCTGGGACCGCCAGTCTCCCCTCGGCTTTGGGCCGTACAAGCGTTGCCTGCGCAACTCTACGCCTTCCGGTTTCCCTTAGGAAATCCACTATAAGCGATTTCAACGATTTGAAAATTGAGCATGGGATCCATATTGGCAATGTTCTAAAGAAATATAAAAAACGAGGGAGTGCTATCATTTTCAATAATGCTATGCGACTCATCACCGAGAGTGGGAGGGAGGACCAAAAGGACATGCTACTCTTCAGTGCCCTCAGGCCACGTCCCATGTTACCTTCTAGCATGTCTGCGGCAGTGCGATACACATGTACTCCCAGATATTTCAAGCAGATCGGTTCCCACCTCACATCTCTATCTGTAGCGGGTTGGACCAATTTACTCTCAATCCCGAGATGTCTCCAAATTCAGAGAGTACGTTTCCAGCTCCCACCAGCCCCTCACCAGCATTCTCAAGAAATAGCAGCAAATCATCTGCATACAACAATATGTATTGCTGACATCCTCTGCTCATCAAACCACTGTAGTAGGTCCCTAATCAAATCCTTGCTGCTAGTGGCTCTACCACCAAGGCAAACAGCAAAGGGGAGAGTGAACACCCTTGCCTCGTTCCCCGGGCTACCGGGTATTGCGCCGATATCAGCGTCCTGACTCGCACCCTCGCCACAGCAGATGTGTATAATACTTTCGTCCACTGAATAAAGTTCGCTCCCAGGCCAAAGCACTCCATTGTGATATATAGATACCGCCATTCTAGGCTGTCAAAAGCCTTCTCAATGTCTACTGACAAGATCATTGGTTGACTCGCCTCCGAGTGATCTTCTTCAAGCAAGCGCACTAAACGCCTGATGTTAGTGGTTGTATTCCTCGTTGGTATAAAACCAGCTTGATCTGCATGAATGATTGTGGTCATGATTCAAAAGGCGGGTTGCTAGGATACTGCCCGCATGGAGGCAGGCAACCGACCCAGCTCTCTCGCCTCTCTGTATACCTCCTGGAGTCTCAGTGCCAACAAATCTATAAATGCCCCGTAGAACTCAATGGGCAGACCATCTATCCCCGTGGTCTTATTACGAGCCATGCTCTTAGCAGCACTCCGAATTTCTCTGAGATCTGTCTCCTGACCTAGGCAATTTGCTTGCTTATGTTCTAACGCAGGTATTGGTAGCTCTTCTAGAAAGGCCACAATGTTAGGGTCCCGACCATCAGGGAACTCGTGTAGAGTCCCTCATAGTAGCGCCGAAAGCAATGGAGAATCTCATTCTGGGTGTGAACTACCTCCCCATCCTCCTTTTCCAAGGCCATTATTGGGGAGCCTCTCTTTGCTGGGTTAGCCAGCCAAACCAGCAGGGTTCTGGCCCGTCTCCCTCTGCATGAGCTCTCGTAGTATAAGCCTTGTAACCAAAGCAGCACAATCTCTCTACCTCCGCTGCTACACCCTCCCTCGCTGCTCCAACCTCCTCTTGGAGCTCAGGGTGACCCGGCCTCCTCAATTCTGCCGCGCGTAATCTCTCCTCAGGTCAGGTCACGTCAGGTCAGGTCAGGTCAGGTCAGGTCATCTAAAAGTACTTTACGCACCCCTGCATGCTTCCCTGTGCAAATCCCCCTTATTACTACCTTAAAGGCATCCTATTCTGTCGCCCTGGTGGCGGTCGAACCCACATTCTCCTCAAAATAATGGGTGATCCCTTCTCCCACCGCCCTGTGGAAGACCGGGTCATCCAGCGGTTCAGGCTGCAATCTCCAAGTGGGGATGCTTGTAATCCCGGCCATCCAGTGTATGGTGAATAGCAGCGGATTATGGTCAGATATCTAGCCTGCCCTTGGTAAATCTAAATATTGGGGAGTCAGCCAGTGGGGGATGTGATCTGTCTAACGAGATGTCTGTGACAGAATTGAAGTCGCCACCCATCATCAAAGGACCTGAAAGATAGTGCGCCACAAAGCCAGACAATCGCGCCAAGAAACCCAGTTGTTCGACGTTAGGTGCATATATGCTACAGAGCGCAATATCCCTGCCTCTAAGCCTGCCCTCTATAGCCACAAATCTGCCCTCAGGATCTATCGTCTGTCTTGTAAGCTGAAATGGCACCCCGCCCTAATCCAAATCAAAGCGCCCCTGGCAAACGCAGAGTATGTGGTGTTATACACTTGGCCCCTCCACCTGCGATGCAATGCTACTCCCTCAGCCTTAGTCAAGTGAGTCTCCTGGAGCAGAGCTATGTGTACTCCGCTGCAAACTAAGTATGCATGTACCCTATGGCGCCGTGTCATAGTATGTAACTCGCTCACATTCCAGGTTATGCATCGTAAATCCGCGGTATCACCCATTTTCCATTTGTAACCTCTGCATGCTTGAATATAGTCTTGTAGCTAAATCGGTGACTTTCCTCCCTCAACTTCCCACCAAAAACTCCCCACAGCCCACCCCCCCCCAAGAACAGGACCTAGCAACAACCCTCTAGTTCCTTTCCAAACCATTACAAACTCTAGCATACGTCTAAGCCCAACAGCAGTCACTGAGGGCATGCCTTAAGGGCATTGAGGGTAGACTGCGCGACAACGGGCCGCCGCCCGTTCCAACCGAGCCCTAAATAACAGGACATCTCTGAAGCCCCTTTACCCCAAATATTAATTAGCCCTCCCCCAAAACCTGATTAAGGAAGTCCGCTGTAGTCCTGAGTCCCCAGCTCGTTCAACTCTCCAGCCATGGCTACCCTTCATCCAACATCCCCTCAGCTGTTGCTGGCGTGACCTTCGGCAAGCGCAGACTATCCGCCTCTGAGTGTTCCGTGTCCGATCGATTTTCATCTTTCTCCGATTCCGTCCCACCTACTGACAGAGACTCTTGTGTCCCCGACAGTGCTGACACCACGTCCAATACATCTCGCCGTTCTGCGTCCGTCTGCGATGGTGTGGGTTTCTTCAGTTTTCGTTGCCTGCTTCGAAGTCTTCTCGATCGCCGTTGAGGTAGACCCTCCGAGGAGACTTGCGCCCTTTGTTCAGTATCATCCTTCCCAGCTTTGTATAGTTCCAGACACACACAGGCATCATCCGGAGTATCAAAGAAACACGTTTTGCCATCTACAATGACCCTCAATTTCGCCGGGAATAAGAGGGAGTACTGCAACCCCTCGCTTCTCAGTTCTCTTTTGATGGCTAAAAAGGAGGTCCGCCGGCGCTGCGTTTCATATGTATAATCTGGGAATATGTTAACTTTGCTATTCCCCACTTGGTACGGACCGCCCACTCGTGCTTTCTGGAGCAGTAGGTCCCTATCTCGAAAATGCAGCAGCCGCGCCACCACCGGGCGGGGGGGTCGTCCTTGCTGAGGCTGTCTAGCCGGCACCCTGTGCGCTCGCTCCAAAGTGTAGAAATTAGAGAGGCCTTCCGGCGCCACCGGCGTTTTGAGCCAAGTCTCAAGACATTGTGCCATGTCTTGACCCTTCTGTTTTTTCCGGTAATCCTACTATGCGTATATTGTTCCTGCGATTGCGTCCTTCGGCATCTTCTGCCCTCTTTTCCAGGGCATTGATACGTTCAAGACCATTCGTCATTGTAGCTTTGAGGTGTGCATGTGCTGGTTCAAGAGTTTGCAGCGCTCCCACGACCGATTTGACTCTGTCTGCCAATTTATTATGGTCCGCTCGCAACAGGCCCAACCCTGTGGCCACCTGCGCTATATCCTGTTGAAGCGCCGCACGAGAATCGCTATGGCTAATAGGATTTTGTCTAGCTGTTGTTGTAGGTAGGGGTCACGCGGTTGCTCAGGGTCTCCATGTTCCCCCTGGTCAGGCAGTCCGCTGTCCGACGCCGATTGTGCTCCATTCTTGCTCCCTTTTAATTTCCCCATGGCGAGGTTTAGCGGTAGAGAGTGACTGCTACTCGTTCTCTGGCGGTGGCCCCCAAAGTTCAGCTCCGGGGAGTTCTGCCCAGTATTGCTTCGCACTTTTCCGTCCACTCCTCAATGCAGCGGGGCCGGCGCCAAGGGTAGGGCGGTATCAGTGGGGGGCAAGGGCTGCAGCCAGCATCGCCCACGAGGACACTGGCGTGTGCCCAAGTAGGGCACCAGCGTGCACTACAGGTCCCCGGGGCAGGCTTCTCTCTCAATATAATCCCCTCGTCGTCGTCAATGTGTGGTGCACGACATGGGGGTCAACAGTACCACCGGGGCCGTCCGCCGCACCCCAACGGGAACTCCCCAACGTTATTCCTCCAGGTTGTTGCCGCCGTAATACTCCCCCCGTGTCTAGTGCCTGAGTCTGCCCTGAAGTCCTCCAAAGATGGGGTCTCCGCCGTGTACGCGGGCGCGGCAGTACCTCCTCACCGATTTCTGTTGGTTTGCCTGTGGGTGGCGCCGGGCCTCCGGCACCCCAACACCATCGGGTTCACTTGTCTCACCGACCCGGTGGGTTCCTCATCGGCAAGACCCTCGTCGTGTATAGGTCGTAGCCGCTCCTCGCTGCTCCTATTAGTAGTATAGCGATCGCCTCCACATCGGTTCTCCCCCGAGGGGTGCCCCAACGGTGCTACACAGGTCCCAGCTACACCGCTGTTGTCGCTCGGTGCTGTCCGGCTACTCGTTCGCCATTCAGATGACGTCCGAGGGCATTTCGGGTGACCTCGCTGCGTACTTCTCCCTGGGTCCAAGTTCACTGTCGCCTGCGGTCTACTTCACCTTCTCGGCCTCTCGGGGTTCCAAATCGTCCGCATGGCCGCCATCTTAGGCTCCACTTTCGGTTCCGCAGCGATCCATTTCCGAACGAGCCGTACAGGGCGCCCAGACCAGATTCAACTCGCAGGTTACGTCCCCACGTGCTCGATCCCTTCTTCTTCCGTTCCTTGGGGGACGGGGGCCTTGTGTGTCGTTTGTTCAGGATCTTTCAGGGGCTCAGTTGCGAAGCCCTCCGCTCAGGTGCCACTATCATCGGCGCCAAGCCACGCCCCCCGAGGCTGGGAAGCTTTATCTACGACTACTATTTGCTGAATAACCCTGATCATATCCTGCTTGCTTGTATATATTTAAACAAGACCGCTCTTAACCTCCGTACTGGGCAAAAACCCCTACTGTATATTTGAGCTTCCAAAGCCACAAAAGTAGTTTATCCAGTGCATGTTTACTGCAAGGTCCCCAGGGAATGGGCCATGCCGGTCAGTTTTTATATTTTGTACAACACTGTTCACATATTTCCTAAAAAATGTTTTCCTATCAAAGGGCCTTTCTATATCTTGAATTGAACTTCTGTGCCCGAAGGCTGAGAGTGAAGCCCTCTTAGTCTTTTGAATACCACAGCACCGGCCAGTTGACGGAAGACTGTGTTTGACATGTGCTTAGATGCGTCTAGACGGCGACTGAAGCATTGGCTCTTTCCTTAGCTATGGCCATGGCCATGGCTTCCTCTTTAACTTCTGGATTTCATTTTATCCCTATATATTTTTTTTAATATCTTAAATTCTTTTTTTGCAAGAAGAACAAACATTATATTTGATAGCTGAACAAAAGGTCTACTGTTCACCCCGTCTCCTTAAGCGTATGTGGAACAGGCAGGGATGGAGAAGGGGTATCCAACACTAAAGAACGTGGTGGCATCACTGATACACTTGGCGGTAGTGGTGGCATGGGTGGTCCTGTAGTGTAGTTCCTATTATCCCAATAGGCTCTGCGCATTGGAATAATACCTTCAATAGTATAGGCCTAGACCAGACGTTAACTAGGTCTACTACTGTCGATATTAGACTTAAAGTTTTGGGTTTGCCAGCTAGCTCAGAGTTCACTAGAAACTTTCTCGAATAGGCAAGGAGGAGTTGACCTCCCTGGATAGACAAGAAGGGATTTAGTTTCTGACAACCATAGAACATGACAACTTTGCTCTCCCCTAATCAAGAGTGTATCTCGAGAGTCGTGTGAACAAAAGGCAATTTATTTTACTCAGTCAGTACGTGCATTCTTAGTCTCATCAGTTTGTAGAGAAAAGGAAGAGACGGGCGTGTTCAATAAAAGATGTTATTTATTGATCAGTCTCTTTTCTCATACAAGAGAAATGGATCGATATTATTGCAATACTTATGGTTAAGTAAAGTGCATACATTAAAAGCAGAAGTATAAAATAATACTGTAAAAACATTGATATGGTTTCTAAGCCATATGAAGGTTTAAAATGAATAAAATATATTACATACACATATACATTTGGTTAATCGTACTCAACTGGTGTTTCTAGCTACGCCTACCCCGTGTACCTGACCTAAGCCTAATACGTGGGCGGGAATAGAAAGTTACAGTTTACGTTAAGTTTGTTTTGCCAAGTGACTGACTAAAGAATTCTCTGTGAGGGGTTATTCAGTTCTGTACCTGGAATCTAGGATGGATGAGGGATGGTATCTCTCGTCTCTGGTCTCGATATTCCAGGCTGCCTGCGAGGGCTACCCGGAAGCGCCGGAGCTGGATTTCTCGGCAGGAGAAATAGGCAGCTGCTCGTTCTCAGCGCGTCAGGAAGGCGGGGCTGCGCCAGCGGGGTCTGCTCTGCTCTGGGCTTTGGCAAGTCTGGCTGCTCCGTTCTCGTCACCACCGCGTGTGTTTGCATAGGGCAATATCGGTAATATTTATACCTTTAAGGTGCCGAGATTGACGTAAGGATGGACATAGATACGTCAATAAGGATGTCATACGACCAGGTCGTTAGCACATTCTTTTGCTGAAGTTCTCGGTCAAATCAAAACAATGGCCGCAGGGTTTTTCCCAGGTTGTCATAGGTTTGATTTGTTATGAGAACTCCGTATGCCTTATCAGGGGCTGGAGGAATATCGCTTGTCTAATTAGATGGCAAGCGTTATGACCTAATCAGATAACACGTTCCTGTGCCGTAGTGTGGCTTTATCAGATAACGGTTCCTGCATCATGGGGGTTTTCTGCCTCATGAGATGGCTGCTAGTTAACTTGTTAGTTTGCTAACCAGAATAGGGTCAGAAATAAGGGGATCGATACAGAATCTATAGGAATACATCACACCCACTCCACGCTAACTATGGACATATTTACTAATCTATGCATAGTAAAACATACTATAGAGTAATGTGTATACCTTACCACCCCAAAATACATAAATGCATTTTGAAATTATCAAATACACGGAAAAAATGCAGTCATATGTATAGTATGCACTCAAGCTGTAGGAAAATGCTAAAGTAATCACGCATTTGTATACATTATTGCTATTTTGTATATGAAAATTTACACATGAAATGGCTCTTAATACAGAAAAAAAAGTTCGAGACCATTTCATCACAGAATAAAATATTTATGAACATACCAGCGGGCAGCTAATGTCTATAAACTATCTAAAATTAGAAATGTTAGTTCTCTAAGAATAGTTCTTACTTTAAGCAGAAGATAGTGTCCCGAAAAATATGCAAAAATATTTTGGGGCCGCTGAAAAATATGCTGTCCGTGAACTGGAGGGAAAATTGTTCATGTGACTGTATTATTAAAGTTGAAGGCCAAATTCAGGGAACGCCGTGTACGAGCTTGCTCAAAAGTCTCTATTTCTGCTCCGGTGAGAACATCATATCATTTAGACTCTCGAAAAAGTTGTCAACAGCTTCCTGGGAGAGTTCCACTAACTCGGAAATAGGTGTAACCATGCATTCGTGCGCATGATTGTCTCCATTGACATTCTGATTTGGATTGCTGACAGAAGGTCGTACCTGATCGATGCTGCTTTCATCTTGAACCTCACTACCCCTTAATCGTAGTGGTGAAGCTTCCACGAATGCCGTCATCAGGATTGGTAGCCGTTGAGGGCAGCACAAAGCATGAGCCTTTGTTGGACTCAACAATGTTTCTGCATCCATTGGCGCATCCGATTGTAGCGTCAGACAGGTGTCTAACACGCATTCTTCTCCGCATAGCCGGCACCTTAATACAGGTAAAACACATCGTTGCCACATTGGTCGAAAGGATAGAAACCAAGTCATGTTCAGGTCTCTAAGCCGGGATAGTCCCAGGATTTTTGATATCCGGTCCCGGTATCCAATGGCTAGGATTGTTTCTTCCCTTGTCGCAGGTGTTTTGTCTGTGACATGGTTTGCCATAACGAAATATAAGGACTAGGAATAGGATTCCTGCAATTAGTCCCAAAATGAGGGGAAGTCCGCCAAAAATCGAATGGACGAAATCTGGAAAAATACCCAGTATGGCTTTGAATGGTGTTAATGCCATCGAAAATACTGTCTTAAATACCTTTGAGACTCCACTGGTATCAGAAATATTTAAGATTTCATTCAGGATTTCTGCGAAATGTATGGGGGAATTAGTTGATAACAATGAATGTATTTCTGCAGTCGTCCTTGCGACTTGGAGATCATACGTTTCTTTTGATGACGTGAGCCTTGTCGGCGTCTGAAGAAGCACTGTTTTCATTCTGCTTAAAGTATCTATTCGAATAGAAGTAATTTTCAAGTTGGGCCATGCCCTTGCCTCCCTGTCTGGAAAGGAGCTGGGGAACAATGAGTGTCCACAGCACTTGACCTTCGCAGTCGTAGTTACGAGATAAGGAGTCCCGGGCATAAGACTACAGCATCTGCGGTCTACAATTAGAATGTAACTCCCATTATAGAGTCTTTGAAAGAATGGTTCAATCTCTGTTGCAGGTGCGCCTTGCTGGTGACATGAAAGGTTATTTGAGTTCCCTTCACAGGCTCCATGCAAACTAATTCCGTTACACAGAAGTGTACCGCTTAGTGACATTGCACAATTATTGCCACTAAGAAACACTTTCTGTCCTTTATTACTGACACATGCATGTGAATAGGGCAAGTTCCATGTTGTTTTAATGTACCCCTTTCCCAGCTTTTCGTACATGCCAGCCTGTATATATTTTTGGCAGTATTGAAACCTGAAGGTTGATATTGGAATATTAATTATCCCATGTATTATCCATTCACTGACAGGTCGTTCTGACATTGTCACTGGTAATCTCTCAAGTTTCTCAATGCTCAGGATTGTATAATCAGCACCCTTCTGGGCCATACTGATTTGTCTATCAGTAAGGTTAAAGATATTGAAAAGTGACGTTGTGCTGATTAAACGCCAAGGCACATAGCCTGAACGCAGATTTTGTAACGCCAGCCAAGCTGTACAATAGAACGCAATTGGGACTGACCGTGTTGTAATAACAGTAAGTCTTGCGATAATATGTCGATTGCTGAAGACACAATGCTGTCCAAAGAAAAAATTCTGGAGGACAGAGTCATTAACCCATTGTCCACTACAGAAAGTGATTTTTCCAAATTAATACGGTCAATTTCCCGTATCCTTTCTGCTGTCTCAATTTGAGTAACCTTCCAGGCCTCGTTGTACGCTGCATATACAGAGGCTGCTATGAAACGTTTTTGACGCTGTTTGCGCGGTCCCATCATGAAATCACGCAAGTCAGCACCATCAGTAAGTAAAGTTAGGTGTTGCTTAATTTCTGCCAGTGTGGAAGTTTGAAGCCATTGAAGGCATAATTTGCCCACACTGTAGGTGGTTATTATTCCTGGGTGATGTCTTTGGGAATTTCTAGGGTCTGGCCTGGTCATTTTGAACCCCTGTGTTTTGTTCAGGAATCTGTCTTGACAGTTATTAGTATCTGTGGGCCAGATCAACCACTTTTTCCAATCTGGATGTGTTCTGTTTTGGTTTAATACATAATTAACGTCTATCTCTTCATCTGTAGAGCTATTGCTGTTCATTGTTGGTTTTGGAATAGACGGTTTATTTAAGTCTTTGATTTTGGCTAAGCCAAGACAGGTAGTTTGTTGAACAGTGTCATTTAAAAATATAATTTGTTCTGGGATCATGCAGGCTCTAAACAAAGATTCTATACCCTGTACTTGCCATTCTTTTGTGCCCCAAACACTTTTCAATTCAACATATTTGTCCCAATAATCAAAACCAAAAGTATTCATTTGTTCAAAGAATGAGTCTGAATAGATCAATTTTGTGTTTGTTATCATGGTCTTCGTTCCTGTCTTATTTGACAATTTGAAATAAAATGTTTCAGCATTACTTATGTTAAAACCTGAAAAATATGAATATTTGTCGTAAACGGTTCGTGAGCTTCCTTTTGGAGGGGTTGCACAATGTTCCCATTGATTATAATTTAAAACATTTCTAGGTTGTGCAGATCTATGTAGAAAATGGTTACCATAGTGGTTATAACAGTACATACTATCATAATTTGTAGAACCCTGCAAATAATCATGTTTGGTAAATTTAGCAGACATCACTAAGTCAGACATCATATTGTTTATACTTTCGAAGTCCCAATCATCAGCAAATGAGCTTGGTTTTACAAAGTCACTCAATGAGATCTTAATTTGGTGTGGATATTTCAGGATTTCAACCGGACCATAGATTTCGTAGTCAGTGTTGTCCCATGCTACCCCACCCGGTATAGGATTGGCTGTGAAGTTGACTGAAGAAAGTTCTCTTTTCTCGACGTGTGAAGATGTGTGTGGTTTGAGGATCAAGTTGATTTTGTGACTTGCTGTGTCCATTTTAGCATATTTTCCCTCAATGAAGCGTCCCAAAGTAAGTATCATGATGAGCCAAAGTATGAGGATAAATGCACCAAAACCCACCCAAAATTCGATCCATGGAGAAATTAGATATGTTTCTTTCAGTTGTTTCAAAAGTACTTTAAAGGTTTTTGTTGATGGCTGTGTTTTTGATTCAGTGAAGCCTTCAGAGGAATCATCGAAGTTTATGAAGTAGCCGGATGCAGTTCTGTCAATTGTTCCAATAGCTTCAGGATTACTGTTTCTTGCATAGCCGTTTGTTACTTCATTATAGGTTGGTGTGTCTCTGCTAAATGTTTTTATTTGGGTTTTCAGAGGTCTAAGTTCCATTGCATTGTTGCATAGTCCTTGTTGTTCTTCTGTAGGCGTTTCGAATGTGATTAGCCTCTTTGTTAGTACCTCTGTACTGGTAGCAAACCTTGGTGTTCTGCTACTTATGGGGAGTCCACTCGGCCTACTATTTGTTATCGGCCACATGATTGTGGTTTTACCAGGTCGATGGATACAACTCGGTTCTCCTTTTTACCAGCAAGCGGCGGTAGTACAACTGATCTTGTCCCGTTGACAGACAAGACAGGAACTGCTTTTCTGGAAGAAGGCCCAAATTCCTTCTTTACCGCGATCTTTTCTCTGACTAGATCCCCGATTTTTGGAATCCAGACAGGTCTTGCTGGGACAGGTGGTGGTTCTTCAGTGGTTGTTGGCTGCTGTTTCAACTTTATGTTGCTCAGGTCTTTTCTTGTTTCGTTTAAGTCCTGTAAAATAGCCAAACGATCTTTGATATCAAAGCTTTTTTCCTTTACCACTGAAGTCTGACTGTCAAGGTCAGAGATTAACATCCTAGTTCCAAATAATAATTCGTACGGACTGAATCCCTTCAGAGAATTTCTTGGCAGGTTATTTAGACTACGTTGGACACTTATTAGATGTTTGACCCACCCAGCTCCCAAACCTAATACCTTTCCGTTATAGATTGCTTTATGCCTTGGTTTTTTCTTTACACCATCCAGTATCCCTCAGGAAGGAAGTGAGAAGATTCCCGCTGTGCTATGCTCATTTGGCCATGTTTCCCCTCAGGCTGGAGGGCCAGATTGAAAACAATGGTCAAACGTAGCATGCTCTTAGTGTATATGCCATTTAGACTCGCAAATCTTTGTATAACAGTCCAGACGTCAGCCGAGTGCTGGTGATCTACATTATAAGTGGAAACTAGCCTGTATATGTTAATCGGACGCTTTGCTTTTTACTGTTGATCTTTTCTGGAGTGAAACGACACGGTATTACACCGTTTCTCTCATCACTGCGATTTCTGTTACAGTTTTGGCAGTTCTTTACAAAAATGGTATGATGCAGGCTCATGCCTGGCCACCAGTACCTTGATTGTAATTCTTCCAGAGAATCTTTTAGTTTGAGGTGTCTGAGACCCTCGCCCATATGTGCGTCTGCTATTAACAAGTTTCTCCTGTCCATGTTTGGAATCACTCTATCCCCCACTCCAGGGATTCGAGCAAAAGGGACGGAGTTTGCATCGATTATGTATGTATAATTGAGTGGATAGTTGATCGGTAGCGCTGAGCAGTCACCTTTTGATGACGTTTTCACCGCCAGCACTGTTTCACCGTCAATATACTTCACTGTACGCTTTTTCCGAACTACGGAAGCCGATTTAGTTGCTACCGCTGTGGCTGTTTCAGCCAATGAATTCCCTGCAACGTGAACGCCATCACGCTGATGACTCAGTGAATGTGTCACGTGAGTCTTTGGTAGTTCTTTTTGTAAAAGAGCTATTTGTTCCCAGAGCAGTTTCTGCTTTATTGTTGCATCTGTGTCATCTTTGTAACCGTTTTGAATCCATGTCTGCAAATCGTTGTTATATGATTTGACGCAGTAATATGAATCGGACACTATAAGTGTCGGGAATTCGCGATCCGCATTATCTAGCGCCATTTTCAATGCTATTATTTCAGTCTGTTGTTCTGAATTAGTTTCTACTGAGTGTGTTTTTGTTAATAGAGGTCTTAGTTTACCTCCGCGCCACACTTCTTTTGTGATCTCACATGTTGGGTTGTATGCTTGTTCTCCCCAAACGGAAGGTTGAGCATGTCCGTCTGTATAGATTACACAAGCGTATTGTCTTAAGGGCAGAATGTCGATTGGCAGAGGGAATGTTCTTTCATATTCTAGATTTTTTAGTTCCTCTAGTTCTGGATCAAAGTAGTAGTATACTTTGTCCGTTGTGATTGTATTCACCCATTGTATCCATTCCGGATTCAATGTTGTTGTTGGTAAATTACATGGTGTTGTTAATGCCTTAAAGGCTGATTCTGCTGTTCTGACCGTGGTGTGTCTACCGTCTGCTTGATCTTTTTCTCTAGCTATTGCGGTTTGAACTGCATGAACAATTTTTTCTTTAATGCTGAATTTCTTTTCAGCTTCTGTGTACAAGTGTGATTTGAATGCAATTGGTACCTTTTCTCCCTCATTAGAGGTCAGGTATGTGAATCCGCATCTTCCTGGCATGACTCGAATCACAAGATTGCGTGTGTGATCACGTGTTTCTAATTTTGTTTTAATTAGCATGTCTGTTTGTAAGGATCTCAGAATTTCTGTGTGTATTTGAGTCCAATTGGTTCTTTTAAAATCCGGTTTTATTAGATCATAAAGGGGTTTGACCCTTTCTGCGTAATTTGCAATGTATGTTCTTCCGAAATTTAGGAAGCCTAGAATTGACTGTAGGTTTTTTAGTGTTCTAGGTGCTTGGAGTACGGCACATTTCTCTAGGAAATTGTCAGCCAGGCTTTTGCCTTCACTTGATAATTCATATCCTAAGAACAGGACTGTCAGATGGGCAATTCTGGATTTTTTAAAGTTGAATTTGTAACCCTCTGCTGCGAACCCAAGTATTATGGTGTTCACTCTCTTCAAGTGAGTCTGCAAAGTCATCATCTGTTAAGTATATGTCGTCGACATACGATAATGCTTCGTCGTCATATGTTTGTAGTAATTCTGTTACTCTCGCTGAGAATACTCCTTGGCTGTTCTTGTACCCCTGGGCTAACCGACAGAATTGTTTTTGAGTGCCATTTATTGAGAATGCAGACAAATATCTGCTCTCTGGTGCTATGTTTTGACAAAAGAATCCATTAGAGATGTCTAATGTTGTTTTGTATTTTTTGCGCACTATGTTATTCATTAGTGCAGCACTATGCGAGTTTTGCACTGCAAAAGTTTTGCAACATGAGTTAAGGTGTCGGTAATCCAAAACTAGACGATATGAATTGTCTGGTTTGGAGACCGGAAACAAAGGGTTGTTCATTTGTGAGGTGCAAGTTTCAATCACCCCCTGGTATTCTAGCTGATCTAGGATTTCTTTTACCTGTTTTTTAGCTTCTTGCTTAATTGGGTACTGCCTCTGTGCAGTAGGTTGTGATTTTAACTGGATTTTGTGAGGAGGAGAGTCCTCATCCCATCCTACGTGATTTTTATATAAAGCAGGAGCTAGGGCTACTGCCCACTTTCTGGCAAGTGTGTATTTTTTATGAATTGGGATATGATTTGAGAAGGCAGGCATAATTATTTCTTCGCCATGAGGGCACTCCCTGACAAATTCTGGTGGCCAGTCCTTTTCAGCTAGAAGGATGTCATAGCCCTTGGAGAGATTATCCCAAAATAGTCCCCTTATTTTTCTAGTCTTATCCCCTTCTATACGTAATGTTATTTCATATATTTTGTGAGGTTTGCTAACTCTGGTGTCTGCAGTTTCCACTTGAAGATATTCATTCGTGTCCACTGTCTCCAGATGATTCATAAGGACTTTGCGAGCTATGCTCACTTCTGCTGCGCTGTCTAGCATTGTCTGAGCCCATTCTCCGTTTTTCAGTTGTGTCCTCAGTATACTCGGCATTGTTAACTACCTTGATACTGGCTACCTTCTTTTTTGGAAATTGTAATTTCTTTTTTAGCTGAGCAGGTTCCTTGTCTTTGGACTTGGCGTGCTCTTCTCTTTGTTCTGATCGTCCTCTTCTTTCCGATTTCTGCGAGAAAGTCTGAAAAGATTGAGAGGGACGTGTATCAATGTCTTGATATCTATCAGGTTTCTTTATATTATCCCTATTTCTAAGGTTATATCTTTTCCCAGAGGGGTCACTCTGGGGTGACCTGTGTCTTTGGTTCGGAGATTTTTCTCTTCGCCTAGGAGACCTTCCTCTGGACTGGAATTTCTTTTCTTTAGGATTGGATTGTTTGTTTCCATCCCAGCTCTTTTTTTGTGATGTTGAGTTATTATTAAAAAATATTTTTTCAGGACTTTCAATCAGTTGTGGTTTTACTGGTATTCCACCTAAACTATCTCTACCTAGTTCCTCATAGGATTTTTCTATGATTCTGGCAATTTCAGCTGGTTGGTCTGCTATATCTGTCTCTTTTAACCTCTGGCGGATCGCCACGTTCGCTGCTTCTCCTTTTATGTTGGCTAATAATATAGCCGAGACCTGCTTGAAGTCTTTTAGTAATTTCATACCAAGAGTTAAAGCGGGTTCTGGACCATATTCATCTTGAATTTGTTTTAGCACATCTGGTATTACCGAAATGGATAGAACACCGTGCGTTTTTGTGTAGATGGAAGCAAAGACTGTACCCCAAGTGTCACAGTCCTCAATGTGTGGTGCGATTCCCATTGGAAGACAGATAGTCAGAATCCTGTGTTTTTCTAACGGGGTGGTGTCTGGAAACACAGCCTCGATTTGGGTGATTTTTTGTGCTAACCAGAATGGTATTTGTTCCCGTTTAGCTGGTACTTTACCTAGGCATGATTGAATGTTCTGTGGTGTAATTTTATTTGTGTTCCCCTGGTGAGGGGTCAGCTGTGGAATTTTAATTGCTGGCTGAATTGTTGAAGTCCGCATCACATATTGGACTAATTGTCTATGTATTTTTATTAATTGTTTTAGCTGTGTTAACAGCTCTGCTGCAGACATCCCATTGATGTCTGGATGTGGTGTGTATCCGGCTAGGACCGGCCACGTTGCTCCTGGTCTACCTAAAGGACTGAGCCTGGTGATGTGATTATTATGTTTTAGGGCGCCATTAAATAAGAGCAAATGCTCTTGAAATTTAAGTGGTACTTCCACCTCCTCGAAAGGAGTGTACTCTCCAGGAGGTTCCTCTACTTTGTAATAGTGGAAGTACTTTGTTACAGCATTTGCTGCTGGAAAATGTATCCATGAATAGTATACCTCTGTCTGCCGATATTCGTGTGCCTCAATTACGAATACGACTGTACCACCTCTAGGTGTCAGTCCATTTTCTATAAGTTTTAAAGTTATAGATTTCCTTTTAATGACCGGGATGAGTATTATATCCGGGTCTGCGTCTTGCAGTGCAGTATCAGCTGCTGCTATTTCAGTTGCTAATCGAACTGCCTCTCTTTCTCCTTCACTGTCTGACATTGTACCGACAGAAGGTTATTTTGTTTGTTTGCAGATCAGGTTTCTTATGGAAACAAAGATTAGATGCACAATATTTTGGAACGGTTTATCCTTCAACGTTGACTAAACCAAGTACCATACATAGGAGTTTCCTCCTGCGAGGTTTGGCGGATATTACCTTTCACCCACTCCAGACGTCTTTGGAGTATTATGGGAAAAAAGGGGTCTGAGTGAGAAAGCACGACTGAGTTACTCTAAATGTCTTACTTTAGTTTTATCGCCCTTCCAAACACGTTGGGCGCCATGTAGTGTAGTTCCTATTATCCCAATAGGCTCTGCGCATTGGAATAATACCGTCAATAGTATAGGCCTAGACCAGACGTTAACTAGGTCTACTACTGTCGATATTAGACTTAAAGTTTTGGGTTTGCCAGCTAGCTCAGAGTTCACTAGAAACTTTCTCGAATAGGCAAGGAGGAGTTGAACCTCCCTGGATAGACAAGAAGGGATTTAGTTTCTGACAACCATAGAACATGACAACTTTGCTCTCCCCTAATCAAGAGTGTATCTCGAGAGTCGTGTGAACAAAAGGCAATTTATTTTACTCAGTCAGTACGTGCATTCTTAGTCTCATCAGTTTGTAGAGAAAAGGAAGAGACGGGCGTGTTCAATAAAAGATGTTATTTATTGATCAGTCTCTTTTCTCATACAAGAGAAATGGATCGATATTATTGCAATACTTATGGTTAAGTAAAGTGCATACATTAAAAGCAGAAGTATAAAATAATACTGTAAAAACATTGATATGGTTTCTAAGCCATATGAAGGTTTAAAATGAATAAAATATATTACATACACATATACATTTGGTTAATCGTACTCAACTGGTGTTTCTAGCTACGCCTACCCCGTGTACCTGACCTGAGCCTAATACGTGGGCGGGAATAGAAAGTTACAGTTTACGTTAAGTTTGTTTTGCCAAGTGACTGACTAAAGAATTCTCTGTGAGGGGTTATTCATTTCTGTACCTGGAATCTAGGATGGATGAGGGATGGTATCTCTCGTCTCTGGTCTCGATATTCCAGGCTGCCTGCGAAGGCTACCCGGAAGCGCCGGAGCTGGATTTCTCGGCAGGAGAAATAGGCAGCTGCTCGTTCTCAGCGCGTCAGGAAGGCGGGGCTGCGCCAGCGGGGTCTGCTCTGCTCTGGGCTTCGGCAAGTCTGGCTGCTCCGTTCTCGTCACCACCGCGTGTGTTTGCATAGGGCAATATCGGTAATATTTATACCTTTAAGGTGCTGAGATTGACGTAAGGATGGACATAGATACGTCAATAAGGATGTCATACGACCAGGTCGTTAGCACATTCTTTTGCTGAAGTTCTCGGTGAAATCAAAACAATGGCCGCAGGGTTTTTCCCAGGTTGTCATAGGTTTGATTTGTTATGAGAACTCCGTATGCCTTATCAGGGGCTGGAGGAATATCGCTTGTCTAATTAGATGGCAAGCGTTATGACCTAATCAGATAACACGTTCCTGTGCCGTAGTGTGGCTTTATCAGATAACGGTTCCTGCATCATGGGGGTTTTCTGCCTCATGAGATGGCTGCTAGTTAACTTGTTAGTTTGCTAACCAGAATAGGGTCAGGAATAGGGGGATCGATACAGAATCTATAGGAATACATCACAGTCCAGGTGATGCTCTAGCTGGAGGCGGTTATCATAAGCTGTGGACGCAGCACTTTGGAAAAGTGTGCATCATTTGAAAGCAACAGACACTTGAGTAACCTGAAGTTTTTTATAGTAGCATCGAGAACCATAAGATAGCATGCGACTTCTAGGAGGATATTCGTCTGCGGATATGGAAGGATGGTCCTCATATTTTTTATATTCCTCCAACTCATAAGCTTTCGCTTTAAATTTTACCATGTAGCACACATCCAGTTTTGCCGGGCTATACATTGCATCAGAAATATGAACATGATTGTGGATGTCTGCCTCAATTTCAGAACCTAAGTAGGCAAGTGAGCAGTCTCTTTCAGTGAAGAATGCATGAAGGCACTGGAAGTGGAATTTCCGCCGCCTTTGACAGGTATGTTGATGAGGTTGGTATAAGGATTTTATGCAGGTTTCATCCAGAGCTAGCATCTTAAATATTCCTTACATGCACCAATGAACAGATCTTGAGGATACAACAAAGTAGAATTGACACACTAAACTAGTCACGAAATAGACAACAAACTATTGAGGCTTTGCAACAAACTATGGCAAAAAATGAACAGCCTACACAGAGGGTAAAACACACTGGTAAATGAGTCATGTTCTTTGTTTTTCTGTTGTCTTTTCTTGTTATGTTATGAGATAGGTGTGCAAACCAAAGCGCCGGGACACTCTTTGAGTAGCCGTGCGCTATACAAAACCAAGTATAACATAACATAACATAACATGAGTGCAAGTGACCCTGGAGGTTACATTTTGCAGGTATTCACCAGAGAAGGTGCATATATACCTGTGGAATATAAGGACAAACACAGACAACACATGTAGTTAATGGGTTGGTAATGCAACAGTTCGGATAAAAGAAAAGAAAAGATGAAATACCTGCGTACTGCAGCCCTCTTCTGGGAGTTAATGTTATCCCACCACTTGGAGAAAAAAGAGATCTCTGACCATATGAACTTCCGCCGTGGATCCTCTTGTAGTTTCACCACCATGTTGTTTAAAATATGCTGGGTCTGGTCATAGTAATATTTATCAAATGTCTTTATCCAGCCTAAAATGCAGAACCAAATTAAAAGTTGAATCTCTCACACAAGCTACTCACTCCAGAAGAATGCATGTGAATAAAAAAACTCAACGGTAGAACAGAAATTGGAGGGAATAGAGATTGGCGGGCAAACATATTACAAACTATTACTTACTTATGTGGAAAAGGTAAGGCTATATTATGCCAAGATATCGCTTAACATGAAATTTGACTGGATGAGTCATGATTAACAGGTTTATCAATTCTCTTCTTTCGATTCAAATGTATTGTTATTACTTTTTGGTAAAGACAATTATCTAGCTTGGGTTATGTCCAAAAAGAAAATGGTGGCCGCATAATAGAGGGAATTCTTATTTTTACCATGGTGTTTAACATGGGCCATCAGTGGAAGTCCCATTTAGTAGAAGGAGACAGTAATTCCTAGCTATTCTGTAGCTAACATAACATTGTCTAAAGCCAAACATACTTTACACAACCATATGCAAGGCCTTATTTCCACTTACTCAGAGCTCCCACAAAGCTGGGTAATAGGTAGGTATCTACTAAAGCTAATACTCTGCCTCAGTGGGTCTTCCTCCAACACTGATTAAGAAACTCGGGGCTGGGATACATAACAGATATTTTCATCTGTACCTACAAATCAGGTCTTCACCTAATTCAAGCAGTGTCCCCTTCAGATTGCATAGAAGACTAGACTGGATGACATTTTACAGTTCTACTTGTTACTTGTTCTTGTTCTGTGTTCTTCGTCTCTACTTTAAGGATTCATTTCCTCTCCCTCAGGTCTGTTACTCCAAAGAGAATTGTCGATCTACCTGTGGATCTCCTTTCACTCTGCCTATATGGGACGATCCTCTGCATTCAACCTCACAACTTTATGGTCCAACATTGCAACAAAAAAAGTCGGATGATCTCCCTCAATTCTATAGGTACTAGGACGCTACTTTTGCTTTCTAGAAGATCTATAATTACTTTGATCAAACTGCTAAGGGCATGCTGTGTACACTTTTGACAGCAGGGGATCAGATTCCACAAAAAACAACTCTTCTTTATCTTTTTTTCTCAACCAGGTGAGAACTTTTTTTAAATATTCCAATGGCATTGAGCAAACAGTGTCACACTGGGCATTTGAGGTGGCATGAGAATAGGCGGAATATAGAGCGTGTCTGGTATTTATGGTTTGCCTACAATTTCAAAAGGAGGCGCGCATGCAGCCCAGAGGGGCCATCCTCCCAGGAGACTGCAGCCTGAATCTTGCCTGTTGTAGCCTGTTTCCCAACTGGGCTTCTTCCTACTTTTGCTGTGCCTGGGTACTGGGAGTACTGAGATTACAGGCACCAGGAGACACTGCAGCAAGGGGTCCAAGGTGTGCGCAAACCAGTGCTAATAAGTGAAGACTGGTTACACCCTAAGGCACGGGACACGCCTGGGCCAAGAACAAGCACATCTGCAACTGGACGAGTGCCCCCCAGGTGATCTGGCCCCATAAACAAGTATCATGGGCAAGAGAAAAGCTCCAGTGGCCCTGCTATCATGTCGCTCCCACCTACAACTAGTATTGACAACATTTAGCAGGGGGCTATGGGGATTATCTCCACAGATATCACCTTAACTGAGAGGAGACTGTCGTTGGGTGCACGCCTCCCACTGAACCTTGACGGCACCCCATCTTGTACTTCCACCCATACCGCTACACTAGCTGATCCCCATAAACAGATTGATAGCCAAGTACAAACCAACAGTTTATCTTACGCGTCCTAACGCTGCATGGGTGTTCCCTAAGAGATGTCTGCGGTCCACCAGAGTTGCTAAATGGTCTAGACGTCACCCCTGTTTCAAAACAACCTCCAGTACGGTCAGCCCTCCACAGCATTTCCTGTATTGGAGCATGCCAGCTCGTACCTGGAGAGGGCTACGCAGAATCTATCCTGGACAAAGGATTTAATGGAGGATTGTCTTAGGAAAATTAAAGATATTGTGAGATCGGACCTTTCTTCTATATTGACTCGCTGGGCAACTATTGGAGAGGGGATTGATAACATCAAGCAACTGAAGAGTCATGCACTCCTAACTTCTAACTAAGCCCATAAGGGCGTCCATGACAATATTTCTAATACTCTGGCCAGACTGGCCCTAGAGGGATCAGCTGCCACCCATCATGTGATTCAGCCAGCCCAGTACATCAATATTCCCAAATTCCCTGGTGGTCTAACTGAAGACGTCTGTCCCTAAAACACCTGTGTAGCCCCCGGGGAGAGGGGGCTACATTGAATCACAAGGGTGAAAGGGTGGGGAAACCCTCGTCCTAGACAAAGGATTATAAATCCTTCCAGAAACACACTGTGATAGACCTCCCACCTGCATCTTGCCCTTATGTGGCAATCTTAACAGGTGTGCCCCTGGTTGCATGTGGACCAAAGGGAGGGACAAGAAGACCTTACTAACAAATACCTGAATTTGCTAAACCAGCATTGGAATTTCCCTCCTTCCATGGCTATTGACATTTTACTAATACGCAGTGTGGTGCTGGATGGGGCCATGGCTGGTGGACTCCCATGGTGATTGCATCGTTAATAATTTCAGGGCACCCTCAAGAGCGCCAAAGTCTAATATTCAGCCACCCCAAGGTCCTTAGAAGAGAATCCTTGATCCATTTGTTACCGCTAGATGATTTCTATAAACCCAGTCACGTTATAGGGTCTTCCCATTGCACATACATGTCCCACACTCAGCAAGCCATGCAGGTGGTTTTAATGATCGTGCTAGCCATACAGGCACATTCAGAATTCATATTTCAAATCGATTGGATGCTGTGGGGGGGGACAACAGAGGGACGACTGATTCAGTACTACCAGGGTTGTACCCATAATGGTAACAGGACACAGGAGCAGAGAGGCTCTAACTAAAATGGTAGGAAGTTAGGTCAATAAGGGCATTGCTGACGCAGTGCAGGAGCTGCAAGGGTCCATCATGACCTCACGCTGCTGTAGCCAGGGTCCTTTTTTTGAGTCACAGACCATTGCTGAGGAAAACTAGCCTCTGGGGATGGTACAAAATAGTCCATTAAGGAATCACAATGCCCAGGAAGCAATGGGAACAATGGGAACAGACTAGAAGTGTCTTCTGAGTGCATGAAATCATAACTACTGTAATGCCTTCAGGCCAGGGGCCACAGGCATTTGTGGATCCACCGTAAGCATAGCTCAAGTATCCTCTCCTGCAGATAGCTTCCTATAAGGGTAACTTATCCCTATCTCATTTTGGTAAAGTATATACAGAGCCGCCTTAGTGTGCACAGAGTCCAGTTAAACTCCAAAAGGTAGGCAGAGGTCAATGTAGATAGCACCTTACTCTTTACTTGTGGTAGTGTGGGCAAGCATTAAGGCTTGACCATAGGGTAATGTTAAGCATTTGTTGTACACACTCAGGAAACAGATGATATCACACACTCAAAGACTGAACTCAGACCAATTTGTTTGTATCAAAACTATTATTAAGTAATTTTATTTTTTACAACCAAACCTAGTGCAGGTAAGTGAAATAACACTTTGCAAATTCTTATGCAATGATTTACGGTTGAATGCAGGTTCAAATGCAATTGGTTGAATTACAGGCAAGTCAATATTTCGAAATTACTTTTCAGTTACTTTACAGATTACTAAGTACGTTACTTTTTTATTTACTTTTCAGATTACTTATGCTAATCAGTGTGATAGGCCTAGATATCACACTGAGACAAAAGGTAAGCAATTAAATTTTAGTACATATACAGGTTTTAGGTCTCGCCTAGCAGCGTGCACCCGCTGCTCTGCGAGACATTGTAAGGGCTTCAAAAAGCTCACCACACACACGCTTGTGTGTGTGTGACCTATTGCTTGTGGTTACCCGCACGGCACCATGTTTTGAATTATCGTGTCCAGACACGGGCGCGATAATTCAAAACACATGGCTCGCTGTGGCCCGCGCACACGTGCACCACTCGCGTGCTTTATTTTAATTAACTGACACTTGACCATACTTGGTTTGTGCTTCGTGTACTCGTGGTGCCTTTTAGGGGTTGTTGTGTTGGCTTTGCCTCATCATTTCCAGTTTCCATTCTGCAGCGCCCGAGCTGCTTATCTTGCGGGGGACGTGCCAGGGATGATACGTCGTTTTCTGGTTGGTTTGTCGTTCGCTGCAGATGGTGCTGCTAGCTCTGTCTGGGAAGGGAATTTCCAACTCTGTGTATTCCCAACTCGCCGAATTGTTCAGGGGCGGTGATCTTGGCTGCTGGTTTTAGAACAAATCCGGTGTAGGTGTAACCTGCTTTACCTGTTAAAAAAGTGTGAGCGCGTGCTCATCCACACTTCGTGCTACAACCATACGCCACGGTACTTAGTGGTTGAAATGGAATCCTAGAGGTGTAGGTACTTACTGCCCCAGGGTACCTGTGGTCTATGAAAAGTGCCAGTACTTTCCCATTGACAGTGTTGAACCCCCACGGAGATGTGCAGGTATACCCTGCGCTTCATAGCAGAGAAGGGCGAGTAGTCCGTGCTTGCCCTCTTAAAGCACCGTCATTGTACAGATACTTATGTGAAGTAGCTGAGTGTGAACGTTTATACGGTGCTTGTCTGGAATAATATGTTCGCATAAGCTCCCACACATTATTAGCAACTAGTGTTATGCGTGAAAAATTACTTCTACCCTATCCCTTGTTCTTGAATCTACCAGAAAGGGCTGGGTTTACTGGCAACATTTTTTAAAAGGCTATATTGATGGCTGATGGAATGTGAAAGAAGGGCACCTTAAAAAACAGGAGCTCAGGATAAGCGCTTTGCAAACAAGCATTGGTAATGCATCCGTTAAGTCTGTGTTATGAATAAGAAACCTTCGAATTCAGTGACAGCTTATTAACCATTTGAATACTTAACTTCTCTACAACATAGCTGAAAAACATTGGCAAAGCAGATAGATCGACCTAAACACTTATAAGGTCCCAATGGCGAGACCTGTTGTTTATGCCAACGCTTGTTCAATGTTCCATACAAACCAACTCCACACTTAATTTTCAAGGAAAAAGCATTCAATGTATTCCTATGGAGAAAAATTAAGTTAACGGTTTGCAGGTAAGTACGAATTGGCATTCTGGGTTTAGAACTAGGGTTCCCCCAGGGTCGAGGATGCACTCTCAAAGCACCCTCTGTGGCACCAGGGCGGCTGGGTGTAGAGTGCTGAGGCCCAAGATTATCCGGGGAGGGGGGGTTAGTAGGGGGATAGGGGTAGGGGGGACTCCGGCTGGTGGCTGTTAGCTTCTGGTGTTAGACTCAGGGCAAAGGGGCAGCAGGGTACTGTTATGGCGTCGGGGCCGGGGCCCTGTTGTTTTCAATGGGTTTTGGATTTTGGCAGCAGGCTCTGTCCAGAAAGACTTCAAGGAGGAACCAACAGCTGGGCAGATAAGTTTGAGGGATTGGGGACGTAGGTGTACCTCGGTTTCTCTTCTCCAGGTTGCAGTGCTGCTGGATGCAGGGGTGTCTTCTGAGGTCGGATTTCACCTTACCGGGCCGCTCGCGGTTGGGGGAGCTTCCATGCAGAGGCTGCAGGTGATGTCGGGGAGTCCTGGAGAGGTCAACCCACATTGGACTCTGACGCTGGAGCGCTCGGGGACCTCTCTGGGACCAGTGAGTGACCCGGATTTGGGCCTTAGGCTTCAGGTGCAGTGGTGGTTCCAGGCATCGGGTTTCTTTGTCCTCAGCAGGCTCAGAGTCTGTCTTGGGAGTTTCTTTTGAACAGAGCTGCTGTTCACAGGAGATTCGGTCTTTGTTGAAGGCAGTCAGTCCTCCCAGGGGTTCTGGAGGTCGCTGGCTGTAGGACAAGGCAACTTTTGGCACAGGATCCCTGAATACTGCGAACAGGCCGGTACGGCTGTGGCCAAGTCAGTTCTTCTCTGCAGTCTCCTCTGCTGGGCGTCTTATTTCGTCCTTCTTCGTAGTTTACAGGAATCTGTCTTCTTGGTTCAGGGCTGCCCCCTAAATACTGTATTCGAGATCAGTAGCCAATGGATTACTGACCTTAGGGTGACTACACCCTTGGGGATCCCTAATCCTGATTTGAGAGTGCCTGCCATCTGCAAGATGGTGGGCACTGAAGAGTGGACTTCACCTTGCCTCACCCACCTGAGAAGTGGGCTTGGCAGAGGTGGGCACACCTCTGGGCTGTGCTAATTTTTCCCAGATTTCTTCCCGCCGAAAAGGAGGAAAGACAGGAAGGGGTCCTGTTCCTGATAGCAGGAAAGGCTGGGGTTTGCGTTACAAAGACACCAAGGCCTTTGAAGCTTCCTTGCCACAAATCGCTCTTTCTGGCCTGGAGGAAGTGTGACCACCTCCGCTCAGGAAAGGCTTTGTTTCTGTGATCAGGGAGAGAAGGATCCCTCCGCAGGGGTCCAGAAACATGTCTTATGGTGGCACGCTGGTGTGTACCAGTCCGAGAACCCACCAGAGGCTGGACATTTTTCAGGGGGCATCTCTAAGATGCCCTCTGAGTGCATTTTAAATTAAATCCCACACTGGCGTCAGTGTGGGTTTAATGTGCTGAAAGAAGTTTGATACCAAACTTTCCAGTTTTCAGCAAAGCCATTATGGCGCTGTGGAGTTCGTAATGACAAACTCCCAACACCATATACTCTTAATGGCATAACTGCACTTATAATGTCTAAGAATTGGTCTAGACACGGTCACTGTAGGGGGACAGGGATCATGCACCTGTACCTTCACAACAGGGTATAGTGCACCCAGCTAGAGCGGTGGCTGACCTATGCCAGGGCAGTGGGTTGTGTGCCGTGTCGACTCTTCACTTTGTTCTGCACCAAAACACGGGGGGAACGGAAGAGGGGGTGTGTGAGAGTGAAAAAAAAATTAATTTGCGCAATAAAACTTGAATACGAAGTTTAACCTGCTGCGAGTGCTTTTTTATTGTTTTTTTGAACCAGGGAGCTCGAAATATATATATATATATATATATATATATATATATATATATATATATATATATATATATTACACACACACACATATACACAAACCACTTTCGATTTCTTCATCAAGATCGGACACCGACACAGGGGTAGCTTTGCAATTAAGTCTCGTAGTTTATTGAAAAGCTTTGCTCTGAAGCGTTTCAGCACACCTGCCTTGTTCAGGGACGACATGGCTTGGCAGTTCGGGCAGGACTGTTCCCATGAGGCACAGGGTCAAGGCTGATTTACATACGGCCATGTCTGAACTAGGGTGGTGTGGAGTGCAAAGAAACGATGGATGTAGGCCCAGATCTCTGTACTGGGGTGAATGTATGACATTGTTCTGCATTCTGTCCATCAACTGTTGTTTTTGCATTTGTCACCCCGAGTGTGACTGGTATGCTCAGACGTGAGTCCCGTGCTCTCCACACCACTGGAGTCAAGCTATTCTGGCTGATGACGGCTGATAGCCAGAAACCGGTCCTAGAATGCTTGATTCCGGTCCAGGGACGACATGGCTTGGCAGTTCAGGCTGGACTGTTCCCATGAGGCACAGGGTCAAGGCTGATTTGCATATGGCCATGTCTGAACTGGGGTGGTGTGGAGTGCAAAAAAACAATGGATTTAGGCCCAGATCTCTGTACTGGGGTGAATGTATGACATTGTTCTGCATTCTGTCCATCAACTGTTTTTGCATTTGTCACCCCGAGTGGGACGGGTATGCTCAGACGGGAGTCCCATGCTCTCCGCACCACTGGAGTCAAGCTATCCTGGCTGATGACAGCTGATAGCCAGAAACCGGTCCTAGGATGCTGGAGTCTGGTCCAGGGATGACATGGCTTGGCAGTTTGGGCTGGACTGTTCCCATGTGGCACAGGGTCAAGGCTGATTTGCATATGGCCATGTCTGAACTAGGGTGGTGTGGAGTGCAAAAAAACGATGGATTTAGGCCCAGATCGCTGTACTGGGGTGAATGTATGACATTGTTCTGCATTCTGTCCATCAACTGTTGTTTTTGCATTGTTCACACAGGCAGTCGCTTAAGACAAAATGCTTTTTCAAACAGAGTTCTGTGTTCACATGATCCAGTTTGCTATGGACACGGAAGACAGACTTATGCATTTACATGGAAAATAGTATGTTCTTTAAAACCATCATTTATCATCATGTGTATTTACAAATTACTTCTGCCTCAATTAACTCATTGTGGCTGACAGTGAAATGACAATTTAAAACAAATAAACCTATATCGTGCCATGGAACCCACAAAATTGTTGCCATATTAATTTATCTTTACATTTAAAAACATGCACCGTCAGATAAAATAACTTGCGATCTATGGTATCATCCCTTGATTTATCTCATAGGAAATTAATACGATTTGGGTTTCATATACCAAATGTCTATTTAAAATTTCTCATTTCAACCTTGTCAATGTATACACTTGAAAATATTTTTAGAGCATACATACACAGATGAGATAAAAAATAATGAATCTTAATGTTCCATTAAAAAACATATAATACAATGCCCACCCCCGCGCCCCCCCTATTCGCCGAGACCATCCCACCCCCTACTCCGTAGAGACGACCCAGCGACTCGCCATACAGGAAAGCCAGCTAGAAACTGTAATACTAGGCCTCACTGAAATCTTACTGAACCTCCCCTCACCCCGAAAGCTCAACTTACACCCACATCCACCAACCCTCATCACATAAGGCCTCACAAGACCCAATGGCTAAACTGGCCCACAACCCCCCTCCGGAACCAGACTCAAGATACCCAAAAAAACAAAAGCCGCAATGTCCATGAGCGAAGCATTGGAGCTGGAGACCTCGTATGACACATCCACTACCGTCACCTATAGCTCCAAGATCCAGGTTATCACTGGATTTGGAAGAAACCGCTCCGCCCCAGATCCTCAAGACCCCCTGCCTTCCTCACCAACATCCCCAGGGCCCCCCTAAAGAAGAAAATCAAAAATGAGGGATCCAATACGAAATGAATGCTCATTAACTGCAGATCGGCCACCAAACATGCTATAGAACTGGCAGAGACCATTCTTACCCATGGCATAGACATCACGTTCATCACCGAAACCTGGCTAAACGGGTTCTCTTCCCAAATTATGGACATGCTTGTGCCCCCGGGCTTCGTAATCATCCATAAAGACAGAAAAAAACAACAAGGATGAGGTATAGCAATCATACATAAGGGCAACATCTCCGTGACAGAAACTGACGCCCTCAAATATAACTCTTTCGAATGTCTTACTGCCACCATTAAGACGAGCGACAACAAAACATTACCTTGTCATCTACTCTACCATCCACAAGGAAACACCTCCACATTCGGAGAACACCTCACCGACCTGATAACTCACTGTTCACTCCGTTACTCCAACAATATAATTCTAGGCGACCTCAATCTACACTGGAATGAGGAAAACAACTCGCTAATCAAAACCTTAAATGATCTCCTAATCAACAACAATTTCACCCAACACTACACAGAGAAAACCCACAACAGAAGCTCAATCCTGGATGCCGTTATCGCTCAAGCAGATATAGTGTCTATTGACCTCACCTTGCCTGTTTGGTCTGATCACCATATCATTCTACTCCACATCAACCAAATGATCCAATGCTAGCCCGATACGCAGGACCCCCACCTCCCCCACTGGGTGAAAATCTAAGTCAGATTTCCCTTGCAGACCTGGAGGAAAGGATAAGCTCCCTTCTCCCTATCCACACTGGTGAGCTCTCAACAACTGAACTCACCTCCCACTACAACACTATTATGACTTCCATTATGGACCAAGTAGCCCCCCTGAAACTAAAAAGAGGCAGAAACATATCATCTAGATCGTGGTTTAACACAGACATAAATTCCGAAAGAAGAGAACTAAGAGCGGCAGAAAGTGTCTGGCGGAACAACCCCTCGACAATCCCACGAGATACTCAAATCAGTACGCGGGAAGTATAAAAAAAACACATAAAGAACGAAAAAACTGTCTTCTTTTGTAATGCCTTTGGCAATGCAAAAAACAGGCCCAAAGAACTCTTTAATCTCATTAGGCAACAAACCTCCAAGCCTCATTCGACACCAGTTATGACCTGCAAACACCTGTGTGATAACTTTGCCAATTTCTTCAATGACAAAATCACCAAGATAGAACTCTCCTTGGACGAACTCCGCAGTCCCCCTGGCAGTAAATCACCCCCAGGGACAGAAAATAACACACCCAAGCTCCCCCAAACTTATGGAAATCCCTCAACCCCATCCCTGAAGCAGAAATCATCAAAATAATTTCCAGCGGCAAACCCTCAGCACAAGTCCTGGATCCCATTCCTGCCCAACTGGCCAAAAAGCTCAAACTCTCTCTCGCTCCACACTGGACCAAGATTATAAACAGTTCTCTGAGCACTGGAGTCATTCATTATTGTCTCAAAACCGGCCAAGTCACACCTCTACTGAAAAAAACGGGCTCTGACACAAACGATCTGAACAATTACAGACCAGTTTCCAACCTCCCTCTCCAAGCGAAAATCCTAGAAAGATGAGTGAGTTGGAGGAGAACACAACACCTGGACAGCACCAACCTTCTAGACCCCCACCAATCAGGTTTCAGAAAAGGTTGCAGCATTGAGACAGCGATCCTAAATGTAATTGATGATATGCACAAATCTCTTTATACGGGTCAATACTGCCTACTCATACTCCTGGACCTATCGGCAGCCGTCGACACGGGTGACCACAAACTACTCATTAAGGCACTTTAAGAAAGGGTTGGAGCGGAAGAGGTGGTATTACAATGGTTCACCTCTTTTCTACAGAACCGCATCTAAAGAATAAAAATCCCAAACTTCACATCAGACTTACTCCGCATTAGCAGGGGCGTCCCCCGAGGATCAGTACTCTCGCCGCAACTCTTCAACATCTATATGGAAACCCTTACCACCATACTAAAAAACAACAACATTCCCTTCCACCTCTATGCAGACGATACCCAGATCTATCTAGAAACCTCCTCCATGGAAGACATTCAGAGACTGAACGACATTCTAAGTGAAGTCCAATACTGGTTAACACGCAACCACTTGAAACTTAACTAAGACAATGCGGAATTCCTCCTCATCTCCAACAAGGAGTAAAAACCCCAATTCACAGAATGGCTAAAAGCTATTGATGCTCTCAACTACAACCTCACCTTAGCCGAATCTGTAAAATCTCTGGGATTCACTCTGGACCCTAAAATAGACATGAGCCAACACATCAAGAACACCGCAAAGAGCGCCTTCCTCAACCTTAAACTACTCAATAAAAATATAACCCTTCATCCCTCCGAATGACCTCAAACTAGCCACTCAATCCCTGATGCTGTCCAGACTGGACTACGGGAATGCAACCCTATCAGGATCAGCAAAATCTCAAGTGCTCCGCTCAGAACAACTCCAAACGCAGCAGCCAGAATGGTCAGCTGAGTAAAGAAATATGAACATATCTCGCCAGCACTCAGAGAGCTCAAATGGCTCCCAATTGAAATGTGTGCCAACTTCAGAACTGCCAGCCTCACGCACAAAGCGCTGCACACATGGAAACCCGCATACCTGGCCTCCAAACTCCAGAAGGCCGGTCAGTCAGGAAGCCTAAGGAGTACCAACACTCTACTCCTTATCCCTCCAAAAACTCGCAAACAAAAAACCAGCATCTCACTCCTTCGCAGGAAATGCGCCCAAAATCCGGAACTCAATACCAGTCCATATCAGGACCAACCCCTCCTACTTAATTTTCAACAGGCAGCTCAAAGACCTTCTACTCAATCAATCTCTTCTGAATGGATAGTTACAGTCCAATCGCCGGAGCCTGCCCACAACTGCACACAGACACTTTGACATTAAGACCTCAACATCACTCGCCTCTTGACTACCTCCTCTATCCCCCCCTCCCTGATCCAATCTCGTCACAAGTCATTGTGCTTTTGCGACGACACTACGTGAAGCGACACGAGACACTGTACAGACTACTGTGATAACATATCTTACGAATGACATTATGCTCTCTATGACGAGACTATGCGATGTGCATGAGTCACTGTACATATTACTGTGTTAATGTATCGTACGATTGATAAGACTGTAAAGCGATCCGATACCTTCAGGTCTGGCTAGCGCTATATAACTCTTAAATAAATAAATAAATAAATAAATAAATAAAATCGAACCAGTGTACTGTTCTAGATAAGCACATTTTAGCACACTAGCAGGCAGCTGACATCCGTGCAGGTAACAGCGGTGGGATTCCGAGGGAAAATTATTTATTTATTTAATTTTTCCTTTGCATCATCCCTCGGAATCTCCCCTTACAAGTACCCACCACTGTTACCGGCACAACCTCGGCTGGTAGCAGTAACCAAAGGCAAGGGTAGACACTTAGGGGGGATTGGTAATCTGGGTAAGCACTGTTCTCACTTGCAAGGTCCAAGAAATACAGTATCCTCCCCGGATATCTTGTGTGTTACGCTAGTCTTCCCTTCCTTCTAAGCATACATCTATAATGTCTACCTAAAGCCAGGAAGAAACTACAATGAGTCTCCAACCATTAAGCTACTGAATTGGCACTGGTAGTTCATAGGTGGAGACTTTAACTGCCAAATCGAACCCCTGGAAAATAGAGCAGTGACATTCACCCAGGATGAAGACTGTCTGGTCTAGTCCTAAATTGGCAATTCCACAGATTCAAAGATGGTCCCTACAGGCTGTATAAATAATGTCCTAACAACGAATCAAGGCTTACGAGCCGGCAATGGTAGAATAAGGAAGGGTAGCACACATTTTGGTTGGCCACCGCATTTACAGGTACCACATTTGAGGTGCTTTTTTGAGGGCTATCACGGTCAATTAACCAGAGCACCACCAGTAGGGTAGCTAGAACTATTCTTTTAGGTCCTGATGAATCATCCTGACACATAGGCAAGAAACATGTTGACCACATACAGTTGAGCGCGAGATCCTGACGAATATATCAGGAGTGCGCCACCTTTTTAGCCAGGTTGGAAGCCATATTCATTAAAATTATTCTGTTTGGACTTCCATTTTCTGTTTAAACCTTTGCACGGTCCATTGACCCTCACTTAGCACATTTACACCTTTAGGTCCCTCTCACCCACGGCATCAAACAGCAAGGAATAAAAGATCTCCGCCAAAGAGCCCCTCATAGGTAGCCCACCAGGTATTGCAGCGCCGACCTGACGAGTAGCAAGCCCTATGATGAAGCATGACACCCAGCTGGGTGTGTGAGGGCCCTAATTCCCTAAGGAGGCATCCCCTTTTCCCTCCACCATTAAGGGATAGTATTCCCTTCTTGGCTGACCTTGCGCCCCCTGTCCTGTTAGGAACTGCATACCTTCTTCTGTTTTGACTTTGATTGGGCATGTGAGCTGTTCCTCGACAAAGCCCTTAGTCCCCCATTTGGTTTAATAAGCACACATTTAACCGCATCTCTGGCACTAGTCTTTCAATTACATATTGGTGGACGAAAGAGCCTCGCCTTTTGTAATGGACATGGCAGTATTAACCACAAATGATAGTTACCATAACGCTCTGGTCCTCGACATAGAGCTCCCTGAAGGCAGTGAGAGGGTAACTGTTGATGACTTTGACCGCAGGTTGCAAATCTCCATCAACATGCGTAGAGTGAATTGGTCCACCTTGGAAAATTCACAAGAACTAATTGGAGAAGCTTACAATTTAGTCACCTGCAGTATTGTGGAGTTCCTCACACTTGAGCAGGACACAGAACAGGGGCCCATTTACATAGAGTTAGTATCATCAATATTAAACTCTACGCAAGATTAAATAAATGTTTTTATGTGGCAACCAGGAGGACATTCAGGAGGATGACCCGCCAGTCCTGGTGTATTAAAGCTTGTTAGGTGGTAAGGTCCTCTCATGTCTGCTGTCCACCAAAAAGATAGCGGGCAATAAAAAGTCAGACGGGAGGCATATAAGAAATCCATGAAAACCGCTAAGCAAGAGTGGGAAAAGGGAAAGTAGGAAGACCTGTTGGAAGCAGAAACCAGCGTGCCTTTTGGAACCTGGTCTCATCAGGTAACAAGGAGGGATTTTGTCCGATCGAGAATAATGTCCCAGCAGCAGAATGGGTTGCCCACTTCTCCAGTCTCTATGCTGCAAAGAGAGCTGAGAGTATTACCCCAATCAGTCAGGAGGTTAGCAATTCAGCTGAGGGAGGTTGAGGAAGCGACACTCGAAAGAACGTACCAATTTAGCTTACAGTAGAACGTACCAACTTTCCTAACAGAAGTGAGATCTGCAATCACTAATATAGTCCCAAAAAAGCTCCTGGGCTCGACATAATTCCGGGGGACCTGTATCTGGTAGAAATTGAGATTTGGAGCACTTATTTCGAATCATTATTCAATTATATTATGTTCTTTAAGTCTTTAAATTTCAACATATTTTTGGGACAATGGTGGCCCTGGGAGGTGGTCGACTTTACGTTGTATTCGTTGACCTGTGATCAGTGTTTGACTAGGTGCCCAGGCCAATGCTATGACCATCATATTATAGTTACGTAGTCACAACTATGCCCAAGTCCGTTGTGGACAATTGGGTGAGTTGACAGAACCATTCTCTGTTAGCAGAGGCGTAAGGCAGGGAGGGTCCTAGCACCAACTCCTTCCACTCTCCATGTTAACGATTTAATATCTGGCTTGACTCAATGTGATGGAGATGCTATTAATGTGACTAACATTAAGGCTCTTGCTTTAAAGTTTGCTGATGACATTTTATTACTATCAAAATCACCTACGGGGATACCGGTGTTATTACACCGCTTTGAGAACTTTAGCACATTGAGGGGCATAGAAATAAATGTGACTAAAAACAAAGACATGGTCTTTAATCCCTGCCATTCCACCAGACCTAACCCCAAGCTTCTGAGCGTCCCCTGAAACATGTACACACCCTTGACTATCTTTGGCTGCACTTACAGAACAGCTAGACTGGCAGGGCCACTTTGATAAGTGCAGGCTTAAATTGACGCAACACATTGGGGCTCTGACAAGAACTTTGTGCAGATTACATTTCTATCCAATCTATCCAGCGATCCAAATCTATAAACAGCAGGATTTAGGAGCAGCTCTCGGTGGTGTGATGCTATGGGGTCATTAGGGTATGGCCAAACTGCTAGCTGTGAAGAACTGCTCTTTACGTCAACTGACGGGTCAACCAACCAGCACACTGGCCAATCTCTAAGGAGGTGGGAGTCAGACCAAGCATCCTAGCGCTAGCTCCAGGATGCTCTGTTTTAGTGACCGTGCGCTTTACAAGTACAGCTTTCATTAAACAATTCATTCATACAAACAATGTACAATTACGTGAATTGGCACAGCTACATTTTCAGTCACCTCTGAAATATTAGGGGTTTGTAAATGTAATGATTTGGCACACTGCAAGAAACATAAATCCATCCATAAAGCACCGTGTGCCACCCTGTGTGCGCCTGGCTACGGCGAGACACTGCATGTGCGGGGGGGCGGAGCCCGTGCATCCTCGGGGACCGACCGCTCACTGTGCGATGCAAAGGAGGGCAGAGGACTGATCGCGGAGCTGCCACGACGCCTGGCAGAGCGGATCGGCGGGACCCCCGTGCTACCCGGGCACAGCAGGCCCTGGTTCTGGTTGCCGGATCGCTGAGGCTGGCATTGGCGGCCCACACGGGAGCCCCCCCCCTCCCCCTCCCCCTCCAATGATCTTGCCTTTGGTGAGGTGGTGCACCCGAGAGCAGGCTTGCAGCCGGTGAGCCTGTACCACAGGGCGTGTGTTTTGTTTGGGAGGTTGTGGACCCACCGGAAGGTACAAGAGCCTGATTCACCAGCAATTATTTACAATTTACAATTATTTACAACACATCGCCTAGCGAGGCTGAAGGAGCTACAGCTCAGCTGTTCTGGCCGCGCAAGAAGAAGAGCAGACCTCAACCTGCCAGAAGGTCTAACCGCAGCTGTGCACATTTATGGCCAGACCACCGACAACTGCAACACTCTGCTGGCAAACTCAACATGCTTTGTGAGCAAAAAATACAAAAGGTATTTATTTCCCCCCACCCCGCTAGCTGGCTCTCATTTTTAAACCACATCCTTTGTTCAAAATGGCTGGGGCCATAAAACTGTAGCTATAAATCCCCCCTGGTACCGCTGTCGCCCACGAGGCTCCTCAGCTTAACTCCTCCACACAAGCCCTCCAAAAACAGAGATAAGACTCTCGCCCAGCAAGCTGGGGGCTGGGATTGCTCAAATAGAAAGGAAACTGCATCTCCCTTGTTCCCAAAGTAATAACAACAGACAGAGGACTAATATCTCCCCCTTCTGTCGGCCATATTAGACTGGCTTTTCGGCGACCTTCATGGACTAGTCCTTTTGCACCATATGTACTAAGAACTGGACTCTTTAGACTATTTCTAATTGTATTCTGCACATTTTACGTAACTGGCACCCATTTCACTTTTCCTTCACCTGTAATGCATCGATCGCTACCTCATATCTAGCTAGGAAGTGGGCTTACTCAAACGGAACTGGAATTGCCCTTCCCTGCTCTCAAAGCAATAACAACAAAAAGAGGACTAGCGTCTCTAGTCCCCCTACTTGGCGGCCATGTTAGACTGGCCTCTCTCTCTATGCAGCGGCCATCATGGACTAGTCATTTTCACGATCTGACCATACCCTACGAATAGGCCTTATTAGACTAATCTCAACCACCGCATACTTTTCATAGCGCTGTATCTAAACCTTTGTGGGATTAGTGGTCTATTATACTATATTATTTTATATTTTTATATTATATTGTTTATTATGGTATTATAATGCTACTGGATACAATGCACTGATCGCTACCTCATATATTTCTGGCTGCTCACTAGTGTCATTTTGACTCATGTAACTTGTGGTTTGCACCTGTACTGTGTTCCTTTTTACCACTAGTATTATACTTCTACTTGTATACTGCACATTTTTTGTAAGCGACACCCAGCTCACTTTTTATTCTTGCATTGCACTACTGTCACCCCTTTTCGACTCATGCAACTTGTGGTTTGCACCTGTATTGTGATCCTTTTTTACCGCTAGTATTATACTTCCACTTGTATACTGCACATTTTTTTTTTTTTTTTTTTTGTAAGCGACACCCAGCTCACTTTTTATTCTGACAGTGCACTACTGTCACCCCAGATACTTTGTACATTTTATTGGTAAGCTGCACCCATTTTCACTTTTTATTTTATTTCTGGACGGCACCAATTGCTACCTCTTATATTCTTGTCATGGGAGTTGCTCACTAATGTCACTTTTGTCCCATGTTATCGCTCACCTTCCCATACCCACCTTAATATCAATCCCAAAATGGATCCGATTGGCAAGCACACACATAAAATCAACTATCCATCCACACTCACCAAAAAAGCCGCTAAACGCTTTAAACATAACCTCCTGAGGTCCCACCCTGAAACACCCTATGCAGACACCTACCATTCATCGGTCAATGGACCCCTGAAGACCGACATCATCTTCCACACCACGCGCAGAGCCCAATGGAGAAAAGCGTTCCTCACCTTACTCAACATCTCAGCTACCAGGAAATCAGCTCATAGCCTTACTCTCTCCATCGCATCCTCCCTACTCTTCCCAGGCAGAGCTACTATCTACAATAACGGGATAGTTCTATTTCAATCCACAGATAGGAACCTGAACCTACTAGATAACCTGTTCCCCACTATCAAGGAACACCTCTCCAATCCGAGGACCACCCCTGACGTTGCAGCTTCCTCCACCCATAACACCGCTAACACAGCGCAGCACCACGTAGCTAACACACACTCCTCACTCAGGGACACACCGACCACCCCAGACTTCTCAGCCCCCTCCCACAACACTTCTATCCCAGTTCAACACCAGGTAGCTACCACACACGATTCAAGGACAGACACAGATCTCTCCCTCTCATACACCACTCGCACTCCCACCCCTCCTACCAAAGCTCGGACAGCCACGCATACCATCAACAATACTCTCTCCCCTGTCATCACAGCTCCCACCCACAACACATCTAAACCAGCTCAACACCAGTACCACACTGACAACGACAAATCCCACCCTTTATGCCCCCCCCACCTCTCCTCTACCCCCGGCACCTCCGTCATCCACCCACCTATTGCAGCAACCTCACACTCCTCAATAACAGACTTAGATCTCTCACCGACATTGACCAGTCGCACCCCCTCCCTCCCCACCAACACCCTGACCACCATTCATACCACTCCCATTCCTTTCACCCCTGACACCACAGCCCCCGACCACAACGCCTCTAACCTATCACAGCCCCAAAACGACACGCACCTCGCCTATACCACCGGCACCTTAGTCATGCACCCATCTACTGTTGCTACCCCACACCCCTCATTCACAGACATAGATCCTGCCCCCACATACACCAACGGTACCCCCTCCCCCCTTTCACCAGCCCACATTCCCATTCTTTTCACCCATGGCACCACAGCTCCCACCCACAATACGCCTAACCGAGTTCAGCACCAGACCGACACGCACGCAGACAAACGCCACCCTTTACCCCCCCTTTCTCAGCCCTCACGTCCACCCATTAACTAACCACACAGAACACGCCTCTATCAACTCAACTCCGCCTCCTCAAAAAAGAACGACATACAATGACACTCCCCCCCCATTCTCACCCCCCACTACCCTACAGGCGCCCCCATCACCACTAACATACGCCCATCCTCCACCATGCACTCTCCGCCTACCACCAATATCCTCTTCCATACCTCCAACCTCCCCCCTAGGTCATCCACCCCTAACCTTCCAATCCCCACCACCAACACACATCCCACACTAGACTACGTTATGGCCTCCCTCCTCCAGCTCAAAGAAGACATTCACATCATCAAACAACTACTCTGTACGCATTCCAGTCACTCCTCACCCACCACTCTCCTCAAGCTCAAAGAAGACATTCACACCATCAAACAATTACTCTGCACACACCCTAGACACCCCTCACCCGCCTTCACCAGCTCCACCCTACCTAGCAGGACCTCCACCCGGTCGGCTGACTCTCGTTATTTCATTCGCAATCAACGCCCCCGCACTGGACCTCAATCCCTGTTCGCAATCGTGAAAACCGTCCCCAGCGCTCCTGTAACCCACTATCAGAACGTGACACAGTCACCCTCCTCCGCTCCTACGACCCATCTCCCCTTAACAACATACCCACCACCCTCAGCGCCATTCCAACGATTCTTCCAAACCCCCTTAGACCCCCCACACTAAACAACAGACTTTCTATCCTTAGTAACCTGAGAAAAGTCCCCCTCTCTCTAGAACACCCTTCCACTCTCGACACACCCCGCCTCAAATGCACCCTCCTCAACTGCAGATCGGCCTCTAGGCACTCCTCTGCAATCGCTGATCTCATCTTATCACTGGACCTTGATCTAATCATCATGACTGAAACGTGGCTAACTGAATCTTCTTCACCTATAATGGACATATTGGTTCCCCCCCAACTACCACATCACTAGACTAGACAGGGTTGGTCAGAAAGGTGGTGGAATCGCATGTATACACAGGAGTAACCTCTCTGTCCAGAAAGTAACCTCTCCCTCCCTACCCTCCCCAACCTCCTGTGAATACATCTGCCTCGATATTATCAGTGAGGGCAAACCGATATGCTCTCTTCATGGCATTTACCACCCACCAGGGGACAACCTTACCTTCTCGCAACAAATCATGGATCTGATCACAACCAATTCAGGGCGACAACTCACACAAAAATATACCTTGGTGACTTCAACCTCCACTGGAACGATCATAATGACGTGGTGGTAAATAGTCTTAAAAACTTCCTCGACGCCTTGGACCTCACCCAAATATGCAACAGCCCGACCCACGAGAAAGGCTCTATCATTGACCTTATCATCTCCAAAGAGGACTCTATCCAACTCGAATCTATCCAACCCTGTGACTGGTCAGATCATCATATTGTCACATTCTTCATCAATGAAAAACTCAAATTTAACCCGGTTCAATCCTGCAAGCCCAAAGTCTGGAAAAGAGACCTAAAGAAACTCAACCCAAACTCTCTACCCCCCCAACAGCTGCAACCTCTTACTTCCTCCTTCTGGCGTTACGGATGTCCAATCCTTGACGGATCACTATCTCAACGCTATGACCTCTATAGTTAATGAAGCGGCACCTATGCAGTTAAAAAGAGCCTCCACAAAAATGTCCAATCCTTGGCACGATGGGAGCCTCAATGACGATAGACGGGCCGTGCGAATGGCAGAGCGCACCTGGAGATCAGCTCCCTTCGCACTGCACTTAAAAACGCTGAAGAAAAAGAGAAATGCCTACTTCAGGAAATAAAACGCTCACAGCGCCAAGAAACCGCACGGTATAAGCGCGCTATACAAATGTTTTTAAATTCAAATTCAAATTCAAATTCAAAATCAGATTTCTTCAGCCGTCAGCTGGACCAAGCCAAAAATCGTCCGAGAAAGCTGTTTGAACTAATCAGAACACAATCCAAGGAACAACCCCAACCACTCAGTACTTTGGGCAAAGCACCCTCCTGTGAAGACTTCGCCTCTTTCTTTAGCCAAAAAACCAACAACATAAAGAACGATCTCCTCATTGACGTAAGTCTCTACCCCAAACGCCATTACACAGAACAAACTGAACCAAAAACCAACGCCACATGGTCGTCCTTTGTCACCTATTCGGAAGAAGAAATCGGTAGACTTCTCAGCACTGTGAAACCAGCCAATCACCTCACGGATCCCCTTCCTGACAACGCAGTCAAAGACCTTACCCCGTCGCTCCTCCCACTCTGGACTAAAATTATCAACAGTTCACTTCAACAATGGACCATCCCCGACTCCCTCAAAATTGGTCAAGTCACACCTCTACTAAAGAAACCTACAGCCGACCCCTCTGATCTAAATAATTACCGTCCCATTACCAATATTCCGACTCTTGCCAAATTGTTGGAAAAATGCGCACAAATACAATTGACTAAACACATTAATCAGTTTGATCTACTCAACCCTCATCAATCAGGCTTCAGAGCAGATCACAGTACAGAAACTGCTATGACTCACATAATTGATGACGCCCTTCAAATCCTATATCAAAACGATACCTGCCTCCTTATCCTTCTTGATCTCTCTTCTGCATTCGACACCGTCAAATATGAGAACTTACTGGATCTATTAAACACAAGAATGGGTATATCTGGAACTGTGCTCAAGTGGTTCACTTCCTTTCTACACAACAGATCGCAGAAATTCAAGAGTAACAACTTGATGTCTTCGCCATTACCTGTATCGCTAGGCGTCCCACAAGGATCCTCCCTATCCCCAACTTTGTTTAACCTAGTTATGGAACCTCTCACCACCTTGCTACAAGCATCCAATGTTCACTTCCACATGTACGCCGATGACACCCAACTTTATCTCAAATTACAATCACCCAAAGACATTATGCTTTTAAACTCAACGATCAGAAGCACCCAATCCTGGCTGGCCGCTAATCATCTCAAACTCAATGCTCTCAAAACAGAGTTCCTCTTGATCTCACCTCCTGCGAAGCTCACTACCGCTCAAATCTGGCTTAAACACCTAACCGCACTCAATGTTCATCCCACAATCGTGGACTCAGCAAAATCTCTAGGCATAACTCTGGACACCAACCTCAACATGCAGGAACACATCAACAAAGCAACTAAGGGTGCGAACTACCAGATTAATACCTTAAGGAAACTCAAACCCTTCCTTCCAGCCAAAGATTTTCAAACTGCGGTACAAGCACTAGTCATCCCTCGAATAGATTACGGCAGCATCGCCCTCTGCGGTCTCCCCCTAACTACTACGGCACCCATAAGAGCTTCTCTAAACGCCGCAGCGAGACTCATCACTGGATCTAAAAAACACTCACACATTTCCCCTGACCTGAAAGCCCTGAACTGGCTGCCTTTTGAAGCCAGAATACATCTGAAAATAGCCTGCATGATGCACAAGGCTGTCCACCTGAGCTCACCCGGATACCTCGCCCAGAAGCAGACGATTTCTGGAGGCTCTAGAAACACCAGAGGCACAAACAATCTCTTGCTAAAGCCCCAACGATTCCGCAAGGAAAAAACCTATAAACGCTCCTTCTCAGGAATGGCACCCAGGATCTGGAACTCACTCCCCCCTGAAACCAGGCTCATCTCCTCTTCCATACTTTTTAAGAAAGAAGTAAAAGCTATCCTCATGGCTAAATACACTTGAATTATTACTGGGGATGATATTTACAGACACTGTACCATTCAGTCCTACTGATCTTTTTGCATTTTTGTATGACTCGTGTTATTGACCTACTTGATTGTTTACGCTACCACGTATTTGTACTTGTATCCTTATTGATGTATCTGTCTGACTATGCTCCCGCATGTACCTTCCTCACCCCAATTGTTAGTTACTCACAGGTCGTTCCTTTTGTCTGTAAAGCGCTCTGATATCTGCAAAGATCTTGTTCGCGCTATATAAAACTTTCAAAATAAAATAAATAAATGCTGGCTATTACAGGTGGTTTAGACCTTTTTAACAACCAGGAACATGTCTACAGAAATCTGGCACTCTCAAACTATTCCTTTCGCATGCTTCAGAGGCCCCTTGTCTATTTCTTTCTCCTTGCCATCTGATTTTGTACAGTACAGCAACATTTGCTCTCCATTGGTCATTTGGTAACCTTGCATTAGCTTGCAGTAACACACAAATGGCTCTAATAATATTGACAAGAACCCGTTTGAAGAGTCTGGCCAAGATTTCCTAACAGTTTGCACTGGGCTTAGTGATGCAAATCCAGCACAAAGTGGTGGGATTTATTTCCCAAAGCAAACCGCACTTTGTTTTGAAAAGTCGACTAAGTAGTTGTATGCCCTACTTGCATCAAGGGGACTTATCATACCTGGGACATGGGCATTATCATGCAACCCCCCCAGGGGTTTTGAGGCAAATCCCATTCTACTAATATTGGTAAAAAAGCATTTGCCTCAAATAGTTATGTCTCTTTGTGGCAGGCATAACAGTAAAACATGTGTGTTGCACTGTACAGTTTAACACACATACAAAGTGAGAAAAGTATTAAAGAATAGTTTTTGGACTAGAAGGGTGCCATTCCAGTGCAAATCCTGTGCATGAAAGACTGCACATACACTCACACACTTTAATCATACTGCTTGGGTGAATGGATTGGCAAATGGCAGCATAAGGGTGCCAGGGATGGGGCAGAGAACAGAAGCATGACATCTTAGTAGATGTGATGTTGTTTTTCTCTAACCCTTGACGCAATGCAGCACAGTAACTTTCGTTGCTGCGCTGCTTTTCGCTAAAACTTAGTAAATCTGTCCCTGTGTCTTAACCCAGCCAGCAAAGGTTGGTTCTGCTAGTCAAAAACTAGCTCCTACATTTCAAATATCATGTTAGTTCATAACAGATTAGTCTCCTCAGTGTAGGGATAACCAGGTTTCGAAATGGGATTTCCCTTAAAAGGGTAGGGATTCACTGAATATAATAATACGACAATGAGAACTGTGCAACTGTCATTTAAAGTTGAAACTGGCTGATCTTTTATAAAGCATTTTAACACTTATTTCATATTGGGGATATGGACTGGAATTTAAAAAACCCACAATGAATACAACCCAGTATTTTGTTTCCTCCACGCATACTGAGCTTTAGTAAAACGTATTTTTCTCCCAGAAAAGGTTCCTTTAAGCAAAATTAACAAGCTCAAAGTTTCACTGATGTGTGTAATACAATCACACATATGTGTTTATTTCACAGTGTAGGACTGTCCTCTTTCCTGGAGCCCTTAATTCTTAAATAAATTAATGTAAGCAGCAGTTGCTTTGGCTTCAAACGATGTTCTGGGACTCCTGAAGTGCCATCTGTGGAGGAGTGTGGCTCAATGGTTAGAGCGGCAGACCCTGATGCAGAGTTTCTGGCCAGGGACCAGGGTTCGATCCTCGGCTCGGCGGGGTCTCGGACTCAATTTCCTCGGACCTGTTAATTCTCGCCTCGTGCCTATTCTTATCACGGGCCCCAAGCTGCAACTCTGGGCAATAGCTTGCTTAGCCTCCACACCGCCCCCAACAGCGCTAGAATGCCTGGCTTCACCCTGGGGGTGCCCAAGAGTGGACACTTCACAGAGAAAGCCAGGAGGGGTTCCACAGCGGTATGAGTATCAGCGCCAGGAAGCCGAATAGGCGACACCGCAAGGTGACCGTCTGGTGACAGTGCGCTCTATAAGTACCATGACATTTACATTTACATCTGTCACACAACTTAAAACAAAAGAAAGCTTTCATGCCTACCATGTCTTTGTCAACTTGCGGCTGTCGTTGGCAAATTATACCTTTTGTACCTTTTGTAGTCTTAGTCTTAGTCGTTCACTCCCAGAGATAGCCTGGGCGATGGAAGAAGCAAGGCTGTACTTGCACACAGCCTAGAGGGAAAATAGCATGCAGGACAGTCCTGACTGAGAGTTAACAATTGGGCTGAAAAAGAGGTTGGGATGCTGGAATGAAAACACCTATTGCTGGCTGGTATAGGCTTTGCCTGTGACCATATGGAGTACGACACTAGTAAGGGTTTGACCATAAATGGTTCAAGGCAATACATGGCTGCCTTTATGGTCAGCGAGATCGCACTTTGTATGTGATGTAGGCATTATTGCTTGCCTGTGCTGTTGATCAGCCAATAGTCGAGGTAGGGTAGGGAAAAAAGTGGATGCCACTGCACCTTAAATTAGCAACTACCACTGCTACACACTTTATAAAGACCCCTGGATCGGTGGTATCCCCAAATGGGAACACTTTGAAGTTGTAATGATGAACACTTACAGCAGAGTGGAGATAGCGCAGGTGGCAGGATGGGCAGGAATGTGAAAGCAGACATTCTTCAGATCTAACGGTGACATGTAATCACCTTCTTAGAGCAGAGGTATTAAATCCTGCAGGGTTGTCTTGTGGATATGTTCTGACAGGATGTTTTGGTTGAGGGGCCCCATGTCCAAGATTTGCCAGAGAGAGCAGTCCTTCCTGGGAATGAGTTAGTATAGAGAGTAGACGTCCTTCTCCCCGTGGCGATGGGGCACTCTTTCTAAAGCCCCTTTGTGGAGAAGTGCCTGGACACCTTCATCTAGAAGGCTCTGCTGAGGGGCTGTGTGAGTATCTGTGGCAAACCACCGCAAGTAACCACTGATCCAATATGATTATTTTTTTTCCCAGTGGTAGAGGAAATGCTGCAGTCTCCCCCGACAGGTAAAGTGTTACCCCAGGAGGAGAGGGGATTAGCGGAGGGAATGAAGCAGGCCAAGTCAGTGCTTAGTGGTGGAGTGGGAGTCAGAGTTAACTGTACTTACCTTCAGTCGACAACCACTAGTCCTGGAGGTTGGTGAATCCTCATCTTCTGCCCTCCCTTCTTCCTCAGCATTAGAGAAGCTGGAGGAGACTGCCTCTGGGGTAGGTGGCAGGTGCTGCAGAATACTGGAAGGACGGTAGCTTCACCTTCCTTGGCGCCAAAGGGTCTTGTACAACGAAGATGTCAAGCATGCCAGCGATGACTGTATTGGATTTCACGGTGCACCCAACGCCTCTCCCTCTGTTACAGTGGGGCTTTTTCAACAGGAAGACCAGGCTAGCTACTCATGAGGCGTTGTCATTGTCCACGGAAGGGCAGAGGCTACAAGCCTACTAATGGTCCGACCACGGGTACTTGGAACCGGGGGCAGTACCGGCAGGGCATCCATTCCATTACCCTGTGAGGATCTGCATTCTCTAGTGCTGAAGGTTGACGGAAAAGGGCCCATGGTCCCTGGCATTCAGGGATTCGATATGTAGGTATTGGTCTCCAAAGGGTGATGGCAAAGGAAAGGCAGAGACCAGGAGTTTTCCAACTCTGGATGTTGAGGATTTACAGCGTGGACCCTAGAAAAGCTTGGGAGAACATGTCAAGTCTTGTAGTCCTGACAGTAATATCTGAACCCGATGGCAGAAAACAAAAATCGAACATGTAGTCGGTGTCCATGCACATTTCCCACTAAGGGTGAAGCAACAGTGTATCCAGTGACTCAAAGCCTTCTCTGAAGAAAAACAACTTGCAAACGTCCAAGCTGACCACTATATGGAAAGAGTGAGCATAGCATGAGTATCTATATCAACAGCTACTACAAACGTGTTTTTGTAGTAATTGATCAAGGCATGTGCTACGCAAATACTCAAAGTGACATAAATAAGAAATATTCCTACATGTTTGCCACATGTTTTATTTGATGCCACCTATGATTCGATATTTTAAGTGTTTTTTTTTCCATACAATAATAGAAGGGCAAGACGTATCTAATTTTGACCTGAAGTAATGTTTGACTAGGACTCCACATTTTTAGATTAGTGCATGTTTACTTACCAGGGTCATTGTGTGAATGAGGTACCACAAACACCTGCAGAGGTTCAGTGTCCCACTCATTGGGGTCATAAGTAATGTCAAATCCTTGCTTCCACACACCACCATCGACATTGTCAAACGGAACCTCCGAGTATACATCCAGCATCTGTGAGATAAGTAACATGTAAGAAGAAATTAGGATTTCAGGTGATAGATCAAGCCTCACAAATAAATAAGGTCAGTGTGAGAACCACTAAAACTGGAAGCGTAAAGAGATTGAAAGCTGGCATATTGTCTCCAGCCCCTTCACATCGCTTTACACTCAGAGATGGCAGCTTCAGGAGTTCAGAACTTTTGTGTCAAATAGTGATGAGGAGAACAGATGTACACTGGAGAAATCTGACTTTGGCAATAGGTGGAAACTTCTGCCGACTGATGGGTGGGCTATAGCTATTTGACAGGAGACATTAATTTCAGAAGCGGTACTGGTGAGTGGTGGAGAAAGCGTCAGAGGTCTGACACGAATAGGTGGAATCCTTATGCACATCAGGACCCACCCCGCTGATATGTGGCTCCATACACCAAATTACTATTACAGCTGACTTAATAAAGAAAAAGGCCACATGTAGATGATGTGGTGTGCGTAAGCATCTGGCACCAGTGGGTTTCCCTGTGACCCAATGGTGTTTATAATGTTTTGATGTTTATGATCAACTGTTAGGAAGAGAGGCCCAAAGACACATTCACCATTAACTTCAAAAAATGCTATTACTCAACAATTGATGATTTTGGCTTGCATGGAACCACAGAAATTCCAATGTATTAACAAGCCCTTTTAGATATCCATTAGTTTCTAAACAAATAAATAAAAAAAGGTTGAAATCAGCAGAAAGTAAGCTTACATGCACACACTTCTTTTTAAGAAACCTTTTTCTCTTTCACTACAGAGCGGTTATGTTTTAAAAGTAGGCTTTGGTTTCAGGTTCACCCAGACTTCAGTCTTTAAGAGCTCTGGACGTACCTCTTTCCACTAAAACAGTAGTGAACATTTCAGATTTAATGTGAGTCTCATTATACCGCCCTTTGAAATCAAGGTATCTGACCTTAAAGAGTTACAACATGCTCAGGATTCTTCTAAATTGAAATATTTGCCGATTAGAGAATGTCTGTGAAATAATGGCTGCTTCGAGAATGGTGCATCTGATAAAAACATTACATGCATGGCTAACCAAGACGTGATGATAAAAATGAATTATTTTTGCTATCATAGATCACAAATTAGCATTTCAAGTTTTGACTTTCTTGCTGTAAACAAAAGACTTTTCCCAGTCCATCAACTTGAAATAGGAAGAAAATATGGTCGAACCCGTCACCTATTTTATTGCATAAATATAACACTTCAATAGCATGAAGAAATCCTTACAAAATATTGCATACTACATTACACCCATTGTAAAGAGTGTTTAGTAACCTCAAAATCACTTAAATTAAAAAATATTGCTGATTTCTGAAGAAGATGGTGGATTATATGGAGTATCCTGCAAATTCACATGACTACTAAAAGAACTACACCCACTAAACAAGTGAGTTTCTGTAGCCTTGTTAAAAATAGTCTATAGGAGAGCGGTGATGCAAGGTCCTCACTGGAAAGGCCACAAGGCGTGATGCAAATGTTTGCAATTTTTTTAATGTGGAATAAAAATGACAGGCGGAAAGGGGGTGGAGGATATCACACATATGTAAATATCTGCGGGACATTAACAGCTAAAAGAAGCAAGTTGGTTTCAATAGGGGAAAAAGTAGGAGGGTGTACATAGAAAGAGAAACATAGGCTCTGGACTGCCTCAAATGTTAAGAAGGGTAGCAAAAATCAGTAACTAAAATCTAAAAGTTCTATGACATACAAGGCAAACATTGTACATTGAGTACTACAGTATTGCATCAGAGAGGAAGGTAGTAAAGGGCAGACAGCAAGTCCTTTTCTCCACTCAGTTGTTTACAGATGCACTCATATGCTTCTTTGGAGAGACTACTTTGCAGTTCTGAGCTATACCAAAGATCTTCAATATTAGAGTGCCCTAAAACACCCAAAACAAAATAATTTGGTTTGCCAAGGAAAGGTCCTAAAGTCATGTTGATTTTAAGTGCTGGGTGTATGTCTTTGCTAATGGTAACCTTTATTTTAACTCTTACAAGATGAGCCAGCATCACAGGAGTGCCTGCCTGCAACACCTTTTACGCATATTACATAAGGATTACCAACACCAGTCTTGAACAACTTTAATTTTAATATTACCTGCACATCTGCCTTAACTCCTTTGTCTCCTACTGCAAACTGACAGTCTTGTGGGGATATGGAAAGGAAACTGGGCCTGGAATCCAGAGGCATAACCCAGGAGCCATTGGGAATGAGGTATGGAAGCACTGCAGGTTGGCCATCGGCATTGGCAGTCAGCTCAAGTACAGAGTCCTTTATGTGGCTGATGATCTCATGGTTTTCTTCCAGAAGCTGCTCCAGCTGCTCAATCCGGTTCTGCAACACTGAAATCTGGCTCTGCAAAGAATTGGTAGATAAATAAAATACCCAGAAAAAACTCAGAAATCTAACAAGGAAAACAAAGTTAGGACAAATTACTTGGCAAGATTAGGTTTCCATTTCTGTAGTAGACTTTTATATTGTTTGGAAGCTTCCCATATGCAGCGAGTACTAGATGTGCTCTACTCTTCACGCTCCGTCCACATTCTTTCTTAGGAGCAGCTATCACTATCTGGCACTGTTGGGGTCAAGGGGGGGTGGCCTACTCTGCTCCAATCCGGGCCCTGGTTTGTTGGGGCCTAGCACCCACCTATGCAGTCCCTCTGAACAAGATCAAGCCCCGACTCTTTGGCAGTGACTGGCCAGCGTCCTCCTCTAGCAGCGTGGTGTCCAACAAGATGGCTTCTTCCAAGGGCAAGCGTGACCCATCAGTCAGAGAAATGCTGACCAGCTCCACATCGGCACCGACCAAGGACTCGGCGGGCAGCTCCCAAACAACCACGCATTCCAACTCAGCAGGGCCCCAAGATGAAGATCATGCCCAAGTGACTCAGGAATTTTTGGCCTCTCTCAAAGTAGACCTCCAAAGTTTTAAAAGCAACCTCTCAAGTGACATGCGCGACGGATGACAAGACTTGACTTCGTTTGATGACCGTGTTTCCACGTTGGAGGATGAGATGCTCAAAGGGGAAGAACTAGAGTTCCCATGCCAAGAAATCATACGTCTACATGAACATAAAGTCCTCAGGACAGAATCAGAGGATCTTGAGAACAGATCCCAACACAGCAACACATGCCTGAGGGTAATGCCATCAGGAGCAGAAGGATCTGCCATACGGGAATACGTCCAGTCACTTTGCTGCTGTACCCTCGACTAGGACGATAACCCAGAACTACGTTTCAACAAGGTGCACAGGGCCGGAAGATCCTGGGGTACTGCCCCACCTGACATGTTAGCTCTACTCACATTTCCAAAATAGAAGAGAACATTTTGAAAGCCGCTAGTTCAAAGCAATTTATACAATTTGGAGGTCACACTATTTCCCTTTTTCAAGCGGTCTCCCTTCTCACCCTGCAGCGTCGCAGAGCGTTCAAGCCAGTGACCAATTTTGTGCATTCCTAGGAGAGGTTTTACCGATGGGGCCCCCATTCTGCCTTATCTTTTGTTGGCAAGGGCAGCTTCATCAACTACGATCTCAGAAACCAGAGATGGCTCCCTCTCTGATGCTGGGTCCCCCTGTGGCTCACCCACATACCAAACACTCTGCCAAACATTGAAGCGCTCCTAGCGGTTCCCTCGCCCGAGTCCCGAGAACGTTGAGATGTGTTGGACAAACTTGCCTAAGGCGCCGGAGGTAGGCCCACATGAGCCCGGCCTCCATCGACTCTCCTTGGCTCTTTCTGATCTTCGCCCAGCATTTTTGGAACAATGACAGTGGCCTTGGGTGGTGGAAAGGCTCTTACCGCCAGTGAGACCCATCCACTGATCTTCGTTCCTGACCTACCAGAGTCTGATAATTACCATTGTTGATGGACATTTCCGTATGGTTATTTTAAATATGATGTTATTTGTTCTTTATTGTTTTTGGGATCCACATTCTTTTGTCTCACATGGGTGGTATGAATGGCAATGGTCATGGAGTATAAGAGAGAGGGAAGCGATAGGCATAATAAAAGCCCAGCAAGGGAAGCAAAGATATTTGTCTGTCTGCCCCCCACACTTCCCTGACTGAGGGTTCTAGACAATAAACTCACAAGACACAATGTTAAAGCCCACAACAATCCCACTAAATGGAAAGCTATTCTCTCCCTCTTAGAAAGCTCAGGTAGCGACATATACTTCCTTCAAGAAACACACTTACTGTCTAAAGAGGTCCACCACATGCAATTCCGCTGGTTCCAACGCCAGCTGTGGTCTTCCGTCACTATGAAACGGGTAGGGGTAGTCATCCTGTTTTCCACACGATTTAAGAGGGATATCATCTCTAAAGTGACTGATAGTAAGGGACGGTTCCTAGCATATAAAACCGGACTAGGCACCTTTCACTTTACCCTTGCTAACATATACACTGCCAATGACGAACAGGAAGCTTTCATCACCAACGCCCTTTCCCTCTCTTCCAAACCCCAGATGTCGCTATTCTGGCTGGCGGCGACGTAAACCTGCCCATGGATAATACCCTTGACCGCTCTGGCTAGAGCTCTGGCCAAACAGGGGCTTTTTCTGCCCGGGGACTTTGTTGGTTGGCAGATTGTGGTGATGTCTGGCGCTTGCAACACCCTCACTCTAAGGACTTCACCCATTATTCAGCTAACCTATGCGCGTGTTGATTATTTTTTGGGGACCTCAGCCCTCCAGATGCTGGTCAGTGACATCAGCATAACCCCCTGCTCGCTTTCCGACCAAGCACCCTTAACTCTCACCATACACTTTGATGCTCAGATAAACACCTCTTGTTGGCGCCTCAGGGACTTTCTACTCCAATCTCCCTCAACAGTCGCAGCCATACATAACACAGTTACTGTTTATCTTCAGTCAAGGTCAAGTTACAATAGCTTCACTCTGGAAAGATCTGAAATTAGTGGTACGATTGGAATTCATTGCTATCTCCGCTTCAGAAAATCACTTCTAAAAGGAGAAGCAACGGGCCCTTGAGTTACGAGTCCTGGAACTAAAGGCAATACACAAAAGCACTGGTGCTCCATAGATCTGGAAAAAACTGGAACAAACACACTTACTCCTTAAAAGTCTAGATTTAGATGGGGCAGAATTCGTCCTAGCCTGTCGTAAACACTAGTTCTATCAGTGTGGTAAGCGCTTCGGGCAACTACTAGTGCATCGCCTTTGAGCTAAGATCCATTCCGAGACTGTTCGGGTGATCTGTCCCACCCCAGCCTCAGAGGTTCGATCGGACCCACAGATTGCTGATGCCTTTCAGAATTTCTATTAACGTCTCTGTACAAACTCTGCTGGGACTCCAGATGATCCTTCGGATTACCTCACAGCCTGTCCCCCACCCCTCTCCCATCTTAGGTAGCTGCAACCCTAGACAGGCCCATACGAATTGAAGAGGTGGTACAGGCCATCTCTGGCCTTAAACTTCTGAAATCCCCAGTGCCTGATGGCTTCCCTTCTACATTTTATAAAATCTTTTGTCATGAATTGGCCACACTCCTTACACGTCTTTGTCATTCTTTTGCCTATACAGGTTCCTATACTGACTCATAGCTCGAAGTTTCCATCTCAGTCATTCGCAAGCCAGGTAAAGACCCAGCCCTCTGTGGGTCTTATGAACTCATTTCACTATTAAAAATCAATGCTAAACTCTTTACTAGCATATGGACTCAACCCTTACATGCCAGGTCTGATTTTCCCCGATCCATACCTACAGCCAATGCAGGGATCACCTTAGATGCATTTTCAATCTACTTGATAAGGTGTCAAGTACTAAAAGGGAGGCTCTTCATCTATCTATTGACATGGAGAAGGCGTTCGGCAAAGTCCATTGGCATTAGCTTTTCAAGACTTTGGCTTTGGTGGCCGATTTCTCTGATGGGTCAAAAGCATCTACAGCTCACTTAGGGCAGGGGTGTGTGTCAATGGGCCCTCATCCTCGCCATTATCTGTCTGCCCTATACATGGAATCCCTCGTCTAACACATACAGTCTCATCCTGACATCACATTTGGTGGTACCAGCATCTCATCAGCCTGCAGGGAACAGCATCTCATCAAACGTTATGCAGGCAAGGCAATCCTGGCTATCTCTGGCCCACTCACTTCTATTCCTGCCCTGGTTACAGAACTCCAGAACTTTGGATCATTCTCTGGCTTTAAGGTCAATATGCAAAAGTCACAAATCTTGACTTGATCTGTCCTTCATCAGACTGAACATTTGTTACAGGCCCACTTTCCAGTCGAATGGGCCACTGATTTTATTACCTATCTAGGAATTGAGCTGGCCCACTTTATCCATCAAACTATCATGATCAATTAGGATTCCCTGGCTAAGCAAATTAGAACGGATATCCACAAATGGGAACACCTAGGCATCTCAGTTCGGTAGAATGGCAGCCATAAAAAGGACCATTATTACCACGCATTCTCTATCTCTTCCAGGCATTACCTTTGACCCCATCTAAGCAAGCTCTCAATTCACTTCAGTTAGCTATCAATGCATTTGTCTGGGGAGGGAAGAAAGCCTGTTTCCACAAACGCCTTTTATATCAGCCCACACAAGAAGGCGGTCTTGCGGGGCCTTCTTTATTGCAGTATTATCAAGCCTCGTAGTTACGCTTTCTAGTGGAAAGGATCAGCCCACTTACTTCATGGATCAGTCAGTGGCGGCTCCCATATTTGGAAAGAACTAGGACTTCCCCAAAGACATTGGGCATGGGGATTATACTACTCTCCTGTCACAAACTCCATCCTTCGTGTGTGGAAGGTAGTGCCACTTAGAGCGCAACTGACAATCTTCCCTTCCCCAAAGACACCTATTTTTTCCAACCTTGAATTCACCCCAGGACTCCAAGATGACTGATTCCATCCCTGGATTGACGGAGGCTGTAAACAAGTTGGCTGCTTGTTTGACCCTCAAGAGATAATACGCTTTAACCAAGTGAAATTACATTGCGGCTTAGATTAAGCCGACCATATCCAATACCTTAAGGTTCGCCATTGGGTGCTGCAGCTCTCAATTCGGCCCCATGCATAGAGGCACTTGACCTCTTTCAGAAACGGTTAATAACTAAGAATAATGATAGGCAGCCCATCACTGAGCGGTATATCAAACTTAGTGGAGAGGAAGCTCGCCCTCTCTCGGCAGGGCAGAGGAGGTGGGAAGACGAGATTGGCAGGCCTTTTTCTGATAAGGTTTGGACAGACTTTTACTATATAGCCCGACAAACTGTACACAATATGACCAGTACGGAAACAGCATTTAAGATTGTGCCATATTGGCATCGAACTAGAGCACGACTTGCTTCATGGAACCGTGAAATCCTCTAAAGAATACTGGAGAGGCTGTGAGGCATTGCCCTAAATTCAACCGTTTCTGGGATCAGGTGTTGATGATGTTGGCAAGGCATTTCACACCTCCATCCCTAGATTTCCTGCCTACACAATTCTAGGTATCCCTAATGGCCAGACATTCCCTCTCCATTCCAGTCGAGGGAACACATTCCACGAAGGAATGAAGGCCGTCGCCGACTGGATGAAGACCAGCCGTCTGAAGCTGAACTCGGACAAGAAGGAGGTCCTCATCCTCAGCTCCAACCCTTCAGCCTGGGACGACACCTGGTGGTCAACGGCACTGGGGGCAGCCCCGACACCCACCGACCACGCACGCAACCTGGGAATCATCCTCCACTCAACGCTCTCAATGACCAAGCAAGTCAACGCCGTCTCCTCCTCCTGCTTCAACACACTCCGCATGATCTACAGATGGATCCCGACAGATACAAGAAAGACAGTCACCCAGCCCCTCGTCAGCAGCAGACTCGACTACGGAAACGCCCTCTACGCGGGAGCCCCGACCAAGCTCATCAAACGACTACAACGCATTCAAAATGCCTCGGCACGACTGATCCTCGACATACCACGCCACGGCCACATCACCCCCCACCTGAGAAACCTGCACTGGCTCCCCGTCAACAAGAGGATATCCTTCAAGCTCCTCACCCACGCACACAAGACACTCCACAAGACCGGCCCAGCCTACCTCAACAGACGGCTCTCCTTCTACATCCCCAACCGCCAGCTACGCTCCGCCGACCTCTCACTCGCCACCGTCCCGCGCATCCGAAGAACAACCACCGGTGGGTGATCCTTCTCCCACCTCGCCTCCAAGACATGGAACACCCTCCCACTGAGCCTACGACAGACCCTCAACCTGCTGACCTTCAGGAGGATACTCAAGACCTGGCTGTTCGATCAGTAGCGCCCCCCGCCACTAGCGCCTCGAGACCCTCGCAGGTATGTAGTGCGCTTCACAAATGATTGATTGATTGACATGGCACCAGCTCTCGGAACGGCACTTCAGGTGATCCTGGCTCATGCTGCACTGATAGGAGACCCCTGCATACATATGACTTGGCTCCATAAACTCTCGTTTACACTTGGGATGGAGAAGATCTCACTAACAGTTGATCAAACATTGGAAGAATGGGCTCCCTTCATCCGTCTATTATCTACGGAGTTTAACAAATTGACTTGTCGCTTCTATCTGAAGCTACTTCGGTTGCTACGGACCACAGCCTCTTCTTTAATTGTTATCTAACCCTCTCAAATGCCCAGGGTTATAGCTTCTTATACCCAGTGACCTTAGCTCCAAAGACTTCTTACCATTGATCACTTATCAATACTTCATGAATTATTCGAAGGTGTGGAGGGTGTTTGTTTTGTCTGCCTATTTTGTTTTTTATATCTCTTGCTTTTTCGCTGCCAGCCCCAGGGCTGTAGGCAAAAGACTATATATACTCTTGTAACTCATTTCCACATGCTGCAGGCCCACAGGGTTGTAGGCGCTTAGCTGTTTTTTTTTTTTTATTATGGCTTTAATAAAAAAATAACTGATCTATAAAACTCTTATTATAACCTTCAGAGCTTTGATTTGCTTTCTTGTAACACAATCAACAAAGTCTCATCCATTCCTTTATTCAATCCCAGTCCTTTAAATTCTTGGGGGCCAAGCTCCTAAAGACTTTTCGATTCCAATGTGCCTGACGGGGCAGATGCTGTTTTGGCTACCTGTCCGAGAGTCACTGAAACACCTCACATGGGATCTCCATAACTCTCCATCTGCACGCTTAAAAAGAGGGAAACATGGTTTTTCAATACCAATTATTTCCTTGTCATAGCACTAGGACGCCCTTCGTAGGCATAGCTGGTGTGCTTTTTAAAACTTATTTTATTCAATGCCGCCAGCTGGCACTTGCACAATGGAAGCCGTTTCTCACAGGTGGCTTCCGTTTTTCAAAGGTTTATTGACTGCCACAGACGTCTGTAAACGGTCACTGCTTTGAGACCACAATTGCGGTCACAAAGCATTGTTTTCCATCACAAAAACTACCAAATTTTACAGCACAGGCTTTGTGAGGGTGGACACCCTTTGGTACATTGGGCCTTAAATGCCTTCCCTGCTGTAGACAAGACAGAAAGTGACACAAGTCTGATGAGGAATTTTAATAGATCAATTTACCCTAGTAGCCAAACAGGTGTCCAGGTAGGATATTACATCTCATTGGCAACACATGTTCCATCGACGCATAAAAAATATCCACATATACAATCTATGGTCCCCTTACCCTAGGGAAGTTTCCTCCAGTTTGTCGCCGAGCAGGATCATGCTGCACTCGATCTAGCATCAGGTACAAGGAGAACACAGCCACACAGAAGATGGCGGCTCCACACACAGTCACCTGCTTCTTCAGTTTCATCCCTGGGAATCGGAAGAACCGACCTGCAACATAAGTGAGGAACGGATTTCAAATTTCAACAGTGAGGAAATTCAATAAATTCCAGTGTACAATGAATGGTTCGTTTTTACCAGTCCATCATATTGTCGGTAAATTGGGTGTAACCAAAATGGTGCTTTCATGGATACATTTTACCAAGCCAAAGTGATTGTATCCTAGAGAGAGCTCTACGCATGGGTTACACAAGCATCGCAGTATATCTGTTTTAGCACCTATTTTAAAGGATTATCCAGACAACAGAACAATCCTATACGGGTCTGGAGCGAATGTGTTCCTGTCTTCAACTATAAGGCAGCTAAGTATTAGATTAAACAACACAGGAACTCTGCCCTAGACCAAGAACGCAGTTTTTTTTTTAACATATTATGTGTGTCATTTCACCATTATCTCCATATTTATTTTTTTCGCCTCCACTTCTAATACTTGTTCAAAAGAAGCAGACTGTTTCAGTAGAAACAAATACCTATGGAGAGTTACAAGTGAAATAACTTTTCTGTGGTACGTCAAAAACTACCTTCGTGCTACCACAGATGGACCCAGGCCCACAGTACATGTGACAAAGGGTTCATTCAGCTGGAGTGTCTCAGATGGCTTGTTAAAGTGTACAAAGCAGGCAGTGCTCAGACTTCACTGCTATAAGAAACACACATACACTTGCCCTTTTGGAATTCCCAAATTAAAATCCACAATTGTAACATTCTTTAGATAATGTGTTTGTATTGACGTTACTAGAGTGCAAGCAAGCAAGTAGGAACAGGAGCATGCATACATTAGACTAAGTATGGATGAAAAGATGTAGACTACAGGAAACCGACAAATGGCAAAGGAAGAGGAAGAAAGAAGGACCTTCCCTGTCCTAAGCTTCAAGACCGCTTATCCACTGCACAGCTTTATCACGAGATAGGAATTTCGATTTTAAACTGGGTGCGGCGTGCACAATCCAGTGTTTGTGTTCGAGGAAAACTGTACATTCAAAACAGAACTTTCAGGCAGTGGGACTTTAACTCCCAGACTTCAAGCACACTTAGTCCTAAGGTGGTTTGGGGTTTCAGTGTTCCTTTCGGGATGCTAATCCTGAAAAATATCCTACAGCCTTTTTAAATGTATACTCCAACTCAATGTAGCTGTATTTTTAATAGAAAGATTTACTACAAAGAGTATATCAATATTGGTAATAGCCACGTATAGTTCAGTTAAAATCTTATTTTTTGCTTTTACTTCTATAAGGGTTAAAGGTAATGCAACTATAAGCATTTTAATAATAACACCTGAAACTTTGAGCAACCGCCTTATGTTACCTAAATGTTTGAAAGACAGTTGGAAGAGAACTCGCAGGAAATGCTATGGGCTGTAGGATGTATGGAAATAAAGAAAGTGCAATTCCATTTCTAACCAGGTTGTCCCAAGGAATGAAACATATATCCACATGCTTAACAGTTTGTAAAAAAGAAAAACGTACATTAACAACAGTTAAGATATAAAAAAGTACTAGAGGCAGTTGCCACCTTCACGAACAAGAAGAGTTGATTTTTCCACCACTGAGACCATTATCGTAGTTTCAGGTTCTCCTATTATTGGACACACTCCAGATAAAATCTGTGTCCCAAAGAGAAAAACAAAATAATGTTTAAATTATTATTACATTGGAAAATCAAGTTTCTTAATGTGCGTCTATGACTTATCGTTATTTAGTCAATGCCTGTTGTGGTCAATATCATTTGCCTCCTCAGCAGACCCTCGACGGACATGCAGAGGGAATACTATTTGTGACAATCTGTCGTGTCCCAGTTAATGTAATCCAATGCTAAGACCTTCTAGGACAGAAAGGATATTTTTAGCCCTTGCATCAAGTGCCAAGAACCATTAGGGACTTGGCTTGGAGACGAGAACAGCTACATTAGATTGCATTGCAAAAACGAACAGATTGACAGGCTCCCTCTACAGTTAATGCCAGTGGCTAATCATACATTAGGAGACGCAAGGCAAATATTTAATTCAACTTAACAAGGAGTACAAATACCAAGCCGTGGAAGTATTTAGTGCATCTTGCAGCAAGGACTTCCTATTTCTCCATCCGCCATAATACATATAGAGACGTCAAACAGAAGGCGATTACTGCAGAGAAGCCGAAAGGCACCTTTTTTGTGTCACACAGATGAACAGTCACAAAAAGACTGGGTTTTCCATTCCCTTGCCATGAAGATCAGCCTCATTTTATTTTCACGTAAATTAATGCTCCAATCGCAGGGGATGCATCAGTATACTCTGCTGTAAAAGCAAACAATCTGAGCATCAATACATCTTTACTGAAAACCCCAAAGTAGACGGCTGAACAGTGCTCCAAACTGAATGTCGTTAGAGCTGGAAGCAATCATGGAGAACGATCACCGTTTTTTATTTTTTTATAATAAAGTTCAGACACTCTATCCAGGAGAGATATCCATCTGGCTGGTACTTTAGCACGACATAAACCACTTGCAAGCCCTAATCTACAAAGGTAAAACTATCAAAGGAATATAATTATGAAAAAGACAGAACATAAATATTCTTTCTTTGCGTTCCAACTCACGAAACAATCTAAAGGCAGTGTTTGGAGCTACACTCCTAAGGGCACTAATTGCCATGGTTGGATGAGAGCTCAGAAGTTGAAATGCACCTTGTCACTCACACAGATGCTTTCTCCACTACCTTCGACTACTTAAAGAATGTAAGGGACATACAATCTTTAGGACGCCCCCATAGTTTAAACATTCTAAATCAGGGCCACGGCCAAATGCCTCTTTCTAGAGATCGCTACCAAACTCCCCAGTAGTTGACATATTAACTCTTATTGCACAACCACACTTATATACTTTCTAACTCAATGAATGCACGAGTTAGATAGTACCTTTTTATATTGTATCCCTCTTTCTTAACCACAACAGTTTGCTCACCTGGAATGCAAGAATCAAGGTTAGGCTGAGGCAGTAAAAAAAAAAAGGCTATAAGGACATGCAATTCAGATAAGAATTGCACTTTCAAAACTGCCACCCCACAGTAATATTGTGGAGGAGAGAAAATATGTGACCCAGAAGCTAAAGTACGGAGTTACTGTGGAGGAGAGAAAATATCTGACCCAGAAGCTAAAATACAGAGTGTGGATCCTGGAGACAGGAAATAAATTCTTGCTCTCCCAATGTGACCATTTTACGTGACATTACATGCAAGCTGTGCGACCTCCTTTTGTTTCAGTTTCTATCTCAGACAACTGGGAAGGATATAGACGAACAACACACAGCAATTAATAATTGCGAAAATATTTTTTTTTTTAACTGAAAATGCATGTATGTAAGAAGAAACAATGCACTGATTGCTTCACAATACACATTTACAATTCACTTGAAAATTAAAAGAAAATTGACAAACCACATGCAAGTGCCATTCTCCTCTGTTAAGGAGATTAAGAGGAAAGCAGCAACATACCCAGGATAAACTAAGAAATTTAGCTTTTGTGGTCCGGTGGCTGATAAAATGTAAACTACACTTCACATATAAATTAGGTATTTCACTTCAGGAACTCTATGTATCTTACAAAATGTGTTCATTCTTTGCACTCAAAGTCCCTCAACTCATTAAGCCAAAATACTTACATGAACTTGTAATCCCAGTAGGCCACTGCCCGGTAAATAGTAAGGAGCTTTGCCTGGAAGCCTGTGGAAACTGAAACTCTCTTCCCTCCGAGCGTACTTGGTGACAGTCAGGTTATCCAATCACACAAGGATAAATACTTTCTTCTAAGAGAGTGCACACATACAACCAAACATCGTGTTCCACATGCTGTACCTAGCCCACCTCACTGATGAGCATGACTGAATACTTATAAGGCAGAGTTAATCGAGACTTTGCTCTAAAACCTCATTACTCCTCATTGCTTCCCTGCTAAACAAATGCACTCATAAATTGCAGAACAGGATGACACCCTGTCATGTGAATCTATCTAATGTTTGCTATATATCTGAGCCACCTTAAGTAGTCATGGTATGGCCAGGTATACTCCTCAGATCACTAAAACATGTGGATGTCTAGGATTGCTTATGTTTCCGACTGCAGAAAATCAGGGCTGGCTGCCTGTGCCTTTTGGGGCATAATCTGCATAAGGTTAATACCGATGTGTTGTGGCACAGAGAAACCTTTCCATCCAATACTGCTGACCAAGGGCCATTTCACAAAGGTAATTTTAAACACTATTAATATACTCCTTGTAGGTTTCTCCTACGATTGGAATGGTTTTATGACTTTTATGGAATTCAAATTTAAATATACAAAAATCAGAGATTTGAGTGTCCACTTATTTACATGTATTAATATAGTGTAAATCTATATTCTCTTTTTTTTGTAGAGAACGCCCCAAAACCCATAACAATACCTCTAAATATGGGGTTATGAGGAGATTTTCACAATCCATTTATGGATGTAGTCCTAACCTTTAGGGAGTAGCTTTATATGTGTATATATAATGCAACAAAATAATAAACTGATAATGATTGTAAACACTCACAAAGTTAACACACTTTGCACATGTAATATAATTCCAATGGTCACCGTGCCGCTTACCCTACAAGTAAGAACAATCATGTTATCATTCTAACCCTAAAACCATCATAGCCCACTCACCAAATCATGAACTGTTAATTCATACACCAAATGGATGCATAGTTGTCTGATGTGAGAAAACAATGGGATCGTATCAATGTGAAGTGAAATATTTTTATCAAATTTTAATTTTTAATTTAGGTAGGTGAAGAGGGCTCTCTTCGCGGGTGGCGAAGAAGGAGCACTATGTGCTTTTAAAATACCCCTCACACACTAAGAATCCCTTAGTGACATGCTTCATCATAGGGCTCTTCCCGTTCCCTCTGCCGGGCGGGGCGTGCTACGAGCTACCCGGGAGCACTGATGTAAATGACGAAAGGTTATGTGTGGTGTGGAACAGTGATATGTGATAGGAGTTTTTAACGACCCGTGGACAGGGTCTTACTTACGTAACCGCTACTGATATGCTGGCAGTATTCTGTAGCAGTTACGTAAGTAAGTAAGACCCTGTCCACTGGTCGTTAAAAACTTGGTCTGTCGTAATACAAAAGGGCCACGCTTCCTATGAAATCATTCGTGAGACCCCTTTTTTTATCTTGTATTTTCACAGTAGACCGCAAGATAGCGATCCCCAGCATGCAGACTCATGATGAACCAAGCATTTAAAGAACTGTATGTATATACTGATGGCTATGTGCATGCGTTTTCACTAAGAGGTGTCTATCATGCCCTCCCATTATAAACGGACTATTCGTAGCCTTTTGAAACTGTAGGTCTCTTTGTTTTCCACCAAGGAACTTCTCGAAACAGCTACCCCCTTTTTATCTATTCATCCCTTATGGGTACGCTGTAGAATGTTCGCGTGAGATGTGTAGAGCATTGCAGCATATCTGTGTGTGACATCTTGGTGGGTTATTACACACATATTTCGAAGGGTCTTCATATTAATGACCCCATGAGCAAAGAAAAATATATCACTGTTTGTCTATATGTTTCACTGACTAATGAGGCTCTCATGACCAACTACTATTGGGTTCAAGCCGCAATGTGACTCATGCATTTTGCAGCCTCTGAGTATTATGTGCTTTCAAACTACTATTTTTCTGTGCATTGACAGTATGTATTTTCTGTTTCTACTTTTTTACAGGGACCACAATAGGTCATCAATATTTTTCCCGCTTCACCACGGGCCCACTCAAGCCCCGAAGCTTAACCAAGTAGCCTATTTTTGCTACTAGGTTTTAGGACGTTAGGCATACAATACTTAGCAATTGAGTTTCACCAGTAGGGGACTGCTTACGAAACATGCCATGTCGACTAGGTAGTTAACATATTTGGTTCTACCTCTCCTAACCCCCTTTTTAATATTCCCAGCTAGGGAAGCCATTAAATTATTTTTTTCTACTAGCCAGGGATTTTTTAACCCTTTTTATCTTCACAGATTTAGGTCCCTACACTCCTATCACATATCACTGTTCCACACCACACATAGACTTTCGTCATTTACATAAGTGCTCCCGCGTAGCTCGTAGGTCGAGGCACGCCCCGCCCCGTAGAGGGACGGGAAGACCCCTATGATGAAGCATGACACTAAGGGATTCTTAGTGTGTGAGGGGTATTTTAAAAGCACATAGTGCTCCTTCTTCGCCACCCGCGAAGAGAGCCCTCTTCACCTACCTAAATTAAAAATTTATAAAAATATTTCACTTCACATTGATAGAATCCCATTGTTTTCTCATATCATATTGGAGGGTGATTCTATCACCACTACCTCTATCTTCCTTTTTGTTTTTTGGATCTAGTTTACTGATGTACCAAGTTTAAATTAGGACCAAGTCATAAACTAAACAACTTTTCTGTCGGTGCCTCCTCTGTTTTTATGTTTTATTAAGCTATTCAACTACTACATATCATACATTGTACATTAAGGTGATACATGGAGCTAAAATCAAGGCATCAATTTTGTATATGATCTGTGCTCGAATGCTTTGTATTATAGTTAAGTAACCATTTAAAACAAAATTCTTGATCACCTTATTTACACAAGACTAGCACATGCAAGGGTTTTGTGTTGATTGTTCACTTGGTCCCACTGTCTAGCTCCCCCTGCAATTGCTCCTCAACCTTGGCGACAGTTGTAGTTTCCTATTTGTTTGTATTCAATAAACAGATATTAAACAAAGACTAGCATATAATAAAATCAAGTACATTATATTATAAAATACAAAAAAGTCTAACAAATACAAACTTCAGTGCAGTAGTCCAGTCTAATCTGTGCTGTATCTATTTCGTTAGTCCAACCCAACCGCAAACAATTTCCCTTACAATTCTAGTTCAATTTATCTACAGATGTAGTTGTGATATTTGAGAGGCATGTATAATACTAAGCATCTAACTAAGGGGATGGGGGACTATAGACAGCAAGATCTCTAGTTCTGGCTTTCCAAGTGTTGATCTTCCATCTCTAAGAAGTTAGTGACTACTGCCATTTATTGTTCCACCAGAGGTTTATTTTGCATGAATCGTTGCTCTTCAGAGTGCAGAGCAGCCTCCGCCCCTATTGACCATTTTGCTAGCTCTTTTCCCCTTGCCTAAGTGTCAGTCCATAAGGAGAACACCAATGCATTACTATATCCCTGCCGGCAAGAACCAAATCTAAAAATCTATTACACACCTTTTTTTCTTGTTGTCTGACAAATAAGCCCTATTTATCAAAGTAACAAGTGGTCCTTAGCATATAGAGATAAGAGAAAACAAAGATATTGTATAGACCACAGTGGGCTACTATATAGTTCACAATCCCTTGTCCAGCCGGGCAAGGGATTTTTTATTGATTTGATAGATTGTTTGATCCAAAAATACAACACATAACCCAAAACAGTGGGGTTATAGTAGGGCACAGTCCTGTGCCATACGTTGGGAAGAAGTGAAAAGGGACAATAGGTGAAAGAAATATCAGGCAAACAGGGTGAGCTTGCAGGTCACTGATATGGATTTACATTGACAGTGTATCCTGGAGTTACTCATACACACAATAATGCAATAGGGTCACATGTATGAATTACTCTAAATGGAGTCGACGTTTCGATCCCAAGCTCTGTTATAATGGGATCATCTTCAGGACGTGAAAATAATTTTGCCTGAGTAAAGCTTTTTAAACGCCTGTTTTAGAAAAAAAGCAAGGGAGAAAAAAACAAAGACATACATGTAGTCAATTTTGGTATTAGGCAGGTAATAGTCAGCACTCGCTTTACAGTTACAGAATTCGGAATCGCAGTGACAAGTGTAGCCATAAGGCGTGGGCATTCTGTGCAACCTTTTTTTTAAAAGAGATTCATGCTACTGTAGAGATAAACATTATGTGAACAATCAATGTTTTAACAACATTTTGGTGGTGGTAATCTGTAGGGTAAGAATGGCGCGTGCAAGTGATCCAAGTTCTAATATTCTGCGCAGAAGTAGTGAGGCGTGATGCCGTGATCAGGATGTGATACGGAGTGAGGGGTCATATTGTGGTCCTTGCCGTACTATAGGTGCATTGGTCCTCCCTGATAATAAATTATTGAGCAGTGGTAGGAGAACCTACCAAGTTAGTGTCTGAGATAAAATTCTCTTCAAATGGAGTGGCCTGATTGTTGAAACCGCCGAGCATTGCCCTGTTGGGAATAAGGGAATATTTTAGTACTCATTTTGGACAGTGTTGGGGTTAGAGAAGGGGTCAGGCCGAGGTATATAAATTTACCATCTCTGGGGTATCCCTCTGATATCGGGCAGTATTTGAGACGATGCTTGCGAGCTCTGTGCAGGTGCCGGGGTTCGTTATTCAGTCACTGTTGATACAGAATTGATGCAGGCATGACTGAGTCACTCATAGCTGAAGGGAGACTTTTGGTGTAATACATCAAGTAGGAGTTTCGCATTACCCTTTGAATTGCTTTCGAATTTGTAAATGGTCCACCGGAGTTGGTGCTTTGCATACACAGTGCCGGTGCCACGATTTGCTGCACGCGTTGATTGCGTCGCTGTTGGTAAAAGGTAGACTTTATCAGTCATGGACCGCCAGGGGTGATTTTTTTAAAAATTCTGTGAGGTCACGATTCAGCATTACCGTGTGGTTAAATGGTAAGTTTGCGTCCTCGACAGAAAAACACTAGTTAGGAAGGATGGCTGGTATCTTACAGTTGTAGGCTCAAAGATGCCAGATGGGATCGCTGTGGGAGTAATGTAGAGAGAAGGATTAAAATTGAGTATTGGGGGGTAATGGGCGGGGGTGAATTGGGGCAGAAGCTGCTTTACCGTGAGGTTTGGATTCCGGTTGCAGCCGTAGTGCATGCGCCGTGTAGGTCGCGAACTGCGAGGTGAATAATCTCTGTGGGGATAAGGGGCATGAGATTAGTCTGGGATTAGGAGATAGTGAGTTAGCTTATCGTGAGCGTTACTTTACCAGATTAGTTTCTTTTCAAGCGGTATTCAGTAGTCCGGCGTGGTTAATGGCGCCGTGTTTGCGGGGCGGCCAGAATGATGACTGGTCCGCTGCGGGGCACAAATAATGAAAAATTGAGGAGGTTAGCGGGCAAGTTGGGATTGTGCTGGGTTGGAGAGCAGCGGTGCGGCGAGCTTACCGGGGAGTTTGAAGATACTCTGCATACGCCGGTCACACGCTGTATCTGGCAGAATCGCTTCCGTGTTATTAGGCAAGGAGCTGGTTATTGGTTAAACAGAGGTCACATGACAAGTGACTAGTGAGGTCCATAGGAATGCTTTCCCTGATATAGTTGGCCCTCTGGCTGCAGACTGTGCCAACTTTTCTATCATGGGAGATTTAAATCTGCATTTCGACACCCTCTCTGGCTTGACGGTACGTTCCATCTCCTCTGACTTGGAGGCCTTTCAACTCCCTCAGATGGTTTCCCAGCCTACCCATTCAGGGGGGCATATCTTGGATCCCTTGTTCACTAATCTGCCGGGGATTCAAATTACTTCTGTTTCACCGGTGGAGTGGACAGACCACTTCTTGGTATCCATCCTATGCCCTGTCTTTGCCACCCCTTCCATCTCTTCGGCTAGACGGGTTCAGAAGAGGGCTTGGAAAAAGCTTCGGTTAGAAGACTTTCATCGTCTTCTATTAGAGGAGCCGCTCGGCCCTTTGACGGATGTAGAAAAGGGGTATGACCTCTTCTGTTCTTGGATCACCAGGGCCTTGGACTCTCTGATACCTATTGTATCAACTAAAATCAATTCTCGAGAGTCGAGCCCCTGGTACGATGGCGCCCTTCGGGCTTTAAAGGGTGCCTGTAGACGGGCTGAGAGGGCTTGGAGGAAGACCTATGGGGCTGACCTAAAAGCCGCATACTCCAGGTCCGTTAAGCTATACCATCGAGCTATTTGCCGAGCCCGTGCGGCCTTCTATGCCGCTGAATTCCGGAACAGTTCTAATCCGTCGAAAGCCATCTTTAAGGCCGTTAAAGATCTTACGACGAAGCGGATCACCTCTACGACCGAAAGCTCTCTTTCCCACTGTGAATCCCTCGCATCCTACTTTTTAGGGAAGGTGCAAGCCATTTATCGGACATTTTCTGGTACAGGGCACAGTGAGGAAAGTATCAATGGGGCTCACCATCAGACTACTCTGCTTGTTTTCCCCCCCCTCACCTCGGACGGCTTTGACAAACTTGCATTGCAAGTTAAATCCGGATCCCCATCCGATCCGGTAAGGCCTGCTCTTTTTCGGGATCAGGCTTTTATGGGGCGTTCAGTTATATGCTCCCTTGTCAATCTGTCCTTGGAAACGGGAGTAGTTCCAGCTAAGTGGAAACAAGCTGTGGTGTCCCCAATTATTAAAAAGCCCACTCTGGACCCATCTAAGCCTGAAAGTTACCGCCCCATTTCGCTGCTACCCTGGCCAGCCAAGATTACTGAGGCCCACGTCAATCTGGCCCTGTCTGAGCATTTGGCACGAACCAATGCCCTCGATCCCACACAAAACGGATTCCGTGCTGGGCACAGTACGGAAACCGCGTTACTTGTGATGGTGGAACATCTCCGGGCAAGGTTGGATGCTGGTCAAACGGCGGCGCTTATTTTGTTAGACCTTAGCGCCGCCTTTGACACGGTGGACCACAGCATCCTCCTGCACCGGCTCGAGGAGACTGGTATTGGCGGTCAGGTGTTGCAATGGTTCCGCTCCTTTTTAGACGACCGCTCCTTCTGTGTTGCCATTCCTCCCTTCAAGTCCAACTACCAACCGCTGGCCATGGGGGTTCCGCAAGGGTCCTCGCTGAGTCCCACGTTGTTCAATCTCTACGTGAGACCGCTGGCTGATGTCGCTAGGCAGTGGGGCCTAACCTTGGTCTCATATGCCGACGACACACAGCTGGCGGTTACTCTCAGCGGGGACGCGGAAATTGCGGCCCCCAGGTTTCAGTCTGGACTGAAGGCGGTGGCTAGTTGGCTGACAGGCAATTGCCTTCAGCTTAATGCCACAAAGACGGAGGTGATGGTCGTCGGTAAGGGAGTGGAGCTGTGGGGCGACCAATGGTGGCCTTCAGAGCTGGGACCTACTCCGACCCCGGTGTCGGAGGTGAAAAATCTCGGGGTATGGTTGGATGCCGGCCTCTCCTTTGTAGGGCACACACAAAAGACTGCGGCCTGTTGTTTTGGACTTCTAAGGGGCTTGAGACCAGTACTCAAGTTCTTTGATGCCCCAACCAGGCAACTGGTGATCCAGGCCACTGTCATCTCTCGCCTGGATTATGCCAGTTCTCTCCTGGCTGGGGCTAACCAGGCCGAACTAACCCGTTTGCAACGGGTTCAGAATGCCGCGGCGAGAGCGATTGTTGGCCTGCCCAGATTTAGTTCTGTGGCAGGTGTCCTTCGCTCTTTACATTGGCTTCCGGTTAGGAAGCGCATTCTCTTTAAGATCTTGTGTCTTGCTTTTAAGATTCTGAGAGGTATCGGCCCGGAAATTTTGTCGAGCTGCCTTTCCTTTTATGTCCCCACCCGCAGTCTCCGTTCCCAGGGTTTGGCCCTTGCAGTGGTCCCCAGATTCAGGCTCAGCCGTATGGGAGGCCGTTCTTTCAGGGTCGTGGCTGCATCAGCATGGAACTCCCTCCCTGTTGAAATTCGTTTGATGGAGGACCTTTTGACTTTTCGGAGGGCGATAAAAACTTTCCTGTTTTAGTGGCTCTGTCTTTATTCTCTGTTGTGTTGTGTTTTGCCTTGTCCTTGCGCCGGGACGCTCCTTGGCTGGAGTATCTGTGCGCACAATAAATCACCTTAACATAACATAACATACTGACTTCGCTTTTTTCGGGGCAGCCATTTTTAGTTGGGCAAAAATAGCGTTCTGGCTGTTGGGAATTATTGCGAATCATGGCTATGAGGATGAACCTCATGTAATCCATAGGGGAGGGTGGGTTTAGAGCTGGGGCATGACTATAATACATACAATTAGAAGTGCCATTGGGGGTGCTCAAATTGTGACCAATTAGTGATCATGTGCAGAGAATAAGGTGACATTAACTCACAATTACTGTACAATTCGTAACCTTACATCACAGAAATACGACAAGATTACAAAGGAATAAAAGAACCTTTGAAATGATGCAAATTGTTTGGACCTAGGTTTGTGATTTGGAACATCTTTTGACAACCTGTCGTGGGGAAGTGACGCCAAAGTTTTTCGGTTTAGGCGCTTACAACAGGGTTGTCCAATCCTCACTTCTGTTCAATCCTGTGTGGATAGTGTTGAATTGAATAATTGTCTTTAGTTCCTCTCGGTTGAGTAGTTGGGCCAAGTTGCCTCCTCTTTGTGGGAGTTTCACTGTCTTTAGAATTGTCCATTTAATATCATCAGCAGTGTGTTTCAGTTCTGCAAAATGTTCGACGAGAGGTGCGTTAGGAGTCCCACATCTGATGCGACTTCGGTGCTGGCATATGTGGGTCTTTACTTTTTGAGTGGTCTGGCCAACGTACATTTTTGGACAAGGACACAAGATAGCGTAGATGACATTATGGCTATTACAATTAGTAAAGCTTTTCATTGTCACTGTCACACCATTATGGCTGAAATTCCGTGCCTCAATCGTGAACTCACACACAGTGCAACATCCACACTTAACGTGCCCCAAGATAGGTGGGAGGCCCCAGTTGGATTCAATTGTTGTCAAGGAAACAGGCGCTGGTAGTGCAGCTCTTACTAGATGGTCCCTTAGGTTCTTGCTTTTCTTAAAAGCAAACACTGGCCTTTCTAGATGTATTGGGCCTGCATTTAGTGTGGGCCAATGTTTGAGAATGGATTTCCGGATTTTGTTGGATACGGGGGAGAAGGTGGTTACGCACGCTATTCTCTCAATTTTATCCCTTGTCTTAGGTGTCAGAAGGGCTTCACGGGGGCAATACCAGGCCCTTTTAGAGGCCGTTTTGATTAATCTTCTAGGGTAACCCCGTGCTTTCAATTTATTGGCAAGTACGTCAGCTTCCCTGAAGTAATCTGCTTTAACTGAGCAATTCCTCCTGATTTTCAGGAACTGGGAATATGGTAAAGAGTCTTTTAGCGCCCGGGATGATTACTATCGTAGCTCAAGAGAGTGTTGCGTTCCGTGGGCTTCCTGTAAAGATGTGTTAGTAATTCATTATCATGATTGAAAATAGTCAGGTCTAGGAAAGCTATTTGGTTTTTATCATAGACCAGAGTGAAATTCAGGTCAGCACAATTGTTATTCAGCCAATGATTGAAGGAGTGCAGTGTAGGAATATCAAGATTCCAAATAAGGAAGATGTCGTCTATATAGCGACGCCATAAAGAAATTCCTGTATTTTCACAGTAGACCGCAAGATAGCGATCCCCAGCATGCAGACTCATGATGAACCAAGCATTTAAAGAACTGTATGTATATACTGATGGCTATGTGCATGCGTTTTCACTAAGAGGTGTCTATCATGCCCTCCCATTATAAACGGACTATTCGTAGCCTTTTGAAACTGTAGGTGTCTTTGTTTTCCACCAAGGAACTTTTCGAAACAGCTACCCCCTTTTTATCTATTCATCCCTTATGGGTACGCTGTAGAATGTTCGCGTGAGATGTGTAGAGCATTGCAGCGTATCTGTGTGTGACATCTTGGTGGGTTATTACACACATATTTCGAAGGGTCTTCATATTAATGACCCCATGAGCAAAGAAAAATATATCACTGTTTGTCTATATGTTTCACTGACTAATGAGGCTCTCATGACCAACTACTATTGGGTTCAAGCCGCAATGTGACTCATGCATTTTGCAGCCTCTGAGTATTATGTGCTTTCAAACTACTATTTTTCTGTGCATTGACAGTATGTATTTTCTGTTTCTACTTTTTTTACAGGGACCACAATAGGTCATCAATATTTTTCCCGCTTCACCACGGGCCCACTCAAGCCCCGAAGCTTAACCAAGTAGCCTATTTTTGATACTAGGTTTTAGGACGTTAGGCATACAATACTTAGCAATTGAGTTTCACCAGTAGGGACCACATAGGGTCCTGATCGTAAGCAGTAGGGGACTGCTTACGAAACATGCCATGTCGACTAGGTAGTTAACATATTTGGTTCTACCTCTCCTAACCCCCTTTTTAACATTCCCAGCTAGGGAAGCCATTAAATTATTTTTTTCTACTAGCCAGGGATTTTTTAACCCTTTTTATCTTCACAGATTTAGGTCCCTACACTCCTATCACATATCACTGTTCCACACCACACATAGACTTTCGTCATTTACATCAGTGCTCCCGCGTAGCTCGTAGGTCGTAGCACGCCCCGCGCCGTAGAGGGACGGGAAGACCCCTATGATGAAGCATGACACTAAGGGATTCTTAGTGTGTGAGGGGTATTTTAAAAGTACATAGTGCTCCTTCTTCGCCACCCTCGAAGAGAGCCCTCTTCACCTACCTAAATTAAAAATTTATAAAAATATTTCACTTCACATTGATAGAATCCCATTGTTTTCTCATATCATATTGGAGGGTGATTCTATCACCACTACCTCTATCTTCCTTTTTGTTTTTTGGATCTAGTTTTCTGATGTACCAAGTTTAAATTAGGACCAAGTCATAAACTAAACAACTTTTCTGTCGGTGCCTCCTCTGTTTTTATGTTTTATTAAGCTATTCAACTACTACATATCATACATTGTACATTAAGGTGATACATGGAGCTAAAGTCAAGGCATCAATTTTGTATATGATCTGTGCTCGAATGCTTTGTATTATAGTTAAGTAACCATTTAAAACAAAATTCTTGATCACCTTATTTACACAAGACTAGCACATGCAAGGGTTTTGTGTTGATTGTTCACTTGGTCCCACTGTCTAGCTCCCCCTGCAATTGCTCCTCATCCTTGGCAACAGTTGTAATTTCCTATTTGTTTGTATTCAATAAACAGATATTAAACAAAGACTAGCATATAATAAAATCAAGTACATTATATTATAAAATACAAAAAAGTCTAACAAATACAAACTTCAGTGCAGTAGTCCAGTCTAATCTGTGCTGTATCTATTTCGTTAGTCCAACCCAACCGCAAACAATTTCCCTTACAATTCTAGTTCAATTTATCTACAGATGTAGTTGTGATATTTGAGAGGCATGTATAATACTAAGCATCTAACTAAGGGGATGGGGGACTATAGACAGCAAGATCTCTAGTTCTGGCTTTCCAAGTGTTGATCTTCCATCTCTAAGAAGGTAGTGACTACTGCCATTTATTGTTCCACCAGAGGTTTATTTTGCATGAATCGTTGCTCTTCAGAGTGCAGAGCAGCCTCCGCCCCTATTGACCATTTTGCTAGCTCTTTTCCCCTTGCCTAAGTGTCAGTCCATAAGGAGAACACCAATGCATTACTATATCCCTGCCGGCAAGAACCAAATCTAAAAATCTATTACACACCTTTTTTTCTTGTTGTCTGACAAATAAGCCCAGCAGGCAAATTTTCACTGTGAGCTGTGCTCTCCTATCTAAATGTGCATTCGAGATCATTTGTGACCTTTATCCAAATGGGACTATAACCGGGCAGGTCCAAAATCATATGGATAAAATCTATATCTTTAAAGGGAGCATCAGATGCAGCTAGTATTGTCTGACTACATCATAAAGTTCAGTCACTGGTGTGTGAGGTACATGGTACGTAAATAACTGAGCTGAGTGTATATGTACAAAGTGTTTCTTGAAACTGTATTTGCTTGTTGTAACACTTGTTCCCACTATTTCTCTTGAAATAGCCTGCCACTCACTTCCTCCCACCTATTACTCAAAGTCGGCAGCTTCGAAGCTACCCATCGCAGGAACTGTTTTATACAGCCAAGAGGATAGTTTACCTCCAGTTCCGAAGATTAACAGGACCTATTGCAATTCATGTGATGGTGGTTCCGGATGGCAATTGTCCCATAGATGCTGCAGAGATCACACCACTGCACCATACACAAAGAACTGGATGCTAGAGAGAACATCTTCTTCAATCCATTAGCTTAGACTCTGAAGAGTCTCTTCAAAATAACTTTTTTATGTGGACTCTAGCCCCACAGTCCACCACACCCGCAGCTCCCTAGCCGCAAGTAAACCCACCCCTCGGCGTAGGCAGCCGTCAGCTGCCAGCCACTGTTCAAGCCACTGAAGCCGGGCCATCAGATAACATAGTTCATAATCTACCCCCCCGAGTCTCCTTCCTTGTTGAGCAGCATAAAGTGTGTAACGATAAGCGGACAACACCTGCCATCCTAGATCATGTCTCTAATAAGGCTTAAGTGACTTGAACCAAATATGGGACATCATAATCGAGAGATTTGAAAAACAGTATAGTACTCCAAGTAATATCACCATCTTGAAGAGAGCAATCCTGACCATTATGGGTGCTGCAAAGTGCACCACAATTTACATTTCTACTTAACACATGCAGGGTGCAACCAACAATTCCCTTCTGTATATCAAAATCTGTGTGCCAAATTTTAACTCCTAAGTATCTGGGCTTCCCCGGAAAAGCAATTTGCAACATTATAGACGATATCGGCTGCAGGTCAGACCATATCAGGAATGCACATGTTTTCCCACAATTACTGCATAGGCCAGACACCATCCCCAAGCCTGCTAGGATCCCAACACTCTAAGGTATTCCAGCACCTAGGTTTTGTGAACACAGATGCATGTCCTCCGCATATAATATCACATGTGCACCATCCCACAAAGGGATGCGCATGCCACTTCCCTCACTTCTTATCAAACTATCGAACAGCTCACAGGGGCAAAAAGCATCAGGGAGAGGGGTCGCTGGTTGGTGTAATCCCACGCATATACACCAGCCAGTCCGAATTCTTGCCTGGAGTGTCGGAGTATAGCAGTGCAAGCCATCTGTCCGAAACTACACACAGATTTATATGCTGAATGACTGCTCTAAGGTATCACCATTGCTATGCATTGAATGCTTTAAGTAAATCACCCGACAATACTATGGAGTCTGGGTAGTTTATGTCGTCCGGGTCTCATCTAGGATTCGATACACCCTCCTGATATTTAAAGAGGTATTACATTGGAGGGTGAAACCATTTCTGCCCCCAGGAAGCAGGGTCTGGAGATGGCACTGCAGATGATTGGCCAACACTTTGCTGAGAATTTTATTGTCAACTTTCAGAATTGAAAGTGGCCTGTACGAGGTCACATGCCAGGCATCACTCCTGGGCATAGGGATAGAAATAATTAATCCCTCTCTGGGAGTGGCAGGCAAGCAACCATGCTCCAAAACATTTGCATACATTTCAGCGAACCTGTATGTTAGTTGGGCTACAGGTCTTCTAAAATTCCACTGGTAGCCTCTCTGCACTTGCCGTTTCATCTTGTGGAACCTCCTAATAGGCTTCATAATCGGTCCTCCAAAGATTCAAGCTCCTCAACAGCTAATTGTATAAGTGGTGTCCTATAAAAGAAGTCTTCTATTTTCTCCTTAGGAGTTGGAACCTGCTCTCTCTACAGCTCCTGGTAATATCAGTTATATATATAATGAATTTCATATTCACTAAATACTACTTCCAACATTTTGAATATGAGTGACTGAGGGGTGTCATTCCTCAGGATGCATCTGCCAGACCAGCAATGTCCTTGCCCTGCGTCCTTCATTTTGCACAGTATTCAAATCTTCACAATAGGCCAGAGCTCTCACCTGTTCCTATACCGTCTCATATTCTCCTCCAATAATCTGCAGTGTGTCTCCAGGAACTCTTGCTCCAAGTCCCAAACCATTGCTTCTAATTTGGCCAGTTCACCTTCCAATGGCAGGGGGAGGGACAAAATATAGAAATAACGTTTCTCATGACCTCTTGTTTGTCCCTGCCATAGTAAGACCCTAAAGGGATGTGATGTCAGTCAAGAAAGGGCCCCAGATAAGGGAGACAACTTCAAGATTGTCGTTAGGTTAATATGAGTTTGTGCCTTGCCACCATAGAGCTAGAGTCTGGCTGTCTCCAGCATCTTAAGATGTAGATTTTAGCTACTGCAAGTGCTGCAGATTTTAGCTCCTGCAAGTGCTGCAGTAATCTAGTGATGAATACAAGTCGCTGTGTCCAGGATGGCTGCAATGTCATGGAGGATGGCCAGCTAGTGGATGAAGTTATTGTGAAAAAATCTGTAATTGGTCAGGTGGATCCATATAACTGTTCAGTAATACTCTAGAGCTGGGCAGGACCAAATATTTTGATAGTTATTGTATTCATTGGCTTTACATTTCCAACAGGTCATGGGGCATAAGCTTGGCAGTATGTAACTTACAATGGGATCAGTACCAGTCAATCAGGAATTTTAGGAATAAAAATGTCATCCTAGACTCTTTGAGGACTTTGTTGCGGTCAAGTAACAGCTAAGCCCAGTCTACTCTACCTATGACTGAATGCCACATTGGGCAGCTGGAATTAGTATTAGGACTAGAGAGCATGCTTTTGAGGAGGACACTATAAAGACCTGACACTAGTCCATGGAACAGATATGGTAGTTGTACGTACTGGAGGATGGGAGAAGCCAAAAAAGATACCGGTGGCGGTCCCAGGGAGATACAGATACAATGAGTTAGTGGTTGAGATCGCCAAAATACGCTGATCTAATGCCAAACTCTAAGTGCAGCGCTAGAAATGACTTGAGCACCTCCCTCGCCAAAGAGTTGATCAACCTGTTGCAACCCTCAGATCTGCCAGGTTCCCCAGGAAAAAGGCTTGCCATCAATCCTCAATGTGTGTTGTGCCGCAGCTGGCCTGGGTGTAGACAAAAGGGTGGATATTAATGAGTTTGGGAGCCTCCGTGGCCCATAAAATCGGATTTTTAGCCTTTACCTGACCAGCCGTACTAAGATAGACCAGTAGTGGTAGGAGTGGGCTACCCACATGATGTTCCAATTGTGTCTAGAATGGTGCCTATTCGGGTGGAAAATTATAAGAGGACAGTTGCGACAGTCAGAAGGCTATGTAGTAAAGGGACCTATTGGGGGAGACGTAGGCCACCAGCTGTAGTGTCTGCCCAACTGCGGGATGCCCGCAGTCATGGTTTCTGCCATTCCTGAGGTAGGATCTGATATACGTTTTGATTCTAGTGAGGAGTCAGTTGTCTTGGGATCCGTAGCAGTAACATGCGGACTAGATACTTGCTCCAGGGAGCGATAATCATTCTTATCGTTTGCACTCTCCCCCAGAGGGACAGATTGAGGTGAAACAACTGTGCAAAGTCATGTTTGGATTTGTCAATTAGGGGGAGGAGATTGTCCTCAACCATGCGGGCAAGACCACTAATTGGTGCGCACTCATAGGCACCTGGTCATATTGTAACCCAGGATACTGGGATTTGTGGTGACTATGGACATTGGTAATGCATTGCACTTCGTCCAATTAATCTTATAACCCAATAGACGGGAGAAGTCAAAGATAATAGCCATCACTGCAGCATTACGGGTTCAAGGGAGGGATACAACATATAACAAGGCCTTCACTTCTTCCGCTGCCATGAGTATGCCCTTAACCTCTCCTGAGAGAACGATTGCCGCTGCCAATGGTTTTAGTGCTGGTAAAAACAAGAGCAGTGAGCAGATCAATCCTGGGCGAGTGCCCGCCTATCCAGAGAGGGGTGGATGGGAATTAACTGCAAGAGATCTCCACAGTTGAAAATTCATAAAAAATCTCTAATCATAAAATTAAATCAGTCCCTAGTCCCATGTGCGAAATTACTTGTAACAGGTAGGGCAACTCCACGCAGTCAAATCTTTCTCGGGATCTAAAGAAAGCTCCAACATCCCATCAGATTCATACCTGCTTTGCCAAAGAAGGTGGGATAAGGTCCTCAAATGGTTGCAGGAAATGCATCCCGGAAAAAATCCCACATGGGACTTGTGGGTGAGCAGGGATATCACCTTGTTCAATCTTGTCTCTATGATTTTGAGATCTACATTAAGCAGCAAATTTGGGAATTAGCTGGCACACTTTAGTGGGTCCTTGCTGTTCTAAAGGAGGAGGGTAATAGTGTTTTTTTGATATTGCTCCAAGGGAGTGCGCTGTTGCCGCCTCTTGAATAGTGCATTTAAAAATTATTGTTGAAGGGGTTTGGTGGTCTTCTATAGCTCCCCTGAGAACCCATAGTTTCCCATAGAGTTACACGTTGGTAGGTTACAGATGGCTTCCCCCACTTTCTCCTGAGTGAATTGTCCAGCTAAAAGAGCTCAGCCTTCCTCTGATAAAACTGAGAGTCGTAACCGGGCTAGAAAGGTATCAATCAGTTTGTGCTCTGACAGGACCGGAAGTATTGCAAGGGGTATAATATGAAGCGAACCTGCCGACATGCAGGTGTCCTCCAAAATTTGGTATTGCCGGAATGGCCAACTTTGATTCACGCTATTAGTTGTACAGCTAGAAGTCTCTCAGCTTTCTCTCAGTGATTGTATCATCGCCACCTTAGTTTAACCAAGTCTTTCTCCACTGCAGTTGTGAAAAATTAATTCAGGATGATTTTTTCAAACTCCAGTGTAGGGAGGGAGTGGGTAAGATTGTACATTTGGCTGTGAGATTCCCTACGGTCACATCTAAGGACTGGAGGTCAGAGAGCTCCCGCTTCATCACCAAATCTCTCATAAGGCTCCCCCTCATTGTTGTCTTACATGCAGGCCAAATCACCCTGTGGAAAGTGATCGAACCCTCAGTGTTCAAGAGGAATGACTAGATGCGAATAGGACGTTTTTCTTTGTCCTCCGGGAATTTGTAGGTAAGCGCCTTTATTTGCCATTGAGGACGTGCAGAGGCCCAAGAACACTGGGCTATAGTCAGAGGATGAAACGGCTAAGGTCAGAGACCACACTACAAGTGAATGAAAACACTACATTCCAGAAAGTATCTGAACGACTGAACGGATGGTCACCAAAAATGTTATCATGGTGGGGAAGGTTGGAAACGATCAAGATGATGATTACACCAGTAATATGCTGCCTACGATACTATCAGAGAACTCTATAAAGAAAATCAACATGGGCCTCAATTTTCTATGGCGAGGGACGAAGCCCAGAATATCGTTGGTAAAACTAAAATACTGCAAAACCAAAGGAGGATTTGGATTACCCAACTTCAGAAACTCCAAACTGCTTTCCTCTACAGACAAGTGGCAGCCCGGTTTGTAGAAAACCCGTTGTATCACACCCCGTGGTTGGAAGTTGAAGCAAACCTAATTAATGGCATTCCCCTAGCCGCCAATATGACTATGCATACATCGATCCTTCCTCACCCAAAATATATTATCCGAAACATTAGACAGGTAGACAAATCTAACATGGCTGCAATCTGGAACAACCCTAAATTGAGAATAGATGGTAACCTAATTTTCTGGCAGGACTGGTCAAAGAAAGGTATCAACTTGATAAAAGATTTGTATACCGATACCCATCCTAAATCTTTTACTAACCTGCAACTAGAAAAGAACTTGAATAACATAGACCTGTATGAGATTTTGAAGCTTAAAGCCCAGATCTCTAAACAACTCATAAAACCGGTATCTCCTTATCTCCCCCTTAAATTGAATCAACTAACCATCACGGGTCATATGGTGTCTAGGATATATAAAATACTCATGTCTAATCCAGGTAAACGACACATGGCTAAAGAAATGGGGAACTGAAATTAACACTAAAGGTATCGAGTTTGATTGGAAACGCATACATATGAGGCCTTGAAAAATCAACTTGCCCTCTCGCATTAGAGAGTGAAATTTTAGCAGGTCGAGCTATTTTTAGCACTTACTCAACCCTGCTGGTGAGTAAACTTAAGCTGGAAGAAACAGGTGTTCTGTTCCTTCAGAAAGTGAATGAGCAATGAAAACTCCTTTAAGTCTAGTTTTTTCTCGACACATTTGCCAACCGCTCAAGGACAGAGGTCAAATGTTAGTTTGTCTTTTTACTAATTGTTGCGCATGTGTTCCTGGAAAATGGTGTTTACTTTTCTTTCTCTTTTTACAGTGAATGCTTTTTGTCAAGTGAGCTATTTGACAATAATTGTGAAACAAAATGCAGAAAAATTTCAACTTTTTCTCTAAAACAACATTTGAACAGCTTGTAAATGAATAGTAGAAGTAGATCAGAAATTATGAGAGAACTTTTATTGTAAGATTTAAATCGGAGGAAAACAAATCAGAAAACTTTAATTGGTGATGTATAAATGACAAATATTTGCAGAAATTTTATTTCCAAACATTGTACAGTATATAGTTTCAAAACCACATGTCCGTGACAAATTCTGTGGCCATTTCAATGTAAAATCTGCTGATTGCAAATAACAGTGGGCTGCTACTTTATGCTTTACTTAGTGAATTAAAATACTTGCTCAGGATCAAATAATTTGAAACCAGTTTATGGGTCAAGAGCATTAAAATAAGGTTTAGTAGATTATTTAAGTCACAAGACCTGCAGGTCTAGTAAATTCTTTTTAAATTTTTGAGCCCTGATGTGACACAATTTAGGAATAAAATCTCACCATCGCTCTCACAGACAAAATACATGATTATCAACAGAGCCTATTGGACACCAGCCAAGCTTCACAAACTTAATGTCACTGAATCTCCCCAGTGCTGGAACTGCAACTCAAGTTGGAGACTTACCACATATGTTATTTTACTGCCCTCTCCTGCAGTCTAACTGGGATAAAATCTTTGAATACATAACACACAACTTACATATTAGCCCAGCCAGAGAATTTGCATATATTATCATAGATTCCCTAGACCCCTATATAGAAAATGACAACGACCGTGACCTTCTTTACTTAATGCTTACGTTAGCTTGCAAAATCATTTTGAGAAACTGGAAGAACTTCTAACTGATCACATTCAAATTATGACACGAATGGCTAATCTTCCTAAGAGGTGGCGACAACATAGCTCTAAAACTCTCTCCCTGGCGCCCTCCTTATAGGAAAATGTGGGGCACTTTGGACGCATCCTCCTATACCTTCAAGCTGCCTTGAATGACCATTAAGACATCTAGCTATATCAATTCAAACTCATAACACCAGATACTACTCTCCTTGAGTTTGCATAAACGCATTCGACCTGTACCCTATGACCGATGTTGCGAATCCTTTGATTTTCCGTTTATACAGGGTTTTTCCTCTCACTCTGGACGTTTTATATCTTATGTATATTAGGTTATTACACAATTAGCAGCCCGTCCCGACCTTGTCCGGGAGCATTAAGGCTTCCCCTACCCCTGCCTCCCCCGACATTGCCCAGCAGCCCGTGCCCCCGCCCGCCCCGTCCCCCGCCTGCCCCGACCCCCGCCTGCCCCGACATTGTCCCCGGAGCCTTACCTCAGCCGCCGCTCCTTAGTTCACCGCTCCTCGCCGCTCTGCTCCTCACCGCCTGTCCGCCGCCGCGGAGCCTTACCTCAGCCGCCGCTCCTTAGTTCACTGCTCCTCGCCGCTCTGCTCCTCACCGCCTGTCCGCCGCCGCTCCTCCCCCGCGCCATGTCTGCCTCTCCGCTGCTCCTCACGTCACCGCTCCTCCCCCGCGCCATGTCCGCCGCTCCTCGGACGCCGCTCCTCCCCGTGCTCCTGACATGAGCACGCACGTCGCGGCCGGCGCTACTTTGGAGGGACTACTTTTTTTTTATATACATTTTGTAAATAACGTTTATTTTTAATATTTATATATTATATATTTATTATAGTAGTATAGATAGATATAGATATAGACTATAGATCTAGTGATTCCGTCGGCAATGGTAGGCAAATACTTTGCTCTTAGTGTAACTGCCTTTGACTTTTTAATTGTTTTCTTTTATTTCTTTTAAATTGAGATGCATACAGATATATTATTGAAATCAGCAAAATCATAGCCAGTTGGTGACCCGACCCTGCTTGTCTGGCAATGTCGGGGGAGGCAGGGGTAGGGGAAGCCTTAATGCTCCCGGACAAGGTCGGGACGGGCTGCTAGTAATTTATAAATATGCTTACTTAGGAAAACAAAGAGGAAATGCACGTGCAAAACACTCACTGGATATCTTAAAGATGTCCATACCATTCCCAAGCTTGTACTAAAGCAGTCCAGCTAAAGAACCTGAATCAAGTTGCATTAAGGGCAGTTGTACAAATTATTTTCAAACACAGTCAGCTATGTATCCAAAACTAAGAAACAACTACTCCTCCAAAACTATGAAACTGACAAATGGCTGATAGTTTCCTATAGAAAAGATAGAAATCATAAAGAAAACAGTAGATCAAGCAGTAGTCACCAAGCACAGATCACATGCCTATCTGCGTTCAACTTTGAAAGCACTGCAAATATCTGCATTAAGTGTATTGAAATCAAGTAAATAGCCCCTCAATTTTGAATAGATATTCAAAATAGAGGGGCTAATTACTAGATTAGTCTGGTTGGATCATGACCACTCTGCAAAGGGACATATATTGAGGTGGTCAAAATCTGCAATTTTCCATTGTAATAGGCTAAAAATATTAAGATAGGCAAGCCTGGAAGAATGACATTTCGGTGACAACGCTGTCACTCAAGGTACTATATAGACTGCCCAGATTACACAATGGCATGTTTGCAAAAGGTGCAAAACCGTTATGACCATTCTCAAGCAGGAACCAAGATATCATATTAACTCTCAACTGACAGGTCTGTCCAGGATCCCTAAGTCACCAAATTTAAAGTTATAGGAGATAACTTCTGGCTCACATGGTAGTACATCATAAAAGGGACTAGATATTGATTAGACGGCTTACCGTGGGGTAAAAGCAGATGTTCTCTTGAATCAGAGTGCTTCTTATATATCATTGTAACCAGATAGCAGAAGGTGGGAGGAAGTTGACATTCATTCAGTGTAAGAGGGACCACACTAACAGCTAGATGCATCAAAGAAAAATCCGCTCGCAAAGGGGCAGATTCTGAGAATCTGCCCCTTTGCGAGCGGATTTTTCTATTTGGGATGCATCCTCCCAAATGCAAAAATCGCAATTTTAGAAATCGCTAAATTGCTATTATTTGCATTTAAGGAATCTCAAATTGAGATTTCTTAAATGCAATGCATGAAAGTTTTAAAAATAGCGAATTCGCTAATAGGGCACGCAAATTACCATGAAGTCCAACTTCATGGTAATTTGCAAAAACTTTGAAAAATGCACTAAAGTGCATTTTTCAAAGTTTCATGTTGCTCGCACACATGCCCTAAGGGCATGTGTGTCCGCAACATATGTTCACAGATCAATTTCAGGGGTGCAACAGGGTGTCCTTCGGACACCCCTGCACCCTTGAAATCGCAATCTCAATTTGCGAATCGCTAATTGCGATTATCAAATTGAGATAGTCTTCCCATTCATTCCTATGGGCCTCAAGGCCCATAGGAATGAATGGGGAGGTATTCCTTAATTGCGACTCGCAATTTGCTAGTCGCAAATAAGGAATTCTAAGAAATCGCTATTTTTTTTGTGATTTCTTGATGCATTCCATTTTGCTATTCCTTAATAGCGAATTGGTATTTTTCGTTATTAAGGAATCTCAAAATGGGTTGTTGATGCATCTGGGGGTAAGAAACGTGGTGCTACATAATGTTGAAGATCTCAATTAGCACTCTAAGTCTAGGTAAACTCAGAAACCCATCTTTTCAAATTACACCACCAGGTGACTATTGAGTGAAACTGGTCTTCTGATGAGACTGTCAGGATTAAATCCAAGCACTGCAAGGTAACCCTTGAATAAAGATTGTACGGCAGTATAAAATACCTCATCTAATGACATACGACCAGTTTCAAGTGTCCACTGAAAGATATTGCAGCACTCTATATCATGAGTGAGTCTTTAAATCATAGCTTGTTTGATACACTGAGCTAAAGTGTTCTACTACAACTCACTGAAGAAATGTTTAAGTATGATAAATCCGTTTGAAGTCCACATTAAAATGGAAACAATTACGGACATGTTCCAAAACCCATTTAAAATGCATTTGGTACAGTGGGAAAACATCTGCATATACCATTTTGAAATGTACAAAAGCCATGTACTAAGAAAAAATGGGGAATTTCACCTTCTTTGTTATTGAACACATCGAGCACATGGCTGATTTGGTCCAACATCATACATATTTTTTTTTCTGTACAAGAGTACAAAAGTAATCGCACACTCAGGATCGATGCAATACCAGAGATTTTATTGCCAGTAACGCGTGACTGTCTAGCAGTCTAGCTCAAACACTGGAGTGTAGGGACAGCACCAGTTTTTAATACACAGCCATGAAAATAAACATAGCACACGGAGTGTGTAACATCCCAGAAAACACATGCCTCAGTCTCACTTTCTCTGACGCCTGCGTGTCAGAAGAGGGAAGTGTTGGTGGGATCCCAGTGTGTGGGTTTTCCTAACCATACATGTCTCGTTGCCCAAGTATATGAATGTTGTCCTTTGTCGATTTGATCCATATTTGAGAACAGTGCCCTGCATTATTGGTGCGGTTTTCCCTACCACAGTGCCAGTTTACTCCCTATCCTGGTTTCAATAATAATGCTCTATTTGATATACCACATAATAACACAAGTACTGTAAATAACAAATGTTATACCTAACCACTTTAATTGTACCAGAAAATGAAAAAGCTATCAGACGTAACTTGTAACTTATTAAGGCTGTCACTGCATATCACTGTGAATCCTCTGTCTAAGAGTATATTTCCATCCCAGTGGGCATGTCTCAGAGTGTAAATGTTTTCTCGTACCAGGATAGGAGTTTCCACATACATGTTGTGAGTTTCTATCAATGTCAGTGAGCATCCTGTGCCCGTGGAAGCATATCACCTGTCTCTGGGTAGGTGTACTCCTAGGCACAATATTTCTTTGTTTGAATATAGATGTATTTATGGTCCTGCCATCAGTGCACTTCCTTTTTTTTAAAAAGAACATTTTAGTAGGTTTTTCCACTCTACACATTCATGAGACATCATCTACACAATAGTTGAGCTTACAGTTAGTAATGATCTTTAGTCCCACCATGATGGTGGTGTCGTAACGGGAGGTGAAAGTGTGGGTAAGGGGTTTTGACCCTGTATTCCACGTGAGCATGTGTTTTGTTCTTTCCTCCTTGTGTTAAATACTGTGTAGCATGACGCTGACGGAAAAAACTGTGGAGAACTGGTCGACCTCCAACCATTGGTTTTAACTGGGGGTATGGTGGTATGGGGGAGAAGAGGGAGGGGGGTCGTCATGTGCTTGTGCTTTACAGTATGGTTTTGGGGCATAAGTTGCATGTGCCTACTTGCGACTGTAGTGATGGCACCCTTAGCGGGTATTATGTTCGGTACTGCCAAATTTGGGGGCCTTGACATTTGTGATGGAGCTTTGGTCATTTGCTGTCGGAATGGCTGGAGGAGAGTTGTCCATTCCATGGAGCCGCCACAATCCTCGTACCTTCTCAGCTCTCAGTGAGTCTTCTGCTGCCGCGCCCCAATTATTGACTGCTCCCGTCCAAGCCGCCAATAGGGACCCCACCACCCGGGAGTGCACCAGTGCATGGTGATGCCACGTTTTGCTAGTAATATGGCGAGTGATGCAAACCCTGCTCCCATATTCGCGGCAGTTGGGTGAGTGGCTCATCCGTTAGTTCTTAATAAGAAGCACTGGTGTTGGACCCAGCCTCGTGGCGTGGTCCTACCCCTCACGCATGGCGGGCCCTGGACGACATCGACCCTCCAGCGACCCGCTGTCGCCCCCCTGAAACTACCCTCCACGAACTCTCGACGAGAGCAGCCCCCCTGGCAACCCACGGCTCTCCCCCCAGGAACCCGGCAAACCCTGCTCGCCCCAACCCTGCAGGTCCGGCCACCACCCCGGACCGCCATTTCAGGCCCGACTCCATCTTGGGCCCATCACGTCCGAGCACGTGACCCCGGCCGCGGCCCCAGCGAAGCCCCGACCTCGAGGCACCAAGATCCGCCCAGGTGGTAGAGTGGCCACTTGACGGATCCAGGAGAAGGGGAGTTTCGATGGCCCTCCAGCCGTCCCCGGACGCCTGGTTTCGATCGCCCTCCGGCCTCCCTGGGCGCTGGCTCCACCCCCCTGCTGGGTGTCTGGACACCCTCATCCCGGCCCCTCTAACCCCCAGGCGCGAGGGTCCGGACATCAAAGGACTCCAGCCCTATATCTGGGCCAGCCCTGGATTAGAACGGCAGTTGTATCCTGGAGTCGAGAGCCCTGCTGACGCTGTCGCGGCTGACCCTGAGAAGAACTCGCTACTTGGAACCCGGAACACCTAGGAGCCTGCTGGCCCTGCCGCGGCCCAACCTCGCTGAAACCATCTTAGGAGCCTGCTGGCGCTGCCGCGGCCCAACCTCGCTGACACTATCTTTGGAGTCCTGCTGGCGCTGCCGCGGCCCAACCTCGCTGAAACCATCTTAGGAGCCTGCTGGCGCTGCCGCGGCCCAACCTCGCTGAAACCATCTTAGGAGCCTGCTGGCGCTGCCGCGGCCCAACCTCGCTGAAACCATCTTTGGAGTCCTGCTGGCGCTGCCGCGGCCCAACCTCACTGAAACCATCTTCGGAGCCTGCTGGCGCTGCCGCGGCCCAACCTCGCGGAACCCCCCAGCTCGAGGATTGAGAGCTGAGCGTAGGGGATCCCTGGGCCAGACTGGTACCAAGACTGTCCCGCTACCCTTTTCCCCCAGTTACCGAGACTCTGAGGATCCCTCGATCCGTTTGTACATATTGCCGAAAAGAACCAATCGTATTGCTGATAAAGATTCTAAGAAGTTACCCTCTTGTGTGGTGTCCCTTTGTAGTGGTGTGATTGCTCTGCTGTGACGATTCTAGGAGAGGACCCTCATCCAGGAGGCCTCTCGACGGCGCTCGGCCAATTCCTTGAGGAGAGGTGGGTCTCGGGGTGGTCAGTCAGACATCTCTGCCTCCCCAGGGACCACCTTTCTAACATTGGTGGCAAGCGGTGCGATCCGAGCCGACGCAAATCGTACAGAGAGTGACTCACCCACTACTGACAGAAACACACCGCAACCATGACGACCAAAGAAACCAGACCGACCGCAGAGTTCCAGAAGGAACGGTTGGAAGAATATAACCACAAAGAATTGAAACAATTCTGCAAGGACCTGGGCATCGCTACCACTGGACTAAGCACCAAAGAGGATTTCAAGCAGGCCCTACAAACATGGGTGGAGGCAGGAGCAACGCCACCCCAGAGCGAAGACAACACAGTTCCGAACATGCACCCGGAGACCGACGCAACCCCAGTGGGGGAAAGACATACAAACATAGACACGGGCCTCTCCCACGAAGACGCCCGAGAGCGAGAAAGGAGCCGGCTCCACGAATTGGAGCTCGCACGACTACGTTTGGACGGAGAACTACAGCTGGCCGAGAAAAAGATAGCCCTTGAGCAACTATGGCTACAAGGAGACCTAGAGGAGAAACGAAGGCAGAGAGACTTGGAGGAGAAGAAGCTCACGTTCGAGCACGAGCGTGGCTTAAAAGAACTTGAGATCCAGGCCAAAACTGGGGAGGCCAGTGCCTCCGGGAACCGGAGCCTACCTCCTCCTGCGGACACGAAGGTCCACATCCCCAAAGATGTCGTCAAAGAATACTATAAAAACGACGACATCCAACAATGGTTTAAGGCCTACGAGGTAGCCATGGCCTCTCATCGAGTACCCCAGAAAGACTGGGGTGCCGGCTTGTGGGGGAAGTTCGTCAACGAAGGGAGAGACGCCCTGCTAGAGCTCCCAGACGCAGAGATGACCTCTTATGAACACATGAAAGCCGCCCTCCTCACTCGCTATGGACTCACCCCCAAGATGTAACGGCAGCGATTCCGAGACTGTAAAAAACTCCCCGGTACTACATGGGTGGAGTACGTGAACTTCTATAGTAGAGCCCTAGAGGGGTGGATCAAAGGCAGCCAGGTCACCACCTACGAGCAACTGTTCACCCTCATTGTATGGGAGCACCTCTCCAACAACTGTTTTATCGAACTCCGGCAGCATCTCCTCGACAGCAAACTGACAGAGTCACGTAAACTCGCCGTCGAGGCCGATCGATGGGTGAGCACCCGGGTCCCCCGGAGCCCGATGGGAGACTACGACCGAGGTTCCCCGGGGAACCACCGCCCGCGAGGCGGCGGGTGGGGCCAGCACAGGAACCGCGACTCCCCCGCAGGGCTGCCCCCGACCTCCACTTCACCATGCCTGGCCAGAAGAGGGGCCCCCCCAGCACGGCCGGGCCCCGCCCGAACGTTACCTGCCACAGATGCCAGCGTCCCGGTCATTATGCCAATGACACCCTCTGCCCGATGAACCAACGACCCGGCACCACCGGTCCTCCAAGCCGCCAGATCGCCGCCGCCGCCCTGGGAGAAGAAAGGGGCGAAGAAGAGGACTATGACCCCGACCAGGCCGAGTGGGAGCCCGCCGCTATGTCCCTGGTATGTCTAGGCGAAAGAGACATGATCCCCCGGGCCCCGATCCCGGGCAACACTCAGAAGTACCGCCAGTGGGTCACCATTAATGGGCACCGGGCCGAAGCCCTCCGCAACACCGGAGCCAGCGTGACGGCCGTCCGTTGCCACTTGGTGACCCCTGACCAGATCCTGCCCAATGTGCTGTGCCCCGTACGGTCGGCGGACAATTCCGAGAGCCTGTGCCAGATGGCCCGTATCCCCTTCGAGTGGGGAGGGGTGTCGGGCATGCTGAAAGTGACCGTCCGGGACGATGCCCCCGTGGACTGCCTCCTCGGGAACGACCTAGAAAGTTCCCCCTGGGCCGGCGTCGAACGGAGAGAGCATCTGGGGATGTTAGGCCTTCCCGAGTGGGCCTGCGCGACCACCCCGACGGAAGCCGCCCCGACTGAAGATCCCGGGTGGCCCGCACCTCCGCCACCCGCCGTACCCGAAGACAGCGACCCCGAGCCCGACCCACTGGGGCCCAACAGTGAAGAAATTGCTGAACTTGGCAACCTCCCGGAACTAGCCCAATGGAGCCAAGAAGGTGGCCCCACACGAGAACAGTTCCGGCAAGAACAGAAAACCTGTCCCTCCCTCGAGGGAATCCGACAGCAAGCCGCCACTCAAGCCACCGGAGACCCCTCGGGGTCCCACTGGGTCTACTGGGACCACAATCTCCTCTACAGTGAACAAAAGATTGCCGAACTGGGGGCCGGCCGGGTGCTGGTGGTCCCCCTCCGATTCAGAGACTTCCTCCTGAAACTGGCACACGACGTGCCCCTCGCCGGGCACCTGGGGCAGGACAAAACATACAGCCGCCTGGTGACCCATTTCTACTGGCCAAAAATGAAGAATGATGTGAACAATCACTGCCGGACTTGCCCCACCTGTCAAGAAAGCGGAAAGAGCGGGGGAAAAGTCAAGGCCCCGCTCCAACCCTTTCCCGTGGTAACCACCCCCTTCGAACGAGTGGGGATCGACATCGTGGGGCCCCTGGACCCCCGAACCTCTCAGGGGCACCGCTTCATCCTCGTCCTGGTGGACCATGCCACCCGCTACCCAGAAGCCATCCCCCTCCGGACCATAACGGCCCCCGTGGTGGGCCGAGCGCTAATGGGGATCTTCTCCGGGGTAGGGTTCCCCCGAGAGGTCGTGAGTGATCGGGGCACAAACTTTATATCAAAATATATGCGGTCCCTGTGGCAACAGTGCGGGGTCACCTATAAGTTCACCACCCCGTATCACCCCCGAGGGAATGGGCTTGTGGAGCGGTTTAACCGAACACTCAAGGGAATGATCAAGGGCCTGGAAGAGCCCCTACGAACTATTGTACGGACACCCTGTCCGAGGTCCCCTCAGCCTGGTCAAAGAAGGCTGGGAGACTACAGTCCGAGATGCTCCGCCGGATGTCTACCGGTACCTCCTGACCCTCCGAAACCAGACACGGAAGTTCCGGGAACTGGACGAGGCCAACCTAGAGGCCAGTCAGGAGGAGATGAAACGCTGGTATGACCAGAACGCCTCGTCCATCGAGTTCGAGCCGGGCCAGCAGGTCTGGGTCATGTCCCCGGTCGAACCTTGTGCCCTCCAGGACAAATGGACGGGGCCCTTCAAAGTGGTGGAGCGCAAGAGCCCCGTCACCTATCTGGTAGACATGGAGTCCCCCAGGAACCCCCTCCGGGTTCTACAAGCCAACCGGCTCAAGCCTCACTTTGTCGCACGGAGCTGAGCCTACTGCTAGCTACGGATGACGGATCCGAAGACGACTCCGAGCCCCTGCCTGACCTCATGAAGTGCGCTGAAAAAGACGGCTCCGTCGAGGGAGTCACCCTCTCATCCGCCCTGACCCCCGAACAGCGCCAGGACTGCCAAGAGCTGTTGGGGCACTTTGCGGACCTGTTTTCACTCACTCCCGGGGTCACACAGTGGTGTGTCCACGATGTCGACACAGGGGACAGCCCGCCCGTGCGACACCGGGCCTACCGAGTTCCCGACAGAGTTCGGGCCTGCATCCAGTCCGAAGTTGCCAAAATGCTAGCCCTGGGGGTGGTCGAGCCCTCAGATAGTCCCTGGGCCAGTCCAGTTGTCCTGGACCCTAAAGCCGCCGCCACCCCGGAACTCAGGTTTTGTGTCGACTACCGGGGACTGAATGCCGTCACCAGGACCGACGCCCATCCCATCCCCCGGGCCGATGAACTGATCGATCGCCTGGGGGCCACCCGGTACCTCAGCACCTTCGACCTCACGGCCGGGTATTGGCAGATCGGCCTCACCCCTGGTGCCCAAGAGCGATCTGCCTTCTTGACCCCCGATGGCCACTTCCATTTCAAGGTGATGCCCTTCGGCATGAAAAACGCCCCGGCTACCTTCCAGAGACTGGTGAATAAGGTGCTGGCGGGGCTAGAAGAGTTCAGTGCCGCCTATTTGAACGATATTGCGGTGTACAGCCTCCACTGGGCCGAGCACCTGAAACACCTCTGGGAGGTCCTGACGGCCCTCCGACGGGCCGGACTAACTGTGAAGGCGAGCAAGTGCCAGATAGGCCAAGGTTCCGTGACCTATCTGAGGCACCAAGTGGGGAGCGGCCATGTGGCTCCCCTCCAACCAAAAATTGACGCTATCATGGCCTGGGAGCCTCCGGTCACCCAGACAGCAGTCAGAGCCTTCCTGGGGCTCACTGGGTATTACCGGCACTTCGTAAAAAACTATGGGAGCATTGTGGGGCCCCTCACTGAACTGACCTCCAAAAAGCAGCCACAGAAGGTGCACTGGACCCCCGAGTGTCAGACGGCCTTCGAGACTCTGAAGACTGCCATGTGCACCGCCCCTGTGCTCCAAGCCCCCGACTACAGCCGAGAGTTGGTCATCCAAACTGACGCCTCGGAGCATGGCATCAGGGCGGTCCTATCGCAAGTTAACCCCGAGGGGGTTGACCATCCTGTGGCCTTCATCAGCCGGCGATTGCTGGCTCGAGAACAACGGTGGAGCACCATCGAGAGAGAAGCCTTCGCCGTCGTGTGGGCCCTAAAGAAACTCCGGCCCTACCTCTTCGGCACCCACTTCCGGGTCCAGACCGACCTGCGGTGGCTGATGCAGATGCGTGGCGAGAACCCGAAGCTGCTGCAATGGTCATCTCCCTGCAAGGGATGGACTTCACTGTGGAACATCGCCCTGGCAACGACCATGCCAATGCTGACGGCCTGTCCCGCTTCTTCCGCCTCGGCGAGGAGAACCCCCAAGAAGATGGGTGACTCTCCCTGACTTCAGCTGGAGGGGACGTGTGTTGGACCCGGCCTCGTGGCGTGGTCCTACCCCTCACGCATGGCGGGCCCTGGACGACATCGGCCCTCCAGCGACCCGCTGTCGCCCCCCTGAAACTACCCTCCACGAACTCTCGACGAGAGCAGTCCCCCTGGCAACCCACGGCTCTCCCCCCTGGAACCCGGCGAACCCTGCTCGCCCCAACCCTGCAGGTCCGGCCACCACCCCGGACCGCCATTTCAGGCCCGACTCCATCTTGGGCCCATCACGTCCGAGCACGTGACCCCGGCCGCGGCCCCAGCGAAGTCCCGACCTCGAGGCACCAAGATCCTCCCAGGTGGTAGAGTGGCCACTTGACGGATCCAGGAGAAGGGGAGTTTCGATGGCCCTCCAGCCGTCCCCGGACGCCTGGTTTCGATCGCCCTCCGGCCTCCCTGGGCGCTGGCTCCACCCCCCTGCTGGGTGTCTGGACACCCTCATCCCGGCCCCTCTGACCCCCAGGCGCAAGGGCCCGGACATCAAAGGACTCCAGCCCTATATCTGGGCCAGCCCTGGATTAGAACGGCAGTTGTATCCTGGAGTCGAGAGCCCTGCTGACGCTGACGCGGCTGACCCTGAGAAGAACTCGCTACTTGGAACCCGGAACCCCTAGGAGCCTGCTGGCGCTGCCGCAGCCCAACCTCGCTGAAACCATCTTAGGAGCCTGCTGGCGCTGCCGCGGCCCAACCTCGCTGAACCCATCTTTGGAGTCCTGCTGGCGCTGCCGCGGCCCAACCTCGCTGAAACCCTCTTAGGAGCCTGCTGGCGCTGCCGCGGCCCAACATCGCTGAAACCATCTTTGGAGTCCTGCTGGCGCTGCCACGGCCCAACCTCGCTGAAACCATCTTAGGAGCCTGCTGGCGCTGCCGTGGCCCAACCTCGCTGAAACCATCTTTGGAGTCCTGCTGGCGCTGCCGCGGCCCAACCTCGCTGAAACCATCTTCGGAGCCTGCTGGCGCTGCCGCGGCCCAACCTCGCGGAACCCCCCAGCTCGAGGATTGAGAGCTGAGCGTAGGGGATCCCTGGGCCAGACTGGTACCAAGACTGTCCCGCTACCCATTTCCCCCAGTTACCGAGACTCTGAGGATCCCTCGATCCGTTTGTACATATTGCCGTAAAGAACCAATCGTATTGCTGATAAAGATTCTAAGAAGTTACCCTCTTGTGTGGTGTCCCTTTGTAGTGGTGTGATTGCTCTGCTGTGACGATTCTAGGAGAGGACCCTCATCCAGGAGGCCTCTCGACGGCGCTCGGCCAATTCCTTAAGGAGAGGTGGGTCTCGGGGTGGTCAGTCAGACATCTCTGCCTCCCCAGGGACTGCCTTTCTAACAACTGGATACTATGTGATGATTTTTTTTTTTGATTTTTTTTTTTAAACGTGTGATGATTTTTTTAAGTAACCTAGTGGACCACACAGAAAACAACAATTCCACCGCCATGACAGCAAGTTGTTGGAAGCTAGGGGAACTGTACTAAACCCTACCTGAAGGTCACAGACTAGCCACTCAGCACTCTGGAGTCACGATTTATCAGACTCAGTTGTCACCTGATTTGCAAACAAATGCAAATATTTTTATAATCAGACCGGAATATACATCCAGAGGAAATCGTGACCTCCTGAATAGAAGCAATATCTTAATGCTGTTATCAATAGAGTTAATCCGCTCTGAAACCCCCTCTGGGGCGAAGCCACCAAGACATCCTGGAGGTCACCCACAATCGCCCAGAAAGTTCTTGAAGAAAGCCTCGTCTTTAAGAGCTGTGGGATAAATAACATCCCCTATCGGGCACCAGAGCTTTCGCCAGCCCAGGGCAGAAGATCAGCAGGATCGAACAACCCCAACTGCTATTTTCTTAAAGAAGACATGGGGCACTCACCAAGGAAGATGAGGGTCCCACAATATATACACAGGCGTCTTCAGAGCTATATCGACTCACATTACTTGTACAAATATTCTTAAGTGGCTCTCCAGAACAATAAATAGTCAACCTCGCAGCCAATGACAGGACATGGAAAAGGCTGCAGCTGCTAAGACTGTGTTCATGGAACTTTAACGGCTCAGCAGCAAAATTTCAGAGCAGGACTTTTCCCATTACATAAAATCCTTCGATATCATTCTGATGCAGGAAAACTGACTGGCAGAACCACATCATCTGCAGGGATGCAAGTGTTTCTTTAAGCCGGCAGTTAAGGGGGCAAAACATGGCCAAGTACACGGCGACATGACAACTTACATATCGTTAGCCTGCACAGCCTCAGCATACCCATTACACTCTGCCTCATCGGATACCAATGCAGTCAAAATAGTCCCCTGTCTCCAAAACAGGCAACTGATATAATAATCATCAACGCCTACATCCAACTAAAAAAGCTATGCTAAAGCTGTGCGACAGCTGGTAGAACACCACGTGGTATATATAAGCAAGGGAGAAACTGCAAACATTGTCCTCACAGGGGATCTGAACCTGCATCTGCTGGGCTCCTCATGGGACGAATCTGTTACAGCCCAATCTTCCCGCTGGGACTTACCTGCGCAAGACGGAAACTCTCATTGCCGTATGACCAGACTAGGCCTATGCCTATTGGACGATCTAGAGCACCTCAATCTAAGGGCTCTCAATGGCAGGTTCCAGGAAGATAACCCAATGGTGGCTCATTTTATTCCTCTTTTACAAGCACGAAGACAGACTATACCTTTGTCACCCTTTCAATGTTTCAACATGTTGTCTAGTTCCGCCTAAGAAAAAAAGGCCTATGGTCCTCAAGAAATATCTCTACTAACAACTGCGCCTGTATTTAGCCGTTCAACGGAGCTACCCGATTCCATCTTCACAGTTAGTTATAGGAAGATTAAGTTTGCACAGTCAACGAAAGGGTATCTGTCAGAGTCAACAATTATACTTCGACAAGCACAAATGGGTACAACAAAATATGCAATAGGAAGGTGGGAGTGCTTCACTAGCATTTTGGAGGAAACATTTGTTGTGCCACTCAAAGCAAAACCCCAACGAGGTGGGGAGCATCCCCTTTCTTTAAAGAGATGTTAGAAAGGGTGTCCATTGGTAGCTTCCTGGTTTCCTTGCCTGTGGCGTGTGCAGCATGATGATGGTTAAAATGGTCCCCTAGATACACTGCCCAGGTGTCTTTTGATATGTGAGGCGTAACACCCTCATGTGATGGACATGTTAACTTATTGATTGTCCCCCAGATTTGGGTACTATCGTGTTTAAAATCTGCTAACAACTTTACCCAAATTTCGTCTTCTTATGACCTGTTAGCTGCCCCACTTCTGCTTCTTCCATGTTGTTTTTTGCTGTTGAAGTTATGTCTGTAGTAGAGTGATGCCCTCAGGATTATGTCGAAGGAACCTTAGGGTGTTTTGTACGGTTCTTTTGACTTGCTTTAGTTTGATCCATTGGATTATGCAGTCCTAGAGCCCCTTCCCCTAAACCATCTGCACCACAGTACTCCTATAGGTCACCCCAAACAAACTCAATTAGATAGCAAATCAGAAAGGTCAGGAAAGAAGGGGCCGTGGGACCCAACGGCATCCCCCAGGCAATCTTCAAACAGACCGCGGAATTCTAGGCATAAGCATTAGAACTATTCTTCTCTAAAATCAGACTTTGTGGCACAATCCCAGCCTCTTGGAGAGGCTCGATAATCTCTCCAAAATATAAAAGCGGGTATAAGACCTTGGCAAAAAACTATCGTTTAGTTGCCCTTATTAACATGGAGTCAAAATACTTTGCAATGACACTGCTAGAGGAACTCTAGTCCTGGGCAACTGAGAATACAATAATACCACTCAATCAAACTGGGTTCTCAAAATCTCCGCACAACTAACATGTTGGCCATGTCACTTCTCATTGACATGGCAAAAGCCTCAAAACAATCTCTTCACCTCTGCTTAATTCAGGGCAACTTTCAACCATGTGGATCGGTGCAGGCCCTAGAGTAAGCTGGCAAGCTAAACTTCTGCCAACAACAACATACGGCAGCGGGCTCCAGAGACATAGGGGTGTTAAAATACTGGACTACGCCCTAATCAAAGCGTACAGAATTATCTTCAGCCTGCCAAAGCACACCTCGCCAGAACCGGTCAGGCTAGAGTTTGGACTGCAAAAGCAGTCCCTGTCCAGGCAAGGAAGTGTCATAATCTGCTGGGGCAAAATCTGAAAGGCTGCTCCCGGCCCTCTATACCACTGTTTATGGCAACAGCTACAACAGAGAGACACTTTGCCTGCCAGAACCTATCATCAAGAATCCCTGATCAAGATCAGGCTGACCGAGCTTTGGGAAGCTTCAATCAGCCACACTGCCTTTTTTTAAAATAATCTGTATGGATTCAACAAAGCTCCTCTTGCTAGTGGAAGATAAGGCTGTGTTCTCAAGCAGAGCCCATGATTAGCAGTCATTGAATAGTTACAATGCACGTGACCCCCAAAAATACTTTACCCTGGGCTACTCCAGAACCACCATGGGGCAATTCTTGATACACCATTTGCGGCTATTGCCGTGTGCACCGCACCTTCCCCAATGGCAGAGGGAGGCCACAACAACGGCCTGCCGCCTGTCTGGCACAGACACTGAAGACCTGCCACATTTGTTATGAACCTGTAAAGAGCTGTTGGAGGAAAGGCGACACTTGATTATGGTTCAGTTCAACCCAAGAGGGATCCGCACGGAGACAGGCTGTGTTGGTATGCTTCGCGCCTGAGGATCCACAGCTGTACTGTCGATTAGTAAAATTCCTTGCACTGGTGAGCAAGTAAATTCCAAAAGGAGACATCAAGGTACTCTATGATTCTTCCCGAACCTCAAGAGATGGCTGGCAAAAACGACATCTGCTACGGGCTTGGTTATCACGGCTAAACCATGCCTTGTGGTCGGAACTTGCCATCCTTGCACCTGACTCTAAGCATTGCCGTACTCTGCATACTGCGCTTCTTCACTGGGAACTAGATTCTGGCCATCCCTGACATTACTCCACGCTAGGATCACAGGCAACAGCCCTGCATGTGACTAATCCACGCCTTGAGGTCTGAACCCGTCATCTTTACACCTGACACTTTCTGCATGGCAGCACTCCTGCACTGAGAACCAGACTTGTCCATCCCTGGCACTGCCCCACCATTGAATCACAGACAACGGCCGTGCACTTGGCACTTTTAGTTCTCATTCACTTTACAGTTGGCACTTTCTGCACTTGGTCAAGTCTGGTTGTTGGGAAGGCGCTTCAGAGACTTAGCACTTTAAAAAAAACAATAGACATTCTAAGCACTTCCAAGTGGCACTCGATCTTGCATTTGGTCTAGAGAAAGGAGCTTGGCTGTTAATTGTCAATGCTGCTGTTTGAACCTTATCCATGCAATTACAAATCTATATGACGATTAATTCTTTTTAGTCAGTTCTTGCCCTTAATGAGCTATTTTTATCTATGCACGTGAGTATTACATTTTATTGCATGTCTTTATGGTTTTATTGACTGTTTTACTATATTGTAATGGCTTTCATTAACTATGCAAATAAAATAAACTTAAAACTTGAAACTAGTGAACCGGACTGGGGACTATGGTGTATAGAGAAGCGGGCGGCTACTGAAATGCAATAGGGTACAATAGAGAGACTACCCTAACTCCAACACTGAAATGCACTGAGTACAAGGAGTACCTTCATCAATTCCCTACTGAAATGTGGATCCTAACATTGATCATTACCAATGAAGCAGAAAATTATTTAACAACTGACAGTTAAAATAAAGGTGAGGAAATTCTGAAAAGGCAGTCAAAATGTTAGGGTCATGGTATGCATGAAAGGTAGCTGTGACCAGTACACATGGTTACAGCAGGATATTACATCACAGCAATTACCCCAGTAAGGGTCCCCTCGTCTGTTCCTGAAGTGCTCGGACCTCCTGGATCTCTCCACTTTGCTAACAGAGATGAAGTCTTCCCAAAGACTGAAGTGTTCTGCTGCTCCCTTGTCACTTCACAGGGCACAAATGATTCCAAAGGTGTCCAAATGATTTTTCTTTAAAAAAATAAAATTAAAAAAAGAATCAAATACGTTTCAAATTTGAAAGTAGGTCTTTCTTTTGAGATGCAGTACTTTACACACAAATTACACAAATAAACAAGAATTGGCATAGCCAATAGGTCTCGCATTTGGGACCTTATAAGTGTGTAGCCATGCAAAAGTTGGTGTTGTTGCACCAAGGATATTCTGCTGCATAACTAAATACTTATAGGGTCCAAAAAGCGAGAACTATTGGCTATGCCAATGCTTGTTTGTTTGTTGTTGCTGTTGCTGTTTTGTTTAAGTTGCAAGATCTACAATAGCTGGACATGGTTTTTGTTAACAGTTCTTTGCATCAAATGAACTTGTTTTCATTGCTCTGAATGTGCTTTCCATTCTGGTTGTAGGAAGCAGTCATTCCAGGGGGTGTGGGGCTGGCTAGCTGTGCGCATGCGCCGAACTTTGCAAATGAGAAAAAGCCTGGTGCAGGCGCAATTTACAAGTGTGGAGTGAGTGAGCCCCAGGCAGCATGACTCACTCACAGAAGAATTAATGCACTGCACCTGCATACTCAGCATGGTTTAAGGAAACTCGACCCACTCCCTCCCAGGCATCAAACACATATTTGCCAAGAAATTCTGAGAAGAGCCTGCCTGCTGCACTGACGATTGGTGGTGTGTGTGCCCGGTGAAAGCATGCACTGACGGCTGGTGGTGTGTGTGCCCGGTGAAAGCGTGCACTGACGGCTGGTGGTGTGTGTGCCCGGCAAAAGCGTGCACTGACGGCTGGTGGTGTGTGTGCCCGGCGAAAGCGTGCACTGACGGCTGGTGGAGTGTGTGCCAGGTGGAAGCGTGTACAGACGGCTGGTGGAGTGTGTGCCTGGTGGAAGCGTGTACTGACGGCTGGTGGAGTGTGTGCCTGGTGGAAGCGTGCACTGATGGCTGGTAGTGTGTGTATGCCTGGTGGAAGCGTGCACCGAAGGCTGGTAGTGTGTGACGGCTGGTAGTGAGTGTCTGGTAAAAGTGTGAACTGACGGCTGGTGGTGTGTGTGCCTGGTGGAAGCGTGCACTGACGGCTGGTGGTGTGTGTGTCTTGGGGAAGCTTCCACCAACGGCTGGTGATGTGTATGCCTGGTGGAAGCGTGCACTGACGGCTGGTGGTGTGTGTGCCTGGTGGAAGCGTGCACCGACAGCTGGGGGTGTGTGTGCCTGGTGGAAGCGTGCACTGACGGCTGGTGGGGTGTGTGCCTGGTGGAAGAAGGCACTGACGGCTGGTGGTGTGTGTTTGGTGGAAGAAGGCACTGACGGCTGGTGGAGTGTGTGCCTGGTGGAAGCATGAACTGACGGCTGGTGGTGTGTGTTCCTGGTGGAAGCTTGCACTGACGGCTGGTGGTGTGTGTGCCTGGTGGAAGCATGCACTGACGGCTGGTGGTGTGTGTGCCTGGTGGAAGCGTGCACTGACGGCTGGTGGCGTGTGTGCCTGGTAAAAGCGTGCACTGACGACGGATGGTGTGTGTGCCTGGTGGAAGCAGGAGCATTCACAGTGATAGAAGACACAAATGAAACTGACGAAGAGGGATGGGGAGAGGGAGGGGGGAGGGGGGGGGAGTAGTAGCAGAGGAGCATGATTCACAGCAAGAAGACACAAATGAAGCGGACCAGGAGGGAGGGGGAAAAGGGAGGGGGTAGTGCAAGCAGAGGAGCCTGATTACAGCAATAAAAAAAACACAGATGGCAGCTGTGCACGAGCTTGTGAACGCAAGCTGTAGCTTTAGGGTTCCGAGACCCCGGAGACCAACCCAACAGGATCCAGATGGTCAGGCAGAGAAGAAGAAAATGAGCCCCGGGAACCAGAAACACCACAGAAGCCAGGTGCCCCTGCACCCGCAGCCACAGGACTGCTGGAGGAGCTGGAGGAGCCCCCGGGATAACAAGGAAGAGAGACCAGGCACTGGCAGGACAAGGATAACAAGGAAGAGAGACCAGGCACGGGCAGGACAATGGAACATGGCAAAGCAAAGGCTGAAAATGAGCCCCGAAGAACACCAAGTCCCGAGAGGGGACCAGAGAAGACACATCCCAGGTCACCAGCAAATCCGATCCCCCGAAGAACCACCAAGGTCCTCTCGAACAGACCGAGCATAAAAGACACTCCGGCCGCATGGAGCAAGAGGTCAACCAGAGAAGGACGAAGGAAAACCCCTGCCGCATGAAGGAGAGCCAAGAGAGGCGCCAGGATCTGCAGGAAGACCCAGGGCGAGGGCCTGAGGCCGGAGGGAAGGATGCAAAACAGGAAACGCAGAAAAAAGCAGCGACTGGGAAGCGGAGAGAGGCCTTCCTGAGACCCACGGCTCATCAAAAGATGCCAAGCAGAACCAGCGAAGGACAGCTTTAAGGGCCAAAACATGGAAGGGAACGGGCCGAACCAAGGAGCAGACCCACAGGAGAGCCAGGACGGGCTGAAGCCGCCGGACACCCACGCCCCAGAACAGAATGGAGTGGGCCCCAGACCCGAGCTCCCCGACAGGAACTCAGCAGAAGAATTACATGGCAAGCAAACAGGACACCCTCTCCAGCAGAGCCACCGCACGGGGACCGGAGACAGGCATCGGAATCAGCCGAACCCAGATTCCGGAGGAACCTGCAACAAGACGACCCTGTATCCATGACTGACAGTACCCAGCCATCAGAAACTTCCCGCCGCCACCGAGGAAGAAAATGCCGAAGACGATCACCCACCGTCAGGGACTGTCCAGATCGCAGTGACAGGGACCCAGCTGGGCAGGGCCCCCAGGCATGGAGGCAGCGAGCCAGGGTGAAAAACTGGCCAAAACCGCTCCCACCGGAAGGACGCAGGAGACACTCACATCGGGGAAGACTGAGAGGCCCCAGTGCAAGGCACCCCAGAAAGGCAGGGCACCCCAGAAAGGCAGGACGCCCCACACAAGAAAAGGCATGCAGAGGCCCCATGGCAGCCAGAAAGACAGAGGACACCCAGCCACCCCGAACAGCCGCCGCCAAATCCACGAAACCCCGCACCAAGGAGGGCGCAGAGAACAGGCCAGTCCCCAGCGCCTCGGCAGCAGCCTAGCAGGATAGCAGATCCACCAAGCAGCATGGCCAGGACAGAGTCCAACAGCACAACAGGAGGAAAGGGGCGATTCCTACAATAAGCAAAGCTGCCGGAGGTAGCGAAAGACCCCAGCACTGTAGTGAAATCCCACTGATGCAAAAGAGGGCGCAGATACACCTGAAACTATTCAGGACCAACACATCGCAGAAGAAATGCGTAGGGCTGAGGGAAAGAGACCACACACTGCAGGATCCGCAGTGTGACATAGTAACTGGAAGCTTACTACATAGAGGGATTCTAGAATAGTAGTGGCAGGCAGTTGGAGTGGATCTACTGTCGTGAGGAGATGTACCAGCTTGCTCCTGAATAAAGGCTTTACAACACAACTTTATGGTGTTATCTACCTTCATTACAATTGGTGACGATTGATGGTGAGAATATGGAGCAAGCAGAGTAAAGCTTTCATGAGTTACAAAATCATTGAGCAATTTGGGAGACCCAACTGATCTCATGCTTCTCTTGGGTCCGTCAAAAAGCAATACAGTGCATTTATCATTATATTTGTCATTTGCAATAGTGGGAAAGGTTGAAATACCAGAGGTTTTGGGTAAGGTGGAGACGTTATCAGAACACTTAGTGCCAGCCCTTTGAAACAAAGCAACTCATCTCACGTTCCAAATTTACATATTGTCTAACTTCAACCGGTTGTGGCCAACCTGAATGACCTTAAAGGTACCACGAAATTTAGAAAGGCCAGCTTTAAAACCACCTGGTTTGACTTTCACTAAGTCACCAACCTTAAAGAAAACTGAGCTGGAAGGTACTACAGTATCTTTGGGATTACCAAAATTCTCATTTTCCACCTCCAAAAAGGACAGTGTCGAGGAGGGCACCCTACCCCTCATCATCTCAAAAGGAGTCTTACTGGTGGCTGCATTGGGTGTGGTGTGATACTCCCAGAGCATGTCTTTAACTGCACTCTGCACATTCTGCCCAGGTCTTAAGGCTAACTCCACGATTCCCTTTACTAACCTGTTTATCCTCTCAACCTGTTACTTTGTGGGTTGTACAAGGAAGTGTGAATGTGTTTAACACCAACGTGACTTAAAAAGGACTGTATGTCAGAAGAAGTGAGTTGCGTGCCATTGTCGGTAACAAGTTTAAGAGGGACACCCTCCCTTCTAAAAATGTCTTCCAACATGGCAATGGGGGATCTGAAGCTAATGTTTCTCATAAAAATTACCTCAAACCAATGTGACCTGGCATCAACCAAGACCGCTGCAAAGCGTTGATTTTCAGAAAGAAATGAGAATGGACCAATGAAATCCAGGCTGAGATTTTCCCAAACAGAATCGGCTTCAACCATGTGAAAAGGGAAATCCTTGGCAACTCCTCCCCCCAATTTCAACCTTTTCTCAGTGTTTTTGCAAGGAAGGCATTTCTCAAACCAGTCTTTGACATCAGAGTTTATTCTGGGCCACCAAAAATGTTATTTTACCCTCTTTGAAGTAAATGTTTGGCCCATATGACCCTCAGGTGCCAAGCTAATGAGTCTGGGCCTCAACGTGACAGGAGGAATGAATCGCTCACCTCTAAGAATGATGCAATCAGAATCTATAGAGAGCTCTTCTGCAATTTTACAATAAGATCTGACATTGTAAGGATAAACACTTTCCCTCAATACACCTTGGTTAATCATTTTGTGAAGAGCAAGGAGTTCAAATTCCTTGGCAGAAGCATCCAGCCACTCCCGTTTAGAAATGGCACTATGTGCCACAGACTGAATTTCTTAAATGCTTGCAACTACCTCCTCTGTAGTAACCTCACCATCATCACACATTTTATCTTGCAGTCTCGATAGACAATCTGCAACCTTGTTTTTCCAACCAGATACATACTCAGTCCACAAATCACACTCCTGTAACTTAACAGCCAACCTGGCAAGGCGGGCAGAGCAATTGTCATAAACACAAGGTGCAAACACTTTTAAAAGAGGTTTATGATCGGTCCTCAAAATGTCCCTGGATCCTCAAATGAAAGAGCGAAAGTGGGAAGTGGCCCAAACTGCCGCCAACACCTCCCGCTCAGTTACAGAATACTTTCTCTCGGTGGAAGAGAGGGATCAGGAAGGAAAGGCTACAGTCTTTTCTTCTCGATCCCTCTCTTCCACTGAGAGACGTCATCATGTCATCATGTAGCGTGATCTTGCTTAGCAGCCATCTTTGATTTTTTTCTTTGGGTTATTTGCCTCCTAGCAACCCCCCGATCGTCGGATTTTCATCGCGGACATCCAGGAAGTCGAGTTTTCTACAAACTAAAGTTATTTTAAGTACTTCAGCAGAAATTTTGAGAAAGCTTCCGATATCTCCAGACAACACGATATTCGATTCTTTTTACATATTTCCTAGGTGATATGCACACCGCATATCTTATTTACTACTCTGCACTTCCATTATAAATATTGTTGCACACGGTGATGTGCACACCTAGTGCATATTTACTTTAACTTTTAACTATACCAAATATTTACTTTGGTTTCATGCTGTATTAAGTGTTAATTTTACGTCCAGGTCACACCACTTCATACTGTAAAAAAAATGTTTTTATATATTTACCTTTTATAACATGGCATCACAAGGTTGTGGGTTACTTCCACCTGTACCGTTTTTACCACGCCCATGAGAGCCGCTAATAAAATGGCCCGACTGGAGAAGATTCTTTTTTTTTATTATATAGCTGCACTAGAAGAGGAGAATGATAAGGAATTTACACCATCAAGAAAGAAAAAGATGCTACAACATAGCATCGACTCGATGGCTATAGCAGACTCCCATTGAGGAGCTTTTTTGCCGTTCCACCGGAACAATTTGCTGCCCCAGCCGGTTCCAGCCCAGAATGCGGGATTGTCCCTGCCCCTGACATGTTCCTTTTCTTCCTGGAACTCTTCAGCGGTCATTGCATGCATAGGCCGTGGTATTAAGCAATAATTGTCGACATTGTCTTCGTAGTATATATCGAGGCATGAATCAATATGTCCTGATGATGATCCCATATTAAACAGGGATCGAAACGTCGTGACACTGTACGCTTGATGATTTAAACTGTTTTAATGTAAAATCGCCTAAAGTGTAGCACAATACCAATTGTCTGTTTTAACTCGAATAACCTGCAGACTGCCCTCCTCCTTGCCTCTCACTTATATGTACGTCATATGGTTTTTCATATGTGGTAGTTGGACACAGGTTGTGTCCCACTTGGAAATCTTTTAATATCTTGGTTACATATAATTATATTTGTTAATAAAACCTGTCCGGCTGGACAGTGAATATAGATTTGATTCTCGGTCTGTATTTATTGTTTTTGTCTATTTTTGTTAATGTTTGGGACCATTGTCCTTTGAAACACAACATAGTTTAGGGCCAGAAGGTAATAGAATATTTATTCACATGGAGAAGAAAGTAAGATCTTCTGAAAACGCCGTCTTTCTAGAAGCCCTGGAAGATCTAGATTCTCACTATCATCCTACTGTGTGTGTAGGTATCAATAGATGTGCATTCTTTCAAAGAAAACAAAGCAAATCTGAGTCAGTGGAAGACTATGTTTCCTCCTTTAAAAAATGAGCTGTAAACTGTGAATTTGGCACTTTGCATGATAGCTTCGTTAGAGATCAACTCGTCATGCATTCAAATAAATCTTCTATCCATGAAAGGTTATGGGCATGTGGCGATGCGCCATTAAATGAAATTATTGCTGTAGTTAAAAAAGCGGAAATGTCAAAAAGGTGTGTGAAAGTTGCATTGAAAAGCAATGAAGAAGGTCTTGTCATCAGTAAAGTTACTCATAGCAAAACGGATGTGAGAAGAAATTAAAAACATTCTCTAACAGATACAGGTAAAAAACATGTAACTGATAAAAGTGAGGTTGAATACAAACAATGTTTGCGTTATAGTTGTGGATATAATGGCCATAAAGCAAATGACAAAAAGTGTCCTGCTTTAAAATCTAAATGCACATATTGTGGCAAAATAGGCAATTTTGGCAAGGTTTGCAGAAGAAGGTTAGGTAGAATCAACAAAAAAGTTGTTGGATGCGTTGAGGATAAAAATACAGAATGCGGTAATAATTCGGGTTCATCCAGTGATGATGATATACTGTGCATAGATGCATTAGACTCAGAAAATGTGGTTTTAATTGTGAATGTTAAGTCAAAAAACAAATCTGTGTGTGACATAATAATTGGTGGTGTACAACAGATTGTACCCGATTCAGGCTCTGCCTATACTATTATTCAGCGTAATGTATGGGAAGACTTGTTTGCAAAAACATTAAATAAGAAATTAGAACCTCCTGAAATACAGCCTGTGACATTTACAGGTGAAAAAATTCCCATGGTAGAATTTGTTGAAGAAATCTTCCAATTTAAGGACAGAAACGCAATTGGTAAGCTATATGTAGCTGAAAAGGGACCTTCTGTCTTAGGTTGGGTAGACCAAGGAGCACTGGGTATCATTCTCAACCCTAAAACTGAAACTCAGGTTATGATCTTGGAGGATGGTGATTCACATTTTACTGACAACATTACCGAGCAATTTCCTACAGTATTTTCAGGGGAAGTTGGGAAATGAATTGGGTTCACACATGAAATTGTGCTAAAGGAAAATGCAATTCCTGTATGACACAAGCCTAGGAACATCCCCATTAGCGTGAGGGAAAGAGTCATGTCAGATTTAGATCCTCTAGAGAAGAAAGGCATAATTGAACCCATAGTGTGTGCGGAATGGTTGGCCCCACTGGTCGTTGCACGCAAACTTGATGGTCGTTGGTGTCTATGCATAGATTTGAGTGACGTTAATAAGAATATTGTAATTTACTAATTTTTCTTACCAAGAATAGACAAACTTTTTGCTCAGTCAAAAGGTATAAAATGGTTCTCGGCCATCGATTTAACCTCAGCTTACCACCAGATCCAACTACATGACAGCAGCAAAAACCTGACAGCATTCATTAGATTTTTGGATGCTACCGCTTTGTGAGAATGTCGTTTGGCTTAGCTTCGGATGCAGCGGTTTTCCAAAGGTTTATGTATTAGCTGTTTAAGAATCATAAGGGGGTGATTTATTTCCAAGACGATATATTGATCATGGGACATGATAAAAAGGAACATGACGAATGACGACGAACTTGCAAAAAGGGGACTTACGCCAGAATTTAAGAAATGTAAATTTAGGATGGAATCTGTTTCCTACCTAGGACATGAAGTGGGTGTTGATGGCATTTCTAAAAAAAAAAAAAAAATGTTTGCAGCTATCAGCAATGCTCCTATACCCAAAACAAAGGGTGATGTAAGATCCTTTCTTGGCTTAGCAGAATTTTATTCAAAGTATGTACAAAATGTTGCCATCAAAACTTACAACCTTAGACAACTTCTTAAAATTAGACAGGAATTGCACTGGGACACAGAATTTCAGAAAGACTTTGATCAAATAAGACATGATTTAGTCTCTGCTTTCCAATTACAAGCTTTCAACAACCTTTCCCACAGCATCATCACTACTGATGCTAGTGACAAGGGACTTGGCGCAGTCCTGTCTCAAGTTAATGAGGAAGGTGTAGAATTAACAATTGCCTCTGAATCTCGTTCTCTATCTCCTGCTGAGGAGAAATTCTCTGTAATAGAGAAGGAGATGCTGGCTACTGTTTGAGCCATGGAGAAATTCAGGAAGTTTATTTGGGGTGCAAGATTTACTCTACGAACTGATCACAAGCCCTTACTCAAAATATTGACACCAGAAGGCATACTGAAGGCTACACCCAGACTGGCTAGGATGAGTTAAAAGCTATTAGAGTTCACTTACGATGTTGAATACTTAACTGGAAAAGTGAACCAAGTAGCTGATTATCTAAGCAGATTCCCATTACTGCTACAAGAAAATGCATGTGCTCACTGGGATGATTTTAATGTAGCTATTGTTCATGACTTTGTTGATGATTTTACAAATGCCATTTCAAAAAAAGAATGGGATACTGAATATGCGCAGGATAAAACCTTGAGTGATGCTGCTAAATATGTTGTAAATGGTTGGCCTAACAAAAGTGATTTACAGAGTGACATTAGAGCAATGTGCGAAATCAAAGAGGAATTATCCATTGACAATGGTAACTACTTATGCAGGGGCGAAAGAGTCATTGTGCCATTGAAATTACTCTCCAGGATCTTAGCAATCGACTATGAAGGCCATCTAGGGATTGTAAAACTTAAAAACAAAATAAAGATGTTCTACTGGTGGCCAGGGATTGATAGGGACATTGAAAGTTTTGTCAGGCAGTGTTCCATTTGCAAAAACTCTGACAAAGTCCAACACGTATTTAAACCTTCCTTTGACACTAGACATATCCCGGACCATCCCTTGGAAGACCTAAGTATAGATTGGCTAGGTCCCAATGAGGACGATATGGGTAATATGAAGCATATCCTTGTCATCACTGATAACTACTCGAAGTGGCCTGAAATTCAAACTACTGAGAAACATGATTCCAAAGAAGTCCCGGCCCTCCTCAACTGGGAGGGCCGGGAGCACCAAGGAAAGAATCCCACTGTCCCTTCCCAGCAGGGAAGAGGAAACCCCTGCCAACCAGCACAGGAGCACAAGCGACCCACCTCGGAGCCATATGCATCGCCAGAGGAGGGCGAAGGACCCTCGATATCCCAGGACCCATACAGGAACCAGCCGCCCACAGGAGCCGCTGGACGAGGAAGGGACAGCCCAGAAGGCACTGGCCGAACCCCCAAGCACCAGACAGAGAAGCCTCAATCAAGCCCGGGTCAGCACCATCTGCAGGCAGGACTGGCAGTTCCCCCTCCCTCCCCCACCCCACTGAGTCCATGCAACCAGTGCACCCCAAGGGGTTCGGAGACCAAACAGCAGAGGAAGAGGACACCAGAATGTCCCCAACAACCTCATGAGACCCAGTGGCAGAAAACCACGCAGGGCAAGAGAACCGCAGGAATGGGAAAACAAACAAAAAACAGGCACAAACCCGTCCTACTAGGTCTTCGGGAAGATTGCAACCTGGGAGGAGGCAGCCACGGCAGCCCGAC